>NW_027412688.1:29407741-32263991 GCF_025532065.1 Leptinotarsa decemlineata
ATGTATGGTATACTTACTACAATTCCAAATTTTAATATTAAACTGTTATAAAATCCAATTTGCTCTCGAAAAATATATATTTGTTGCCATCAAGAATGAAATGCGTATTTTAGAACATCCAGCTGTATCGATTCCTAAACCACAGCTTTGAAATTTTCTTCACAATTTCAGTTGTGTTCAAGTAAGAATATTTTTTTTAGTTATTCAAGTGGGGATAACCATCGTTATCGTGTGGAAATCATTAATAATGTAATATAAACGTATTTTTTACTAACAACCAAAGTAGTTGTTTACAGCTGATTCTCGGCCTCCCCCCACCACTATGACGTATTAATTGCTTTTTTTATTGGTTGTTGTTTGGTGAAGTTTTTTTGTTGTGCAGTGAAGTCAAGGCGTTGTGACCTTGAAGTGTCTGGTGCATGGATCGTTCAGATTTTTTTTTCATATGAGATTTTGTGTGTTTATGTGTGTGTGTGGTAGGAAGAATGCACGGTACAGGGTTTCATCATGTGCTTGTTTGTCTATGTACAAACATACGTCTGCATACTTCGAAGATCCTCCAAGTAATAAATGCTCCATCGGTGTTAGGGCACCAAGTTAGTAGTGGAGTGACGTCACAGCAATAACCGTTCAACGGCTAGAGAGCGACATGTTCACTCCACGACGTGTGGCAGAGTAATGCGTATTCATCGGTCTGCCCTCACCTCTCCTGAAGCGATGAAGGTTCGCTCTAGCCCCGCTATCGATGGTGACACAACGGCAGCCGAGGACTGTTTGCCTAGCGTCTACCCTCTCCGAGACCGCAACGACCACTGCTTGCTCGTACCGGCAACTGTTATCGCATCAAGTTGGGAGATGGGCTTGGCTGTGACGTCAGGCATCTCTAGTGGATAGCAACTAGCAATGTGAATCTTTCACGGTTTCATGGTGGGGGTGACTCACACTGTTTTATATAAAAGAAATGCCTGGCACACTATGAAATCAGTAGACGAATATATCTGCAGCAGTTAGCAATTGGTAGAGTGTTATTCAGTTCGTAATAGAAGGAAGACGGTGAGTGTATTTGTCTGTTGGAAATTGTTTATATTTTCATATATATTTTCATCATGTCCGTTTCAAAAGTAGACTTGAATAAAATTAATAATTTGATTGTACAGGAGGTTGAAATACTAGAGCAAAAGGCCTTATCATCATTGCCAATTGATGAAGTGTACATAATTAAAAATATGTCAACTTATTCTACACGATTTGGTAAATCAATTTTATTAACTTTGCAAGATGTGAGCAATGATAAATTATTTAAAACATGGCTACCAAAACGTATTTCGTTGCAATTCAGTGATGACGATATATCTTGTATCAACTCATCAGGTGGTAAATATACGATGATGTATTTAGGACAGAGCCAACAAAGTTTTGCTGGCATGAAAACGCGATCTCTAGTCAAATTCAATATGATTGAATAATAGTAATAATTTATAGTGAATTTCTTTAGGTCATAGCTTACAAAGTTTTTTTTGGTGTGAAAACGATAACTCTAGTCAAATTCAATATGATTGAATAATAATAGTAATTATAATGAATTTCTTATTGTTTTATTAATATTCATATATTAGATGATAATTATATGGAAATATAAACATTACTAACTTAGTTGAATACACTCACTTTGTAACTACAAGTAAAATGGGAATGTGAGTATTATATCACTGAAAAATTGGAGGTTGCTTATTGTTTTTTTTTTTTGTTCGATTTCAGTTCCACCATTTAAAGATGTGGATGCAGTACGCAAGTCAAGATTGGGTCGATATTGTAGATCTCAAATCATCGGTTCAACATTTGTCGTCTAATTGAAGGTGTTGGGTGATGGAGCCGAACATGCAAGCGTTTATGATATGAGTGTATGCTATGATGAAAAACAAATCGAATTATGCCTTCGTGATGCTGAGAACTATTGGAGTGGTGCAGAAGTTTGCAACAAATTTTTGGATAATGAATTGGAATTGTGGCAACTTTGTGAGGTTATGATTGAACTGAACCTAAGAAGATTCCTGTATAGCCTCCAACCATACTTGCCAGAATGGATTATTCATCACTTTGAATTGAATGATGAAAATCGAGAGGAAATTGAAGATGGTCGCGAAAATGATGATTATGAGGAAGAAGTTATTTTAGATAGTCTGTATGTTCCTGTGAATCATAAATAATGTCAAATAAAAAACTTTGTATTATTTTCATGTTTTATTTATTTAAATCTGATGAAATACAATAGAAAATGATTACAAAACAATAAATATGATATAAAATACAATACATGATATAAGTCAGTTACAAATAAAAAAAAAGATCATAAAACAGTACATGATAGAGTGAAAAAAAAAGTGTCAATATCTGCTATGAACTGAACCATCCAATGCATTGTATGTTAAAACTGTATCATGCAAAATTAATGCATATACTTTAGTGTTGTCTGGAAACTTGGTCTTCCTCGTCTCAAACTCAATCTTTATATCAATAGTTGATGATTTTGTTGCATTCGGTTGATGGGAACAATCGATGACGAATAGTGGATTCTCTCTAAATTGTCCAATGTCCATCAGAGGTTCACTCATATCTTTATCATAATAACTTCGCTGGAAACTCTCAAAAGCATAATAAGCAGGAGCATCAAGTTTTTTATCGAAATTCAAATTCCAACGCTCATATGGATAAACTTCAGAATTCAAGTATACTCGAATACTATTGATATCAGCAGTTGTGAATTTTGTAATATCTTGTGTTCTATCTTCAGATGTGGTAGTACTTTGGAATGCGATGATGACAAAACGAGAGAGTTTCCAATGCGTTAGTTGTTTTGATGGCCCATATGTCTGAAGAAGTCCCACGTAATGATGGTAGTTCATAGAGGTCCCACATACGATACGCCAACTTGATTTTGGCATTCAGACCGCTTTTGTTTATTCTACTCAAAAGTTTGAGCTTGTGTTTATCATCTGGTACAATATGCCTTATTTTCCATTCGATTTTATTTATTTCCAAATCAGCATCAACCTCACCTATATATGAGTTTTTGAATGATCGAGCGATAATCAAAATCAATTCCTGTTTGGCATTCAAGATACTTTTGTTGTAATCTTCAGCAAAACCCATCAAATATTTCAGTGGTAGTTTTCCACTAAAAACATGACTGTTTGTATCCAAGATATCTTGCTTCAATTGTGAAAGTCCCCAACCAGATGTCAATAATGTGTTAGCATGAGATTGTCCAAATGATATCATGGTTTTCATTGTAGATGTTATCCCAGGTTTCTAACAACAGCCACTTGTTCACCTCCATTTCATAACGAATTTCGTCTCAAAGAGAAATGCAATTGCATTATTCGAGAGATAGCATGTTTTCGCTACATCTTTGGGGGTGAATTTACCTTCTATGTAAATGAAGCTCTCGGCAATATCTAGTATAACATCTTGATTATTGATTGCAATTCTGATTTCATCCGAATTCCTGAATAGCGGTGATCCATAGGGCTTATGTGTGCTCATGTAAACTTATGAGAGAATGATCGAGCACTGGTTCATTGAATATATTCAACTTTTCATTGTTTGTTTCGAGCACCATTGTTATTTTCTCACTTTCAATCCAATCGATTTCAAAAATTTAAGATCACTCACAGACAGAGCGTTATGTGCTAACTGTTTAGCATACACTTGTGGAATGAGCTTCTTTTTATGCACACCTTTCTTTTTGATAGTGCAACTCGTTTGGGATTGTTCAATGCGATTTTGTCTATTATAAATGAAACCCATAACAACAGTTATTCGATTTTCTTCAATTCCAAAATAATGAAAATCTCTTCTTCACTTCCAAAATCGATAAGGTTATTTTTTTCATCCAAAATACGCACTGTAATGTTGTGAATCAATTGACGACCTTCTGGACTGACAGGCATATATATAATACTGTGTGGTTCTTTAGTAAGATTGTAGCCAGGTTCAACATCAATATCGAATGAGAAAAGAATGTGGGATTCTTCACCATTTATATATGAACCAGATATTATATTGCAATCTAAGCGGATAAGTCTCACAGTTGTAATGTTTATTGGTAATGATGATTCATGTATCTGATTTGGTGGAAATATTTCATGAGCGAACCCCATCATTTCTGCTATTGAATTTGGATGTGTCAGATCAATTTCATATTTGGATCGCATTTCACATTTGAATGTATTATTATTGGCGTGTAGATAGAAAATATCATCTGCAACGACATCATTTGGTTTTTTATCATGAAACAATCTGAACATGATATGTTTCTGTATGACGGCATTGATCTCTTCTATTTCATAAGCACCACATGGAATTTCAATTGTCAACTTTTGGGGTATCGATGAGTTGTCATTACTGATTCTAAAACTAACTAAGTTATTAGCTTCAGTTATATTATTGATTGTATTGCATCCATAGAATCCCAAAAGTCCTAATCCATAACGACTGTTCCTATCCAATTCAATTGGTGGAAAAAAATCCGCACTCAAGACACTTGTCCCGACAGCTTGTAGCTCGAACTTTCGTGACATGACTGATGAATATTTTGAAACACATTTCAATTTATTATTGTACACAGCAACAGCACATTTGAGACAATTTACACTTTTTGGAAGGTGTTGTATTGTAATAAGTATCATTTTTATTGATACCAATATTCACATCCTCTATATTACAAATACAACACATAGATTTCCGAGGTATAGGACCGTCATTAACATCCGATTCTGAATTTTGATCGTGGTGGTGGTGCTCATAACAATATCTATGTTTCATTATATCGATGTCATCTTGCAGATGCTTAGGCAACTTTTCCCAAACATATGCAATCTCATGTGCAACACATGCAAGTATCACTTCCTTAGGCATATTTGCAAGCATCACTTTATCCATTTTTTTCAAGGTACCATATTTTGAAAACATTCTAAGTGAAAACCCCATTCCCTTGATAGCCTCCCGATCCAGTTTTGGTGTTGAATCCATTTTTATTTGGAAAATTATTTAGAGAGAAACTGCAAGCACAAGTGACCACAGAGAACTGTATTAAATTTCTGTTGTCGATCATAGTTATATTTGATTTTTACATTCGAACATTTTCGAAAGAATCGAGTCATTCCAATGGTGGGGGTAGATCTCCAAAACTATCGAAATATGTGACTTCTTTCCCACATTTTTTATATGCCACCCAATGTGTTCCTGGTCCACTTATTCCATCTAAATTAACAATAGCTGTCTCGTTTTGTTTTGGACCTGAAGATGGTAATCTATCACGCATAAAAACACCACGAAAATGTGGAATTTTCATTTTTTGTGCATAATAACTGAGATCGAGATCAGTAAGAGGCCTCTGAGGTAGGGGTTCAATTAGTTTTTTGTTTTGTTTGTGGCTTTGTATGGTTTTAAATATAGTCCTAAACCTTTACGGTATGGTTTGAGATATATTCCACTTCCGCGTTTGCCTAATGCTACAGCCTCCATGGTTTTATTGTGACGATTGGCTTCCATTAAAGCCGCTCTGCTGGCTTTTGCCGAATTCACGGCCTTGGTAATACCAGCAGCAGCTCCCGCCAAACTTCCTAGTGCGGATAGTCCAGCAAAAATTGGTATCAATGGTAAAAGTCCACCGATCTTGGGAACAGGAATTATGCGTGGTGTGCGGATTTTCTTCTTTCCACCGGCAGCTTTAAGGTATTTACGTGCCGCCTGCAATGCCACAGTGATAGCTTTTTTGCTATTATTCGTCACAAATTGATTCCCACCAGCTTTCTTCAATACATTTCGCACTTTATGGACTATCCCAGCACCAAATGCAACTTTTTTAATTTTATTTTTCTTCGTTTGTTTCCTCTTACATTTTTTCTTATTGGTACTACAACCCATGCCCATATGTCTTTTCGCTTTCATAATGTTGGTGACAAGTAATGCAGCTGCTCTTTCCCCAATACTCGCGTCCTTCGATTTAACCCTATCCCAAGCGCTGTATTCAAGTTCTTTGTCGGCTAAATGTCTTGCTGCAAGATCGGATGGATGCTTAGAATATTGAATATCGTGTTTTTTGCATTCAATATCTAATTTATTGATTCCAGGGTCGTTACGAGCTAAACGTTGTTTCAATTTTGTACCCGGTCCACAGTATTGATAACCTCCGGTAGATGTAATTCGAAAGGAAGTTTGTTTATTAAATCATTAACAAAACCACAACCTCTTTTAATTTTACGATCACTTTCAATACGTCCGTATCGTTTGATGGTACACATTGAAATGAATAAGCTAATAACATTTATATAGTCTCCAACCACGGCACGATGCGCATTGTAAAACAGAAAGAAAAGTTTGCTGTAGATAATCTAGATGAGAAATTTGGTTGTGGATTGAATGGACAAAGGGTATTCAGACATGGTCCACTACTTCCATCATCAGTTCGAGGACTCATTATAGGACCTTCAAATTGTGGAAAGACGAATGCAATGATATCACTATTAACACATCCACAAGGACTGAGATTTAGAAATGTGTATCTCTATTCGAAATCACTCAATCAACCTAAATATCAGTACTTGCGAAGTGTTTTGGAACCTATAAAAGGATTAGGTTTTTATACATTCAGCAATAATGCAGAAATAGTGGAACCCTCCGACGCTAAGCCTAATTCTGTTTTCATTTTCGATGATGTAATATGTGAAAAGCAAGATATTATTAGATCATATTTCTGTATGGGACGTCATAAGGATGTTGATTGTTTTTATCTAGCACAGACATATTCACGGGTACCCAAACAGTTAGTGCGTGACAATACCAATTTCATTATAATGTTCAAACAAGATGAGACGAATTTACATCACATTTATTCAGATCATGTTTCACCCGATGTAACATTCAAACAATTCCAATTGATGTGTGTTAAATGCTGGGAGGACCAATATGGATTTCTAGTCATTGATAAGGATAGAAAAATAGATGAAGGTAGATATCGCAAAGGATTCGATAGTTTTATATACCCATGATCTTGTTTTTGGAACTTATTCGATCACTGAATATTGTAGTGGTCACTTCACCAACGAATTAAGCTTTAATTCAAAAAAAAGGGCATTATGAATACAAAAAAAAGATCCTGAAAATAAAAACAATGAAATAAATTTGAAACGTCAACTAGTAGAGACAACAGAAGCTGTCAGGCAGAAATTCAACTCTATCAAGAATGATAATATTGAAAATCGTACGACACTTGAAAGATTGTATGAGCCCATAATGAAACCATTGAATGTTTTATCATCAAACGCTACTTCTAAATCACCAGTGTTATCACCAAATCATGGAACTGTTCAATCTACTTCAAATTATCCCATGAGTACTCCAATAGGAAGAAAACAATCTTTTGGTAGTGTATCATCTGTGAATAGTGACACGAGCACACTTCAAGACGATATGAGAACAACTCTATTCGAAACACCATCATCGTCCCACATCGATTCCTCGGATCCTGACATCTCACCTGTTATGAATGAAAGTGGTGAAGATGTTTTGATGAAACATTTGAATAATATAAAATCTAGAAATCCAGCATATGATGGAACATTTGGCGTACGTATGGATCCAATTACACAAAAGCTGAAAATGGGAAGTCTAGTGGTAAATTTCAAAGATGGAAACATTTCATTTTGGGATGCTAATAAAGTGAAAAAATATGAATGCGCAGGTAGTCCAGAATTGTATGATATGATTTTTTTGAAGAATCCACAAGATGTTGATAATGAAGAAACTCGTCAAGTATATTCCAAAATATTGAAAATAACGAATGCTCCATATAAACAATATCATCTGAAGAATGGTTTTAAAAATACAAATTCTAAAAAATTTCGTGAAGTTATCAAACCTCTATTAGACTCACGACAATATCCAATAAGAAGTAGAAGTAAAATTGGTGGAGCACTCAAACGAGTGAAAATGGAGAAAATATATAATTCTAAACCTGTGAATTATGTGTACTGGAATTCACCGAAAGAGTTAGTTGCTCGCCTACGACTATTGGTAGCTTCAAAGTCAGCCGGACATACCGGACATGATAATGAAATAATTTCAATAATTGAAGAATTACGTGAAGAAGGTATAATATATTAACATATTCACATGTAATGATCACTGTCACATCATCATTCAATGCAGTAACATTATCACCTTTTCTCTTTAATCATATTGAAATAGAATGACTAATGAAATAAGTGATGTCAAACGACAAGTTGTTAATGAATTACATAAACCTGCAAGACGTAATTTTCGTAGAAGAATAACCACCATCAAAGGTTTTGCAGATCTATGGCAAATAGATTTAGCTGAACTGCAACCTTATGCAAAAAGTAATGAAGGATACCGATATATACTTGTAGTGATAGATTGTTACTCCAAATATCTGTGGACTGTAGCAGTTAAAGATAAAACAGGTAGTACAGTAACTAATGCAATGAAACATGTACTGAAAGAAGCCAAATACTCCCCCAAACACATACAAAGCGATCAAGGGAAAGAATTT
This sequence comes from Leptinotarsa decemlineata, assembly GCF_025532065.1. Taxonomy (NCBI): domain Eukaryota; kingdom Metazoa; phylum Arthropoda; class Insecta; order Coleoptera; family Chrysomelidae; genus Leptinotarsa; species Leptinotarsa decemlineata. The sequence goes on from NW_027412688.1 coordinate 29,416,317, forward strand.
TTTCAATAAAAGCTTCTCATCTCTCATGCGAGAATATAATATCAATCATTATTCAACATTTAGCACAAAGAAGGCAGCTATAGCAGAAAGAGTGATTCGTACAATAAAGGCATGGCTCTACAAGGAATTTTCGATGAGAGGTCACCACAAATGGCTTGATATTCTTCCAATTATAACTAGTAGATATAATAATAAAGTTCATCGTACAATAGGTATGGCACCCATCAATGTTGATTCAACAACAAAATTAAAATTCAAGGGTATCAATGGAATTGGAGGAAGACAAAGTAAACCCAAATTCCAATTAAATGATATTGTACGTATAAGTAAATACAAACATATTTTTGAAAAGTCTTACACTGCGAATTTTACCACGGAGCTATTCAAGATTGTTAAAATTAATAAAACCATCCCAACGACTTATAATCTTGAAGATATGAATGAACAGCCGATTAGAGGATGTTTTTACGAAGAAGAGTTATTACGAACCGAGAATCCTGACGTATATCTGATTGAGAAGGTGTTGAAGAGAAGAAAAAATAAAGTATATGTAAAGTGGTTAGGCCTTCCTAGCGAACAAAATTCTTGGATTGATGAATCAAATATGGTTTAAATGTATATAATAGTGACTTTTATGAATAAAGTAATATTAAAGTTCATTATTGTTTTCATTTCAATTATAAGTATGTGAACTGAAAAATATTGCAGCGGTAAACATTGCCCCAGCCATTCGCAATGTTCTGTGTATACCAAACCAAATTAATTGTATACTCCATTCCCGCTTATATTTTTCAACTCACGATATTGAAAACACATTATCATTCCCAAAACTAATCGCCGTCACTTTGAAATGCAGTATCCAACTCTTTTTGCCAATTATCTCTCACTGATAATGCTGTCTCATAAAGCTTAGTCGACTCCTCAAGCTCAGCCTGAGCTTGCATTCTCGAACGTTGATGGAATTGCTTATCTTTACCAATTTTTGAACGGAGTTCATCAGCATCTTTAGACATTCTAGCCAATTCAACCTTCGCTAATGCAATCTTGGCATCTAATGCTTCAAGAGTTTCATTATTAGCATTAATAGCTCGCTCACTCTTTTCAAGTTCAGCAATAGTCATCTGTGCCTTTACAAGACGGCATTTTGCTTTCCTTTTCATTTCCCCAAACCGATGGAGGGGGCTGAAAGAAGATAGCGGTTCAGCTTTCAAATCACTCTTCATTTCTTTAGGAGTACCTTTTGGCTTCCTCTTCGATCTGTCACTTTTCGTTGCGGGTTTTTTCTGTCGCACAACACTTTTGGATTCTTTCTTTTCTTTAAAGTCAGTGACAATCGATGAAGATGCCTTAGTAACCTTCCTCTTGATTGTTCTAGATTTCTTATCAACACCAAGAGGAAGGGTAGATGAAGAGTGTTTGAGTGATGATAATTGCGAAACGATCGGATTTTCAATAATAATTTGCTCATTTGGTTCTGGCACATCTGCAAAGTTAACGAAGTCGTTAATATCAAAATCATTTATCGAATCTTGACTCGATAAATGTAATACTGGAATATTTTCAAAATCAGTCTGATCGATATCAACAAGTGGTGAACCATCTTCAGCAATCAATAGCGGCATAGAGCTCATGATTATTAAGGTCTGAGGAATGATATGTGATAGCAATAGAATGTGGATAGGAAAGGTGATGATGTTACTGAGACCTCACCATTTATAGAAGAAAATAAACTAGCGCATGCGCTCTTTCATCAACTGGCACATGCGCTCTCTCACTAAACTATTCACGCATGTAACAATCTTTGTCATTTAAGAGGAAAACTTTGTGTTGCATGCATGTATTTTTAAATGTTAGAAAATAATACAAATAAATTCAAAATATATATATTTATTAATAATAGAGGACAATAACGATAATAAAAAATGAAAAATGTTAATATGTCTCTGTGGATGTGGAACGTTCTTTGACTCTATTCCTCAATAGTTGTTGCTCGTGCGTCAAACACCAACATTGAAAAAAATGGATTCTCCTATTGGGGTAGAGTTGACCAACCTTCTCACACAGATCCCAAGTACTTCTACATGCATTGCATACATGATTCCAACAATTCATGGAATATGTATCACAACGCAAACAACGTTGCAGTGGAGTTGGAACGGCAGCACAGGTACCACAAATATTTCTACAGATACCTATATTGTTAAATATTATAGGTTCGGAACACTTCAGACACTGTAACTGTTGTTGACGATAATCCGATTTTGTTCGCTTCGGTGGATGAGAAGGAGGCGATAGTTGAATCCGCAACACGCAATCACTACACATACCAGTACATGGATTGATTGAATCCTTAGGTCTACTTATTTGACAAAAGTAGCACACAATAGCCCTGCAATCATCATTGGGTAGACACACACTTTTGGTTTTTCATTCCACTCTTTTGGAAACGGCATTTTACTAATTCGATTAGAAATATATAAGAGATGACTTACAGAAACTCTGAATGCTCTCTCCTATACCTACGATCTCTATTTATACAAATCAACATCATGTGGAAGTATAGTGGGATAACTTCTCCTACTATTCCACTCTAAACGAGTCAAGTGGGAGTCGCATCACCTCCTATATAAGTTGACTTGCAAACCTAGAGTTCATTCATTCACTCTCTACAACTGTGAGCAAACAACAACAAGATGAATTCTGCAAAAATAAATGCTGCATTAAATAGAATAGCTGCTGTTGATGAAAACAATTGGATAGACGAATCAGATGATGAGGATGTCAATGTTCCGCTAGAGGAAGTAATAGTTGAAGCAGAAGATGTTGGAGTCGATGAAGATGAGATAGACGAAGTTGAAAACGAGGCCAACCAAAGCGACGAAGATGATGACGTGATGGAGTTTGAGAGGGTCATGGATGAAGAAGGAGATGATGAAGGGATAGAAGCTGACACAACTGAAGGTGATGGTGCTATGAGGATCGGTATGCGAACACTCAATGTCAGTGAGACACTGGAAGATCCCTTGGATTTGTATTGTGCATTGGATGCATACGTATTGATCAGCACAATAGATGGAGAGAACAAAAAACTATGTTGGTGCTGCTTTCGGTTTTATTCGCATAGAAACAATAATGGAGGGTGGTATGCCCATGTCAACACCCACAACACTGTCTCAATTATGGAAATGGGACAGAATTGGTGTGAAGCTTGCGAGAGGCCACTAACAAACTTCACCCGAGTATCTACATGTATTATATGTAATAATGTCCAACCTGTGGCACAATAACCGTGGACCTACTGGTCAAAAAAAAAACAACAGCCCTTTTCAGGGCTACATTATTCACACAAACAGTAGTTAGTTGTATTAGTATTCATAGATTATGTGACAAATGAATACTTTGACTAATAAAAGTCTAAGTTGGAAATTTGTTAGTCTTTGAATATTCTATACATTATATGACAATAAAATTACTACTTTGACTGAAAAGTCGAAATTTGGAATTTGATAGTCATTGAATATCTATGCATATGATGAGTACTACTTTAAATGAAAGTTGAAGTTGGCATTTGTCAATCATTCATATGCATATAATGATGAATACTTTCACATACATATATTTCGTTTGAGATTATAATGTTAACATAATGTTAACAATGGTATGAATCTGTTTCTGTTTGAAAGTATAATGGTAGCTCTGAAAAGAGCTATTTTTTTTATTGTTTCAGTCTTTAATTGTAGCCCTGAAAAGGGCTGTTATTTTTTTATTAATCCATGCAATGATATGGACTAACGCTCCTCATCATCAGAAACAATAATTATGGTATCGTCATCTGAATCAGATGATATACTAATGATATCATCCTCATAGTAGTCATCTGAATCAGATGATATACTCATGATGTCGTCGTCGTCATAATCAGCTGAATCAGATGATATACTAATCACATCATCCGCATTATTATCGTCAACAGCATCTATGTCGTCCTGAATACCTTGTTCCACTCGTTCTGCGAAATCATCAGGAAGATCATAGATTCGCTGCAGAAATTGAGCGAAGGTTGTACTCAAATGATCAGACGTTGAATCTATTTCATGTACTTGGATGGGTCCTGTACTCGACATTGTGGAAGAATGATATAGAACTGGGATTGTTGCTATATTTATATTGGAAGAAATGAAATGGAGGGGGTGAAATGTAGAACAGTGTTTGAGATTCGAAAACATCAAGAATGAAACTCTGAGCGATTATTAGGAGAAATTCTAGTGATTATTATGGAAAAAAAAACTAATAAGAGGGAGAGGAAGGGAGGAAGACACTGCCCCAGCCTCGCAGTGCCTCGTGTACACCAACCAAAAAGTGTGTACTCCGTGGAAGGAAAGGAAAGGAAATGATGGACGAGTAGATGATTATATGTCATCATCGGAATTGAGGACATCATCATCGATTAGGATTGGGGATGGCGGAGGACTATCCTCGATGAGGATAGGGGATGGTGGAGGACGTCTAACGTCAAGCTCGTCATCAGCATCATCACCAGAGTCGTCGTCGTCATCATCGTCGTCGTCGCTACTCATTGGGACAATGTCATCATAAGCAGGGTCCCACCATCCGTCAGGATCTGGATATTCCGAGTCATCCAAGTGTCCTTCGTCACTGCCAGTGACATGCTGAACTTGCATCCTGATGTCGTGATCGTATTCGTATTCGAATGTGGGGACTGTGGGGTCCGTGGTGGAAGAGACAACCTGTACCTGGCTGTTATCCCAGTAATTGAAGTTGTACCCCTGATCCGGGCAGCTATAGGGTTCGGAGGTTGAATCGGGTTCCATCTCGATGCTAGCTGATCAACTGAATGTTTCATCAGATGATTTCTACTTTTATACTTTCGAGAGGGAGTGGGAGAGGAGTGGAACATTGAGTAGGGGTAAATTGTAGTGTGACATAAGACATATTCAATGAGTAGGGGTAAATTGCAAAGTGACATAAGACATATTCAATGAAAGAGATACTTGAATGGATAAAATACAAATGAAATATACTTGTCGATTTCACTATGAAACATGTCTATTTTTTATTTTTTAAATTTTCTTCACATGAAATTATTTACAAGTGATTAGAGAACACAAAAATTGATGTGAGGTATTTGTCTAGAAGAACTTGGAATTGAAATAAAAAAAATAATAATAATAATAAGAGGAAGTGAAGAAAAATGCTCCAACCATCGCATTGTTCAATGTGTACCAAACCAAAAAAACAGTGTACACCCTTTATTTCACTTCCTTTTCCTTTATTCAATATAAACTTAACAAATATAAACTTAAAACTACCATAATTAAATACTCCTAACTAACCTAAAACTAATCTTACATTTACACTTCATCTACAAAAAGAGTGTCCATAACTGTCACTATTTTTTTGTACAGCTTTATCGAAGAGGTCTCTGCTTTACACCTTTCCTGCAGAGATGCATAATTCCGATCTATTTCGGCCATTTCCTTTTGGATTTCCCTCCGTCGGTTATCCATTTCAGCCATTTGTCGCTTCATGGTAACCAACGCGGCCTCGCTAGATCGGGCAGCTCGTTCTGCTTTCTTGCATCTCTGCAGAAAAACACTCATCTTTTCACTAACCTCTCCGATAGGCTGTGGCACCAACACCTCAGGATCCGCCGGTGTCGCTGGCAGCGGTGGTAGTCGCGTCACCAACGGCGACAATATCACCAACTCCGGAGAAGGACTCCTCGGAATTTCCACTGCTGCTGGTGCTGCTGCTGGTGTGGAGGCCCTCTTACGAGAGGTCGAAAAACTACCTGCATAAGGATTAGTCCTATTGCAAGTAGCTCGGTACTTTGAAATAGGACCAACCTTTGCTGCAGGTCGTTGGCAAACCTTCTTCACAGCCCTGACTTCCTCCTCCTCCTCGAATAAGTCAGGGCTAGAAGATCTGCACCTAACTCGCGAACGCGAAGTGGTTGGCTGGTCAACCGTCACCGCTCTCGAAGATGCTGCCTCCTCCTGGTCAGCGGACACCGGCAGAATAGACGCCACAGCATTATTCACCTCCTGTGTATTGGTTGCCATTCTGAAAAAGAAGAAATAATACAAAGTTAGTTGATATAAAAAATAACATTCCTAATTTACTTACTCAAATATCAAGTTGGTCGTTGGAACGTACTGCCTTGTTGTGGAGTGGACTGCTCTCGATGAGATGACTTCTCGAACTGAATGTTGTGGAGTGCTCTCCGGAGGGTATCGACTTCGATGCGTGAGCGGTGGGAAAATGGTGGGAGCGCACATGCGCGATGAGGGTAGGGGTGTACATGCGCAAATGTTGGGAGTCGGGGGGCGGGGCTTCGGGGAGGGGAGGGGCGGGGCTTCGGAAAGGGGGCGGGGCTTCGGAAAGGGGCGGGGTATCCGAAAAGTTGGTGGCGACGGGGGGGGGGGGGGGGGGGGGGGGGGGGGGGGCGTGGCCCTAACGGGCCCCGCCCACTGCCTGGGCTCCGCCCAGGTGGGTGGGGCCTCCGGCCCCAGGTAGGCGGGACATCTGGAGAGACATCTACGCCCTCTTCGCGCGCGCGTTCGTAACATAATATGCAACCGAACACCTAACTAACGTATTAACGTATTAACGTAACCTAACCTAGTACGCTAACTACGCTATGCAACCGAACACCTAACCTATCGTATGTATTACGTAACCTAACTAGTACGCTAACCTACCGCTATGCAACCGAACACCTAACTATCGTATGTATTAACGTAACCTAACCTAGTACGCTAACCTACCGCTATGCAACCGAACACCTAACCTAACCTAACCTAACCTAACCTAACCTAACCTAAACTAACCTAACCTACAGTAACTATTAACCTAACCTAACGAGGGAATACTAACTAAACCTAACCTAACGTAAGATATGCAGCTAACCTAACGTAGCTATTAACCTAACCTAACGAGGGAATACATTCACCATGTTGGTTCCATTAATACATCATCAGTTGGTTTTGGTTTTGGTTGTATTATTCTATGATTTGGATTAATGTTCAGTCCTGGATATCCCAGTCCACCTGATGATGATGGCCTGACTTTATAGTTTCTCTCCAAAACTTCTTTATGGTTTTTCTCCAATACTTCAACTCTCTGTTCCAGTACATCATACTTTTTCATTGTAGTCCCTGTTATGTTTGACATAGCATCAAATTTTTTATTTGTAGACGCTGTTATGTCAGACATTTTTATGTCTACATCACTTGTAAGTTTGTCAAATTTACGAGTGAAAGTTATCCGAGCCTCTGCAATTTTATCGTTAAATGCTTGCCGGGCGTCCCGAGCAATATTGCCTATTGTGGATTGTATTGCAGCTTGTAGGGCTAGAAGTATAACTTCCTTTGCTCCATTAATTTCCCCTCAAGATATGATACAGTTACACAATCACTCTTGTCAATTGGTTCACTTGTATTTTTCAATATTTTCCTTTGCATGTCATAATGACCATCTTTTGTTAATTTAAAACCATTCCCAGGAGGACCTCGAATGACATTACCACCCCATTTTCTTTTTCTACCAAACTTATCGATTGTTTTAGACATTGTGCACTCTACGATGATTCTCTTCAAACTGATATTTCTGTCATTTACATTATACTATATATTGCAGTAATTGATTAGGGAAATAGAAATAATACAAATAAAATTTTAATCATTTTATATTCATTACAGTAATACATATACATACATACATAATACATTAATATCACATTACTTCTATCATATATTATTAATTATAAATGGCTACATAAATATCAATATTGAATTTTCCGGTTTTGAAGATATTGAATGATATTTCAATCATTGATCTCGGCAGATAATAAATTAATCAATTGATCCAATGGAGTCTCCTGAGATTGTGATTGTTGAATAATATTACTTATCCAACGAATGTTCTCATTTGGATCGTTTTCATAAAATTCAATATCATTATGACCCCAAGGAAGAGTGTGGGTAGTATTCGGAATGATAAATCGTTTATCATCGTGATATGATAATGCAACTTTATTTTTTAATTCAGTATACATATCATGTAACACGCTTCTAAATGAATTCATCTTTCTGAATATCATACCACCTTGTTCGACGATTTTTTGATAATCTTCGCATGTCAATTCATTCTTTATTACAGATCGTTTAACCCCTTTGGCTTTCTTAAATTCACCATCAACAGATTTCACATAATATGCTTTAGCACCTGTACCATAAAAACTCATGATTGGATCATTTGGAAATTCATCTTTGAAGTTACCCAAGACTGAACTTGTTACTGGAATATTGAATTGGTTAACTATACTGTAATTGGATGTATCAAATCTACTTATGTTAGTTTTTATGAATTCATAAAAATTTTCTGTGTTTACTTTAAGAATGAGCGAGTCGGTATCTGTGTAAAGTAAAGAGACATTTTCATCAAAGTGTTGTTTGATGCATCCATAGAAAAAGTCATACATGACTGTTTTAGATAATTCTAATATGGAAAATCCCAAATATAATGGTTTATCGTAATGAACCTTCACTCTACCCAATTGAATGGCAACGAAATTATCAGTGAAAATTGAACAATTTTTGAAATTTGGTTTGGCTATGAGAGTGCTGGCACCTATATTTTTCTTTATATTTTCCCAATGTGTAACGAGTCTAACATCAATTCGATTATCTACATTCTCCATTGTCTTTCCATACACCGCATTATTCATTAGTTTATAGAAATCTTTAACAGATTTGTTGTTAGACCTATTACGCATTTCAGTATTAAGATCTATATAGGGTTTCATCCAGCATGATTGTTTGAATTTCAATACTCTATGTGTATTCATTACAATCAATCCATTTTTGACAGCTTGCTGTAGATTCCTATAATGAACAATATATTTTCTTTTATCATTCAAATTTGGAATTAATTTGGGAATTTTCGATTGTGTACGAGGTGGTATTATTTTTTCGACTAAAAATGGAAGGTCAGAATGTTTATCATGCAACTCTTGTGGATAATGAATGTCCACTTCAAATACATACCCATACGGACTATCAGTACTCACATCCATCACATCGAGATTAAGAATTTCATTTGGTGTCAACCATGTAAATTCACTTGTTGGTAGAGGTTGTGACATACTGTGACCGTATAGATTTGTTGCATCTAAATATGTAATGAATGTGGAAGGTTCGTTGGGATTATAATTGGGTAAAAATCTATTATTTGCTATATGTTTCCTCTCGCTACATTGACTAATTCCACCTCGTATACCTTTTTGAAAAAAGTGAATCATATCAATGTCAGTTAGTAATTCCAATTCAACATTAGTGAACTTCAACATGGCATCCCATGATAATCCAGGTGCAGTGTAATATTGTGCCGGATCTAAGTTATATATCTCTAAACTTGTGGTGCGGAAGTTTTCAAAAATATCACATAGTAGCAATACATCCGACTTCAAATACAAATCAGAGTATTCCCCCAAATTCTGACACTCGAATAAATTCCAAACTTTTCTAGCCCTATCATAATCAGTTTCCGATATATGTTCACAATTGAGTGTGTCATAAAACTGATTTTTTGTCGGAAGTAATGGATAATTCAATTTGTCAATGTCATCAACAAAACTATATGGAAATACACCTTTCTGTCTCATCAAATTGAATTTCTCAATTTGTGGGAAATGTTTGTGCATCTCCAAACATTGATCGGAGGTCAAGTTTGCACCCAACTTCTCCAACGAATTAGTCATAAATTTATAACTATCGATAAATCTCATTTTGAGATAATTCTTCCTAACCACACCATCTTTATCGGTATAGCTGTGTGTAAAGAGATGCTTCGTGAAAGATATATATTTCTCTTTAGTTTGCGGGATAACATCAACTTTCTCTTTATTCCTATACAATTCTTTTATGAATAAATGACAATCATAACCACTTAAATTATGAAAAATGATAGGTATGAAGTTTGGTATTTTGAAATTTAAATTACATTTCGAGTGAGCGGCATGTGATCTTTTCTTTCCTGTGACATGACAATGATCTCTTACTTTGACGTCACCATCAGTAAATGCTTTATTACATATACCACAAGTTCTGGCTGCAACAAACTGTTCTTCTTCTTCGACAGTTTGTGTATCCATTGGTTTAGGGTTTCTGAGATGATTTTCATGTATCTCTTTCAAATCATCTTCAATGCTACTCACAAATTTCTGAGCTGCATCTACACCCCTATATGTAACAAATTTTGTCAAATCATCATTATATGAACACTTTATCAAATAAGCAAATGAATATGGGGCATGTTTGAATGTTTTAATCGTGTATGAACTTCCAGGATTTGGCTCATTCACATGAATCGGTTTAAGCACTGATTCAAAATCAGCATACACTACAAATGGCACCCTCATTTGCCTCTCAAAGTTTTCAAACATTAGTTTATTTTCCGCAACCATTCTACCATATTTATTGATCTTTAAATTAGTAGTTGGTGTTGTGGTACTAATGTGATTACAATCATACATATTATGACGTAAAAGCAATCTCTCATCAGAAAAATATATCAAACATCCGTCACAAAAATATTTTTTCTGTCTATGAGCTGATAGTTGATTAGAAACTAATCTTGAAAGATCTTTGATCCAACAATAGTGACCATTACCGGAGTCATCAGTTATAAACAACAAATTGACATGTCTCCGGAGTCTTCTCTGTGAGTATCGCAATGGACCAATCACTTCATACTTCATTTTACCCTTCTCAAATGTACTCTCTAAACCGTAAACATTAATTGAAATATCATTCCTATCTTCGAATATTTCGATACTCTTATTATTAACTTTAACCGGAAAATCCATACCTGTGACATCTAAAACAGTGGAAAAATGTGGATATGACGTAAGTTCGGACACTCGACTATCTGCAGGATATAATGCTGATGTTATAGCCCAAGCAAAACAATATTGATCTTCATTACGAACATTCACAACAGCTTTCTTCCATTGAATACATTGAGGCAGCTTCACATATGAACGTCCTTCCAGTGGACTGTATTTATTAATGTTGACCTCGAGAAACAATATTTTTTCACAAGTCCAACCTGAATTATAAAAAAAAAAAAATATTACTATTCAATCTTATTGAAATTTTTAAAAATAAATACCTGAGTCACGATCCTGGAACTCAGTCGTTTGTGCCACAATTACATCACGGAATCCATCAAAAACAGCATTCAAATCTGAAGATTGGTCCACTATTTTATTTTGGGAATTAAATGACTTCGTGTCCCTCGAATCATCAGTCTGAAGAATATAATTCCCAAAAACTTCCATATTCACCTTGATGCTTTTATGGATCCTGATGGCTGATTCCAGTAATTCAATGACCTTCTGCCTAATCTTATTGAAAAATGAAATGTAGTCACTGGTTACAATCGAACTCTCCACCCTGTATGTAGCAATGCGGCAATTGAATGCATTCGTTATAATTTGAACACCGTCAGACAATTGAACACATGCATTATTTTTATGACTCATGGTTCTTCGGTGAGAATTCACTTGGCTCATAGGAATTGTCACATTACAACAATTGCACGTATACATAGGTGTTGCATTATCCACTCTCACCCGTTTCACTGCAGGCCCTCCTTGGCAACTCTGGAGCTGATGCCGACGAAGATTATCACTACGAGTGAAAGATTTACCACAGTCACAGGAATACATTTTATATAATAGTTCTCACTAACTCACTTGATGTAAACTGACATAGCCAACACTCGTACGCTTCTTAAATACACTCTGATAGGACCCGTCAAGACGTCATAGCCAACCCCACTTCTCAACTACATGCGCCAAGATTACCTCCCAACTGAATGCGATAACAGATGTCGATATACGAGCAAGCAGTGGTCGTTGCGGTCTCGGAGAGGGTAGACGCTAGGCAAACAGTCCTCGGCTGCCGTTGTGTCACCATCGATAGCGGGGCTAGAGCGAACCTTCATCGCTTCAGGAGAGGTGAGGGCAGACCGATGAATACGCATTACTCTGCCACACGTCGTGGAGTGAACATGTCGCTCTCTAGCCGTTGAACGGTTATTGCTGTGACGTCACTCCACTACTAACTTGGTGCCCTAACACCGATGGAGCATTTATTACTTGGAGGATCTTCGAAGTATGCAGACGTATGTTTGTACATAGACAAACAAGCACATGATGAAACCCTGTACCGTGCATTCTCCTACACACACACACATAAACACACAAAATCTCATATGAAAAAAAAATCTGAACGATCCATGCACCAGACACTTCAAGGTCACAACGCCTTGACTTCACTGCACAACAAAAAAACTTCACCAAACAACAACCAATAAAAAAAGCAATTAATACGTCATAGTGGTGGGGGGAGGCCGAGAATCAGCTGTAAACAACTACTAACCACTGAATAAATCACAATATTAAGTTCAAACGCAACAAAGACGAAGAAATGACTGGGTGTTCCATAAAATAACTTTCTGGAAGTCGGCCTGTATGTTGAAAATACTAAAAAAAAAACTTCAAACTGTCCCACATAACGTAGCGCTCCAATTTTCTTCTTGCGAAAAATAGGAGAAGGTTTAAATTGAAGGAGTTATATTTTTTAGGAGTGATTAATTTTTGGGAAAGCAAGTTTTTGGCTTTCTACTCTACTACTCCATCTTGTATCAAGATGGAGTAGTAGAAAGCCAAAAACTTTCTTTCCCAGGAGAAGGTTATTATAATGGTTGAAACCCGTCGTTTAGCCTTTATAAACGATGAAAGAAACTTTTTAGCTGAAACATCTCGTTCGATAATATTCATCCAAACTATATGTGAGAAATCATTCATTCATACAAACACTTTTGTAGAAACCTATAGTTTTAAAAGTAGTTCGACTCTGCCGCAATACCATCACTCCTAGATAAGTGTTTTTTAATAGTTTTATAGGGGTAACAGTAGCTAAAATACGTTGAAATGGTTGCTACTGATACCAATTCATTTTATAGAACGACGCCATTTGTAATGATAGCAATCCGGGATACTGAAATTAGATGAGTTGAAAATATGAAATACCGCATATTTACAGCTGAAAAAGTACATAGATATTATAACATTATATTATTTAGAACCAAGTGAGTTATTTTTGCGACTAGAAAATCAATACGTTGACAGAGTGATTTTTTGTATAGTTGATAATTTTTCCGAAAACATTTTAAATGAGTGGCGCGCTTAAATTTTGCTAATGATAAGCTATATATCTGTCAATACAATTTCATTTGCAGTAAAGATATTAATCTTCGAAACAAAAACAATGTATTTAACAGTTTTATGAGTGCAAAAGTGAAATTTTGAAATGGCTTCAAACTTTTTGTTTGTCAGTTTTTAGTTGGCGACATATCCATTATATTTTCCTAGTGTCCAATACAAAATTAAGCTTACTTGGAACTACAAAAAAAACTCATAAAATTGTTTTCTCATTATTTTATCGCCAAAAATATGTTGCAAAACTGCAGTAAGAGAAGTTTTCACAAAACTACTTTTGAAGAGTATTAGAAAAAAAATTTATAGTAACAGCCAAAATGTTTATAAAACTGTTTTTTAGTGTTTGTAAAAGGCCTACAAAATATTGATGAAGATTATAATGTTTTATATAACGGTGCCAATTTCCTATTTATAGTTATTTCATAAACACATTGAAAATATTTCTGGGAAAAATGCAGTTTTATAATTTTTTCCACCGAAACGTTTCCGCAACTATCATGAAATACGAAATTGCTAGTTGGGTCTCTTTAGGGATTGAGCATGGGGGTGACATTTGGCTAATTTCCCAATTGTCGAATCCATCAGGCTGTAGGTGCCACTGGGCCCTCAAATTCTTAGTCCAGCCGCTTCCTTGGCTGAAGAGTAGGCAATGCGATTACCTTTACTCTTGTCGTGGCCTTCAACCCACCTCAGGATAATGTTACTATCTACCGAGGCTTTGGCTAAATCTTGGTGGCACACTAGTACTAGCCCTGAGGTAATATGTTGTCTGTTCAAGGCTAATAAGGTTTGTCTGCTATCAGTGCAGATTGTTATGTTTTTGCCAGAAATTCCTTTTCTGGTTATTTCTTTTGTGACGATTGAGATACCAGCCAGCTCTGTTTGGACCACGCTGGTATTTTTTCCCATTCCCCACTCAATCCTTAGGCTTAGTGATCTGAAGTACACTCCACATCCTGAGCCTTCTTTGGTTTTTGAGAAGTCTGTATATATGCGTATTGCATTTGTAGCATCTGACTACATGTTCTGTTTTATTTGTATTCTGTAGGGTTTATTAAACACAAACCTGGTTTCAATTGCATCACTGGTTGCCTGCGGCAGAGGTTGCGGAGTAAGCGCTTCTCCCGAATTCAAATGCCTCTCATTCTGTTGCTGGTTCAACGACCCATCAAATATATTGATGTGAGGAGCACTTTATATATTTCATCAGAATAGGAAACGCAGCCGAATTCTGTGTTGAACAGAAGTTTTGCAGATAAGGCGGAAATAATCAATAAACGAATACACGAAGGAAAAGAAACAAACAAAATGAAAACTGGTGAGGACGGAACAAGTAGGTATTTTGTAAAAATCACATTATAATCGACTATTGAAATCTCAAGTATAGGTCTGATTTTGAACAGACCATATTCGATTATCGAAGTAGCTCAAGCTCAGGACACAGAAAAATACTTGATTGAGATAGTAAATCTCAGAAGTGTTTAGTGTTTATTTCATCCACTTTCATCTACTCTGATCTAATATTATATTATCAATCACTGCCATTTAGAAGGCCATCAATTATTCTGGCCTAACTTTGACTGAAATACATTTCCTTACCAGATAATTTTCATTTCCGTAAAGTTTACCCACTCAGCCAGAATTCCAAAGGAATTCAGAACACCGGAATATAATGAAACTGTTCGAAGTGAGTAAAAACTCTCCTATCTGAAGGTTTAGGCGACCACCGCTAACATTATCAAACTTTTTGGTTCTTTCCTCTTTGACGATTCCATCTCGGCTGGCGAGGCATTCATTTATCAAAGAAACAATGCCGTTGTAATGTGGGCTGCGCTGTTTGTGCGTTCCCATTGTCTCCTTCTGAGCGGGCCTTGTTATCATCACACTCTAATCGCAACACTTCCAAGGGTTTACTCCATTCATTTCGTTCATTTTGAGGATCATCGCTTTCATTACGAACTTGTCATTGTACGGTAGGTGAGAAGTTTTTCCATGATTGTTATAGTAGATAGACTCTCTTCAGTTATATTTTGCCTTTTACTAAGAAAAAATCAATGATTTTGCATACTCACCGGTTTTTTACCGACCATTCCAGTCTCGAATGCTCGATGAAATTGTAGTTACTACGCATCAACTTCGTTTTGGTAGTGCATGCTAATTTCGACAACAAAGCAACTGATTGTTTGACCGATAAAAATCCGGTGAGTTTGCAAGCACCCGCTACCAATGAAATATCGGCCGATTTTTATACTGGCTGGTTGCACACACACCGTTGCACGCATACCAAAATCGGCAACTAGCGTAACGCTAGTTGCACACACACCGATTTTGGACGCCCAGTATAAGATCGGCCGATATTTTATTGGTATCGGGTGCTTGCTCACGGATTTGCTTCGGTCAAACAATCAGTTGCTTTGTTGTCGTAATTAGCACGCACTACCAAAACGAAGTTAATACGTAGTAACTACAATTTCACCGAGCATTCGAGACTGGAATGGTCGGTAACAAACGGTGAGTATGCAAGAGTGTATTTAGTCACGTACGCCACTACTTCCCGGTACTGCCGGGTACCGATATTCACCGGTATTTTACCGGCGACGATCACCGGTCGGCGTGTGTGCCAGGTACCGTTCCCACATGTGGTTCACTATTGGAATTTGGACTACCGGTATAAAGTCGGACGTCCAAAATCGGTGTGTGTGCAACTAGCGTAACCTAGTAGTTACATATTCGTTTTGTTGCAAGATGACATGCTTTGCCGAACCGGACGAGGTAGGAAGTAACGTCACATACATCAGACAAAGTAAGGCTGATTGCACACACACCGATTGTGGACGGCCGATTTTATACCGGTCGTCTAAATTCCAATAGTGAACCACAAGTAGGAAAGGGAGCTTGCACACATGCCTACCGATGATCGACGCCGATCACCGGTCGGCGTGTGTGCCATGTTCCGTTCCCACATGTGGTTCACTATTGGAATTTGGACGACCGGTATGAAATCGGCTGTCCAAAATCGGTGTGTGTGCATTGAGCGTAACGCGATATAAATGTACTTGTCTGGTTAATTGCACACACACCGATTGTGGACGTTCGATTTTATACCGGTCGTCCAAATTCCAATAGTGAACCACATATGGGAACGGGACCTGGCACACATGCCTGCCGTTGATCGACGACGATTACAATTAGCCCCTCAGTGATGATACGGCTAAAAATCAACAAATAGCAGTTTGGTCCATCTGGATAAATATATCAAAATGTTACGCATGGTTTCGCAGCAGCAATCCGTCTTCACCGAACCGTCTTCATCTAACATATTGTTACGAGATAGAATCGTTTGTTGCCAAAACCATTTTGAGTTTCTAAACAGTATTTTTATTCGAGGAATAAACACAAGCACTACAGGAAAATCTTACAGGCGCTCTAAGAGCGGTACCTGTGCGATTGTAACGATTTACGTGAGATTTGAATCGTTGGAGATTAAATTCATTTGAAAACTTTCTCAGAATGTTCAATTCAGATGAACGAGGTTTTTCAAATGAAAGAGTTCTTGAACAGTGAAGTTGGACGTATACTGAGCTGAACTTCAAAACGATGAGCAGCCACAGTTCAGTGCGAATTTCTCATATGTGACGCTCTTGGTGGAATCAAATGTGCCAAGTCACTTGAACACCTCCCGTGCCTCCCGTGAAATTATCTATGGAAGAGATACAAGTCTCCAACCTTTCTTCAATGTTCCAGACTATCGAGATTGCAAGTGATGTTTGTGACTCTTTTCTGGATGGAATTCATCAGATTCAGGGTATGCTTAGGGGCGGAGCTCCATGCATAATAATAATGATGATTTATTATTTACCATAACATAAAATATCATTCAGATCACATAATGAGGTAAATAAATGGATTATGTTAGGTCTTGAAACTAATCCTTCCACATAAACCAGAAATAAATAAATAACAATTTTCTAACTATAGATACACCAGGATATAAATAGAACTCAAATATAATTGAGGAAATATTCTAAAAAAATATTGTTTTATTGCTTCTCAAACAAATGTTTTTTGGCATTTTTTTGGAAATGTGAATTGATGTAGAGAACTCGGGAACATCCAAGAGATTGCCGTGACCTTTTATAAATGTCTTTCTTGTGTGCAGGAATATTAATCATATTTTTTCTCCGAAGATTGACATTACGCACATCTGTCCTATATATAACTTTTCTATAAAAATATTCAGGATTTTTGAATTTAAGTATTTTATAGTAAGAACTGAGAGCGTGTGATGGATTTTTATAGTAGCTTTCCTCATATTTTGCAATCTAAATGCACAATAAATTTGCGTGTCATCAGTAAACGTGTGATAATTGCAATATGTCAGATGATTATGAAAATTAGAGATATACAATGTATATATAAGTGGTCCCAATATACTACCTTGTGGAACCCCATGGTGAAGCACTATGCTATTTGATATTTCGTTTTCTATTTCAACGCACTGAGTTCGGTTTGATGAATATGATTTGACGAAAGAACAAGCAGAATAACTCAAACCAATGAAATGTAAAATTGCAGTTGATATTTGATGATTTAATGTGTCAAATGCCCTAGAATAGTCACCTGACTGATTTGGTGGTAATATTTTATTGATTTACATATGCTTCCCCATCTGTCTTTCAATTATTTCTTCCAATACCTTGGGCAAAAAAGGTAATATATTTATACTCCTTAAGTGTGACAATTCTGTGGGTCGAGAAGTTTTCGGTAGTGGTAACATGAAAGCATGTTTCCAACTTTTCGGAAAATAATGATGTGTAATGCATTCATTGAATATATGTGTAATATGTTGTACAATATGAGGGCAACAGAAAAAAAATTGTTGTATATTAAAATTGTCATATCCGTAAGCCTTTGATTTTATTTTGTGAAAAATTGTCAAAACTTCGTCCTCTGTATGAGAGAGAATTTAAGTATTGTTGTCAGAATATTATTCGAAGATATTACTAGGAGGTATTTGATTATCTTGGAACTGATTCCCGAAATAATTGAGAGAACAATACTCCAAAGAAGGTCTGATCTGAGCTTTATAAAGCATCAAAAGTTGCTGAGGTTGTATAGTTTTATGGTTTTGAACAGTATTATATGCTTCTGAGAAGCAACTTTCGCAATTTCAGCGACATGATTGTGCCAAGACATATTGGTGTCCATTTCAACCCTCAACAAACTTATCGAATCAGAGAGCGGAATTGTCTGTCCTGACATTATTATATCCGGTTCGGAGATATTTAACTTTTTGGAGGGAACCGAAGCATGGGTTTTCGTGGTATTGAATTGAACCTGTTTACTTTCACCCTATTTCGAAATCACCTCTAAATCCTTATTAAGATCGCAACCTTCTGCTGCCGGTGAAGATGTGCACCGATATCCTGAAATCCAAATAGAATGACGAGACAAGTGTGCTGTCGTCAGCAAAACAATACATTGGATACAAAGAGGGTTGGAGACAATATGGATTCCAGGAGAACACCAGCGTTGCTTGTTAAAGTATTCGAGAGATATCCATCGACGGTCACTTGCAGGGATACGACCTTTATGTAATCTTTATGTAATCTTTATTATTATAGGATACATCCTAATCTTACAAGACATAATAACTAATTAATAATTTAAATTTCCACAGTGCCAAAAATATTAATAAAATTCAAATATATATATAGATAATAACAATAATGAAGATAAACTGAATAAAAAGATAATAATAAAAGATATACAATTTATAATACCCAATGTTGAAAACCAATATTGATATAGTAACTATATATAATATACATATTTTCCAACTAACTAACGCTCTAGGTATTCCAATAATTTACTTTTAAACTCTCTTACAGTATTTTCCTCTTTAATGGCATTTGGTAAATTGTTAAATTCCCGTAGTCCCTTGTAGAATAAGTTTTTAGTTCCGCCACCAGTGTGAGTTCTATATATATGAAAATTATTATAAGATCTTGTCTCATGTTCATGTATTTGATTATTAAAAACCAAAAATTCATTAAAATATGTTGGTTGGAGACTTTTGGTTATTTTAAATTTAAAAACCATTTCAGGAATCTACAGCCATACACTAAAATGATGCGACACGCCATAGAATCGAAATTTGGCCAGCAAACCCTCATGCCTCACACGGTCAATGGCCGTAGAAATATCAAGCGCAAGCAAATATCAAGCTCTTGGCTCTCATTATTTCTCGATTGCGTTATTTCAAATATGGAGGACATATGATAGGAGGTCGCCTGTTGTTAATATTTCTTTTCCAAACCAATATTGATGATCGCTCAAGATGTTGAAGCTTTCCAAATAATTAAAGATATGGTAGTTTACGGCTTTCTCTATGATTTTTTATATCACTGATTGCAAAGCGATTGGTCTATAGTTATTTGAGTTGCTTCTTTCCATTTTTGGGAATAGACTGAACACGAAAAATCTTCCAACAAGAAGAAAGAGCTCCTTCCTTGTGAGATAGTTGGAAAGTCTGCAAAATATTGGTGCCAGTACATTGACGCACTTTCAAATACAGTGACAAGCACTTCATCAGGACCAGACGCTTTCTTGATTTTGAGCTGATTTAAAATTCACCTGACTGAACGTTGTCGAAAAGTAATTTCCGGCATTATAGATTCCAGTGTGGGAATAGAGGGTGGCGTCTTTCCCTAAAAATCAACTGTGGAATGAGACGCAGGAACTATAGAGAGGTGATTCCTCATCAGAAAAAAGATGAGATCTTTCATGTAAAGAAATTTCATTGGAGCATTCTTTGTTAAGATACAGCCCCTTAAAGGGGGTACATAAAATTTGCATAACAATTTTTTCACAAGCACTAAAAAAGTTACTATATTGAAATTAACTTGATGTTTTGTACTACCAAAATACACTCAGACAGAAATTTATTTGGTTCACCCCATGGTTGTAAGGGGTGGAAAACGCAACCCCTAAAATTAATTTCCAATGTAACTTTTTGTCTTATCATTTGTTTACCATTTAAAAATTTATTTCCGATAGCCTGTTTTATTCTTAACAAAAAATGTCAATTGGTTTTTTTGCCCAAAATGAACCAGTTCGCAGCAAAACATTATTTTACGAACAACTACAGAGATACATCGTCATAAATGCGAAAATACGAAACTAATCTATGTAGTGGGTCTCTATAAGCGATAGTGAAAATTGAATCGGTATGACGCTGTCAGTTTGTGAATTTTCGAAATTGAATTAATACTGATTGCGTGTTGTTGTTCTGTTCTTAATTTGTTACTTTTATAATTTTTTTGTTATTGAAATGGCAAACACAAATGAGGGAATGGCTGATATGCATTATGTTTACGGTCTGTCGCAGGGGAATGGGTTAGAAGCTTCTAGAAGATATGCTGAAATGTATCCTGAACGGCAGCAGCCTTCACATAGAATATTTGCTCGACTTCATCAACGATTACGAGAATATGGTTCATTCGACAAAAGAACGCAGGATTGTGGTCGCCATCGAGAAGTACGAACACAACAGCTTGAGGAAGCAGTACTTAATTTGATTGAAGAACAACATACTACCAGTACTAGAAAGATTGCTTCCCAGCTAAATGTTGATCATATGACGGTTTTTCGAATTCTAAAGGAACAACTCTTAAACCCTTACCATCTGCAACGAGTACAGGCACTGATACCGCGAGACTTTCCTAACCGTCTTGAACTTTGCAGTTGGATGCCGAAAATGATTAGAAGAAATTGTGACTTTTTGAAGACGATAGAATTCACAGACGAATGTAGTTTTTCTCGGGACAAGATTATTAATTTTCATAATTACCACATCCTCACGCTATTGTCGAAACTAACCATCAAGAACAGTTTTCTCTTACCGTGTGACTCGGAGTTATTGGGGATGATTTAATTGGGCGTCATTTTCTACCTCCCCGATTGAATGGTGAGGCATACGTTCAATTTTCAAGAGGAGTGCATCCTGTACTTCTGGAGGAAGTTCCTTTGGGCGTCAGAAGGAATATATTTTTCATGCATGATGGGGCTCCCGCCCATTTTAGTCAAGTAGCACGTCAGCATTCAACTGAAACATACGCAAATCATTGGATATGTTGAGGAGGACCACAGAACTGGCCCGCTCGATCCCCGGATCTCAATCCTCTCGATTTCTCTATTTGGGGCCATTTACAGCATTTGGTTTATCATACTCCTGTTCGCGATGTGGAGGAATCAAGAAACCGCATCATCGATGCGTGCAGGGTAATCAGAGAGACTCCAGGAATATTTGAGCGAATACGTGGCTCAATGCGCCGATGTGTAGATGCATACGTAATGTCTGAAAGTAGACATATTGAACATTTACTATGATTTCTACATGTTGTTTGTTTTGTTAACGATAAATTAGTTTGGTTTATTACCCTTTAATCGTTTAATGCATTTACTAACTACAAAATAACAATAAATCCAGTTTGCATTTATGACGATGTATCTCTGTAGTTGTTCGTAAAATAATTTTTTGCTGCGAACTGATTCATTTTGGGCAAAAAACCCAAGTGACATTTTTTGTTTAGAATGAAACAGGCTATTAAAAATGAATTTTTAAATGGTGAACAAATAATAAGACAAGAAGTTACATTGGAAACAAATTTTAAGGGTTGCGTTTTCCACCCCTTACAACCATGGGGTAAACCAAATAAATTACTGGCTAGGTGTCTTTTTGGTTGTACAAAACGTCAGGTTGATTTCAATATTGTAACTTCCTCAGTGCTTGTGAAAAAAATTGTTATACAAATTTTATGTACCCCCTTTAAGTTTCTTTATATGAAAGATCCTATTTTTTTTCGATGAGGAGTCACCTCCTTGGAAGTTTTACACTCATTCAGTCACACCCTATATATTTCTTAACTATCAGATCAATGATTGAGTTTGGCAACATATTACAAATGAGGTGAATTTTTGAAGTTCACTTGAGATTGAAATAATTGATACACAACTATGTATTATGAATTTACCCGTATAAAATCGGTCCCGAAGATGGTCAGTTGTTAATTTGGTCGACTATGATCTGGACAGTTGTGAAATAGTCACATAATTGATACTTTTTCAATAGTCTTAGGAAAAATTGTTATTTCAATGACTTTATAGTGTTTTTTTTATTGATTTTTGTTAAGGAATATTTATACCAAAAATAAGATTTTGTGATGTGTCCTTAAATGGTGAAAGGTAGGTTTACTTCATGATTATCAACGATAACTTGGATGAACGAGACATCATAGAAAGACATAATTCCATTTCCAATATTGTAACTGCATAGGGAATTCTGGTGGCATTTTGTTCAATGATGAATGAATGGGTACGCATAATCTTATTCAATGACATCCCCGATTTTCTGATTTCTTTAGAAAGTCGTTGGAAAAAAAAAACTCTTAGAACGATTATACTTTCGTTCAGTATTGACCATGTGATTACTGGCGAAGAACAGTAATTTGTTGAAGGCGAATTTGGTAAGATATGTCAAGTTTTTAAATTTGAAGTTGAAATTATATTCAATCGGATACATCTTGCATCGTTTTGTGTGATTATTAAATTTTTTGCTTCTTCTTCTTCTTCTGAAGTGAGTTCACAAGTTTTTTTTGAGAAATGAAAATATTTCCGTTTATGGTATTCTGAATTCCAGTTCAAAATACGTGGTCTCCGATAATTAATCCTTCCTAATTATTGTTCCAAATGACGCTACTGGCTATAATGGTTAGTTAGTTAGTTAAAACTAGTTTTGGTATAAAATTAGTTTTCTGAAAGTGTTCATTATCGACAATAACGTATCGAACTGTTTTTTTTATTTCGTTAACAAGTTGATGAGTCGAAACGAGACGAGATTTGGTGAGTCCCTGTTAAATATTTATCACCTATACGAATCGTTAAGGACTCAAATCTCTCAAGACGTATTTTTCTCTGGAGAATAGCGCATGTGAATGGAGCCGAACTACCCAATAAAAATATTCAGAATTTGGCAACTCTTCTCCAGTTGAAACTCTTAGATTGATATCGAAATTGCGGGTCTGAGTCTGTTATTTTTCAAAGTCAGCAAGTATTTCAGAATCACTATTTTTTTAGTTTGAAATTCGTCGTTTCTTGAAATTTTTTACTAACGTTTCGCTATCGGAAGTGGCTAGCCTCTTCAGAGGTTTATACAACCTGAGTAATCTCCGATGACTGGATGTAACGGCTGCGTAAGAAACTCCTCAATTATTTATTCATGTGTCTCAATTTATTAACTTCTCGCAATTTTTTTCTTTATTGATATATCAGCGCCACATGTATAGACACAAAATCCAAAATCTAGTCACTTGAAAGTAATGGTCAAAGTTGTATGATATAATCAAGGCGATCTCTTTGATTTAAGATTCAATTGGTCACAATGAATTTTATCAAAATAATCAATTCGAAGAACTCTCGGAACTCTGATTATCTACTCATCTGGAACTCACTAAAAATTCATATCCACTGAGCATTCATCCAAAAATTCACTAGACTGCATGATAATTGTGGTTACTCACATAACTTAGAAATTAACCAGTCTCCGTTACTTCGTAGAAATAATTTTCACTCCACTCTTGAATTCACTTTGGAGTTGCTGGCAATTAGATATATCATTCAGTTAAGAATATATCTTCTCTGTAATTCTAATCGTGCTAATGGGTTTATCTGAAATGTTCAAAACCCCCGGTGTGCACTTGAATTTGCGAAAATTCAGTCTCGGCTGAATATCACAAGGTGTTATATTTTGTCCCTTGTTGAAAGAAAAATGTTGATTCTTTTTCGAGTTTTCATTTTGAATTTTTGAAAGGAACAGTGATTTTCGTTGATGTTCCACAATGTGGAAAAACTGAATCTTCTGTTTCATAATCGAATGAAGTCCAAATACAATTTCATAGACAAAATATGCCTGCGTCATTGAAAGACAGAAAAACCGATAGAAGTTTTTCTTTTCGTAATACACATCCGCATAATCAATCATCTCAGTCGGCAGAGGTCAAATGCAAATCAAATTATGTCAGAGTTGACTTGGATTTGTGAAATCGAAGAATTACAGAGATCCATTCTAGGACCCTTCTTGTATTTAGCTTTTGCTAATGACTTGTAAGTGTACCTAAATAAGAACTCGGCCATTTACTGTACGTGTTATGCTGATGATACTAATATATTAATTATTGAAAACGATATGGACTCCACGAAAAACACAGCTCTAGAGACCTACAAAAAAGTTATTATGTGGTCATAAAAAAACAATTTAATGTTGAATGAAGCCAAAACTAATTTGTTAAATTCAGAGATGAATACAGGGCAACAATATTGGTTGAATCTGTTTGTTGATACTGCTTTAGAATTGAACCTAACCAAGTCAACAAAAATGTTTGGTGTTGTTTTTGATGACAAACTTTAATGTAGGACACATATTGACCAATTATGTAATAAACATAGAAAAGCCTGTTATTCTTTTAGGTTTCCATCCCACCATTGTGGTCAAACTATTTTATTAACTGTTTATTACACAAACTTAACTGGGGCACATCCTCTACCGTGTCTCGTGTATTTTGTATACAAAAGTATGCTATTAGGATCATTGTCAAGTTGGGCTATAGAGATTCTTGTAGAAAAACTTTTCAGAATTGGAAAATATCAACGCTAGCAGGAGTATAGATAATGGAAGCTTGCACATATATCTATCGAAATAGAAATACTTTAGCTGCTAACAGAGCCTACTCGGAATGCCCACTCATTATTACCTAGTCAACATCGCCTTGCTCTTTTCTAAAGAAGTTTTGAGTTTCAAGGCTGCAAACTTTTTAATAAACTCCCCGACAATATCAGAAATTCTGAAAATGAACACATTTTTAAATCAAGACTGGAGCAACTTCTCTTGTCAAAGAACTGCTACAGTATTGATGACTTTTATTTGTAATCCAATACTATACGTGTATAGGAAACAATTATATATTATTATATTCATGTGGTATACATATGTATATGTTGTATATCTGTGTGTATGTATATATATATATATATATTTATATATATATATATATATATATATATATATATATATATATATATTAAAAAATTAAAGAAAACAATATCAACAAAAAGACAGACATCGACAACCTCAGCAAAATTTATTCATTTTTACTAACAAAAAATATAAATCTGAATACATCCTGTAATAGTAACACAGTATAAATCCCCATAATGAACGATAATAAAAATTTGAAAAAGTATTTCACATTATTCAATGTCAAAAAGTTGTCATTTTGATGTTGAAGACTTCTTTCAAAATTGAAATTTTCAAATTGAATATTCTCAAATAGCACAGGTATTCTGTTTTATCCGTTATTATGTTTTATATATATATATATATATATATATATATATATATATATATATATATATATATATATATATATATATATATTTATCATGTCCTTTTTATATTACAGCCCTCGATAAAGCTAATAAACATTAGCGAAAGCTCGGGCAGCTAAAAAGAGTAAATATTTATTCTAATCAGACCGAATCCCCAAAAAACTACTATTCTATATATATATATATATATATATATATATATATATATATATATATATATATATATATATATATATATATATATATATATATATATATATGATGAGCTGTTTTCTCGGGTTTCGCTCCGTGTTCTGTGTATTGTGTATTTTCTCCCATAAGGATTATTTTCACAACGTTTCGGCAAAGTCTCATTTGCCATCTTCTGGTGATGTCTGGTTTTTTCAACTAGACTAGAAAACTAGACTAGAAAACCAGACATCACATCAATATTGTACATTGACGTTTTCCTCTTTTTCATTTGTACTTCTGCTCCTGTGGTTATACAAATCAATCTGAGTAAATCAAGAGATTATAATTATTATTATTATCATTTATTTGAATTGAAATCATTTCATTATTACCAAATTATATCTTTCTTCAATAAAAAAAAGTGTTTAATTTTTGTGATGCACTGTTTGGAATCTTTGGTGTAGTAATGAATTACTGGAGTATTTTACCCCGTTATTCTAACACCTCGACACGATATTAGATAGAACACCAGATGGCAATCCATTAGATTATATCGTGTGAGGTTCCATTAAAAATATGGTTTACTCTACTCCAATAACAACAATGGAAGATATGAAATCGAGAGTTACAACTGCTTTCAATAGTTTGACTCCAGACTTGATCAGAAGCGCTACACATGACAATCTTTTGAAGAGATTACATGTTCGTTTAATTAGAGGTGGAGATGTGTTTGAACATATTCTGAAATACACTGACGATTAAATTAACTCATCAATTTATGGGTTTATTATTTCAGTTCGTGTTTCAGCGTTAATAAAACTATTGTTTGAAGAGAAGTTTCATTCGATGGTTGAGGAGTACTTCAATAATTATCTTTTCATTGTATTATCTGTGACTAATTGAGAAACATCAAACGAAATCTGTTTTACAAAAATGAGTGATGAACAAGGAAACCATGTCAATTTCCGTTTGAAACAGTTTATCTCGAAAACGGTTCAAAATAGAAATAGTATTATCTGAACAAAGTTAATCTAAAATTGGATGTAGAGCTCAAAAATGTTGAAATATACAGGGTGTTCTGTTTGAAAAAATTGAGTTCCACTCATTTTTTCATGAGATCAAAGTATCTGCATTTTTTGAAGACCCTGTTTGACGCAAATGAAAATATGACTCGGTGTGAAGATCCACATAGTATCACTGCACTTCAATTCAAATTTGATCGTTTTAGTGCGAGAGAGTTCAAGATTATCAGCATTTATAAAAGTTAATGTTTGGTAAAAAAAAATATCGAATTTAATTTATATCTTCTAAACGGTAATAGATAGGTATAGGAAAATAGGATATGAATTTGTTGATAAAGTGATAATGAATCAAAATATGATATTATATACGGGGTGTTCCATTTGAAAAATCAAAGAATTCGCTATTTTAGACGTGTAGGTCATATCGACTTATGCATACTGTGAAATTTTCAGGTTGATCCGTTGAATAGTTTTTCAGAAACGGCTAATTAACGCTCATCATGAAAAGCCCTGTATAGTGTTTCCAATACCAGAAGAACAGCACAGAGAAGGAACTCCCGCCTCGACATAGGCGTCGGCATATTATTTTCCAGTGGTAGTTTTTCAGTTATTTATTCTTATAATCATAGCAATTGATCACCCTATGAAAAAGTTATCTCAACTGAATTTTTCCATCATGGGTAATTATGAAAAACTTCGAAATTTAAGGTGGTTGATTTCCGAGTCGAAAACTCTAAAATACAATGAAAACACAAATAATCACACCGAATTCTCGTCAAACATATATTGACAAAATAATAGAGGCCAACAAAGTTGCCAGAAATATCAAAATTTTTCTTCGCCATATTCGGATGAGGTGGAATCATCATCGGGTTGAATAACGATCGGATTTATGGAACTTTGCACATATTCATTCTCTTATTCCATAACGTGGGCCACATAGTTCTTCCACATATCACTATCATCTACTTCATTCACCACTCGTCTTATATTGTCAAGCACTACCGCATTCAAAGTCGGTGACTGATTACATTTCCGCAAGCTTTCTTTCATTGTGGCCCAAACCATTTCAATTGGATTGAACACACAATAGTATGGAGGCAAACGTAAGAGAATATGACCACGTGTTTCACACATCGAATCAATAATATACTCTTTTTTGAAATTAAGTTGTTTTATGGTCGCCAGCAATACCTTTTTCATTGGAATCTTTTCTGCAACATCTGCAATTATACATGTTTAATAGAAAAAATTCTACACATCATCATCACGCACAAGCTGTACCCAATTCAGCTTCAGTGATTACCCTGTTTATTTATTCATATGTATATGTATATTATATGTGAGAAATATGTATAACTTCTTTTGTGAATAAACATAACCTTACATAACATTACATTGTGAGAAAAATTTGCAACTGAAAAAGCAAATGTGCCACTGAAATCAATGAAGTCGCCCCGGAGCGCCAATTAATTTTTATTGTTGTTTTTATTTTCATCGTTGTTTCAATAAAAGTTCCTCTTTCTATTCACTTCATTTTTTCAACAAAGTATTATATTGTTGACAAAAAAGTCGCTTTTTAAATTAGAAAACAGTCGAACAGAACTTTGAGTGAACAGCAAATTAAAGTAAAATGAAATAACTTTGAAAATCATTCTGTTTTGAATATAACGCAATCATGTTTTATACTTTCAATCGATTTTTGTGTAAATTCATTTTTCGGTTTTTTCAAGAACAGAACACAAGCACTACAAAAAAATTCTTAAGGCGCTTTAGAAAAAACATTCTCAGGAAGTCTCTACCATATAAAGGCAGTTCTCCAAAGGAGAGAGTTCGTAAACAGTGAAGTTTGAGGTGTACTGAATATTTCCTTCAGTTATCAATTGGAAGTAGACAGTAATATCAATTCCAACGTTCATTGGGAGGTGAAAGTTTCAGTGGTACAAACAAAAATAGTCACTCCCAGATTAGGAGATATGGCGAAGTAGCACGAACAAAGTAAATTTGGGGTTTGAAGTCTTAAGATATTCCAAACGATAACTCCTTTGGCATACTGATTTTGAGAATTACTACTCGAATTTCTACAGACTCTGAAACGAAATGAAAAGAAATGGCTGAAGTTCTGGTTTTATATGTCTTCTAAAGTTCCAGAGATATTCCTCTGGTTTCGAAATTAGGGTAGGTGTGCTTGGAATTACAAGCACGGTATTAGTATATTCCAGGGAATACTTCTCAGACCGTTTGAAACTGTTCGTAGGAGATGTTTGTTGTGAAAAACGGTTTGTCGTTGATGTTTTGTTTATTCACTCATTCGACCGATGTGTGAGTCGGTGGTTCAATCCGCAGGCTGAACAAACGATTTTCACTTGCTATTCAACCCGTTCAATAAGGTAAGACCTCGTTATTCTTCACCTATGAGTGTTGTCGATTCACAAGGTTTCATAAGTCTGAGCTTTTGAAGTGAAACATAGAATATATGTTCAAAAATTAACTCCTTTCTTTCATTGACTAATGAATTGAAATACATTTTTAAGATTTGGGAAATGAAGTTTTTGGCTTTCTACAACTCCGTCTTGATACAAAAAAATGTGGGAATCTTCCAAAGAAATGAAAGAAGTAATCAATTTGAAAATAAGTAACTCTATACATGGATGTGTAGATCATGCAAAGGAGCAACTTCCAGACTCAAACTGGAAGAATGTCCTCCTGAAACAGCTACTTTCATATAAATATACACGAAAGAAAAAACAAATACTTTTACATGAACACTGAATTATACAGAAAATTCTTTTCCCTACTCAGTTTGTATTCCAAACATTCGATATGGAGTTCTACTTTAAATGAATAGTAATAAATTGAACTTACATGGAACACTATCATCCTCACTGGTATACATCGATGTTTCCCAAAAATTATTCTCTCCTAAAAATATAACCCCTTCAATTCATTTTTGAGACATTTTGTGTATTTTATTTTTTTGGTTTGGTTTGAATTGAAATTCTCAAGACACGATGTCCATTGAGAAATATTTTAACATACTAAGTTTCGATTACTATTATATTTTAGATTTCAGTGATATCTGGAAAGACAAAATATGCCTACGTCATTGAAAGACAAGGAAACCGATAGAAGTTTTTCAATCATCTCAGTCGGCAGAGGTCAAATGCAAAATATAACCCCTTCAATTCATTTTTGAGACATTTTGTGTATTTTATTGTTTTGGTTTGGTTTGAATTGAAATTCTCAAGACACGATGTCCATTGAGAAATATTTGAACATACTAAGTTTCGATTACTATTATATTTTAGATTTCAGTGATATCTGGAAAGACAAAATATGCCTACGTCATTGAAAGGAAACCGATAGAAGTTTTTCAATCATCTCAGTCGGCAGAGGTCAAATGCAAATAAAATTATTTCAGAGTTGACTTGGATTTGTGAAATCAAAGAATTACAGGGTTTTATTTGAATTGAAATCATTTCACTGTTACCAAATTATATCTTTCTTCAATAAAAAAAATTACTTGAGGTTCATTTTTGTGATGCACTGTTTGGAACCTTTGGTGTAGTAATGAATATTACTGGAGTATTTTACCAACACCAAACCGTTATTTTAACACCTCAACACGATATTAGATGATGGAAGTCCGAACCAATTGAATTCATCATGAAATATTGTCAGTCGCCTTCAAACAAACATTGAAATATTTTGTGGCGCACTTTGCAACAAATTTAGCATCTGAGGAACCTAAGAAATGCGAATACAGAATAGAAGGCTGTTCAAAAAATTTAATGAAGGTTCAATCACATTCAATAGGTGATTTTTTTTAGGTTATACACCCGTTTCGATTACTATTATATTTTAGATATTTGTTATATCTGGAAAGCCAACATTTCGTTCACAATGAAATATGTGACGTTGCAGTATATTTACAGTTCAACTACTCACACAATACAGAAGGATAGTGAATGAATTCTGACAATAAGCATATGGGAGTGTCTACATGATTTAGTTGAAGTATGAAACTTTCTATGTTTTTACCACTTTCATTTGTGACCAACGTTACTGCAGTTTCATCCTATAAAGACATTTTCAAACTTATTCATTAAACTAACAATTCGGATTGACTTCGTATACACTATACTTGATCTAAGGGGTGGTCCCCAGGGTGTTTACCCAACTTTTTCTTCAGAGAGACAGACAAACGGTGACTTCGCGTAACGCGTAAATTGTTTGAAATCTAAAAAAAAATATATAAGAAATTTTGTCATTTGTCTATCCGTGGGTACAGCATAATCGGTGCGATATCTTTTAGAATAACTCTCCACGTCGAATCTCCCTACATTTCAGTCAATTACGTTTTGAAAACCCGTAGAAAATTTTTGTTCCTCTCAGAAAAGTGTGCAAATCAGTTGAATACAATTTTTCTGAAGCTTCAATAGTACAGGAAATAATTACAAATTTAAGAAAATCCAATTCTATTCATCAATCCATACTGAATTATATTTTACACTGTATATAATTGTATCAACTGTATTTATTACTACATTACTGTGATGCTTCGAAGTGGAACATGAAATATATAATCAATTTGTTTCGAATCAAAAAACATTTTGATAAGGAATACATTCGAGATGTATTCAACCGGGTTTGAGGTTCCCATGCATCCAAGCATCAACTTGATATGACTAATGCGTAGCAGATAGTGGATGACTCGACCGAGACTTTTCAATAGGGGATTGTTTCATTGCTACTTTTAGTTATCAGTAAGGATGAATTCATGAAAGGGTTAGCTATCATTGTGGGCTATTCTCCACAGCAGAATGAAAGGACAGCAGAATCATGACTAATCTCGCTAATTTGCCTGCCTTTTCATTACCATCGATATCAGCTTGAAATGGGATCCACAAAAATTTTATAACTGACTGCCTCTGTACTGAAGTCTGAGCTAATGATAACTTCTCCAACATCTTCGTCGCTTTAAGATGCAACAGTGTGAGTTCTGTAGAGTACGGAGGGTGAGTGTAAGCCCACGCACTTAGGCCACATGTGACCCATTGTACATCCTCCCGAGGAGTTGTCCTCCTAGGTCATCGTCCATCCTGTCCTTTCCAGGAAGAGGATAGGTCACTGGGAGACATCTCCTTTATATCGGCAGGTGTAGGCCAAGACTCGCCGAACACACACTCTCTTATTGACGATAACTCCGGGCACTCGAGAGGACATGCCTAACAGTCTCATCTTCCTGTTCACACATCCTGCATAGAGGTGTGTCCACTAGCCCCATATTATGTAGGTGTTTTCTTAGCTGACAGTGGCCAGTCAGAAATCCTACTGTAAGGCATAGATTTTTCCTGGTCATCGCCAGATATTTCTTCGGCGCCAGCTTCCCAGGGTCGCCCAAGGTGATCCTGGCAAGATTACATCCTTTGATTTCCTCCCATCTCTTTAAAGATTGAGCATGGGTGTAACATTTGACTAGTTCCACAATTGTCGAAGTCATCAGGCCGCGGGTGCCACTGGGTCCTAAAATTCTTAGTCCAGCCGCTTCCTTGGCTGAAGAGTCGGCAATGCGATTACCTTTACTCCTGTCGTGCCCTTTAACCCACCTCAGGATAATGTTATTATCTACCGAGGCTTCGGCTAAATCTTGGTGGCACTCTAGTGCTAGCCCTGAAGTAACACGGTGTCTGTTCAAGGCTAATAGTGCTTATTTGCTATCAGTGCAGATTGTTATGTTTTTGCCAGAAATTCTTTTCTTGGTTATTTATTTTGTGGCGATTGAGATACCAGCCAGTTCTGTTTGGACCACGCTGGTATTTCTTCCCATTCCCCACTTAATCCTTAGGCTTAGTGATCTGGAGTACACTCCATATCCTGAGCCTTCAATAGTGTGAGTTATACGTAATTCTCTGTTAAGTGATTATCGTCTATCGTTTTTTTCTACCTAACCTCGCAGATTGTGAACGATAGCACCGTAGTTCAATATTGATCGAAACAATGACTAACAGACCTCTTTCAGGTTACTGATAATTTTGTTATTGTAACAAAACAGATTCATATTTGAAATGAAAACTCATACTTATACTCTTTCAAGTGCTGCGTTATGAAGTGTTTTAAAGAACGATATAAATCTCTTCGAATCAAAAAGGGAATACTTCTAGAAGGAATTAGTTTTTTGGGAAAACACTTCTTCTTTTTCCGCTTCTCCATCGTTCAAAAAAACTATGGAAAACTTCCAAAGGGAGGTATTGACCATACGATGAAGAGAAAAAAGTTCAATTAACTAGTTTACTGATTAGGTACACTACAATATATTTCAGATGATACTAACGAGTAGGAATAACAATTTTCGTATAGAGACACCATTGATACAAAATAAAATCTCATTCACAGAAGATGAGTAGGGGTTTTTATCATAAAACATCAAAATCTTGTAGATATTATTTTTTTTTCTATATCTTCGTCAATTCATGAGAAAAACTCGAAACATGATACATACTGAAAAATATAAAACAAATCATTAGGAAAGATTTAGATCACACAAATCAAATTGACTGCGGCTCATAGTACATGCTACACAAGTTAAAAAACTAAATGCTATTCCACAAACTCAGTCTCATAATTGAATTTTCACTTGAATGTTAACAACAATTCCATAATTCAATACAATATTTTGAATGTTTTTTGAAAAAACACTCTCATTATTTTCAATATCGACATTGTCTAGTAAATGCTTTGCACATGGAGGAAAAATTAAAATTTTCATAGAAAAGGATTATCAAAGAATAGTTTTTCACTGCCAAAGTGAAGATCAAGTTCTATATTATGCTGAATGAAAAACATGTGTTCGTAATGAGAAGACATTCATAACGACATAGTTTGAATTGCTCAAAAGCGTAATCTTGGACTGTATCCATTGTGAATGAGAGCAGGAATCTGGGTCAACAAATATTTCAATAGACGCCATCCAGACTAAATTCATTTTGGACAACATCCAGGTCGCTACTGAAAGAACGGGGCGCCTATTTGTCTGACAGATATTCCATCACTTTTTGATAGCGGAGGAAATTTAGAAGGCGCCTGTCGTTTCAACAACGTATAGGGTCATCACAAAGGACGCTCTGTCAGCTGATGACTTTGGAATATTATGAGGAGAGTTCGGGGCTTTCATACATTTTTTTGATCACACATCGTGGCAACTTTCTTACTCATTGTTACAAAAAAGTGAAAGTTGAGTTCTAAGGATATTGTAATCATTATTCCCCTGGGAATGAAAAAAACTGACGAAACCAAAATTTTGCGACTCTATAAAACAACTTCATGATTTCGTCCTCCACATACGCATAAAGGCTGTTGAAGAGAACGATTAGAGCTCCAAGAACAATGAGAGTTTTGAATTTCTTCACCAGGCAAGAATGTTTCGAAGTGAGAAAGATTCAATTTGGAGATATTTCCGTCTCTGTTGCATTCAATATAAACAGGACGAAAAGCTTTTAAAATGACAGAGATTCGAAATTGAAACGTTTTTGCCTCTGTTCCACTTCCTACATGATTGTTGGTTCTCCGACAGGGCTAGAATGTTTGGAAGTGAGGAAGATTCGACGTCAAATAATTCCTGCCTCTATTCTACTCATATGAATGGAATGAAGTCCGTCTCGTGAGGTTCTCTCACGAGACGAGATGGTTTCTAAGCGAGATAAATTCAATATCGAACCATTCTCGCCTGTGTTTTACTTCTTAGTCATTTCCGTTGGATTCCAGGACATCGACTGTAAATGAGCTTTCGATGTGGAATTTTCAGAACAATTCGAAAAACACCTTGTAATATATAAGCAACTTCACCAGGATCATACGAAAAAGGTATGGGAAGGCTAAAATAGTGTATTTGTCGATTGAACTGTCCATTTCAAAACAAAATTCAAAAATTGAATCGTACATTCTTATTCAAGACAAAAATAGACTTACAGGAGGAAGCAGGAAAATATATCCGTAATAGCAGGGGAGCTCACGATGCAAAATGGGAATTTACTCGAGCGTCATAGAGACCTATTAGGTTGCAAAGCTTAGATGATAAAAAAAAATGTTATATAATATATACCTTTTCATCGGTGGGGGAAGCTACTATAGATTATTAAATATGTGAAAAACAAATGTTGCATGGACATACTCGAGCGCGTCAGATATTGATACCATCAATGTTCTACGTATTTTTAATAATATTGTTATGTTAACCTGATCGTTTGCATGATGTGGGTGGATGTACGTAAGGGTTGAAAATGGAAAAAAAAATTATCGAGCGCGTCAGATTTTCTGAGTGCATCAAAAAAAAGCTCTCATTCAATTATCTGACGATTTCGATCTAATGCAAACTCGCGGCCATTATAATAATGTGCAAAAAAAATCGTCATTTTAAAATACTCAGGGGCGTCAGATTGAGATATATATGGTTCATCTTTATGTTTTAGACGTGCTGTCTCATAATCTGACGATTGTGTAGAGGGATTCGCCTAAACTGACAGAAAACTTTTTTTTTAATTTTTTTCAATCATTGAACTTAATCAATTGAAAAGCTCAGGAAATGGCATGCAAATAAATAGGTGTATGTTTTTTAAGTAGAATACTTGTATTTATAAAAAAATAATAAAATAAAAAATGCTCATGAAAATTTAGTTTTTTATAATCAATTGATTAATTAATGGATAAAAAAGAAATGAAACTTCCTATGTTTTTTACCACTTTCATTTGTAACTAACGTTACTGCAGTTACTTACACAATATATAAGTTTCAAAATGTCCTTATAGGATGAAACTGCAGTAACGTTAATTACAAATAAAAGTGGTAAAAAACATTTCTCTTTTCTTCATTATGATTTCCTACCACGTAGTAACGGCTACATCCATCAATCAATTCAATAATTATTCATCATCTTCATCTTCATCACGAACGAGTCTCTGTGATCAGTTGTGATGGCGTCATGGCAACAGAATTCAGAGTGGGGACGGAATGAGAGAGTAATAGATAGAGAAAAAGTAAAAAAGAATAGAAACGCGGAGAGGGAAATAAAGGCATCACGTAGCAGCACGCATTAAACTTTTTTGACGAATTTTTCTCTTTCGGCTTGCGGAAATCGTCAGATTATATATTTTTCGATATCCTTGAATTATTTTCGTCAAAATAAAAAAAAAAATTGCTACGCTCGAGAATGTCGAGATGAAGTTTTTTTTTACAACTTTGCTGCCCTCCTCTTTCTTTACGTCACTCTCAAATTGTCAGATTACTGGCATATACACTTTTTATCAGGTAATTAACTCACCCTACCTTAATCTGATGCGCTCGAGAATTTCTGATGATCAATTTTTTTTTACAAATCTGATCCTTTATCCTTCACAGGCGGCCTTATATATGGGGCTCATATGTGGTGGAGGTACTTAACCGGTTACAAGGTATCCCCCTGTATATTAATCTGCCGCGCTTCAGTAAATCCCAAAATTCCCTTATTATAAATGTCAATTCCCCTAATTTCTGCTTTCAAATGAGCAATTTGAGTAATGAGAAATATATTACGCCTCTTTGATATGAGTTAATGACAAATTAACTAATGCCACATATGTTTTAGAAACTAACTTGAAAGTAATCAAGACGCAAGGGTGAAATTGAGGCATTGCTAGGGTCAAGCTTGATTTTTCTCGATCTCAGCAAGTCGGGCAGTTCGAATTATTCTCTCTTCTCAACCTTCTCTTCCTTTGACGGGAAGGTTAGGAACCGATCTTGAATATCTCTCGATTAGAAAGCTCAACTTGAGAGTCTGATTGCACTGGTTTTTCCATTTCATAGAACAATAATAACCCAATTGTATTTTATGAGGATGATATATGAACCAGTGTATACATTTCAAATTCCATAGCAATCCTTCATCACAGAGTATAAGGAATACATACTTCCTGTTCATTATTGGGAATTGAAAGCATTTCTAAGTTTGCTAGAAAATAGTTGTACTGAACGTATTCAAAACTAACAGCAGTGATGATCATTGATGTTTTTTCAGTATTCACAATTAGTAGGACTCGTCATGTTTCCAGACCTATTACACATCATTTTCCTGAAAATTTCGTATCAATTTGTTCTCTCAGTGAAAATTAATTTCTTTATATCATATTATAATAAGGTTATCAGATATCCATTACAAGTATTGCACTCACGGCCTATAACAATAGACAAACATGTAACAATCAAATTCGTTTCATCACACAAGAGGTGAGTTTTCTTTATGTTTACCTCACTCCATTAGATTCAGATGGACTTTGAATGCGTGATGACTTTTCAAAGGAGTTATCGCTTTTGAAAGAGTCGATCAAGTTGGTTTTATAGTTTGTTTGAAGGTGATTGACAATGTTTCATGATGAATTTCATTAGTTCGGACTTCCATTATCTACTATATAAAATGATTTGAAATCCCTGAAACAACTAAAAAAGAAGAATTGAAAATGAATAGCTGAAAATAAGAATTATATCAACCAAAATAAATCTGAAATGAAATAGTAGTGAAATAAAATATGAGTAAAAATAAAACAATTGAATAAATAAAAATAAAAAAGAAGAAATGAAAAAAGAAAATGAAAATAAAAAGTGGAGAGATTCTAAGTCACGTTAGTTCACGACGCTTCGATTGTTAGTATCTACAATCGTCTTCGGATGACTGGACTGATTCCTCCGAGAGATGACTATTTATAGGTCGCTCGAGTACTTTCACTTATCCCCGCTTTCCATTTTCCACTTCACTGGTTCCGTGGGAGATGACCGTTTTGGCGGGAGTTGGCCATGTTTCGCTTGATGATGGTTTTCCATATGTTGCGTATTTCTACGCTGGCTTGGCTGAATACGTTGTTGGACAACATGTATGCGGATTCCTTGAATTTTCTCCTAAACCAATGTTCCTCTCCGTGCAAGATCTCAGCTTGGGACCACTCGATGTTGTGTTGATGGGTCCAAACATGGTCTGCTATTCCTGATTTACTGGTTTCCCCTCGCTGTGTGTGTTTCTTGTGCTCGGCAATGCGAACATTCAATGGCCTCTTAGTTTCACCGATGTATGATTCTCCACACTCGCAGGGTATCCGGTAAATGCAATTCTTGGAATCGCAGTCCGCGTTTGGTGGCCTGGTTTTCGTGAGGCTGCTTCGGATAGTGTACATTTCTTCATTTTGATTTATTCAATTGTTCTATTTTTACTTGTATTTTATTTCACTATTATTTCATTTCAGGTTTATTTTGGTTAATATAATTCTTATTTTCAGCTATTGATTTTTAATTCTTCTTTTTTAGTTGTTTAAGGGATTTCAAGTCATTTTATATAGTAGACAATGGAAGTCCGAACTAGTGAAATTCTTGGTTTTATAGTGTTTCTATATATGTTCTGGAAATCCAATTAGCATGTGATAGCTGTAAAAGGATTCCGTGGGTGTCGTCGAAACTGAGCAATTTTATTGGTGCTAACGATGGCCTGGGGGCTGCTATAATACTGAATTTGTTCCTTGAGATGTTATGGATGGTTTACCCAACATCAAATATAAGAAATACAACACGTCGGGTCAACATCAGTGTTATATTCTCTTAAGGATGGTCTGGGATCGGGTATTACTATCAAATATCACATTGTGATACTCAAAAAATGCTTGGAAGCTAAAAGCGTGAAGCTGAAAGTTAAAAACGGAATATATAATTTGGATTCTTTATTATTCAAATAAAGTACATTAAGTGTTATTCAAAATTGAGATTTCTTTGACAAGTGAAACATCATGCGAATTCAAAATGCATAATATTCCAGTTGACACGGTAAACATTATGATATTAAACAGCAATTATACAGTTTATATATTTACATTCGATATCGATAGGAGTATATTCATATAATATGAAAACCAGCAATCATGGTAGAAACTATGAAACATTTCGGAGGACCCTTTACTTCACGTATGAAGATAATGGCGGAATTATCAAGAAATTGTTATGATGTTGATGATATATAAGAGATATTTTGGAAAATATAACATGAGCTAAAGTAGATCGCAAATGGTGCTGAATAATTAGGGGTTCATTTGATAACTGTCAAAAATTCATGATTTTGATTTTTTCGGGATAGAATATGGAGTTTACCATTATTTTTAGATAATTCATTTGAGAATGTTCTACTGGGATTTTTCCTAACCAAATATCGTACAGAACATGAAACAGTAAAATGGGATAAATCTTCAATTTCTGAAAAGTGACTTTGATATGCAAAGGAGGTGAATTCCTTTCCTGAATGGCTTTTGTGAAATTGATTTTCATATAGATATATACAGTTAAAAAAACTAAAAATCTCACTTTTAAGGAACATCGAACTGAAAAGTTGAAAATATTTTTTTAAATAAGCTTGAAACAATAACGAACAAAAAATACTAGTACTATTGTGAAAAAAACGTGGACATAAAGCGCACCGCTACACAAAACAAATTTCGTTAATCAGATTCTTCATTCAATAAAACACCCCATTTTCTCCAAAATTTCATGGACGATTTTTGCTGGTTTTTATACTATATCCAATCTATCAGCCTGACTAATCAATTAACTACACCAGTTTTCGGACAAAATAAACTTTCGTATTTTTACACATTTATAGTAATTACTAATAATTAACAATTCTTGGCGTCTGCCAAACATATTTCGTGATCACAGGGATTTTTCATACATAAAATATGACGTTGGACCAGCAAGATTTTGGATTCAAAAACTGTTCTTCTATCAAAAATATCTATTAAAAACTATCTAATGATATGAAGACGCCTGAAAATATTCTTGCTACTTTTTATCGTGGCAAAATCAGGATGATTTTTTATAATGTTAGCAAATATGGACTATGTTATATTATATATTCTTTCCAGACAATCATGCATAAAAAAGTAACATCTAGTCGTAATATTGCAGCCAGCTATTTCTTTACTAAACTTTCATGAAACACATAATCTAAATATTTCTTTTGTGGAAATCTTTGTTATTCGATATCCAATTTTTTTCTAATAATATCTCCAAAACTACCAATAGCACGATGAAATGAATAATCACCCCAATTTTGTTTCATTAATTGTCTACAAAACTTGTTCTTTCTTTCTACAAAAATCATCGCTTCTCATATATTTGCCTTATGCTGAATAAAAATAAAATTAACTTGGTGAATGATGTAGTTATGATGAAATCTTGTTCATCAAGAAAATCTCTCAATGTGGTGTTCACCGAAAAAAGGACATAGTGTAGGAAAACGCGTTCAAAGTTCCGCAGTGTATTACTACTATGTGCACACCTTCAGTGGGGTGTAATGTCTTTATATAATTGGTCTGGGTATCAGTGACGTCATTCTTCCAATCGGCAGTGTTTATTCTCGTTGTAGTGTGGCGGTAGATTCAGTTATCGAGTTTGTAATTTGGCTACAATGCAGCTGATCAAAGTAACCTTTTCTGAAGTAACCTTTCCATTTCAAGATTTTTTATCTCATCACCACCATTTCATCATGCTGAGTACGCTGATTTTGAGAAAAATTTGAGTAATACACAACTGAGAAGTTGTCTATTCAGCATCGTAGAACTTGGAGAATATGTCGTACCTGTACCTGTACCTTTATCGGCGAAAACTTTTCATTGAATAGGTGAATGGTGTCAAAATAATTGATTTCTTCTTTTTAAAATGGGAATGCAATGAAGCAATTGAAATGCCTTTTTGTATTTATTATGATATTCTGTAGAAGAACGGTTCTCGGTTTTTTTTAGAAGTCACCGAATTCAAAACTTTGCGTTCTCAATTTATAATAAAAATGTTTCCTATAAAAATCTTCATTACCATAATTGTAAATGTTCATTTGTTGGTTTGCATTTTCTCATCATTGTTTTTCTCCATTATCAAACATAAACTCCCAAGTGCACAAGGCCCATTTTGTGATTAATTAATTATCAAAATATCTAAATTAGACAATGATATAATATATCGGTAGTAATGGAAATATCAAGAAAAATGGACCTTTACAGTAGATTCAAGTTCTGGAACAGCTCAATGAACCATCTAAATGATTTTCCGTCATAATATTCAGAAGAGTATAGGAAAACTATCACTTGCATTCAAAATATTCTGGAGTACAATTATGAAAGCAATCACGTTGAGATTGAAAAATCTTTTGGTACTCCACATCTATGTTTATTTCGAATAAATTCGTTGTAATGGAATTTTTTTTCATGAATACAAAGCCTGATATTTCTGGAGAATAAACATTTTTGTATAGAATTTAATCATGAAACAAAGGTGTTATTCATCTTTTCATTATATCTGGCAGTTTTTGAGACATTGCATGTGTTATATCTATTAATTTCAAAAATTACACCTCACGATATGATCTACACAAAGTTTGTGGAGTTTTTGAAATTACTATGGATCTTCATCGAGTAACGGCCGAATTAATCAGAAAATTATATCTATTAACTTCATCTGAAAAAATTTCAGTCAACAACAATGAGTCCAGATGAAGTTTTCGGAAAAAACTTTTATTTGAACATGGTTTTTCAATCCTATCCTTGGATATATCAGAAATTTTTTTTTTGAAACTTGGGAAGAGAAAACAACCGTTTCAGAATAACTCATTGGCAAAATGAATTTTTTAGCTGAGTTTTCGTGCAAAACGAAAAATTTTAAACAGATCCACTTTCTGATACTAATTTTTTGAAACTAATCTTCCGTATTTCAAGTGCACTTGATAGTACCAAGTATATTGACGAATACAATAGAAATACATAAAATTGTGTATGTGATACAATATAAAATAAAATTCATCACAATATAATTTGTATTGAATAAAAAATATTTCAAGAGAATTTCAGAGTCACAGTTATATACAACTACATGAAAAACACCTTATGATTGAATCTTCACAAACTTCATTTCGCTGTCATTTTCTATGGAAAAGTTAATGTGATATCAAAACATGTCTTGATATATGGAGTATGTGAAGATTAAATCCTGAGGTGTAGTTTGTGAAATTACTATAGATCTTCATCAAGTAACGGCCAAATCAATCAGAAAGTAATATACAACATTTTTTTATTATTTTGATCTTCTTTTCTGATTATAATATGGTTCAAACTATGCTTTTGAGATATTATTTCTCATTCGTTGCCCAAACAAAACGGCATCAGGTGAAATGTTTTGTTGCTGCTGACATGAATGAGCATTACTCCAAATTCATATTTGTATATTGTAACTTCAATTTGGAGATCGAGAAAATGCCATAATTCATCATCAGTTCATATTCGGACAATTAATTTCCACAACTAAAAAATTCTAAGATTCCAATATGTACGATATCAGTAACATATCACTCCACTATTGTGGTTTGGCAATTTTCAAATTAAACAAAACGAAGAAATTTACTAGAGTGAAGTGGCCACCAGATTCACCAGATTCCATATAGATGAATTCCAACACATATACCCAGTGAAGAACACTTCACTTGACCATTGGATTCTTGAGATAGAAGAGTAGCCGGTTTGACTGAGAAAGGATTTGTACGATACATCGTGGAACAGGTGTTTTCCAGATATTTAGTAAATCCTATTCATTCAATGAAGAAGTCTATAAAAGCTCCACATATATGGTTTTCTCAATTCTTAAAATATGACTGGTTATATCAACAATGCAGTTTTCAATTTTCTCAAAGCGATTCATTGCACCATTTCATGAGGTAAACTATATTCAACTGAAACAATTTTCATCTCATTCACAGCCCTATAACGTTACAATGATTATTCTATCTACCATAGGAACATTTTGAATAAATCTTGCCGGCCAAAGTCATTTTCACTCAATTTTAAAATATATATATATATTTTTTTTCAACCACTAAATATCATACAGATGATGAGACATTGTTAGTATTTCATAAAAGAATAACCTAGCAATTTTTATGACAACTGGTTACAAATATGACATATTAAATTTACAAAATACAATCAGTGCTCAAAACTTTAAGCTTAGATCTCGGGAATATGTACCAACTGTGGCTTACATATTCCTTGGTATTATATTTAGTGAAATACCTGAATAGGTTCCTTTCAAAGAATATTACTAATTTTATCAAATGAAGTATTCTAGTAATGCCTTTTGAATAGCCAGATTTGACAGTGCTTAGAATGGAGGAGCTAATATTGAGATCAACCCGGTTGTGAACTCTATTCCAATTCCTGATGAGCAAAATTCTGAAATTCATTTCAGGGATGAATTATTGATAGACAAGATGACTTTCTACTTCCTTTGGAAGTAATTGGAGTAATTTTTTAGTTTTTGAAAAATTCGAAAACCGAAAGATACAAAAATTTAAAAGAATATCAACAGGTTCTCGTAACTGAATTCATAGGCGAGATCTAAGCTAATATACTTTCGAAATATCTCTTATTCTATGTAGAAATTTA
The DNA here is from genome assembly GCF_025532065.1 of Leptinotarsa decemlineata. Classification (NCBI taxonomy): domain Eukaryota; kingdom Metazoa; phylum Arthropoda; class Insecta; order Coleoptera; family Chrysomelidae; genus Leptinotarsa; species Leptinotarsa decemlineata. The sequence goes on from NW_027412688.1 coordinate 29,459,751, forward strand.
TACAATACACTTATTTCCTTTCAGTAGGATGACGACTAGTAATATGATTGTTTTGAACATTGAAGGATGTAGATATGTACAAAGTTCGAGAATACGAGAGCAAAATGAAATGGAACCAGTCCAATAGTTCATACGATTTTCTTTCTGGTAGCAATACCCATATTTTTGTCAAAATTAGAGTATTTTTGCCATACTTCGTGGAGTCTTTCTATGCTCTATGGGTATTTTCGTAAGAACGCTCAAATTTCATTGTATATTCATTCATTTTTCAGAAAAAATAGCAACATACACAGGATTACGCTTCATCTACATATTTTTACTGTCATTCCAGCAAGATTTTAAGTCTGAGTAATCGGATTTGAAATAGTTTATTATTCATCAGAATATCACTAGATTTCAATTTTCAGATCATTCCAGCTTTTGTTTCATTTGATATTGGAATCTCAAAAATGATTCGAGGTGATCAAACTCATTGTGTCCAAAAAATTCAACTCACCGATGATATAGGTTAGGTTAGGTTAGATCTAAAGTGAGTGGGTCTATCCGACCCTCCACCGCAACCCGCAAGGGTTTATTGTGGCTCACACCTCTTCATACTCGGCCAAATAAACCCAGCTTCTTAACGCAGCCGATTAGTTTGTATGATGAGTTGTCTTTCAGGTCAGTTGGTGAGAGTACGGCTCTGCCGAACTCTTAGAACCTGATACGGTCCCCAGCGGGGCAGGCACAAAGTATATGCTCTGCTGTTCCATTATTCTCCAAACAGAGGCGACACACACAGTCTTCCGACAATCCTAGTCTTTGCATATGATGATTCAAGTGACAGTGGCCTGTAAGAAGGCCTGTTAGACAACGTAGTTCATCGCTACTGTAGTCCAACAACTGTTTGGTATCAAGCTTCAAAGGGTGAATAATCGCCTTGGAGTGAGCCAATCCTGGAAGATTCTGCCAGAAGTTGATAAATCTTCTTGCCATCCAGGTGTTACACCAATGATAGTATTTCCAGGAGTTGATTTTAAGAAAATCATCATTTTTCTTGTTTTTCAGGTTTTTCACTTCCCTGAAACTGAGGAGGTTTCCAATATCAAATTTATTATATTTGGTAGTCAAATATTTCTAGATTTGAAACAGAAAAAAGGATTCGTCAGACTTCTCAGTAACAACTGAAAATAATATGGTTTAACATTACATAACACAACACAACAAAGTTTTTGTTTCGGGGTTGAAATTAGATGATTTTAATGTATTTCCACGTGTTAAAACCGAAAGTGACCATAAAAATTATATATTAGCTCTTGTTTTCAAGATATAGTATCATTATATTATATATATGTATATTGAGTTTTCAACGAATGAAATATTTCATCACCAACAGTTGGTACACATGTTTGTTTACATAACACCCCTCTCATCAGCTGTTCTTAAGTAGTAAACATAACCTATGTGAGTTTGTCAATTGTACGCACGTGGTTGCTATTGAAATTATCGTGTGAAGTTGATTTTTAAATTAATTTAAGTGCTGATCTGAAATGCCTCAAAAGTGTGTGAATTCTGTCGATAGCTTTTGCTATATATGTGGTGAAATAACATTTAAGGCTCAGAAACGTAAAATGACACCTATCGTTAAGACAGCCTATGAACATTATTTTGGTGTGAAAGTTGGGGACCAAGATAAATCATGGGCTCCTCATATATGTTGTAATTCTTGTTCCGTCATATTGCGAGAGTGGCTGAAAAATAAAAACCGGGCAATGGCTTTTGCAGTACCTATGGTTTGGCGTGAGCCTACCAATCATACAGACGACTGTTATTTCTGCTTAACTCCTCCCATTAAGCAATGTTTATCTATGAAGAAAAGAGGAACGGTTAAATACCCTAATCTCCCATCTGGAATCAGATGGGAGATGGTGTTAGGAATCACACGTTGAAAGGTAAGACCTCTTTAATCCTCAGCTCGCACAAGTTTCGACTTCTGAGGGTTGTCGTTCGTAGGGGTGCGACAGCTGGTTAACGGAAAAACAGATTTTAAACAGAACAGATTTTAAACAGATCTGCTCTTCGGCCTGTACCACACTCAGACAATTTGCCAGTCCCTTCTCCACCCCAAAACTATGAAATTTTAGAGAAAGTTGATGAAGACTGTTTAGAAGGAGCAACCCATCCTTCTACATCCTATGACCCTGATTTTGAGGTAAGCGATAGGTCTAGTGATCCGCACAGAATTAGTCAAGCAGAGTTGAGTGACCTTATAAGAGATCTTCACTTGTCTAAGGAAAAGGCTGAGTTGTTAGGGTCAAGACTACAACAGTGGAATCTTCTAAAACATGATGTGAAAATATCTCAGTACAGACAGCGTCAAAAAGATTTGCTTCCTTTTTTTGAGAAAAAAGAAAACCTCGTAGTTTGTTCTGATGTTAATGGTTTGATGGACTGCTTGAATTTGGATCACACTCCATCTGAATGGAGACTGTTTATAGACTGTTCAAAACTAAGCTTAAAAGCTGTACTTCTGCATAATGGAAATCAGCTACCCTCTATTCCTATAGGTAATGCAGTTCACATGAAGGAAACGTATATAAATATGAAAACACTTCTCCAATCAATCAAATATGAACAACACAAGTGGCACATCTGTGGTGATCTGAAAGTCATTGCTATACTCCTAGGAATGCAATTAGGGTTCACCAAGTACTGTTGTTTTTTGTGTCTGTGGGACAGTCGGGATAGAAAATCTCGCTATAAAAAAATGAACTGGCCTACACGAGACCTAAACCCTAATGAGAAAAATGTAGTTTACGAACCTCTTGTAGATCCTAAGGATGTTCTCCTTCCCCCATTACATATTAAGTTGGGACTAATGAAAAACTTTGTGAAGGCCATGGACCAGGAAGGACAAGCATTTAAGTACTTGAGAGCAAAGTTTCCCAGGTTGAGTGATGCTAAAGTCAAGGAAGGCATCTTTATTGGGCCTCAAATCCGTGAAATCGTAAATGATCCTGATTTTGATATGATTTTAACAGGAAATGAAAAAAGAGCCTGGGAATCCTTTAAGGGTGTTGTACATGGGTTTTTAGGTAACAAAAGAGATGATAACTTCACAGCATTGGTTAAAGAGCTTCTTCAAGCTTACCACCAACTTGGATGCAACATGTCCTTAAAAATTCATTTTCTTCACTCTCATCTCAATTTCTTCCCACAAAACTATGGAGCTTTGCGTGACGAACATGGAGAAAAATTCCATTAAGACATTGCCTTAATGGAACAGAGATATCAGGGACGTTGGAATGAAGCAATGCTTGCAGACTACTGCTGGTCTGTGTGTAGGGATGCTCCAGAAGTGTTTTATAAAAGACAAGCTAAACGACAGCGATCTTACAATGAATCGGTTGGACTTAATTGAAATTTGGTGGTACAAACTTCTTTTATTTGTCAAAACACTAAGAATAATGTTTTTTTTATTAATTTTGTACTTGAAATATTCTAAAAGAAACATAACAATATTGTTTTATGTACTTTCACATTTCACGTATAGTATAACTACTCTTTGAGATTAAGTACTGTGTATCTCAAAAACCAGAGCTAATAAAAATTTTTCATTGTTATTTTCGTTTTTATCACCCCAAAATTAGTGGAAATTGACTAATTTAGTGTAGGAAACATTCAAAAAATATTTTTTTGTTGTGTTGTGTAATTAGTACTCACCATTTTCACCCATGTCGTTTGATTTGCTCATTTGAAACACAATTTTCTACAAGTTCACAATATTCGCATCACTTGTTTAAATATTCAAAAAAAGTTATTTTGTTTTTCCATCATGACTATTATTGATTTGGTCTCATTTCATTTTCGCCGTAGAAAAAATATAGTTTACAAAAAACCAATTAGTGCCATATGAAACTACATCGCCAAAAACTTATGGAAACTCAAATATACATAGGGAATGTTCAAAGCAGCGAATTAATAGAGCATTACTCACATTCAGAGTTGAACTCACATTCAAAGTCTTTGGCTTGCCGAAGCATTTTTCATCGTCATCAACGATGGAAGATTTATCTCAAAAACATAAACAGGCGGATACAGCAGAATAGTAGGAACGAAGCATGAGAATTATGAGATGTTGTTCGGCTTGATGCAGCTGTAACAAGATGAAAATGATGTTAGTGATGTTATCGAGATAGTCAATGAAAATTATATTGATAATGATGATAATATCGTGTTTATCATGTAGAGATTACAAATCATCACATAATTCGAAGAAACAATACAAGAAAATCTCTTTCTTGCTTGAACTTCACGAGGCGAGATTTAGCCTTCGGCTACTCTTACATCTAACCCCCTGATGCTGATCTGAAGTTGATAATACCATATGGCCCTATAAATTACAAAATTAAAATATACTAACAAAAAAATCAGACATTACTAAGTTTGTTCGACCAACATTTACGTACATTATTCACTGTGCAGATAGTAAAGATTCTGTCATAAACTTTTTAAATGCTCTCAAATTTGAGTCCCTGTACTGAATAGGGATAGAATTGAAATTTTTAATAGCAGTATAAGTGGAGCTCCTCTGGAAAGTAGCTGTCGAATGATGTGGCATCGTGAGTAAGCCCTTGTCCCTTACATTAATAGAATGTGTATGAGATCTAGGAAGAAATCTCCTTCGATTAATATCATTTTCATTTCTCATCATTTTATGAACATACATGGATAGAAGAAGTCGTCTACGATTTTCCATATTGAGCCATTCTTACTCTCGTAATTTTTGAGATACGTGATCATACCGACGTAATCCGTAAATGAATCGTACGCAAAAATTCTGAACCTTTTGATTCTTATATTTAAATTCATTATCAAGACAAGGACCATACAGAAAATCACAATACGTAAACTGGGTTTCACACAGAGTCTTGCGCAAATTTACATGGAGAATAAACTGGTTGCTGTAAAGAGTTTTCAGTGAAGTGAAAGTTTTTTTAAGAACACTATTTACATGAGATTTGAAACGGAGATCGTTGTTATTAAATCCAAGCTTTTCGCCGATTCAACGGCTATAAACGGTACATCATTGATAGCAACTGCCAAATTTGTATGTACAAAATCGTATTGAGTTTTGGTGAGAAAACTAATATTTTTGACTTGGACGAATTTAATTTCAAGTTATGAGAGGCACTTTTTCCAAATATAAGTTCAAGATAATCATTCAGCAAATTCTGTGCATCATTCAGGTTTTCTTCAGAAAAACTGATTAATAACTGCGTATCATCGGCATATGCGTATGCATTGCGAGCGGTTATGGATTTTAGAATATCAGCGGTAAAAATAATGAAAAATAGTGGACCGAGAATACTTCCTTGTGGTACTCCGCTTCAATTTCAACGTAGTCAGAGTTTCTTTCATTTGATACTATCTTCTGTTTTCGATTCGTTAGATATGACTTAATCATTGCAAGAAAAACCGTAATATTTGAATTAAGCATTTATTGGGGGTTTCTTATATCTAAGAGTCACATGGGCAAGTGCGGTTCTTATCAACCAACATCAGAACAATCACATCATTACCCAACTTCAGTTGAAACCCCAACCCCAACCCTATATTCTGTTTTCAGTAAAGCCAAAGTGGAGAATGTTCACACGTGGATTCAAAAAGTTGATGAGCATGTTAATTAACAGAATGAAAGGTAAAACTGAAACCTCTGGCATAGAATTGATTCAAAACCTAGAATGGAGTCCCACAAGGCTCTATATTGGGACCTGTTCTATACACCATCTATACATAAGAGTTCCCGAATTGTATCATTTTCAGTTTCTGTCACAGATACACAGAATTGTATTTTCTTTTCAGGAAAAAATCTTCCGTTAGCTAATTTCTAATTGAATTCAGATATCGAATTCATCGTCACGGTATCTTTCCAATCCCATCTCAATATGAATCCCTCTAAATCCATTTCAATTTTGTTTTGTTTGGTTGAAAAAAGGCACGCAATCGATGCCACAATTTCTGGGACATCCATATCGAAGTAAATACCCTTGTATGTTCGACAATTTGGAAAATCTTGTTTTTATATTAGACTCTTTTCTCATATGTGCGTTTCATTCAAGGTCTGAAAAGACGTGATCAAGTATCCGGGCCGCTGAGGGATATCGATTGGCTCTATATTTATAGTAGACAAATTATTCATACCTGCACATTGTTCCATAAGATTATGCAAACAAAGAAGCCATATCCTTATTAAAAAATAATCTTCTGGACTGATGTTCACCAGTTGAACGTACGATTCAAATCTAGTGGACAGCATTCAACGAGTCAGTTTCTATCGCCTTCTTTGCATATCATCACTAAGCAATATAATAAAATCCTAAATACTTTGAAAAATCTGTCCATTCCTTCCTTCAAATTCAAATTGAAAAGATGTCTTTCATCAGGTGTGTTGTTATTGTATATCGAAACTCTAGAGACAATTCAAGTTTACTGTAGTCTTTCATAACATGTAAATTTGCCCTGTAATAATTAGATTCAGTAGGTTGAGTAAAAGAAAGTACTTGTCACACCCCACTTCAGGTGTGAACTGGTGCTAACCCTATTTATAGTGGAAGTGGGAGTGTATTTTATTAGATACAAATAGAGAGCCAAGAAAAGTGTTGCACTTGAGTTTGAGTTTTAAACTCAAATGATTTGTAGCTCCCGAACCATAAGCTTCATACATTATGTTTTATACTTTGTTGAAATATGTTCATCATGGAGCATCTGATGATGCGTAACATCATCAAAATGTCAAAAATGTGCCCCCCTGAATACTATGGTTGACGTGTTTTTTTATTTTTCATGCGAATCATATATTAATATATGTTACAAAAAGGATTTGAAGCTTTATAACTCTCATTTATTATACACGAGCGCTTTCGACAGCTGGTCGTGCTATCATCGTCAAGGCTCCACTCAAACTGTTGTTTGAGTAGAGCCTTGATGAATAGATGACCCTGATCGAAGAACAGAATTCTGTGAAATCATGACGGAAACCATTTCAAGGCATCCTACTTATCTTCACAATATTTGTTTTAGTGACGAATGTTCATTTTTCTCAACGCAAATGTTTACAGACAAAATTACCGTTATTGTAGTGACACCAACCCTCACGTTTTCCGAGAAACACATACCCAATATCCAGAAAAAATAATGTGGGGGCAGGAATATTGGGAAACCATATAGTAGGACCTCTATTTATTGATCGAAATTCAATAGGGGAACTGTATTTGAATATGCTGGAAGCTACTGTTGATCCTCTGAAATCGTTGAAGCGAATCCTAATGAATCCGATATGGATATTGTATTCCAACAAGATGGAGCACAATACTTCAAACAAGTGAGAAACTATTCGGATACTACTTTTCCCGGTCATTGCATTGGCCGTCGAGGTTCTACAAAATGACCAGCCGGCTCGCCAGATCTGATACCTTTGGACTTTTCCATAGGGCTATTCGAAGCAAAAGGTGTACGAAACTGAACCTGATTCAATATTGGATATACGGCAGAGAATAATGAATATTTGTAGAGATATTAACTGTGTTCGAAAATGTTCAGCTTGAAATATCGGATAGGCTGTTCATATGTCAAGAAGTTCAAGGCAACCATTTTGATCATCTTCTGAACTGACCTCAATCTTATTACCTTATATTATATAGTTAAATGTCAACGTATTCAGGCAATTATTGAAAGTTTCGCCAATTTGTAGTGGTTGAAGATATTGACATTATGTTCTAGGGTTGTGAAGCATTTGTCAGGAGCTTCAAAAAGATGTGTCACAAGATCTCCCTTCACATTTAATTTTTTTTTCCCAGATGGAAAGTTTTATCTATCAATTTGAGTTGACCCGTTCAAAAAATGAAGGGGGGAGCTAAAAAAAGTCCACTTCAGTCGTGTGGTGTAAAGCACACTTGCTTCTTAGAAAAATACATTATGATCACACGTTGAAAGGCAGGACCTCGTTAATCCTTAGCTCGCACATGTTTCGACTTCTGAGGGTTGTCGTTCGTAGAATGCGACAGCTGGTTAACGGAAAAAGAGATTTCAAACAGATTTTTTTAAACAGATTCCTTTCAACAATTAATCCAACAGTCAACCGTAAATTTGTTATATAGTATCTGAGAATGATATATAATTCATATGAAACTCTGGCCGTCTTTTTATCTACCTCGTCACAAGATGAAAAGCTTCACCCACCCCGTACAAATTATACGGAAACAGAGAATGTGATCCGAGGGACAGCTTCAGGATGGAACGATAGCAAGCACATGTGTTTTCCAAGACTAGAACAATGTTATCAACGTTAGATAATACGCTATTCTCGTAACTCTTACTCAGTGACGTGCCAAGAATACGTGGGGCAGAGATAAACGGCCGCAGGAAAAAACTGAAGTCAAGAAGTTCTGACATAGAGAGATAGAAGCGGAATTCGGAGGCGTCTGCAATGAAATTGACCACCGTATAAAATGATTGTTGCAACTTGCTTCGATTTCTGAAACGTCGAACTATATTGGACAATTGTCGAAGACAAAAAGTGGCTCTCAAAACGATTTTCATCAATTTTGAAATACAATGTTTTTTCAGAAAATTTATTGATAATTATTGTGATATTCATTTGTCATTTGACATTGTCAACATTGGCACTGTAGTTTCACATGAAATTACAATTCAAGGAAACAATCAAATAAACACTTTTAAATTTAACAGTAAACAGTTTCACAAAAACGCAACACGTGTTTCACAATGAAATAGCGTCTTCAAGCGTGTCTTTACTAACTATAATCTCAATCACAATGGCTTATGTACAGGGTGAGGCACCTCATACGACACGGTCTCTGTATACCAAACTATTGATTTTTTTCGGGAATTTCTACAGTATATGTATATTGATTAAGGCTGCAAACGGAAATTATCATGGAGTCTACAGGGTGACACAAAAATGTGTGACATATCGTAGTTTTGTTTTTTTAAATGGAACACCCTATATTTAGTTTCACCTTTGTATGTTTCAGAGAAAAATAGTATGATTTCGAATGAGGTGTACCTAACTATACCTGTTCTTGACTCATTGACTTTTCCATGAAAATGCTAGGTACAATAGGAAATTAAATATTATAGAAATGTATAGAAATTATCCCTTCGAATTCTAAATGAGCATGAAAGAGGTTTAGGGCTAGTTTTTTCGATAAAACTTGTTCCTCAATATCATACACAATGTTGAAAAATCTTTATCACTCTTTATAATTTCGGACAAATATTACTTTGTTATTTCAAATAGAACACCCTGTATTTTTTTGGTCTGAACAATATAAAACTCGATTACCTCTCTTTTCATTTTGGAGTATTTTATACTTGAATAGTTTCACCGATATCGGCTTTTTTTAATAATAAATCTTGTTTCAATGCATTCTTCGAATCAAGATAGCTTTGAAAAGACATTCCTTCGATTTGCTCAAAGAATTTATTGACGGTTGTTATACTTCACTTCCTCGAAAATATTCACTGTTCACTGAAATGAAGTTATATTTTCATTATTATTCGGACATAAATTCATCAAACAGACTATACATTCTTTATTATTGAACTGACACAAAAACAAAATATGAAACACAAATGTGTTGAATTCAAATCAGGTACTCGAAATGAGGAACATACAAAAATCCACTCTCTCCCTATGGAAGACTGCTTAGTATTCAATAACATTTAGGAAGTCACTCTTCAAAGAGCAGCCCTTATTTTCTCCTTTATATTATCGAGTGTGGTTGGAGGAGTGTCGTAAACCTCATTTTCGAAGAATACCCATAGGAAAAAATCGAAGCAAGTCAAATCTGATGATGTCGCTGACCAATTTAGTGGTCCTCCCCTAGCAATCCATTTATTCAGAAAGCACATATTTAAAATATGGTGGAGATCCATCCGATTTTAACCACATCCGTTGTCTGATATTCAGCGGCACATTCTCCAGAAGCTCAGGCAGATGATCTCGTGAAAATTATAAAAAAATTTTGAACATTCAAGTTCTCATCGAAAGATTATGCTTCTATAACTTGTGTTTCAATAATTTTCTCCCATACGTTAACTTACTATTTATTCTGGTGCTTCAAAGTACGGAAAAAATAAGGATTCACATCACTATAATGATGGAAGCTGTGTTTTTTCACTAAGCTATTCTTATGAAAAGTAGATTTATCAGAAAATGTTTATCCTCACTAAACTTGTTCAGAACGCATAGACAAACTCGATTCGTCTATGGAAGTCTAATTTATATAATTCCTAGTGCATTTGAATACGGTACGGGTGAAATTTGTATTTTGTTATTACTCTAGAAATGCTCCGTATGTTTGTTTATTATTATTAAAACAAAATATTTTTCACATGTCTAATTATTATGAACAGCACACCACTATTTATTAAGAAAAATAACAAACGCTGCTGAGATAAATTATAAAAATTCCAAATTTAATTTTTTTTTCTATATGACTTCGAGTAGCCCCTGCTCAGGGTGACCATATGCGGTAGATTTCTACTTTTTCGGTAGATTTTCAACACAAATTGAAAAATTACAGTAGATGAATTTTTACCGGTAGATTTCGATAGATTTGGATTAGCCGCCTTGGCGATAGAATTTTCATTTCAGTGTAAGAGGCGACATCTGCAGCAAATACATGAATTCATTGTTTCTGGGTTCTGCCCGCTTCAATACACAGAACACAAAATTGATACAAATCATAAAACATCCATTTCCCGATTGTTTGTTACTGTTTTCTGAATATCTCCAACCTCCGAATAAAGAAAGAAGAAGATAATAATACATAACCTCATTTCACTTTTCGTTTTCAAACTTTCAAAAATATTCAAAGTTTCATTCCCAACATGGAAACATTTTTGTTTTTGAATCTTGAAATCTAATATTTGAAATATTTCAAGAGTTCAAAATAATCAACAACAAAGAACCAACTAGAAAACAACTTGCTATTCCAAGTATTAGACCACGTCCATTGGCCATACCCGTAAGAAGACCAAGGCAGGCCAGGACCTTCTAGATTCAGTCATGCTATTCAAATTTCTTCACAAACGCCACCTAGTGGTCGAAAACTCAAATTTTCACTATGCTCGTTCTCTTCAAATATATTGCAGTAGATTTCAGTAGATTTTCAATGACACTGTAGGTGATTTCTCAAATGAAATGTGGTCACGCTGCCCCTGCTACTGGTTGACAGCTGACAGTTGAGTAATCCATCAGAAATTTTCAGTTGTATTTAAGAACTCACTATACGTGTTAGATTCATTGGCTGTGATTTCGATATAATTAATGTAAAATTGTCACTTGATTACTGCGTAACGAATATTGATGAAAAATTGAGCGACAGCGGAAATGCACAAGAGTCATGGCTCACATATTTGAAGATGCATAAATCTAAGATTGTAAATAATTTCGTTGGTCAATTGAAATCAACGATGAAATACACATACTGAGGACACTCATCAGTAACCTTTGATCCTTTCTGGGATTTGTCTCTTTCCATACCACAAAGAACCGATCATTTGAGTTCGTGGCAATGCTTGGATTTGTTTACAAGAGAAGAAACTTTGAATGGAAATGAAAAAGCGACGTGTTCTTAATGTAACGAAAGGAGAAAATGCATAAAGTCACTATCAATCCACAAGTTTCTCCATATTTTAGTAATTCATTTGAAAATATTCTCTCCAACAGAAATATTTAGAGGCTAATTTTCTCTAGAAGGATTAAATATGGACAATGTTGCAGCAGAATATGTAGTTACTTGTTGTTATGATCTATATGCACTTTCGAATCACAGTGGGACTACAGAGAGCATTATACAGCATACTGCAGACAACTGTATACTAGCTCATGTCATAAATACAATGATTCACACGTGTCACCAATTTCTCTGTCGATCTGGATTGCGGTTTCACTCTAATGTAATAATTTTTTTATGAGAACGTCAACGACCCCAGAATAATCCGCGATACGTGACATACTCGGCAACCCCAAAGAAATTTTCAACTGGGCCATCCTGTTCGTCGTAAATTTCCCGAGAAAGTGGATGGTGCAGTGCAGGAAATTTATTTATGAATACGTTTGGCACCGCTCCAATAAAACATGAATCTGTGAATTTTTCAGTTTGTCCCTGTGTACAATCAATATTCAAAAGAAAGGGTAAAATTTGAAACGTGGGAAAGAAGAGGGATAGCTCACTGGAGGGTTCTGAACTTGAACTTGAAATTTTGAGGTGGGAATGTATTTTGATGGATAGAATGAAAAGATCAACGTGAAAATCTGGAACTCAAGATTAAGGATGGCAGCTGATTTGAACATTCATTCCGTTGATACAAATAATTTCATCAAGTAGATGAGGTGACTCAATTTGGCTTTGAAATCTCACTATTTTTCCGCCAAAGCGATTTCTGGAAGGACTGCTAAAAATATTCCCAATATTATTAAAAAATTTCACTCCCAGAAAATATTGCTTTAGTAAAATAAAAGAACTAAATTGAAATTCTGGATATTTCGGTTACGGTACATATTTTAACAAAATCCCAAAATACTTCAAATTTGAATTATAATTTGACATACTTCAACGAAAAAATGCTACCCCTACCTTTAACCTCCGTTGAATGACAGGTACAACCCAAATTTTTCAAACGGGAAGTGTAGGCTTGTGATATATTGTTTGAAAGATCTCTTTATTCTCTATTCAAAAATGTTATCGCTCTCTAGTTTATGGCAACAATTAAGATAAAATAAATTGAAATCATTTGGTTACCGAAATTCGATAAAATACACTCAAACTTCTTGCATTATACTCAAAACTCATTTCATGTTGAGGTATTGATGATAAAAAGTGAGCAAAAACCACAGCAATGTTCTTTTCAGATGGTATCCTTTGAAAAGCTGTAAATACTACCCGTGGCTAAGTTACTTTGAAACGACTTGTCAACGTGTATGATATATGTTATCAGTATTTTAATTCATGTTCAAAGTTCGTTAACTTCAAGTCTGATAAATGGTTAGATTATCGGAAATGCATGAAATAATAGTTTTACAAATGATTGGTTACGGAGATGAATACTATAGAAAGTAGCTCGCCTATTTCATTAGAAATTCACTAATTTACCGCCCATATCTCAAAGAACGATTAGCAAAAAAGAGAAGCAAATTCGCAAGCTTGGTCATGTGGGTAAATAAAAAAGCAGTTGCGAATGCAATGAGTGATGAACTCAAATTAGATGTGAAGCTTGAGTTTGAGGAAAACCCACATATATTGAGTAGACAGGCATAAAATACATTCAATGTTAGCCAGACATCGATAGTAAACATATTGAAAGAAAAGAAAATGCATTCCTATAAAATGATACCTACTCAGGAGCTCATGCAAAACGATTTTGATAGTAGAACTGATTTTTGTGAGCAAATGATGGACATGTTGGATAACAATATCATCCAATTAGAAGAGGTCATGTTTTCTGATGAGTTTACTTTGTCTCTTAACAGTCATGCTAATTTGAAATTTGGATGTTGCCAAGACGTTCCCGATGAACATTTTGAACATCAACTTCGTTAACATCCATATTTCTTTTTCGTATTCTAAGTTTCATTACGTTCTGCATTACATTTCAGTGTAACCATATGATTTAAATTTATTTAGTGTAACCGTATGATTTAAATTTATTTCATCTCAATTGTTGAAATAAATAGAATAGAGGATGGAGAGAACTATCAAACGATATATCACAGACCTATATTTCCCATTATAGTATATTATGCAACGATCATGTAATGATGGTTATTAAGACACGAGCATTAACCGGGATACGAAACGAACCGAAGGCGAGTTTTGTATGGTATATGCGAGTGTATTAATAACCATTACATGAGAGTTGCATACGCTATTTTTTCTAAACCCGATAAATAATGAAAAACTATAAATATTATATTTGTATTGAACACATTTACAGTAATTTACTCATATTTTTTAAAAAAACACAAACTTAATGGTATTATCATGGATATATGAAAACTATAAAGATTCTAATTATATTTATATTGAATATAACAACTGTAATTAATCTGATCTTTTATAAATATTGGAGTCGATGGTATTCCTTCTATATCGCTGTTTTCAGACATTTTGATAATATAGGTAGGTAATATGAAAACTGATTTTGACAAATAAAGCAATTAGTTACTTAGGTTAGAATCTAGGACAAACAAAGGAACAGGATTCTTGATTGAATTGGTTAATAATCTGTATCGTTATGAAAAATCTGTATCATAATGGATATCATTATGGAACGGATTATGGTCATATAAGTGTATGTTAGAGTACAGGTGTAGAAAAAAAAATTAGGGGTTGTACATGTCATTCGAAGTGAGTTGAAGCTAGAGGTGGGATTTTTGCGTTGAAGAATGTCGAATTAAAATTTACATTTGACGTGTTTCGGAGTTTTTTCTCAATTATATACAGTAATCGAAATAATGAATATATTCCATTTGGCTTTTATACAGTGTTTATGACAAAGATAGGGATGAAGGTCACCAGATAGAAATGTTCAATTCTTATCATATTCACGATAATTGTGTCTTCTACAGTTCCTTGATAGAACGTCTAAGCAGAATTATTCCGAATACTTCATGAATATGAGGTGGTGGAAGAAACGTTGCCAAGGCTGACATAGTTAGGATGTTGTCCAAATATTGTACTATTTACTGAACATTAATTGAAAGCTTGAAGATGAGATAGCTGTGCCGAAGAAGGGTGTTGTATTTTAACTATGTTTCTATTGGATATTAGGCATTACTTCATGAATGAGACACGAGTCAATGACTCCACATCAAATATGTCAACAGTCAAATTTAGCATAATCGGACCCCCTTCACATTAGACAATAATACGCTTGCTGCTCGCTTCAAATTATAATAAACATTTTTAACAGAGAAAAATATCAAATTTGTGGTAGCTTCAATGTTATAATTATTACGTTTGTAAGCATAGGACGGCGTTACCAAAGAATCTTGATCACAAACAATGTGCTCATGATAATTTTTTCAAAACGAGATAATAATATGCTAATATTTTTCTTATAGAGCTAAGTAAGCACTCTTTATTGATGAATTACCAACTATTTTGAAAACTACAGGGAACTTTAGATTCGAATAACGTTTCTGGTATGTGTTTGCACAACAAATCCAGTATCATAATTCTATCCGTTAACATTGGTTTCAGTTAGACTTCTATCAGTTGTTGATATGTCGTGTGAAAAAAAAATTCAGAATTCCAAGAATGATGTTTCGTCTCTCCATTTGGATTCCAGGACATCGGCTGCGGATGCACATCTTCATCGGCAGCAGGAGGTTACATATCTTTAGGAAGATTTAGAGGTGATTTCGAATTGGTGTGAAAACTAGGCATCGGTTTTCTCCAAGAAGATGAATATCTCCGAACCGGATATAATGATCTCATGATAGCCAAGTCTGCTTTTTGCTTACCCAACTTTTTAATTTATCTCTTAGCTCTGGTATTTTGCCAGGTTTTTGGAAAAAAAGCTTCCTTAAACTTATACATGAATCAGAGGCAAAAGATGCTATTACCAATCACAAAGCTGTTTGCACCCAATCAGAAATACCCATTTTTTTTTACTTTTTAGTAATCAGGCATATGACTTGGCAATGCAAAAGTCTAATATCTCCACAGAAATATGGATTTGTTGCTAATAAACCTGTGACAAACCTACTTCTTCATGAAAATTACATATTAGGTGCTTTGGAGAAAAGATCACAGGTTAACTCTATACATATTTTTCTAAAGCATTCGTTAGGTTTTTATGAACCAATCTTGCAATGGATCCAGAGTTTCTTATCTGGTAGAAGCCATATAGTAAAAATAGGAGGCTGTGTATCATCCACAATTCCTGTTCCTTCGGGTGTTCCTCAGGGTTCTCACTGTGGAACTTTGCTATTCAACATATTTATTATTGACCTAGTTACAATTGTAAAACATAGTGAGGTACTGATTTTAGCTAATGACGTGAAAATATTCAAATTAATTTCTTCTAAAAACGATGTCTCACTCTTACAAGAAGATTTGTCACAATTTTATGTCTGGTGTGTTATGAATCAAATGAATTTGAATATATCCAAATGTTTTTGCCAAACATTTTCTAGAATAATTTACCCTGTTCTACATGACTACAGTATCAATAATATACCAATTAATAGGAAATAAGTGATAAAGGACTTGGGAATTATGTTCGATCGTGAATTGAACTTCAAATCTCATAATGAGTATATTATAGCTAAATCACTCAAGATGTTGGGCTTCATCAATAGATCATGTAAGGAATTCAGTTTGAACACTCTCAAGTTGTTATATTGTTCATTAGTTAGATCACTATTGACGTACGCTTCAATAATTTGGTGCCCATATTATGAGATACACATTAACCAAGTTGAAGCTGTACAAAACACTTTCTTGAGGAACTGTGCATACAAGTCAGGTCTAAGAAGAGGAGAATATGCATACAACAATATTAGAGATCAGATGAATCTATTATCTTTAAAGAATAGAAGAATTATTTCAGATGTATGTTTTTCAACCAAAATTGTAACTGGCAACATCAACTGTGAAAAGATTTTATCTTTAATTAATTTGAATGTCTACAGACAGACCAGAGTCAGTACCGAAACATTTGAAATACCGTTCCACTCAACAAATTATGGTTTTTTCTCTTCTGTTACTCGAATGCTCAAAAATGGAAATGAGTATCAACAGGTTGATATCTTAGCAGTTCCGCAAATACCATCAAAATTGAACTGAGTCGCATTATTTCCTGAAACAAGACATCATTATATTGTTTTGTTAATATACTATATATCATATTATTATTGTGATATGTGATATGTATTTATTATTTTCAGTTCAGTTTAAGATTCTACATACTTTTTTTCTTTTTTCTCCATGACAAAATGGTACTGTAATTTTATCACTATATTCTTGTATTGCGTTTTATATTGTATTATTTATTATTCGAATTTATTATCTTTGTTTAAGTTGAGATCTCACTAATTTGTTTATAACACGTTGTATTTGGGACTACCCGTTTGATAAATAAAGAAATAAATAAATGAAAATAGATATATTTGCTGGGGTTCAAATGGACACCAACATGTCTTGACATGATCATGGAGGCTACTCCTTGAAAGCTTGGAAAACTGTTCCGAACCAGAAAACTGTATAAACCCCAGCAACTTTTGATGCTTTATGAAGCTCAGATGAGACCTTCTTTGGAATAAGTTTCACATGTATAGAGCTCCACCCCTAAGCATACTCATAAGCTGCTGGATTCCATCCAGAAGGGTTCCATTCGCCTGACTGACTGAAGACACGAACGTCACTTGCAACCTTGATAATCTGGAACATTAAAGAAAGGAGATTTGTCTCTCTTCTATAGACACTCTCACGGGAGATGTTCCAAGTGCCTTGGCACATTTGATTCCTTCAAGGGCGGTACGTATTTGAAATACGCGACGGACTGTGGCTGCTCATCGTTCTGAGCTTCAACTCAGTACACTGTTCGAGAACTCTTTCATTTGGAGAACTACATTCTAGAGAGCCTTAAGGATGTTCCTGCAGTGCTTGTGTTTTTTTTTCGAAGAATAAAGAATGATATCATATATTGTATTTTGTTAGATTATATCAGATTAATATGGGGCTTCTATGCTGAACAGCCACTACACTGCAACCTTTGCAGATATATTATGTGTGCCCTCATGTATTCTAGAGTTCTTTGCCTAGGCCCGTCCTTGTAACTAGACTCCATAGGCCAGACCTCAAGTTCCCCATATATTGAGAGGGTTGCGATTTTTCCTCCCCTAATGTTGCAAACCTTATCCTTGACAGACCTTCGCAATAGCATAGTATATGTACGGAGGTTTCCTCATCCTCTTGGCAAAGCCTGCATAGGGCTGTGTCTGCCAGTCCGATGTTGTTCATGTGTTTGTTAAGTCTACAGTGTCCCGTCACTAGCCTGACCAGAACTCTAGTTGATCGCCTATTCAAACTTAGTAGGTACTCCGTGAATTTTGGCGATGGCTCTTTAATGAACTCTTTGGCCTGTCTCATACCCGGCGCCTTATTCCACCATTTTTTGAGATTGTTTTTCCTTCCAGTTGCTGTTACAAGTTTTCCGCAGCGCTTTTGCTGTACCGCAAAAGGGTTCTGGGCCAATGGGGGATCGTAGTGCTCCTTCTCGTGCTAATGAATCAGCTTTTTCGTTGCCCTTGAGAGAGAGAGAGAGTCTTAAGGATGTTTCTGTAGTGCTTGTGTTTTTTTTCGAAGAATAAAGAATGATATCATATATTGTATTTTGTTATTGTGTAATATCTGTATTTTCATTGATAATTGATAATAACCCATCGTGATGAATGCAATTTTTTTTATCAATAATGAATGCTATTTTTCACATAACTATAGTTTCGGTACTGATTTTGAGGTTTCGTTTATGTTTTGCAACACACACAAAGTGTACTGAACAGGTTCAGAAGTGAAGGGCCTTGAAAGGGTGTCTAGGGAGGATTGGCTGGTAGCAAGGAAAATAGTAGATATGGAGATCAAATGTACCATAAACTCATTCCGCAAAGAACTCGAATTTTCCTTGAAAAATTGTGATTGATTCTTAGAGCAAGTTTGGCTTTGGAATATACAGGGTCTCTCACGACGAGCGTTCGTTAGGAATATATGCAGAACGATTCAAAATCAAAAATTGAAATTTCGTGGGAGTGAGTTTTATAAAATGGCCTCAACTAAAATATTTTTAACTTCCGGTCTTTTTCCGTTATACCGAAGTTAAGGGCAAGTTCCTTATTTCAAATGAAACACCCTATATTTCATTACATTTTTGTATTGTATTGTACTATAACAATACCTATACCCAAATTTGTTAGTTTTCGAAATATTAATTTTTTTCTGAATAATTTGACAGTTACAGCACCACTTGAAAATGTGGAATTTCTCAAAATTACACCTTAAGCATCAAGTCATGAACAGGACCATCAAATTTTCAAAAATAATTTACAGGGTGGTCGAAATTTCCACCTAAAACATAACATCGAGAAAACTGATGAAACACGATTTTTCCAAAAGGAAACCATACACTATTCTATCATTTTTGGATACTACGAAAAACAGATATCAAATTCATGAAGAATGTCCTATACCTAAAATACACCCCTGGCAAGATATATCTGATTTTGGGAAATATTTGAAATGTAAACCATTCGAAGCAATACCATACCAAGAAAGCTTTCAAAAAAAAATGAAGTTACAAAAAATTTGTCAAAATTTGATGCGATATAATTGACGTGTATCCGTAGTTTTCTATTTGTGTGTAAAAGGTCTCGTTTGGGGTATTCTAATGAAAATTTCCTGAATTTAAAAGACACAAAAAAGTCACTTAGGATTTCATGTTCGTCAATAAACTGGATTTTAATCAAACATAAGTGGCGTCCCTTCAAATATCACCAAGTACAAAATCTGAAACCTCACGACTTACTTGCACGAGTGGAATTCTGTGAATGGTTTCTCATCAAGATACAGAAGAACCCTGAGATCATGAAGAACATGTTATGGACGGATGAAGCCAAATCTGCAAAGAATGGTATGTACATCCGCCATAATAGTCATTTTTGGGCAGCAGAAAATCCAAAGCTAGTTCGCCAGCGCAACTTCCAGGATTCATGCAGTTTTAATGTTTTTTGCGCCATAAAGGAAGACCGAATTTTATGTTTATATCTTTATGAAGAGGATTTGAATAGCGATAGATATTCGCATATAATTAGGAATGTGGTTGGTGAATCCATAAGACATGTTTCTGAACAATACCGTTTCAAGTTATGGTATCAGATGGATGGAGCCCCTGCACATAGTACTGATATCGTTGTTGGGTTGTTGAATGGGATGTTCGAAGATCAGTGGCTTTGCTACAATGGATCATTTAAATTTCTTCCCCGCTCTCCAGACCTGACGCCTTTGGACGTCTTCATCTGTTCGAAGGGTTCTGAGAGCTTTCATAAATTCATCTCTCTGATAGTATTTTATTTCAATCCGTCCATTTTCATGTTGAGTTACCTTCCACCAACGACAGAGTTATTATTAGTTCATGTGTTTTCAAAGCTTTCTTGGTTTGGTATTGCTTCGAATGATTTACGTTTCAAATATTTCCCTAAATCGGATATATCTTGCCAGGGGTGTATTTTAGGTGTAGGATATTCGTCATAAATTTGATATATTTTTTTCGTAGTAAAAAAATAGTGCATGGTTTCCATTTCAAAAAATGTTTCGTCAGTTTTCACGATGTTATGTTTTAGGTGGAAATTTCGACCACCCTGTAAATTATTTTCGAAAATTCGATGAAGTTGTTAATGAATTGATGCCTAAGGTGTGATTCTGTGAAATTTCATATCATCTACTGTTACTGTCTATGAGTTATGATTTTTTCGGAGTGGTGCTATAACTGTCAAATTTTTCAGAAACAAATTAATATCTCGGAAACTAACAAATTTGGGCATAGGCATTGTTACACAAAGTGGGCCTAAAATATGCTGAGAAATTCGAAAATGTAATAAAATACAGGGTGTCCATATGAAATAAGGAAGTTGCCCCCAACTTCCGGTATAACGGAAAGGGACCGGAAGTTGAAAATATTTCAGTCGAGAAGGCCATTTTGTAAAACCATACAATTTCAAGTTTTTATTTTGCTTCATTCTCCATATATTCCTATCGAACGCTCGTCGTGAAAGACCCTGTATAATGAAAACAAGAAAACTGATCAGGGCCACTTTCATTCAACATCCTGGTAAAATCGTCTCTCAGACTCCTGCATCTAGATCAATATGCTTATAGGTCAGGTATATCGGCAGCAACAGCTTTATACCGGGTCACCGAAAAAGTAGAATATGCTCACAAGAACAAGGAAGTGCATTGAGCTGCTTTTTTCGATATAATTATGATAGTAATAATTGACTTTTTTCGTCGCAGTATATCTTACGTATATTTAAATCAATTATAATACCTTGAAATGTGAGGGTAAAGTACCGTCTGAACCTTTTCTCACCTTGAGTATTATGACTTCGGAATCAATCATTCAGGCGTCGAGGAGTCACAGTTATTTGGAAGAGTTTTGTCCTCACTGTTATTCTATACAATAGTAGGCGCAAATTACTGGAATATTTGGAAAACATGGTCATTACCGTGCAGAGCAAATAAATATAGTGAAGAGACGCATATCATAACTTAATGGACCCATATAGAAGGTCTGAACAAAAACCTCACGGAATCAACTAGAGTAGCATTCACCAAGAGGGAAACATAGTGGGGCTATGTGGAGTCTTTGAATCATGTCTCATTCATGATTATATGAAAAAACTCAGCATTATCACTATGAAATAATGCCTGATATCGGATTGAAACATCTTCACAATGTTGTTTTGTTTCATTGTGAGAAAATTCGGCACCCTTCTACAGCATAGCTTCATCACGTTCAAGCTTGAAATCAATTTTTCTGATCAGTAGATGGACCAAGAAATATTTTCAAAAAGCTGGTAGAACAGACATTGGAAAAACGACGATTTGAGTCTTAGAAGAGAAAACCCAACAAACACGGCACATACCACGAGAATTGGATTTCACTCCTAAGTTGAAAACATGAACAGTAGCAGTCTTTCGGAAAACTTATTTGCCAAACACTACCAACGAAAGCCTACATTCGTGATACAAAGAAACAATGGAATGTTCAAACAGGCGAACACGGGAATATTCAGCAAGGTCAAGTCAACAATTTGGAAATAAAAGTGACCAAATTGATTGACCCAGAATTCAGATCATTCGTATCTTATATTGATTTGAAGGAAAGTTGAAAAAACTGCGTGTATATCGAACAATGATGCATTAAATATTACTGGAGTTTTTGCCAACACCAAACCGTTATTTTACCACTTCGACCCTGTTTCGATCACCAAGTGATCATCTTCAAGAGAAAATTTGATCTTCATCTTGAGAATGATCACTTGGTGATCGAAACACATGTCGGGGTATTAAAGTAACGGTTTGGTGTTGGGAAAAAAACTCCAGTTATACCCATTACTTCACCAAAGATTCCAAACACTGCATCACAAAAAAAATTATGGATTCCTGTAAAAAGTCACCACTATTTATGAACTAGACAAAATGCAAGGACTTACTTGTTTGGAAATCACACAGGTATGAACACCTCACAAAAACAGTATTGAGGACACCTCTGAGTTACCTTCCTCAGATCTTTTTTGATGGAGGTAGCTTGAGTACAACCCATGATCTTATATTTGTTCGGCTTCAAATTCGGAGTGATTCTTAAACAATCTCATATTTTGACTTTTTTCAAAGAACACATGATTGCTGGATAGCATTAGATCGAATGAATTGTTTATAGTTTACAGTACAAAGAAGTACCTAACTGGATTGGTAATACAGATGATACGACATAAGATAGGTGTTATCCATTCAGCATTGCTACTACTCAGAATGGCAAATGATTTTCCTGTGAATTAACTAATGGGATTCAATTATTGAACACGCACGATCGATAAACATCGACCATTCCCGTATATAGAAGCCGCAAACTAATATACGACTTTCATGTTTTATGCTATGCATGGAACGAGTAATGAGCTGCTTTAATAACTGTTCGATTCTCTTTAATTGAAAGTGGGAAAACCTGTCGGTTCCCGAATTCAATTATCATCTATGCCAATCGTAGTGAGCAAATTTGGAGGTGAATTCATGAGAAACGAAGTGTTGATTTGATGAGTTGATTTGGTTTATGGGTGCCAGTCAAGCGTTAAAAAGTTGGACCAGATCCGGATCCGTTGAACGAAAATAATGTTGAAACTGTAGTGAATTTTGTAGATGGTTAGCTCATCATATCACTTCAATATAGGGCAAGTAGTATTCTTCGAATTCCAAAGGTATGGTGGAGATAAATCAGTAGATGTATGAAAACAAAAATATGATGGAGTAATCAGTTCCTTTCAGCATTATTATCAATCAAGTTTCAGAGAGTCTGGTCACAGATACTGGTTTATGCCCTGCTCCGTTCATTTAAAAAATAAATGGAAATATTCAGTAGTAGTATAAGTATTCATCGATTGAATCCAACTTCAATGCGAGAACAAACTTTTTACTCTCTGACAATAAGACAAATCGATTCATCTATTGCATGTTCAGTGACTCACTCAAATTAAGAATCCGGAAATAAATTCGAAATTACAGTACACAGAACGAACTATAGAGAACAATAGCTATAGAAAACGAATTCGATCAGAGTCGATGCAGTGAATGAATTGAAGTGTTTTTATTTTCAGTTTCCTCACAAGATTAATGTGATCCAGGCTTATCGACAAGCATTCTTACTTCCGAGACATCCTCAAAAGACTGAAATATAAAAGAATTGGTTTATTGGATTACTGTAACAGATTTTCCTCTTCTGTTCTGCTCTACATCCTGTTAGTCAATCCAGGAACGGGGGAAGTATAGCCTGAGGCGAACGAAATCCACAACTTTGAATGAACAGGAAATCAGGAATATGCTGTCGTGGTCGGATGGATTCCAACTCATCCTGTTATTTATTCGGAATAATACATATACTTATCACAAGTTGACTGTGAGTGCTTGAAAAATGTGCCACGCGAATTCAAGATATTTTAATCGGATTTATGTTTCAGTACATCATTTCGTCAGATTGTACTGACATATTTGGATAAACCTACCTAAAAGATTCCATATCTGAAGTAAATTGAAGCATAGGAAATAGTTCATCAAAAATAATGAAAACGAAAAGTTTAAGTTTGAAAATGTCATCATAGGACGAAACTACAATAACGTTAGTTACAAATAAAAGTGGTAAAAAACATAGAGAGTTTCAATTCTCTTTTCTTCAAAAGGAAAAGAGTATATTGTCGGATGAATCCGGAGTCGATGAATTGATCCCCAAATTTTTAGGGCAAAACTGATAGTTAGAATTGGAACCTCTAGCTATCGAAAACAGTTTCCTGACAGCAGTAAATAATCCTGTTTTTCAATGCGTGTTCAGCTAACCAAGTTAGCATCATAAGGAAATGACATCGAAATATCACTCAAAATTTTGAAGGTGGAACCTAGATCAGTAATTTTCCTGATTTGTTGCAATAACTCATTTAACTAATGCCCGTGTAAATGTTCACATCGTTTTTGCTACCGGTATTTCTATACAGGGTGTAACTGAATTAGTGTAAAACATTCAACGAGGTGATTCCTCATCGATAAAAAGATAGGATCTTTCATATAAAGAAATTTCATTGTTGCATCCCTTGTTAAAATACAGCCCCTTAAAGGGGGTAGATAAAATTTGTATGACAATTTTTTCCACAAGCACTGAAAAAGTTACAATATTGAAGTTAACCTGACATTTTCTACTACAAAAAAGACACTTAGCCAGTAATTTATTCCGTTTACCCCATGGGTGTAAGGGGTGGAAAACGCATCCCCTAAAATTTATTTCCAATGTAACTTTTTGTCTTATTTTTTGTTTACCTTTTAAAAATTTATTTTCGATAGCCTGTTTCATTCTTAACAAAAAATGTCTCTTCGGTTTTCTGCCCAAAATAAACCAATTCGCAGCAAAAAATTATTTTAGGAACAATTACAGAGATACATCGTCATAAATACGAAAATACGAAACTAATCTATCTAGTAGGTCGCTATTAGCGATAGTGACAATTAAATTGCTGTCAGTTTGTGAATTTTTGAAATAGAATTAATACTAAGTGTGTGTTGTTGTGATGTTCTTAATTTGTTTCTTTAATAATTCACTTGTTATTAAAATGGAATACACAAATGAGGAATTGGCTGATATGCATTACGTTTACGGTCTGTCGCAGAAGAATGGGTTAGGGGCTCTAGAATATATGCTGAAATGTATCCTCAACGGCAGCATCCTTTACATAGAATATTTGCTCGACTTCATCAACGGTTACGAGAATATGGTTCATTCGACAAAAGAACGCAGGATTGTGGTCGCCATCGAGAAGTACGAACACCACAGCTCGAGGAAGCAGTACACAATTTGATTGAAGAACATTTAAATGTTTATCATATGACGGTATTTCGAATTTTAAAGGAACAACTCTCATACTCTTACCATCTGCAACGAGTACAGGCACTGTTACCGCGAGACTTTCCGAACCGTCTTGAATTTTGCAATTGGATGCTGTAAATGATTAGAAGAAATTGTGACTTTCTGAATACGATAGAATTCACAGACGAATGTAGTTTTTGTCGGGACAAGATTATTAATTTTCATAATTACCACATATGGGCTGATGAAAACCCTCACGCTATTGTCGAAACTAACCATCAAGAACAGTTTTCTCTCAACGTGTAGCTCAGAGTTATTGGGGATGATTCAATTGGGCCTCATTTTCTACCTCTTCGATTAAATGGTGAGGCATACGTTTAATTTTTAAGAGAAATGCATGCCAGTACTGTAGCGAATTGGTTTATTTTGCTCCAATGAAATTTCTTCATATGAAGGATCCTATCTTTTTATCGATGAGGATATTGGGACAAGAAGTGGTTTTTTCCATTCAAGTAGAAAAAAATCCTGTTTGTATTGATCGGTTGGATTTGTCTGGCTCAGCATCTTTTTCGCCAACAATAATTTCCAGTTCAGAGTATGGAGGGTGAGTGTAAGTCCAGTTTATTATGAATCTCACAAAAATTAGACATCAATCCGTTATCTCTTTCATTAGTGTCTAATATGATATAAATTGATTCGAAATCCCTGAAAAAATCTGTAAAAAATTAGAAAAGATTATCTAACCAATAACAATTATACTGAGCAAAAAACTGAAATTACAATGAGATAAAATCCAAGCATCAACAAAAAAAAGAACTATTAACACGAGATGAAAATTGAAGAATCATTGACAAGAAATTCAGAAATTGAAAGATTCCAAACCAAGTTACTTCACGACGTTTCGATTATTGGTATCCACAATCTTCTTTGGGTGATAACTGAACATATTCCTCCGAAATCTGACTATTTATCAGTCATTCGAGGGCTTTAACCTATCCCCTTTTCCCTCTTCCGCTTTATCGGTTTCCATACGTTGCGTATCTCTACGCTAGTAGCTTGGCTAAACGCGTTGTTGGATGACATATATGCTCTGCTACTCCAGATTTACAGCTTTCTCCTCGCTGTTTGTGTTTCTTGTGCTCGCAATACTAACTTTCAATGGCCTCTTAGTTTCACCGATGTATGATTCTCTGCACTCGCGGGGTATCCGATAAATGCAATTCTTGGAATCGTAGTCCGCGTTTGGTGGCCTGGTTTTCGTGAGGCTGTTACGGATAGTGTTCCCAGATCTGAAACAGGTTCTGATGTTATACCTGGACCCAATCCTTCTTATCCTTTCCGACAATCCTCTGATGTAGGGAAGTACAAGTGCTGTGGCGGCTTCTCTTCCTTGTGAAAATAGAAGTCTGAATTAATGAAATGCTCCACGAAACATTGTCAATCACATTCAAACAAGCAATCCGTTACACGTACTGTAATGTGACAGAAAATTTGGGTCTTTGTCAGACAGAATCGAGCAGCTTCAAGGCATACTAAGGAATAGAGCTTCATGAACGTGGGCGATATCATCGAAAAGTCTAATTGGATCAACGAAAACATTTTGAGAAATTGTAGACTATGATGAAAAATGAGAAATAAAACCTCCTATATTTTTTCACCACTTTCATTTGTAACTAGCGTTACTGCAGTTTCGTCCTATGAGGAAATTTTCTAACTAATACAAAACACTTGTATTTTTTGTATTAGTTTGAAAATGTCCTTATAAGAGGGAACTGCAGTGAAGTTAGGAGAAAATAAAAATGATTAAAAAACATAAAACGTTCCATGTCTCATTTTTCTCAATGATCTCCTACCAGTTCTCAGTTTCAGCAATAACCTCTTTATTCGAGCATTTTTTGAGGTCTAGTCGCTAGGAGACGAAAACTATGGATGTTGGTGCAATTCGAATTTCAATTTATGTAGTTTCGCCATTGTTTTGATCGACAAATATTGTTTCTTCGCAATTTCGGCTTTCAAATCTGCAATAACGCTACCTAATATTCACTATCGATGATATTCCAATTCTCAAGATAGTCTATAAATGTTGGAACATTCTATACCGCTAATTCTATACCGAGGTCATAACCTTTCCAGCCGATTGTTGTGCCTTCCAGCGCTTTGGACGGTTGCTCTCCACATTTGCTTTCCAGTATGCTCTCCATGTTTTATCCATTGTCACGTATCAAGGCAAAAATTTCAGTTTGTTATGTTCAAACATGGCCAAACACAGCTCAGAATCATCAAGACTTTCTTGTTTTTGGTCAACAGTGAGCTTCCTCAAAGTCAAATGCTCAGGTAATATAAAGCCCACACGTTCTTTTGATGTCTCCACAATTTCAGATAGCTCACGCAACTTCAATTTTCAATCATTCAGAACGTTTTCTGGTGTTACTGCTCCATTTGAACGTCCACTGCGTTCTGCATCATCGGTATCTTTTTGATCACGTTGTGAAATCAGTAAACCAATGTCAGGAAACAGAAACAATACTCAAGTCGAATATTTACTTTTCATTAGTGAACTCGCATACGATCAAAGACCTTGAAAAAAGCAAGCATATGAGTGCTTGCTTTGATACGAAATGATACAGTCGAGCATGTTCCTCGACTGTATCATTTCGAAGTGACAAGGGAAAAGGAAACATTTGCTGATTTTTGCTTTCCAAATCGTTAGTTATTATGTTGAAGGATATGCTGATCAACTTATAGCTTCCTGAATGATTATTGTTCACACTGATAGTGGAGCAACTAGAAGAATTTCCATAATATGTATTCTTTGAGCCTGACAAAAGATACCTCTATAGTGGACTTCAGCTGCGAAAGCCTCACAACTTACAAAACTGTCACGATTTTCTTAGACTTTTTTGGGTGCGACAGAAATGTTGAACACTTTTTCTTTGTTAATCAGATTGAAAACTCACAACTTGTTTTTTGAAGGAATTTGATTCTGATTCGATGTTGTTATAGTATCAGTTGCGTATGATATATCAGAATTTGCCGAAATTTTGACTGACGGTTTCGGCCGCTAGCCAGAAATTGAAGAAGCACAAGGACTGGTGAGCAGTACAATAATAGTCCTCTACTTTTGTCTCAATTGGCATTTGTTGCTTGTATGAACAAACCCATTTTTGGAACTGAAATTTTTATGATACTGTCGGCAAGCTATATTTTCAGAGGTGACAGATTGATCACAAGTTATAAAGAATCACGGTTCATCACTGAAAGTTCCCTTAAGCATACTTTCGTGACACAAGTATTGATAAGTTGTTCAAAGAGTCTTTTGGCGATGAAAAGTTTGGAAATCTAACCATCCAGCAGATCTTCTGAAAGTGTGAGCATGATCAAGTAGTAGTGGAAAATTAGTGAAAAAAAAATTGAATCATGAAGAAGAAATGACTGATAAATTCTAGCAAGACGGATTTGTAGAAATCTGTGATGAAATCTCGTCGTACAGAGGCATACTATGAGGAATGAAACGGAACAAATTGAAAACAGAAACAGTATCACATAAGCTCTCTTGTGGGGTATGCTCTAGACACAGAAAAAAAATCATGGAAATCAGTTATATTTTAATTCAAAGTGACCTTTCGAAATAAGTCCAAGCTGTCTTCAGTTATTATATTATTAGTCTGGTCACCCCGTACTTCATAGATATTATATACAGTTTGATATTATTGAAGACAAGTTGAGAAGTACAGTTCTAGGAAGAGCCTCGTCCAATCTTTCAAACTGCTAATACCACTAGGAAGATATATGAATTTTCAATCCAATAATGCATATGATTCAATTTCCTATGAACAAGTCTATTGGGGCTATTCCGTAGTGCTACATCAACATCAGTCGCTGCTGAGACTTCAATTTATAACTTACATCCTCGCAGTTAACGCATATATAATGTCTACCGCAGTAGCAGACGAAAAGTTTGATTTGACTCAATCGTGACTCCAGCCGCAAAAACCCATGTTATTATACAGGTGTAACAAAAATACTTTCACATATTCAAGACACGTATTCCTGAGAAAATTTTAAGAAAGAAAGTCTCTATGAACTTGTGTCTGTACGTGCTTCATTAAGGAGGAACAAGGTGTTGGAATGCAAATTTTTTCGTTCGTTTTTCAAAAACAATTTTTCAAAAAGAAGTTATTTACACGAATTTTGGTACCTGTGTTTATTATGACGTAGGAAATCATAATTTCCTAATAATGTTCATGTAACATCTAGAGGACGCTGCGCACACTGTCATTATTTATTTCAAATTGCCCTCACTTTCCACAATTTTCCAAAATTTAGATTTTCTATATCGATGCATATTACTTAGCTCGTTGGGCGCTAAGTGAAGTTGCTGGGAACATCACAAAAACTAGTTATGATGTGGATCTCGTCTAAATAAATAAATTTTTCTCAAGGAATGTATATCAAGAAATATTTTATTTTTGAGATAGAAATAACTGAAATTGCAAAAAATTCACGACAAAAACCAATGATGCTTTGAAAAATTTCAACAACTTGTATCTCTAAAACGAATGATTTTTCGATAAATATCTTAAATGAAAAATTTGTTCATTTTGATAAGATCCACCTCATACCTAGTTTTTGTAATGTTCTCAGCAACTTAACTTAGCGCTCTAGGAGCTAAGTAATAAGCATCTATACAGAAATTTGTGAATATCCCGAAAACGATCAGCTCCAGAGTTGTTGAGATGGTGCACCTTTTATCACTTGGAAAAGGTGTGGGAATTGGGCTGTTCGTGAAAAGGACCACAAGTTTACTGTCAAAAAAGTTAGGAAATTTGAAATATATAATGACAGCGTACGCAGGGCCCTCCAGCCGTTACATGAAAATGAAAACTTATTTTCAAACACCTGTACCTCCGAAACGAAGCATTTACGGACAAAATTTTATATAGATTTTTTTTAAATTGTCCCAGGAATACGATACTTAAATATTTTAACGTACTCATGTTATACCCTGTATATCAATATCGTTTATATCTTTCTTCAACCAAAATTTTGCTGTTTATTATTAAAAAATGGTTTTTTCGATAATCATCCCATTTTTGTTGAAACCATTTCTAATGAACCATTTTTAATGTTTTTCATTTCGATACAGTTCATCAATATAATTTAGTAAAGCCTGGCCGTCATGAACTAGATCTTTCGAACTACCTCGGACGTAGGTAGGTACACGTATTTAGTTCTCAAGACAAATAAAGTTGGATGCTGAGCCCTCTAATAAAACGTACAGAACAAAGTTTGTTTATCTGCAGTTCGGACTTGTGGATTCCAGGGACAAAGAAATAAATGTTCACTCTCAGTCAATGAAGCCTGCTGGGTTTTTATTTTCAACGTGGAACACAAAAGCTTTGTATTTTCCCATCCAATATTATTGTACCTTTTGTTCCTGGATTGTTGTCGTCTATACCGAGAAACCATAAAAATGTTGACTCGAACTTTTTTTCTTTTCTCTTATTTATCGTTGGATACTGGAAAAATTCCGATGGAAGAGTTTGATAAATAGTAGGGGAGTGGAAAAAATTTATTAGTGCAAAAAATATCACAACAGTCTCTACTTGAACAACATATTGGCATATATATTCCTGCATAAAGTTCACGATTACTCATTAGAATTTTGGAAGAAGTTCGCTCCAACTTAAGACGAGGAATGAAATTCTCTGAAAGAATTTCGATTCTCAATTATGGAATATCATTGACTTTAGGTCGATGATGGTCACTATCTTGCACTGTCTGCAAGTGTGCCCGTTTCAAAATTGTAGGTCGACTCTTTCAGTTGTATTGCCAATTTCATATGCAGGAAATTTTCTGTGAGGATTCCTGCACTGACGCCTGCCGAATATAATCCAACGCCGTTCATGGTATTAGTCAGTGGAATAGTTGTTTTCTGATAGGCGTCAGTCCATTCTCAACCTACTGTGTAGGTATATCCGAAACTTGCTTGAACATTTAAAGTTTATTTCTTCAGATTTGTTCACTGACTGTCTTCAAGCATTACCCACTGATTAATAAAAAAGTTTCTCTTCCTTATTCAGAGGAATCGGGCAAATTTCGGATATGCAGTTGGTTAATACCTCGTTCACTAGATGGAGTAACATTTTGTTGTTCGCTCTAACTTATGAAGAAGAATGAAATACTCTGAAGGAATTCCGATTTTTAATTATGGAATATCATTGACTTTAGGTTGATGATGGCCACTATATTGCACTAACGAGTGGCTAATGAGCCCGAAATCGGTCTGCAAGTGTGCCCGTTCCAAAATTGAAGGTCAACTCTTTCAGTTGTATTGCCAATTGGTATGGAATTTTCTGTGAAGATTCCTGCACTGACGCCTGTTGGATAAATTCCAATGCCATTCGTGAAACATCATGGCTGATGTTTAAAAAATACTTTTATTCTTCATTCCGAGCCCTGAGAAAAAATTCAATAAAGGTCGTAATATTGGCAAAAAACCAACTACTTTTTAAGACAATTGTTAGAACAATAATGTATGTTGAATGAAAAATCTAAATTTCCATAACATCAATAATATTTACACTGCCTGTTCACTGTCTTTGAGAATGAGCTAAGTTCAAGTGTATTCTCTCGTGGTACTAACTTCGAAGATACTCATACAAAACTAACATTGAATACGAAAATTTGAATGACTTGACAATAGAAGACATAGCACGTTTGATAATGTAATTGAATTGATGATATCAAAAACATCGACCAGCTTTTTGTTTACAAATGATCATAAACTCTTTTTCTATTCCCAAACACAAGGTTGGAAAGCACTAACTATCAAATTTGCAACCAACGGAGGTTCTTGAATAGAAATACTCGTTACCAAAAAAAGCAAATGGTAAACCACAACTACAAAATAGCTCTAGCTTGATATTCTTCAATTAGAAATGTGGATTGAAACCCACCTCTCAAAATTCATCTGTTGAGATGAGTGCAGTAGATAGCTTTTGAAATTTGGAAACGATTGATTCAGTTTAAACTCATCGAGAAACAGGCCCAAAGTTTGGAAAACTATTCTAATCATAAGTTTTTCGACAGATTTGTAAATCTATCCGACACAAAATTTGCATTGAAGGAAACGAGATTATTAGAAAAAGGTCACAGTCATAACATAAAACCATATATTAATTCTACGACTATAGAATGTTTAGGTATAGAAACAGAGCTGGCTCTGAGAGGTACCTGTAGTTATAATAAACATGTTGCGGCAAAAATTTTGAAATCTGAACCGGTTGATCAAATTCAGTCTGATAGAGAAAGTAAAATTGCAAAATCAATTAAGCAAAAACTTAAAGATAATGAAGTGATTTTTACAAGAGCAGATAAAGGTCGAACGGTTATTGCATTAAATAAAAAGGACTACATAGAAAAAACTCTAGATTTCCTTAATTCAGGAAGCTACGAGATTCTGAGGAAGGATCCGACAACTATGTACTAGAAAAAGGTTAAGGAAACTCTCAAAACAATAGAAGTGGTTGTGAATGGAAAGGATAAATGTAGAGCATTGATCATGAATCCACAACCACCAAAACTGTATTCTCTTATTAAATTACATAAAACCAATTTCCCGATTAGACCAGTGGTATCGTTCGTAACGGCACCTACTATTAAAATCTCAGAAATCCTGATTACATTGATCCAAACCTATACCAATTTCAAGCCTAAATTTAGTATAAATAATTCTTATCAATTAGTGGATAATATTAAAGACGTAATCCTCCCAGATAACTCAAAATTAATATCGTTCGATGTCCAAAATTTATTTCCCAGTATCCCGCCAACTGAAACAATTGGATTAGTGGAGTGTCTCTTAGACAAAAACCACGTGAATCCACTGATAAAACAGGAGATTGTTGATTTACTCACCATTTGTGTGTCTCAAAATTATTTCCAGTTTGACGGAGAATTCTTTTCATGCAATGAAGGACTAATAATGGGGAATCCTTTGAGTCCCTTACTGGCGGAAATTTTCATGGATAACATAGAGTATGAAATCCATAATAATCAGTTAGCCAACAATTTTTTGTACTGGTACAGATACGTAGATGATATCTTAGTATGTTTTACTGGTACAGATAGGCAATTAGGCAAGTTCATTGAATATGCCAATTCCATCCACCCGTTAATAAAATTCACCACTGAGAGGGAGGTAAATAATTCAATAAATTACCTGGACTTAACCATTACGAAAAATAACAATAAACATGAGTTTGCAATTTTCCACAAACCATCGTACACGGACATTATCATATATAATTCCTCCACACACCCGTACCAGCATAAAGTTGCTGCATTCAATAGTATGCTTCACAGATTATTGAATATTCCACTGTCTGATAGGGATTTCCAGAAAGAGCTGAATTTGATCAAACAAATCGCGATTAATAACGGTTATAAGGTAGATATTGTAAGCTCCATTCTTTCCAAAAAACGACAAAAGCAAGCCATGGATCTGGTCTACCCATATTCAAGAGGCGATAACGTTAGTTATAAGACATTGTGGGGGAACCAAACAGGAATATTGCCCGTTTTTTGAAGAAAGAAGGCGTAAACGTAGCTTATAGAACGAATAATAACCTAAGTAAATTTATTAAAAACAATAAGGACAAAACTTTGGTGTCGGATAGATCAGGAGTATATAAGCTGAGCTGACTTGTGGCTCTTGTCCAAAACTGTATATTGGCCAAACAGGAAGAACATTTTTCCAACGAATTAAAGAACATAGGAGAAGTTTTGTCAATAGAAAGACCAATTCCACATTTGCAAACCATCTTTTAGCAGAAGGACATGAGTTCAATCATGAGTACGAGGGTTACATTTAGAAGAGAAGAGTTTGAAACTTAATCATCTAGAATGTTTAGAAATCAGTAGATTCAGGAATTCGGGTAATTTACTGAATGATCAATTAGAACTCAATAACTCTCCGTTACTGAATATATTTTTTCAAATGTGAAAATGGAACATAAGTGCAGGTAATTTAATTCGTTAGAAACTCAGGTAAAATATCAGCTACTTAAAATTCAGGTACTTCGTTCACAGGTACTTTGATTTCAGGTACTCCATAAACTATATATATATTTAGTATTGAATGTGTAGAATTAGTTGAAAGACACGCCAGATGAAGCCATTGTATGGCGAAACACGTGTTGCGTTTTTGTAAAACAATCTAGTGAAAATCTCACAATAAAGTGATTTTGGAATACGTTTGGAAAATTTATATTTTGTAGTCGAAGCATTTACAATGCCTCAGCAGCGTTGCCGTAGCAAGGGGCGGTAAAATACCACCACGTGTGGAGGTGAGAAATGCCTAGATGACGCATGATTCTGAAGTGAGTGTATCCATGCCGAAAATATGTGTAACATTGGGTTTAGTCAGTGTCACTAACAAAACCGAGAAACCGAAAAACTCTGCCATGATAGACCTTCCAGTTCCAGCTAAAATATCCGAACCTGAGCAGATGGATGACATCTAAATGACAGTAACTCTCAGCAACTGTCACAAAATATTTTCCAGATTTCGAGATGAATTTATAAGGAAGAAAAAAAATGACTCACCAGCATCAATTCTCCTCCCTGTAATATCTTCAACTCTTGCACAATCATAGAATGTCATCATTCTATTTGTCATGGTTGTGTTTATTTATATGGAAATTTTATTTATATATATATATATATATATATATATACACTTGGCTGCACCGCGCTGATGAGACCAATAGCCAGAAACACGTGTCCGCGGTTTGTCCCCCTTTTTTGAGTGTTGTGTCCACAAATTGTTTAATTTTTGATTTATATCATGCACACTCGATAAAATCTCTATTTGTATATATATATATATATATATATATATATATATATATATATACAGTGCTAGTCAAAAGTCCCCTCCCCCCCTCGTATCTTTTGAACGGGTATACTTATAATAATGAAATTTGGAGTGTGGAAATAAAGGGATGTAGGCTTCTTAACTGGTCATAACAGGTGACGCAATAGTCATAAATGACGTCACAAGGCCACTGTGACCAAAAATTTTAAATGGGACCCTATGGCAAGTGACAGCTCGTTTGAAAGGTATTGAAAATACCTATTCAGTCATACCAATTTTGTTTGGGTTTCGGCTGATTTTGATTGATAAATTGAAGAAATACGAAAATTATAGTTTCGCATTTAATTAATAAAGATTTAAGAACCAGTTCTTATAATACGTGTTCAAAATGTGCTCCATCTACTTCCTGGCAGTAATGCATCCTATTGCTGAACTCTTGTCGTACACGTCCCAGTGTGTCAGCGGAAATTGCCCTACATTCTTCAACAATTCGTTGTTTCAGAATGGCAATACTGTCAGGTGCTGTAGCGTAAACCATAGATTTCAAGTACCCCCATAGAAAAAAATCTAATGGTGTAAGGTCCGGTGACCGAGCTGGCCTCGTCGTCCAATCCATCTACCACGATATTCTTCATCTAGGTAACGTCTTACTGCACCGTAATAGTGTGCAGGAGCACCATCTTGTTGAAACGTTATTTCCAAGTTGTCGAATTCATCTGGATTATCTTCTAGAATTTCAAGAATTAACGCCTCAATATCAGTTTGTAACATCTCCAGATACAATTCACCGGTTAAGTTAGCATTGAGAAAAAGAGGCCCAACTATGTGGTTTCCCAAAATACCTGCCCAAACATTTACTTTTTCTGGAAATTGAGTATGTTTTTCACGAAAGATGTGAGGATTTGTGTCACTCCAATACCTCACATTTTCAGTGTTAACATTTCCATTGAGAAAGAAAGTACTTTCGTCACTAAAACAAATTGTCTGTATGTATGTAGCCTGGTTGTTGGTTCATTTTATCGGACATAGTTTCACAGAATTCTAGTCTTCGGTCGGGGTCATCATCTGAAAGTTGGTGCACCAAATTTGTTTTTAGCCAACACCCTATGTACTGTCCTTTGACTGACTTCACAGATAGACGCAACTTGGGCTGTGGAAGAAGTAGGGTTCACTACCATTTCTCCAAGTATGTCAATTTTTTTGTCATCACTAATTGTTGGTCGACCAGATCGTTTGGCATCTTGAACACTACCTGATGCTTCAAACTTCCGAAGAAGCTCCCTCAAATAAACCCTCGATATAGGGCGATCGGGAAACCTCTCATTAAACAGTCGTTCCGCTGCATGGAAATTGTTTCTACATTCACCAATTATTAAGATAGCTGCTACTTTGTCGGCTACAGTACGTACCATTTTGCCTATGTAAACACTTAAACATCTCGTTAAACAATAGCTTAGGTAAATTTTCAAGGTATAAACACTTTTGACAAGTAGATAATTCAAACACGTCAACCTTTTTGACAATGAACCAGAGGCGTACTTTAAAATCTTTATTAATTAAATGCGAAACAATAATTTTCGTATTTCTTCAATTTATCAATCAAAATCAGCCGAAACCCAAACAAAATTGGTATGACTGAATAGGTATTTTCAATACCTTTCAAACGAGCTATCACTTGCCATCGGGACCCATTTAAAATTTTTGGTCACAGTGGCCTTGTGACGTCATTTATGACTATTGCGTCACCTGTTATGACCAGTTGAGAAGCCTACATCCGTTTATTTCCACCCTCCAAATTTCATTATTATAAGTATACCCGTTCCAAAGATACGAGGGGGGGAGGGGACTTTTGACTAGCACTGTATATATAATTATACATCATATGTATTGGGTACAGTGGATATCCACTTCATTGTTATCTACTCACTTTGTCAATAAGAATAATTATTCTTGGACAATAAAGTACAGTTTGACTGATTGATTGATTTGATTGATAGCAGGCTTGAAGGCTTGGTGATGCAACTAGGAAGTTACTCATTGTCTCCTTAAAAGCAGGCTATAAGGTTTGTGGCTCTCATGTAATTGGTGAGAAAATCATTGAATTTATGAATGTCTATTGTGATTTTGATCGTCACTCTGTTGAAATAGGAACTGAAAACTTAAAAAAAAAACACGAATCAATACATAAAATAGGTGAAATATACATTAAAATTGATTTCGAAGAATTACTTTTATAACTTGTACCAGATCTAGATCTCCCTCCTCTCCACATTTTCTGGGAAGAGAGGGTAGATGGACTGCATATAGACTTGTGCATTTGCCAATCGCACAAATCAATTTGAAGCAGAGTGCAGCAGACTGTTGGTTGACACTGGGAGTCACAAAATTCTGGAAATGACCTCTTATGCCTCCAACTGTCAACTAAGCACTGTCTTATGAAGTACTTTCTAAAGTAGAGAGGACTGGATCCTCTGTGAAAAGGAAATATTAAAAGCAGCTAGTTGTTGGTTCACAGATGGGTCGAAAACACCTGCAACGGTTTTGGTGCAGGTCTTTTTGATCGCAGACCCAGGACAGAGATATCAACCTGCCTAGGAAACTATGCGACTGTATTTCAAGCAGAAATTTACGCTATTGAATTTTATGCGGAGAGATGAGTAGGTGTAACTCTTATTCAGGCAGACTGTGACGTCATCACACCAGCCAGGTTGCCTCTTAGCTCGCCATACAAGGCAGACAGATCACCCAGTCAACCAGAGTACACCAAATTGTCACCAAGCGGTGAACCAATCGGAGTGTACCAAATAGTCACGAAGCGTCCCCAAATTGTAACGCAGCTTGCCAGCTAATCAGGGCACACGCTTCTACATCTCAGAACATCGTGGCGGGAGATTTGAATTTTCTGTGGACATAAATAACTCAAATAGACGACCAGGCGTATCCCTCAACGAGACAGACCATCCAGTCACGTGGCGCGATTTCCTTAACCTGTCACTTTTTCCGGCTCTCCACACCTTTGTGATGTCTCAGCACACGTCATTGGGAATTTAAAAAAGATCGGAGAATTGAATGCTGGTCATTGACGTGATAGGCTATGTCCTTAGACTCGAAACCAACGTGAGATATTGGAAGTATTTATGAAATAATGATATCTCGAAGGAAAATGCAATGTTTTTTTGTATGTTTTCATCAAATATGCTTCCTCATTAGTTCTCTGGAAATATTTGAACAAACCATGGCAAACCGAACATCGTTACAAAGTCTATTTACCTTGAACCCGATCCGCTCGGGAGCCCGAAGGGGCGGCAGTTCCGCGGCTCTCCAAAACAGCCGCTTTTAGCGGCCGTTCCCCCTCCACGCTTTCTTCATTGCTAACTAGATAGAGGGAGGCGATAGTCGCGAGGCATTTCAACTTCATGTTGCCTTTCTTGAAATGCTTGTGCCTCACAATGAATTCCAGACCCAAAACGGACGACTCGAGACCTTCTCGACCTGAAACATATCAAATTGACCGGTGTCAAAAAAAGTGATGATGATAATAATAATAACTATAATAGTGATATTTCATCAGTTCGGACTTCCATTGTCTAATATAATATAAATTGATTCGATAACCCTGAAAAAATGTCAAAAAAGATTAACCGAAAATAACAATTTTATTAAACAAAAAACTGCAATTACAAAGAAATGACATACAACAACAACCAAACAAATAAAAATTGAAATAATAATAAAAGTTGAAAAATTTGGAAAAATTAAAAATATCATTAACAAAAAATTAAAAAATAAAAATTGAAAGATCTCAAACCAAGTTATGTCAGCAACATATGTGACATAACTTGGCTCAGCTTTTTGCTGGCTCAGTTGTTGTTGTATGTTATTTCTTTGTAATTTCAGTTTACTGTTTAATGAAATTGTTATTTTCGGTTAATCTTTTTTATTTTTTTTCAGGGTTATCAAATCAATTTATATTATAGTAGACAAGTCCGAAGAAATACACCACGAAACATTGTCAACCACCTTCAAACAAACGTTATAATACTGATAATCATCATTATACAGGATGTCTCCTGTATAATGCAAATATCTGAAAAATGACGGAGAATATTCATATTTCGTGAAGGCAGATGATTTCGATGTCAAAGGGTCCACTCATTTGCGAAGAGATCCAGGAATGGGCGCCACTCATTAGGGCGTCGCGACACCGACGCCAATTTTTTTAAACAGTAACCTAGATTTTCTGATTCGTTTTTGGATTCTGCAATGAATTCTGAATTCAGCTATATAGCACACTTGTAGTTTTCCTTGAATACTGAAAAAAAGGCAATTTCATTGCATATCATAAAGAGGGCCATGAATAAGTCAAAATGAATGCAATAATACGAGTTTAATAAAATGAATCCATCAGTTATGATTTCATTCTGTTCAATTTCATCTAGTTGCGTATTTCTGTACAAATTGAAATGAATGTTTCAAATTACCAAAAAATGTGTTACTTTGGCCATAACTCGACTAACATGATGATAACAAAATCAATTAGTGATAACAAGAATCATTTCAGTAAGTGTTCGTACTGCCTTTCTTTACGTAGAATACACATATTGCATCTTTTTAGTAATTCCCGATTCGTCTCAGCTAAAAGCGTCTCTCGCGTAATGGAAGCACAAACATTTGTAATACTATTTTTCAAATCCTCTACATTTTTTGGACGTCGCATATAAACTAAGTCTTTGATATATCCCCACAAGAAGAAATCTAGTGGAATAATATCTGGACTTCGATCTGGCCATGGTATTGGATCCTTATTTCCAATCCATTTCTCATTAAAAGTATCATCCAAATATTGGATAACTATTCTATTATTATGTGGAGGTGTCCCATATTGTTGAAACAACATATTCAGTCGAGTTTGTATTGGTAAATTCTCCAAGAGATTCGCCAACACATGTTGTAGAAAAACCAAGTAACTATCCCCATTGAGAATTCCTTCGAAAAAATGAGGTCCTATCAAATAACCATCAATGATTACTCACCAAACATTCACCCCACACACAGATTGAAATCTCGTTTCTTGTACCTAATGAGGGTTCACGTCAAACCAATAGTGACAATTATGTTCGTTTATTATACCGTTGTTATGGAAATGGCTTTCATCACTCCATCACATCACCGTGTTAGGAATCACATGTTGAAAGGTGAGACCTCTTTAGTCCTTAGCTTGCACAAGTCTCTCAACTTCTGAGAGTTGTCGTTCGTATGGGGGCTACAGCTGATTAACGGAAAAACATATTTTGAAAGAGATTTTTAAAACGGATAATATTTTTTTCAGAAACTGATCATCATTATGAATACGGGTGGACAACCATGCAATGAAGTTCAATCTTCTATCAGCATCTCCTGAATATGGAAATATATTTCAGTTATCAAAAATGTAACATGAAGATTATTACCTGGATGTAGTCCTTGAACCAAATGTATTTTGTATGGATGGAATTTGTTTTTTGACAAAATACGTTGTATTGACGATTTCGAAATGTTACAATGCATTGCTACTTATCTGATAGAACTATATGGTTCCAACACCATTTGACTTAGCACTGCAACACTGTGATTCTCATCAGTAGCCGTTTTTTGGTTTTTTCGCTTTGGTTCATTAAAATATCCATTTCGTGCCAAACATTTGGCTAAGCCAGCGAATGTTTTGTCTGACGGTAATTTTCTGTCAGGATATCGATTAGCGTATATTCTCACTGCTTCTTTTGAATTCCTTCTTGCTTCGACATAAATACATATAATATCCAACTTTTCTGCATTTGAAAATTGAACCATTTTTTAATTTTACGAAAAACCAATACAAAAAATACACTTTCGTCAAAACGGACAGGTCTTCTGACAGATCGATAAATACATTATTGCATTTATTTTGACTTATTCATGACCCTGTTTATAATACGCAATAAAATTGTCTTTTTTCATCAGAACTCAAGGAAAACTACAAGTGTGCTATATGGCTGAATTCAAAATTCAATGCAGAATTCAAAAACCAATTGAAAATAGGTACTGGGTTATCATTTGCAAAAAATGGCGTCGATGTCGCCACGTCCCAACGGATGACGCCTAGTGCTGGATCTCTACGTGAATAAAAGGATCCTCTCACACCAAAATTATCTGCTCTCACGAAATAACGATATTCTTTTTTATTTTTTAGACATTTGCCCGCGTAGTTTTATATGGGACACCCTGTATATATAATAATTCAGGTGAATACTCAGTATCAGAAAAACACATAGGAAAAATAAACTTGATTCAATACCCAATTCACAGAGAAATGAGGAGCGCGAAGAAAGTCAATAATAAGTTAATTACTGATATGTGTGTGAAGGGTATTTTGGAGAGGAAGTTAAGTGGAAAACATTGTTGTTGCAAAATATGACTGAAACATGAAAACCATCATATATTGTTGTTGCAATATATGATGGTTTTCATGTGACGTCTGTAAATAGTTCGAAATAGTTCTGAGCAAATACGTTGGTGATGAGATGATCATAAAACTGATTTATAAATTATGTTAACATGATCGCCACCTTCATGACGTTAGTTATTGGCTAAGATGACTGAAATATATAGTGAAACACTGAACTTCATAAATGTCTCATATCGAATCATTTCCTTTCAGCTGATGAGAATACGTATTATTTCGTTCTAATGAATCAAAAAGGTGACAAATGAGTTTTTAGATGGTAGAAAAAATGATAAATCAAGACATATTGTGTGCGATTTCAAGCTACTGAAAAAACTATTCATGAAATCCCGAATGATATCAAAAGTCAAGCTTCAGGGGTTTATGATATTTCAATCAGATTGTTGAAGCTTTGTAGCCTGTTTATAGATAAATATATCACACATATCATCAATTGTTGTTTTGAACGTTCATATTTTCCAGACCTGTGGAAATTTGCCGTTAGGAAACCTATTCCAAAGAATAATGATCCAGCTAGTTATTCTGATCTCAGATCTATCATTATCCTCCCAACCATGAGTAAAATTTTTGAAAGAGTTGTTTATTTACAAATTAATGTACTTTGTTGAAGGATTTGATAAGGGAATGATAAGCACTCTGGTTCTACCAGATTTTTTGAAAGCATTCGATACCATCTATCATGGGCTAATTTGCATGAAACTCAAATATTGGTTGATAGTGCTGCCTAATTTCTCATCTGGTCTTATTTACTTGTTCGATCTCAAAAAGTTGTTGTTGATGGTCGTCGCTCCTTACCTCTTGATATTTTATCAGCAGTACTACAGGGTTCCATTTTGTGAACTTTATTGTTCATCATTTATACTACTGACATTATCTCGTCCATCAAGAAATAAAATAAATACAGTTATATATACACTTTAAAATCGATGAGTATGCTGAGACACAAAATCTCTTCGATACTGATCTCGATTTGATCAATGGGATATCAAGTGAACATGATTTGAAAGTTAATCGTAATGAAACAATGATGATGCCTTTTGAATCGCAGAAGAATCGTTAATTTGCAGAAAATCATTTCCATTTAGAACTAGATCATACTATCGTGATTCCTGTCAATACAGCTAGAAACTTAGGGGTGATGCTTGACACTGATCTTAGATTCACTAGTCATGTTGAAAATTTAATGAAAAATGCTGACCTATATGTCATTGAAACTGTTATACTGTAATCGTTTTATTTTGAGCCAAACTCTAAAAAGAATGCTCTGTGATAGGTTGGTGCTGAGCCATTTCAACTACTGTGACTTCATATATGGGCCATACTCATATGATTCAGACAAAAAAAGAATAAAGAAGGTGCAAAATTTTTGTTGCCGCCTAATTTATGGACATCGTAAGTATGATTCAATTTCTGAAGCCTCTAAAACCTCCTGCTGGCTCAATTTGAAAAACCGTATGATTCACTTCACTTCACACTTCCAGAGAAATTTTTTATGGTACT
This sequence comes from Leptinotarsa decemlineata, assembly GCF_025532065.1. Classification (NCBI taxonomy): domain Eukaryota; kingdom Metazoa; phylum Arthropoda; class Insecta; order Coleoptera; family Chrysomelidae; genus Leptinotarsa; species Leptinotarsa decemlineata. The sequence goes on from NW_027412688.1 coordinate 29,502,803, forward strand.
GTAAAACTCTATAATTCATTGCCCGAGCAATTGAAGAGATTCAATATCAGAAAATTCAAATACAAATATAAAAATTATATCTATGATACTCATAATGTCAACTTTTGATCATTGGACAAATTAATAAACAACAGATTAATTAAATTAAATTATTTATCAACCCTCTACAGAGGGTAATTACGAATTATCATTTCTGTTTATGTTTCTTATTTTGTGGTAGCATCACTGTTGATTGTCTTTTTATTTCTGTATGGTCGCGTGCATTATGGAGTGGTGTTTGTTGGTTGAGTTAGAGTAGCTTTGAGCTAGACTTCGCCAATGAGTACCAGAACCTCCTGTAACTTATTTTCATTTCCAAACGTATTTTTGTGCTGTTTTTTTGTACTATCAATAAACCGATTTATTGTTATTATTCCTAGATAAAGATTATGGAAAAAATCGATGTGGAACACACTGAAGAGAAAATATCTAGCAAGACATATTCTATGAATGAACTGCTTGAGATAATTGAAAGCAAGTGTCTATGAGCACTGGAGTAGTTTTCACTAATCAACTGCATTTCGGAAATTGTATTGTATTGTATTTCAGCGGGAGCCAGGTAATCCACTGGAAGATGAAGTGAATATGATTAAAATAAGAGGAAAGCCATACACTATATACTGTGGAACAATACGTAAGAAAGCGAGAGGGTGTTTATAGAATGCTCAATAGAAGTCAGTTGCCATTTATTCAAAATTTTAATTCAAATACGGACACAAACAGAGACAATTAGGAAAATTCAACAACAACAAACTTTGCATTGATTATGAATAACTCCATAACTCCATAATCAATAGTGAAAATACCTACGTTGAGTTTGTTGAATAACGAATGAGTCAGTTCCAATACCTCTCTTTCAGTTTTTCAATATCAATGCGAACTTTTCATGCACATGAATACATTCGAGTAAATTCAACCAACATTGAAATCGATATAGTGAAAAAACTGTAAAATATTTTCTGGTGAAATGGGATTTTTCATTATGACAAAAAATATTTGTGGATGAAATGGAAACAAACAACAGCTGCAGAACTTTCAATTCCAACTAAACAAATTCCATCATAAAAAAAACATATTCCAAGGCAAATATTGAAAATTCAGGTGGTTCGAGTTAACGCAGATTTTTAAATGAATATGGTTTATATGAACTACAATGATATGTACCTCTGAATATTTTCATCATGAACGGTGCGTCTAGCGGTTGTTTTCAACTTCAGTTATAGTATATATATTAAATCAGTATAAGACTATAAAAATTTCAAAAAAAAAATCCCACATTTCGTAACGAACTGATGACTGAATATTCCACTTCTGCTAATATCAAATAAAAAACAGTTTCACAGGAAATGCACAGCAGAATGTTTTTATTTGTGCTTTTCTCACTCTTCGAAGCAAGTGTTTGACTCTTTGATTCTTTTATCTAGATATTCGGTGGAATATTTTTCCATTGCCAAATATTACATAGAAATTCGTATTAGTCGTATCAATGATTCATTACCCACAAGGACAATCTTCTGTTCCTAGGGCTCCGCAGTCATACATTATTTTTAACACCTCGACACGTGTTTCGATCACCAAGTGATCATCTTCAAAAGAGATCAAACTCAGTTCAATGTTCCTCTTGAAACACGTGTCGAGGTGTTGAAAATAACAGTTTGGTGTTGGGGTGAAACTCCAGTAATATTTATTACTACACCAAAGGTTCCAAAAAGTGCACCACGAGTACATAATAACGGGCAGGTCAACGGAACTAAATCTGTATCGTGAGTCCTCACCAAAATTAGGCTAATACAAGCAGATATTTGGTTTCTTAAGGGCTGTATATTCAGTTCTTCCAAAATTTGTTAACGAAAATATCCCTATTATATTTTCAGATGCTGATAAATTCCTGAAATTTGATTGAATCTAAAATAATCAAGTTCAAGCTATAACAAAAAAATTGAGGACATTCTTGCTTAAAGGTAGGCAATTAACTCCATAATCATTCTTACTGATTGCAATCGATTTGTGGTTTATCTTGAGAGAGAATACTTGTGCTGCACTGTTTGAAACCTTTAGTGAAGTAATTATTATCACTGGAGTTTTTTCCAACACCAAACCATCATTTTAACACCTCGGCACGTGTTTCGATCACCAAGTGAACATCTTCAAGTACTTCAAGAGAAAGATCAAACCGATCTTCCTCTTGAAGATGATCATATGGTGATCGAAACACATGTCGAAGTGTTAAAATAACGGTTTGGAGTTGGGAAAAAACCCCAGTAATATTCATTACTACACCAAAGATTCCAAACAGTGCAGCACGAGTATTCTCTCTGAACACAAACCACCTGTAAGTAAGAATGTCCTGATTTTTTTTTTGTATCAGCTTGAACTTGATTATTTTAGATTTGATCGAATGGTGTTACTTACTTTAATGATTTAGTAATTTTGCAGATGTTTTACTTCCATGAAGCAAGGAAGAAATGTGATGATCCATTCGGGGACATCGTTACGAATTCACTTTTCATAATTCTTTATACTTTCAAGTATTCTTGAAACATTTACATGTACCCTGTAGATCACTTCATTCTTCCATCTCCAAAATTCCAGAATCACACAGTTTATGCAATACATTTCAACTCTTTCGTATTTTGAATATAATAAAAGCATGCCTTTTGTAAATCATGGATTTTCATTTTGTGGATGTTCGTCAGCTCAGGATGTTATGAAGTGACTCAAACTATCATCTCCTGATGATGCTAACTTGGTAAGCGAAACGCGCATCAAGTGACTGTCATTTTGTTCTGGTGTGTGGAAGGTGTCCTGTATAGATGAATTGTTTTGCTTGGGAAATATCTCAATTCTGTCTATTTTACATAATTGTGAAATGCTTGTACAATCACTATTTCAGAATTGAGTGAAGATTTTCAAAACAGCTGGAGACACGCAGGAAAAAAAATCTTTTCGTTTTATTCAATTATGAATACACTGACCCGTTACTTGATGAATATTAAAAACACTATTCATGAGAATTTTCACAATTTTCCTATTACTAATGATAATAATAATAAAACTGCCTGTGTGTAAGGAATGAAAATACTGAATCTGTCATTGAATGAGATTCATGCATTGAATTAAGTACTGAGATATAAATTCAGAACAGAATATAAATAAATAAAACCAATCAATCTATTGGAATAAGTACTAGATACAGATAAGAATGGGGTACTAAGTATGGATGAAAAACATAATTATGAACTGGACACATTTGGACATGATATAAATGAATTGAACAATCAATGGATAGGGAGATTCTAATTATAAGGGTTCCAGACTACAAACAAATCAATAAAAAATATATATCCACAATCGTGGAAGCAACTATTTAAATTTATATTTGTATATGCATCTCTACTCGTGGTATATTCTTGACAAATAATTTAATATTTGTCATGAACTTTTTTAGATTTGATTCGCATCTTAAATTTTCGGGAAGAAAAATGTAGAGTTTTGGTCCTAAATACCGGAAGGATTTCTGCCCATTTGATTTGAGCATTAACGGTATGACGATACTATGATTCCGATGTGCCCATTCAGCGAACACACTTTGTTGTTTATGTTTGTTAACCTTCAGTTCTTGGATCAGTTAAATTTTATACGGATGCAGGCCCAAGTCACAACGAAAAATTCGTCAAGTTGTGGTCTGCGAAGGTCGAGTTCTTCTAAACGATGCGAAATCGACTGCCTCGGATTCTCCTGCATACTCTCACGGACTGCCGCGATGTTTTCAGCAGAACTTGCGTTTCGTCGTCGTGAGGGTTTGGTCGAACGTTTACTGAACCGATAGACTCAAAGTCATCCACCAAATTGCAAATAGTCCTTTCGGAAGGACAATTGTGGCGACCGTAAGATGGGCAAAGAGCGCGGTACGTTATCCAAATAGTATTGTACGTGTTGTTGGATGGAAGATCCATCCATCCAGGGTGATTTCGCAAAATAGACTGAATGAATGGCAACTATTTTGACAGATGTAGCTTCCACAAAATGGCCGTTATAAATTGTTGAAGTACGGAATTTTCTGTTGGAAGACCTTATGAATGTTGATGCTATAAATCACGTAAATCAACAAATGAAATCGTAATGTGATTATTCTAAGAATGCTATAAAACAATGTTTAGTGAAAGATTTTTTTTTAAATGACAGTTTTTTACTTTTCGGTAAGAAGTTAAATGTGGCTCCTGCACGACGGGTCTTTACCGCGAATATTCGCATCAAATTCATAATTTTCACCCAATAGGTCACAAAAAGCTACAAGCATGGTTACTGGACCTCAATTACAGAGATTTTGTTTTGTGGGGTAATTACAAAATGTTGGTTTCCAACAGCTCAGTCCATGAAAAATAGCAGAAATAAGCATATCTGCAGGAGGTGGAGAAATCTAATATTTGATTGAACTCATTCCGAGGCTATTCGGGATTCACAAAAATGATTTCTATTTTGAGAAAAACCTGATACTTATTTTCCATTTTCAAATTATTCAGTATAAATCTCGCTCGGATGTCACTATCAAGAATATAAAATCATATCATTCAGAAAAAAACCATTTGATGCATACAATATGCATATTACTTTCTTTCAAAATATTTGATATCGTACCAAAGTGATAAAAACAAATAATAGTACGTTACTGAAACTATAGCACCCTGTATTTGGATAGTCGAACCTGTATTCCGTAAAACACAGAAACTCTCAAAATCGGCTTATCGAATAACTCCACGGTATTATTTCGATTATTTAAAAACTTTTCCGTTCATTTTCTCTATTTTACAGAACTAGAACATCCCCTTAAGGAATTGGCCTAAACTGGTCATCGGATTAAAGAAGTTTTATTAGAGTTCAGATGGGTCTGGGAATTGACGGGAAGAGGAAAAGTTAAGGGCTGTTGGCCATTATCTGTGTGAGTTTTTTTCGCCCAGAGAATACAATATTGACCGTTGAAAAAGCATTATCTTGATTTAGGAAACATTCGAAGTCGAGTTGGCATGGCGACTGGAACACTTGTGCTTCACTCCAATAGGCTCTGAGTGATGTATTGGATCATCTGCCAATTCAATTCTATACTGGGTGTATGATATGAAGTTATTACCTCAGAGCAGAGGGAAGAAAAAGTTTTAATGATCCTTCAGTACCTTCCAACGAATTTATTTAGTTACGAATCACCATATGAATTAATATTTGAATGAAAAAGAATTCCGGATAGTGTTTTCAGTGCTTTGGCCAACAATCGCAGGGTGATTACTATAAAATTTGCTGACAGAATAGTACCAACAATGGTTATGGAGAAGATATATATTATCGACCCTATTATTTCCCAGAACTACAAAAACAAGCTATTCATAAGTTCTATTCTACTCCAAGAAACGGTAGTAAGTGAGATAGTACTTCGACATGCTCTGGCGAACCCATAATCTACATTTGTGACTCCTGATCAGAAATTTATATTGGTCCAACGGGATGAAACTTTTCCCAATGTATCAAGGAGCATAGGACAAGTTTTTTAAATGTGAAGACCAACAGACCATTTTCGAACTATCAGTTGGCAGGGAACCATGAGTTAAACGACGATTATGACATGTTACATTAGGAAGAAAAAGTTTTGACGCTTAATATCTCGAAATGCTTAGAAATGAGTAGATTTGAGAATTCTGAAAATTTATTGAATGACCTTATATAATTGAATCCTTCTCACTCACCACTGAATCTCTTTTGTAATGTGGAAATTGGTAATCACTCATCACATGTACATTTGATGAGTTTTAGATTTCACATCCAATTCAATATCAGTCAATTCTATCACATATTTTTTATTATTTTCGGTACGATAGAAACCTTTTTTTTTTCAGTGGAAGTTTGGGGTGAATGACTCAAGTAGCCAAAAAATAGTTCATATGGAAGTTTCAGATATCACATTGGACTTTTCTGGACCATTATGTGATTTCTGTTTGTGAGGTTGCAGACAGTGTTGAGGATGCCAGGGAGTAAGAAACACTCTTTGGTATTACGTCAAGCTTTCGAAAATGTTTGTTTCCTTCTTCAGGACTTACTAAAAAAGTGTAAACAAGTCAATAACACAGCTACAATTTCATAGATTGAACGGGACTACTTACTATCGTGAGTTTTAGAGAAGCTAGTTCCTTCATAACAATCAATACTTGTTGATCATCTTATGCAAAACAAACAGTATAATTGTAGGTTTAATTTAGATTTCAATCTACATTTAATTGTAGATTGAAATCTTAATTGTACAACAGCATGATTCAATTGAGAATATTTGTTATGGGTTAGTCACGAATAAACGTTATCACATAAACGTGTGACCAGTGTCTATTTATGCCTGCCCAATGTTTTTTATTAATCCATGAAGCTGACAGTTCACAACGATCACGTAATCTGCTGTGGGAGTCATGGAACATGATGATTGTTTGACAGAACTATCAGTTTCGTGTTTACAATGTGACACATTATGGACTATAATTGGTATGATAACCATTAATGCTGAGTGGATTCTATTGAATTGTTCGGTGTGATGTTACATTTTCCAAAGTGCAATTCAAGTATATATGTGTAAATGGAACTAATATTATCAAAGTCAGTTTTTATTCATTGCATTATTTTCCCTCTGTATATGGATCATTTCCAGAAAGGAACGTTTCAATGCATTCTTCTTGACGTCAATGATCCTAGTATCATCAACATTTACGGAATGATTTTGTTTTATGGCATGCTCGGTCAACGCACAAGAAAGTTTGTTACATCTGATGTCACTCTTATGAGACGTAATTCTTTCCATTAGACTTATTTTGTATATTGCTCGATTGGTCTGAATGTTTAAATGGGGTTTTTCATTTCTGAAAAAAGTTTAGACACAGTTAGTGTGTTCTTTTTTGCAATTTTTACGTTTGAACATTTGAAAATGTTAATGAGTTTATTAGTAAGTTGTTCAATGTAGTGAAGAGATCTATAAATTGGAACTGTATTATTTTGTGTATTATTTTGAAGGTTATTTGTTGTATCACTCTAATTCATGGGTTTCACGGAATTCCTACCACTCGAATTATCAAGGCCATGGGAGTTAAAAAGAATATTGTTAATTAATTTACGGGGATAGGAATTTTCATAAAGAATATGTCTGAGTAGATTTAAACTTTCTTGTTTATAGATTGGATGTGATAACTTGATGAGTTGATGTTGATTTTCATTTTATGTGGGTGGTATGAATAATAGTTGATGTACCTGACACTACATATTTGTTTACGGTACCAGAACGCCTTCGTTATCTCTGAATATTCGACTGAGAATTGCAAATGTTCGTTGAAACTATTGAAAATATTTAGCAGATGATTTATTTTGTCTGCTGGTAAAGCTGAAATCAAGTCATCTGCATACCTTTTCACATATGGTATTTCAAAAGTAACTGAATCTATTAATTTTTGTTTGAGTTCATCCAAAACATGATTAACTAGAATTGGAGAAATTGTGGATCCCACAGGGGTGCCAAAAATTTGTTTGTAGTGAGAATTATTGAAGATAAGAAACTTAGAGTCAAAAATATTTTGAAGTATAATTTTACTTTAAGGAGCAACAGTTTCTAACTGTGTCCACTTTCTGCTAACGCAATCTACAATAACCGGAAATGGGAGGTTGGTGAATAACGATACAACGTCGAAACTTACCAGCACATAGTCTGGGGTAATTTTGTAATTATAAATGAATTCGCTAAATTGGAAAGAATCATTTATGTGAAAACTATTTTCTGTGTCATAGGCCATTGTCAAAATATCTGTAAGGAAGTGAGCTAATTTACTGTTAGAGGCATCTAATGAGGAGACAATAGGTCTCATTGATAGACTTAGCTTGTGTATCTTTGGCAATGCTCACACACATCTATGTGATCACGTTTATTCGTGACTAACCTAAAATGAATATTCTTAATTGCACCATGCTGTTGTACAATTCAAAAACCAAAATCAATCTAAATTTATACTGTTTGATCATCATAAGATGATCAACAAGTAATGATTGTTATGAAGGAACGAGTTTCTCTCAAACTCCCGATAGTAAGAAGTCTCATCCATTCTATGAAATTGTAACTTAGTTTTTAATGTTTCCGTCTCACTTTCGAAGAGGTAACTTCGAAAGTGAGACGGAAAAACTTTGAATACAAATTCGAAATTAAAATAATTGGGTATTACTGAATTTAGAAAATCTCACCTAGGACCACAGTTTCAGGTCCTCTCAGAAACTTTGGATCTGCTCGTTCTCCGTTGATCATCCAGTCCAATTGGGCGGCTGGCTTAGATTTTCCAGATGTGCAATTTACTTTAACGGTATCACCAACTTGATAGCGGGGACGCCCGCCTGTTATTTTTGGACCCTCCTCGGGAAGAGCTGAAACAAAAATAGTATATTCAGAATTGATTATATCCAAAAATTTTTTAATTAGAAACTCAAGACTAATCAATGCATAGAAAAAAAGATGGTTTTTATTATCATCAGGTAGCCGGATCGGTTCATTGAATGAAATATAATAGTGACACATGTTGCGGTTTTGTAAACTATTTAGTGGTAATCTCACAACGAATTGTCATTCGAATACGTTATGTATTTTATCAAGTATCGACGAAATCCTTCACATAGGGTCACCAGTCCATTAAATGAACGAATAACGATAGTTATCACGTTCTAGAACCATAACTTATTTTTCTCGTTAGATTAATTTCTGTGTGATCAGTTTTATTACAACTTCACTGTGTTTATAATCGATATCTGTTTGAAAAAAATATGTTTTTCCGTTAATCAGCTGCCGCCCCCATACGAGCGACAACTCTCAGAAGTTGAGAAACTTGTGCGAGCTAAGGACTAACGAGGTCTTACCTTTTAACTCGTGATTCCTATATATCATAAACATATGCAATTTGTTATAATTTTTGTATTAAAATCCCTTAAAGATCAGAAACTACCAAACACCCAATGAATGGACACCATAGCCTGATAAATGAACAACAAACGCCCAGTTATTGAACAAGTGCTTTATTTGTTTGAACATAATAATTATTTTGTTCAATACAACGTTATTTGATTTTATAGCATAATTTAAATTCAATAAGTTCAAAAACATAATATTTAGTTATAATATCAAATTCAATTGTTGTCAACATAGAAAATCCCACGTGTGTTCTAAGGAACTGGAGCAGAAATTTTCTTTTCAGTTTCATTTTTAGCTTTTTAGCTTCTTGTATTTATATATTATTTGAACGTATTTTATTGTTAGAAGAATTTTTATGCCGTTTTAATATTTTTTATATACCATTTTTACCTTTTTGGACTTGTATTTATATCAGGATTTCCTATTTTCAAATAAATAAATAAAATAACTAAACCAGTTGATTGCTGATATCATTGTTATTATTCACCCTGTATTGGCCATTGTGAATTGACAATAACTCATTACAAGAAACAAATATGATACAGCTCCATATTCATAATCAAACGATTTTTTAGAAATAAAAACCCAGAAATGTAAAAGTATTATTGCCAGACATCTGCATCCTTTTCGGAAACATATTTACCATCCCCAATAAAGGAGATTATAGCGAATCCTCTCAATTTTATTGCAGCATCAGCAGCCGAATGAATGCACGATCCACAATAAATTTATATTGAAATCTCCCACTTTTATTTTTATTTTGAAAAGGATCCACGAACAGCGTTGGATTCACAAAGCTCGCTGTACGATTGTAAATCATTGCATGCGAAATGTTCGGCCCATTCGATGTTAGCTAATATTAAGGAAGTTAAGATGGCCTAAAGCTATATTTAACCCCAAGACCTCGTTATATTCATTCGATTCTCCTATTTTCCTTCCTAACGATCATGAAACGAGTTTTAGTACAATGGCGGATTGGAAATATTATTTTCATGTCTTGTATGCATTTTGGAATGATATGTGACAATAAAATATAGGGTTTGGTAGAAATATATTGGAAATTTATTGGTAAAAAGGCTTTCTCTATTGGAATTGGGTCCAGTAGTTTGATTTGTAGGGGCATCGCAGGGTATTGGACAATAATAAATTTTACATTTATATCATTTCGTGCCCATATAGCTGATCTACCACATTTTTTTATATGTCTGCGGTAAAAACTTCTCAAGGTGAAACCTGAGAAGACTATATTGTCTAAAAATGCCGCCTTAACACCTATCTCAGCTATACACAAAAACTCCAGACTACTATATCATATTTTGAGTTGTGGTTGCGGGATCCACTCTGCTCACATTCAAGTGAAGAAACTTCGGGACACCTTTGATTTTTTTACTGTTTTCTCCAAAAATGTTTCTTCATGTTCTAGATTTTTGGGACGAGATGGTCTGCCATTCCCCGTGTTCCCTCGAATCATCTGCGTTAGCTTCTGAATGACTGGCTGTGTCATTTATATTAGTGAAATGGCTGAGCTGACTGCGTTTCCGCTCGTAAAATAGCGGCTCCCACCTTCTTTCTACTCACATGAGAACTTCCTTGGCCAGGTTTTATCGAATTTTGTGCGTTATCGTACACAATATCTTTCTTGGTACCAGTAAAAGATTTTTGTTCATTGTCCTTCATTTGGTTATTAGGAACTTGGGATTTTGAAGGGGAGCTTGCAACTGCGCAGTCTTCATTATCATTGTGACTATTCAAGAATTTACCATCTAATCAGGGCCGTAGCAAAAATAAAAACCAGGGGGGAGGGAATCCAAATTTTCCCCAGGAAAATTTCTCAACTTTCAAAAAAATGAAAGCCGAGGGATTAGTTACTACTATAATATATTAATTTTCTCACTCAGCTACCCAAAGATTGGCTGAATGCTTATGCCCGTTAGAATATGCACGAGCAAAAATAAATTTTGGTAATTATAAAAATAATAATGGGAATTATTCTACTTTGGATCAAGGTCCTTGGTCTTCCACTATATCCACCATGTATAGGAATATTCAATTCAAATGAAAGGAAATAACACTTTGAAATAATATTGTGCTTATTGTTTTCTACTATTATTTTTTCTATCTTCACGGCCCAAAATTTCCCAACTTTTCCAAGTCGAAAAAACAGCGAAAAGTTGTAAATTCTGTAAAATTATCACTTCAAAATTTGTGGACTGTTCAGGACTGTTTCCTTACTCGGGAGAAATTAAACTTTTTTGAAGTTTTCAAACAACTCAGAATTTCAAAGTATGGGATCTCCAAGTTATGCATGGGAAATCCCAACCTTCTCCTGGTAATTTCCTTTTTCTTCTCCCTCCTTTTTTTTCCTCATTTTTTTTATTTTTATTCATTTTTTTACTATTATTTTTCCATTTTCTTCACTGCCCCAAATTTCTCAACTCTTTCCCAACTTTTTCCCAAGTCGAAAAAGCAGGGGGGAGGCTCCCCTTCCACCCCACCATGGCGACGGCCTTGCATCTAATGGCAATAAGTTGTTGCTGATTATACACTATTCTCTCTAACTCACGTATGAGCCTTTCTGATGCCTCTAGTTCGGTTATTGCAGGTCACACTTCAGTGCCATAACCTCAATGTTGTCACTATCATGATTTGTGGATATATAACTACATCTGTCAAAAATTCAGAGTTATTCTTGCTGGTAATGAAATAAGAAACATTATCACTCAAATTATTGTCACTTGGAATTTGTCGATTACTTATGTAACGAATCAAATCGACTTTTTTCAAACGCTGCAATTCTTGCTCAACTTCTTGGTTGGTTGCCATGTTGCCATGTTCACCAAACCAACACCACATCTATGTCTTTGCTGACGTTTCGCCATTATATTTATCGCTTCCTCAGAGCTACGAGAAAAAACAGAAACCATTCATCTCAAGTACTTGTTCGATACCCAGCGATTACCCTACAAGAAATTGTTTAATTTTAAATCATAGTTCGTTGAAGGCACTAGAAAAATCAGATGAAATGTTTAAGTTTGCTTTGAAACTATATATTCATGACTACTGTAGAAAATTATTCGAATTGCTCAACGGAAATCCGATAAAGACACAGGGGCAGTGATATGAAAAATACATCGAATCTATACATATAAATGTGAAAGTCACCCACTTAACACTGACTCATTCATCTCTGTTTCTCCGTTCTGGTAAGTCCTAGAAAGCTGAAATTTGGCGCTTCTTAGGTCTTAGATGCGCACCAAAAAAAATTTTCACAAATGTTCCAACCCCCCCGAGTAGTGGTAAAAGGGGCATTTACCTTTTAATTACTGTTTCTTCGTACTGCTATATTTTCAAAGGCTGAAACTCTGTATGTAGGTTTGTACCACATTTTAAATTTCCAATAAGAGAGGATATTTGAATATTCGAACTGGGGTGCCGCCTCGCTGGGGATAAAAGTGTCGAGTTCACATATGAAAATTATCTTTTCATCATTGTTTCTCCGTACCGCTATATTATCGGATACTGAAATTTTGTATGTAGATTCGTTTTATGTTTTAGATGTGCAATAAGAAAAAATTTTCAAATTATCCAACTGGGGTGCCAGCTAGGGAGGAAAAAGGTGCGTTCATAAAATAAAGTCACCTTTTCATCCCTGTTTCTCGGTACCGCTATATTTTCGAAGGTTCAAATTTTGTATGTAGGTTCGTTCTATGTTGTAAATGTGCAATAATGAAGGATTTTCAAATATCCCAACCTGGGCGCCCCTACTGGGGATGAAAGTGCATAAGAAAATTACCTTTTCATCACTGTTTCTCCATACCGCTGAATTTTCGCACACTGAAATTTTGTATGTAGCTTGTTTTATGTCGTAGATGTGCAATAAAAAGGATTTCCGAATAATACATCTGAGGATCCAGAAGCAGGGAATGAAAATACATTCATAACAGGGTTACTTTTTCACCACAGTTTCTCCATAACAGTATATTTTCGAAGGCTCAGCGTTTCCTTTTTTATATATAAAGGGTTTTCCAATAGGTACTTGACAACTTTAAATTTAATTTGTGAACGCACTATTTCACTTTTCTTTGTTTTAGTAAACTCAACATTTTCATCATTGAAAAGTACGCGAACGAAGGTATGCAAATTATAAAAATGTAGTACTGAAATTCGGAGTCGGTGACTGCAACTTTAACAGCCTGGCCACGGAACCCTCGCCGATACGAATATTCGCCCGGTGCGAACAGCGAACCGTCTAGCGACTGAAACATACGCATAGCAATGTACTTATGAAGCCATGCACAACGGCGACCGGTGAAGCGACCGGCGAAATGTACCAAGCGAACCGCGTGGGCGAATTTCGGCGCGACAGGTGAGTAAAACAAAGACATAAATCAGTACGGCGCAAGCCACCACAAAACAGCCACACATAGAAATGTAAGTTAAATGGCAACACTTGGTTATATGTTACGCGGCTGCCAAACCAGGGATGGCGACACTATCGGGGTTTTCTCCAGTTTTCTGTAATGAATCACGTACCTTCTGCGCGCGAATGATTCAAATTACTGTTTACAGAAAAAAAATGAACTTAAATTAGGTAAGACGTCCGTTAGTTTTATTGTGATAATAATGTATAAATATGGTTTGGGACTGTTTTCCTTTTCAAATTGTGTTTTTGCTTGTGTACTGTCAGTTTCATATTTTTATTTATCGTAATGAGTACTTCCGAACATAAACGATATCGAAAAAAGTGCTGCGTTCCTTCTTGTGAGGATAGGAAGAGTAGTCAACATCGGTTTCCCAAAGATGACTCCGATGTTTTCGATGTTTGGCTCAAGAATATAAACAATAAAGAACTCTTCAATGTACCCCATGAGACAATTTATTGTAACTCACGAGTTTGTGACAGACATTTCGCTGTTGAAGATAAGCAGAAGAGGTTTAAAACGACATGCTGTACCTGTTTTATTTCTTCCTGGTCAGTAAGCATAATCCTTACTCCTTTCGATATCTTGCAATTCTAGTTTATATATCTTATTCATCATATTCTCATTATTAAACAACAATTAGATTAACCACTTATCGAGTGCACCATAAGTATTGCTATATGAATTTGCAGAAAAATAGATATGTTATCATGTGGTTGAATGATAGTGTTCTACATGTTTTCAGAAACTATCGAAGAACCAAGAGGTATGGCAAGAATGAGTAGGTCTTCTGTGGCAGGTAAGAATTATTGTAAAACTGTAGTTCCAAAATATATGTAGTTTATAGAAAAAAATCCATACAAATGCTGCAATTTCATTTTATAGGCCAAGAACAATATGAGGACATGTGTCAGCCCTCCACTTCCATACCTGAGCAAGAAATTTGTTTTGGTACACCTTCCATAAATGAAATTATCAGTGTTACCCAAGGTATGAATAGAAAAATCTTGGAATGTTCATCATACATACCAATTTGTTCATTTTACACAATATATGAAAGAAAAAAAGAGAAATTATATATTCATGTAATTTTTCAAGTCATGGAAGCTGTGATAATAGCTATATAAACCAGCCATCAACTTCCACTTTTGAGCAAGAGCAAGAAAGTCATTTCCGGACACCAACAAGGAATAGAATAAGCGTTACACAAGGTATGTACAGAGACTATATGGCTACCAATTTGAAATGAAATCACTATTCGAAAACTAGGAAAAGTTTACTTTTGGACATCTTCTTTTGAACATTGAGAAATAGTTTTCTGGAAATGAAAAAGTCTATAATAAGAATGAAGCTAATTTTTTGTAACTGTGAAGAAGATGCCAGTGAGGGAGCTTTAGACAATTTACGTTATTTTGTAACAGGATCATCAGAAAGTGTGGACCCTTCGCAAAGTGTGCAATCTTCGGAAAGTGACATTAATATCCCACTTCCAGCCAGTATTAATCTGTATCAAAGAACTGAAATAGGGAGGTGTACCATTACTTTCATATCTGGATATATCACCAAAAAAATCATGAAGTCCCATTACATGCACGTTTTGTAAAAATAATATGCTGTTTAGGGATCATGATCAGGATCTTGATTTTGTTGAAGGAAGACAGTATCCAAAATCAAAATTGATAAAACCAGGAACAGTTTTAACCTTTTTAGTTTCCCAATCAGTAACTAGATTATTTTACTTGATACCACGTTTGTGTAATTTTAGAAATATTTCACAAATTTTGAGAAAAATAATACTGGAGCAACTATCCTTTAACCTAGTCAACTGTCCAGATCATTCTGACAATGATTCAAAACTGTGTCATCTGATTGTTAGATGCTGTTTGTATTTTTGGTGTAGAAAAGTCAATTTGGTTACTGGGGGAAAAGATAAAAAATTCATTAGGTTTTTGAACACCCAGACAAACAGCGATTTCATTGATCCAATTATGTTGTCTGCTCATGAAAAATTTTTGAAGAAAAAGAATCGTTTATTGAAAAAATATTAGTTTAAGTTGAGGTTTACGTATTTCCAATAAATTTTGAACTGAGTTCATATAGTTTCATTACCACATTTACTGAAAATAAATATGGTTGGTCATAATTTGAGGTAATTCAGTTCACATATTTATTGTTGCTTCACTTGTTGATACCGCTTGGTCAGTCGGTGGCCAAGCGGTTCGGCGTGGGTGCTTTGTTCACTCACTCGAATTGACTGCCGTGTTGGTCGGTGGTTCAAGCCCTAGTCTGAACGATCGATCTTCACTTGCTACCGTCCAACCCGTGTTAGGAATCACACGTTAAAAGGTAAGACCTCGTTAATCCTTAGCTCGCACAAGTTTCGACTTCTGAGGGTTGTCGTTCGTAGGGGTGCGACAGCTGGTTAACGGAAAAATAGATTTTAAACAGATTTTTTTTTAAACAGAATTCAGTTCACATATTTATTGTTGCTTCACTTGTTGATATTTTTGATTGGTCAAGGTTTTTTCCAGATGATTTCTGTGGAATCAAAACCTGACCGGTAGTGAAGCAACAATAACAATAAATGATGAGATTGGAACCTGTGGTGTAACAGTTGAAACTTTTCCTAGAGATCAATTTCCCTAACACCAAACTGATATTTTTGCACTCGACATCCTCAGAAGAAGAAAATTGATACAGTATCAATTTTCTTCTCCTGAAGATGCTAACCTTGATAGCGAAACGCGCGTCAAGTGCAAAAATATCAGTTTGGTGTTAGGGTAATTGATCTCTAGGACAAGTTCCAACAAAAAAGTAAAATGCGAACAGCCACTATTTGAATTTCGCGCTATATTTCTTAGGTTCGGCTGCCAAACACTGGAGGCACTTAGAAAAGAGGTTCTGTCGTCAACATTGCCGTTACCGTTCTATGTGTGGCTGTTTTGTGCAAGCCACGCAGTCAAGCGGTAGTTGCGGCGAATAGTGCAGTGATCAAACGAGTTTAGTTGTTTTCGCCACGAAAAATGAACACCAAGACTTTCATTGCTGAAATATTAGCTAGACCAGCTATTTGAAAGACTGATTGAGAAAGTTAGAAATTCAATGATTTTGACTTCATACACATCAGTAATCATGTTTTCATTAATCTTGGTTATTAACTCAGAGATAGATTTTGTAATGAGTCGCAAGACTCTAGTCACTGCAAACTACAAGGACTCCTGGTAAAGTTTGGAATAGAGCGAAAGAAATGAGAAGCATTTGTAATCCAGCACCAGACAGCGCTGTTTCGATCGACATAGGTACCATCAGTGAATGTGCAAAACTGGATTCAACTTCACTCAAAGAATTTTCCTTTCTCTACGGAAAAGTTATCTATGGAATCAACAGAAGCTCCAATACTCGAATATCAAAGATAAATGAGGCTCCCAAAGGCGGTTCGTTACAGAACCAAGCTTTGATTTCGATTGAGATCTGTTCTCTACATCTTTCACAATGATGCTATTGCATGTTTTTTGACCTAATGCGTTGTGCCAACTGTATGGCAAACAAAATGATCACCAAGGTCTGAAATTCATATCAAATAATATGTACATGATCGCTACGTTTTTGTATCTCAAAGGAAATTTTCCTCACAAGTATTAATTTCAACAGTATAAAATATGGTGTATTAGTTTCAACAATATAAAATATGGTATTTTGAAAATAACAATAATGTAATTCGCTACAGTTAGAAAGAGATAGAAATAAAAAAACCTTTCTAACGAAAAAATTATTCTTTAAAATCTATTTTGACTTGAACGTATATGTAGCAAAAGTAATTTCTTTACATGAAAGAAAATTTCGGAAGCCATATAAATTCAGTAACTGAAAGGTCTGAAAAACGCCCCTTATCTTTCGACTTCTGTCCAGCATATATCTACAAATAGCGTCCGAATTTTCCTGGAATCTGGAGCAGCTGGTTAAAGTCCAGATCCCGGGGAAAGTATTCAGATGGATGTGAAAATCCATTTCAGATAAGGTGATTTAAAGGTTTCTTCGAGTGGATGTACATGAGCACGAAGGAATAGATCAAATGTGAACTTGAAAATATCCATATATTGTTCAGAAACTGAGGTATTCAGATTTGTGGTTGAACTATTGAACATTTGATTTCATACTCATGAATGAAAATTCATTTTTGAAATAATCCTTTGAATAAGAGAAATGAAAAATCGGGACTACATAAAGCGAAAGGCACGAAGAAGTTTCGAAATGGAACTGAGTCTTGATGAGAGATTCGACGATTAAATAAGATTGGCAATCATGAGCAGATTGACCATGTGTTGGGATTCAGGACATTCAATAACCACACAAAATGGAAAGCAAACCATCAAATCCGTGATGCAATCTCAAGCCAACTGTGTGAACAAGAGAAAAGAACCGAGGAACTACTTCAACAGAACAGCAGTCAGTTGAAAATGAATACACTGGATAAAATAGGTGTGAGACGGATACCTAATATGAAAAACAAACTCCGTCAAAAATATCTACAGGACAGGAATATTACAACCATCCCCCCATTCAACTCGGCTCCATCGGAATGACCATTTTGCGAAGAAGAAAATTGAGTTTCAATATAGAAAGTAAATATTCATCAAAAGAACTGTTACATCCAGTTATTTATGAACACAAAACGTTTTGCAAAAGCAAAATGATGGATGAATCTCTCTGGCTTCAACAGAAACTTCGAAAAAGCTTGTTTTTCAGAAAAAAAGACTCTTCCTACTCCAACTGACATTAAGTGTATCCAAATTTGATCTGATAACTAGAAAAGCAGAATGCCTAGAAGCGAACTAGTTACTAATCTCGCTAAAATATCGCTTGTGCTTTTCCTTCAGTTATTGAGCCCTCAAATCCAATATGCAGGAGCATAGTACCTGCATCAATAATTCACCTCTGACTCAGTCGATTCATTGAAGGCAGGTAAGTTTGGGTCATCTTAGAACTTATTTAAAGATCTTCAAGTCATTTTCAAAGTTGAAGGTCACGGAAAGGTTGGATATGAAGCCATATAAATTAGTTTTGTTTCCATCCATCAATGTGTGAAAGAATGAACGTGCAGCTAGCACTCACTTCGTGCAGCTCACCTGCCACTGACGTTTAGAAATCATAAAAATGAAGTTGAAGTTCTAGCAGCAAAATGGGTGGAGTATGTTTTGCTGGGTTTTCGGGTTTTGCCATGGTCTTCTTTGGTTATAATCTTCAAAAGTTTCAACTGCAACTGTATGAATACTTTTTTGTTGAATAGCAACATCAAATCATCATTCAAGAAGAGTACTTCGACCACGCCACTGAAGATGACTGCCGCAGTTGCAGTTGAAACTGCGATAGATATATTTTTATTCAGGTCGATATCAATATTACAAAGTTATTATAAATACATATTAAGTAAAAGATGCAGAATATTCTATTCCTAGCAGTCTGAGGTCAAATATGCTAAGCTTGTATTGTGCACCTCAGGCTGCTAAATTTTAACATAAAAGATATAGGTATATACCAAAAATGTAACATAGTTTTAGAAAACACTTTGAATAGAGACATATGTAGGTACAGTATACATCGATGGAGGTTTCTGATTCAGTCGTTCTCAAAGATATTTTTCAGTTGATTATAATGGTTTTTAATGAAAAGTTTCATTTCTTTTTTGATTTTTTTGTGGATTTTGATATATTTTATATGTGTAGGTAGCTGATTGTATAGTTCAGGACCAAGTTAAGTGACGAATTTCTGGTTGTAAGTCAATCTGCAACGAGGTATATTTATAGCTTGGCTTGCCATCATTCCTGTATATTGCGTGTGATAAATTATGTTAATGAGTTTACTCATTGTCCATATTAAGCAATCATAGGCATATATTTTTCTTATGTTAAATAGGCCAGTTTCTTCATATAAGGACTCGGTTGAATATCTTCGAGTTTTCCTAAACATTATCCTCCCCAAACAATGATACAATAGCATATGATTGACTCAGCCAGGGCGTTATAAACCAGTAACATAACGTCTTTTCTAAGAATATTTCGGATTTGATAAAATTTATAAATAAGTCTTTCACCGTATATTTTACATATTCGTTCCAGCGTAGTGATTGATCAATACTCAAGTACTTGGTTGATTATATTTCATCTATTTCTGGGCAAAAGCAATTAGAATTCTCTGAGCAAGTTGATTTGTGTATAGGAATTATTGTTTGTTTTGATTGATCTTTTTTGTAGAGGAGAAAGTTATGAGGTTTGTTTTGTCTAGATTGAGGCTCAGAAAGTTAGTACTTAGCCAAGAGTGAATTTGTTTCATGCCAATTCCTGCTTCCTCATTAACTTCGATCCATGTTTCACTTACGAAAGCTAAAGCCGTATCATCAACGTGAGACGTTGGATGCCCTTCGAAATTTCTAATGTTGAAAATATTATTGACATGACAAATAGTATGAGGTCCATGACAGTTCTCTGTGGTACACCCCTGGTAACAGGCAGTAGATCGCTATAAGACTCATTTAGTTTTACGCTCTGCATTCTGTCTGAAAATATTCTTCGAATAAATTCAATGCAATGCCTCTTACTCCCTCGTCCTCCAATATCTGAAAGAGTATGTTATGTTCAACGGTATCAAACGCCTTTGCCAGGTCTGAAAATACAGCTGAACACTTTTTCTGATCCTGAAAGCAGTTGAATACCTTATTTGTTAGTTCAAAAACGGCTTGTTCTGTTGATAAGTTTTCCCTGAATCCATATTGGGAGTTGAAAATGATTTCGTTGTCGAAAAAGTTTACCAATCTGTTTTTTAAACATTTTTCAAATATTTTTGCGAAATTGTTTATAACTGTTATGGGTCTATAGTTGTTTGTTTTTCTTCAGATTTATAAATCGGGATTGTGATGGATTCTTTCATGGTAGTCGGGATTTTCCACACAGAAAAATTGAGTTCAGAATAAAGCGTAATGGTTTTATGAGATAAATGTGATATTTTTTAATTGATGATACCGCAATTTTGTCAGGACCAGGAAAAGTCTTATTTTTTATTCCAGATATTATCTTTATGATTTCATTTTCAGTTATCGGGTGGAAAAATAGCGAATTTCTCATATTATTCTTGTTTTCTATAGGAGAAAATGTTGTTTTATCAATTATTTTGTTTAACATAATTTCACCTATATTTATGAAATAGTAATTGAACTCGATCGCTACTTCTTCATCCGTTTGTTTTCTGCCTTGTTCATTGATAAAGTTGAAATTTTGCGTACTAATGTGATGCGAGGTATCATAATTTACTTCTTTCATTTCGTTCCAAATTTTCCATAAGTTTTCACCCGATTCATTCATTTTATTTTTTAGTGCCTATATTCGTTTGTATGTTCTTGGCTATGTGTCCTTACAGATTTTTGCTTCAAATGGTCCCTATGATATAGTTGAAAAAAACTAAATAACACGATTTTGAAGAACATCGAACTGAAAAGTTAAAAATATTTTTTCGAATAAGCTTGAAATGATAACGAACGGAAAATTTCTTGTATTATTGTGAAAAAAGCATGAGCGCTTGATATACAAAAAAAATGGCACAAAGCGTCCACGCTTTTTTCACAATAATACTAATATTTTTCGTTCGTTATTGTTTTAAGCTTATTAAAAAAAATATTTTCAACTTTTTAGTTCGATGTTTTTTAAATGCGTGTTTTTTAATTTTTCAAAATATATTTATTTTTCATTTTTTAGTTACGTACAACACCATCTGCCCGCGAATAGATCAAACAATAATGTCGATAATTTTGTCAAATATAGATCCTGAGCTTGAGAGTTACAAACAAAGTGACAAACAAACATACATAGAGGTGAAGCTAATATAAAGCGTGTAATAAAAAAAATGAGACACATGTTGGCCGAAGTACGGCCTCCGTTAGATTCGTAAATCCGATGGGAAGAATTGTCACTTCTCTGAGGGGACATTTTTAAAAAAAAATTCCATAGGACTTGAGCCTTTTGCAGACTGCAGAAATTAGCAATTAAAGTGGCCAACTTGTATTACGAATGTCTGCAAGTTGTCAACTTGCAGACATTCTTGAGCCTTTTGAATGTCTGCAAAAGGCTCAAGTCCTATGAAAAAAAAATTGCCCTCTGACATAAAAAAATTGGTCCTTCAGATAACAGGTCAATTTTTTCAAATGTCTCAGAAAACAGAACGTGCCCACATTAGGGATTAATGACAAAATACTTCATGCTAAGGTGTATACAATTACGTTCGCAAAAAGATCTGAGAATACGTTGAGAAAATAAGTCGCCGAGAGAGCAAATGAAGAATGCTTCAGTAGTGCAGTGTTTGGTCCAGAAAAACAACGGTGCTACTCAATTAATAGCTATTTGCTCAATACCAAAAGAAAAGATATCTTCATAATTAATTTTTCAGGTGCCAAGCAAAAAAAAGGCAGAGATTGCTTAGGACATGACTGGAGATCCTGTATAACACAAGGGAGAATCGATTCCAGATGAAACTCTGAAAATATCTTAACAAACTAACAAACAAGACTGTTGGTATGAATGTCATGAAATATTTGATCTAAATTCGCAATTGAGTCAGGAGGTTGCAGTTTTTCCAATTTCTTGAAGAGCTTATGATGTGAAATGTGAAGGATAATTTCGAAGGAAGTTGAAGTAGGAATTTCGTTTAGCTGGCAAATGTTTCTTTCTTGTCGCTTGTATTATTTCATTAGGAAAATCGTCTCACAGTGATGTAAAAAAATCAAAATACTCCATCTCCATATCGAGTTTCATGGCAGAAGCTCAGTTTTTTTTAAGAAAAAACACAAGTACTATAGGAAAATACCGCTCTCAGAGCGGTGCCAGTGTGAAATTAGTGATTGACAGTGGATTTGAATCGCTGGAGATTGAATACATTAGGAAAAACGTTCTCAGGGAGTTTATTTCACTTAAACGCCGTTCTCCAGATGGAAGTGTTTTTAAACAGTGAAGTTCGTTGTGTACTGAGTTGAACCTCATAACGATGAGCAGCCACAATCCGCCGCGTATTTCTGATATGTACCACTCTTGGTGTAATCAAATGTGCCGAGTCACTTGAACACTTCCGGTGAAAGTATCTATAGAAGAGAGAAATCTCCAACCTTTCTCCAATCTCCAATCAGGTGGATGGCTCTTTTCTGAATGGAATCCAGAAGCTTCAGAGTATGTTTGGGTCGGAGCTCCATACATGAGAACACTACTCCAAATAGGGTCTGATGTGGGCTTTATAAAGCACCAAAAGTTGTTGAGGTGAGTACAGTTTTTCAGTTCAGAACAGTGTTCCAAGCCCTTGAGAAGAAACCTTTCCAATTTCAGGGACATGATCGTGTCAAGACATATTGGTGTCCATTTTAACTCCAGTAGGTAATCGACTTGAATAACTTCAACGTGATCCTGCTGATGGATGAAAGAGAAACATCTGTAAGTCTAAGATCTGGGAGGTATTTTGCATAAATATCTGTCGGATATAATCCAATGTCCAGTGTGGTATTAGCCGGAGAATTAGTTGTTTTTCTACAGGCATTCACCAGAACCTACTATGTTGGTAGGTTGGGAGATTTCATTTCGGAATATTTATTTTTTATCTCTTCTCGATTCAGTCTTCAGACTTATTTTGAAATGATTAGTTTTATTTTTTTTATAGTCCAACAAATATGTAGCATCTGATGATATTATTCTCTGTTTATTCATTTAATTAATGAATTTCCGATTTCTCTCCCAATTCATTATCTAACTGGCCTCGATGATTTCATTTACAAAGTGAAATATATCACGAAACGGTACCTAGTTCACACACCCTCAACCCTTGAACAAAAGGCGATAAAACAATATTGTCACCGCAAACCGAAATTAGTGAAACTCCTCTTTGCAGAACTCAGAGTTATACGAACTTTGAAACCGACGCGGTTTGGGATGAATTCAAAACACTGTTTTCATAGCCCAAAATAACACAATTTCATTTGAGTTCATTCAATTGTTTTCCAGTACCGAAAGGTGCTTTTATTTGGTTAGGCTCCGAATTTTGTCATTGAATTTATAGTCTAGGATTATGAACCATTTTGAAGCAATCTTTTCGATATCGTTTCATTGGGTGGTTTTTGTTATGATTTTGGTATGCTACAGCTCTTTAAAATTTCGGATCCAAATAAAAAAGTTTATTTTCAGTATTGTTGTCTTTTTTTCTTCGGTTTATTGGTACTCAAAAATACGTCAAAGTATATATTATTGAATATATAATGTGTCAATTGAAGAACTTGTCATAATCGATAATTTCCTTCCAGAAAATGTTATAGAAAATCGTAAAAGAACGTTGAATGAATTTTCAGACGAAATCAAGTTTATTTTATCGATGTTACTACAGATATAAATTTTTTTGAACTTGTGGAGGAGTTCATGAAGATTATATTTTTTTATTTTGAAAGGTCCATTACAAGCTTGATGTTTGAAGTTCTGCGTATAATCTATAGAAATGTAAGTACTTATGGTTAATTTTGATTTTTATGGAAATTTGAATATATCATCTCGTCCCATTGGTTGAAATACTGACTGAAATATTACTGAATATGTTTACAGGAGGAAACACATTCAAATTCGAATGTGAACTAATATCTGGAAGTTTTCAACTACTCCAACTTTGAAATTGTGATATGCTTTCTTTCAAGATTATCACCTGTAATAAAAATGTAACTGATCGCTGTCGATATATGGGAGGTATTCGAGGAAAACAGTTTAACCGATTTGGCAGTGGTTTTCATTGAAATATTGTGGTAAATTCCGCATAATATTCAGTGTTCGGTTCAATACAATTGGTTCAATGAGCTCATTCAGGCTCATTCAGGCTAATTCAGTTTTTTATTGAAAATTATATTTTATAAAAGTAAATCATCTCCCAAGTACCCCACAAAATTTTTCGGTTTCTGTCAATTAACAACTGAGCAAGAGTAATTGAAAATGTGAGATCGCCCACGGTACATCTTGACGTCACACCAGGCAAACGAGCTTCGAGCGGTGGCAACGGGGCCTGTAGTTGGAGATTATGAATCGCTGCCATCGTCAATTCAATTTAATTTTCTTCAAAGTAATGTACATATCAATTCTGGGTAACTGGCATTTATGAGACAAAAGTTCTATTATAATAACCATAATAACTCTAGAGATCTTTGATTGGAACTAAAAAATTCGATATTCACAATAAAAAACATATATTGAATCTTCTTTCCCATTTATGTGATCCTAACAACATGAATGTTTTTTTTATTGCTTCGCAACAACGGTGTAATAAGGTTGACCCAAATCTGGAACAATTTTACAGTAATAATGTGAATGATTCTATCACATCATTTCTTGAATTGACATTGATCACCGAAGATGAACTGTTAACCTTCATGTCACGAATAAAAAGTAGATCAAAAGGAAAAGATGATCTCGATAATTTTCTCTTAAATCTCTGTTGTCCACCTATAGTGACCGTTATTTTACATATTATGAAATTTTGCTTGTAGAAGAAAGTTTTCCCTAGTACGTGGAAGCAGTCTATCGTGGTACCAATACCCAAAATTAAAGAACCTAAGGAATTCAAAGACTTGCGTCCTATAAGTCTTCTTCCATTTCTTTCTAAAATTTTGGAAAAGGCTAGTGCTCAACAGTTGAGAAACCACCTTCACAACAACAATGTACTTCTAATTATGCAATCTGGTCTCAGACCAAACTAAAGCTGTGCTACAGCTTTATTGAACATATTAGATAATATCGTCGCAGCATCGGATAGAGACGAAATCACTGTCCTAATATTGATCGACTTCAGCAAAGCTTTCGATACATTGAATCATCAACTACTTCGATCTATATTACATTATAATGGACTTTGTCAAAGCACTTCGAAATTTTTCGACTCATATCTTCCACATAGACAACAAATTGTTAGAGTGGAGAACCACATGTCAGATTTCAAAAATACTTCTTCAGGTGTCCCACAGGGTTCAATCCTTGGACCTATCCTCTACATAATTTACACCTTCTATTTGAGAACCTGTTTGAAAAAACTCAAATATCATATGTATGCCGATGATACACAGTTGTATTATTCTTTTACTCCTGACTCTGTACAGCTAAGAGAAAATATCATTAATGACGATTTGAATCAATTCGTTAATGTATCGAAGAAACATGCCCTGGAAGTTAATAATTCCAAATGGTCTATTGTATTTGGAAGGAAAGTCGCAAGGTCAAAACTTAGAGATCTGATCATAAAAATTGATGACACTGTTTCACCGGTTGTAAATCAGGTTAAAAATCTAGGAGTTTGTATCGATGATGACCTCAAATTCAAAAAACATACTTCAACATTGATTCAAATAGCATTGGGGAAAATGAAAGTATAACATCCTCATAGGCATGTCTTGAGCCTAAAAACCAAATTACTCATTTGTGATTCGTTGATATTATCTATTTTCAATCATTGTGACGTAGTGTATCATTATTTTCTGAATGAAAATGAGCAAAAACGAATTCAAAGAGTTCAAAACTCTTATTTGAGATTTTCATACGGTATCAAGAAAAGAGAACCGATTTCTCATACACTCAAAAAAGCTAGGTGGCTGAAAATGAACGATAGGCGGACTCTTCATTCTTCGACATTATTTCATAAAGTTATTGTCCATAGAACACCTGCCTACCTCTATAACAAAATAACTTATTGAACTGATGTTCATGATGTGAACATCAGGCACAAAATGATCCATGTTGTTAGACACTCCATAGAACTATTCAAAAGGTCATTTACATATACGATAGCTGAATTCTATAACAACCTACCACCTTCCTTTCGGTCGAAATCTGTTTCCAGTTTCAGGTACTGCCTGAAAAAACACCTTCTGAAAAATCAATAATACCCGAATATATTCTATGACACATTGGATCTTGTGGGCCATAGCTAAAATATTTGTAGTATCCTTATGTTTGTATCGATATCCGCCGATATCCGCTATCATAATTCCAATTTCATTTTAGGTCCTGTGTTATTTTTTTTGTTTTTCATCTTTTTCATTTTTTTTTGTAAGGTGCAAGAGGAAGAATGAACTCTGTTCAATCTTGTATCCTATTGACAAATTTGTATTTTGTTTTTCTCCATATTGTATTATGTTATTTCAGCTGTCAATAAATTCATTCATTATTATTATTATAATAAATAAAGAGTACTTTGGGATTCCAAGACATAATTTTGGATTTTTCTCTATGAAGTAAATAGATCTTCGCTCAATATTGTTTTTCGGTGTGGACACCAATATGTCTTGGCAGAATCGTGTCGCTGGAATTGCGAAAGCTGTTTCTCAGATCCGCATACTAACAACCCTCAAAATTTTTAAGGTCATACGATTCCTAGCAAGTTAAAAGTTGCTTAAACATTCCTTGATCAGAAATAAATAGTCAATTCAGAAGACATACCTCAAATCCCTTTGAAGTGGACAAGAGTCTTTACAGAAAAATTGCCTTTCAAAACCGTTATAAGAATTCAAAGTGTGAGTATTATTAGAGAATCAATGGAAAATATAAAATGTTTCATTCAGAAAATTTAACTCATGATCATACAAACATACTTAAAGGTATGTGATTTGCTATTTGAATAAAAACATTCACTGTTTCCACGTTTTTGAGAATTCTCATTTCTCCTCTAGTGGGTTTAGTAATATTTCTACCTTTTTCTCACATTCCTAAAGGAAATATATTAAATAATTTCAAGCTGAGTAGGGTATATTCAATTTGTTCTCAATGAATAACATAAAAACATTTCTGGAGTAATTACAGAAAGCAAAGACGTTTCGGAAATCAACAAACATTCACATGTTGAAATCAGAAAGTGGCTGTCATATGTTAGTGCTTTTTATACTTACTGGTGCCTATTTTGGTATTTTTTGTATTATAATTTATTGTCGAAACTATAAGTACCTCTCTCGTTCAATAAAGAATGAATTCGGTCAAAGAGAAAATCAAATTTCATTCAGAGAAATTGCACTTATTTGAAACAAGATAAAAGATATGTTCAAAACAAGAGATTGGCGAATTTGAATCAACGTGGGGGATTTTTCAGTCCAAATTAATATACATTTGCAGAACTCGGCAAACGTAATAATGCATGTGTGAAACATTAATTATGAAGCATTGATATAATTTTCGCAAAATTAGGGCAAAGTTGAGAATTTCTGTCAAAGTTTACCACTTTCTCTTCGGTACTAGGTATACAACGCAGTACCTACTTACTGATATAGCGGAGTTTCTTTCTCAAGTAACCAAAACACCTCAATTTTATCCAATTATAATACTTACCCATGAAAATATCTTCCAACTGTGTAAGACCCCAGTGTTGTGAAATCTGTTCCATTATGGTAAATACAAAATAATCGAAAAAGAATTGCACTACCTACAGACACATAAAACACTTCCTCCTAAAATCACAACATACCAACGTCACTTTCCAATACATACAACGCGAACAGTGTTCTACATTGTTAGTTTCTCATAATAATGAATATAAATTCTCTTCAATAATATCTATGTTCAAATAAACCAGTTTTATTCAAACTGAAATGAATGAAATACTTCTTTAAAAGAAACCCTGTTCATTCTATACAAAATTCCTGTTATCTTCAGTCTATCATAATATACACACATCGGAAAAGTCTAGGGATATTTTTATAACATACTAAATATCATAAAAATAAATGCATGAGGTCGTTTAATTTCGATTAAATTGGTACACTCGACCACCCTGACCATTGGCTGAGACGAATAGAGCTGTAGGGCTTCTTCAAGGTGGCATGCGACAAAATGATGTAGCTCTTCGTTTGGGGGTCTCCCAAAGTGTTATCAGTCGATTGTGGCAGCGTTTTCGTGAAACTGGCAGTCCAGCCGAACAACATCCAGGGCGAGGACGCGCTACAACTGCAGTTCGAGACCGATTTTTGGTCTTACCCGCAAGAAGACAACCGACAGAAATCGACTGCGTGAAGCAGATCTCCACAACAGAAGGCCACTTAGATGTCCACCTTTGTCGAGAGGCAATCGCGGTAGAAGATTGGAGTGGTGTCAAGAACATCAAAACTGGGATGCAAATGATTGGGCCACAGTTTTGTTTACAGACGAATCCAGATTTGGATTTCATCCAGATTCTCGTCTAGTAAGACTGTGGGGACGACCTGGAAATAATGAACGTTTGAGACACGTCCAGGAAGTCCACACATACAGAGGTGGTACAGTAATGCTATGAGGCGGAATCACGATCGGCGGCAGAACCGATCTCGTTTTTCCAAATCGCTCCCTCACAGCTCGACAGTACCTCGGCACCATTCTTCTACCTATTGTCCGACCGTTTGCTGGTGCTGTTGGTAAAAACTTCCACCTAATGCACGATAATGCTCGTCCACATGTCGCGCGTCTAGTGATTGAATGGCTCACCAACGAAGGTGTGGATATATTGCCATGGCCAGCACAATCACCGGACCTGAATCCCATCGAGCATATGTGGGACATGCTTCAACGAAGAATTACTCCGCATATGGGAAACATCCACTCAACGTTTCAATTGAGAGAGCTTTTAATCGCTGAATGGGCAAATGTACCTCAACAAGACATTGACAATCTCATTTTGTCGATGCACGATAGATGTAGGACCGTAATAAACCAGCGTGGAGGCCATACTTTGTACTGATTCCAATTTTTTTTGTATTATGATTTTTTTTCGGGGTGCCAAAGAAGAGCCATATTTTTTTTAGTTTTGCTTATATGCGCACTCAGTATTTTTGACCTTTTAATAAATTTTGTTGTAAGTTACATTCGTTTAATAATCACCCGTCAACTTTTTCTTCGCTAAAGCGATCTAAAAAAAATTATTGCCATTTTTAAAAATATCACTAGACTTTTCCGATGTGTGTATTTTTGTATATAGATTCAGAACAATGAATTGAGTTATTTGAAGGGATACAGTTTTAAATTCAAACAAACAATATGTGTTCAGATCAAGCTGATATTGCTTTCCATTTGAAACAGTTCATTTTTCTCTTCAAATAGGTGGTAGATTTTGAGATGATATTATATTTTCTTGATTCAAAATAGTTAATCTTCGCAATAATATAATCAAACGAATTATGTCGTTGAAAGCCCAAGAAATTTGATTTCTCCGTTAAAAAAAGAGTGATTCTCTTGTGGAACATGGCGCTGTTGGCATGAAGTAATAGTTTCTCCAATAGAGATAAAAATTTCAAAGCAACCTATGATCATCTTTAAACGAAATAATTTTTACTGTGTACGTATCAGAAATACGCCACGGACTATGGCTGCTCATCGTTTTGAGGTTCAGTTCAGTACACCTCGAACTTCATTGTTCAAAAACTTCTCCATTTGGAGAACTGCGTTCATGTGAAATGAATTTCCTGGGAACGTTTTACCAGATGGATTTAGGAATTACGCCAGTTACTTGTTGGAAAAGTACTATAAAATACTGTTCATCTGATCTGGCTGAAACTGTGGTTGAGTATATTCATAGTTTTCAGGATGATTTGTTATGAATCAAAGATGAATACGTGAAAATTTTTTTTTTGATACTGGGAGAACCCAAAAAGTTAAGTCCTCGCCAACGAAATGGCGGCTGTAGCATTATCTTTTTGCATTTCATCGATCTGTATTCATTTTATTCCATGATTATTCTTATTGACTATATCCTGGAATTTTACTTTCGCAAAAGTGTTCAGATACGTCCCAAATTGATTGGTTTTCTAAATTATTCATTGAAAATGAAATAAAATACATATTCACAGAACTAAAATTAGACGGTGAAGATCTGATTCCTATAATTATAATGATTATAATTCATATTTTCTTCAAAATTTTTTATGCAAAACGATATTCCCCTAAACAATAAAAAGAAAGATACTTTTTGATATATGTATAGCTTCAATGAAATTTGTCATTGATGTCTTCTTGACGAAAGTACTGAAACTTCAATATAGTAATCAGTCCATTCGCTTGGACGCTCACCAATAATAAAATTTCACCTATACGGGCAATCGCCATCAACAACTACTCCAGTTGAAGTTTATCGTCACTGCGAAAACCACAACTAGGTGGAATGGTCAATAAACAGCATAATCAAGTAATTAAAAGCTCTCACACGGTTAGGTGATTTGATTCTCGGCACAAATAGTGAAATCTGATTGAACCATTACATGAAGTGTCATCGCTGAATACATAATTTATTCTAATTGACCCTATTTCAATGTGTTCATCATTTCATCAAAGGACATTAGAAGATTCAATCTGTATATTGGATGAAGAGGACTTGGTTGAATAAAAACGGATTAATTGCGTGGATGAAAAAATGGACAGATAAAAAGTTTCTATTATTGACTTATTTTTTTAAGAAAACGATTTCTACAAATATATCTCGATTATAATTTTCATCAACTCAATATATTTTCAAGTATAAGAGTTTATTATGGCAGTTCCGTACAAAGTTTTGCGACCCGTGCCTGAATTGGGGCGAATGTAAAAATTCATCGACTCCTGAATAATGTTATTGAATGTAACAAACATTTTCGTGGATATGGAATAAAATATAATCAGAGAGAATAGGCTGAATCTAACTATTTTTTTCTTGGTCTGTTCCTTCTTTTCTTTCCTACTTCTTTTTTATGGTACTTACTCTTAGTATATTTTTTTGGCGTCTTTAGAATATGTCACAGTCACCTAATTCTCCATGTTCATATTTTCTGTATTTTTCCAAGTTTTCCATATGTCTTCATCATTATTTCGCTCATCTTCGCCAGTCTCCATCCTCCTCCTCTTTCATACTCCCCTTTGAAATCTTTCACCATCGTATTTTTTCTTTGAGAGTTTTTGTTTCACATGGATATGGTACTGTTGGTCTGATTATTGTTCCGTATGCTTTTATCTCAGCTGACGTTGACAACTTCACCTCACGATTTGATCTTCACAAACTTTATTTCCAGAAAATATATCACATGTTTCCCTATTACAGTAGCTTTTTCATATTGATTCACTATGGGACTATATATTTGGTTTCTCCTCTATTCAATGCCAGACTACGTTTTCTACTTCCTACTCCAAAATCCTAGGTCTCTTCTTGAATGTTTTGAGAATATTAAGTAATATTCCTTTATTTTTAGTATTTTAATATTAACATATATGTCACAGAAAGGATATGAAGCTTCATAACTTCTATTTATTATATGTGAGTGCTTTCCATAGCAGGCTGTGCAATCATCTTCTTGGCTCTACTCAAACTAAACGTTTTATCTTCTTATTTGTTCTTTTATGCGGTTTAGGGCACGTACTGCAGGTAAATTTGCCTGTATTTGGGTTACATCAGGTAACATCTTCTGTGTTGAATGTTTTCTAGGTTCACTGTTTCTAGGAAAGGGTATTGTGTTGTATAGTATATTGAATGTTAGGTCTTGTTGTAATTTGATTTATATTCGTTTCTCGATAAGTGAATTATGACTTTTAAATTTATGGTTTTCCCAGATGTCCATACGGTTTCCTTTATTGGCGTGTTTTGTGAGTTTCCTGTCCTCTGGTGAGGGAAAGTTATGTGTGTTTTGTAATATCTGATAATAAATTGATAACAAAAATAATTTTACACAAAAAACAAGAAATGATATTGTGAAACTACCATCGCAATTATTTGACATTTGATAGTGACATGACAAAAATTAAATAGCTCAGGTGCTTGAAATGCTGACCATTCACTTGTAAACATTGATGAATTGATGTTAATACGTGGCTCTGCCGGATTTCCGACGGGTCGATTTCTTCGAAAGCACATCTAACCCGATCTTTCAGTTCCTATTTTGTATTGATAGATGTTCTATATACCTGTTCTTTGATTGTTCCTCAGAGGAAAAAGATCCAAGGGAGTCAGATCCGGTGATCGAGGCGGCCAAATCCATGGACCCAAACGTCGTATCCACCGATCTTCGAACATATCGGTTGGTTCCCTACTCACTTCACGTGTGCAATTTCCAGGAGCTTCATCCATCTAATTCAACTGATACCAACTGATACCAACAATTCCAAGACAAGTTCAGGGGCAAATTGTCCAGAAAATCGCTCATAGTCGATTTCAGAATATGTAATTATTTTTCGGAAATCAACTTTTCTCCATAAATGCAAATAAAAACTTTATCATCCATGAGCATACAAAAAACATTAAAACTCATTTTTGTTGGAATCCACTTTTTCCAATGAAATGGGGATTTTCTGAAGCCCAGAAGTGATTATTTCGACGATTGAATATTCCCTCACGTGAAAATTGTGATTCATCACTCCATATAATTTTTTTCAAAAAGTTTGGATCTTCGAGTGAATTTTCGAAGGCCCGAGACCTACGTCATTTTTGCTGAAATTTTGAGAATGTGTGTATTATGCACTTGATTTTTAATTTTATTGGAAATGGTATGCTTGAATAGGCGCAATTTTTCAAAAATAGTTCATATCTCATAAACGGTCGAAGATAGGTATAGGACATAGTTCACCAAAGCTGTTCACAATGGTTGGCTAAATTCTAAAATTGAATAATATACAGGGTATTCCATTTGATAAAAATTAGTTATGATCATTTATCAAAGGTACAATTTGAGACGTATATTTCAGACACTCTGTATAAAATAAAATTTTAGTTTCGTTCTGAAATAACAACCACCATATCTTATCTCAATGTTGCCAGAATTTTGGTTTAGTATATCAGTTAATTCGTGCGATATTAAATATTGAAAATATCATGTTTTCGCCAAAAAAAATTACAAAATAAATGATATTTCAATAACGGTGAGAGGTATGTTCGCATAAGTAATGGTTCACATGACACATGGTCCATAGAAGTGATTTGAATTTCGATGCAGAATTCAAAAATTATTTAATATATAGGATGTTCCATTTACAATTTTCAAGTTGATGTCTGTTACATGTAGATGTGGCAACAATGCAGCGATTAAAATATTTTCAAACGATAGATTACTGCCCTCTACATCGGTAACCAAAATTTGAAACTCTCATCTTTTGTTGTTCTCTAGATACGTGTAATTGACCATCGAATATGGAATACCCTGTATAGTTGAAGGGCAGTCTTTGCTGACTAGTTAGAAACAAAACTTGGGAAGCATCTTTATTATTATTTATCATCATTATCATCGAAGAGCTACAAAGCTACAAAAACCAATAAGTTGGGCTTTTTTGTAGCAAATTTTTTATTATAGCATTATTTTGTCCCTTTTTTGTAGAGGACAAAGTATGATGAGCTGTTTTCTCAGGTTTCGCTCCGTGTTCTATGTATTTTATTCCCATAAGGATTATCCTCACAACGTTTCGGCAAAGTCCCATTTGCCATCTTCTGGTGAGGTCTGGAGTCTAGTTGAAAAATTCCAGACATCACCAGCTTTGCAATCGACAGACTGAAGGTAAGATATTCATAAAATCGGAAATCACCTCCACTCAAGCATTGAAAATAATCAAAAAGTGTTCACCACCCTGTTCAACATACTGAACAGCTCAACATTTTTTAATTGAACTTTAACCTGGTATTTACATAAACTCCAAACTCCAATACGTTTGGAATCCTTTATTTTTACAATGTTATGTGAGTACAGTTCATGCAGTAGAAACTCCGGTTTTCGATTTGAGTGATCGAAAAGAAAAAAAACGACTCAGATAACATGTTCTGCATCGAAGCATTCATGTAATATGGCGCTATACATAACGTTTTTGTGCACACTTGAATCCCCTGGGTTGACGCGTTTCCAGTTTTCCGTTTTCCATTCTGATATATAAACAAACATATGAGAGTAAATGGAATATGTTTCGTTCAAGTAGTATATTCGATATTTTCTCCGGTACAGGAAAATGAGCAAAATTGCTTTTGCAAAGTTTTAGAGAAGGCAGGTTCAATAGAATAACACATATGATAATGTTATCTTATATTCCTGAAGTAGATAATTTGGTGCATGTACAAAAATATCGAGATAAGTAGTGATTTGTCAGGAAAGAATCTCCCAAGAAAAAAGTGTATCTAGGTTGAGTCTACATGAATAAAGAGATTTCTCAGAGGGAAATCCTGTACTTGAATTGCTGAAATCGCCCAAGATCTCAAAGTTAACAGTAAAAGAGATATCTGGATGGAAAAAAATATACAAGCTCTAGGATCAATAAAACTCAGTCTTCAGACTAGTGCTCAGTGATCGAATTTAGGGGATAGACAATACAAAAAAATTACACATATTTTCGATTTAAGAAAACGTTGAAGTGGTGTGCACATCTACACTCAAATGAGATGGGAAACGAAAAGCCATTTTTCTGGAAATAAATGAGAGTTTTTTATTGATATAATAATAATGTCTTTTATTCACCAAGGTGAAAAAAAAGTACACAAAGAAAAATACATTGAAATTCAGGAGACGAGCGTGTGCAATACGCCGAATCCTGCTCTTTTATTAATAATAATAATAATAATGTTTCATTCCTTTGAAATGATCATTCAACAATGATATAGGAAACGTCAAGTGAAAAAAATATGTAGATGTGTAACATAGAGATTACAGTACATTGATTACATTTATTTGGAAGTATACTCAAAATATTCATTGATAGAATAAAAACATCCCTCTAAAAGGTATTCTTCAACTTTACGTTTGAAAGTAGACATTGATGGGATACTCTTTATATTTGAAGGAAGACAATTGAATTGCTTGGAGCCTGCTAGAGGTGGTGATTTTTGAAACATTCTAGTACGATGTTGCTGCAGTTTAATCAGATTTCCATTTCTTGTTGGGTAACTGTGACATTTTGAATTTGTTTCAAACTCAGACTCCTTCTTTTTTACAAAAATTAGACAATTATAAATGCATATAGATGGTAGTGTCAAAATTGGTATCCCCTAAAAATGGGTCTACAGGAATCTGTGTGTCGAAGACCATACAACATACGTATTATCCTTTTTTGATTGATGAATGCTCGACTGATGTTAATCCCTTCTCCCCACAAAAGCACATTGTAAGATAGTACTGAATAAACCATTGCATAGTAAATGTTCAAGAAATGCTCTTCATTCATAACCTTTTTAAGTTGTACCAGTACGTAAAAACTGGTGTTGATTCTCTTGCAAACATAATTTATGTGAACTTGCCAACTCAGCCCAGAATCTATATGAAGTCCTAAAAATGTTGTGGATAGATAGTGACATTATTTATATCAACCTGTATAGGCTAACACCGTTTTGTCGGCATCGACTATCAGATTATTTGTGAGACACTATTTCGTAAATTTACGACTTATTGTGTTCAGTTTCGACTGTAGTTCCGTAGGACTATCAGCTCCTTCCGAGACTGCAGTATCATCGGCAGAAAGAGATATTGATTTTGTACCTAAATGTTGAGGTTAATCATTGATATAAATCAGAAAAATGAGTGGTCCCAAAACTGAGCCCTGTGGAACTCCTATGTCTACGTTGAATGTTACAGAGTTCGTATCATCCCATGTCACATATAATTTCCTGAACCTGAGTCTGGCATAAATTTGTTTTTGTCTGAGTATTTAGGTATGCTCGGTGGGGGTAAATTAATCTTAAGTTCGCGTAAGCTCTCTGAATATATAATGAAACTCGATTTCTGAACTTCAAATTATTATCCAACATCAAGCCAAGATTTTTTGCCTTCGGTACTATATTTAGAGTTATACCATTCAGAGAAATATTTACTTGAGGTAAATTCCTTTAGCATAAAAACTTGGGACCAAACATAAGAATCTGCATTTTATTAGGATTCAGTTGCAGTTCGTGTTTCACAGAAGAATCATAAATGTTTTGAAGTTCAGTATTGATGTTAGCAACAGCTTCATTCAGCAATTCTGGTTTGAACGATACATAAAGTTGGGTATCATCAGTGTAACCATGATACTTACAGAGATTGATCTCAGTCAGTATAATTAAGGTATATGAACTAAAAAACAAAGGCCTAAGTATAGATGCTCGCGGAACACCTTGTATTAATCTCACCGATTCAGATAGTTCGTCTTCGAATTTCACCATTTGATGCCTATTTGTGAAATATTCCTGCATCATCTTAACGGCTGTTTTAGAGAAGGCAGTATAATTGAGCATGGATATAAGTATTTCTGGATGAAATGAGTCGAATACTTTAACTGAAGTCCAGTAAGATCAATAACGAGATGTCTCCTGTATCTGTTGCTGCCAGCATGTCATCCATTATTTTGAGCAAAGTTGATTTGTTTGTTCAAAATGCGTTCCAATAACTTAGACATGTAGGGTAGAATACTTATGGGTCTAAGATCTTTGTAGTCTAAGATATCAGCTGTTTTGGGTTGAGAAAAAAATTTCAACAATACAGCTTTTGACTGTATGTAATAAAGCATTTTTTATTATCGGAAAGCATATATTTATCATTGTCATATCAATGCCATCTACTCCAGTTGTATTAGTTTTCAGGCAATTTACTGCATCTACAATGTCTTCTCCAGATACAAGGTGAAATTCGAAATTATTTCCGTCCTGATTCGTGAATGAGTTGTTATTATAAAATTCAATAAGTTCTTTGTTGTCATTATTGACATTTGGGACACTGTTTACAAAATGGAAGTTGATCCGATTGGCGTCATTTAAATTTTCTGGGATTGCAACGTAAGGTTTTCTGCTTGTAACATCTAGGTTTCTCAGCCCTTTCCATAGTTGTTTCTGGTGTTCATTGGCACAAACACGGTTGAATGAACTTTTTTTCATGATTCATAGAAGTGTTGGTAATGTTTCGGAGATTTTTATATTGAAGAAAATTGTCCTCTATTTCAGTCGACTTGTATTTTAGTTTTGCTTCATCTCTGAGGTTCAATAATTCTCTGAGATTATTGTTTAACCATGGAGAAGGTTTTTTTGTTAGTTTTAATAACCACATTGGGGCATGACGATCAATTACTGTTAGGATAGATTCATTGAATATTTTCAGTTTTTCATCTTCATTTTCAGTATAATATATATGTATATCCGCTAGTTCGGAGCAAAACTTATTTATATCAACATTTTTTAAAATTCTACAGTATTTCATGAAAGGTTCAGGCTTCGAAATACCAAGATCTGCAAAAACCGCATCGTGGTCCGATATATCAGAAACTATGACTCCAGAATTGGATATAAGTTATGTTTGTGTGAACATTATTGAATCTATCAGTGTCGAAATTTTCTCATACACTCTAGTTGGTGAGTTTATGTTAGTGTCAATGAAGAGATCAGAGGAAGAACACATATAATCGAAATAAATGGGGTACAGGTTTGGAAGAGATAAAAAACTGTAAAAATGCAAAATGAATAACCCAATTTCAATAACTTCTCGAACTCATTCGAATGAAAGTACTTTAGATGATAATAATACAATAAACGAAGATAAATGTCAACTTTTGTTTTTTAGGTATGAAAAAAATATAATTCTCGTACAGGATTATTCTGTTTAAAAAAAATATGTTTTTCCGTTAATCAGCTGTCGCCTCCATACGAACGACAACTCTCAGGAGTTGAGAAACTTGTGCGAGCTAAGGACTAACGATATCTTACCTTTTAACGTGTGATTTCTAACACAGTTGCAAAATCATCCCAGCTTCAACCAGATAAATTCTCTCGAGAAAACTGGTCGAGGCGGGAATCGAACCCACGGCCTTCCGATCGTGAGTCGGG
This sequence comes from Leptinotarsa decemlineata, assembly GCF_025532065.1. Classification (NCBI taxonomy): domain Eukaryota; kingdom Metazoa; phylum Arthropoda; class Insecta; order Coleoptera; family Chrysomelidae; genus Leptinotarsa; species Leptinotarsa decemlineata. Next base: position 29,541,011 of record NW_027412688.1, read on the forward strand.
CGCACTACCACTGCGGCCAATTTCACAACACTAAAGTACATCGACATGACCATTCACAAAATATATCAAATCAGTTAGAAATCAGCTATTTGAAATTCGAGTAGATTGGGGTTATATGCAAAAGTCATTTCAGATCTGGTAAAATCGTTCTTCCAATCACAATCTGGAATATCCTGGAAGTATAAATAAATACTTGAATTGGACGTGAAATGGAACAGAATATAGAACTCAAAAAATTCGCTGGAAGAAAACACTGCCGGTAATTACACAACGCCAAGTGAATGCAAAGCCTCGCTGTGTCTTATGTGAAACTGGAATAATCCTGCTTGGTGGGCACATGATCTACTACCGGGATAGAGTCATTCTTCACTTCAGTTACAAAGGACCTCTTCGAAAGTTCCTAGTCCACACTATTTTCTCTTCAAGTATGAGAAATACGTCAAAATGACTGAGAGTGCAGAAACACAAAGATCAACCGTTTCTTTGAGTGTTTTCAAGTTTGAGTGGCCACTTGTCTTCCATTTACAGAAAAGTTTTGGACTTTCAGCTAAATCAAGCACGATAAGCACATTTGAAGTCATTTATATATCTTCCATGAAATGATACCAAACAAATGTTAGACTTCAGCAGGGATGCAACATGTTTCCCAACAGGCCTCTCAATTGATTTTTGTCTGGATCAACCTATGGAAAGCATTATACTATTGAAAGTCCCAACTTGCAGTTTCAGTTTGGCAGAGAACAGTTTTTGTGGCTGCCCTGACGTGGATTAGATTAGATTTTCAGTGACTAGCAAAATTTCACTTCCATTAAAAAACTTTGTTTTTTCATTTTGAATACTTTTCCCAAAATGAAACGAAATGGGTTTTCTCTCGAATATACAAGTTTCGATCCACTCCGGGGCAAATACTAACCCTTAAGGCGGTAATGAAAATATTCTAAATGGAGTCATTAGTGATTGAATATTTCAAATCACCGACGACATCATCGCATCTACAATCCTTTTCGAATTAATTTTTTCACGAGATTTTATAATAAATCTACGGGAATTTAATCAGGAATCGAATATCCAATCAGTCTGCAATAAAAAGTCGCTTGATTAAAAACTTTAAAAGACCTATTTGTCGATTCCCTTCGAACCGATGGAGGGCACAATTGCCAGCGATTGAATCGAAGTCCCACAGGTGTTCAGTCGAGAAAGAAACGTGGAGCCATGAGGAATTTTGAATTCAGATCCTGGTAAATTTCCTGCCATATACATATACTCAGACAGCGGTAAACTTTTTCGAAGCGTTGGGAGTATTTGAATAGTCGATCTATTTGACAATAATGTTGGTAAAATAAAAATGGAAAAATAAATAAATAAATTCCTCCAAGAAAATACTAATACTAGGGGACGAATATGTTAAAAACTTTTCTTGTGTCTTGAAGCACTCCACTGGAAGCAAATATTCAATAAAAGCAAGAGACAAAACCCGATTGTGAACTTTCGCATTTAACAGGTAACCTCTTTGCTGACACTTTGGACTATGGCCAAGAAGATTATGTTATAATTATGTTCATTACTAATGATGTTAGTAATAATAAAAACTTGTACCTTGCTCTAAAACAAATTTTACCATTATGTAAGATTACGAATATTTCACTCATTTCTGAACGTCATACACAAATAGACCAAATCATTATTAGAAAGCTGTTGAAGCAAGTGTTCAACTTTAAAAAACATAATTCCAGTATCTCTTTAAGATGCTTAATTGATAACAAAGTTAAAGGAAGTAAGTTTACTGTTTTCGAAAATGTAAAACAATTTTTAACTTTTACCAGATGCAATATTTCTTTAAAAACTATCAACACTTGTAATGACTACTCTGACATCTCTCAGATATAATGCAGAAGAGATATCTAACGTTTATTCAAATTCAAATGATTTCATTGAACCTTCTTCTTTTTTATAGAAACACATATCGTTGTGTTGCAATACATTTTCGTTGCTTGCAATACATTAGAAAGTTCACATCATCCGCATATTTTTTAAAGTATTTCACCTGCATGTATAGAAACACCATAAAACTAGCTGGAACTCTTTATTATACTAACAGAACAAACAAAGCGAGCAATAAGTCAAGAGAAACATGGAAGATAATTAATGATCCCAGGGAAAAAGTTAGAAAGCAAAACTTGGACACTCCATTATCATCCACCGATTTCAATAACTATTTTTGCATGATAGGAGAAAAATTAACTGAAAATATTCACATTCCGTATGATCCACTTCATAATTTAATTCATATTGATATAGCAGATAATTTTATTCTATATGACACAAAGCTCTCAGAATTAAAAGGAGTTTTTAGGGAGATGAAAAATAAACACACTTCAGGAATTGACGACATCTCCTTGAATATTTATCAGTACTAGTTGACATAATGAATATCTCATATAAAGAAGGAGTTTTTCAAATTTTCTCAAAACGTCTATTGTTATTCCTCTTCATAAAGGTGGAGATATGGCATCTCTTCTTACTTCCGACCTATCTCTTTAATAACAACACTTGCAAAGATTATAGAAAAACTAGTCAAGAGAAGACTAGTTGATTTTCTCGAGAGAAACCAGATACTAAACAAATGTCAATTTGGATTCCAGAGTAGAAAAAACACTCATGATGCCATTTTTTCATGATTGTACAGTCTATATAACAAATTAAATGATGGAGAGATTGCAGCTGCTGTGTTCTGTGACATATCAAAAGCGTTTGACTGTGTTAGTCATGATACACTGCTTCGGAAATTACAACAGTATGGTATGAAAGGTGTAAGTCTCAATTGGTTTGAATCTTATTTATCTGAGCGTAGTCAAATTGTTAAAACGACTAATTATTCTGAGAAAGAAGAAATAAACTGTGGATTTCAACGAGGCTCAGTCCTAGGTCCACTATTATTTCTTTTGTATATGAATGATCTGACATCTATTGATATTAAAGGAGAGTTCACACTATTCGCTGACGACACTACAATTTTATGGCATGATCAAAATCCCTCTGAACTTGAAACAGTAATAAATCATGATATTAGCAATATAAAAAAAAATTAACAACAGCAATTTGAAAATTGACAACATTTTTGTTGAGAATAAACCATCAACCAAATTTCTGGGACTATCCATTGACACTGATTTGAAATTTGAAGACCATATCAAGAGTCTCAAATAAAAGTTATCCTCAGGGTCTTATGCTGTGAGGCTGACATCTTATGAGTTGGGATTTGCTGCTGCCAAAGTAACATATCACTCTCTCGTAGAATCTCATCTGCGATATGGAATTCCTTTCTGGGATGCTTGTACTCTGACAACACTGCAATCAATTTTAGTTATAAAGTGTGAATTTGTTTCTAGAATTATTTTAACAAAGCTTTGTCAGTAAGATGTTAATCTTCAGACAATAAGCAAATTTTGACTTTGACTTTGAATGAATAGGTCACTATTCGGAAGTGGATTATTATTTCTGTCGCGACAAGTTGATAATGAACTTATGGTGGTTTGTGTTGTTGTATGACGTATTGGATAGTTCTCTACCTCTCAACAAAAAATAGATTGTGGTGGCCATATTTATTGGAACCTGAATCTATTGTGTGGGATCTGGCTAAAAAATTCATTGAATCGACTATAACTGTTAGAATCTGTGCCATGCTAATGAACAAGAGATCTGATAACGCTTTTCAACATGAAGTCATTAGGTTCCAAGTCACCAAGCTTCGAGACATGTTACTATCCCTCTCCGTGCATTCCTGATAAATAGAATATCCTAGACTTCTGAACGAAAGAGAAGTAGATCTGCAAGCTTATAGAGTTAACCTTGTTATCTTGGCAATGTTGACGATTTTGGAAAAAGTATCAGGTTACATTGGACGTTGTTTATGGTAAATGTCGGAGAAAGAATATGTCTGAAGATCCCAGCAAAACTGTGACAGTTTCTTCCACCAGGAAGGGAAATTCATATGGTCCAACTGTACTGTAACAGTGAGGTTATTCTGTTTGGTGAGGAAGTGAAAAGTGTAGGTTTGAGATGAGTATTTTATGATGAATAATACTTCATGAAGAACTTACATGTCAGACCAGAGACTGAATAGATTCACATACAGAATCCTGCACATTGCCAGTTATATAATACGGATCACTGGCAGATACTGTAACAGTGCTTATAATAAGTAGAGGAGACTGGATTCTCCGACAGCAAGAAATACTGAGAGTGGATAGCTGTTAAATCATAGATGGATCAAAAATACCTTCAGATTTTAGTGTGGCGTATACAATTGCAGACTCAGGACAGAAATATCAAGAGTATGCAACCATATTTTTGTCAAACATCTGTGCCTTCGATTCAGTGTGCAGAGATTGACAAAACGAATTCTTGGATGCCAAGCGGCTTTGGAAGAACTCAACTCTTACCAAGAAGCTTTCAAGCTAGTAGTGAACTGCAAGTGAACTATCGTCAATGGAAAAACTCGACAAATTGGTTATCTGGATTCCTGGCAATAGTAGTCTGGAAGATAACGACTCTCCTGACTCTCTCGCTAGCAAGCGCTGCAACCATAATCTATCATTGGCTTTGCTTCAGGTTTTCTAAAACGAACACTGAATACCTAGAATGTAGAAGAGTTTGAGACTCTTTGAGAAATCTACCAGGACTGGCTCGTTTGAAAAAATGCATATATTTTTCAAAATGTGCTACCAAACTGAAATGTTTAGGTTTGTCTGACAGAAAATAACCAATTCATTGTCGAATGTTTCATCATATAAAGAGACTTTGACTGTCAACGCTGAATCAGCTAAGTTATAATACATCATTCAATGGTTCATACTCACTTATTATTTCTATCTCGATTTCAGCTCATTTGTGAAAACGAGGTAAATCAAAGAGAACGCCGCAGAATTGGCATGATTTTCTGAAAGGATTAGAGTCTTTTGAATTGGATGTGAAACGGAGCAGAACATAGAGCTCAAAAAAATCACCGGAAGAAAACACTGCTGGTAATTACTCAACGCCAAGCGAACGCAAAGCCTCGCTGTGTCTTATGTTAATCTGGAATAATCCTGCTTGGTTGGCTCATGCTCTCCTACCGGGATAGAGCCATTATTCACGCTGCTAACGGCGATGTTCACTTATTAATGTCGGATCTTGACTAACGTGATCCTTTGCCATTTCGTCATCTGTCACGCCAAACTTTCCGCTACGCCATTATTAATAATAAATAACGGGAACAGAAGTTTGCAGGAATTCGCTTGATAGTTGGGAATTAGCTGGGTCGTTGTCCATCAGAGCGTGCTGATCTTCTGGAAGTAGGTTAGCGAGAAATGTCAATGAGGAGTCCGAAGAACATCTGAATCTAATAGTGCAGTATAATTTCTAGAGAATTTTAACATTTCACATCGGTTTGCGCTGAGATTATGACTATATTAAATTGAATTTAAAAACAATGCGCCCGTGTCTGTCAAAAGGTATATTGAACAATTGACTCTCTTTCCTTTGTTCTTTGTATCTAGGAACAAACAATAATGGAGTGTGTCAAATGCCTCAATCAATTCTATAAAGAGATAAAGACAAGATTCTAAAAATCTGTGTATGAGTTTCGTCACGTCTAGAATTGCGTATTGAGAGAACGATATTTCGAAGTTTTTCCAAAGTATTTATTTCCACAGGACACTTAGTCCTCCTAGATAGAGTTTTTCTGTTCTAGTTTTTGCTAGAAATGGGTTTCTTTTTGATACGTACCTAGTATATGTTCACTTACATTGTTTGTTCTTTCATTTTATATCACGGTAATGGCGTATCTATATGAAAATGTTATGTTTACTGTTTGTTAGAAAGTAAAGAATGATTCCCAAAATAATGAGATCAGTTTTCCAATGGTTGTTCACTCATTTAGTACCAAAATCTCGCAATAGCCCACCTGGAGTAATTTAAAATCGACTTCTACATACTATAATAATAATAATAATAATAATGTTTATTTGCATAATAAAATAAAATATTACAAAACCAATATAACACATGCAAGAAAAACAAATAAACAGAAAAATCACAGAAGCAGTTCAAACTGCTTGTACGTGATATAATGACACATCCGGGTAAAGTCATATTTGGGTTTTTTGATAAGTCACATGTTAGGTAAATTTCACACTTCGGTAAATGACATAATCAGGAGGTACTCTTTTTTCATTTTTCATACTCATTTGGAATTTATAATATTACTGAAAATATTACGTTCCGTCTTGAGAATCCACTCAGTTGAAAAAAATTTGAATTTTCTAAATTTCTCAATATTCAGAATCTCATGAGGTATTTGCTTGTATATTCTGGGTGCCAGATAATTGACACTTCGTTGTCCGATCGTTTTGTCACATCGGGGTAAAAATAAAGAATAATTACTTCGTGTATTATGAGTATGTTCAAAAACTTGTAATGAAATTTTTTTATTTTTAATGAATAATAATATTTTCATACAGAAAAGTTGTCTGATATCCATGATTTTAGCTTCTTTATATAAGAGATCACTACTATAATTACGTGTCTTGCCAAATATTAGTTTAAGAATCCATTTCTGAATCACATTTACGTTTTCTGTAAAACAATCACTAACACCCCCCCATCCTAGAATTCCGTATGTAAGTTGTGACTGTATTAGTGAAAAATAAATCATTTTTAATTGTCCGATGTCCATAAATTCTTTAAGATATCTAAATTTCGGAAGAAACCCTCTTAATTTTTTGAGAAGTTGTTTCATATGTAAATCCCACTTCATATGTCGATCTATCGTGACACCAAGGTATTTCACCGTTGTTGCTGAAGGGATTTGTTTGTTCAAACCTACTTTGAGAGGACCTAGGTTCGGTAATCCGCTAATATAAGACGTGAATGGTAAGTACCAAGTTTTTTTGTAGTTAACAGTCAATTTATTAAATTGGAACCATTCCAAAATTTTTGGAAAATCCTCTTCAACGGTTTGCTTCATATTTTGCCAAGTTGAAGAAGTGTACAAAATGGCAGTATCATCGGCGAAACTGACAGTTCGACCTGTGGTTTTCAAAGAAAACAGACTATTCATATAGATAGTGAAAAGAAGTGGCCCCAGTACAGTGCCTTGAGGAACACCATAGGTTACAGTTCTGGGAATACTCAGAACACCATCAATTTCAACACTCTGTTCACGATCTCTTAAATAACTGGACAAAAGATCGTATGTATTCCCACGGATACCATAGTCATTCAGCTTTCGTAAAAGATTTTTGTGACATACAGTGTCAAAAGCCCTAGAGAGGTCTATGAATATTCCAAGTATGGGTATTTTTTTATCTAGAGCATTATACACAACTGTAGTTAGTTTATAAATGGCATCCTCGGTTGATCTGCCTTCTCTAAAACCGTACTGAAATTCCGACAATAAGTTAAATTTCTTCAAAAACTTAGTCAGTCTGATTTTTATTAATCGTTCTAAAATTTTAGAAACATTTGACAGTAAAGAAATTGGTCTATAATTACTGATTTTTGATTTATCTCCATTTTTATATAAAGGTTTTATCAATCCATATTTCAAAACATCTGGAAAACACCCAGAGTCGAAACATTTGTTACACAAAACTTTTAGCGGAGAGCATATCTCATTCGCTACTTCTTTCAAAGTTTCTGATCGGATATTATCATATCCGGGTGACTTTCTTGGTTTTAATTTTTTTATTGTTTCAATAATTTCGAGCTCATTGGTAGGGTATAGGTACATTGTGTGTTCCAGATTGACAGATTCAACTGTATAATTTTGAGAGTCTGGTATATCGTTTGCTAAGTTTTCTCCCAATTCGCTATAATGCTTGTTGAAACTATCGGCAATCTCCATTTTCTCTGTGATGATAGACCCATCATCTAATTCTATTTTGTCAATAACTTTTTTTTGTTCATTTTCCCCACACACGTTCTTAATAAACTGCCAGATAGCTTTGGAGTTATTTTTACTCTTTTGAATTTGTTGTAAATAGAATGTTTTCTTAGCTACCTTGACGATTTTGTTAAGCTTATTTCTGTATGATACATATGTTTCTTTCAAATCGGTGTTAGTTGGGTCTTTCAATGACATTTGATATAATTTTTGTTTCACATTTATGGATTTGAGTATTGCCGGGGTGAGCCAATTTTTCTTATGTACATTTTTCCTTTTAATTTTTACAGTTTTTGTGTTTTTTCCTATATAATATTTCAATTTTTCGATGAATATTAAAGCCATTTCGTCTACATGATTTTGAGAGTACATATCGTTCCAATTTTGTGCTCTCAAATCTAATTTAAGGTGATGATAGTCAATGTATGTTTTATAGATATCACTTCGACATACACTAGGTGAACATAGAGATTTTATTGTGAGAACAATGGGATAGTGGTCCGTTATATTATATCGAATTATGAAAGATTCAATTTTATTGTGTATTTTCTTAATTTTGCGTCTCACGAAGAAATGGTCCAAACAACTATGGCTTGGCAATCTAGTATAATCATTTATAAAAGAATCGTACCCGAAATTACTCATTATAGTTTTATATTCTTCAACATAATCGTTGTCATCCAATAGATTTATATTCAGATCTCCTGTGATAACATCAATATCATTTTGCTCTTGTTGTTCTAAGTATTCAATTAGTTCAGAATTAAAGATTTTTGGACACGTTCTAGGGGAGCGATATATGGCTGTAATCGATATCTTCATTTCATTCAAAATTAAAATTCTGATGACTTCTATTTCACCAATTTGAGTCTTATTTGTTGTAAAGTTTAGACTGTCTTTAATGAAAGCCATTATGCCATCATTTTTATTCATTTGACCCTCATTATAAAATGTAAGAAACCCCTTTATTTTGAAAAAATTCGGATTTTCAAGTTTATACGTTTCTGTCAAAATGATAACATCAAAATTTACTGATAACTGATCTAATAATATCAGAAGTTCATCAAAATTTTTCATGAGACTGCGAATATTCAAATGGAATATTTTTAAATCACCTGCAGTCATGTGTGTTTTGGCATCTCTTAAAGATTCAATTTTTTGAGCTGATATGGGCTCATTAATGTACTCTCTAATAAAAGGGTCCATCCTGATATGATACAAAAATTGTAAGTAAATAGAACTAGCAAGATTTATATAAATTTTTACAATATTTGCTTGATATTCTATCAGGAATTATTGTTGGAATTCGTGAATTGATAGGAACTCATAAACTCCATAAAAACTAACAAGACTTTAAAAAAATTTATAATATGAATTTCTAATTTATAGGTTTTTTAAATTCACTTTAGGATTATTGGAACAAGAGTTTTTTTTATCACTGTTTATTCGTGCTGATTGTCTTATTTTATTAACTAATTCAGTCTCTTGGGAAGATTTCGCTTTACTTGGGCCCGATATTTTCTCTACTCCAATAACTTCTTGAACATCTATATTGAATAGCGAGGAGGTGAGCGTTGGTGTATTCGGTGCACTACTTCGTTTCTTATTTCCCTTAGATATTCGATTTGTGAACTCTTCTTCAGTTAACTCCGTAATTTCCACTCCAGCTTCCAGTTGTTGAGCGGTGTACTCCGTGTTGTTCACTAATAATTTTCTGTTTTTAATGTAGGCGGTGAGATTCTTTTCTCTTGCTAATTTCAGATGTTTATATAATATTTTATTTTCCTGTTGTTCTTCAGGTGTATATGTTTCAGATATACTAATATTAGTTCCTCGAAGTTTTTTACAACTTCTGAGTATTTCTACTTTTTTCAGATACGAAGATAGTTTGACAATGATTGGTTTTTTGTCGCCCTCTTTTCCAACCCTAAAAACGTTATTTAAGTCATTAAGAGTAAGTGGTATTTCTAACAAATTAGTTATTTTGTCAATGACAATTGCTGTTAGATTATCTGCTGAACTTTCTAGTCCAAAGATTATTATATAATTTTTTCTCACTTCTTTCTCCAATTTATCATACTTAGATTTCAAATCGTTGTATTTTATTTCGAATTCTCGACCTTTCTTTTCCAGTTCCTCTTCAAATTTAAAAGAAATTGCAGAAATTTCTTTATTCATGTATTCCTTTATGTTTCTTGATTGCCTTTCGTTTTCTTCCTGTACAACTTTTCTATTGCTGAGTTCAAACGACTTCAATAATTTTGAAATTTGATCTTCATTCATTCTTGAATTATCAATAGCCCTGGTATAATGGAATATTTATATTTAAATTTCTTTCCTCTGTACTTTATTGATGTGAATGAAGATAAAGATTAGCTTTTTTCTCTAGTTTTTGCGCACAACAAATTAATGTCTTGCTGGCTATTTTATTGATTATAGACTTATCTGCTATACAAAACTATGTTCAGACTCACCGTTACACAATTTTAGAGTTTCTTTTAGTCGACAATGACTGGTGTAAATTTCAAAAATTTTCAAGCACTTTAAACCACTAAAACAAGACAATTCAGAGGGAGCAAACGGTAGCGTGCAACACTGTCGTCACATATATCGGAACAATGTTACTGTTTGAAAGAAAGGTGAAAAAAATTCATTTCTGATTCTTCAAGATCATCTGTTATTGATAAAATTGTAGAAAAAAAATGTCAGTAGCAGTATCATTCATGTAATTATCCTATGTTATTCTGAAAGTGGCAATGGCAATGAATTTTTCAATAATAATAATTCCACAACGAGCACATTTTGCAATCACCAACCAAGTTGGAGTCTTCAGGAAAAGAGTATTGAATTTCTAGTGATAAGAAAACGCGCTTTTTTGGATTCGTTTTACGCCGTAGTTTGCAGCTTCACCTTCCGATAATTTGAACATCATTAATTGTTTTTATTGTCGGGGGTGAGTAAATACATAAAAAATGAAAAAAAAAGTACAAACAAACCGAGCCGACAACATAACGAATAGCAGAATGGAAAATCAGATCTACCAATTCCAAAGATTATGTTACATATATCAAAATAAATCATCGATACCATCAAGGAAAGAAGGTTAGTTTGGAAATGGAATCAGAAATAGGAATAATGAGCTCAGGAAAGAAATTCGGGTAACATATTTTTGAATAAGTCAGCTTCCGATTTCTTCATGAATGAAGGAGATAAAAGTAATTTCATTGTGTGGAGAACTCGATTGTAGAGCCGGATGGAATGAGAAATGAAGTCACTATGAAGCAAAGTTTGATAAACTGGGGTGTACAATTGATATTTGAACCTGAATTTCAAATCATGGATATTGGCTCTGACATTTTTTTCATTATAGAGATATGCATCACTTTTGGTGGTAATAGCTGATTAAAGATTACATAATCAGTCACCCTACCGAATTTTAATGTTGCCAACTTCTGTTTCTTTTGATCAAACGTGAACGTAAATTATGTAATACCTGTAGACTGCAGTTGAGCAGGACTAGGAACAGTATCGACAAAGTTACCCGGTGATAAGACTTATGTATTACATATCATTTTTTTACTATTGACTCAAAATATGTCTGTTAGAATGGGTTGATTTCAGGTTGGGTTGAGTTTGGGAAATAGTACATTAAAATTTTATCCTTTTCTGTAACCACTCATGTCTAACTCGCAGTAAGGTTTTTATTTTCGAATACGTTTATGTATACTGATTATTTATTTGAATACGTTTATGCTTGACATCCATTTTATATAACATTGCATTTCATTTTCATTTTTGTCTCGCGTGTTTTACCTGTCTCGAAACAATTGTTTAATCACTTATCGTTTACAATTATTTATACATTTTCGTTGAATTCAGTAAACAAATGATGTTCCGTATCGTTCGAATTTTGTAAATACAGGGACAAATTATACAGTTCGGCAACCGCACATTTTTTAAAAAGAAAACGAACCGTATTGGTATGTAAAGAGAGTATGTTTCTTGATTCAATGAAACACTGAGCTCATCAATCAATCAATCAATCATGCATTATTTTCCAAGAAATCCCTATTGACAAAGCTAGTGAAACTTTATGAAGTCAACAAAGTTGAAGTTTTTAAGAAATATTAAAATCATTATTTTTTATTATTATCATTGTTTTCATCGGTTCATGATACATGTGAATTTAGTTATTGGTTCCTTTGGAAACAATTTTCGAAAGATATTTCGATTATAGTTCATATTTCCTTCATTTTCCCACTTTATTTTTCTATTTACCCCAAGTGCCAACGTATTCGGTGGAAGAAAGGAACTACCGACATTTTTTCGAGTAAGTTGTGAATTTTTTAACCGATTTAGGTAATATTTGCAACATATTTGCTAGTCTCTTATGTCGGTTCCATTTCAAAAAGGGGTTTTGGGTGCCTCTTCGTAATTGTCTATTCACTTTCATTTTGAACTATCACAATAGAAATTAGAAACAATTTTGGCGTATACAAACTGTAATTTACTAATGGAAAGTAATCGCGGGTAGCGATAACTTATTGCTTTCTTCATTATCACGATCTATAGTTTGACCTGAAATCATTTGTTGGATTCAGTACGAGGTGCAGATTGATTTTGAGTTTTGCTCAATCATTTATTGGATTTTTTGTTTGAGTTTCACTAGTTTATTACACAAATGACAGGAGGTACGGTTGCGGAGTGGAAGGTCAAAGTTTTGACCTCAAAAATTGAATAATTTTTTACTAATTTATAAGATTTTCCAAAAAAGAATAATGATCCAGCAGTAAAAAAACATTTGAATTAATGGTGAGATTTAATTATTACAAAAAGTAAATGAAGTTAATAAGGAAAGTTCAGAGGTTGAAGATTTTATTCCAACATTTTTCTGCTCATAAAGTTACTGAGGAAATGTGCTGTGTGATATTGACGAATGCGAAGAAAAATTTTATACTCGATGAAAATCCATATTGAAAAACTGATCAATATAGTTTATTGTATGATTTTCACTATAAAAGGATTTTATAAAAACCGCGACACGTGTTTCGCTATGCAACAGCTTCTTCAAGCATAAACTGAGAGTTACTTCTAAATTACAACCATTTTATACTCTTACCTAATACCTAATCGTCTAACCTAAATGATGAATCTACCTGTAAAGATCAGGTGTGAATTTATTAACACTGTCAATAAATTTTTCAATAGTGTACCTGTAAATATACCTAACTATATTTACCTACAAACGAACAAACTCAATAATGGTGAATTATTCAATTCATTTTGATCGTTCATGAGATGTTGTTAGATTTTGTATTTGTTAATTTCCATACTCTCCAACAGGTTAAGTTTCAAACCTTTCTTCTGGAAATGAAGGGGTTTGTATTCATGGTTGAACTCATGTCCCTCTGAGATTAAATGACCGGCATATGTGAAATTTATTTTTCCATTCTGAGAACTATATTTGTGTTCCTTTATGCGGGATTTGAACGTTCTTCCAGTTTGACCTATATAAAACATCGGACATGATACACACGATAATTTATACACTCCTGATTTTTCTGAAACTGGACTTTCATCTTTGTTATTCTTAATGTGCATGCCTAAATTGTTGTTGATTTTGAAAGTAGTATTTACACCTTTGCTGTGCAGAAAATCTGAACTATTTGTAGTGGGTTGGCCTCAGTAGGTTAAGGTTCTATAACTTTTTTCCTCTTCTCTTCAAATTGGGTAAACTTCTTTCAAATCTTGACTTTATAACTTTTTTGATAATAAAGAATGTATCAGACCACTATCGTAATCATTGTTGACGGCTATTTGCTTTATTATATTCAGTTCTTTATTGAAATTTGCCTCTGACAAGGGAACATTTATCATTCTGTGAATCATACTGTTGAAAGCTGCTACCTTATGCTGATATGGTGAGTGGATGAATTATGAATAATAATATCTGTGTGTGCCGGTTTACGATGAATTGAAAAATCTTGTTTTGTTGTTAACTTTTGTTATTGTCGAGTCCAAAAAATGTATAGACTCGTCCTGTTCCATGTATATTGTGAATGTGATAGAATGGTGGAGAGAATTGATGAACTTCAAAAAGTTTGTCAACTGTCTTTTCATTCCTATGAAACATATCAGGATATCTTCCATATATCTATAATACCAATACACGAAACTTCTTACCAGTGGGTTACTGTTTATTCTTCTTTCCATATCGTCAATGAAAATGTCTGCCAGAATAGGACTAAGTGGATTTCCCATTATTAGACCTTTGCAGGATTAGTAAAAAGTTTCATTGAATTGGAAGTAATTCTGTGACAAACACACCGTAAGCAATTCTAATATTTCATTTATCACTACCGGATTGATAGAGTTTTCGTCCAATAGATTCTCCACCAGAGTAATCGTTTCATTCGAAGGAATACTAGAAAACAGGTTCTTTACATCGAATGAAATCAATTTGGCATTATCCGGGAGTGTGATATATTGAATTTCATTGATCAAATTGTTTGAATTCCTTAAACTGATTTTTTTTTGAAATTGGTGTGGTTTTGAATAATCGCAATGAGTTTTTCGGATATTTCAACTCAAGGAGCTGTGACGAAAGAAACTACCGCTTTTATTTGAATTGAAAATATAGCTTCTTCTAACAGCACATTTAGTACGCACTCATCTCAAGTAGCACCACGATTACCTGAAATTGAATTGCCGGATTTTTCTGGACACATTAGGAAATGGGAAACATTTTTAAGAATTCAATATACGATAATTTGTCTTTAACAGATGTTGATAGAATATACTATTTGGTAGGTTGCCTAAAGGGCTCAGCTTTGAGGTTATGTTCGGGAATAGCAGCCGGAACTAATTATCTCGTCAACAAAAATTTAGAAGCATATACTTTCCAGTGAGGTATAAAGCTTTCGAACTACAAAATTGGCGAAACGTTGATGTGACCCTTTTATTTTTTTTCGCATTGCTTGAGTTATATTGTACCAAATGTCATATTCAAAAACAAATGTCACTGATGGTTTCGATTTTCACTCCATTTCTTCGATTCAGTGAGTAATGTCTAACTGAATAATTAGAGACACTTATCATAATTAGAGTTGTCCAAGAAGAAATTGAACCCTGACATATCATGCTTGACTGTAATTTTTCAAGTGAAACTCCTCACGTAATGATTCTTTCAAAATCCCCATAAATATACAGCTTTTCTCCTGACACTAAAACGCTCGACTCATTTCAGATATCCCTCTGCTTTCAGTCCCAGAATGACAGGAGTCTGAGAGTGAATTTTAAAGTGAGGTGAAACTTTAAGTGTTTAACAGCAGTGAGAGAACTCCTGGTAAAAGTCGAGAAGACATTGTTTCTTCGCTGTATTTATTTTTCCTGGATAAGTATAAAGCTTTTGAAAAGTTTGGTTAGGAAAGTGCCTGCATATTCAACTACAAGGGTCACACAGTGGCGGAACAGTGATGTGACCCTTTAATTTTTTCCGCATTGCGTATGTCATATTATTAGTGATTGTTTCCATCCAAAATGATAATTATAGTAATGATATTGACGTATTTTTCATTTTACATAATTTCTCACAGATGGAGTTTAGGAGGGCGTTCAAAACTGATTCTTTTCGAAAATATCAATGAATAACTGTAACCAAAGGCTACATATCGAGAATAGAAAAGGTAATTTTACCTCAAAAATTTAAACTTCAAGCTCACGCCTTATGAAATTTAATGACAATGTCGACGAAAAAAGTTATCGGCTATCGATAAATCAGTCGAGAAATGTTTATGAAAACCACCTGTGATTCGTCAATAGACCGCTTAGTTGAAGATATAATCATCTTATTGGGCAGACAAAGGAGATACGAAAATATGTCAGATTTCAGACCTTGTATCTAGAGCAGTGGTTCCTAAACTATGGGTCTTGATGAAGGCTGGGAAAGAGTATCCAGTTCTTACGAACATAGCCTTAAAAGAACGGATGGGGTTTTCAAACACATATTTGTGTGAGAGGTCATTTTCCACTTAGGTATATCCGAAACATGAATATAGAAATAGGTTTTGTGTGAGAAGTGACCTGCGAATCTCTTGTAAATCGTAAGCACCACCTCCACAAGTTACATCAACAACATATGTCTCATTTTTTCACATTTTATATTTCTTTAGTTTTAAGATTCTGAATTGCAAGTCTGTTTTCGTACTATATTTTTTCTTCAATTATATCATATTTACCATTTTCTTTTAGAGGTGTATTCCTCAATAGTGAATTTTCACGATGAAAGTATCATTAGAAATAATAATTATACTTAATATTCAATATGTGGGTCGCGAAAAAAAATACTCAATGAAGGTGGGTCCAAAAAAGTTTGGGAAACGGTGATCTAGACACTTCTCAGCTGAGCGAAAAATTGTTTTTTGTTGAACGACGTTGGGCCCGATTGCTGGAAATGAAAGCCAGAGGCTGATTAATCGAGATCAATTCAGATAAAAAAATAATCTCTCGCGATTAAGTTGCTAACCGCGAATCCTTTTGAGTCAAAAAAAGGAGTTCAATAGGGAAACCGGGCGGTTGACGCGATTTTAAGTATTTTCTCTCGTAAGGGGATTAAAAGGGTGTCTGAGCGGAGCTCGAACAGCTTATTGAAAAGAATAAATTTTAATTTCGTACGCCAAAACCGAGTATAAGAATGATACAATTGAAGTGCTCCGATTCATTGGTAGAATAGAATGGAATAGAATATTTATTTAACTATGTTATATACAAAAGTATATTTATATTATATTTCAGATCAAAAATACATGAAGATATAATAAAAATATATTGAAATACCTAGAAGGACATAGTAGCGACAAATAAAGATTCACACGTTAAGTATATTCATGATCATTCTGATATAAAAAATGAAAATAGTGATGATATTTATCAGAGCACTTCTGAGAAAACAGAGTCGAGCGAATGGTATCTGAAAGGAGTATTCAAAGAAGCACTTCAAGGTGTTGCATATATTTTTCAAACTCAACCACTGAATAGAAGCTGTGCTGCGAAAGAAATCTTTCAATCTTTTTTTGAAAGGAAATTATATTGATATCAGATGGTAATATATGTTACACATGATAGTCTGGTGAATTTCTTTGGGAGCCTGTAAGCCTGTACCTGGGAGTTCTGATATAATCTGATCATCTTGTATCATAGGAATGTACTTGAGATTGTGTTACCAAATTTCTTGTTTGTCTATGTATGTCTATGAGGAAGGTAGCGATGAAATGTTGAGGAGAACGAATAAAAAAAGACGATAATGTTCTCTGCTTTTACAATTTAAAATTATTCGCAGGACCTTTTTTGTAGTCAAAAGATTTGCAGTGACTTTGAGAAGTTACCCCACATTATGATACCGTAACTCATATGAGCCTGAAAAAGTGCAAAGTAGGTACTTTTCAGTGTATCATGATCAACTTATCTCTTTAATTGCCGAAGTAAAAATAGCGTATTAGAAAGTTCTAGTCTAAGTTGTTCAATATGACAATTCAAGTCAAGTCTGTTATCGACAGTTATTTCCAATAATTCAACGTTATTGTCCTCCATGAGAGAATTATTTGTAGAAAATGTGATATTCTAGGCTTTACTATTATTAAGTTGTAGCTTATTGGCCTGAACCCAATATTTGGCTTTTTCTGAAAGTATAAGTTGCTGATAGTCATAGTGAGATGTAATCAGGGTTATCAGCAGCAAACAAAGTACACTTTTACGGCAACAGGACCGAACCCTGTGGGATACCATGTATGGTGGTTTTTTACTCTGACCTTTCATGGCTGACTTAAACAACTTGATTTTTTAGGTAAGATTCAAAAAGCTTTAGAGCAACTCCTATCAGTCCATAATAACTCAGCTTCTGAAGAAGGATATCATGAGAGACACAGTCGAAAGCGTTCGACAAATCACATAGGATTACTGATGCATGATGTCCTTTGTCCATCGCCTCAACTATATCTCACAACACTCATCACTGCACGAGTAGTCGAGTTCTTTTTTCGAAAACCAATTTGAGAATCATGAAAGTAGTTATCTATCTCAAAATAAGCTGCCAACTTTTGTTTGATTATCTTTTCGAGAATCTTTGAAAATATACAAATTATCGATATCGGATGATAGTTATCAGGAAGTGCTTTGTCACCCTTCTTATGAATTGGTATATCTTTTGCATACTTGAATACAACCGGAAACACACCAGTGAATAAAATTGAGTTGATGAGCTCTGTTAATGGTAGTGATATCATGTCAATGGTATCTTTCATTATTCTACTGTTTGGGTTGTAAAAATCTGTGCATTTTGAATTCTTCAAAGAGTTTACAATATACAGTACTGCTTAATATGTAACTGGTGTAAAAAAATGACTTCGAGGGGGCTGGAAATTTTTTGACTGAATTAATTTGGAGTCTGATATTTGCGGTGAAGAGTTAATTATATTTTCTGCTATTCCTATAAAAAAATTATTGAAATCATCTGGGGTTATATCCATATCTGATTGGTTGAGTCTATTTTTGTTCCTCTCATAGTTCACAACTCGCCAACAGACTTTTGATTTGTTATCCGAGGAAGCGATAAATCGATTATTTGCACACTTTTTGGCATTTGTTAATTGTTTCTTATATTCAGATTTTAGATTATTATAGATATTCCAATGATGATTATCTCTGCTAATATTACAAATGGATTTTATCTCAGTTAGATTTTTTCTCATTTCTTTCAGCGAGTTGTTATACCACTGTACTGAAGGATTATCGTTTTCAGTAATTTTTTTCAAGGTAAATATGTTTTCAAAGTTTGCCGAGTAAGACTCAACCATAAGACTCAACCATAACCTATAGGATTACCTTGATGAGCTGAGCAGTGCCGAGACAGGATTATCCGGTATGATCTAGAAAGGCGGCAGTGAGATTACTGTAGGTACATGTGTGATAACCGTTATTTGAATCTTGAGAAGGAGATTGCCTAAAACAGGTATACAGAGTGGATCTAATAATTGAGTCATAGTTTGGTAGCGATTCGTCAGGGTCGGTCAAGCTACGTATTACAGTCACTGTATAGAGATCACGGTGAAGTCACGAAATTTGCGTTTTTCGATAGGTGCGAGGAACTAGAAATTTCAGTCAAAGTAAGAAGTATAATTGATATTGAAGTATATCATCTCTTTCCACTGATTTATTATTTTCTAGGTTTCTGTTCCGTTCATGTAATTTTTTTGTCTCTAGTAGTATCAGATTGAAAGCCGTATTTTATTTCAGAACCTAGCATTGTAACCTCTCAGAAAGAAGTGTTTGTGAATTCTTGAGGTCATTCGCCACTGCAACTAAAGACATTCTCTTCATGCAGGAGGCCGAATTCAACCTTCTTCTGGAATTGTCTTGACATCCAAAATTTGATGTGGAGGAATTCACGTCTGGTGACAGCAGCGGTGAATTGAAATACCAAAATGATGTGCTGAAGCCCTAAGTTTTCAAATGGTGACGTACGGTGGAATCATGAGCTTTTTGTTAATGATGAAGAGAGGAAGTGAAGCAAAAATGTTAGGAAGTTCCCAACTTCTATATAACATCGTATAATCTTCAACATATAGTCTAAATGAAAGAGTATACCACAATTTACTACATAACTGTGATGAATAATTTGTGTAAACGCTTTTGCGAGATATGACATACGTTCAATGAACATTGGTGAAGGCAAGTATACGATGGCAATGTTTTCAGACCTGCAGTGATTATCTGAGACTGTTAACCAGAATATTTTTTTGGGGGAATTCCACCGTTTCACAGTGAGGTAACGTATTGAGTTCGCGAAGTAACTATCTATCACGTAGAGAACACATACTCATTACAAAAATAGACAATGAATATTCATCTGCTATCCGTAGCAGCGTCACGAAAACCAGGCCACCAAATGCGGACTGCGATTCCAAGAATTGCATTTACCGGATACCCTGTGAGTGCGGAAAATCTTATATTGGTGAAACTAAGAGGTCATTGAATGTTCGCATTGCCGACCACAAGAAACACACACAGCGAGGGGAAACCAACAAATCAGGAATAGCAAACCATGTTTGGACCCATCAACACAACATCGAGTGGTCCCAAGTTGAGATCTTGCACAGAGAGGAAAATTGGTTCAGGAGAAAATTAAAGGAAACTGCTTACATGTTGTCCAACAACGTATTCAGCCAAGCCAGCGTAGAAATACGCAACATATGGAAACCCATCATCAAGCGAAAAATGGCCAACTCCCGCCAAACGTCAATTCCCACGGAACCAGTGAAGTGGAAAATGGAAAGCGGGGATAAGTGAGAGTACTCTAATGACCTATAAATAGTCATCTCTCGGAGGAATCAGTCCAGTCATCACCCGAAGACGATTGTAGATACTAACAATCGAAACGTCGTGAACTAACGTGACTTGGAAACTCCCAACTTTTGATTATTTTTTTTTTCATTTCTTTATTTTTATTTATTTACCTTCAATTGTTCTATTTTACTTGTATTTATTCCACTATTATTTCATTCCAGGTTTATTTTGCTTATTATAATTGTTATTTTCAGCTATTCATTTTCAAGTCTTCTTTTTTAGTTGTTTCAGGGATTTCAAATCATTTTATATAGTAGACAATGGAAATCCAAACTAGTGAAATAGGTCAACCATATTTTGCCAATATTGCAAATATATTTATGTATAAATTGTAAACTATATCGCCTTTCGACGAGTTGTTAATTGACAATCTGAATTAGAACAGGACGGTCAATAGACTAAAGTGAACACTTCATCAATTTTCAATTTCAACCATTACATTATGAAAGAATCTTTACATGGGATATGTACATTCATCTAAAGGGCACTACAGTATGTATAGATACAGAAGACAAGCATATTCTCCATCACTGTCAGGAATCCTAGTTGGCTCATTTATAATCTGAGTAAGTCTGCTGCTCATTGCAAAAGCCCCAGCTTCGCGACCTTGTTCGTCATTGATTTTGAGAATCTGAGTCATTTAATATTGTAGACATAGGATTGATTTGCAGAAGTTAAGAGTATTTGCAGGTGAAGAAAATAATGCCCTGTATTGTATATCGCTGACGGTCGATAAACGCAGCTTATGAATTTAATGAATTTCTGTAATTTTATTTCAAACCACATAACATCAAAGTTTTGTATTTCCAGTATTTCCTCTCGTTGACAGAAGAAGTCGTTTCTGATAAATATGGATATTCCAAAGTAATGTCTGAATTGGGAGTGGAAATCGTAAACGGGATATAGAAAATTGACGGGGTTTGTTGAAAATCTAATATTGATTTCTGTGAGTGTAAGAATATTAGGACTATTTGTTCGCAGATATTGGTGCACTGAGTTCATATTCGAGGAGAATGGATGGAAAAAAAGGATAAGCCCATAATCTACAGTATTTTCCGCAATCTTGAAAGAAATGGTCAGATCAGAGAATAACAAGAAAACGGAAATAGAAAAATCAAGAACATTTCCAATCACTTATAAAACAATCAAATAGAGCCTTTATGATCTTGATGAAAAACGAGCATTTATCAAGTTCACAAAGCACTATCTCGTTTAAAAAAGTTAATACTCACTCTGGAACTATAAAAACGATGCGGTTCTCTTCGGAAACCCAGATAATCTTGACCGGGCATGAAACTCTGAAATACCGACTCCAATCTGAGTAATAAATTTCAAATTCTAACGGGGTGTACTTTTTGTTCCTTGGCCATAAAAATAATCGAGCAATTCCAATGAAATAAAACTGTTATTCATTGCGAACGGTCGGCAAATAAGGGTTAATCTCTCATCTAAATTTGATTATATTCGTGTTCGTAATCTGATACGAACTCGAAATGATCCAATTACTATGCATACATGGTATATTTTTTAGAGGTTGGGAGGGTCCAGGACATTTTTAATATTTTTTGCTGGTGTTACGATGCATCACTATTAGTTCATATTATAAATGAATTATTAGAAAAAAGTAGGATAATCGTTCATTCATAAAACTTATCACATCATTCATCTGATCTCTTCATTATTTGTTTTCTCCCACGGTGTTTCACTCAACACATTAAACTCGAAAATTACTGAAAACATTGTCATACGATTTTCACAAGTCACGGAGTTATTTAACAGTAAAATCAATGTTTATGATTCAGTATTGTTTTATTCAACATTTCATTGTGAACTGAACAGTTTTCAAAACCTTTCCAAACAAAACAGTTTACAAACCAAAAATCACTTTTCCATTTGTGCAAGTTCAAGAACTTGGGATTATGGATTATGAAAAATGTATTAGAAGTTCTGAAATGTATTTGAAAAATAATACGCAAGGATTCTGATCATACGTATAGTCAAGGCAGTTTAACAGTGTTGAAAAACTTTCTTTTAGTCAGTCAATTGTCAATTTTTTCTCGAATCATTTTATAAGTGTTTATTCAACAGACTGTCGTGATTATAATGACACCAATCTCCCAAAACTTATGAATTTAATAATTATTGATGACATATCGAAAGAAAATATACTGAATGCAGCTAAACTCAAAAATAAACTAACATGAGGCCCGGATATTATACCTCGCCAACTTGTCAAAAAACATATTGATATTCTGAAATATCCTCTATTCATTATCTTCAACGACATAATGAAAAAAAAGGATTTTCCAGAGGAGTAGAAAGTTCCACGAATTTGTCCGGTACACAAATCAGGAAAGAAATCAGAAATCCCTAGCTGTTGTCCGATTGCACTCATTTCTATATTCTCTAAAATATTTGGGATACTTTTATACGACTTCATTTATGCACATGTAAAAAATCGATATCAGAATTCAAAATGGCTTTATGAAAAAGAGAGGAACTATATCGAATCTCTGCACCTTCACCCAATTCATATCCAAATCTTTGGATAATAAATGTCAAGTTGATGTAATCTATATAGATTTCAGCATGCATTCAACAGAGTTTCCCATTAATTTTTTTTCGATTTTTGACACATCTTTCCCCGTACAAAGGCTGGCATACAAACAGCTGCCTCCGCCATAACTGTGACACCCGACACCTTCACCATAAATGTTACCCAAAATTACAACATTTACTATTCATGTGATAGCTTATCCCTGATGTAAACGAATCAAAGAAATGAAGTAAATTTCAATTGATTCACTGAAAAATACCAAGGGAAATATAAAAACAATGAGATTACAAAAACAAATCAGCGACAAATTGAAACAAGAAATTTGAGTCCATTAAAGTGAAATGCTTATTCAAGAATCAGTTTATTGTGCGATTTTGACTACACAGTTCAAAGTTTTGTATTAATGTTACCTCGTGCTGTTTGTAGACACCATTGATGTTATACTTATATTGAAGTTATACTTACATTTGTGTGAGCTGTTTATCTGCCTATTGGGTACTTGATTTTATGAAAATAACCGGTTGTTTTTGGAGTATAAAACTACTTCTTTTCGTAACTTTGTCGTGTGGATGTACATTGCTTATACTAGATTGTAATATAGAATGCAGATGGGGACAATTGGTCTCAACGATTTGCTTTGAGTTTTACAGCATTGAAGTTTTGCAGATTTCTGACTGATATTGAAATGATCAAGTTCTGTAACTTCTTAAGTGTGTCTCTTCTGATACAATTTCACACTTGAGTATTTTCGTGATTCATCATAGAAACCATTTTCAATTGAATTATCATCTCTCTTAGGTACAACTGCTTTAATCAGTATCACGACTCAATTGCCGTGGTCTGCATTTAGATGAGAAATATCTCATTTCTTCAATTTTTCGATGACCATTTTTTGAGGATTAACGTAATTTTTCAATCTTTTTTGCAACTACCCTTCTCTCATCCTTTACTTTTTTTCCTTCGTCGGATTTACACCAAATTACATACCCTTACTTGGAAGAACAAGTCCTCCCCCATCAAAGGAACCCGGAATATTAACAACAATTTCACTTCATTGTCTTTGATGTGGACGAATTTTTCCACACTATAATTATTCAACGCTGATTTTCTGTCAAAACTCACTGTATATGTTCAAAGTTCGTGGTGTTGAGTTCTTTAGTATAGAACAGAAATCAGATAAGTTCATCGTTATAAGGGGCTGCAAGTGACTGTTAGCCCACATGCACATCATTCAAACACGAAACTATCTGAAGTATCTTAAAATTTGAAACTAAGTAACTGACATTCAACAGTATGGAATTTTGCCTATATATATTCTGAAAAAATAGGTGTAGGTGATGTTCTAACGAATCACTCTATGTTCAGTTACGGAAAAGTCTAAGAAAAATCTTTCAAAGTGACTCAGAACAATCTTAACAAAATTCCTGATTATTTAAAATGCTTCAGTATCTATAGCCATGTTTGAAATAATGTAGAAGACATATACGGAATGACTTCCTATTTATATACCTTCATAGACAAAATTGTGAAAAACTGCCGGAGTGAAAAAAACTTTTAAAATTCATAAATTCATAATGATTTGTAGATTGAACAAAAAAGTTACTTTCAGATACAGAAAAACTATTTCGAAAAGAATATTTTCACATGAACATTGAATTATATGAAAATCACTTTTATCAATTATGTTCCATTCGAATGGAATTTGATATCATTACTACAATATATTAAATAATGTAGCGACTCTATGAATGATATCTGATTCAATTCTATGAAGAATGTTCAGAAGATGAACTAAATAGGAACATGTGTCTTTTGTATAATCAAATGTTCATATAGAAGCAGTTGTTTCATGCTATCAAATGTTCGCGTGAAAGTAGTTGTTACAGGAATATTTATTTCAGTTGGATATGGTTCAGTTGTTGGATCAGGAGTTGATCAGTTGAGAAGCTCCCCTTCCTGAACTAAATTCACAGGGAGATCAGTTGGAGTCGTCAAGTCGACATCCATCTCCTCTGTAGACTCTCTCCCGAACAAAATTTACAGGGAGGTCAGTTGGAGTCGTTGACTCGACATCCATCTCCTCTGTAGACCCGCTCCTAAATTTAATTCACAAAGGGGTCAGTTGGAGTCGTAAAATCCACATTCATCTCCTCTAAACACTCAGCGTCAGAAATAAATTTCAAGTTTACTATGTCCATGAAAGTCCCACGAGTACCTAGAAAAAGGTCAATCACGGCAGAGCCCCGCATTACCGTGACAAGGCGATGCTACGACGAGAGAGCGCCCGGTATCTCGAAGGTTCCATAGAGACAGCTGGGGATGTGAGGATTTGCTCAACCTTCACTACCCCAACCAATGCACGCACCAAAACCAGCATGCACCGTGGTTCAGGAAGTAAAAGATGAACAAGTACAGTCAACCCGCTGTAAGAGCATAAAATGGTTGTAATTTGGAAGTAACTTTCAGTTTACGTTCGAGGAAGCTATTGTATAGCGAAACACACGTCGCGGTTTTTGTAAAACCCTCTGTAGTAAAAATTATACACTGCAATGTATCAATCAGTTCTAATTCAGATTTTCATCAAGAATCGATCAGTTCTATTCAATGAGAGTTCTTATTTATCGTTTTCCGCATCTGGTTCCACTCATCAACACTCATACTGGCTAGGCAGCTACTCAATCCACAAAACTGGAGTTGACAATCAATTGAAAATCAAATCATGCCATTGCTTCATGAAAGCTTTCGAATAACATTTTTGCAATTTGAAGAAGAGTTGAAAAAAAATTCCTGAGGCCAGTCCTCTTCTGAAATATTCAGTTGAAGAAAATAGATGAAGATATTATTGATCGATGACAAAATAACTGATATTCTTCTTGCTTGGTCGAGCACTTCTCTGGCAGCACTCCCAATTTTAATTGATTGGGAATATTTCGACTGGATTGTGGGGTTGAAGAAGATTTACTATATTTCCTTATTTCAAACTCTTGATATCCTATGATTTCGAATGTTCGAACCTTCAATATATTGAAAATTCGATCAAATTATTCGTCCCTTCTTGAATTAAAACAGCTGCGGCTCTGATATACTGCTCTTCAGATTCCAATTTCGCGCAATCTAATTAAAGCGAAGTCTCTGAACCAATCCACTCTAGACGAGATTCCTATTTCTTCCGCAACTGATTTAAAAATTTTCTGTGAAAACAAGGTAATTTATATGTTTTCTATTTTACTCCATGAAAATTTCCCAATTTGCATATATTAATTCCTTCAACGGAAAACCTAATAGGAACGGGATTCTTGCAAAACAAATTTGAATATTCACGAGGATTCAACGTTAATATATATCCATAGTGGATTTCAGAAAGAACCCCAGGAGATATTTTTACTCGAAACTCAAAAGGCCAAAAAGTTATTGGAATAGATTATGAAGTAAACTTGTAGGCAGGATTATTTGACGATATACGTAGGGGGTCCCAAAATACCCGGCCTGCCCTAGAGATGGCGGTAGTTGTATTGGAAAGTACACAATCTACAAAGTAGATGTTTCAAGTTTGAAGACGCTGCGTTGATTAGTAATTGTTTGGCAGTCATCATTAGCGAAAGATTTTGGTGAATTTGTGAAAATGGAGAAAATTGGTGATCGACCTGTGGTACTTTTATTTGAAAGGCTTCAGCCCAACGAATATGAAAGCTGAACTGGATAATACTCTGGGTGAGTCTGCTCATTCGTTTACATTAGCAAAATATCGGGTAGAAGACTTTGAACGAGTTCGTACGAGCTGCCAAGACGAGCATTGCAGTGGTCGATCAATGAGGTGATGACTCTTGAAAAAAATATACGAAGCGGCTTTGAATGATCATTGACTCAAAGTGCACGAGCTAGCAGACTCAGTAGATATTTCAAAAAGTGATATGAATCGTACAGCCTCTGAAAGCTGCGTGCAAGTTGTTTCAATTGATATTTAGCGAAGCTTCACAGCAACAAAGTAGAATTATCGCATCGTTTCATAACGATGGATGAACATAAGTCCATCACTTCACACCCGAGACAAAAGAAACAATCAAAACAATGGACTCAAAAGGAAGATTCAGCTCCAAAGAAGGCAAAACCGTTTCATCTGCAAACAAGTGCATAGTATCGGTTTTTTGGGGAGGGAATATTTCCATTGATCATATTAAAAAAGGTAAAACTATCAACAGCGAGTTTATGCGAACTTATTGCAACATTCGACTGAAGCAGCCAAGCAGAAATTGCCGCAGTTAGCTAAGGATGAAATGTTGTTTCATCAAGACGATGCACCAGCTCACAAATCTATTAGCGCAATGACCAGAATTAGTGAATTGAAGTTTGAATTGATATCTCATGTACATTATCTGCCAGATTCAGTCCCCTAGAATATTTTTTTTCCCCAAACTAGAATAAATGACCCAGTGGTCAACGATGAGTAAGTGATGTCAGCATTTAATGAATATTTTGATGAGCAAAACAGTTCTTATCATGATATAGTTATCAAACTTGGAGACTATGTTGAAAAAACATTTTTTTTCAAAATTTTTGTTTTTTGGGGTACTTCTGGGACCACGTCATATGTTAAATAACAATTATTCAAGACATCCCCCATTGTATCAATGATCGAACGTAACTTGTGTGTCCTTTTCGAAATTGTGTCCCTTTTGATATCGTAATTTCAACTTCGAACAAATGGAGAAATGAAAAAAACACATTTAAATTGTGACTGCCGTGCACAAAGCCATCTGTTCATTAAGAAAGTTATATATGCTAGCACCTAATTTTTCATCCCCTAGGATGATTATCGAGGTAAAAATTTCCATCAAGTTGAGGGGGTTGATCCCCAATCTGATATTGTTTTTATACCAACTCCCACAAACGTTTGGACAGGAGGTTTGGGGGTGGATTTTTAAATTTTTTCGACACCTGATACTGTCTGAAGTTAGGTCAAATGCAATTTCTTCGTTGTTCTTAGACAAAGACTACTATAGCTTTCCCTGTAACTTGCAGTCCATTCAACAAAAATCTCGGGGTATTGCTATGCTGACGGGTACGTCAGCATTTTCCAAAATCAGGCAGCTTCAAGGCATATCGTTTTACATTATTTGAGGGGTGCTAGAAACTGCCATTGTTTTATCTGTCAGATACACTGATTTTAAGTTGGAGAGAAGGTTGAGTAATAGTATTACGATGTGAGTCCGGTATAACATTCTGTCTCTATAATATTTTCAGATTGCTTACTTTTTGCTGACGATTTGAAGTTATTCAAACAAGTAAAAACAGTTTGTGATAGGGCTCCAGAAGAATATTGATTCTAATATGGAATGGAGTCAGAAGAATAAATTATACTTTAATTTGAAAAAATGTTCGGTGCTCTCAATAACTCGTCTGAAAGAACCAATTACTTTTGCGTATCAAATGAATGAAGAGGTCCTAGAAAGAACAGTAGAAGATCTTGGAGTAACATATAATTCACAATTCTCATTTTCTAGTCATATCAAAAAAAGTGTAAAATCTGCCAATAGAATTCTGGGTTTTGTGATCAGGCGGGCATCATGCTTTTCGAGTATACATACGATTAAGCTACTATATTATTCTTTGGTGAGGCCTAAACTAGAATTTGCTTCAATTATTAGGTCCGGGGAATATCAAAAGTATCTATATGGCTTGGAAAAGCTCCAGAATGATTTACTAAGATATTCATACTTGAAACAGTATCATGTCTGGCCTGATTTTAATACCATAAGAACATATCAGCTGGGATCAGAATTGAAAATATAATCTTTGGAACAAAGAAGGAGCTTGAACTGTATGATATTTCTGCACAAAATGATAAATAATAGAAATAACTCTTCAGAAATTCTTAATGCGATTCCATTCAACATTCCTCCTCGTAGAACACGTTCTACTCTCATGTTCAATATATAAAAAATAGCAAATCCAGCAAGGGCACCACTCACTGGTTTACATTCTCAAATTAGCTAATAATTTCAACATTTTGATTGATTTAGACTGGACCTCACCCCCAGCACTTTATCGTAAAAATGTTTTAGACTGCATATTGAATCCAAGTATTTGAAACTGTTTGAGACATATCGAATACAAGTAATTGAGACTGACTTTCCACATCTCCACAATTTTAGACTTAGTTCATCTCCTACAATTATGGGCATTGACTAATAGGTAGTAAATATAATATAAGATAATATTTTCATGTAAATATTTGTAATTCACCTTATTTATCCAAGTAATCAGGCTGAAATAGCCTGTTTGGGTAATACATAAATGAATGAATTTTACTTGGCAGTTGAAAATAATAGTTTTCTTATATTTGTCTTTCACTGAATTTGAGAGGAAAATGCATATAACACGTTTAAATATCTAGAGAATATTAATAGTTATGAAAATTTATAAGGTCCAATAAAATGAAACACCAATTTTTGTTGGGCAAAATATATGAAAATTGATAGAAAGGAGTTTTTTCTATAGTTTTCCAACATTTTTCATTCAATAAAGTTGGCACAAAAATGTATTCTACAAGTGAAAGTGCATAAACTGTGTCAATAGAAATAGGCACAGGTGAAATAAAAATTAACGATTTCAGTAAGGCTAAACAAAATGAAAAATGCAATTTTTTCGTTCACAGACCCCAAAAAAATTCTCACTGGTGGGACATTTCGTTCGAATTCAGTAGTATTCATACTGTATACAGAACTAGTTATTGCCCGCGGCTTCGCCCACATAGAATTTGGTTTGTGACAATAAACTCCGCGAGACACTATTTCAAACAAATAGTTTAATTCTTGTTTTATCAACCAAAAACTTCAGGTTTCCAACTTCAAAACTGACGAACCTCAATTCAATCTTTGAAACTCCATTTTTCATCCTTGGGGATGGAAATCTCTGATTCTTTTCCTTGATGCTTCTTTACGCTTTACAAAGAACCTACCTGCATATTTGAGGTTCAGTAGCTTCGGCTGTACGTAAATATAACAACTAGTAATTTATATTTTTTATTTCAAAATACAGTAACTAAATGCCAACTGCACTTTTATAAAAGTTGTAAAAACATGGAAAGTTTCAATTCTCTTTTCTTCATTATGATTTCCTACTACGTAGTTAAGGCTATATCCATCAATTTATTTTACAATTATATTAGTATAAAAAGAGTTGATGCCTTTTCATTCACAGGTTGTATCAACTCAATTTGTTTCTATAATTTTTTTTGGTATGGAGGTACGCCACTGACTTATACAAAGAAAACTCACCGACAACGATCATCCGTTGGTGTTCAGTAACAGTTTCGAAGAAAGGCGCCTCTCCAGAAACTTCGCACCTGTATATTCCAGTCGAAGAAAGTTGAACTGAATTCAAAACTACTACGCTTTCTGTGGAGTTGTGCATCTGAAAAAGAAA
This sequence comes from Leptinotarsa decemlineata, assembly GCF_025532065.1. Taxonomy (NCBI): domain Eukaryota; kingdom Metazoa; phylum Arthropoda; class Insecta; order Coleoptera; family Chrysomelidae; genus Leptinotarsa; species Leptinotarsa decemlineata. The sequence goes on from NW_027412688.1 coordinate 29,571,316, forward strand.
ATAGCTTTGTCAGTCAGTTGAGTAATCGCCGTTTTCATCGCATTGTGAATAGCGGCGGTTTTCGATCAGAAAATATAGTAGAGGTGGGTAGATAAATTCGATATACGAGGAGTGTTAGTTTGTGACAAAATGTTATTGATGTAATGAAGAATCAGCATACAAAATTGTATACCAATTTTTGTATGAGTTTTTTAATCGGTTTCATGATCATATATTGTGTCTGTTTTATTGCACGTAAGTCATTCCTGTAAGAATATCAGAATTTTCATTCACCTTTCCTAGGTTCATTCACCTTCCAGAATCTGAAGTATGGAGGGCATTATACCGTCATTAGAATCAAAAATCATTTATCGAGAAGATTTTTCGGAAATTGTTCTATTCTCAAAATTTTATTTTCAAGATGAAATGTAATATATATGTCGAAGATCTTAAATGGCTATATAAACATTCGATGTAGTACAAAAGGTTCTCTGACATCAATTTGTTGCAATTTTGCCATATTTATTTGAAATCGAAAGCCAAGTACGATCTATCTCTAAAGAACTGTTTGATATGTCGTTTCAACCTAAATCAATCTTTCCAGTGGCGGAATTTCCATATTCGGTGGCTTCAATATCCACAATATCGAATGGCTCAAATTTTCAAATATCAACGACGAATAAGGTCGCGAAGCTGAGGCTTTTGCAATGAGCAGCAGACTTACTCAGATTATAAATGAGCCAACTAGGATTTCTGACCGTGTTGGAGAATATGTTAGTCTTCTGGATCGATCTCTAACAACCTATCCAGAAATTTACACAGTCGCCATAAGGTCTCCATTGGGATCTTCTGACCACAAACTCATTTCAATATCGAGTTAATTACCGATAAATGTTGGGGAACAATCTAACCCGTGCAAAGTTTGGCATTACAGATCAGAATGGGAGTGTCTTCAAGACCATTTCCAAAATTTCCAGTGGCTAGATATTTGTTTCAGCTCTGAACATCCTTCAACTTGTGCTTCTGAAGTCACGGACGTTATTCAATCATCCATGGATGGATACATTTTTTTTTCAATGAAGTGACCTTCTAACGGCAAACCATTCAACAAAAATTGCGAGCAAGCTGTCGCCTTCAAAAATATCGCCTACCGGCAGTAGTGCAGAAATTCCAGTACCGAAACAACAGCTACAAACTTAGGATAAGGTTTCCAAAGCAATTTGTGACTTTGTTAATGTGAAGTAGGTAACTTGTCCCTACAATTGTTGGCTGGTTCGTACTTTAAGTTGAAATATTTCGGGAGAAAACAGTTGTTCATTTTTCTACTTCATCACCATCAAAAAATTGGAAAACAAAAAAAAATTTTAAGAAGTGTTCGATAATATATGAGTACAAAACCGAAAAGTTTTTTTTTTCAGAATACTGATCTCCCCTAAAACTTTTTCTTCAATTCAAATGAAATATTTCTTCTAGGTTGTAAGACACGTTTGATCTCCTGCGCTGTAAACCTTTGCATGTAGAGCTTGGTATAGATGATGAGGTTCTTCTTCAAAATGTAACGAACAGATACTAATGGCACACTCAATAAGAGCACGTTTTTTCCTAGATTGTGATTTTTAGGAAGTCCGAACAGTTTATGTAGTGAGGTTCTAGACTTCTCAGATGGCGTAAATCCATTCAATTCCCCAATAATTGATTCTAGGAATAATTCCATTTGGCCAATACACTCCGTATGTATGATATGAATTCCTCGGATCTGATGATCCAAATAATCCAAATCGATTGTACTATAATATTTTGTTTTAGGAACATAATGGAGAATTAGTTCCTTCGCTTCATCTCGCGCTTGCAGTAATTTTCTTGCATAGTCAGCATATCACATTCGAGAAATTACCCAGGAAGCTGTATAAATTTCCTAACAGAGCTATTCATCCCGTTAGGAAGATGTATCGCTAATATTTCTGTTCTTCTTCAGTGATTATGGATCATACTCAAAACATAATTCTAAAAATATTACCTCAGCGTTGTGAACATCCTCTTTCATTGAATTTTCATTTCATCATGTGGTCAGGTACTGTTTTTTTTATTTCTGAGTCATACATGAAAGAGTCTATAACTCGGGCGATGGTAATTAGTAACAGGTTGACTAACGCCTGCATTGTTATCTAACCTCAAATAGTCGTCACTATTTAAGAAAAAAATTATTTTCATTAGGCTTTCAGCAGAGGCGGACACAAATCAAAAATTTCCAATAGAAAAGAGGAATGAGTTACACTTCATTTCAAAGGTCGTTTAGCCAACTTTCCAATAATAACACATACTTGACCTTTTCTTTTGGACAAATTATGTAAAACGTGAAGATACCCAAGTAACGAGTGTTTTGCAATAAAACAAAAAATTCAAACAGTAATAAATTTTGCCCTCAATGTCCTCTCCAACATCCAAAAAACTTTTCGTGAAGTTCTCTGCAGGAAGATAGTATTTTTTCTTGAAATTTCAAGTAGGTGTTTCAACTATCGATTTCACGTGCCTCCATGGAAGTAAATCTACATTACATAAGTCTGGTGATTATAGTGGCCCTTCCATTGCTCCTGTTCAACCAATTCAGCTTCCAGGAAATTTGTCATTCAGCCACTGTCTGACACAGTATCGTGAAGCACCATCATGTTGAAAGAGAATAAGTTCATTTCGCAAAATCATTTTACCAGCCGTATCAATTTTTTTTTTACATTTTCTCCGTAGAGGTATAGTCCAAGTAAAAGATATAGTGCCCCCTACCTTCGACCAGTTCCCCTTTAATAAAATAGTTAGGCAGCTAACTAATGCATGGTTAATTTTTCAACAATTCCCTAGGATAATCGTTTGTGAATTATATCAAACAAATTATCTGTTTCTTGTCAGTGACGAATAGTTCAATAATATTTCGTGATATTTTTCGAAGATCTCAATTCCTCATTGTTGAAACAGCTCTGAAACCACCTGACTGTCATTCAAAAACTCCTAAGTCAGTAGGGGACTAATGCCTCAGTCATCATATGAGCATAATTAGAGTATTGCAGTACAGTGCGTGTCATTTCTCTTTGAAAGATTATGAAACAAAATTTCACATACACTGTGCCAGATTCGCTGCAGCTGAATAAGCAACTGAACCGTGGAAAGCAACAAAAAACTCCTGTGTGTTGTATGAGGCGTTGAATAACCCACTCTCTTTGAACATATCTATTTTATTCACTGGACTATATCCTTTTTCATCCGTCAAAAAACGGAAAATATACAATTTTGATCTCAAATTCCAACGAAAACTTTCGACATACGCCTACCGCCTGAACAAACGAATTCGTTCTCAACTTATATAGAAACTCAAGAATATGTAACACGAAAAGGTCGATATTCAATCTATTTCCAATTTCTGTCAACAGTGTTCGAGCGTCAAGTGATACATCACGAATACTTGTGAGGAAGTCGGCTGGTAAAATTGATTGCATCATGTTTTAATAGTCGAACACCGTTCTGCGGACTTTCGTGCAGGGAGATTGATGTTTTGAACGATTAGATTCCTAGATTGCAATCGACAGCTCTCATATTATTGAGTGGCAAAGGTGGGAAGGATATCTGAGGCAAAAGGTTCTATTTAATATGCTGTTACCTTGAGAATTTCCCAACACGATCACAATAATTGATAACTACTCACCATCGAATCAATTCTTCAACTTTTCATAGCCATAGATGTTTATCATATTCTTCTGAACATAATTTTGGCCGTCCATAAATTGTTTGACTCCTGTTATTCAGTACCTTACATCTGCATAAAATGTGACGAGCTATCTCTGTTACTTTAATGTATCGCCTGCAGCTGAGGTCTACGTTATTGTACCATCCTTTGATCATCCGTATTCGCCATATTAACCAGTATTTTTGATTAGATGTGATATCATATGAGAATTATGATACCTAGTATGAAGTCAATCTATTCCTACCAAGGTACATGTCGACAAGCTTTACAGAAAACGGCCCAAGCGAAGCTCTCTGACTTACAGAGACAGGCTTGTCTGGATATCAGTGGTGCCATCAGTACCACACCGTCAGCGGCCTATCAGATCCTTCTAGATCTACCCCCTCTCCACATTTTTCTGGAGATCGAGGCTAGATGGACTACATAGAGACTTGTGCACTTTGCCAATTGCACAAATAAATTTACGCAGAGTGCAACAGACTTTTGCTTGACACTAGAAGTCACAGCATTCTGGAAATGACCTCTTACTTCATGCCTCCAACTGTCAAATACTGGCTGTCTTATAAAGTACTATTCCCGAGTAGAGAAGACTGGATTCTTCAGGAGAAGAAAATATTAAAAGCACATAGTTTTTGGTTCACAGAGGGATCAATAACACCTTCTGGTTCTTGTGCAGGTGTTTTTAGTCGCAGACCCAGGACAGAGATATCTACCTGCTTAGGAATTTATGCGACTGTATTTCAAGAGGAAATTCACGCTATTGAATTGTGTGCGGAGAGAGACTGTTTAAATCCAACCTCACACAGAAGTCAATAAGAATATTTTCGGACAGTCAAGCGGAGTTGGTAGCTCTTGGCTCCTATCGAGCAACGTCTAAATTGGTGGCAAATTGCCAAAAACGACTCTCCTCGATAGGAAGACTCAACAGATTGTCTTTGGTCTGGATTCCTGGCCATACTGGCCTAGAAGGCAACGAAGCTGCTGACTCCCTTGCATCGGACCAGAACCTGTCAATGGCATGTGGCATGGCTTTGGGCTTTACCAAACAAACTTTGAACACCTGGATGACGAAAAGATTTATGGACTTCTGGCAGAATCTTCCAGGATTTCCCACTCCAAGGCGTTTATTCACACTTCAAAGCTTGATACCAAACAGTTATTGGACTACAGTAGGGATGAACTACGATATCTAACAGGCCTTCTCACAGGTCACTGTCATTTGAATAATCATATGCAGAGACTTGGACTATTGAAAGACAGTGTGTGTCGCTTCTGTTTGGAAAATGATGAAACAGCAGAGCATATACTTTGTGCTTGCCCCGATGGGGATCGAATCAGGTTCTTAGAGTTTGGCAGAGCCGTACTCTTACCATCTGACCTGAAAGACCACTCACCATACAAACTAATCGGCTTCGTTGAGAAGCTGGGTTTATTTGGCCGAGTGTGAGTAGGTGTGAGCCACAATAAACTCTTGCGGGTTACAGTGGAGAGTCGAATAGACCCACTAACTTCAGAAGTAACCTAACCTAACCTATATGTCGGCATTATTCACGAGATGAGGCTGCTACTAGCTAACAATATTTCTTTTAGATTAAAATTCAACTGACCCAGGAACTGAAGGTAAACGATCATTGACAAGCCCATTTATGGATGAATAAGTACGTGAACATGAAAAATTGTCGAATTTGGGACGATACCAATCCACGTGAGATCTAAGAGCGACCAATGATCGCAGTTCTGACATGGAAAATTGAAAACGGAATGATTCGGGAATTTCAAAAGATAGTAATTATTTGAAATTGAATTGAAGGGGTTATATTTTTTTTTGTTGTTGTTGTTGAATTTCCTGAAAACTGACGTAGAATCGGAAAAGCGTTTGAACCTTGCATGAAAGGGATTTGGAAAGGACAGAGAACATACTAGAAACAACAATATGCCAAAGTATAATTCGAAAGTATATATATATATATATATACAACAGCGGTATATACCGCTGTTGCCCTTTATACAGTGAATACCAAATATTATTCAAAAGAAGGTAATGAAATCTATTGCCTATTTTGTGATACGACATCACATGCAACTCAAGACTGTTTGAAGGCTCAAAAACTTTCAATTGACGAAAGAAAAGCTACAATAATGTAAAAAAAAGATACGTTTTTTTTGTCTGAAAACCTACCATACCAACAAGAGTTCTAAATTTTCCGTTGAATGTTTGCTCAAAAAAGCATTATACACTTTTGTGTTCTGAGTTATATGTGATTAGAGACGTCGTGAGTAAAAAGGTAGATATCCAAGACAAAGTTGAAAATTATTTGACAGGTAACTTTTCTTATTGTCAAAATTGTCACAAATAATAAAGAAATATTTGTAAGAGCCATGCAATATTCTGGATCTCGAAGTTAATATATATTAATCGAATGTGCAACTGATTTACTATGTGAAAAATTACCCGAAGAACACATAGTACAAGGTGTTTCTGAAGGACTCTAGTATGATATAAAAATCAAAAATGAAACAATTAGTGGACACAACACTCCAAAAGTGGGGCAAACCGCTGACACGTGTTTCTGGCTATTGGCCTCATCAGCGCGGTGCAGCCAAGTGTAAAGGTGGGCAACACTTGTTTGCCGAAAGCAGGAAACAACACATATGCACGGAGTCAACAACAGGAGCCAACCGCACATTTGCTTTCGGCAAACAAGTGTTGCCCACCTTTACACTTGGCTGCACCGCGCTGATGAGGCCAACAGCCAGAAACACGTGTCCGCGGTTTGCCCCACTTTTGGAGTGTTGTGTCCACTAATTGTTTCATTTTTGATTTTTATATCATACCCACTCGATAAAATCTCTCTCTGTATTTATATCCTGGACCCGGATGTCACGCAGGTAGCTATAGCTGTCTACGTGGTGATGTTAGATGTAGCCTGGGAATTCTAGGTCTTCTAACTGGAACCACAAATGTGCGGTTGGCTCCTGTTGTTGACTCCGTGCATATGTGTTGTTTCCTGCTTTCGGCAAACAAGTGTTGCCCACCTTTACACTTGGCTGCACCGCGCCAAGTGTAAATATATATATATATATATATATATATATATATATATATATATATATATATATATATATATATATATTTATATATATATATATATATATATATATATATATATATATATATATATATATATATATATATATATATAATCAGAATAGAATCTCCGACTGGTTGTTCCAAAAAGGATATATTAATAGTGGAACAACAAAATATTTGCAATTCGGTGATCTATTTGTAATCGAATATTTGAAAAATGAAAATATTATACTGAGTGATACAGGAACTTATGACTTTGAAAAAGAAATTCAATTATTCTTAGAATCATTCTGACGGGGACAACTGAGAATTTCTATAGCGGATGTTATTGGAATCAAGAATCCAACAGAAATGAAAACACAAGATGATCACGAAGACGAAGTTCTCAAGCATTTCAACGAGACAGTTATTTAATGTCTAGAGGATATAATATATGAGTTACATTCATCACGGAAAAAAGGTCATCCTACGATTTTGAATACTGAACGAGTAGCCTGACCAAAATCAATGTCCACAACGAAGAAACTCAAGATTATTGGTGAGCTGGAGGATTATGATAGAGTTTCGATGGAATGGAATGAAACATCGCCAAGCAATAATTCAGGTCAATTTGAGTTATGACTGGAACAAATTGATTTTTTTAAGTTTATGTGATGTCATGAGACAACTTAGTGGTGGAATATCAATCGATACTTCACAGAACCACATTAGAAGTAATAGTTTCTGTACAATTACTACTAGCTAAGTCAATAAAAATGAAGTGAATATTGAAGGCTCCGTCAGCTCCTTGGTAGTGAGGATGGTGATAGCGAATGATATGATAATAGATGAGCTACTGCGGTGGAATTTTGGCAAATCCCCAATTAATTATGAAGAACTCATGACTACTGTGTTATGTGATTGCGAAGTAACTATAAACTCTCGACCACTGACATACGTATCTGACGATGAAAAAGATTTCGTGCCTATAACACCATCCATGTTTCTCAATAAAAACTACGATACGGAGATTCAGAGATACCGGATAGAAAAAAAAACAAATCAATATAGTTTAATAAACTATAGTTTAATAAATTATATTGATTAGTTTTTTAATATGGATTTTCATCAAGTATCCCAGTTCTATTCAATTATACCGGATAGACGTCTTTTGATGAGAAGACTCAATTATATTCAGAAGCTGAGAGAAGGTTCACGTAGTCGATTCAGGAAAGAGTATTTGGCAGAATTGCTCCATACTGGTCAAAAACGAATAGGAAATCTGGAAGTAGATGATATTTTTTTCATTGATAACTGACTGAAAGAGACGGGATCCAAAGAGTAGCAAGAGTTAAATGGAAACGTGGAGAACTAATTTGACCGATTCAGAGATTATATTCTCTGTAAATTGTATCTGGAGATAATAGTGAAGGAGAAGAAAACTGAGGTGGTTTGTTTGAAGGTGGTTGACAATATTTTGTGGGACATTTCATCAGTTCGAACTTCCATTGTCTCATAAGATATATATTGATTTGAAATCCCTGAAATAATCTGTAAAAAAATTCAAGGCATTTTATTGAACTACTAGAGAAGATCGAAGTCAAAAAGTAGAATCAACTGATAAGTTTCGACGTGGAAAGCCTCTACACCAACGTTTTTGTCGGGGAAGCACTTCATATCATACAGAACAAGCTATCTGAAGATGGGAACCTGGAAGATAGAACGAACTTATCAATTCAAGTAATTATGGAATCACTAGGATGTTGTGTACGAAACTGCTACTTCCAACCGAAGGACGCATTTTTTACGCAAGATGAGAGACTGCCAATGGGATCGCCACTGTCACCGGTTATAGCCAATATATACATATGGAGTGGTTTGAAACTCTAACCATTGAACAAGGCCACAAGAAGCCCCGAGTTTGGTTGGGATACGTGGACGACACCTTCATAATATGGAATCACGGGAATGCAGAACTAGATACTTTCCTGAAGCACATCAACAACGTGAGTTCTTCCATCACTTCAACAGTGGAGAATGGAGTCCACACAAATTGCCATAGTTGGACGTATTGGTGAAGAGGACCGAAACTAAAAGGGAAACATCTGTATATCGGAACCCCACTCACACGGGGCAGTATCTGAACCAGGAATCCAACCACCATCAATCGACTAAGACAGAAATCATCAACACTCTACTAGACCGTACTTTCAGGCACTGCAATACAAAGGAAGGTCTCGAAAAGAAACTAGGCATCATCGAAAATGACCTTCAACGAAATGGCTACTCCAAAGTGGTAGTGGAACAGGCTTTAGCTACAAGACAGCAAGAGTTCCACAAAGAAGGGAAGTCGCTACAACCAGTACTAGTACTTTCCTACATCAGAGGATTGTCGAAAAGGATAAGAAGGATTGGGTCCAAGTATAACATCAGAACCTGCTTCAGGTCTGGGAATACTATTCGTAGCAGTCAAAAATCAAAATCAAAATCAAAAAATCTTTATTTCCGTAGACCTAGGGAAGGCATGGAAAAAGTCACATTACTCAGTACAATTACAATGAGGTCACAATCATAAAACAACATAATTATAAGATATACTATATAACATTTAGACCATAAAAGGGATACAAAAATTAAAATTTAAAACTTCAAATCAGACTGAAAAAATTCATCAAGTGAATAAAATACCTTTTCACATAATAGTTTCCGAACTTTTTGTTCAAAGAGCTTTACACTAGTTATTTTTTAATGGATATTGCGAGCTTTGTACAGTTTTATTGACATGATATGAGGTCCATTAGTGACCTTGGCTAACTTATGACTAGGAATTAAAATGTTATAGTTTTTTCTCAGGGTGAAGCCCGAAAGAAGACATGTATCATCTCTGTTCTGAAAACCAGCCCACCACCAGCAATAATTGCAATTACCGGATACCCTGCGAGTGAAGAGAATCATACATCGGTGAAACTAAGAGGCCATTGAAAGTTTGCATTGCCGAGCAAAAAAAACACACGCAGCGAGAAGAAACCAACAAATCTGGAATAGCAGAGTATGTTTGGACTCATCAACATAACATCAAGTGGGCTCAAGCTGAAATCATCCACAAGTAGGAACACTGGTTTAGGAGAAAATTCAAAGAAGCCGCATATATGTTGTCCAACAATGCATTTAGCCAAGCTAGCGTAGAGATACGCAACATATGGAAACCTCTAATCAAGCGGAACACGACCAACTCCCGCCACACGACCAGATGGTTGCGAATTTTCAAAGCAGAACGAAAAAAAAAGAAGGACGAGAAAGAAAATGATGAGTAGACCTTCAAAAAGTAGGAAAAAGACGTCGGCCAAGGCCCAGCTGCCACCAGATATGGCCGTTAAGTGAAAAATCGAGATCGCTACGTGTTTTTATTGTTTCCTCATCATTGTTTCGATTCATTTCGCAATCATTCATTTCCGAAGTCAATGGCAAATGAAAGAGAGTGTTGAATCTTCATTATGAGTTATTTTTGAGCTCCTGTTTATAGTTGTTATGAAAAACAGAATATGTTGTTGACTGTCAGAGAATGAAGTAATAAGTTGGAAAGTCATAAGTTCATCTGTTACTTTCTCATTTACAAAATAAAATCCATTCCACATATTTCAAATAGGTCTTGTAAACAACTGAAATTTTTCGATGACATCTCACACACATTTGAGTTTCAAGATAGAAAGCGCTCACTGGAAAATCTTATACTTATATTCATGCATTTTGAATTGAATGGAAATATACATTATACAAAATGAATGTTCAACTTTTATTTTTTTTGAATTCCCTAGTAGATTCACTCAACTCTCCTGCTCCTGCAAAACATGAAATGATAAATGAATCACTCGACCCCATTTCTCAAATCCAACATTCAGTAATAGATTTTTTTTGCACACCCACCCATAATGAAAATGTTTGTACGTTGCGCTAAGTGCCGAATGATGTATCTGTTTGTTCCCAATGAAATGATATTTTTTTTTGGAGCGCCGCAGCTCATCCACAAAAGCTTCCCGTAGAGGGACTCCATCAAATATTATTCAATTAGACCATTTCCTTTTAAGGTCGTGAGATGTTTTTTCCTAATGATCTGTTCGAAAAATATTTGGTGTTTTCGCAAACAACCGTATTTTATTCCTAAACCTTGCCAAAGCAGGGCCGGAGTTGCCTAATTTCAGATCGGGATCGCCCACCTTGCGAGTGAAATGAACACTTGACCAAGCTTTTTTTAAAGTTTTTTTGAAGCTGTTTTAAAGTACCCTTCAAAAGGTTCATAAAAATACTGTTCATATAAAAAAATCATTGACAGAAAATATGTTTCATAGAGAATGTTTTGCATTCTCAACAAGTTTTGTGCATCTGAAATATTTTCGTTCTTGAAAAAAATTGCTCCTTGTAGGGGAGCTCTTCACTGAACTGAATTAATGATACTACGATGAAATCACGAGGCAGGTGCACTTCATTTCCATACCTCAACCTATCAGATCTACATACCAACTGTCCTCATTAGATTGTTATGTTGATTTGAGAAAATCTTGAATACTATTTTCACTTTACCGCAGTCATCATTGAGATGGTTCGAAGTTCCCTAAGATGCGTTAAGAGCAATGCTTCTGGTTCAGACCGGATAATATGCCACAAAATTGCATTTTTTTTGATGAATCATTCTTCCTTCCTCATAAACTCCATCATAACCAGTTGCCAATTTCCAAAATTTCGGAAAGATGGATTGGTTATCCATATTGCTAAGTGTTACTCACCTACAGCCCTTCCTGACCTGAGACCAATTGCAATCCTCCCATGTTCCTCTGAAGTAGTGGAATTGATACTGAAAGATCAGTATGTCAATGAAAATCATATTTTAACATCCGTTCAATCAGACTTCAGATCACAACTTACTACCAACACGGTCTGTCAATTACTGAAGATCTTTTTAAAGCTGCAGATGACGATAATGTGACTTGTTCAGTACTTCTGGATTATAGCAAAACATTCGACACTATTGATCACGAGATTTTGTGCAACAAACTTGTCTACTTTGGGTTTTCTCAGAAAGCAGTGTCACTTTCAGGAAAATATCTGAAACATCATACTCAAAGAGTTTTTGTGGATGGAGTTGTATCGGATGTTCTACCGGTATCAAAGAATGTATCACGAAGATCTATCTTTCGGTCCTCACTTTTCAGCTTATACACCTGCGATTTTCATCAGTTTGTCAAAAAATGCAGGAAACATCACTATGCCGACACGCAGTTATATTTCTCTTTTCCGCCTTGTGATTCTACCTCTGCCCAGTCGGATATTACTATACTTTAGCCCAAAAGCTCAAGCTAAATCCTAATAAATCTGCAATAATGATGTTTGGACCCAAGAAGAACGGAGAGCTCACCAACTCAATTTTTCAAGTCCGCATCGAAAATGAAAGACTTTCCCCCGTTACAGAGATGAAAAACTTAGGATTATGGTTTGATCTAGAACTTCGCTTCACTAAATATGTCAGCTATCTGAACCAAACTTCTTATAACGTCCTCAGGCAGCTGTTTGGACCTGCTTTGAGACAATTGGATGTTCTTCGTCTACAGCGTATTCAGAATAGCTGTCTTCGTTTCGTCGAGGTATTTTCAGAGTCACTCGATATGATAATTTTTTCATTCAAATATTCGAGACATGCTTCCTTCTGCAAATTCGGGAAATAAAAACTGATTTTTCGAATCTACAGTACTTCATTTGTATATTAGTAGACCATTTGAAATTTTAAAAATGTAATGGGTAGATGAATATACAAATAAACGGATGGATGGATAGACGGATAGATGGATAGATGAATAAATTGATAAATGATAGATAGATAAATGGATTGTTGGATAGTTGTGTAATGATGTCAAGAATGCTTTCAATAACGCATCCCAGCATCTCATCCTAGATGTTTTGCACAGGAGAAGAATAGACAGCAAACTGTCGGATAGAATTTTTCGAAAAGCAGAAGGTGCAACTGAACAGAGAAGTTTCACAAGGATCTGTATTGAACCCTGTGAAACGTCTTGTATGACGATCTTTCGGAAATGATCACAACTATAAAATATGCCGACAATGTGGTAGTTACTGCGAAGAACGCGAGCACACCGAAAAACGAAGCAAAAACAGGACTACAAAGGGTAGCGAATTGGATGCAAGAATATCTGCTACAAACAGCTCCACGAAAAGCTGAAACAGTACTGTGAACAACAGAAAGGAAAATGTCACATACACTTCGTTGTTAAAAACATGTTGGTAACACTGAACTGTGAAATATCCAGGAATATGGGTAGACATGGAGCCTACTTTTGCAGAAGACATCAATAAAATAATTCTAAAAGCAAAAAAGTAATGACTGTCCTCTTATGTTTTCCACCAAAGAAAAAACTCTCTGTAAATGTATGTCACTAAAAATTGCTAGATGGTGCTCGGGCGTAAAAAAACGTCGTTGAATATAAAAATCTGTCGTCAAAACTTGCGAAAATTCGAAGAATAATATTTATCAAGATATGTAGTGCTTACCGAACTATATCGTGATATATTGATATTGGTGTTATGGCAAGGTTTTCTTCATAGAACTGCTTTTAGGAGAAAAAATGAAAACATACCATGGCACATCGAAACAACTTGCTAGGAAAAATCAGATTCAGTAGGATGATGCATGATATGAACGCTGGACTATTCTCGATATTCAGGTGTAGCTGAATAGGAGAAATGTCGAAATGGACTATTTCTCGACACAGTCCCTCTCAAAGCATGGATGTTATAGAAAATACCCATTCAAATGCCGAAACAGGTTCAGACAAGTACCCATACTGTTAAAACGTTAATGATGTGAAAGACGTCCCCTTCTCGTGCAACAGATGGGGAAAAAACCGATTACAATATCATAGAATTACCCTAACTATATTTGATGCAACAAACATGATGACGTCTCCTTTCTCAGGAGAAACAGGATAGAGAGTAACATAAGAAACCATGAAAGACATCATACATACCAAAAAAAAGACAGGGAAAGGAGATAAATATTTGAAAAAGGAAAAAATTGGGATATTTCTCTCGTAGATGTAAAGATGGTTGAATAGACAGATAAATGGATAAATGAATAGAAAAATATATTGAGATGAAGATTTTTCCACTGTGCCTCGATTGTTCTTCAGTTTTAGATATTTCTTACAGCGCCGAATTGAAAGAAAATGCAGAATTTACCAGCCTCTGTAGTAACCAGTTCTGTCACTTATTGATGGATAGCACGTAATGCATCAAAATACCCATTAATAATACAAAAATCGTTTAGAGATGTCTAGGACAAAATATTTCGAATAGAAACTTCATGATTCGATCAACTGAGTTATATATCTAAAGCAAATGGAACATCAAACGTTCAAGCCAGTCTCTATATACCTACACAGTAGGTTTAATGGACTGACGCCTATCAGAAAACAACTACTCCCCTGGCTAATACCACGAAGGGCGTTGTATTATATCAGACAGGCGTCAGTGCAGGAATCTTCACAGAAAATGTCCTGCATATGCAATTGGCAATACAACTGAAAGAGTCGACCTTCAATTATGGAACGGGCACACTTGCAGACCGGTTTCGGGCTTATTAGCCCGACGCCTGTCTGATATAATCCAACGCCCTTCGTGGTATTAGCCAGGGGAGTAGTTGTTTTCTGATAGGCGTCAGTCCATTAAACTTACTGTGTAGGTATATAGAGACTGGCTTGAACGTTTGAAGTTCCATTTGCTTTAGATTTGTTTACTGCCAGTCTTCAAGCATAGCCCATTGACTAATAAGACAGTTTTTTCTCCTTATTCAGAGGAATCGGGCAAATTACGGATATGCAGTTGGTTAGTACCTCGTCCACTAGATGGAGTGACATTTTTGATGTTCGCTCCAACTTCGGAAGAGGAATGAAATACTCTGAAAGAATTTCGATTTTCAATTGTGGAATATCATTGACTTTAGGTCGATGATGGTCACTATCTTGCACTGATGAGTGGCTAATAAGCCCGAAACCGGTCTGCAAGTGTGCCCGTTCCATAATTGAAGGTCGACTCTTTCAGTTGTATTGCCAATTGCATATGCAGGACATTTTCTGTGAAGATTCCTGCACTGACGCCTGTCTGATATAATCCAACGCCCTTCGTGGTATTAGCCAGGGGAGTAGTTGTTTTCTGATAGGCGTCAGTCCATTAAACCTACTGTGTAGGTATATAGAGACTGGCTTGAACGTTTGAAGTTCCATTTGCTTTAGATTTGTTTACTGCCAGTCTTCAAGCATAGCCCATTGACTAATAAGAAATGAATGAGAAATATGAAATCAAAAACAGTTTTGTTTTCATTTGGTACTGGTAACTTGCAGAAATATTATATGAGTGATGAAATAACATCGGTTCCTCCTGATGTAAAACTAGGTGTTCTCCAAGAATCTGTTTTGGGTCCATCGATATTCTTGATTTTTTATCAAGGCCTTGTCTGAATTCATATCAGATTCTCATATAACTATGTATATCGACGGTACTACAATCAATCCATTTATTGACGAATTTAGTAGTTGGTATCAACGTAACAAACGAATTTCAAATAACTATAAGTCAGTATCGACGGAATCAAAGGGATTTTTTTTGTGATTTATTCACTCCAAATGACATAAAACTAACCGATCATTTCAGATGAGAAGCTCACCGGGGTAGTTTCAAACAAAGAGTGAACTCAGTTTGGCTCATTCTTCAACCAGACAGTTGAAACATTGTTTGGATAGGTTTGGTTTACTTAATGTTCATTTTGCGAATTTATACTCCCACATCAGTTTGAACATAAGAGCTTGAGGATGTACGAAGGAATTTCATCCCTCAGAAACAACTGATGAAATTAATATTCAATCTGGGGTACCGAGAAAGTTGTAGACCAATTTTTAAAAGAGAACGCTTGTTGATTGCACTCGCAATATGAAATGTGTCGTTTTTGTGATTAGGAACCTTGATTTGTACATATACTTGAGAAGTACACGCCATACTACTGTTCTGATGGTCCCTTCACATAAGACCATTTCAAAAAAATCTTCATTGTACAATGCCATTTTTATAACGGACTGCAGCTTTCTATAAAAAGGTTGAATTACGAAACTATGATAAGTAAGAAAAACAAAAACTCATTACTGGACAAATATTACCACAGCCGTAAGGAATATTCAGAGAATACTTCCAAAGAAGAATAATGAGACTTTTAATCGCTGTGATGTTTAAATCTTTTTTTTTGCGTCAGTTACAGTGTTCAGACTTATGACCTCCTTTTTATGACTGCTGCAAGCAGTTTGCGAAAGTCTTCATCTTTGTATATGCAGATATTCATTTTGATTTTAATTTGAAATTTTTCATTTCATCAAATGACGTACTGCAAAACGTGTGTTTATTTGTTGACCTACCAAATACAAAGAGAAGCTCGACTGGTGACATACAGCCTAATGCAGGGGTCAACGCCAATCAGCCAGTCACATGGTGCAGAATACTTGAAACTGTACAATGAACTGAAGGCAGACCCAATACTAGGAATGCCCGTGGATAACACAGTTCCGCAGTACAACTTTCAAACAGATCATAACAAGTAGAGAGGACTGGCAAAACGTATCACTGGTAAAAGTGGAGGAAACTTGGTAAACAGATGGCTCAAAGACCCAAGAAGGAGTGGAAGCCGTTGTATACGGAGGCAGAGCAAAGACAAGAATCGCACTCAGCCTCGGGCATTATGCAACTGTGTTCCAGGGAGAGGTAATGAAACCATTGTCATTTTTTCCGACAGCCAGGCGGCAATTGAGACGCCCAGCTCATGTCAAGTCGTCTCAAGACTGGTGAGAAGCTGTCAGAACGCACTCAAGGAACTGATTACGCAAAATAGGGTCACTCTAGCTTGGGAACTCGGACATAAACTTATAGATGCAAGCCGAATCGATAGATTGGTGGAATAAGCTCTCAGGTATGAGTCAGACGAAAGAGTTCATGAAGAAACCATCGCCCAGATTCACGGAAGACCTGCTAAACCACAACCGTGAGGTTGTAAGGGTAGTAATGGGTCTACTAACGTGACATAGCCGACTCAGGAAACATATAAGCAACATAGGTCTGACAGAAGAAACCCAATGCAGGTTCTGTCAAGAAGAGGAAGAAACCACACTGCATGTGCTCTGTGAATGCGAAGCAATTGCAAGATTGAGACACGCAAGATGCGGGGAAGGAAAACCAAAGGCTGCCAGCTATATGAAGGGGTCAATGTCAAGGCTGTGGATTCTTATCGAAAAGATCAAGCTGGAAAATGAGCTCTAATAGCCAAGGAACATCACAATAGATCTGAAAAGGTCGCCGTGAATCAGGCCATGGGCTGACACCATGGGCTGAAGACAATCTAATCTAAATCGAATCTACTACATAAACACTATTTATCGTAAATGGTGAATCAATATTATTACCATTATTTTTATTGGAATATGGTTTCAAAATAGTACTTTCGATGGTGACCAGATTTTGTTTTTTATAGGTAAAAACAAGAGAATCAGCAGATGTTGATTTTCATTTCAGCCAGAAAAATGCCGCTCGACTACTTCTGATAAATTTAACCCTAAATATCATTTATAGTATCTACATCATGAAACGCTTGTAGTTAACGTCCTCCCAATTCTTCATCATAGAAAACAGTAGGATTATAATCATTATAACTGCCATTTCATAGTAAATCTCCTGATGGTACATCTAATATAGTCTCACGTTGTTTATATCCTGATACATCCCCTCATCAAGGACGTGTATTAACAAGCATCGGGTTGCTTTCACAAGAAATTCGTGTAAAACTAGGAGATGAATGGGAATATCACGTAAGGTCTTAAGAGGATTATCTGGCTCATGCAAACACAATGGTTACTGGTGCACATTAATGTTTACATTTCAGTGGAGAGTTCGTAGCTGATTCGATGAATCAGAAAGTATAGAAAACTTAGAAGAAGGTATGGGAAATACAATGATGGATAAATGCCGAAAGTGGATAAACGTAGAATTTTTCTGGTCATCGCCAGATATTTCTTCGGCGCCAGCTTTCCAGGAGCGCTCAGGGTGATCCTGGCAAAACTGCATTCTTTAATTACATTTCATCTCTCAAGGGATTGAGCATGGGTGTAACGTTTGGCTAGTTGCGCAATTTTCGAAGTCTGTTGGTGTTGGTGTTGCTGTTGGTGCACTGGGTCCTAAAATTCTTAGTCCAGACGCTTCCTTGGCTAAAGACTCGACTATGCAATTACCTTTCCTCCTATTGTGACCTTTGATCCACCTCAGGATAATGTTATTAACTACAGAGTCTTTGGCTGAATCTTGGTGGCATTCTAGTACTAGCCCTGGGGAACACATTGTCTGTTCAATGCTAATAGGGCTTGTCTACTATCAGTGTAGAGTATTATGTTTTTGCCAGAAATGTTTTTCCTGGTTATTTCTCTTGTGGCTACTGAGATACAAGCCAGTTCTATTCCAACCAAGCTGGTATTCCTTTCCATTTTGCATTTAATCTTTAGGCTTAGTGATCTGGAGTACACTCCACATTCTGACCTTTCTGACATTCTGACCCTTCATATGCGTATTGCATTTGTAGAATCCGACTCTGTGTTGTGTTCCATTTGTATTTTGTAGGATTTATGAAACACAAACCTGGGTTCTATTGCATCACTGTTTGCCTGCAGCAGAGGTTGCGCAGTGAGCGCTTCTCGCCATAGGCTCAGCCTCAATTGACCCATCCTCACTTCGAAGCTTACACCAGCCCTGCGCAATCATAACATGGCCATTAACGCAACCTCCTCAATGTAAGCTCTAGAAATGAATTCCATTGCCGCAGTTGGTCTCATGGCTTCTGTGATGTTCAAACAAGCCAGTCGCTGTATTTGATATGGCTGTATTTGGATGACCATTGCTTGTAGAAATGTCGGTCCCCATGCGATGGCTCTGTACGTCAACGTAGGTCTTATTATTGAAGTGTAGATCCAGGTGACCACACGGCGTGAAAGACCCCATGCGCGTCCCACTATCCTCCGACATTGCTCATAAGCCACATACGCTCTTTTTGCTCTACTCTGTAGGTGAGAGTTCCGGAAGAGGTGATTCAAAAATCAAATTTCTGAAAAAATAAGCTCAATTAAAAAAAATTCATATCAACTCAAATCAAACGTTGATATGGTGCGGCCACTATCACTTTCAAACCAAAAATAAGAAGTTTCTTGCGACATACACAGATGTGAATTTCAATCAGACATGTACTTGAATGGAAAATTAGGCCAATGTGACGTCAATTCTTTTTTTGTAAAATATTTTCACTACTCGAGAGAAAGGCCCCCTAAATGATGAAAAATTGAGAAGTTGAAGAATTTGTATTATAGAAAATATTTATACTTTTTTGACCTTTCCGTTTCGAAAAACCATGAAGTAGTGACTGGAATTGACATATAAAAGTTTTTTGTGGAATTATCACATACCTTAATATCATTTTCTCAACATGTCATCCACAGAATAGTTCACATCTACAGGAATATAAGCAGTGGACAGTTATACATCCTCTTTTCTGTCAAGTATTTTGTCGAAACGTCCATTCGCTTTCAAAATTTAATAAACCCAACAATCAAATCTTCTGGCGAAATCATAAATGAATACATTTTATGTATTGACCACTTCTGTACTTCTCAGAAACGGAATCCATTGATTCTGTTTTCACAAGCTATTTCATAAACACTCGATAAAATGAAATAATGAAATTGATTTCAGTTTTTTCTACCAAATCTGTCCAAATAGTAGCGACACAAATGTATCAATTACTCAATGAATATTGGTAATAAATAATTGTTATTGATAACCACAATTCAATTCCAACAGCCGTGGATAATCAGCAAAAAATGTAGATTTGATGTCGGTTATTCATGTATTGAATTGAACCTATTTATGGGCAATTGTTTATTTCAACACTATCTTTTTGAATAATACCGTTTGAGTTATTACATGATTTTATGAAAATGATCAAATAGGTTTAGAGAGAAGCATTATGTTTTGTAATAAAAAGACTAATTAATATATCTGAAATATTGTTCTGAAACAGTGGAAATGAATATTGATTCCATGTAACTCAATTACACAAAAGTTTTTAAATGACGCATCTATGGAAGGTTATTGGTAGAAATGCTTTCTGTCTTCTCTATCATCACAAAAAAAAAGGAAATTTCGAATCACACCATCAAGGATTAAAGTATTCTGTGTGAGTGGAATTCTATTCCAATATTCTTCCATACATTATGCCATATATTCATTTTTATCGTTTCAATTCCATAACGAATTTTCATGAATTTCAGAATAATGAAAGTGATTGTTTTGGAACGACTATTTCTTTTAAATATGAGAAATAAAACTCACTGAGTTTATATACCACTTGTATTCGTAACTAACGTTACTGCGTAACTAACGTTACTTGTCCGCCTAGAGGACACCTGAATAAAATGGGGCTGAACAACGGAGACCTCAGCTGCAGATTATGCAACGGAGGGATAGAAAGAGCTCTACACATCTTATGCGAATTTGAGGCACTGAATCATAGGAGGCAGGCAATATATGGAAGTACGAAATTACGTTAAGAAGAATATGACGAACATCCACCACGGAACCTGTACAAACTTGTACAGGGAACGAGACTGATGGAATGGGTGTCATGAGAAGATGGGAGAATAAACGCAATAAGCCCAAGAGGCTGCAGTGTTTTTTGGAGACTTGGACTAAATTAACAAGTCAGACAGCTCCCAAGGTACCAAAAAAAACTTCACTGCAGTTTCGTCCTACAAGGACATTTACAAACTAATACAATAAAATATTTCTTCCATATATTTCAATGTTCACGTGAATGTAGTTATTTTCAAAAGGAACTTCAATGCATGCTTTGCATATCTTTATGAAAATTCTCCAATGCAGTAATTTCATTTATTCTTTCTCCAAGAAATTTCCCACATTTTTTGTTCGATGATAAAGACGTAGAAATTTTTTTTTCAAACTGGTTCCTCCTAAAAATAAACTCTTTTCAACTGAAGTCTATGAAAGTGAAAATGTTATCGATTGGATTTTCATACCCACCATTTCTAAAATTATCCAAATAAATAGCCATTTAATATATGGAAACCAAATTAAACCAGGAAGAATCCTTCAATCAGTAATTTCATTCATTCTTTTCCCAAGAAATTTTCCAGATTTTTTATGCGATGATAAAGACGTAGAAAGCATTTTTTAAAAACTGGTTTCACCTAAAAATAAACTCTTTTCAACTCAAGTCTATGAAAGTGGAAATGAAAACCAAATTCAACCAGGAAGAATTCTTCAGTCTGACTATCGAGTATTTCAAACGCTTTGATAATGAAATGTTATACATTTCTAATTCAGATGAAATACGTGATGATAAAAATTTTCTCATTCATACCACCAATATAAAAGCTGATTCAAGCATAATAATTCAGAACATCAAACTGAGTGCTTATTTTGAAACATTGTGTAATATTTAGTAGATATTGTTGAAATTTCAAATGATTCTGTGATGTATAATTTTCCATAATCCAAATGAAATCGCTTGGAAGAACAGCAATATAATTAATTAAAATTGTCTGAAAATGTTGGGAGCGATAATCCAAAATTATGTTCCACAATGGATATAATGAAGTCAAACACGGAATACACTGAAAAATAACTCAGTGGTGATTGAATAAACTTATAATTGAGACTTATCAATTTTTCCGTATTGATCATTTCAATTGAAACTAATCAAGAAAGTAATACCTATGCAAACTATGCAAACTAGGATGGGATCCAGTAGGAGCAGGAGAAGCAGTTCAGAGAAACTTCTTTGAACCCAATGACAATCCATAATTTTCCAATTTAACAAACCGTACTTTTTCTATATTTTTTCTGTTTCACATTTTGTTTCGTGCTCGACTTTGAATGTACCAACATTCCACTGTATTTCATTGATCTGGTCCTATACCGAATTCAAAGCTTTCTATTTTGAGAAACGTCTGCTCATGATCTATACATTTTTGTTAACAGTTTCTATTGAAAGTGATCACTCACTCGTTTTCATTGGAAGTTTCTCTTGTTTGTTCAATGATGGTGAAGTAGAAAGCCTGAAAGTTTTTTTAGCAAAAACGAATCTTTCCTAGAAATATCTCTTTTTCAATTCCAAATGATGTTCAAGTCGATCTGTTTCATATTGAATCAATCAGAAGATGAAGTTTACTCGTATACTGTACTTCATTTCCTGAAGACGTCAACTCAGTTGGTGAAACGCACATCAAGAATATTATTTGGGAAGAGTACTTGTTTCAAAGTTATTCTAAGTCAGAGGTACAGGTCTATCTTTCATGCTTCAGGTTGATTTTTAACACTTTTTGAGACATCTGGTTCCATTAGAGCGGCCTTGTATTCAAATGAGAAAAGTTTTCGTATTCAAAAAACACATTGGAAAGTTCACAGACTGCCTAGCTCGAAATTATTTTCAATTTCATCGAAAACAATGAAGGAAAAACTTATGTCGGATGAATCGGGATTTCACAAGTTGACTTGTGGTTCTTGTCCAAAATTTTATATCGGACAAACCGGAAGGGCTTTTTCTTAAAAAATGAAAGAATGTAGAAATACTTTTTTGAAGAGAAAGACCAAATTACCATTTGCTAATCACCTTTTAGCAGAGGGACACGAGTTCAATCACGATTATGTCGTATTGCATGAAAAGTTCAAAACTCAACCTATTGGAATTTTCAGAAATCAATAGATGAAAAAATTCGAGATCATTGCTCAATGATTAAATAGATTTGACTTGTTCAATTGATGACCTATTCATTTTTCAGAGGTTCAAATGGATTTGAAGTGAATGGTTTCATGGTTAAATAAACAGAAACCGGTCGAAACGAATAAAAATGTCAGTAGAAATTGGACAGAAGTTAGTTTTTGCTATCCTATATTCAATAGTGTCAATTGTGTCCCTTCATTAAACTATTTTGCAACGTGGAAATTGATATTCAGGAAAGATCTTAAAAGTAGGTAAATTACTCAGGTAAGAATTATTGTTATTCATTATTCTCCAGGCTTATGAGTTGTTCCTACATTTGTGAATAATTCAGGTAACGAATACATCATGCAGAAATATGGCAGATGTTGATATTCATGATGATTATTACGAAAACACAACACAGAATTTGAACGAACAGTATTGTAAAGCCCGAAGATGATATCGTATGAGTATAGCGAAACACCGGTTTTGAAAACTTTCAGATTCTCACATTAGGATGTGTTTTTTTATACGTTATAATGAATTTTCTTCAGCCTTCCATACTCATTGTAAACGTTGTAGTTCAATGAATTTATGAATACATTGAAGGTTAATTGATGTTTTTGGTTTCGAGCTTGTCCATTACTCTTCTATGAACAAATTGCCAGGAAATAACTGAAAATTCCCTAATGTTCCCGGTAGACTCGATCGAATCTGAGTACAGTCGAAAGTGCATTTTTCCCATTATCATCGGAAAATACCCAAGAGTACTCAATTGTCCGAGAATTCATCGAACGAAACTAACGATAAATATAGAATTTCTGTATTTCCATATCCGCCGTCTATACATGACTATTTCCTCTTATTTCGAATTCAAAATAAGTCGTTCTCCAATTCCTGTGGGATTATGAATGTAGCGATGCATTTCCCAAACTGTCTCTAACTTCGATAGAGTTTTGTTGTTCTTGCTGTCATATCCGACTATCTTCACTGCTTCTGGAATGCATTCAATGGTTATATCTCCATATTTTGAATAGTTTTGCACTAGCGATGAATCAGTAGCGGGTATGAAGAATTGTATGCTTAACCAAAAATAATGTTCAGTAGAAATATTGACTCTTTCTACTATCACCGACTTCAACAGTATGTGAATGACTAATTTCAAAATTATTCTAGTCGTCACCTGATACTGTTCTATTTTTAAGAAGCAACTACCACTCCGAAGTTATTGAATCTCCAAAGAACTAAATCAAAATTTTAATAAAAGTCGAGTTCCGAATTCACTTGAATTTTTCTTGATGAATATTTAGAACATTTCATCATTCACTCACTGCCTAAAAATGAATTTCCTGGGATTGATATCAGTCGAAAACTATACCAAATACCTAATATTGAAAACATTCCATTTTCACTTTGGAATTATTCAATTTTCAATTGAAAAATGACTATTCACACTCAAGTGTGAAACAAGGAAACTGTCCAATAGAGATCTAGTGAAGTAAACGAAATTATCATGAGTTAGAACCAAAAACAATTGACTGATCACGATCATTCACGAGCAGAAACTTTGAAACATATATCCGATGAGGTAAAAATCCCCTTGATTTATTTGTTTTACTGCTGTTTTGATAGGAGTTACTTCCCAAAATTGCTCAAGGTTGGACTCGTGAAGCCACTAGTTAAAAATGAGGATGAATTACAGATGGAAAACTATAAACCAATTCCTCTGATTACCAACATTGCAAAAATTTTAGAAAAAAAATTAATAAAAATGTACGGTTGGCTTCTGTTATTTACTCCGTGCGTCTATGTTGTTTCCTGCTTTCGGCAAACAAGTGTTGCCCATCTTTACACTTGGCTGCACCGCGCTGATGAGGCCAATAGCCAGAAACACGTGTCCGCGGTTTGCCCCCCTTTTTGGAGTGTTATATCCACTATTTGTTACATTTTTTTATTTGTATCATACACACTCGATAAAATCTCTCTCTGTATTTATATCCTGGACCCGGATGTCACGCAGGTAGCTATAGCTGCCTACGTGGTCATGTTAGATGTAGCCTGGGTATTCTAGGTCTTCTAACTGGAACCACAAATGTGCGGTTGGCTTCTGTTATTGACTCCGTGCGTCTATGTTGTTTCCTGCTTTCGGCAAACAAGTGTTGCTCATCTTTACACTTGGCTGCACCGCGCTGATGAGGACAATAGCCAGAAACACGTGTCCGAGGTTTGCCCCCCTTTTTGGAGTGTTATGTCCATTATTTGTTACATTTTTTATTTGTATCATACACAATCGATAAAATCTCTCTATATATATATATATATATATATATATATATATATATATATATATATATATATATATATATATATATATAAATATATATATATATATATATAAATGAAAATTGAAAATCAATAAACTACTTTTCTGAAGCGAAATAATATTTTCTTTTGTTTTTTTTGTTGAATAAGATTTATAATGAGTGAATTGAATTATACAGTACAATTTTCACATTACAACAAAATTAAAGAATTGAAAATTCATCCAAACCAACAAAAAATCAAATTCGATAAAAACTCAAAAGAGAAATTCAGTAAGAGTCCAGACGCTGAACTCTACCTACCTGAAAGCAGCGATCTCATCCTCCCAGGGGGAATTATTTAGATTGGATCCTATTGCTTTTCCTGTTGAACAGCAAACAGGCAACTCGCGTTACCTGGGTTTTTAGTAAGTATTATTCCTGCACGGCCTTAACCGAAAAATCGTCGTACTTTATCCAGCAGTTGGAGCCGACGTGAAAGGCATCGGTCACGTAATGTCCAATGTTGGCATTTTTGCCTTTGTGGTAAACGACGGCGAATAGCTTGTATTGCTTCTTTGTTGGAGACTACGTTTTCGAAGATACCAATGTCGAATCAAGCTTCAAGACGAATTCTTAATCCAAAGCCTTGATAATCTTTGTGCAACGGTCATGGCTGTATTCGAAAAACTTCAGATGCAAAATGGGATGAAGGGAAGTTTGCAGAGCATAATTTGCTTCGACCTTCCCGTTTGTTTTCGACGAAGTCAGCCCCTCTAAACTGTTCGTGGAGACGAGTACCTTGAGCGCTTCTCTAACAGTCTTCTCAATGTTGAGTGGCAGGGTGAGAAAATGATGGATATTCTCAGTAATGTGGTCCCCGTTACGATGAATGCTCTACTTTAGTTGCCCCCCGAAGATGTCACTTATCGGTGTACTAGTAAAGTAGATCCTTCTGGTTGGATGTCCTTTATTTTTCGATTTCATTATGTCCCATTTATTATTTGAATAATTGCTCAAAACAGAGTCAGCGAGAGATTTTTCATCTACAATATTATATCCAACCAACTCCTCTAGCTCAAACATTTCATCATTGAATCTATTCAAAAGAAAACCTAGAAACTCTTCTGCATCTCTGTCTACTCTTGATCCGTCAGTCTGCATGTTATGCAACATTTTATAAATCTACGTCGGACCGAATGGAATGCCTGTGTTGATTGAAACATCTTGGACATTCTTGAAATTTTTATCCACTCTCCCGTCTTTCGGGTAGGAAGGTAGGTGAGGAAACTGTTCCAGAAAATGACACGTTCAAAATATAATCGGGGTAGATTTCATTCTCTCGTTCGAAGACTGTTCAGTGAGTTATAGAGTGGTGGAAATACGATCAGGGCCTGCAAAATCGAGTTGATGTAGAAGTAATGGCTTTGATTAACTAGAGCCTTTGGCTGCAAACTCACTGTCCTACCATATAAAATGATTTGAAATCCCTGAGACACCTAAAAGAGAAGAATTAAAAAATGAATAGCTGAAAATAAAATTGATATTAGGCAAAAACCTGAAATGAAATAACAGTGAAATAAAATACAAGTAAAAATAGAACAACTGAACAAAAATTAAATAAAATAAAGAAATGAAAGAAGAAAAGAAAAAATAAAATTCATCACCCGAAGACGATTGTAGATACCAATAATCGAAACGTCGGGAACTAACGTGTCTAGGAATCTCTTAATTTTGTATTTTTATTTTCTTCACTTCTATTTAATTTCACTGTTATTTCATTTCAGGTTTTTGCTTCGTATAATTTTCATTTTCAGCTATTCATTTTTCAATTGTCTCCTTTAGGTGTCTCAGGGATTTCGAATCCTTCTATATATTAGACAGTGGAAGTCCAAACTAGTGAAACTGCCTTACCGTTGATCGTGTATGTAGATGGAAACATGTTCATCCTATAACAGGCTGGATCTACGAACTGGTGGGACCCAAATTCAATTTTACAACAAAATATCTACTGAGGAGAATATAATTCTCTCACAGATTCTCAAAATCAGCCGAATAGTGAACTTTATCAAGAAAAATTTAATTTTCTCTTATCGCCAATTTTTGACTTTATTTTCTGCCTTTCATTTCACATCACGCGTGTTGCATCAGTTTTGTCAGGCCACTTGGGTTGATTTCCTTGTATGTTTTAATTTTGCGGAAAGTATTTAAATATTAAATCAAGTTATACAGAATAAAAGGCAATTATAATATGCATAAAATGCTTAAGGTAACTATCGAACTGATAACCAGAATAAACGTCTCTATTACTTCAAACATTAAAATGGGTATAGCATCGACTTCTCATAACTTCTTCAGATTTCAACAAATTCACATAAATAATTGAATGATTATGCACAGGAACCTTTCTCTGGAATCACACGTTGAAAAATAGGACCTTGTTAGTTAACCTAGTAGTCATACAGCAATAGAAAAATAACAACTCTCACCTGTTTTCTTCAACATTTTTAATAAAACTGCTTTCCATGTCGAAAGCCATCTCATTATACTAAAAAGGCATTCAAGATGCAATTTTTCTTTTATATGGGAAGCACCCGTGTATTGGTGGTATTTTAATTATATATGGAAATGAATCACTTTTAGAATTCGTTATCCCTTAAGCGAGCTTCTCCTCGAGTACGCCTTCGCTAAATTTTGATTTATGTCTAAAGGAAACTTCGAGAAAAACATAAAGATAATTTACAGTCGAAGCAACAATCATATTCTGCTTCATACTCGTTCGCTACGCGCTGAAAGCATCCTTAAAAGTATTTTCATCAAAACTGTCGGGAAAACGTATTTATGGTTTTAGTTTTCAAATTGAAACCCATCTTGGATATCCAAATTAATTTCTCTTCGAACTGATAAATGCGCACTTTTCTCTGAAGTTGAAATTTTATTGTTCTTCTGGGGTTATATGAAGGATGATCTGTGATGGAATCGGCCGATACTTGATGAAAATCCATAACATATTCAAGTAAGGAATTGGTAATTAGTTCATTAAATGTCCATTCAATGAGTTTGTGAAATTTCCTTCATAATGTTTAAATTTTCAAAACATCTTTAACTATCATCCATGGATGCGTATATTCCTTCCTCAATGAAAAGAAGTTCTAACGGCAAACAACACATGCTCTCACCTCCAAAAATTTAGCCTACCGGCAGTGACGCAAGAATCCCAGTGCCAATAACCGTTTATTGATGCTCGCAACAACTGCAAACTTGAAATAAATGGAAGCAAAAGGCTTCTCAATCAGAGAATTCGAGGTAAACTGCTTGCCAATCCCAATGGGTCTAAATCCCTATTGTCGGTAGCTGAGGTTGTTTATCAAAATTTCACAAAATCCACATTTCCACTGATATCACAAACAGATGGTTCAATTACAACAACAGATATAGAAAAAGCAAATCTACTAGCTGTACAATTTGCGTCCCACTTCACAGTCGATTTTCTGGGAAAGGCACCACCTACTATTCCCACACTAGAATTCACATTGCCAAATATCACTTTTCGACAACGTTTAGTCAGGTGAATGTAGCATAAGGGTTTGCTGGCCAAACTTCGATGCTATGTGGCCAAACTTCGATGCTATGGCTTGTCGAATCATTTATGTGTATGGCATCCCAGCTTCTTGAACGAACGTTCCCTGCAAGTGATCATCGATGGATATATTTCGAATACTTCAACCGTCGAAGATGGTATTTCCTAGAAAACCATATTGTCTTCAACCTCTTTCCATTGTATATCAACGACTTGTAGGAAAAAAACAAGAATTCAAAATACAGGGTGTAACTGAATAAGTGTAAAACAATTAGAGAGGTGATTCCTCATCGGAAGGAAGATAGGATCTTTCGTATGAAGAAATTTCATTGGAGCATCCCTTGTTGAGATACAGCCCCTTGAAGGGGGTATATAAAATTTGTATAACAATTTTTTTCACAAGCACTGATGAAGTTACAATATTGAATTAACCTGACGTTTTTTACCAGCAATAAGACACTTATCTAGAAATTTATTTGGTTTACCCCATGGTTGTAAGGTGTGGAAAACGCAACCCCTGAAATTTATTTCCAATGTAATTTTTTGTCTTATTATTTGCTTACCATTCAAAAATTTATTTCCAACAGCCTGTTGCATTCTTAACAAAAATGTCTCTTGGGTTTTTTGCCCAAAATAAACCAGTTCGCAGCAAAAAATTATTTCACGAACAACTACAGAGATACATCGTCATAAATGCGAAAATACGAAACTAATCTATCTAGTAGGTCGCTATTAGCGATAGTGACAATTATATTGGCATAACGCTGTCATTTTGTGAATTTTCGAAATTGAATTAATACTAATTTTGTGTTGTTGTTCTGTTCTTAATTTGTTACTTTAATAATCCACTTGTCATTAAAATGGCATACACGGTCTATCGCAGGGGAATGGGTTAGAAGCTTCTGGAAGATATGCTGAAATGTATTCTCAACGACAACATCCTTCACATAGAATATTTGCTCGACTTCATCAACGATTACGAGAATATGGTTCATTCGACAAAAGAACGCAGGATTGTGGTCGCCATCGAGAAGAACGAACACCACAGCTTGAGGAAGCAGTACTTAATTTGACTGAAGAACAACCTACTTCCAGTACTAGAAAGATTGCTTTCCACCTAAATGTTGATCATATGCCGGTGTTTCGAATTTTAAAGGAACAACTTCAATACTCTCACCATCTGCAACGAGTACAAGTACTGTTACCGCGAGACTTTCCGAACCGTCTTGAATTTTGCAATTGGATGCTGGAAATGATTAGAAGAAATTGGCACTTTCTGAAGACGATAGAATTCACAGACGAATATAGTTTTTCTCGGAAGAAGATTATTAATTTTCATAATTACCACATATATGGGCTGATGAAAACCCTCACGCTATTGTCGAAACTAACCATCAAGAACAGTTTTCTCATAACTTGTGGCTCAGAGTTATTGGGGATGATTTCATTGGGCCTCATTTTCTACCTTCTCGATTAAATGGTGAGGCATACGTTCAATTTTTGAGAGAAGTGCATCCAGTACTGCTAGAGGAAGTTCCTTTGGGCATCAGAAGGGATATGTCTTTCATATATGATGGAGTTCCCGTCCATTTTAGTTAAGTAGCACGTCAGCATTTAACTGAAACATATGCAAATCAATGGACAGGTCGAGGAGGACCACAAAGCTGGCCCACTTGATCTCCGGATCTCAACCCTCTCGATTTCTCTATTTGGGGCCATTTACAGCATTTGGTTTATCGTACTTCTGTTCGAGATGTAGAGGACTTAAGAAACCGCATCATCGATGCGTGCAGGGTAATCAGAGACACTCCAGGAATATTTGAGCGGATACGTGGCTCAATGCGTCAACATCTAGACGCATGCGTAATGTCTGAAGGTAGACGTATTGAACATTCACTATGATTTCTACATGTTGTGTTCGCATTTATGACGATGTATCTCTGTAGTTGTTCGTAAAATAATTTTTTGCTGCGAACTGGTTTATTTTGGGCAAACAATTCAAGATACATTTTTTGTTAAGAATGAAACAGGTTATCGGAAATATTTTTTCAAATGGTAAACAAATAATAAGACAAAAAGTTATATTGGAAATAAATTTTAGGGTTTGCGTTTTCCACCCCTCACAACCATGGGGTGAATCAAATAAATCACTGGCTAAGTGTCTTTTCGGTAGTACAAAACGTCAGAGTAATTTCAATATTGTAACTTTTTCAGTGCTTGTGAAGAAACTTGTTACACAAATTTTATGTACCTCCTTTAACCCTTAATTACTCGCGCTAATTTATTCGAACTTTTTCCCGCGTGGTGTATTTTGTACACCACCATTAATTTGACTTGTTTTTAGGTGAAATGAAAACGCAATTTTTTTGTTGGCGGTAATTTAGATTAAACAATGCAAATAAAGTATTTACGAACATTTTAATCATGTTGAAAACCTGACAAAAAAGCAAAATCTATGTCAAAAAGCCTTCAATCTTCTTCTGCTTCCTCATCGTGGCCTAAATTATGACAAGTTTGACATTTTATTACAGCTGTAGTATGTTCTTTGCATACAAAATTTCGACACAATGTACACCTCATTGTAGTCACTCTGTTCTTAGAGCGTCCACATAATACACAACGGCTCCTTATTTTTTGAGGTGGTTCTGCAGGAGTTACGTCTTCATTGGCTTGGTTATACTTGGTCAATAAAAGTTTGATCCTCACTGGTAAGTTTTTCAATTTTGATCTTTCGGCAAGATGTTTTTCCATTAGAAGCAAAGCCATTGATTTCAAAAACGTTCTTCGATTTTTTGCCGGGTTATCAGGATGTGTTCCATTATATAGAATCTGTGCGTTCACTCCAGCTATGTTCAGCAAATGAAAGAAAATGCACAACGGCCATCTATTGGTTCTACGCGAAACTGAGTAATTTCCACAAAGCTGATCAACTGTGTCAACACCGCCTTTGGTGTCATTGTAGAAATGGATAACTTCTGGCTTATGTGTATTTGGGTTCACCGCATCATCATCGTGCATGGTTGAAATCAATATAACTGCCTTATTTTTCTTAGGAGCAAAAGAAACCATCATCAAATTTTTTTGAAAGCCAAAAAGAGCTGATTTTATAGCTCTTTTTTTATGCGGCTGGAATTCAGATGGAATATCAGCCTTGTTTTTCCGGAGAGTGCTCACAAGTGTGATTTTTTTTTGCAACAGTTCCATTGCAAGTGGACAACTGGTGTACCAGTTATCACAAGTCAAATTACGGTTCTTTCCTCCTACTTTGTATTGTCCATCTGGTTGCTGCCCACAATATATTTCTAGGTTGGAAGTATAATACGTCTTGGCAACGCATAGTGCGAACAGTTTCAATCCATACTTTGCCGGTTTACTGGGTATGCATTGTATGAAATTGCAGCGGCCCCGAAATGGAACTAGCATTTCATCAATAGTCAAGTACTCGCTATGACGATAATTTTGTTTGCAGTTTGTTACAAATTCAGTAAATATATTCCGAACAGCTGCCAATTTATCTGATTTTTTTCTTTCATCTCTCGTTTTTTTATCATCAAATCTAATTTTAGATAAAATAAATAGAAAACGATTGTAGCTCATGCACGCTGCAAAGAGATCAAGGCCTGTCCCATCTTGCATCCAGAGTTCGTGAAAATTCGTACGATTGACTTTTTTCAATCCGGATAAGAACAATAGACCAAAAAAAGCCAACAGTTCATTGTTTGTAATCAATTTGGCATCTCGTTCTCTGGAATAATTTGTGTGTTAGCTCTCAACAAATTTATTCATATTCAATACAATATCATCAATCATTTCATTTGTGAAGAATTTTTGGAACGCGTCAAGTTCATTTGTTATATTTATTGCACAACGGTTAGGACGTGGCAATGTTTTTGTGAGAGGTTTTGGCAAACTTACGCACAACAGGTGTCTTTTGCCATTTTATAGCTCTATTTTTCCCAAAGAAAAACTCCCCATCGGCACTTTCATCTCCATCAGTCTCACTAGAAATCTCATCTTCACGGTCACTACCTTCTAGTTCTGACGTACTGTCATGGTCACTTTGAGTAACCACCATCTCTTCATCTTCGTCATCTTCCTCAAAGCCCAGAAATTCTTCATCTGAACTTCCAGCCTCTAAGTAGGCCCTCATTTTCTCCTCCGTTAGGCATTTGGGATTTTTTATGGGAATAGAAGACCTGAAATCATGAAAAATGAATGAATGAATAAATCAACTTAGCGTAAAAATAAGCGAGAAAACTTTCAGATGTCGGAAAATACCCATACATTATACCATCGCACAATAAAACTAACGTGTTTGTAAACAATATTGAATACTTACATAATTTATCCTATTTCCCGCGCGGTGTATTCTAGGCACCAACGTGACAACGCGTCAAAATTTACGTATAAACACACAGCTCAGTCGGGCGTTCGGCGTATAACTGATCGATCACATCCCAGACATGTTAGACATAGGTTAGATGGGAGTCTAGAGTCACAAAAAAATTCTACGTTCGATGGTGGCAAGAAATTTGGCGCTGGTGTACAAAATACACCAGCGCGAGTAATTAAGGGTTAAGGGGCTGTATCTTAACGAGGAATGCTCCAATGATGTTTCTTTATATGAAAGATCCTGTCTTTTTTTCAATGAGGAATCACCTTCTTGAATGTTTTACACTCATTCAGTTACACCCTGTATTGCTTTGCTGACGACAGCATTCTATTTGCATTTCAAGACATCGACTGCAGATGCACATCTTCACCGGCAGCAGGAGGTTGCATATCTCAATGAGGATCTAGAAGGGATTTCAAATTGGGGTGTAGGTAATCAGGTTTCATTCAATGCTACAAAAACCCAGGCATCGGTTTTCTCTAAGAAGATAAATGTCTGCGAACCAGATATAATTTTGTGAGAACAGACAGTTCCGCTTTTTGTTTCGATAAGTTTGTTGAGGGTTAAAATGGATACCAGTATGTCTTGGCACAATCACGTCGCTGGAATGGCGAAGGCTGCTTCTTAAAAGCTTGGAACATTGTTTCGAACCAGAAGACTTCACACACCTCAATAACTTTTGATGCTTTATGAAGCTCAGATCTGACCCTCTATGGAGTACTGTTCTCATGTATGGAGCTCCGCCCCCAAGCATACCCTGAAGATGCCGATTCCTCAAAAATAAGGTTGATACCGAAACATAGATGAAAGTATTGGTTATTTTTATTATGTAAATTATTGATTATTTGATTCATATTATCATATAACATGAATCATATAATATCATATAATATGATTGAGTAGAGCTCCGTCAGTAGAAGTACGCCTGAGGAAGTAACCATATGGTGCAAGACGTGTTGCGGTTTGGAAAACTAATTAGTGAAAATCTGGCAAATGTGTTTATTTATCACAAAGTGCTGAAAATTATTAGAACCGTGTTGAAAATGTTCATAGAGTCATTCGGAGTGAATGCCTGAATGGGGTTTTTATGAAAAATATCATACAAACATAGATTCAACTGAATTTTCACATACAAAACTGGTGCCTGAATATATGAAGTACCTCTTGTACAACAAGTATAGCTGGGGCACCAGTCAATCTAATAATAACACCGATAATCTTCAAAAATGAACACTCCAATCTAGCAGACCAGTATCATAATCTCATGCAGTCAATGCTCATTGTGATTCTGACTTTGAATCTGGTCATTTTCAATAATTGGTCAAAGACGAAACCGACTGGTTTAAGTTTGACAATAGTCGTGTCACTAAGTGTTCTGTCGATGATTGAAGTCATTGAAGCATCTGAAGAGACCCTACATTCTATTCTATGAAAGAGAAGACATTGGCAGATCAAGATCTGATGATGTGGTGCTGCAGATTTTTCCGGGTTTTCCTGCAGCTGAAAAAGCAAATATGCCACTGAAATCAATCGAGTCGCCCCGTGGCTCCAATTAATTTATATATATTAAACCATATATATTATACTATATCTTCGGATATTCCAAAAAAAAGTTAATGATGAAAAATATTTTCCTCAAAACCTCATCATTCCTCCGAAATACCTTCTCTAATTCAAACAAGATTGCTACGACTGGGATCAAATCAAATAAATCTATGAATGTCTTTACATACTGTCATCGTAATATGAATGACATGAAACACTCATGAAATGAGTGCTTCATTGGTAATATTCTCGAGATAGTTGCTCATGATTCAATAGGAAAGTTTTTCATTCTGAAGTTTTGAAGTCCGTTCTTCCTATGAATTATGTCTAATTAAGTTCAATGTTCATAAAAAAGTAGTTTCAAAAGTACATTTCCTTTCGTGTAACAATTACACAAAAATATTACACTTCAATTTAATGTTTATGTGAAAGAAGTTGTTCCATCAGAGCTTTTTCTTCCATTTTACATCTGGAAATCATTTCTCTGCATGATCTATACAACTTTGTGGAGAGTTTATTTGAACTCAGTTGCTTCCTTACTTTGAAAGTTTTCTACAATTTTTTGTATAAAGATGGAGGAGTGAAAGCCAAGAAAGTCTTTGGAAACGTTAGCTTTTTACAAATATATGGTACAGAAAGTCACCGACTCTCCAGAGGTTTATATTACTCAGTTACTTTTCGAGGTGAACTCCTCAGTTTGCCTTTCATTGTACTCGTATACTCAATCAGATTCTCTGCCGACCTAGTTTCATCAAATTTTCAAGACTTTGGAAGGTCAAAAACCCAAAAAGTCAAGAGAAATCAACAAAAGAACACAGTCTCTATCAAAATATTGGAACAATTACATAAATCCCTTCAAGCAATAGGAGATCCTCTCCTCTTCCAATCAAGACTAATTGAATCAAAACCAATGTTTGTCCAGGAAAGTCCGAAATGTAAATGCCCGTGGAGCGTGAATGGACAAACTTCCACAACTCCTCGCTGTTTCCCAACTGCCTGTTATTACCTGATCTCCGCATGAATTACAATTCCCAATTCCCCGACCATACCTCAGAGAATGTCTATCGCTCTTGTTATGTAGTGCGAATGTGGTGGTGAAGTACAAAGGCGAAAGAGAGATCTGGAATTGCTCCAATGCAGGAATATCAACACTTGAACAACGTAGGGTAACAACAATTTGAAATTACTGTTACCCGGAATGTTATCTCTCGATCGTCGATGAATAGACGCAGGAGTGTGTTAGAGGTCCTTGCTGGGACCTAATAATTTTTAATATCCCCATTGTTGTGGCGGCCAATTCGGTTTTGTCCGATTTTTGAAGTCGTGGGGGGATGGAGTAGTAGGGTTTCAAGAATTCTGCTACATTCTAATTGAAAACCAGTGACATATGAGAATCAGGTCGATAACGAAGGTTACGGATAAATACCAATGGTTAAGTAATCCGACATAATGTGTCATTGAAGTGAAAAATATACTCAAACTGGAATTGAAAACGATTTTGTTAATATGGTTATGAAAAGTTGGAATCGCTCTTCAGATATTGTTACTGCACCCCAGTTGTGTATCCCAAAATGTTGGGATCTCTTCCCCAAGTGCAGTTGGCGTAGTCCATTCAGATCTTTGTGTCTTTGTTCTAGTGATGTCACTTGAGTATGTTCGCTCACCCCTATTTCAGACTTTCCTTCTCTTGTGTCGACTTCTTATCGCTTTCTGGAAGTTGACGTCAAAGTCCATGTCCATGTTCATTCCGGTTATAGTTAACCGATCGGTACCTTCTACTTCGCTCGGTTCAATCGATGTATTTTCCATCAGTGTCGTCCTCTCCACCGAAGTTTTCCTTCTTTTTGTTTAAATCGGTTTGGGTTTGCCTTTCATGAAATTCTCTACTGTCGCCTTCATACTTTTCCATTCTTCCCCGAATCGGTTCATCCAATCTACCATAACCTCCAATCTCACTCCCGCTGCTCTAAATGTCTTCCTTTCGTTGTCATATATTTTTACCTTTTCTCTCTAATTCTTCCACTCTCTCGTTGAACAAGTACTCCCTCATTTCTAGTTGAGCCATTTTGCTTCCTATTCTGAGTGTCACTCAGGCTGAGTGTTGCAGGCTGTTGCTTACTGTCAGCTGTTCATCTCTGTTGAATTGAATTTTTCCTCCGGAGTACCTAGTTGCCCTCTGTATAGTTTCAACCATCTCCCCAATCCTAGCCAACATAAAGCGTGCATTTTCGACAATGCTGGTTCCTTTAACTACTTCTGAATCCGCTTCACTGGTTTCCTCAAGGAAAATGGTTTTATTCAGGTCGTCTTTCAGCTACTCAATTTCTTCTCCCGACTTGTTGAGGATGTCCTTCACAGTCTCCTCCACCGCAGTTTTAGCTTCCTGGATTACCACATCAATCATTTTTTGCTTCTTGCCAGGGGCGTACTGCTTAACGTTTTGCTCAGCGAGTCTCTTGGTTTGAATACCTCAATCTCGCCTGCACATTTTCTACATATATACGACCTTGAATAAGTAGGCTGAATAATGTAGGCTGAGGAAAAATTGTGAAATATGTCAACTTCAGTTTTCAGGAGAATGCATTTCTACATAAAAGTCAAACCATTGTTAACCACTCCCCTCTCCTTCAAAAAATTTCAAATGATTTGATGATGTTTCAATTCTGTATCCAATTCATTTAGATATAACAATGATGAACAATGTGATTTCTATTAGTAGGTTTTTCAATTTTTGCCTTGTTTGAATTCAGATCACCCACTATTCCGATAATCAGTTTTTGTTTCATGTTTGTTTTAGAATGAATTGAAATAGTGTGTTTTTACAGCAAACATGAAAAATCTTCAAGAATCTTTGCTCTTGCGTTCAAGAAGAATTATTCGGGCTAAAATGTGAGACATGAATATGTATTGGATGGAAGTATTACATACATTCATATAAACTTGTGGTTTCAATTATAGACATCACCGTTCAAGAGTAGTCAATAACGAAGGCAATAATGTTGCAGTTCTAGTCTTCGTTGCCTTAGTCTCTGACTAAGTTGTAGCAATAAAACTGATTCACAAATTGAACGGAGATAATTTCGACGGAATTTTCCGAAATCTTCTTAGATTATGCCTGATAATCTAGATCTGGTGTACATCACTGCTCGTCGTTCAATTTCACATTCGATTCTCTCAAATGCCCTTCACCGTACTTAAAAAATGCGCAAATGAACTCGCAACAGTATTTTGTACACATCAACCTATCTTACAATAAAGGTGTTCTTCCTTCTTCAATGTTCAACCCAGTATTTATTTATTTATTTTTCAATTTATTTATCACACAAATAGGTAATCAAACAGAATAAATCCAAAAAATGTCCTCATTTCACATATGAAAGATAATGAGTAAACAAAATATAAATGTTAAGTACATTACACTATATTTATAGTAATGAATATTAACAAAAAAGTAAAAAAAAACAGTTCATGAAGAACCAATAATTAATTATAAATAAAAATAGATTTCACATACTTTTCAAATCTAAGGAAAGGCAACCTCAGTTTTTCAATATCATTGCTATGAGTATTGAAGGATCTGACAATTCTACATAAAGGAGAGTTTTTTCCTGAATTGGTTTTTCTAAATGTGGTTGCAAAGAGATCGTGGTTTCGCAAGTCTCTACAAGGTGTATTCAATGAAATTTTTGTTATCAACGTAGGACAATCGACACGTTCATTGAATAATTTGTACAGCATTATTATATCTGAATTATTTTTCCATCTGTAAGAGACAACAAAGAATATTTTTTGAAAACTGGACGGAAATTTCCATTGATTATAGAAATGTCACTTTTATGCGCCAATTGTTTGGCGAATTTAATTTGAACACCTCAAACTTCACTGTTCAAGAACTCTTCCATATGGAGAACAACGTTTATGTGGAAAAATTTTCCTGAGAACGTTTTTCCAAATAGATTTAATCTCCAGCGAATCAAATCCAATGTGAATCACTAGTTCCGCCTTGAAGATTTTCCTGTAGTGCTTGTGTTTTATCTTGAAGAAAAAACCGAATGTTGGGCAAGATATTTGGAACATTGGAATGATATATGATTTTCCAATTTGCAGATGCTAAGCTTGATACTTGGGATCTGCATTCAGTTCGATCGTCTATTGGGAAATGGGGTAGTTTTCAGTTCCTCATTAATAACTTACTGTGTAGATGGATTGAATATAGAGGTTCTACAGAATTACCACCCAGATTTTCCAATTCATACTGTGGATAATATACGGAAAGGAACTAAAAGGTGCTCTAGCTTACTAGTACTTGTTTGAAAGTGGTTGACAATGTTTCAATAATTTCATCAGTTCTGGCATTTATTGTCTGATATGATTTCCCTATGATTCAAATTTTATGAAAAAACGAATGAAATTAGAATGAGTAGCTAATATATCAATTTTATTGAGCAATAAAACCTAAAATGTAAATACAATAGAATAAATAAAAAAAAATTATAAGTTACAGAAAAAAAACACAACAGAGTAAAAATGAATGAGATGAGCGAGCATCAAAAATAAATTGAAGAGATTTCAAACCAAGTTACTTCGCCCGTTTCGATTATCTGTATCCACAATCGTCTTCGGGTGATGACTAGACTATTCCTTCAAGAGATGACTATTTATATGTCATTCGAGCTCTTTCAGCTATCCCCACTTTTCTCTCTCCGCTTTACTGGTTAGTGGAAGTTGGCCATTTGGCGGGACTTGACCGTTTTACAAGATTTGAACGTTTTCCGTTCGATTACTTATTTCCATATGTTGCGTATTTCTACAATGATTTGGTGGGATGTGTCGTTGGACAACATATATGCCGCTTCTTTGAACTCTCTCTTCAACCAGTATTTCTTTCTGTGGATGATCTCAGCTTGGGACCATTTGATGTTATGTTGATGAGTTCAAATATGCTCTGCTACTGCCAATTTGCTGATTCCTTTTCATTGTGTGTTCTTCTTGTGTTCGGCAATGCGGACTTCCCAATGTCTCTTTGTTTCACCGATATAAGGTTTGCCGCAATCACAGGGTATACAGCAAAAGCAATTTTTGAAGTCGCAGTCCGCGTTTGGTGGCCTGTTTTCTGTGCGGCTGCTATGGATTGTGTTTCCGGATCTGAAGCATATTCTGATGTTGTACATGGACCCACTTTTCTTCATTTTCTCCAACAATTCTCTGACGTAGGTGAGTATAAGCACTGGTTGTGACGGCTTTAGTGAAGTAACTTGGTTTGTAATATTTTCAATTTTACAATTTGTGTTTAATGCTTGCTTGATTTCATTTTCATTCTTTTTAATTTTTCCTTTACTCTGTAGTCAATCAATTTGTATTTTGATTAGAATTCAAGGGGTTATATTTTCAGGAGTGAATAATTTTTGGGAAAGGAAGTTTTTGGCTTTCTACTACATCTTGATACAAAAAAAGATGAGGGAATCTTCCAAAGAAAGGAAGGAAGTAATCAATTTGAAAATAAGTAACTCTATACATGGATGTGTAGATCATGCAAAGAAGTAACTTTCAGACACAAACAGAAAGAAAGTCCTCCTGAAACAGCTACTTTCATATAAACATTGAATTACACGAAAGAAAAAAAATCTTTCGAAACAAATACTTCTATATGAACACTGAATTATACAGAAGATACTTTTCTCTACGCAGCTTGTATTTCAAACATTCGATGTGGAATAAAATCAGGTATCATTCACATGAGTTCTACTTCAAGTGAATGGTAACAAATTGCACTTACATGGAACACTGTCATCCTGACTGGTATACATCGATGTTTCGCCGTAAGACATTATTTTTATTTTATTGTATTTTCGTTTCAGGTTTTATTGCCAAATATAATTGTTATTTCCAACTATTCACTTGATTTTATCAATACTTTCAGGGATTTTAGGATCATTTTGTATCATATTAGGCAATGGCGAACTAATGAAATTCACTTCTGGTACTTGATATACTTCAGAATATAAGGAATATGAGAAGATAAGGATATAGCAATAGCTCAGGTCGAGTATTTTATGATTTTTTTTGTTCAGTCGTGATCTCAGAAGGGTTACAGTGTTGGATACAGAATTGATGAACCTTCCAGAGTAGGTATCCCTCAACTATGATTACCGACTCTGAGTTATTATAGGTTGAGGCTGGAAGTCACCCACTTCAGACCCAACCAAAACGACATTTTGGTCAGTAATATTATGATGTTTCAATTGATTAAATGATCTGAGAATCTGGGTTGAACAAGTGTTAAAATAATAAGGAAACAAATTACTAATTCCGTCAATAAAGAGGTAAACCAACCTGTACGTCTCCAATTCATTATCCTGGGTTTCATTCAATGAAAACATTTTTAATTGAATAGAACAGCCGATATTTGATGAGAATCCACATTAAAAAAAACTAATCAATACAGTTTATTGTATTGGGTTAAACCCTTTTATAGTGAAAATCATACAATAAACTGTATTGATTAGTTTTTTTGAAAACATTCTTCATGAAACTATATTATGAGCATTCACAGATTTTGATGTCTGATGATGACGTTTAGGAAAACACTGATCCCTCAACAGAAAATACCTTTGAAAAAACAGTTGATATGAAATTTCAAACAATTCAATAGATTCCGATGAAATATAGAATAGAACGAAGTTCAAGATGAAGAAATATCAACACGTGAAAAACATCGGATACCTAATAACAATTGAAAGCGGTAGTTACCCGAAATAACATCTCCCAGGCGTAAATGAACAGACGCTTAAGTGCGTTGTTGGTCCTTGCTTGGACCTAATAATTTTTAATAACCCTATTGAAGTGCCAGTCAATTCGGCGTTGTCCAAATTCGAAAGGCAGGGTTTGCAATGTTCTGTTGCGGTGAAATTGAAGGCTAATGATATCATAAATGGAAATGTGTTCAGTAGCGAATCCTTATTCAATTAGTCTCCAACTCACCGTATTAAATTGCACAAAAATCGATCAAAAAGATTTCAACAAAATATCTTGGTGGATGAGAATTATACCTGATGTCATAATGCGCATTAGCTGTATATATTGACAGTTCAGTGTGCCCTTTGTTTTAAAAATTTTCTGTTGATGTATTTTCTCAATCTTGTGTTTTTTATATATTTTTTGAAAATAATGAAGACGGTTATTATTTTTTTTCCATCGTAGTGTGCGCTGGTTAGGCCCTATCCCCCGAAGCCCCGATACATTCAGGAGGGCGCGAGCATTATCAACCAATGACCACTCCCCACTCCGTGGGGTAAGTGATCATTGGGTCCAAAAATCATTTGTCCGGAGCAAGCGTAGTGCTCCGTGCACCAAGGACTCCAATAATCAGAACAACCATCTTGACAGAGTGATCTGGATAGAGTCTGTGGAGTTCGAAGAGAAAATCTCGATATTTTATCCGTTTTTCCTCCTCTTTTCTGGTGGTCGAGAAGGACTACTTCAGGCTTATTAGCTTGTATGAGCCTGAGGGTGGGGAACGAATAGTTCCAATAAATTCGGCACTTCCCGTTCCCCACAACGGATTCAATATCCCCGGAGCGTAGGACAATACCGGTGTCTCGTCAATACCGTAAGAGTACCGTGGATGGTAATATAGCACTCTTAGGGCCGACGTTATGTCCATGGATATAGGCCGAGACCGCATATGCTGGACATGCTGATAGCAAGTGCATTAAAGTCTCGGGCGCCTCGCGGCAAGCCCTGCACCGTGTGTCAAGAATCTCTATAACCATCACGCGACTACGGTAGACTGAGGTGTTGAAGACACCATCCTGGCAAGCCATGATGAACCCTTCAGTTTACGACTTCCACCCACTCGACCTGAGAAAAGCGAACGTCAGTTGCTTTGATAAGCCAGGGTATCCAATGTTATTGAAGAAGACCCCATGCATTGGCTCATTCTTGTGTTTCCGCAGAAGTAAGGTGATCTCTGCGGCTTTTATCTGAGCTTTTTGCTGAACAGGTTCCAACTCGGTGACGAAGTTGTGGTCTTCTCGTTCAGTGTCGAAAACTATACCGAGTTCATCAGCTGCTCGGGCAGCTGCCCTGAAGAGAAATGCTCCAATTCCTGCTCACTCATAGTAACGAACCATGCAGAGAAGAGAATCCGAACTTCTGACGACTTTACAGGCCTTCGTGTTGTCGGGGGAAGTACAACCGTGGAACGGACGATTTGGGATGCAAATTCCTATGGAGATGCATCATTTTTCGGGTCTTTACGTCGAGTTATTTTTATTATTATTTTTATTATCATTATTAATATTATATACCGGACGAAAACGAAATCATTATACATACAACTGAAAATCAATTTTGGTTCAATCCGAAATGAACTCAACTCAAAAATTTCAGATGGTATTCTTTCTTCAATCATTCAAAACAGGTGATCCCTTCCTTTCGAAATGGCGGCTCAGTAGCCATTTTCTCTCAGTTCAGTATGGAGGCATAACGACATCATCTGCGAAAATAATATCATAGAACTTGCTGTAGTGAGAAATGAAAAACGATATTTTCTCAGCTTTTGAATGAAAATTCAAGAATATTACTGGAGTTTTTTTCCCAACATCAAACCGTTATTTTGAAACCTCGACCCGTGTTTCGATCAACAAGTGATCATCTTCAAGATGATCACTCTAGGCCTCATTATAGATCAAAACCTTAGATGGCACAAATACGCTGAATACGTAACT
Source organism: Leptinotarsa decemlineata (assembly GCF_025532065.1). Lineage (NCBI taxonomy): Eukaryota > Metazoa > Arthropoda > Insecta > Coleoptera > Chrysomelidae > Leptinotarsa > Leptinotarsa decemlineata. The sequence continues at coordinate 29,614,504 of NW_027412688.1, forward strand.
AAAAATTGAGATCTTTAATAACAAAATTCAAACTTTATCAAAAATTATTCGACTCGCCACAAATGAACATAATTTATGCAAGCTTAGCCCAAATACATATATACTCTGGCATATTTGTTTGGGGTGGGATAACTAATAATTTTTGGGAATGAAAGTTTTTGGCTTTCTACTACTCCATCTTGATACAAAAAAAAAGGATGAGGGAGTCTTCCAAACAGAGGAAGGAAGTAACTCTATACATGGATGTGTAGATCATGCAAAGAAGTAACTTTCAGACACAAACTGAAAGAAAGTCCTCCTGAAACAGCTACTTTCATATAAACATTGAACTATACGAAAGAAAAAATTCTTTCGAAACAAATACTTCTATATGAACACTGAATTATACAGAAGATACTTTTCTCTACTCAGTTTGTATTTTAAACATTCGTTGTGGAATAAAAATCAGATATCATTCACATGAGTTCCACTTTAAACTTCCTTTCCCAAAAATTAATCACTCCTAAAAAATATAACCCCTTCAATTCAGACTAATAATTATATTGAAAACCTAGAAGTGACACAAAAATGGCTGATAAAGATAATGTATAACAAAAACAACAGTTTTTCGTCAGATAAACTCCTTCAATAATGTGAGCTATTTACAATCCGTCAACTACCTATACTTTCTTAATCTTGCATCTTACCATCACCAACACAAGTATCAACTACCCCAAATAGACCATCCATACAATACCCGACTGAAAAACCAAACAACCAGAATACTAAAGGATGGAAGTACAAAAAACCAAAGATTCCTCTTCTATCTATGTTCGATATTTAACAGAAAAATCCCAAATGAAATAAAAATACTCAATGGTCATTTTCTATTTGAAAAAAGTTGAAGGTATGGATTTCAAACTAGCCCCCTGAACAAAGTCTCGAAATTTTTCAAAGAGAAATTCAGATAACAATTTTAATATGAATTGAACCCTAACATCATAGAGACACAGAAAACTTTGCAGTGCATTTAACTTGAACTGCTTTGAATAGGGGTATTTATAAATGATGAATTGAAATTTTGATGAGCATATAACAGATTTATGCAGAAAATAGCATCTGGCTGCTATACAGTTCGAGTTGTTTCTAACAAACTCAATCATCCCTCAGTCAGAACTGTGTATTTTTTCTTGATAGGGTCGCAATTGCTATATGGAATTGCATTTTGGGCTTTTGTAGTCAACAACTATTAAATTCAGTATTCGTTCTACAAAAAAAGGCTGTCAGGTAGTATGTGAGGCAAATTCACACGACCTCTTACTGTACCTTGTTTATTTCTTTTAGAAACCGCTACTATAAAGTAGCGGCTTCTTTGATTTTTCAAATGGAACACCCCGTATATAATATCATATTATGATTCATCATCACTTTCTCAACAAATTTATATACTATTTCCCTATACCTATCTATTACCGTTTAGAAGATATAAATTAATTTCAATATTTTTTTTTACCAAACATGAACTTTTATAAATGCTGATAATCTTGAACTCTCTTGCACTAAAACGATCAAATTCGAAATAAAGTGGAGTGATACTATGAGGATCTTCACTCCGAGTCATATTTTCATTTGCCTCATACAGGGTCTTCAAAAAATGCAGATACTTTGATCTCATGAGAAAATGAGTGGAACTCAATTTTTTCAAATGGAACACCCTGTATATTTCAACATTTTTGAGCTCTACATTCAATTTTACATTAACTTTGTTCAAATAATACTATTTCTATTTTGAACCGTTTTCGAGATAAACTGTTTCAAACGGAAACTGACGTGGTTTTCTTGCTCGTTTTTTGAATTCATAACTTATTTTGGATATTCAACTTTTTTTTTGATACTTAGTAATATTTCTTTTTGATCCAGTATTTAACTGTCTTAGATCAGTCAATTCGAAATTGGTATGTACCTACCTTAGAAAAAGTTACAATTTGTATACAATGAGGTATTGGTCTCTAACGTACAACAGTACACATTAATATTTTTTAATAGTGTGCTTTGGAAAAATAAATAAACCAATTATTTAACGTCAGACTTTCGTTGGTGGTTTTGACTGATTGTGATAGCTACCAATCATAATAGAATAATGTCAAGATTAGGTTACAGTAATGAAGATTTCTTGAATTTATTAATAATTTATGGTGAGTGCAATAGAATTGCAAGTAGAACATGCCGAGTATTTCATGAAAGATATGCACAACTTCCGAAGCCGAATAATAATGTGATAAATCGACTACTAAAAAACTGTAGGTTGAATGGAACCTTCCGTCCAAAAATCATTCGTAAGAAGACTGAAGTGGATGATGATGACAATGGTATAACAGTTTTGGGATACTTTCATGCATTTCCAAATGCTTCCCTGCACAAGGCTGAAAGGGAGATAGGTATACCCTACGTGACAATTTATCGAATTCTTAATAAGCATAAATATTCTACTGTGTCCAACATTTGAAAGAGACTGATTCACCTCGTGGAGTGGAATTCTTTGAATGGTTATTTGTCAAGACTCAAGAGGATGAACATTTCCTTGACAATATCATATGGACAGATGAGGCCAAGTTCACAAAAAATGGAGTTTTCAATAGACACAACAGTCATTATTGGGCGCCAGAAAATCCCCATGTTGTCCGCCAAAGGGGTTTTCAAGAAAGATGGCAATTCAATGTATTTTGTGCCATAAAGGATGAGTCAAATTTTTATATCGAGTTTCATGATGATAATTTGAATGCATCAAAATATGAAGATTTACCAGGAAGAGAACGTGTATGGTACCAAATGGATGGTGCTCCACCCCATAATTCTCATTCAGTCAGCGAAGCTTTAACCGAAATCTTCGAAGACAGATGGATTGGTAATAATGGACCTTTTCTTTGGCCTCCTAGATCACCACATGCAATCCATTAGATTATTTCGTGTGGGGTTTCATTGAAAATATGGTTTACTCTACCCCAATAACAACAATGGAAGATATGAAATCGAGAGTTACAACTGCTTTCAATAGTTTAACTCCAGACTTGATCAGAAGCGTTACACATGACAATCTTTTGAAGAGTTTACATGTTTGTTTAAGTAGAGGTGAGAGGTGGAGGTGAGTTTGAACATATCCTGAAATACACTGACGATTAAATTAACTCAATAATTTATGGGTTTATTATTTTCAGTTCGTGTTTCAGCGTTAATAAAACTATTGTTCGAAGAGAAGTTCCATTCGATGGTTGAGGAGTATTTTAATAATTATCTTTTCATTATATTATCTTTGACTAATTGAGAAACATCAAATGAAATCTGGTTTACAAAAATGAGTGACGAACAAGGAAACCATGTCAATTTCCGTTTGAAACAGTTTATCTCGAAAACGGTTCAAAATAGAAATAGTATTATCCGAACAAAGTTAATCTAAAATTGGATGTAGAGCTCAAAAATGTTGAAATATACAGGGTGTTCCATTTGAAAAAATTGAGTTCCACTCATTTTTTCATGAGATCAAAGTATCTGCATTTTTTGAAGATCCTGTATGAGTCAAATGAAGATATGACTCGAAGTGAAGATCCTCATAGTATCACTCTACTCCATTTCAAGTTTGATCGTTTTAGTGTAAGAGAGTTCAAGATTATCAGCATTTATAAAAGTTCATGTTTGGTAAAAAAATATCGAAATTAATTTATATCTTCTAACCGGTGATAGAGAGGCATAGGGAAATAGTATATGAATTTGTTGAAAAAGTGATAATGAATCATAATATGATATTATATATGGGGTGTTCTATTTGAAAAATCAAAGAAGCCGCTACTTTATAGTAGAAGCGACAACGCCGCTTCGTCTGAAATAATTTAGGCGTGTAGGTCATATTGGCTTATGCATACTGTGAAATTTTCAAGTTGATCCGTTAGTTTGTCAGAAACGTCTAATTAACGTTCATCATGAAAAGCCCTGTATATAGTTTTATGTATGTGTATTCGTATATGTACATTCTTCAACCCCGTAATGATAGTTCACTATAAGTATATTATAATTGCAATATTTTTTCAAAACTTTAACAATGTTGACTTCATAAAGTTTCACTAGTTTTGTCGATAAGGATTTCTTGGACAATAAAGCATGATAGATTGATTGATATACTGCTTATATTTGTGAACATCAAAAGAAATTTATGAAAATGAAGGAAAAAAATTAATATCTTTGTGGGCGCCCAACTTCACCTATATTCCCGTAATAAATTAACTTCTAGTGTTATATTTTATTTCATCAGTTCGAACTTCCTTTGTCCAATATGATATAAATTGATTTGAAATCCCTGGAAGCAATTTTTTACAGATTCTTTCAGGGATTTCAAATCAATTTATATAATATCAGACAATGGAAGTCTCAACTGATGAAATTCACTACGAATTTTTGTCATCCACCTTCAAACAAACCTTATATTTTATTATAATTGTATATCCCTTTGATCTGAACATAAAGTGTATATAATACACTTTTATATATACATATATGCACTTTTATTATATTTATTATTATTTTTATTTTATTGTTACATTTTATAAATCAGACTTATGTTTTAATAGCATACCCATGCACTTGTTTTCACTTTTTATGGGTTTTCTATTTCATTTGCTATTATTATTGTTACTCACCCAGTTGTACATCTAAATATTATGGGCAAATAAATTATTTTTATTATCATTATAGTGTATGCGGGAAAATGGGAATTCAGGTTGGTTATCTGACCCATTACTTTTTATTTAATTTTTCATTTCCTGATTCGTAAAAATACGGTTTAGGCATCATCACAGCAGTTATAATATAACCTTCGGAGCATGATATTCGCTTCTGATATCGCCACAATTGTATTCATCTCACATAAAATATTAAAACACAATTTTCCATGCAGATTACCACCACATTGAGTGAACATTGAATTGATGATAGCATGATATTACAAACACGCAATTGCTTGGTAACAAACAAACCGAAATTTATCTAAACCACCTCAACAATCGAAAACAAATATTTTCCGATAAAGGTGGAGTGGCCAACTCGATGATTTCCTTCCTCAACGGCAAGAGAAAGGGAGAACGCTTCCTTATCATTTTGATTCCTCATGGACCAAATTATAAATTATGTTACGAAAGACTTTTGATTACAAATATTAAATAAGAACTTTTTTCACGCTTGGAATATTTGATGAAATTTTGAACATCATAAATATCTTTAAACTGATTTTTCTTGAGCTGCTGTAAATGCCTAATTTTTCATTCGAAAAAATTCTGTATTTGTGTTGATGTATTCGGAACGTTGAAAAGAAAATGTTTTGAACATGAATACAGTGAACTATTATGATGAAACAGGTCTATTATTTATTTACAGTCGCATCGACCTCTAGGGTCATTAGCGACTTGTAGATGATTTACATGTTTATGAAAGTATGTAACAAATTGGTATTTTTGAGGAAAGCTAATTGATTATTAATATCACATTCATCTCCTAATATGTCATCTATTGTTTGAAGGTGATTGACAATTGTTTGTTTGAAGGTGGTTGACAATGTTTCGTGGTGTATTTCATCAGTTCGGACATCCATTTTCTAATATAATATAAATTGATTTGGAATTCATGAAAAATTATTGAATAGATTACCCGAAAATAACAATTTTATTTGAACAAAAAAACTTAAATTACAAAGAAATAACATGAAACCAAAAAACAACCAAAAAAAATAAAAATTGAAATAATGATAAAAACTGAAAATTAAAAATTATCATTAACAAAAAATGAAAAATTAAAATTAAAAGATTCCAAACCAAGTTATGTCACGACGTTTCGATTGTTAGTATCCACAATCGTCTTCGGGTGATAACTGGACTCATTCCTCAGAGATCCGTAACATATGGAAACCTCTAATCAAACGAAAAACGACCAACTCCCGCCAAACGATCATCTTCCGATCGGAGCGGAGAAAGAGAAGAGGGGATAGGTGAAAGCACTCGAATGGCCTATAAATAGTCGAATCTCGGAGGAATAGGTCCAGTTATCATGCGAAGACGGTAGTGCATACTAACAATCTAAACGTCGTGACATAAGTTGGTTCGGAATCTTTCAATTTCAATTCTTATTTTTCATTTTTTTATTTTCAGCTTTCATTGATATTTCAATTTTAATTTAATTGGTTGTTGTTTGGTTTTATGTTATTTCTGTATAATTTCAGTTTTTTTGTTCAAACAAAATTGTTATTTTCGGGTAATCTTTTTGATAATTTTTCAGGAATTTCAAATAAATTTATATTAGAATACACAATGGAAGTCCGAACTGATGAAAGTGATTGACAATGTTTCATGATGAATTTCATTAGTTCGGACTTCCATTGAGTGACATTAAATAAAATGGTTTGATATCCCTGAAAGAACTAAAAAAGAAGAATTAAGCAATTGAAGAACAAGAATAAAAATGAATAGCTCAAAAAATAATTATTTCAAGCAAAAAAACCTGAAATAAAATAATACGGGAATAAAATACAAGTAAAAATGGAACAAATTGAACAAAAAATAAAAATAAATGAATAAAGTTAAATAAAGAAATTCCAAGCCAAGTTACTTTACGACGTTTAGATTGTTATAGTATCCACAATCGTCTTTGGGTGATGACTGGACTTTCACTTATCTCTGCTTTCCTTCACTGGTTTGGTGGGTGAAGACTGCTTGGCGAAAGTTGGCCATTTTTCGCTTGATCATGGGTTTACATATGTTGTGTATTTCTACGCTAGCTTGGCTGAATACATTGTTGGATAACATGTAGGCGCCTTCTTTGAATTTCCTCCTAAACCAATGCTCCTCTTTGTGTATGATCTCAGCTTGAGACCCTTCGATGTTATGTTGATGGGTCCAAACATGCTCTGCTACTCCAGAAGAGGCATAAGCCTATAGCAGGGTCCCACACAAAACACACTTCCACAATATTTTGTATTTATCCTAAAGCTCAATAAACATTTTTGATTTGACTTGACTTGACTTGACTTGCTCTGCTATTTACATACAGCGAGGGGAAACCAGCAAATCTGGAATAGCAAGTGACTATAGTGTCACTATAGTGACTATAGTGTTACTTGCTATTCCTGATTTGCTAGATATACCCTTAGCGGGTCAGTAATTGCTTCTTTCGCTACTATGCCAATGTGTGAAAGGACCCACACAATCTGGATGAAAATATGTTTTTCAGAAGCAAGATGATATGATTGGTGTATAGTTGTGTAATTGCTTTCTCTATGTACTTTAATGCTCTCCAAATAGCATATGTGAATATTATGTTTTCTTTCGATGATTTAAATGAGCAGCTGAAATCAGAGCTGGTGAAAGCTGCACCCACTCCATCTTCCGTTTTATATGCATCAGTGTATAATAGAGACGAGTCTTCGTATTGCTCCAGAAGCTGGTTGGATATTATATTGATCATCTTGGGATTATTTGTATTACTTTTGTCAAATTGTAGCAGTCCATATCCAATGTTGGCTCGAGGGAATATCCAGGAGGAATATTGAGTGTATTGGAAATGGAGAAAGTACTTGGTTGTTTGAGAAGGAGACTCGAAAGATACTGGTTATATCTTAGATAAAAAGGAGAGTCTGCTCTAATTTTTTTTGCGAAAACAATTTTGAAACGCTGTGCTACAACATTGTGGTGTACCGGATTTTCTGGATTTGATATGATGGATGCTGCCTAGGCTACAGTTTTAGTGTTGAAAAAACAATTTATAAAAGTAATATTCTGCAGTATTTTTTTTAGCAAAATCTAGCTATTTCATTAGGATTGATCATTTATGAACAGGAAATGAACAAATATTTGAGTAATCCAAAACAACGTTATGTCAGGTACATACAGAAGACAGTTTTTAAGGATACAAAAAGCTCAATCAGTTGAATTATTTGCTTGAACTCTCAACATCGTTGATATATCTCACATCACATGATTTCCATTGAACTGATGAAAACACGTATTGATTATTCAAAGTTTGTATTTTTTTCTTAATACTCGAAACCATGAAGTCTCGTTTTCATATTATTTAAAAACCGATAATGAACAAACATTTGGATATTTCATGCATCGTAACATTATTTTCAGGCCTCATGGCAGAGATCATTTCCACTTCCATAATAATAATCATTAAAATAATGGAATTTGAACCAATAATTGAAGGTGAGAGTTGATGAATATATTGACGATCATCATATTTGAAGTCCATTTCAAAAAGCGATATTTGAAGCGATATAAATTCATTGCGTAATATATTATGACCTTTAGATGATAGTTCACAGGATTCTCACTGCAGACTTCTTTTTTATGTAATTTATGTCTAATGATAGAATAGAATAGAATAGAATAGAATAGAATAGAATAGAATAGAATAGAATAGAATAGAATAGAATAGAATAGAATAGAATAGAATAGAATAGAATAGAATAGAATAGAATAGAATAGAATAGAATAGAATAGAATAGAATAGAATAGAATAGAATAGAATAGAATAGAATAGAATAGAATAGAATAGAATAGAATAGAATAGAATAGAATAGAATAGAATAGAATAGAATAGAATAGAATAGAATAGAATAGAATAGAATAGAATAGAATAGAATAGAATAGAATAGAATAGAATAGAATAGAATAGAATAGAATAGAATAGAATAGAATAGAATAGAATAGAATAGAATAGAATAGAATAGAATAGAATAGAATAGAATAGAATAGAATAGAATAGAATAGAATAGAATAGAATAGAATAGAATACAAATTCATTCTGTTATCCAAAAAAGATTGGATAGAACATGTCAAAAAATAGTACAATACAATCAAACACAAATAATAATAAGGGTAATAACTTAAGATATAAAAATAGTGCAACTACCTTCAGATGGAAATAAATATTGGAAACAGATTGCTGGTAGTTTAAAAATTCATCAATACTGTAGAAACAGTTTTTGCAGAGAAATAATTTCAATTGTCTCTTAAATTCTGAAGGACTTTCAATTGATTTAAAATCAGTCGGTATTTTATTATATAAGTCACCACCTGCATATTGAGGGTAGAAAACACGGTAATCACGGACGTCATCAACATTCTTCCTTCCACCAACTAGTCTAAAGATACCAGATCAACAATGATCCCATCGGAAAAGTTTCTCTTTCATGGACAAAAATAAGACAAATATAAGATAGAGAACAGGGTAACCATGGCGATATCAATGTCGTCAACATGACTTTTTCCACGGTGATACCATTGGAAAAGTTATTCTTTCTCAGACGGAAGATCGACAGACAAAATCGTGAGGTGAGGTTTCTGTGAAAAAGATGACGAATGGAGAATCGAAAACAGCATAACCACGAAGCTGTCAACGTCATTAACATGGGGTTTTCCACTACTCTGAGAAACTCAATTGTAGCTGAAATGATTGAAAAAGGTCCATCTCTCTTAGGAAAAAGACAGACAGACAGACAGAATCGGAAGTGGAAAAGGTTGCTGAGAAAATGATGACCGATTGAGAATCAAGAACAGGATAACTATGGAGCTGTCAACGTCACTGATGGTCTAAAAGTACCAAATCACTGGTAACACCATTGAAAAAATTCCTCTTTCTCAGACAAGATACAGACTAGGGAAGCGCAGAAGGGCCTAATGATTTTTTCAATAAAGTTTTTAATAAATTGAAACTGAGAATTTTGACTTGAATTCCGAATATCCAGATTGAAACACATTTTCCAATTCAAAGTCATAACTTTGAGTTCAAAGTTATAATTTCAAAATTATAGTCGAAATTTTGAGTTACCGGTCGTAATTTTGACTTTAATTTCGAAATTCCATTATTAAAGTCGAAATTCCAAGTTTGAAGTCATAATTTCTAGCAAGGGCGCTATCTATGGGATCTATAAAGATAAATGAGGCTTTGAACTCAATATTTTGATATTTCGACTATAAATTCGAAATTCCCAGATTAGAGTCGAAACGTCAATTTGAATATCATAATTTTGATTTCTCAAAATTTCAGTTTCAAGTTTGGAGTAGTTATTTTTAGTTTGATGTCGAAATTCAGTCGATTTAGGTCGAAATGTTGAGTTGTCAACGTTATCAACTTAGATTCTCCCACCCACCAAACTGATGAAGCTGGATCAACTGGAACAAAAAATATCGTCATACAAAATTGGAAGTATAGAAGGTTGCTGAGAAATCGTCCAATTGAAAATCGATATTCATGGAATTATCAATGTCATCTATGTGAACTCAACCACCCACCATCTGAAAGGGCAATCACATTGACAATTTCAGCTTGCATAAGATCGTATATTATGCGTGTCTACAAAGCTACCTATTGTGATGTTTTATCCCAGTTTCGTCAACAACCACGGAACAAATATTTCCCGATAGAGCATAAACAGGGAAAATCGATAAACTTCTTTCCCTGATCCAAAGAGGACGAGAGAAAACCTAAGACAACAGCGTTGAAAGTAACGACTTCAGAATATTTATTCAGTCATTCCGGCATCGAGGAAACTGGAAATTAAATCTGGTATTACGCAGATATGAGATATTCCCGACGGAGAAGACATTATGATAAGAGGATGTTGTAAGAAGAGAAATACTGCGCTAATATCTCAGCTTTGGTACTTTGGGGGTTACAATGCGTTATATCTATTACGGCAATTTCGCTGCAGGAATTTACACGTAGTAACTACAAGCTATTTGCTCGAGAACGGAACGTTGGAGAGTGTTCGAGCAGGATAGAAGGTTCAATGAGCACGTTGTCAGAAAATAGTGAAATATGCATTGGGAACTCAATAAGTCGAATGAAATAATTGGGTTGAACGTTGAATTGAAGTATTGTCTGCAGTGTATCAATTTTTTTATTATATTTCCATGAAGGTTCGCAGGCAGATAAAAAGGTATAGCTCCAGAAGTCTGGAGTTGTCTAGACAGCTTTTACTGTTGAAATAAAATGTGTTCAAATCAGAAAATACTCGTAGAAGTATTCATTCTTTCTCAAGATAAAACAAAAGCACTACAGGAAAATTCATAAGGCACTCTAAGAGCAGTGCCTGTGCGGAAGTAGTGATTCACATTGGATTTGAATCGCTGGAGATTAAATCCATTTGGAAAAATGTTCTCAGGAAATTTATTTCACATGAACGCAGATCTCTAAAAGGAAGAGTTCTTGAACAATGAAGTTGAAGATGTATTAAGTTGAACCTCAGAACGATGAGCATCCACAGTCCGTCGAGTATTTTTGACATGTACCACTCTTGGTGGACTCGAATGTGCTAAGTCACCTGACCGCTTCCCATGAAAGTATAATGATAATAACAATAATAAATCGGTAATACAAAGATACATTCAGAAATGAAAATGATTTATATGAGATTCTGGTACTCATTGGCGAAGTCTAACTCAACCAACAAGCACCACTCCATAATGCACGCGAACATACAGAAATGAAAGACAATTAACAGTGATGATACCACGAAATAAGGAACAAAATTGAAATAATAATTTGCGATTACCCTCTGAAGAGAGTTGATGAATGATTGAATTGATCTGTTATCTATTAATTTGTCCAATGAGCAAAAGTTGACATTACTGACTATCATAGATAATATAATTTTTTTATTTGTATTTGAATTTCGTGACATTGAATCTTTTCAATTGCTCGGGCAATGAGTTATAGAGTTTTACAGCACCAAAAAGAAATGATCTCTGAAACTGTGCAGTGCGATGTTGTAATACAGTTAATTTGTTTGGATGTCTAATGTTTCTTGAGTTAATGTTTTCACGTAGAATTAGTTTTTGTATTGGAATGGGAAAATGAGGAAGGGTAATCAATTTATGAACAAAACAACCCAAATGATCATACGGTACGGATCATACGGTTTTTCATATTGAGCCAGCGGGAGTTTTTGAAGGCTTCAGTTTTTCAGGCTTGAATCATACCCATGTCCATAAATTAGGCGGCAACAAGAATTTTGCACATTTTGTATTTTTTGTTATCTGAACCATATAAGTATGGGGCATATATGAATTCACAGTAGTTGAAATGGCTCAGCACCAAACTATAACAGAGCATTCTTTTTAGAGGTTGGCTCAAAATAAAACGATTACAGTATAACAGTTTCAATGACATATACCGCTTTTTTCATTAAATTTCCAATATGACTCTGAGATCAGTGTCAAGCATCACGCCTAAGTTTTAAGCTTTATTGATAGGAGTCAAGATAGTATGGCCTAGTTCTAAATGGAAATTGTTTTCTGCAGGTTTACGATTTTTCTGCGATCCAAAATGCATCATCATTGTTTCATTAGGAATAACTTTCAAATCATGTTCACTTGATAGCCCAATGATCAGATCAAGATCAGTGTTGAAGAGATTTTGTGCCTCAGCATACTCATCGATTTCAAAGTGCATGTACAATTGTATGTTATCAGCATATTAGTATTATACATTCCTTGATGGTCAAGATAATGTCAGTTGTATAAATGATGAACAATAAAGGTCCCAAAATGGAACCATGTGGTTCTCCTGATAAAATATCAAGAAGTAAGGAGTGATGACCATCAAAAACAACTTTCTGAGAAGAAAGTCAAATCTCCAACTTTTCTTCGATGTATCAGACTATCAAGGTTACAAGTGACGTTTGCGAAACCAACCAGGCGGAACGCTCTTTTCTGGATGGAATTCAGCAGCATCAGGGTACGTTTGGGGAGGAGCTCCATACTTGCGAACAATAATCAAAGAATATCTGAGTTTGATGAAGCATCAAAAGTTGCTGAGGTGTGTGCAGAAAATTCGAAATATTCGTAGTGGGTTGGCCTAACTAGGTTGAGGTTCTAATCATTCCATCTTCATCTCTTCGAATTGGGTGACCTTTTTTCAAAGCTTGACTGTATAATTTTTTTGATAAGGAAGAATGTATTAAACTGCTATCGTAATAACTGTTGACGACTATTTGTTTTATTATATTCAGTTCTTCATTGAAAATCGCATCGAACAACATTTATCAGTCTGTGGATCATACTGATGAATGCTGATACTTTGTGATGATATGGGTGGGTGGACGAATTATGAATGATAATATCTGTATGTGCTGGTTCACGATAAATTGAAGAAAAAATGGACTTGCCGAATCTTAACAGTAAACACTATGAATCTTTTGGATTTTTTATGTCCCAAAATTAGGCTCATACTGGCTAAAGAGTCTCATCTAGTTCTTTTCAATCATTAGAGCAAGAAGATATTCATGGTGACGTGTGAGACGAATGTCATCTGAAAAGAGGAGGAGAAATGGATGAAATATCAAACTTGTTTCTTCGAACTCCGCAGACTCAACCGGAACACTCTGTTACGATGACTTTTCTGATTATTGGAGTTGCTCAAATCCAGAAATCATGACGGCTTTCCATACTACGTTATTGGCTCATTGCATCTGCTCAGGGCACATGATTCTCGGGCCCAAATGATCACTCATCCCAGGGTACGGAAAGTGATCATTGGTTGATGATGTTGGCGCACCCATCTCAATCTGCCTATCTGTTCTGTTTCTGTTTTTCCGCACCCCTACGAACAACAACCCTCAGAAGTCGAAACCTGTGCAAGATTAGGACTAACGAGGTTTTACCTTTCAATGTATGATTCCTAACAGGGTAGTTTCGTGGAGAGGGGCTTGACCAACGCAACCTCAGTGGAGAATGATAATAAAACAAAAAAATCTGTTTTTTCGTTCACCAGCTGTCACACCACTACGAACGACAACCCTCAGAAGTCGAACCTTCTGCGAGCTAAGGATTTACGAGGTCTTACTTTTTAACGTGTGATTCCTAACACGATGATAATACTTTTATTTTCTAGAGGTGTGCACACAATGACAAGAAAAATAAGGTGTAATATGAGTTCATATCAGATAATATATAGAGTTGAAGTAGAAATGACCAATGCGCTGGTTTCATGATTTTTGGTTTATAGTTTACTTGATAGAAATTTTGAATTGAAAAACAGTGGACTTTGTTTCATGTCTCTAAGTACCGTAGTTTTCCTGTAATTAATTATTAAAAATCGAATGTGGTAGGGTGATGACGTCACGCCCCTATTCCCGCTTCTTGTTTGATTGACCAATAGGAACAATAGAAATAATCAACATTGCCAAATCGTAAAATTTACGAAGCCTATATTTATCATTTTGATTAAGGAAGTGTATATGAACCCGTTAACTTTTCAATCAATGAAATATTCTCCACATGGAATAAAATGTACACGAAAAATCATGTTTGCGAAAAAGTTCTATATTTAAAATCAGTACACAAAGTCGTTAGATCACAAAATATTTACCTAAACTATGATTTTATGCAGTATTCAATAATATACAGTTATGAAAATCAAAAATATAGCAAACTTGATTAGAGAATCATTTCATATATTTAATTCATTCTACAATCCTCAATCTGTACAACTGCAATTTATTATGAAAAAAACCGATTCCTACATACATACCTCTTTCTAATATAGCTACTAAATTCAAGCGTTATAGGCTTGGGTAATCTGTTCAATCTTCCAAAACTTGAGAGGAAGGTTGAATGAGGTGAAGTATAGACGGAATTGATTGTACTCGAACTGATCTAACAAAAGCTTCTGAGGTTATAAAACCATTATTCATATGATGAAATTTACTTTCAGTAACAGGATTAACTCCAGATAACACTATCTGTGAAGAATACTTGAAGTTGAAATGAAAAACTCTGTCATCAAATTAAATATTTTCATTCCCCTTTCATTTATAGTCACTTTTCAAATGATTTCTATAGAGTCTTGGAAGAGAATAAATATTGTAGTACTTTCTTTTCAATATATTCACCAATTTTTTTTATCATTTCATCCTTTGGGAACCTGAACTCATTATATGAAATAACTCACTTATAAACTAATGCGCTTTCTGTTTATTGGTGCCTTTCCGCACAATTAAAAACAGCACAAGAATGCATCATATCAATATTCAAATATATCTCTAAGACACTTTCAAAACATACACAAACTGAAGTCGATGAAAAAATTTGTTGTTCCTACGCGAGCTCTCAGCTAAGAAAAAGTTGAAACTCAATGTTGCAAAACCAAGCAGTATGGATCCGATATGACATACATTTCCAATGCCGAATAAACCAATAAATTCTGATTTGGGTACTCCATTTTCCTGAGAAAATGAACGATCAATTAAAATTTTCTGTAATTATTCATTTATTTTTTTAAGAATAAAGCCATCAAACAAATAAACATATAATAATTAGGTCGCTCGAATCCACGAATTGAGCATGAAAATGGACAATAATATTTGCCTTGATAACTGATATAGTACAAGTTATATCTAAATATAATTCTAAATAAAATTAAACGAACTGTCTTTTCAAATGGTTTTCGAATGCTCATGAGCCCTAATAAAATAAACCAATTATGCATTGATGCCACCCACCAAAAAATAAGAAATTAAACGGTACTGGTATATTAGCCATTTTGTCATCCGGTCAGCCAGCCCCCTCTTTAGTGTATGCGACAATGTGCTCTTTCTAATGTCCATGGTTTCTACAAACTTCTTATTTTTGTTAAAATGATTTCAAGATGAATATAGAGCCTAGTTTTGTTAAAGCTGACTTCCGACAATTTACAAAGAGTCGATTTTGAAATGTTCGATGAATTTTACTTGAAAAATTTGCATTACTTTGGTACCGAAATGAAGAATGAAAAATTGAAACTGTAGGTGGTATATTTAGTAGGCCCTTTTCATTCATATGACATTCATTTCAGAGTTTGTCTTTTATCGAAGGATGGAAAGTTTTCATTTAATTTTTATTTTATCTTGGCCAAGGTAGTATGGTGACTGAAAAGAGAAGCAAAAATATGTACAGTGAAATATAGAATTACTCCAGAACATATCAATCCAAATATTACCTGAAAAAATATTTTTCGGAGTGTAAACTAATGTCACGGAATATGCAGCAAAATAGGTACCCTCCAAAACTTACCTTTTACAAAAAAACGTTCTGTATTTATATAATTGTAACAGATATATTCACACCGAGCTGACAACAATAACAACAAAAATGGCGTCCGTCAAATTGGATCATCAGATCTGTGATTGGATATCAAAAACCAATTCACTTAGCAACTCCGATCTAGACACGATCAATTTTATTGGCCAACAGACACGCGGCCAATTCAAATTCTTGTTTTTCGAATTTTTCTTTTTTCTGCAAATATAAAGAAATATTGGGACCGATTAGGCTTAATAAGTATAATATACCCCTAACTCGATCAGTCTATAAGCAAACCAGTATCATTTTCCATAGCATGAAACAAGACCATTCTGATTCTGCTCATAAACAGTCAGAATGAAGTTCAGATTATCATTTGCCTTTCCGTTACAGCTATTATATTTTCTTCAACCGCTTCTGTGATGGAATCTTTTTGTAAGTTTCAGTCTGAGTCCCTTTCCTATATCGATAAGCATGTAGGTGAGTTTCTTTACTGCGACCTTTCAATAGGACGCGAGCTTCTCCAGGCATTGTTTGCAGTTCTGGGTCGTCGTCGTCAACTTTATATGCCAGCGAACACGAATGCCAAGTTTCATGTTTATAGGAAGGGAAACCGTTCGCAATTTGATCTATTTCAGTCAGCAATAAAATTTCTGCTGAATCTCTAATGGTGTCGTGCCATCCTGAGGACGCTTTCTACGATGCGCAAGGATACAGAAAGTATACTAATTTGGAGGACTACGACGTTCGATCGTGTGTGGTTGCGGGAGTTAGAAATTGATGGATGCAAGGAAGAACGTGTTTTAGGCTGTTCTGAATTTTCGCTAATAACGGTGTTTGTGTCCACGATCGTAAGTGTATTTCCTTATGGATTTTTCGATAGAGAAAACAAGGCATTTTCATATCTTTCATCAGAGATGAAACAAAAAAATAATTAGTTCTGAGAGCAGTGACTTGATTCGTAATAATTTTGAGTCGGTGCAGATAATATCTCGAGGTGACGTAGAACCTGCAGTTGGTAAATATCTCATAAGAATCTATGGAATTCATATTCAACAGATAACAAAACCGTAATTTCTTTTCATTTTACAGTACCTTCTTCGATGATATCTTGAATACGCCAAAACGAATGTCGAAGTTTTATAGACGAAACTCACACATTGAAATGATTCAGTCTCAAAATTTCAAGAAAACACAAAATATTGCAGCAGCAAAATGAATGTAACAACACATTCATCAACAACAATTTCATCAATTTTTTGAATGATTGCATAATTTGGTGTGAAGGCATCATCTACATCAAAAATATCCTCCATATATATGGTCAATAACCTTAATCAAATCCGCTTTCGTTGAATACATCGACTTATATAAGGCTGAAAACCTAGACTTACCCGTTTCATTTTTCATTGATTTGGATGTATCCAAAAGGTTTTGCAAAATTGAAAATGATGACTCTTTTTCAGCCGTAAGCATTTTCAATTGTCTTTCCGCTGCAGTAACTCCCATTCCGAATATCAAAACAATCTATTATATTTTTTTATCTGAGAAACAATTTCACAATGTTCAAGGTATGAAATGAGCTTTACATAGCTTCTATTACTTTTTCAGTACATTTGACAACACCGCCTCCCTAAACCCGTGAAGGTGCGGACTAGCAGCAAAAAAAAAACCGTAAAAAAGCGACACAATGCCTGTGGGATGAAAATTCTCTAGAAAGATTATATTCATGATGTGGTGAAATGAATAAACAATAATTTCATTTGTATTTTTCGTAGAACGCCTTTTGAATGTAGGGTTACGATTCAAACAAACTGTGAACTATTTGAAATTTTACTCAATCCGGCTCGAGAACCAACATGTTTTGTTTATTTCTAGAACATCTCGATAATCAGTTTTTATCGACCTTTTTTTGGGTAATGGTTACCTTCCACAATCTGAAAAAATATAAAAATTATAATGGAAAACTTTATAAAAAATGACTTTCGTTGAATATCTCGATAATATTCTGTGAGAAATATGAAATGAGTTCTTGCCTTTACTTAATCCGTAATTTGTCTTCTCGATTTCTGATGGTGCTGAAAACGGCTTTGGAAAGGAGAGGATGAATTAGGGAAAACACCACCGTATAACCTGATGAATAACGGATCGGAAGCACGCCATACTGACTTTTACTGAAAAACTATATATGCTTTCCCTTAGTAGTTCAAACAATATGAAACGGACTCATCCACTCCCCACAAATTTCTTTTAGTTCATTGATTCTCGAATGAATATCATTTCGCAGGTAAAAAACTTCTGAGGAGCAATGTTGCCAAATCATCAAACAAAAATTCTCCATTCCAATAATGAAATAATGACACAACAGTACAGTATAATAAAAAACCCTGAATAAATATTCAGGGTGTTTATAGTCTAGTTATAATATATTAGGTGTTTCATAACTACTGTACGAAATTTTAGAAGGTGATCCCGTAGGTCATTTTATGAACATATGTCAAAGAGTTGCTTTGTTTCTGAGATACAGGGCGTTGAACCTAAAAAAAAAGGGTAAGCGTAAAATATAATAAATATCCTTATACCGATTCAGTTTTAATTTGCTACAGTAATTTGAAGTATTGGGGTGCTTATTTAGCACTAAATGGTTCTGAATCTATTAAATATTTTTTCATTTCTTTCTTAGATTTCTTTATACTCCTCAAATTTTTGATTCGATCAGGCAATTTATTGTATAGCTTCATTGACATGTAATGAGGAGTTTTTTCTATTATGGTTAACCTATGTATAGAGAGCATGAAAGTTGTTAAAGAACAGATGCCTATTTTTAAATACAAACATTAAGCATTCATAAATATAAAGAGCATATATCGTCATTATCCCGTTATTCTTGAAGACATTTCTTCACGATTGATTATACTTCAAATCACTCATCATTTTGATTGTTCTTTTCTGAATTATAAATATTTTATTTATATCACTATTGCTTCCCCAAAATATGATTCCATATCTAGCTACAAACTCAAAATTGGAAAAATATAAAATTTTTACCGACTCTTTGTTGAGATATTTGTGAACCACCCTTAGTCCATACGAAATTTTGCTAAGTTTGTTAGCTGTATAATCAATCTGTTTGTTCCATTTCGAAAATTAATCAATATGAAGTCCTATAAATTTTGTGTCTCCTGAACTATGTAGTCAATGAAGTTTACTTCTCCATTAGGTACTTTACTCAAAAATATATTAGACACCAATATATTTGAATCACGTTTGTGCAACCCGTAATAGGAATCACACGTTGAAAAAAAAGACCTCGTTAGTACATAGCTCGGACAAGTTTCGACTTTTGAGAGTTTTCGATCGTAGGGGGGGCAACAGCTGGTAAACGGACAAAAAGATTGTTACAGATTTATTTTCAACAGATTTTAGCAGTACATATGTGAACAGTTTTATAGAACACGAAATGAATTGGCAAAATTTCGGTATATCTGTAGCTGTCCTATAAAAACTATTATATGACAGATACTTCGCAAGTAGCTATAACGTTTGCGTATCGGCCAATTCTTGTTTTTATCAGACAATAATAGATTCACTTTGTACTTTAAAAATAAGTGACGATATGGTTAAATTTTCATATACTAAAAAAAATTAAAGGAATTTCGTCCAGAAAACTTCTGAATATGTATCTGGAAATCGAATTCAATTACTATTCCTTTGTTTCAAAGTGATACTATCAATCATCCAATTGTTTAGATGCACAGGTACGGTTCCATTCAAATCTAATGTTTGCTTTGTGTCTACATGGCATCACACACAAACAGATTTAGTTTGTGTAAACGCCAGCTTATTGAGATTTATCAAAATAGAGTCAATAAACACATTGTTGTTCGACAAATACAACTACTGTATGTACGATTGACGTTCAGCCCTTGAATACACAAAACAGATATACCTATAAAATGTTTGAAGGAATTACATTTGATGACCGCTGTCCATTTGATCTCAGAAGTGATTTATTATAGAGAATTTAAAGCTTCATCTCAACACAAAAACTTTGTAGCTTCTCCAGAAGAAAAAGCAATTCAGTTCAAAATTGATTATTTCAAAGCATGAATAAAAATTACTTTTAGACACAAACTGGAAAAAACCCTCTTTGAATGACTGCTATCACATGAACATTGGATAACAGCAAAAAAAGTACTTTACAAGCTACTTTCATATGAACATTGACTTATGAGAGGATCACTTCCACCTATTCACTTTGTATTTTAACTATTTTGAGCACGACATTCGAGGATGTAAGTGGATTTTTATTTCATAACTCTTTCACTTATCATATGGTGTAGCGTTACTATGATCTAATCTGTTTAGGAAAAATCTGTTTTCCGTAAACCAGCTGTCGCACCCCTAAGATCGACAACTCTCAGTAGCCAGAACTTGTGTGAACTAAGGACTAACGAGGTTTCACCTTTCAACATGTGATTCTCAACACGGGTTGGACGATAGCATGTGAAAATCGATCGTTCAGCCTGGGGCTTGAACCAGCGACCAACACGGCGGTCGATTTGAGTAAGTGAACAAAGCACCCAAGTCGAACCGACCAGCTGCCGACCGACCGTCCCTAACGTTCCTGTTCATCTTTCCTGGTATCAGTAAATCGGGTTTCTTCAGCTTCAGCTCCAGCAATAAAACCAGCTTTAGATACAAGGGAGTCGGTAAGAGTTGATTTTCCATGGTCTACGTGGCAATGACGGACATGTTACGGATGTTCCCTAACGAAGTTTGGGGTACAAACTGAATAGAAAAAGTGATTTTTTTATTATTCAATTTTCATATAATAGCAGTTGTTCAGGAAGTACCCCTTTTTTCGTATATTTCAATGTCTAAACTCTTTAATAACTGAATCATTTCTTCAAAAGACTTCAATTACGCTTTCTTCATTTTAGAAACTAATATTGCACATTATATTTTCAGTTATCACGGTTGAAATTGCTTCACTTGTTCATTCACAGGTAGAACTAAATATTCAATAATCAATAAATCAGAAATAAACTCAACAACAATAAGAATGAACGTTCAATTTGACGAAATTCTGAAGTTTGACATTGATACTGACAGACATTCTCGAACATGATAAAACTTATACTGTAGTATTAGTAACAGTATTAAATGAAACTAATACTGTCGTATTAGTTTTATCTTGTTCTTGATTATCAATTGAGTCTAGCACTTATATTGATTTTGTTTTGAATGGAGTACTCAATCGTCATTTGGAATTTTCGCTGAATTTTCACTATGGATATTTTGATGAATCTATACTATGTATATGCTTTTCCCGCACTCAATTATTGTACAGTTCACCATAGCAACTGTAGTGAAATGAACGAATTGCTAACGATTCATGAGAAGAACAAATGGGTATTCAGAAAAGCATGGTTTCATGTAAAAAGTTTTATTCAGGTAGATGATTTCATCTGCCATATCCGTTAATATCTTCAACTTACTGGGTCTGCTTCTGGGTTTACTCTAAAAAGGGCGATACACGCTCAGTTTGGCATCTGTTCAGTCTATGACCTTGTTCATGAATGAACTGATGACAAACTGATTGACTCATTGACGACATTATTCTATCATTCCTAATTATGACGGGTGAGTGATGTCGTTCATGGGTCAATCAATTTGTCTTCAGTTCATTCGTGATCAAGGTCATGGACTGAACTGATGCCAAACTGAGCAGGTAACACCCGTCTAAGACAAAGTCATAATCGTAAAATAACTTATCACAAGCTCAAAGCACTATACAATAGTTTTCAACTCGTGTCTCTATTTCAATATCAATTGACTTGTTCTGAGTGACTCGTCTTATTTGAAATCACTATACAGTAACTTTGTGGTGTATTCTGTTTTAAAATAGATGGAAAGTGGTAGAATAGAGCCCGAATACATTGAAGCTACCCGTTCATTTTTAATTTTCGACGATTCCATAGATGGCGACTTCATAAGAGATGTCATCGCTCTTACTTGATTGGAATGAGTTGTGTATATATATTTCAAAGAAATCAGATTTGGATCCTGCTTGGGATTTCCTCATCCTCATTAGGAATGGCCACTTTTGTAAAATCACTCAAAGTTTCCTCCAAAAAAAAACAATAAAATAAACAAGAACTCACATCTACTGTAACTCCAGGGAGCGGAAATGTCTGCGTTGGTGGCATATCTCGCGGGACATAACGGTAAAATTCATTGCCATCCTTATACCACTTGACAGAGTACAGTGTCTCTCCATCCAAGTCGAAGTGGCACTCCAATCTAGCGCTCTGGTTTCGAATGGCGTGGGCTGGTATCCGGAGTTCCGCTAGGTGGAGAGTTAGACCACCTGAAACAATATGAATGTGCTGTGAACGTTTTATAAAATTAGCCGATTTTTTATGTAAATAGGGATTAGTACAAGTGTTTCAGATTATTTCTCATGATCAATGGAATAAATAAGGAGTAATAACAACGATAATAATAATGTTTTATTCCTAATATTACATTACGTATCTCAATTCTATTAATCAGAAAATAAATAAAACAGAAAAAATCACAAGAAAATGAATTCTTTGTGCAAACATTGAACGTGAACAATCATCTCAAATACAAATGTTCTCCTGATCTGTTTAAACATAAAACGATGTGAATCTGAACGATTCATTAACAAACCAAATCAATATTTGGTTAAACATATAACATGAACATCATTTGAATACAAATATTCTCTAA
The DNA here is from genome assembly GCF_025532065.1 of Leptinotarsa decemlineata. Lineage (NCBI taxonomy): Eukaryota > Metazoa > Arthropoda > Insecta > Coleoptera > Chrysomelidae > Leptinotarsa > Leptinotarsa decemlineata. The sequence goes on from NW_027412688.1 coordinate 29,637,342, forward strand.
TTTTGTTTGAATATAAAAATATATAAATCTAAAATTTATTAATACTAGGAGATTAAAATTCGAACATAAGGCTGAACAATTTTAAGTGAAATATGATTGTAAAAGCTTCAATCAACTCACATTTCCAAAATATTGAGTTTTTTATCAGATTAAGGGAAAATTTTGGCACTAAAATCATATTAAAATAATTATATCAGAAGAACATCTGCAGATTATATCATGAGCAACACCTCATGCAAATCTATAACATACTCTGCTTGCAGCTATGAAGCTTTCTAGTGTTATAACGGAATAGTGAATAGTCAAGTTCTGATCTTTTTCTTGAACATTTCGTATGAGTTGATCGTTTTGAGTTCGGGCGGTAGCTCATTAAATAGTTTTGGTTCCAAAAAAGTGTAACATTTCTGTTCTTACGTTTTTTCAATTCTGGATTTCACAGCGTTGGTTTAATGTCTTGTGTTGTGATAGGTACCAACGACGATTTATGTCTATACAGCCTCAAAATAATCGCAAAAACCAATATCTGACTTTTGAATTTTCTGTGGATCATTGATGAGTATTTTTGAGGCTCCATGTGATACATGTGACTCCATAGGAGAGATTGCTTCCGGTCAAAGCATGGTACAGTATTTTCAGATATTTTATATAAACACTCGATGCACGACGGTGGTCTGTTAGTTTCTGCAAAATATAATGAACCTTGGTATTGGTAAAAAGCAATAAAAGAGAACTGCCGCGAATTTCAACATATACTGAAAATCGTCCAGTAGGCTTCTCCATTTTAGGGTTTAGGGGCCCAGAAAGAGAAAGAATGTGCTGATGATATCTTCGTTCCATAAGAGTGATACAATTGATCCAATAACTGGTAAACCAGTATAATGGATTATTCCAACAATAAAACCAAAAATCATGGTTTTTACATTTGTCAGTTTTTTTGTGTGTTTATTACCAAAAGTAAATATATTGTTCCGTCAAGTTATTGAAAATACTTCAAATCAACTTACGCAAAAAACTGTTTGGAAATATCCAAAAATTTGGGGTGAAAATTTGTTATATTTGAAGGACTCTATTTTCAGAAGGGTTCTGTCATCATGTTGTATTTCCAGTGTATTTATATGGCGGTAAATTTGTAAAGTGGAATGTAAACGGCAAAAAGTGGATTTTTTATAATTGATTGTCAGAAGTCTGTCTGTCGTTATTATATTTTGAAAGTCAACCTCAATGTTATTTTTGAGAGTGGTCCAGTCAGTTCCTTCGCAGGAAACGGCAGTGTCGTTCGCGATACTCACAATTTCCTCACACGTATCTTGTTTGAAAAGATAACTGATATAAAGACTGAAGAGAGTTGGTTCCAAAACAGCACCTTGAGGCACTCCATATGTAATCATTTGATAACTGATCATAGCTTCATTGATATTGAAGCATTGTTTCCTGTTACATAAATAACTCTCAAATAATTTATGAGCAACTCCTCTAATGCTAATATTTGAGAGCACTGTCAGTAGCTTTGAATGGCCAACGATGTTCAAACCTTTTGCCAGATCGATGAAGACACAGATAGAAGGATTTTTTGTCAATTTCATTATTTATCAGCCCTGTCAATCTGGCAATTGCATCAGACGTTGAATTATCCTTACGAAAACCATATTGTCTACTCGATAAAATATCATAACTTTCGAAAAATGAAACCAACCTCTTCTGTAAGGTTTTTTCGAAAAATTTTTCCAAGCTCGATATCAATGAAATAGGACATGAATATTCTCAAATGAAAACTAAGTGACCATCTTCACAAAAGCTGTTGGGATAATTATTGTTTGTTTTTGAAAACAATTTCGTCATAGAAAATTCAAAAGTTGGTAATATTTTTTACTACATCTCATTTATCTACAACTAGAAACACGATCCGGCTCTGTATGGATGGCAGAACATATCAGTTTTCGGACATAGTACCACATCAGCTTGTCCATGAAGAGAAATAATATTGGAAATATTCTGAAACATCTTGGAATGTGCAGGAATAGTATGGAACATTTTGAAAAATTCCGCAATATCCCAGAACAACGTGACACACGCGACAAGAGACATATTCGATGTGATAGCTCTCTACCCCTCATCCGTAATGAAGGTTCCCATATCCAAGTGAAAGGCGACATTTCTGAGATATTGAGTCTTGATGCTAGTATGGAGGACAAAACATTCAGCTCACTGTTGGGTTAGGTTGGAAAAAGACAGTAACTCAATGGCGAATGAAAAATAATGGTTCCAAGCTTTCCAGAGAATTATTTGCACCCCTTTTGGAAAAAGCAATTAACCAGTTACAAGATCGTTCACCTGTTATCATACAAAATGGCTTTAGGACATGCGGACTTGCTCCATTTGATCCAAATAGTATCAGGTTCGAAAAATATTTTAAAAACAATTTGACTGGAACGAGCAGCAAAAATGACGATGACAAATCTAATGCCCAATTAGTGCTGGATATCTTTAAAAAATATAACGAAGAAAAAATAGAGGTTTTCAATAGCTCCGGGCCTAAATGGGAAGGTGATATTAAAGATACAAATTTATTTTATTTTTGGCAGCATTTAAGCAGAACAACGTCATCGTCTTATAGTAACAGTGATTTGACAAATATAAAAATACATTCAGTACCTCAGCAACATGAACCAAAATTACAGTCACAAACAGAAGAAGTTCAGAGAACACAAATACACATATTGCAGATTGATCAAATTCATACATCATTAGGCAATGAAATAGAAGAGGCGACTATAGTGGAATCTCCCCAAGAACTAGATTTAACAACAGAAATAAGTAAAACCAAAGACGTTTTAGGTTTAACTGATGAACAAGGTGTGGACAATCTGTCTATTTTAAACCTCATCGACGAAGGTGATATGGATTTTACTGCGGAAGATTTAGACATAAATATATTTTCCAACGATCAGTTGCTGGAAAGTAACCTCTCTGCTAATGACACTTCCAATAATTGTTATGAAACGAAAAGTAAACAGTCAGGACCGTATGAAAATATACAAGAAATATTACAGCCACTGATTGAGATAACCAACGAAACGATCCAGGGTGTCCAGGATGACGCTAATCTTTCAGAAATTAGACATAAGAGTCCTTCTTCGGAGTCAAGAGATCACTCATCTAAGTACGCTATCGAAACATTTCATAAATCACCCGAAAATATTAAAGACAACTTTTTCAGTGTCCCAACACCATTTAAAAAAGCTCTATTTTGGAAACCACCACCCGAAGAGCAAAAAAAAGTAACCAAAAAACTAAAAGAGAAAGTACCGGCAGTTGTTATATCAGACGACTGGCGGGAATATGAAAATCGGAAATTAGAAAAAAAGAATAAAGCTTTGCAGGAGAAGGAGCAAAGAAAACAATTGCGACTGGAGAAAGAACAGCAAAAAAAATATGACAAAGCTAAAAATATCTGCAAAAAAACAAAAAAGGAAAATACAGATCAAAATACAGAGACAATGTTGGATAGCGATACTGAAAACGATTTTGATATTAGTATAGGAGATCATGTTATCGTTAAATATGATGAAGCTTATTTTCCAGGATGTGTTATTGGTATAGAAAAGGAAGACCAAGAATATACCGTGAAAGCAATGGAACCCAGTGGCCCAAACTGGAAATGGCCTATTAAAGATGATATATTAAACTACCAAAGAGACCATGTGATATCGAAAATTAAAAAGCCTGTAGTAATTAATAAAAAAGGTTTTTATTTTATAGAGAAATTGAAGAATTTTAAGTTGAATTAAATAAGTAAATTTTCTAAGATTAGTCTTGTTTTTTATTTCTCTTGTTTTTGAGAAGAATATTTAAGTTTGTATTTTTTATCTGTTGTGTACTTCTATAAATGTTTTTCTATGAATGTTTTGCTTAAAAAAATGTGATTGTTTAATATATGAATTGCACTTGTCCGATAATTGGGACATTTCTAGTCCAGTAACCAGGACTTCGACATTTTTAGGTGTCCGATATCTGGGAATTCCTGCTTTACTAAACGTTTTTAATTATATTGAATAACTAAAAAATATATCATCATATCATAAGAATTCTCTTTATAGGTAATGAAATTTAGAAAAAATTGACATAGTCTACAACATTGTTCATGTTTATGTATATATTTTTCAGATGGTCAAACATGAACTTTGCTCTTAAGTTTCCGATAACTGGGACGTTTACCTTATTGCTGAATAACAAAGTTTCGGTAATATAAAATAATGAAATTTAGGGATCTTGAGGTATTGCTTTCAATAATTTCTAGATTTACAATTGAGATTCTTCAAGTTTTATTCACTGAATCATCTGTGGTTATATCCTTCAAAATATTCTCCATGTGTTGAGAGCTAGAGAAAAATATCTGTTAGGTAAATATCTGGTGAAGGGTATTCAAAGTAACTTGGTGTAAACAAGGCCTATTATCTTCATCTGATTGCCATCCAAGAACTGTAGCATCAAACATAAAGGAAACTGTGGCCGGAGGGTTCAAATGAAAAGGTACCAATTTTGTGAATTATCCTTGAATGTCATTTTGAACCAGTTTCAATTCTAGCCAAATTAGTTAAGGAAGTGAAAATTTTCTCAAACGATTCGTCTGGAAATAACGTAGATTTTATGAAACAAAATGAAACATCATCCTCTGAAACATATACCAGAAACATTTCGTGCCACTGACGATATCTTTCCAGTTCACAATTTCCAACCCCATTAATGAACTCTTCACATTCCTGGTGTATAACCGGGCGTAAGTTTCATTAGCAGAAGCCCGAACTTTCCGTATATTTCAAGTAACTTAACTCCGAAACCACCTAACATACTGAATTTATTGATATTATTAGGAAGTTCAGCATGGTAGATTGTTTTAGTCATTCAGCGTTATCTCTGGATCGTGGGTATTTCGATGTAGTTTGTGTTCGCTGGGGAGAAATGTATTAAAATTGTGTTTTCCACATCCTTCCATGTAAATGGGCAATCATAATATTAGTTCATTGGAGTCGGTTGAGGGCAACACCCGAATTCTGGATAATATTATAGTAATATAGGTTCTACAACTATTGGTGAAATTCGTTTCTTTTATCACCCTACAATCAATTGAAGCCTCAAAAATTATACTTAGTTGACAGTAAGTGTTCCAGAAAAACAAGTGAATGGAGAAACAGTAATCACTCATCAAGGCTTTCGTTCAATGATTTCATACGATTATAGGAAAGGCTTAACTCGAGAAAAAATTCCAGAAACGCCTCTTTCAATTTTCGATAAGTAGGCATCATCTGAACAGACTGATGATGCCTACTTATCTGATTCACATGTTTTTTGTCGAAGTCGTGCATCTAAACGTCATGTGTGATTGGTTGAAGCTAGAAAGGAAAGGAAACATAGATGAAAGGGGTCAAATTGATGTTATTCACACCGATATTTTCGAAGCATTCAATAAAATGAAGTATGAAGTGTTGGGTACTTTATTTCTTCTCCCATTTATGAACGATCTGATTCTAAAATTAGGACTCTGCATTTCGTGATTTGGATGAAATTAATTATCGATGCCAACAAATGTGCTAGATCTGAATGATGAAAAATGTGAATACTGCATTTTCATATCGTTGTTTATGATCACAAAATAGAAAATATAGGCTTGGAAAAATGTGTAAAAATAAAAAATCTAGTGGACACTGACACACATATCAATAAACTTTCATCAGAGGCTACACAATATGATCCTGCTGTATGTATTCCATATTTTAATACACCTATCTCTGTCTGCAGAGAAGAGAGGGTGAGTGTAGGCCCACAGCACTTAGGGACCACGTGTGACCCATCCTGTCCTTTCCAGGAAGGTGGACAGGTCACTGGGAGACATCCCCGTTCTATCGGCAGGTGTAGGCCAAGACTCGTCGAACACACACTCTCTCATTCCTGTTTACACATCCTGTTCAAACATCCTGCATAAAGGTGTGTCCACTAGCCACATATTATGGAGGTGTTTCCTTAGTTGACAGTGGCCAGTCAGAAATGCTACCGTTGAGCGTAGATTTTTCCTGGTCTTCGTCAGATATTTCTTCGAGCCAGCTTCCCAAGGACGCCCAGGGTGACCCTAGAAAAGACTGTATCTTTTGATTCTATTCTACCTCTTTAGGGATTGACCATGGGTGTGACGTTTGGCTAGTTCCACCATTGTCGAAGTTATCAGGCCATAGGTGTCACTGGGACCTGAAACTCTTAGGTCAGAAACTTCCCTGGCTAAAGAGTCGGCAATGCGAGAACCTTTAGTCCTGTTGTGCCCTTCAACCCACCTCAGGATAATGTTATTATTTACCGAGGCTTTGGCTGAATCTTGGTGGCACTCTAGTACTAGCCCTAAGGTAATACGTTGTCTGTTCGAGGCTAATAGGGCTCGTCTGCTATCAGTGCAGATTCTGCCAGAAATTCATTTCCTGGTGATTTCTTTAGTGGTGATTACGATACCAGCCAGTTCTGTTTGAACCACGCTGGTATTTTTCCCATTCTTCACATAGTCTTTAGGCTTAGTGATCTGGAGTACAGTCCCCATCCTGAGCTTTTTTTGTTTTTTGAGCCGTCTGTATATATGCGTATTGCATTTGTAGCATCTGACTCTGTTTTCTATTTTATTTGTATTTTGCAGGGTTCATTAAATACAAACATGAATTCAATTGCATCACTAGTTGCCTGCAGCAGAGGTTGCACAATAAGTGCTTCTCGCCATAGGCTCAGCCTCAATTGACGAGGTTCATATTAACCGTGGGCAATCTCCTTAACGTATAGGTTCAGCGAGGTCAGACCAGTAAATAATTCCATTGCCCCGGGTGGTGTTCTCATGGCTCCTGGTGAAAAGGATCTTCTTGGGATTGATCGACAGTGAGTATTTCTTACATGTTTCTAATAGCCCATCCTGTACTCTATCGCACAGGGTCTTCACAAATTGGACGATCTGCATGATAACTATGTTATCTGCATATACAATTGTGTAAAATTCATTATTGTTGAGGTGCAGGACTATGTTCCAAGGGAGGGGTGATAAGACCCTTTCCTGTGGACATCCCCTCATGACCAGTCCTCTCACTGTTATATATTCTACATTGATACTAATTGCTCTACTAGAGATCATCTTGTGTATCCATTCTCCTACTACCAGAGGTACATTCCTGCAGTGTAGTTGCTGGGTGATTGTTGAAAAGGTTGTTTTATCAAACGCTCCCTCGATATCTATTGATATATCAGGATGGATTCTTTGTTGTCCAATGATCTTTTGATTCTGCCAACCACATGTTGGAGGGCCGAATCAGTAGACCTTCCCGGAGTATATGCATGCTAATTTGAATAAAGTGGGTTGTGAACTGATCTCTCATGTACGATGTAAGACTAATTGGTTCGAATGCTTTTGGTAATTTGTTGTCCATCCTACTTGGTTTGGATATAAATACTACTCGTACTTCTCTGCACTTACTGGGAATACACCTCAGAGCTAGAAATTCTCTGAATATTCCAATCAGGTGAGGTATGAGAATATCCAATACCCATTGAAGAAGGGCTGGTCTTATACCGTCAGGTCCTGGTGACTTGAAGGGGGAAAAGCCCGATATAGCCCATCCCATATTGTCCTCATACATTACTGCACTAGCAGATTGCAGAACCTGAGAAGTGAGTTTCCATAAGAATTTCAGCACTCTCTTGTGAGGTTGTCGGGTTTGTCGCTATTTTCCCTTATCAGGAGGCCGATTCTCTTATGGTGGTTATTGAGAGAAAGAAGTAAGTTGATGATATGAACGATCTGAATCTGGAATTAGAACTCTGTATGATTGTGCTTTTGATGTTTTGAATAAAATTAATTACTTGTGCAAAAAATATGCTGGATCTGAATGATGAAAAATTGTTCTTAATGATTACAAAATAGAAAATATAGGATTGGAAAAATGTGGAATGGTGGAACATATTGTCGACACCGACACACATATTGATAAGATTGCATCAGAGGCTACACAATATGCTTCGGGTGTGTGGTATCCATATTCTAATGCACTAATAACACGCTAGAGGAAATTCAAAGAAAGTTTTTCAAATTTGTACATTTTTGTTGTGATGTAATTATCCACCTAGAGGTGTAGATTGTCTAATTTGGGACAATCTAATCCACATGCGATCCAAGAGCGTCCAATGCATCCCGAAAAGTCACTGTTTGGTGTGTATTTTGGGCTTGCAGCGTCATCGGTCGATATTCCTCTGAGAACGATGCTGGCCAGACCATCTTTGTCAACGGCGAGCACTGAATGTCAATGATTACCAACTTTGACGACGGCGCTACTTGCCACATAGCTTCTGCCACATGGGATATCCTGCACGACCGATTTGGAGACATGGTCATCTCACGTGGAGGTGATGTGAACTGGCCACCGATATCGTTCGATTTGATCCCGTTGGACTTTCTCTTGTGGGATTTTCTCGCAGGTATATGCGAATGGACCACAAACCACAGCGGTCCTGAGAGTCAACATAACCCACATCATCAAATTTAGCTAGAGTCATGGAATATTGGACGTTCCAGATGCGCTGGAAACCGTGACAGATATTTGAACGATGTTATATCGGACACATAATAACATCAATAGGTATTTCAAATGAATAAAAAATGTATATCTCATACAAGACTTCATATGTGGAATTGGCCACGGCGTTAGTGCGCCCGACTCACGATCGGAAGGCCGTGGGTTCGATTCCCGCCTCGACCAGATATTTTTCTCGAAAAAATTTATCTGGTTGAAGCTGGACTGATTCTGCAACCGTGTTAGGAATCACACGTTAAAAGGTAAGACCTCGTCAGTCCTTAGCTCGCACAAGTTTCCCAACTTCTGAGAGTTGTCGCTCGTATGAGGGCGATAGCTGATTAACGGAAAAACAGATTTTTTCTAAACAGAAGTTGGATGGCCCTCAAGTAGCGAATAAAAGTCAACAATTCTTCAACAGTTAGTCCACTGGAATGATTCCTGCAGTTTGAAACAGAATTAATATGAAACATCGAATGGAATTGGCAGATACTTGATGAAAATCCATACCAAAACTCACTTCTGGTTTTTAGTTTGAAAGGTTCACGAAATCGCAACACGTGTTTCGCTATAGAATAACTTTCTCAAGCAATATTTTAATAATTTTTTTCAGAACGAAATATTTCATTTTCTAATAAAAATAGTCTGATCTACGGTATGATCGGATGAATACGTATAATCTTGTAACTACCTGGAAAGATGATTATTACATTGATTACCAATTGATAAATAATCAATTATGGATCCACGGCCCGGTCAAGGTATAATGTTTCGGGAAAATAATTGATAAAATTCAGCTATTGTATAGCCAAACACGTGTCTTGCTTTTGGAAACCTTCTATAGAAAAAAACAAAATTAATCTTATCAGTAAGTTTTGGGTGGATGTGAACAAACGAAATGAGTGTAATTGGAGCTTCTTAGTTACAAATTTGTGAATGTTATAACCTGTTACTTAATAGAAAACGAACCGTTGAACTGAAAGTTCTTTGAACTTTTCCAATTTCCCCAATCTGTGTCAGTATTGCACCGAGCAAAGAGCAACTGAAACGACAAACAGGAAAACGAACTCGAACGCGTTTCGACTTCAAATAACTCGATCGCACTTCCTCAGATTAAATTCGCTTGGATTAATACTGGCTACAAATCCCAGAAGTGAGTAATGCCCCTAATACAGCCCAGACAAAAGAATAACAACTTTGCGGAGTTCATCTGTTCCGGAATAAGCTCCGACAATAACATCAAGATGGAATCGGAAGTTTATGGTTTTTCCTGAGACTTTCGCAGGAAGCGAGGAAAGTTAGGAATCCTTATGAGTATTGCGCGTTCGGATTTCAGTTGATGCTTTCACATTTTCCGAGATGAATAAGTTATGACGTTAACATCGGGCATGAGCGAGTTTGGCGAATACTTTGATTTTGGAGTTTCTTTTCTGAAAGTGCCATTTTATTAATACTTGATGAGTTTTACAATCAACTGAAAACTGAAAATTTAGGGTATCATTTAAACAGACCCTGAAACAAATGTCATCAAGAAAATATTTGGAAAATTTCAAAAGTTTTTTCATGAAAGTCATTGTTGTTGTTTTTGTGAAACATTGTATGAATGTTTTACGATACGAAATGTATTTTCTGTTTGATAACCTTTCTTATTTTTACCAGAGGCATCCGAATGACATTGGCACTGAATCATTTTGAAGATCCTCCACCACTTATCTATTTATTTTCAAGTCTTCGAAATTACCAGTTCCATATCTTAAAACCCAGTTTCTGGGTCTTATGTACTAAATGTCAGTGCTTTCCGTTGATAGCATCTGGAAGTCTGGGTGACGGTATCATCCCTTGACAGTTTGCAAAAACCTCGTGAAATAAAATTTCACAAATTCGTTGAATTTGTGTGTAATGAAAATTCAAATCATGACTGCTAAGTGACTGATAACTTCGTCTGAGTTCAGGTTAGAACAAATTGAAATTTTTAAGCATCATTAAAGGAAATTCTACCACCGCGTTACATGAATATGTAATAGACTTACAACTAATACATTAGGAAACAGATTCAGAAGGGGATAAGAATTAACTTCTGATTGGTCATTCAGTAAATCATCACAATTCTCAAATCTATTTTAATATATATTTCTGAGCACTCCTGTCAAGAGATTGGTCTTCACATTCAAAAAAGTACTCCTATGTTATTCTATTCTTTGGGAGAAAAGTTCCTTTATGTTTTGCTAATATAGAGTTTTTGGCAAGAACCACAAGTCAACTTATATACTATCCGACACTGAAATTTTATCTCTGTGATTGGTGATTATCCAATTATGTTCTTTTAAAAAAACGAGGAAAGTTATCGGAGGGTTTACCAAAGTATGTTATTGTCCTATGACGTTTATCATTGTTTATTAAAGTGGGATTTACGGTCACAATGTAGATAATATCTACATTGTTCCCGTTGATGACAGCGATTTTTTCGATAAAATTCAGTTCTTTCTGAAAATTACTTTCCGACAGTGAAATACTCAATAGCATGTAAAACATACTATAGAAAGCTGCTACTATGTTGATCGAGATGTTTTGAAGAATAACGTATGACAATGTACGTATGAGATGGTTTGTGGAAAATTGATGAGGGTGATAGTTATGCCTAGAAAATGCATAGAAATATTCACCTCCATTTCAATGGTGAATTCAAATGTTGGGTGAATAGAATTAACAAATTCGACAAACTTGCCCAACTGCATACCGAACCAGTACGATTACGATGTTTACTCATTTGTGGTTGACAGTATGAGTTACATAGGTATATAATGATATAAGGAGGGGACCTGTTATAGGCTTATGCCTCTTCAGGGTTGGGTTCCTTTACAAATAACTTAAATTAAAATTATCAGAATATGTGATTGCGTTATTGGTTGGAGTGTCCGGGTCAATGGCTGTTGTTCTTCTTGACGTTCGGATTTTTGTTGTGCCGGGGGAAGTATGCCTGGGACTTCAGGGTATTCCAGGCTGTGCGCTGTCCTCTATATGATCGCTAGTGGGTACTCCTCAAGGATGTCCTGGATTTACTCCATTGGGTCTCCCACTGCTCCCAGGAGTTGGGCTGGGGGGAACGGTAGCTTTTTCCTTGGTATTCTTCTAGGTCCTCCACACAGCGTCCAAGGGGTGGTGAGGGTTCTGATGGCAGCGGTGTTATTGCTTCTCATGGTTTTTGCAGCGTATCGTCCTTGTAGTTCCTGAAGTCTCAAGTTGATTGTGGTAATAATTATTCGATTGAATAAATCTTCAGAGGAGTATTGGAATGGGATGTTATGGATGTTACGTTGGATTCGTCTCTCGGTTGTTAGTATGCGGTGGGTTCGTCTCTGGGAGAGCGTGCAGTGGCTTTGAAATCCAAGATAGGTCTTATGAACATTTTGTACGTGTGTAAAAGAGTCTCACTGTCGCATCTACCGAGCTTGCCTCTCAGAGCTTATATGAGATTGGATCTTCTCCGGACTTTGTCCAGAGTTCCTCTAAGGCCGGTCTCCCAGTTGAGGGTACCCGTGAAAGTAATCCCTCAAGTAAGACACCGAGTCCTGAAGTTGGAGGTTCTCTCCTAACAGTCTGAGGTGCAAGTAGTTAGTACTTAGTCTGGGTCGAGTAGTGGTATTAGTATGTCCGAATAGGATGGTTTGGGTCTTGGAGGGGTTCATTATGATGCGCCACTTGTTGCACCAGTGCTCGAAGTGGTTTATCATTGTTTGGTATTGTGTTTGTAAGATGCGGGTATTAGCGGCGGAGGAGTGGAGGATCGTATCATCGGCATATTGTAAGATTTATTGAGTGGAGGTGACCTCGTGAATATAGACTAAGAATAGGAAAGAGGCTAGGACTGAGCCCTGAGGAATTCCGGATTTGGATGTGAGAGGAGAGGACAGGGCTTGTTCGACTTTAACTTGTATTTGTCGATGGCTTCTAATCTAATGAAATGCGGAGGATGGCGACTGTATCATAGGAAGAGATGATACTCTGGAAAATACACGTAAGGAGTTCGATTTGTGCGTTTTGGATGGGGTGTTCAGGTCTGAAACGATGTGGATGAGAAGACTAAAACCAGTAAAATAGACTAAGATATCATCTACATATGTGTAGCAGTATGAAAAACTCCAAATCACTTGAATATAATGCATACTCTTTGCAAATTTGTAAAGAGCAGTTCATTACATTTTTGTAAACTGTTCAGTTAAAATCTCCTGATATAGTATTATTTGAATGAGTTATGAATTCCCATCAAGTATAGGGCGATTCCATAAATTTGGACCACACTAAGTGAACCTCAGTAAATGTTTCATTTTTTTTTCAGAAAGGTTTATTGTCGATTGCATCATCATTTTCAACGATATACCTGAAACATCCACTGGTTTCAACCCCTAATTTCCCGAGACTGTTCACTACAAACGAACTTTTGTCAATTTAATACTCGAATTTTTGTCCCCGATTTCTCCAAGAACATCCAAAAATTCAAAGGAAAATCTAATTTTTGAGAAAAAGCTTTTAGGCTTTCTGTTTCTCCATTGCTATACTTTTTGATTTTCGATGGAATAGTGAAGTCCAAATGTCTGCTGGTATAACGATTTTTTTAAAGATTGTACTGATTTCAAAAAAGATATTGAACGGGACTGTGATTTCCTATCTTGATACGGAGATCCAAGAGTGGACACAAATTCATCAAGCTGCGAGCAATTTTCCGTTGGCCATGAATCGACTCTTGGAGTTTCTCTATCACTCAGTCGGAATGCGCGGACCTCTTCTTTCGGAGAATTGAATTCACAGGCGTTTTCGCGCAATAAAGGGAACTTACAAGACACGGAAACAGCTTGGAAAAGAGTTATCAAAAATACAAAAGATGGTGAGGACGAAACAATACAAGAACATGAAACACTTCCAAAGGAATTCCTGTGTGCATCAACTCCACTTTTGTAAAAAATATTTCATTGGGTGATTATTTTTTTGCCACTTTGGAAAGTTTCCGATACTATTTTCAAAGATAATGGATGAGTAGACAGCAAAAAAGTTTTGTCTTTCAAAAACCATAAAATACTCTTAGTCTAGAGGAAATGTATATGCAATTTTGAAATACCTTCATCAGAAGAAGTTACTCGTTGATGTGTGTGCTAGAATATGTGGTAACTATATGATTGAATCATATTTCCTTCACAAGACAGCAGATAGATATCATTACAGCATCTTCTTGGAAGAATATTGACGGTTTTGATAGATGAAATTCCTATTTTACCATGAAATTGACTTTAACCAAAATAAAAATCACAGGTGATGGGTCAACAGATGGCGGATGATCACAGACAGAACCATCTAGGTCGCCAGACCTAGTTGAGATTATTTCCTTTAAGATCAATTTGAAATAAACATTTGCAGCACATCAATTCAAACTGAAGAATAGTCTCCATATTTTCAGAAGAGAATATGGGAACCTGTGAAGAAGACCATATTCTCGCAGAATATCACTGGACTTGTATCCCAATACCAAACCGTTATTTTCAACACCAAGAGGAAAATCTTCCTCTTGAATGTGATCACTAGGTGATTGAAACACGTGTCAAGGTGTTAAAAATAACGGTTTGGTGTTGAAATAGAAGTCCAGTGATATTCATTGCTACACCAAAGGTTCCAATCAATGCCTCATAAATTTTCGCAGAAGGTGAACACAATAAACGCCTGACTTGATTTTGGTGAGCTAAGAAGGATTCTGTGTTAGATTTTCTGCAATAAAAGACAAAACTAAACCTCTGGTATAAAATAAATTCAAAATAAGCAGTTTTCCCAATCACCAAACAAGTAATAATTCTCAAATCACCAAACAAATAATTCTCATCTGAAGATGCCAACTTTTTATTTATATGCAAAACTATAATGAAACAATATAAATTCAACTTATCAGGTATACAAATACATATTTGAATTTAAATATCGAATATATTGGTACAGGAGCATGAAGACACTTTCCCTTGGATATCTCAAAGGATATCTCAAACGTGCGATTTTGTTCCATCTTTTTCATAAAAGACGAAGTATGCTTTCACCAAAATCACATAAATTCACAAGCGTGAAATTGGTGACGCGTGTGAATCGTTGTATTTGTGCCACGTGCCAGTATACTGGAGTCTGCAGTATGCTGTATAATTCTCTCTGTAAGTAGTCCCACAGTGATTTAAAAGTGCATATGGATCATGATAAGTAGCCACATTGAATGGATGAATGAATAAACTATAGCTCGATATTATTTCGAGAAAAGAGGAATCAAATTCACCTAGGAATGAGTGAATATTTTGAAAATTATTTTTACTTTGAGAAGAGGAAGTTACAGACACAACTGATGAGAATGTAAAGTTATATGTTGAATTATATAGCAGAAATCTTCTTTGGTGGATAGGAGAAGCATATTACGTTCCACAAAAATATTCAAAGTTGTATCAAAGTAGAGAGAGAACATTAATGTGTGTGATAGACCTGCAGTTGTATTTGAGAGACCTAAAGTCTTTGAAGAAGTTAACTTCAATGAATTAAGAGGGTATATTTCTAGGAGAGATTGATTTTTTAAGAATAAAGGTTTTTGCTTTCTAATTCTTCATTTTCAACAAAAAACTTGGGAATCTTCCAAATAATCTTACAAAGAAGTGACTTTCAGACACAAACTGAAAAAAAAACTCCTCTCAAAAATGGAGAAGAATAGAGCCAAAACCATTTTTTTAAATCAACGAAAATACAAATCAGAACTCATCTAATATGAACTTTCAAGTGGTTTAACTTCCACAACAGTCTTACAATAGGAAACAATTTCACCTGAATTCAAATAAATGTGTACATTGGGCACATCTGAATTTGGAAAAAGTTTTTTTGGGAAACTGATAAAGTGAACCCATACACTACTGAAATCGGAAATCTATACCGGGGCACAGATGTCCTTTCATGTCATTTTCGGAAGCGCGGCCGAAACAGAAATGATTGATGTAAATTGAAATTTTCCTGATTGATGCGCTGCTTCCATTATTTCTGTTTAATGACCTTTTCACGGAACATGAGTCTGAATGCCGTGCCATTCGCAATGGAGAATGCACTTGTTGCAATTCGAAAGAGTTCTGATATTGATGATTCATTTACTTTCACAAAGAGCACGTTTTCCCGTTTGTGATGAAAAGAAAACTATTCAGTTCGGTGGTTTATTTTCATCTGAATTAGATGATACACAGTATGGTGAGGTACAGACATAAAGCGCTAGCTAATATATTGATTGAGAACCCGTTGTTACCAGTAACAGTTTGGATGAATTTTATATTAGTATATTAAGGTACCAGTCAATCTGATAATAACACTGATGAGTTTCAAACAAGACTCAACCTCTGACGGAAGCAAGAAACCCTTTCGAAGGTGATTGATAATATTCCATGATGAATTCCATTAATTAGGACTTCCATTTTCTAATGTTATATAAAAAGATTTGAAATCCCTGAATGAACCAAAACAAATGAAAAATTGAAAAGAATATCTGACAACATCAATGAACAAAAAACCCTGGAATGAAATTGCAGTGAAATAAAATACAATTGGAAAATAAAAAAAAATACAGAAAATAAAACATTGAAATAAGAGATTTCAAGCCGAATTACTTCACGATCTTTCGATTGTTGATATCCACAATCGTCTTTCGGTGATGGCTGTACTAATTCCCCTGAGGGATGATTATTTATGGGTCATTCGAGTACTTTCACTTATCTCCTCTTTCTGCTTCACCAGTTTATCGGGAGATGACCGTTTGGCGGGAATTGGCCATTTATCGTTTGTTTATGGGTTTCCATATGTTGCGTATATCTACGCTAGCTTGCCTGAATACCATGTTGAAAAAAATGTATGCAGCTTCTTTAAATTTTCTCCTGAACCAGTGTTCCTTCCTGTGTATTATCTCAGCTTGTGACCACTCGATGTAACGTTGATATTTCCAAACATGCTCTGATATTCCTGCTCGTGTGTGTTAGCACAAGAAACACACACAGCGAGAGGAAACTAGAAAATCAGGAATAACAGAGCATGTTTGGACCCATCAACGTAATATAGAGTAGTCCCAAGCTAAGATTATATACAAGGAAGAACACTGGAAATTCAAAGAAACCGCATACAACATGTATGCCAATAACGTATACAGCCAAGCTAGCGTAGAGATACGCAACATATGGAAACTCATAATCAAGCGACAAATGGCCAACTCCCGCCAAACGGCCATCTCCCACTAAACCGGCGGCGAGGAAAGAAGAGATAAGTGAAAGTACTCTAATGACCCATAAATAGTCATCTCTCGGAGGAATTAATCCAGTCACCACCCGAAGATGACTGTGGATACTAACAATCTAAACATCGTGAAATAATCTCCTAATTTTTCGTTTCATATTTTTTGTTTGATTGTTTTATGTTTTACTTGAATTTCATCTCACTCTTATTTCAGTTCAGGGTTTTTTTCGCTTGATATACTTGTTATTTTCAGCTACTCTTTCAAATTTTTATTTATATTGATTTTTTCAGGGATTTCAAATCATTTTATATAATATTATTATGAAAAATTCGAGATGAATATCCAAGAATTTGTTATTAGAGACATGCATACAGAATAGACAGATCTGAGGGAATCTGAGTTCATCAGTGCAAAATAAAAACAGAAGTTTTGAACTGGGCTAAAGAACTCGAAGACAGTGGTTTTAATATCCAGATGAATATGAAATCATGTTCAAACTCTTCATGAAATTGTTGCTGAATTTTGTATTTGAATTGAAGAAGTGGAATATTGAGGAGAGATTAGTATCAGCAAAAAAATTCTTTCATGGTTTCACTTCTCTATGTTGATTTCTGAGCATATTGCGGGGACCGGCAATGCTAAGACTCATAATGAGTTTATTTGACTCGATTGGATTTAAGTGCCCATTCATTCATATTCTTTGAATATTCAGCAAATTTTAGAGGTTATACTCAAAACATGGTTATGTTCATAATTACATCTTGATCAGTCTCACCAGCACGAAAACTGTATTCAAATTGAACGTTATTATTATTCCGCTTCTCATTCGCCGTCCTTTCCTGCTTTCCAACAGGTCGACATCAAATTTATATGTCCAATAAATTCGCTTCGCTTTCGACAGGCATCAAATTAAGCCGTGTAAGGGTTTATTATTGGGTTAAGCATACCTAAACCAACACGAATTAATTATGATAGACTTCCTCCGTGAGACTTTCCCAGAATATGGTATCGTAATCCTCCATAGGATCCTTCGGAAGATTGTGAGCACCGTTGGTTTGTTATTGATGTTAAAAGGTGATTGAAGAAGAGGATTGGAAGATTAGGGGATTTGTGTAGTCGGAAAAAAATTCATCCCGGATTAGTATCTTAATTGATTAGGATGCTCTGGCTAACTGAGTGATGTTTTTGAAAGAGAAGTGGATTGTATAGTGTAGACTCTTCAAAAAATATACATTCCATGAAATTTCCCAATTTCCATTCTTGACAGAGAATTAAAAAATACATGAATCTGCATCTACAAAATAATTCATTCTTTTTGAACTTGACTGATTTTAAAATCAATTTTCAGGATTTGAAATTATGGATATACTGACTGAAAATTATTTACTATCTATGATGATGTTTGTACAATACCCAAGCGATAAATTTTATTCACCAGTGCTTCACTACTGGTGTACCAGTTGAATTGATACATCAAACTATTCTACATAGTCAAGTTCCATTGAATTCGTCCTTTTATAGGAAAATTGACTATTTATGCTCCAGTCATCTCAGTCTAAATTGGCATTTGAGATATCCAGCTATGAAATCGTATACACTTGTTATTTTTACATCATTGAAAGTTGTTTCAATCCACAATTATTTTATCGTGAATATGAATACTTAATACATACAAGGATAAGTTGATTAGAAAAAGAAGACCAACTGGAAAACCCCGATTGGGAGACCTTCGAGAATAATGAAAAACTAATTAACTTGAACAAGATTAGTTAACATAAAGTTAAAATGAAAATAATGCAATGGAACAATCTGTTTTGTTGTAGAAATTTTAGATCTGGCAACTCTAGGCTAAATACTGAAAATTCACAATTCACTGTTCGAATAATTATAATTTCGATAGCAAGATTTGGAGATCGAACAAAGGTGTCTCAAAATACATACGGTAGGGTCTACGCGACTATTAAAATTCAAGGTCAAAGGTTGCAAAAATCAATTTTTTGCAAATATTCATTTTCCTATTGATACTCATTTTCAATATTGTAGAGAATTGAATTCCCTACGACTTTTTTTTCAGACATTTTTTATAAGTTGAATTGTTTTTGAGATAGAGGGCGGAGAGCGCGCGATTAGAAAATCATTTGAAGTCAACCGGTAGTCCCGGTCAATAACATGCCATATAAAGTTTATTGATTTTCGATAAATACATATTCATCATCATTCTTTATGCACGTCGAGGCGTGAAGTAGCCCTTTATCTCCCGGATTTGCGGGAGTAAAGTAGCACTTTAGCGCCCGCAAACTACTTTATCGCCCGGCGCTAAAGTGAATTTCAAAGTCATATCGATAAGAATCTATGATTTGGATGGTTTCAATTGATGCAAAATTATTGAAACATATATCTGAATTATACTTAGCAATGAACTCAATTTCGCATCCTCCGCTGCTTCATTTATTCCTGGTGGAGTACAATTCACACTTTCTTCGTCGCTTGAATCAATTTCGAAATCACTAATGAATTATCAGTAATCAAAAAATTAACTGAGTTGCCATGGTAGCATTCATTCCATTACTTCTTGATCTATTCTGTTTCCGATATGATATGAATATAAAGCCTCACGGTAGCCTTGATGTATTTCTATAGTGTTCTACATATAAAGAGGTATCTATCTACATGACATCAAATATACTGGTCGTGCATAAAATATTGTAATTTAGTTTTATGGACCTAGGCGTGTTAATACAGGCGGTGGTCCGGTCCATAAAAGCCTATTTTATGCCCTTGATACATTGATAACTATGCTTTCTCAAAGAGAAAAAAACTTATTTCAGAGCATATGGGAAACTGCCGAAAATGGATCAGCTTACAACAGCAATTGAAGAAGAAAAATGTCCGGCTCGAAGATTATTTGACGATGGAATTCAAATATTGTTGGCAGCCTATATTGCTCCAAAATCTGTGAAGAGTATCTAACATCTTGGTGATAAACGATACGTCAAGTCTATTGAACTGAATAAACCTGTGCAGTTATCATATATTCCACCAATAAGTGCAGCAGCTCACCAACATTTCAATCTATTTATTATCAAGTTTAAACTTGGTTACGGAATGATTTGGAACTCCAGGAATGGAGTTGATCAATGCATTACGAATTTCTGTGGCCAGTGTAATGTGCAAGGCTTTACCTTATCAGAGCGATGTCAATTGAAACATAACCTTTGATTCCGAAATCATGGAAGACCTGAAGACAAATGTCGTTGAAGACGCTGAAGAAGAGAACTTTGGAATACTACAGCGGTTGGAAGACGACGATGAAAAAAAAGAAGGAGTTATAGTACTTGTAATTTTTATTCGATTCTTTAAATTTCCACGATCATAAATATCTGGAATATATTTTAATAAAAAAATAATTGAGCATTTCTTCATTTTTTTAAGTTATTCAAGAAGTTATCGATATAAATTACGATAGAATTCAATTATAATTTGAGTAGGTATTTTCCATAACAATTATATAACTGAATTATTTGTGGAAGTCCAAGAAACGCTCAATTTTCATGATTTTTGTCTTTTTGGAATTGTCTTTGTCGAGAATAGGACAATAAGTATCGAAATAGGATATTTCATCAAGAAAAATAATTATAATAATAATGAAACAGCTTAATAACAATTGGACCAATTTTTATGATTTTTTTATCAATGAAAAAAATAATAATAATAAGAGAACTCAAGAACGGCTGGACCAATTTTCATAATTTTTTGTTTTTGGATTTGCCTTCATCGGGTGTAGGATAATGAGTATTGAAATATGATATTTGATCAATAGAAATGATGATAATAAAAAAGCAAAACATGGGTGATGATAGTAAGTGAGGATACACTGCAAAAACCAACTTTTGTCTATTTTCCACGACATTTCTTTTTTGTTAACTAGTGTCAGCTATTACACCATTTTCAATTTATTACATTTAAATCTGAGTAATTTATACCTAAGTTGCCTATCCTATCATGAATGATTTGGTACCTACATTTTGTATATCTATAACATCCATGAACATAACAAAACAAAGCTTTTGATATAATATAGGTTTTGGGAACTGGATTATAGATTCAGGAGAGGACTATTATTTAGATCAAGTTGTTCGTTGAGAATAGAATTGGGATTTTTCTTTGACTTGTTTATTTCCATCGATATTTTATCTTCGACAATATCTTTTAAGTTATGTGTCTTATATTTCTTAGAATAGTAACATTTTGTCAATGAGATTCCATCTTCAACAAAAAAGTACATTTTGATTTGATTTGATTGCAATAATTGATAGTTACGTACAGCGCCATCTGTTCGGAAATAGATCAAGCAATAATTGATAGTTGTGTACACCGCCATCTGCCCCCGAATAGATCAAGCAATAATGCCGATAATTCTGTCAATATAGATCCCGATCTTGAGAGTTACACACAAACATGCAAACAATCATACATACATACGTATATACATACATACAAGTGAAGCTAATATAAAGTGTGTAAAAAAGCATGAGTATCAGTGAGTATAAATATTTTCGCCTATGGAAATGTCATTTAAGTCATATTTTGTCCACTATTTTTAGAGTTGGTTCAGCTCTAAGTCATCCAAATATGTTGATTCATTCAGAAGATAACTTTATCTGAATAATTCCAAAAGATACAATGAATGAATTGACTGCGGGAATTGTAATTAAAAACAAACTGCTTAATTTCCGTTCACCTCTTTCCGATGACATTCTTTTCTGCACGGAACGTGCTTGTTGGAAACCCGTTCACGCTCAATGAGGAAACATTATGCCCCATGATATCCCTTGAAATTTCAATTAACTGATGCGGCGTTCGCTGAAAGACTCGGAAAACTGTTTTTAACTTTTTCATTCCCCAATCGAAAGGGAAAAATACACCAGAAGGCCAGATCCTATATTCGAAATTACCAAATCCGACAATTTAATGCTGAATTAAACTACGAAAAAACTCTGCCCGGCTCACATTACGAAGAATGGAACTGTATTATTTGAATAACCCTTCGTCTGTTTTCCCTCGATGAATGTCGACCGTGATCCAAAAAACTCGTTTTTATTTTGTGTGTTGTGGTTCGACAATTTTTTCATGTGTAAAATGTGGTTGGAGGAGATTTTAATTTGTGGGTGTATCGAAAGGTTATATGACTGGAAAATAAACTGATATTTTTTTATTCTTTCTTCCAGCTGTAGTTTCAAATGAAGTATTCAAATAATCATTGCTGATTTTAAGCCTGATTTATTCCTTTCTCTCATTTATTCTCCACAAAGGCAATGAAAACTGTATGGGTAAATTTCTCTTCATTTCAGAATTCCATTGTCTAATATGGTATGAAATGATTTGAAAAACCCAAAAGAATCAATAAAATTAAATGAATAGTTGAAAATAACAATTATATTAAGCAAAAATCCCAGAAATGGAATTACAGTAAAACTAAATAAAATACAAGCAAAAATTGTAAATTGAATAATGAAGAAGAAATGAAAATTCAAAGATTTCGAGCCAAGTCGCTTCACGACGTTTCGATTGTCGGTATCCACAATCGTCTTCGAGTGACGACTGTATAGGTTAGATCAAGTTGGGTCAGGTTAAAAGTAAATGGGCCTCTTCGACCCTCCACCACAACCCGCAAGGATTTAGTGTGTCTAATACCTATTCACACTCGCCCAAATGAACCCAGCTTCTGAACGGAGCTGACTAGTTTGCATGATGAGTGATTCTTCAGGTTATATGTTAGGAGAGCGGCTCTGCCAAACTCTGGAATCCTGATTCGGTTCCCAGCGGGGCAGGCATAAAGTATGTGCTTTGCTGTTTCATCATTTTTCGAACACAGGCAACACATACTGTCTTCCGACAGTCCGAGTCTCTGCATATGATGATTCAGGTAACAGTGACCTGTGAGACATCGTAGTTCATCCTTACTGCAATCCAACAACTGTTTGCTATCAAGCTTCGACGGGTGAATGAAAGTCTTCAAGTGAGCCAATCCTCAAAGACTTTGCCAGAAGTCCTCTCTACTTGGCAGTTCGTAGTTGTCAATTGAAGGCATAATGTCAGAAGTCATTCCCAGAATGCTGTGAGTTATGCTGTCAATCAGCAGTCTGTTGTACTCTGCGTTGAATTGATTTGTGTCTGTCTGCAGTCTATATGCAGTACATCTAGGCTCTCTCTAAAGAAAAATGTGGAGAGGAAGTAGATCTATGAGGATCTCCATGGCCGCTGACAAGCCAGAGAACTTGTCTGAACCGTTTTCTGTAAAGCCTTCGGCCACCAGGCAATTACTCCATAAGCGATCATCGGTCTGACATTCATCACATGAATCAAATGGATTGTTTCTGGACCTGAATCCCAAGTTCTACCACAAGTACAAGTTCATAGGGACATCCTGAATTTGTGTAAAACTTTTTCCTACAAATCTTTCGACAAGTCCATAGCGACATTCTTGATTTTTGTAAAAAATTTTCCTTAAGAGCTTTCCGGGTGAGTTTTACCATAAGGACAATGCCAAGATATTTCACGTTCGTTCCAAATGGAATGACCCCCATCAGTGTTAAATCGTCCAATTTTTTCCTCCTGATGAAGGGGATTATGACAGTTCTGCTGTGGTTAACAGACATGTTCTCTCTCTGGCACCAACTCTCAACAACGTCCATCGTGCTTTGAAGGATATTACAAGCAACCCTACCCTTGCCAAGATGACAAGGTCATCTGCTTTAGCTTGTATATCCACTTCTCTTCTGTCATGGCATCAACCAGACTATACATCAGGAGCGACCACAGAAAGTGAGATAGTACTCCACTTTGAGGTCAGTCTTTGGTGCCCACGAACCTGATGGCTTCGTCCTGACGATTCTCAGCTGCAATTCTATGACTGGAAAGCGAACTGATATTTTTTGGTTCTTTCTTTCAGTTGTAGTTTTAGATGAAGTATTGAAATCATCATTGCTGATTTTCAGCTCGAACAGAGAAAGGAATATAACCTGACTCATTCCTTCCTCTGATCCATCCTCCACAGAGGCAATAAAAACTATATAGTAGTCGAAAAAAATATACACCTGTTCAGTATCATATCGTGAACCGATAATTTCGTGTCAAAACAGATAATTTCACTTGGAAAAGGCAACAAAAATCATTCGGGATCAAATGGAATATTGTTGAAATATTCTCAGTAATCCACACAGTTAACTGTAGAGCTACAAAAGTCAATTTATTGCAATAACCTCGTTCTGAGTGATTTTAATTGATTACAAAATTCATGTCGACCTAACCTGTTCTTTCTGTGAGTCACACGGTAGGTTTTGCGAATTATTGAAATATTTTAATTCCCATAATATAGTTCGTTTGGTGAATTTTTGGGAATTTTTTCAACTTATCTCGAAGTAACACTGAAGCTGACAAAATGGTTTAGACTTTCTCGGCTGAGGTTTTCAGTGTCATTGCTTTTCGAATTTTAAAAGCCGTGGATTTTCGGAATTTCTTCCTGACGTTTCGCTGGCGCAAATGGCTAGCTTCTTCAGAGGTTTAACCATCATGGCTTGCTGTCTGATGACTACCTTTTAGGCTTCGTAAAGCGTATTTATGCCTTGTCAGGTAATCAGTTGTATTTGTACCTGCATTTGTACCTGTATTCGTACCTGCACTAGATCCTGGAACATTGCCAATCTTGCTGCTTGTTGTCCTGTTCGTTATTCTCGAATTCCTCAAAATGGGATACCATATTTGATTGAGGTTCATCGCTTCTTCTTGTCTGTTGAAATTTTCCGTGTGTTTGTGGATCTCTATTGCCTCCCGTACCAGTCGGCTATGGTATCCCTGGTTGGGGGCAATTAGTTCTGTGTTTTCAAACAAAATTTTGTGGCCTCCTTCACTCAGTGCGTGTTCTGCCACAGCTGACTTGTCTGTTTGGCCTAGTCTGCAGTTCCTTTTATGCTCTTTAAGTCTTGTTCCCATGGATCGTTAGGTGGTTCCAATATATACCTTTACACAAGTGCATCGAATGCGATAGACCCCTGCTGCTGATAATGGGTCTCTTTTGTCTTTAGCCGACCTGAGGCTTTGTTGTATCTTCCTCGTGGGTTTGAAGACTGTTTCGATGTCGTGTTTGCCCAATAGTTTTCCAATTCTATCCGTGACCCTAGGTACAAACGGTAGATATGCGCGTGCAACCATCTGATCCTTTTTCGCTTTCTGAACCGTGTTGCCCTTCGGTCTCATGGCTCGTCTGGTCTCGGAGGCACTGTACCCATTCGATCTCAAGGTCACTTACAGGTATTTCAGTTCCCTCTTCAGATGTTCTGGTTCACATATTCTCCGAGCCCGTTCAGTTAGAGTGGAGATAACTCCTCTCTTTTGGCTAGGATGGTGATTCGATAGTGCGTGCAAGTATATATCTGTGTGTGTGGGTTTTCGATACACTTTGTGGGTCAGTCTGGTACCACATCCGTTGGTCTTGCTCAATCTCCATGGTGAATTCTATGCTCGGGTGTTGGGCGTTCAAGTGGTTTAGGAAACGGTTCAGGGTGTTTCGCGTTTCCCCTATTCCAGGTTGAAGGCTATGGCAAGTTCGACAAATAAGATATGCCCAGTCAGTTGCTCAAAAGTTGATTCGATGATCAAAACATCAGCATAATTTTAGTCTCTTATGCTTTCAACATCGATAATTTTTCATTCTATCATCAGGAAACAAATGAATCTATGTGAAAGCTGTTTTATGGATTTGCTAGCATTTCATGAAAGCAAATAAAATATATATCTTCGATGAAAAACTGGAGTAGTGTTCTAATCAAAAACTGTCCATTCCCGATATTACTGACTACATGGATCGGTCGCATTCAAAACTCGGCTAATTTACTTTTTTCTGATGATTATCGATTTATTGAAAGCTACTTTTCGTCAGTTTGAATAATTCATAAGCACTCAACTAGATTGATGTTTTCTTCCGTAAGACACTGCTAGATACAAAAACTTTGACGAAAGTTTCACGCTTGAAATTCATGGACTGAAAGTATAATTGAATTAAGTAATCAATCATCAGTTGAATACACCCAGACATACTGAAATAAGTAATCTCCTACTCCGTTCAAGCGAAGAAGGATTATAATTGATTCGTTATTCGTTATCAGAGGCGAATTCAGGTGGAAATTAGAAAGTTTCAACAAAGGAAACCAATACTTCAACAATAAACTCGAGAAGAGATTCGAGTTTTACAATGAAAGTTACATTCAGTACGAAAAATCAGTTAGTGTGATTATAGTGATTACAAATTTCCAAAATTTTGAACATGAAAAATTATATAGTATGGAGTCGATTGTAAAAATGTTGATTGGTGATGAACCAACTATATACAGGGTGGGGCACCCCATACGACACGGTCCCTGTATTTTTTCAGGAATTTTTCAATTCCATTATATGTATATTGATTGAAGCTACAGAAAAAAGTTATTTTGTAGTTACACGGTGGCTCCAAAAAGTGTGACATGTCAACACTGTGTTTTCATAAATAAAATACCCTGTATTTTGTTACACTTTTGAAAAGGTTAGGAAGAATTAATATGATTTCATATAAGTTACTTTATACCTAACTATATATATATCATTATCAAATTAATAATTATTTATATGAAAATTCTAGCATGAAAGAGGTTTCAGGCTACTGATTTCGATAAAACTCGTTCCTTAATATTATGGAAAATTTAAAAAAATCATTGTCACTTTTTCATAATTTCAGATAGAAATAACTTTTTTATTCTGGTCTGGACAATATCAAACTGAACTATCTTTTATTTCATTTTGGGGTTCCCTTCACCTCACATATATATATATATATATATATATATATATATATATATATATATATATATATATATATATATATATATATATATATATATTATTGTGAATAATGCAAAATATTTGTAATAACTTCAAAATGCATCGATTATCAAATAATCGACTTGAAGTTTTCAAGTTCAAATATTTAGAAAACGGTTGCTTACAGCGACTAGTAACAGGGGTAGCTTATTTAGTAGATATGATAGAGGAATCGATTTTTTACTGAAAAATGTGCCAGAAGTACGCCCAAAAAAGTTATGAATCTTTAAAAAAGAAAAAGATGTGTAGGTGGCGTCCCCTACGAGTGAGAGCAATAAGAATATCAGGTTCGAATTCGACACCTCAAAAACCTCCTATTACAAAGTTTCGTTTGATTAAGTTGAGTATTTCAAAAGTTATTTGAAAAAAACGAAAATAAAAATAAAACTTCAACATCCTGTATCTTGGAAACGAGGCGTTTCCGGACATGCATTTATTCGGACAATTCATATTAGAATATTGTGAGGAATCACCTTCTGAAGTTTTTCGAAGTACTTTTGAATGACCCTGTATATTCATAGTCAGAAGTTGAAAAATTTCCTTATTCGATGGAAATGCTCTATATTTCTATATTCGTTCAAATTTCAAGTATTGTCTGAAATTCTGCATGTGAATTCAATATACTGATTATTGAAAAAAAAATCTGGGGTACATTCAGAAGTTCTTATTTTTGAAATTGAGAGAGGTTTTAGTTACAAGAAATGATACGGCTTTCCGTCAAGTAAGTAAAATAAAAGTCATCTTCAATGTCATGTTCCCAAATTGGACAAGTCCAAAGAGGGAAGGAAATTGAAGATATGAAAAAAATGAACTACACGAAATTCATTGTTCGACTTTGTACACTTACATTCGTAATGCAATTGGTGTTTTTCCTATAAGTGAAGCTTTATATCAACATCTACTTCTTCGTGTACTGATTTGAGTACGGTTCCAATTAATTATATTAATTTTCATTTGAACAGTAATATTTGGTCTCTGGAAAGCTTTCTTCTCAATACCAAATTAAATATAAGTAACTCTCATCTGAAAGCATACTACTAGGTATGTCTGTTGTTACAAGATAAAAACTTGATAAATCAAGTGTGATATATTGAACAAATCAAATTTTATCGCTATGAACCTCACAAAAACTACAAATAATTCATTTTCCTTTAGTAATTTTCAAGTTGGAAATTCTGGAAAAATTTTATTTCAATACGGAGAAAAACAATAGAATTTCGATCGATAAAAACATCCAAAATTTTTACGTCTCCGCCACTTCAATTAATAAACCATCCAGTTTCTATCAAAACCCCGACTTCCTGAAAAACCACTTCGCATTCGACTTCAAATGATTTCACGGTTCCGCGTTTTTTTTCCGCTCTAATCAGCGGGAGAAACTCGTCGAGAAAAAATACTACAAAGTATAAAAAAGCTTTCGAATTCGCCATGCTAATAAGAACGGTACACAGAATGAACCTCCGATCGTTTTGATTTAATCAATTCCGCAGATAATTTGCATTTCGAGAAGGGGATTACCGCAGAAATAACCGGGGGTCGTTTGCAAATTTGAAGAGTTTACATGATGCAGCACTTTACGGATTAGGAGTGTCCATCGTGCCTGTTTCTCATCAACGGGTGTTTATGGAGAAACACGTATTCTGTGAATTTTAATTGAATGGTCGTAATCCTTCGGCAGGATCTAAATATAAATACTGGTTTCACGGTATCGGGGATTGTGAAAAATAAAATTGAGTGAGCGGTTTACTAGTATAATCAGGTGAATAAACTAGGGTTGAAAACTTGACACTCTCAAAATTTCACTATAATATCGAGTTTCATAACTTTGGCATCATGATGAGTGTGTTTGTAGTTTCATCATTTTCTCTTGCTCCATGTCTTTTCCAGTTCTCTCAAGTGACTGGTTTGTCCATTTCTCCCAAGTCCCAGGCTCGTCCACTCCCCTCAAGTCATGAACATTTCCATTTCTCACACCACGGAACATACTCCGTATAACAGTGCTTATCACCCATTTGTACTTTTACCTTTCCAAGGCAGAATTCTTGCTGTCTTTATTATATTGTACAAGTCCTTTACAGAATGTACAAGATACCTAATCTTCCGGCTGGACTTGTGATCGAACACCAGACAGCTCCGTTTCGTGGGAGGTGTCATCAGTGGTGCTGTGTTGAACCACTCAACTGTCTGAAGGAAGACAAACCTAAGAGTGAAGGTGATTATATTTCTCTCCACTGAAATGTCCTCTATGGGATCGATATCAGACTCAATCCTCGAAAATTGAAGATGAACGAAGCTCGCCAAGTCAGTTAATTGCAAAGCCACGCTTCGACATCGACTGCCGAATGAGATCCGTAACTGTCTTCCGCTGCAGCTTTTACTACAACGCAACTAAATGAACTAGTGATCCAAAACACAACGCTGTTACTACCCATCAAGATCTCATCAGTAGCTGTATCTCTCAATTTCCCTAACAAGAAATTACCTTTTAGTGAAGGTGGATCATCTAGTTGCCTAACAGTGAAAGCTGTAGTGGAAGACAGAGGATGAATTTTTTTTGCGGTCAATGTCCAAGATTGGCTTAGCAGCTGTCTGCCTTGAGTAGCCTTGTTCATCTTTGAACTTCGAAGATTGATTCTATGGTATCGACCCCATAGATAAATCGTAAGGAAATATGTCATCAACTGTATATTTTGCTGGATGTGATTTCACTTTTGTTCATAATAATCTTGTCATCTGTGATTCAGAGCCTCATATTCCTATGAAAAGTTGAGAAGTTTATGTTTCTCTGTTCCATTATTTGCAATCACTCAGCCAAATCCTGATCTTTTGAAGTACTTTCCCACGTCTTTCCTCAGATGAGTCTCAATATTTCAGGGCTTAACATCAGTTTTTTCCGAGTATATTTCCCCGGTAATTCCGTTATTTGCTCGTTTGGTGATTGGCCTGATACAAGTGCTTTTGTTAATTCCACAACCGGTTCAGAATCTGAATATAGTGTTTGGAATTCGATAAATTAACTTTGGTTCTTGAATAATTCTAATATAACACGTTTTCCACTACTTTGTGAGATATTGAGCTCCAGTTACACTAAACTGTTTCCTGCTTGCAAATAGTTAACAATGTTTATGATTACAAATTTCCACATGTTCCAAATTTCTACGATAGCTCAGATGAATGCGTCGTTGGACAACATATATGCAGCTTCTTCAAACTTCTATCCAAACCAGTATTCCTCCCTGTGGATGATCTTATCTTGGGACCACTTGGTGTGATGTTAATGAGTCCAAACTTGCTTTGCTATTCCCGATTTGCTGGTTTTTCCTCGCTGTGTGTTTTTCTTGTACTTGGCAAAGAGGACTTTCCATGGCCTTTTAGTTTCACCGATATAGGATTTGTCATACTAACAAGGTATCCGGTAAATGCAATTCTTGGAATCGCAGTCCGCGTTCGGTGACCTTGTTTCTCTGAAGCTGCTACGAATAGAGTTTCCGGATCTGAAGCAGGTTCTGATGTTATACTCGGTCCCAATAGGAAAGCGCAAGCAATGGTTGTGATGGATTCTCTACTTTGTGAGGCTTCGGTTTTCTGAGCTCTAGTCTGAACGATCGATCTTCACTTGCTATCGTCCAACCCGTGTTAGGAATCACACGTTGAAAGGTAAGACCTCGTTAATCCTTAGCTCGCACAAGTTTCGACTTCTGAGGGTTGTCGTTCATAGGGGTGCGACAGCTGGTTATCGGGAAAACAGATTTTTTTTAAACAGTACATACTTCTGTGGTTCCTCTCTTTGATGGTTCCTTCATACCTCGTATTTTGTCGAGAATATTTTCCTAGAATGTTACTTTCTGTCTTATTTGCTGATCTGGGTCTGACATAATTTACTCTTCTATCCCCCACATATGAAATTTATGTCTAGACAACTAGTCAGATTCTTTGTTACATAAGAACCTAACCTAACCTAATTCCCAGTATTGATTCAATGTATTTCTGCCCATCAGTTCTTTTTTCAACTAATTTTTCATAAGATATCTACTGATTTCCTCGATAGATATTTTTGAACTGATTTTTAATTTTTCACCTCACTTCAAACTTGAAGGTTATGTCAATGTACTGTCTCGTAGTCCGCGACCATGTAGTAAGTGTTTGGAAAAATGCTTGTTCTAGATTCATTAAGGTCAGATGATCTAGTTCTACCTTCCATTATGATTTCAAGCATTTGTTCCTGAGAGATTCAAATGACAACGTGTATTTCAGCAGATTATTCTGTCAAAAGTTTCGAGCTATTATTCAAATTCAATTTCAGTGTATCAATGGCAACATTTGTCGATTCAATGTATTTTTCCATTCTACCTATTTCGGCAAGGAAGAAACGAAATTCCATCCCTCTTGTTTGTCCTCGGCACAATGATGCCATAAAGAGAAGTGTGTAGAAAAGGGGCTCAGCACACTAAACCCACGTTAGCAACTTTTGGAAATCAACATAATTTAAGACAAGGCAAGCCGATTTCTCCGAAGGCGGATACACTATCGAACGGAAAATATTCATGCTGGAAATAAGATTACATGGAGCGGATCTTTGCCTTTAATCTCCTTTCCGAACCTTTTCCTTCCATATCAAGTTCAGACCCCATAAATTTTCGATGATTTATCTGTCTCTGAACTATTATTTACTGCGTCTGCATTTCAGGTTTGCATATTCTTGAAAAGATAGGAGTTCATACTATGAGATTTAATTCAGTAAGTGAGGCAAGAAAAATTGATGCAAACGATAGGGAATGTTGGTAGGGAATGAAAAAAAGTCCCAGATCAATTTGATAGATGAAATTTGAATCTATGTCGTGTAGTAAATCTAACAGAGTATTCTTCCCTCGCAACTGAACTATAGAGCAGTGTTTCTCTATGCCTGTTTAACTAAACGTGTTAGTATCATCACGTGATGACTCAAACTAGATCTATTGGAAAAAAGGTGAAGGAAGACTCAATAAGAATGAAGAAAATGCTATATTATAGAGCACAAAAAATATCAGAACCTAATGAGTGAGGAAAAAATATAGAGTTAGGCCAAAATACCTACTGCAGGACAGAACTGCTATTTCAACAGAAAAAAGAAGCGGTCAAACGAATATGGAATTCCATTATGAGAAGCTCAAGGATAGCAAACAGCATGACAACAGATAGAAAAGCGTCAATGAATGTTAACGATGAATTATCCAATTAAGGTACAACTATTAGCACTCCAAACTACCAGACAGCATGAATACCCATTACAAAACCATCATTTTCAGTCATCAGAATATTCATACCTCCGAAGAAGCTAGCCACTCGAGTTAGCGAAACGTCAGGAAGATTTCGAAAATAACGGCCTTCGAAGCCGAAAAAAAATGACACTGAGAACTAGAATACTCCCCATGACGGAAGTTTTACCAATCAAATGAACAACATGTTGTGGAATTGGCCGCGGTGGTAGTGCGCCCGACTCACGATTGGAAGACCGTGGGTTCGATTCCCGCCTCGACCAGATATTTTCCTCGAGAGAATGTATCTGGTTTAAGCTGGAACAATTCTGCAACCGTATTAGGAATCACACGTTAAAAGGTAAGACCACGTTAGTCCTTAGCTCGCACAAGTTTCTCAACTCCTGAGAGTTGTCGTTCGTATGGGAGCGACAGCTGATTAATGGAACAACAGATTTTAAATAGATATTTCAAACATCTGGAGATAAACTTGATAGATACTTCATCTACAAATTCTCTTTTGGAGATATTCATTTATTTATCACACAAATAGGGATACAAACAGAATAAATCCAAAAAATATCCTCATTCTACATATGAAAGATAGTGAGTAAACAAAATATGAATGCTGAGTACATTGCACTATTTAGTAATGAATATTAACAAAAAATTAAAAAAAACCAGTACCTGAAGAACCGATAACTGATTATGAACAAAAATAGATTCCATATTCTTTTTAAATGTAAGGAAAGGCAACCTCAGTTTTTCAATATCATTGCAATGAGTATTGAAGGATCTGACAATGCTACATAAAGGAGAGTTTTTTCATGAATTGGTTTTTCTAAATGTGGTTGCAAAGAGATCATGGTTTCGCAAATCTCTGCAAGGTGTATTCAATGAAATTTTTGTTATCAACGTAGGACAATCGACACGGTAATTGAATAATTTGTACAGCATTCTTCTGACATTTTTCTTCTGTAAGAGACAACAAAGAATACTTTTTGAAAACTGGACGGAAATTTCCATTGATTATAGGAATGTCACTTTTACGCGCCAATTGTTTGACGAATTTATTTTGAACACTTTCAATTCTCTGTTGGTAAATCGAATATTGTGGACTCCAAACGACAGATGCAAAGTTCAAACGACTATATACATAAGAGTAATATAGACTGAGAAGTGTTTTTGCATTTCTGAAATGTCTTGTATTTCTTATAATGAAACCCAATAAACGATAAGACATGTTAACGGTCTTCTCAATGTGGGATTTAAAAATCATTTTGGAATCCATTATCACTCCTAAATCACGTACTTCATTAACTGTTTTGATTGTGTGATTTCCTATTTGATATTGAAAATCAATGGGATTTCTATTACTGGTAATAGTTATTTTGTGATATTTATCGAGATTTAAGTATAGGCTACTATTGCCACAGATTTCTGCAAATGCTTCAAGATCATTTTGCAATCTCTCACAGTGCTGGATTTCTTTGATGGTTCGATAAATATTGAGGTCATTGGCATATAACAAAAAGTTGAAATATTATAATATTTCAACAATATTGTTAATATAAATTATAAAAAGTAATGGTCCCAAATGACTCCCCTGTGGTACACCTGATGTAACCACAAAAAGTTCTAACTGGTTACCGTTAACATCCAAAACTTGATGGCTTCTTGTAATGTTTTACGATATCCACACCAGAAGATGCTGATCTATCCCGATCTCCGAGAGTCTTTCAATGATCAAGTTGTGACTTATTTTATCGAAAGCCTTGCTGAAATCATTATAGATCACATCTACTTGCATATGATCATTCATAATCTCTAACACATAATCTGTAAACTCGATTCAATTAGAATCAATGGATCTACAGGGGAAAAAACCATGTTGTTGTACTATTATTTTATTTTGTGCATGATCTAAAATGATTCTATGCATTAATTTTTCAAACAATTTTCCGGAAATGCATAGTTTGCTAATAGGTCTATATTTCTTAACGTTACGCTTATCATCACCTTTGAGGAGTGCCATGACGATAGAAGATTTCCACTTACAAGGAAATCTTCCTGTGATAAAAGGGGTGGTATAAAGTTATCTTAACATTTTTTTATAAATATAAATAAATTATTAATATATTGATGAAATTATTGCTTATGGTAACTCATCTCAAACTTTGAGAAGAATGTATGTATCAAAACACGGAGAAATATTTCTGAAGAATTGAAGGAAGATGTTTTCCATTTGAAAGCAAACGAAAGCAATTGGACAATTGTACTTATTCAAACACCCAGATTATTATAAAAAACGGACTTTTTTGGACAAAAACACAAGCACTACAGGAAACTCCTTGAGACGCTCTCAGAGCGGTGCCTGTGTGAAAGTAGCGTATCACATTGGATTTGAATCGTTGAAGATCAACTCCATTTGGAAACACGTTTCCAGGAAGTTTATTCCAGATAAACGCAGTTCTCTAGATGAAAGAGTTCTCTTACAGTGAAGGTCGAGGTGTACTGAGTCGAACTTCAAAATAATGAGCAGCCACAGTCCACAGTAACTAATTTTGATGATCCACACATCCATGCGAACAGTTCATTCCAAACTTTATTGATTTATATCTTCTTTGGAAGTTTTCTATAATTTTTTGTACAGTATTGTATTATTTTTCCAGAAGGTTTTTGATACATCCAGTTTTATTCCTCCCTTCGAGACCGTTCAAGATGTAGACATTAACGATTTGCAACTGGAACTATTTTGGAATTACTCTGAACATCGAACCTGAAATATAGTTTTCATTTTCATAGTATACCTACTATTGATGAGGTAATATTCATTGGAATTTCATTGGAATAAGTGAAAAATAATCAGCATACTTTCAATTGAAAAAAAAATATTTCATGTCTTTAGCAGCCAAAAATAATTCATCGTCCCACATTTCAATAGTTCAGTCTAAACAAGTATTAGTTTTCTAAGTTTCATGACAAAACTATTAATAATACTGTTACGTTTATCCCCGTGGGATGACCAATAATTGACTTCACCGAACAATAATCAAACTTACATTCATTTCACTTCGAATACAACGAACAATTCAACTATTATTCGAATGTCTATCACCTCACCAGATCGCTTAGCGTACCGCACTGTAACTTGCACTTGACTGTGTGTATATGCTCAAGGCTAGCGTTCATATATCGTAATCGAATGTGGTAGAAAATTCTCGGGAATTCCTTCGAAGTCGGTAGCATTATCTCGCTACATCTAGAGCGACAGCGAACATGGTACATTCGATCGCTCTTTGCTGCGTCACAATTGGTTCATGACTACCAGTGGCGGCCGGCATTATTTTCTTCAGGGCATGATTTACAACAATACTATCGGAATGTAAGATTTCACGGCTGGCGTCAATGTTTTGATCGACTTCCGGGTTTTGCCGTGATCTTCTTTGCTTATAATCCCCAAATTTTCCAACTGACGTGTCAACCGAAATAGTTGACACGTCGAGAAAAGTACTTTGACCACGCCATTGAAGATGACTGTCGCAGTTGCAGTTGAAACGTTTGGGGATTATACTTGTGTTTTTCTTAGTAATCAATCTGTTTTTCGTTTGAAATTACTGTGTTTTGTCATTTTTACAACTCGTATGCCGCCAACAAAAGTAATTTCATCAACGTATGTCACAAATTGTTTCGTAACAGACGGTGTATAAAAGCAAAGAATCCGTCTTGGGCATAATAGGTATTTCGCGACATAAAAAGTACCCCTGAATGCTCAGCGAAGCAAAAGCATGGAGATAAAGAATAAATAAGAAGAAAATAAATGCTGAAGAGGAGACGAGACTTTTCTTCAAAGGGGATTTCATTTGATTTATTTGTGGTGTCTTTTGTGGAGTGGCTTCTAACTGCACTTGGCACATTTTATGGAATATTTTATTCACTGAGTTTTGTGCATTCTGTAAAGGATAATTTCTTTCGGGTACAATGATGGAATAATACATTTCGCAAGGATGATATCAGAAAAGTTAGTAGGTTGTGGTCGATTTCTTTCGAATCGGGAAAAAAGTTCCTTTTACAATTGCTCAGAAATATGAGAAATGTAAAGATATTTTGATGTCAAATGTTATTCCACTATAAAATTAAAAATATGTCTGAAAATATCAATGTTGAAAATGTTACTCTAGAGAGTTTCGAGAATATAATATTATATATAATAAGAAAGACATAAATAGGATCGGTAAAGTGCCTCTACACATTAGAAATGATTTACAATAGTTTCGGAAAAATGCCTGAAATTGAACGTCATTTATCAGAAGTCAATATCAGAAATACTGGTAATATATAGGTCGCCTACGATGTGTTCAATGATTTCAACAAAATCCGCAAATCGTGTGCAAAAGATGATTTTGACT
Source organism: Leptinotarsa decemlineata (assembly GCF_025532065.1). NCBI lineage: Eukaryota > Metazoa > Arthropoda > Insecta > Coleoptera > Chrysomelidae > Leptinotarsa > Leptinotarsa decemlineata. Next base: position 29,673,760 of record NW_027412688.1, read on the forward strand.
TATCAAGGGGAAGCACAGAAGTACTATTCTGATGGTAAATATTGGATGCATTGCGGAATATCAAAATATTTCTGGAAAATCAATTTTTTTTTCAACTCGTACAATTCCATCAAGAGTTGAAAACTCATTTTTGAAAAAAGTTGCTTATTCCAAAAATGTTTTGTTAGAGTCAACAATAAACGATTATTATATTTTTTTATTGGAATACAGCCACGAATATAGCCACGATAATGAAAGTACTTTGTCAAATAATCATAATTCAAAACGTTTCGAAATCAATAACAGAAATTACAGTAAAATTGGAGCATTCTATATAATAATTTAATTCATAACTTTCTGAGGAATTCGAAAAATACAAGAATAAGTTTGACGTTCTCATCATAATGTGGAAGACTAATTTTCATCGGTATGATGATGAGTCATAAAAAACTTTTTTGAAAAACTATAAATGACATACAATGAACGGAATCAAAATCGGAAAAATTCAATCAAAATCTGTTACAACCGATAAACGAAAGTATTTTCACAAATTAGGTCCAGATCTTGCTAATGAAATGGAGTATACACTATCGCCAATTGTAGAACAAAACCAATTGATCCCATCACTTTCAGAACCTACCAATGAAGATGAAGTGGGAAAGTTCATTTGTGAGCTAGAAACAAAAATGCTCAGGGTTATTTTCTCTAATCTAGTATTGAATTCCACTAGTTCGGACTTCCATTACCTAATATGATGATTTGAAATCCCTGAGTGTATCAAAAATAAATAAAAAGAATAGTTGTATATATATATATATATATATATATATATATATATATATATATATATATCGTCAGTATTGGGCATCGTCAGTACCGGTGGCTCTCAAATTGAAATCAATACGGGAATGATCAAAGAGTACTTACCTATTCATTTTTTATATATGTATATATGAGTCCAAACATGCTTTGCTATCCCTGATTTGCTGGTTTCTCCTCGTTGTGTGTGTTTCATGTGCTTGGCAATGCGAACATTCAATGACCTCTCAGTTTCACCAATTTAGGACTCTTCATACTCGCAGGATATCTGGTAAATACAATTCTTGAAATTGCAGTCTGCGTTCGGTGGACTGGTTTTCGTGAAGCTGCTACGGATAGTGTTCCCAGATCCGAAGCAGGTTCTGATGTTATACTTGGACCCAATTCTTCTTATTCTTCACGACAATCCTCCGATGTAGGGAAGTACAAGTACTGGCTGTGGCGGCTTCTCTTCCTTGTGAGGCTTCTGCTGTCTTCCAGCCAAAGTCTGCTCCACCATCACTTTGGAGTAACCATTCCGTTGTAGGTCATTTTTTATGATGGTTAGTTGCTTCTTGAAACCTTCCTTTGTATTACAGAGCCCGAAAGCACGGTCTACCAGAGTCTTGATTATTCCTCTCTTAGTCGATTGATGATGATTGGATTCCTGGTTCGGATACTGTCCCGTGTGAGAGGGTTTCCGGTATACAGATGTTTTCCATTTAGTGTCGGTCCTCTTCACCAATATGTCCGAAAATGGTATTTCGTTGTGGACTTCTTCCTCCATTTTGAAAGTGATGGAAGGTCTTACGTTGTTGATGTGCTTCAAGAAGGTGTCTAGTTTTGTAATCCCATGGTTCCATATTATGAAAGTGTCGTCAACGTATCTCAACATGACTTGAGGCTTTTTGTGGGCTTTCACAATGGCCAGACTTTCATATGTTGACTATAATCGGTGAAAGTGGCGATCCGATTGGCAGACCCCCATCTTGCGTAAAGGAATCGTCCTTCAATTGTAAATAGCAGTTTCGTACACATCATCCTGATAATTCGTTCTATCTTCGCAGTCTATTCAACATAAATTTTTCGTTCGCTCTACATGTAATACCAAAATACATTTCAGGAAAACGTGTAATGTGATATTACGTGCATATCCTGTGTGAATTGACTGTGAATTGACAGCAACAATTTTCATTGTGTGAATACCATCTTTACCATCTTTACCACTTACAGAAAATATCTTATAAGTGAATGATCATTATAATAATAATAATGTTTAGTCACCATATCATACATATCACATGTATATAACAGAGATTCGGTAAATAAACACAGGCATCACAGAAGCAACATTTTCTAAAAAATGTTCCATGTGCGTGATATTGCCAAATTCTAAATTATGACTAAACTAAAGAATATGTATGCAAGAGTATTCTATACAATGAATAGATATAAACTGTTGAAAATAAATTAGCGTAATGAACTGAATATGAACTATATACATAATATGAAACACATAAGGACATGATGGAATTGAAATTGAGTACTTTTGAGTTTATTCTCACTTATGAAAGTTACATTGTCATTTAGTAAGTTAGAAACCACAAATAATGTTTTTTATTTTTAGAAAGTGTGCTGATTAATAATTTGATGAAACAGAGTTCGATCAGAATTTCTGAGCCAACTTTTCAGTTCTTTATTGAATTTGGATTTATTTTGTTTATTAATGAGTTGTATTCCTTCCGGTACTATGGTCCAGTTCTTTGGGCCATCATAATTACAGTGTCTTCAACCTACCAATTTTCAGCATCTTGGAGCTGAATATTCATTTGCTTTTCTACGGGTATTATACATATGTTTCACTGGTTTAATTTTTATTTTGTTTGGCTGGATACTGTAAAGTATCCAGACATCTCAAGTGGGTATCCCTAATACCTCCCTGACATATAATACCATAAGAGAGTTGCGATTGAACCAGAGCATAATATACAGTAGTCATATCTGGAATTTTGAGCCATTATTTCGATAGTTTTGAGCGAAACAAAAATCCTCGTGAATTTTCAGTTGAATATAATACGTGTGAATTCCATTTCATGTGTGGATCGATCATTAGGCCAAGGTATTTAATTGAGGTACTCTCTGGAATCAACAAGTTTTCATTGATAATTAATGGACCTATGTTTGGTAGTTTATTGGCATAAGAGGTAAATGGTAGATATTTTGTTTTTTTTACGTTTAATGTCAATTTGTTATATTGAAACCATTTCATGATGTTTTTGAAATCTTAAGGTCTTGCCATGTATCCGCATTATGAAAGATTGCTGTGTCGTCAACAAAACTGAGAATGTTTCCTTCGAAATGTGTGTTTGATAAACTATTTATATAGATAATGAATAGTGTTGAATCGTGCCTTTCGGAACTCTGTAAGTAATTATTCTCGGACTACTTTTTTTTCATCGATGTCAACTATTTGTCTTCAATTATTCAAGTAGGAATAAAACAGTTCATATGCTCTGTCCCGTATGCTGATGTTTTCTAATTTCCCGAGGAGTATTTTATGGTAAACAGTATCTTACGCTTTCGATAGGTCAACAAAGATACATAATGCAGGTTTTGATAAATCCAACGATTTGTGAATTTCTAATGTTGAAGTGAATATAGCATTCTCTGTCTGTTTCCCCTCCCTGAATTCGTACTGCTGTTCTGCGAGAAGGTTGAATTTTTTAAGGAGTCCATTTGATCTTATTTAAATAATTTTTTCTAAAATTTTTGCTATATTTAAAATTAATGATATTGGTCTGTAATTAACAATCTTGAGTCTATCTCCATTTCTGTATAGTGGTTTGACGACACCAATTTTCAAAATATCAGGAAAAATTCCGTTTTCTAAGGACGCATTGGCAATGTGGGTGAGAGAGTCTACAATTAGCTCCGAAATATTTTCCAACATTTGCGTATTCATGCCATCATTCCCTGGACTTTTATTTGTTTTCAATTCCTTTATAATGTTTGAAATTTTCTCCGCATTTGTGGGATACATGATTATAATTTTGCGTATTGAAATTTGTGTTTGTGCAAAATTGGGAAACTAGGTTAAATTCATGACCTTAAATGGGTCCTTGAGGGTTTAGAAAAAACGCTGCTTTTCGTAAAAAATACTTTTGCAGTTTTTTCAAAGTTTGTGAAAGAATCACTCTGTATTAGGTTGAGTTATTGTCTTGAGCTGCTCGTAGAAGATATTCATGAGTATTGTTAGTCAATCAATATACAGACAATCAGATTGCCTGGTTCTAGGTTAGTTTTTCGGTAAAGAAATTATAATGGCTTAACTCGTACAAAATTTGTTTTAGATTTATTCAACTCAATGAATAATACCTTTCATTTCAAGTTTTGTGGATATTTCGTTATGTCGACCTCTATTGTACATCATCAACAATCCTCGAATTTATATCCAGTGAATAATGTCACGGGCACACTTTGTTCGAATTCGTGTTACTCTCATTTCTACAAAAATATCAAAGATGAAACGGAAGTCTTTGATAAGCCATGATATACCATTTTCCATTATAAGGCGTTACTGTCACCCTATTCATATATTCCGCTGATGAAAAACATCTCTCACAAAATGTAATTATTTCCAGAAGCACCTAAACCACTTCACTAGAAATGTTTATACCGAATACGTGATCTCAGAAAGAGTTTTATGAGTTTTATGAATTATTTTCCCCTTTGCATTACGCTTCAAGGTACTGGTGAGTGTTTAATCAAAGGAAAAGTTTCAAAGGGATCCCGAGAAAATGTTTCTCCTTCACAAAACATCTTTTTGGAGAAGACTTTTTTATTCTCTGGGAAACAATGGGAAGGAAATTGTTTAATGGAATTATTATGTACATTTTCGTTGTGTTTGCGGCGAAAAATACTTTTGTTGACTTTTAAAGTAACAGAGGTGGTTTCAACAATTTTCTCGAAAGAACTAAAGGCCGGAACTGAAATAAAATTCATCATATTGCTTCTGAAACATATGCTTTATACTGTTCTGAAGATGAAGCTGCATCTCAGGCAGTGATTGTGAAATGTTGCTGAGAGGTATCAGAAAATATTGATAGCAAACAAATAATCGACGTTATGAACAAAATGAAAAGTGGATAGATTTCTCAAGATCAGCCAATTTGTATTCAAGTAACTTTCTATTGTGACATTTCCACCGAAGAGCTTACAAAAACCGCAACACGTGTTTCATACTGAAAACGCTTATTGAAAACAGGTGTTAAGTTTGTGCAATGTGTGCATATTATATTGTGTAAATCTCACAACAAAGTTTCACTTGAATATCTGCCAGTTTTGAACTACTCCAGCATAAGTGAGTATGAACATTTGATTTTACGAAAACGTCATCTAGAGATCAACAGACCGATCAAATTTTCGTCATCTGGTCTGTTGCGGAGACATTCTTCAACATCGACCTGTCATCCCTGAAATCGTGCTATATTGAAGATAAAAAAAGTACGGAGTCAATTCTTCATACATTTTTTCATAACTCATTTCAGGGATGTTGTGGAATATCATTTCCTATGTGTTAGAGAAAATCATGATGAAAAAAGAAATGAAAATTTCCATGTTTTTTACCACTTTTATTTGTAAGTAACGTTACTGCAGTTTCGTCCTATATGGACATTCTCAAACTTGAACAATAAACTAACAATGATTCATTACATTCGCTAATATATACCATTCAGGTACTTGATTGAGTACCTGAATTTACAGTTACTCTTGCAGTGCAGCATTGAATTGTAGGCTGCTAATTTATGACTGTTTGGATGAAAAGAATCGCTTGGGATGGTGATGTCTGTATAGCTAGGTTTTCTGAAAATATTGAACTAGAATTTATTCTGATTGTGTGTAATGGCCAGGTCTAAGAAATTTATTTGTTTCTCTATCTCTGTAACGAGTGTGAACTGAATGTTGCTATTGAGATTGTTCATGAATGTCATAAATTGGTTCAGCTGTCGTGTAGTTCCTCTGAATCAGGCAAGAATATCGTCTACATATCTGTACCAAAAATGAATATGTTTTTTACCCAGGTCGGAGTTTACTATCGTGGTCTCCAAGTTGTTCATAAATATGTCTGCTAAAAGTTGACTAAGGGGTGAGCCCATTGGTAAACCCGAATCCTGTTTATAGAATTTGTTGTTGAACTGTAGGTAGCTCTGATTCAGGCACACGTCAAAAGCTGTTAAAACTTCAAAGGAAGTGATATGGTCTCCTTGGGCTGATCTAATATGTCTAAAATAAGGGGCTCACACTCGTTGTACGGTATGTTGGAGAACATACTCTTTACATCGAATGAAACTGAAATTGAATTATGTAGCGTGGTTTGGTTCCTTATGTTTTCTACTAAAGTCAGTGAATTTTTAATGCTGTGAGGTGGGACGAAATTGGTAATATTTTTGAACAACTTGTTAAGACGTATTCCTAGTTCTCTTACCGGACTATTTATATACGAAACTACCGGTCTCATGGGGTTATCCTCTTTATGTGTTTTTATCAGGCCATACAGTTTAGGGCAAGAGGGATTCTCCGTTTCTCTGATTCTGTGAAAATGATTTTAGTACCTAAGAGGAAATTTTTCAGTTCATTTTGACTATTTTTCGTCGAGTCCTTCTTGATGACAGTAAAGTTTTCATTTCAAATGGCTGACTCAATTTTCTGAACATATGCTTTTCGTTCAAGGATAACTATGGCATTCGATTCATCAGCTTTCGTGAAAACAAGATCATTATTTCTTATTTTTGTTGTATAGTTTTTTTTATGCAGGTTTCTCCACTGTTTGATAAGGAGAATGGCTGGTTCTGAATTACTTCATTTATCTTGTATGCCCCTATATCCACATTGTTTTTTCTGAAGAAACCTGCGATCATTTCTGTTCTTTTTCCAAAATATGTTAGCGTCACCTATTTCTTGATTTCTGGTTGTTTGACCTGAAGATATATTGATCTGCCAGTGGTGATCTTGATTTCTGGTTGTTTCACCAGAAATGAAAATCACCACTTGTAGATTGATATATCCTCAGGTGACGCTAACATATTTTGAAAAAAGAACAGAAAGGATCGCAGGTTTCTTCAGAAAAAACAATGTGGAAGTTGCATTCAGACCGCATGCCAGGTTATCTCATTTCCTTTTCAATACCAAAGATAAGGTCGACAAGTTGGAAAAATCTGGAGTTTATAAGCTTAAGTGTCCGGAGTGTAATAGTGTTTATGTGGGACAATGCAGACGAAATTTCCAAAAACGGTATGTTGAACATTAAAGGTCCTTCAGACTGGGAAAAAATGATTCGACGTTTTCAAATCATTCTTTGGCATGCAACCACAAGTTTCCGAATCTAAGCGATACGGAAATTCTGCACTATGCAAGGAAGGGTTGCAAAAAAGTTGATTTTGCGAAAAATGGCTTTTTCAGTTACTTAGACGAGGAAATCATGCTTTCTTCTAAAGAACATCGATAGGTCTTCTAATTAGCTTTCGTTTGATACCTTGATCACGTCTCTAACGAGAAAGGGTAAGATTTTATTTAGATTTGTGTTGAAAAACATTGAATTTTCAAACGTATTTTATATCCAGAAGAAATGAGAATATCGAATTCGGCTCAGACAGTTGAAAGATATCCAAAAAGAATTGAAAATATTTTTTGTCAAATTTTTGCAAATTCCGATTCCATTAACGAGAGTGGCCGATCTTTGTTTACATTGAATCTGCACGTAGGCAAATTATCTTCCGGGCCAGAAGACTTCTGATTGGGTGAGAGCAAATCGGATGATCTTATGAACTTTCTGTGTTTTGAGACAAAGTGTGGTTTTTCAAGCGATTTGATTGACCGAATAAAATTCATTCAGTTATGGATAAATATTGGGGTTTTTGAATTTTGAAGGCAGATACTTTTTGAATTGAGAATACTTGAAAAGCATTCTTTAAGCGATTATTGTGATTCCTGGCTGACTATTGAGATTTGCTGGCTGTTTTTTGCGATTATTTGAAGGTGATTTCTGCAGGAGTTTATTTGGAGAGCTTCTACTGAAGTTATTTGAATGAATTCGATTCTCTAGTTTTTATCAAAGCTAAATAGAGAAAACTTTACGATATTGGACTTTCATTTATTTGGAAGGATTCGAGTCTCTGGTTCTTTTCAGGACTATTTGAGGGACAAATTGTGTTTTGTAGTCTTCGAGAATTTCCAATTGGATTTATTTTTGAACTGTTTAACCATATCTTCGTCTGTCCAGGTTCCTGTCGGCACAAAATTTTACGCAGGAAGAGTAGGTCCCTACTAACGTTACCAAGACTCACGCAACAGGCTAACCTTGCGGTGTTAACTGGCCTAGGTGTATCGAGATTTAACTTGGGGGGTCAAGCCAACATTAAATCAGTCCTTTGGGCTATCGAATCAACGTAGTTGAGACCATTCCAGGACATCGAAACCTTTTATCCATATCAGGGGCAGGGGCTTCCCTGTCCACCGTCCACCATCTACAGGGGCTTCCCTGTAGACGGTGGAGTCTTCATGGCGGGGCCAGCAAATGAGAGCTCGAAACGAGCTAATCAGAGCTACAACAAAAACCAGGGTCCTACCTCGACTGAGAATGGACCTCGAAATCCCTGAGGTTCGGGCCAGGAGGCCGCTACGACGAGAAGAGCTTTGGAACGCCGGGTGTGATGTGCCGAGACAAGCCCCCACCCAACGAAATCCTTCTTTAGGACAAGATATTCCTTTGTTCTATGTGAACAATTTCTAATATTTCATTGTGAAAAATGCTGTATGGACATATAATCATTGACGAACGATATTTATGATTTGTAGAAATAAATGCTATGTATTGTACAATTCCATGATTTGTTTTTGAATATTCTACTCACATACCTGGAATCATTCAATTGAAACTGAATGAGTATCATGAAACGAAAGCTACCTCTTAAGTGTAGTACCGTCAATTCGATACCTATCGATATCAAACGAATATAGGGTTACTTTAGATGAACAATTTTACCCAAAATGAAATTTTTACAGTTCAGTTTCCTTTCTCAAGATGCTGATCAGACAGAACACAAGCACTACAGAAAAATCCTTGAGGCGCATGTGAAAGTAGCGATTCATGTTGGATTTGAAATACTGAAGATCAAATTCATTTTTTAAATATTCTCAGTTCATTCTATTTCCTACAGTTTTCTTTTTGTTTTGTTCATTTTGAGATTGCTTCACAATTTTGGCCATTGCTGCAATTCATTATGTATACACCATCTCTAATCAGAATGAAAACATTTTAAAATGAAATTATCGTCACATTCACAACAATATGTATTTGTTATCCATTTTTATGAACTGAACAAATTCCAAATAAGCACTGTTACCAATCACCAGAACAGCAATACTCTTCTCGACGCGTGTTGTACTTTCCAAGTTGGCGTCATCAGGAGAGACAGTGAATTGATTTATTCTGGATGTTTTCTACGTCAGTGAATTCAGTTATACCTTTTATTCAAACAATGCTGAATAAAGAAGAAGAGGCAAACGAATACGTTGCCAGAACGTCAACAACCACATCAACTGATGCATCATTTACGGCAACAACCACTAGATAGTTTTCAGAACTTTTTTTTAAAACAAAATCAGAAAATAATAAATGAACTTTAGAGAATTATGTTCATAATGTTCTAACTACATATACAGTGTGCATCAATAGAGATTCCATCAGAAGTTTTAGATGGGGGGGAAATATACATGCTCAAACTTTTAATGGAAGTTCGATATGTATGTGCTCAATTTCATTCTACTAGGACTTTGAGCATTCCAGAGTTGGAATGTATCACAACCCCAAGGCTACAGTATCCAAATAATTCATCTATATATAATTGCTTTCAGCCGCAACTTTTCCCGCACAAACTATGAATATAACCAACTAGGCCGCGTATATTCCGATCCAGTAAGTATACTAGATAAGAAGTAGCCTATAAAACATTTGAATTATTTAGTTGAAACGAATTTTGAAATCGATTTACAAGTTTTCGATTTCCGATGACTTGCTCTGGCTTCGTAATGGCAGTTGCATAAAAAACGAATCAGTCTGAATATAATATAACACGTAAGTAATCCGGTAACTTATAGACGCACCTTGATGATACTCATTACACATAAAATCGGGCAGCGGTATAGAAAATTACGTTACTCGCTGATAATGTAGTTTTCTATAAGTGTAAGAATTTTTTATACTCGGTTGAGTAGTTTGTGAAAAGGATCTTGCTTATACTGAAAGGGGTATATTTTTAGAAGATTTAATCCAATGACTGAATTATTAATAATAATTCATTAAACCACTGTGGTATAATATATACATATTGTACGTCAATAAATCAAACCATTTACCCTTAGGTGGAATGAAGTATAAAAAAAGTTTGTGAACCTATAAAAACTATATGTAGTAAAAACACAACAGAATAAAAATATGAACATACTTATAACAGCAATTGTCAGTAATATATATCTTATATTATAATAATAATATTATTGATAATTTATTTCCGTCAATGGGTGCAATATGTATATATGGCATATTATTTAAAAACAAAAGGCATACTATAACACTGATAAATAACATTTATGACATTCACATTAGACTCATTTGGAAAATAACTACATTAAATTGTCGTTTAGGTATTCCTGACGACTATAGTTACACTTTTCAATGAGCAGGGATTTAACACGGTGATAGAACACATTTTTGGATTTCAGAGTTTTATTTGAAGTTGATACATTATTATATAGGATGATCCCATTATATAGAGGTTATTTTTGGAATTTAGCTGTCCTGTGGAGGGGTATTCTCAATTGATTAGCATGACGTGTGTAAAAATCGTTAGAGGATCCATTAGTTGTAAGAGTAGTAAGATTTTTTCTAGTAAAAACTACACATTCAAAAATATACAGTACTGGGACAGATAACATTTTCATTCTCATGAACACTTGTTTGCAACACGATATTCCATGTCAAAAATCAGTCTTAGGATACGTGTATGTCCTATAAACACCCTGTTGAAATCCGAACCGCACTCCTAAGACATGATGTTCAAGGAAATATGTGAAAAAGCCATTGTATAATAGATGCTGATCAAACTTTTCTGTTCTACATAGTTTTTCATCTGCATTATTGCAAAAAATTCTCTATTGAATTTCTTGCAGATACCATCAATATGAGAGTTCCAATTCAAGGCTTCATTCACAATTGTTCCTAAAAATTTTACCTCTTGTGACATATATATTTCATCAATGGAGAACACTGCATCTTGAGTATTATTATTTCTGTTATTAAATTTCATTGTCACTGATTTTGAGGTGTTTGAGACTAGGCGATTGCATTCACACCAAGAAGTGAGTTTATCGATGATGTTACAAATTTTGGTTACCACGTCGTCCATAGTATGTCCAGTGACTGTAACAGTGGTGTCATCTGCAAACATCGTTATGTGGCAGTCTCTCACATATTCAGGCAAATCATTGATAAATATAATCAATAATATTGGTCCTAAAACCGAGCCTTACGGAACGCTTAGTTTAACAGTATGCTAATCTGACATGGTGCCTCCATATTTGACTGACATACAGCACTCCTCCATATAGGAGCCCAACCATCTCAATACATTAGACTTATTAGACAGAAATTTCCATGACGCAGAGTTGAATGTCTTCGACAAGTCGAAAAATACACTTATAACAAAGTTACCGGCATCCAAGTTGGAATATATATTGCTGAGGAAATAATAAGAGGCTGTTTCTATGGAACGATTTTTCCTGAAACCATGCTGGTTGTTACATATTATGTTGTTGATTTCTACATACTCCCTTATTCTGGAGGCTACAATTGTCTCATACAATTTTGAAAGCGAGCATAGTAGTTATCAATCTCAACACGATATTCTTTTTTGAATAGGGCAATTACGGAAACGTTCTTGAATTCCATTGGGAAGTACCCTTGTATGAAAGACTGGTTCATCAAATAAGTAAGTGGATCAATTATATCTTTTACTGTGATTATTGATATTTCATCAATGCCTGTCGACGTCTTATTTTTCATTGATCCGAGAGCATCATATATTACAGATTCTAATACAGGGGGGCTGTTATCAAAGGGGTGTTGGATACTGACATTCGTACTACTGGTGCAGGGTATGTTTAAATTCTGTCCAAAGTTGGTGGATATGATAGATGTAGCAGTGTTTGAAAAGTACTGAGCAAATAATTCAGATGTATTTTGCGCATTCCCAACTGAGTTTGAATTATAGTTTGAAGTAATGCCCAGCTTCCCAGCATCAAAGTGTATTGGTTTCCCCTGTTCGCTATTTATTATTTTCCATGTCCCCTTCGTTTTATTATTTCACTCTGTTGAATTATTTTTTTATGTTCTTTCAATCTTATTTATATACAAGTATGCTTTGGGCATCGATTTCTTTATAACTGGTGATCAGATAGATGAACATTTGCCTTCTTAAACAACATCGTTAGTTATCCCTGAGTTTTTAGGCTTCTCAACTTTACTTTTTTTCATTGGGTATGATACATCAAAACACCAGGACAGAGACTCTAGAAAAAATGTAAAGCCTTTTTGTACATTAGACATGTCATCAACGACATGAATAGATCAAATTCATTTCTTGACATTTCATCTAAATTAGAAACAGAAACAATTATAAATCATCTGGAAACATCAACTTATTGCAACCTAGTGTCTCGTTGGAACTTTAGGGAACTCTACTGGTTGCACTATAGTTCAGTAAGCAAAATCCATTGTATGAGACATACTGTTTTTAATCATTCAAGTATGATTTCAGAAGGTTTAGACAAATATTAATGAAACCCAAACAGGTATTTTATGGTTTATTTTGTCATCAACCTACATCAACGTGTCCTGCATCAACGTGAAAGAAAGGAAAGAAAAGAAAGAAAGGAAAGGAAGGACAGGAAGGAAAGAATAGAAAGAAAGGAAAGGAAGGACAAAAATGAAAGAAAGGAGAGAAAGGGAATAACGAAAAGAAAAAACAATGAAAGGATGAAGAAAGGAAAGAAACGAAAAAATAAGAAGGGAAAGAAAGGAAAGGATGAAAAAAACGGAAGGTAGTAACAAAAAAAAAGGAAGATAAGAAAGGAAGGAGATGAAGACAAAAAGGAAAGAAAGGAAAGAAAAAATACAGAAAGCACTAACGAAAAAATAAAGGAAGGTAAGGAAGAAAGAAGATGAAGATAAAAAGGAAAGGAAGGAAAGAAAAACTACAGAAAAGAAGAAAGAAAGGACCCAAAGAGGAGAAAAAAAGGTGGAGTAGAAAAGGAAGGAAATGAATGAAAGAAATAAAAGACAGAAATTTGATCTGAAGAGATTGAAATAAGAGAAATTCTCATTTGATTTCAAAGAATATTGAATTGATATTGTTGCAGTTGCACATATTTTGTTCTACATCAATTCGAAGTAACAACAACACAGGTGTAGGTGTTTCTGTGATAATTTATATTCGATTTGTTTCAGAAAGTTTTTTTCATTTCAAGGATGTTGAAGCTCATAAATGCTACTTCATATTGTTTCATAGCAAAATTGTAGTTCATTCCAGAAGAATCACTGCAACGAACAGATATCGAATTGAACAACAAACCAGTAAATATTCCTCAGGTTTCACCTATCATCTTATATATCACTTTGGAAATGTGATACCATTCTGCAGGATTCTGCAATTCAATCTGCTATATTGAACGTGGGGCTTGATTCATTGCTCGAGTAATATAATGCTATTGCTTGAATTCACGTTGAATCTCATCCAGGAAATTATTCATATCATATGTCTGGAACCCTTCCAGAAACGTATTGGAACTATCAAAACGATCAAATCAAATATTTGAGAGTCAGGTAGACTGTGCCAAAATATTTGGGTGAATTCTGTTGCAATAAAGCAATTAACGAAATTTTACGTACGGAATGTTATTAAACTGATCGATGGGTTGAACCATTTCAAGTAATTTCGATAGACAGTCTGCCTCAGATATTCACGAATCTTGAAATCCATTCGAAGCCGCTCTGCAAATTTTCCTGATTCTATACTGGGTATTAGTGCATTAAGCCGTCACAAACAACAAAACTGTATAGTTGTGATGCACTGTTTAGAACCTTTGGTGAAGTAATGAATATCACTGGAGTTCTATACCAACCAAACCGTTGTTAATCGGTTTTTATTCTTTGCATTATTAGATATTTGAATCATGGAAATACATAAATTATATCCCTTGAAGATGATCACTTGGTGATCAAAACACGTGTCGAGGTATCAAAATAACGGTTTGGTGTTGGGATGAAACTGCAATAATATTCAAAACTGTGTAGATATCAAAATTTTTTTGCAGTCACTCAGACAACCATTTTTTGTGTATTCGTATGAAAACGTCTATTCCCATAATATATTTTTGGGGGACCAATCCCAATCCCAATCCATTATGAATATGATAGAAATTTTGACCACTGAATGAATCTGAACATTTTTCACCTTTTGAAGAAGCCTAGATATTCCAACGTGTACCAAAATGTCTGCAGCATAAAACATGATAATGAAAAAAATAATTGGGAAACGTGATGTAATTACGGAATATGATGAAAAAGAATTAAGAAAAAGAATATATTTTCAGAACAGATCTATTTTTGGGACAGAAAGGTTTTGGCTTTCTACTTCAACATCATTATACAAAAAATATGGAAATCTTTCAAAGAAACGAAGAGAGCAAATGATTTCAATTTGAAATCTTCACAAAGACGTGTAGAACATGCAAGAAACAACTACTTTCACATAAGCATTGAATCATACGAGCCACTACTTTAATATGAACATGGAATTATACAAAAAACACTTCTTCCTTTTGGGTTTGTAATCTAAACATCCGTTATGGGAATCCGTTATGGAATATCATTCACAAGATTACTACACAGTATAGTATACGAAAGAGGTAACATTTCACTTATATGTAACACTGTCATCCTCAATGGCAAAAATCACATGGTTTGAAAATTATCCAGATTGCTGCTGAACAGGCAATACGAAAAGTGTCTTGTTTCTAAACATCGGATTTCCGCTAATGAGGATGACAGTGTTCCATGAAAAAAGAAAGAAAGAAAGAAATTTTATTGACCTCAAATTACAATTTCTGTTACATTAGAAAATATCTACAATAATAAAATTTGCTTAGGTACGTCATACTGAAAATATAAAAAATATACATAGAGTACATAAAAAAATCTTACAATAGTTATGACTCACAATATAAATACACATACATACACACATATAGGTACATATATTTGGTCCACTGACAATTGAATACCTCATCAATCTTATAGAAGCCTTGGTTGACAAGTGATTTTTTTTACTTTGAACTTCAATTCTTTGATATGAAGGTCTTTCCACTCACTAGGCAGAGTGTTATATATTTTTATGGGAAGAAACTCCGTTTGTTTGGCTGTGTTTTGATAATGCATCTTCGGTAGCCTGATTATATCTTTGTGTTTTCTATCATAATTGTGAATGCTGGAGCCACTATTATATTCATTTTTATTTTTATGTACAAACAATACTGCTTCTAGTATATACATGGAAGGTAATGTAAGTATGACCCATTTCATGAAGATTGGTTTAGAATGTGTTCTGAAATCAACTTTTTTTAAATCTCTCATTATCTTTGTTTGGATAATGAGTACTTCACTTGCATGTGAGAAAGCACCCCATATCAGTATTCCATAGCTCATGTGGCATTGAGTCATGCCAAAATATGCAGTTCTCAGCACATCGTTCCAAACTAAACTCCTTAGTCCTCTCAATGCGTAGCGACACCTTGAGAGTTTTCTACATAATAATGTCGTATGTCCATTCCAATTTAAATTGTTGTCAAGGTGGAATCCTAGTAGATACACCTCTTTGTCACCGTCAGACATTTGGGATGGTTATTTTCTGAGTCTTATTTGCGTTCAAGCATAGAACATCAGCGCTAAAGTATGTTTCGCATTTTGTCAGTGTTTCACATGACAACTGATCTAGTTTCCCCACTTGTTGGTTACTTATGACAAAAGTTGCATCATCGGCATATAAAAAAAACATCTGCTGTATCAATATATGTAGGAAGATCATTTATGTAAACAATAAATAAAAGAGGACCAAGTACGGATCCCTGAGGTACTCCATGCTTAACAATTCCAGTATCAGATTTCACATTGTTATATAATATATATTGCAGCCTATGTTTACAGTACAAAATGATAATTCTCATATAGAATCTACGGCATTGTTGTTAGTATAAACGATATTTTTTCCAGATTCATGAAATGCTGGTTTGCAATGTAGATTCCAGTGAACTGACTTCATTTATAACTTCAACTTACAATCAATTGTTGGATCTCTATTCATATTATTATTACGAAAATAAAATTGTTCAAATTGAAAATGTATACTTTCATCAACTCACAGTAAGTCTCATATAAGATGTTCTTGCTATGCTATATGTAGCATTGGATATCTGAAGTATGACAATACTGAACATATATTAAATCGAAACAAACGTATTTTGAATGATGATAAAAATAAATAATTTATATCGCTTCATAAAGAATCAAGTTGCATCTTTGGGATGATGTCCCAATATGTTCCTGTAATAACATCAATTTGCATATCAACTTAGTTTTTTCAGGAGGACATACGAACAAAATAGGGCTGTATATTGAACTATTACCATGAATTCAATAACAATTCAACAGCTACTGCATAGGTTTCAATAACTTCCATTTTCAACTGAAAAAAGTTTGAGTTTGTGATAATTTCTCCGTGGTTTCAAAGGTTGATATAATTACTCGATTGATGAAGAAACTGAGCTCATTTCGGACAATTGAAATGCTAAGCAACCCTTGGATTTTGACTGATTTCTCAAGGTTTCTGTTGATTACGAGGGGAAATCAGTTTTATATATTCAGCGATAGTAAGCGAAGTGAACCAGTGGAATAATCATGCAGTGATATCGAAGTATGTGGTTTCAGAGCTTATCTTCATATAATTGAAAAATGTCCAATCATTCAGTATCTCATTGAAAAATCTATTACCATTATGGAGAAAAATAATGACAATAATTCTCATTCCACCGTTTCAATATAGGATTGTTAGTATATTCACGAATACATTATTCCATGATTATCATTGCACTTACTGTCCTAAAGATTGAATATACTTCCGGAGCCCACCGCTTTCAACAACGTATTGAATTCTGAACACTCGATTAGGGAATTTCCGATGGAAAACTGGCTATGCGGAAGTTTCCGTTTCCGCTAATGAAACTTATACTTGGTTACACAACTGGAACACAGAAGTTAATTGCTGTTGGGAAATATCAACTGGAAGTTGTCGTTGGAAGTTGCTCGGACCCAGTAGACGTCTCGCTCCTCGAATTTTTCATGATCAATTGGGTGTTTATCGATGAAATATGTACTCTCCCTACTTTCAGTAACTACTTGCTTGCTTGATGATGAAGTGAGAAGAACTAGAAGGTAATTTTCATGTACTCATAAACTTAGTTGGTCGATCTTCTAATTTATTGACTACTGAAAGATTCATAACTGTCTGTCTGTCTTTAAATCTGTTGATGAAATTAGTGTGACTTACGATTGTTTCCAAACTCTGGTTACAGGTGCTAGCCATGAAGTTATTTATACAGTATGATGATAATAATCAGGAAATTAATCTGACATAAAAAAGATTTCCAGTATAAATTTCAGAGGAAGAACAGAATGAATAATGATGAAGACAAATGCTGAAATGAATAAAAAGATATTTTATGAGGCGATAGAATTAAAAAGAATTCCTATTCAGCTGAAATGAATCCTCCCACTAAAAAAAATTACATATAATTTTTTCAATTTGCAATGAAACTCGTTGAAGTTTTTCGGTGAAAATGTAAATATGTTGAAAACAGTAACTTGCGAGTTAACTTGCAAATACAATCATAAGGAAAACTCATCATGAAATGGAACATAAACCCAAACAAAGTTTTCATTGTCGAATATTTTTTTCATATAACCATATGTATAACACCAATCATATACTAGGAGAATGAGAATATATCTAGAAAACTCACCAAAACGAAAACCACATCGAAATATTCCTGCTTTATTGTGTATTGATTGCATATGGTTTATATCAACATCCACACAAATATTTACAGAACAAGCAAGTTTCGGTTCGCATGGCAAAATATTGTTTTGCTCGAATAAACAGAAATTTATTCTTTTGCTCAGTATCAGTTTTCCATATATTGGGTATGGGGTTATTGAATTCAAAATAATAATCGAATGGGGCGAATAAATGAATAAGAATTGAAACGTCATTGAAATTGTCCATGGAATTTCGATGGGACTATTTGTTAAAATATGGAAAACAGAAGTCGTCGATTCTTATTCTGTTGAAATTTCACGAATCGATTCGTTCTTTTTGTTTTATTGAATTGTTATATGTTATACATCTTAAATTACATAACTATTTTGTATTATTTCTAATGAATACAGTGAAAAAGTTACAAATCACAAATTTTTTTAGAGCTGTGTAAAATTGGCTATGACGTTGAATTTGAATCGCTATGAATTATGTTTCTTTAGTTGAAGTCCAGCCTGCAAGAACATCATTTCTCATGAAAAATTATTGGAAGAATATACAGGCTGATTCACGGTGGATGGCACATTAGACGTTTCTGGTGAACCAGACAACGGATCACTTTGAAAATTTACTGGAGGGCATATTCGGACATTCTCTAGCCAACTGAAATATTTTCGACAATGCGGTGTTGCCGCTTCTAGTAGAAAGCAGTAGCAACTTTGATTTTTCAAATGGAATCTCCAATAATTACCCGACAACTTTTCTCGATATTTCCCTATACCTATCTGTTACCGTTTTCGAAATAAAAACTAATTTCAATTTTTTTCTTCGAAAATCATGACTTCTAAAAATGCCGATATCTTTTAGTTAAGGAGTACTATGATATCGAAATTTGGTTTAGAGTTAGGTGATACTTGGACACTTCCCACACGTCAGCCTAATCTCCGTTACTTCAATACAGGGTGGTGAAAAAATACAGTTTTTTCGTTTGCTTGAAAAAGTTGCTGAAATTTGATTATTTTTAATGGAACACCCTGTATATTATTGAAAATTCGGAAAGCTGCTGAAATTTGCTTTCTTTCTATGTATATCATACTTATACCTAACTAGTCAAGTTTCGGACTTATGAACATTTATTTGTGAAAATGTCCCTTCAGAATGGTATTTCCATTCGGTATTTGGTAAGCAGGCCATGATTACTATTTGACAGTAGCGTTGTGACATTCTCCTAATAATATCGACATTTTCGTCACTTCAGAAGTTGCAAATAACTTCAAAACGATGGAACAAAACTATTCAAACGAAGATCTTATGAATTTGTTCATTATTTTTGGACAGTGTGACAAAATTATCAGCAGAACATGTAGAAAGTTCAATGAAATGTATCCGAATCTACCGCCAATGAACCTCAAGAAATTTATACGAATTCAGAACAATTTCAATGCATT
The DNA here is from genome assembly GCF_025532065.1 of Leptinotarsa decemlineata. NCBI lineage: Eukaryota > Metazoa > Arthropoda > Insecta > Coleoptera > Chrysomelidae > Leptinotarsa > Leptinotarsa decemlineata. The sequence goes on from NW_027412688.1 coordinate 29,693,186, forward strand.
TGGATCAACTTTAAAAGCACCAAGAAACTTGCCTCGACCCGTAACTTTCGAAGACAACCAGATTAATGTCTTAGCATATTTTTACGCATTTCCCGAGTCATCGATAAGAAGTGCTGAAGAAGATTTGGGTATAAAATATTCATCGGTTCAAAGAATCTTGCGAAGACATAAAATGCATGATTATAAATTCACTAAAATTCAAGCAATGAAGCCTCAAGATCCTCAACAGAGAGTAGAATTTTGTGAAATGTTGTTGACACGCATTCAAGAAGATCCACTTTTTTTAAATAAAATTATTTGGACTGATGAATCGAAATTTTCGAGAGAAGGGATTTTCAATAGAAAAAATCGTCATTATTGGTCAAGTGAAAATTCTCACGTCACAAAATAAGCCGGATTTCAAGAAAAATTTAGTTTTAATGTCTTCTGCATGTTGATGGACAACAAATTGAGGTACGTGATATACGAGGAGTCATTAACATCCAGAAGCTACCTGAATATTTTGGAGAATACTGTAGACAGTTTCGTGGATAATCTGCCACTCGAAGATTATCGAAACTGTTGGTACCAACTAGATGGAGCTCCTGCACATTGCACAAGAGAAGTGAGCGCAGAACTGGATAGACTATTTGACGATCGGTGGATGAGGCGCTTGGGACCATGGAATTGGCCAGCGAGATCACCCGATCTTAATCCATTAGATTTTTATTTGTGGGGAATGTTTGAAAAAAAAGTTTACAAAATACCCGTGCGTTCGAGAGATGAATTGTTAGAAAGGATTGCCCAAACATTTGAAGATTTGGATCCCAATGAAATCAGATCTGCCACCACGAAAGCAGTCAACACCCGCATTTTAAAGTGCTTGGGAGTGAACGGCCAGCGATTCGAACATATTTTGAAATATTCCACATGATTGTTTTACTTTTTTATAATTATTCATATCAATATTTCCAATTCCAAGTTTCTTGGTGCTTTTTTAAAGTTTATCCAAACATATTGAAATTGTTCTGAATTCGTATAAATTTCTTGAGGTTCATTGGCGGTAGATTCGGATACATTTCATTGAACTTTCTACATGTTCTGCTGATAATTTTGTCACACTGTCCAAAAATAATGAACAAATTCATAAGAACTTCGTTTGAATAGTTTTGTTCCATCGTTTTGAAGGTATTTGCAACTTCTGAAGTGACGAAAATGTCGATATTATTAGGAGAATGTCACAACGCTACTGTCAAATAGTAATCATGGCCTGCTTACCAAATTCCGAATGGAAATACCATTCTGAAGGGACATTTTCACAAATAAATGTTCATAAGTCCGAAACTTGACTAGTTAGGTATAGGTATGATATACATAGAAAGAAAGCAAATTTCAGCAGCTTTCCGAATTTTCAATAATATATAGGGTGTTTTATTTAAAATAATCAAATTTCAGCAACTTTTTCAAGCAAACGAGAAATCTGTATTTTTTTACCACCCTGTATTGAAGTAACGGAGATTAGGCTGACGTGTGGGAAGTGTCCAAGTATCACCTAACTCCAAACCAAATTTTGATATCATAGTACTTCTTGACTGGAAGATATCGGCATTTTTAGAAGTCATGATTTTCGAAGAAAAAAATTGAAATTAATTTTTATTTCGAAAACGGTAATAGATAGGTATAGGGAAATATCAAGAAAAGTTGTCGGGCAATTATTGGAGATTCCAAAAATAATATTATATACAGAGTGTTCCATTTGAAAAATCAAAGTTGCTACTGCTTTCTAATAGAAGCGGCAACACCGCATTGCCGAAAATATTTTAGTTGGCTAGAGAATGTCCGCATATGCCCTCCATTGAATTTTCAAAGTGATCCGTTGTCTGGTTCACCAGAAACGTCTAATGTGCCATCCACCGTGAATCAGCCTGTATAGTTTGTGAGGGTTGATTGAACACCGAAGAGGATGACTACGGCAGTTTCGGAATAATTATCGAGGTGAAGCTGAAGTACGATTATCAAGGAAAATTTCGGAATGATATTATGAACGAGTATAATTGATTCACGAACTTGGCAAGAGGAAACCAATAGAAGGAGTCTATTCTGTGAAATAGTGTAGATGATATACTTACCAAAGCAATTGTTGAAAAAATCATTTGCAATGATGAATCGACTTTCTTTCTGAATGAAGCAGTCGGAAAAGTTAGAACAATTCAGATTGGAGTTATTGAATTTCTCGTGAAATTAATGACAGTTGTTCCCAAAATTTTTCTTCAGGAGTCGTGATAATTGATGTTCACTCAGTTCTTTCAGGAAAAAATAAACAATCTTGCCAATAAGACCTCACCAACAAAAACACATTCAGTTTGAATATATTGAAATAATCGATTAGATTAACAACTGTTCTGAAAAATTGCAAGCTGCAAGATGATAACATCGTTCAAAATTGCAGAACAACCCCATTGTCTAATTTATCACCCACCCATGTTCCGAACCCCGATGTCAATCAAAATGGAGCATTTAATGAAATTGTTTCGTTCTACATATGTATCTGTTATATTGCCGGAGGAAGCAATTCCAGGCCAGGACTAGATGAAACACTTATCTGTCAATAATTCGTTTTGTTGGATTTTTAACAAATGTGAAAAGTGAACCACTAATTGAGAAATCATAGTTTTTGGGAATTTTTAAGGGTGGTCTCCAATCACGAACGGAATAACATTTACCTCAATACTAGAGATGTAAATATATTTTTGTGAAAAGGCGAAGTATCTGAAAGAGCTGTTTTTGCGCTGAACATTCAGTGGTAAAACACTAGTAGTAAAAATAATTCAATGATTGAATGAATGGTCTTGATTCGAGGAAATGTATGATTGAGTGTAGATACAAAATAAGTCTTTTTTTGGAGTGATCCATCCTGGATGACCTGAATTCAATGTAATTATATTTCAAAAGGATTTTCGTTCCATGAAGAAAAAGTTTGGGTATCTGATATTTTGTAGGTATTGATTAACAGATGGGGAATTCTTACTTTTTTGATTTCATACAATCTGATTTATTCGTCATATTTGATATATGATCAAAATTACGTACAGCATTGAAAACCAAAGGCAGTTACATGTATTTCTCTCAGAGCAGCTACAAATACTTCTCATGACAGACTTTCAAACTTCATCAAATTGAGATGTATACATAAGTGTATAGAAAATCAAATTCTTATTCACACCGATGATATATTTGTCATTAAAAACATACAATGGAAATAGTCTTGTAAAAAGTAACTCAAAATTAACAGAGCATCAAGACAAAGAGGAAAGACATAACATGGAGTATGAATTGAATTTCTCTTTTATATATAAAAGTAATTGTTTCGAAAGAAAGTGTCTTCCGTGTAAATCAATGTTTATATGAGTTCGTATCTGAAAGTTACTTCTTTGCATGATTTACACATCTTTGTATGTAGTTGATATTTTGAAATACTTCGATTCCTTTTTTTTTAATGATTCCCACATTTTATGTATCAAGGTGGGAAAGTGGAAGGCCAGAAACTTTCTTTACCAAAAAATATTCTTTCTTGATAAGATACTCTTTCAATTAAACAAGATTCCGAATGAATGTTATTTACGTACTGTCATCGATAACATGGATGGGTTCAAACCACTTCGTGACAAAAAGTCGTAATTATGAAGGAATTGAGTGATTTTTCTTATTATCAGTATTTGCTACTGAAGAGCTGATAAGGCAAGTGTCTCACGGCGAAATATCGGATTTCACTTCTTTCATCAATAATGTTGTTTAGGAATCCTGTGATTAATATCTGATTCGATACTATTACGAATGTTTGAAACACAAAAAAATAGAGGAACGTGTTTTTCGTTCAATTAAGTGTTCATAAAAAATGCATTTTTTTCGAAATTATTTCTCTTCCGTGTAATTTGAAGTTTGTATGGAAAAACTGTTCCATAAAGGCAATTTGTGGCTCAACTAAAAAATTCTAAAAGATTAGCCTATGATGATTTCATACGTTTATCGGGAAATAAATCAAAATCATACTGGCAAGTGATGAATTTTGAAAGAAATAAACAAAACAGTATTTCTACATGCAATATAACCCTCGACTATTTCAATAACTACTTTGCTAGTGTTGCTGAAAACATCATAAAGTCTCTTCCAACTATGAAAGAGGAAGAAGTTCTGAACTTCAGAAACTTTCCAGCGCCCTGTAACTCGTTTTTTCTTGGTCCAGTCACTGAAGAAGACGTTCGAGATGCAATAATCTCCCTAAAAAATTCTAAATGTTTAGACTCCGATGAAATAAATAGTACAATTATTAAAGAAACTACCAGCATTATTTTGTAACCCTTCACCCTACTTGTAAACTTGATATTTAATACCGGCATTTTTCCGGATGCATTCAAATTTTCTAAAGTCCTTCCACTATTTAAAAATGGTAATCCAAGTCTAGCTGAAAACTAAAGACCTATCTCCATCATATCTATACTTTCTAAAATCATCGAGGAAATTTTGAAACAATGTATTTATGCATATTTTGAGGCAAATAACTTTTTTGACAATTTGGTTTTCGCAGGAATTGTTCTACAGCTCAGGCTGTTCTTAGCGTGGTCACTAATGTAGTCAAGGGTCTTGAGCAAGGTAATCTCACAGCAATTAAGCTCTGTGACCTTTCAAAGGCCTTTGACTGCATTTCTCATGAAATACTATTAGAAAAACTAAGCTATTATGGAGAGAGGGGATTTGCACTTTCCCTTATGAAATCATACCTGTCAAGTAGATATCAAGCCGTTGGTGCAAACAACAAAGTTTCAAAATTTGAACATATAAAGTATGCCGTTCCACAGAGGTCAGTTTTGGGACCCCTGCTATTTATAATTTATGTTAATGACATCAGTAAATTCATGCAACCATTTAGCACCGTACTATTTGCCGACGATAGGACATTTATGTATTCAGATAGAGAACTGTCAGAACTCACAAGAACATCCAAAGAGGTGGATGATAGGGCTGAAAATTGGTTTTTGGCAAATGGTCTCAAACTAAATAGTGAAAAGTCACAGAATCTTCATTTTTCAAGCAGCAACGCCACATCTAATGTTGACATTGTTAAATTACTGGGCATATATTTGGACAGCACTCTCAGCTGGGTAGGTCATATTGAACAGCTTAAAAGTAAATTATGTACTACACTTTTACATTCTACTGGTGCTGAAAAAATTTTCAAACTACAAAAAAAGCAATGAGAATTATTGCAGAAGCCGGTTTTAGTGATCATTGCAAACCCCTATTTATTCAGATGAAAATAATGCCTTTACCAAGTATATATTTGTTCAATGCGCTCATTGAAATGAAGAAGAAGTCGAACTGTCTCTTGAAACAGTTGGATATTCACAGGCATGCCGATAAAATTCGAACGAATTATTTTCGATTAAATAAATCTCAAAAAATAGTCTTGATTATACGCTTTATAATAACCTACCCAAGGAGTATAAAAACCTTAGTTTGTCCATGTTCAAGAAAGCTCTGAAAAAGTGTTTTTTGAAACATTGTTTCTACTCTGTAGATGAATATCTGAAACACTTACGTGAATCTTCCATGACTTGATTACTTTGACAACTACGTAACATTATCGAACTTTTATAATCTATATGTTTTTATTTATACATTACTTATATTCTAGTGCCCCGGCGTTTGAATTCAATTAATTGTATTGACTTGCTACAAACATTTTCGTATGTAACGTAGTGAAATAAATTCTATACTATTCTATTCTATTTTATTCCAAGTATGCAGACTGGTAGCCTATTGGGCCTATTGAGCTATTATCTATCTTTTTAATGACATTTTATTCAACAATCTTATTTTCTGTAATGATTTGTATAGAGTTTGTTTGTTGAAAGACAAAGAAAGAATGAAAAGATTTATTTTATTAGATTGTATTGTACTGACATGAAATATATTTTGAATGTAATGACTATCGAAATCGTACTAGTATTGTGTTTTTATTGCAATCTTAATGTTTCGAATAGAAATAAAGTCATTCAATTCAATGAAATTTGGTTTTTTCTGTTGATATCATTATTTTACATCTTCTGAACATGAACTGTGTTGACTGTTTGTACATATAATGATTATTGTTAACCAGCAGTTAAAAAAAACTACTCTGTTTGACATCATTTTATATATGACTACATCACACAGAAAAAATCATTTCAGACGAGTCCAAACCTGTCCTTTTCTCTGTGTCACATTTATCTTCATGTTCCATTTTTGGCTTATCATTTTTGCAATCCCCTAACTCGGCATGGGTAGATATCCCTTCCATCTACGGTAATATGTGCATGCCATATAGGAAGACTGACTCACATAAACCACTGAATCATAGAGCGGGTGGATTTCCACTATTGCGGTCGTGAAGTGCTTCCTGTTGTGGGTGTGCACCCTTTGAGGGTGGTTAGGTCGAGGTTGAACTGACGTCGAGAGATGAGAATTAATGTTAGTCTTATTGTTCGGTCGATGATTCAATTCCTTGGTAATGGAAAATAGTTTCCATTCATTCTGTTACAATCTGATGAATATTTCAAGATACAAATCATGAGGTTGCATATCCAATAATGATAATAACAATAACGGGGAATGTTCCTCCTGACGAAAATCAGGTAGTTTTCATAAAAGAGCTCTAATACAACGCATTTTAAACTTATCATTTGAATTTTTTTTAATTATTTGAATACTTAAAAAAGAGGAATGAAATAATGCATTCAACATTTGAAGGGATTCGTTTCTATTTCACGATTTGGCAACATCGGTTATAGCTAATGAAGGACAATGAATCTGTTAACTGTATGAGACAAACAAAGATGACATATTTCAGAGGCGTGCTGTTCTGTTTACTTATATTCCGAGTTCAGAGACATTCTGTGACATATGACATTTTGTGCACCTAACCTATCTTCCTCTATATAAATAAATAACAAAACAACTGTTGTTTATGTGGCTTGTGGAGATGGTATTGAACTATAATTTATATTTTGCCTTCATTGTAGATTTATAAAGATAATTTTTATTATTTAAAGTAGAATATCTAGGTACGTATAAATTATTTCAACTTGATATAGGCGCTGTTGCCAATATGTGAATTAGGAACAAATCCCAACAGTTGAAACATCAGTTTGAATACTTTTCGAAGTGAATTTGAAAATCTCATGAATCAAACTCAACTTTATTTTGTTCAAATTTGCATTTGCTGTAATAACTCAAATTGAGGAACATTCGCCATTGTCAGATCTACCAAAAAAATTGTTTCATATCATAGTAATTTCATCACACACTATTCTGGAGATTACTTCAAATATATCAAAATGAAACATAATTGAAGTTGATAAAAAGAGGATAAGTAATATCAATTTTCAGAAATGGTAATAGAAATAACAAGTTCACAAAAGTGTTTCGGGAAACTTGTTTTCAAATGAATCAGCTTTCAGTTTCTCTCTAAATGAAGAAGATTGAATTCATTACCAAGAGCGGTAAATATCAGAAATACGCGACGAACTGTGGCTGCTCATTGCTTTGATGTTCAACTCAGTACACCTCGAACTTCACTGTTTTGGAAATCTTTCACCTGGAGAACTGCGTTCATGTGGAATAAACTTCCTGAGAACGTTTCTCCAAATGGATTTAATCTCCAGCGATTTATATCCAATGTGAATCGCTACTTTCGCACAGACACCGCTCTGAGAGCGCCTTAAGGATTTTCCTGTAGTGTTTGTGTTTTGTCCTTGAGAGAAAATGAGTGAAAATATCGTTTACAGAGCCGTATGATGTAAGGAAAAGACCAACGAATAATGGGTGTGAAAATTTGATGTTTGAATCTGAGTTTCATATTGTGGACATTGGTTCTAAAAATGATTTTAATCATGAAAATGTCAATTGGAATAATGCAATATGGAATATGTTGACATCTTCTAATCGGTGTAATCAAACGTTCGGATCTGTAATACTTGTATTTTTGAAGTTATACTTCTTTTGGCGCATTAGAAAAAATCACGAAAGTACATTTTTACGAAGCGTTACGAAAAACTCATACCCTGAAGTTAGTTTCTTCTTCTTTGATTTATATAGCCGTTGCTTCTAAGTCGAGCGCATTTGAACAGACTACTTCTATTCATAGTGAACAGAAGCTTCATCAGGGGGCGCAGCTGTCTTACTTGAGGCAATGCTCCCATCGTAAGTTTCATCATTCATTTATTATATTATAAAATCACTTCATTTCTGTGCTAGAAGGCCGCCAGCCCCCTCAATTTGACTTTCACAAATAACACATCTATTATCACACTGACGACTTCATCGAATCCGTCGACATCCAGCCTGGTTACTGGCGTTTTGTACCCCTCTCCTACCACAACATCCATGTGCTACCTTGGAGGACGGTCTTTATCATCACAGCCCTCCTCTGTCGCGATCAGAGAAGGAAGTCCCTGGAGTTAGGTAGTCAACATTTCAGTTTTTCAAAAAAGTTACCAAACGATTAAAAGTAAAGACATCTACCAATATTGGCGTGAAAACTGGCAATTGTATTCACGATATTTATTCAAGGAAGTCAAAATAATAATAATTACTCCGGAGAGGTGCATTATGACATGCTCAAAGTTGCCCCTTTTCTCTCATGCAGACCTACGACTCTGTAGGTACGTGTGGCAGATACCTAACGGAAAAACAACAACAAACCCAGCTAATGCCACGCAGATAGTTGAAGTAAAACCATCAGGCACATGTGTAACGTCGTCAATTTGGAAGATTCGTTGCAAGTTATTTCCCACTATGAAAAGCAGAAATTAATTTCGTTTGGTCCATACGACCGGTTTGGGGTGATTGCTCCATCATCAGTACCGGGCATGGTCTCTTCAGAACGGTGTGTGAACCATCTGAGTATCACTAGTGAACAAATATAATTCCAGCTAGTCATGAAATCTGTTTGCAGTTGACTCAGAGGGATGTCCATTGCGCCACCTGCAGACAGAGCCAGGAAACAACTAGCTTGAATTATATTCGTTCAGTCGTAATACTCACATCTGAGAACATATTTTCAAGAATTCAATCATCAAAGCCTGTTTGCAATTGAAATTAATTCAAACACAATTGTGAAGTTATGAAGTTGCTCATCTGTGATTGACTTGTTGGAAGGTGTGAGTTATGTGTCATTTTACCTCAACAAGAACCGTTCACATAAATGATGCTGTTTTGAATAGTCATAGAGAAACTACTATTTTTTCACCAGATCAAGTTTACTAGAAGAATCTAAACATCATGAATTTTCATAATTTCCTTGGATACCAGACGTTCAATCTTCGGATCCTCCCCTCATTATTTTGACCCGAAATATCAGCTTCACAAAATTCCCCCCAAACTTTCATAACAACTTTGACATCTGCGAAAATTATGACATCAAGTCGATGACTCTTATTAATTTGCTGAAACTTTCAAAATTTCTCTCTGGAAGCAATTGCTTCATTGAGATGAATTAGTGTTTCTCGGAAAAAGTGAAAATAGTCTTCGAGAGATCGGAATTTGGGAAAAAAGAGTAACCAGCTTTGTATCAGTTTGATGAGAGATGAAATTGAATATAGAGAAAAGGAGGAAATATAGATTAGCGTACCAAATGTTACTTACACCAGCCGAGTGTAAAGAATATTTGATTGCGAAGGAAAGAAGTGTTAGGAGCCTATACGGTGGAGTCAGAAAGAATGAGAGAATGAATGAATATATTATGAAAAATCATTTCAAATCTTCGAAAGAATCAATGAAATCATGAAGATTAGCTGAAACAAGACGAATTATTTGAAGTGGTTTGGAACTCTGGCCATTCAATAGTCTGATTGGGATACGTTGACGACACCTTCATGATATGGAACCATGTGAATACAGAACTAGATACCTTCCTGAAGCACATCAACAACGTGAAACCTTCCATTACTTTCACAATGGAGCAGGAAGTCCACAACGAATTGCCAGTCTCTGGCGTATTGGTGGAGAGGACCGACAATAAATGGGGTACATCTTTATACCAAAAACCCACTCACACGGGACACTATCTGAACCAGGAATTCAACCACCATCAATCGACTGAGAGAGGAATCATCAAGACACTAGTAAACCGTGCTTTGGGGTGATGTAATACAAAGGAAGGTCTCGGGAAGGAACTAGGCATCATCAAAAATGACATACAATGGAATGGTTACTTCAAAGTGATGGTGGAATACACTTTGGCTAGAAGACAACAAGAGCATTACAAAGAAGAGAAGCCGTCACAACTAGAACTTGTACTTCCCTACCTCAGAGGATTGTCGAAAAGCATAAGAAGAATTGGCCGCGGTGGTAGTGCGCCTGACTTACGATTGGACGGTCATGGTTTCGATTCCTGACTCGACTAGATATTTTTCTCGAAAGAATTTATCTGGTTGAAATGATTCTGCAACCATGTTAGGAATTACACGTTAAAAGGTAAGACAAGTTTCTCAACTTCTGATATTTGTCGTTCTTATGGGGGTGACAGCTGATTAACGGAAAAACAGATTTCAAACAGATTTAAACACGATCCAAGTATAACATCAGAACCTGCTCCAAATCTGGAAACACTATCCGTAGCAGCCTTACGAAAACCAGACCACCCAACGCGGACTGCGATTTCAAGAAATGCATGAAAGAAATGCCATTGAGAGTTCGCATTGCCGAACACAGCGAGGAGAAACCAGCAAATCAGGAATAGCAGAGCACGTTTGGACTCATCAATATAACATCAAGTGGTCTCAAGCTGAAATCATCCACAAGGAGGAACAATGGTTTGCGTTGTCCAACAACGCATTCAACCAAGCTAGCGTAGAGATACGCAACATATGGAAACCTCTAATTAAGCGGAAAAGGACCATCTCCCGCCAAACGGTCAGCTCCCTGTAGAACCGATGAAGCATATAGAGGAAAGAGGGGATAGGTGAAAGCACCCGAATGACCCACAAATAGTCACTTCTCGAAGAGATAAGTCCAGTCATCATCCGAAGACGATTATAGATACCAACAATCGAAACGTCGTGAAGTAACTTAGCTTGAAATTTTTTATTTTGAATTTCTTGTTAATTGTTCAATTTTCATTTGTTGGTTGTATTTTATTTCATTTTACTTTCAGTTTTTTTTCCTTGATATAATTTTTTTTATAGCTAATCTTTTTAATTTCATTGATTCTTTCAGAGATTTCAAATGATTTTATATCACAATGGAAGTCCGAACCAATGAAATGCGAGATGCTAATAACATTGATAAATTATATTCCTAAAAAACAAAAGAAAAATGGAACTCCTGTTATTTTTTCAGAAATTGAGAAGTGTAGAACTCGAACCATGTTTCAATGGAATTAGTGTCTCAGAATAGATTCGAAAATTTGTGACCCCAATAAGATCAAGAAAAAAGAATCAGAAATGTTTTAATGAAATTTGAAAACTCATGACACAAATTTGGTAAGCTTTCTCGTGCAATAGGAAAGAGAAAAACATTAAATGTGTTCAATGGACACTGCAGTCGATACAAAGTATTGCGTGAATCCTAATTATCCGTCATGCAACATTCGTTTATACCAGTTTCAAGACATAAAACTCAGAATATTAGTTTCATCATGATGGTGAAATGCAGAAAATGCTTTTCAGTATGCCAAATATATTAATCAGGTAGTCAGACCCAAACGAATAAACGAACAGGACAAGCTGAATAAAACCGTTCGGAAAGACAATAAAGAAATAAAAAAGTGCTAAGAACAACAGTATATTTCATAATGAAATGATTTACAGAGGAATTCAGTTTGTTGAAGATGACTTTCAAAATACCAGTGATGAATTTCAAGTGATTACTACACGTGAAATATCTGAAGCAAATTTCTCAGGTGGGTTGATATTATATTTCCATACAAAGTACGTTATTGTAACTGTATTTGATAGAAAAACATAAAGTCTATCAATACTTGTCCTAAAACAATGACGTTGATGATTTCAATAAGTTGGTGTGAGTCACAATGAATCTCCGCGGGTTGCCCTGGACGATGGAATTGACCTATCCACCTACTTTCCAAACATCAGCTGTTGATACTTATGCCTAAAATATTCACATTGTATCATCTGTTGGTGAGAACGATAAAGTAGCAGTCAATAATAAACCAAGGGATCTGAGGTATAAGTCGTTTAATGGATTTTCTACCGTGAATGTTGTGATTCAACTTTTTCCTCACTTAAAAGTTGGTTGTTTATAATAAAACCCAATATATGTCTGACAGAATATGAAAATACTATACATTTAATAAATATGATCTCAGGAATATTTTCAATTTTAGGACATATTTTATGTTTTCAAATTCAGCTGGCAGCTCAGTATGAATTATTACATCAGTATGCAAGATGCAACGTTTCCCAATTTCCGTTTTTGGTCTGCTTGGATGAAATATTTCTCTGTGATAATTATGAATAAAATGATTTTCTGTGAATTTCATACTGCTGTATTTTTCATTTATAATAGTGAGGTGGATGAATGAACAACTTGCCAATTTATAAAGTGAATACAAATTAAATAACCTTCTCGGTTCATATGAATTTTCAGTTGGTTTGGAGTGTGGAAGTTTATGAATACATTTCATTTTCAACGGCTCAAGAATCTTGGTATTTGCTGATCCCCATATATAGAAATTGAATATCATTCAGTATAGAATATGGAACTATGGAATATGTTCGTCAAATATTTGGGATGAATTCAATAATATGATAATAATAATGATAACAATATATTTATTCAGTAAATGTCAATGAAATAACAAAAAATTACACAGGATTGTAGAAGTAAATAAACAATGTTTGTCACAGAAGCTCAAGTTTCAGTAAAATTATCATTTGTACATGACCTGTAGATAGTTAACAATAAAATATATAATGAAATATTATCAATAAAAATAGTACAATGAAGGATAGTACATTGGTGATGAAATTCATAACATTTATAAATTCCATCAAATATTGAATACTGAAATATAAAATGTCTCTGAACGGCGATATCTGGTAAAAAGTGAGAAAAAATTTGTGAATGTTATCTGAAATTTATGATAATATGTCCATTCATATTCGACTATATAGTTTATAACAGATTTACCAAAATAATTCATCACCCTGAAGAAGTTCACGAATAATTTTTCTGGTTGACAAAATCATGTATTTCTTCTCTTCATCGATTTTATAGTCATTGTTTTGTCTTTTTCCAGAAGAGATTGATATCATTCATGTTATTTATTTCGACAGGGAGTAAGAAATGTAGTCTTTTTGACAGATAATTACAATGACACTGTCCTATTTTTTCATCGTAGTGTGGTACGTCAACGAATTATCTTCACTTCTAGTATTATGTTGATGAGCCACAAATTTAAAAGGTATTTTATATTTTCATATTGAGGATCATAGCTAATCGAAAAAGTTGTGTCTGACATCAAATAAACCTGATTCGTTATACGGCTGTTTGTTTCGAAATATCATTGGTTCACCCAATATGATCTTCGAAATCCATCTGTGATTCATGTTTGAGTTTTCCGAGTGACTGCCTTTCACATCACTCTAACCTATAATGCCGTAGTTCAGTTGTGTTTAGACAAAGACTTAGTACAGTATTTTGAGATGTTTCATATCCAGGAAGTCTTTCGTATATTTGAATCTAAAAAGCATTCCTTCTAACTTATTCACTACATGTTTTATCTGAAGGTCCCATTCAAGATGTTGCTCAATTACGATGTCTAAATATTTAAGTGATTCAGCCTCAGGAATCTGAGAGTTTTGTCCGATCATCAGAGGTCCCATATCAAGAAGTCCATTCGAATATGAAGAGCACTTCTGTTTCTTCTGAATTGAGTGTCAAAGTATCATATCTGAGCTTTATTTTCTATGATTTCAAAATCATCTTCCTCTTCGGACTTCAAGGATTTCCACGACTTAGATTCATAAAAAAAATAACGATGTCGTTTGCGGAACTGAGAGTTTAACCTTCAGTTTTCATATTTAGTGAGCTATTTATATATAGAGTGAACAGGAGAGGGTCCAATACAGTTGCTTGTTGTACTCCATATGTGACAGTCATTGGTTTACTCGAAGTCTCACCAATGCGAACTTTTTGGTAATGTGAATGTTACCTCTCTACCATAGTTTTTCAATTTTTTCAGTAATTTTTTATGGCTCACAATGTCAAAAGATTCAGTATTCAATGAAGAATACCAATATTAGGCGATTTAAGAAAAATCTTCAGTATGTTCATTATATTTGAGAATGAAGAAATTTGTTGGTTTGTATATATATTCTCATCAATTTTGAATTGGATTGTGGCTATCGAATAGATACATCTTTTTTTTGAGTTACAACTCTGTGTTTCATAAAATCAAGGTTAGATCTACAATTATTAATGCTAATTTAACTTCAACGATAAAATAAAATTGTTATATATCAGAAACAATGAAGGTCCTGTGAAAATACATGTGTTGAATATCTACAATGGCTGATATTATTTTGCATATTCATACTGCTCAAGATTTTCTGGAAAACTTTCAACCAACGATGAATTTCGCCCCTATTTCCGATACTATCTAACATTTTCAATAAAATCGAATGGTCAACAGGGTCGAAAACTTCACGTCGATTTGGTGGTAGAACGTTAAATATTACCTACGTAAAATATTACCTATTGAGTTACTCTCTCTGGATCTCTGTGTTTACGAAATCCATATTGATGTTCAATATTAATTTATTCATTTAATCCTTCAATATAATTTATTGGCGGCATCGCATATTTTTACAACATAATCAACAACTTTAGACTGTAACAATAATCTTCAACTATCAGCTGAATGTAGGGACAATTATAAATTACAATTTTTCACAGTATTTTCGAATGATTCCAAATAAGGATCGAATAGTTCTAAGTACCTACCAACAGACTCATCTTGGCCAAAGTTGTTGTGATGAAAGGGCTCTCTGTAGATTTCTGTATTTCTTGTTCTGGGTTCACATTTGGAGTTATAAGTTCAACAAGTTCTGGGGAATTGATACTACCCTTAATAATTTTGTGAATTTGTGTAAGGTCTGATTCTAATGTTCTATGAACCAGAGTATTCTAGACAAGAATATTCAATATGATTTATTGGTTATTCAACATTTGAATATCCCTGTTTATATGCTGAAATTGGAAAAATTCAATTTTTTATACAGGGTGACCCATTTTTAATGGAAACACCCCCTTAAAATTTGAAGTTGTGAACCGATTTCAATAATTTTTTTTTGAAATGTCAAGTACTAAAACTTATACCTTGGGACAAAATTTCAAATGTTTATTGAAGTTTCAGGGCATACTACGATATTTTTTCTTAGTCGAAAATCGGGATTTTTATTAGCGATTTTTTTATTGAAAAAATCACTAAGCCACTAGATTCAGAGTGACCCTAAACAGGTGTGACCTGAATTTTATGGAAAAATATTCATTATTAACAAAGTTATGACAACTCAAAAATTCGAAAGCTCACACAGCTAACAGTCACAAAAAACAGCCTATATCAACAGATATAACCATGAGAATATTTTTTTCATGATTTCAACAATAAAGTGCCGCCAGATGTAAAAAAAACAAATAGCGTAAATATTTTCCATGAAAATAACGGAATTACATTCAAGTTTTCACGCAAATTAACTAAAACTAAGACCTAATATTTCAATTTAAATCTTAGTTGCCATGGAAATGATATAACAGTTTGACACTTGTGAAAGATTTAAGTGTACTATTGTCAACAATATTCACCTTACAGTTCTTTGAATTATTTTGTCTTGGCTGCAAGATTGAGCGTAAGAGAGAAAATTGAAATTGTACGCCTTTCAGGAGATGACGTTAGAAGTGCTAGAGAGGTTTGCAGAGTATTTAATGAGAGACATCCAGATCGTCCTCGTATTAGCTGCGGTACGGTAAATAAAATAAATAAAATATTCAATGAAACTGGTGAAGAATCAAAAATGATGTTGAAAAGTAAGCCTGTACAAAGAAGAAACAGGAATGACAGGAATGATCAAATCATTTTAGATTATTTCGGAAATAATCCTAATGCCAGTATAAAAAATGCCACTTCAGATTTGAATACTCCACGAGAAACTATTCTGAGATGTCCCAAGGCGAAGAATATTAAACCTTTCAAGCCAAAATTTTTTCACACACTTCAAGAAGGCGACGAAGCAAGACGCCTGGAATATTGTTTATGGGGTTTATGGTCCAAGGGGAATATTTAAACAATAGAAATGTCCTAAAAAATATTTAGGACACTACAAATGGAGTAGTGTCATCACAGAATTGTCACTATTGGGCAGCGGATAATCCCAACTGAGTAATAAACTGTAAAAGCCAGTATTCCCAAAAAATCAACGTCTGGTGTGGGATATTGAACGAACGAATTATTGGTCCTTTCTTTTTTGAGAAAAACATTAATGCGCAGAGGTTTCTAGAATTTTTAAACACAAAATTCTGGGATTCTATTCACGAGCTGCCAATAAACGATCAAATTTAATTGTCCAGTTAGATGGGTGTTCAGTTCATTATGCCAGAGTTGTGAGGCAATAGCTTAACGAACATTTTCCAAACCGATGGATAGGCCGTAGTAGTCCGTTTATAGAGTGGCCACCCAGATTTCCAGACCTCACAGTTTTGGACTTTTTCTCTGGGGACTTCTCACACAAAAGGTTTACAAAAACTGCTCAAGAGATAGAAATGAACTTTGTGCAAGAATTTGACAGGTATGTGCAGATATTAGCCCTCAAGAACTAAGGAACGTAATCAGAAACATTCGTAAGCGCTACGTCACATGTATCGAAATACGTGGTGGATTAGTAGAGGCTACTAGAATATGAGTTAGAATTAATTGTTGCACTGAATCGAAACATTTCAATAATTAGTTTTGGTTAAGTTTATTAAAATTTTTTGCTTCAGTGTTAGTTGAGGTGTGTGAATGTAATTCCGTTATTTTCATTAAAAATATTTACGCTATTTGTTTTTATTTTCATCTGGCGGCACTTTATTGTTGGAATCATAAAAAAATTATATATTGTGACTGTTAGCTGTGTGAGTTTTCGAATTTTTAAGTTGTCATAACTTTGTTAATAATGAATATTTCTTCATAAAATTCTTGTCACACCTGTTTAGAGGCACTCTGAATCCAGTGGCGTAGTGATTTTTTCAATAAAAAATCGCTAATAAAAAATCCCGATTTTCGACTGAGAACAAATATCGTAGTATGCCCTGAAACTTTAATAAATATTTCAAATTTTGTCCCAAGGTAGACCATATAGTACTTGACATTCGAAAAAAAATTATTAAAATCGTTTTACAAATTCAAATTTCAGGGGGGTGTTTCCATTAAAAATGGGTCACACTGTATATATTCCAGTCGGCGTGAACAGGTTTCAGCTTCGAAACAATCATTTACGATATTCAACTTGTTGAAAATACGCACTATATCCAGCTTCAAAGCAACTGATCACTCTTCCTTCCGTCCTACCATTCATATATCTCCATAAGAATGAAAAATGACAGAAGCTGGATAAAATTATGAAACAATATACCTTCGAATTGCCATTGTGATTTATGCCTCACACTCTAGCTGTTTCCGGCTAGTAAATGGCAATGGTAATTAGGGTTTTATGATTCCTGCTAGGGTTCCATATATCATTTCAGGAGTCGTAAAATGAATGTAGCCATGCAATCCAATACTAGTAGACTACTCAGTTCGGTTTGCCAAATTATTCATCAAGGGATGAATCAGGGTAGGGGTTGTTTTTGTTAAAGGAAATCAGAGGTGGACTTGATCAGAAAATGTTTTTATGAAAGGCCAGATAATAGATATTTCTTCTTGAGTTCATATATGCTTATCAATTATATTTGAAGATTCATGGAGAACTGATATGTGACTGAAAAAACATTTGATAGTTTCATCGGGGGGTGGAAATATCGAAGGGTAATTCGCCAAAAAGTATCTTGGAACGTTAACGGATAAAAAAAGATGAATGGAAAAGATATGACAAAAAAATACGGTGAAATATATCTGACGAGATAAACAAGAAGTTTCGTC
This sequence comes from Leptinotarsa decemlineata, assembly GCF_025532065.1. NCBI lineage: Eukaryota > Metazoa > Arthropoda > Insecta > Coleoptera > Chrysomelidae > Leptinotarsa > Leptinotarsa decemlineata. Next base: position 29,711,340 of record NW_027412688.1, read on the forward strand.
ATGAAGATCTATGTTAAAAAATAAATAGTTTGCCAAAATCCGGAAAATATTCTCAGCTTGAAATTGTAAAATAAAACGAGTAAAATGCTGAAAACAAGATACAATTGGATTCACAATGGTGAGAAAAAAATCATATCAACTAGGAAAATGTTTTATAAATGCTACAATTCCTTAAAAAAACTAGATCAAACCTAAATTTATAGAACGGAGGGGACTGTAACAACAAAATCCAAAATTATTTTGAATGTTCTGAGAGTTCTCAAAAACTGTTTGAAAAAATTTAAAAATGAATTGTTTTCATGAACATCCATCAATTAATAGCCAATGTTATCACATTAAATCAAAAAATAGCTGATAGTAACGAAATAATAGAAGACCTCAACGACAATGGGGGAAATGTAGGAAAATTGAGGAAAGGAAAACAAATCACAAGAGACAAAAGTTGAACACCGATGAGATACCTTGGCACTTCTCAAAGGCAAAATCCCACCATGGTTACTATTTGTTGGTCAACGGCTGGTGTTTTCTACAATAACTTTCTGCAATCAGGCCAAACAATCACAGTAGAGTCCGATTGCGAGGAAATCGATGAAATATACCGAAAATTGCATCAGCAGCAGTCGGCACTAGTCAACAGAAAAGGTCCGATCCTGCTCCACAACAACGCCCGTCTGCACGTTTCACAAATCACCGTCCGAAAATCAAACGAAATGAGCGTAGAAGTTCAGCCTTACCCACCATACTCCACCATACTGTCGCCAATCTACTATCTTTTCAACCACCCCAGTGACTTTCTCATCGGTAGGACCTTCGCCAATCAGGAACAAGCAAAAACGGCAATCGTCGATATCATTGATTTCCGAGCACAATATGTTCATGCTGACGAAATTAATCAACTTGTATTACGTTGGCAATTGAGTTGAAAAATCATTTACTGATATGAATATTACTGGAATTCTATCCCAACAACAAAAGTTTCAACCAGTTCATCACAAGTGTTTTCTGATTTATTGGTATGGAAAATTTCTAGGAGAAATTAATTTTAGGTGGCCTTCTACTTCTCCATTTTGGTATCAAAAATGTATAAGTCTTCCAAAGAAAGGAAGGGAGCAATCAATTTCAAAAACTAACTCAAAAATGTATAGATCATGGAAAGAAGTAACTTTCAGAGTGGAAGGAAAAGCCCTTTCGAAACAGATATTCCCATACTTTCATTGAATTACACGAAAGAAAACTTCTTTAGAAACAAATACTTTTATATGAACGCTGAATTATGAGAAAAACACTTTTTTCTATTTCTTTTGTATTCAAACATTCGCATGAAATCAAATCAGATATCACTCACAGGATTCCTAGACAATATAATTAATGGCAGTAAAAACAACGGCTGCAGGTGCTGACGGTCTCAACATTCATCATATTATGTTGTCCGTTCAAAATTGAATATACCTCTCACCTCTTGAACTTCTGCATTGAATATTCAGTATATCCAACTCAGTGGAAATTGGCTAATGTAATGCCATTACCGATATGTGAGGTTGTCAGTGAGCTCAAAGACCTGAGATCAATCAGCATTTTACCCGTTATCTCAAAATTATTAGAAAGAAGTATGAAAGATCAAGTTGTGGAATTCTTGAAAACATATAATATTTTACCGGACACTCAATCTGAATTCAGAAAAACACAGCTGCGCGACAGCCCTTCTGAATGTGACAGATCGTATCTTCCAGGCAATCGACTGTTTTATTTCTCTTAGACTATTCGAAAGCTTTTGATATCCAGAATCATTCCGCTCTGAAACATATTCGACTCTCAGAAGAATCTGTTATGTTTTTTGATAGCAATCTAAGTGATCTTGCAAGGACTGGAGAGAGAGAGGAGTCCTTGCAAACCTCTCATGGAGGACGAAACCACAACCATTGACACGTCTCATCTCAAAACCCACGTGTTGGCTCCGATACATAGATGATGTCTTCGTCATATGGCCCCATGGATCCGAAGATCTTCATGCATTCCCGAACCACATCAACTCCAACCGTGACCTGAAGTTCCCAATGGAATTTGAAAATAATAACTCATTCCCATTTCCTGGACGTTCTCATCACAAAGTCCACCAACTACTTCTCACACACGGTCTACCGAAAACCTACCCATAATAACCGCTACCTCAAGGCCAAGTCCCATCATCACACTGTCCAACTGAATTCCCAAAAATGAACTAGCTGTTCGCAAATCAGATCCAGCATCATCTCTCTTCAAACCCCACCAGGAAACAGGCCACACAATAAGCTTCAGAAACACAAAGATCATTGCTACGGAAAAAAATATTCAGGCCAGGATAATTCGGGAAGCAATTGAAGTTGAAAAACGCCCCAACTGCCTTAACAAGCGAGATGATTCGCACAGACTACCCCAAATATGGTGAACCTTGATGTCACGCAAGATACCTGAAAATAACCCAGGTACCCGGTCAGGCAAACCAGATACCTGCTACAACAACATGAATATGGGCCCCGAACAAGAGAGTGACCAGTACGAACTTAGAGTGGAACACAGCAAATAAAGAACTAGTAACGCGACTTAGGGACAAGGGAGATTACGACTTCGTCCCGAGTCATGTAAGTACAAATCTAAGTGATTCTTGAGAATGGCTCCAAAGTAGGAGCCGAAACGTCGAAACGATGAAAATTACAGACGCGGTTGAACCCGGACAACAGTATATCAAATTACTGAATGCGGAAACCTACACATTTTTGATAATGTCTGACTTTGGTCGAAATCACACAATACCGATTACACTGATTACTCAATTAACTTGGAGAAAATTGAAGCTGTTATTGCAATTGTTCTTTTACATTATTTCATCTCTCATTTACCGTCTTTTTCACAAGTGATATAGTTTTAGAAAATCCAGTAATGAATGTTGTTTTTATTGAACATATCGTTATTAGATATTTTTGCTTTATCACCCCATCTAAAAATGTGACAAATATATTAGTAATTTGCGTATAGTCACTCAAAAGTACCTTTATTTTGATAAGCGTAACTAATGAATCCAAAACAATTGATATAAACCTCCGCCAAAATTGAAAAATAGATTATGAATCTCCAAGTATAATGGACAATTTCTGGTGTCACCGTAGATTGAAGCAAGTTGAGAAGTTCCAAATCATATTGTGTGATTTTCTGAATGATTATCAATTTCTGGTGTCACCGTAGATTGAAGCAAGTTGAGAAGTTCCAAATCATATTGTGTGATTTTCTGAATGATTATCAATTCTATATTTGAATTAGTACCTTCAGTTCGTAATAATGTCATAATGTAAATACTCTTTCATCTCATTTGTATTGCTTCTTGTATCTCACACACTCATGAACAATGATTTATCAGAACTCGATGAAAGTCTATCAGAAAAATCAACTGCTTGATTCTTCTTTTCAGATATGAACGAAAATCATATACTACACATCACTAAAGTTATAGATATAATCCAGATAATCTTCGGAACTGAATATTCATTGCTCAAAAATTAGTCTCCCTCAGTTCTCCCTTGATTATTCATACATAATCATCTCCGTCAATTCTACTTCTCCCTAGGGTCTCTTGTGTGAATGGCGCTCATTCAATTCACTAGGATGTTCAAGAACGATCTCCCAGGTGTCCTAGAGTTGCCGCAAAGGAAACTTACAGAAATTCAACATGTTCACCTGTTGGCTGCCATTATTCCATGTTTATTCAGCCAATAACATAATTCAGTAAAGGGATTGTCGTCTCTCGTTTTATTAGTGATATATTCAATATCAACTCAATGACTCCTCAATTAAGATTTATGAATAATTTCAACGTTACCTAATGGACTTCGTAGAACCCATAATCGATTATGGCTATCAATTATATAGGGACTTCTATGAAGATATATCGGGTTAAGTTAGGTCGAACGTAAGTGGGCCTGACCACGTTTCTACTTTCCAAAACATTTTTAGAAATTCTCAAATGATAATAATCGAGTTTAGCATTATTATACAGTGCGAACGTAGATAGTCCACCCACCTTAACTTGAGAACGGGGCAAGATATCGAAGTCGGATAAAATTTATATGAGGGAATCATTTTGGTACTTTCTGATATGGTAAGCCAATGATGTCAATGATATCACTTGTTCAGAGAGGGTTTTATCATAAATAGAGTAGGGAGAGCATTCGCTCGTTCCGAATTCGAATAACCGATTGCGAAGTTATTGATGAAAGAATTGAAAACTAGGAAGTATGATAATTCATAAATTTGCAACCAAAAGAGAATCCAAATACCTCCAAAGTTTGTAATGTGTAAGAGAAGGTTATTGTTCACAGAAATTGATCGTTTCAGGAGGAAACTAATTCAAAGTATTTGTAGAGAGGCGCATTTCTGTTTTCAATCCAACTCAGGAGTTTTTGTGATAGACGATGTTTATGAGATCCACACCATGTTACTCTAGTAACAAAGAGTATTTTGTTAGCTTGACGGCTGTAACTATTGATACTGATAATTCACTTCATTTTATTTCATTCAAATCCTCAAAATTAGTTCGCCTCGAATCCAGGAGGGAAAAGCAGAAGCAATCCTTATTTACGCCGAAGCCGGTCTTTATTTTCTTGGATCAGAACTACTATTCAGTGCAAGATCTCTTTAAGATCCGATTTGCTCAGAATATATCAAGAAAGTGATATAGCCTTATCCACCATACTCCCCAAAATCTCTCCACTAGCAAGAGCTAGTGGAGCTTCTCGTACTAGAAACAAAAATCGTTGCTACTGTAGTAAGTAATCTTTACATGCACTTCACAACAACATAGTCTCAACAACCAGCGTCAAAAAATTTCTCAGAAGACCTAAGTTCCACCGCCCATAAACCGGAATTATCACATATATTGAATGAAGATAGACCTGACAGAAGAATGAAGTTTCGTGGGTTAATATCCAAACGTTAATGTCCAAACTGCACATCGAAAGTGGGTAAGAAGTATTTGTTTCAGTAACAAATTTACTTTTTTTCAAATCGCCAAAATATGCAGTACTGGTCAAACATAAACCGACATAATTTTCGGGAAGGTTAAACTCAACCTCCTAATAAAATATATGCCTGGGCGGAGTATTGTTGGTCCTGTATCTCTGAAAAAAAAATCTGATTGGTGATTATATTTGATAATCATTCAAAACCTCATCCACTCACGACTTTGAAAAATTGTGACCAACAATAAAGTCTAATTTGAAAATCCAGTTGGTTTTGAATAAAAAGGTGAGCCCCCTAATTTTTTTCAGTCCTCCAAGGAACTGGTTAGATCAAAAGTATCTTCTCGTGCATACGGATTGATACGCTCAATATGTGGAATGGCCTGCTTTTTCACCAGATTTGACTCCTCTTGATTTTTCCTTCGTGATATAAATTGAATGTTCATGTTATATACACAACATGATACAATACGAAAACTCACAAACAGGATTAGTAAATGTTGTGCATGCATTATCTCAGAAACACTTCAAAACGTGAAAGAAAATTTTGAACATCTGCTCAAATGATTTTTGTATATCAGATAAATACTAAGAAGGTTGTAATAAAATGCTGTTGTTTTATGGAATTGAAATTTATATCTATTTCACACGATGTTACTAAGTGCTTTCTCTTTCTACTGACCATTTATTTGAAAATATCTTACAAAGGATGGGGTAGTTTCTAGTCTCAAATTCAAATATCGATAACTAGCGACTCACCCCGGCTGTGCACGGGTGCAATGCTGGTTCTCTCCACCTTCTGATCCAATAAATGAACCTGATAAAAAAGGTTTGGTGGTGCAGCCAGGAAACGACTGAGTCGTCTCCACAAGAGCGGGTTACTTTATGAAACCGCCTTGCACCAAATTCTTGAGCGGCGTACGCAGAATCTGTCTCAGGTGGAGGAACAAACCCCCATGAACAGGTTAGCAAACGTTTGCTCTCAAGTGATGATTCATCAAAAACCACAGGCGAAAAAGCCCTGCACTGTTGAATCTAAGGTATCGTCAGGTGTAGCTGGCGTGCAAAAGCCCTAAAAAGCCCTAATATGGAAATGTTGTCGCAGATATCAAAGTGGAAATCTTGCACCTTGACTATCCGACTACCTCATTAACGATGGAATAGCAGAGCATATACTTTGTGCCTGTCCTGCTGGGAACCGAAGCAGGTTTTTATAGTTCGGCAGAGGCGTACTCTTACCATCTGACATGAAAGACCACTCACCATACAAACTAATTGGCTTCGTTAAGAAGCTGCGTCTATTTGGTCGAATGTGAATAGGTGTGAGCCATAATAAACCCTTGTGTGATGGGGTGAAGGGTCGAATAGATCCATTCACTTTAGAGCTTACCTAACCTAAACCGACATATAAAATTTCATCCTCCGAAAATATAGCGGTACGGAGAAACAGTTATTTCATATGTAAACACGCCTCTTCAACCACCACGGGGGTGCTCCAGTTGGCATATTCAGAAATTCTCCCTCCCATGCTCCCAGTGAGCATCTTTGACCTAAGAAGCACCTATAAACCAAATTTTAGCTTTCTGGGACTCACCAGTACGAAGGAACACAGAATAGATTCTGCTATACAAAAAAGTGAAGGACTTCGTTTGGAGAATTGAGAATATCTTCTATACGAATCACAAATCATTAGTTTCCCCATTCCATTTGAAAAAAAATGATGGGGCTTTCTTGGCGGTGAGTGATGTCACATTATTGGTTTTTCATCAAAAAGTACTAACATTTATCACTTTTGACAAAAATTCTAATGAATTTTGAATGAATGAATATAGAATTCAACAATTTCTAATAATTTCAGTGGTTTTGTAGATATTGAAACAGAAAATTCAAATCCATTTCAGTATAAATTGATGGATGCAGCTACGTGGTAGGAAATCATAATGAAAAAAAGAAAATTGAAACTTTCTATGTTTTTACCACTTTTAGTGGCTAAAACATAGACAGTTTCAATTCTCTTTTCTACATTATTATTTCAGTATAATTCTCAAAACCCAATGGAATTTGCATAACCAATTACAGTGGTCAACAAACTTTCAACTGTTTTTTTGTCACATGAAAACTACTAGGGTCACTAACCAATATTGTATCAATGAAAAAAATTGACACAACAGATATTAGTCTTGACATCAAAGCATATATTTTGGTGAAAATTACAAAAATAAACTATACTAGCATTCCTGGGCTACATTTTCATTGATAACGCTTCTCTATTGAGTAAATGTCCTGATAGAATCTCTTTCCTTGTTCGTCACTCACAGCACCCAAATCTAGATGAGGGTTGAACATACGTATTTTTTAGGAGACATTACACCCCAAAGCTTTATCTGACATTATTAGTTCCTCTATTGAGTCTTTGTGTTTTCCGCTTTATGATTTCCTAGGAAATTTTGGACAACACTCACAAAACATTTCCAGGCGATTTTTTCCTGATCATTCAGTTCTTCTTCAGAGCTCTTATCCTTCATGAGTTGTCGTATTTGTTAGCCTACAAATATTCTCCCTTCAATTTTCCCGCCGCTCAGTTTGGGGAATTTTTATTTCAGATATAAAAATCCACTGACATCTTTGCGCTTAGCTTTTACAAATTTTTTCATCAGACCTAGTGCAACAGTGGTGAAAGTATGTCATCAGGGTTTACTAAAGGCTTATTTTTAACATTTTTACGGCCTGGAGTAAGTAACTCAAGCTTGATCCACATTTTATTTTATTAGTGACTTTTTCTGTCTCTGCTGTCCCATTCGCAAATAAAACAACAAAATTTTGTGTATTCAACATATAGTCCAAGCAAATAATAAATAACTTTTAAATCGCCACAAATTTTTCAAGAGTGTTCATTGTATTTAATTTTTTCAAAAAGAAATCTCATATTTTCGTAAGTCTCTTTCATATCAGAACCATGAGCAACCGGCACTGAAGGGAGTTCGTTTCTGTTATGCAGCAACAATGCTTTCAAACTAGTTTTTGATGAGTCAATGAACAGTCGCCAGTGACTTGGATCATATTCAAATTTCAGTTAATTCATCACAACATAAATATTATTACAAGGTTTTATTTCATCGTCACAATGTCGAAAATAAAGAACTTTCGTATCAGGAGAAAGTAAATTCCAGCCCTTTAGTCAAGACCCCAAAAGCTCAGCCTGTTTATTTAGAAAAATTCAAATCACGTTATAAATCGTTTAAATCACTTTGTGTCAAAAAGTGCGGTTTTTTCGAAGTTTGCGGCTCATAACTTGGGTCACTATCTTTATATTCATCATGTGAACAAGTTCTGCCGGACTGGAATCCCGACTTTGTGGTCGATTTGGAGGCTTCGACACAAGCAGTTCGGCACTATGTAGGATGGGTCTGTTGGTCGAAGACAAGTTTGAATACTGGATAGTATATTTGGACTTCGTTGTAATGCCTTTTATTTTTGTTAGGCTGAAATAAAAGCCCAACCTAATAGGAGTCTCACACACGTTACACAACATTTATCTGGGACTCAGAATTTATCTTGATGCTGCACAGTAAATCCAAAATATTCTCAAAAACACTGTTCAATCAATGGGGTGAAATTTCGACGCTGGAATGTGTAAGCTGATTCTTCACACACAAAACAAAACTATCAGGATTAGTAGAACAGTTTCGTTGTATATTTCCGATGTACCTAACGGAAATAAAATGTATGTTAGCTGATGCAATAGCTATACAGCCCCCTAAATGACGTATATTAGGTCAGAAACGGCTATAAAGCTGTCACAAAAAAAACTGGATATGATTGAAACAAAATTATTATATGTTTATAATGGGGGTAGGCCAAAATGAACAAAACACATCACAAAGTACATGTGACAAAAACACTGTTGACCTGTGTTATTGATGGAAATTTCAAGTCGATTTCACTCGTTTGTTCTTCACGAGATGAAAATTTACAGAGACATAAACTATCATTCCAATGAAACATCAAACTTGGAAATCGATAATTATTTATATGTATTTTCATTCGCTAATTTCACGCATTTCAAACTGAGGCAGACCCATAACTCCCAAATACGTTCCACTCAACAACTTTCGGCCGATACGTTACTGGATTAGACCCTTTGTCGAGATTAGAGACTTTATCCCTCAACACGAAGCCACGGCGCCATAAGTTACCCTGCTTATTATATGATAGAGATATATTGCAACCGCATGTTGGGGTGTACACCGGCTTTCAAGGTAATTTTGCGAAAAGAACAGGTATTTATGGAGCAACAAATTAAGGAAGCCCGACTGCATGATTTATGCTCCATCTCGCATATGAACATTATCCGGAATTTCAAATTACTGCGAGTGGTTTAATCATTTTCGAAATTGTTCAAAATTTGAATGTGAGAAATAACTACAAACTTGTATGATTTTTTTCAAAATTATGTGAAAATTATGTGAATCAGTGAAATGAGGCAATTCTGTTTTCATTCCGGTCTCTTGTATCTGTTTAAAAAAAATATGTTTTCCCGTTAATCATTTGTCGCTCCCATACGAACGACAACTCTCAGAAGTTCATTCTATTGGTGAGTTTCATTGATTCACAAATTTAGTTGACTTGTTTCAGAAGAGTTAGGATCTAGTCACTGTCGTACTCATAATATCAACTTAAACACCTGTGAATTTCTGTAGGGGCATTCATGCAAACTATCAACATTTAGACACGATCATATATGAATTTTTAATTCCACTAGCTCAATTTTGTTAAGACAGTGAGACTGAAATTGTGAGAATGACATAAATAGGCTTCGAGAGTTACGAATGATTCTAGAATAACGATAGCGTGAAGTTAATTTCTTGGCTGCCAGCATTATCGCTGTTAGGAAAAGTGTTTTGATGCTATTGAACTCTGTTTGGGTAGCCTTCAATTTTTTCAGCGAACCACTCATAATAATTATCTTACAGTAGCTGCATAAAGAAGCTTCAATATGGATTTCCATCAAGTGTAGACCAATTTCATTCAGTTCATGGAAAATCATTCTTTCATGTTGTTTTCTCTTTTTTATTTTCAGTTCAGTAGGAAAAAAATAAAGGGTACAGTCCAGCAACATTGTATTTTTTTCGCTGGCCAAAAAGTGAACACACAGTAGTTCAGTATCATATTATTGTCAATGCACATCAAGTGTGTGTACTGTAACGGTGCTAGGTTCAGTTAGCTGGTTCTTTCGATTGACGAAATTATGAAATTGTTCATACTTCCTCATTTCAACTTTCCTTCCAGACCAAGTTTACCGAGTAAACAAAAATTGGACCTACAAGCCAAGGAAAAGTCTCTACAACAAAATGTCAATCTGTGAGTATAATTTATATTTCACAAATTTCAAACTGAGCGGAGAGTAAATATATGGTCTCTGAGTGAAATTAATAATCTTGGTCGAATAATAACCTATTCTATTTTGTAGAAGTTTATATTGAATATAAAATAAAGAAAATAACTTTTGGCTGATTTCTACTGATATTTTCATTTGTTACGACCGGTTTCGGATCCTCAAACTATTGTCAAGTAAACTTGAGAATAGTTTAATAAACCCGAAACCGGTCGCAACAAATGAAAATCTTAGTAGAAATTAGACGAAAGTTATTTTCTCCATATCATATGTGAATATTTTGTTAACAAAAAACTCCGAACAATAATGTACAAATTCAAATATCTAGGTTAGGTTGAGTTAGATCCAAAGTGAGTGGGTCTATTCGACCTTCCACCGCAACCCGCCAGTTTCTATTGTGGCTAACACAGTTTCACACTCGACCAAATAAACCCAATTTCTTAAAGCAGCCGATTAGTTTCTACGGTGAGTTGTCTTTCAGGTCAGATGGTAAGAGAACGGCTCTGCCAAACTCTAAATACCCACCCCTCAGCGGGGCAGGCACAAAGTATATGCTCTGCAGTTCCATAAGTTTCCAAACAGAGGCGACACACACTGTCTTCCGACAGTCCAAGTCTCCGCATATGATGATTCAAATGGCAGTGACCTGTAAGAAGGTCTGTTAGACATTGTAATTCAATCTTTTTTTGGCGAATGCCTGAAATGATACCAATGACAGGTTCTGGTCCGATGAAGCTGCTTGCAGCACCCTCCTTTGCAAGGGAGTCAGTAGCCTCTTTGCCTTCCCGGCCAGTATGCGACTGCGGAACCTTCCGGTTCCGGTGCAGGTGTTGTACCAACAGTGCAGTTTTGTACCAAACACTATCTGCTCCTGATATTTCCTTCTCCGGAAGATCCAGTCCTGTCTACTCGGAAACAGTACTTTATATGGCAGTTCATAGTTGACAGTTGAAGGCATAAAATCAGAAATCATTTCCAGAATGCTGTAACTTCCTGTATCAATCAACAGTCTGTTGCCCTCTATATCAAATTGATTTGTTCAATTGACAATGTTCTTAAATCTGTATGCAGTCTATCCAGCCTTTCTCTTCAGAAAAATGTGGAGAGGAGGTGGATCTAGAAGGATCTCCATGTCCGCTAACAGTGTGGTACTGATGGAACCATAGATGGCCAGACAAGCCTGTCTCTGTAAGCCAGAGAGCTTCGCCTGGGCCGTTTTCTGTAAAGCCTTCGGCCACTAGGCAATTGCACCATAAATGATCATTGGTTTGACAATCAATCCAATGGATTTGTTCGGGACCTAAACCCCAATTTTCACCACAAATCCTTCGATATCCTTCCATAGGGACAGTCTGTCTTTCTGTTAAAATTTTTCCAAGTGAGCGTTCCAGGTGAGTTATTCATCAAGGACAATGCCAAGATATTTCACGTCCGTTCCCTCACCATTGGGAAAAAGTGGGGTTAGATTGTCCAATTTTCTTCTCTTGGTGAAGGGGATTATCACAGTTTTGCAGGAATTGACGGATATCTGCATCCTCAGGCACCAACTGTGAACAACGTCCAACGTGCTTTGGAGGATATCATAAGCTACCCTTCCCAACGTGGACCTTGACATAATAGCAAGGTCATCTGCATAAGCTTGCAGATCCACTTTTATTTTGTCGAGGGCATCAGGCATCAGGAACGACCACAGAAGGGGGGATTGTATCCCATCTTGAGGTCACCTTCTGGTGACCCTGAACCTAATGGCCTCGCCTTGAAGAATCGCAGTTCTGTTTACCAGCATGGCATAGATCTAGCCAGTTATGTTCGGTTCCATACCATTTTCTATCCAGAGATGAGCCTATAGATTTAGGTAGTGCATTGTCAAATGTTCCTTCGAAATTGAGAAATACAGCACCCGCAATCTCCTTGTTGTCAAGGGACTGGGACATTTTCTCTACAAGGTTGTTTAATGCTAAATCTGTCGATTTGCCGGTTTGATAAGCATACTGGTGGTTATTCAGGGGGGTGCATATAATGCCACACTCCTGATGTGTTCGTTCAGTATCCTCTCAACTCCTTCTAACAGGAAGGCTGATTGGTAGTACCGATTTAGGGTGTGGTTCTTTCCCACCCACCTCAGGTATACATATATATTACCCTTGCTTGCATTATCTTCAAGAACGCATGAAATATCATTGAATAAAAGATCAGGCCCAAATATCAGCGCGCCAAATGAATGTTTATATTGTACCTTTTGTGTCAAAATCTTTTTGACAAAGATATTGTTTTATATTGCCAGTTATTTTACTATGCCTATATCCTATTATGTATTGTATGTTTGCGTCTGAATATTATGTATAATGGACTCCTAGGTGTGTAGACAAATATGTAAAGTGTATATATGTTAAAGAAAAATGGAAATTGTTCAGACTCGTAAGATTTTTATAAATTCTTTATGTTTCATATCAGATTCTTTATATCTTTTTTGTATTTAATGTATTTTTATCACCACTTCGAAACAAGTATCAAGTTACTTTTCGAATACCAGTTATTTATTCACCCATTTATATAGATTGTTTTTTGATTCATGAATAAATGGCATTATTCTTATTATTATCAATAATCTCGTTTATTGTGTGACCATAGAAAACAAATATCCTGGATATTCGGGAGAAGATCAGAAAGACACTGCCACACTTTTTCTCAATTTCATTTGAGAACAGTGGTGCATCCCAAATGAAAAATTAAGGAAGCAATTCCAACGTCTGGAGCTGGGAGAATAACAGAAAATAAAGAAAACTCGGATTTCCTCCGACCGTATATACGACAATTTTCTCCGCTGTGTTGCTTTGTGTGCACCGTCATTACCAACTTAAGATACTCGTAGGGGGTGAATGATTGCTCCCTATACAGGGACGGTATTTTCATCATTTCTAGAAACTCGAATGGAAGCTGTGCATGACTCGAGGAGCTGCATCAGTGTGAACCTAAACTATTCTATTCATTATACATTCAGATACACCGTTTTGGAATTCAGAGCAAATTTACTAATGAATAAATATGTTGGGAGACTATCATACTGAGTACGAACTCGGGTCATCTGTTCAGTTTTTGACTTGACTGAATGCAAAACTGGCATAAACTATAATATAAAATGAAAGCACAGAAAACAACTCTTTTTTAATTTCAGTGATTATAAAAACTAAAAGAGATATTGGAAAATTGAACGGGTAAGTATTAAGACTTTCGCCGCCAAGGTTTTTACTGTCAATATTTTCCAGGTTTGAAGGTCGTTGCTGGCGCAAGTGGATAACTTCTTTAGTTTATAAATCTTGAGTAATATTCGATGACAGAATATCACGGCTTCGTTACGCGTAGTTTGGAGTGCTGATACCGGTACCTGCATTAGGTTAATTTCGTAAAGCGTGTTCTTGCTTACTCAGGTAGAAGAGAACTGAGGTAATATTCATTGAACTTTTTCTAGTTGCCGTCATGCTGTTTGCTATTTTTGAATTTCTCAGAATGGGATTCCATATTCGATTGAGGTTCACGGCTTCTTCTTTTCTGTTGAAATTACCCGTATATGCGTGGATCTCTCTATTACCTCCCTCACTAGTCGGCCGTGGTATCTCTGGTTGGGGACAATGAGTTCTGTATTTTCAAGCAGAATCCTGTGGTTTCTTTCACTGAGTGCGTGTTCTACCACAGCCGACTTGTGTTCACTCAGTAAAGGAAACCAGAGGATTCTGTTAAAAAAAACTTAACTAATTGCCCTCAACAAGGGATACCTACCAGAGCCGACTGGTACGGGAAGCAACAAAGATCTACAAACACATGGATAATTTCAACAGAAAAAAAAGCGGTGAATAGCAAACAGCTTGAAGACAGGTAGGAAAAGGTCCCTTAATTCAATTATTACACCAAACTACCAATAGAGGTGAGAGTCCACAACGAATCCCAATTCTTAGATGTATTGATGAAGAGGACCAATACTGAGTGGGAAACATCACACTCGCATGTGACAGTATCTGAACCACGAATCCAACCATCATCAATCAACTAAAAGGGGAATCATCAAGACTCTATTAGACCATGCTTTTGCGCTCTGTAATACGAAAGAAGGTCTCGAGGAGGAACTAGACATCATAAAAAATGATCTTCAAGGAAATGACTACTCCAAGGCGATGGTGGAACAGACTTTGACCAAAAGACAGCAAGAGCCTCGCAAGGAAGGGGAGCTGTCACAACCAAAGATTGCACTTTCCTACATCACTAGGATTTTCGTGAAGAATAAGAAGAGTTGGGTCCAAATACAACATCAGAACCTGCTTCAGATCCAAAAACATTATCCGTAGCAGCCTCACAAAAACCAGGCCACCAAACGCGGACTGCGATTCCAAGAATTGCATTTACCGGATACCCTGCATTGACGAGTACAAGAAACACACACAGCGAGGGATAACCAGCAAATCAGGAATAGCAAAGCATTTTGGACCCATCAACATAACATCAAATGGTCCCAAGCTGAGATCATACACAGGGAGGAACACTGGTTCAAGAGGGAATTCAAAGAAGCCGCATACCTGTTGTCCAACAATGTATATAGCCAAGCTGCGTATAGAGATACGCAACATATGGAAATCCATAATCGGGCGAAAAATGGCCAACTTTCGCCAAACGATCGTCTCCCGCGACAACGGTGAAGAGGAAAGAGGAGATAGGTGAAAGTACTCGAATGATCCACGAAGACATAATAGTTATTGATGTTTCTATTTTCGATATATTTTCATTACTTGTTGTGAGAACATAAGAATGTCAAAAGACAGTCAAAAATATTTTCAGGGCAAAAACCAATTTGCACTTTGTGGGCATGATGATTTCAGAGACAAATCAACTAGATCCGGTACTGGATATTTTGGAGCCGAGAACGAAAAGTCATCCGAGTTTAGTATTATACCAGCTGCATGGAAGGGTGGTTACGGACTTCATCTCTAATTGAGTTCATTATCCACCCTCACTAACACGCGTGATGGCCGGAACGTTGTAGAAACTTGAATGGAAGGAAATATAGTTCCCAAGATGATTGCAGATGTTGCCGTTGCCGAATATTGTGCAACAAAAAAAAATTAAGCAGTATAGGGTGTATGTATACTGGGAAATTCATATTCGACTCGCACCTCTGCTAATTTTTGTATGTGACTAAATGACATTCACAGAAAGAATCTTTCGGTTCTCTACTTCTCAATCATATTGTGAAAAATGGAAAATCTCCGAAGAACGAAAAGAAATGACTGAATATTATATCAGTAGATATGAAAATAAGTAGATCTTGAATTGGAGTTTTCTTTTAACTGAAAGATAAAGTACAATATTCGTTATGTAATTTGAAATTCACGACAATCAATTTTCCCAACCAGTTTGTGATGTGATATGACTGAGAAAAAAAAATGTTCAAAATCTGTTTTTCCGTTAATCAGCTGCCGCCCCCATACGAACGACAACTCTCAGAAGTTGAGAAACTTGTGCGAGCTGAGGACTAACGAGGTCTTACCTTTTATCGTGTGATTCATAACACGGAATTGAATTGAATTTCGATACGACTTTTTATTTCATGTGGTGTACCTATTCACCGTTCCGGATGATTTCATCAAGGCATTTTCGAACCGGCCTGTCAGAATAGGGGTTGCTCTGTATCGTTTAAATGTGCTGCTACCCTATTTATTTCATGAATGTATGTTTACTCAGTATAACTTAGTAAATTACAAAATTCCTTATAAACTACTGTTCCCTAGTAAAGAGGACTGAATCCTCCGGGAGAAGGAAATACTAAGAGCAGATAGTTGTTGGTTCACACATGGATCAAAAACACCTTAAGGTTCTGTTGCAGATGTTTTCATTCGCAGACCCAGGACTGAGATATCAACCTACCTAATAACCTGCCTGGAAGAATCCGACCTCATACACAAGTCAATAGAAATATTCTCAGATAGTCAAGTGGAGTTGGAAGCTTCTGGCTCCTACCGAGCAATCTCTCAATTGGTGGAAAATTGCCAAAAACGACTCTCTTTGATAGGAAGACTCAACAGATTGTCTCTGGTCTGGATACTGACCATACTGGCCTCGAAGGCAATGAGGCTGCTGACTCCTTCGCAAAGCAGGGTGCTGCAAGTAGCTCTATTGGACAGAAACCTGTCATTGGTATCGCTATAGGCTTTTCCAAACAAGCATTGCACACCTGGATGGCAAGAAGATTTATGGACTTCTGGCAGAATCTCCCAGGACTGGCTAACTACAAGTAGTTTATTCACTTTTCGAAGCTGGATACCGAAAAGTTGTTGGACTACAGTAGGGATGAACTACGATGTCTAACTGGCCTTTTCACTGGTCACACATGTCATTTGAATCGGACTGTCGGAAGACAGCTGTACTCTCATCATCTAACCTATAACATCACTCACCATACAAACTAATCGGCTTTGTTGAGAAGCAGAATTTATTTGGTCGAGTGTAAATATGTATGAGCCGCAATGAACCCTTGCGGGTTGCGGTGGAGAGTCGAATAGACTCACTCACTTCTGACCTGACTTAACCTAACCTAGTATAACATTTGAATTTTCCCAAGCAATATTTCGGAATATTTGTAAAGTGAACTTGTTAATAGAAAGTGCATGGTGAATATTTCGAACATGTATTGGGACCAACTAGAGTGAGGTTTAAATAAAATTTTAACTGAAGTTATTATATACAGTGTCACCGATAAAGTCCGCATCAAATGGGAAACTTTTTTATTTATCGTTTTATGTGAAATTTGATTTTGGCAGTAGATTCTGCTTGAGAAATGATGTCAAATGGCGTCTACAAAATAGGTTACGTGATTTCCTTAACCTGTCAAAATTGACATTTAAAAAAAGAAACATCAAAAAATGACATTATTCTTCAAAATATCCAAAAATATCAAAGGATAAAAACATTTTCTTTTGTAATTTTATACCCACACACCAAGTTTCAAACCCATAATAAGTATTTTATATTTTCACTATTTTTCCGCACTCCTGCTTTTTCTACTTATCAAAATTTAAGCACACCTGTACTAAATCATTTATTTTAACTGAACTCGTCACCGAATTTCTTTTTTTGTGATATAATAATATTTTAAGAGCCTCTTTGATGTTAAAAACAAATTTTGAAAAATAAAAGTTGTCAAACTTGATGCAAAGTTCATCTAGTTTCAACGGGGCTTTCCAAACTATACAGTACTTGAGTTTTTTAATGAGCAAATGGCCTCACAATATGAATTAGAACAAAACGGAACATTAGGAAACAATATCTTAGAGTGTTTATTGTTGACCTAGGCGGCCATATTTGCTCCATATTTCGCCCAATAACTTTGCCCCTAAACATTTCTAATAGTTTCTCTTTGACTTGTCTTGAACTATGAATAGGAGCCCCGTCACATTGATACCACAGACTGTGTCTTATTTCAACCGGCATATTGTCCACTATATCACTGATCTCAGTATTTAGAAATTGCACATAATCCTGAGAAGTTAAATTGTGTCTAAAAAAGAATGGTCCCATTACCTGATTATTTAAAACACCGCACCACACATTTGTTTTAAATGAATATTGGTCCCGACATTCTATCACAAAATGAGGATTTTCCTGAGCCCACCACCTACAATTCTGGGAACTGACTACGCCGTTCGATGTGAAGGTAGCTTCGTCGGTCCATAGGATTTTGTAAGGAAATTTTCTGTTTAATTCTACTTCTCCTTGGTACCAGAAAGAGAAATCTAGTCGAACATCGAAATCTCTTTCCTTTAAGGTATTTATAAATTTGGGTTTGTAGGGTTTGAATTTATTTTTATGTAAAATTGCTCTTACGCTTTCTCTTTTAACGCCAGTTCTATCTACAATATTGGTAATACTTGATTTTCCCTGTTCGATAACATCCAGGCAGACAGCCAACTGTCATTATTGCGTGATGGATTATGACGTTTTTTAAAAGTATTTTCAACTGAACCAGTCAGTTTAAATTTTTTTAAAATCCTACTTACAGTGGATTGCTGTACATGTCTACCAGGATGTCTTGCGTTAAAAATATCAGCCACTTGTCGATGCAATGTGTTTTCACCACAAATTAGCACAATTTCAATTTTTTCTTGTAAAGATAACATATTATTTTAATTTTCATACATTACATTGAACTAACGGGCATTAATTTATTCAGTGACAGTGACGTTTTCTAAAACACATTATGTAGTTTCATATTATTTCACAGCCTACCCAGTTTTTTTAAATTAGTGTTGTTAGCGGAGTAGGTAAATGTAAATACTATGAGTTTTTTTCTTTTATTGAATGGGCTTCAAGAATCACGAAATGATGTTTCCTAATGTTCCGTTTTGTTCTAATTCATATTTTGAGGCCATTTGCTCATTAAAAAACTCAAGTACTGTATAGTTTTGAAAGCCCCGTTGAAACTAGATGAACTTTGCATCAAGTTTGACAACTTTTATTTTTCAAAATTCGTTTTTAACATCAAAGAGGCTCTTAAAATATTATTATATTACAAAAAAAGAAATTCGGTGACGAGTTCAGTTAAAATAAATGATTTAGTACAGGTGTGCTTAAATTTTGATAAGTAGAAAAAGCAGGAGTGCGGAAAAATAGTGAAAATATAAAATACTTATTATGGGTTTGAAACTTGGTGTGTGGGTATAAAATTACCCACACACCAATTTTGACAGGTTAAGGAAATCACGTGACCTATTTTGTAGACGCCATTTGACATCATTTCTTAAGCAAAATCTACTGCCAAAATCAAATTTCACATAAAACGATAAATAAAAAAGTTTCCCATTTGATGCGGACTTTATCGGTGACACTGTATTTACAGATTCTTAAAAAGTATATGGAACTGCCAATCACTCAAGAACCACCAATTATCACTATCGATTAGAAAATTCACAGATCAATTGAACGACATACCCAAGACGGCCTTCCTTCACATCAAAAAATGAAGGCAATGGGAATTTGACTATCGTTATTGTTCATCGCGAAATATCCAAGAAAAGTTCCTATTCATGTAACCGATCTTAGTATCAAGTCCCTTTCAAAAGTTGAAAGTTGAGACATTGTTCCCGTCTGTACTATATGTATATTATCATATCCTTTATATTTACAGTGTGTTGAATTTGGAAGTAACCAGTGGAATTATGCAAAAAATTCAAAAAAAATAATAGGAATAACTTATTTTCACCTTCGATTTATGTGTCTCTGGAACTTGAAAGAAATTGTGTAGTTTGAGCCACAGAACTGTCTGAATCATTTAAGATGTTAATATGCCTGTTTGTTGTGCCATGAAATGGCCTTCCCTTTGTTCCCACTCTCAACGTCAACAAGCAGCCATCAAGCGTGATTTCCGACTCAAACACAGTGATAGTGTAATTGATTCGTTGCATGTCAAGTGTGTACTCAGTGTTAGGTAATGTAACATCAGAGTGAAATTGTTCCGTGTATCTCAACAACTCAAACACTGGATGCAAAACACCGATATATCATCTGCAACAGGTCATACGAGTATTATTTCCACCTTTGGTGAGTTACATTGTACATGAACAGTTGTATATCTCTTCGTTCAATTCAACAGTTGCTCACTGATGAAACATTTATTCAAAATCTTCTGATTTTTCATAACAGCGAAATGTTTCTTGAAAACTTGCAAATATTCTGTAACCAATAAGGAAAAATGGATACTGAAATGATCTTATGACTTTCATAATATAACAAAAAACTTTTTGGAAAAGAAATTTTTTGGCTTTCTACTACTCCATTTTGATACAAAAAAATATGAGGGATTCTTTCAAAGGAAGGAAGGAAGTAATCAATTTGAAAATAAGTAACTCTATACATATATACATGTATACCAGTGAGGATGACAGTGTTCCATGTAAGTGCAATTTGTTACCATTCATTTAAAGTAGAACTCATGTGAATGATATCTGATTTTATTCCACAACGAATGTTTGAAATACAAATTGATTAGAGAAAAGTATCTTCTGTATAATTCAGTGTTCATATAGAAAGTATTTGTTTCGAAAGAATTTTTTTCTTTCGTGTAATTCAATGTTTGTATGAAAGTAGCTGTTTCAGGATGACTTTCTTTCAGTTTGTATCTGATAGTTACTTCTTTTTCTATCCATGTATAGAGTTACTTATTTTCAAATTGATTACTTCCTTCCTTCCTTTGGAAGATTCCCTCATCTTCTTTTGTATCAAGATGGAGTAGTGGAAAGCCAAAAATTGTCTTTCCCAAAAATCAATCACTTCTAAAAATATAACCCCTTCAATTCAAATAACGAAAAACGTTTTGTTTGTTTGTTTATATTCAACTAGTATACAAAAGTATAATTTAGGTCGAAAGAAAAATTGAGTTTTTGTACAATGCTAGTATATATTCAATCATTCCTACCTTTCTTTTATATCGAATTTGTCATATTTTTTCAGACACTGGTAGCATAGTAATCACATATTCAAAATCTGTGGATCTTGGTATCTTATAACATATGAATACCATTTGTTACATGCCTTGGAGAATTGTTACCCTATCAAATACCTCCGACTTCTCGGAGGTATTTAATAGGGTAAATCATTTGTTATTGTTGGAAAAACTGAAAGCTTTGGGTTTTGGTATTGGTATACTAAATTGGATGAGAAGCTTTCTCACACAACGTTTCTAGTGGGTTAGAATTAATAATTACATTTGTGAAACAATTCCTGTGGCTTCCGGTGTGTCACAAGAAAAACATTGTGGACCATTATTGTTCAATCTATCTGTTGATGACATTGAAAATTGTTTACAGTATACCCAGTTTTTACTATTTGCAGATGAATTAAATATGATTGGCCCTTAACAAATAACTTGTACCTGAACATAAAGAAATGTCACGTCATCACTTTTTACAAATAAAAAAATTATCTTTAGTATGAGTATGATATTGATGGAAAAGTGCTCGACAGTGTAAACGAAATAAGAGACATTGGGATCACTTTAGATCAATAACTGAACTTCAAAAGACACTTTAATAATGTTTCTGCAAAAAGAAGAAAAGTGTGAAGAGTTGTCATGTTATACCCTACAACTTTATATCAATCTTTAGTTAGATCAGCACTGGAATATGCCTCAGTTGCATGGTTTCAATACTACTAATGTGACATTAAAAACTTCGAAAATGTCGAAATTCGACTTTTAAAGTATATATCCTTCAAAATCAAGATTTATTCTAACTTCAATCGTCAAAATACTTCAAATAATCTCAACATAACTGAACTCACCATACGGCACTTTCATCATGATATGACATTCATTTAAGGTGAAGTGGGGTAACAGTGTAGTAAATATATAATAATTTATAAAAAGATATTATCAAAAAATGTGATTGAACAAATAATATTGTTTTTATTATTTCTGTGAACTTCATGGACCTTAAGGTTTTTGTTGTAGTAATAACAACTTCTTAAACATAATGTCCTGGATTTTATAGGGTTTTTTTTTCAAACAGGGTTCATACTACACACTTCCCAAGACTTTTGGGGCAAGTGTGTAACTGGTTTGTATCTCAAATAGTTATACAGTTAAAATTATGTGGGGCAAGTGTTTAAAACTACTTAATACACTGAATAACACAATAGACAAATTATTCCGATAGTACAACAAAATGGTACATAAAAAATTATTTTACTGTGTAAGTGTCGAAATGAAAAAAGTCGTATTTTAGCAAAACTTCGTTTTATTCATCTTTAGAATGAAGATTTAACTTCGTCTTACAGAAATTAACTAAGAACTATTCTACGTTATATGAAGAAAAGTCTATTTCAAATTCTATTAAACCTCCAAGTAGGATGATGGGAGTGAAAGAATGATGTCCTCTCTTGCAATAAATGCATATTCTTCAGGGCATCTCCATATAAAAGTTGAAGAAGACATAGGATCTAAAGTAGGAACTTTTTTGGTAAACTTCATTTCAAAATCATTATATTCGCTATCAGCAGCACGTATGATCTGGCCAACATAGTACCTTTTGGACTTTTTTCCTGAGAGGCACACTAACACCCTATCATTTTCTGTTATTGCATCCAAAGGCTTACTAATTTCATTCATAGAAGCTTCTAGTGCTTCTTCTTCTCTAATCTCTTCTTCTATGCCATCGTCACTATCATCAAGTATCATTTCTTCCTCTTGTTCGTTTTCTTTCGTAAATGTCTTTAGTTATTTCATTGTCAACTTCTTTCAACGATAAATTAGACAAGAAATCGGCAATATTTCTGCTAGATAGAACATATTTTATATCGAAATTAAATCTACTCAAAAGCAAGCATTCCTTTGTAGTCTATTTGCAGCCACAACAGGAATTCCTTGTATTGGACCAAATATATTGATTAGAAAGCCTTATTATCTCTTACTGAGGTGAATATGTGTCCATTCAAAAATTGATAATATCGTTTAACTCCAAAAATTATGCTCTATGCTTCTTTGTCTATTTGACTATATCTCTTTTGTTGGCCCCAACTCCAAATTCTGAAGCATCCACCATCAAATTTATAGGAAGTTCGGGATTAAAATGGACTAGAGAATTATTGGACTGTAATATATTTTTAACTTCCTCGGTCGGTAGCCAGGCGGTTCGACGTGGGTGCTTTATTCACTCAGTCAATAGGCCAATGTGTCTGTCGATGGTTCAAGCCGCAGGCGATTTTTCACTTGCTATCGACCAACCCGTATTAGAAATCACACGTCAAAAGGTAAGACCTCGTTAGTCCTTATCTCGCACAAGTTTCGACTTCAGAAGGTTGTCGTTCGTAGGAGTGCGATATTCTAGACTATTTTGGAATTTATAGAAGGTGAAAACTCCAGCCGATATGTCGTTAAAAGCACGCTCTTCTGGAAATAATGGAAACCTTCATCTTAAATGCAGTTTAGAGAGCTACCATTGATTGGCAGGTTACAGAGTTTCAGGTTCCTTTCGAACACTTCCAAATGTTCTGAAAGATTCTAGTGAACAATATTTCAAGTCTATATATCTTCAAAAGAACGCTTTCCAGATGAAAATGAGAACCATCTCTATGGATTAGAGAAAGACTGCTACCCCACCCTTGATCGTTTCACAAATTATTTTGGATATTCTAGGATTTTCTAGGGAATTCCAGACTGTTCCCGAGAATTCTGTCACATTCCAGAATGTTCCGGGATATTCTAGAATATTATGGAATGCCTTTAAATCATCCCGAATGTTTCGAACGGTTCCACAGAACTTTCTATAAGGCGAAACCTTCAATTCTTTCATCTTCAAAAGAATTCTCTTCTGGTAACAACGGGAACTTCCTTCATAGCAAGTTAGTCCGTTCGCTAGTAACTAGATATCCTAAATCTGAATTCATTCATTAGTTTATTTCGAAGTGATAGGAAGCAATTTCACTATTTTCTCGGTATTTAGCAGCAAAAAGCTAATTAGACGTAGGATATGGATCTCATTTCGCCTCTCCCAATCCATAAAGAAAATTGCAGAAATTTCAATAAGTGCACAATAATCCGAATCGGCTTTATTGAATCTGCCTTCGTTTCGCATAAGTTCGGATAGAAAATTCCAAGAAAAGGGTCACAGATGAAGGATATTGATACTTGAACTGGGGAAAATCATTCCGAGAATTTTTAGAGCAGGCTTATCGACAGTCTTGGCAGTAAAAAGGACCTACATTAGGAAAGTCACAGTGAATTTATGGAAATGAACATGAAAAAAATCTAAACAACGTGATGCCCAATATATTCCTTGAAGGAATATGAAGCTGAATAAATCTGTGGTAAGAAAATGGAACTCATGCTCAGTAAATCATTTATTTCGATTCTTCTAGATATTGAAACGAACTATCTCTGCATACTATATATGGGATCTCAGTAAAAAATATTTGGTGCGGTAATTCAACACATTAACATAACACTTCATTGTGAGAGATGTTATTCGCTTCATCGAATTCATTGAATTTACTGTATTTAATTGGAATTGCTTCAATTGCTGTACATTCGTTTTTGTGTAGTTCCGATATTCTGTGCCCTCGCTTCATACGATTATATTATTGCTGACATTATCTCCTTCCTCTGCTAAGAAGAATGATGCTCAAAAATCAAAATATCCGGATACGCTTCATCACCGCTTCAATACTTGCGATCATTTCAGTTTTTAAACTTTACACGTTCATTATTAATGTCATTATTTCCGGGTGATGACTTCATTAATGAACGTGTAATGGTCCCTTCAGAGTTTAAGAAACCAAATATCACAAATCTCAACGAAATCTTAACGAAAGTTCAATTTTCACTACAAAACTCATCCAACCTTCCGAGTGACCTATCTTCACACTCTTTATTTGTATGTTCTGAGTGCTTTTCCTCTTAATACAGACAAGTTAATCCACAATAGCAAGTATTGAAAAGGAGTTTTATTCTTACTGTGAATTTCCGGAGTGAGATCATTTTCAAAGAGCGTAAACTTTCACGGCTGGGTTTATCTTGTGTCGAAGCTATTTTCCGTATTTTTCAACCGTGGTTTGCAGCAGAAGACATTTCGTCTACTACTGCGGCATACATTGAAGGCGATGAGGTAATGGTCAAAGTGCTCAAGTTTTTCTCAACGCAGAAACAACAATGTTGGAATTCATCTCTGATAGATGGAGACACCCACATCAAAGTGTAGCTCAAACCAATAGTGTCACTTTTGGTGCCAGGTCCCGTACCCAAATGTGGTTCACTATTAAAATTTGGACGACCGGTATGAAATCGGCCGTCCAAAATCGGTGTGTGTGCATTTAGCGTCACAGTTTCATTTTTTTAAGACTACTGCCTTCCATATTTTTCGGTTACAAGTGGATTTGTCAGCGTTTAATATTTCATACACTACTCAACAAGTGAATAATAGATATAAACCGCTCGTCAGTGAAACAAATTTTATGGAGAATAAAATGGGTGTACAGTCGAAGTAAACGATATTGTGCATTCTTAAAGGTGGCGGCACTCTTGAAGGGCAGAAAACCAATACATAGAAACGAACCGGCAGCGAACTAGTCCACGTGGACTGTAGAATTGACGGTTCGTATTGGATAATTTTCACTAACCGAGTTTTATGATTGGCTGGAGAGTCATAAAAATAAATTTGAAATCATGTAACGAATAGAAATCGTGTTCAGTTCAGGAGCTGATCGCGATTTGAGTGTTGAAATTTGATATTGGTGCAGTTATAATTACCTAAAGTTTTTGTTATCTGTTCGAAGAGTGGCTTGAACAATGCGACAAAGAGAGACCAGTGAATAAAATTCGGATTCATTTGAATATTGAAACACAGAGAGTATGATTCAATGTATATGATAATCTACATCTTAAGTTTGGTTTCGAGGGAAACAAACTATTACAAGCAACATCAGATTTGCGTAACACATACTTAGAACAGATAACTAAATATAGACAAGAACAACGGCAAGTTGTAATACTTTTAAAATTTTGAATGTTTGAATAAAATAATGCATGATGGAGGGTATTAACTTTGTTTTTCTCATTGTCATGACTGACTTTTTACTATAACCTCAGGTTAATGTCTTGACAAAGGGAATAAACATACTCGAAAGCTCGACCGTACAACAAATTGAATAACGAAATTTGTTAGCTCCCTAACTATGTTATAAAAGGAAGCTGTTGGAAGGAAGGTTGCTCTATATTGTTCACTTGAACTATACCTCACTCTACGTTACACCACACTACAATCTATGACTGAAAGAAAGAAGGAAATAACTAGTTAACGTCTATTTGTATAAGTAACCCTAACATGCATAAAAATAATCGAAATAAACAATAGGGAATTCTGAATAGGTGTCCAACATTCTGATTTTGATTCATTTGAAGTACTACTGTAGAGTGCTCAGAAGAATCTCAGATCTGTGAAAAAAAAAAGATATTATTAAAAATGATGACTTTGCATTTCGCCAAAGTAAGAATACAAGCATCGCAGCACTTTGGTTATTTGATTTCTTTCATCAGATGATTCACTTGCTGAGGAAGAAAGAAGACTATTCTATGATAGAGTAGGCAAACATTAAACTTATATTGAAATGTTTAATTAATATTTCTGTGACTTCATATGAAAATGACTGGTGAATGGGTTCAGAATTAAAAATAATGTAACTACATTATTTATCAATCAATATTTATACAATACTAGTACTATGTTGCTGTATCGCTGCTGTTCCAATGTTTTGACAGAATCAGAATCAACGAACTTAGGCGTGCGAAGCGTTATAGTACAGTGCTTTCAAAAAAATTGTTCTACAGCGCCATCTAGTAGCGAGTTACAGAAAAATTGATAGCCTAAAAACCTTCTCTATGAAAAATTACCTATACATGTCAAGTTTCATCACGATAGGTTGAGCGATGTAGACGTTTATCACTTACCAACCAACCAACAAACCAACCAACCAACAAACATTCATTTTTATATATTAGATATCCGTCGCTTGAACTATATTAATCAGTACCAAATTGGAATACAGCTTTCGAATCAGCCCAGCTTCAATATCGACTACTTTCTTTGGATATGTATGTGACCACTTCGACTCCACTATGAAATAAATCAGTGTCATATTGCACATATTTTCAGTTGATGAAGAAGCATTTCACGTACAAATTTTCAAAAACACTATTTTGGACTCCTATGAAACTTGAGTTGAAAGAACACTCGACAGGCTAACAGATATTATCAGTATAATGAGATATTGCATCTTCAATGTTCTTCTCTCTTATTCAATCTTCGAAAATATGGAATAGCCAGCATGTGACATCTGAGTGAAATAAATGCAGTCCTCAATTGCGACTCATAATAGCTCGAATTCTACTCGCACAACTATCTGAAACTTATTCAAGCAAATAACAACCTACAACCAAACTTCGGGGCGGAGTTTTATTGCACTGCGAACAAATTGAGGCATCCTGGAGCTCCTTTCAATGATGACCCGGCGTGGCTCCTGACGTGACGTGCATCTCCAAGTCGGAAAAGTCAAATGCTACACGGGCACGTCGCAGGGGTGACACTAGACGGAATTTCCAACTACTTTAACTTCATTGCGATCACCTTTTCACTTATCATCACCCCCCAGGGCTTTACTAACTTTTTCGAGTGTTAGCTACGTTACTGACAAATTGGTTAACTTGTCTCCTTCTAGGTTCATGCCAATTTAATTTTAACCGGCTATTCTGGAGGGCGGAAATAGCAGCAGTGACGCATATAGTGGGGATTCATGAATCTGCTGAAAGTAACTGCAGAACTTTTTCAGATTGAAGATTGTGCAAAACAGTTTGTGGGAAGTGAAACCTAACAGGAAAACTTAGATACGCATCTACAGCTAATAGACCACTTCACCCACAATTTTGACAGTGTTATTTTCAATCCTTATATAAGGAATTGCAAATTTCGGATATGCGGTTGGTTACCTCGTTCACAGGCAGATTGAGCGATGACAAACCTGTTGATATATAATCTGTCGTATATAATCCAACACCCTTTGTGGTATCAGCCAGGGGAGTAGTTGTTTTCTGATATCAACCCACAGTGTTGGGAGTTGACACTGACCAGAACGAATTGTTTTTTTAGATGATTTGAGTTATTTTCAGATATTTCATCTTCTTTGACAATTGTATCTCTTCATCTCGGAATTTTAGAGGGCAATTTCCCTCTATCTTCCGTCTGTTCTGGCAGTAATCAAATTGAAAATAGACTATCGTTCAATTCTCCGTGGATAACCATGTTTTGAAACTACCCACAATTTTGAATTCAGGTTTTGACTCCTGACCCGAGGAACTGCACCTAAAAAATTTTCTTGAAGTGTTTGAAAAAAATATCGGAATATTTTCAGTGCATACAAATTGAGATATTCTGGAGTTTCTTTGGAAGGTGACCAGGTATGATTCTTAATGAGACGTGTATTTGAGAGTTGAAGGGCAAGTCAACAGTAAAAACTTGTGCGACCTGAGGATGAATAAGGTTAAACTCCCCAACGTACAATTCCTAGCGCGTGTAGGACGGTACGAAGTGAAAGTTCAAAATTCCACAGTTGGACTCGAACCTTTACATACCAGTTAATCGAATGGGTAAAATGAAGCAGTCACGCTAACTAATTGGCTTTTGACCAAGTTATATTATACATATTTCTGTAACTCAGGGTAGGATTGTCCAGCGTCTTTCCATCAGATATTGATGGATAATTAAAAATTCAGATTTGATCCGTTCTTTGTTTACTCAAACATGAATTTCCAAAGATAAGATATTGTTAATCCTCAACTCACCCGCATTTAAACCTCCAATGGTTGGAGCGACAGCTTGTTGAAGGAAAAACAAATTTGAATGGATTCCTAATTTATTGCTATTTATGGTATGTGACAAAAACACCATCATATGCTAACTAGCGCCTTCGCCAATATTCACATATTTTTTCAAAATACTTTTTTTGCAAAGAATCGTTTCGAAAAGATAAATAAGTCACTGCTTCAACTGAAATTGATTTCCGTAATAGTCGAATGTGAATGAATATGCCTCTCATTGACTCATAGACTCTTTGAAAAATGCCAAGACTGTTTTTAAGAAACTCAAATGAAAAGTAAAACTTGAACCTCTGTTGTAGAATTTATCCAAAATAAGCACTTTTCCGTATCACCAGGAATGCAACACTCTCATAGACGCGCGTTTTATCACGTCTTCAATAGATTAAGAAAACGTTTCTTTTTCTATCTCAGAGTTCGTAATACGAACCATGTAGCTGTCTCGGCTCCACATATTTTGATCGACCAGAGAGAATAAATAACTTCTGGGAGCAAATCGGGAACAAGAAGAAACATTGGTTCAGGATAAATTTTAAAAAAGCAGCATATATGTTGTCCAAAGACGCATTCAGTCAAGCTAGTGTAGAGATACGCAAGATATGGAAACCCTCAGTGAAGCGGAAAACAGTCAACTCCCACCATCTCCAACTGAAACGGTGAAACGCACAAAAAAAAGGGATATATGAAATCGCTCGTATGATCTATAAATAGTAATCTATAGGAAGAATAAGTCCAGTCATCACCCATAGACGATTGTGGATACTAACAATAGAAACGTCTTGAACTAACTTGGCTTGATATCTTTGGATTTTTAGGTTTTATTTCATTTCCATTGTTCAATTTTCATTATTTCGCTCAATTTTATATTTTACTGTAATACTTTTCAGGTTTTTTTCATGATATGATTGTTATATTTGGCTTTTTTTTTCTAATTTCAATTTCTATTTCAGAGATTGCAAATTATATCACTTTAGACAATGGGAGTCGGAAATAATGGAACTCAATCTAGTTAGTGTCAAATAAGCGACTCATTCAATTCAAACCAAATCGATGTAAAGATATTTATGATATTTTACAATTACGGTTTTTCTTCAACTTCAACGCCTTGTATTTCAGAAACAAAGCAACTCCGGACATATGTTCATCAACCTTTTTTTCTTGAAACGACGTAACAATAGCATCGTCAGGCGTATTCATACTACCTGAATAGTGATTCATATAAGATACTAATTCGAAACTTTGACCTTTTTTCTACTAAGTGACCAATAATTCAACCCGAGTTTAGGTAAACACCAATTCAAAGTTCAAACATCAGAAAAAAAACTATAAACTCATTGAATTGATATGAACTAATTACCAATTCCCACATTGAAAAAAACAATGATCAGAAGAATAGTATTCAATTCTATCTTCACAATATGATACTTTATGTTGGCTAAACAGGAAAAACCGTTCTTCCAACAAATAAGTGAAGGAGAACAAGATTAGTTTATTGAAAATGAGAACCAATTCTATATTTGAAACCATTTTTCGGCAGAATAGCGTGAATTCAACCACAACTATGACGTGTTACATAAGGAAGATGAAGGATCGGAACTAAATCTTTTGGAATGCTTGAAAATCCATTGATTCGAGAATTTTTTTCTGATTGATTCGGCTGTTACTTGATGAAGATCCATAGTTATTTCATAATTTCAAAATTTGAGGATCTTGAAAATTCACCGAATGACCAAATAGAATCAAATACTTTCCCTCTATTGAATCTTCATTTCATTGTGATAATTGTTGATGGGATTTTTTTTCTGATATGTATAAAATATGTTTTTCCGTTAACCAGCTGTCGCACCCCTATGAACGACAACCTTCAGGAGTCGAAAACTGTGCGAGACTAACGAGGTCTTAACTTCCAACGTGTGATACCTAGAAAGTGAAAATCGATCATACAGCCTGCGGTTTGAACCACCGACTAACACGGCGGTCGACATGAGTGAGTGAACAAAGCACCCATGTCGAACTGACCGGCTACCGACAGAATTGGATTCACAGCGAGTTATCACCTAGACTCGGGTAAAATTATGAATCATTGAGTATTTAGAAGGCCATGTCATTGAAATTGCACACGTGTAAAATGAATTCGCATATCTGTAAGTAAAATGAAAAGTTGTAGTATCAATATATTTTCACCTTAGAACTTGCCACTATTTTTAATGACAAATCGTCTGCCGTTGCACAGCCGTGGTAAATTCAAATAACGGAGCGATACAACCTTCAGTTGTAAATTATGCGATGGCATGCCTGGCGACTCCAATGAGTTTAAAAACTCTGTCGGCATCGCAAACTATATCAATGCTCGTTTGATGAACAATTATAGTGTAGGGAGTCAAAGAAGTCTCATTGTGTGTGTGAGACTGGCTTCGTTCTCAACCCTTAGTGCTTGCTGTTTACTGAGTTAGAAGTGACACTGATAGACACCTGGTGGAAATAACTGATCTGTGATCAATGATCAGGGTTAAAATGATTGAATTGCTAAAATGGCCATTAAAAACAGGGTTTGGTGATAGGAAGCTGAAAATTGAGGGTCATGTTTTTTTCTAATACACTATTATGAATAAATGCCACAGTTTGATGACACATCATAAAAAAGTTAAACCAAAAACTACGTTGAAAAAATTTAAAAACTGTTTGAGGTGGAACACCCTCATCACTTAAGGGTTTGAAAAATTAATAAAAACCTATTCTCAGACCTACCAAATATACATATAAAATTTCATGAAAATAGTTCAAACCGTTTCCGAGGCTACTCCCCTGGCTAGTACCACGAAGAGCGTTGGATTATATCCTTTAGACGTCAATGCAGAAATCTTTACAGAAAATTTCCTGCATATGCAATTGGCCATACAAATGAAAGAGTCGACCTTCAATTTTGGAACGGGCACACTTTCCTACACTAACGCTTGTCAGATATAATCCAACGCCCTTCGTGGTATTAGCCAGGGGAGTAGTTGTTTTCTCATAGGCGTTAGTACATTCAACCTACTATGTAGGTATATCCGAGACTGGCTTGAACGTTTATAGTTAATTTCTTTAGATTTGTTTACCGCCAGTCTTCAAGCATAGCCCACTGAATAATAAGAATAAATTCATTTAGTATGGACACGTCTGAGAAAGCTGTTGTATGGTGAAACACGTGTTTCGTTTTGTAAACTGTTTAGTGGTAAATCTCACAATGAGGTGTTTTTTTGAATATGTTATGTATTTCCATCAAGTATTGGCTAATTTCTTCACAGAATAGTGGCGTCGTTTCAATTCCCTTTTTGAAATGATTCATTGCAGAGACGCCACTGGAATAAACAATTATGATGTGAAGCAGAAAATGTCTGATGAACCGTAGGAGATGCGTAATAGGTCCTAGGAGAATATGTAGGTTGATAAGGTACCAAAATTAACATGAAATGTTATATTTGAACTTCAGCACCTTGCAGTTGTCATATCGACATAGACACAAAATAATCTCTGATACTGAAGTTTTGCATCTTACCGAGATTCAAATCTTGAGTCCTCTCAATAATTCAGTTCTCTGTAATAACCAGTTTCTGAAGTTGATTTTATTTCATTGAATGAGACGAAAATTAAAAATTATAGCATAACGCATGTCCGCTTGTGTTATTCATCATTTTCAGTAAAAAACCGCATCAAAAGCCCATTGTCACACAAAGCGTGATAAAAGAGAAATTACATACATGAGATCCGATTTTATTTCAGAGGTGATTCATTTCGGTTGAATAAAATTCGTTCATTTCATTTTCAACATCCATGCGGTATTATGAAATTCTAAATAATTTAATAACCGCTAGTTCTATTGACATTTTTGATTAATTCAAACCTATATATCTATTAACAGATATCAGGTCCTTTCTTTATAGCTGTTACATGCGATATGGTGACAAAGGAGGCCATATTTTATTCAAACATGCTTATTTGATTTGATGTCATTCACTCCTTGAATGTCTGTAATATGTTTTTCTAAATTTATAATCGTTTGTTTCATTTCATCCAGTTGACGTCTTTCGTAGCTCACCCTGTTTATCATAGTAACACTGTTTTTGATATATTTGTTGATGGGTGATTTTCAAACCAGTTTGCAGCTCGTTCTCTGAATATTCATGAAAAATACATAAATTATGTTATTAAAATCATTGTTATGATTTGGTGATTCAAATTTATAAAAAAGCAAGATGTTTTCAGTTTCACATTATGCCATAATGAAAGTATTCGCCCTAGTTGACAGATTCTGGATGTACCCGTATTTCATGAGAAACGTAATATTTCATTCGAGGAAGATATGGTTTTCAGTTTTTCCTAGTGTTGTTCATTCGATATCCAAATTGGCAATGTATTTTATAATGTTGAACAAACTGTTTTTGGGAATCCTACAGTGAGAAGAAAATATGAAAGACATTCAATTTCAATTCAATACATATGGAAGCTCGTCATGAGGTTTACCTATTTGAAAAAAAAAACAGTTACGTATTGTATTTTTGTTTCTCCATAGGTGTGATAAATGTTTCATCAACAATAATTAATCGACAGAACAGGTTAAGCGATAGCTAAACCCGTTCCTGTTCTGTCTATCCATTTCACTAGTTGAGTATTTGTTGCGTGATCGGTCCCTATATTTGTTTTCAAAATCGGCATGTTAGCAATCAACTTGTTTAAAATATATTTTTTTGGAATTTGCAAATTGTTGAAAATTACAGTTGTCGCAAAAACCTTTACCTTTCTATCTATGGATCAATATTTATGATCCACAATCCATCAAAATAGTTTTATCCAACTGATGATAACGATCAAAACAACTCCTACGTGAAATAAGTTACAAGCACAAATTACGATGTACGATCCATTACCATAATGTATGTGGAAAATGTATATTAAACCAATGATTTATTTTCTTCTACGCTTAATACAGTGTGGGGTGGAACATAATTTATCTCCGAGGCATTATAAATCATGCAAATCTATTTCTATACTCTGAATATAACAACTGGAACTGTCGGTATGAAAATATTAGATCTGGAATCTTAGTTAAAGGTTGAAAAGTTAATGGTGATTCTTCAAAATGTTGAATGTCCATGGCTGACCTCTGGATTCTTCCTTGAGATGATCTTCAAAACCAAGATTAGTTGATATCCAGCACCCACGCAGTTTTTTTGTATATCAAGTGCCTGTCGTTTTAATCACAATAATACTAGTATATTTCGTTCGTTATTGTTTTGAGCCTATTTTGAAAAAATATTGTTTACTTTTTAGTTCGATGTTCTTTAAAAGCGTGTTTTTTATTTTTTCAAACTTCATTGTCGCCGTATTACTCAGTGGATAAATTCATATTTCAGTGAAATTGAACTGGCTCTGTGGTTTGGCATTCAGAAGTGCTAGAATTCGTTCTAGTCAATATTCGAAGAAAATATATACCAAACAAAAATTCGTTTTTCAATCAATATGAAAACAAAAGTCACTACTGTTTTGAAACAAACCTATTAATATCATCAAGTCATATTCTGTGAAAGCCTAGGTTGTCAAATTGAAGGTGGTTGACAATGTTTCGTGGTGCATTTCATCAGTTCGGACTTTCGAATAACAAAATGAAGATCTCACCTGCAGATAAGGGAAACGCTACTACTGTCGTGATGGATACTGATCTCTACGAACAGAAAGAAATACACGTAAGGTACCCTACTGCATCAATTGAAAGGAAGTCATACCAGACATTGAAACCAAGTCTCTTTTTCGGAAAAAAAGGGAGAGCATCGCTAAAACCATCGCTACACCACAGTTAGCCGCCTCACTTGTCCATACAAGTGAGGCGGCTAACTAACCCAAAATCCACAAGAAGGATGTTCCGCTCAGACCGATCATTAGCTCCAGAGATTCAGCCACTCAGAACTTGTCCAGATTTTTATTACCAATAACTAAACAACTGTAAAGAAAAACATCATCCTTTGTAAAAAATTCAAGGCATTTCGTTGAACTACTAGGGGCAATCGAATAAACCAACTCACACAGTACAGTATATAAACTAGAAATCTAACTATCATCAATCAACTAAAAGGGGCATCATTAAGTCTCTACTAGACCTTGCTTTCGGGCTCAGTAATACAAAGGATGGTCTCGAAAAGGAACTAGGCATCGATGGAAATGACCTACAACGAAATGGTTATTCCAAAGTAATGGAGAAACAGGCTTAAGCTAGAAGACAGCAAGAGCTCCACAAGAAAGAAAAGCCGCCATAACCAGTACTGGTACTTCCCAACGTCAGAGGATTGTCGGAAAGGATAAGAAGGATTGGGTCCAAGTATAACATCAGAACCTGTTTCAGATTTGAGAAACCAGGTTACCAAACGCGGACTGCGATTCCAAGAATTGCATTTACCGGATACCCTGCGAGTGCGGAGAATCATACATCGGTGAAACTAAGAGGTTATTGAAAGTTCGCATTGACGAGCACAAGAAACACACATAGCGAGGAGAAACCAGCAAATCAGGAATAGCAGAGCATGTTTGGACTCATAAACATAACATCAAGTGGGCTCAATTTGAAATCACAAGGAAAACACTGGTTAATGAGAAAATTCGAAGAAGCCGCATATTTGTTGTCCAACAACGCATTTAGCCAAGCTAGCGTATTACGTATTGTAATTTCAGTTTTTTTGCTTGATATAATTTTTATTTTTCAGCTAATCTCTTTTTTGATATTTTACAAATTCCTACAGATTTTTTTCAGTTTCTTCAATAAAGACTAAAAAAAATTATTGACCCACCAATGATATAACCTGTAAAATGAAATGCATCTCCATAGTTTATATTTGTTTAATCAGTGGTATATAATAAGTACCAATTATTTTTATATGTTATGTGTATTTACTATATCATTATTAGGTAGATTATTCATTAGTGATTTTTTTTTTTTTTAGGGAAGTGTGGAAGAATCGGTCAACTGTCCTAACACTACTCCTTTTGAATTTCACTGGTTCGGACTTCCATTGTCTACTATACGAAATGATTTGAAATCCCCGAAACAACTAAAAAGAAGAATTAAAAATGAATAGCTGAAAATAACAATTATATTGAGCAAAATAAACCTGAAATGAAATAATAGTGAAATAAAATACAAATAAAATAGAACAATTGAAGAAAAATAAATAAAAGTAGTTAGTTCACGACGTTTCGATTGTTAGTATCTACAATCGTCTTCGGGAGATGATTGTACTGATTCCTCCAAAAGATGACTATTTATAGGTCGTTCGAGTACTTTCACTTATCTCCGCTTTCCATTTTCCGCTTCACTGGTTCCGTGGGAGATGACCGTTTGGCGGGAGTTGGCCATTTTTCGCTTGATGATGGGTTTCCATATGTTACGTATTTCTACGCTGGCCTGGCTGAATACGTTGTTGGACAACATGTATGCGGCTTCCTTGAATTTTCAGATCCGGTAACACTATCCGTAGCAGCCTCACGAAAACCAGGCCACAAAATGCGGACTGCGATTCCGAAAATTGCATTTACAGGATACCCTGTGAGTGCGGAAAATCCTATATTGGTGAAACTAAGAGGCCATTGAATGTTCGCATTGCCGAGCACAGGAAACACACACAGTGAGGGGAAACCAGCAAACCAGGAATAGCAGACCATGTTTGGACCCATCAACACAACATCGAGTGGTCCCAAGCTGAGATCTTGCACAGAGAGGAACATTGGTTTAGAAAAAAATTCAAGGATGCCGCATACATGTTGTCCAACAACGTATTCAGCCACGCCGGCGTAGAAATACGTAACTTATGGAAACCCATCATCAAGCGAAAAATGGCCAACTCCCGCCAAACGGTCATCTCCCACGTAACCAGTGAAGCAGAAAATGGAAAGCGGGGATAAGTGAAAGTACTCGAACGACCTATAAATAGTCATCTCTCGGAGGAATCAGTCCAGTCATCAGCCGAGGACGTGAACTAACGTGACTTGGAATCTCTCAACTTCTCATTTTCTTTTTTCATTTCTTTATTTTTATTTATTTTTGTTCAACTGTTCTATTTTACTTGTTTCTTATTTCACTATTATTCCATTTCAGGTTTATTTTGCTTAATATAATTGTTATTTTCAGCTATTCATTTTTAATTCTTCTTTTTAGTTGTTTCAGGGATTTCAAATCATTTCATAAAGTAGACAATGGAAGTCCGAACCAGTGAAAATCATCATGAAACATTGTCAATCACCTTCAAACACTACTCCTTTCATTTTGCTGTTTTCTTCAGGTTATGTTTCAGTTCTGTAACCATTCTACCAGCAAGCAATAAATTATTTATTATCATTATTACTATCTTTCCTCAAGGTGAAATACGTAACCCCTCGCTAATTGGTTACAAATGTAATTTGAAGGTTAAAACAATCTCTTCAATGTAACCTATCGAAATGCATGAGTCCCAAATCCATTTCTGTTAGATTCAAAGATATATCACAGTGACATCTAGATGAGAAAACGGCATTAGATGGAATGAAAGAGTAACTGCTCCCGCGGCTCCAATACTGTACCAAAATCGATTAATAAAGAGACGTTGTGCAAATCCCAGAAGGCGCTCATGTCATCTGTTGAGTACAGCGGAAAGCTAACAAATAGCTATCGATAACATGAATCCTCCAAAGACGCACTTATCGACTCTGGTGCTATTTATATTTTTATGGCTCCACCGGAGGATACTCCTCGATGAACATGAAAAAATATTACGAAAGATTGGAATAGAGTGGTGGAATATTCAACATGTCTTCTATAGTATGGTGAGAAATCATTCATAATAATAATAATAATAATAATCTTTATTCAGCAGCAGATACATCAGTGAAAAGAGAGAACAAAAAAGAAAAAAATATATATATACTTATATAAATACATACACACACACACACACATATATATATATATATATATATATATATATATATATATATATATATATATATATATATATATATATATATCTATATATATATATACACACACATATATATATATATATATATATATATATATATATATATATATATACACATATACACCCATATACACATATATAACTAGAGCTCTAAAAAGTCTCAACCATTTACAAGAGTTCCATATTCTAATCAGTAACCGTAAGTATTATCTAGAACAAAAACCATGCATGTTCAAAATAAAAAAGAGAAAAGAAAAAAAGAAAAAGATTAAAAAAAAAATCATACATTTCAATCCATTTGATGATGATTATTATGAAATGATCTACAGTAGTTTATTAACTGATACTTGGCATATTCGATGAAATGAATCCCTTTCATTTTTGAATATGAATAATAAGTAATAATCATATTAATCAGTAATGAAATCAACATCTAAATGTTGTTATTTTCAAATCATTCGGGATCCAACTCGAGCCAGCGACGTTCCGAACCGCCATCAGTGGTGCAAGACTAAACCTCGAATGCTTTGGTGGTCTCAACTCTCTTTGAAGAACAAGCCTGGGAAAGTAGAGGAGCTGGAGCAGTGAAGAGCGGAGGACGAATCTCTTTCAACTGTCAATATCGTAGCTCTGAAAGTAACCATCTTGGGGAGCCTCATTTATTCAATATATTTGTAGAATCAGTCTTCTATAGGTCCCATAGATGAAGTCTCCGTGAGGGAAAATGTCATCATCTATACTTTCAAAAGAAGTTATTTTCCCTAACGATTGCATCTGAAAGACTGATGACTGTGCTCAACTCATACATCTTTTTTGTGATGCACTGTTTGGAATCTTTGGTGTAGTAATGAATATTACTGGTTTTTTTTCCCAACACCAAACCGTCATTTAAACACCTCTAAAAAAACACCTACCGTACAATACAGACATTATATACACCAATATTCAGAGTTTACCAGCGAATTATGACCAATTAGTTCACGATATAGTTCGTTGTCGTCCTTCAATTATATTGCTCAGTGAGGCTCGAACTACCAAAGATATTGAAGATTTTGAGATCAACATTGAAGATTATCAAATTGTGAGATGTGACTCTGCAAACCGCCACTCAGGGGGAGTGGTAATTTATGTGCGTAATGACATCAATTTCAAGTTTATCAAGAATATTATTATAGATGTGACTTATTGGTGTCTAGTTATAAAAGTTCAGATTCATAACGAGGTTGTATTAGTAGGCTGCTTATATCGCTCACCTAGTTCCACGTTTGATTCATTTTTTGATCATTTTGAGAGCTGGGCAGAAAATATCTTCAATGAAAAAGGTAAATGTGTATTAATAGGTGATTTCAATTTGAATCTTTTAAAACTTAATGACAGATCGGTGCAGAAATTCAGAAATTTTATTTCAAACTTAGGTGTTGAGCAATTAGTTAACGAACCAACACGAGTGACTAATACTAGTAGTACATTGATTGATTTCGTTTTGAGTTCTTCACCTGTTAATTTGTGTTTAGTACATGAAATTCCCAGAATCACTGATCATAACATTGTTACGGTCTCAATTAAATCCACTCAACCATCATACTATCCAGTCACCAAATTCTATAGAAACTTCAGCCAAAAAAACCTTGAAATGCTTAATGAAATATTGGTGAATTCTACCTGGAATATGAACTTGAGTGATATTGACGAAGTTTATTTTAATTTAATCAATAATATCAAAACACACGTCAATGTCATATCTCCCTTGAAATCTTTCAGCCCTCATAAAAACCAATTGCCCTGGTATGATGGCGAGGTTCATGATTTAACAAGAAAAAGGGATAGGGCATATAGAAATTTTAAAAATAGCTTAAACGTTCATGATAAAGAGTATAATTGGTTAGTATATAAAAGCTATAGAAATGAAGTAGTTAACTTATTGAAATCTAAAAAATCTGAATATTATAAACGAAATATTGATGAGTGTTCATCTGACTCTAAAAAAATGTGGCAAACTCTCAAATCCTTGATCAAACCCAACAATAGTCTCATTCCAGACGAAATAATATTTGATGCGCAAAAAGCAGTCACAAATCGAGATAAGGCCGAATTGTTCAATATTTTTTTCATTGGAAGTATACAAGACATCAGGTTAACTATTCCTAATTCCCAACCCTGGTCATGTATAGATCTCAAAGTAATCGAATGCAAACTATCTAAATTCAAAATGCTTACTATGAAAGAATTAAGAACAATCATATCTAGTTTAGATAACAAATGCAATGCTGATATTATCAACAATAAAGTTCTTAAGAGTATTTTTGAAGTTGTAGGTCATGTTATATTGAATTTTGTAAATACATCTTTGAAAAATGGTCAATTTCCTGAAAAGCTCAAATTAAGTACTATAGTTTCAGTACCTAAGGTTACAAATACTAATGAAGTCTGCAATTTCCGCCCAATAAACACTTTACCACCACTTGAAAAAGTATTAGAACTAGCTGTATATAACCAATTCAGTACATATATTGAAAATAACAATTTATTAATGGAATATCAATCAGGATTCAGATCAAAGCATTCATGTGAATCTGCCCTCCAACTTACTCTGTCCAAGTGGAAACTATTAATTGACGAAAATAAATTTATAGTGGCAGTATTTTTAGACTTCAAAAGAGCTTTTGAAACTATC
This sequence comes from Leptinotarsa decemlineata, assembly GCF_025532065.1. Taxonomy (NCBI): domain Eukaryota; kingdom Metazoa; phylum Arthropoda; class Insecta; order Coleoptera; family Chrysomelidae; genus Leptinotarsa; species Leptinotarsa decemlineata. Next base: position 29,751,775 of record NW_027412688.1, read on the forward strand.
GACATTTCAATCCTTCTCTCTAAATTAGAATACTATGGTATTTCTGGCAATGTATTACAATGGTTTAAAAGTTACTTAGTCAATAGATCCCAATGTACGAAAGTCAACAATGTATTTTCGAGTGAAAGAAATATTAATACTGGAGTACCGCAAGGTAGTGTATTAGGTCCCCTACTCTTCATACTATACCTAAATGATATTAACTATATTCCAGACTGTGAATTCATAAATTTGTTTGCAGACGATACACTACTCGCAGCAAGTGATGTTAATTTAGATAATGCTATTCGCAAACTAAATATGAGCTTACTTAATATTACAGTCTTTCTGAACAGAAATAAACTTAAATTAAATGTTAACAAAACGAAAGCCATGATATTAACAACTCCATTTAAATATAATTCAATTGATAAGAATACAATCAATATTAATATATATATGGTGAATCTATTGATATTGTTGAAGAATATAAATATCTGGGTTTCATAGTTGACAACAATTTGAATCTGAAAAAACACTTTCAATACATCTACAACAAAATTTCTAAAAAAATGTTTTTCTTTACAAGGATAAGTCGTCAACTAACATTTCAATCCAACTTAACAGTTTACCGATCAATAATTCAACCGCATTTTGATTACTGTGCCAGTTTACTTTTTCTGCTTGACGGAAACTGCATATCAATGCTACAAAAACTACAAAACAGAGGTATGCGAATACTGTTAAAGTGCAACAAATATACTCCTATTGCAACAATGATTGACGCGTTGAACTGGTTGACAATAAAAGACAGATTATAGTATTTTTCAATGATTTTCATCTTTAAAATACTTACTGGTCAAATAGCACCTTATTTCAATGAATTTATCAGTTTCAACCATCAAATTCATAACTATCCTACAAGAGGTAGCAGTGACCTGTGGGTTTCAAGAACTAGTCTCTCAAGAACAATGAACTCGTTATTTCATAAGGGATTATTGAATTATAATAAACTTCCTAACAACATTAAAAAAAGCAATTCACTCCAACAATTTAAACACTCCCTTATGGAATATATACGATCACAGAATTATTAGATTAAGATCTGCATCTATTGTTTTCTTTTCATTGTCCATTTTCCCACTAGTACATTTTCTTATTTTCGCATGTTATATCTAATACTATATCTAACATCTAATAATATTATATATTTCGTCTAAAATTTTATTTAATATTCACAATCATATTACCATTTGTATATTAGGATGTCTATTTTTTGAATAAAGATTATTACTTATATTTCATTGTTGAAAAAGAAAACTACAAGGGCTTTTTTCCATCAATCTGTTCACCACCATCTTTTCAAACATGTTGAAGTTGTGATGCACTGTTCGAAACCTTCAGTGTAGTAATGAATATTACTGGAGTTTGATCAAACTAGTTTGATCTTCCTCTCGAAGATGATCACCTGGTGATCGAAACACTTGTCGAAGTGTTGAAATGACGGTTTCATGTTGGGAAAAACTCCAATAATATTCAAACATGTTGAAGTTTATAATCTCCACTGTCTAGACACCAGAAAATATAAAAGGACAGTGCTTTCGTGCACCTAGTTGAGATCCATCCGATAATATTTCTTTGTTTTCAAGTTATATTTGAGGTGAACAATCGTAAGGATTGCATGTATATTTGTTAACGGTAGCACGCAATATAAGCAGAACAATAATTTTCCGATAGTTTGTAAATTCTGTAGTGATTTGTCGGTGAATTTAAAATTTATTCTCCAAAGTTTTAACAGCAGAAATGATAATTTCATTCCGAAACAGGCAGTTCGCTGGTAGAATACAGAAATAATAAAAACGCAATTTTATTGACTCGAGGGATTTTTTTCCGGTGAAAATACCAACGCGTTGAGAAGGATTATATTTCATTGGAAACTTATGGAATCCTGTACAAAATTTTCAACAATTGTTAAGTAATAAATGTGACAATGATAGGGGTAAATTATATTAATGATAGGGGTGAATTATTTCATCTTATTTTGATTGAATCAACCCGTTCAAATCGATAGTATCCATCAAAATATTGAATACGAAAACACCGAAACATCTTTTTGGTTGATTCTGATATAAAAATCATTGATAGTTGAAACTCTGTAATCCACAATGAAGTATTAGTAACATGCGTATCGAATAAGAGAAAATGGACAGTTTATTTGTAAGGAAATCCCCTTTGCTTTCTACACAATGAAAACTCTTCATCAAAATATGTACACTGAAGTTTTTTTCAAATAGCAACTGAAAAAAAAACAAATTTCTTTCGAAACATCTACTTTCACATGACATACATCGATAGTAAATATATTGAAAGAAAATAAAATGCATCCCTATAAAATTATACCTACTCAGGAGCTCATGGAAGACGATTTTGATAGAAGAACTTATTTTTGTGAGCAAATGATGGTCATGTTGGATAACAATATCATTCAATTAGGAGACGTTATGTTTTCCGATGAGTGTAATTTGTCTCTTAACGGTCATGCTAATCGGCAAAATTGCCGTTAGTGTTCGACGGAAAATCCTCACTGGATGAGGGAAGAATACAAGCAATACCCTCAAAAGGTTAATGTTTGGGCAGGGATTGTAGGAAACTATATCATTAGTCTCTTTTTAATTGAGGGCTTCTTGAATGGCAATAATCATTTGGCACTACTTCAAAATGATGTCATTCCAAATTTAGCAAATTTATATCCTGATCCAGGAAACCGTGAAGTTCTAGTGAATACGATATGGTTTCAGCAGGATGGAGCACCACAAAAATACCAAGTTAATGTCCGGAAATACCTCGATACAACATTTCTCAGTCGGTGAATAGAGAGGTGAGGATCGATTGAATGGCCAGCGCGATCACCTGATCTATCATCATTAGATTTATTTTTATGGGAATATGTAAGGAGCAATGTGAACAAAACTAAACCTTCAGATTTGCATCACATTTTAGTTTTTTAGTGTATTTTATCGAATTTCGGTAACCACATGATTTCAGTTTATTCTATCTTGATTATTGCTATCAACTTGAAAGCAGTAACACTTTTGAATAGAGAATGAAGAAACCTTTCAAACGATATACCACAAACCTATACTTCTCATTCAAAAAATTGGGGGTTATACCTGTCATTCCAAGGGGGTTGAAGGTAGGGGTGGCGTTTTTACGTTGAAAAATGTCAAATTATAATTTACATTTGACGTGTTTCGAGATTTTTTTTCAATATGTACAATAACCGAAATAATTAATTACAAACTGTATATTTCTTTTACATGAATTCGAAAAAAGAATCCTGTTATATTATATTTAGAGTGGCACAAAAATGTGGAAAACTAGTGTATTGCTGTAGATCCTTTTTGGTGTGATAGAAAAACTATTGAAAATTTGTTGCTTTCCAATGGCTTTGCCATGTCCAATATAACTAGACCTATTTGAAAATGAGGAGGATAAAATTGAGGATTCTCGGTTAGGTATTCGAGTAAGCTTCAATTGAATTTGTCAAAAACCAATTTTTTTCATTTCTGATTGTTCATTTTTGCGGACTTGCTTTGGGAATGGCACTGCTGGTATCAATCGATTCATCGCATGAAATATCATCCAGCCGCACATCAAGCAATTATTTTCACTTGGGCAAAAAGTGTGCTGTGAGAATATTATGAATGAAAGTATAAAAGAACTAGTTTAATGAGTCGTGAAAGGAACTGCCGTTGTCTTATAATATATATTTTGTATTTTTTACAAAAAAGTTCAAGTGCGTCATATCAGGTGATCTAGTGGGTCACACTTATACTTATAATATAGTCACACTGAAATCAGCCTGTCATAATGAGCAGAAACATTCCGAAATACCAAGAATGTGAATAGTAAGGGATTTTGAAGATTCAGTGAATTACACTGAAGTGAGTGTTGACTCCATTTTGTAATGAATTAATTTGTAAATATCCTTCGTTATTGTCAATTAGTAAATGGTGAACAGTTTGAAGATTTTTCGCGATGAACTCTTTCGGCAATATGATTTTCATCATTTGTTTTCATATTGCCCACAAAAAAAAATGAAACAGTTGATTGGTAAGAAATGGCTGATACAATCCCCGAAAATTAACAAAACTCAGATACATAACTGGAATGCCAAGCAAACTAATTCCTACTTCTGCTTGAAAAAAGTTGTTGTATCTTTTCGGTGGGGAGTGATGTCAATTTATCATTTCATTTATCGAAAAGAACTAGATAGCTTGTTAAAATAATATTTTTAGTTATCATATTTACCTGACTAGTAGATAAGGCAACAGTGAAATTGATTTCTGGATATTTCAGACCCGGGTATCTAGCAGAGGTTTCTCTGTTATAAATAAGGCCAATATTGTATCTAGACTATGTTTGATTTTTCTTTCTTTTGAAGGTGAAACACGTATCGACGTGTTGGAAACAACGGTTTGGTGTTGGAATAGAATTCCATTAATAATAATTACTACACCAAAGTTTCCAAACAGTGCATCACAAATATCGAAAAGTTCACGTAAACTCTTCCAATTAGATTATATGATACCCACTTTCCAAAGTCACAAGCTAAATTGAATTGTGAAAAGTTGCAAATTAGGAAAGAGTGCCATTCGAAAGAAATATCTTGAACTTAAGTATGTGAAGATCTAATTTCAGTAGAATTTTGATGATTCTCTTGATAAGATTGAATTCATTGCATTCATTTTTCCTCAATAAAACTTTCAAAATAATAACAATTATCTACTAGAATCAATTTATGCAAACATTATTCCGTTCACGTTTTCTACATATTAATCATGGCCTTTCACTTTGAAAATTCATATTTCGTCAGATAATGTTATGTTGAAAACTTGAAAAGAAGTTTTTTCTCCAATATTACTCGTCAGGAGTACTGCAATACCTCTCCTATGAAACCAACGTTGATTCAAAATCATTTATTCACAACCAATCCTGCCACCGCCGTATTTTTGACTATAAATTTCCAGTCATAATCAAAATAGGCAATACAATCAGTATTCATTTTAAAATCGTTTGTCAAACTTGCTGGGGAATCGAAATTAATTTGGTGTCAACTTCATCCGATTACAATTTATTTCGATGTTGTGTTTCAAAGAGATTGGGGTGTTGATTAATATTGGAAATTAATTTGATATTTGAACAGCTTATTACGAATCGATTCTTCCACTGGGAAATAGCTCTCATTCATATTAATTTGTTTATTATTATTATACAGAGCTGAATATTGATGTGTTTAGAATGTGGTAACTGCGGCATAATGTAGTTGAGAATATAATTTACCCGTATTCTTAGAAAAGAAAAAATTGCAATTGATGAAAATACATTCATCTTTATGGAGTCAAAGTTCCCTTAGGAAAACATCAAATATTCAAATCATTCCAATGATTGTGTGGCCATTAAAATGAATTATTCAGATGAAGATCCAAAACATGTACCTCCCTCGAAGTTTCTATATAGTAGGAACTGGGAAAAACTACTTTCCTGGCGATGAGTATGACGAACATTCAGTTTCATTAGGAGGACTTTGTTGAAACTGTCCTCGTTAACGAAATCCTTGCCAAAGCTCCTGATTAGAAGAAAGCAATGAAGTTATCACGAACAGGCTAGTTTTGGAGTGTTACTTCTTGTCAGTACAGGACAGATACAACCAGTTTAGGACAGTGACTTTTTGAAACCCATATATTCCTAATATTTTTGACTCACCTGTACAGCTTGTATCATAATACAACATATGATCTGGAGGAAAATAAAACTGAAATCTATGCAAATATGGTATTTTCTTCTGTTAGGATTCTATATTTTGAAATGAACAATGAGATACTGACAATAATTTGTAGAAATATAGAAATTGGGTGAATGGTTAGATTTCAAATGAATCAAATTATCAGTTGCATAAGAATTCATTAACAGTAATTTTTTTCCGTTTATTTTCCTGATTAGCAGAAATGAAATATGTTTAGAAATAGGTTGAAGAGTCGGAAAGCGATCAACGATATTCACATAGAATGAAATGCAGTCACATACAATGGGAACATAAAGAAATCTCAGATATTAGGAAAAGAATTCTAAAGTAGTTAAAATCTTTTTGGATTACTTGAGGTTCTTGCTAGATTCGATCTAGCAAGAACTTCAAGAGGTTCTTGCTACATCGAACTTTGAGTGATGTGTGACTCAGGAACTAGGCTGTCGATTTCGTTATTTCTTCAAGTATTTATATTACGAGTATATACTCGTACATCTTTATTTAATTCACGTAGATGAGTATCTTTCGGAGAGGTGCATATGACATGCTCAAGTTCAGATGACAACAGCTTACACTTGCCTCTCATGTGAACCTACGACTTCGTAGGGACATGTTGCAGATACCCGACGAAAAAACAACAAATAATCCAGCTAATGCCGCGCAGAAAGCTGAATTAAAATCATCAGGCACCTGTGAACGTCTTTGATTCGAAAGATTCTTTGTAAGTAACTTCCTATACCGGGTGTCCCACATTTTATGTGACAGGCAATATCTGGTTTGTTGAAGGAGATACACAAAAATGTTTCATACAAAAGTTCTAGGAGTTCATGAGAGCTATATTTTGATATAATTTTTAAATATACAGGGTGTTTGGTGTAGGTGCTACAGACAAAAATTCCATTTTTTTTAAATTGAACGCCCTGTATATCATTACATATTCAGATGCTACGTTAAATTCTGATATCATTTCATGTTTGGTTTTTAAAATTCGGTTACGGCGTTGTTGAGTTATTGCTTAAAATGTAAAGTCTTGAGAACGACTATTATTTTTAAAAATATCTCATACAATTATTCTCTCTGCATCAGATCACATGAAAATTAGTCAAAATTTTGGGTGTTCGACGTAATGATTTCAATTTTGAGTTGTGGAATTCAGTCAGGAATCATTTTAAATATGAAACAATTGCGAAATTGAAAGAGGTGTATTCGAAAACAAATCTTTAATCAATTACAATGTAAATAATATAACTTGATAAATCATTTCATAAGAATGGTAGGTACCTAGAAATAAGTCATAAAAATTGTTCAAAGTGATACCCATAGATATTATACAGGCTTCGAAACGTCGAATCACTTCTCTCGTACAAGTCGCTCTTATAATATCAGGCGTAATATCACTGCACGCTAGTCGAATTTTCATTTTCAGATCATCCACATTCAAAGGGGGAGTAGTGAAAACAATATCTTTTAAATAACCCCATAGGAAAAAATCAAGCCGTGATAAATCTGGGGAACGAGCCGGCCACCGAATTGGACCCTTATTACCAATCCATCTATTTGGGTACGTTCTATCCAGATATTCAGTAACAACCTGTGAATTGTGAGGAGGAGCACCATCTTGTTGTCACCAAATTATTTGTCGTTCTGCTATGGGAATATCTTCCATCAACTGGATCAAATCATTTTATAGAAAATGTAAATATCGCAATCCATTGAGATTTTCATTGAAAAAGTAAGGTCCTATGATGCGGCCATTGAACAATCCACACCATACATCAATACCCCAAGTAGTTTGAAAATTACTTTCGCGGACCTAGTGGGAATTTTCTTGAGACCAATAGTGACTGTTATGTCGATTCACAACTCCATTATTGTGGAATCGCGATTCATCGCTCCACAAAATTTGACTGAATATGTTAGGACTTTCATGTAATATTACCTGAATACAAGCAATGAATTCAAGTCGTCGTTCAAAGTCCGTGGGTTTCAAACCTTGTACCAACTGAATTTTGAAAAGGTGGTATTTATTTTCTTTCAGAATTCTCTGTACATTAGATTTACTCACACCGACTTCTTCTGCAAGAGTACGGATAGAAACATGTGGATGAATAATAATATAAGCCAACACATTGATCTCTAAATCTTCAGTTCTAACAGATCTCGTATGATGACGATGCTTTATAGTAGAAAGAAATGACCCAGGAAAAGTGCAATAACTCAAAAACGCCGTAACCGAATTTCAAAAACCAAACATGAAATGATATCAGAATTCAACGTAGCATCTGAATATGTGATGATATACAGGGCGTTCTATTTTGAAAAATGGAATTTTGGTCTGTGGGACACCCGGTATATGAAAAGAAGAAAATAATTTCATTTGATCGGGACAACCATCGATAGATCGGTTTTGGAGTACCAGCTCCTTGTCAATACAGAAACTATTCAAAAAAATAATAGAGAACTACTATAATGTTGAATAACTCTGTACGACATAATAACTCTGTTCTAGTAACGTCACCCAGAATTGAAGAGGGCGTAAGTATGTGAAACAGTGAGCTTATCTCAATGATCGGAAGTGGATATTTGATTTTTCATCCATAAATATTTGGAAATGTGCTCTTTCTGGTATTTTTGTATTTGTTCGGGAGAAAATGATCTTCGGAAATAACATTTTATGATTTCAGATAACTATAGTTCATGCTCAAAAGTTCAGTTGAACTACATTGAATCATTGTCTTGAACTTTTTATGCTCACCTATTTTCTCGAAAGAGTTTCATGGCAACTCAACACTACATTTTCAGAAATACTCACTCAGTAATGTACCAAGGATTTCACCATTGTTCAATAACTGCTTACCTGCAACAAAAAAGTATGTGTTATTCAACTATCAATCTAGTATCGTGTGAATTTTCACTGCCGGAGATAACTCTGTCGAGGATATTTTTCGGGGTTGCTGGCCTGTTCGCAGGTTTTGAAAGCTGATGTTTCGTCTACAACTACGGTAGACATTATCGAAGACGAAGAGGCAGGGAGACTTCGTTCTTATCGATGATAAGATGGTAAGATTTTATTTATGATGAAAGCATCGTTCATTCGATTGAAATTGTCTTGGTGTTTTGAATTTTTATCGACTACTCATATATTCTCAAATAGGAATTCTGAATTCTAACCAATATTTATGTTTCTATGAACGAGATAATATGTGTGCCTCTTTTGACTACATGGTTGGCCACAGCTGATTTGTCAGTTTTCTCGAAGCAACAATTTCTTTTGTGTTAAGACAGTTGGATATTCAAACTTTTTTGTAGATCAGAAGAAGAAGAACCCGTAGCTATAATGAGAAAGGTGATGCTGAAGGCTTGCTGAAGTTACTTCTCTCCGGTTTTTCTCCTGGATAGTATCGACCGCTCAAATTCAGCTGAGTTATACTCGTATAATTTGGGGACAATTGATAAAAGTGGAACTGCGTTCGAAGAAAATGGGTATAGCGCAGTCGAAATCGAGCAAGCAAAAGGAACCAGGAGAGAGGAAATCAAAGTATCCGTGCTGGGAGCATCCTGAAGAAACACAACTTGAAAGCAATATCCAGCCAACGAAAACTATCAACTAGAGTATTTTGTCCTCTTCGCAATCGTGGACATAAAAACTGGCAGATCAAGTCCAACAACTTCAGAAAATAGCTAGACAGCGGTAAGGTGTCCTTGAAAACGAAGAAAGTTGATAGCATCTCCATATTAACCGAACGTATGAAAAACGTGGCATTATTATCATAATTACCTGTAGAGTACAGGGCCAGTATTTCTGAATTATAAAAGTTCTACAATTTTGTAGAAGTATCACATGAGAAAAAATTTTGTGTTAACTTATGGTCTATAACAGTATATCCATAATGAACTTGAAAAAATCTCTTTTGCAGAAAAAAGAAATATTTGACTTTTGCGGGATTTTTGGTGTACAGTTTATGATGTTCTTGAATGGGAAGCTCCTTGGCTTTTCACTTCTCCATTTTCATACAAAAATTTCAGGAGAAAATTGAGTGCAAAAAACTAAGTCTGTGTCTTACAATATCTAAAAAGGTATAGATAAGGTAATGAAACAGGTTCTCTTGTTCCGAAATTTTGAAGTAATCTATTAAAGATGATAGTATTATATGTCAGTGTGATTCATATAATCACTCATTCATATAATGAATTGTGAATTGCTCTTATGGATAGAATCATAGAAAATATGTGGTGTTCAAAGTGAATGGGAGGAAGTTGATTCCAAACATTTATTATGGAATCGTAACAGATAATATTCATAGGAATGTTTGTTTACAGTTGATTGACGAAGTTTCACGGTGAATTTCATTATTTCCCACTTCCACTGTCTGATATAATATGACGATTATATTTATTCATATATTCAGCATTGCTGATACAATATGGTTTTATTACTAAAATAGGTTAGCATCAATATATAAACATTAGAAAAAACTAAACTGAAACACTGATTTTCATTTAATTACAATTCAAAATAGCTGTGTTAGAAACAGGGCATGATATATTATAGTATGAAATGTGCAGAGGGCTTCTTATACCTCAAAACTGCTGAGAGCAATAATAGTTGAGTCTCTTTATACACTTATTGGAATTAGTTGCTCAATATATAGGTATTGGCAGGGATTACTTTTAAAATATTCATATTACTAGACATTTTGATAGAATCTGTAGGTAGTTATATGTTACAAATCCTGCATTAAAATACGTTTTTTCGTGCACATCAGGTTAGTTTGTATATGTGTTTTTTTTTGGCTTGTATTATATGTATTCCATAGCGAAACTGTAGGTTTATAGACAAATTTTCTGGTAGCATGTTGTTTATATGTTGTTGTTTATTTTCTGGTAGCATGTTTGTATATAAAAATCATTGTACGAAACATAATTAAATTTTTAATTGTCAGCCAATTCAACTTTATTCGCATTCTGTTTACATTTTCATATCTGTTGGAATTTAGTGAAAATCTCATACATCTATTCTGTAGAATCTGTACCTTATGACTATTTGATTCTCTGTCCATAAAGAGTATAAATGAACAGTATTCAGAATGGGGTTTTATTATACTATTATATATCAATTGTTTGGTGTATTGAGTTACTGTTTTGCTTATCCTATACGCAAACCCCATTTTCTTAGATATTTTCTTCGAAATATAATTAATGTGCTCCCTGAAGGTAAGTTTTTCAACAATCAATTCAATATTTCACAAATGTTATAGATCTCTACCGTCAAATTGAATATTGCGATCAATTAATTCTTGTATTTTTCGTTTATTTTTTATTATCATGTATTAAAATTTATTTATGTTGACAACTATATTATTATTGAACCAGTCAAAATTTATTTTGAGGTGTTGGTTCAGTTTTCCTACTAGTTTATCAATATTATCCCCATAATATTAATGATAGTATAATCTGCGAATAAGTATAATTTACAATCGCACAAATCTATATTCAATATATCATAATATGATTTGAAATCCCTCTAAGAACGAATAAATGAAAATAACTATTATATTAAGCAAAAAACCCTGAAATGAAATCAAAATACAATAAAAATTAAATTATAGCAAAAAAATGAACAATTGAAATGAAATAAAAATCAGAAGATTTCAAGCCAAGTTACTTCACGACGTTCCAATTGTGAGTATCCACAATCATCTTAGGGTGATAACTGGACTTATTCCTCCGAGAACTATAGGTCATTCGAATGCTTTCACCTATCCCTTCTTTCCTCTCTCCGCTTCATCGGTTTTAGCGGAAGCTGGCCGTTTGGCGAGAGTTGGTCGTGTTCCGCTTGATTAGAGGTTTCCATATGTTGCGTATCTCTACGTTAGTTTTGCTGAATGTGTCGTTGGACAACATATATGTAGCTTCTTTGAATTTCCTCCTAAACTAGTGTTCCTCCCTATGGATAACCTCAGCTTGGGATCACTTGATCTTATGTTAATGAGTCCAAACATGCTCTGCTATTTCCGATTTGCTGGTTCCTCCTCGCTGTGTGTGTTTCTGGTGCTCGTCAATGTGGACTTTAGATTTACCCCACTCAATTTAATTTATTTTTATTTCATTTCAAGTTTTTTTTGTTTAATCATCCTCAATGGCCGACTAAGAAGTTTCGTAACAAAACAACTGTAATTGGGCACTTTCATAAATAACATCACAGACGATGTTTCATTTTTTGTATGGAAATGGAGAACCGGAAAGCGAAAAAACTTTTTTCCTCAAAGAAGTGATTTAAACATAGGTTTTAAATCAGTGAGAAGAACTAAACTTCGAAAATATCAATAGTTTTTTAATTATTAATTTGAAAGTGAAGAGTAATGAAAATTTCGATGATCATACCCCCTCGATCGAAAACGAGAAAGCAATTACCGTCCCTACCATTCAACATGAGATAGAAACCAATTTTTAATTAAAGTTACGGCGAATAAAATCGATAGAAGACGTTAAGGACGAGCAGCAAAACATTTATTAAAGTTGTGAGCTCACGAAGATATGAGGTTTTCTTAGTTGTGGAAAGTTAACTTCGACAAGGGACTATGTTATTCTGGCTAGCACTGATTGGATAATAGTAATCCCACTTAATTGAAAGAGGATTGGTTTGATCACCCCAGTCTCACCTCGGCCTCATGAACTCTACTCTTCGGACAGGACCGGCTCATAGATAGCGATGTCAGAGTTACCTTTTTATGGCCACCAATAATACTGTATTGAAACTTGTTTATTCAATGATGCATCCTAACGTTTGTAATGTCTGAAAAACATCTCGATATTACAATAGTTCGTAGAAAATTTGGACAAACAAAAACACTTATAAACACTTATTCGGGTTTTAAATTTTCACATTACCAAAGGACTTTCATAACGAATGATGGAATCGAAGATAGATGCAAATGATGGAAAGTGGATATTGCACATTCGAATATAACAATTCCCAAGAAGCCAAATCCAGTGTTGAATTCATTGTATTTTTCATATTTCACCACAATTCAGGTATAGATTCATTTTTGTTATTTTCGATGTGCACAGGAAAAGTGCTGAGAATATTTGAAATGATTGTAAATATATGTGAATATTTTTCATTTAATTCTACCGATGGGATAATTTTGAATTGCGAATAATGAATGAAAATATTGGCTCACGATTCTTCACGAACGCTCCGAAGATAAATAAAGGCGTAGCATTTGAAACTGTGACTAACAACACAATTGAACAGTTCAAAAAACATCCAACCCCAACAAATCTAATGGAGAAATATACAGAATATACGCCTACGTTATATAAATGCATCACTCGGAAGCGAAGAGGATAACCACTAACATAACTTTTTGGTTCTTTGTCACATCGATATCAGCGGAAACAAACTGGCTGATAAACAGGCTATAAAATCGAATTCTTCTACATTTTCAAAGAAACTCCATCACGCTCATGGCAACTGAAAAGGGCGAAACTGAAGTATATATAATTCGCTTATACTCAGAACATACTTGATATCCAACAATTTGCAACTGAATTGCTTCGCTTGTAATATATGAAATATATCAACTGCGTGATTATGTTCTGTGCTGCAAGACTCATCAACAAAATACCAAACAATGTATGTTAAATTTCTGAAAAAAACAATATGAACTGAACATGATCTTTAAGATACTGGTAATGTATATTATACCACCTCTAATAGCTAACCAGTTGATTCGGTTTTTTGTATATGAAAGAACAACATAACAACAGAACTTCATATTTAGAATACATCAAATCACATAAGTTCCGTTTATCGGCTGGTCAAAACTAACCAATGAAATGGTGAAAGCAATGAATCAACTCATTAAATAGTCCACTTCGTTGATTGATATTTTTTCTGAATATTATTTTATCTTTCATAATAACAACTTCACTTGATGAAATACATGGCGTTAAACATGGGTGAGATAAAGTTACTAAAAAATTTCATATTTGAAAATGAATTTTCGGTTGGATCACTCCATCTTGGTTTGGTATAACTTCGGAATAATGAAGATATCTTCAGTACTTCAACAACTGATTCAAAAAGTTAAGAACTCCATCAAATAAACTACTCTCAGATAGAAATTTCAACATGAGACCTTGCTAAGTGGTTTGATCATTTGCATATATACAGGGTGTTCCTTTAACACATGCTAATATTAAAGGAGGTAATTCTTAGACCCATTTTAAGGAAAAAACGTCCTATGGACGTATGTCCTAAACGCCTTAACTTTTGAGATACAGGGTGGCAAAGTTTTCAAAAATAATCAGATTTTTAATAATAACTGAGATAATTTTGTAGACATCTTTGGCATATTTGGTACTTATGTTCCATGCCTCAAGGCGCATTTTCTGATGTACAATTTTCTTAATTTTCTCTGCCAGTGGCATACGTACGATTTTTGGAATGTATATTTTTGGCGAAAAAAATACTACGCCACTGCTTTATCTCGAATTAGGAATTATTTTTAAAATCTCCATACCTTTTTGAGCACATTTGATTTGCTGGGTTTTCTTTGTCCGACGCATGGTTTTCGCTCAAAAAATTAAAAATCGCTTTACTTAAGGATAAATTCCTTAAAAATCTGATGCGGTATCGTGCATCGACGGAAAGCAAACTAAGAGATCAGATTTGTTGCAAAATAATTGAGGATCTAAAAGGTATTTGTTTATTGTCAGATGCACTGTTCTCAATTAAAATTACGTCATAACGCAGCACCGCTTAATAATTTTTGAAAACATAAATTTAGTTATCCTGGAATAAATGACGTGTAGCAGAATTTATTTACTGCACCTCTTGGAAATATGGAGTTTGTCGATATGTGATTTCTTTTAAAGATTAAAAGCAGAAAAAACAGCGTACTCACCATAGCAATAAAAAACGAATTCTCTGTATGTACAAACGTCAGTAGCTAATATTGATGTTGGTTTAAAGTAAGGTGTTGGTGTTAAAAACTGTCACAGCGCGTTTTGATTGATTTTGAAATGTTATTATTTATAAATATGGTAAATTATACGAATGCGGAACTGGCGCAAATGCATTACGTATATGGCCTTGCCGATGGTAATGCAACAGAAGCCAGGCGCATTTATCAGGAAAGATATCCTAATCGTGCCTTACCAGATAGCCGAACCTTTTCAAATATTCATCGGCACACTGAAAATATACGTGACGAGTCATCCTGATTTCGTCCAGGTTTGGAGACCAGCTCCCCTACCCTTTCGGCTGATTATTGGCCTTGAGAGGGGCCAATGGGTACACAACTGATAGATGACGGCATGAAGTCCTTAGACATCAGTGCCGCTCTTCACGGGATACCCCTACCTGGCTGGGATGGGATGGATGAAAAAGTTATTCATCCTTTAACGGGGGACATGAGGGCCTCAATCGACAGAGTGTCGGGGCCTTCTATATCGGGAGGGGTCGTCTACAGCATAATCTGTGGCTTCCCTAACTAACAGGTTTTCATGAGTTTCCGTTCTTTCGAAAACTCTCTCATTCCTCGACTGAAAGGACTGCCGAATGGAAGGCAGCTGCAAATCTCTGAGGGTGGCTTCATTCTGCACGAACCAAGGAGCATTCACAATCATCCTAATTAACTTATTTTGCAACCTTTCCAAAATGGAAATGTTGGACGGAGCCGCTTGTCCCCAGACGCCATTAGCGTACATGATGACAGGCTTGAACATCGTGTTGTAGATCGTAATTTTGTTCTTTAAGCTCATTTTTGACTTTCTATTGATCAGAGGGTACAGACTGGCTATCCGACCCTCGACCTTAGATTTAAGGTACATAATGTGCGGGTTCCAAGTGAGCCTACGGTCTATTAAAAGGCCGAGGTACTTTACCCGCGCTTGCCAGTCAATCTCCCTTCCAGAGATTCTCACTTTTCTGAGTCTTTTCCGGGTTTACTCGGATCTTCCAATCGAGGTACCAGCGCTCGAGGTCGTCCAATGCTCGTTGCATGTAGACGACGCCGAGCTCCCGTCCCATGGAAGATGAGAGAAGAGCCGTGTCATCGGCGTACAGGGATATCTTCACTCTTTCGGACCTAGGCAGGTCGCTGGTATAGAGCGAATACAGCGTCGGAGAGAGCACGGCCCCCTGTGGCACTCCAGCGAGGATCTCTCTGTTGTCAGACAGAGAGCCCTCTACTCTGACCTGAAAAGTTCTGCCTTTCAGGAAAGACCCGATCCACCGGATCAGGCCCCGAGGTAGGTCGAGCGCGTTTAGCTTGTGTAGAAGGCCTTCGTGCCATACTCGGTCGAAGGCCTTTGAGATGTCTAAAAGCACGATATGTACCTTTTTATTGATATTGAGCTCGCTGATGGTATTCTTGACCAACCTTAGAGCCTGTAGTTCAGTGGAGTGATCTCTCCTGAAGCCGAATTGCTCGTTAGGCAGAACATTTCGGTCCTCAACTTCTTCGTTGAGTCTTTGCAGAACGACTCTTTCAGCCAGCTTAGCCGCCGACGAGAGTAGACTGATCGGGCGATAGTTCTGCGGGAACAGCTGGTTCTGACCCTGTTTTGGGAGCATGACGACGATCGCATGCTTCCACCTTCTAGGGAAGTGTCTGAGAGCCAACGAACTGTTGATTAAACTTAAGAGGTATTCGACGCTTTTGCAGCCTTGATATGACCCTTCAGCTCTTCCATAGAAGCCGGACGGATGTCGTCGTCATCATCTTTCCTGAGGAGTCGGTGAACCCGGTCTTCCAGCAGCATATCGCGATCGATGTCGTCATCGTCGTCAACGTTAAGTTGAAACTGACGTTCCATCGTGTCTGCAAAGGCTAACGTCTTGTCGGCGGGGGAGAGAGCAGTCTTCTTCCCCCTGAGCCTACGAGTGACTCGCCAGGTTTGAAGGATTCCAAGCTGAAAATATACCGGTATAGATGCAACTTAAGTGGCGGCACAGCTGTGGTGGCGGTGACGTGGAAATCCATATGAAACATGCGCCCTCTCGAAGAAATTATCTGAACTAATTTTATGCCAGTATTGATGCATGAAACTACATCAAATTTTAAACTGTTCCATGTGTTTTGTTTCGTTTCTATCTTTTTTGAGTTGTGCCACTATTGTCGCCGGCGAGCGATATATTGTTGGTGTTTTTCTTCATGATGAAAAATATCGACAACTGTTCGTTGAAAAGGTGAGACGAGATCTTTTTTACCCCTGCTCCATATCTAGTATAAGAATATACCTCCATATCGTAGTAACTGAATTGCCAAATTTATAACTTTCTGTATACATAACAGAATCGTTTGGGTAGATACGTGCCTCTGAGGAAATATTGTGATTTTGAAAATGTCATTCATTCCAATGACAAAAAGAGTTTGGGATGCTGACTGAAGATGGAGTATGATACAAAACAATGTCATTTCAATTTCATCAACTTGAAAATTACCGAAATGAGATGTTTCACTGAAAATAATTATAATTCCTTTGCTCCAAAATAAAACATTGACCAATTTAAAAATATCATATGGACCATTTGGTAACAGTTCCGTTCGAAAAACATCCAGTCCATGTATCTCAAAAACATAAATTTTAGGAAAAAACCACCATTAATTTCCCTCCGATATACCTCACTCGAATTCAAGCGAATTTGAACATTGCGGGATAGATACACTTTTTATGGAAAATTCATGTAAATTTATGATAACGCAAAATGTAAATTAAGGCCACCGTTATAGCTGGATAATAAGTAACACCTGTGCTTTGTAAAACAATTACTAAACAACAAATTGCCGAACAAGCTCACAGCCTGCAGGGCTTTTGATCTTCTGAATATACAACTCAAGAATGAAATAATGGTTTTCGCTGCTTGGAAGTTATGAGCTTTTCGCATAGGGAATTATAATAATGTTGCTTCCTTGATGTTTTATTCCTGACTATAAGAGAGAAGTTTCATGTAACGGGTTACATGAACGGGTTACCATATTTCTGATAGAGTATTCATTAAAAATGACTTCGAAACGAATTCTTCAGTTTCATTTCCATTGAAAGTCAAAGGAAAAAGTTTTCCTCCAATATTGCGCAGCAGAAATATTTCTTCAGTTCTGATAAGTTATCTTGCATAACTTTCAATATCTGAGATGGAGGTACCTCTGAAGTAGCAAAACAAACTTGACCGATAAAGTTAATTTTCACCTTCAGAACGAGAAATTATTTTCAGATCATGAAATTCATAAAAAGATCTCTTTTGACGTCATGAAGAACCGTGGCCCTCAAAGTTCTACATTGAACATTTCAGATTTTGTTTCACTAAGAATCTCTTCGAAGTCATGAAGCAATTTATCGGAAAAGAAAGTATATGAAACGAAAATAGCATCGTCTGATACCCAAGTGTGTGATGATGTTATGATTCAATGTATCATTCCAAAATGAAATACCAACACACGTTAGATATTTTAGTATATTCATTCTGATATTTTACAAAACATACATACCAATGAACGAATTGCATTCAATACTGGAAATGAGTTCAATTTCTCTGACAATAAATTCATAGCAACCACCCTGTATAATTATTCATTTCTTCCGTTGATAATTTTTTGTTATCAAATTCTATGTTCTTCAGGGTGATCAGATAAGATCGACAAAAATCCTAATCTTCAAGGAAAAAAAGGTTAACTTTTTAGTATAATCAAGCAGAAGTTTTGGTTATCTTTTCCTGGGCATGTGTTTCAGCTCAAAACATTTGTGGATTCTAGAAACCAAAATAGAAAACACGAATAAATATTATTAATTGTTATTTGAAAGTATAACATACCGACTGTCTTGAGGATATTTGTGATAAACCTTGATTTCTACAGTTCAATCTGATAAAGCCATCCTTCAACTACGGTAAGGATCCCTTTTTGAGTATGAACAAAAGGACATGCCAATTTGACCGAATTCTTCTTTCAGGTCTTTTTTAATTTTCACCCTCAATCATTCCTATTCTGCCTCCGACAGCCTACAACAGAAATCTCCCTCATTCTGCCACCGGAAGCCTACAACAACAATCATCCTGTAATGTTCTCATTGTTGGAAGGGTAACATTTATACCACTCTAGGAGCAGGATATTTTTGGAAAACAATGCTATTATTTGGCTAAACCACTAACGAAGAACCGATATCGTATTGCTGGCTGGTCGACTTGGCTATTCGTACATTCCATAACAAGTAAGATCTTTCCTCATATATATTCGTAACATACATAGGACCCAGGTACCAAACTGAATCTGTCACACACAATAAAGGTACAACTTGGATGCTGAAGAGAAAACCGTAAACCAAAAGTATACTTCTGAGCCACAAGCTTGTAGTGATCACCATCTACATTGTCGAAGAGAATATATTATACAATTCTCCGATGAGCTACGGCATCCGAATCTCAGTTTCAAGAATGTAACACGCATTTTCACTAAGATCGAGGCTTGTTGCAATGATTATTCGAGCGAATAATTACTACAAAATAGAGGCAACCTTATTGTTATCTTGATTTCGAAAGCAATGAACGAAGAGGAAGAAAATCGAGACAAACGCACAAAAGTTAAAGAGATAAGAAAGAAGAAATCGAGAACTGAGTGAACAAAAACGTAACAGAGAATCAGAAGAAGAGACGTTGGAATGAAACAAGAGAAACGAAAGAAGAACGACTAGGTCAAGAATAAAATATGCTTCAGCTTTTAGGAAAGTAACAAGTTTTACTCCCCAATGAAATTTCCAGGAAAATATTCTACGAAAAGTAGAAATTGATATTAATTAAGTCCAGCATACATTTATAGACCACGTAGGAACCTGGAGTTTCATGAAAAATTTTGACAAAAAATTGAATGAATAGGTCAACAATTGAAGGATCAACTCAAGCATCCTCACATGACTAGTCAGCTGGTACCTCTTGGGTACACCTATATTCCAATAGCCACGGACAGCAATAAAACATTGGCAAGTTTGAACCTATTAACTTTCGATTTCCATTCATTGTGTTTCGACTGAAATACAAGACAGCAGCCAACGCTAACATAACATGACGATAGCGAAAAAACACTGCATCAGCACTGGCGCTACGAGGTTAGATACTGAAGATACTCCATAACATTCTAGACCGTAGTCATTATTGAATTTGTGGAAGCTCTGGAAGTGCTATATGAATAGCAGAATACAAAACGATTACACTTTGCTGAATATGGGCAGATATCGATTGACTGATCAATCTAGAGAATCGACAAGCCCTAGAGAAATATGGAAAGTAGATTGGAGTGTAGATTTCAATCGACTAGATGAAGAATAAAAAGATGTATCAATACTTGAGGTTAGGTAGCCACTCAACTATATATACTGTATTGATAGGTGTGCTACAGTTTAAGATTGTCGATAGTACTTCCAGAAGAATCCAAATCTAGTTGAGACCTTTGTCAGGAGAACTTACGGTGGTGAAGAACGTCAGCAAGTTTGTAAAAACAATTTCTATATTGTGCGAGTATAGAAAATTCGGATTCTTCTGAGAAGGGGTGGCTTCTCTTGTTATTCGCAAAAACGTTCAAACAAATGAAGTGGAGGAATATGATGCTCTTAGAACAAAGTACAGCAGGAAAAATAGCATCGACTCGAGAAGATCGCCAACAGACGGAATTTTGGAAATGACTCTGGTCTCTTGTTATTTGCAAAAAGGTTCAAACAAATGAAGTAAAAGAAGTTTTCCAAAGTCAAATGGACAGTAAGAAGTATGATGGCAAGAGAAATTCCAGATCAGTAACCAGGTAGGTGCTGTATACATATACATAGTATATTCTCTGAAGTTACTAATAACATTTTTATTATCTCGAAGGGTTTTTGCCAGTAAGAGCCTGGACTCACAACAATGTTGTATGGAAGTTGCTGCCAGAAATTTGCTCACATCGTATTCAAGCTTTCATAATGATTTTTATATTTTCACAATTGTAGGCAAATATCATTATTACTGACCGCTTTCGGTAAGTGATACGTTGGAAAGGGATATATCCTCAATCCTTAGCTCGTACGGATTTTGACTTCTGAGAATTGACGTTCATGAGGAGAAAATAGCTGGTGAAGGGAAAAACAGATGTGAACAGAAAAATACCTCTGTCAATTGTCCATAAGAATATTCAGAGATTACTCACTAACCGTAGCTTTCCAACCGAACAATACCCAGCTGGTTTTTGTTGATCTAAAACAAGCATTTCTCCAATACACCAGAACTGCAATACTTTTCTCAACGTTTGTTCGACCAACGAAGTTGGCATCTTCAAGAGGCGGAAAATACAGTTTACTTCATCTCCTGAAGACTTCAACTTGATTGGGGAATAGCGATTAGAGAAGAGTATTGTAGTTCTGTTGTTTGAAAGAAGTGCTTGTTTTGCATTTATTCTATATCGGAGGTTCTAGTTCCACCCTCAAATTCAATATTTTTCATTACTTTCAATAAATCTGTGTGGCTGACACTGTCAAAAGCCTTCTCAATACTGATGAATAAAGATGCGAGTATTGCGGATTCTTTAGAATATATTAATTTGTATATTTTGAAAGCAGATTCACGATTGCATCTTGCATCGACTTGAAAATCGATTTTCAATTATGGAATATCATTGACTTAAGGTCAATGATGGTCACTATCTTGCACTGACGAGTGGCTGAGATGCCCGAAACCGGTCTGCAAGTTCCAGAATTGAAGGTCAAGTGTTTCAGATATATTGCCAATTGCATATGCAGAAAATGTTCTGTGAAGATTCCTGCACTTACGCCTGTCGGATAAAATTCAACGCTGTTCGTGGTATTAGCCAGCGGAGTAGTTGTTTTCTGATAGGCGTCCGTTCATTCAACCTACTGTGTAGGTATATCCGAGACTGGCTTGAACGTTTAAAGTTCATTTCTTTAGATTTCTTTGTTGTGATTTTTTTTTTCGGGTTTTTTATTATTTCATTTGCGAGTTCTGAAGCAACATTTTTCAAAGTGATCATTGAATTTCACTCAGAAATTGGTCAGATCACACAAAGATGAATAAGTAGATGAATGAAATGTTTTTATGGCACTTGAGTGAATACAAATTGATTTTCAACACAAATGGTAGGATAGACAGTATTTCATAAGTTATGTACAATGTAATCCTATGAGTAGCTTTGCAAAGAGTCTATTATTTCCACTGAAATGTGAATAAGATATTATGCTCGTAGATAATGAAACGAATTCCCAGAATTATGAATTCCGAAATGAACATATTTTTATTCTCCATTTTATGAAAACAAAAAAATTCCCATATTATTATTTCTTCATGTTTCATGAAAACACCAATGAAGTTTTCAAATCACAGCCAGCATGATTCTCATAAACCCATTGTTCCTACCCTACAAAGAAGAGCAGCATTTCATTCCACGAAATTCCTCTGCAGCGATTCCGCCTGAAAACTACTAGATGAACCTTTCCTCATATACTCAAAAATTCATTTGCTGCATCGCAGACGACATAATGAACACAGAGGGTAAGTAGGGCCTTATGAATATAAATGTCTTACTTAATTAAACAATATTACCATAGCCGTCTTATGTTTTATACTATTTTACATAATATTAGTTTTATTTCACTTTCATGAAAATTCTGTTATACTTACTTCGCGGGTAATGTGAGCTTGATTACTCTGCGGATAATGTGAGTCTCGGCTTGAGTGGCTTGATAATGGAATTGCATCTGCTGGTCGCGATTTCACGCATTTCAGTCACCGGATTCCGTTCGTTCTGAATATGTACTACAGTCAACTCTAATGAAAATGTATGTGTTCATTCATAGATTGAAAACGAAATGAGGTCATAAAATAGTTGAGGCTATCGCGGTCAAGGTTTTCAGTGTCACTATTTTTTTATTTTGAAGGCTGTTGATCTTTGGAATTTATTCATGAAGTTACGCTGGTGGGCGAACATGGAATGTCATAGTCAGTGGAGGTTCACAGCTTCTTCTTTCCTGTTGAAATTATCCATGTGTTATTGGATCTCTATTACCTTCCGTACCAATCGTCTATGGTATCCCTTCTTGGGGCAATTAGTTTCGTGTTTTCAAAGACAAGTCTGTGATTTTCTCCACTGAGTGCGTGTTTCGACACGGCCGACTTGTCCGTTTGACCTAGTCTACAGTTTCTTTCATGCTCCTTCAGCTTTTTTGCCATAGACCTCTAATCTCCGCCCTATATCTCTCATACCAACCATAACAAAAATCATTGAAAAACTGGTTAAAAAACGACTACTCGGATTCATAAATAAGCATAACATCGTCAGTGAAAATCAATGCGGCTTCCAGAATAATAGAAATACGCACAATGCTATTTTCTCATTTCTGTATAAAGTTCATTCTGAGATAAATGTCGGTGAAAAGACTGCCGCAGTATTTTGTGACATGTCAATGGAATTTGACTGCGTTGATCACAAAATAATGATGAAAGCTCCACCGTTATGGATGTAGAAAAGTAATTCACAAATGGTTCGATTTCTACTCAATCGAACGGACGCAAATGGTTAAAACAACTCAACTTCAAAAAAAAGGGAAATTAATTCTGGAGTTCCACAAGGTTCTGTGTTAGGTCCTATTCTTTTCTTATTATATATCAATGACATCACCAAGCTCAATATTTCTGGGAAGTTCACCTCATTTGCAGGTGGCACTACCATACTTTGGAATAATAAAAACACTTGTGAGTTGCACAAAATGATCTCTGCCGACTTGAAAAAAGTTAAAATTTGGTGTGATTCAAACATTTTATCTTTTAACTTAACTAAAACAAATTCATTACCGTTTTGGGGAGCATGCAGTCCAACTTCATTCAAAAGTCTACTAATTTTACAGAAAGGGCAAAAAGGTATATAGGAAACCTCAAACCTAGAGACTCCTTAAAAAAATATAATATTCTAACGGTAACTGTATCTGGAATCTCTGTGTTTAATAAATGAGCATGTATTAAATTTTGCTGCATCCTCTTTCCATTATAATACCCGAAACAGCAGACACACTCTGAAACTCACTCTGCCAACTAAAAACATATATTTTACAACGGTGGAAAAATGTACAATCATTTGCCTATGGACATAAGATCTGCCAATATGAATGACTTCCAATCCAGGAAGTTAGTCAAACAATTTTTATCTGATATATCCTATTATACTTTGGATGAATATTTTAACGATAGATTATCATTACTTTTCAAGGAGCTTCTATGTTGTTACTTTTCATGTCCACTCTATCTTTTATATCCTGCATTTTAACATAGTTTGTACCCATGCACCATTTTTATTTCAATTTCATTTGGTATGTATTGCATTTTTTAAGTATTTACTACCTCTGCTGCTGAAGTGGGCCTTTCTTGTCTTTGTCAACCTGTATCTTCTTGGTGAGTTTGAAAACCATTTTGAAGTTGTGTTTTCCCAAGAGTTTTCCAATTCTGTCTGTGACCCTAGTGATATTGTAGATACGCACGTACACGTGAACCTCAACCGAATATGGAATCTCAATCTGAGATGTTCAAGAATAGCAAACAGCATGACGGCAGGTAGGGAAGGTCGACCAGCTACACGTATTAGCACACCAAATTACCTTAGTCAAAGGAGATAACCTAGATTGTATACATTTCTGAAGATGCTAGCCACTCTTATACTGAAATGAGGTTAATTCGTCATAATTGGCAAGAATTTGAAACGAACACTGTTCCCAATAACCAGAAGTGGAACGTTATCCTCGACGCGCGTCTCACCAAATGAGTTGGAGTCTTCAGAAGATGAAGCATTTTCAGGAGATGAGGTTCACTAATTTTCTCGAATTAGTCGATTTGACAATGACCTGGAATGTTCCAGGATGTTTCCGGGCGTTCCAGTCTATTCCAGGACATTGGAAAATATTCCAGAATGATAGAGTATACTTTGGAATATTTAAAAATGCCTTGAATTGTACTCTAGATTGTTCTGAACTGCTCTAAAAATTACTCGAAGACAAAAATTTTTGCTCTTATATCTTCAAAAGCACCCCTTTCACGTGAAAATGGCAACTTTCCACATTATTGGGAACTAACTGGTTACCATTTTGGATGTTTCGAAATACTTCTGGATGTAGTAGAATTAGATTTCCTCGAACACTATAGGATGCTCTGATCTGTTCTAGATCTTCCTAGAGAGCAAAATTTCCAGCCCTCGTATCTTCAAAAGTACGCCTTTCAGGTGAAATTGATGGATGTAGCCGTTACTTCGAGGTAGGAAATCATAATGAAGAAAAGATAAATGGAACTCTCTATGTAATTTACCACTTTTATTTGTAACGAACGTTACTGCAGTTTCCTCCTATACGGACATTTTCAAACTTATACAATAAACTAACATTAGCCCTTATATAATACCCCTATAGGTACTAATAGAGGTAATTGGCTTGATTGAGTACCTGAATTTACAGTTTACATAGCATGTTCCATGCTATGGAAAATGATACTGGTTTGCTTATAGACTGATCGAGTTAGGGGTATATTATACTTATCGAGCCTAATCGGTGCCAAGATCTCTTCATATTTGCAGAAAAAATAACAATTCGAAAAGCAAGAATTTAAATTGGCCGCGTGTCTGTTGACCAATAAAATTCATCGTGTCTCCAGCGGTGTTGCCAAGTGTATTGGTTTTCAATATCCAGTCACAGATCTGATGATCCAATTTGACAGAGGCCATTTTTGTTGTTATTGTTGTTAACTTGGTGTGAATACAACTGTTACAATTATATAATTACAGAACGTTTTTTTGTAAAAGGTAGGTCTCGGCGGGTACCTATTTTGCTGCATAATCCGTGTCATTAGTTTACATTCTGAAAAATATTTTTTCAGGTTATTTTTGGATTGCCATGTTCTGGAGTAATACTACATTTCACTTTACATATTTTTGCTTCTCTTTTCAGTCACCATGCTGCTCCTTGGCCGAGATAAAATGAAATGAATGTCATATAAATAAAAGGGGCCTACTAAATATACCACCTACCTTTTCAATTTTTCATTCTTCATTTCGGCACTGAAGTATTGCAAATTTTTCATGTAAAATTCATCGATCATTTCAAAACCGACTTCTGGTAAGTTGTCGGGAGTCAGCTTTAACAAAACTAGGCTCAACATTCATTTTGAAATTATTTCAACAAAAATGCGAAGTTTGTGGAAACCATTGACATTAGAAACAGCACATTATCGCATACACTACAGAGGGCGCTGGCTGACTGGATGACAATATGCCTAATATACCAGTAACGTTGAATTTCTTATTTTTGGTGGGTGACATGAATACATAATTGATTTATTTTATCAGGGTTCATGAGCATTCGAAAACCATTTGAAAATACAGCTCGTTCAATTCTATTCAGAACTATATTCAGATATAACTTATACTATATCAGTTATCAAGGCAAATATTATTGTCCATTTTTATGCTTAATTCGTGGATTCGAGCGATCTTATTATTGTATATTTATTTGTTTGCAGGCTTTATTCTTATGAAAAATGAATGAATTGATCGTTCATTTTCTCAGGAAAATGGAGTACCCATATCACAATTTATTGGTTCATTCGGCATTGAAAATGTATGTCATATCGGATCCATTCTGCTTGTTTTTGCAACATTGAGTTTCTTAGCTGACAGCTCGCATAGAAACAATTCGTTTTTTCATCGAGTTTCGTTTGTGTATGTTTTGAAAGTGTTTTAGAGATATATTTGAATATTAATATGATGCATTCTTGTGCTGATTTTAATTGTAGGGAAAGGCACAGGAAAACAGAAAGCGCAATGGTTTATAGATGAGTTGTTTCATATAATGAGTTTAGGTTCCCAAAGGATTGAATGATGAGGAAAAAGTTGGTGAAAGTATTGAAAAGAAAGAACTACAATTCTTCTACTCTTCCAAAACTTTATAGAAATCATTTAAAAAGTGATTATAAAAGAAAGGGGAACGAAAATATTGAATTTGATGACAGAGTTTTTTTATTTCAATCTCAAGTATTCTCCACAGAAAGTATAATCTAGAGTTAATTCTGTTTACTCTATATTTTGGTGCTGTATATTGTTAAATAATGCATAAAATCATAGTTAAGGTGAATATTTTGTGATTTATCGATTTTGTGTACTGATTTTAGATATAGAACTTATTTGCGAACATGATTTTTTGTGTGAATTTCATTCCATGTGGAGAATTTTTCATCAATTGAAACGTCAACGGGTTCATATACACTTCCATAATTAAATTAATAATTATAGGCTTCGTAAATTTGACGATTTGGCAATGTTGATTATTTCTATTGTTCCTATTGGTCAATCGAACTAGAAGTGGGAATAGGGGCGTGACGTCACCACCCTACCACATGCGATTTTTAAAAATTAATTACGGTAAAACTACGGTACTTAGAGAGATGAAACAAATTGCTCTGATTTTCAATTTAAAATTTCTATCAAGTGAACTATGAACCAAAAATCATAAAACAAGCCAATTCGGATGTGCCAATTCAAAAACCGGTGAGTAAACTAAATCGATTTGATTATTTAGCAGGTTGCACCCGCAATGTTTATCCTTGTGAATTTCCAAGGATTCTAAATAATTGAGATTGTAACCCTTCCTTGCATAGTGCAAAATGAACCCCTCTTGCCTTGGACTATAATGGCCTGATAAAAACACATAAAGAGAATAACCCCATAAGACCCTATAAGACTATAAATATCAGAAGTTGACCCCTCTTATTTTGAAAAAAAAGAGGCCCTCCTCAAGTTATTATAAAAGACTCATAAATCTCTACAATAAATACTAATTTGATATTTTGGATTTAACCATTCCTATCAAAAGTCTTTTAACATTCGAACCATCCTGGAAGGAAAACATAGGATGAATACTCCATTTGTACTTCGGAGGAATAACTCCAATAAGTATTCCAACTCTATTCAGCTCAAAATATTGTGAGATCTCACTAATTGAAAACTAATTTACCGAATCGGACTCTTCAACGGAACTAATTCAGTTTTTAAACGTAGCAGTACTTTGACACCCATGATTGATCATCAGGGAAATGCCAGAGTGGAAAGTTTCGGAACAGTTCACTAAGGTAGGGAAAGTGTGATCGGATTTGCTAAACGAGAGAAAAGGATTATAGAGGATTCTCCACTGGACTACGCTCTCGAACTCCGGAATCGAGATTATGGATGGAGACCTCATACTAATCCACTTTTATTACTTGCATTTGATCTTTAATGCCTGAAATTTCCCTACCCTCGAGAGCCTAACAGTAACCTTCGTTCTGAGAGTTTCAGTTGAAATAATTATTGGGGCTGATTTGCAGTGGAACTTCCGAACTATACAACATTTATTTTTTCTGTTTCCATTCATGAAAAATGCTCTATTCAAAAACTCAGTTTCTCCTGTCGCCTCTGGATATTTCCTAAAATTGTTTCAACTGATTTCTATGTGATGGGTCATTTCCACTTTACTATTTTCGCTCCTGGAATGAATCTTGGTTCATGTACCCAATAATTGATAACACATTTTTTTTTCAATTTCCTGAGGAAATAACAGGTTGGAACTGAGATAAAATAAATGGAAGGAGTGGTGAGAAAACTGGCGCGAAAATATCAGAATCAGTGCTAGGAATCTCACTTTGAACGGTAAGGTTAATCCTTAGCTCGAACAAGTTTAGACCCATGACGGATATCGTTTGTTGAAAAGCCACAGCTGGTTAACGAAAAAACATTTCCCTCAGAGTTATTTGGAAAGTCCTTAAATTATCAATGATATGAAATAGAGATAAACGATATGTTGAGGCAGAACCCTGGTTAATTTCTAATGGTACGATACCGTGCAATGTTTCGGTTTTGTGCACTCCAGCAAGTTTTACCGTATGATCAAAGATTCCTGCACCCTGACTTGACAGAAGCAAACTTTTGCTGAGCGGGTCAACAATTGCTCACACTAAGACGCTAATCAATCGAAACCAGAACCGGAGAGTCCTACCTGTGTAGATATGAAGTATCGTCAAGAACAGCTGATTCAGTGACACCCTCATATGGAAAGGTTACTGGCTGATTGAGAAGTAATATCACACTTTGAACATCAGAAAACTTCAATCTCCACCAATCAACTAGAATTTCTTCAATATGCCATTATGTATGCCGTAGATGACTTTTCAGCTAGTACCCTACAGTTATGGTAAGGCATCTTTCTGGAATACGCCACAGTAGATTCATATGATGAAGGTTGTCGCAGTCTGACCACCAATCAGATCCTAGATAGATTGAGGAAAATGTAAATCGTCTGTCAATCTCGGGGTGGATTCTTCATTTGAGCCTTGGTAGTAGAGCACTGTCGAAATGTTCTCGAATTGATATATATATTACGGCAATAAAACTTTTGAACTTGCCATTGAAGTTGCTCTTGTGGCTTGGTATTCATGAGGCGACTACGGAATGTGTCCGTATCTGAAACTGGTTTTTTTAATTGCACGGAAAAAAACACAAGCACTATAGGGATATTTTTAAGACGCTCCAAGAGCGATGACTTGCGAAAGTAACAATACACGAGTTGAATCGCTGGAGATTAAATTCATCCGAAATAACATTCTCAGGAAGTTCATTTCACATAAATGCAGTTCGTTAAATGAAACAGTTCATGAACAGTGAAGTTCGAGGTGTACTGAGTTGAACCTCAAAACGAAAAGCAGTAACAGTCTTTCATGTATTTCTGATATGTACCGCTGATAGTGAAATCAAATGTGCCAAATCACCTGAACACCTTCTTCAAAAGTATCTATGGAAGAGTGACAAATCTCTAACCTTTCGTCGATAGTCTAGACTCTAGACCAGTGGTCGCCAACCTCTTCAATGTGTTGAGCTACTTTATTAATTTTGGAATAAACAGCGAGCTACCCACACGGAAGCCACGTAACGCAACGTAAATGAAATAATCCACAGTTTATTTATTATTATATGTATTTATTTTACTATTCAACTGGTAATACATAATACATAGGTACTAATATTAAACTAATAACAAAATAACTAATATTACTAGTACGTACTTGTTCATAGCTACATTCCTACCTATCAAACGAAGGTGTTTGAAAAATAAACACAAACTTTCATCCATGTCATCCACGTCATGTCACGTATGATTTAAAAATAGTTAATAATAACAACAAAAAACTAACGCACTATCATGAACATAAACATTGAAAAATAAAAAAGCACGTTCAATGAGAAGGCTGACACTTAGACTCATCGATAATTTTTTTAATGTATAATTTGATGCAGCCATTCGAATACAATTATCCAAATGTTCATCTGTAAGTCGATTGCGATATTTGTTCTAAATAAACTTCATATTGGAAAAAGAAGATTCACACAAATAGGTTGAACTGAATAATGCTTTCATTTTCAAGGCAACACGGCATAGAACTGAATATTTGTGTTTACATACAATAGGCCAGATACATTCAGTACTTGAGACTAACGATTTTAAGGGTATATCATTTTGAAACTCAATGACTTCCATTTCTGTTGCAGCGATGTCTTCGCCAAAGTTCTGCATAACACAATTTGCAAACTGTTGGATATTGATTTCCATAAAGGGTAAAACAACAAACTGCGCTACTAAAGCCATTTCATTGAAAACCTTAAAACGATTTTTAAAGTTATTCTTCAGGGTAAAAACTATTTCTACATGATATTTGTTGTCATAATAGGAAAATGCTTGGCATCGCTGTTAATTAGGTTTTGTTCCCAAAACTCCAGCTTTTTGATAAATGCTTTTATATCAGAAATCATTTCCGCTAGTTATTTGTCTCTCTCCTGAAGCTGCAAATTAAGTTCGTTTGATTTCTCTGTAATGTCCCCGAGAAAACCAAAATTTCTAAGCCATATTGAATTTTCTAGTTCCGGAGTTGGTTCATCGCGTTGTTTGAGAATTTGAACTATGCCAGATAGGACATCATTAAAACGTTTCAGCACACGTCCTCTACTCTGATCTTGTTCACAATTTTTACCACCAGTTTCATAACGTTGTTTAGTTTCAGGAAATTTCCACATAATGCTTGCTGATGGATAATGCAGTGGTAACAGAGAAATGGCGGAAAAGTTTCATCTTTACGACATAACGCCACCAGACCCTCATCACAACCCACCATACCTGGAGCGCCATCGGTTGTCAAGCCTACCATTTTCGATATTGGAATTTTCTCGGAAGAAATAATATTCTTTAAATGAGAAAACAACTCATGTCCATTAGTGTGTCCTTTCAGTGGAATGAACTTCAAAAGATCTTCTTTAATCGTAAAATCACTAAAAACCATCCTGACGAACACGGCCATCTGGGCAGTGTCAGTGACGATTTTATAGCTGAAACTATCTCGTCTTTATTTCTTAAGTTGGCAAATAACGAATCAGCAGCTTCTAAAAACGCCTGTTTTATCATTTCCTCGTCTTCATAAGGTTTCTTTTTTTGTGCAATTATCTGGGACACACGGTACGATGCTTCAGTTGCAGCCTTATTTTTGTCGAAATATTTATTGTTGTCCAATTAACTGCTTTTTAAACTGTTTCAGTTTCTCCTTTCTGGCGGCAGAATGTAGTGGATGAGTTTTCAAAATTAGAATGTACAGTTTTATGATATCTCTCAATATTTCCTTTTTTAGCAACGGAGACCGAAGTATTACATAACAAACACACATTTTTATCTTCAACTTCTGTAAAAAAGAATTGTTCTTTCCATTCCGAATGAAAGTGGTATGTTTTTACCTTCTTACAACTGCTTGCCATAATATTATTTTTGTTGTTCTCAACTAACCAAACCGCTGGACGTTGATTACGCGTTCAGTTTTAAACTGAGCGCAATGTCGCCGCGCCGTGCGTATTCATCCCGTTCAAAGCAATCCAGATCGTTCTCGAACACTAACGCGCTGGTCCGGCTGGTCGGTTCTAGCCGATTCTAGCTTGATGGCGTCAGCGGCAGATCTCTCACCGCAACGTTGCCGCTGTTTATGTTTAATATTATGACAATTAAATTTTTTTGTGAAATTTTCGGAAGCTCCTCTGATTTTTGCAGTTTGTATTTTTTAAATTAAAATCGTTGTGAGAGCTACCAGAATTGCCTCCGCGCGCTACCGGTAGCTCGCGATCGACAGGTTGGCGACCATTGCTCCAGACTATCAAGGTTGCAAGTAATGTTCGTGTATGAAATCAGGCGGATGGTTCTTTTCTGTATAGAATCCAGCAGCTTCAGGGTATGTTTAGGGGCGGAGCCCCATACATGAGAACAATACTCCTAAAGAAGTCTGATAGAACTCATAGAACCAGAAAGCGGAATTTTCTGTCCTGACATTATTATATTAGGTTCAGAGTCACTTATCTTTTTGGAAAAAACCGATGCCTAGGTTTTTGTGGCGTTGAATTGAATCTATTCACTTTCACCGCAATTCGAAATCACTTCTAGATCCCTATAGACATATAATCATCCAGCTGCCGGTGAAGCTGTGCATCTGAAGTCGATGTTCTGGAATACAAATGGAATGACGAAACAAGTGTTCTGTCGTCGGCAAAGCAATATATTTGATTATTGTTTTTCTTCATTAATTCATTGATATACAATAAAAAGAGTGTAGGAGACAATATGGATACCTCGGGAACCCTGGCGTTGCTGGTAAAAGTATTCGAGAAATATTCATCGACGGTCAGGAAACGTCCTTCCAAGAAGCTAGAGAGCCATACACAAAAATTATAAAACAAGCAATAGCATCAAAGTTTGGCCACGCGCAACAGCTCTTGACTCTTCATGTTTCTCGATTGCGATATTCCAAATATTCCAAATAAGTCGCCTGTTAATTTTTGTTTCCGAAAGCCATTTTGATGATCGCTCACGGCATCGGTGGTTCACGGCTTTCTCCATGATTTTTGATATCACTGATAGCAAAGCGACTGATCTATAGTTATTTGAAAGATTTTTTTTCCTTATTGAGAATGAGCTGCACGCGAGCAATCTTCCGTTGTAGGAATTATCGTCTTCTGGCCAATGTTTACTTAGAGCTTTTTATAAACACCTTGATGATGCACAGATTTCCATTGACAATTTTTTCATTCTGAGGAACTGAATGAATAATCGACTGATATCTGAACGATTCCTGTCTGGTGTGAGTTGGTTTTCTATTGAAATATACATACTACTTGTTTGTCTCTGAGATTGAGTCTTAAAACTGTAATTCAGTTTGAAATATCTTCCCTATTTTGAATTTGTTTGGAATTTGTTTCTGGGGAAATTGTGCAAAATTTCGTTTCAATATGGTATTCTCTCTACAAAAAAGATCCATTAGATATTTATGCAAGGCTGGCTATACAGGTATTCTTGCCACCCATTATTTGTGAAGCAAAACATTCTGACCTCAGTATGTTTTTTCATTTTGGAAGCAGTGTGCCTTATCCACAAAAAATATAAAAATCAATTTAATAACACCTCAACTTATATAGTACACGTCAGTCTTACTCCGTTTCCCTTCCAATACCTTCTCTAGCCCTTGCACAAAATTCTATTATTTTCAATAGCAAGAAGTTATTGAACTACCTTTTCATTAATTCAAGGCGAATATATAATGAAAAGAAATTCAGAAAGAAAGTAAAAGGATTCCTTATTGAGAGGCAATATTATAGTGTGGACGAATTCTACCAAGGCTCTATCGAGTAATTTCATGTAGCTTCGTGTAAACAAGTTATGGAAACCAATACAAAATGGCTATCAGTGTTTATTATGAAGCATTATATATTTACATTTACCTAATATTCATAAATTCATGTTCTTATATTTGTATCTGTTCAGTTGGGCTTAATATTGTTCTGTCCGTATTCTCTGCTCTTGTCTCTAAGCATTATTTTATAGTTTATATTTGTTAATTGTCCCATATACATGTTTTACTCTACTAGACTTTGCCAATAAGATGTTCAGATCTTAGGTAATAAAACATAGTTTGATTTTTGATTGATTTTTTTTACTCTGAGGTTGTTTGGTTCTGTGTTTCCAGATTCGAGGATTCTTGAAGACGTCTTCAATAGCCAGAGTTTTGAATCATTTTATATAGTCAAAGGATAATCAAATTAAAAAAAAGTCAGTGCACATACATTCAGGTCTCTGAGAGCTAGTTCGAGTTACCGCAAGCTGAAATCTTGAAATCATCAGAATGCCGTACTTCTTTCATCTGATACACACATTCTCAATGATGAACTACCAAAGACAAAATCACTTCAACCGGTCGTCTTTATCAAAATCACGGAATGACTTGAAAGTAATACTGGAAGACCCAAATTCGGAGACAGAACTAGATGCTTCACTATCTTCTACACCTCATAAAATCACATATCAGTGGGAATGTTGGAAATATGGAATCAACTTTTTCGAAAATATACTTCTGGTTTATTATAACACGAAGCTGCAGAGGGTTTGAGCAAATATTTTGGTATATCTTCATTGAGAACGGAATGCATATGAACAGTACTTTCATTCTCAGTCTATATTTGAGTGCAGCGCGGCTAAGCTCTTCAATCAAAATATTGTAGGTTAACCACCATGACTTCATTATCGATACTATTGTCTTTTACTCAATTTTCTCAAAAACTGAATATATAACTATACTGTTTGAAGATGCAAAAGCAAACTATTCGCTGTACTGCAAATTGGACAGCCTCAAACTGTAAATGGTACACTAAACATGAGAAAATGATATTTTGATTATAACACCAATTCCAACCGCCATGTTGAACCAATTGTCGATATCAAAGCAAAGCTGTCAAGCGTTAAGGGGCAGCCGCTTCCACAGAGCTTCGACTGTCGCCCGCTACACTTCAATTGACCAATGAGAAACGTTTACTACAATACTTCACTTCCCCGTTTCTCTGTTGCCAGGATTTGTCGCTTTGTAATTGAATAATTTCAAATACAAAAATAAAAATAGGATGAGAATAAAACGATTCATTAATGCAATTGATTCATTAATTGGACCATTCGAATTTTTTGTTATTTCCAATAGTTAGAGCAATTCATCAGAATCTTCGCGATGAATTCAAAAAGTGGTTAACCCTATAAGGGTTATATACATTAGGTTATGCATACGATTAAAACCTTCAAATATTTTTGTTTTTAATATTATCGAATTATTTAAATACGTTATCGTAATATAATTCAAAATTCCAGTAATACACCGTATAGAAAAATTCGAAATATACCCTATTCTAAAAATATACCATTTGGTATATTCCAGGGGTGTCGATCGCGATCGACCGGTTGATCGCGACCATTAGTCCAGTCGATCGTGGCAAGGCAAAAAATATAAATAAATAGACCAGACTACGCAACGTGATTTGGACTGGCAATGTGATTAAGCTTTCTTGGCCGATTTTACTGGAAAACTGAGTACATTAAATCTGAATCTACAAGGCAAGAATAAAACATTAACAGAAATGATGAGTTCTATTGCAACATTTCAAAGTCAAACAGCGTCTATGATAGTTGACATAGAGAAGACAAAATTTTAACAATTTGTAAACATCAAGGATCATATGGAAAAACATCCTACCAACAATTTCATTTCTGAGAAGTACACGACAGAAATTAGAGCAGTGATAACAGACTTCGAAATTCGCTTTAGTGATTTCAAAAAAATTGAGAAATTGGTTCAATTCATAAGTTATTCGTTTGATGATTCCATTGATCATAGTGATATCTATGAAGTGGCTACAAAATTCGCAGATATAATTCGAATGGAGCACATTATGTTACAAAACGAAATTATTACTCTGCGCTGCGACATATTTCTAAAAGCAAGGTCATCCTCAGGTTGAGATTTCTGGGCATTGGTTTTCAATGTTGAACAACTTCATTCGTGTTTTGGTTCAACATATTTATGTGAGTCAGCATTTTCCTACTCAAAACAAACAAAAAATTAACACTGTTCTTGCTTGACAGAAGCTCATACATTGAATTCTTTAAGGTTGGCAATTTCCAACTACAAACCAGATTATGCTAAACTAGTGGAAGATACTGTGACGCCATGCTCACACTAATAAATAGATAGGACCTATAAATGTTGATTTAACATCATCAACTCAGACTTCCAATCCAAAGTATTAAGTAAATTTGAGAAAACAATCTCATATGTGATACGAAAAGGAATTCCTAAAACTGTTCAATAAAAAATATTTTATGATTGTGTACTTAACATTATGCTGTTTCATTTAGGATTTCAAGAAGTACGAGAGAGGTAGATCACACAGGGTTTCGTCAGTAAACAGTATATTTTATGTCTAATCAAGTTGGCCACCCCATATTCAATCGACAATATTCTAAGAATATTCACGTGAGAATAATCCAGTTATGGACATTCTATGCACATTCTTCTGGGAATAATCCTGCCATATTCATTCAAACATATTCAATGAATATTCTAAGGGCATGTATATATTCCAAGAATATTCTATGAATATCTTATTCTCTGTGGGTTACTGTAAATTGTTTGTTGAATAATGAGACCTCGTTGATGGATTGTTCAAATTTTGCAAATAAAAATAGTATTTCTTAACCCTTTTCACTGAGACAGGAGACATTCTTTGTTACAAGGACTCTCATATTTCACCCAAGGATGTACGATTAAATTCATCACTTATCTACTGGCCATTCAAATCGTCCAAGTCGGTAGTAGATAGTTCAGTAACAATCTACTAATTATAACATTATTCCTGAAATTGAACAAAATTAATGGCATTGTATACTTTTATGTTCTGCGACAAACAGCGTTGACAGTTCCAGTTCCAGTCGTAAACACTGATAAATATGGGTTGCATTCCGGTAATATAATCAGTGACAAGTGGTGTTGAAAGTGAAATAAATCCCAGTTAGTATTGGTAGCGGTGCCAATTAAAGCCGTACCTGGTCGAAATACACTAGGGTGAAATAATAATAACGACAGCCATTTGTAACGCAATGAAATATTCACAGAGGGAATGGGCCGCATAAATCAAGAAACACTATGCTTTTATTCCATAAGCCACCTGACTTGTATCGTAATGAGGAGAAATGTACTGCTACGGATAATGTATATCGCCTTTTAGAGGGCCGTTTTTTATTGGCTGCAGAGTTTTCTAGGAAGCGCACGATTTCGAAAAGCAAGAAAGAATTTAACTTACTGACGTTGCTTACATCAATTTCATTCCATTCCATTCAATTTCAAAGATGAAAAAATTTAAAGTACGTTTCGAGGGGATAGTTCACAACAAAATGTATGCAATGCGTTCATGATATAAAACATGAGGTTCGTTCCAACCTTGAGTCACAAACAGATTTCCAACTGTTTGTGAATCGTTGACAAAGCGCATGTCTGGTAAATATTGGGTTCTGATTAATTTGAAATTTCTGATTGGAACAGCTGATAGTTCAACTGAAGTTTGGCATGGAATTTCAACATAACCTTAAAAAATAATTTGGGAAAGAAAGTTTTTGGCTTTCTACTACTCCATCTTAATACAAAAAAAGGGGATGAGGGAATCTTCCAAAGAAAGGAAGGAAGTAATCAATTTGAAAATAAGTAACTCTATACATGGATGTGTAGATCATGCAAAGAAGTAACTTTCAGACACAAACTGAAAGAAAGTCCTCCTGAAACAGCTACTTTCATATAAACATTGAATTACACGAAAGAAAAAATTCTTTCGAAACAAATACTTCTATATGAACACTGAATTATACAGAAGATACTTTTCTCTATTCAGTTTGTATATCGAACATTCGTGGAGGAATAAGAATCAGATATCATTCACATGAGTTCTACTTTGAATGAATGGTAATAAATTGTACTCACATGGAACACTGTCACCCTAACTGGTAGTTAGGTAGTAGTAGAAAGCCAAAAACTTTCTTTCCCAAAAAAAAAAAAAACATATTAGTGACTTTTTAAATAATCCTCCCAATGAAGTTTATTTAATGACCAAGGTTGTTATTGTATTTGGGATTGCAGGAGCTTGTCGAATTGTGAAATCAGCCAGGTAATATTAGATGATATTGAAGATTCGGGAATGTTATTGATTGTGAAACTCAAGCAAACAAAGAATGATGAAAACAGGAGATTTGTAGAATAACTTTTTTCGAGATCAATTGCTCTAACACCAAACTGATATTTTTTTTGCACTCGACGCGCACCAACAAAGTTAGCATCCCCAGGAGAAAAAAATTGATTCTTAGTCTAGTCTGGTTAGTCCTTATACACTAAAATTTGTTACCTGGGGTTGTATACCTGAAGTCCAATATGTAATTTCTCTTTTTGAAAAGATTTACGAAGTGCTTCCCTAAACTTGCATTTTCCAATTATCTTGTCAACTATATCTGGGTTAAAACCGTTTGCTTCAGTTACATACCGAATCGGTCTCTTTTCATTGTCGTACTTATCTTTCTTTAAAGTAAAAGTTATTAACCTGTGTACCAGAAATTGCAGTACCGCCATTTTGTGTTGTGGACAATGATTCGAGTCATTGGAAATGTATCTGAAAGTGCCCGTGTCTTTCCTGTAAATGTCAAATTCTATTTTGTTCTGTTCGTTCCTTATGACCAATACATTTAAAAACGGCAACTTTCGTTCTTTTTCTACTTCATATGTGAATTTCATACTCTTACACCTGTTGTTTAGTACTGAAAGGACATTCCCGATTCTGGTTATCCCTGTATCCACTACAGCGAATATGTCATCAACATACCTGATCCAGACCCTAGGGAAGTGACTGAGCTATTTTCCAGCTTCCGTCTCAAACCTACCCATAAATAGGTTCGCTATAAATGGAGACAATGGGTTACCCATAGCCGTTCCTTCGCGCTGTTCATAATATGAGCCATTATATTGAAAACAATTTTGATCCATGCAAAGCTTGGTGAGTTGAATGTATTCTTCAACAGCTTCATTTGCTAGTTGTTCGATTTCAGAAGATCCCTCAAACACTCTAGAGCTTGTGATATTGGGACGCTTGGAAATAAGGAACTCACATCGAACGATACCAATAATTCGCCTTCTCCTAATTTAATATCTTATCTGCAAAAATATCAGTTTGGTGTTAGGGCAATTGATCTCGAAAAAAGTCATTTAACTTTCACACCAGAGGTTTCAATCTCATCGTTATTGTTAAGGAGATTTGCAGTTACTGAAGAATGTATTAAATTTTACCGACTGTACATAGCCCTTCGTCTAGCAGCAGCAAAGGATCGCCGCCTGTTTTATGCATATCGCAATGGAAAATGTATCAATCAGGTTGTGGGTAGCAATCAGTTATAAGGTACCTGAAGCTGATTGGCTAATTTTCTTCAACTTGAAAATGCCAATTCATAT
Source organism: Leptinotarsa decemlineata (assembly GCF_025532065.1). NCBI lineage: Eukaryota > Metazoa > Arthropoda > Insecta > Coleoptera > Chrysomelidae > Leptinotarsa > Leptinotarsa decemlineata. The sequence continues at coordinate 29,790,987 of NW_027412688.1, forward strand.
ACAGGTTATTCATTTCAAAGATCGTCTGCTACACTTTCAGTTGAATCTTGCGAGACTTGATGAGACTGAAGAAACATGGCGGTTGGAATTTATCAACGGTCGCTGAAGGGTGTGTTGATGAATCGGTAGCACACAGAACATAAATAGCTAATGAAGTGTTTAGAACGTTTGGCAGTGCTGAAATACACCCACACCCGATTTGCGACCAGGTACATCAACGGCAATTTTAGTTGGACTTTTGTTGACGAGGTATCCACTAAATGAGACCTAGCTCCTTCCACGGTATTTCTGTTGAAACGTCTTGTCAGTGACTTATTATTTGTAGAAAATCATGTATTTCAAAATGGTGACTCTGTGTCGATACATTGTTGAAACTTCAATTGAAATATTCTCCACCGTCAGAAATCACAATACAAATACTTCATATTCATGTCGAAAATGGTTGATTTCAGTAAAATGAGTAGCACCATCAAGAACCGTTACGAAATAGTTTGCACTGTCCGAAGTAGAAGACTTGGTGTCACATTGATATATAGCTGCATGGAGAATTTTTTTTGGATCTCTTGGCTTGTATTTCTCATTCAATGTCTTTTGCATTCCATATCAGCCAATTTTCGTTGTCAATTTCCAGAAACCATCAGTACAGGTGTTAAGTGGGAAAAACTACCAGCGTGGTCCAAACCGAACTGGCTGGTATCTCAATTGCCATAAAATAAATAACCAGCAAAGGAATTTCTGGCAAAAACATAACAATCTGCACTGATAGCAAACAAGTCCTAGTAGCCTTGCACACACAAAGTGTTCCTCAGGGCTAGTAATGGAGTGTCACCAAGATAATAACATTTAATCAAATCACAGCAATAACAACCTGTTTAAAAATTCAAATTTTACATCAATAATTTTCTGACTTCAACATATTGTAATAATATGTTATTTTCAATATAGAATGGTCGTTTTTTTCCGTCATAGAAAAAAATTGTGTATTATACACGGGAAAAATATTAGATATTAGCTCTCGACACAACCTCGAGCTAAAATCTAATACTTTTTTCCCTTGTATAATAAATAACTGATCTTCCCCTTGAATATGATCACTTGGTGATCGAAACATCGAAGTATTGGTAATATTTACCAATGTCACCAAATTCTCCACTCTGAAATTTGATATTTATTATTATGAAAATACAAAACTTCAGTTTCTTTGTCTAACGTAATCATAACGAGTGTTTTCCAGAAATCTTAGCTAGTAGAAGTGTCATTCGAGATGTCCTTCCATAAGTTGGAATTACATTTCTTATAACTCCCAAGGAAATAATTCAGGGTTTATCTTCTCTCATTGCACTTCATCCTCACTCAAAATGACCCCTCATAACTGCACCATCAGATAAAACCACATTCGACGGAGCCATTTCAATTGAAATTTCCAATTCTGCTGGCACTGCAAATTTCCTAGGGAAATCTAAATGACAACCGTTTGCTTCCGAAGGTTTTGAGGGCATAGAGCACCAAACGTCGTCAAATACATTAAATTTTCTGCATACTGCAAGTGTCTTCAGTAATATCCCCGGCCACGATAATTTTAATCTTAGAACATTTCGAAGTTCATTCCATAGGACAGAGCACTCAAAGATTGACGGCGGAACTTGTGTTTATTACTTAGAATTTGTTGGGAATTTGTTTTTCGCGCTTGTTTTGGAGTTGATAACAGTATGTGTTCTTTGAAGTTTCGTTCACATTACCAATAATATCATTTCTTGAGTTGAATCGGATATATTTTTCTAGAAAACTTTATTAGAATAGAGTATAATTTTTATTCGTTGATGGTGTCAAGTCAAATAATACCATGTAAGCGTTTATGGAAATCAATCACCATAATAACGAGGTAAAAGAAGAGGTATAATAATTTTTTTTTCTGGTAGATTCGGCCGTTACTTGATGAAGATCCATAGTATTTTCAAGTTTGTGGAGATCAAATCGTGAGGTATACGTTATGAAATTAATATTATTTTTATTATTATCACAATCAATGATAATCACAATTGAAGAGAATGGAAAAGTATCACAAAAAAATCCTAACAATTTTCATCCTCTTCATGAGATAAAAATCAGAACATTGCAGTTCAATTCTTCATATTTTCTCACCAATAGCGTCAAAACAGAGCAAACAATTCAATATCACCACAAAAAAACCATCTCAGCAAGCCATGATGAACCCCTCAGCTTCCGACTTCACCCCACTTGACCTGTAAATAATAATAATAATAACAATAACAATAATGATTATTCTCATCCATTGACGTGAGAAGCTATCAACAATCTGATGCGTTACTACTTCATTAGTCCATAGTCATAAAGTCACATAAAAACGAACCGCTCCCTCAAATCGCGTTCAGAAACAAAAACAAGGGTTTTATTTTCCGCGCCGCTAATTGCGTAAATCATGTGAATCCGCAAGTTAATTACGAGCTTTGTACTCTGCCGAAAATTAGAGTCCCGCCCGGAAGAAGTCTCCATAGACGGAAGTACTCTGAAAAATTAAGTTTTTCCGATTCATACCAACGGGACCGGTCTGGGTTATTGTGTTAACTGTTGCCATTGTGCCCGTTGTTGCGTACTGCCACTTTTACGAATCGTAATTGATGCTTTTGAAATATTCTTCCTGTTTGACAAACAAAAACTCGACTGCGGAAGGGAGAATGGCCGAGTTATTCGACAGTTGCGGTTCTTTTCTCCGCATTTCAGTAAACTTTGGGATTTTTTGTTTCTTTTTAATTCGATTATGCATCAACCTAGACAATAATTTATATACTATGGTTTTTATATCCACAATAGAACTTAGAATGTTACTCATATTTGTTATAGGAAACCGATATATTTCAGATTTGTATGAAAGTTATCGACAATGTTTTATGGTGAGTTTTATTTGTTCGGACCATTGTCTAATACGATTTGAAATCTATGAGAGGACAAATGAAATTAGAATGAATAGTCAAAATATCAATTATATCAAGCAGTAAAATGTGAAAATGAATGGAATAATTGATATAAAAGATAAAAATGACCACCGAATAAAGAGAAATGAAAAAATAAAGAAATAAGCAGAAAAAGAGATCACAAACCTAGCTACAACAATATTTATTCTTCCTCAAAAGGTTTAATTATGGGAAATCCATTAAGCCCCTAACTTGCAGAAATTTTCTTGGATAATCTAGAGAAGTCGATCTTCAAACATCCTTTGATTAAGAATTTCTAGTATTGGCATAGATATGGATGCCGTGGATGACGTTTTGATACGTTCATGAAAACAATAAATTCACTATTGAAACAGAAGCAGACAACTCAATCAATTTCTTGGACTTAACAATTAGTAGAATGAACAACAAACATGATTTTTCAATCAATTTATCATAAACAATCCTATACGGATAATATTACTATACATTAGGATTCTACTCATCCTCATCAACACAAAGTAGCAGCTTATAATAGCATGATTCACAGATTAGTCAATGATCTTCTTTCAATAGATAATTTCAATAAAGAACGTAATATCATCAAACAAATTGCGGTTAACATTGGGTTCATAGCCGAATTAATAAACAAAATACTTGCCAAGAAAGTCTACGCAAAAGCGATTCAAGTCGTTTTTCCTATTGATAAGGTAGATAATCAAAATGACAAATAACGGAAAGAGTGGCTTCATTTTTGAGGAAACGAGATATTATAACTGCATATAAAACAAGTAATAGGTTGGGAAAGTTAGTTAAAAATAATGAAGACAAAACATCCAAATTCGAGAAATCAGGAGTATATAAATTAAAGTATGGAACGTGTTCTGAGGTATATATTGGTCAAAATGGCAGAACATTTAGGAATCGAATCCAGGAACATCATACAAGCTATGTACATAAGAAAACAAATTCAAATCATCTTCTAAAAGAGAATCATATCTTCAACGAAGAGTTCGAAATTTTGCACATATAAAATAAATGTTTGAAACTGAATCATTTGGAAGCTATGGAAATTAATAATCTTAAAAATTCAAACGTTCTAATGAATGACCAACTGGATTTGAATAGATCACCATTATTGAACTTGTTTTTCCAAAAACTGAAAAAGAATTATCATTGCTGTAGATGTGAGGTGATATGCTTCAGGTAATCATAATTGAACCTTGGGTGGAGGTTTAGATGATTTTTTAAATGTAGTCTCAAATATGGTTACCTGTAAAAAATGAATATCAGTGTGAAAAACAACTGGAAGTATTCAAATCACTTGATACAACTACTGTGTTAGCGAAACATGTTGGATATATTTTTCAAATAAAGTTTGTGGAGGTAAATATAAATCGTGAAGCGTAGTTTTTGAAAAAACCAAGTTACTTTAAGACGTTTTTATTATTAGAATCCACAACCGTCTTCGGGTAATGACTGACCTATTTCTCCGCATTCACCGGTCAAGCGAGAGTTGACTGTTTTTTCGCTCATTGCGTATCTCTACGCTAGCTTGGCTGGATGTGTTTAAAAAGAAGTTCAGAGAAGCTGCATATTATTCGTCCAACGGCTCATTCAGCCAAACTAGTGTGGAGATTAACAACACATGGAAATTTATAATCAAGCGGAACACGGCCAACTCCCGTTGAATGGTCAACTCCAGCTAAACCGGTAAAGCGGAAAGAGGGAATAGGTGAAAGCTCTCGAATGATCTATAAATAGTCATCTATCTGAGGAATTGTTGTCATCTCACAATGGTGGACAATGGTGGATACCAACAATCGAAACATCTTATAGTAACTTGATTTGAAATATTTTTCATTTCTTCTTGTAATTTTTTGCTTATTTTATTTTTTTTTTTATTTTCATTCCTTGCCATTTTCGTATTATTCTATTTTCATCTCACATTTTATTGCTTATATATTGTTAATATTTCAACTCATCATTATGATCATATTTGTTTTTCCATACATTTCAAATCATATTGAAAAATATTTCAGATATTTGAATATTTTATTGTACGACTCTCCGTCTGAACTGAGCTTTATAAAGCGCAGGTCAAACCTTCTTTGAAATATTGTTCACATGTATAGAGCTCCGCCCCTGCTGGATTCCATCCAGAAAAGAGCTATTCGCCTGATTAGAGACGCGAACATGCCGTGCAACCTTGATATCCTGGAACATCGAAGAGAGCATGTGGATTTGTCTCTCTTCCATGAATACTTTCACAGTATTAGAAATAGATATCTTTTGCGAGGACAAATGAGCCACGGTCAGTAAGAGAAAAGTGGACTGCTCAATTAAATGCATTTTGAGTCTTCTGCTGAGTTTTTTGATGTGTAGGATCTGAATTCACTGGGCAGGATATTGTAGAATTCATCTACATTGTATGAGAAGCTGCGAGTAAAAACAGAAGACCTGTGTTCAGGAATGACCAGCACCGACCTGTTTCTAGTGGGAAAGCTGTTAATATTCGAGAAAGAATTTAATTTTTTTTTGTTTGTGAGGAGGTGCAGTGTCCTGTGTTTCTCTAGTTGCAGCAAACCTGATTTCTTCATGACCAGTGATATATGGTCGTAATTTTCGAATTCCAATAGAAAAACGAAGGCAACTGTTTTGGATTCGTTGAAGACGAAGGGAATCAGATCAGAAGTAATGTAGGGCCATGAATACGATGGCAATATGAAACTTTCGAAATGATTAGCGCCTCACATAATTTTAGTTTAAGTTGTTTGGTGAGTAGGTAAGTCCCGATTTAGCAACAGTTGCCTTTATACGTTTAAATCAAATGGCTAACGTATTTTGTAAAGCGCAGTTCAGAATCAAACCACAGGCTTAAGTTCTTTGCTTCAATTACAAAGGCAGAACGTCACCATTTATATGGATATAAAGAATATTTTTAACAATATCTCGCAATCTTTTCGGTCCAAAGAACATTACTGCCGACCTTTTAAAGTTTAACTTCAATTTATGAGCTGATGAAATATCAAAGATGGTATGAAGATCACGATTGATGCGTTTTTGAGCGGAATCAATTCGTTGAAATTTCATGTGACTCAATGAATTCAATAACATCGTCAACTACTTTTGAAATATCATCAAACCTTTTTTTTGTTATACCATGTCTAATTATTTTCCCGATTCCATGTCCGGTTTGTTTCAACTCCTGTTTGATATTGACGAAAAAATTTTGTAACATATTTTACGACGTTTTGAGCTCCAATAAGTCAACACCCTCTTGACGAACACCAATAACTTTTTCTGGCAGATATTAACGGGTTTATTTTCAAGCGATTTTTGTACAGGAATTGTGCATTCGGGTTCGGTTAATGGTTTAGGCGTTTCCTTTGTTTCCGATATTCCATTCTGTCATTTTTGGAACGCCTAATTGAAGCTTTTGAAATATGTTTCCTGTTCGACAAACTGAACTACAGTTTTGGTATCATAAACAGCTGAATTATACAAGAGAGCGAGCTTGGTAAATTATCGTTTCGCTAGAAATATTAATCAATAAGTGATGCAATCACATTCAGCATTTGATGATGTTTGTCAGCAAGTTTCGAAAAGAGTGACAGATACTTTCACGGGAGGTGTTCAAGTATCTTGGCACATTGGATTCCACCTAATATCAGAAATACGCGACAGACTGTGACTGCTCACCGTTTTGAGTTTCAATTCAGTACACCTCGAACTTCACTGTTCAAGAACTCTTTCATTCACAGAACTGCGTTTATATGTAATGAACTTTCTGAGAACGTTTTTCCGAATGAATTTAATCTCCAGCGATTCAAATCTAACATGAATCGCTACTTTTGCACAGGCACCACTCTCAGAGCGCCTTTCAGTGGTGCTTGTGTTTTTTCTCTGGCTTATATAATGAATAAATCTTTCGCATTATGTCATTTCCCTGATGCTTTCAAGCTATCAGTTGTCACTCCCATACATTAAAGAGGAGATAGACAAAATATTATAAATTACAGACCAATCTCATCTATAACATCTTCAAGTAAAATAATAGAAAAAATCATGGAACATTGGACTTAATGAATTTCTTAACAAATACCTCATCTTGTCTACTTCACAGTACGGTTTCAGGGAACATAAGTCTACACAGGACGCAACTCACGCGCTAACAAATAGTGTCTATGCATGTCCGCACCAGGAAATACCATCCATAGGAGTCTTTTTAGATTCATCAAAGGTATTGTATACCGTTGACCACGGCATACTTTTGACTACTCTGCATGACATTGGCATCAGAGGTGCAGTCTACAACTTATTCAAAATTTGAAATTGGAAATATAACAATCACCGAAGGAACAATAACATGCGGAGTACCTCAAGAGACGGTATTAGGGCCTATGTCATTTACATTATATATGGACATCCTCTTTCTACAGGAAAAAGATGGACAAACACTCAGTTTTGCAGATGATACTGTGATAGTTTACACGGCTGAAAATTGGTATGATATAAAAAAAAGCAGAAAATGACTTGAAAATAAAAAAAAATGGTTCGACAGTAGACTCCTATCGTTGAACATTGAAAAAACACATTACTTATCATTCAGTAGTCTTGACACTTCTTTTCTCCAATAAAATTTAACCATTTAACAAGATTTAAAAATTGAACCTGTGAAAAAAATAAAACATTCAGGTATATTTCTAGATTCACACTCGAGATGGAATGAGCATGAATATCATATCTTGTGGAAACACTACGTTTCATATTATTCAGCTTTATGAAACTCATATCTTATCTAGACCTTAAATAAAAAAAATGTACAAAAGTTTAGTGGAAACTCATTTGAATTATGGGATCATAGAGTGGGGAGGTGTATCACGAACTTACCTGAATTTGGTAGAAGTCTCTCAAAGAAGATTCCTCAAAATGATTCTACAGAAAGATCTAAGATATTCTAGTGATTCCCTTTACTCTGAAACACAAGTAATAGACATTAAATAACTCTATACCGAACAAGTATTTATTAAACAATATTTGAACAAAGGAAAATCAAAAGTACTCACCCATTCCTACGGTACGATATAGAAAAATAGGTATGTTTTTCAAAAAATTAACAAAACAGTCAGAAAAAAGTTTCAGTTACATAGCTCCGAAATTGTTCGAGTGCCTGCTGGACATTTAGAAAACGGAAACCTCTCTCAAAAAATACAAGAAACATTTGAAAATATTCCTAATAGAAATTAAAAGAAAGAAAATACCTAAAATTATAGGAGAGTAAAGAAAAATGTTGGATGCTTTTAATTATATGAAGATTGTACTTTCAGATGTTTGTTGTGTTTATTTTATATTGAATGTATTTTATTCAGCGACACTTTATTGTCCTAATTTATTGTAGTTTTCATTTATACAAAACTGGAACTTATCACAATTATATTATATTTGATATCTGTATCCTAATATGTTTCTCATATTATTTTCAAATGTCATAATAGTTCAATTTTTTTATTACAAGCTTTATATTATTATGTATGCATGTATGTTTGTTTGCTTGTAACTCCCAAGCTCGGGATCTGTATTGATATAATTATCGACATTATTATTGCTTGATTTATTCGTGGGCAGATGGCGCTCTACTTAATCTCCTTGATATTTCTCGATTCGTTCGTGGGCAGATGGCGCTGTACGTAACATCCTTGAAAGGTTATTTAAAAGAAAATCAAAGTAAAAGAAGGATTTTAAGAATTATAAGTGTAAGCGAAATTTTTTACTACAGATGAAATATTTAGATATTTAAATTGTCTCAATTACCATAATATGGATTTCAACACTGTACATTGAGCACCTAAAAAATTCAGTTACTTGAATATTTTAAAAAATTGAAAAATTAGAATTAAGGTGCTTGACATACATATCGAATCTGTCTGAAAAATAGATTTTTTTTTGAATAAAACTTTAAATTATTACTACTGCAAATTTTTTGCAACTGTCCGCCCTCTGTTGAAGACTCACTATACTACCTGCATCTCAGTATTACTATAGAATTTAAGAACTCAAACTTTATTAAGAGGAGTTTGAGAGGAATTTCATGTTCGTGCGCCGTCTGTTGAAGATTTATAATACTAGTGACTAGAACTAAAAAAAAATATTTTTGACAATAAATCAGACTGAAAAGTGAAAAATGAATATAGTTTAAAAAACTAAGAAACACGCTTTTATAGTATATGAAACTAAAAAGTAAAACATGAATATAGTTTTAATAAACTAAAAATTACGCTTTTGAAGAACATCGAACTGAAAAGTTAATTTTTTTTTTTTAAATAAGCTTGAAACAATAACGAACGAAAAATACTAGAATTATTGTGAAAAAAGCGTGGGCCATTTGTGCTATTTTTTGGTGTATCAAGCGCCAGTCGCTTTTTTCACAATTATACTAGTATTTGTCGTTCGTTATTGTTTCAAGCTTATTAAAAAAATATTTTAAACTTTTTAGTCAGATTTTCTTTGAAAGCGTGTTTTTTAGTTTTTCAAAACTATATTTATTGTTCTGTAATTACTCTCTACTCACATACAGGGTTTTACCTTCAGTGGAAGTATCCGTTTATTCATCAAAGTATATTGTACTCCGTATACTTCACTTTATATTTAAGTATTATAATTTACTAATGAATTATTTATTCATTATATTCTCAACCTTTTTTATTTCACCAAAACCACTATAAAAAAAACCAACCATCATTACAAAATATGTACTGCAACCCTTCAATAAAGTTATCATGATAAAAAGACGTTTCTCCGTCAGAATAACATTCGTTCTGGGACGCAATAGAGGGGTCTATAATGCCAGAAAGACCCCTGGAGCGCGACTGTTTAAATGGGGACATTCAAGCCATCTCGATGGGGTCGAAATCCAGATAGAATTATATCAGAAACTGTTCCCCTTCAATAATTAATCTGGAAATGACCACTGCGTAGACATTTATGTGTCGGAGCATAGCTTTTAGTCGCGTCTAGTTGTTTTGAACACGGATTCTACATTCCTCATAAATGTTAGATGGCTCATTAGAATATCCGACTACTGGGGCTGTCAAGGAATGCAGATTAGGCTAGTTATGAAAGGAATCTTGCAGACAGGGAATGCTGAACAAGATGCTGGGGCACCGAAACGGAAGGAACAACTCTGATGTAGAAAATATGTTTTGTCGATACAATTTTCATCGAAGGGCAATAACGAGGATTAAGTAGAATAATATTCCCCCTCTGATTTTGATATTGGGGTCAGTCAAAATGAATTATTACCGTCTGAGGGTCTTTGATGACAGATCATATTCAAGCATATTAAGGTCAAGCTAAGTTTCAAGGCGGATGCTACAGCAGAATAAAAAAAAAATAAGGGCAGCATATCCGAATGAAATTTCATTTTTAACTAAGCGTAAAAATAGGTACAAAACTAAAAAACTCATAAACAAAATATGTTGTGCCAATTACGCCCCTGTCCACATTCCACTTCAGACAGTTACAACTGAGCCGGAGCGGGGAGAGGCGAGGAAGGAGTTTCACATCGGCCCGACACAGTCCACTACAAGTCGAAGAGACGTACACATCATTTTCGTTTATCTCTAGCATATTATTCAAACATATTGTTGATATAATTCATTAAATATATTTACGTGAAATTTTCAAAGTTCTTCACACTACACACAACAAAATAAGTTTAATGCAATTCACGAATAAATGAAGTTTATATCAACGAGGGGATAATAAAAATTGTTTGTTTGAACAAAATATACACAGACGAAGGCAACAAGAAGAGAAAATCAAAAAGAAAATTATAGCATATATTCAGACTGAAAGTAAGAGTACTTGAAGCTGAATATAAAAAATATAGAACCAGAATCAATGAGACATCGAAAAATTTCTTCTCAAAAAGTTTCAGAAGGAGTCAGACTAGATATACAACGGAAGTGAATATATCTATTGGAAGCTTAATTTACACCACAACAAAAATACTGTCTTTCGATGCGTTAGTTATCATCATCAGAAGTCATCTTTTGATAATGCTGGCTCGATTAGCAAAAATACTGTATACAGTTCTGGTGTGGGAACAGTGATTTCAGAAGATTCATTTTAGCCAGAGGTGTCAATTAGACTTGTCACAAAAGCGTGAATATGAAAGTAAGTATGGAAAAACACGTTGAGTATCTCCACATCAAATTGAATCCTTAACATTTATTTTTCTCTTCATCAATCATTTGATTGATTCAAATACCGGAAGTGATTTTTAGAGTTTTCTTCAAGGATTCATGAAAGTTGAAAAAGGTCTCAAAACCATTAGTTTCAAGGCCTCAATTGAAGGTTGAAACACAAATCTAATGGTAGCATTCCGAAAAGAAGCTGAAAAGTCGACACTGAATGTCTGATTCCTAATTGCGTCTATGGAAAAAAGTAATACAGATCATGAAATTATGAATTGGCGCTCCGGGGTGCCTTCATCGACTCTAGTGGCGCATTTGCTTTTTCAACTGCAGGAAAAACGGAAAAATCTGCAGCACCACATCATCTGAAGATCTTGATCTGCCAATGTGCCCCCTTTCAGAAAACAAAATGTGTGTCTACAGAGGCTCCAATTGATTCAAGATATTGCCAGAATATTTAGTGACACGACTATCGTCAAACTCAAACCAGTCAGTTTCGTCTTTGACCAATGCGTCATAATGACCAGATTTAACGCCAGAACTACAGTGAACAATGACTGCTGAAAATTTAATAATGAAATCATCGTCAATCGAAGAATATTGATTTCATATAGACCACGGAAATAAATAGATTTAGATATCTGTTATTTTTATGACCTTCAAAGTGCTATTGAATGAAATATGATCTGACTCTTCAACAAATACATATCTTTAAGATAAAAAACCAAGCGAAATTGGTTTCAAGTGTGTAATTTTTTTTTCCACGATTCTCTCGATGTTCGCCTACACCGAAATCGAAGAGAAGCGTTGTTTCCAATTTCACGAATTACACGAGCAATTATCTGAAAAATATCGGAATGATCAGTAAATTGGTGTTGGATGTCCAGCTGCCGATAGCGTGCGTTACTAGTCATTGAACACGCCGCCTCATTTCACGAACCACTAACAAATATGGGGGCATTTGCACTCAAAACGATATCTGAGGGAAGCGGAAATAGTCTGAGACAATTGGGCGTACCGAAAGGTCAATGGTTAAAACTTCCATCCAGTTGAATGGAAATGTAACTCCAATCTTTGACGGAAATGAAACACTTACCATGATTCAAGATGAAATTTTCTTATTAGTCTTATTAGTCAGTGGGCTATGCTTGAAGACTGGCAGTAAACAAATCCAAAGAAATGAACTTTAAACGTTCAAGCCAGTCTCGAATATACCTACACAGTAGGGTGAATGGACTGACGCCTATCAGAAAACAACTTCCCAGGCTAATACCACGAAGGGCGTTGGATTATATCCGACAGGCGTCAGTGCAGGAAGCTTCACAGAAAATTTTCTGGTCATTAGATATGAATTCTTGATATGCACTGTATCAAATTCGAAAAAATGAATAAAGTTGTTTTTGAAATTCATCATCAGTGAAAAGCTGAATACATTGGAAACCATCAACAACTGAAAACTCATTCAATTACGGATCCATTGACATGGCAGATAAGCCATCAATTTCCTATCAATTTAGATAATAAAGGCATTGGCCAAAGAGCTACACGAACATTAATGAAAAATTTATAACTCATTATGGCCGATATTTCAAACTCTTTGATATAGATATAATAGATATCGTATTCAACCTTGTTATTTCTTATGGTATGGTATCCTATTTGAATATTTTGATTGGAGAACATGCCAATCTATTTCAAAGCGAATTTGGTCATTAACTCATTTCTGGACATCATTTCATGACTCAATACCCGATGATAATAGTGAATTCTGGGCCCTTGATCCAATTCACTTGTATGAGATTTGAATCCAAGCAATATTATTTCAAACATTCACGTCATTGATTTGATCATTTTTAAACTATGAACAAAACTATTTCTCTCAGGCACAAGCAGTTTATGTGGTTCGAGTGGCAAAGTGTCAAATTTAAATCTTCTCCAGTCTATGGTAAATCAATACATACGAATGTTGACGAATTGATTGAGAGTAAATTTGAATAGAATGAGATTGCTCATTTAATAAAATGTGTTGAGCAGCTAACAAATAACAGTAGTAAATCCATTACCAACGACTTGTAGAAACGACAATAATTTTCTGTTCACTAAGCTTAATTCCTAGACAAAGTAGTACCAATTTCATAAACATTTCTAACTAGATAATTTGTCAAAATTCCACCATGAAACATTCCTGTTGAACCAACAGGCTCATTGGCAGATTTAGCAAAAATTTGTTGTTGATTTAACATAGATTTCGCGTTGATTGATTTCAACTTCACAGTTAGTACAAAATTTAAAGTTGTTATCTAAGCAAAACATATTTGTCTATTCAACAATATTTGTTTGAAAATCTGTTTGAAAATCTGTTTTTCCGTTAATCAGCTGCCGCCCCCATACGAACGACAACTCTCAGAAGTTGAGAAACTTGTGCGAGCTAAGGACTAACGAGGTCTTACCTTTTAACGTGTGATTCCTTACATGATATAAGTATATTGATCTGGAAAAAAGTTTCTGAAGTTACAAAAGTTAATTTCAGATTATACAAAATTACTAATTAACAGAAATTAACCTGAAGAGTGTGAAGAGAACTTCAGCTTGTGAAAACCACATATCTTTGTGTTGATTTGACAATGCTTAAAAGAAAATCAACTAAAAGATATTTCGCTAATCGCAACAAAATTTATTTTTGTTGGTTGGAATAAGATCTTCACTTCTTGATTTTACCGATTTATCGTTTTTTTTGCTTTTACTAAATTTGAGTCATTTTGTAGGTAAAATTGACTACACGTTTTTACTGTGTAGAAAGTTTCACTTGCTTTTACTAAATTTGAGTCATTTTGTAGGTAAAATTGACTACACGTTTTTACTGTGTAGAAAGTTTCAAAAAGAGAAATCATTCATAATCGAATTTGACTATGAAGAAATAATAATTGTTGTTTGGTTTTCAATACACCACCTGTATTTTCATGTATAGAATTATTACATTCTCCGTATTAGCAAATAATACTAAGCAAACAAAATCATTGAACACCCTGAATGAATATTTTCACGTAGCAGCGAATTCGTACACTTATTTTGATGATATTTCAAAACCTATGATATTATTAGATACTTTATTTGGAACCAAAATCCAGACAGCAACAGGAAACTTGTGAAATCTAAACAGGCTCATCCGACTTTCATTTCCTATCAATTGTTTGATGAATGCACAGGGTATGGATTGAGTCCTCATAGCCGGAACAGTAGACCGAAAATAGAAACAGACTTCCGAGAGCAGATAAAAAAATAAATTCACAGATATAATTGATACGTTCTTTTACAACTGCATAGTGAAGAATTGGGTCTACTTTACTTGTATTGCACTGTCCTCTAGCCATCATTTCGAATCAAATTCATTTTCAGAACTGGGTAATTGGAATCAGGACACTGCTTTTATAGATGTTATAGTGCTGTCATGTTATTTTATAGTTAAGAAATGCCAATGTGTGCTTCCGAAAAATATTTTTTTGGGTAAATGATGCATATTAGGTAAGAAAAATTGCAATTGACTGAAAATGGACACGAGTTGTTCGTCAGAAGTGTATAGTAAAAACACGTCGAAATAAGTCACAGAAATATTTGTCAATATAATTTTCTGGAAGAAACGGAGAAATGACCAGTGAATAAACAGAATTTTTAGAAACAAACCCAAATATCCACTTTTTTCGTCAATCGGCCAGAAGTACTCATTTCCGGGATGGAACTTTAAGAAAGTAGCATACTTCCCGGACTGAGCCAGGAAGAATCACATTCTGGTTATCATGGTAAATATGGAAATCCTCATAGGAAGAGTTTTGATAAACACAGATGATCATCGCAAGAAACTGTGTAAAGCAGCAGCGATAGTGAATTTAAAAATGCGCCTAACGAAATTTCTAATGCCGCAACTGCTGCTACAGCACAAGTATAGCCTGAAAAATCAAAGTCCAGATACGAAAAGGTTTTTGATTTGTTATCAAAATGGATGTATATGAAGAAATGCAAAACTATTACAGAGGATGTGATTTGGACTTATTTGACACAGAAATGTAAACACAGCCAATTCTTCAGATGTTATCGCATTTTTTGAAAAGAATAATGTTGCTTATAGGAAAGCAAATAATTGGACATATCAAATGCAAACGGCGATTTTAGGAAAAAAAAAAAAACTATTGTAGGATATAGAAGTATCAACTCAATTCGTTTTATTTTCAGGTAACAACAATTTTATTGTGTTAGCCGCTGCGTGTAGACATAAATAACTAACAAAAATGTCAAATGATCCAAGAAACGACGAAGAAGGCATGTTGCTTGTCAATACACATATTGTGATATTTTTTTTTTTGTATTTGGGCGAAAATACCCGCTGTTGTATAGGCAATATTTATCTTCACAGCCATCCTATACTACATATAACAGAGTTGATCACAAAAAAAATCGATTCAGCATGTTAGTATTCACGGTTTTGGGAATGTCAGATCAGGAACGCGCTTTACATTTGTTCGTCATGACCTGAAAAGTAAAATCACGTGGATTTTTAATGTATTGAAAACATTCATCTGAGCCAGGAAATAACCCGTAGCAAAGCTCTATCTTCCTGACAAGTGGAGGCAAAAATATTTATGTTCGATGAAAAATATGCTTTTAGCTAATACACTAATGAATTATAATAATATTGGAATACCTATTCTACCCCAGAATCACACCTCTGTCGAAATAATACCGTCAACTTTGTAACAAAAATCATTAACAGTGTACCTTGATATTTCTTTCACAATTCAAATCAGTATGTTCTGCATTTCCATAAAAACTATATTCAAATGTTATCTGTACAAAAAATACAAAATAGAGTCGAACTGAAAAAGCTTCTTGATGATATCCCCACTCATAGAACTGTAGAACTGTAATCGGTTTTATTACTAGAATCTCAATCAAGTCACCTTGAACAGAAGTATTCGACAAATCAAGCAGCAAATTTTCAAAATAATCAGTCATTATGAGAAGAAAATTATGAATTGATGAAAATTATAATAACATGAAAACTAGTTGAATAGTGACCCAATCCAACATTATTTTTTGTGGAATAAGGAGTTCAGAAAAATAAATAGTTGATATTTTTCAGGGTTTTGAATAATAGTTTGTCACCTTATTGCTTGAAGGTCGGTTTTTCGTGTTTCAACAATAGTCAAAAAACAAACGAGAAAAATACTGATGTCACTACATATTACGAAACAAAGTTCACTCGCCACATCTCTCTTTTAAGTATGTTTGTGGATTGGTTGAAATTTGATGATGTTATGCATGCAAAGTCGGGGCGGCTTGCAAAAACGGCGATCGTTCATCGAAAACAGTGCATCATCACTTTAAGATTTAACAGAACAACTATCTACATATTGTTCCCCTGATATAGATTTACCAAGAAGTTCGCGATGGCATATACCTATCTTTTAGGTATCTTAATAATAACTGTGAAAATTAGAAAGCTCTTCAGAGGGAAATTATATTAATTCCTTTGAAATTGAAACTGAATCTGAGGTGAAACAAAATGAATTTGAACGTCCTTAAATACGTATGCAACCTACGTAAAGAAGAAAGCGTGCATCACTTCGAAAATTAAGTTGCATTTCCGTTGAGTTCTCATCTTATGTAGATATAAATAACCACTCATTATTGAAATTATTTGTTGTAGACATACTTTTGTTTTTGTGAAATTTATGAAAGATATTGAAACGTATATGAGAATCTACATCTCAAGTTTGGTTTCGAGGGAAACAAACTATTCCAAGCCACATCAGATTTGACCGAAATTCCTTTTTCAACTGTACGTAAAATAGTCAAAAACAAACCTCATGAACGCAAGACGCGATGTGATACGGGATTACCATAACCTTCAGATATTCATCTGATAAAATCATTAAAAAAACAATACACTGTTACAAAAGCAATGAGATTCCTACAATTGAAATCATCAGGAAGAAATTGAATAATTCCGGCCATAACGCGAGCTGCTGTGACAATACTCTTCAGAATTGAATAGAGAAACTAGGATTTATATTTGAAATAATAAACAAACGTCAAGAAGTTATGAAAAGCAGAAAAATAGTGGAATTGCGTGACAAATACTTAGAACAAATAACTGAATATAGACAAGAACAACGGCAAATTTTCTATTTGAACGAAACTTGGTATGACACTTACGACACAGTTACAAAAGGGTGGACTGATGGTTCGAGAATGTGTAAGCTCAACATGTCTGCAAACAAAGGATCGCGACTAATCATTGTGAATTGCGAAGGAAGTAAAGGATGGATTACGAATTCTTCAATATGATGTGGAAAAAAATTCAGGACTGCAATGTTGACTATCATAAGAACATGGAAGCTCATATTTATGAGGAATGGTTTGAAAACACATTGATCCCAAATTTGGATGCGAATAGTGTAATACTTCTTAACAACGCTTCCTATCATTCGCGACAGCTCACCAAAATACTGAATAAAAATTCGAAGATAGATGAAATACAAATTTTTTCAATGAATAACAAATTGTATTTTGAAGATAACTATATCAAAAATCAACTTCTTGAAGTTTCACATACAAAAACATTTGAAAAAGTGTATGCCCTTGAGAGTATTGCCGAAAATTATGGACACACCATACTGATACTTCCCCCCTATTTTTATGTTTTCAATCCCATCGAGTTGATTTGGGGAAAATTGAAACAAAGTATCAGGCGTTAAAATAATTTTCCAAAATTTGATAAAAATGTAATAGAGCTAGTTAAAGAAGAAGTATCTAATATTACCGAAGAAGGCTGGCAGAAAAGGATTGAAAAAGTAATTTTAGTTGAAAAAGACTATATGGAGATTGGACACTTCCATATCAATGGATGCCCAATAGGCTATATATATGAAATTTATTCTGGATTATTACAATGTGTTGAAACAACGATAAAAATAAAATAAATACAACAATAAAAATTAATTGGCGCTCCGGGGCGACTTCATTGATTCCAGTGGCGCATTTGCTTTTTCAGCTGCAGGAAAACCCGGAAAAACCTGCAGCACCACATCATCTGAAGATCTTGATCTAACAATGTCCTCTCTCTCATAAAACAAAATGTAGGGTGTCTCCAGAGGCTCCAATAAATTCAATGCATCGCCAGAACACTTCGTGACACGACTATCGTCAAACTTAAACCAGCCCGTTTCTTCTTTGACCAAGGCGTAATAATGACCACATTCAACGCCAGAATCACAGTGAACAATGACTGCATGAATATTATAACAGTGGTCTGCTAGGTTGAAATGTTCATCTATTTTGAACCTTCCAAAGAGTTTCTTGCTTCCGTTAGAGGTTGAGTCTTGTTTGAAAATCATCATTATTAGATTGACTGGTGCCTCAGCTATACTTGTTTCCTTATAACAGTCAGTTAGTTTGGCGCATGTTTGACAATACAGTTGATCATCACCTGTTAAAAATTCCTTTTTCAGATGATTTAACAATAAGCTTTGCACGGACTGGTAATTAGTCGTATTAGGAAAAGCTAGATGAAGTTCCAGAAATTCACATAAGTTTTCAGTACTTCTTGAACATTTACCACAAAGTAAACAAGTGAGGATTTTTCCAGCAAAAGATTTACAAACACAAGACGAGATGGGTTGTACGGAATCATTCAGTCCAGAGCGGCTGGGAGTATAGATTTTGCTATTGTTTTGCTCACGAAGAGTATTCAACAAGAACCCCAAGAATTCGGAACAATCCTCTTGTTGTCCTAACGAGTATCTAGTGGACTTCAAAGACTCCAGGAAATCGGTTGGAGGGAAAGATGATACCTTCTCACGAAACTGCAGCTGCATGAACAGTTGTTTGAGTTTGATGAATAAGCAGGAAACATTCTCGTTCTCGTTCATCATTAAAACTTCGTTCTTGAAATTCTTCGTCATGAACAACACTTGTAAAATGCTAATCATGTAATAAGTGTTTCCTAAATTATCCAATCCAATTTTCTTCTCTAGATTTTCAGGACAACTCTCTACTGATTCGTAAGGAAGAACACATTTCACAGAATCTCCATAAGAACCATTTCTCAAGCTGCGATCGATCCTTCCAAGTGAAAAAGGGTTTCGTAGAGGGATCGATTCGGCTCTTGCTTCAAGAAGCGCTTCCACTGAAATGGTACCAATTCTACGAGGAATGCAACTCATTTTTTGGGGCCAAGAATGACCTGAGTCCACTGACCGCACTGAAAAAGAAGAAGGTGGATCAATCACTTGTGAATTAACCTTGATTGGAGACTGATGAATATCCACATATTTTGGCTTGTTTCGAAGAGGTTTCAGTTCCGTACTGAAATTAGGGCAATGCATGATCTCATCAAAATTATGTGAAGGAGGAATAGTTCCAAGTACTGAAGCAGCATTGCCACGTTGAATAGCAATACTAATTCTTTCTAACAAAAAAGAGGTAGAACGGTGATCTTTCGTTGCTTGGCCTATTCTCCTTCCGAGTTCATGAACGAATAACAGAGACTCCGGGCCATAAACACCAAAAGTTTCAACCGCTACTGGATGGAACAGATAGTTGTTTCCAAGATTTTGGTATTTTCTCCTTTTCAATTTCTCGCCAGACAATGCTGCAGTTCCAGCAGACTTGGAACTTTCGGCTAGATGGGAAGCCGCGACCGTGTCAACGCAAGCGAAACCTGAAATGCCATCGGAAAACGAATCCACATGTTTCTAGAAATGATATGAAATCTAGAAAGGTTAATGCAGTCAAGCTGCTGGAAAATAATTCCATGAAAATCAAAAAATAAATAGATAAGTACTTTTTGATTGGAGACAAAATGTGAAAAACCAAAAACCATATATATATATATATATATATATATATATATATATATATATATATATATATATATATATATATACACGAAATATTTATTATATATATTTCAATTATTGATTATTGATTAAAAGGAAACTGTTGTAAGGTAGGATGCACTATATCGTTTACTTGAACTATATATGCTTTACGAAAATAAACAGACAAAAACATCTTTCAGATGTTTTGTCCTTCAAAGCTATTCCAATAAACATAAACTATCCATTTCAATCTTCAGCCACTTGTATAAACACGATAAAAAATTGGGATGCTCCATTGGTCTCGTCTGTGAGAATTATTCAGGGTTGTTGGAAGAAGTGGTAATTTGTCAGTTATTCCCAGTGGATTTATTAGGGTACGACTGACGGAAAAAGGCCGAGAGGCCTATTAGCGGAAAACCTGTGGGGTCGAAGGTAACAATTCGTGAAAGCCATACAAGTCCGGACTCGCGCTATACGTTACCGACACGCTCTCACTATATTTGACATCTGACGGTTTGTTCGAGTGGAGGTATTAAAGTTGTAAGTATGCCATCGAAAAAACCGTGATCGGAAAACAGCCCGGGAGATATTTCTATGGGGTTTTCTGAACTTCAATATAGTTGACAGATCTTACCTACATCTTGAACATTGAGAATATGAAGTGTTGTATTTAATTGACACTTTATTGTGAACAGTCTACAAAACTGCAACGCGTCTTTTGTTTTAGGATTCCTACACAACAGTGAATGAAAGAAGTAATATTTCACTTACATGGAACGCTGCCATCCTCTCTGGTGGACATACGATGTCTCGGCTCAAGACACTTCCCTAATCAGGTTTTTAGTACCAAATCTGAGTAATATTATGAGAAAAAACACTCAATTCATCGAATAATTTTTTTTGAGGACAAAACACAAGCACTACAGAAAAATCCTTAAAGCACTATCAGAGCGGTGCCGGTGTGAAAGTAGCGATTCACACTGGATTCGAATCGTAAGAGATCCAATTGGAAAAACGTTTTCAGGAAGTTTATTCCACATAAAAACAGTTCTCCAGATGAAAGATATCTTAAACAGTGAAGTTCGAAGTGTACTGAATTGGATCCCAAAACGATGAGCAGCCACAGATTGTCACGTATTTATGATATGTACCGCTCTTGGTGGAATCAAATATGCTATGTCACTTGAACACATCCCGTGAAATTATCTATAGAAAAGTGTCAAATCTCCAACCTTTCTTCGATGTTCTAGGCTATCAAAGTTGCGTGTGGTGTTCGGGTCTCCAATCAGGCGGATGGCTCTTCTCTGGATGGAATCCAGCAATATCAGAGTATGTTTGAGGACATACGTAAGACAATGTCTGATCTGAGCTTTATGAAGCATCAAAAGTTGCTCGGATGTGTACAGTTTTCTGGTTCGGAACAGTGTTCCAAGCTTCTGAGAAGCAGCCCTTGACATGATTGTGCCAAAACATAGGGGTATCCATTTTAACCTCCAACAAACCTATCGAAGCAGAAAGAGGAATTGTCTGACCTGACATTATTATATCCGGTTCGGAAACATTTATCTTCTTGGAGAAAACCGATGCTTGAGTTTTTGTGGCAAAGACTTGAACCTGGTTACTTTCACCCCAATTCGTAACTACTTCTAGATCTAGATCAGGTTGAAAAATGAATACAAAAGGTATAAAAATAAACTAAGCAATTTGATTGATTTGACTAAACATAAATATTATAAAAATCAAATTGAGACAAACGCGAATAATTCAAATAAAATGTGGGACGTTGTTAAAGAACTGACTGGTACCGAGAAAAAAAAGAACGACATTCTATCGATAAAGAACAATAATGGTGAGTTATTAACGAATAACAAGGAGATAGCAAATCATTTCAATGAAACATTTGCTGAAACGGGAAAAATTCTAGCTAGCCGAATAAAAGCGGTCCCTAACTATGCGCCAACAAGAACAATTTCAACCAACTCACTAGTCTTAATGCCTACGTATAAAGAGGAAATATACGCAATAATAAAAGAACTGAAATACAAGAAAGCTACGGGAAGCGATGACGTTTCAGCTGAAGTGATCAAGTCGATCACAGCTCAAATCACACAGCCGTTTACACATATTATAAATCATTGCCTTGAAAAGGGGGTGTGGCCTGAGGCATTCAAAAACACTATTGTGGTTCCTATTTTCAAAAAAGGCGATAAAAATTTGGTAAATAACTACAGACCAATTTCCCTTATCACGCATTTATCAAAAATATTTGAAAAATTGCTTAAGAATAGGTTAACATCTTTCATAAAAAAATACAAACTCCTTTCTCCAAATCAATTTGGATTTAAAGAAAACACATCTACCGAAGATGCCATTCTAAGTCTGACTAATAAAATTTATAAAGCCTTAGATGAAGGAAAACCATGCATATGCTTGTTTATCGACTTAACCAAAGCATTCGATACAGTCAGTCATCCGCGACTTCTACAAACTTTGGAGGATCTAGGTATAAGAGGAAACTGTTTGAAAATATTCAAGAGCTATCTCAGCAAGAGAACACAGGTCGTTAGAGTGGCTAACGTGCTGAGCAATCAAAAAGAGATTGAATATGGTGTTCCTCAGGGCACAGTCCTGGGTCCTATTTTGTTTAATCTATACATCAATAGCATATTCTCACTTAAATGCGAAGGGGAATTTACAGGTTATGCGGACGACACAGCAATTTTCTACAGGGGC
Source organism: Leptinotarsa decemlineata (assembly GCF_025532065.1). NCBI lineage: Eukaryota > Metazoa > Arthropoda > Insecta > Coleoptera > Chrysomelidae > Leptinotarsa > Leptinotarsa decemlineata. The sequence continues at coordinate 29,813,745 of NW_027412688.1, forward strand.
GAAACATGGGCAGAATTGAAACTCAAAGTACAGAAAGATTTCGCTTTCATAAAAAAGCATTTCGACCACCTTCTACTAACCATGAATTTTGGGAAAACCCACTATCTACCTTTTAGTGCTACAAAGTCGGGCATGCCAACTTTTCAACAATTAGAAATAGAAACTAGTGACGGTATGCTGACTATTCAATCTGTTGATAAAATGAAATACTTGGGGTTGATTATTGACGGACATCTTAGATGGAACCTCCACATCAATTATGTGGTTAAAAAATTACAGTGCATCATATATAAATTTAAAATCCTCAAAAAATGCCTGCCATATACGCAATTGAAAATCCTGTATTATGGCCTTGTAGAGAGTCATGTGCGATATGGCATGTTAGTATGGGGTGGCGCACTTCGGATCCACATCAATCCGTTAGAGATCCTTCAAAAAAGAATATTGAAATTGATTACATCTAATAATGGCAGGTACTCCTCCAATCAATTATTCAAAGATTGTCAAGTAATGGACATCCGCCAACTATTCTACTTTCGTGTGAATCTCAAGTATCATTTCAATGATAAATATCGAGTGGAACTGCCTGAGCATAATTATAATACCCGTAATAAAAATAGTCACCCTCTCCCGCTTGTAACGAAATCACTGTGCCAAAGAGCATATTCATACATTTCCATCAAATGTTATAACAGCCTACCTGAAACAATTATAAATATTCCTAGCAAATGGAAGTTTAAAAAGAAACTTAAAGAATTCATACTGGAAAACGATCGATGTAAAATCAATTCATTAATAGAAAAACATTGAAATCCACAAAAAGCTACTAATAAACCACACTTAATTTGAAATCATGTCACGATTCATATTGTATGTCTCATGAAAGTACAATTTATGTTACATAGGAAAGAAAAAAAAAAAAAAAAAAAAAAAAAAAAAAAACTGAAATGTATATCTTAGTATCTATATAGACTTAATCTCTGTTGTCTTTTGTTTTATGTCACTTATTCATCAATTTTATATTTTATATTGTTTACATGTCAATTTTAAATTAATTGTGACAAACGGATATATCGTTTTATACCATTATTGTTATGTATATACTATTACTACTTTATTTTATTATATTATTTTACATACCTGTTATTTTCCAGAAAAAAATCGTTTGTTATTCTCTATTTATTAACGAAACAAGTGATGCATCACTTATCGTTTGCCTTACTTTATTCAATTACTTTGCAATTGTGTGTACTATTTATTCATTTTTTTATTCGTGAATAAAGTATTATTATTATCCTCATTAAGGTATGCAACCTTCTGCTGCCGGTAAAGATGTACCTCCGTAGCCGATGTCCTAGAATCCTAATGGAATGACTTGACAAATGTGCTGTCGTCAACAAAGCAATATATTGGATTCTTGATTTTTTCCAATAAGTCGTTGATATACAATAAAGAGAGGGTTGGAGACAATATAGATCCCTGGGGAACACCAGCGTTGATGGTGAAAGTATTCAAGAGATATCCATCGACTAACGACTCTACCAATATTTGATACAATAGTGTACATTTGGCACATCAAATAAATACAATGGAATAATGTAAGAAAATAAATGATGAACAGACAGATTGAAAACTGAATCGTCACATTTTTACACATAAAAATATTTTAAAAATATGATTGTATAATATAACTTATACTTGTAAAATTCACAAAAAAACAGGTGTATATGGGACAAAACAAAATATTTACAATGCACAAAAAGTTTACACAATGAGGAAATAATTTAGATTCCTCATTCCTCATATTTTCAATTTGACAGGTCATTTATTTCTTCTTATAAACTCATCTATACTATAAAAAGCATTCATTATCAAATATTTTTTTATTTCATTCCTTAAAGAAGATAACTTCCTATCTCTGATTGACAAAGGAACATATTTGAATAAAATAATACAAGTATAGAGATTTTTAAATGCAGCTCTTTCATGCCCAAGTATCGACAATAATTTTTTATATCGTGTATCGTACATGTGCCTTTCCGCAGGGGTATTAAAAGAAAGTACCTATATTAATTTTCGCGTACACCAGCCATTCACAGATGTAAATACTAGGTACCGTAAAAATATTATTATACAGAAAAATTTCTATACAGGTATCTAAGCTGTATAGAAATATGGAAAATTAGTCTCAGTAATCTTTTCTGAGCAACGAAGACGCGTTGTAAATGACTCGATCGTCCCCAGGTTAACATATTCAATGAAATATGTGAATAAGCTAAAGCCTAGTACACACTTAAAAGACCCTGTTTGGCAATTATGTCTTTGAACTGTAAAATGGCAAAATAAGCTTTATTAAGCAGCTTGCAGAGGTGGTCAATGTGTGGTTCCCATGTTAACTTGCTGTCTATAAAGGTGCCAAGGATAAAACGAGCTTACAGCCAGGTGTTAATAGTCTCCTAAGGTTAAAATTCATAAAAACCGTTTGAAATGGTTTGAAATGAGTTTATTTTTTTGACACCACGCATATACTTCTTCAAGCGTTAGCTAAGTTTAGTGGTAAAGTTCCTCCTCAGTAACACCCGACACAGTAACAGTGGTATCGTTAGCATACAAAGTGGTGGCACCATATTGAATATGATTTGGTAAATCATTAACATAAATTAAAAATAGTAGTGGGCCTAAAATAGAGCCTTGTGAAACACCGAGAGTTACGTCATGCATGTCCGATTGCAATTCTTTAAATTTTACAATTAGTTTTTTATTTTCCATGTAGGAGTTGATATAACTTAGGAGACATCCTCTTATACCGATATTATATAATTTTCCAAAAAGTATGTTTCTCATACTTACTCATGTCACCGATGACAATGACATTCATTCCCAGCAATAGCATTCTTGTTCAAATTGAAAAGGTATATTTTTGAAGAATCAGTGTAAAATTCTTCAATGTGTTTCGAGGCAAAATGATCTATTGTCATTTGAATCCGAACTGGCCACATATCATGGTTGATTTAACCTCTGAAGATTTGTTTTTGAAAAGAAACGAAATTGATTGAAAAAATAATCACATCGATGAAGCAATAGAGTCCGATTGAATTTTTTGATATTATCACCATGAATTTTGGAAAAAAAAAATAGTAAACAGTCACATAATATTTTGCATAAACTTCACCTTATGATCTGATCTCCACAAAATTAATTTTCAAAAGATATCACACTTTGTTAGGAATGATATAAAAAAAGAAGTTTGTGGAGATCGAATGAAATTACTATAGATCTTAATCGAATACCTATTTTGCACCCCCAAATTCCTCAAAACAGTTGTGATATGCACTCCGTCCTTTCATGGGTCTCTTCAATCTCGGAAACAGGAAAATGTCACAGGGAGACAGATCTAGTGAATATGGTGGCTGAGGCATGATTATGGTGTTAAAAGCAATAACGAGCGAGAAGGTGCATTATCGTGCCATGAATTGTTTTTTCCATAATACCGGACGTATTGCTTTCCGCAAGCGGCGCAAAACTTCAAGATAATGAACTTCATTGTCCATATGACCCTGTGCCAAGAACTCTTTGCAGTATGTCACGGTAATCGAAGAAAACAGTAACGAAAACCTTGTCAAATGAGCGAATGAATGTGAACTGTGATCGATGACATGAGTATATCAAACTCATTTCATCATATAAAGTCGTAATTTTATAAATTCATTGAGTTTTTTTGTAATAATGTTCGTAAGTGTTCGACGTAGGTAAAATTTAACTTCTTTCATTCACTTTATTGTATAAAAAATCTGTGAATGATATCTGAATCGATTCCATAATGAATGGTTGGAATACAAACTGAATAAAGGAAAGTGTTTTTTGTATACTTCAGTGTTTGTAGAATAAGTATTTTGTTCTAAAGTATTTCTTCTTTCGTGTAATTCAATCTCTACATGAAAGTAGCTGTTTCGAAAGGGCTTTTTCATTTAGTGTGTGTCTAAAAGTTACTTTTTTACATGATCTATAGATCTTGGTTAGACTTACTTTTTTAGAAATTAATTGCCTCCTTCCCTTTTTTCTAAAGATTCTCACATTTTTTTTTGAGAAGTAGAAAGCCAAAACTTTTTTTTTACACTGATACTCTTCTTGACGAGCGTTTCACCAACAGATTTGGCATCTTCAGAAGATGACGTAGACTGGAAAAAGTATTGCTGTTCTGGTGTTTGGAAAAAATGTATATTTTCAACATTTCTGTCAATCCGAAACGACTGTTCAACGTGCTTTCGTTTTCCTGCATAAAAACAGAAACAGAAAGTTTCAAATGTTCAGTTCATCATCCTGAACTAAGTAGTGCTAGTTACTCGTCGCCCAGTTATGCCATGAATCCTTTTCAGAGTTGAAACTTACATGATACATTCAAATCATCTGAATTCGATGCATGTTAGATCACGCTTTACTCGTACCTGACACAACTCAATTTGCATTTTAAGTTATGGCCCGTCCTTTGACGGAGCACAAAGCGGGAAATAATAGAACGGGAGCGCGGAAAATAGTACAAACCGACACAAAGAGAACAAAATTTAATTTATGGTGCTTGCTTTTCGAGTTTGCGCCCGTTAATTGGGAAAATAAAAATTTTCCGTTGTGGTCAGCAAACATTGTAATTGGTAGAAAAGTTACCAAAGTTGTGGATCATAACGTCAAATGCACGAAGAATGGAAACTGCACGAATATTTACGATTAGGGTAGGTATATGCTTTATGTGAAAGCGACTCTTAATTTGAAAATTCAGATTTTTCTATTAGAGTGGAAAACAGGTAGAACTTGAATTACGCTGTTAAACTTTTGAAGTTAAAGAGTGCAGAATGGTTAAACTACGCAGTAGATTAGAATATAGTATCTCTGAAGTCCATTCTTTGATATTTATAATATGTATCAATTTTCTGTGAATGTATGGGCGGCAATAATTGATAATTACTTGATAGGTCCTTTCTTTCTTCCGCTCTGACTGAATGGCGCAACTTACAGACACTTTTTAGAAAATGAATTGCCGGGACTACTTCAGAATGTACCATTAGAAATTCGTATCGGCATGTGGTTTATGCATGATGGGGCTCCGGCCATTTTAGCGTTGTAGCCAGGGAATTCCTTAACACAGTCTATCCAAATCGATGGATCGGTAGGGATGTAGAAGAACCTAACCAGGCTTGGGCACCAAGGTCCCCAGATCTAAACCCGATATATTTTTATTTTTGGGGACATTTGAAGTCACTAGTTTATAAGACTCTAGTAGTGAACGAGGAAGATCTAAGAAATCGAATAGTAGACGCCTGTGAAACAATAAGAAACACACCAATAATTTTTGAGCGGGTACGAGATTCAATGACTAGACGACTGACTGCCTGTATCTTCGCTAAAGGTGGACACTTCCAACAATTTATTTGAATACAATTTAGTTTCGTGTATTTTAGTTTATTCTACATATTAAAAATTTCCTGAAATAAAATGTTGACATTTCTTGCAAATTTTATTAAAACAAATACTGATTATGCACCCTTGATACAAAAATAACTATTTCGCTTAAGGATGTCATAAAGGAACGTACCCAACAGTAATGACCTCTTCAAACGAGTAAAACGTCAAATTCATTTCCAAAGCATTCTTGTGAAGAAAGGAAAATATTCGTAATAACTTCAACATGCATCGATTATCAAATAATCGACTTGATGTTTTCAAGTCCAAATATTTAGAAAACGGTTGCTTACAGCGACTAGTAACAAGGGTAGCCTATTTACGTAGATATGATAGAGGAATCGATTTTTTTACTGAAAAATGTGCTAGAAGAACGCCCAAAAAAGTTATGAATCTTTAAAAAAGAAAAAGACGTGTAGGTGGCGCCCCCTACGAGTAAGAGGAATCAGGTTCGAATTCGACACCTCAAAAACCTCCTATTACCAAGTTTCGTTTAATTAAGTTCAGTATTTAAAAAGTTATTTGAAAACAACGAAAATAAAAATGAAACTTCAACATCCTGTATCTTGGAAACGAAGCGTTTACGGACATTTATTTATTTGGACAATTCATATTAGAATATTGAAAGGAATCACCTCCTGAAGTTTGTCAAAGTACTTTTGAATCATCCTGTATATCAAAATATTGATAACAATATGAATTCCGCAGAATTATTGTCACTATTACCAAATAATGAACCTTCCAGATCTACGCGTATTATTCTTAAGTTCAAGACTTCCTTCGTGACTGTTATTTACACATCCCCCTCCTTCTGGCATGTTGAGTTTTTCTGTTATTTCTTATTTTATTTTTGTTGTTGCGAGTTGTAATAAGTACTGCTCGTTGTTAGATAATATTCAGTATTAAACATATCCCGATCTGAAATAACTTTTTAATATTAGCCCAATTTCCATATTTCTTTCAGATTGAGTCACATCGAATATATTTCAGAACAAAACCCGATTCATACACTTATATGAGGTGAAACATTTATCTAGATTCAAGACAACCTGTGGTGGAATACATCTTTTGGATGACACTCAAAATCATCCTGTATGGAAGCTTGGCTCATTCCCTATGAAGTGTTTCTTCATTTATTCAACTATCATGAATTGTTTCAATTTTATGATTTTTTGAATTATGCCTATTTTTTGAGGGCAAAACACAAGCACTACAGGAAGATTCTCAAGACTGTGTGTGCATGTGTGTAAGTAGTGATTCATATTGGATTGGAGATTGAATCCATTTAGAAAAACTTTCTCAGGAAGTTTGTTTCACATAAACGCATTTCTCTAAATAGAAAAGTTATTGAATAGTGGAGTTCGAGGTGTACTGAGTTGAACCTCAAAAATATAAGTAGCCACAGTTTGTTGCGTATTTCTGCGACATGATTGATATATAGATCGATAACTTTATTAACTACCTAAATACAATGTATACTTATAGCAGATCCAAAAAGATGTACATTTGTAAGGTCCTGTATATCTAAACTCCACATGGAATCAATAACATAACTATTTCAGGTATTACTACAACTACAACTACAACTACAGGTGTGTCCATATACTCACGAATTGAATAGAACCCATTTTCTGAATGAAATCTTTTTAATTTTTTATTTGAAGCGAATCATATCTAGAATCTTCCAACTGGATGGTAATTTATTGTAGAGAGCAATATCTAGAGAATTATTAGCGGATTCATTTAATCTGAATCTCTGTGGTCTGAAATAAAGGTTTACAATGGTCTCTGAAGGCAACATTAGCAATAATTCGGATGGCTTTTTTTTTGAAGCCTAAATACTTTGACAGAGTCGGATGCATTACCCCATGAAATTACTCTATAGGAAATATGAGAGTGAAAAAAAGCATAGTAGATATTCATTAGTGTGTCAGAACTTATGATATTTTTCAGTTGTCTCAGAATAAAAATGGAGCTTGAAAGCTTGGAGCAGAGCCTCTCGATGTGAAACGTCCAATTCAGAGATCTAGAAAAATTCCTAAAAGATTTGTAGGTTTATTGGTACTTGTTGCCTGTGAAGAAAATGTCATACGATTTGTTTTACTAGCGTTGAGTTTCAAACTGTTTGCTGCAAACCAACATTTGGCTTTTTTTCAGTAGCTTCATTCATTTTGATTTATATTTTTTATATTTTGATGGAAGATAGTAGTGTCATCTGCAAACATGATACAGGTTGAATCAGTTGTCTCAAGACATATTAACTCCATTTTAACCCCCAACAAACTTATCGAAGCAGAAAGTGGAATTGTGTGACTTGATATTATTATATGCGTTTCGGAGACATTTATCTTTTTGGAGAAAATCCATGCCTGGGTTTTTGTGGATTGAACCTTGTTATTTTCACCCCAATTCGAAATCATTCTAGATCCTCATTAAGACATGCAACCTCCTGCTGACGATGAAGATATGACTTTTTTGAGTCAACTATTCCCCATACTTCACAAGTTTCAACTGCCAACTCACATGGCATGGAGTTTGAGGAAATCATTTCTCAATACTGGCTCTGAGGTCCTGAGTACTATATCAACGGAGCTTTCAGTTACCAATATCAAACAATTCAGAGTGGGTGCCTGTTCTGAGACCAAGAAACGTCCTACTGAAGTTATTCTTGAAAGTGATGACATTGCTAGAAAAGTTCTGAAGAACTCAAAATTAATAAAATCCAAACTAAATCTCAAAAACATCAGCCTCTTGGCCGATCGGACCAAGAAGCAAAATGATAACAACTGCAAGATAAAGTACTGAGCCCAACAGTTTAAAAAATGACACAATATCCGCTCATTACCAAAATGTCAGGAGACTCAATAGCAAGATAGACATTTTTTATCCTAACGTTTGTAATCTGACGTTAAATCTAGTGAACTCTTTCCTGATAACTATGAAATCTATCGTAGGGATCGAAAATTCAACCAAGTAGTGGTGGAGGAGTATTACTTGCTATCGATATTAATAATATCAATTGTGAAATTGTTGACACCTCCAAATTGGAAGAAAACTTTCCTAGTATTGACTTCTTGGCTTGTAAGTGCACTATGTCAATCTGTTCTTTTCTGGTAGTCATTGTTTATATTCCTCCATCGTGAACAATAGATGAATTTGATAATTTTATTGAAGTTGTAGAAGGTTGGGGTGGAATGAATTCCGACAGATTCTTATTCTTGGGAGATTTTAATTGTACACACTTTATTGTTGGTGATATGGAAGATAGAAAAACTCTCACAATCACAAATATGTTATCATGCTTCAATATGAAACAATGTTACCGCATTATGAATGAATATGACACACTCTTAGATTCAGTAATGAGTAATATTGACTGTGCTGTGAACCGAGAATTTATTGCGTTAGTGAATGAAGACCTGCACCACCACCAATTATTATAGACGTATTTCAATCCTAAACAACAACAAGCTTCTGGAGGCAATTCTGCAGAGTCGTATCTATCAATCCTCTCGACATATATCTGATCACCAACATGGTTTTGTGAACTCTAGATCCATAATTACTAATTTAGCTATTTTTGATCAATATTCCTGTGAATCGTTAGACCGCAGAGGGCAAGTAGATGTGGTGTACACGGAAACTAAAGCATTCGATAGGGTCAGCCATAAGTTACTAATTTGAAAACTTTTTTGCATGGGTTTCAATGAAATGTATTGTCAACTTTTGGAATCATACCTTAGCGGACGTGATCAATAAGTATATTATCGCAGCTTTTCTTCAGATGTGTATGTAGCAACCAGCGGAGTCTCGCAAGGATCCAATATTGGTCCCTTATTGTTTTTACTTTTTATTAATGATCTGTGCAACTCAATAACATGCAATAAATTATTGGTTGCTGATGATTTGAAACTGTATACATCTATGAACTGTTTAGATGATTATAACATTATGCAAAAGGAAATTAATCTTTTACAAAATTGGTGTCTCAAGAATCACCTCCATTTGAATATATATAAATGTAAAATTGTTACATTCAGTAGAAAACTTAATACACTAAAATTTCCTTACCATATCGACAACATTATATTGGAAAGAGCTGAGAATATTAGGGATCTAGAAATCTATTTTGATCATCAACTAGCTTTCAACTACCATATTGATCATATTATAAATTCAGCTTACCACACATTCGGTTTTACAATAAGGAACTGCAAAAATTTTCATAATATGCTAACCTTGACCTCTCTGTATTTCAGTCTGATGAGGCCAAAACTAGAATATGGGTCCCCTATATGGAATCCCATATACTATCAATACACATCGGCAATTGCAGAGTCCAAAAGAAGTTTTTGAATTTTCTTACTTTTAGAATGACCGGAACTTAACCTCCAAGAATCTGTGATTACTCTGATCTGCTATGCAGATTTGACTTTGTAGGTTTAGAATGGCAATTTGGATTGTCCTATACCATTATTAGAAATTAATATATTTGTTCCAAGAATATCTTCTAGACACATCAATACTTTTTTATGCAAAAGGGCACAAACTAACTTAATGTTGAAATCACCAATCGATCTGATGTGTCGTAATGCGAACAAGCTCTCTACTAACATCGATATTTTTTATTGCAGTATTTGTGAAATTAAAAATAAGTCTCGTGCGTACCTATAAGTCATTTATGTTTTTATATCAAATAGTATTAATCCTTCAAGTATGTTAGTTTTGCTCTGTAAATGGGAAACTGTTGGGCAATTAACGCTATTATTATTATCATTATTATTATTATTATTATTACGTATTGAGATATTGTACTTACAAAATTCGTTTCAATTCACGCACGTGAATTTCATGTCACAGACTTTTTTTTGAGCACACATTATGTCAAAGTGTTCTCCTTGATTTTTATGAATTTCTCATTCACTTTTGAAAACCATAACAGACTTCTTAAAAACGTGTCACCGCAAGCTTACGAACGTGAAATATCCTTTTCACTACGTATTGAGATTGTGTATTTATGAATTATATTCAAATTCATAACGTTCCACAGACCATATTCTGCTAGAAATATTGAGTAACACAACAAGCTCTGGTAAAACGCTTCGAGCAGAGTATAAATATGCAAGAACATATTCCCATACGTAATATTTCAAAATGCAAATTGAGCAGTGTCATGCACGTGGAACTCCAGCTTGCTGGTTCATATCATTCGCAGAATAAGTACTGCCACTAAATCTTCGCACTTTTTCGTTCTATTCGGAGTCATTCCAACTTATTATTTTCTCATATAGAGGAGCCACCGTATGATTTGTGTGTTCCTGTATGCATTTTAATATGCTGAAATGAAAAAGTTATGGAGGACGTTCGGAGCGGCTCCTCTTGGAAACATTTATCTCGCGACGATTGTGAGGTGAATAAATTTCGCTTCAGGCGTTAGATTCTTCTTCGATTCTTACACCGAGTGTGTCATTTTGGGTAGACAGAATCAACATTTCTTCACACCTAGAACTCTCCTGACGGAAAAACTGTCAGCTTCTACGAAAACAAACCCACCCACTTGCTGAGTAGATATTGCTGAACTTTCAGTTTTCATCCTTACCGATGATCTAATCTTTGAAATATTTTTTCTACGTTGGGGTGGTGGTGAAAATTAACTTATGAGATGGGTAAACTTCTGGAAAAAGACATCTGAAATGAATTACACTGTTCCTAAACTATTTTGAACACGAATTGTCCAAAATATATCGCTTAACTGAATCCAATACAAACCTAACCCAACCCGATCCAATACTACCTTAACCTTTATCATCTATCTCATTTTCTCAGTAGGAATTTTCTCCCAAGGACAAATCATTCAACTTTGAAACTAGAATAATTTTTTTGATGTTCATCATCAGGAATTTTCATGGAAAACTATTTTTTTCATTTTTGAATAAGGAATCAAAGAATGAAAATATCATCCAAATCGGTTGTGTAAGAGAGGCGTTTTTATTTCATCCCTATCAAAATGTGACAAAAAAAAACCTCACCTTAGCTGGATACTACTCAAACATAACCTACTTTTACCTAAACCAACTTGAACCTCACCTGAACTAATCTAACCTCTAATCCTCCGTCTCATTTTTTCATAAACAACATGTGACTTTAAAACTCGAATCACCTTCTCAATATTTGTTATCAAGGAATGTATAAATTTTTTTTGACATTTTTGAATGATGAATTCAATAATATAAAATTCATCGAAATCGTTTGTGGGGTCTGAAGTAAATAATGGTCTTTGTATGAATAATGCTGTTAGTATTTCATCAGTTCGGACTTCCATTGTCTAATATAATATAAATTGACCTGAAATCCCTGAAAAAAATTAAAGATTAACCGAAAATAACAATTTTATCAAAACAAAAAAATGAAATTACAAGGAAATAACATACAAGCTACAACCAGGAAAGAAAATTGAAATATTGATAAAAGCTGAAAATTAAAAAATTTTATTAACAAAAATGAAAAATAAAATAAAAATGAAAATTGAAAGATTCCAAACCAAGTGACGTCACGACGTTTCGATTGTTAGTAGCCACAATAGTCTTCGGGTGATAACTGGACTTATTCCTCCGAGGTCTGACTATTTATAGGTCATTCGGGTGCTTTCACCTTTCACCTATCCCCTCTTTCCCCTTCATTGGTTTTAGCGGGAGATGACCGTTTGGCGGGAGTTGGTCGTTTTTCGCTTGATAAAAGATTTCCATATGTTACGTATCTCTACACTAGCTTGACTGAATGCGTTGTTGGACAACATATACGCGGCTTGCTTGAATTTTCTCCTAAACCAGTGTTCCTCTTTGTGGATGATTTCAGCTTGAGCCCACTTGATGTTATGTTGATGAGTCCAAATATGTTCTGTTTTTCCGAATTTACTGATTTCCCCTTGCTGTATGTATTTCTTGTGCTCAACAATGCGAACTTTCAATGGCCTCTTAGTTTCACCGATGTATGATTCTCCGCACTCGCAGGGTATCCGGTAAATGCAATTCTTGTTATCACAGTCCGCGTTTGGTGACCTGGTGTTTGTGAGGCTGCTACGGATAGTGTTCCCAGATCTGAAGCAGGTCCTGATGTCATCTTGGACCCAATCCTTCTTATCCTTTTCGATAATCCTCTGAAGTAGGGAAGTACAAGTACTGGTTGTGGAGGCTTCTCTTCCTTGTGGAGCTCTTGCTGTCATCTAGCTAATGCCTGTTCTACCATCACTCTAGAGTAACCATTTCGTTGAAGGTCATTTTTGATGATGCCTATTTCTTTTTGGAGACCTTTCTTTTTACTACAGAGCTTGAAAGCACTGTCTAGTAGAGTCTTGATGAGTCCTCTCCTAGTCGATTGATGGTGGTTGGATTTCTGGTTCAGATAGTATCTTGTGTGAGTGGGTTTTCGATATACAGATGTTTCCCATTTAGTGTCGGTCCTCTTCACCAATACGTCTAAGAAAGGCCATTCGTTGTGGACTTCATTCTCCATCGTGAAAGTGATGGAAGGACTTGCGTTGTTGATGTGCTTCTGGGAAATGTCTAGTTCTGCATTCCCATGGTTCCATATTATGAAGGTGTCGTCTACGTATCTCAACCAGACTCGGTGCTTCTTGTGGCCTTCTTCAATAGCCAGAGTTTCAAACCACTCCATATATATATTAGCTATAATTGGTGAAAGTGGCGATCCCATTGGCAGTCCCTCTTCTTGCGTAAAAAATTCGTCCTCCAGTTGGAAGTAGCAGTTTTGTACACAGTATCCTAGTAATTCCATGATTACTTGTATCGGTAAGTTTGTTCTATCTCTCAGGTCCCCATCTTTGGATAGCTTCTTATGTATGATTTGAAGTGCTTCTTCGACAGGAACGTTAGTGTAGAGGCTTTCTACGTCGAAACTGATCAGTTGATCCTGCTCTTTGACTTCGATTTCCCCTAGTAGTTCAACGAAATATCTTGAATTTTTCACAAAAGATGATGTTTTACTTTGCAATGGTTTAATTATTGGTAGTAAAATCCTGGACAAGTTCTGAGTGGCTGAATCTCTGGAGCTAATGATCCACAAAAATTCACAAAAAGGATGTTTCGCTCAGACCGAATTCCATTTTTTCAGCTATTTTCTTCATCCAGATCAGTTCGTATATTATCTACTCCTTTCCTTCATGACTGTCTTTCATTGGTTCATTCGTGATTATGTCCGATCGATATATTTTCTTTTGATCATTTTTTGCTACTTCTAGAAATCAACGGTATGATGTTACTTCTACTTCATTGTCCGTTTTAATCATTATCATATCCTTGTCTATCGAAAACACTATCTTCATACATTTTTGATAGATTCATTCCAAGACAGAGTTCCCGAATCTATTGAAGAAAACAAAATCCGTGGTCGAAGTACAATACGCATCCACTACTTCAGCAGTGGTATGTGCATTGTCTACAAGAACGAAGGTTATATCTCGAAGTCTTAGTAATGACTGACTGGCGGGCTACGTGTTCCCTTGTATTTATTACTTCAAGAGTGGTGGTGATGGTGAGATGGTGGTTGGGCTGAGGATGAGGGGCGATGGCGCCCTCTTGGTTGGTTCATACCTCTACTGAATCATTCTGATTGGTCCGCACTGAAACTAGGTTGTTCGGATTGGTCTACGTTGTTGACAGAGAGTCCATTTCTGGTTTTCTTGAGTACCGGATACCACGTTCTGTTGACTCGTATACCTTCTTTTTTTTTGCTAAAATTATTGGAGCTTATAGAACTCGATAGCCTTCCTACGTTGTCGTTAAATCAAACAGAACATCAGTTTCTTCGTGTTTCATTACCTGATTTGTTTCTACTAGAAAATGTTTGGCAACTGCGTATTTCTCCAGATTGCGGCTGCAACGCTTGTGTTCCTGTATTCTGGTATTGGTGCTATGTTTGGTGATTCAGATGTGAAGTAAGTCACAGACACAGAATTCTGAAAATACCGGCAAGTGTCAGAGGTTTTCATTAATTGGTGTTGGCAGATGTGATGATGCTGCATAGTATTTAGTTCTTACAATAAATATTCGAACTATGTTGTTTCACTTCATTTATACATCGGTTATAATATGACTTATTGATAATATTATCAAATGAACTTGTACGTCTTTTATTTCGACAAAAGCAATGAACAATAGTCACTCCTGTATTCATAATGCACAAAAGAGTTCTACAAAGAAACGCCACACAAGGCAATATTCTCGATAGAACATTTAGTACAGTTACTCCAGATCGAGGGGTTGGAATTTCCAAAATCCCTTGGGCTTTATGCAGCTATCTCGCTACAGGAATATTGAACACGATCAACGTGTTTTTAAATATATTACGAAATGATAGTGAATTTATAGCATCTCCAGTCTCACGACCCTCCGAGAAAGGAGATGAAACAATAGAACTGCTTCTGTTTGTTATTGGAAATATCTGTAAGATCGTTTGTTGAGGGATGTCCCAAACGTCTTCAAGAGAATTGAAAGGGATCACGTCTCACAGGGTTATTGGAAAGGTTTCATGACGATCTTTATCCGTTAGATGTGTTTCCGTTCGGTTATGACGTTATATTTTGGTATTTGAATATGGAAGTTTAAGCGAAAATGGAATATTTTCAGTTGTAATGATACAAGCATTCTCATATTCAGGGTAGTTTAGTTTTATCAAGAACAATATCTTAAGAGGGTGACTGTTGAGTTGGTCCACTCAATTAAGAAAAACATCATAAGAGTCGTAGGACATCTTTGATTGTTCCAACAATCATGTTGCTTGCTTTTGAATGAGAAAGATTTGGACGTAGAGCACATAATCAATAATGTTATCAACAACTTTATTGAAAACAAGAAAAATATAACTGCAGTTTCGGATAGATCAAGATTACATCAACTGACTTTTGATTATGCTCGAAACATCTCATTGGTAAAAAGAAGAGGACTTGCTCTAATATATATAAGAACAAAAAAGCAGTATTTTAAATGAGAAAACTAATTCACGCTACCTTTTGACAGAGGGACATAATCACATTTAGAAAAAAATTTCAAAATTCAATCTGTAAGAATACTCAAAAATTATTGTGTGAAGATTTTAAGTGAAGTCGACACGAGGACTCAAGGTTGTTTTCAATATATGTGCCGAAAAAAGATACATAGGGTGTCAAAGAGTTCTGACTCAACGATGGTTTCGGGTAGTATCTTCAGTACCATTCGCTGAAAAAGGTACAGGTACGACAGATTCTTCAAGTTCTACGATGCTGATACGAGAACTATCCAGTGATATGATATTCGAATTCTCCTCAAACTCGACATACTCCGTTTCACAATTTTCTGATGTAATATTCAAACCAGAACTTGGAGAAGATTCATTCATCTTCATTACATACCGTATCGTATATCTCATTAACTGCTTCCAACTATTTACCGAAAACTACATGTTTATTTCAAAGTCGTTACTCGCGTTTATTTTATTAAAATAGAATTTATGAAAATCAATAATTTACGATGAAATACTCACGAAAATTACGGAACTGAAAGAACATATTTGTGGTGGTAAGATAGTAAAGCCAGAAACGAGATGGTTACTTTAGAAAAGGTTACCTTAATCAGCTGCACTGTAGTTCAATCACATACTCGATAACTGAAGCTACCGCCACACTACAATGTGAATAAACATCGCGGATTGGAAGAATGACGTCACTGATAGAGGAGAGTGTATATGAAAGAGCCAGGCTTTGAAAGAGTCGATGTGATTTTCTACCACTTACCGAAATTCTACCATAATTTAATTTCAATGTTTGTATGGCAACATTGACATTTGACAGTTCTGCGAAGACGAATGGCTTCGGTAGACCACATCAAAGATTTTAGAACCAAAAAGTATGTTTGTCTGCGTTTACTGAATTTGTTTTACAAAGAAAAGTGCAGCATGAGTTGATGAAATTAATATGTTGTATTGTTACGCATATATTCAGCATTATTTTACGATAATATTGATGTCATAATGTTTACGCGAAATAGCTGTATTTTGAGATTACACCTCAAATGACAAAATCTTTTGAAAAAGCCATTTGTGTAGGCTTTGAGAGAGCCGTCTCTTTCATGGCACAAAAACTAGCTCTTTCAATACACCAAAAACTACCAAATTGCGCAGTTTTCAGCCTACAAAATGTTACTCAAGGATTCATCAAAACTGGCATATATTCCTTAAATTCTAAAATATTTTCTGACGATTTGTCCTTGCATCATATGTGACCGACAGACCTAATACAGCTTCAGAAAAAATAAAACGAGGAAAAAAAAAACTTGGAAGAGTTGGTGATGAGAAAATGCCAACCAAACAAAATATAAATTAATTAAGTTCCAAGGCACATAATGAGTCCAGTGAATACAGCGCTAACATTCCTTTGCACGATGATTCCTCATTAACAAGCTCAGATGATGGAAATGTATCTATCGAAATTGAAAAACAAGAAGATTATTTTACAGCAAGATACAAATTATCGTATTGTGTGTAATGAAGATAATTCTAAGAGCAAAGTAGAATGGTACCAGTGAGAGATTTGTGATGATTGGGCACATGAGTCTTCTGGTATTGAAGGTGTTACAAATTTCTTTGGCCAAAAATGTTTCTAGTTATCCATTCCATAAGGAGACTGATTTGAAAAAAAATATATATAATTGTATTAGGATGCTCAAGAATATTGTAGTATCATGATTTGAAACTGATAATTACTGTGATTTCAATAGAAATAAGCAATTTAACAGTTTGATAAGACTTATAAAACAGATAAATAGTTTATTAAGTAATTTTTATTTGCTGAAAGACCGGTTTTTTATAAAGAGGAAGCCGACTCGTTCATAACACATGCCCAGCTATTTCATACACATGTTGCTTTGAAAGAGACGATTTCCATTTTTTTTTAAGTTGCCATATTTCTGTCATTGTATCTCATTTTATCCGATAACCATGACTATTGAACTAATTATTCACAAAAAGCAATTTTATTCAATAACCATAACCTGACGTCAACTTTTTTTTATGTTTTTCATAACTGGCTCTTTCATACACACTCTTCCCTACCCAGAACAATGATATAAAGGCTTAATGCCTCACTAAAAGCGTATACATAGTAGTAATACACTGATTAACTTTGAAAGCGTTTTTCTTGAAAAATTGTTTTCGTACACTATGTACCTTTCTTAGGCGAACACATAAACTATAAACGTGAAATGTTGAATTTCAACGGAACCAATTCATATCATAAGTTCAAGGATGAGGCATCGTTTTCTTATTTTTTTATAATGATGATAATAGTATTTGTTGCATCACTTTCGCCGAAAGGGCGCTGCAAAATTATTTTAGTGGGGGGTTCAGTATCATAAGTATCACAATTCTCCATCCATTACTTGTACACTATTGAAAATTAGATCAGGCGTTCCATAGTGATTGGTAGTTTTATATTCGTTTTGACAATATCAACCTCCACTTTTTTCTAATAAATTTTTGAAATGTTCACCATTGACTACCTGTCAACAATGAAGTTTACAAATTGATGTCTCACAGTATGAAATGTTGCTGGAGTAATTTCATCGAAAGTAGCCCGTCGTCGATCCACAAAGTCTGAAATAACCTACAATTGTGTATCATACATTCTAAATATCACGTTTCACCTCACTTTAGGTGAATCATCCAAATGGATCACGTCTGACAATCAACCGGTTTCGATAAGATGAAATTATCCCATTTCGAGAAGCTGGTTTGAAGGTGGCTAGATGAATAATATCCAAACCGGGGTCTTGGTAGACAAAGTTCTTGTAAATGGCCCACTTGTTCACCTTATATGACGCCCTTTGATTTTTTTCGTAAAAAGTCGTAAAATTTGAAGTATACGTTGCATAACCGCAGTTCATTTAGAGCTGATGGATGAAATGAGAGGTGTTCTTAACGAAATTATTCCAGAAACAAAATTTCAATAAATTTCGAGTTTGAAGACAAACTGTATGCTGAGACTGAAGTAAAAATTCAATGATTATACTTCTTTCGACTTCCGACTTCACTATCAAAATTTTTGTTTGATTCCAGCTTCAAATTCTGAATTCTGTTGAATTCAAACTCATAATTTTGTTGAATTCTGACTTCAATCAGTTCGAACTTGTAAATGAGATTTTTTCCGACATAATTCGTGACTTTTCATCGAATATAAAGTTATTGTGAAGTCAGTAGAACTATTAACCAGTTTCATCTACTAGATGTAGCGTATTTCAAATAAAACAGGATTTAAAAGTTTAAGCTGTTCTAAGGTGAACCCAACACAACGAAAATGTGATTACTTCAAAGTAGAGACTTGGGAGAGACTTATCGATTAGTGGAATTGAAAAAATAGTTTGATTTTAATCTGAAACGTTACAGGTACGAATTGAGTTTTCCAAACTATCATTTCCCAAACATTTCTTGAGAGAATGAAAATTTCGAATGAAAATCTCAAAACATTTACGTTTCCCAAAGTACCTATATAACTACTTTCCCGGCTAAAACCACGCTGGATATTGAATTATATCCTATAGACATCTATGCAATATACCTCACAGAATTCAGTCTTGCAGATGTTTTTAGTTCATTCATCAGTAGTATCATGATGTATCCAATCGAGTAGGTCACCTACAGACCGGTTTCGAAGTATAACCTCTCGCCAGTGCAGGAAAGATCCAATACAAACAGCAGTGTGCATTGGACGTGATTAGTTTCAACGTGGCTCGACTGCATATTTGAAATCTTCTTGTAAGAGAAAGGTTGTCAACTAGTAACAGCTCCATGTCGTGAACAAAGCTGTGAGTGAAGAATAAATATCCCATGTACCAATACTCTGAGCGATACATTTAATAATGCATGCTGTCGTTCCAAAAATTATCCTCAATTATTTTCCGAAGTGGAATACAACTGTTAAACCTCTTTAAAACTTCGTCCCAACGAATATTTCTCAAACTCACAAGACCTTTTGGAAAAGAAGTAATATCTATCATAATGAATACCAAGAGATTTTTCTCATAAATGTTGAGAATCAATTGGAGAAGTTATGTTTTTTTCAGTACCGTTTTCGCGATTCATATCACGGGGTGATGATACCAATGATTTGTGTTCACGAAAAACTCATTAGAAAATAAGGCAGTTCATGATTTTTTAAGAACAGTAGTGATCAAACTTGTTAAGTTCGATGTTCTTTGTTATTTTTTGAAATATTGGAAATTAAGAGGCAACAGCCAGTTGATTAGCACGTTAAAGTCTTTCTTGATTATTATCTTGCATCGGTTTAGACTCCTGAGGGTTGTCGTTCAAGGGGGAAAGGCAGCTGGTTGAACGAAAATTGAATTTTGAACAATTTTTGAACATATATGAAGGAGCTACTGATAAAATCAGTTGAAAAAATCTTGAGCTACCAGAATAACAAAAGATGGATTCTCATTTACAGTATGAACACATATCTAACAAAGCGATGAAAATGTTATGCAGAACAACTGAAGATTATACCAACATTTTTTCTATCAATGACTATACTTTGCATTGGTTAGATCAGTGATTGATCAAATTACTTCAACCACAGTTATGATATTGAGAAAATTCAGAATGAATGTCTTAGATATGTTGCCTACAAAATGAACATGCCAGCTAGAAGTCATTCGCTCTTTGAAATTCGCTCTACTATTGGATTGCTCAAACTCAGTACGAGACGGGCACATGCAGATATAATATTCCTACATAAATTGTTGAACGACGAAATCAATTGCCCAATTCTTCTCTGTCAAGTCAATCTGCATGTTCCCCCGAGAAGGACACGTAACAACCAAGCTTTCAGTCTCGACTTTCATAGGTGTAATTATGGAAAACATTCTCCTTTGACCAGAATTCTATCGAATGCCAATGGGACCGATATTGTTTTTTTTTCACATCTTAGCACTCTTAGATATACTTGACGTGGTATAATAATAATAATAACTATATTCACAACGTATACAGATTAGAGTACAATTAAAACAAAATATGTGAACAAAGTGGTTTGGCGACTAGAGCACAGCTCTTATTTCGCAAAAAGTTATAAAGAATAGGTAAGTACATAAATATTTGTATAAAAATATGTATGGCCTTCATGGAATAGAAACTACAAAATATTTTATAAAATTTTGTGAATTTGGTGTTATAGTTAAGCAAATTATATTTCGGCTTGAGGTAAAATAGGCCGATTAAATACTAGACAAACAAAAAGTAAGGAAAATAGATAAAACCTCAGACAAATATCACACGTTTTATAAGAATAAAATATTAATGTACAAATAGATAAAATCTTTGGCAATATTAAAAAAATTATGCTACTCACAATACAGTTTGATACAACTTTGGGATATATTTGACTAAGACTAACTTATCTTTTTCGAGAATGTGTTTTCTTATTTGCTTTTTGAATATTGGTTTGGAATAAGAATTTTTTATTTTGTGAGGTACGGTGTTATATAATTTAGTTGCCATGAAAGAATATGCTCTTTGTGAAATTGACTTTTTAACAGTAGGATATGTTAGTTGGTCGCGATGTCGTGTGTTATAGTCGTGGTTTCGTGATGATGCTTTGTTTTTTCTGAAATGATACTTCACGTTTGTACAATAGTAATATAATTGTCTGATATCCATAACTTCACCCTCTTTATACAGGAGATCTGATCAACTTCATGAATCTCCTTTGTAATACCTCTAACGGATTGAGGTATACACGCAGAGCTGATCCCCATGCTGTTATACCATATCTCAAACGGCTCTATACTAGGGAACTATATAATTGATTACGTTCTTTGTGAGGTAAGTAATTTTTCAAGGAACGGAAGTTGTGAAGCATTGTTTGCAATTTTTTCAATGTATATTTTATATGAGAGTCCCACCTTAAGTTTCTATCTATGTAGACGCTCAAGTATTTGATTTCTCTCAGGGAATCTATTTTTATTGTTTTTCCTTGTTTGCCGACATCAAGAGTTTCAAATGGACAATTATTGGATGAATTGCAGCTAAAACAAAGAAAATTAGTTTTTTCCAGATTTATGAATTCATAAGACTTTTTTTAATCACAATTTTATTTTAATTTTCTCTATGTAGGTTGATCTATTAGATACATAGATAATAGAATAGTAAACTTTCTGAGGTTACTATATTGTATAAAAATTGAGGATTACCTGTTGAATAAATGAATGAATAAGTTGAATAGAGAGGACTCTTTTACTATTTTCCAAATGATGAAATTATTTCCTTTCAACAGAGATGTTCATCTTGTTCATCTTCCCAGAAAGAAGACTCTGATGTAACAGTTTTTTTAAGGTCTTCAAACAAAAATTGTTTGATATTCTGACATGAATATAAAATCCAAATTCCAAACCGATACCATAGATTCAACTTATTGAACTGAGAAATGAGAATATATTAGTACAAAATAATTCATCAAGTTGTTTAGATCATATTTTTTTGAATACAAAATCAGAATACGTACTAAAAGAAAGCCTACCAATTATAATCAAATCAGAAATCACCGACCACTTTACCACATTGTTAGTAACAAACTGGTTAACCGTATATAATGAAACAAGAATTGAAGAAGTAATGACACTTTTTACAGAAAAATTAACTCGAACAATAGAAAAACACACTAAAAAAATAAAACTCAAGAGAAAATTAATCAAAAGGAAAATTTGGATAACAGAGGGCCTAGTAAAATCTATAAATACCAAAGAAAAATCATATAAAAAATATATTAAAAATCCCGAACAGTACAAAAAAGAATATGTAACATATAAAAATCAACTGAACAGACTGATAGAAACTACAAAAAAAAGTACTATGTCAAAAAGATAGAAACAAATAAAAATAACACGAAAACATTATGGAACACTGTGGAAACTCTACACAACTCCCATCCAAAACAAGAGATATCAAAAATTGAATGAAAAAAATAGAAATATAGTCGAAGATGAACAGAAGATGACTGAAATATTCAACAACTATTCCATAAATGTAAGGAAAACTCTAGCAGAAAATATAACACCCTCACTTGAACCCACACCTGAAAGAGAACCAGTCCCAAATTCGTTTTTTCTGACACCCACTACGGAACAAGGAATCAAGACAACAATTGATTCACTAAAAAATGGAAAAACTCCCGGGTACGATTCGATCACCGCCGAAACGCTCAAAAGAATATCAGAAGAAGTCTCAACTCCATTGGCACATCTGATCAATAGAATATTCTCTACTGGAATTTGTTGTTCACACTTCAAACTGAGCATTGTAAAACCTCTCTTCAAAAAAGGAGAAAAGATAAAACCGAAGAACTAAAGACCCGTGTCACTCATAACGAATATAACAAAAATTTTTGAAAAAATAATAAAAGGTCGAATGACACAATATCTGGATAAATATCGAATGATCTCAGATAGACAGTATGGGTTCAGACAGGGAAAATCCACCCAGGATGCAATAGTGAAAATCACATCAAAAATATACGAGGGTATGGAAGACGGATTGATGACAATTGGTATGTTACTCGATCTCTCCAAGGCATTCGATACAGTCAATCATGAACTGCTTCTAGGTGCCTTGGAGGAATTAGGATTTAGGGGTATCGTGCTCAAATTACTCAGAAATTACTTATCAAATAGGAAACAGTCAGTACAAATTAAAGACAAAATAAGCACTCAACAGATAATCACATGTGGAGTACCACAAGGTACCGTCTTAGGAGCTATTCTCTTCACTATTTATGTGAATTAAATATTTACCCTGAATTGTGGAGTAGAAATCTACAGCTTTGCTGACGACACAGTTGTGTTATACAAAGATGATTCATGAAACAACCTGAAAAGCAAAATCGAGTTAGATTTTGAAAGTGTGTTGAAATGGTTTGATCAGAATTACCTCACAGTAAACTATGACAAGACCAAGTTTATGCCATTTGCCATCTACAAAAACAATTTACCTCAGTATGAAACGATTTTAATTCAAAGAAATGATACAATCGAACTTATACATTCCACAATGAGTTATAAATATTTGGGAATAACATTATATCGACACTTGAGATGGTATATACACGCTCAGAATATCGTTAATACTCTAAGGTACATGCACCCAAAATTCAAATATTTGTTGGAAATATTAAATACTAGGATTTGGAAAAGCTGAATACACTTATTTGAATTAATGAATCGAAGAGGTTTTGTATTAAAGTGTATAATATATTAAAATTCTTGTAAAGCGCTTTCGACTTATGTCATCATCAGTGCTCACTTGTCAGGCAACAGGAAGTATCAAGATAAGTGAATTGTACATTGTAATATTTAAATTATATAAAACAAAATAGGCTTATAGCCAAGAAAATACATTTTTGGATTCAGGCCATGTGGTTCAGTCAAAGTATCTTATGATACTTTAATACAAAACCTCTTCGATTCATTAATATTAAATACTCACCATATGAAAGTTCTGTACCACGCATTAATAGAATCAAGATTATAATATGGTATATTAGGGTGGGGAGGCATAGCAGATATCCACCTAAAAAAAATTAAAATTTTGCAAAAAATATTCCTAAAAAGAATATTCATGAGACCATATAGGTATCCTACAGACGAATTATATAAAGAATTCGAAATGTTTCGATTTGAAACAATCATTTTTTATAGCATTTTAGTTAACCTATACAGAAACAACCACGAACTGAAAACACTAGAACATAAATACACAACAAGACAAAGAAGCAATTCTGATATTCGTACGAAATCCTCAAAAAAAGCGGTAGGACAACGATGTTATACTTACCTCGCACCTCGGGTTTTCAACTTCTTACATAAAAGTTTAAAGGATCTCATCACTCACATCAACTCTATCACTTTAATCAGAAGAAAACTAAAATCGTACACATTTAATCTAGACAGAAAAGTAATTCACGATATATTAAGAGTGCAGAACAATTAGTTGAAAATTAAAGGGTTATTTCCCCTATGTTGACTACAATATTGAAAAAATTATACAATACCTCTACATTAAACAACAAAATTTACGAATAAACAGGAAAAAACCCCACGCACAACATAGGTTTCTGTGGGTCTTTCTGTTTTTTCGTGGAAATCATCGAAGAAACTGATATCCATTACTGTACAGAATGATACAGAAACTTACATTCACAACAATAAGTATTAGTACTATTACATTGTTAATATAATATTGTCCAACTTAGGAGTGTTCTCTATATGCATCATCATTATTATTGTTTTACTTTACACATTTAAATATTCTGTCCACGCACAAGTTTTACTTTTGTGGGTCTTCCTTTCTTTTATTTATTCACCATTGTTATATTTATATATATATATATATATATATATATATATATATATATATATATATATATATTGTAAAATTGATTTGAAATCTTGGTAAATGAATATTATATTATATTATATTATTATTAGCAATTAACCTCCACAAATTCGATACTTTCCGAAAACGTGGGAAAAATATCTGAATTTTCAGATCAGATCAATTTTATTGTCAGATCAGAAACATTTGAGTTACTACATGTTGTGGATTACTGTTCTGTTTTCACTCTGGAGAAATCTCACCCAATTTTTTAACATTTTCACACCAGTATCAACAATACCTAGTCGCGTCAGTGGAGCATCCAGTAGCATCCATATTCGTTTTTTTCCAGGCAATATAAACGTCAGATTAGTCCATTTTAATAAAAATGCCTCTTGATATTCGCATGGGAAAAGATTGCACGCAGCAGGTCTGTTATCCTACATCAACGAATATAGCAAGAAATATCTGCTCCCGTATATCAGGACTCGTTTTATGGGATATGTAAATATGAAGAAATATCGCCGAATATGAAAATCTCGGTTCAAACTCAAAATGGAAAAGTATGAATTTATCTGCTCCCTGACATACGGCCCCTTGTAAGATGGATTGTCGGATTTATCCCGAATATATTTATGGAGCAATAAATGTCAAATCACACTATTCACATGCGCTATTTGTTGTTGTAGACTCTTGAAAGTACTTCGATTCGTGCACAACCTTGTTTGAATAATGATCTATCAGCTCGTCTCTGGAGAAATGGGATTTTCGAATGTTTATTTCAATAAGTCCACGTTTTTCTCTGAGAGCACATTGTGTACCATCGAAGCAACCGAAGGGATGGATTTTTTCCTATACATCCTTCACACTCAATGAAAATACAAATTTGGAGAAGAAAAAGAAACTCACCCGTCTTTAAAGAGTTCGTAAAATCATCACAATTGAGTATAGAACCTAAAGCCAAAATATTCAAGAAATACTGTAAGTTCGAATCATTGAAGGTGGCTTTAAAAACTATGAAGAAACCCTGGGACACGACACTAGGAAAAGAACAGATAATCAGGCTTCAAACTGCTTCAAAAACATCTCGAGGAGAATTTTCCGGTCAGAATATAGCAAAAGGTATCAGCACTCAAAGTTGGGAAAAATCACTTCATTTCATTACTCCATCATTACGAAAAACAAATGATTTTCAAGTATCGCCTACTGATTATTGGAAAAAATAAAATTCAAAATATTACAATATATTGATCCACAGTTATAAAAGAGCCGATTGAAGCTGAATGAAATCGAAGATAGGTAGGTACTTTTCAAACTAGAAATTCTAGGAATCATAGAAAAATTGTATTATTGAGAGACGCACCACCACATTTCGACTTTCAAATATTTGACAATTTGAAAAAAAAAAGTTGTTCAAAGGTCAAGAAAACTTCATATAACTAGGTCACGAATATCATGATAATGAAAAATTATAGAACTGTGAAACTACACCATTCTCCAAATGCTCTTCACCCTTTATTTCTTGAATAAATTTGACGATTCAAAAAAGAAAGGATGTTTATTAGTCTTGGTGAAATTACCAGCGTTTTGGGTGGAGATTGGATAGTAGTAACTCTATCACTCCACTATAATCAGAAATATCTTTCAGGATTTTTTTTTGAATGATGCAATTGATTCTCCTTTATTTTCAGTATTTCAATATTAATATAAGTCACAAACAGGATTTGAAGCTTTATAACTCCTATTTAATTATATGCGAGCGCTTTCGACAGCTGGTCGTGCTGTCATCATCTAGGCTTTACTCAAACTACTCAGCTGTCGACCAGCTGTCAAAAGCGCTCGCATATAATCAAATAGGAGTTATAAAGCTTCAAATCCTTTTTGTGACTTATATTAATATTAAAAAACTTTCAGGAATGATATGTGGATTCCAACGATTGAGTAACAAAATTTCCATCTTTCTTTCCCATCTTTTTGGACAATACCGAATGCTCAATAATGAACATTTTTGTTTGGTGGTAAGGGTATCCGCTTGTATCCAATCGAAACCGTGGAACAAGTTGTTTCTGATGAATTTGGCACCTCTCGTAATCCATACAGGTAAAGTATGCCCTGAATACTGTTACGTAAATGCCGTATGAGTTTGGGTATATGATGTCAGCTGTTATGTTAGACCAATACTTTGAAGACACCATGTTGGCAGGCCATAATCACCCCCTTGGTCTTATCAAAGTAATCTCCATACGTCTATCTGTATATAGTCTCGAAACTTGATCTATCTCTAGGGCATTCATGTGGATTTTTTCCTCAACAGCTTTCAATTCAGTCATCTCTTCTACTCATTCAGTTCGGAATCGAGCCATTATGAAATAGTGCAACCATTTTTCATAATCATAGATCATACAGACAATAGAAACCAAAACACCTGAAGATCTAACCGTAACTAGTCCACTGCAAATACCTTCTGCAACAGGTCTTGTTGCCATCATAACGTGAATATTTTTTTCTCTGGTATCCAGATGATGGAGGATGCTTCTTTCTGCAATCTGTCCAATTTTCCGTATTCTCGCATTGTCTTATTTTCAAATTTCCTATTGTACATTCATTTGTCTGATTGTAATTATATATTTCACTATCATATCCCACTTATTTGGAAAATTGTTTCGTAACTCCTGTAAAAAGTAAGTTCTTTTTTCATTAATCTCGTTATCAAAATCATTTGTTGTTAATAACTAATTTGATGTTGAATTATCAGTTCTGTAGCTTTTCTGCAGCAATCTATACTAGTATTGAATTACATTACCAATCAACTGACCTAACTAACATGACCTGACTAAAATAACAAAATGGGGCCCTGAATTATTTCCAGGGTAGAGGCAGCAAAAATCAAGTTGTTAACTGATTTCGAATTATCTGAATGAAATTGGTTTCATTGCCAAAAAGTCATATCTCAGAAGACTGCCAGTAATGTGACAGTTTATATACATTTCCTACATCAACTTAAACATCTTTCAAATATTATAAAGAGGACCACCCCAGGACATTGCAAAATGGTGTAACTTTTCAACACCGAACAAATTATTTCATCCCTATAGGAAAATATAACGCTATGAACTGCAGAAATGTGCAGAGGAAGCAAATCATTCGTTCCCAGAGAACGGAATCTTCCTTTCACTTTTCATCAACTCTGCTACCAATGCGGATAAACAACAAAACCTCTCGAGATTAATATATTTATCAGGCTGAAACAACTCGGAGTTCGATTAAGTAAATATAGATGTTATTGTGAAGTACCGAAATGAGTAAACCTATCGTGGTTTATATTTATCTTTCCATTCTGTATCTCTACACTGGGGATAGAGAAGGAAACAATTAACTATTTTCCGCAATAACATCGGTTCGCTACTGCCACGGTGTTTTCAATAGTCTTCGGAATATACCCGCAGCGGTTGCTTTATTGACTACCTACTTCTGTTTATCGAATGGATGTTTCTGAACGTTTGGGTGCGTTTATTAAAATCGCGTTGAAATGTCGCAGAAATACATGACTACATATTATGAAGTTCTTTGTCGTGTCTACCTGTTATTTTTTTTGGTACCTTGGGAGCTGTCTGACTTGTCCATTAAGTCCAAGTCTCCAGAAAACACTGCAGCCTCTTGGGCTTATTGCGTTTATTCTCCCATCTTTTCATGACACACATTCCATCAGCCGCGTTCCCTGTACTAGTTTGTACAGGTTTCGTGTTGAATATTCGTCACATTTTTCTGGACGTAATTTCGTACGTTTATATATTGCCTGCCTCCTGTGATTCAGTGCCTCACATTCGCAAAAGATATGTAGAGCTGTGTCTATCCCTTCGTTGCATAATCTGCAGCTGAGGTCTCCGTTGTACAGCCCCATTTTATTCAGATGTCTTTTCTCGGACGGTTCCCTAATGAAGGTACTACTGTGTTTGTTGCCAGGTACTTTTGTCCAGTACTCTGTGAACTTCTTATTGGTACATGTCTTAATCTGGTTTCTTACCAATAATTTTGGTACCCCCAGAGCTGGTTCAGGACCTATATATGAAGTTGATGATCCGCGTCTAGGGCATTCATCAGCTTTATCATTACCTGTGTACAGAATAAAGTTAATTTGTTCCTGTTTGCAAGTTCATTCAGTTCTTCATGGCATTCCCAGACCAGTTTTGATGTCAACTTCGGGTTTGTCAGAGCCTCAAGTGTGCTCTTCCTGTCTAAAAAAATATTGATCCGCTCATTTCTTTGAGGTCTCAATTTAATAAGCCTTGCACACTGAAGATAGCATACACTTTCGCCTGAAAGACGGATGTGTATGGTCCTAGCGGATAACTGTAGTTTATGTTATGAGTTATGTAGTTAGTTATGAGCGTAAGTATAATGAATACTTCCTGATTTTCTTGGTGAATAAAATAAACACAGGTGTAATTATTTTTCTTTACTGCCCAATCCGAATTTCTACTTATTAAACACTTGTTATCGTTTCAAAACTATGTGACTTTATTAATTATTCAAACATCAAATGTAGGAACGGAAATTATAATATAGGAACATGAATCGAGTCTCCGTTAACATGCGATACTTTGATTATTTTCTTATTAAGGGGAAGTCCCGAGGTCTCTGACCAGGTATT
The DNA here is from genome assembly GCF_025532065.1 of Leptinotarsa decemlineata. NCBI lineage: Eukaryota > Metazoa > Arthropoda > Insecta > Coleoptera > Chrysomelidae > Leptinotarsa > Leptinotarsa decemlineata. Next base: position 29,843,257 of record NW_027412688.1, read on the forward strand.
CCTCGCGATAGCAGCTTAACGCCAAGTGATGTTGCCAGACTGAATAAAAACGAATGATCAGAAACGACAAAGATGAGAATGTTTCAATCAATAAATTCTATAATATAATATAGTTCATTTGACCAAGAAATATATACGAATTTTGGACCACTCATACTTTTTCAAAATTATTTTTGGCATCGCGAGGCCGTGGACGGTGGCCCACCCCGCCCACGCCATACGCCGCGTCTGCTCAGGACTATAGACTACAACCTCATCAAGTCAATACTCTCGTTCGAAGGTAGTATGGTATACTGAAACATTTGTATTCAAACATACACTATCTTAGTAGGCCACTCAAAATCAACCCTTTCAGACGTATTGATTCTATCTATGTTCAATTATTGCGATGTCGTCTATGGCCCTTGTCTCGATTCCACAACTTCTGCAAGAATTCAGAAAGAACTGTATCAGATTTATATTCAGCCTGAATTACAGATATCGTCTGACCCCTTCAATCAGTTGAATTAGCCAAAAATGCTTGTTTCATTCACAAACTGATACAAAAACTGATACCCACTTATTTGCATGAAACATTTTTTCCTACATATCAGATACATGCAAGAAACTATAGATTCTATAATAATTTTGACATTTCGATTCATAATAGCACTATCTATGAACGATCCTGCATTATTCAAAAGTGAAATTTGAACTGATCCTATTTGATCAGTCAAACTATGATCTGAACATAAACATTAGCAATTCATTTCACTTTTGTTCTGAAATAATTTTTATATTTTGCCATTTTTTGTGGAGTTCTTTTTCAAAAGTCGTTTAGTGGAAGAATAGGTCTTTGCTAAACTCCATTCATCAAATAAAGAAAATTTAGTATTATTAATATGAACTCAAAACATACAGAACGAATTTTCATACGGTGTCAATCAATGGATATAATGATTCAAGAGAAATTTCATATGTACAATTAATGTGTGTGATTTGTTGATATATGACTATATTAGTAGTTCTTCTTGCGCAAGTTACCATCGAATAATCCAGTTATTCAAGCTTAAATCAGGTAAGAATCTGAAAAAACTTGTATATTGACACCCTAAAAGTCTCAAAACCTACATATGGTAGGGTGTAAGCAACTATTAAATTTCAAGGTAAAAGGTCACAAAAATCGGTTTTTTGCGCTTTTTTTGGAAATATCCCATTTCCTATGGGTTTTTTGCTATTTGTATTGATTATCAATATTGTAGGATACAAAATTCTCTACAAATTTTGTTAAAAAAAAATTTTATACGATGAACCGTTTTCGAGATAGAGGCCGGATAGCGCGCGGTCACAGCATCACTTCAGGTCAACCGGTGCCTCCGGTCGAAAACGCGCCATATATAGTTGATGAACTATCGATAAATCAATGACTATAAATATTTGTCAATTTTTATCAACTAATATATTATATTTTATCATTTTCTTCATGCATTAAATCTATATCTATTCAATAATACTGAAAGACTTGGGCTTTTCCAAGAACACCTTGATGCAGTGTGCAGAATGCTGCAATATTTTCACGCCAGTGGTCACTTCTTATATGCAAAATCAGCCCACCTGTATCTGCAAGATACGCTCAAGCTGGAAGAAACTATGGATGAGCAAACTTATGAGAATTTCAGAAATGGATTTTTCACAGTGAAACGAATAGAAAAATATAATTCAGGTACATGGACAGATATGGTCATCGAACAAAGTCTCATGAAATCCATGAAAACCGAAGGAGGAGTATCTCATGGTCGAAGTACGAAAGAAAGTGTTTTGTGTAAATGGGTATATGCTATGTACGCCACAAATACTATTTGTGAGGAAATGGAGAAGTTCTGTAATATCTCCTTGGAGTCGACCGAGCAACACGTAGATTACAGAGACTCAAGAGTGAAAAAAGACAATGCTGACGTAAATATACTATTTGATTGGTTTAAACTCCATAATCTTTTTCCAAATACTTCGCAGTTAATATCGATAGCTTCTGGAATTGTTGGAAATGAGCAAATTAACTGCCACAGAGATTACGAAATTGTATTAGAGTCTATGAAGAAGATCGCCGACTTATCATTTAATGAAATAAAGTTTAAACGGTCCGAAAAAGTAATGCCGCTTTCCAGTGTTAACAAATCTGTAAAAATAAATGATTGTAAAGTTGCAGTGGATCCATTATTACTCTTCCAAAGAATTACTGTCAGCAAACAATTTGAAAGTTATCTTGAAGAATATCTTCAATATGAATTGAGTCCGTATCCAACAGCTTTATTTGATAATGATGGCATGAGAAAAACAACAAAATCGTCATTGTATGATAACATGAGCCCAATTGATTTTGTTCTCAATGAAAATAATGTGACGTTGATTATTGATGACGGATATCTTCTTCATCATGTTGTATGGAGCAGAGAAGATACTTTTTCTATTATTTTTGAGAAATACATGAATTATTTACAAAGGCATTACAGTTCCAAAATAATTGTTGTATTTGACGGATATTCAGACTACAGTAAGAACGTAAAAGCTATGGAGCAGCAGAGAAGACCTGCTGCACTTTCAAAAATGTATGAAGTTTGTTTCGATGAAACAATGGTTGTACCATATACTCAAGAAAAATTCTTATCAAATCGAAATAACAAAGATAAGTTCATTAATATGTTAATTGGAAAATTACAAGCTGCAAATATTAGTACTAAACAAGCCAGAGATGATGCAGATGTTCTTATTGTTGAAACTGCAATTGAAGAATCAAAGTCTAAAAAAACTGCAGTTATAATAGGACAAGATATTGATTTACTTGTCATTTTGATTGGGCGTACACTGTCTTGCGAACAAGAAATTTTATTCAAAAAAGTTGGGAAAGGTAATGTAAAAACGGAGATATACTCGACTAAAAGTTTTGATAATTATCCTCATTCTGCACGCATTAAGTGGCTGTGACACAACTTCTGCGCTTTTTAAAAAGGGAAAAAATCATTGTTAAAAGTTTTTGAGGAACTGACAAATTTGGATGAACTAGCCGCAGCATTTGAGGAAGAAAATTGTTCGGCCCAGAGATTATTAGAGAGTGGAACTCAAACCTTATTGGCAGTCTATAATGCTCCGAAATCTGTGAAAAGTCTCGATCATCTTCGTTATATGCATTACGTCAAGTCTACAAAACTTAATAAACCTGTGCATCTTTCAAATATTCCACCAACAAGTGCAGATGCTCATCAACATTTCAATCGTGTAGATTATCAAGTTCAAACTTAGTTAGGACATGATTTGGAACCCCAGGTATGGGGTTGGGCAATGCGAAACGATTTTCTGGAGCCTATCATGACAATTTCACCACCTGTTCCAGAAGATTTGCTAAATACAATTTTCTGCAACTGCAAGAGTGGTTGTGGTTGTGCAGGAAAGCGGGCTTGCAATGCTCTTTAGCTTGTGGCCAATGTAATGGGCAAGGTTGTCTCAATGCTCTACCATATCAGAGCGACATTAACGAAGATGGAACCTTTGACCCCGAAATCATGGAAGAACTTGTGACAAATGTCGTTGAAGACGATAATGAAGACCAGTTTGAAATTTACCAGCAGCCAGAAGACGACGATGAAGAGGAAGAAGATGATCAAAATTATAAATTGTAGTTTTTGTACCCTTTATTCAATTTCTTTACTTTCAATAAAAATAAATATATTCAATGATATTTTTTAATAAAAAGATTGATTCATAATTTTCTTTTTTCATCATGTAAGAAGTTATAAATATTAATTAGGTTAAAATTTAAATATAATTCCTATATTCCTATACCAAGAAATGTTTCACACTACATATCACGTAATTATCACTCCCTTTCTGGGAAATATCTTCTTTACCTTTTGTATTTGTAAATGTAACAATTTCTTTCAAAAGGTCCTCCACTTTCTTTCGTCTATTAATAAAACGTACTGTGAAAAAATAAATCCTCGCTCCACGTACAATTTCCACTATGAAAATATATATCCACTTCGTTAATAATTCACTTCAGTGAGGCATAAAGGAATATTAAAATTGAGTACCGAAAAGCTCTATTCGAAATTATACTCCGTTGCTTCCATTTTTTCTGTCTGGATGTATGCATTATTTATTACCCAATAAAAATACATTGTGGAATTTATATTTTCGGCCTTTTCTCGACGTATACTCTTGTATGAAATTCACGAAGATAACACAATAAGTAACATCAAAGTATGGGCTATAAAATAAATCGAGTTTAGTTGTGGAATCATCAGCTTGAACTATACGACCCAATAAACGTACTAAAGTTGCTGTTATGAAAGTGATAGCCTCAAAGAGCTTTTGTCATGTCTCTTAGGACAATAATTTACCAAAATTAGCTATTTATGATTACGGTATGTATGTGACTCGAAATTCAGCCAGTTTATGAAAATTATGTATTTGAATATCGAGATTTATCCAATCACATTCACCAATAAAATTATTTTTGTTTGGGTTAGTTTCCAGGTTTTACCGTGGCCGTCTTTGGTTACAGTCTCTAAACGTTTTAACTGTAACTGCGGCGGTCATATTCAGTGACGTGGTCGAAGTACTCTTCTTGACACTATCGTTAGAAGTCTCACGAAAATGAGGCCACCAAATGCGGACTGCGATTCCAAGAATTGCATTTATCGGATACCCTGTTAGTGCGGCTAATCCTATATTGGTGAAGCCAGCGATCGGGATAAGCAGAGCATGTTAGGACTCATCAATATAACATCAAGTGGTCCCAAGCTGAGATCATTCACAGGGAGAAATACTGGTTTAGAAGGAAATTCAAAGAAGCCGCATATATGTTGTCCAACATCGTATTCAGCCAAGCTAGCGTAGAGATGCAGCATATGAAACCCATAATCAAGCGGAAAACGGCCAACTCTTGCCAAACGGCCATCTCTTGCTAAACCGGTGAAGCAGGAAAAGAGAAGAGGGGTTAGGTGGAAGCACTCGAATGTCCTATAAATAGTCATCTCTCGGCAGAATAGTTCAGTCATCACCGGAAGACGATTGTGGATACTAAAAATCAAAACGTCGTGAAGTAACTTGGCTTGAAATCTTTCTATTTTTATTTCCTGTTTTTGCTTAATTGTTCAACTTTCAATTTGTTGCTTGTATTTTATTTTATTGTAATTCAATTTCAGAGGTTTTTTGCTTGATAATATGTTATTGAAATTGAAATGGAAAAAACTCGCTTGTTTACTTTGTAGTGAATGTTCAAGAGGTAGCAAAAACGTATGTGATTTTCTGGAAATTCAACTAGCGTTTCCTAATATGACTGATAACCAGTCCGTGCAGAGCTATTGTTAAATCATCTGAAAATGGAACTTTCAACGAGTGATGGTCAACTGTATTACCAAACATGCGCCTAACTAACTGACTATTACGAGAAAATAAGTATAGCTGACGGAAGCACCAAACTCTTACGAACGTTCGAAATAGATGGACACTTCAATGTAGCGTTGAATCTGGTCATTATTGCGTATTGGTCAAAAAAGAAATGGACTGGTTCAAGTTTGACGATAGTCGTCTCATTAAATATTCTAGCGATATCTTGAATTCTTTGGAGCCTCCAGTGACACCCTACATTTTATTCTATGAAAAATAGGATATTGACAAATCAAGATCAGCAGATGTTGTGGTGCTGCAGGTTTTTCCGGTTTTTCCTGTAGCTGAAAAATCAAATGCGCCACTGGAATCAATGAAGTCGCACCGGAGCGCCAATTAATTTTTTTGTTGTTTTATAATTTCATGATTGGTATTACTTTCGAATAGTTTTAATGATGAACGAGAACGGAAATGTTTCCTACTTATTCATCAAACTCAAACACATGTTCATGCAGCTGCAGTTTCGTAAGAAGGTATCATCTTTCCCTCCAACCGATTTTCTGGAGTCTTTGAAGTCCACTAGATACTTATTAAGACAACAAGAGGATTGTTTCGAATTCTTGGGGTTTTTGTTGGATACTCTTCGTGAGCAAAACAATAGCAAAATCAATACTCCTGACCGCTCTGGATTGAATGATTCCGTACAGCCCATCTCGTATTGTGTTTGTAAATCTTTTGCTGGAAAAATCCTCACTTGTTTACTTTGTAGTGAATGTTCAATAAGTAGCGAACACTTATGTGAATTTCTGAAACTTCATCTAGCTTTTCCTAATATGACTAATAACCAGTCCATGCAAAGCTTATTGTTAAATCATCTGAAAATGGAATTTTTAACAGGTGATGATCGACTGTATTGCCAAACATGCGCCAATCTAACTGACTTTTATAAGGAAACAAGTATATCTGAGGCACCACTCAATCTAATAATAACACTGATGATCTTCAAATAAGACTCAACCTCTAACGGAAGCAAGAAAATTTTTGGAAGGTTCGAAATAGATGAACGTTTCAACCTAGCAGACCACTATTATAATATTCATGCAGTCATTGTTCACTGTGATTCTGGCGTTGAATTTGATCATTATTACGCCTTAGTCAAAGACCAAATGGACTGTTTTAAGTTTGACGATAGTCGTGTCACGAAGTGTTCTGGCGATGCATTGAATTCATTGGAGCCTCTGGAGACACCCTATAAATTGTTTTATAAGAGGGAGGACATTGCTAGATCAGGATCTTCAGATGATGTGATGCTGCAGGTTTTTCCGGGTTTTCCTGCAGCTGAAAAAGCAAATGCACCACTGGAATTAACGAAGTCGCCCCGGAGCGCCAATTAATTTTCATTGTAGCTTTTATTTTATTTTTATAGTTGTTTCAATAAAATATTTAAATCACTTTCTTCTTCAATATGTTTGAACAATATTCAAAATTCCCAATTGTATTGATTCTTTCAGAGATTTCAAATCTTTTTATATCATATAAGACAATGTCCAAAATTCTCCAAGAAACAATTTCAACCATCTTCAAACAAATATTCATTTTAAGTCCATCATCTGTACTTTTTACGAAAACTATACTATTTGGTTTTCCCTTCTGAACAAATTTTACAAAAGTCCCGGTAGCTAATAGTATCCTATTGACATAGGATACTATATTCTGTGCTACAGATAACTACCGATATTATGCGTTCTGTTGGGAAAACCTCAGGAGCATTTCATATCACATGGATATGAACAAGTGTATATTTCCCCCATGAATTCTAGAGATGAACATCCTCATACCTCTGTCAACAATACTTGATGTTGCTTCTCATGTAAAAGCAAGGTTAGGTCTCAGGTGTTAGATTTTTTGCTACAGTGAACAGTCGTTTATACACACTGATCATGATCAAAGACTCAATAATTTACGTCGGTGTCAAAATATGTCAGAAACTTCCTGGAGATATAAAGAACATGGATTTTTTCGAAACTTTCAGGAAAAAGTTACATGAAAGACTTGCATCTGAAGCCTATTACAATCTGACAGAATATTTTAATGACGAAACGATATGAAATTGATGGTGCTCATATGTAATATTATATGTGTACTTTTACCGAAATGTGATTATTTATATGTAGGTATTATTTTCATGTAATTATGTAATTGTATATTTATATGGAGGTAGTTATTTACATGTTGTCTTTTTACCAGTGTCTGTCAATAAGGTCATGTATCATGGATAATAAACACATACTCTCTCTCTATCTCTTTCTCTCTCCCATTAGACTAGCGACCTGCCCGGCTACACACGGGTGCAATGCTGATACCAAACATAAATTCACCCACCGGAAATTCACGAGCAAGGAGAAACAAATGTATTCAAAAACCACTTCAATGTGAGAATTCTACTGGACAGTTTCACAAAAACGAAACACGTGTTTCGGGCGTGTCTTTAGTAAAGTAAAGAGACTCCCGAAGAAACCATCGTATGGCAAAACACTTGTTGCATTTTTGTAAAACTATATAGTAAAAATCTTACAATGAAGTGTTTTTTGAATATGTTAGTTATGAATTTTCATCAAGTATCGGCCAATTCTGCCGGTTGTTTGGGCTTGAATCACATTGTAGTTATACGAGCCAGAATGCAAATGACTTTCATTCACGCACCAAATCAACAGTGTAACCAACATTGAAATATTGAAGAAAATTGCCAACATGAACACGCAAAATGTTCAACAATTAAGAATTGTAAACTTCGCATGTATTCTCGAAAACTCTGACATTTCAAACCCTAGCAGTCACGATTTCTTTTACAGCTTCCCTAACAACCCCACTACAATCACAGCAATAATGAAATCCACTCCAGCAAAACGCCGATGAATGCCTCATTGTCAATGAGCCGAGAAATGTAACCAGCGACCCGTTGAAGAAATCGAACCTTTCGGCTGCCTGTGCCGGAAGGGTCAGTCAATTGTCGCTTTATCGGAGCTCTTTCACGAGAAGAAAATAAATGAAATCCTTGTGGGACACAATAGATTGACAGACTGTCTTTACATCAACACCTATTTCCTCTGGCGACTTTATGTTACCAGAATGTCCGATATGTTATCGAAAGAGCCTTTTTTCACTCACATGTTGGTCCGTATTTATTTTGTAGCGTCGAAAAAGCTTTACTTCCTTTTTATTCGGGGCAGTATTGAACTTTTTTCTTTTGATGGTTGGTATTAGATTGGATCGAACAGTAACGTAGTCGAAATACCTTCCAGAGAAAATATAAAAGATCATGTATAGTCACGAATATAAATATTGAATCAACTCAGATGTTTCCTAAATCCCATCTATTTTTTTCTCTAGAATCCTCAAAGACTTGGAACGTTACAGTAGGAATGGTTCGAAAAAGACAGTTCAATATCTCCCAAACATATACGCATATACGCAAATTTGATACTGAGAATGACAGTTGATGTGAAATTTCACCAGATATGTCATTGTATTGTTACCTTTTTTCCCGTGGGTTGACCAATAATTGACTACACTGAATAATCAAACTTCACTTTATTTTACTTCAATAACAACAAACACTTCAACTTAACTTCAACTATTATTTGAATGTCTATCGCCTTACTAGATCACTTCGCGTACCGCATTGTAACGTCCACTTGACTGTGTCGATATCCTCGTGGCTAGCATTTAAATATCGTAATCGAATGCCGTAGAAATATCGCCAAAGTTCCGTCGAAATCGGTATCATTATTCTCGCTGCTACTAAGAGTGGTGGGGAATCATCGTACATTCGCGCGCTCTTAGCTACGTCACGTTTGGTTTATGGTTACCAGTGGCGGCCGGCGTTATTTTTTTTCGGGAATGATTTACAACAGTATTTTCAGCCTTGCTCAATATTGTGCAAACTTTCTTTCAGTTTCCTCAAGGATTATTCAAATACTCAATTCAGAGTTGAAGAATTATCTCTACTCCTCATATAGAGTGTCGAAGATAAGGAGGGCTGGCATGTAAATTCAAAAACGTAAGAGATAGAAAGTCAGTTGAACTAGGAAAAAGTTAGTTACTGTTAATCAAATCAGTTTTTCAGTCAAGCAGCTCTGTCGATTTCATATGAACAAAAACATTTTGAAGTATAAATATTCGCTAACTGAGGATCAATGAGGGTTTTCTTCATTATGTACGATTCACATCAGGAACGAAAGTAGAGAGGCAATTCTGCATAATCAGATTCATGGTGGTTGCCCAAACTAAATTCGAAGACAAAATTACCATCTCAGCTCAGAGCATGAGGTCATTTAAACTTGAAAATACAAAATGAAGGTATTCCTATGATAGCTCGTTTTCTGCTTCTCTGAAATAGAAACATGTTTTTAAACGTAATAGATTTTCAGAAACATGAATTTTTATGAAAGGTAGTGAAATTATTCAGACATTTCATCATATTCTCAGTTTCATCAATATTGTGTAAGCCTTCTTTTTATCTCATGGATTGTTGAATTAATCTATCAGAATTTTAATATTATCTCAATTCATTATATATGTACAAACTCTTGTCGAGTTATATTCAGCTAATTCTATTATTCTATATCTCTTTCTTCATATTATTTCTGTAGTAGTATATGTTTGACCACACAATGTTCTTGAATTTGCTTGAATCAATGTAATCATAATGATAATTTTGAGTCCTGAGAAACATTCCTGAATTTAATTCACACCCGATTTCTCTTCTGTTTTCCAAAACTAAAAAACAAAAAAGTTAGTGAGTTTTATTGCTGTCGTTGAAAATAATGTGTTAGTAGTTGTTGTTGCTGTTTAGCTGTTGTTTTCTTTTTTCTGATTTGTGGATGAAATTATAAAGTTTGTACTTGTTTCGAATATTTTTGGTGAATGGGTCCACATTCATTTGATGACTTTTATCAATACTGAGCTTTTTATATGTATGTTTTTCTTTCAATGAACAATTCTTTTAAGATGATCCAGATATTTGATATTGAAATATCAAGACATTTGAATCGTTTGTTCTGCTTAATTTTTTCAGTAAATTTCATCGTTCAATCTATCCTAATAATGGGAATGGTTACGTAGATCACAGGCAGATGGGGCAAAGACAAACCTGTTGTTTGTTGTTCGCTTCAGCCTAGTTCGAGGAATGATAATCTGAAAGAATTCGATTTTCAATTATCGGAAATCTCCTACTTTATGTTGACCTTGCACTGAAGAGTAGCCAAACAGCTCGAAACCGGTCTCCAAATATATTTCAATAATTGAAAATCTATTGCGGCAGGTATAACTTCAGTAAAGAATCCTACACTGACACCTGTCGGATATAATCCAACGCCCTTCGTTATATTAGTCAGGGGAGTAGTTTACATGAATCAAAATTCAAATGATAGGTATGTTACAGTCAAAGTTGAAAATAGTGAAATGGTGTTTTGGTGTCTCGAAAACAGTACAACATGAAAAGTGGAATGTTACAACCTCTGTTTTTTTTGAAAAGTCAAACTATCAACGTACCTTCACAGAGGTTTCGAATATTTTGTGAGTCTATCCATAAGTTGTTTTCTTCGAAAAGAGTGCTAGAGAATATTTCCGGAAACTATGATTCCGAAAGAAATTGATCCGTTTAATTGTATTTTATTTGGTTTCATTTGAAAACTTTCACGTATAGTCAGTGGGCATACTTGAAGACTGGCTATAAATCAAATCATCTAAAAGAACAATTCGTTCAGGCCAGTCTCAACACCCTACACAGTAGGTTAATGGACTGACACCTATCAGAAAACAACTACTCCCCTGGCTAATACCACGAAGGGCGTTGGATTATATCCGACAGGTGTCAGTGCAGGATTCTTCACTGAAGTTATTCCTGCATATGCTGTTGGCGATACAACTGCCGCAATAGATTTTCAATTATTGGAACACACTTGCAGACCGGTTTCGGGCTGTTTGGCCACTCGTCAGTGCAAGGTAGTGTATATCATCAACATAAAGTCGATGATTTCCGATAATTGAAAATCGAATTCCGTCAGAGTATCATTCCTCGAACTAAGCTGAAGACTACAACAAACAAGAGGTTTGTCGTCGCTCCATCTGCCAGTGAACGAGGTAACCTACGAGGTGAAAACTACTGAAGGACGGAGTGTTAGAAGAAGGTCTGTTTGTATAATTTGTTGATGTTCTTGCGTGAATTGGTTGAGATATGACCACAGTGATCCACAAGGTGGACCACAAGTGCAAAACAAATCACATCAACAAAAATGTGGGCAATGTTCATGGAGAAAAATAAAATGATTATGTTCCGTCCCTCTGTTAACGAATTATGCATTTCACTGGACCATTAGACAACTGATGGAATTCATTCGAATGATATTTTCAGAAACATTCAAATGCATCACACGAAAATCGAAAGCAATAAAATTTTCAAAAGACACGAATATTATTATGTTGAACGTTATTTTCCAGTGAGCATTTTTAGAAGTATTTAGTTTTTGTGAAAACGACAAATCGGAATTCTATTGTCACAATTGTTGGTATCTATCCATTTTTGAGTTATATGGAACAGACTGTAGACTGCTGCCAATCCTTCATGATCCATTTTACCTCCTGAAAACTTTTTTCTGCATTATATATTCAGTTTTTGACAACTCGTTGAAATCTGTTTTTCGTTCACCAGCTGTCGCGCTTCCTGACAACGACAATCCTCAAAAGATGGGCGATGTTTAGATTAACGGGGTATTACCTTTTGAATGTGATTTCTAGCACAGACATTTTGTGGTGTGAATCTATGTTTGTTTCTTTTTCTAAAACTCGAATTCTTCCACCTCCACTTTTATATTCCAACTGATTTCCACCGATGAAATTTTCATTGATTCAGAATGATAGTAGGTAGCATTTTAGGCAGAATCTCTACTACCCTGTCATGTAAAACTTTTTGGCTAGGTTTTGAACAGAATCATCGTGGAAGAAAATCAGAGTTTTATGTCAATGATTTTTTAAATTTTCAGATTTTGTAAGGTGAAAATATCAAAGAATTGATGAAAAACTTCTGATCTAATAACTGAACCATATTTAACGATAATTCAGCACTCTTGTCCAGTGGCAGTAGCAGTCGCCTTCCCAATTGTACGCCACTGACGTACAGTTATCTCGGAAAAGAGAGGGATTTAGGAAAAACGTTTTCGATGTTTATTGTGGAAATCAATAGAGAGAGGCACCGAAAGGTAAGTTCCAATCAGTTACTCTGAATGTTATTCTAGTGTTCAGCTGCAATGCGGGTAGATAAAAGAAATAGGAAAGGTCAACTACAAAGTGCCCCGGAAAATACGATCCGAATGAGGAACCCAATACTGCCACTTGCAGGGAAGTGATATCAGAAGTTTTAGCCTTTCCGATGTGTATTGTGAAATCAAATACACGCCAGAAGTGAGCCAACTTGAGAGCTTTAAAACATTCCAGATGGAATTTTTCGATATTTAACGAAACTCTAGGATTCAGATGGAATATTTGAGAAAGGATGATAGTTGAAAAAACCATTTTGATGGAATTGAATGCTTTTTTCGGTTTAGGTTCTACCGTTTCCTGACTCGTTTCTTGATATAGATCAAGAGAGAGGTACCTGTTCCCAGTTGGAATGACTAGCTCTTGATTTGCAGATGCAAGGGCGGAGGTTGGTTCTTGATTCATTATGGAAATTCAATTATCAGTGCTAAAAATCGTCACCAAATTGAAAGCTCTACGCCATCTACGGAAGTTTCTAGAAATACCGTATCCCTTTTCAACACCTGTCACTGTAGACCAACTTAGTTACACAGGGATACGAGACCCTCTAAACACACCAATTAGAAAAGGATTACGGTTTACGTGAATATTTCAATAGGGTTTCGCATTACCAACCTTGAAATGGATGAATTAAAATACTGAATTATTTATCACTCTGAAACATAAATTGTCACTGGATAAAGAAATCACACTGTCAACGTTCTGAAATCATCCTTACAAATTCTGATCGAAATCCTATTTCCAGACACCATCAAGAAAACTAAAGGCTGTTGTTTCACACTTATTCAAATAGAATCTTCTGATTCCTGAGATCCAGAACTCCGACAGTCTCTAGCAGTAGCTACCTCAGACGTATTTTTTTCAGACAAGCCCTTATTGTATTCAATTTATTACTGTTTTTATGCTATTAATGGTTTTTTTACTATAATTTTTTGTGCTTGTGTGCTTTTTATGCTTGTAATCTTTTAGTTTTGTACGCTTCTCATGATTTTGTGCTATTATGATTTCAATATATTTTTTTTGCCCAGCAGAACTCAAAAACTAAGAATTCATTCTAATGGATGACTCTCAAAAATTTCACCTGAATTGTCACTTCGTGCTCTCTATATGAAGCCTAGCACACAAAAAATCCTTAAAAAATTTCATCCTTCACACATTGAATCGGTAAAGATTCAAAGTTCAGGCAATGCTACCCCCTGTTACCTCCATTAGTCCTTCGCGACATACACACCGATTCTAAGTATGACATAACTCAAAGTTTATATTTCTGCCTACACTTCACTTCTCACTCTATGTTATTCACATACAGACTGCTCAAAAGAATCCCAAATCTGTGAAAATATTGTTTTCAAATATATGGGTATGTTACAATCCACAATTCAAAATTGCCAAAAAAAATGGTTTTTCTACTCCCGTACGTGAAATAGTACTTTCACACACCGTTCAAGAATCGTAAAATGTAATTTCACGCCCTTGTGCGTGAAATTATTTTTACGCCCTAAGGCGTGAAATAAACCCATAAGAATAACATGGTACATTCAAGTGTTTTTATTACCAGTGCGTGAAATATACTCATAAGAAATACATTGTAGTCTGTCCATAAGACCTAATACATGAATATTTCGCTGATAGGCGGCTTTAGTGCATCTTTTGTTTAAGAGCAGCAATAAGTCATAAATAAACTGTCAAAATAGCTTGATCATTATTGTAGTGAGCTCATTGTTGAGAGTTAATTATTAATATTTTAACATTATATTATAATGGATTCTGGTCATTCAGATATACGAAGTACCCCGCCGGATGTTATGGATACAGCCAATGAGGCTAGTAAGACTTTATTACCCCAAAAATCATTGAGCGTGTATGAAAATACGTATGAGAAATTCATGGCATGGAGGAAAATAAAGAATATCAATTCATTTTCTGAAAACGTAATATTGGCATATTTGTCAGAATTGTCCAAGAACTTTAAGGCAGCAACACTTTGGAGTAATTTCTCAATGCTAAAAAGTACCATCAGCATTAAAAAAAAAAACATAAATATTGACTATGCTAAGGTACGTGCTTTTTTTAAAAGGAAGAGTGAGGGATACGTTCCCAAAAAATCCAGAGTTTTGGAGAAAGATCAAATACTGAAGTTAATACAAGAAGCTCCTGACGAAAAATTTTTATTGACCAAGGTAAGTTTAATGTCTCACGGTAGTATTAAATAAATTGAAAATAATATCTATAAATAAAGTAGATCCTAATAAGTATAGTTGGCCAAATCAGATATATTATCTAAAACTGTGTTAATGTGATATCTAACTATGATCTTCTAAATTATTTTAAATTGGGCGTTGAGAATCGCGTTTTCACACATATATTTGTAAATACGAATGGTTCAGCGGTAGTGCGTCGGCCTCGCGCGCCCAAGGACCTGGGTTCGATTTCTGACAGCCATAATCTTTTTTTAGTTTCTATATTGTAATTTCTTTTTCTTTTAGGTTATACTAATATTTGGACTTGCTGGAGCTCTTAGATGAGATGAACTGTATAAACTGAAATTAGATGATATTGAAGATTTAGGTACAATACTCATAGTAAACGTCCATGATACAAAAACCAAAATCTCAAGAAAATTTACCATCACGGAACATCTTGAATTATACCGAAAATATACGGCACTCCGTCCGCAAAAATACGCAGAAAAAAAATTATTTATTAATTATCAAGGTGGAAAATGTACCTGCCAGATCGTTGGTATAAATAAAATTGGTAAAGTTCCTTCGGTAATCGCAAAATACCTAAATTTACCTCATACTGAACAATATACAGGCCACTGTTTTAGGCGGTCATCCGCCACGTTATTAGTAGAAGCTGGAGGCGATTTGCTTACCTTAAAAAAACATGGAGGTTGGAAATCCTCTGCAGTGGCAGAGCATTATATAGAAAACTCAATTACTGAGAAAATTGATGTGGCAAATAAAATTTTATCGCCTCAAAATCAAATTTCCTCAGCCCCTATCGCCACTACTTCTATCATCTTAACTTCTAAGTCAAGAAACACACTAATAGAAAAATCAAATGCTGCAGGTGTAAGATTTGGAATGGTCACAGGTTCCAATATTACTATTAATAATCATTATTATTCCACATCAGAATAAAAACCAAAAATAATAATCTCAGTATAAGAAATAATTGTTAATTTTATAATATACTAATAGGTACTTACTAAATATTGTGGAATTCAATAAAGCTCTTCAAACTAATGGTGCTTAATTTTCTCTGTATGGTCGTAGAAAAAGTATAGTGTGCAACATGTGCGTGAAGACTTTTTTACACTCGCGTTGTTTGCGACACTCGCCTGAGGGCTCGTGTTGCAAATTCCACGCTTGTGTAAAAAAGTCGATTTCACGCACTTGTTACACAATATACTATTCTTTGTGTTCAGACTATCTCGCAAACAGTATGACATGAGAAGTGGAAAAATGAAATGTGAATACAACGGAAATTAGCCTTTCCCTACACGTATAAATATCTGCCTTTTTATTCATTTCACATATCAAACAATGAATATATATTAAATGAGAAAAACTTTGTTGATATCTTGAATAACATCCCAATCATTACGGCTAAATCTGTGTATGAACATACGGGTTGGCAGAAATTAATTGCACACTATATTGCTATCTTGGTAACGGGAACGATTAGTGGCCCTTTTTTTATCCTTTTATGAGACGGGGACCGCAAATCTCATCACAAACATTATTTCCAACTTTTTTTATCAAAAGTTGACCACTTATTAAATTATTCAGGATTTTTACAGAAGAATTAACTGACTCTCAAGTTCAAAAATGTCATCAATGTTCGTTGCACTGATAATTTAGACTTTTGCGTTAATTCGATTTTCATTCACTCAGAATGATCATCAATGAAGATACTTGTTCAGATGCAATCATTATAATACTTCCTGTTTGATTACTTTTTCATAATGGACCATATCTTATAATGATTTCATGTAGAACATATTGAATTTTTCTCAAATGTCATTTCTGTCTGTTGTCATGATAATTGTTTATGGCATTTCAGCTGAATGATGAGAGAAAAGAAATAAAAATGAAGCAAACGACGATACAGTTAATAAAATTCGAAAAACACAAACGACTACATTCGAAGACAACTGGCAGTAATGATAAATACACAGACATGTCAACATAGAAAAACACATCCAAATCAAATTCTTATCCAATTCGTTCGCTGGAATTCACACCTTTTATTTGAATTTCACCTTCTATCCAGTTATGAAATCAATAGTTATCAGTTCCAAACATCATGGCAATTCATCATTTATTGAGGGAATATTAACAGGCAATCACGAAGCATTTTTAAATATTTTTACTCAATCAATTACCTCGGAGCCGCATTAATTTCTAGTCATCAGATGGAAAAGACCCATCAATCATCTGTAGTTCGTTTATATGAGATCACTAGTACGAGTGGGAGTGTGCCAGAGCATCTGCTGTTATTTAAAGACATCTGCCTCTTGCCACCTGGTTTAGTAAAATTCGCCAAATTACTGATTGCATCTGCTTTGGCCGCGAGGGTTATCACCGAAGTCGGTTTGCCTTTAGATCGATAGATTTAATTTCGTTCCGATTAGGCGAGAAATATTTTATGGCACCTGTTAACAATACGGGGAACGTTCTAATAAAACGTTTTGTGTGGATATATTTTCTGTTCCGTCAAGGAAATTCAACTATACCTAACGATTTGATCTTCACACAACATAAAATAACATAACATAACATAACGTAACATATTGTTATTCACCACGAAAAGGCTACTGTAATAGCGATTTGTTTTTATCTATCACGTAAGGTTTGCCTACAAAATAAGAATGAAATTATTAAAAAGTACAAAAAAACGAGGAATTGTGGATTTATTTTTATTATTTTAACATGAGGAAAAAGCAAAAGCAAACTTAGCTCAACTAAGCATAATAGTGATACACAAGTATTTGCAAAGTGATTATAAGTCTTCGTAAAAACATTTTGTTTTTTCGTCAAAGCTTTTTTTGGTACTTTTTCGGCTGTGTTCTTGTGAATATTTCCTTTTTATCATCCAAAAATAGTCTGCCATCATGTTAACATTCCACCGACCTTGGTATCTGCGTTCCATTTCTTTTATGTCTTGATGGAACCGTTCTCCTTGTTCCTCACTTACAGCCCCTAGATTTTTGGGAAAGTTGTCCAGATGTGAGTGAAGAAAATGGACTTTGACACTCATGTTGCAGCCCAACATTTTGTAGTTTCGTATCAACCAAAGTTTTGTAGTTTGGATCTTTTTTGTTTTCAATAAAGCCTGTTATAACATGTTGTAATGAAATCCAGGCATTTTTTCTCTCATTTCCATTTAAGTGACAAAGCTTTAAACTTTTAAAAGTTTTCTTATATCAGGCCCAAGGAAGACTCCTTCTTTTAGTTCAGCATAGCAGCTTTAAACAATTTTCTTCTATGTCTAATGCTTTCACAAACTGTTTCATTAGCACTAATTTGATACGTAGTGGTGAAAGTAAGATTTGTTTTAGGATCCATCAAACTTTGTTTTTCATAATTTTTAACTCCAAGAATAAGACCCTTAAGACCCACCTGCTTAACATACTGTTGTTTCCTGTCACGGCTATCACATCCATATAGGAAACATGGAAACTTAGAGTAACCACTTTGTTGATCTAGTAACATTGAAATAACTTTCAAGTCTCCACAAATGGTTTACTTATGAGCAGAGTAGCTGAGCTTATTAAAAAGAAATTCAAGATTTTCGTAGCATTTTTTCAAATGGACTGAGTGTCCAACAGGCACAGAAGCATATTGGTTCCCATTGTGAAGAAGTACAGCTTCCAAACTTCCTTTTGATGAATCGATGAAAAGTCTCCATTTCTCTGGTTCATACGTTATGTTGAACATTTCCATGACGCCGGGTACATGGTTGCAGAAAACTGGGTCACTGTCTTGTGTAAAAAAAGGAACAAATTCCCTTTCTCTAAATCGGTACCATGAAAATGAAACACCGGAGGCTAACATATGTCTTTCTTTAAGTCTAGACCCTAAAACTTCTGCTGAGTCCTTTGGGAGGCCCAGATCTTGTACTAAATCGTTCAATTCTGATTAAGAGAAAAGTTTAGGGTCATTGGTACCTGGATCGTAGCTGTTATCACTGTCACTACTGCTATACTATGTGTTTTTGCGTCTAAATCGTCTAAAATGTTGTCTAAGATATCCGGAGGTGAAGGAATAGGCAAGTTAGTTCCACGAGGAACAGGGCGAACAGCTGAACGTATGTTCAGACTCAATTTACTGCTTATATATGCTATATAATACAGAAACATTGAACCCATACCGAACCTAAAAACTCATTTAATAAGAAAATATCAGGTGAAATTTGTGACTTATCTATAGGTGATTATTTTTTTTCTATTTCTTCCGTAATCTGCACACAAAATACTGTTGAAATCACTAGTTAAACATCCTACAATTTTTTCATTGTAGACCTGTGTTATAGTTTTGATGATATGCCATTGAAGTAAAAATTGAAGAATAATAAAATGATTGAGACTTTCGCGGGTCTGAATGCCGTCAATATTTAGGAATTTTTCTTGACGTTTCGCTGGCGTGAGTGGCTAGATTCTTCCGAAGTTTATTCAGGTAGAGTGCTAATACCTGTACTTGGATTAGGTAAATTGTGTATAGCGGGTTCATGTTGACTCAGGTAGTTTGATTTGCTAGCTAGCACGTCAAGAAGAAATTTCAGAAATCGACGACTGATTTTATAGAACTTATCAAATCAATAATGTAATCATTGAAACAATTTCAGGTGTTGGAAAATCAAGTTCAACAACGATATTATGAAAAACTTCATCTATTTGAAAAAAACATGTGATTTAAAAATTTTATTGAATAAATACAGAAAACAAATCGATGTTTTTTCCTCTGTGGGAGACTTTTCATGAATTTTTATGAATTTCATGAGTTCAATCAATGTTTATCGAAGAAGGGCTGAACATAAGCCCTACGATATCGGCTATAGTGACATTAACCATACGGACCAAAGCAGAGGGCCTAGGACCTCTGAAACTTCGAGGGGAAGAGATAAATCTGTCTGGGAAGAACAAACATCTGGAAATGACACTAAATCTCAAGCTGATCTGAAAATAATTGAGAGGAAGGCAATGGTAGCACTAACGCTGGCCAGACGCATCTAGGAAAATACATAGCGGCTTGAACTAGACATGATGGATTGTCTCTACGCCATGGTGATAACATATGCATCTGAAACCTGATGGCTGAAGATGAAACAATCGACCAATCTCAACAAACTAATCAAGACTTACAGGATTAATTGCAATGGATGCTAAAGCTGCATTGCAGACACTCTTGAATCTACTTCATTTGCATCTTATGGGGGAAGCAATGGTGGACCCATTCAGACTAGAAAGTTCATCGAGTAAAATGGGATCGGGAAGAATAAACATTCCGGAATGAGTGGAGGAATGCACATCAAACATGCTCTCGGACAAGGTGAGAACAAAATACATATTCGACATAGATTTCGCGGTTAGCGTTTCAAAAATAAAGATCACTGGGAAAACATACACGTGAACACATACGGGAAAACCTTTATGAAGGGGTCATTTCAGAAGACAGCAGAAGAACTGCTTCAACATAGCATGCAGGCAATGCACCTAAGGGACAGAAACAGCTCGACATATTTCATGTGGATGTGAGGCACTGGATCACAGTAGGGCAAATAATCCATGGACAATCTGAACAATGTCCAGAAAAATATGACGTTCATTTAGCAACAAACCTATACAAACTCGTACAGAGCACAAGATTCTCGAAGTGGGTGTCATGAAAATGATAGGCCCATAAAGCTGCAGGGTTTTCGGGAGACTTGGGAGAAATGTCTAAGTCAGAGGGCTTCAGTAGCGGTAGAGGAAATAGTAAATAGCTGTTGTTTCACCGACGGATAAAAATTTTCCCAGGTTTTCATTACCTAGGAACTCATGTGATTATATTTCAGGTGCACATCTAAGTAATTGATTCATGTGTGGAAAGATTAATGAAAACCATTTTCATATACATTACGTACACATACTGAGTTGTTCAGAAAATATATGGCTGTCATTCAGTAAAGTCCTGGTTATTAGTAAACCATCAGAATGACTCCTGCCGATAGGGATATTCAACAAATTTTCTCTGTTATGGATTCCTGGTCTTATTGACATAGGGTAATGAAGCTATTGACTCTCTTGCGAGCAGCTCCATTGCTAAGGATTCTGCCCAACAGTGACTGGATACCTACAAAATAGGTCACCAAAAAACTGTCAGATAATAGCAGGGATGACCTATGTTGTCTAATCACAGGGCTTTATTATCTGTGTCATTATGTCAATGCATGTCATCACTGTAAGATTGTGAGACAGCAAACCATATACTCTTTTAGTTAATTAGTTTGGCAATCCAATAATTTTTCTCAAGAAAGATTTTTGATTAAACTACCCATCGAAAAGTAGTTCATCCATGTTGATAGTACTATTTTGGAAACCATTAGATATATTAGATACATTAATAAAGAATATTGCTACAAACAAATTTTTGAGACAACATCAACACCAAAATGTGTCCGTATTTTCTTTCATGTACAACGAGAGCTGTGGGGTTTTTTATATTTAGTTTGTTAGAGTCTCTCATGTGTTCTGAAACTCGTGTTTTGAGATACCATCCAGTTTGACCAATATAGCATTTTTGACACCTTCCACAGTTCAATTTGTACACTATATTGGTTTTTTTGTTAATTGTTTCAAGAAAAAATGCTTTCCAACTGTATTTTTTTTTTGAAAAGGCCACTTAAATTTGTTCGGTACTCAGTAGCATTCCAAATTTATCAGATATTTCTTCTTCAAATGGAATTTTGTGATATTTAGGTTTCAACCTTGTATTTTGGATTATTATTTTAATAATTTCCGTAGAAAAATCATTTTTCACTAGGTAATTCTCAATTAATAGATCATTGTCATAGAATTCAGATTTGGATAGCAATGTCTCTTTCTTTCCAATTTCTAATTTTTTCTGTCATTTATTGAAAGTCAGACAACACCTCATCAGAATCACAGATAGAGCCATTCGTTTGTTTCATGTCGTTCTATGTTTATGTCTCGAAAATTTGGTTGTTGCATTGTTTTTGAGTTTTTTAAATATATCTGATATGTCTATTGATTTTTGAAATGGTAATAATAACACGAGAAACTACTTTCTTTACATATACTCTATGTCTGCCCGACCGTGAACCAAATCAATTTTTCAGTGTTTGGTGGAGTTTCACCCTTGTAATCTGACCTGAAAGATGATTTACAGAATCAACAAATTGGCAGTGTTGAAAAATTGGACCCCTTTGATCGAGATTCAATTGATGTATACTATAAATTTTTGTGGGTTACAGTGGGTACATTTTTTTTAGACAGTAGTATCCATTTTTTGATTAGAACAATCATTTTTCCTCGGTGTTTCTTTAAAGTGATGACGCATTTGTGAAACTTTATGGGGAAACTACCTCTGCTTGATTTTCTGGAGATTTCTAGATCATTTTCATTTGTTTTCAATAATCTATCCACCGTAGAGTATTTTTGAGTTTATATTATTACTGAAAAAGTGTGGAATGTTTTCAGGACACATTCAAAAACTATCTGTGTTTGGAAATAGAGACGATGGAAAAACTTCATTCATCAAAATCCCATCAAAATCAAACTGTTATGTAGAAATGAGATCTTTCCTAGCGATCAGAATCAGTTATGTGGAATTGTAGAATATGTCAGTTGTGCTCGTACGATTTGAAATATAATTTCCTTGTTATTATGATATGCATAATCATGATTATGAATACTGATAGACAGATTCCATAGGATCAGATTGTGAGCACGTACGAAAAGCGATTTGTGATGGAGACTGAAACATAAATCGCGTTCTGGGGCATAATCGTTGGAAATGGAATAAACAATTTATGATAATTGAACCTCGAATTCGGTACACATCATGCCATTTTTCAGCGACTAATACAATTGACGAACGTGTAGCTATGAACTTGGAAAATTACTGTAGATTGCTTTTGGTGGGTGTTTTTCATGTAAGGGGTGTTATGAAAATATGTACTTTCACATTTCCAAACTTTTTTGATTTGTTTCAATTCATGCCAGCTCTTTGGCAACTAGTTTTTCTATCAAACGTCGTGAAATTTCAACTTCAAAGTTCATAAAACCGTCACACATGTTTCAATGAACAGTAACTTCTTCAGGCGTACTCAGAAACGAACATGCCTGAACAATAACACCCGTTATCTGAATACATCATGGTGGATTTTCATCAAGTATCGGCCAATTCTTTCATAACATCCCTATTGTGTACCCAAAAATTCCCTGGTCTGCATCTGTTTATCTCGAAAGTAACATTACTTTCCGCTGAATCCGATAGTATAGCACGGCAATCCTCACCTGAAGATTTATTTCATGATGATTATCATTCAGAATGAAACCTGGGGTGAGGCTGAAGTTGTCATGCATGCATTTCAGTTATACGGTTTTTTTGAGTACACAAGCACTACAGAAAAATCCTCGAAGCGCTCTAAGAGCGGTGACTGTACGAATCGCTGTACGAATCCACTTGGAAAAATGTTCCCAGGAAGTTAATTCCACATGAACGCAGTTCTCCAGATGAGAAAGTTCTTAAACAATGAAGTTTGAGGTGTACTGAGTTGAACATCAAAACGATGAGCAGCCACAGTCCGTCGCGATTTCTGATATGTACCGTATGGGATCAAATGTGCTAAGTCACTTGAACACTTCCCATGAAAGTATCTATAGAAGAGACACAAATCTCCAACCTTTCTTCGATGTTCCAGGCTATCACTGAATATCACGAAAACATCATTAATGAAATTCTCGCTGAATTCTGCTCATGACAATTTGAACATTTATGAGAACGTGGAGTTGTATGTTGAATCTTGCTCAACAACAAAGATGCTAAGCCTTACACTTGACTACAAGCTCACCTGGATCCCTCTCTTTGGAACTCGCCATCAGAACTATTGCTTGTATAGGATGGAGGCAATCGTGTAGAAACATTTTCAAAGAAAACGAAGTACTCACTGTTGCAGGTATTTATATTTATGAATTATGCATATACATGTACAAGAGTGGTCATCATTTTATATCTAATCAGCATAAATACCCGACCCGCTCTAAAAACTTATTAATAATAATGCGCCAAATATTTTCAAATCAAGACTGAAAGCTGCTCTTAGGAAAAAATTGCTACACCCTTGAGGAATTTTAGATTAGGTGTTTTTTTTGTCTTTTTTAACATTCTTGTCACTATTCGACATTATACCATTATTTTAAACTTTTTAATTATAACCATAACCCTCAATTTTACTGTTGTAGTTTTTCGCAACTTTTATATATCTACATATATTTTTCATCTTTTAATCGCAATTCTTTTAAAATACTCAGATGAATACTTGTGTGTGAATATATGTATATATGAAAAGCACATAATCTTATGACGTTTTCGTTGTTATTGTACTGATAGAATTATCCACTGTTATGTACTTTTTATCAAGTGAAGTAAATGAATTATTTTTTTTATCATCAAGGTTGCAAGTGATGTTTACGACTCCAATCTCTGACTCTTCTCTGGATGGAATAAAGCATCTTCAGGAAATGCTCACGGGCGGAGCTCCATACATGTGAACAATACTCCACAGGGGGTGTTCTGATCTTTCTAAAGCATTAAAAGTTGCTCAGGTGTGTACAGTTTTCTTGTTCGGAACATTATTCCAATCTTTTGAAAAGTAGCTTTTGCAATTCCAGCGACATGATTGTATCAAGACATATTGGTCCATTTCAACCCCCAAAAAATTTATCGAAGCAGAAAGTGGAATTGTCTGAACTGACATTATTATATCCGGGTCGGAGACATTTATCTTTTTGGAGAAAACCGATGCCTAGTTTTTTGTGGCATTGAATTGAATCTGATTACTTTCACACCAATTCTAAATCCCTTTAGATCCTCATTAAGATAATATGCAACCTCTTGCTGTCGGTGAAGATGTGCATTCGCCGTCGATGTCCTGGAATCCAAATGAAATAACAAAACAAGCGTGCTGTCGTCAGCAAAGAAATATTAAATAGAATAGAATAGAATATTTATTCAACTACGTTATTTACAAAAGTACATTTATAGCAAGTCAGTTAGATTAAAAATACATAAAGATATATTTATAATATCTAGAAAGACATACTAGCGACAAATAAAGATTGCCACGTTGAGTATATTTATGATCATTCTCTGCTATTACAACTTAAAATTATTATCTTATTTTTTTGTTGTCGAAAGATTTGCAGTGACTTTGAGGAGTTACCCCACATTATGATACCGTAACTCATTTGAGCATGAAAAATAGCATGTAGGTACTTTTCAGTGTATTATGATTAACATATCTCTTCAGCTGCAGAAGTAAAAATAGCGTGCCAGAAAGTTTATGTCTAAGTTGTTCAATATAACAATTCCAGCAAAGTCTGTTAACAATAGTTTTTCCTAATAATTTAACGTTATTGTCCTCCATGAGAGAATTATTTGTATAAAATGTGATATTCTGGGTTTTTCTATTATTAAGTTGTAGCTTACTAGCCCGAAACAAATATTTGGCTTTTTCTTGTAACGCCAGTGATAACATCGGTAGTTGGTGATAGTCATAGTGAGAGATAATCAGGGTAGTATCATCAGCAAACAAAGTACACTTTTCCGGCAACAGAAATTGGCGCAAATCATTAATGTAAATGATCAACAGTAACGGTCCAAGGACCGAACCCTGTGTGACACCATGTATATTAGTAACTCTGACCTCTCATTGCTGACTTCAACAACTTGTTAGCGATTTTTTAGAAAAGATTCAAAAAGCTTTAGAGCATCTCCTCCCAGTCCATGATAACTCAGCTTTTGAAGAAGGATATCATGAGAGACACGTTCGAAAGCTTTCGACAAATCACATAGGTTTACTGATGGATGATGTCCTCTGTCCATCGCCTCAACTATATCTTTCACAACACTCATCACTGCATGAGTAGTCGAGTTGTTTTTTCGAAAACCAAATGGAGAATCATGGAAGTAGTTATTTATCTTGAAATAAGCAATAACTTCTGTTTGATTATCTTTTCGAGAATCTTTGAAAATATACAAATTATCGAAATCGGACGATGGTTATCAGGAAGTGCTTTGTCACCATTCTTATGAACTGATATAGCTTTTGCATACTTGAAAACATCCGGAAACACACCAGTGAATAAAATTGAGTTGATGAGCTCTGTTAAAGGTAGTAATAGTATGTCAATGGTATCTTTTAATATTCTACTGTTCAGGTTGTAAAAATCTGTGCATTTTGAAATTTTTCAAGAGTTTACAGTATCCAGTACTTCTTGAGATGTAACTGGTGTAAAAAAAATGACTTCGAGGGGGCCGGAAATTTTTCGAATTGAAGTAATTGAGAGTCTGATATTTGCGGTAAAGAGTTAATTATATTTTCTGCTATTCCTATGAAAAAGTTATTGAAATCATCTGGGGTTATATCCATATCTAAGTGGTTGAGTCTATTTTTGTTCCTCTCATAGTTCACAATTCGCCAACAGGCTTTTGATTTCTTTCTTCTTCTTTTTGAAATATGTTAATTGTTTCTTATAGTCAGATTTCACATTTTTATAGATATTCCAATGGTGGTTATCTCTGCTAATATTATAAATGGATTTTATCTCAGTTAGTTTTTTTCTCATTTCTTTCATACCACGATACTGTAGGTTTATTGTTTTCAGTAATTTTTTTCAAGGGAACTATGTTTTCAAAGTTTGCCGAGTAAGACTCAACCATACAATTTGAAAGGTAATTCACGTCCATGTTATTAAAGTAAATAGCCCAATCTATTATAGATAAGTGGTGTACTTAACGGTTCATGTTTGATTGATTAATGGATGTAGCCGTAACTACATGGTAGAAGATCATTATGAAAAATGGAAATTTGAACTTCCTATGTTTTTGCACCACTTCAATTTGTAACTATCGTCACTGCAGCACCGTTCTACAAGAGCATTTTGAAGTAAAGACAATGAACTGAAATAATTGACAATATAGTGTAACATTTCCGTATCGTTTAGATTTGAGAACTTGTGATCGCATTCCAAGGAATTGTTTGAATACATCAAATAGTTTTTATCTACCTTGTCTGAAGGACATTTCATGCTCATCATATCGTTCTGCAACTTCACCATTTGTCCATCATATTTTCATATACTTCCTTCTACACAAAAACAAAAACTTCAAAAATCAACAATATTAACAGTACGTTTGTAACGTTCATTCGAACAGGAGTGTTCCACAGGGCACTATTTTCCACACTGTAGATTCAAATTCACTGCCGATCGGTGGAAAAAGAAAGAAGAACAGCACAGATTCCACCTTCAATATTTCGAGTATTTTGACGAAACTTCGTAATATCAAATTAAATCAAAACTTTGTGTATCATTCTCTTTGCTCAAAGATGTGGAAAACTTTGGTGGAATTGAATTCCTCGATATTTCTGATATTTCGCTAAGTTTGATGATGCTTCAGCAATATCAATGTTTATTTTCGACAAGTTATTTACGAGTTTAGGAGACGCCTACAGTTTTCCACTTTTTCGAAGATGATAGGCTCCTGCTTGAAGCTTGAGAAGTTTGGGAATATTTCATATCTAATATCAATATTTGTATGAGGCGGTTTTAAATTAGGATGAAATGAGTTGATGGAGAAGATGCGGTTCATAATTGATTATCATATGATAATTTTTTGTTTATTTTTTATATTTCTTCAAATGAATGAAATCGATATGGTTCTGATTTTTTACATTCTTTCATATACTCTTTTTTGGGGAAGAAAGTTTTTGGCTTTCTACTACTCCCTTTTGATAAAGAAAGAAAGAAAAGAAGTAATCAATATTGAAAGAAGTAACTGTACATAAATGTGTGGATCATGCTAAAAAGTAACTTTCAGACACAAACTGAAAGAAAAAGTTTTTCTGAAAGAGCTACATAAACATTGAATCACACGAAAGAAAAATTCTTTCAAAACAAATTTCATTTACAGCCAATTTCATTTACATGAAACACTGTCATGCTCACTGGTAGTCATCGATGTTTCACCGTAAGACACTTCTCTTACCAATCCGGATAACATTATAAGAAAAAAACACAATTCTTTCATAAATTACGTCACAGAATAAGTTTGATCTACTTATGTCGTCGATGACATCTCAATGACATCCATAAACCTATTTGATTCAATCCCAGCCAAAAGGAATCTTGTTCGATTTGAAAGGGTTATATTTTTAGGAGTGACTTATTCTTGGGAAAGAAAGTTATTGGCTTTCTACTATTCCATCTTGATACTGAAAAATGTGGGAGTCTTCCAAAGAAAGGAAGGAAGTAATTAATTTTCGAAGAAGTACACATCTATGTATAAAGTTACTTCTTTTAAAATTGATCACTTCCCTCCTTTCTTCGGAAGATTGCCACATTTTTCTGTATCAAGATGGAGCAGTAGAAAGCCAAAAACTTCCTTTTCCGAGAATTAGTCACCCCTAAAAATATAACCCTTTCAAATCAAACATGTTATACTGTTTTCTAATAGCGAAAAGTAATGAATGCTTCTACTTCTATTGAAATGTGTTTTTTCGTTAACCAGTTGTTGCCCCCCCTACGAAGAATAACCCTCAAAAGTCGAAACTTGTACAAGCTGGGGATTAACGAGGGTCTAAAAACGAGGTGCTCAAACGAAATTTTGTAAATTTCGTTATGATTTGCCTCAGTTTGTATAAGATGTTTTATAATGCTAAACCAGGTCAACTCTGTTTTTTTTCATCGCGAGCAAGTTACAAACAAGAGATTACATCAGAATACGGGTTATTATGTCACCTTCAGTGGAGTGCATTTGAGTATCAAATCAAATCACTCGTTGAAACTGATCATTATATCAATTAGTACCCAACGGATGAACACCCGGAAGAACAACACATCATATATATATATATATATATATATATATATATATATATATATATATATATATATATATATATTTATTTATTTATATATTATATATATTGAAGCGATTCAATAGTGACATAATGATGAATAGATATGCTTTCTTACAAGATATTGAGAATAAGCAAAAATTATGGTGTGTTATCATTCGATAAATTCAATCAATATTATGACAATTTCCTCAACTGAATGGTTCAATTTCCATATATTCGATACATTTTGACATTTTTTGAAATCTACTATTAAATGATATAGATATAGAAATAAAATACTTTGTCTATTTTCCACCTACTTAATGTATTGATATTAATACAACCAAGGTTTCGGTTTTTACGCCATTCTCAATTATTCTAACACTATTCAAGAAGTAGTAGTATTTTAGAATCTAGCATTATAGGACAATTTTTTTCATTAAATTTGACATACAGGTTGACCGTATTCTTAAATATCTTCGAATTGTGATCCTAACCAGGGCTTTCAACTATTTTATCACTTATCGCTGACATAGCCAAGTACAGAGCATTAAGCTGACTCGTATTTTGCCAATATTAAGTCTGTTGAATAATGAATACTCACCGCCTTTGCAATTGTATATTCCTTTCGAATATCGCGAAATCAGCGACCCGCCTTTATCAATTACAAAGAAACATAAACATCGATATTGTGAAAATACCCTCTGAACAGGAATCTTGGAAGAATGAAAAGGAAAAAAAAATGAAGAAGGTATGATAATGAATTTGTCAAGGAAGCCTCGGAAATATGCCATTGTATCATATTTCAGCGAAGGGCAGCCAACTGAGGACACAATGGCATTTATTCAAGTGGAAAATTGAACTGAATCAATCATAATTGGAAAATATAAAAAATAAATGTGACAACAAAAAAGTGAAGATCTTCATCTGCAGTGGATTGATTCGTAATATAACGGAGTCTTGATATTTCGAATGTTTGATAGTAAAAATTCTGCTACTTTGTTTTATATATTAAATGTCGCACATATCTTCATTATGAAAGTACAAGTAGATGAATTCAGTAAAACTTCAATGAATTGTGAGATTCTCATTTGACAGTTCACTAAACCGCGTTATTATTGAATACGCCTGAAAAAATCATTGCATAATAAAACACTTGTCGGGGTTTTGTGAATAGTCAGATGAAAATGTTACAATAAAGTATGGTTGAAAAATTCAACGAGTGCTAAGAATAGGTCTATTTGTCTGGATAGATGAGGAAAGGCTTCATAAAGTTTAAATGTGAACTGATTGCAAATGGAATATTACTAGCTGAAAATTGCACATAACTCCATCGCCACCATTCGATGGGAGAAAAACCGATTGAATTTGGATTCTGTATCATATCCGTGTTCAAAATAGCAGCCCAGAGAAGTGTCAGAAGCATAAATGATGAAGTACGAGTGAGTGTATTCAAGCTAATTCCATTTTAATAAGTTCCAACCTCTATAAATCACTAAAACAGATTTCAAATAGACAGCCAGACAAACTGTTCAAAACATTCGAGAGCATTTCACAATAATTTAGAACATACTTACCAGGTCATTTTGGAATTTTTCAGATGATATCTCTATCACAAAACCAAGAAAAGTGTTCTTGTTTTTACTTGAAGGGCGTGCTTTTAATATGAGCTAAAAAAATTCTTGAACAATTCAGAACATTTGCTTGTACTCGAGAGCTTTCCACAACAGTTCATAACATACCAGAACTTTCAGGAATATTCGACAACAGTCTGAATCGTTCAAAAACCTATACACGTATCCCAAAATCAGGAAAAAAGGTTCATTGTACGATGTAAAGAGCGATCATAATGTGCTAGAAATGCTTGTGGTACTCAAAGTACTGATATGAAAATGATTAGCATGCTTTCTTCATAGATTTCGAATTTTCTCATCATATGTAATCATCATTATGGATATTAAAATGGCTACAGTGAGGTACATTTGACAGATAGACATATAATAATAATAATAATAATTTATTCTCCTCTTGTTTTACATTTTTGTACATACATATGACACAGTGAAGAAGATAACCGGAGTAGGGGAATGAATGGGCAAACATGCAGATGATCAAGTCTGTGCGTAGGAGATTAGACAGGGAAGTTCAATTGAATCTGAAGTTGATAAAAGTAATATGTATATATATATATATATATATATATATATATATATATATATATATATATATATATATATATATATATATATATATATATATATATATATATATATATATATATATATTAAACCAAACTTAAAAACTGCGCCAAAATACCTAATGCTAAGAAATGTTTCAGTAAATGTTAAATTTGTAACAAAAATATTCTTAGAATTGTGTTCCGTATAGTTAAATTTACGTGTAACGGCAAATTAGTTACTTGAAAACTTAAGATGTCTGTGGTTCGTGCGTGGGAAACGATTCTAAAAATATCTGTGCTAAATGTCAGTGAATTTTTCAAATTTTCGTAATATTAAATCCAATAATAGTTCTTGTAAATAAAATGATGAAGTTCGTTGGTAAATAAAAGTTCAGAAGTTGTGATTTTCACACTGGAAGTTCCTTGTGACTGGAAAACTTTTGATTCGATTTGGAGGTTATGAATTGTTCAAGATTTTCAAAAATGTATTCTTCTTATGGATTGGGAATTATGAATGATATTGTAATACCTCAAAACTGGTACAGCTTCACTGGATTGGTTTTCCCCTGATTGGAATTTTGAATTCTTCCAGACACTCTAAAATCTCCAGTAAGTATCCTTTCTCGTTATTATTATTTATACTCTGGCTCCTATTGATGTTTTTTTTTTTGATAAGAACATGCAAACCGGCCATTTCTCTTTCTTTTCCCTTTTTATTTCAAACAGCTCTTCAAAAAAATTCGCGTCTGGACAATTCAAAAGCTTCTCTCCCCCTTTTTATTGATTCACTCCTCGCAACCAGACAAAATTTTCCTGCCTGCTACTCTTCATGACAATAATTTTGAAATTTCTTCAATTTTGACACTTTTCACTGTTCACACATATTATATGTATGATTTCTGTTACCCAATTTTCACTAATACTAATAATGATTAATTTTGATTACATTTCATCACATTTAGTTTTGAATTTTTCTAATTTTGAATCCAAAATTCGTCATTTTTCAGAAGTTAACACCTCCTTTTCAATTTATCAATCTGATTGGCTACTCTTTAGTTGCATCCAAATCATGTACTGAGTGTTCTTACCATTTTTCAGATAAAATTCCTGATGTCAGTGTTAATTGAATTTTTGTTATTAATTTGTAGTGTAAATCTGTTTTATTGTATGTTATTATGTTGTATTAATGTCTTTACTGTTTTCAGTGTATTTATCCCGATGATTGATGGTTTCTGGTTAGTTGTGCTGTTTGGAAATGATCTGAAATACTCCAATACTGATAAGTCACAACTTTGCCTTTGAATAAAGGTAAAGTATCTGGCTTTCTAATAAAATTGAATATCTAAGAATAACTTTGATTTTCACAAACCCTCAACACTGAACTAACAAAATATGTGAACTTTTAACATCAAATTAATAATAATATAAAAAACTTTTAACATCGAACTATCAAAATAAATGCAAACTTTTAACATTTAACTAATTAAAATATGAAAATCTTTCACTTTGAAAACAGAATAATCTTATAAAAAACTTATCATAACAATATATATATATATATATATATATATATATATATATATATATATATATATATATATATATATATATATATATATATATATATATATATATATATATATATATAACTTTTGATAACTTTTCAAGCGAATATTCAAAATCATCCAAATTTTGGTAATTGACTAAACAAATGAATTCCTTCGATGAGCTTTCATGCAGGAGTCAGTTGTTTTGCTACAAAGTCAGGAACGGACTACCCCCGATGGTCCACACCCCAAAACTTTGAAATGACAGATATTTTTCAATATTTTTCAACAAATTGAGGTTACTTGCACAATTTTATGAATAAAAGTACTCGTGTGGAAAGTCGATCGGAGCAACGAGTCTTGATAAAAATGTAGTTTCATTCGACGACATCAAACCCGCTCGTTCACCATTATTTGAAATGAATAATTATCAAAGCAGAAATAATATTGATAACGTTAATTCAACAACATTTATCCTGATATGTCTACCATTATTCGAAAATAATAGTTTTTAAGGAAAATGGAAATGATAGGTAAAATGTTCATAACGAATTTTTATAATGCAAACACGTTTAACTAACGAAACTCAAGAGCCTCAATATCGAAATAAAACAACGTGCTCAAATTAATTATCAATTATTACATACCTGTCTCCCTCAAGCTGCGATCGACACGCTCGAATGTTTCTCTTGACGGTACCGTTCGATTGGGAAAATGCTCGGAATACAGACGACGAGCTTCTGCAGCATTACAAAATGCTCGTCCATAAAATACATGCATATCTGCATATTCATTGAATGTAAACTGTTCGGCCATATCAAAAAAATTCAAAATATCCTATAGAATATTGACAATACAATGATAGTCATATGACAACGCACCACTCAACAAAACAAAATCGCATTCCAGTTTCTCATTTTTTATCAAAACTTTCTAAAAGGTTTTTTTGTCAACATCTGTGAAAGAAATGGAACATAATTATTCCCTGGATATTTTTCACCTGATCATGTGCAGCCGTTTTTGTAGTTCATTCGTTTGCTTTTTATTAGTATAGTAAATATTTTTCCGATGTGCGTTTTTTCATATATATATATATATATATATATATATAAATCAAAAGGAGGAAATCGTGGACATGACACTCAAGAAATATGGAGGCAAACCGCGGACACGTGTCATGTCCACGATTTCCTCCTTTTGATTTATATCATACACACTCAATAATATATATATATATATATATCTGTATATATATATATATATATATATATATATATATATATATATATATATATATATATATATATATATATTTTCTATGGACAAGCACTCATATGAAAGTGGGCAAACCGTAGACACGTGGTTCTGGCTATTTAGTCTTCGTCAGTACGGTACAGCCAAGTGTAAAGGATGGGCAACACTTGGTTGCGAAAAAAGGGTCGAAAACAAAACAAGCGGATTCACCATCAGGGGTCCAACTGCGGTTTCGTGCCATCGTTGTTTTCGCACAGGACTTTCCTGGAGTGCTTGTGTTTTTCTTTCGAAGAAAAATTAAAGAGATGGGGTAGCGTTTTCGTAGAACAGAAGAAAACCTCTGACTCCTCACAAACAACATCATCATATTCCGACCAACCCAGATATTCAAGTACTGAAGTTCTGAGAAATAGGTGAACTTTGTATCTTACAGTGAAGACGGGTCTGCAGTTCAAGAAACGTTCCAAAGTAGCTTTCAGTTGTCTTCATATCCTCTTTTGATCCCCCCATGACAAAAGCTACGAGAATTCACGAATTGAAAAACGAGAAAAAAGAAATAAGTCGAGCGAGGCCAACCAGAATTCAGTATCCAGAATTCCATGTCTATTGTTATTTTACCGGAAATGAAAAAGTATTCTCCAGGACTTATATATCAGCGAAGGAAACGGTAATCACTGAAAAGTACTCCTAAGGCCCCGGTGAAAAAGAATATGATTCATCGGCCATTGTAGATATTCTGCGTCAACAATCGATCACTGGGTTATTGCCGACAGTATTCGCAGTCTCGGAAATGCCCTTTCTTTATTCTCCATAAAATAAATGTCGTCGCATTCTTTATCGCAGAATTCCACTTCTTTCATTGTGCCGTCCTTTCAGCGAAATTAATTTTTCATCATTAACCGATGATGGAAACTCATTTTCACCGACAAGCAACGTCGGTAACGTGTAATTACGACAGGGGCGGATTCAGTATTCACCTACTGATTTTTTTTCATTTTCATTTCCATTTGTTCTTCCATTTAATACATAAATCAACTTTTCACTATTCAGCAAGATTATATACCATGTACATCTCAAATACATAAAATGAGTGAAATCGGAGAGCTATTCAATTCTAGTGGTTTGAGTGAGTTGTTGGTAGAAGAGATAGAAAAAGCTGCTTTCCAATTTGAAATATAATGATAGACCAATGATAGCAAAGGTGAAACATTATGCGTTTTAGAAACGGATTGGGTTTCTTTGTATATGATATTTCAAGGATTTTTCTTACACCATTTATAGTTTTTAGGTTTTCAGGAAAAAGGTTGAAAAATTTTGGACCAAAATATTTGATTCGTTATCATTTAACCATAATCCAGTTTTTCACAACTCTTGCTCAGTTGTGTGAATAGTTTCATTTCAGTTGTTGCTTTTCAAAATCAATGCAGTATCATGCATTATCACCACATAGGATATGACCTTAAGAATTATTGATGCGGCACATAGTGTTTATGTATACAAGGAACAATAGTGGACCCAATACTGTACCTTGAAGGACACCAATCGATAGGATTGACGGTGAACTTTGGGTTCCACCGATTTTAACTTGTTGGGTTCTGCCAATTAGATAGTATTGAAAAAGTTGTGGGGATATTTCCCTAATACGATATTTTTCAAGAAAATTCCAACAATGTATCATGAGACACAGTATCAAATGTTTTGGACAACTCTAGAAAAATCGCTAAACACAGATGATTTGTTCAGTATTCGAATTCTGTATGAAGCCATATTGACGATCTGTTATACCATGATGCTCCCTGAAATATTTAAACAGTCTACTCTTGAAGCAATATTCAAAGATTTCAGCTGAATTATATATAAGAGAAATAGGTCTATACTTACTAAGTTTTTTGGATCACTGATTTTGAAAATAGGTGTAACAATAGAGTCTTTTCACTGGAATGGAAAGAATAAGAGGTTCTATAATGTAGAGGTGAATATATTCAATCGTTTCTGTAGTAAGTCCGTCTGGACCTGGAAAGCACATATTCTCAAGCTTGGATATAACTATGATTATTTCATTTTCAGTTACAGATGCACTTACATGGATGCCATCAAAGAAATTATCAGGTAGATTTGAGTCTTTCCAATAATGCTGATAACCATGGTAGATATACCGGATGACACAGACTTATGTCACACCTTCCTTGTTCCTTCAGTAATTCAGCTATTTTTACAAAATTTGGAGTATTAGATATGCTCACGAAGAGGGACTCTTCAACGTGAATTTTTCATTTTTTCAACTTACAGTTATTCCAAAAATGACATCCACGTTTCATTTCCAAAGACCTGCCTCTTGATCCATTCAAGAGTAAAGAAAGGGGGAGACTTTTTATGCTCACAATGTATATAATATAATTCCATTTTGACAAGATTTCTGTATGAAATGAGTCAAATGAATATATTTCGTTCCAGCCAAACTTTTTCAGGAGCATTTATCTTCATCAGGAGTCTGCAATGAATGTTCTTATTGAATGGATCGCAAAATAATTCTTCCAAATTCGTTATTAGCTTTCGAGTTATGAAAGCTACAAAAACATATGAAACTCATTCAATTCTCATGAAAGGGGACCTAACCTAGCAATTGTAATCGATATTTCAAGGTAATTTGACACAGGGATTACTAATGGGATTACTAATAGGTATTTTCATAACAATTTTTTTCTGTCCGCAAGCGTCAGAATCAGCCATGTTTTTCGTTCTTTCTTCCAAGTACGAATAATAAACAAACAAAAAATACCTACTATTTTATAAACTATACAAAACTTTGTTCGGAAATCTGAGAGAAGTATTTGAATTTTCTAATGAATTTTATGCCGAAATATTTTCAAAATTCAAAAAAAGACACTTATAGCTTAATAGTGTGGCAAAGGGTGGTTTTAGATCGATGTTACCCATACTACTGATTTTTGTTTCATGCACTTTCATGATGAAAAAGATAAATCAATCACTATAATTAGTATGATAACAGTATTTTCCAAAATATTAACTCGAATCAAGTAAGTATTCATCTACTACTGTATGTATGAAAAAATCATATAAAATAAAACCCTGGATCACACAGGGGTTAATAAAATCCATAAAACATAGGGACACACTCAAATCAAAATTAAACAAAAATTCCAGCCACGTCTTGAAAAACGAATTTAAGCAGTACCGAAACTAATTGAATAAGTTAATAAGACTAACTAAAAATAAATTTTATAAGAATAAACTAACTGAAAACACTATAAGAGAACATGGAAAATAATAAATGAAGTAAGTAATAAACCGAGTAAACAAAAAAACATAGGTGATATAAAAAAATTGACAAATTACTAACAAACAACAAGGACAAATCAGAAGCTTTCAATGAATATTTTACGAATATTGGTTTAAAAATGTCAGAAAAAATCGATAAAACATCAACTCCACCACCGGGTTTTCTGAAAGACAAATCTGTTGGCCCAACAATTTACCTTACATCAACAAACGAAAATGAAATCACAACAGTTATCTCTAAATTGAAAAACAATTGTGCTCCTGGACCAGACGGACTAAAAACACAATTCATAAAGCAATACCATCGCTACTCATTAAAACCATTAGTTCATATAATCAACTTGATATTTGAGGGAGGCACAACACAAATGAAAGAATCCATAGTGAGCCCCGTTTTTGAATCTGGAGATAAAACAGAGTTAGGTAACTATCGACCAATATCCGTGATAAACAATTTTGCCAAAATATTTGAGCATATTTTAAAAAATCGACTGGTTGAATTTTTTGAGAGAAATGAAGTTATAACTGACAGACAATTTGGCTTCATCAATAAGAGTAGCACTGAATCAGCAATATTAGATTTCTTCAAAGAAACAACAAAGGCCTTGGAAAATTCGGAGAAATGTTTAGCGGTATTCTTGGACTTGGCCAAAGCCTTTAATACAGTTTCACATAATAAGCTTCTTGATAAACTATATGACTATGGTATTCGTGGACTCGCCTTTGATGTTCTGAAGAATTATTTGTTCCACAGAACTCAATGTGTGAAAGTGG
Source organism: Leptinotarsa decemlineata (assembly GCF_025532065.1). NCBI lineage: Eukaryota > Metazoa > Arthropoda > Insecta > Coleoptera > Chrysomelidae > Leptinotarsa > Leptinotarsa decemlineata. The sequence continues at coordinate 29,881,126 of NW_027412688.1, forward strand.
GTAAAGAAAAGAGTGTGAATCGTGATGTTTCAATGGGAGTTCCACAGGGAGCGGTTTTGGGCCCTATACTCTTTTTGATATATATAAATAATATTGCTGATATTACTAATTTCAAAGGTCGCCTCATATCATATGCTGATGATACAGCCATAGTGTATAGAGGCAAAACATGGAAAGATGTTTACAGAGATACAGAAGAAGGCTTAAATAGTTTACAAACCTGGTTAAGCGATAATCTTCTTAGTTTAAACATCTCGAAAACAAAGTTTATGACTTTTTCTCTTATAAGCTGTAATCAGCCAGATAATCAGAAACTAAGCATCCACGTGTCAAATTGTGACAAAGTACTCTGTAAATGTCCAACCATAGAAAAAGTATCCCAATTCAAATATCTCGGTTTATTCTTGGATCATCATCTCAGATGGGATGTAAATGCTTCATTTGTTGTGAAAAGACTTAGACAACTTACTCACAAAATATATAGCCTGAGAGATATTCTGTCAAGATCAAATCTGATGCTGATATATAAATCTCTAGCAGAATCAATCATAAGATACTGCATAGCAGCATGGGGCGGAATGTTTACTAATATATTGGACAACGTACAAGTCACTCAAAATACAATTATTAAAATAATATTCAAGAAACATAGACGATTCGATACAAAGCAGTTGGTATATTGAAACCAAATCATTCAATGATCAGTCAGTTTATTATTATCAGTTTGTATGGTAACATTCCAGGGATGACTAACCTCTCAACCAACTCATTTTTTTGCATTTTTACCAACGTTCATGATACTTCTTTTCAATTGTTTACAATTATGTGCTTCGAACAATGAACCATAAGTAATTTGTTTCAATTATTGATTTGTTTGTGAAGATAATATTGGATTGCTTTGTTCTGTAAGAAACCCTTCAAAATATGATGAAATCATCTTTGATCGTAGCTTATCAGTTTTCTGAAATAACGTTCTTTAGAGGTACCTGATACCAAACCACTCCTAGCGATCCTTTCTTCCCCAACCTCTCTTTGTTATTCATCAACAATCAATTGGTAAAGAACAGCAAATCCGAAATTGTGATTTCCTGGTGATAGAATATGTATCGATTTTGGGGGGATAGCTACCAAATAGAATCCAATGCCAGGAAAACCTGGCTATCAGTTTTTTCTGAAATGGTGAAAGTGGCAAGACCAGAAATCATAAAACAGGGATTCCACTTACTGGAAGGTTGATAAGCTGGGTGTCAGAATATAATAACAGTATGTCTTGGCACAATTATATTACTGGAGTAGCAATGATACCTGTATTGATGTGTTGAAATAAATTTGATAACGTTTGATTCATTTGTTTCATTTTTCTTCTAACTAAAAGCAGCAGGTACCCAGGATTCGAACCCACGACGGCGACGGCAACTAAAGCCTGCCGTACTGGCTACAGTTGATTTAGTCAATACCATAGTGACCTCTGGTGTATTACATTTCTTCACTAACGCTGCCCGGAGCACGTGGAGCACACCACGCGGAAAGCTGGCGCCCGATGCAACCCGTGACCTGAACTCGGCGTCAAAGTGACCCGTAACGCGTAAACAGCATTACAAACGAAATTGACATTGTTTTCATTTGGATTGAAGGTCACTCGGGTATTGCCGGAAATGAAAAAGTAGGTGTGGCAGCGAAAGAAGCCACCAATCTAGAGTTGATAACAGACATCAGCTCCCCGCAAGATATAATCTCAGACGTTAGATATGAAATACGACTAAATCCGGGGAGACTCTGGAAAAAATTCCCTTCTAAATAAAAAAAATATTATTCAATAATCCACCCCACTATCCCTAAAAGTATCCCCCACATAGACAATTTCAACTTTTCAAGTTCCCTGCACATCTGGCAAAAATAGGCATTGATGTGAATCCATTATGCTCATGTGACAATTTTTCTTTAGCGGTGAATATTCACATCCTATTCACATGTCCCAACTTCGAACTGTACCGGACGGATTTCTTAAATAATTTGCTTTCCTCGAATGATTTATTTCCAACCAACATTCAATGGAAAAATAAACAATATAATTTTAACATTCATAATTAAATCTAAAATATCAATATAAAACGTAGTAAATAGGTTGATTAGAATGAATAGCTGAAATATCAGTTAAATAGAACAATGAAACGTGAAATGGAAATACAATAGAACGAATAGAATAATCAGGATAAAAGAAGGAACTGTGCAGAAAAAAACAAAAAAATTAAACCAATTTCAAACAAAGTTACTTCACAATCCACAATCACCTTCGGATGATGACTGGACTATTTTTCTGAGAAATTACTTTTTATAGGTCATTCGAGCGCTATCATCGGTTTAGCGGTAGTTGACCATTTAGAGAGAGTTGACCGGTTTTCCCGCTTGATTACAGGTTTTCTATATGTTGCATATCTCTACGCTAGCTAGGCTGAATGCATCTTTAGACATATATGCACCTTCTTTGAACTTCCTCTCGAACCAATCAATTCTCGTTCAACTCCGCTGAACCGGTGAAGCGGAGAGAGGGAAGTGGAGATAGGTGAGAGCGTTCGAATTACCTGTAAATAGTCATATTTCGGAGAAATAGTCCAGTCATCACCTGAAGACGTCATGAAGTAACTTGGTTTGGAATTTTTTTAATAATTTTCATTTTTATTAAATTTCATTTTCTTCTTCTGATCAGTTTCCGTAGGGGTGCACTTTCAGAGTTTGGCCTGGGGCGTAAATGGGTGATCAAGACCTGTGTATTCGTCAAAATCCTCACCTGATCACATTTTTTGCCAGAATCATACGAAAGAGGAGTCATGTGCCCAAAAAGAATCGATATGTTTCGAAAAGTGGTCGAAAGTTAACCTCTTCAGGGACGAATTGATTGGGTGAGGAAAAAGTTGTCACAGAATTTGTTTCGCGTTGAAAAATCTATGAACTTTGAAAAGACTGCCTGTCTAATATAACGAAGGGTGTTGGAATATACTCGACAGGTGTCAGTGCAGGATTCTTCACTGAAGTTATTCCTGCATATGCTGTTGGCAAGACAACTGTCGCAATATATTTTCAAGTATTGGAACACACTTGCAGACCGGTTTCGGGCTGTTTGACAACTCGTCAGTGCAAGGTACTGTCTACCATCAACATGAAGTTGATCATTTCTGAAAATTGAGAATCTAATTCCTTCGGAGTATCATTTCTCCAACAAGGCTGAAGCAAACGACGAACAATATGTTTTTCTCGTTCCACATACCTGTGCACGAGGTAACTAACCACATAACCGAAATTTGCGCAGTTCCCCGTATGATGGATAAAACTTCACACATTGAGTGGGCATACTTGCGGCGAGGACACACATGTTGTTTGTCTTTTGCTTCAGCCTAGTTTGAGTAATGATACTATGAAGGAATTTGATTTTCAATTTTCGGAAATCATCTATTCCATATTGATGGTAGACACTACCTTGCAAACGAGTGCCCAAATAACCAAAAACCGGTCTGCAAGAGTGTTACAATAATTGATAATCGATTCCGACAGTTGTATCACCAAGGGCATATGCAGGAATAACTTCGATCGAAAATCCTGTACTGACATCTGTCGGATATAATCCGAATTTGATTATTATGATTTACAGCCAGCTTCCAAGTATGCCCACTCAATTTATGAACTTCTGTATACTTGAGGGATTTTCGATGTTTTTTGTTTGAATCTGGTATTGTGCAAATAATGTACAGTCGATAATTTTGTTTCATATCTTGCATGATACATTGTACAGATGTCTACATGTAAAAAATTTATATTCTGTGAAAAGTGTTTCAGACTTCTCATATTATCCAAACACTCATTTACTCCCCATTCCTCAGAAACACGACAAATATATCAGCAGAATGAGGAAAGAAACTGATGGATTCAACCTCAGAACAGGTAAAGAACTTTCGTAGCCGGCAACTTGTCGGCTACGAAGGTTCTTAACCCATACTTCTTTTAAGAAATCAGAAAGAGGACCAAATGGCTCCAACAGTTGCTTCCGGGCAGATTCGAAGCAATATTGAAGTAATGTACACATATGTGCTAATATCCCTGATGAGGTTAACGTCAGATGTCAAACTGAATAGCTCTGGAGTATCACAAAGCTAACGCTGTGTACATTCCAAAACCACCTATGATAATGAGACCATAACTTTAGTCAATCGAGCATAGAGTCACATATTATATAGAAAAGATCGAACAAAACCGAATAGCAATGTGTAGAATGGCACGGAGCGTACCCGCTCCGCTGCAAGAATAAATCACGCATATTCTCAATCAATCAAAATATAGGAAACACAATGACATCGTGTTGTATGGCAATATCCAACTTATCGTATTTTATGCTTGTAGTGTTTGTCTCTCTGCAGTGATTTGTCAACGCCAGCGAAGAATTCATTATGCCACACCACCGAGCCCCTGGGGTTACGGAACGATGTGCTGCCGTTGTTTTACAAAATTATACGTCTATTTACGGGCACCAAGGGATTTCTGGGCATGCTCCATTTGTCCGACATGGAATATACAATTATTCAATTCACGAATGTAATGATATTCATTTCAAAAATCTTCTTATGTGTTGCTCAACATACCATACAGAACGGCCAAAGAATAGGCGAGGAACGCTTGAAATTGTTAAGGTAACAAAATGCCAGATGCCTTCGAAACAACGGTGATGAAGTTCATATTATTGACTCAATTTTTTCTTTTGAATTGCACAAACAAACTCTGAAGCAGGTCTATCCGATTTTAAAAAAAATATTGTGAACATTATGTGACTCTGATTTGGTGATCATACTAATAGTATCGCTCGTTTTTTAAAAACGAAGAATTGGACGTAGGCTTCAGCAAAAATAATAAATTGAGTGCATTCATTGTAAACGATGAAAATTAAACTCCAGTTAGTTTCGGATAGATCGAGAGTATATAAGTTGACTTGTGGTTCTTGTCCTGAATTTTATACGGGCCGAACCGAAAGAACTTTCTCCAAATGAATAAAAGAACATATACGTAGGTTCTTGAATGAAAAAATCGATTCAACATTTGTAATGCTTAGAAATGCATATAAATCAATGGATTTAGGAATTCGCAATCATAGCTCAATGGTCAAATGGATTTAAATTGTTTCTCTTCATTTATTTCAGTTTGCAATGGGGAAATTAGTAAGTAGGATAGATCTTCAAAGTAGGTGAAATGAGATAAGGGGTAATACTTGTTTTCATTATTTTCCATTTTAATGAGAAGAGTAAATGTTTTATGCAATGAGCTTAACAGGTGAAAATGTGTCGGGTACTAATAGTCATTTCATATTAATTCGATTTGAAAAATGATTTGTTTAGTCAGTGATGTGACGCCTAAAGTTGTTGTTCAGCGAAACATGTGTCACGACTTTGTAAACTGACAAGTGCACATGTGTAACATTACTTGTCCAATCGGTTAACAGAAAAGCAAACTGTATACTTACCTCAATATAAATACTTCCTTTCAATTGGCAATGGTATATTGTCGGAATATATTGATTTTTTGGGAAAGAAAACTACAATAGTATAGTTATTTTTTCCTCCTCTTTCTCTCATTTTGAATTTTGTAACAATTGTTAGCTATAAACTGAAGGCACTTATGGATACTAATCGAAACGTCGGGAAGTATAACATTTGTGTTTTCTCATATTTTATAGTGTGCAAAAAGAAATTTGAGCAGTTCCAATTTTATAAACTGTGGAGGGTTGTAAGAAGAGTGCCAATTTTCACTTTCGGGTTCGTAATGTACTTGTCAAAATCGCAAAGTGCAGCCTGTCCAGAATGTAACCCTGCTTGCCTCTCATACCGTATCCAAAATTTGACCAGAAATGTATCCCAAGCTACCTGTTGCCCCATCGTATTGCAATTCCACTCTTTCAAGGTTCAGTTGTGGTATTTCATTGTGGAGCATTCCAACCGAGTGCCTCTCAAATAACCTATTGCTGAAAATTTTGTGAACTCAATCAAAACTTTTCAGAACAATGTTCATTTTATAATTGGCTAAGCAAGCACACAAAATCAATTGAATAATTTCAGCATGGGGGAGAAAGAATCCCCGAAGCATTCAGGATATCGGAAAGGACAATGAAATACGAATGAAATCCGAATAGAGTGGACGGAATAGAATCAAACAAAAGCTGACAACTCTTCTGAATGTGACAACGCAATATCCAATTACCTTTAATATTCCAAACGTTCAAGATAATGATAATCGTCTTTATTATTTCCACATTTGAAAGAATATATAATATATCCGGGATGATAAAAGGTCCCAGAAATATGCTCGATGTAAGAGAGATTTCCTTCTAGCAAACTACTTAGGAAATGTAACATAAAGTATAAGACATATGATGTTCACGATGTGGAATATCTGTTTGTTTTCCGTATTCATTTCAATTTGTGATTTTTCCTGGAAGAAATTGAAGGAACGCGTTATGAAATTCCCCAAAGATATTCAGAGTAAGATCTTCGTCTTATGCAGAAATAATATAATTGAAATGAAAATAAACCTGCATTTTGTCAGTGACGTAGCAAAAATTTCAATTGAATTTCAGTGATGTGGTCTCTATGGATGATTATGACGATTTGGGCTATGGAGATTGCAGATGGAATTTTTCCTGATAAATATTCGCAGTCTATGAGAATGAATAGGATGTGAGTCCCAGAGGTTAACATTGCTACTCCAGTAATATAATTGTGCCAAGACATACTATTTCATTGTGACACCCAGCAGATAAACCTTCCAGTAAGTGGAATCCCTGTTTCATGATTTCTGGTCTTACCACTTTCACCATTTCAGAAAAAACTGATAGCCAGGTTTCCCTGGCATTGGATTCTATTTGGTGTCTATCCCCCCAAAATCGATACCATGGTTCATTTTCATTCGTGTGATGTTAGTGGCGTAAAATCTTGAAAAGTTGAAATTGTCTATGTGGGGGATACTTTTAGGGATAGTGGGGTGGATTCTTGAATAATAATTTTTTTATTTAGAAGGGAATTTTTTCCAGAGTCTCCCCGGATTTAGTCGTATTTCATATCTAACGTCTGAGATTATATCTTGCGGGGAGCTGATGTCTGTTATCAACTCTAGATTGGTGGCTTCTTTCGCTGCCACACCTATTTTTTCATTTCCGGCAATACCCGAGTGACCTTTAATCCAAATGAAAACAATGTCAATTTCGTTTGTAACGCTGTTTACGCGTTACGGGTCACTTTGACGCCGAGTTCAGGTCACGGGTTGCATCGAGCGCCAGATTTCCGCGTGGTGTGCTCCACGTGCTCCGGGCAGCGTCAGTGAAGAAATGTAATACACCAGAGGTCACTATGGTATTGACTAAATCAACTGTAGCCAGTACGGCAGGCTTTAGTTGCCGTCGCCGTCGTGGGTTCGAATCCTGGGTACCTGCTGCTTTTAGTTAGAAGAAAAATGAAACAAATAAATCAAACGTTATCAAATTTATTTCAACACATCAATACAGGTATCATTGCTACTCCAGTAATATAATTGTGCCAAGACATACTGTTATTTTATTCTGACACCCAGATTATCAACCTTCCAGTAAGTGGAATCCATGTTTAATGATTTCTGGTCTTGCCACTTTCACCATTTCAGAAAAAACTGATAGCCAGGTTTTCCTGGCATTGGATTCTATTTGGTATCTATCCCCCCAAAATCGATACATATTCTATCACCAGGAAATCACAATTTCGGATTTGTTGATCTTTACCAATTGATTGTTGATGAATAACAAAGAGAGGTTGGGAAAGAAAGGATCGCTAGGAGTGGTTTGGGTATCAGATAGGGAATCATTCTGGGTACCTCTAAAGAACGTTATTTCAGTAAACTGAAAAGCTACGATGAAGGATGATTTCATCGTATTTTGAAGGGTTTTTTACAGAACAAAGCAATCCAATATTATCTTTACAAACAAATCAATAATTGAAACAAATTAATTGTGGTCTATTGTTCAGTCGAAGGACATAATTGAAAACAATTGAAAAGAAGTATCATGAACGTTGGCAAAAATGCAAAAAATTGAGCTGGTTGAGAGGTTGGTCATCCCTGGAATGTTAAAATACAAATTGATAATAATAAACTGACTGATCATTGAATCACTTGGTTTCAATATACCATGACGATGATTCATTCTTACAAGTAGTAGAAACTCTCAAATTTCAAATTGATTACCAATAAAATTATCAATGATAGTAGATGCATACCTACTTGATTCGAGTTTATATTTGGTGTATTTCATATCTAACGTCTGAGATTATATCTTGCGGGGAGCTGATGTCTGTTATCAATTCTAGATTGGTGGCCGAGTTCAGGTCACGGGCTGCATCGGGCGCCAGCTTTCCGCGTGGTGTGCTCCACGAGCTCCGGGCAGCGTCAGTGAAGAAATGTAATACACCAGGGGTCACTATGGTATTGACTTAATCAACTGTAGCCAGTACGGCAGGCTTTAATTGCCGTCGTGGGTTCGAATCCTGGGTACCTGCTGCTTTTAGTTAGAAGAAAAATGAAACAAATAAATCAAACGTTATCAAATTTATTTCAACACATCAATACAGGTATCAAGAAAAATCAACCTACTATTATTTTTTTTACAAGCGGAAAAAAGCGGACAAAGGTTACGCATTCATCATGCCAAGCATCGACAGACTACGGCAAACAGTGCGCAAGCACAAGTGCTAATCTCATTCAAAGATCTTATATGAGGATTCGTGATTCTCAGTTCAAAACAGATAACCAGCAAATATACGGTGGTATCAACTTGAGGGGTGTTCGGCACGCGGTCCTCGACAAATTATAACAACAATATAATAGTACACCCGGTATATTAATCAATCAGAATGTGGGGTGTTCACCACACGGTCTTCTTCAAAGTAAAATAATCAACAATATCAATATGAAGTGTGTTCAGCACACGGCCTTCTTCAAAATAAAATAATCAACAATATCAATACAATTGATCACTCGGTATTAGTAAATGCTCTAGAGATTATTTGAAATAAAGTTCTACGGCGGTGTCCGGTGATGGGAGAGTTGTGCCCTCCATCGGTGGTACGGTGTATTAACAAATAACGTATGATTTTCAAATCTCATTGGCGAACTGGCATAGTACAGTTTCCTATCGCTATAGAGTTGCAAATCGCATTGGCGACCTGGGATTTTTATCGCGATAGAGTGGCAATTTGATCGAGGAAGGTATTCATTCAGTCGAGGTCAAATGAATAACGGAGCAATAGCATAAACACAAAAAAAAGTTGTTTCTACCTGCCGTACCACTGGAAAAATTAGTAACTTCGTTACTCATTACTGAAGAAGTACTCTGAAGTTTTCATAATTTCAAAAATGAGTGAATTTTCATTGATATGTCTTTTGTAGTTGGTAAGGGAGAGAAGTACAGATTTGGAAACCGATAAAATGACTGCACTAGCTTCGCCATTATGTTTAACCCACAAAAGAGCTTGAAGTATAGCATAAGCCTCTGCTGTGTGAATCGAAGTCTTATTGGGAAGGTGGGATTGAGAAATAATATTTTTCTTGTATATACAATGGACTTCCAGTGCCATGATCACTTTTAGACCCTTCACAGTCAGATTTTACTTGTTCTTCCATAGATTTCGAAATATATTAGACAATGAAAGTCCGAACTAGTAAAATTCAATATGAAAGACCACTTTCAAACAAACATCCGAACATGCAAATAACTCGTGTCAAGAATTATCGACATCTTCATGTCACATACCAATTCTACTACAGTATATTCTTGATACTAAATCAACATCAATATCTTGATATCTGTTCCTGCTACACATTGAATCTCAATCTAACAACCCATTATAAATCGTTGCTATATATTATTCAATACACAATCTAATTTGCGGTCTGAATCTCAAACCATCAAGAAACCCATCAAGTACACTACAATTCATTCGGTATTCAACTGAAATGGAATTGCTGAACGAATTTTCACCAAATTATACATGAAACGATGTGATTCCAGTAAAACCATATCGACTTTTCTTCGCTCGCATAAATGTGAGTTGCAACACGCTTTGAATAAATGATACGTTGCTGTCGGTGAGTATGTCAGACGATCTGGTTAGCCAGGCAGCAGACAACGCGTTTCAATTATTTGAATACTCAGTTTCCAGTTTTTCTTGTAGGGCGATGTCACGCTTTGATACTTGAAACGAGATAAGAATCTTCAGGGATATGTTTTTTATTGAAATATATCTATACGTTTCCAAAACGAAAGAGAATATCTTGCACATATTCGGCTCAGATCTTTTTGAACAGCGATAATAGTCCAGTAACTTTGTACATCACAGCATGGGTCAAATGCGGTAGTTCTGATTTTTTGCAGACTTCGTTATGATGTTGGCCCAATGAATAATCCAAGTTTGTGACTTCGAGCGCCGAACACAACTTTGTCAAAAATCGAAAAAACCGCGAAAAAATCGGGTTTTTCAAATTTTGGCGATTAAAATTTTGGAGGAGTATTTTTGGAAAAAACTTGTTCTGTATGTTTTTGAAGTAGACTAAATTTTCTACAATATGATACTAGAACTGTCTGTGTAGACCCAATAGTTTTCGAGATTAAGCCTTTCAAAGTTTACCTTTTTCTTCGAACTTCCCAATTTTTTGGAATTCCGTCTTTCTGATTAATTTAATTTTGACCCTGATTATACCATCGAAGCTTTTTATGATGGGATGTTGTGAAAGAAAATGGGAAGTGTGAACGACGATGTTTAACGGTGGAGAATGAACTAGGAAGACATTGAAATAAACAACTCAAAGGGGAAGGAGAGAAATGTAGAAGAATTGATAAATTCTCATGTATGTAATCTGTTTAAAATCTGTTTTTCCGTTAACCAGACGACAACCCTCAGAAGTCGAAACTTGTGCGAGCTAAGGATTAACGAGGTCTTGCCTTTTAACGTGTGATTCCTAACACGGGTTGGACGATAGCAAGTGAAGATTGATCGTTCACTTGCTTGAATCACCGACCAACACGGCAGTCAATTCGAGTGAGTGAACAAAGCACCCACGCGGAACCGCTTGGCTATCGACCGACCACATGGAACACATGTTTCAAAAATAAAAGTCAGTTTTGAAATTAAACAATTTCATCTCTGATATCGTCTATCTTTCATTAGGCTACGAATGATGAAGTAAAAAAAATAAATACAACAGTAGGTAATGAGTTCTGGAAGAAATCGTCGGATGGTGTGAATTAAATCGTATCTTACACTTGCCACCGTATATCTTTTCGTATGACTTCAGCAGCTGCTTTCACCTCGCGTAGTCTTTTGCTTGAGAATCTGAGCCTTTACGTCATACCATGCACTAGTGACAATTTTGTGACCTGTGTTTTCAAAACAGTCGTGTGTTTGAAGGGTCTCCCAACGATCAAAATTTCCTTCTCATACTTTCCAAACAAGCGAGTTTTGACTGTTCGTAGTTGTATTTTATCTGACAAACACTGTGAATATATATATATATATATATATATATATATATATATATATATATATATATATATATATATATATATATATATATAAAGCGATGGGTAGTCTTGACTGACTAGTTAAGGAGAAATACGGAATAATGTTGGGGATGCAGTCAAAAATGCTGGGCTGTTGTTTAAAGAATACTCTTTGTTGTATGGTCGAGCTTTCGAGAATGTTTATTTCCTTTATCAAGACATTAACTTGAGGTTATATTAAAAAGTCGAAAATTTCACTGAGAAACACAAAAAAAGTCCTTTTCATTATGTAGAAAAGTGTCACACATTAAAATTTTTTATGGTAGAGTTGCTACCACGCCACTAGTAGGTGCCATGCATGGCCGTTAAAATAAAATTTAAAATTTCAAATCCTCTAAATGTTATTTCCGAATAAATTTTATATATATATATATATATATATATATATATATATATATATATATATATATATATATATATATATATATATATATATATATATTCTTTAAACCATAAAAAATTTTAATGTGTGACACTTTTCTACATAATGAAAAGGATTTTTTTTGTGTTTCTCAGTGAAATTTTCGACTTTTTAATATAACCTCAAGTTAATGTCTTGATAAAGGGAATAAACATTCTGGAAAGCTCGACCATATAACAAAGAGTATTCTTTAAACAACAGCCCAGCATTTTTGACTGCATCCCCAACATTATTCCGTATTTCTATATATATATATATATATATATATATATATATATATATATATATATATATATATATATATATATATATATATATATCTCATATACGCCCTTTAATAAACGCTGATATATTCTATGTTCTTAAGGAAAATACTCGACGCAAAAACGGTTGATACACCACTTTCCGTCACTAGGTGCAGTTGACCTTCACTTAAAGTCCGTTACACAAACCCAGGCTGGGACTGGAATCAGACATTCTGTAGATTTTGAGTTCAAACGGCACTGACGTTATAGGCAGCCGCCAGTCAACAACTGAAACGAAAAAAAGAATCGGATTATTCATTAGACCAACATCACAAATATGTCTCGAGAAAAATATCTGGTCGAGGCGGGAATCGAACACACGACCTTCCGATCGTGAGTCGGACGCACTACCACCGCGGCCAATTCCACAATTATCACCACAATTATCACCAACATTTTAGAAAAAAACCGATTTTTCGCGGTTTGTTCGATTTTCGACAAAGTTGCGTTCAGCGCCATAGGTTACAAATAAAAAGGGGGGGACATTAAAGAAAAGCACTGTTTATGAATGTAAAATTGGAATAAATTTTTCCAGTAATGAGTATGATTTTGAAGAGACATAAAGAATATATGCATAACAAAATTGTTCCTTCAGCTTCTTATTATTTTTTGCAATCACAGAAATAAACCGTTTTCCTGTTTTGATTATTGGCCATGAACTGACAAACTCGTTTTACTTCAAAGTTCCATTTCCTGAGTTTTATTTCCTCGCAAAAATCGCTATTACCCCAGCCCTTGGTAGATATAAATCTTTCAGATATATTACTCTCCCATCTTTCTGAATCGAATCAAAAACCCGCAGAAACTGCCGAACGAAATTAAAGATTCGTTAACCAAATTCATTTCAGGATCTGTTCTTGTCACAAATTCTTACCGATGCCGATGTTGTGGATGAATGGTGATAGTCAGGGGGACAGGCCATATTTATCAAGTATCCGTGAGAGATAAGTTTTGTGGGTTCATATTTCCGACAAAGTAACTGAGACGTGATTCTCTTACAGGAACTTAGTTGGAAATCTGTAGAAATTTACAAAGATTCTACATTGCATTCATATGAATATAAAACTAGATGAATGTGCAAGCTATCTCAAATCTGTCGATACAAAACGGAAAAAATCTAGAACGACTCACTGTTGTTCACCAAGCTTTCTCTCGATGAACTTCATAATAATCAAACCGTGTTTGATTCAACATTCATAAATAAGTTGGCAAATTCTCAATAACATTCAGTAGTGTCCATGTACATCTTAGTCCTTATATTATTGAGTATTCATCTGATGACTTTCACATCTTTTTCTCATTTGTACTTGTAATGGTTCAGAAGTTTAAGATTCACTAAAAAGCCGTTGTCAATGAGAAAAAGTGTTATCCATGTCAATCCATACCTGTATATGGAAATAACCTCACACTAACATATCATCCATAAATATCAAAATCGTTTCAATAAGATCACAATAACCTTAAAAAGGTGATCAACTCAACTGGTGATATTAATCATTGGATATTAATAGACTTGAGTCCAAATGGATGTTCTTATTGACATTTATGTGTATACATTGATAAATACAGAGATCCATGGGTTACTTTGGGAGAACTACTTGAGAATTCGATCTGTAATTATTGACCACAGTAATATGACTTCTACTGTACAGATAAGAAAGTAACCAACGTAAAAGGTCATGGTAGGGTAGACTGGGTACGGTTGTGCCAGGGTACGGTAGTGACAGTCGTAATATTACCGAATCTGTAAAGAATACGCGGGGGCGGGGAGGGAAAGACGAGCGCCTTGCATGTCAGAACGTGTCGCACAGTATTGCGTCAGCCGGCGCGCGTCGTGTACGTTAGCAGAGGCCCTCCTTGCTTTTTGGGAGTCAAAAGTAAGTATTTTCATTCTATTTAATTTAACGATTGTTGTTATCTATGTACAGATAGCGAAATATGTTATTCATATGTTTATTATATATACTTTAGTGATTAAATACCTGTGGTTACTTTATAACATTCTTTATTTAGTATTGCCATAGTTATTGTTATTTTGCGAAAGCGTTCTTTGGGTACGGTTGTGACATTTTTTTTGGGTACGGTTGTGACAAAATTAAAGTGTTTTTTTTTCTTATAGATGCCAAGACAACGCTTGAGGAAGACGGAAAGGGGTCAATCTATGTTAAATCAATATAAGGAAGCTTACGAAGCAGTAAAAAAAGGAACTTCGATAAGAGGTGCTGCAGAAATGCATCAAGTTAATAGAATGTCTTTGTTGCGGTACATTAATAAACGTGATACAGCTGGCGCAGACGAAGATACAAACAACATCAGCATGGGGTATGTTGCACATAATAAAGTTTTCTCTGAAGGGCAAGAACAAGTGCTGTCAAAATATATTACACGCTGTGCTGAAATATATTTTGGTCTCTCCCCAAAAGAAGTGCGAAAGTTAGCTTTTGAGCTTTCAACTAAATATGATCTTAAGCGGCCTGCGACTTGGGTTGAGAATGAGATGGCTGGTGAAGAATGGTTCCGTTCATTTATGAACAGGAATCCCTCGCTCTCTGTTCGTGTAGCTCAAGCTACTAGCCTTTCCAGAGCAACAAGCTTTAATAAAACAAACGTGGAAGCTTTCTATGACAATTTGCAAACTGTTTTGGATAGGCACACCTATGAACCGCAAGATATATATAATGTTGACGAAACAGGCGTCACTACCGTCCAAAAGCCCGATAAGGTAGTAGCAAGACGTGGCATAAGGCAAGTGGGAGCTCTTACTTCAGCCGAACGAGGGACATTGGTCACTGTTACATTTGCAGTAAATGCCTTGGGAAATACTATGCCACCTTTCTTTATATTTCTTCGGGTTCGATATCAAGATCATTTTGTTAGAGACGGGCCCATTGGATCGACAGGAACTGCAAATCCTTCAGGCTGGATGCAAGATGCTTCGTTCTTAGTGTTTCTTGAACACTTTAAGATGCTTCACTATCACATAGAGTCTTGCTAGTTCTAGATAATCACTCCTCACATGTCCACATTAACACTTTAGATTTTTGCAAGGAACATGGGATCACTCTGCTTTCGTTTCCACCACACTGCTCCCACAAACTACAGCCTCTGGATAGATCTGTCTTCGGCCCATTAAAAAAAGCTATAAACACTGCTTGCGATGGCTGTATGCGAAGTCACCCTGGAAAAACAATGACCATCTATGATATTCCAGGAGTCTTAAAGACTGCGATGCCTCTAGCTTTGACACAGGCCAATATACAGGCTGGATTTTGCAAAACCGGAATTGTTCCATTCAATCGTAACCTATTTAATGAAATTGATTTTGCGCCATCTTTTGTAACAGACCGACCAAATCCAGATACAAGACAGGACATTCCTACAACATCATCTGCTGAAGTTGACAGGCCAATCATTGCGAGTGGATCCACCGATAACATTGAGTCATCTTTTGCAAATAATAGACGAAATCCTGGCTCTGAAGAAAACGATAGTGCATCTAGCAGAGAAATGACACCTGTACCACGACTATTAGACATTTCGGTACAAGAGAACAATCTTGGGCCTAATGATGAGACACCACCACTTTCACCTTCTATTTTGAACGAATTTTCTAATGGAAATCAAATCAATGATCAGCCATCTACGTCGTCCTCGGCCATACCGCTTGTATTTTGCCCTGATACTGTTCGGCCTTTCCCAAAGGCTTCTCAAAGAAAATTAAGCGGCCGCAGAACCAAAAAATCAACCATATACACAGACACCCCTGAAAAAGAGGCAGTGAGACGGGAATATGAAGAAAAAGAAAGACGATTGAAGGCTAAACAGGTGAAGAAAAATTTCAATGAATCAACAGGGAAAGGAAAAGGAAAAGGAAAGGGAAAGGGAAAGGGGAAAAACAAAGACAACAAACCTAAGAAAACTCCAACACCAATGTCATCTGATGAGGAGGAGTCTTTCTGTCTGGTATGCGTGGGATAATTTTCTGATAGCAGATCTGGCGAGAAATGGATACAATGCCAAGGAAAATGTAAATTATGGTCCCACTTGGAGTGTACAGATGGTAGTCGTCATTATATTTGCCACAACTGTGAGGACTCCGATTAGATGACTACAAAAAATTTGCGTTCCTAATTTAAAATTGAAGATATTATAAAAACATTTCCATGCATCTCTTAGTAAAGTAAGACTAATGTTCCTAATTAAAAAAAACTTTGAATGTGATATAGATTAAAATAATTATATGGTAACTTCTGAAGTGACTGTTAAGTTGTTAAGAATGAAAGATATTTTTCTATTAAATAAGTTGCTTGTGATACTTAGCATTTATAAGAATTACCTAATTGCTATTTTGTTTGTACTGATTATTGACTTTGACTGATTTAAGACTGATTATAGTTTGTACTATGATTATTCGTAATAATAAGTAGTAAATGAAAGTATAACTTCGATATTGCAGATAATAAAAGTTATTGGTGATCATTTTGGTATTATTTAAGCCTGTCACAATCGACCCCATGCACTGTCACAACCGCCCCTGGCATGTGGTCGGTTGTGACATTTTCCCTTTTGTTCTATAACTTGTTCCCATGTGTTATGTATGTCACATAGAAAGAAAATCATAATGTTTTTACTTAGCCAAATGTACGCTTTACAATATAAAATATCTTCCATGTTTCTAACTTTAATCCAAACGAAATTATTAGCTGTCAAATAAAAATTGTCACAACCGTACCCAGTCTACCCTATATCGAAATGCCAGATGATTTAGACATGCATCGAATGCTTTGTTAATATTATTATATGAGAAGTTTTGAATTTAACGGTGTAAATCCAGAAAAATAGATTCATATAGTTCACTAGTTCATATAGTTCACTATCGAATAGTATTTTTAGTATTTTATCAATACATCTCATCACACTGATGAGTATACTAAAAAATTTAAGTATTTTTTTTTTCTATACATTTTGTGAATTATACCATATTCATTGATTTATCGAACAAAAAAAGGAGTTGAATGAACGATGTCATCAACATTCAGATTTGATCACATCCTATAATATACTCATTCTGTTCATAACTCGTTTCATAACATTTTTGAAACAAAAAATCAAATGAAAATTCTTACTGAGGTATTTTACTAATCAATCATTCCAAAAAATAACTATCAACTTGTCTTTCCTTCATTAAGCAAGTCAATAGTTCTTCGGCTTCCAGACTAAAATATTCCAATTTTTCCTGCCGTTCCGGGATATTGAGTTGAGTAAACAAGAAAGGAAATGTCGCTTTCCGTTCTGCTCTAAATCTGACGTCTTTGTAACAAAATTTACTTTGACATCCACTTTTTCAGTGGGGGTCCTGTGGGACAAAAGATTTTCTTTCTCTGAGCTTTTTTGAGATACTTATTGGATATAAATATACCACGATGATGCTGAAGTAGAAGTTCTCTTTGTGAAATGCCTTTTTGATCGTTTCCATTCAGTGGATTCATATTCGTTTGCATATTTTTCCACTTGATTTGCTAATGAGATGTACAACGTCCATTAATGAATGTTGTAGATAGAAATTTGATGTGAAATATTGGAATTTGTAAGATAGATGAGTTTTAAGAATAGCATTAAACATGAAATGGCAACTGATTAATACGTGTTCACCATTGTGAGGATGATGTGTATGAATTATTGTCATTGGATAACAAAAAAATCAGTTGTAGTCGATATCGTCTTTTTCAGTCAATGGACTTAGGTCATTCCTGCTCCCCAAATTTGAGCTACAGTCCTCGTGGTTCTGGTTACCTTCCATGAAGCGAGAGCAGAATCGATCCCTTTACAAAACCCTTCATCGCTTGGAAAGATCCATTGCAGCTTGAAATGGTTCTGATACAGATTCTGTGAAACATGTTCTTCCTTACGAATCAGTATACAGTTGTCCTGAAAATCTTGCGAAGAAAATTGGATTAGATAATTTAGGAAACACTTTCTATGTGAAAAATATTTCACACGTGTTCTTCATGACCAAGTATTGCAAAAACCAGGTTTTAACGATGAACGAGAACGAGAATATTTCTTACTTATTCACCAAACTCAAACAATTGTTCATGCAGTTGGAGTTTCGTAAGAATGTATCATCTTTCCCACCAAACGATTTCCTAGAAACTCAAAAGTCCAATAGATACTCATTAGGACAACAAGAGGATTGATCCGAATTCTTGGAGTTCTTGTTGAATACTCTTCGTGAGCAACAAAATAGCAGAATCAATACTCCTGACCGCTCTGGATTGAATGATTTCGTACTTGTCTTTGTGTTTGAAGATCTTCAGCTGGAAAAGACGAAACGGACTGGTTAAAGTTGGAGGATAGTCATATTCTGGCAAAGTCTTGAATTTATTGGAGTCTCTGGAGATACCAGAAATTTTGCTTTATGATAGAGAAGACATCGGCAGATCAAGGTCTTTAGATGATGTGGTGCTGCAGATTTTTCCGAGTTTTCCTGCAGCTGAAAAAGCAAATGCGCCACTGAAATCAATGAAGTCGCCCCGGACCGCCAATTAACTTTTGTTGTTGTTTCATAATTTCATGATTTGTATTACTTTTTCCAGTGGTGATATTCTTCGAGATTTGAAGGAAAACGCTGCCTAATCCCTTTGAGATGTAAGAAAATGACTCGCTTCGTATTGTTTTTTTTGTAGGTCTACAACAAAAATAACTGAAGCATATGACTACAGCTCACAATATCAATTTCGAAGTTTGAAATAATGATTCCACAAACTACACCTAAACGATTTGATCTTTACAAACAATTCATTTTCAAAAATATCACGACATGTTTTCACTATCACAATAACTTGTTCGTAGTGAGTATGTCATTCACTGAGTTTAGGTGTAGTTTGTGAAAATACTATGAATTTTCATCAAGTAACGACCGAGTCAATAACAAATTTGAAATGCTGGTCAAAATTATGTGGGAAGTCATTTATATGGAAATAATATTATTCATCGAATGGATATATTAGCATTTCGTGTATAATTATCCTTCACATATTTCTATCCTGATGAACATCTCAGGATTTACCACAAAATTAAAACAGTCGCGCGAAAAAATAAATTCAAGCGACCTGATACATAGATCCGTCAAGTTCGTATTTTTATTTCGTGTTGGATTTAGGCTACTTATTCATTTGAAATTTCGAATTGAAGCACTTTCTCCAAACACCAGCACCGCAATACTCTTCTCAACACACGTTTCATCAACTAAGTTGGCGTCTTCGAGAGATGAAGAAAAAGTGGAATATATTGACAACTTTTTGTTCAAGCGAATTTCACCCATAGTCATTATTATTATTATAAGTTACTATCTGCGGTATCCCGCTCTGATCAGAGTGTTGATAAGAGCTCAAATCATTAGAGGTTCGAATTCAAGACGTTTATTGACAATTTATTTTGGTAATGTGTTGATATTATTACATAAGGTTCTGAAGGGCCTTGCTACAGGCTTATGCCTCTTCGGGAGACTCTTCAGAGGTCATGAGAGTTTGAAGGGTCTTGCCCAACCAAAAATTAACCCCCACCCAAACAAATGTTTACGATTTTTCAGAACATTTCGAAGCAATTGAGACTGTTTTCGAAGGTTTCTCAACAACCTGAGATGTTTCAGACTATCCACAAACATTCCTCAGGCTGAAAAATGTAGTTGCTTTTATCAACCATTTGAAAATTTGAGATCTGAGTGATACTTAGTTTCCTCAAAGCCTCTTACGACTCTGAGATACTTTATAGAGATGTGATTTGATCTGTCAGACCAGAACTTTGAGAAGGATACACGGAAATATGTCCGTCCAGTGGGGCCAAATAGCTATATTCAAAATATAATTTTTAGTGTGTATTTCAAATCTCTATATGAATTTTCAACGAATGGGTTACGCCATCTATTCAGAAAAGGTTTCGAAAGATAATCCATAACATTCCCCAGCATTCGAGGAATGTTCCACAGTGTTGCACATTCTGGAAGCTGTTATAATGACAGATGAAAATGAAGGTACCTATACATATTCTACCAACCATGCAATGTCAGGACAATCGCTAATAAATAATAATGGTTTTCCTTTTAAAAATCTCACCGTTTCATTTCAGTTTGTATTCCAAATCGTTTATTCCATGAAAATTCATGAATTCATACTAGCTTCGAGTAAATTTGCTGTTTTTTTTTAAAGATAATATAGAATATTACCTATCTCACAAATGAAAAAATTGCTTATCAAACATGTATCTTCAGACATTAACCAAGTGCGATGGTGGTGTAATGGTCAGCATAGTTGCCTTCCAAGCAGTTGATCCGGGTTCGATTCCCGGCCATCGCAGCTTTTTTTTATTATTTTCCATTCATCAAGAAAAATTAATAATTTGAAAAAACCCTTGCAAAAATATTTCTAATTCTTTATGATTATTTCTTCTTAATTTTTCAATTTTTCAAATATTTGTTTCACGAATATTTCAAGTTTACGAATCATAATGGTCATTTCTGAACATGATAACACTTTTTTTCGTAAGCAATTTAATTTCTATTGAATTGAGAATTATAAATGAATTGTGGTTTTGATTTTCGTTTGTTTGGAAAGTAATAAAAATTTCAACCACATGTAACAGAACCATTTGTTCAGGTCAGTCTCAAAACACCCGCACTGTGGGTTATTGGATTGACACCTATCAGAAAACAATTACTTCCTTGGCCAATACCACGAAGGGTATTGGATTATATCCGACAGGTGTCAGTGCAAGTTTTTTTCACAGAAGTAATTCCTGCATATGCTGTTGGCGATATAACCGCTGGAATCGATTTTCAATTATTGCAAAACACTTGCAGACCGGTTTCTGGCTATTTGGCCACTCGACACTGCAAGGTATAGTGTCTACCATCAACATGAAGTCCATGATTTCCCATAACTAAAAATCGAATTCCTTTCATAGTATCATTCCTCGAAGTAGGCTGGAGTGAACGACAAACAATATATTTTTTCCATGATCGAGGACCTGAACGAATTGTTCTTTTAGATTTTAGATAATTTGATATTCAGTCAGTCTTCAAGTCAGTCTCCCTCACTATAGATGAGACTATTATTGAAATTATACTTAGCCACGAAATTGTGGTGCAGGCAAGTTAGATTTACCATTTGATTATTTTTTACATAGTTCGATCTTATTGAATTTTTTATCGAAACTATGAATGTTAGTATGTATATCTTTTGTCTGATTTGAGGACATTTGTCATATCGAATTTCTTTCCGACGTTTTGCTAGAACCTACACGTGGCTAGCTTTACCATCCAGAAAATATAGACAGACAGACCTTACAATCGATGAATAGACGTTATCTGGGATTGATAAGGCCTTGAAACCAAAAGTTTTCTCCCGTCAGAACTCGGGTGATCAAACATCGATTTGAAGAGCCTCCATTCCCAGAATAACGGTCAGAATACAACAAATTCTATGTGAAAACAAAATGATAATAATCTTGGTACCGAAAAGAAAGAAAAATAATTTTCTGCGATTGGTCAAAGGTCGTACGAACCTACTGTCAGCTATGGGGGTATAAATATCGCATATTAAGTTCTTATGTTTGAGTATACAAAGAGTACTATGAATATTGGGATGAAAGAGCATAAAGGGGATCGTAAATTGAAACAGACAGATGAGTCATTAGCGCGGAACATGCGCTCCGCGAGGAAGATCATCGAATTCTGTATCTGTATCTGTAGAGCAGAGAAGGTGAGTGTGAGCCCATAGCACGTATGCCACATGTGACCCATTGCACATCCTCCCGAGGAGTTGTCCTCCGAGTCATCGTCCATTCTGTCCTTTCCAGGAAGGTGGACAGGTCACTAGGAGACATCTCCTTCATATCGGCAGGTGTAAGCCAAGACTTGCCGAACACACACTCTCTTATTGACGATAACTCCGGAAACTCGCATGATACATGCTTAATAGTTTCATCTTCCTGTTCATACATCCTGCATAGAGGTGTGTCCACTAGCCTTGAAATATGGAGGTGTTTCCTTAGTTGACAGTGGCCAGTCAGAAATCCTACTGTTAAGCGTAGATTTTTTCTGGTCATCACCAAATATTCCTTCGGTGCCAGCTTCCCAGTTTCGCACAAGGTGATCCTGGCAAGATTGCATCCTTTGATTCGTTCCCATCTCTTTAGGAATTGAGCATAACATTTGGCTATTTCCGCAATTGTCGAAGTAATCAGGCCGTAGTTGCCACTGGGTCCTAAATTTCTCAGTCCAGCCGCTTCCTTTGCTAAAGAGTCGGAAATGCGATTACCTTTACTTGTGTCGTGACCTTTAACCCACCTCAGGATAACGTTATTATCTACCGAGGCTTTGGCTAAATCTTGGTGATACTCTAGTACTAGCCCTGAGGTTACACGTTGTGCAGATTGTTATGTTTTTGCCAGAGATTCCTTTCCTGGTTATTTCTTTTGTGGCGATGGAGATACCAGCCAGTTCTGTTTGGACCACGCTGGTATTTTTCCCATTTCCCACTCAATCTTCAGGCTTAGTGATCTGGAATACACTCCACATCCCGAGCCTTCTTTGGTTTTTGAGCCATCTATATATACACGTATTTTATTTGTAGCATCTGACTTTGTGTTCTGCTTCATTTGTATTTTGTAGGGTTTATTAAACACAAACCTGGGTTCAATTGCATCACTGATTGCCTGCAGCAGAGGCGCAGTAAGCGCTTCCCGCCATAGGCCCAGCCTCAATTGATCCATTTCTACTTTGAGGTTTACACCAGCCGTGCGCAATCGTAGCATGGCCATTACCGCAACCTCCTTAACGTACAGGTCCAGAGGGGTCAGACCCGTAATTAATTCAATTGCCGCGGTTGGTGTTGTTCTCATGGCTCCTGTGATGTTCAAACAAGCCAGTCGCTGTATTTGATATACTTTTATATAGGTCTTATTATTGCAGTGTAGAGCCAGGTGACCACACGGGGTAAAAAACCCCATGTGCGTCCCACTGTCCTCCCACATTGCTCATAAACCACATATGCTATTTTTTCTCTACTCTGTAGGTGAGCGTTCAATGTTAGCTTTCTGTCGAGGATAGTACCAAGGTATTTCTCCTCTTCAGAGAAGTTTAGTTTTTCTTTTCAGATGCGTTTATCTACTAGCGCCAGTTGAGGTATATCAGGAATACATCAATTTTCGCCAGAATGAAGACATTACCACAGCGCTTCGTCCAGATTTCCTTTTCCTTATCACCATCATATTGCTACAGCTACTACGTCGTCGTCTCAGCTCTTCCCAACATCCCATTCAGAATGGCCTTTGGTCAAGAACACAGCAGTACAGTAATATACTTTCAACATCCAAGACGGAAGCACGTTAAGAAAAGCCAGTAACGCGTGTTAGCAGAACATCAGGAGAAAATTCATATTACGACGACTCACAAACTCAACCAGGATACAATCAATAATAACAATAAAATGAAGTAATAAAATCACATGAAGTTACTTTCTGAAAACTGAACGAGGGAGATATAATTCAGACGGCTCCTGAAAAGAGAAACGTTCGACTCTCTTCTCCATGATTTTCCTCTACAACAATCAATTCTCGAAATCACCATCATCCCGTACTCGATATTTACAAAGCATCAAACATCTCGACAATCCACTTCAGCACGCATCTTGGCAGAGTGCTCGAAACCCAGGCCGGCGCCCATTTGCCCAATTCCTGCATAGCGAGTTAATGGCAGTAAAACTCTGCATATTATCCACTTCAAAGTTGATGCAAGTGGCGCACGGGCTAGGGTGGTCAGTCAGCAAGGGATGCCATTATATGCTCGATTAAACCGCATAAACTAGTGTGCTGAATTTTGGATTACGAAACAGTGGAGTAGGGAGCGGAAATCAGAGTGATATTCAAAGTTGTATGTAAAATGTTATGAAAATGTATAAAAATATATTTTGAGTTTTGTCACAAACCACCCTGTATAATACTTTTTTATATTGAAAATACTATGTCTGTCAGAAATGTTGTCAATTTTTGCTAATGTACTAACGTCAATGAAAAGTAAAAAATTTTTTGCCGATAAATCGTATTGTTGTTGGGGTTTGCAGTGATCGCTGTACGAACAGTAGATACTCATTTGACAATTTCCATTGAACTGAGAGAACCGGAGTTCAACGGGTAGTTTTTTTTTCTGGACTCTACATTTTTTGTGGCATCCCCAAATAGATCGGTGATACATTCTTCAATCAAAACTCTTGGGTTCAATGGTTTAAAAAATTTTGGAAACATCTGTTTCATGAACAGTATAATCCAATATTTATCAAACACCGGATGGTTGCTGGAATACCTAAAAAAGGATGCATGCATGGAAGATATCAATACTAATATTTCTAGTATGGAAGGTGTTTTAATCAAATCGTTCGCAGAAGTTATCAAGGAATTATGGTCAGAAGATTTATCTGATAGAGTAATTAACACAGTCTACTTCAAAAATCAGATTCAAAGATTTGCCCCTCGATACATGGGTTCTGCCCATCAAGACGCCCACGAATTCCTTCGATATCTTTTAGAAGGTTTACATGAGGACCTCAACAAAATCATTGAGAAACCTGAACCAATGTTAACTGAGATTGACGAAAACTTGAGCGATAACGGAAAAGTACAAGAGTCCTGGCAGAGATATTTGAATATCAACAACTACAAGATTGTAGACTATTTCGTTGGTCAATTAAAATCCACTATGAAGTGCACACACTGTGGACACTCATCAGTAACTTTTGATCCTTTCTGGGATTTGTCCCTTCCCATACCACAAAGATCTGGTGAGTTTGTCACATTGCTTGGATTCTTTCACAAGAGAGGAAACTCTGGATGGAGACGAAAAACCAATGTGTAAGCAAAGGGGAAAATGTACAAAGTCCTTGTCAATCTATAAGTTTCCCCGTATTTTAGTAATTCATTTGAAAAGATTCTCTCCAACGGAAAGGTTCAGAGGCAAATTGAATGTTTCCATTGACTTTCCTTCAGATGGATTAGATATGAGCAGTTATGCAGCAGACAATGTGGCTCCTTGTCATTATAATCTATATGCACTTTCAAATCACAGTGGGACTACTTACAACGGACATTACACAGTATATTGCAGACACCCATATAGTGGCACATGGCATGAATACAACGATTCACACGTGTTCCCAATTTCGCCAAAATCACTTGTGAGCAATGAGGCATATGTCCTCTTTTATGAACAGGAGGGAAAGAAGCAGCACCTTTCATGAACACCTCTTTTGTTTGATAAAGATTATTTACAATGAATCAATAATATATTCGATGAAAAAGAAAAAAAATATTTCTGTAATTTATTGTGAATTTCACAATATGAAGGTTTGCAAACGATGCATACAAAAACTTTCTCATGATTGTGCTTGAGAAAACAGGATAAGGATTCTCATCAAATATTGGACGGTTCCTTTCAATTCACAACAATTACATTTGGGATATGTGGTGTAATAATTAAAATTCTGTTGTTCATTTTAAAATAGACTCTCCAGTTCTCCGTTTCCAGAAAAAGCATTGGGAAAATTTTGGAAAACGGAGAAATGAAGTATCAAATTATTTTGACAGTCTATTCAATTTTCATTTTCAATCATGGAACACCGTCGATAATAAGTTTCTTCATTACTGTGCGATTTCAAAAAAAGGTACCATACTATAAGTTTGGTGAGTGATTTATTATAGAACGAGTTCGAAACATAAACTAGTTCTTCAATAATACCTTACGGACGTATATCATATGCTATTTCTGTTCATGCTGACTTATTAATATTTCATTAACAAATTGAAAGATGAATTCTTTATCTCAGTTCAAAATTAAAGAATCAGAATGACAAAAATTATATGAAAACTTATAGTTGGGAGTCTATTTTATACTTGTGATGCATTGTTTGAAACATTTGGTGTAGTAATGAATATTACTGGAGATTTTTCCGAACACCAAACTGTTATTTGAACACCTCACTAACGGTTTTTCGATATGTAGATAAAATAATAAGGAAGCGAAAGTTCAGGTTATGAATGAATGAAATCACGACTTTTCAAACCTACAAAAACCAAGATAAATATATCTCAGTTCCATACCACCGATACACGAAGAATTTTGGAAAGCTTTCCAAGGACGTAGGTATGGAGGAGGTTTTTCAAACAAGTCACACACTACAGAAAATTTCAGGAATTCCAAAAAACAAAGTTTAGAATTCAGAAAAGCCTGGAATTTACGAAATTAACTGTGAGGACTGCGATGCAAAATATTATGGACAGACAAAAATATCTAATAAAATAAGATATAAAGAACACTCAGCACACTGAAGATATGAAAGACCTGAAAAATCAGCAGTCGCTCATCATACTTTGCAAAAAAACCATTCCATAGACTTCAGTTTATTAAGATTAGTTAGACAAGTTAACAACAGACATCTAGATAACTATGAGAGTGTAGAAATAAGTAAACATGATAATATTATGAATAATGATGGTGGACCAATATAGCTTTTCAAAATATTATTTTAATTATTAGATGACTAGCAGATGAAAAAATATTGTGAAATTAATTTTATATAGCTTGATAAAATGATATTTCAACTATTAGAGTCACCTGACTATTACACAAGGACACATTTTAAATTAATTTAAGACTAGTAGATGAGGCAATATTGTGAAATTAATTTAAGACACTTAATACGCACGTACCCAGAAGAGATATATAGCATGAATAGGGATAACTTTGTTAGTGTGAAAATTCAAATATGCAGAATATTTCGAAAAGTTAATATATTCTTTTCAATATTTTCCATTTACTGAAGTTTTTTAAAAAAAATTCATTCCACGAGTAGAAGTGCTCAAATTGTGTCAATAGATATATGTAATTTTGGTTCTATTTTATGACATCCTCAATTCAATTCAATGACATCAACAATTCAATTGAAGAGTATTTGAGTATATAACGTTAACGTTTTTACCTACGCAATATTAGAAAAAATGGCGTACATAACGCATTTTTCAGTTGGTTTCGTACCCAAGATTCTGGAAACCCGTGAACTGAAGATGTGCCTTCAACACTCATTAGCTTTTTGGTAGGCTGTGATTTCTGATTGTTCAGGTATCCAGAGTAGAGCCAACTCCCAGGTTTCGACAGTATTCCTAGAACCAGTCTCGATGTTATGAATGCTCCAAGTATAATCTTGCTATTGTGAAATATTTATTCGGTCATATTGCTGACATCATAATTTTTATTATTTGAACATTGCAACATTTCAGAGGAATTTCAGAGGTTCTACTTCCTTTGAGTTGGTGATCTTGGTGAGACAGAAATATTTTTTCATTTTATTTTTGGTGTTGAAATTTTACATTTCTTCCAAAGAACACTAATCATCAGAAATACATTGTTTCAAGAATCGAACAGAATTTGCCAGGCACTAGTTTTGAATGAAGAAAAAATTTAATCTGTGAACCAACCATGAGTCTTGATATTATATGTAAATTTCATCCATTTCAGCCACAATAATGTGATTTTTGTAATCTACAGGATAGACTTCTGAATCATCAGTGTCAAATAATGATTTGACCATAGATTTGATAAGCAAACATGTATTTAAATGAAGTAGGGGCAAAACTTTAGAACATCATGAAGCTTCAACAGTCCCTTGTTCTGATAACTTTGTTTTATTGTCATTACCAATATGTTGACATTGAATAAATTAACAGTTTATTTATCCTCGGACTTTTTCATTTAAATACTAGTTTTTTGTTGATATATATGCAACGTCACTTACTGAAAAGGCTTTCCTAGATTTTTGGCTCAGCTAACAACTCCTTACCTGAAAATAGAAATATGTTCCATTAGATTGACTGTTCAAATCAAAATTATACTTTTCACTCTCAAGAAAATACTGTTGAAGATAGGGTATTAGCGAAATACAGAATGTTACATATGTGTATAAATATCCATTTATACAGTACGTCAGAACAAAATAATACCGACATAAAAAGATTATTTATACAGGAGAGACAGCAAAATGTATATTTGGAATACGTCAGTTCAGTTGGAATTGAAACGATGTCACTCTCAATATAATATCGATGTATGGCACCTTGTATACTAGCAGTACCAGGATCATGCTGAAATCATTCTAGTAGATCACTGGTTTCGAGGTATCATCTCTCATCATTGGAGAAACTATCAGACCCAAACAGCAACAGTGCAGGATAATCATCATACCCATTGTACTCATTCTCTGCGCTTTCCTTACTTTCGAGACTTTGCTATCTAGGTCGGATATTTCCTGCAATCGAAACTGGTATTTAGGCGATCTACTCGAATAATTTCAGCATGGTCCTGCTGCTGGATGAACTAGAAACATCTGCGAGACTAACTTCTATGAGGTATCTTGCATAAATCTCTGGCGGATATAATTCAATATCCAGGGAGGTATCAGCTGGGAAAGTAGTTAATTTCCGGCAGGCGTTCAACAGAATCTATGGTGTAGGTAGTTGAAAGAGATGCATATTTCGAAATATTTATTTTTTAGTACGTATGTATCTCTCCTCCATACAGTATTCAGAGATGGTTTGAACCTTAAATGATGCAGGTCTTATTATATGTACCATTGCGATTTGGTTGAAGAGCTATATATTAATTTTGTGTTATGTTAGAATATCCATTCTTGCGTTTAGTCTTCAGATTTGAATTCTTTGCTAACAAATTTTGTTTTCATCAAAAACACGGTTATACAGTACGGACAAGATATCAAGATATAACAAAATTTCAGTGAAGAAACATTATTTTTAATTTTTCTCATAGAAAGTCGATAGTGTTGCATACGTTGTCGCTGAGAGGGCAATACCAACATTTTTTTCCAATGGAAAGAGGGTTCATGTGACACCTCATTCATTTATTATTCAAATTCTCTGTACAATATTTCCTGATTTTTGGGAATCGATTCAGCATTTTCTGAGTCATTAGCAGTTTTATACTCGTCTTTGAAAATCTGCAAACAAGCGTTAAATAGCATAATTGCAAAAAAATGTATCTGAAACTTACTCTAGTTCAATTCATTAAGTGTTCAAAACGTTCACCATTCCCATCCTGATTATAATGAAGTCTCTCAACTGATTTATTTCTTATATTGAGAAATGTGCCCGGGGAAATTACGTTGATGGCACCTATTTATCCATCCACGAGTTGTGAGATGGACTTTGATTGTGTATCGTACATTTAAGATAACACGTTTCATCCAGCCTATTTTGAAACAGCCAGTCGTAATGAAGAAGTATTTGATCTTGGTGAAACGTAGGATCAGTTGAAGATACATCTGAGTTTGTCAATTATCAAAACTGGTAGACAGATAGACATGGACCCTCAGAAAAACCCCCTAGATCACCTGATATGATGCCACTAGATGTTTTTCACGAGACATGTGAGGTGTACGATGAATAATCTCAATTTTTTACGAACTCTTCGGTAGAAAAAAGTGCTTGTGACGAAATTGACCCATAAATGAACAAATTTTTGAACAAGAGGTGAATGATGAACATTTTGAATTATGATATATTCATTGGAATGAACAGGAGATATGCAAATTTTTAATATAAATATAAAACTGTAAATTACTCTAGAGAGACTATCCGATTTTCCGAAATGAAAAAGTGTTGAATAGGGAATTGATAAACATATTGAAAGAAGTATCACAAGATCCCTCTTTCTATTGGGAAAAACAGTTTTTTATCGCACGCCTCATCAAAAAGTGACAAAGCTTATGTAGGGAAAGGGGTGTATTCAGTTTCGCACTGCATATCAAAAATTCAGATTTCTGACACTTGAGGAGGCTTAGGTCAGTTCCGGCGGAAACAGATATAGCAATATGAAAAATAACCCTCACACCCATGTGATAGATATCTCTTCATGGAAAAATTACCGCACTGTTAGAAAAATGTTGTTGAAATCAACAAAATAAAGAAACCCAGTAAGTCCATAGTCACATTATCGGTAAAGAAGGAGACGATGTGACGCCTCTGGAGACGAACGAGATTCAGCACTTTGCCAACTATACTGTCCCTTGACCGAGTACTCTTGTAACCATCCCACTATGAATTCCAAATGGATTTTAATATACATATACTGAACCCGAACTCTCATCCATACTTGAATAATTTTATTAAAGATGTTTAGGGAGAGGCCAAATGTAGGTTAATGGGATTTCGGTAAAAACAGGATACAAATGGATTTCCTAAATGGTTTTCGATGTTTGTCTATGGACAGCGGAATATTTGAACCCTTTGAGGGTCGAAGGTGAGGATTTACATGGCGGAAGTTATACATTCTAATATGTATCTTGGTGTGATCCAATAAAATATTCAGTGAACAAGCCATTTCGGGGAGAGAGAAGTACCATAAAGTTGACAAGGTGGAACACTTCCGAAACGGATGATTTCAGAACATACTAGGACCTCAGTTCTGGGAATTTCCCAGATTTTCTTACAACGAAATGTTTTCATGTACTTATCTATCATTGATTTATGAAGCCTTAAATAGTCAGGTTTTTTTCTAGATCCAAACCTGAGATATAACAGGGCATATATCATATTTTATTGGCTATTGTTCAAATTCAAACAATTCGTTCCCTATCGAGACTTTGAACAGAAGAAAATGTTGAGAAAAATAGTGAAAACTCATAGCATGGAAAAATGCATCACGAAATCACCTGAAAATGGTGAAAGTCTCTGAAAAAATGTTTCAAGATGATTTTGTAGAAAGATGCAAGATACTAAAACGATTTCCGTTACTCTGAAACACGTGTAATAGACAGAAGGCAAGTGTACACCGTACAATGACGATAATGACGACAATAAACAAAGAAAACTCACTTGTACTTACTAAATTCTTTGGTACAAGACAAAATCTGTTCAAAAATCCGTTTTTCTGTTGACCAGCTGTCGCACCCTCATGAATGACAACCCTCAGAAGGGAACCGAGACACGTGTTTTGCTATTCAATAGCTTCCTCAAACGTGAACTGTTTACGTATAGCGAAACACGTGTCACTGTTTTTGTAAAACTCTTTATGGTGAAAATCATTCAATAAACTGTATTTATTAGTATAAATGTGGATTTTCATCAAATATCGGCCAGTTCGACTCAATTATTGAACTTTATATTGTGTTTAATTTTATTTCATATTAGTATGACCCTGAAAATCACCTTGATTATTGTATTGTATCCACTGTAATTTATTCTGTCACCGATCTGATTGCCCTTATTATTTCTCAAGTACTTTTGTTCACACAAATTATCTACTTTTCATTATACGTTTTTTTTCTCACCTATACACACAGGGTTATAACATCAGTGAAACTATCAGTTCATCCATTAACTATATTGTACGACCACATATTTAATTTTATTGTGTTGTATTTATCTGTCACATTTTCTTCGATGATAAGAATTATTATTGTCAAAATGTGTTATTATAAATCACCCAAATTTTGTGTTGGGTCATTGAAAATTCTGAAAATCATTGTTCTGAATGTTCTCACAACATTTCTGATCACGATATAGTATATTGTAAGTTGAGAGTTCGTGAAAAGCAACATGACTCCAAACTCTGTACATACAGGAGCTTCAAAGCCTTCAACCAAGATCTTTTTCAAAAATTTAAGACAAAAAAATTACAAAGGCACTTGAATTTCTATAGGCAAACTTATATAATAACAGTAACGTTAGTTACAAATAAAAGTGGTAGAAAAGATAGAAAGAGAAAAAAGCTCATTTTGCCCATGAATTTGATAACACTTCACTTCAGGAATTGAATAAGTATTTTGTAGAATCAGTTCCACAAAATGAACCACCGCAAGATTTATTGAATTTTTATAAAAATAAGGAATGGGTTGATACTAAATTCAATTTTGACGAAATTAACGATTTGTTTGTTTACAAAACTATTTGCGAAATAAGAACAAACGCTGAAGAATGCGATGGGTTGAGTATTAAGCTGATAAAGCTGTGTTGCTCTGATATCGTACCCTATTTCACCCATAATCATAAATTTCTGTTTGATTGAGAATGTCTGCCCAACTATCGGGAAAATATCAAATGTGAAGGATCTGCCTAAAACAGAAAATCTAATGGCATTTAAAGATCTGAGGGGTATCAATATCCTGCCTGTATTGTCAAAATCCTGCAGAGAGCCATGGAGTTTCAAATTAAAAACCATATTTTGAACATTTCTCTGTTGCCTACTGTTCAATCGGGATTTTGGAAAGGGCATAGCTGTTCAACCACCCTTCTACATATTGCTGATAATATAATGAAAGCAATAGATGAATACAAATGTACGGTGTTATTCCCACTAGCTTTCAACCGGGCGTTTGATAATATTAATCACAATTTTATATTAAACATTTTCGATTATAATGTTTTTTCTGCTAACGTTTTTTTTCCTGCTACTGAAGGAGTATTTGAAAAATAGACAGCTACTGGTCAGTATAGAGGAATACAACTCAGATACCTTATATCTCAAATCAGGGGTACCTCAAGGATCCATACTTGGCCCTATATTGTTCTCTATATATACATCCAACTTACTACAGACTCTTCACACTTGTGAGGTGCATTTATATGCTGATGACACTCAAGTACATCACAGCTTTTCGGCGAAAATGGCAGACAATGCTTGTGACATTTTCAATGCAGAAATAAATAGATTTGTTGAATTGGCAACGGACCACTGTTCATTTATAAAACCTAGTAAATGAAATGAAATGATCTCTGGTACAAGATTTCACCGTTCCATAGTGAAAAACTTTGTAAATATTTGCATTTGAAATGAGCCACTAGATATTGTTAGTGTAGCAAAAAATCTTGATGTTTTGATGGATGTAGATCTGAGATTCGAAAAATTCATAAATAAACTCTTACAACTTGCCTATTCTGCACTGAAAATCATTAATGGTAACCGACATATTCTACCTCATTATGTGAAAAAGTCTTTATGTGAATCTTTGGTGCTTTCAGATTTCAATTATGCGGATGTTCTTTATGGCCCATGTTCAACCAATCAAAATAAAAATAAGATTCAAAAAGTTCAAAACTTTTGGCTTAGGTTATTTTTGGTATTGGTCAGCGACATAGAATCTCATATAAGCTTCAAGAAATCGGATGGCTGAACATGGGAGGAAAGAAGGTTACTTCACGCTGTCTGTTTTTTCCATAAAATAATTGTAACAAAAAAACCTTCATATCTTCATAGGAAAATCACATATCGTACGGACATCCATAACATGATTATTCGATATAAGAATATGATTGCAATGCCAAAATTCAAAACAGAAGTGTTAGGGCGGTCTTTCAGGTACCAAATTTGTCGAAAGTATAATTCTGTCCCCAACCCTCTCAAAAAATGAAATTTCACAACGTTCAAAACTAAATATAAAAACTATTCGTTAGACTGAAATTAAATCAAATTATTAGTTTCTTGTAAGGAATAGGTGAAGTAAACTCAGGTGTTTATTCGTATTTATATTATAATATCATTATATATATATATATATATATATATATATATATATATATATATATATATATATATAACAATCACAGTTTTATTTTTGTTTTTCTCTTCTTTTTATTTGTTCCCTTCACAGAGTTGAGTGTTAGAACATTTTCCGTGATGTATTTCATCACGAACGATGAACTTCGCCCTTTATTTCAATTGTAAGTTG
Organism: Leptinotarsa decemlineata; assembly: GCF_025532065.1. NCBI lineage: Eukaryota > Metazoa > Arthropoda > Insecta > Coleoptera > Chrysomelidae > Leptinotarsa > Leptinotarsa decemlineata. Next base: position 29,915,251 of record NW_027412688.1, read on the forward strand.
AATATATAAGTTATATTGTGTTTTTTGATTTGGTTATGAAATAATAAAGGCGACATTATTATTATTATTTCATAGATGAAGAGCACCAACAATAATCTTCCTCAAATACCTTCCAAAATAATTCATTGAATTTGAAATTATATAATAAGTTATCATGTCACATAAAACAACTCAGTTTCTACTGTTTCAAGCAAAAACTGAAATCATTTTTTTGAATCACTCTTTTTATTCTACAGATTAATACATGTTATACAACATAGATATTTCATGTGACTTTGAGTGAGTAACAATTGTTCTCATTTTTAACATTAGTTGATTGATTGTTTTCATTATTATGTACACTGTTCAGTTATACAAGCATTATGATGGTTTTATTTGTATATATGACGTAATATTTATAAATTTTTGTGTTTTGACTTGCTACAAATATTTGTTCAAATGTATCACGTAGCCAATAAACTATTCTATTCTGTTCTATTCTATTCTATACAGACAAAGATCAATCACACTTTGATTATATGTATCGGTTATAAACATTGTACTAATACAACAAATAAAATGAAGTCATACACCTCGTATCTTTCTGAAAATTTCGAAATTATTTGGTTCATTGCTCTCTCTAGAAATTTCCCATATTGTTTTTTATGAAGATGGAAGAAGTAGAGTACCAAAACCTTTTCCTCCCAAAAATTATTCGCTCTGAAAATATACTTTTTCAATTCATTTACATATGTATTCTACTCTTTCCAATGTACATCCCAAAATTGAAAAAACTAATTACACTTATTGCGTCGATGGAACGAAAAGTTATTCCAACAGATTTGCGTACCGAATACACAGAGCGAAGCCAATCAAACCTCGAATTGTTTTTGCTGCTAGACGGATCGAATGGGAAAAATCATAATTGATTTATCGTTTACCCTGGACCAACGGCGCAATTACCAATTTCACTTTAGATTTCATTCCATTTTATCATCACTCTTAATTTAGGGTTGTTAGTTCCATTTGGATACATTAAATCGGGATATTTATAGTAATCGATGCCAGAAAGACTGACTTCGAAGAAATAGTGAATTTGATGATGTATGTGACGAAATTGACCGATACTTGATGAAAATCATTGATAAAATTATTCAATGTCAGATACAGCTATCCAAATTTCATTCCCCCATAATCATTCGAGCGACCATTCATCCCAAATAAAATATTGCATTTCTACTTTATATCAGGAATATTTCATAATGAGGTTCATTTATGAGAGATTTCCCGAATGAGAGTGACATCATCAAATTCAATAACAAGACACAGTCTAAAAATATTAACAATGAGTGTGAATGGAATGAAGAATAAAAATAACAATTATATTGAACAATAAACCGTGAAATGAAATTACAATAAAATGAAAATGAGTGATATCATCAAATTCAATAACAAGAGGCAGCCTAAAAATCATTCAAAAATATTCAAAAATTACCTGATTGTTGGTGAGATTTGTACTCCCGGAGTCAAAAGGGCAAAGTGCAATTCCTGCTCTTACAATCAGTGTAAATGGAATGAAGAATGAAAATAACAATTACATTGAACAATGAACCGTGAAATGAAATAACAATGAAATGTAAACAAGCGAATAATTGAGAATTGAACAATTGAAAATGAAATAAGAATTAAAAACATTTGAAACCAATTTACTGCACGCCGTTTCGAATGTTAGTATCCACAATCATCTCCAAGTGATGACTGGACTATTTCTCCGAGACATTTTATAGGTCATTCGAACGCTTCTACCTATTCCCTTTCCCTCTCCGCTTCACCGGTTCAATAGGAGGTGACTATGTTCCCACTTGATTAGAGGTTTCCTTATGTTGCGTATCTCTACGCTAGCTTAACTGAATGCGACGTTGCACAAAATATAAGCAGCTTCTTTGAACTTCCTCTTGAGCCAATGTTCCTGCCTGTGGATGTTCCCATCTTGAGTAATGCAACCTTTCAGTGGCCTCTTAGTTTCACCGATGTATGATTCTCCGCACTTGCAGGGTATCTGGTGAATGCGATTCTTGGAATCTCAGTCCACGTTTGGTGGCTTGGTTTTCGTGAGGCTGCTACGGAGGTTGTTTACGGATCTGAGACTGTTCAATTTTTCATTTTTTGTTTATTTTTATTTTATTGGAATTCAATTTCACTGTTAATGCTAAATATAATTGTTATTTCAGCTATTCATTTTTTCCAATTTCAATTATATTTGTTTTTTCAGAGAACTCAAATCATATTATATCATATTAGACAATGGAAGTACGAAGTAGTAAAATATTTTTTATGTTGCAAACAGTTTTGTCAGTTTCTAATATACGTCAATTAGTCTTGAGAGTTTTTTTGTAATATTATCCAATGGAATGTATGCTTCAATATTATAACCTGAATTTGAAATATTGAAATTTTATTGAGATATCAACTGTGCTTCACGTGGATTTTTGCTTATTGAATCGCACAAACGTCAGAAAAGTCATAGAGTTTGCTTGATTGTAGGATTTTTACACTATTCGGTATTGAAATCTGGTATTTCTCAAATTTCAAACAGTCAAAATTAACGTTGTTCTCCATAACATCAATACATGATGATGTCCACATTTATATACAAATTGGTTGTATTAATTCATTACCCCCGCTTTGATATACTCCTGATTAGATCACATATAAATATTGGAGTACATTGATAGACCAATTTTAATTAGTGAAAAACGGTGTATAAATATTTATCAGCTACATTTCAGCTCTTGAAATACGAGTAATGTAATCAAATCAACTCCCCTCCAGTTGATTGAAATTTTTCAAAATGTTGAATCAACGCAATGTTTTTCAGTCCAGTGAATCAAATACAAACTGTTTAAAATTGAAAGTAGTATATTTTCAGGAGTGATTAATTTTTGAGAGAGAAAGATATTGGTTTTCCACGTACACAGAAATTTGAAAATGTTCCAAAAAAAGGAAGATAGCTATAATTTCCACAATCAACTTCTCGCATAATCTACACATTTTTTTAAATAGTTTATTTTGAAGGTAGAAATCCAAAACTTTTTTCCCAAAAATGTGTTTGTATTCAATACTCACGCTCCGAAAAGAATTCGATGTATGCATTGTTTACAGTGTGGCGTTGGACTAACTTGCAATATGACTTTTTATAATATCATTTCCTGCATAACTATGGAACAAGCCTAGATCATTGAGAGTATTATAATCTTGAGGACCATATAGTCACTTCATTGAAATGAATAAGAACACTTTTGTCTAATTTCAACAAGTTTTTTCATACTTAGGCCGAGCAACTATGGATCTCACCAACTGATCTAGAAGTACCAAATACCAAAAAAAAAATGTTCAAGAAACCTGAGAGATACCTCTGGTAAAACATTTCTTGAAAAATTTGTTACACTTGATTAATCTCCTATAGAAAAGGAACGTATGAAAGCAGTGTCAACAAAACATGCAGGCGCTTGGTTGAATAATAATAATAATAAGCCTGATGTAGTCCTTCTCGATCACCAGAGCAAAACGATATTTGTCGTGGAGTTTTCAGCTCCTGGCGAGACGAATATCGTCAGAAAAGAGGAAAAACGGATAAAATATCGAGATTTTCTCTTCGAACTCCGCAGACTCCATCCAGATCACTCTGCCAAGATGGTTGTTCTGATTATTGGAGTCTTTGGTGGAATGATGTCCTCTCTACTCTCGAATCTCAAAATCATACCGGCTTGCCGCACTAAGGCAGAAATATTAGCCGCACAGATGCAGAAGGCTCTCATTCTTGGCTCACTGCGTTTGCTCAGGACACATGATTCTCGGATCCAATGATCATTTACCCCACGGTGTGGGGAGTGGTCATTGGTTGATAATGCTGGCGCGCCCTCCCGACTGTATCGGGGCTTCGGGGGATAGGGCCTGACCAGCGCACACTACGGTGAAAAAATGAAAAATAAAAAATAATATGTAAAAAAACAAGATTGAGGTAATACACCAACAGAAGATTTATGAAAATGAAGGGCGAAGTTCAGTTCAGTTCCTGAATAAATTCAACAACTGAACTGCCTTTATTGGACAATGAATCTTTTCGAGTAGCTGTAAATCTTCGACAAGGTACCATATTTCTGTTCAACACAAATGTGGAGTAGAACTAGACACCCGAGGTTATCAAGTATTGAGATGTAGTTGTATTATCTGTATCCAGCGGTGCTGGATACAGATAATCCAGCGGTGCTGGATACAGATAATATTGGTGTTGCCTCTGATAATTTTCCCAAAGCAGGTACTAGAGGAAGGTTTGGTTCTTCGAATCTTTTTATGTTGGTGGTCAGATTGACATCGTTCCCATTGCTTAAATTGAATGAGCTGATACCTGTAGTAAAGTACAGGTAGCACGCACGGGTTTATTATTGTTGATCTCCTCTTTCTTTCTGTTGAAACAGTTTTTGTGTTCATAAATGTTCATCGCCTTGGATAGATACGCTGAGTTCTCTAATGTGAGTTCCTTATGTGAGTACATGTTTGCGTTTCAAGATACTCAATTGCTTCATATAACTTAGAGTTTTATTCTACTATATGTGAGTCGTCTGACCAATGTTTTCAAGTCTTCGTGGAATACTGCAGTCTCATGAGCTCATTGCGTTTTTCTACCATTTTTTTCATGATACCAATTTCCAAAATGTTGTCATATTACTCTAGACATTTGGATGGTCTTTAAATTGTTTGCCTTCTGTAAGGCATTGCCTCATATTTGCATGAAATATAACGAGTTGTCGGTCTCTTTATTGCATCACCTAGAGGTAGAGTATCCGTTGTACAGCCTCTATTTTGCAGGTGTCCTCTCAATGAACCGTATTCGTTGAGAAGCCCTGTAATCGTTTCAAAGCGATTCCTGCTTTGTTGAAACAGTTCTTCGGTTCTTTTGAAAAGGGTTTTCCCGTGTGTATTATTGGATGTCTTTTCCTAATTTTCTTAGGTTTTTTTTATAGACCTATCCATCAATCTGGTCCCCCACAGCTGTTTCCCGACAGCTGGTCTAGAGCCTATATATGGAGTAGCCTGCGATGCCTGAGTGTCTTTCCATATAGTCAATCTATTCCTTTCCAATCTTTTTGTTTTTTTAGTTCTTCATGGTATTTCCAGACCAGTCTCGATGTCGCTTTTGGGTTCGTCAGTGACCCACGTGCAGCCTGATTGTCTATGAAAATATTGATCCTCTTAAGTCGTTGAGGCCTTGAATCAATATTCCTTTCGCTGAAACTCTTATATCCGGCCGTGAAACTCGTGAAACAAAAATCACTTGAAAATCACTTTGAAGTGTTTGAGCCTCCGTATTGAATTAAATATTCTCTGAATGAATTATTCAAAAATATCAACCCTATTTGAGGCAGACATAGACTTTGAATACACTCATCACATAACAATTTTTGGCAGGTTAATCTAGTTCAAAGTCGATCAGCGTCAATTACCAGAAGGGCTCATGAAATGGTAAACAACTTTCCCAATTAATCATTCATCAGCAAAACTTTGTGATGGGGTACTGTCTAGGAGACTATGAAGGCATGAAATCCTGCAACAAATATAATCCTTCTTCGCATAATACATTCATTCACCCTAATTATGTACAAATAATGCAGAAGACCTTGATGGGGATTCTGAACAAAACAGATTGGACTTCTCTTTGATCTTGCACGAATCGAATATTCTCATACTGTTATCAACTTTGACGAATTGTTCAAAGATTCATATCAAACAAGTGAATATCGATTTTTCTATTCAAATTTTTTTAAGTAATATGTCCTGTAATCATTTCCCTGAAGATTCTAGCATATTACCGAAACAAAATGTTGAACATTGGTTATGTTTATTGTTGAGGATAGTTGCCATTTGAGTTATTCTGATTATGAATTTGTGAGATTAATTTTTCAGAGGGGTTCATAATATTCATGGGAAACTGTTGAAAAGGTAAAATAAATTACTATGACTCACGGAAAGCACAACAATAGACAACAGCAGACAGGAGTTTGTTTTTGTTTTACCATCTGACTCAATTTCTATATATCTGGTCGATGTTGTATCTAGTCGAAGAAATCCCCAATAGCCCAAACTAGAAACCGTTCCTAGTTTTAATCTTCCTCTTTGAAGATGATCACTTGGTGATCGAGGAAACACGTGTCGCGGTGTTGAAAATAACGTTTGGTGTTTGGAAAAAACTCCAGTAATATTTAAGAATGTTTTTAACAGAAGAAAATGTTCCTGGAGCAAAACTAACATTTGCAACTGTAAAGGATAACAATGTTGTAACATTAAAACGTTGGCTTGCATGCCGTAATCTAAAAGTAACTGGAAAAAAGTGAATTGATAGACATGTTAGTATACAGACTCTAGTTAACGAGTAGCGGTAGATTCATGTTACGGTAAGTTATGCAAATAGACGTCAACTAGTATTCTTCTTCGTTTGTTCCGTTATACAATTCATTTTCATAGTGTAGTGTTACGTAGAGTGAGGAGAGAGATATATATCTACTTTCAGTAATGTCATACTCAGAACTGCTGGATTTTGTGTATATGTCTGAAGAGACTAATGTAACGAATCCTAGAATTGTTTGAACTTTGAACCTATAACGATTCTGTGTGTGAAGGATGAAAATTTAACAGGGTCTCTTTTGTGCTTAGCTTCGTATAGAGAAGACGTTATGGTGATTCAAATAAAATCTGTGGAAATCATCCATCCGGATAACTTTCAAAAGCGGAACAGTTTTTTTGCATTACACTGCTGCCAGGCGAAAAGCATAAACATCGTAGGGTCACAAAAGCATATAGATCATAGGATCATGAAAAATTGTAAAATGCATATGATTATAAAAATAATGAGAACCAATAGTAGCATAAAAACAAGAATAAAAATATTTGGATACAGGAAGATCGTCTTGACGTGCCTGGCTACACTGCAAAGATTCTGTCTGAGGTGACTACTGCTGAAGACTACCAGAATCACGTGTCTAAAGAATCAGAAGACTCTATTAAGAGGATTTTTAAAATCAGCCTTGAGTTTCCTAGGTGGTTTCTGGAAATATAATGTCTATCAGTAGTTTTGAGGTTCAATGCATCAAACCCTAGGGTACTTTGTTATTATTCATATTGAGGACATCGTTGGAAAGAACTTAATATTTATTTACAAATATTGACAATCTGATTTCTTTATTCAGTGACCATTCAATTCTAACATGAATTAAAAATATTACTGTTAATCGAGTCACTTCAAATTTGGAAACGTAAAACCCTATTGAAACTTCAAAGTAGACCGTATTCCTTGTTTTATTGTGTTCTGCATGTGTCTCGTATCCCGGTGTGACAAAGTTGGTTTACAGTATCGAAAAGGAGTATGGTATCTCTAGAAACTTCTTTAGATGGCGTCAAAAAGACAGCAACTTATAATTGAATTTCTATTAGAAATCGAGAGAAGAGATGCGCTCTTGCCTCCGCAAATCAAGAGCTAGTCATTTCAACTGAGCACATGAAACGCTTTCTTGATGTTGATCAAAAGGTGACGTTATATGATATATTTTTCAAATTCCATTAGAGTGTCTTCACCCAAAATACCTCGAGAGGTTCTAGGTTGACAACATTTTGAGAAAATATCTACCTACCAGATATCTCTTCATGGCAATTTCCTGGATGTTCCAGAGTTGTCTAAATCAATTCACACTTTCAAAAAAAAAATGTCAAAAAACATTTGTTTGAGAAACAATAGATCAAGATTTTTTTATAGAATATTTCCTTAATTATATTTGAGTTCTATTCATATCCTGGTGTATCTATAGTTAAAAAATTATTATTTATTTTCGTTCTGGTTTATGTGGAAGAATTTGTTTTAAGATCTAACACAATCCATTTATTTACCTCATTATGTGATCTGAATAATATTTTATGTTATGGTAAATAATAAATCATTATTATTATTATCTTATGATCAAAAAAATGGTACAAGAAGATGCATATGGAATTGACCGTGTGAATTGACTGAATTTGTTGTTGAATTCTTATTATCTATCTCAATTTCGATAGAAAAATTGTTATAAGGTTTACGGAATTGTTGACGAGTCCAAGATAGAAACCTAGACAAATCAGCAATTTATGTTCTAGCATATCGAGAAATTATTGTGTTTTTTAAAGTAGACCAATAGTCCTATTATATGAAGATTCATTTGGTTGTTCTAATATCTGCTACTGAAATGTTTCTTTTATACCTATTCCAAATATTTCTACTCCAGTCGTAGTTCCTGAGCTTCCACTCTCTCACTTCAGAAAAATTCGGGTCCTGAAATTATAAATAGATAATGGAATATTTATGTTCTCAGTGAAGTGTTTGGCTCCATCGTTCCTTTTTCATTCATTTTTCAAAATTCACGAAATTATTGATGATTTTGTCACATCTGTTCTTCATGTAATTGGCGTAGATTATGACGTAAAATTACTGTTATGGAAATAATTCATAGCAGGCTATTAAAATTCGACACCATTGCGTGTTGGCATAAGAAAATTATGAACTCCCTTATCAGATTCCCAACGTGTAGTTATTCAACCCCAAGTGAAATATGTAAATTATATTTATACATCATATACACGATTAATATCATAATACGGAGTCGGGTTGTTTGACAGATTGGCCAAGGTCGAGAAATTCTGGTCATCATTTCCATAAACTATGATACACGAACAAAGGCACATTGTTCGAGTTGGAAAATTCAGGAACATTTCAATCAAGAGCGGGTTGACATACGCAAACAAAGTGATGAGTTCGCCTTAAAGTGAATGAGTTTCACATCATGAATTATGATGCCATTGGACATTTGAATGTCATTTATATTCTCGGATGACTGAGCTTCCATCTTTCTTATTGTGTTTTTGAAAATGAAAGCTCTCAAAAAAGGGTTATATTTTCAGGAGTGACTATTTTTTCTCATGGTATTACTTAGATTGGTACTGAAGAGCCCTAAGGCAGGTGTCTTACGGCGAAACATCGATATCTACCAGTGAGGATGACAGTATTCAATGTAAGTGAAATATTTACCTCATTTAGTATATTGTGTAGACATCCTGTGAATGCTATCTGATTTAATTCCATGACGAATGTTTGGAATACAAACTTTGTGGAGAAAGGTATTTTTTGAATAATTCAGTGTTCACATGAAAGTATTTTTTTCAATTCAATTCAATGAAAGTAGCGGTTCCAGAAAAGCTTTTTCTTTTAGCTTATGCCTGAATGTTGCTTCTTTGCAAGATCTACACTTTGATTCGAATTATTTGCTTCCTTCCTTTCTGTGAAAGATTCCAACATTTGTTTGTACCTAGATAGAGTAGTAGAAAGCCAAAAACTTTCTTTCTCAAAAATGGAATATGTATCAATTTTCTGGAAATTGAGAAGAAAAAAGTCAAAATCTTCCCTTTCCAAAAACTGACCTCTCCTGGAATTCACCCCTTTCAATTTGAATTGAAAAGACTTTGTTCCAACCAAAATTTAAATGAAGTCTCTCAACGCGCATTTCGCTAACCAAGTCAGCATCATCGGGAGATGACTGAACCATCATCTTAGATAATGATGTTCAATGAATCAATTACTGATTTTACTTTTTTAGTCAATATAACATTTTTCATAAGATAATTTACTACCTGCTACTGACTCTAATATTTTCCCAATATGTGAGAGAATGAACAACAAATAGAGTAGGATTTTTATATTAGAATAGGATTCCTTTACCACTTTTCTTATAGCTGCAAGTCGGACTTTATTGGAACCATAAGTATAGGTACCCGTCTTTCTGGATACAAGAGAATTTGTCACCTCGGACAAATCAGCTGCAGCCAAACATGCTCCCAACAAAAAAGACACTCAAATTATTTTATTCGAAGATACACTAATACTTGATGAAGCTCCAAATCATCATCCAAGAATATATAGAGAGGCAATAAAAATTCAGAAACACGGAAATAATTTCAATAGAAGAGAAGAGGCAATGAACATTAATAAAATCTGGCTACATACTTTATTTGTGCACAAACTAAGTCAGGTTTTCCAATCGAGAAAAATAAATACACGCCCACCTATGATAATATATAACCGGAGAAGAATTTCAGCATGATATTTTCGAGGACACCGCGGTAGTCGCCCCAGAAGCCCCAGCGTTCTACCGAAGAGAAGACCAAGTCCCAGACATTCTCGACGTCCCGATTTTGCAAAACTTCCCTACATCGGAGAAAGAAATACAAGACGAAGGTTCGTCAGACAACAATACTTTCCTATTCACAGTAGAAATAGGCGATATGGAACCAGATGAACCAACAAAGAGAATCATCGACTGGAACAAATTTCAGCGTAGGTACCGTCCACGACGTAATAGGAGACATTTTTCGTATCGAAACGGAGACCGGCTTGGAGACCGACACAACACAGCTGCAACAGGCAATCATCCAATCCATAGAGAGAAGCCTACGGGAAGTCCCAGCCATGCGCTTTTATCTACAGGACCACATTACACCGGAAATAATGGAGCTTATCAGAATCAGAAGACGCCTGAAGAGAAGATACCAATAGACACGCGCTCAAATAGACATAAGGTGCATACACATAGCCGATACAATCCTGCGGCAAGAGCAGCGTTCAGTTCGAGACCGACAATGGACAGCCCTTCTGGAAGAACTCAACACCAAAGACCAATCTGCATGGAGAATGCAGTTAGCATTTGCTGACAACTTCGAAAGGCAGTGTAGAGAAAATGATGTCTCGTTCACGGAAGGAGTTGAAAAAATTGAGAAGAGACGGTACGAAGGATAAGATGGCTACGAAGGGACAACACGCAACCCCTGACACCGACATCCCCCGAGGAAGTGAAAGCCATCGTAAGAGGCCTTGCTACCCGGAAAGCACCAGGCAGGGACCAAATTCAAAACCGTGCACTGAGCGTCCTACCAAGAGAGGGTATAGCGGCAATGAGGAATATCATGAAATGATATACTCAGATTACAACATTTCCCGTACCCGTTCAAGGAGGAAATCCTGAAGCCGAAGAATCATCTATTTCCGGACAACCACAGGCCAACAAGCTTGGCCCCTTCCACGAGCAAAGTGACAGAACGAGTCATCTGGAAACGATTGAAGGACCACACCAGCGAACTGGGAATCTTATCAGACGAACAGTTCGGTTTCAGATGCGAACACTCAACAGCGTCCTGAAGGTAGTAGATTATGCGATAGAAGGTTTCAACTTGGGCAAAGCAAACCACGCCAAACCGATATTCTCAGGCGTCTCCAAAGTTTGACACAACGGACTACTAGCCAGAATGTGCTATTGGGCTACTTGAAACAAATGGTGAGACTAATCGAATCTTTTCCAGCACGCCGATGATGCCGCTGCAGAGTAAAACAGGAATTTTCCCCCATGCGACTTCTGGAAGCATAGGTCCCACATGGTGCAGTACTTTTCCCACACCTTTTCTCGGTATACACAGCAGACGTGCCCAAGCCAGAGAACAGCTTCAACAGGTTGGCACTCTACGCGGACGACACAGTTCTACTGGCAAGATCAACTAGCCACGTTCAAGTTACTAGATACTTGCAACAGCAAGCGGACAGATTAGAGGAATGGAAAATCAGAATAAACCCTGACAAGGATCAAGCAATACTGCTCACCCAGAGACAGGTACACCCAAAAAAACGCTAACAGGGACGATCTCAGAAGAGGCCGACGAAGCAGAACGACCACCTCCGAGAGTCGCTTGCAGGTGGCTCCTGTTTGTATAAAAACAGATTACTAAAACACATTTTCTTACAGATACTCAGACACAAATTCAGTTCGCAACCGAAAGACACTTGTCTCTGTTAAAGTTGAGGGGACCTCCATGCATACATTATATTCAGTAAAATCACGACAAATGAAATCAACAAACAGATCAAGAAAGTGAAAACATCTAAAGGCTGACCTTCGGCCGCAAGAGGTCAGATGTCAATCTTGCTGAAGTACTCATCAGCAGGTTGAGGTCCATACAGAAATGAATGGGGCTGGATGAACGAGATTCTAGTTTCTGCTCACAATAATCGTGTGGGGAAGAATCTATCTCAGGGCACCAAACTCCGGGAGGCATGGGGGGAGCATGGTCGTTTCTGCGTTGGGAACAACTCGATCAATTCGAGCACTACATCGCCTTCAATAATGTCTACCGCAGTTGTAAATGAAATGTCAGGCAGAAAAACCTGTAGTACACGACCAAAAAACTTGGAAAATAGCTTTGACATAAAAATGGTATTTCCCTTTTTTTTTCAGAACAAAACACAAGCACCACAGGAAAATCCTCAAGGCACTCTAAGAGCGGTGTCTGTGCTAAAGCGATTCTCATCAGATTTGAATCGATAGAAATTTAAATCCATTTGGAAAAACCTTCTAAGAAAAATTTTTCCACATAAGCCCAGTTCCACAAATGGAAGAATACTCGAACAGTGAAGTTCGAGGTGTACTGAGTTGAACCTCAAAACGATGAGCATAAACAGTCCGTCGCGTATTTCTTTTATGTATCGCTGTTGGCGGAATCAAACGTGCCAAGTCAATTGAATACTTTCCGTGTTTCGAATATGAACTTTGAATTTCGTCAGATCTCGGTATACTGCCCAGTTCGTAGGTTAGGAGAGGGAAGGACTATTTACCTCAACACTATATGTTTCGGTAGCCCTTCACCCCCCGTCTCTGGATGAGATTTCCATTTCCAACTGAAAGTTGTGGAATTTTCGCCTTTCAAAATTTTCTTTTACACTCCATAATGGTTTAGAGTGTTCAAAATATAGCAAAATATTCCGTGAAATTCTGAAGTATTCCTAAATAGTCTGGAACGTTTAGGGAATCATCAGAATATCTAGGGCAGTTTTTAATGTTGTAGCATGCTCTAAAACGTTGCGGACTATTCGAAGATGGTTTTTGTCTAGGTAGGACTCATTTCTGATACCAGAGCAAGATCGGTAGACTTTCTCTAATTCATACTAATAATAGATACATAGATAATATTCACTCAAATGAAAAAGTTTCCAACCATGAACTTTGGATTTTAAATAGTTGAGTACCTATTTATCAGAAACAAAAAACAAAACTACGACTTATCAGTTTGTCAGCTCGCTTCAATAGGGAAAAAGTCTGTAATGTGCATGGAGTTTTTGAAGTAAGTGACATATTTATCTGATAAGAAATAATATCGTATCCATCCAAATAGCTTTCCAACTACAAAATTATAAGGGACCAAACTAGCCATTGCGGATTTTTTCGTAGTGGATTGTTTTGATAAAACTCAAATGCGATAGTCATCTTTTTATTGATTATTAAAAGCTTTTATTTATCTTGACTTTTATGTATGTTAACAAATCTTGCAAGTTTAATTTGACCCATTTCCCGGTATTCGATTGACCTGAAACTTTGCATGCTGGTCCAGAACCGATGACAATGCAAGTTAATCATAAACGTGACCTGATGCTGCTGCCAGGATCGGCTCCGTACGAGAGATCTCTTCAGCGGTAAATAGCAGGGACACAAAATTTTGTATACGTATTCGTTAATGATAGGCAGTTGGTAGGCCCACCATGAAATAGATGCTACATCCAGGGTTGACTTCAATAAAAAAAATATATTTCTAGAAAAAAATAAAATTAAGCTTTTACCTTTAAATACCTAATACTTCCCGACTCTAAAAAGAAGACAATGAATGGTGTAGTAGATTGTAAGAACCCATATTTATTTGCATTGTGAAAAAATATTATTATCTACTACCCTCTAAGTTCCCAGAGTGAGAGGGTCCATTACACAATGTGAGCAACAGGCACAAAAGGTATATCACGACTTGTGTAATTTGGTGAGATGGACGTCATTATCATTGGTCTGCAACCCGTCTAGAAGAAGGAAAACTCCAAAATCAAACCCGAAACGGTATTCCGTCAGGAACGAGTAAGCTGTAAGCTGGAAACTGTGGCGCATCTTTCACCAAATCACCACCTAAGTCAAGATGAGGCCGTACCGAAGACTAAGTGGCATCAGGGTGTAGGATGATATCGTAAACGTATCACCTCAGGGCGCCGAAGCGCACCCTGTTCTATATTAGCTCTCACCCTGCTAAACGAAGGTCTGGGAGAGTTGGCAAATATTTCTTCGGTACTCGTGGGAACACCATGGAAAATAAAGAAACATCAACACAAAGGAAAAGAAGGTTAGAGAAAGAGAAATTGAAATGAAATGAAAAACTTGCCAATGAAAGCGTTAACTTGAAACGCCAAAGGCGTCCTAATAGAAAAATTACACTGGGACTCGGCCATGTAATAATGACCCCATCAATGAAATGAATAGACAGAAATATAACAAGCTAAGTCTTCTATAAGTTATGCCGAAAGAGTAGGTATCTACCTACTTCTATATAATATAGTGTATCCTAATAAGAGTTTTTGCCGTTTCTTAAGATTTTCTTTCGAATGACTCTCTCCGTATTGATCGATAACTCACGATTGAAACTAAAAAATATAAAATAAAATAGTGATAAAAAACTTTTAAAAGAAGCACAAAAAAAAATTATGAATATAAATATTTGTCAATACATCGAAAGTTCTAGAGGCCGTTTTCCTATTAAACGTCGATAGCGAATATAAATTCAGCAGTCGATATAAAAGTTAGAGGTATCAAAGCGTGAATTGTGAAATAGGGAAGATGAAAGGACAGCCAGCGCTACATCAGAAAGTTCCTTGAGAGTAACGAGTTCGTATGCATTTCTTTGAACGCCTCGTTTGAAGATATATGAGCTATCAGTTGATTTGGAATAACTTTTACTGTAACAATTCTTTGAACCATATATTTATAATAGAGAAGCGGCGTTTTAGATTTTTTGTAGATATTGCTGAGTACTACTGGATTTTTTTATTCGTCAGAAATTTATTCTCGATTCGAATCATGAGAAATGAGAGTGACACTACAGCATTCTATTCTTCTATTCACTCATTAGAAATGGATGGAAAGTAGGTAATACTCTGTGGAACAATATGTATGTATCATAAATAAATCATTACAAAAGCCAATTATGTGGTGGATCTCGTCGAAATGAACAACTTTCTCTATAATATGTTTATCGAAAAATCATTCGTTTTCGAGATACAAATAACCACCAAGAGCGGTTCATATCAGAAATACGCGACTGTGGCTGATCATCGTTTTGAAGCTCAACTCACTACACCTCGAACTTCACTGTTTGAGGACTCTCAAACTGCGTTCATGTGGAATACACTTTCTGAGAACATTTTACCGAATGGATATAAACTAGAACGATTCAATGCGAATTGCTACTTTTGCACAGTCACCACTCTTAGAGCCCTCAAGGATTTTCCTGTAGTGCTTGCGTTTTGTGAAAAAAATTATGTTGATACACATGAACTGAACGAAAAACTATCTAATGAATTCCTTCCCTCTCGTAGATACTGTTCAGTTTGAACATGAGACATGCAATGAATGAAATACTGTACTGACTGAACATTATTTCCAGATTTTATTAGTGAAGTCAATTCAGTAGCTTGAGTTTTTCATTTTCCTAATTCTGTGGCGTCTGAAGCAGATCATAATTACTTACCTAAGCCTCTGTTACTGGTTATGTTCATGCTCTATAGACTATTCAACCTGTCTTTCAATAAAAATGGATTCTGCCCTTCGAATTCATGGATGTAGCCGTTAATACGTGATTGGAGATCATGAAAATTGGGAAAAAACTTACTATGTTTTTATACCACTTGTATTTGTAACTAACGTTACTGCAGTTTCGTCCTACACGGACCTTTTTAAACGAATGAAATAATTGATATTGTTAACTCTCATATATCTCTATCTATATCACTGGAGTTGATAACAGAGGTCCTAAATTCAATTGAGTACCTGAATTGTTATTACCTGTGACAATATGGGTATGCTAGACTAGAAACTGGCCAGTAGACAAAATCGAGTCACTTAATAGGTTACATTCGCAGTGCTAATGCTCATAAATTTCCAAGGATTCCAAATAATTGAGTTTCCAACTCTTGCTTCCATAGGGCAAAATTTTCGTATTCACTATACATTCACAAGCATTCTGCCATTCTGTTGCGAAATCGTGCAAGTGTAGCCCATTTAAAAAAAAAAGGAAAAATATCTGTTTCTTCGCTACCAGTGATATCAAAGATCTGAAGAAAATGAGGAGAACACATATCCTGAATGGATTTCTATACATTCAGCTCTCCCAACGTTCCTACACATTGAAATTGAGCAAATGCTTACTAGGAAACAACTACTCTCCTGCCTAAGACTACGAAGAATATTGTTATTCCTGCATATGTTGTTGACGATACAACTGCCGAAATCGATTTTCAATTATTTGAACACACTTGAAGACCGGTTTCGGGCTGTTTGGCCACTCGTCAGTGCAAGGTAGTATCATCAACATAAAGTCGATGATTTTCTTCAGAGTATCATTTCTCGAACCAGGCTGAAGCGATTGACAAACAACATGTTTGTCATCGCCCCATCTGCCATCTGTTGTTTGTCGTTCGCTTCGCTTGAGGAATGATACTCTGAAGGAATTCGATTTTCAATTATGGAAAATCATTGACTTCATGTTGATGATAGATAATACCTTACACTGATGAGTGGCCAAACAGCCCGAAACTTGTCTGCGTGTTCCAATAATTGAAAATCGATTCCGGCAGTTGAATCGCCAACAACATATGCAGGAATAACTGCAGTAAACTGCAGATATAATGCAACGACCTTCGTAGTATTAGCCAGGGGAGTAGTTGTTTTCCGACAGGTGTCAGTCAATAAACCTACATTGAAAATTACCAGATACCTAATACTTTGTTTTGCTGATGATATCACATTTGTCTTCTATTTCGATTATGATACCAGAAAATCAGCTGAAATAGTACATTTCTCAAGATAACAGAAAGATCAGAGAGAAAATTTTGACTGCATCAACTATAATCAATTACACTTCAATGCCAAGAAAACCCAAACAGTAAATCTAGCGGAACCGGGAATAATAATGTCAGGGTCACACATGACGAAAAAACTACAAATGCAGCGACCAAAACTGATAATATTTCGACCTAGAAAGAGGTCCACAGCTCAGATCGAATTATTTTTGTGCAATGCTCTCAATAAACTTTCTTTAGAATATTGATCACATATAAAAAGTTTCGCTCCCAATCATACCTTGAGAGTGATATGTTCCATTCAGAAAAATACCATGGTTCTGTTCAATTCTGATAGCCTGGAATATCCAATCATGATTCTAACGAATGCTGTATAAAAGTATACGTCAAATTAAAGTTGTATATCTAGTCAAGGTTCAAGTCGAAATACCTCGAGCCATACTTTCCAAAAAAAAATTATCGAAAGAAAGGCGATTTGTTCAGAATGAACACAATCCTAAGCGATTCAAATCTAACGTGAATCACCATTTCTGCACAGACACTCCTCTCAGAGTAATTCCAAGATTTTTTAGCTGTGCGACTCCTGAAAAAATTTGAAATCGGAGAGATGTCTCTACCATGATTGTTTTGGTGGGATGACGTAAATAAGTTGACTAGGGAATGAAATTTCGGTAATGAAATTAACTAACTTCTCTTCAATTTGTAGAAGTGAAACAAAAATTGAAATTGTTTTCAATAACATTCTATGAAGAAGCACTTGCATATTCATCAGACATGCAAACTAGTTGTTGCACCGTTTTCAAAAAACACTTCATTGTGAGATTTTCACTGAACAGTTTTACAAAAACACAACACGAATTTCGCCATGAAATGGCTTTTTCGGGCGTGTCCTTACTAACTATATTCTACATTTCCAATGCTTCATATACCTAAGTTTACAATTTGAAGTACCTAAATTTCAAGTACCTGAGTTGTAATCAATCAAATCTCCTGAACCTATGTCCCACTTTCCACATTTGAAAAAATATTTATTAACGCGGAGTTATACAATTCTAATTGATCATTCAGTAAATTACCTGCATTATTGAATCTATTGATTCCTAAACATTCTAGAAGATTGAGTTTCAAACTTTTCTCATCTAAATGTAAAACGTCGTAGGTATTTATTATTAATCTCATGTCTGGTGGTTTGCAAATGTGGAATTGGTCTTTTTATTTACGAAACTACTGCTATGGTCTTTACTTCTTTAAGAAAACGTTCTCCCAGTTTGTCCAATATACAGTTTTGGGTAAGAGCCACAAGTCAGCTTATATACTCCTGATCTATCTGACACTTACATTTTGTCTTCATTGTTTTTAATAAATTCACTTATACTATTATTCGTTCTGTGAGCTACGTTTACGCATTCTTCCTTCAAAAAACGAGCAATATTTTTGTTGAGTTCACCTAAATATAACATTGTCCTATAACTGAAGT
Organism: Leptinotarsa decemlineata; assembly: GCF_025532065.1. Classification (NCBI taxonomy): domain Eukaryota; kingdom Metazoa; phylum Arthropoda; class Insecta; order Coleoptera; family Chrysomelidae; genus Leptinotarsa; species Leptinotarsa decemlineata. The sequence goes on from NW_027412688.1 coordinate 29,933,712, forward strand.
TATCGCATCTTGAATTTGGGTAGACCTGCTACATGGCTTGCTTTTGTAGCTAACTATTATCGCCTTTGTAACTTGTTATTTTTCTAAACTTAAACTTTAGGCACAATCGAAAAATGTCAGTTCTATAATTGAAAAATAATTATTTTGTCATTGAATTTGTTAATTCATAAATGAAATTTGGTTACCAGCTGCACAAATGAACAGTTTGTATTTTGACACATTGAGTTTATCCACAGAATCATCCCATCCATCTGGATCAACCGATCTTTCGTTGAGGTTGGTCATATATCATCTCCGGAAATAGCAAACGCATCAAAAATGTCTTCAATATCTGATGATTAATACTCCTCTTGCCATATGCCTCCTTGCCATCCACTACATATTTATTTTCGTCCGTTTATTATGTGTTTATTCTCGATTTATCATCGAAGTGTTTGATGGGTTTTGTGCCTAACAACCGGTATATATCAAGAGACCCTTATTTATAAGTTCTTATAGATATAAAATCATGAGTGTTTCCTGATGGGGTTTATGGTCGAAGGGTACGAGAAAATAAAAAAAATACTTGACAACAAAGTTATGCAAAACAGCCCAGCAAATCTGATATCAATAACAATGAAAATAATATTGATCAGTCTTAAGAAGGCAGAGAATCATAAATTGATGAAGTAGTATGAACTATTTATGTAAAATAAATTGGAGAACTTTCCACGAGAGTAAACATGTGTATGGGTTAAATATCATATTTATTTTAACCAATTCAATTTTATTTTAACCAATTCAATTTTTTAAAACTGTCATATCATATTCAGTTTTCATGACTGAATAGTTGAATAACATAAAATATATAAAATATGAATTGAAGGGGTTATATTTTTATGAGTGATTAATTTTTGGGAAAGTAAGTTTTTTGGCTTTCTACTACTCCATCTTGATACAAAAAAAAGGATGAGGGAATCTTCCAAAGAAAGGAAGGAAGTAATCAATTTGAAAATAATGAACATGGATGTGTAAATCATGCGAAGAAGTAACTTTCAGACACGAACTGAAAGAAAATCTTCTTGAAACAGCTACTCTCATATAAACATTGAATTACACGAAAGAAAAATATTCTTTCGAAACAAATACTCCTATATGAACAACGAACTATACAAAATATACTTTTCTCTACTCAGTTTGTTTTTCAAACATTCGTTGTAGAATACAAATCAGATATCATTCACATGAGTTCTACTTTGAATGAATGGTAACAAATTGCACTTACATGGAACACTGTCAACCTCACTGGTATACATCGATGTTTCGCCTTAAGATACTTGCCCTAAGGCTCTTCAGTACCGAATTGGATAACATTATAGAAAATACACACAATTCGATCATGAATTACGATTTTTCAATGTCACGGAATAAGCTTGATCTGCTTATGTCATCGATGACATCGTAATAACATTCATTCACCTATTTGATTTGATCCCAGCCAAATCTTATTTGAATTGAAGGGGTTATATTTTTAGGGGTGAATAATTTTTGGGAAAGAAAGTTTTATTTTTTTCAAATAAGTGAATGAATGTCATAACGATGTCATCGATGACATTAGCAGATCAAGCTTATTCCGTGACATTAAAAAATCGTAATTCATGAATGAATTGTGTGTATTTTCCATAATGTTATCCCATTTGGTACTTAGGACAAGTGTCTTGAGGCGAAACATCGATGTATACCAGTGAGGGTGACAGTGTTCCATGTAAGTGCAATTTGTTACCATTCATCTGAAGTAGAACTCATATGAATGATATCTGATTTTTATTCCACAACGAATGTTTGAAATACAATCTGAGTAGAGAAAAGTATCCTCTGTATAATTCAGCAATTCTAATTTTCCAATATAAGTAACTCATCGACGAAAATCTGCTATTATTTTAAGGATAACATTCATTTTTCGAATGAGACAAACGAAAACTTCATTATGATGGTTTATTTCACTGAAGAGTCAAATGTATTTCGAAGGATATTAAGAAACATCACACCAGTATAATTTCTAGTGACGTCTACAGTGGAGCTACAGTAGAACATATAATTGTAGATGAGGCAAACTTTGTGAAATTTTGGACATCAACAAAACGCTGTGAATGATACATTTGATTCGAATTAGAAAAAGACAGTGTGAAGACAGAATACTCAACGTGTGTTTGAAGGATTGATTCATATGCTTGTGCGAGATGATTTTTTTTGAACAAGCGTCATTTTTTTGTGGAGGGAAATCAGTTTTTCATCGACCTTCTTTGAGTTTTTTCACCTTTCACAATTATATAGTCGATGTCGATGAGATAGCAATAGCTGATTGAAAACTCAGGTACATGTTTTATTGGATAATGCAAATACTTTCGTTACTGGACGACTTGTGAAATGGAACCTTCAGATCTGTTCCGTTTAATCACATTTTTCGTTTAAAATAATTCCTGAATCTAAAATTAAAAAGGTAGAGATGAAATGGAAAACGTACTTTTACTAACTGAATTCGATTCCTTCTGAGTTCTATTCCTTCAAAGAATAACATAATGACTATCCGTGTAGTCTCAACCACTCAAGTTGTTTACAAATATTCCAGAACCATCATCAATTCCAATCAGAAATGTTGTGAGTTTCTAGAAATCATGAACATCCATTATGCATGTTCACGAAACTACAAACTAAATTCATTATTGCTCTACTCACCCCAGAATATGAATGAAACACATACTGTTGATTGTTAGTATATCCTGAAACCGTTTACACTATACAATACACTGGTTTCTGAAAACTTTTGGTGTCATATAAATCAAAATGTTTGTCATCTGTCGATGGAAAATAATAATACCCAACCAGCTTCTCTCCAGGAAATAATACTACTTTCATTCACTGAAAATATGGCAATGGTAGGTACTACTAGTACTGAATATACAGGGTGTTCCTTAAACACATGTTAATATTGAAGGAGGTAATTCTTAGACCCATTTTAAAAAAAACGTTCTATGGACTTATGTCCTGAACGCCTTAACTTTTGAGATACAGGTTGGCAAAGTTTTCAGAAACAATCAGTTTTTTAATAATAACTGAGATAATTTTGTAGACATCTTTGGCATATTTGGTACATATGTTTCATGCCTCAAGGCGCATTTTCTGTTGCACAATTTTCTTAATTTTCTTTGCCAGTGACGTACGTACGAGTTATGAAATGTATATTTTTGGCGAAAAAAAAACTACGCCACTGCTTTATCTTGAATTAAAAATTATTTTTGAAATCTCCATACATTTTTGAGCACATTTGATTTGCTGGGTTTTCTTTGTCCGACGCATGGTTTTCGCTCAAAAAATTGAAAATCGCCTTACTTAAGGATAAATTCCTTAAAAATCTGATACGGTATCGTGCATCGACTGAAAGCAAACTAAGAGATCAGATTTGTTGCAAAATAATTGGGGATCTAAAAGCTATTTGTTTGTTGTCAGATGCACTGTTCTCAATTAAAATTACGTCATAACGCAGCACCGCTTAATAATTTTTGAAAACATAAATTTAGTTATCCTGGAATAAATGACGTGTAGCAGAATTTATTTACTGCACCTCTTGGAAATATGGAGTTTGTCGATATGTGATTTCTTTGAAAGATTAAAAGCAGAAAAAACAGCGTACCCACCATAGCAATAAAAAACGAATTCTCTGTATGTACAAACGTCAGTAGCTAATATTGATGTTGGTTTAAAGTAAGGTGTTGATGTTGAAAACTGTCACAGCGCATTTTGATTGATTTTGAAGTGTTATTGAAGTTATTTTAGTAGTCCGCTGTTTTTCTGAATATCAGTAAATATGGTAAATTATACGAATGCGGAAATGGCGCAAATGCATTACGTATATGGCCTTGCCGATGGTAATGCAACAGAAGTCAGGCGCATTTATCAGGAAAGATATCCTAATCGTGCCTTACCAGATAGCCGAACCTTTTCAAATATTCATCTTCGATTTGGGGAAACTGGTAGTTTCAAGAAAGGGACTCCGGAAGGTAGACCTCGTGTAGTAAGAACTCCTGAAATTGAGGAAGCGGTGCTGCAAGAAATTGAGGAACATCCTGAGACGAGTAAGAGGAAGATCGCTAGAATTCTGGATATTTGTCATCAAATTGTCTGGCGTATTTTGGTTGATTTTTTGTTATACCCATACCATATTTCAAGAGTGCAGGCATTACTCCCCAGAGATTTTCCACAGCATGTGAACTTCAGTCAGTGGTATCTACAAAGTATTGCACTAAATCCAATGTTTGAGACACAAATTTTGTTCATAGACGAAGCAAATTTTTCTCGGAATGCCATTCAAAATTTCCATAACAATCATGTGTGGGCTGAAGAAAATCCCCATGCAATAACCGAAACCCATTTCCAACACCAATTTTCGGTTAATGTATGGGCAGGAATTATAGGTGATCATCTAATAGGCCCATTTTTTCTACCAGGACGGCTTGATGGTCGTTCTTATTTACACTTTCTCGAAGAAGACTTACCTGGGTTATTGGAAGATGTGCCACTTGCGTTAAGGAATCGAATATGGTACATGCACGATGGCGCCCCTGCTCATTTCAGTGTAATTGTTCGAAACCATTTAAATACAGTTTATCCTAATCGTTGGATAAGTCGCGGGGGACCTCAGCAATGGCCAGCAAGATCCCCCGATCTCAACAGTTCAGATTTTTTTTATGGGGTTACCTTAAAACTTTTGTGTATAAAACTACCGTTAATACTTTAGAAGATTTAAGAGAGCGAATAGTTGCCTCGTGTGAAACTATACGAAATACGCCGGGAATATTTGAACGGGTGCGTAATTCCATGCGTGGAAGAGCGGAAGCATGCATACTAAGTGCAGGTGGCCACTTCCAACAATTTTTATAATCAGTTTTGGTATTATTACTAATTAACAAATTTGTGCTATTCGTTCAGACTTACTGTCACAAAATAAAATAAAACTCGTTTTTGTGAAAATTTTTTTTTTGCAGATTATGTTTTCAAATATTATAAGGGAATTGGTAATGCGTTATGAAGCAACTTCTTAATTTGCTTTCTGTCGATTTTTATTTTTTTGAGTGAAAATCATGCGTCGGACAAAGAAATACCAGGAGATCAAATTTTCTCAAAAATAAATGAGGATTTTAAAAATGATTTCATTTTGAAAAGAAAGCATTGGCGTAGTACTTTCTCCCCAAAATTATTCAATGCGAAACCCGTAGGGATGCCACTGTTTGAAAAAATACAAATTTGTGTACATTAGAAAATGCTCCTTGAGGCATGGAACATATGTACCAAATATGCCTAAGATGTCTACAAAATTATCTCAGTTATTATTAAAAAACTGATTATTTTTGAAAACTTTGCCACCCTGTATCTCAAAAGTTAAGGCGTTTAGGACATACGTCCATAGGAAGTTTTTTCCTCAAAATGGGTCTAAGAATTACCTCCTTAAATATTAGCATGTGTTTAAGGAACACCCTGTAGATGGTTTCTTGAGTTTCTCGTGTCATGCGCGTACTATTCAAGAGTCTAATAGTATATGGGCAGTTTCTCCAATTCTACATGTCGATAAAAATCAAATCAAATGAAATCAAATTTTTTCATCACCGAAGTTCATAAAAATGTATAAAATACGCATCATGTAAACTTATTGGACTAGACATAACAGAACATACAAGCTACAGCAATACAAATACAAAATATATTATAAATATATATATATATATATATATATATATATATATATATATATATATATAATATATTAGTATATATTAAAAGTCAATAAACAATAAAAGTTACATAAATACAAACAAAAATTAAGTATATATTGAAAAGAATTACCATCTGTTCATAAATTAAGAAACAATTGTACAATCACAGAACATTAAACATTACATCACTGCTCGTAATAATATAAGATAATATAATAATGCACATACACTTACATCAAAAATTTATCTGAAGAATAAAATACGTTACCTTCCACGTATTTATGAAGTCTGGAGAAAGGTTGACGTACATTTTCACGTTTTCTAGTTGAATATTTGTGAATAGAACTATTTAATAACATTAAAGCCCCTTGTTTTTTTATATTTACAGTAATTTGCATTACATGAAGTGAAGGCATTGTAAGAATTTGTAACTGTGAAAATAACTGTTCAGAAACAACTAATCAATATAGTTCATTGTATGATTTCCACGATAAAAGGGTTTTAGAAAAACCGCGACACTTGTCTCGCTATATAGTAGCTTCCTCAATTCAACTGAATATTAAATCATCAAAATGTGTCTAAAGACACAGATTCAGAATCTTTATTAACCATTTGTAGCCAAGCTGTGCTTGGATATGACAAGTCATATTACACTTAGTAGCACATTATTAATGTTATGCAAATCAATTTTTAAAAAATTAGAAATTCGATAAATTATTTTGAAAGTACAATATTCATACAGGGGCACACTTACATACAAATATTAACATAAATTAGGTACTTTCGCGATAGTTTGTTATGTTCTTCCTACATCCTTTATTTTTGTAAATCGGGATTAACTTTGATGTTTTCAACATTTCTGGGTAGATTCCTGCCTTGAAAGATTAATTTTATAGTCTTCCCGGAAATTCCATCTATGCCTTGAGCTTCTTTACGTGTGGTTTTCATAATATAGTTAAAAAAATCTGTTAAAATCTGTTTATCCTTTAACCAACTGTCGCACCCCTACGAACGACAACCCTCAGAAGTCGAAACTTGTGCGAGCTAAGGATTGACGAGGTCTTACCTTTTAACGTGTGATTCCTAACACGGGTTGGACGATAGCAAGTGAAGATCGATCGTTCAGACTAGGGTTGAACCACCGACCAACACGGCAGTCAATTCGAGTGAGTGAACAAAGCACCCACGCCGAACCGCTTGGCTAGTGACCGACCAAGTCTTCAATGTCTTTGGGTGTTGTTGGTCCAAGAAAGAATGTGAAATTATGGTTGATAGATAATCTAACTTCAGAAAGATTAGGTTTAGGGTTAGGATTACTGAAAAGATTACAGATATTTTCCTTGCACTTTTTTCCATGTTCTTGCACTTCCCGTTAAGTGTATATTCACACACTACTTTCAAATCAATGTAATATATTATTGGCTTTTCGAATAGAATGCTGAAATATTAGTAAATGTATCAATAATTTGATAACAATGACTATTCTGCCGAATCATTTAATTGATTCAATTTATCGAACAATATTGGTTTGAGGTTGTGGAGATTAGATTTTGCCATTCGTGAATCATATAGCTGTATAGCCAGGAATAGAGCCCCCACTGGAGAACATTATTTTTTTATAGAACCCATCACTGAATATTGAAAAATTCATAAGGTTATCTTATTATAAATGTACTCCGTTTTTTGTGTTTTTGAATTCCTCACAATATTTTTAATTTTTTTCTGATGACGTTAAGTTCAGAATGGTGAAATTCAAGTTTCACTTCTTCTGTACCTTTTCCAGAAAATTGTTGCATATCAGATCGTGATTTATTCCACAATAATTCCTGAGAACGTAAATTGATGGACCAAATTCCCTACCTCAGATGAAAAAACATTTATATGCGATGGATATTTATTATTCCTGAGAAGTTTTCAATTGTGTAATTATAATATTATACCGACCTAATTTCAGATTCAAGACAAAGCAACTTTCAAAATACAAACGAGAACGAAAAAAGCTTAAAGTGAACTTTCACTCTTATCATTTTTGAAACACTCTTTTTATCCTAGACAATTTTAGACAAAGAACACTTTAACGAGTATTATAATGTAAAGTTTCAGTGTAATAGCCCTATACATTTTCATTGATTCATTATAGTTAAGTTCCCCAAAATAAAATCGTGCTTGAAACTAATATCGTAAGTGAAAGTTAGATTTTATATTACCGTGTTTATATTCCTGTATTCGAACGAGGGGTTAAAACTAGTCCCCTGCCTAGCAAGTGGGGCCAATCCATCTTCCGGAGTATCGTTGCTTGGAAATGCATAAATCAGGTGCAGCTTCAAATATTGAAACAGACTGATATTTATGTACACTCATAAATCGGCGCCGGCTGTTGAAATATTGAGTTTATTTCGCCAACTCCGTAGTGGTTCCGCATGAATAAATCCTCGTGTGATTCCCGTTCGCTAGATATGTTTACATGCAAGCTGTTCTTTTCATCTTCGATGCCATTAGGATCAAGGAAGCGATAAATATTCGAGAAGCAATTGTTTCGTTTTCTATGGATCTATGAATTGTCTGTGAAGAAGTAAATCATTCTTTTCTATAATAGGGAAGCAGATAGAAAGTAATTATACGAGAGAAATTGATGTAGTGTAAGTTACGTATGTGATATGCGAAAATACTTTTTTTAAAAAATACTTTATTTTGAACAAATACAACGTTACAGCTCAAGCAAGGTAACAAGATTGCTTGATTATTCAATTAACAATAATTTATAAGTTTGGTTTTATCGACTTAGCATGTGATCGCGTCTGGAACAGCGTATGTAATGAAAACAAGAGGGATACTGGTTTGTTTTCGATATTTTCGGTATAGACGAGTCCTTTCTCTTTCATGGGGGTGGTTCTTTTCTTATAAAATTTCCAGATTGCGAAAGCAGCGGCAGCAACCATCAACTAGGTTGTAAGGATGCTTGCAGAACTGGAGACTGCATGGTGAATTACTTTTGTGTCCTGGATTTGAAGAAACGTGGCATCGTCTTGAAGTTCATGAATTCTCTTCAGGTCTATAGATATCAGGTGAATTTTTCTGGGTTCCAACTCTTCAGAGTCAATCTTGTTTATTTTGATTTCTGGAACGGTTAGAGGATGGCCTCTTACAATTTATTTTTTGTTCCATAATTTGAAATCTCCGATTGTGATTTCGCAGTTGAATGGTATTTCAACAAGGCTGGGTTCTCCTATGAGTGTGAATTCATCGCTTTGGCAGGTTTCTAAGATTTTCAGAGGTTTTTTCAGCTGAAATTACTAATACGTGTTGACTGGAGATAGGTTTCATGGTGGGGTTGGCTACGTAGACTCCGGCGGGGTGGCAATTTGGATTGTCGGTTACTTTGATAAGGGTTGCTATAAAATCGTCTTTTTGTAGATTCCGATGATCGTGGCAAATATGTGTAACCTCGATTGTTGGGCACATCTCATCCTACCGACTGCGCCAGTTACGTATGCGATTTATGAAAATACTTTTTTTTTGAACATATACATCGTTACAGTTCAAGTGAGGTAACAAGAATGCATTATTATCAAATTATTTATAAGTTATAAGTTCAGTTTTGTAGACTTAGCATGTCGTCGCGTCTGGAACAGCGGATGTAACTCTATCCCTGAATGATGCTGGGTAAGCGAACTCGGGTTTGTAACTTGTAACTGATGTAACTCCTGATGTACCGTCAAATGGGGCTACTTTGCACCACGGTTTTTCTTTGTTTTTGGTTTATGTGGATAGTAGTGTGACACTACCCGTTGTTACAGAAACTATACCGATGAAGATCTGGCGAATGCCACTGGATGCCATTGCAAGTGGTAGGCCTGTTTGAATGTTATGGAATACCACGAATAACCCTCAGAAAAAAATTTCCTGACACATACCAACGGCCGGTTGGTCTTCCAAGTAGTGTTGAATATCTAGTAATTGGGGACACTTTAAGCCACGTGAAAAAATGGGTCTTTGCGTTAACCAAGTGTAATATTCGTGCGGCAGCGAAAAAATTCTAAGATGAACAAGGTAATACAGTGCGTTAATTCAAAGACATTTATTGCGGACATGATTTCGTAGAAAATTTTGTATGACAGTTGAACTGGAGAAGACCAATGCCACCTATACGTGCCACCTTTTGAAGAACGATTACAATTTCAACACTATGTACGACATACTTCTTGTAGTGGGTAAGGGACAGAAGTTTAACCTGATGGTGTTTCTGGAAATAAATTAGGGCAAACTTTCACAGATTCCCTGTTGACAGACCAACAGGAAATCTGACCACTCACAATTCCCTTCAAAGGTATTTAAACGAATTGAGATTTGTAATTGTTTTACAAATTTTGCCTGTTATATCAAAATTTACCGGCTGTCCAAGAACTGAGATTGTAAGTGTTTCACGAATTCTCCCTGGTATCTCATTTACTATCAACCAATTAGGTTTGTCACCTACTATTGTTATAACTACTACATGGGCTGAAATCCCGAGTCTAAAAAAACAGGCTTTTTTTGTTCAAAATTGGCTTAACTCATCAACGTTATCTCCATCAAGAGCGACACATTCATTCCAGCCCTGCTCTAACATTTCGATACCACCTCAAAATAGGCATCAGTTCCAGCAATAACCTCTTCATTTGAGCAACATTTCTCACCAGTGAGCATTTTTTGTAGTCTTCGAACAGCCAGTAGTCACTGCAGATCGGGTGAATTCGGTGGATGTAGGAGCAATTGGAAGTTCAACTCATATTTTGCCATGGTTTTGACTGACTTGTGACACGGTACGTTGTCTAGATGAAACAACTTTTATTTCTTTGCCATATGCAATCGTTTCTTTGCAATTCAGGCATCCAAACGCTCCAACATAATGTTCACTGTTGATGGTATTCCTCTTTCGGGTGCTTTGGACGAGGTTCACCAGTTGCTCTCCACCCAAATGATGATCGTTTTGATTCCGGAGTGAAGTGATGGATATATGTTTCATCCATTGTCACATATCTATGCAAAAATTCCGGTTTTCCATGTTTGAACATGGCCAAACACTGCTCAGAATCATCAAGATGTTCTTTTTTTGGTTAACAGTGAGCTCGCGTGGCATCCACTTCGAAGAGAGCTTTCTCATAGTCAAATACTCATGCAATATAAAGCCAACAAGTTCTTTTGATATCATTCCAATGTCACGTAACTTTACTTTTCGATCATTCAAAACGATTTTATGGATTTTTTAAGGTGTTCTGGTGTTACTGCCTCATTTGGACGCCCATTGCGTTCTGCATCAATAGTGTCTCCACGACCACGATTGAAGTTAGCATACCAACGTTTATTTGTCGTTTCTGATAGAGCGGAGTCTTCATAACACTATTTTAGCCATTGCTTTCCTGGAATGGTAGTTTTTCCAAAAAGCAAAAAAAGGCGAAATTGTTTTTGATGCGTTGTTTTGAAAATAGCAACAGTATCACTCTCATCACAATCACTCGTAGCATATCATGGAATTTAAACAGCTTTTTATTGAATGTTAGTACTAACTGAAAAATTGGTGAATGCAATAAGATTAGCGCCATCTGCCTGTTGAGGCTGAGTCTTTTCAGCTCAGATAGTATATGAAAATTGTAGCCCAGTGTGTAATATTCATTTCTACAAAGGAAGCTACGGTGTTGGAGAAATGTGCCTGAAATAACGGTGATTAGAGTTGGAATTTTCGTCGAATGAACTTTTGAACAAAGAGAACTTCCATGATTAACCCGAATTCAGGAATTTTAATCTGCCTCCAGACTCAAATTTGCAAATTTTTTAAGTGATGAATTGAGAATGATTGATATCACAATATTGAGTAATACTCACCAACATCAGAGATATCATCTGAATATTAACATCTGTGATGGAATTGGCAATACCTAATGAAAGTTCATTACGTATTCAAATGAAATATTGGTAGATTTTCAATGATCAGTTTATGGAACCGCAGCTCAGAAAATAAGTTGAAAAAATCATCAGTATGAACACGCCTGAGAAATCTATTCTTTAGCGAAACTTATGTTGCAGTTTCACGCAGTTCAGTGAAAATTCCACAAATCTCATGATCGAACTGATAATCGAAAATTTTAGTGAGTTTTTAAATTGACCACAAATCTCATGATTGAAATGATAATCAAAAATTTCAGTGAGTTTCTGAATTTTCCAGATCTGAGCTTTGATGGAAGGATCACCTGGTTATAATTATTTCGATAGTTTCGATAGTTACCATGAAATCATCAAATTTCAAAAAAGTAGAAAAATCTTCGAAAAAGGAGTTGACACTAAAATGATATGTTTTTGATTATATGATTACACGATATATCAGACTTTTCATTAATTCCACTGCAAGCAACTTTCTCTTCAAAAATATTTGAATGTTCTTTCTGTCAACAAAAGCAGGTTGCTCGGGCTTCCGGATATATAATTGGTCTGTCCTATGCAAACAAAAAATATTATTCCTATGGCCCGCTTTGCAGCGTCAAATGCATTCTCTCCCCCGAGAACTACTACCCTACTGAATACATATTTTGAGAGTAAATAGACCCGCTACACAAATTCGTTTGACACCCTGACCTCGTTAAGCAAAACGACTCATTCACAGAATTGCTTCTCAATAATTCAACAAAGCGATTTCATCGATTCTGAAGGTTTATACCAATTTGCAAGATTTCTTGCTGGATTATTCACATAGAAACTGAGTCCTTCAGATGCACATTCTTTCCACTGAAAAACAAATGTCATTCTCATTGTGATGCCGACCTCTTTAATGCACATGGAAACCCAAACTACAATTGATGAATGTTTCCCAAAAATGTGAATTTCTTGAAACTATAACTTACGTCGAATACAAGAATTGCTGATGCATTTCTGGTTTCTATAGCCCTAGATAATGAAGGCAACAATACTTCATGGGAATATATATTTATATATATATATATATATATATATATATATATATATATATATATATATATATATATATATATATATATATATATATATATATATATAATATATATATATATATATATATATATATATATATATATATATATATATATATATATATATATATATATATATATATATATATATATATATATATATATATATATATATATATATATATATATATACGGTAAAATAGATTAACAGGGTCTCTCAGCTCTCAGTCAAAAAATCAAAAATCAAACTCTGCTTTACTTTGCCAAGCTTTCGCTTCTAATGGGAAGCTCCTTCAGGGCCTATAATTTAATGAGTTGTGAATATTTACAAAGAAGTCAAATGTGATTTATAACATTCCTTGTAACAATTGTAACTTGAATTATTTTGGAACAACATCTAGAATTCTTAATGATAGAGTAACTTCACATGAAAGTGATATAAAGCTTAATAAGAAATCATGTGCATTAGCACAACACTCTATAGAAACAGAACATAAACCAAATTACTCCAATATCAAAGTTTCGCATACAGAAAAAAATATTTCCAAACGCCTTTTTCTTGAAATGGTTGAAATTATTAAGTCTTCTGATTGTATGAATAAGAAAACTGACATTGATAATCTCAGCAGTATATATACAGTAACTTACTGGAACTACATCAAAAACATGATAATAATGAAAATTGTATCAACCAATAACTCTTTCTCCAGAGTCAAAAATTATGAAATCATCATACCCATTGAAAAATGACATTTATGTGAAGGTATGACATTTGTCAAACCCACAAAAAATCATATACATGTACAACTTTCTCGTCAATTTAATGTTCAATTTATTGTTTTTCGCTCATTTTTACTGTAAGTATGATTTGTAATGTTATTCAATGGCGAAAATATTCACAACTCATTAAATTATAGGCCCTGAAGAAGCTTCACATTCAAAGTAAAGCAGAGTTTAATTTTTGATTTTTTGACTGAGATTTTATATTATATATGAATATATATCTATCTATATATATATATATATATATATATATATATATATATATATATATATAAATATAAACTATTGATATTGACTGAAATACCCAAATCAATAATAATTTATAGTTATATAATAACCAGTCAACTAAATTTGACCTTTCAAATTATATATATATATATATATATATATATATATATATATATATATATATATAGTTATTGTCCTGACGAAGGTGTGAAATATACCGAAAGCTTGACATATAATAAAGAGTTTTTTTTGTAACGGCCCAGCTATTGACTGCAACGTCACGAAGTGAACCGATTTATAGTTAATCCAGTCAATAATTATTCTATATATATATATATATATATATATATATATATATATATATATATATATATATATATATATATATATATATATATATATATAGGGCTATTCAAATTCGTTTCTGTACATGGGGATCTCATAAACGAAAGAGATACAGTGTCGGTTGAAATGTGGCAAAGTTGCGTATTTTAGAGACCTATTCAATGATGTGAAAGAATCGAATATAGCTCTTTCGGTTCTGGAGATATACAGAAAAAAATAAAAAATCCCAAATTATTTTTTTGTCTATATCTTTTATATTCGCAGACATATCGAGAATCTGATAACATTTTGCTATTGGCACTTGATGTGAGCTATCAGAATATGTCCATGAATCTTTTATACAGGGTGTCATCTGACTTGGGCCACCCCCATCTTTGAATTTTTAAATACGGACCTGTATTTTTTGCTGTGGTTTTTGGATCGTAGACTTTCACTTCATACTGGGAAATTGAATTTTATATTATATATCCGGATGTTTCGGTAATATTTGATTATAATTGGGTGAATTATTCCCTTTTAAATTACGGCCCTGGAAATTGGTTGACTGACTTAAATGAGAATAGGAAAACCTTTTATGATTATCTGAAACATATCTACATCAAAAATATATTATATATGTTTTAATGAGCAGAAAAAGAAATGGTAGCAATGATAACATCCGAAACGAACACTATAATTGTAATGAAAATTGAAATGAAGTTATTTATATACAAAAAAAATTTATGGCGCAATAAATGTTCAAATTGGAGTCCCTCCATTTCGAGACATTTTTGAACTCGGTTATCCATATTATTTGCTGCATTGCTGCGAAATCATTCAAAATCCTCAATTTCGAGTCTTCCACATTTTCTATCTCTCTGGCAGCGTAAATCCTATCTTTCAATGTCCCCCATTGAACATAGTCCAAAGTAGGAAGATCTGTTGATCTTGCAGGCCATCTTATTGGTCCATTATTTGTCTCGAAATGGAAGGACTCCAATTCGAACATTTATTACGCCATTAATTTTTTTGTGTGTATAAATTGCTTCATTTTAATATTCATTACAATTATAGTGCTCGTTTCGGATGTTATTATTGCTATCATTTCTTTTTCTGGTCATCAAAACACATATAATATATTTTTGTTGTAGATATGTTTCAGATAATCATAAAAGATTTTCTTATTCGAAGTTAATTGTAGAAAACTCTCAGAGCAATGGAAATATGTAAAAATATGAATAGGTACCTCAAACTGAGGAGTGCCTAGAAGATGACTGTCGAAAGCTCTCTCAGATAATATATATATATAATATATATAATTTTCCTTCATTTTCAGTATTTTAATATTAATGTTAGTCACAAAAAGGATTTGAAGCTTTATAACTTCTATTTAATTAGCGCTTTCGACAGCTGGTCGTGTTATCATCATCTAGGCTCAACTCGAACTTTGTTTGAGTAGTTTTAGTAGAGCCTAGATGATGATAGCACGAGAAGCTGTCGAAATATGCTTGCAGATAATAAAATAGAAGTTATAAGGTTTCAAATCCTTTTTGTGACCAGCTAATGCCGCGCAGATAGTTGAAGTAAAACCATCAAGCACCTGTGCAACGTTTTCGAATTGGAAGATTCGTCGTAAGTTATTTCCCACTATAAAAAGCAGTTATTAATTTCGTTTGGTCGATCTGACCAACCGATACAACAGGAAGGAAGCAATCACTTTCAAAAGGAATCATTCCATACATGGATGTTTAGATCATGCAAAGAAGTAACTTTCAGACACAAACTGAAAGAAGAAGCCCTTCTGAAACAGCTATTTCCATATGAACATTGAATTACAGGAAAAAAGATTACATATCTTGTATCAAGATTAAAAAGTGGAAGGCCAAAAACTTTCTTTCTCAAAAATTGATCTCTCCTAAAAATATACCCTTTCAATTTCATTCATTCTGATCTTCGAAATGATTTTTGCAGGAAACGACATCATCAATGTATTTCAATAATGAAAGTATTTGCATTATGAAATCGATAAAATATGTCTTCTATCATCTTCCCTGAGGATTTCTGAATACATATCTATAAAGTAAATACACCCGCCTGACTTTCTGTGACACCCTGACCTCATTAAGCAAAACGACTCATTCCCAGAATTGCTTTTCATTGATCCAACAGAGCGATTTCGTCGATGCTGAATGATAATCCTGCAATTTGCAACATTCCTTTGTGGGTTATTCAAACAGAAACGTAGTCTCGTAGGACGATAGCAATTACACTTTACTTCCATTATGTGGAATCACTACCGGGGTTCATTGGAACGGAAAAACCTTTCACTCCATCAATGTCATTTTTGAAATTCGTACATGTACACATAAATGATTGTAGGTCAGTCAAAAAGTTTCATTAACTTGATGCGCATCAAATATATATTGGTAGGTCAGTGTAACAAAAGATGTTTCAATGGAAAATTTTTCAGGACGTATTTGATATGGTTTGTCTTTGACGGTGACATAGTAAGTATTTCAGTCATGCTCTTTCAAATCAATCCATTACTGAAATAGGTTTTTATTGAGATCTAGTGAGTGTCACAGATTTGAAATGATTTCAAAGGATTTTGAAGCCTTATGTTTTCCTTTCGTTTTACTGAGATTGATAACAAATAACGGTAAACTTTCCAACTACGAACAAATCCAACTAAGGTGGGAATCACTAAATTGATTCAAACTTTCAGAAATGCAATTGAATCATTCACATAAGATCAGAATTTTTTGGGGGGAAAAACTTCGGCTTTTCACTTCTCCATCTTCATATAAAAAAATGTATAAATTTTTCAAAGAAGGAAATCAACCATTCAATTTCTAAATCTTACGAGATTGTTTAGGGCGCCTGGAACTGGCCTTCCCAAAAAAATGAAGGAAAAAGCCAACTATAAAATTCAACACTGGCACCCTTGTTCATTCTACCTCGCCTTATAGGTTACCCTAAAACTCCCCATATAACCTAGTATTTAGAGTTCACATGCTAGTTTTATACTTGATAATGTAATTCCAACATGGTTTTGTGAAGTGTTGTGGCACTGCATCAAACCTTTGTATTTTTACATAATATGTTTTTGACAAATTGGACTGACGTAAATGAGTTGATGTGATGTATACAAACTTCAGCAAAGCATTTGATTGGGTTTTACATCATCAGTTGCTCATGAAATTATCAAGCATAGGCATTTCGAGGAGCCTTTAATATCTGCTGAAATCATATCTTAGTGATGCAACTTCCGGGGATCCTCAAGGTTCAAACTTGGGTCCACTATTATTTCTTCTGTTTGTTAAAGACATTTCTGATAGTATCAACTCTAAAAACGACTTTTTGCTGATGATTAGAGATTGAAGACTACTCTGATTGACTACTCTGAGTTACATGATTGGTGTCAGAAAAATGGACTATCATTAAACATAGGCAAATGAAAAATTATAACTTTTGCAAGGAAATCCCCAGGACAAATATATAAATACAAATTGGATAAAATAACACATATTGAACAAATAACATCCCGTGCAATGAAAATGCTAGGATTTGTTACGCGTAATAGCAAAGAATTCTCATCAATAGAGGCAATTAGCTCTATATGTTATTCATTGGTCAGAAGCAAACAGGAATATTGTAGCTCCATATGGAATCCTTGTCAAGGAATATATATATATATATATATATATATATATATATATATATATATATATATATATATATATATATATATTGTATTGAAGCTGTACAGAAAGTTTCTGGAATTTCTTTACTTGAAAAAGCATGGTTCTTACCCCACAAGAAAACATAGCTGTGATTCACTCTTGGAAGAGTTCAACTATACATCACTTAAAAAACGCCGCCAAATTAAGGACCTAATTTTTATGTACAAAATTATACACAATCAAATCAACTTTTCTACTTTACTTTCATCATTGAATTTCAACGTTCCTCATATAACTTCCAGGACACATATAACTTTTTACATCGACGTACCTAACTCACAACACCACTTTCACTGTCCGCTGCCATCTGTGTGTAGAAGCTACAATAGTCTACAAAACATCGATATAGTCTTTTTACCCTTATCTCAGTTTAGGAAAGCAATATATAATGCACTATATAACTGATATAATGTTACATGGTATGAAATGCCAATGTAGATTACGTTTTATGTTTAATTTTTGTTTTTCAGGACTAACATGTAGGTACTTCTGTGATTGGGTCTCATGACCTGTTGGATGTATTTTCTCAATAAATAAATAAATTAATCAACAACCCGAAACCGGTCATAGAAATAAAAGCACTAGTGGAAATTAGACAAAAGTGTTTTATTAATTAAAGTGACTATGAACTTCCACAAAATAATTGAGTCATCAATCACACATATCGTATGATATTTGTTATGAAGCAAACAAAAAGAAGAATAATTTTCATCAGAAAATATGTTATAGTTTGGGTTCGAGTAGGGAGATTTGGCAATAATGAAGGCCTTCATTACCAACAAAATAAATATACATGCCATAAAATAAATCCAATAAAGGGCGATGTTCAATTGATTCAGTTAATAAAATTGATGTCTGTTATTCTACCTGACCCTAAACAGACATCAGCAATGAACGAAGGAAGTACATAGAAAGGAACTCAATTAACCAGTCATTGCAAATTAACTGTGCCCAACGATTTTATTTTCACAAAATTAGATTTTCAAAATTTTACGACATGTTTCACTATCACACAGAAGCTTTTTCGTAGTGAATAACATATTAAAATTTCACTTTAGTGAAATGAATGAAAACACTTTTGTCTAATTTCCACTAGTTATTTTATTTTCATGACCGGCTTCGAGTTTATCCCATTATCAAAGAGGAAAACTAACTATACTTGTTAAAGGGGTAAAATCCGAAACCGGTCGTGAAAATAAAAAAAAAGGGATTTCATTCATTTCATTGAATTTATCATGAATTTCAAAATATAAACAAGTCACCTATACAAATAATGATAGTTAATTTTTACTCCAATTTTCATATAACCCACGTAATCACAAACATTCCCGTCCCTTTGATAATTTATAACAAATCTCCACGTGAGGTTATTACTATTCATTACGCTACTCATCCAGAGGTTGCGCAGAAGCGCAACCTCTGCTCCAGGCTGAAAAACCAAAGAAGGCTCAGATCACTAAAAATCTAAAGGTTTTGGTGGGGAATGGAAAAAAATACCAGCGTGGTTCAAACACAACTGGCTGGTATCTCCATCGATATGAAAGATATAACCAGGAAAGCAATTTCCGGCGAAAACATAGCAATCTGCACTGATAGCAGATAATCCATATCAGCCTTGAACAGACAACGTGTTACATCAAGGCTAGTACTAGAGTGCCACCAAGATTTAGCCAAAGCCTCGGTAGATAATAGCATTATTCTAAGGTGGATTGAAGGGCACGACAGAAGTGAAGGTAAACGCATTGCCGATTATTCAGCCAAGGAAGCGGCTGGACTGAGAATTTTAAGACCCAGTGGCACCTACGGCCTGATGACTTCGACAATTGCGGAAATAGCCAAACCCACACCCATGCTGGATCCCTGAAGAGGTGGGATGAGATCAAATTATGCAATCTTGCCAGTATCACCTTCAGCGACCCCGGGAAGCTGGCACCAAAAAAAATATCTGGCGATGACCAGGAAAAATCTACGCTTGACAGTAGGATTTCTGACTGGCCTCTGTCAACTAAGAAAACGACTTCATAATATGGGGTTAGTGGACACACCTCCATGTAGGATGTGTGAACAGGAAGATGAAACTGTCAGGCATATCCTATGCGAATATCCGGCGTTATCGTCAATAAGAGAGTGTGTGTTCGGCGAGGCTTGGCCTACATCTGCCGATATAAAGAAGATGTCTTCCAGTGACCTGTCCACCTTCCTGGAAAAAACAAGATGGACGATGACCTAAGAGGACAACTCCTCGGGAGGATCTATAATGGGTCATATGTGGCCTGAGTGCTGTGGGCCTACACTCACCCTCCCTAGTCTACAGATACAGATATCAACTGAAATATTTGCCACTATTCATAGTATAGTTTGGTTGATGAACAAGATTATCAGATGTGAATACCTGTTGATGTATTAATTTTTGAAATTTATGACAGTTCATGGACGGGAATATGTTCATGTCGCACCGTCTGACTAGCGTTGTTTTGAACCAGGGCTAGGGCTTGAACCACCGACCAACACGGCGGTCAATTCGAGTGAGCGAACAATGCACCCACGTCGAACCGACCGGCTACCGACCGACCTATTCTGTTTGTCTACTTGACCATCAAGAGGAAAGAGTATGTGGAATCTGAAAGAATGTAAAATCTGTCTGTCTGTTCTGTATGTTTTTCCGTTAACCAGCTGTCGCTAGTAACATAACTCCTAATTTAAGTGATTATTAATTTGAGCCAGTAAGTACAAAGATTTGATCTAGATCATAACCCCCACCAAAAAACTGAGGAATGACAGCTACAAAACGAACGGAAATGAACATTTAAGAATCAATTGGCCTATATTCAGGAAAGTAAAAATCAGAGTCGATCAGTGAGATCTTCACTTATTGAATAGTTGCGAAAGATGCACATACAGAAATAGATTTCTTGTGGAGAAAATCTGGAATTTCATTGACTTTTATGAGTAATTTTTTGAATGATGAAATCAAAAAACGTGAAAGTGAGCTACAGGTTTGAAAGGACAAACTTTTATCTGAATAAGTTACTGCGTTAATTTATGATTCATTCACGAAAAAAATGACAAATTCATTAGTAATCTGTCCTATTCAATAGTTTAGCCGTGTAATGATATGTACTGATTTGAAGGATTCTAAGACTGAAATTTGTCACCAGAAGTTAATTTTCATTGGATATCTTATTTCAACTGTTTTCTCCCTTGAGCTAGGGAATATAGGAACCACATTCGACGTATCTAGTTATTTATTTGTCATGAAAGTTTCATTTTGTAAAATGAAATTACAAAACATGTCGTATATTCCATTCATCAATTTGTATACATTATACAAACCAACATTTTTCTTCATACACTGAGAAAAAACATTCAGTTGTTCCGCACAATTATTCATGGAACTGGCTCACAAACAAATATTTCTGACGATCAAAGACCTCAGATTTGTGTTTTCCCAAACAAGGAAGCCACACGTAATGTAGACAATTTCAAATTACAACAATAATCTCATTGTATCCAGTCACTGTTGGCTCTTCATGTCGATTAACTATACAATTATATTTCAAGTTATACAAAGGCGCTTCCTCCGCAAAGCATAATTTGGGACCCCTTTCCTTTCCTTCTGGAAACTCCTTCTGAATATCCCTTTATATTGGGAACATCGTTTATTCACAAAGCTATTTCACATCAAATGCTAATTCTGTGCGAACTACCCAACAAAAACAGAGGAACTTTGTTGAGGAAACATTTCCCATATGCGACAGAAAAGGGCGTTAGTATAATTATTCACTGTGGAGTAGAAAACAATTAGATCCATAGTAATTACGCTCTTCAATGAAAATCACGTCTCCGTCAGTGAACAGGTCTTCCCAGATATGGATTATCCTGAGTTGACGGAAAACTATGAGAAATATTTTTGAGTTATACAAAATGAGTTCTGGTCTTGAAAAATACGTATTGTTTCATGTTTAATACAAAACAAAAAACTTGATATTACGAACTTGTGAATCTAACACTGGTAGAAATAAATGTTTTGTAGCGTGCCAAAATTACACCCACTATATTTCGGTCCCTGTAGAAAATCTAGAAATATGCGAAAACTATCTCAAAAATCTGAAATAGGTAGGGGGTTGAGAAATACCTCATGCTAAAGATCGCTCGAGTACTTTTTAAAAAAAAAACACATACTTTCCTTTTTCTTTTTCTTCTTTCTTCTTTTTTTCAGAAATTGGGTATCAGGTGTTCTGAAATACAACATGTTTTATGAACAGTGAATTTCAAATGATCCCATAGAAATAAATGTAGACCCAATAAATCAGGTGATCGTGGTGGTCATTCTTTTGATCTTTTCCAACTAGTCTATCTGCCAGGAAATATATCATTTTCACACAATCCAACTGATGGAAATGAGTGTGTGAATTCATTTTGTTCAAAGTAAATGGAGTCGTCTTGTAAACAAATTATCAGTCGCATCAATTTGAATTTTCAAACTAGTTGTTATCAAAGGGTCTATTATTTTTTCAAGTAGATTTGAATAGCGCTCTCCGATTAGATTTTCCTCAATGAATGAAGTCCAATAATAGAATTTCCACGAATACCAGCCCAAACATTTACTTTCTCTATAAATTGTGTATGATTTTTTCTCAAAAGTCGCAGGTCTTCATCGCTTCAATAGCAACAATTTTCGTTTTGTTGCTA
Organism: Leptinotarsa decemlineata; assembly: GCF_025532065.1. Lineage (NCBI taxonomy): Eukaryota > Metazoa > Arthropoda > Insecta > Coleoptera > Chrysomelidae > Leptinotarsa > Leptinotarsa decemlineata. The sequence goes on from NW_027412688.1 coordinate 29,956,209, forward strand.
TTATGCTACTTCAGTTCCGAGTATTTCATTGGATATTACCTTCATTAGATGGACTGTTATCAGTCCAACTGATGAAGTTACCTTTCAGCGAAACACGTCTTGAATACAATGTATTGTTGTAAATCAAGCCTTGAAGAAAATAACGCCGGCCGCCACTGGTGGTCATTAATCAATCGTGACGTAGCTAAGAGAGCGCGAATGTACGATGTCGCTGCCGCTCTAGATGTAGCGAGAATAATGCTACCGATTTCGATGGAATTCCGGCGAAATTTTTCAGCGTATTCGATTACTATGTATAAACGCTAGCCACGAGCATATCGACACAGTCAAGTGAAAGTCACAGTGCGGTACGCGAAGCGATCTAGTAAGGCGATAGACATTCGAATAATAGATGAAGTTTGAGTTGAAATGTTTTATTTGAAATAAGATTGAGTTTGATTATTCAGTGTAGTCAATTATTGGTCAATCCGCGAAGAAAAACGTAACACTTGGTATCAGAAGTTGGATAATTGACTGAAAATGTATGGTGGAACAAGTAGTATCGATTACGACGAGATGGAAGAATTTAGGAAAATGTTCGAAGCTTTGCTTCGCAGAAGAGAGGAAGATGAACCCAGAAGGAAGGAATAACAATAACATCAAAATGAAGATCGTGAATTACTACTAGGTATTCAGGAAAAATACAGAGACTTGCTAGTGAATATTCAAAAAAACAGGAAAAAGACAGATACTTGCTGGTGAATATTCAGAAAAAACAGGAAAAGAAATCTGTTTAAATCTGTTTAAAATCTGTTTTTCCGTTAACCAGCTGTCGCACCCCTACGAACGACAACCCTCAGAAGTTGAAACTTGTGCGAGCTGAGGGTTAACGAGGTCTTACCTTTCAACGTGATTCCTAACACGGAAAGGAAAAAGACAATCGGATGTACCTTCATTTATCAGAAGATTTGAAATCTTTCTAAGTGAGTAAAGGGGAGGGTACAGGAATTTATTCAGGAAGAATTTGGAAAAGTGTTTCAGGAAACAAAGGAGGGATTAGAGAAAGCAGTCGATGAGAAGTTTGAGGGGATTGAAAAAAAATTTGAAGAGGAGCTTGAGAAAAAGCTTGAAGGAGTCGACAAAAAGTTTGAAGTGGTTTTCTGGAAATTTCGCAAAGAATCACCTGACCCGAAAAGGATTATTTCATCAGTTCGAACTTCCATTGTCTGATATAATATAAATTGATTTGATAACCCTGAAAAAAATTTCAGGGTCAATTTCTAAATTGTCGACGTTTCGAAACTTTATTGTTTCATCTTCCGGACTCTGAAGTATAAGAACAAGACATACATATTAAAATGGAAATTTACAAAGCAGTTCTGTTAGAAACAAAATGAATTTTGTAATATAACAATCGTTAAATCATTTTCGTTAGAAAATAATAAACGTTTCGAACACTTTACAAAAAAACAACATTGATGAATGAGTACTTACATTTAGGGCGGCTTTCCGAGAGTGAAGTGAATAATTTCGACATAAAATATAAATACGTGCACAGGTTCCAGAAAGACGTTGACACAGACACGAAGGGATTAACAATCTGAACTGTCTGTAAATCGTTTTGTATAATTCAAAAAAACCCATGAATGAGATGAGAATTGTATTTGGAAAAAGCAATTGGTTGATGATTCCAAAGTTGGTTATTGTTTGATTTTTTCTGTTAGATTGAAAAATGAGGTGTGTAAGTTTTCAATATCCGACCTTTTGTTAACGCATGTTTTGTTATTTCAATCATTTCGTTCAGGAGTCTTTTTTTTTAATATCGTCTCTTGTCCTATACTGACTAATTCAAAATCAAAAGTATGAAGGGACGATTTGCAATGTTCTGCAAGGCTAATTTTTTAATTAAAGATTTAGGATAGCAATTCTTGAGTAACATAGTTTCTATTAGTTTTAGGTTTTTAAAATTCGCATGTGCTAAATGTGTAGCCCTGTATTTGAGATTGTTGATGATGTTTATTTTTTGTGTCATTGGGTGGATAGAGTGGTAGTTTATAAATATTTTAAAGTATGTTGGTTTATGGTACCAATCAGTTATAATTTTGTTGTTGGATTTTATCAGCAAAACATCCAGAAAAGCAATTCTATTATTTTTTTCTTCTCCAACGGTGAACTGAAGTTTGGGATGATAACTATTGAATGTTGTTAACATTCTATCTAAGTTTTCTTTTTCTATGCACAAAACTATATCATCAACATATCTTTTGAAAAAAAATATCGGAAAATTACATTGACGTAGACATTTATTCTGTAAGTCACACATAACAATATCAGAGCAAATTGGTGATAAACAATTTCACACTCCTAGGCCGAAAATCTGTTTATAGAAAACTTCATTGAAATTAAAATAGCTGTTACTCATTGCGAACTGGAATAACTCAATGAATGTTTCGAAAGGGAAAGTAGTGTGTAGTTCTATTAAATGCCATTTTTCATTAACGAGACTTAGTACTAGATCTATTGGTATGTTGGTGAATAGAGATACTACATCCATTGATAGCAAAATGAAGTCGTCTGATACGATAACATCTTTCATTTGATCGACAAAGTCGAATTTTCACGTAATGGTCATCTTTTATAAATGCATGTTTGAGGAGACCATCTAAAAATTTACTCAAATTATATGTAGGTGATCCAATAAAACTGACAATTGGGCGTAATGGAATATTTTCCTTGTGTAATTTGAGTAAAAAATATATCTTTGGCAAAATTCCATTTGAGCACTTTAGGTAATCACCAATTTTTTTTTCTAGGTATTTTTCCTCCACAAATTTTTTAATGAGTTTGTTATTTTTTCCTTGAGGAGGAGTGGATATTTATATTTTATGTCGAAATTATTCACTTCACTCTTCAACTCGGAAAGCCGCCCTAAATGTAAGTGCTCAATGTTGTTTTTTTGTAAAGTGTTCAAAACGTTTATTATTTTTTAACAATTGTTATATTACATAATTTGTGATATGTTTCTAACAGAGCTGCTTTGTGAATTTCTATTTTAATATGTATGTCTTGTTCTTATACTTCAGAGTCCTGAAGATGAAACAATAAAGTTTCGAATTTTCATTATAATTACAGTGTTCTTTTCGGATATTATTATTGCTATCATTTCTTTTTCTGCTCATCAAAACACATATAATATATTTTTGTTGTAGATATGTTTCAGATAATCATAAAAGGTTTTCTTATTCGAAGTTCATTGTAGAAAATGCTCAGAGCAATGGAAAAAATATGAATAGGTACCTAAAAATGAAAAAAAAAAACTCTGTAAAAATTCTACGGTACATAGGAAGACGTTAAAGTTGCTATTGTGTTTTTATTCAACTCAGTCAACCAATTTCCAGGGCAGTTATTCAAAAGGAAATAATTCACCCAATTATAATCGAATATTACCGAAACATCCCAAAATATAAAATGAAATTCAATTTCTCAGTATGAAATGAACGTCTACGATACAGAAACTACAACAAAAAATACAGGTCCGTATTTAAAAATTCAAAGATGGAGGTGGCCCAAGTCAGATGACACCCTGTATAATAGATTCATGGACATATTCTGATAGCCCACATCAAGTGCCCATAGCAAAATGTGAACAGATTTTCAATTTGCCTGCGAATAAAGAAGATATAGGCAAAAAAATAATTAAAGATTTTTTTTCCTGTATATCTCCAGGACCAAAAGAGCTATATTCGATTTTTTCACATCATTGAATAGGTCTCTAAAATACGCAACTTTGCTACAATTGAACCGACACTCTATCTCTCATCGTTTACGAGATCCCCAAGTACAGAAACGAATTTGAATATCCCTATATATTGCCTCTCAACCCTGCTCTTTCAATGGTTTTCAGTTCTCAAAATGAAAATATATATTTTTTGATCTTTCACTTCCAGCAGCAAGACAAACTTCTAACAGGACAAACAACGTGTAGCTTGTTCCAAATGTCGCTGCTTGAAATGCCAAGGTTATTTCCTGCGTCAACCCTAATGGGAATCGATATTTTTGACTAATCGTTCATCAACCCTTTACTTCACCCCATAAACAAACTTCGAATATTGTAGAAATCTACTGTCGTAAATATAACGTATTTCACAGTTGGAAAGAGGCGTGCTAACAGGCGGATTGTAGTTCACATGTGCCTTTTTATCGAAAACCTGTCCTCCCAGATCGGATATTATGATTAAGATGTCACTCATCAAGGTGTTTTTAACAGTTAAATGAAATAATAGTCTGGTTTTCAATAAACAGTCCAAACACTCTTTGAGACATCTGAAATCTCAAGATAGATCTCAAAAAACAGAAGGTTTTCCACAAAATAAATGTCATTTTGTATGTCTTGACCGAAGTAAATACTTGAGCAAAAAACATTAAATTCTAATAAATGTGAATATCAAGTGAATGAAGAGTTATTCACCACTCAATAATTTTTTCGAAATTTTATGAAGTTTTCTAATTACTGAAATTTTCTTACTTGCAAAACTCCAATGACCTCCAAAGAATGACCCACGTTGAAGAACATTAAAACATTAAATTCTAATAAATGTGAATATCAAGTGAATGAAGAGTTATTCACCACTCAATAATTTTTTCGAAATTTTATGAAGTTTTCTAATTACTGAAATTTTCTTACTTGCAAAACTCCAATGACCTCCAAAGAATGACCCACTTTGAAGAATATTGAAATAAAAACTGAGAAAGGGAATACAGCACCAGACGATTTTTTCAATCATTCCTATTATTTTATTTCCTTATTGCTAGAAGCTGTCTATTGATGATTCTTGTGAATTTTTTCCTGTGTCTTGTGAATTGTTTTCCTGTCTTGTGATTATTGTTATTTAGCAGCAAAAAGTGGTTTATTGATGAATGCTCTTTTAAAATAATGAAACATTTCATGAAAAACGGTTTCATCAATTTGGGAATCTTCAAATAGGATCAATCAAAAATTGGATTTAAGTGTCATTAAAGCTTGTCGCCTACTTGTCCGGCACAGCACAGCACGACGCTGTCCGTCGCCTTATGGCGACGGGTAGTAGCATCGCCCACTTGTTCAGCTACAATAAGTATACTGAAGGTGCTGTTTGTTCAATTTCAAGGGAATTTCACTTTACATCGAGCGGTGACAGAAACATGTCTATCACTAGCAGTTCTGACGAAGATGTCATTATAGTGGTCGCATTATTGAATGTAGAGGAAAATAGTCACGAAAAAGAAGGTAGTGGGTCCATCCCATTAATCAAAAGAAGACAAGCGACCTGAAAGAAGACTAGGAAACAGACACTTTCCAGGCACTTTTGGACAAGTTGATGCTGGCAAGCGCTGACCGGCGACGCGCTCACTTGGCCAGTTCGTCACAGCACGTACCGTTATTTGCCGTACATGATCGAAGAACTGGAATCCCTTCCGGCGGAGGAAGCTCTTGACTGTGCCGCGCCGGGCTAGTGGGCGGTTGTCCATTCATTTCCATTGTTCCACTCCTATACGTATTTTGACGGGACGGGATAGAAAGGGACGGGACGGGACGGGACGGGACGGGACGAGACGAGACGGGACGGGACGGGACGGGACGGGACGGGACGGGACGGGACGGGACGGGATGGGACGGGACTGGGCGGGACTGGACTGGACTGGACGGGACGGGACTGGACGGGACGGGATGAGAATGGAACGGGACGGAACGTGACGTGACGGGACGGGAAGGGACGGGACGGGACGGGACGGGACGGGACGGGACGGGACGGGACGGGAAGGGAAGGGACGGGACGGGACGGGACGGGACGGGACGGGACGGGACGGGACGGGACGGGAAGGGACGGGACGGGACGGGACGGGACGGGACGGGACGGGACGCGACGGGACGGGACGGGACGGGACGGGACGGGACGGGACGGGACGGGACGAGACGGGACGGGACGGGACGGGACGGGACGGGACGGGACGGGACGGGACGGGACGGGACGGGACGGGACGGGACGGGACGGGACGGGACGGGACGGGACGGGACGGGACGGGACGGGACGGGACGGGACGGGACGGGACGGACCGTACAGTGCCAGACAAGTGGGCGATAAGCTTAAACATTCCCATTGGGTAGCTTTCAGCAGTAAGAAAACGAAATAATGCGAATAATAAAAACGCTTAGTTTGCTCCATTAATAATTTCAATTTTGTACATTCGCTTCCGACGCGCTTTACGCTAATCAAGTAAGCATTATCAAGACATGATGAAACTGATTTCTTTCAATTGTTGGTTAAAACGGAGTGATTACATTTTTTTCATTGCTTCTCTTGGGGATCATTCTGAAAACTTTCAAATGATAGTTTCAAGAAGTAAAAAATATCAGATTCGGCTGAGTTTTAATGGTAACTCTCAACAACAGAATTACCTATTGACAAAAGTATAGTTAATTGAAAATTTGCGGTGAGATGTTTTGCTGGCGGAATTTTATTCATTCATGTCCAAACGTCTGAGTGATATTTTTTTGTAAAATGAAGAAAATAACTTTTGTCTAATTTCTACTGAATTGACCTGAATAATCAATACTAATACTACAATAACTAGATTTTTTCTGGGTCTATTCAAACATCGGTGAATTCAGAAAACTAGAAATTGATAAAACAAGGTCAAGTATAGTCACAACATTACAAATTCCACTTTTCAGGAAAATACATTTTCAATATGATCTCTTCCTAAAGACCTGAAAACTAAAACGGTATACAAAAATTCAAAACTGCCTTGAAAAGTTATACACAAAGAAACCCAAACCGTTTCTGAAATGCATACTGTTCACTTTGGTATCATTCGCCTATCAAAATATTTTAAATTTGCAATACAGCTTTTCCTAGCTCTCTTGCCAACAACTCACTAAAATTATAAGAATTGTATAGCCCTCCGATTTCACTCATTGTATTCATTAAGCATATCCATTTAATGTATTTGAGATGTACATGATTGATAATCCATACCCAGGTGTAACCCATACATTCAACGAAATTTCATATATTATTTGAAATAATTGGATAGAACTGGCCGATACTTGATGAAAATCCATATTAAAACTAATTAATACAGTTTATTGTATGATTTTCACTATAAAGGGTTTAACATAAACCGCGACACGCGTTTACGGTTGAGGAAGCTATCATCAATCGAACAATTTTTTCGCAATATCCCTACGAGTATAATCTCATAACCAAAACATGAATATTATTGGTACAGTTCTGGAAGAAATTTTCTCACTCCCTGAGGATGTTCTTTCGAAATGGGAATACGGGGAAATGCCTGTGAGTTATTCAAAAGTTACCTTTCTAATAGAACACAGATAGTAAAAATTGATGATATTTCAAGCAACCACAAAACATTAGGATAGGTGTTCTACAAGGTACAATTCTGGGACCAATTCTGTTCAATATCTATGTCAAAGGAAACAAGTGTTCTACTTATAGAGTGTCAACAGTATTTGTTTGCAATTCTTTGTTATCATTAAATCTGTTATATTTTGTTTTGCAAATACATATTATTAGATTATATTATTATTATATACCAGATATCACTACTATTCTTTGAGATATTTTTCACAATTGAACAACTATTTTCCCAAATGTTTCCTCAAATTTTGCAATGTATGCCAATCCCTCTTCAAAAAGTCTCTAGGTGTTAACGAAATCGAGTTACATCTCATTCATAGTTTTGAGCCTGGAAGGGTTGAATGTAAAAATATTTTTTTATCCGACAAAAGATGAAAAATAGAAAGGAACTAGGTTACAAAGTCTGCAAGCACTACTTTTTCTCCTTTGATTTCGTTCCGCCTAGCACTCTGTAATTCACTCTCACTTCAAAGACGTCGCCGATAATGACATCGTCATCCACCGTAACCAGTGTTTACAAAATAACGGTAAGGTGATCGCTCTTCTCGGATTTCTGCCACTTAACCAGCGTCACAGTCTCGCTAAATCGATATGAATTTGATACTTATAGCCTCTCGGTGGTCCACGAGTTCGACGTCTCAATTACCGTCACGGCCTACACTAAACAAAGATGAAAGGACTGGCAACGTCGCACAAGATGTTGGTTCATTTAGAAACTTTGTAATGGGTGTTCTAGATATGTTTTTTGTATATAATATTCACGTCAGCCGTATTTCAACTAGAAATGATAGTCAGCAATCTGTTGAAGGTTAAATAAAACATTAAATCATCACAGTAGACCTAATAGAGGATGATAAGTGAAAAAAAAGGTGCCGTGGAGGGGCGAAAGGTCAATTTTTATTTTAAATTTCTGATAATAAAATGATGATAAAAAAACTTTTAAGACAAGCTTTCATTTAGGTGCCCTAAAAAGATCAAAATAAAGTTTTAAATCACATCAACCACATTCATTTACGACTTAACAGAATTGAAATTATAATAAAAGCTTGTCGTGCTAATTTCAATTTGTAATTGAAATTTTGTAATTAGGTAGGCACCTACTGAACTTGTTAGCAATTCATAATGTTTGTAATTAAATAAAAGTGCCGTCAATTCTTAAAATGTGGAACTTTAACCTTGAATAACTTTTTTGCACATATAGGATTTATCGGGTTTGAAAATTAAAATTTTACTAAAATTTCATCTGACTGAATATGTAGATCTTTTTAGGGACTTAAATAAAAGCAACGTGGATCCCATCTTTGCCGAAGTCGATACGGACTGATGGAATGTCCTTGTCATACATTTGTGCTCTCCGGAAACAGGGCCTTATATTTTCTATTATATGACCGATGACACCATTCACTAGACTCTTAGATACATCAACATTGTATCGCAACATCACCTTGGCCACCACAAATATTTCCAACTCTTTAGGCAACCCCCCAGTCTTGTTTATATCAGATGCTATAATATTATTCAATTTAATTTATTTCAATCTATATTATCATTTTTTCTAGTACAATATATTAGATTATCTTGTGCAATTATTTCATCACAATGCAAATAAATATGGGTTCTCACAACCTACTACATAATTTATTGTCTTTTTTTAGAGTCGGGAAGTAGGTATTCAAAGGTAAAAGCTTGATTTAATATTTTTTTTCTAGAAATATATTTTTTCATTGAAGCCAACCCTGGATGTAGCATCTATTTCATGGTGGACCTACCAACTGCCTATCATAAACGAATGCGTATACAAAATTTCGTGTCCCTGCTATTTACCGCTGAGGAGATCTCTCGTACGGAGCCGATCCTGGCAGCAGCATCAGGTCACGTTTATGATTAACATGCATTGTCATCTGTTCTGGACCAGCATGCAAAATTTCAGGTCAATCGGATACCAGGAAATGGGTCAAATTGAGCTTGAAAGATTTGTTAACATACATACGAGTCAAGTTGAATGAAAGCTTTTAAAAATTGATCAAAATGGCTAGAAAAGCATTAGAAACCTAACCTTACCAGTACCTATGTGGGGAAGTTCTTTCCTTTTGTGAACATCTGAATTGACCACAATATTTTTATTAATGAAAAATTTCATAAAACGCGATGTATCCTGCATTTATATGAACCATGGAGTAGGTTTCTACGCATCGCCCAGGTAATGGCATTTTGACGTGTCATGGCATTAAGTTCAATCTTCACTTCAATTCAATCTTCACTTCACTTCAATCTTCAATTCACTTACACGAACTGATACACGAGGAACGGCTCTTGTCACTTCCGCTGAATTCCATTCTGGATGATTATCACTTTCAGAGGATGACATGTAATAATTAAAACAATTCATGTTCACAAATAATTCTTTCACGAAGAATAACAATCAACAATTGTACCCAAAACTATACTTTTAATAAAGATGAATTCGAAATATGTATGAACGAATGAGTATTCCTATAATTATGTTGTTTTCGTTGAAAAGTATTGAATAGCAAGCTGTTGAATGTAGATACTCATCAACTGAAAAAATACAAATTCAAAATCTACTGGAAACAACAAAACATCGTTGATGAACTTTTCAGAAAGAGAATGCGAGTTACAACTTTTCTCTTCAATGCCTTTTTTTTTCTTTTCGATTAATAGTTTTCCCAATGGGAAATTGTAAATGGTGAACTTCTAAGATAGACAAATCCAACGAATTTATTTTGGGATTTGTCGGCGTGGAAAAGATACTCGCAAGTAAAATCAAATGTAACCCATAAAACTACGAAAGCGTGGATTACTTTCAAATTTTATTTGAAATCTTGCGAGATCTCCAAATTTTTTCCTAGATCTCAACATTTTTCTCGAAATCTCGACCGGATTGTTGACTTTGAAATATTGGTATAAACACTTGCTCAATCTCTAAGTTCTTGGTATTGCTATTATGAGAAAACTCATTACATTGGAATATAATCAAAATGGTGTTAGTTATTTTTTTTTTGCTTTCTGAAAGAAGCTTCCAGAACTTCAATTGAAAATATTATCATATCAATTGACCAGAGGTCATATCCATAGGTATCACATCGAGTGTTGTCTTTGTTGTGAAATTCACTTCTGTGGTTGGCCAACTTCATGGCAAGAAATATTTATATTGAAAAATATCAGAGTGATATATATCTCAATGGGATTTCTGTAGCGACTTATCCATTTCTAGTAGCATCTTCACCCTGTCATCCCGCTCATCTATCTCCGAAATGTGTTTGTATATTTTCAACACAGAATACATTTTTACAAAAACTGACAGCTACCATACCAACTCTCAATATTGGAATAATTGATCATTTTCATATCCAGCCCTGTCGATACAGAATCACTTTCAAATCACCCAATAGACGTCACCGCTATTGTTTTATAATCTGCTTCTGAATATGAAAGTAATACAACCGATTTGACCAATCGATAGACCGGTTTCGGGGTGATTGGCGGAAGTCATCTTGATTTTATTCAGGTTGGAGCCTGGCTCCCTTACCCTTTGAACTGATGTTTGCCAGAAGGACAAACGGGTCATGACTGAAGTGGGTGTTATGGTATGGCGGCATGAATGTCCTCAGACATCAGTACCGCCCTTCACGGTGTACCCCTGCCTGGCTGGGGTGAATTGGATGAAAATGTTGTTCATCTTTCAACGGAAGATATAGGGGCCTCATTCGACATAGTGTCGGGGCCTTCTATAACGGGAGGGGTCGTCTACAGTATAATCCATAGCTTCCCTAGCTAATGGGTTTTTATGAGTTTCTGCGTCATCAAAAACTCTCCGATTTCTCGATTGAATGGACTGCCGAATGGAAGGCAGCTGCAAATCTCTGTGGATGGCTTCATTCCGCACGAACCAAGAAGCATTTACTATCATCCTTATTAACTTGTTTTGCAACCTTTCCAGAATGGAGATGTTGGACGGAGCCGCTCGGGGTGATTGACGAGTCATCCTGATTTCGTCCAGGTTTGGAGACCAGCTCCCCTACCCTTTTGGCTGATTATTGGCCTTGAGAGGGGCCAATGGGTACACAACTGATAGATGACGGCATGAAGTCCTTAGACATCAGTGCCGCCCTTCACGGGATACCCCTACCTGGCTGGGGTGGGATGGATAAAAAAGTTATTCATCCTTTAACGTGGGACATGAGGGCCTCATTCGACAGAGTGTCGGGGCCTTCTATATCGAGAGGGGTCGTCTACAGCATAATCTGTGGCTTCCCTAACTAACGGGTTTTCATGATTTTCCGTTTTTTCCAAAACTCTCTCATTCCTCGACTGAATGGATTGCCGAATGGAAGGCAGCTGCAAATCTCTGCGGATGGCTTCATTCCGCACGAACCAAGGAGCATTCACAATCATCCTAATTAACTTATTTTGCAACCTTTCCAAAATGGAAATGTTGGACGGAGCCGCTTGTCCCCAGACGCCTGAAGCGTACATGATGACAGGCTTGAACATCGTGTTGTAGATAGTAATTTTGTTGTTTAAACTCATGTTTGACTTTCTATTGATCAGAAGGTACAGACTGGATATCCGACCCTCGATCTTAGATTTGACGTATATAATGTGCGGGTTCCAAGTGAGCCTACGGTCTATTAAAAGGCCGAGGTACTTTACCCGCGCTTGTCAGTCAATCTCCCTTCCAGAGATTCCCACTTTTCAGGCCGGAGAAGATAGTAATCTTCCCATGGTCTTTTCCGGGTTTACTCGGATCTTCCAATCGAGGTACCAGCGCTCGAGGTCGTCCAATGCTCGTTGCATGTAGACGACGCCGAGCTCTCGTCCCATGGAAGATGAGAGAAGAGCCGTGTCATCGGCGTACGGGGTGATTGGAATATAATTCCAGCTAGTCATAGAATCTCTCTGCAGTTGATTCAGTGGGATGTTCACTGCGCCACCTGTCTGCAGGTGGCCAGTGAACCAGGAAACAACTCCACAAGCAAACTCCGGGGTGGGAGTCGGAATAATGATTAATATTCCGGAGAGGTGCATTTCCAATGAATGGGAAAAAAATTGGGATCTCATTCATGAATTAATAAATGAGAGAGCGGTCGTAGGACTAGATTGGAACAAATCAGCACGTTATAACATAATCAGTTTGTGGTTATCGGTTTTGAAATAGTCTTTCATTATATCATCAAAAGAAAAAAGGATGAAACCGACGTCAATTATTATAGGTGAATCTCTTCCTTAACACATTTACCTGAATTATTCAAAAGATCACTCAGAAACAGGTTGATTTGACAGCTCATCTTTGATACTCTTTGTCAACATTCACTTTTACATTCGTCGGAGAAAAAACTTATTGAATGTGCATCAAGTTGTTAAAGTAGACGATACATATTTCAATGGATTGCCCTTTCCCGAAAACAGTGTTGATATTACAGGATTTGTGATGAATCAACAAACTAATCACTGTGAACATAGTAAAAATTGAGTCATTCATCGGTTATGAATTGAACATTCCGTCTCTTCAAAACTTAGGAGTCAACATTCGAATAGAACTCTATTTTCTTCGAATTGTGTAAAAAATTGATGGATCTGGGGATCCATATTGATTATTATCTAAGCTGGGATAATCATATCACACAAGAAACTGCAAACAATTATTGACAAATTTGATATCTGAAGAAGTTATCCAATTATGAGTATCTAAATACATTATATCTCCTAAACTGAAAGAGCTAGAGTACATATTGGGAGTTATTCAATATTACTCGAAAATAGACAACTTTACCACAATCTAAGCAACTTTCTATTTCTCACCATTTACAAAATCACCAGAAATACACTCGAATTTAAGTGGCCCTGTATATTATGTGTTCATGCATGTTCAAGCATGAGGAAGCTTTCGTATAGCGAAACACGTGTCGCGATTTTTGTAAAACCCTTTATAGTGAAAATCATACAATAAACTGTATTGATTAGTTTTTTAATATGGATTTTCATCAAGTATCGGCCAGTTCTATTCAATCATCAGTTTTAGTTTGATTAGCGTTGACTTTCGTTCTCGACACCCATCCGAGCGTTGATGCCGATTCTTCATAATGGATTGCCATAAAGAGGTTTTGTTCTGTTACAGTGGCATGGCTAACCATATTAAACCGAAACAAAAGACACGGCTATAATGCGGGTTTTTATTGAAACATTGGCTGAATGCTGTTACGTAAATGTCACCTCTCAAAATAAATTTCGCTTCTCTGGTTCTATTCAAAGTATGAATAATGACTGATTTTTTTTCCGGATTTTCTGTTGTTATATGGGACTATCAGGTGAATAAGGTGAATAAGTTGATGAAACTGAAAAAACATCCATTTTGTGGTAGTCTTGATGATAATATATAGTTGATATTCAATGTCACAATTTGCTCAAATTTTTTGGAAAGATAGTTTTTCACCTTCCACTTCTCCATTTTGACACAGAAATGTGGGAATCTTTTGAAGGAAGAGAGAAAGCAATGAATTTGATTAACTCTAAATAAAGACCATGCAAAGAAGTAACTTTCATACACAAACTGGAAGAGAAAGCCCTGTCGAAACCGCTACTTTCAAATGAACTTCGGATTACACGACAGCAAAATACTTTCGAAACGAAAAAAAGTTACAAGTGTACCGCAAGGATCTATTTTGGGCTACATAAGTGTAACTTCTATGAACAAAAAGAGCTTAGGGTCACAAGACCCCTTTCTGTTTGAAATAAAAGCTGATAGTACTCGCTCTGCAATGAGTGATGCTGGATCATTGAATTTTCCGTGAAAAATTACCAAATATGTTTCTTGATCTTACAAATTTTTACTGAGATTGTTATATTGCTCCGTTCAAAACTTAAGAGGGGAGAGAAACTGATCATCTCCACACTATATATATATATATATATATATAGTGGAGTATTTTGTCAGATTATACATTCAAGCACTTGAGCTCCTCTCAAATTTCACATTGGCAGTTGTTATGATAAACGCTAGCTATGTAGCCAAGGATTTGTCACGCTTAGAGACCCTTCAACCGCGAGAACTGTGTACTTGTAATCCTCTCGGAGGCGTAATCGTGCCCCAGCGAGATAATTTTCTTCGGTACTAACAAGACAGGGTTGCTAATTGGGACACTATATTAAGTTATCATCCTGTTACCGAGCACAAAGTTCTTGGTAAACACCCAAGTTGACACACTCATTATTTTGATGATAATGCCGTTTGTGGATTGATAAATATGCATGCTCGTCAGGATGTTTTCGGTTGGGAAGTTGAAAGGTGAAAACTTGACAAATTGGAACTTGAGCTGGGATAGCCTGAGGAGACCGGTTCAAAATTGAGTTGTTTGTGAACGTTAACGACTAAATTTCCAACAGAGTTGGGGAGCAATCTATACGAATATCACGCTACATACATGTTAAGTGGCTGTGAAATCGCCAAAATAATGACTACCGCATAAGTTGTTTTCCAACAAAAACTTTGAGGTTTTCAATTCCTACTCCTCAATGTGTTATCATTCTGATATGCAACCTTCGTTGATGTCAGGACTTGTGATAGGTGAATTATTTATCAGATGGATACAGCGTTACCAAATAATGACATTTATTGATAACACCAACAAAAAGACAAACAAAACACGAAAAAGAAAATTACAGGGTAACTTCGAGTATCAAACGCTAAGTCTTTTCTTGGTCAGCGAGGAGAATCTAGAGCGGGTTCAGTTTTCGGCGAATACTCATGAATGAGAAATATCTCTTGGCCGAAATCTCAGAACAGAATCAATGCATCTGAGCTGAGCTGAGGAAATGTGTTCCCAGTAACTCTCGAAACATTATTTTTCACAGCGCTCAGGAGTTATCGTGGTCAGCCCCGTAAATACGGACTGATCTATGACTCATCGGATATCTTCCGTGAGGGACGCGAGTGCGATGGCGTTTAATTCATGGGAAAATTCAATAAGATAATTCACACTTCAGCGTGATAGCCAAATTACTCTGACCTGTTTTTTTCATGAACTTTTTTCAGGAGGTTCCGGACAACTTACACTAGCATGCATTGCTAAAATGAGATGAGGAGTATCAAAATGGCAATGCAAGGAGAACTTTCGCGTGAGTTTCGACAGAAAGCGAGACGTCACAGACTGAAGGGGAAATCTGTTGAGTGGAGAGCCATCCGCCAACACCTGCTGGAGCGTGTCTTTTGTTGTCTTCTTGGGCCACTGGGAAATCTGCTGTCCACCGTAAGACATGTGGCAGCGTGTCTTTTGTTGTCTTCTTGGGCTCAGCAGTACAGTCATCCTCCTGCCTTGTACACCTATCCTGACACCCGCATGTGGGGGAATTATATATGTATTGTAAATATTGTATATTAGTTTTCTGATTGATTCGGCCGTTACTTGATGAAGATCCATAGTAATTTCACAAACTACACTTAAACGATTTGATCTCCACTAACTTTATTGAAAATAATCATAACATGTTTCGCTAAAACATTAGCTTTTTCAAATGATTAATACATCCAAGCATCCTTACATTCATATTTATATACTACAGGTAACCACAATCGCGCTTCAGAAGCCCCGTCACTCAGCTGAGTTAAGACCCCACGACTTTCGTAAAAGATGAATAGTTTCTTCATGAAACACCACAGTCAGGAAAGGATGCATAGGACCAGGTCAACATAGAGGTCGGGAACCTTCTATACCGCAAACCAACACATTGAGTCTTGAACCATTGGTCTTTCCGGCAAATACAGTGTTGAAAGGGAGTGAAAAGGAACCACGCTCCAACCTGATTTATATGAAGTGGACGACGAGATTTAGCCGAGAAGTAGTGAAGGCGGTTGAAGAGGAATTTTTCAGATTAAAGAGTTAACGAAAAAGTTATTGTGAATGTTTAATATAAAGGACGCAGATATAGAAACGCTTGGGCACTTATAAAGATTGAAATTGTATCAAAGGAGAAGCATTGGTGGCATTTTTGGCAATTGAATGTTCGGGAAGTTATTTACAAAAGAATTGCTTTCTGAAAGAATCCGTGATGATCATCCTGAGTGGATCCAAATGGATCCATTTTTTTCAAAAAAAAATACCTATCGAGCTTTTCAGCTCGATTTCGTCGTTGTGCTAAGGACCCGGTTGTGAGGAGAGCACCGTTACCATGAATAGAACTTTTCAGTTGTGAGCGTGAAATTATAAACAAAATCGAATTTTTTAGTTCGACTGATTGAGAACTTTTTATTTATGTCATTTCAAAGAATTTGAGGAACTTGGTTTCAACACGGTCTAAGGACCCATTGAGGGAAGTGTTCCAAGAAAGAGGCCCCCTTCGACGTATTAGTCTACACCAACGGTACAATACATCTGGTGGTACTCCGATCTGGCAACCTACGTGGGGGGTACCCCTGCACTGGGCGCCAGAGGCTTTGAACATTACTGAACCCGGGGGGTTATTAGCCTCTTCGCGTGCTAGGGCTGTAGGTAGGTCAGTGCGCGTTCGAGTGTGTCGTTGGGCTAGGATCGTTGGAACACTACCAGTCCGGCCATGTGCCATCATGGAGGCTAGTCTCACCCCTGCGTGTAGATTCATTCAAAACTTGTAATAAGTCTGTCATCCGTCCTTGGGACAACGATAGGAATAGGTGCTGGTACTCGGCGATGCCCCAAATATGGATCCTCCGAAAGTCTAGTTCGATTCTCAGATCAAGTCTTTTTGTGGCAACGCATTCGAAATCACTTGCCTTGCTGTGTCGTGAAAATTTAGGGGTGGCTGGCTACTGCCATAATTTTTCTCATATGTTTCCTAATTCATTTCATTGGTGTTGGGCGTGGTTTCATTTCTATTACCTGACTTGAAAGATTCGATTTGTATGGGGGTAGATGAACTTGACTGATATCTCTACCTCTTTCTTTGATTGAAATAATTACAAAGATAACTGTACCGTCACATGAACAGCGATAACACAACACAACAAAGTTTTTGTTTCGGGGTTGAAATTAGATGATTTTAATGTATTTCCACGTGTTAAAACCGAAAGTGACCATAAAAATTATATATTAGCTCTTGTTTTCAAGATATAGTATCATTATATTATATATATATGTATATTGAGTTTTCAACAAATGAAATATTTCATCACCAACAGTTGGTACACATGTTTGTTTACATAACACCCCTCTCATCAGCTGTTCTTAAGTAGTAAACATAACCTATGTGAGTTTGTCAATTGTACGCACGTGGTTGCTATTGAAATTATCGTGTGAAGTTGATTTTTAAATTAATTTAAGTGCTGATCTGAAATGCCTCGAAAGTGTGTGAATTCTGTCGATAGCTTTTGCTATATATGTGGTGAAATAACATTTAAGGCTCAGAAACGTAAAATGACACGTATCGTTAAGACAGCCTATGAACATTATTTTGGTGTGAAAGTTGGGGACCAAGATAAATCATGGGCTCCTCATATATGTTGTAATTCTTGTTCCGTCATATTGCGAGAGTGGCTGAAAAATAAAAACCGGGCAATGGCTTTTGCAGTACCTATGGTTTGGCGTGAGCCTACCAATCATACAGACGACTGTTATTTCTGCTTAACTCCTCCCATTAAGCAAGGTTTATCTATGAAGAAAAGAGGAACGGTTAAATACCCTAATCTCCCATCTGCTCTTCGGCCTGTACCACACTCAGACAATTTGCGAGTCCCTTCTCCACCCCAAAACTATGAAATTTTAGAGGAAGGTGATGAAGACTTTAGAAGGAGCAACCCATCCTTCTACATCCTATGACCCTGATTTTGAGGTAAGCGATAGGTCTAGTGATCCGCACAGAATTAGTCAAGCAGAGTTGAGTGACCTTATAAGAGATCTTCGCTTGTCTAAGGAAAAGGCTGAGCTGTTAGGGTCAAGACTACAACAGTGGAATCTTCTAAAACATGATGTGAAAATATCTCAGTACAGACAGCGTCAAAAAGATTTGCTTCCTTTTTTTGAGAAAAAAGAAAACCTCGTAGTTTGTTATGATGTTAATGGTTTGATGGACTGCTTGAATTTGGATCACACTCCATCTGAATGGAGACTGTTTATAGACTCTTCAAAACTAAGCTCCAAAGCTGTACTTCTGCATAATGGAAATCAGCTACCCTCTATTCCTATAGGTCATGCAGTTCACATGAAGGAAACGTATATAAATATGAAAACACTTCTCCAATCAATCAAATATGAACAACACAAGTGGCACATCTGTGGTGATCTGAAAGTCATTGCTATACTCCTAGGAATGCAATTAGGGTTCACCAAGTACTGTTGTTTTTTGTATCTGTGGGACAGTCGGGATAGAAAATCTCACTATAAAAAAATGAACTGGCCTACACGAGACCTAAACCCTAATGAGAAAAATGTAGTTTACGAACCTCTTGTAGATCCTAATGATGTTCTCCTTCCCCCATTACATATTAAGTTGGGACTAATGAAAAACTTTGTGAAGGCCATGGACCAGGAAGGACAAGCTTTTGAGTACTTGAGAGCAAAGTTTCCCAGGTTGAGCGATGCTAAAGTCAAGGAAGGCATCTTTATTGGGCCTCAAATCCGTGAAATCGTAAATGATCCTGCTTTTGACATGATTTTAACAGGAAATGAAAAAAGAGCCTGGGAAGCCTTTAAGGGGGTTGTACATGGGTTTTTAGGTAACAAAAGAGATGATAACTTCACAGCATTGGTTAAAGAGCTTCTTCAAGCTTACCACCAACTTGGATGCAACATGTGCTTAAAAATTCATTTTCTTCACTCTCATCTTAATTTCTTCCCACAAAACTGTGGAGCTGTGAGTGACGAACATGAAGAAAGATTCCATCAAGGCATTGCCTTAATGGAACAGAGATATCAGGGCCGTTGAAATGAAGCAATGCTTGCAGACTACTGCTGGTCTGGGTGTAGGGATGCTCCAGAAGTGTTTTATAAAAGACAAGCTAAACGACAGCGATCTTACAATGAATCGGATGGACTTAATTGAAATTTGGTGGTACAAACTTCTTTTATTTGTCAAAACACTAAGAATAATGTTTTTTTTTTATTAATTTTGTACTTAAAATATTCTAAAAGAAACATAACAATATTGTTTTATGTACTTTCACTTTTCACGTATAGTATAACTACTCTTTGAGATTAAGTACTGTGTATCTCAAAAACCAGAGCTAATAAAAATTTTTCATTGTTATTTTCGTTTTTATCACCCCAAAATTAGTAGAAATTGACTAATTTAGTGTAGGAAACATTCAAAAAATATTTTTTTGTTGTGTTGTGTAATCTAGCATTTTTTAAAGAAAGTGACCCATGTAAATGAAATCAAACAGGCTATATTGGTCAACAGATGAAAGTCCAATACATATAGGCTGCTTCATCAGTGTCCAGGTATCTCAAATAGCTTGTAATGGTTGTCCAGCAAGTTGTTGACGAGGTCTGCCCAAGTTTCAAAAAACTTTGGCCTGCGCTTCCTCAAAACATCGATTACTTGTAAAATTCAAATCAAACTTTATGCTACCCAAATTTCTGAAAAGTGCATTTCATTCCACTTCTATACGGCACGTTGAATACAGAGAAACGTATTGCTTGTTTCTGTTTCACAAACGATTCAGCAGGAACGGAATCCACCTGCTAATATTATATCTGGTCGACCGAAGCGGGATTAAAATGTCAAGCTGATTACTCTGTAACATTGTCCTCCCTCCTGATGGCACGCAGTGTAGCTTTATAACTGCCGGGTGTACCATTACTAATTATAAAATGAAACCCACCCGCACACAAAGCAGACGGGTTATACGGTCGTATCGCTGCCTTTGGCACGAAAAGTTGCAATAATCCGGTTATTTGATATCTTTCCTGCAACTCACGGTCCATTTGACTGCTTTATTATTCTTCTTGGAAGTATTCTGTTTCCCGGTGACAAGGGCGATAAGTTAAATGCAATCATGGGAATTGAATTTCAGAAGCGAGTGAAAGCAAAGACTGCATGACAATTAAGTTAGCCATAGGCTTGTTCGATTCATGACCTAGTCATTTTGTGTAGAAATTCATATTGAATATAGGATAAAGAAAATAACTTTCGTCTAATTTCTACTGAATTTATTATTTGTTACGACCGTTTTCGGTTTATGAAACCTTTTTCAAGTTATTTTCTTTATTCTATATTAGCCGTAGAGGATTGTGTAGATGAATCATCTTGGAGATTTCAACTCCAAGACTCCTCATCAAAAAACCTAGAAAACGATTTTTTTCCACAAATAAAAACATGACAAGTTTCCATGTTGCGGCGGTGAGTTTTGTTCGAAAACCATTGCAAAACATTTTGAGAGGGCGTATCAAATTCCCTATTTTGTTCAAGAATGGAGGTTGAGTAATACATTTCCGAAAGATGAATTTCATTTTCCATTAATTACTTCTCTGATGACAATGATGACCAGGACGAGGAAGAAGACGATAACCACGACGACGATGATGATGAAAAGATAGTGCTCTCTCATCCTTGGCGAAACAATGTCATATCCACGAACATAACACACGAAATGCTAACCACATAAGAATAAATCAATTTCGTCTTCACTTATCGCAAAACAATTCTAAACATTACTCTCTGTACAATATTTCGATTGCCACAAGATTTCAAAGAACTCAGTCTGAACACTTACAAGAGAATATTGAAAAGTTATTTGTTGAGGCATTGCTTCTATTCTGTCGATGACTTCAGAACACATTTTTGTGATATTCAACGAAAGTCATTTTTTGTGGAGGAAAAAATGTAACTTTCATCACAAGAACAAGGTATTTTATAAATACAATTTTTTGTTTTTTCTTCAGTGTTACATTGTTGCATTTCTTCATTTTAACATTAAAAGTTACATTGGTGAAACCTCAAGACCATTGAAAGTGCGTGAGAATGAACATCGAGATTATATAAGAAATAGACAATTGACAAGATCGAAATTATCAGAACACATTTTAAAATCAGACGGTGAACATCGGATGGAATGGAATAGGACAAGAAAGATTACCAATGAGCCTCATTCTAAGAGACGTAAGCTAAAAGAATCAGCGTATATTCTCATGTCTGGAGAGAATTGTATCTCGAATATCTCCTTAGAAATAGACCGTACTTGGCTATCCATCTTGAAGAAAACTTTGGATAGTGGCGAAATGGCAACAAACTGATATCGGAGAGTACCTTGTATTACATCGAATGTTTCAGTTATCAATCAATAACATTGACATAATTTCATATTTCAAAACTTCTTTGACATCTGTCGAAAAAGTAAAGAAATAAGCTATCAAAAAAGGAATAACTGCGTATATATTCGAATTTTTTATCCATTTCTGAAGACGGAGGCAGATTTTGGCCTCCGAAACGTAAAAGATAAGTATTATTTCTTAATAATTTTTTTGATAGGCAAAATTGTTAAATACGACAAGTTACTGATAAATAGAAGATTTTTCTTTGTGAAAAATACTTTGATTTTTACGCAGTAACTTATATGGGTAAACTAAAAAGTTTGCTCTTCTACACTTGTATAAAATTCTCCATTATAATTTTTATATTTTTTCAGATTGTGGAAGGTAACAATTACCCAAAAAAGGTCGATAAAAAACATTTTTGTGGTAACACACAAGTCACTAACTACTTTTTTGATATTCAAAGTTTTTACATATATGTGACCATTGATGTTTGCGTGTAAATTTTAACTTGTAAATTTCAAATGTAAAGCCAAACATGACTTGCTACAAACATATTGTATTTTTTTTGTATTTATGTGAAGTAGTCAAATAAATATTATTAGCGCACCGGAGTATGCGCTGGTCAGGCCCTATCCCCCGCAGCTTCGATACATTTGGGAGGACGCGCCAGAATTATCAACCAAAGACCACTCCTCACACCGTGGGGTAAGTGATCATTGGGTCCAAGAACCATGTGCCCTGAGCAAGCGCAGTGAGCCATGAATGACAGCCCTCTGTATCTGTCCGGCTAAGATTTCAGCCTCAGTGCGGCAAGCCGGTATAATTTTAAGATTCGAAAGTAGACAGGGCACCATTCTACCAAGGACTCCAATAATCAGAACAACCATTTTGATAGTTGTATGAGCCTGAGGGTGGGAACGAATAGTTCCAATAAATTCGGCACTTCTCTTTCCCCACAACGGATTCAATATCCACCGGAGCGTAGGCCAACACCGGTGACTCATCAATACCGTAAGAGTGCCGTAGATGGTAATATAGCATTCTTAGGACCGCGTTATGTCGATGGATATAGGTCAAGACTGCATATGATGGACATGCTGATAGCAAGTGCATTAGGGTCTCGGGCACCTAGCCCTGCACCTTTTGTCAGGAACCTCTATACCCATTATTATTATTATTATTGATAAAAATATAACTTATCAATCTAGTGATTTTGTGATGCTTGGACCACATTCATCATTTTTGTAATCAGCATGAGAGGCAACTTAGAATAAAGAAAGAAATTCTACAGCTACATCATAATCAATATTAAAATAGATCACCTGAATACAGAAAGATGAGAAATTTCTGTTTCGTCAAGTGTCAGAATGATAATAATAATAATACATGAAGAATAAGGCGGTTTGTCGATGTTAGTACCATCTTTGGATGTTACAGATTTTGATTTGTAGGAAATTGCTGATCTATTCATGGTGAAAACTTTGATTAATGTGAATACAGTGGTTTTCAAATAACCACTTCATCGACACGCAGAGATGATATTGGGAGCTATTCCACCTCCCGAGTATTCCAACACTACAGGCTTTTAAAACCCGTATTATGGACGAACGGGAGACACCTAAGGCTGCAGCAAGCTGACGGGTACTTTGAGTATGATCCAATTCAACATGTCCCAAAACAGCGACTTCCACTTCTTCATTTCTGATCGGTTTCCGTAGCTGGTGTTTCACATTACAGACAGATCCGGTATCGACAAACTTTTGGACTAACTTGGCAACGTACGAATCATTCACATTTTTCCCGGGATGACTGTTATTAAAGAGGCGAGCAGTAAGTCTAGCACAACTATTATGTTGATAATAAAGTTTAACAATTTCAACTCGTTTATGAATTGAATGAACCATTTTTACAGTAAAGTTGAAATAATTTCAAGTTAACCGAACTGAATCAATGAACGTTTGCCTAAATTCATTTTGTACACTTATCTGCTGTTGTTATTTGAAACAAAAAACGCACGAGAGAAATTGAGGAATGTAGTAGTGATAAAAATGCCGTTTTTCCGCATTTTCATTAACACCAAAAATATCGAGTAAATGTTCTTGCTTTTTTTATAACTATTCAAGTAAATGCAACAAATTAGGTCATTGGAAAGACAATTTTGTGCCCTTTCAAATGATATATCACTCGACCCCACTTTCCATTTAAAATTTTAGGGTTGTTACTCACCCTCGCTAGGGGGTTGAAGGCACAGGTAGAAAAATACATCTTAAATGTGTCCTAGCATTTTTGTGTTAAGTTTCAGAAAAAGGAGAAAAGCAGCAAGGTGCATACTTTTCGTTGGACCACTCGATATACTTTTTCTATTAGTAGACTATGGGATGCGGTGTCAAATGCTTTGGCCAAATCAAGGAATATGGTTAAACATTTCCTCGACTCATCCAATGCATCGACAGCCTTCTCAACAAGGTCCATAATGGCATTTTCAGTGCATAATTTATTCAGAAAGCCGTACTGATGTTTAGTTATGACGGAATGTTCATCAAAGAATGATAATAATCTTTTTTTAATGCAGTGTTCGAAAATCTTTGCAAAATTGTTAATGACAGAGATCGGCCTGTAGTTGTTCAATTGGTTTTTTTTACCCGTTTTATAGACTGGTGTTACGATTGATTATTTCCATTGTCGAGGCATGTTTGGAACGATAAGTTTATAATATGTACCAAGGGTCCTATGATCCATAAATAGTCATATCTCAAAGAAATTAGTCCAGTCTTCACCCGAAGACGATTGTGGATACTAACAATCGAAACGTCGTGAAGTAACTTGGCTTGGAATCTCGTATTTTTTTATTTTATTTTCAATTTCTGTTCGATTGTTCTATTTTAACTTGTATTTTATTTCACTGTTATTTCATTTCAGGTTTTATTGCTTAATATAATTGTTATTTTCACATATTCTTCTTTAATTTTTTTTTTGAAGTTCTTCGAGGAATTTCAAATCATTTTATATAATATCTGAAAATGGAAGTCCGAACTGAGTACAATCAACAATGGGTACAGTATTCCTAAAAACTTCTGTACATGGCGTCCAAATGGTAACCCTTTCCAGCACTCATAAATTATTTTCTACAAAAATCAAAAATCGACCTGCACCCTTACCTCCGCAAATCAAGAGCTAGTCATTCCAACTGGGCGACATTTGATCTGAACGGGAAGTGGTTTCAGTTGAAATTCACGTATTCACTAGTCCGTCTCATTCTACTGAATAATTGAGTTTCCATTACATTCTATTATTCAGCGGAGGTCAAGTGTGGAAAACTAATTTGATTTTCATTTCTTCCTCTGGAATAAATTGTATTATGTGTTCGAGGCAACCGTTACATCAAATATTACTAATTGAATGGTTACAGTGACACCAGCTGAAATAAATCAAATTTCAGCATCCCCTTCTGAATAATTTTATTTGAACCAATTTTTGTAGAAAAACAACTTCATCATCGACGTATGATCATTTTCCCAGTTTATGGCTGATTTATCGTTCTTTTCAATGACGCATTCTTTCAGTGGCAATTCCTGAGGGTGGACATAAATAACCGACCTGAGAAAACAGTTGAAGACGATGTGTAGCTTAAAAAAAACGGGCACATAAAAAAGACGAGAAGTTGCTGTGATGGGAACACGAATTTATGAGGGAACCGCACATTCCAAGTACTTAGTGGTGACAGATTACAGTGTAACAGATTTCTGTTAACCGCGAACACCCCAACATAGATCTGTCATCTGTCTCTTTGAGAGTCGCCTCCATCTCTCACGAATCTACCTGTCGAGAATTGTAGGTTTTTGTTAGTCAACGATAGTCTGTTTAAGTCTTTGAGGATTACTATTCGGCCAATGTGGACAGTTGAATAGAAGAAGAAATTATTATCGGCACATAAGTGGTCGATGAGAAAAGAGGAAATGGGGTGAATCTTAAATGTGGAAACGAGACCTTCTATTCAATTTTAGACAGAAAAATTATATGTGATTAAAAGAATCACCAATTTTCACAGACAAATTAAAAAAAAAAATTTTTTCGTTTTCGATTTGTTTTTCAATCTCAGGAAGTTCAGTAAAAACACATTTTCTCACGTTCCAAGTATTCTGTGATCGCAATTTATTTCATATTAATAAGTCCAAGAATGCTTGCGTGTCTCTACCGAAACAAGGTCACTTCCCGAAACAATATTGTTGATACGCCACTGCTGAATATGCAATTTCAAAATGAACCAACAAAATATGTCAATGATTCAAAATGATGATGAGTCAATCACTTTCATCTTCCTCAAGTGTCAAATTAATATAAAGGGTGTTTCAAATTCAATCTTCACCATTGGGATCTCAGAAACTATGAGAGATACGAAGATGGCTGGAATGGGGCAAAGTTGCGCATTTACCTGACAAACAATATCCGGAAGAAACAAAAATTTCAGAAAATGGTTTTTATTTTTTCTGGCTTTATTTTTCGAAGGATTCGAAAAGTAAATTACACTTCTATATTGCCACTTTTTCCCTGCCACATAATGGAGTTTTCAGATTTACTATCTGACGTTTCGTCTTCCAGCCACCATCATCAATTTTTTTATGGGTGCTACATTGGATTCTTTCTGTTCTGAATAGAACCAGATTTTTCCTTTTCAATGATGTATCATTCTTTTTCGAAAAATTAAAAATATTGAAAAAAATTAATTATTATCATAATAGGCTTCGACTTCGATGTTTTTAAATTTGACTTTCAGTTTCAATTCAGTCATTGAATTTTTGGCGAAAAATGGCTTTCACGAATGAAGAAAAAAGAGATGATTCAAATTTATTACAAATACGATAGAAACAGTGTTAGGACATCGGAAATGTATATAAACTTGTACTACATGTACCACATGGTTCATTCGAAAAGCCGAGGGAAAAATACGCAGACAGAAAGTACCAGGAAAGTGAAAAAAATCTGAAAAATGAGGTATGTATGAGGTAAGTTAGACATTGTGTTCTTTTCAATAAAAATCAATAATTTGCAGATAAACATGAACCCGGGGAAATCTACACGTCAAATTTCTTCCGAAATAAATATTTGTCATCCAAGTGCTTGGAAACATCTACCAAAAAGCAGTTTAAAATGTTACAAAATACACATATCTCAAAAACTGCATCCAGGTGATCCCGAATGGCGATAAGAATTTTGTAATTGGCTAATAAGAAGATCTGATTTTCCTGTTTTTCTGCAAAATGTGATATGGACAGATGAAAGCACTTTTACGAATTGTGGGATATTCAACCGAAATAACGAACACATTTTGAGCATAAACAACCCCACTCGACATCAAGTGCTATTTAGTATTAATGTTTGGGCAGGAATTTACAAAGATAGGATTGTGGGTCCTTTATTGACGAAAATCTGAATGAAGAAACCTGTCACCAGTTTTAAATGTCGATTTTCGAAGACTATTTGGATTATCTACCTTTGACTTATTATAACATCTGGTTTCAACAAGATAGTGCTCCACCGCACACTACCAGGCGAGTATCTAATTACCTAACTGAAAGGTTTGGTGATGAATGGATAGGGAATAATGGGCCGGTGAGGTGGCCAGCAAGGTCTCCAGACTTAAGTGTTATGAATACATTCTTATGGGGTACACTAAAAAATAGAGTTCATGGTCAGAGGAAATATAAAAATATTAAGGGCCTTCAACACAGCATTGGTAGAGAGTTCGGAAGATTGAGGAGAAGGAAAGTTAATCGTCCAGTGAATAATATTCGAAGAAGGGCACAGATGTGTTATCATAAAGAAGGCCATCATTTTGAGCATTTCCTTTAATTTACGTTTGTCTTTACATTATAGTTAATTATTGTTATCTGTTCAAAGTTCTATTTCAATTGAAAATGACACAATGTCTAATATACCTCATATTCACCTCTTTTGTCGTTTTTCGGGATACAAGTTTAAATAAATTTCTATCGTATTTGTAATAAATTTGTGTCATATTTCTTTTTTTTCATTCGTGAAAGCCATTTTTTGACAAAAATTCAATGACTCGTACAATAACAAAATGTCATTGAGTGTAATACATCAACAGTTAAATTTAGAATCATCAAAGTAGAAGCCTATTATGATAAGAATTAATTTTTTCCAATGTCTCCAAGTTTTGGAAAAAAAATGATGAAATATGATGCATCATTCAAAAAGTAAAATCTGGTTCTATTCAAAACAGAAAGAATCCTATGTAGCAGCGCCCATAAGAAAAAATGAAGTATATGATGGTGGCCGGAAGACGAAACGTCGGATAGCAAATCTGAAAACACCATTATGTAGCAGGGAAAAAGTAGCAATGTGGAAGTGCAATTCATATTCGAATCTTTCAAAAAATAAAGCCAGAAAAAATAAAAACCATTTTACGAAATTTCTGGTTTTTTCAGATATTTTCGGATATACTCGGAATTTCAGAACTTTCTCAACGGCATATTGTTAGTCAGGTGAATGCGTAACTTTGCCCCTGTTTGACCATCTTCGTATCTCTCATAGTTTCCGATATAACAATGGTGAGAATCGAATTTGAAACACCCTGTATTTTGAACATGAAATAAGACAAAATGGTCTGTACGCTTTTGAATATATTGAACAATTCTGTATAGAAGTGTATAATTGTAAAATCTTATTGTAAAACTCTTTCGACTTTCGTCATCATCAGTGCTCACTTGCCAGTAAATACTCTAATTGAAAAGAAAGTTTCGTGAAAATGTAAATTTGAATTTTGAGGTTATGAAATTTGGAACTCGTTGATGTGTAATTACTCGTCAGACAACAGGAAGGATCGAAGTAAGTATGAAGGCATAGTACATTTGTGAAATTTGATTTGTATAGAACTACTTAGCCTAATAACCAACGAAATACATGTTGGAGGTTGAGGTTATGTGACTAAGTCAAAGAGGAGAGAATATAAATTGATGAACAACTGAATATTTTCTGAGGAAAATAAAATTTCAATTCATTTTTTCACAGATAGCTCACATGATATGTATGAAAATATATATAAAGTATGAAATATCCGGATTGATATTGTTCTCAAAACCGTACCGTATTACACACGAAAAACAAAGCTTTTACATTATCCGCAATCCGATCCATATGACGCATTCTTGGAATTCTTGTGCATACTCCTGCACACGAGGGTATTTACTAGAGAGGGTCTGCAAGTTGGGGATACGGGCGTTAGTTTTTCTCCCCATTATTTGTCAGTTTTTTTTTCTATTGCATTCTTGTTTCAGCATAACACCACTGATTAGGCCTTAGAGGGTCGAAACAGCGTTTTCTGGTATCACATCGCGAATGATTGATTCAATCCAGAGCGAAGTATGTCAAAAATAGGTAGCGAAATATAGTTGCCCATTGCTTCGAGGTTCAACTCAACACCTCTCTTGCCGGAATTCACTCTTTGAGATATCTTCCATTCGAAAGATGACGTAATGAAATTTTCTATTTGTGTCCAATGTAAATCTGTACTCTCGCACAAACTCTAAGAACGATTTGGAAACCTCTTTCAGTGCTTGTACACCTCCATAAAAAAAACTTCATTTTAATTATCAATTCAATACACAATGCCATTAACCGCAATCATCATGAATTAAAATAAAATGCCTTGTCTAACATCCATTCGGAATGAAGAGAAACGTAAAAGAATCAAAAGTACCGAAACACGATACCCCAAATTTCATCACTCCAAAAATTACTCCCCTTCTCGTGTATCATGACCGATGGGAATACAGAATTTCGCTCCCCTTTATTTACTTTGATTGCCTGTTGAAGACATTACCCACCGGCGACGAAGGATAATTTTCATCCCGAGTGAAGATTCTCAGTAAAAGGAGAAATTCCTAAAGTCAACGTGATGATTACGTTTGAGAGTGGTGAAAAATAGGAAGCGTCAGAAAGCGAGTAACAGTATTGATGTTTACTTGAGGTTTGTGAGTAAACTAGGAGGAATTGCTTTCGAATGTTCTGATAAGGAACCCTGTTGATTATCCTCCAGCAATGATTTCGTGAATGGTGGTACATAAATTTCGGATTTCCAGAAAGGTGTATGACCTGTTGACCTGAAGGAATAACATATTCTAATGAATTTCATTCAATGAAAGAAAGTTCGTCAGATTCGCGGTATGCAGACATAAATGAAAGCAAAATTGAATTGAAAAAATATAGGGCAATGGTTGAAAATGCTTTCATTACTCAAATCGGAGGTGGAGTCGAATAAACACTCCACTATATACAACTTGTATCACACACCAATGGATGTTTTTATTTCTGTGAAAACATTTTTATAAACGTACTCACTAAGGGAAAGAAGATATATGGAGTTGGAATAGAGAATACAAAGATTCATGGAGGAAAAACTGAACTGAAACTGTGACGAAGTTAACAACTAAACTTCAAGATTGGTGACTCCGATAGCATAGTTTTGGTGAATGCGCCTGTCTGGTGAGCAGGATATTGACACAACGGATTTATTACCATGTCAAGCAGGAGTCAAGTTGAGAAAAAGTGATAAAAAGTCATTATTCGGGTACATATCATTTATATTCGATGTTCCATCATGAACTTGAACCTTCTCTTACTCAGAAACACACAAGTCTTCAAAATTTCAAAATTCTCTGCTACGTGGTGATCTGATCCCTTGAAGAGGGGAGTTGGAAAAATTGATCTGAAGGGTGAGATAACAAAAAATATTTATAGTGCCTCACTTTGAAAAAAAAAATACAAGTCACACGGCTAGCATGGTTACTTCCTCGACCTATGCTTAAATGAGCTCATAATAAAAAAAGGAAAATTGTACTCCCTTCTATTCGGAGACCACAATGTTAAATTTATAAAAAAAATTAAAAAAATACACTCCTGTATCTGCGTACACAGATTTCAAATAATACCTTATTATAACAACGCGTTTTACCCTACCGAGGTGATCACCGCAGCTCACAAGGGGTATCTTCATGTCCAAGGAGTCAAAAATGCACTGTGTATATAAACTCAATATAAGTGCCAGAAGGGCTTAAGATATTGAAAATATTCGACTAGTGTAATGTAGAAAATACTAGCATAGCGATAAGCGCACACTCCACAATATAATTATACTTGACGGCTCTCAATACTTTGGAACAGGAATCTATAGGTTACTTTTTGGTGTCTAAGAGAGAAGGGAAATTTGGGACAGGCAGTGCCCTGCTTCTCCGGTCTAGAGGAGATGTCTTGAGACCTGTTCTAAAAAGAATAATGTCTTGGGACCCGTCATAAGCACGAATACTGTCTTGAGACTCTTGAGATCCGTCCTAAGCAAGAATAATGTCTTGAGACTCTTGAGACCCGTCCTAAGCAAGAATAATGTCTTGAGACTCTTGAGACCCATCCTAAGCAGCCCTGTTGGATGGTGGTTGTGGGCAATGATTCTCCTATTGATCCCACCTTTCCCAGTGGATAGAGAAAACAACTATAATCTCACTTGAAGAATATGGCCGTTTGGAACTCACGTGTGGTCAAGACTTCTGTCCAATTCTCTTCTTCTCAGGTAGGCGGAAATGTCCCACCAACAGGAAGGTGTCGTGCGCCGGTGTTGTCCGGAAACTTCGCTGAGTTTCATAGTCGTTGCCAGACCACAACACATTAAATGGCAATACGCGTTCACGACAACTCTCGAGTAACTCCGAACAGCTCGATAGACCACAACCAAGAAACTTACTCGATTTAACGGACATGTCAGAATTTCGCAAGTTGCCTGATACCTACCACGACAACCTATACCACGACAACTTACCACAACTTCTATACATCCCGAAATCCAATGAAAAATTGACGAAACCACGCATTATCGATACTAGTTTTAGATTTAAGGGTTGGCAAAAATGACCTTCGGTTACTGACCACCTTTCAAGGCAAATAGCAATTCGATCATGAGAAGAAAATCAAAATCAAAATCAAAATCAAAATGTTCTTTATTAACTATTCTTCATACACTTTTAAGGTATTTTTTTGTGGTGTTTATAAAATATATACAATAAAAAATATATATATACAAATATACAAAATGTACACATACAAAATGTACAAGAATGTTAAGCCTGACATCTGAAAACTAGGGTTAATCACTTCAAATCATAACATCGAATATACGACCGAATTTCAACAAGTGGGTAGAACTAACAGCTGTGTAATGTTACTCCTATAATATCGGTGTGTATTTCTTCTAGGTATAATTAAGTGTCCTAGTGGTCACTTACTTCTCTATTACAAACACAAGAAAATCAAGAACACTGTATGCGGAATAAATCTTTGTACCTAAACAATCTTATTAGAAAGAGAAAAAAAAGTAAATCAGTTGTTATTTTCTTTCAAGGAACTCAGCGTTAGTGGCTGAGAATGTACGATATTATAGTTGTATTCGGAAGCTTCGAAGGTTAGTACAAAATTGATCGATCTTTAATGCATTTGCAGTACTCTTTCAATGAGACAAATTGATCATGTAACAGCTCTTTCAGATGTTCTTCATGTTTTTGAATACACGCATGCTATTAAGTTACAAAAGGGTGTTTTTGTAGCAATGCCGTATGTTTCTACCAATATAATATATCGAATTACATACGTGAAGCCCGTGGGTTGGGCTACCTATCGGGCGCGTTCCCAGGTGACAGATAGGGGAATGGCCAGAGGACTAGAGGCCCTGTCCGGGAAGCCAATGTGGCATTACGGACGGGGTCGCCGGTCTCCTGGTCACTGGAAGAAATAAGTGGGGTGAGGGGAACTGAAACTCCCCAAAAGCCTTTGCAAAACACGCCACCGTGGACAAGCCTACCCAAGCTAAGGTGTAAGGAATCGTGCCGACAGCTGAATTGCCGCAGGGTGATATGCGATCACGAACTATCCCCTTGAAGAACTGGGCGAAACCTCATTGTAATCAGCCTATCTCTGGTAATGCGGGGTTCAGCCAGAGGTGACCAACTCTTTCCTTGCTACTCGTGGGAACACACATGAATTAAACAAAAGAAACAACAAGAACAAAAACCATTCCCGAAGCTGGACAGAAGTGCTCACCCCAGTCTGAGGCGGTGGCTGGGGATGAACAGAAATATCCACCCCAATCTTCCGCTTGGAATGAGGCTGGACATAGTAGATCACCTCCAACAGCAAGGACACTTCCTGCGGCGGGCGCCAAGAGCTCCGCCTTGAATAAAGGCAAGGAACCAGCTGCCCCTGTAGAAAAGCTCCCTCACCAAAGCTCTCTCGTAGTGGCGAAGGCCACTGTGAGAGACCTCAAGGTTGCCAAAGAGAGTGTGTGTTCGGCGAGTCTTGGCCTACACCTGCCAATATAAAGGAGATGTTTCTTAGTGACCTGTCCACCTTCCTGGAAAGGACAGGATGGACGATGACCTAGGAGGACAACTCCTCGGAAGGATGTACAGTGGGTCACATGTGGCCTAAGTGATGTGAGTCTACACTCACCCACTCTACTATACAGATATCAGAGAGAGAGAGAGAGATACATACGTGTAGAAATTGTGGAGGTTTATATATTTTATTCGAAAAATTGTTTCAGGAAGTAATCTATCGTCGAAATGACCTTCCAGATTTTTAAACAAACACCTCCCATTGAGTATGTATGTACCTATCATGACTATTTTCCAAATGAAAGTTGTTTCATTTCTTTTTCCTGACTCTCATTATTTTGTATGTTTCTACTGTCGAATGAAAAAAAAGTGTGCTTTATACAGGATAGAATAGTTCATCATTCATTGAGACTACGGATAGATATTAAAAATTAATTTGTAGCAATGAGTCATGAAGAAATTATCAGTTATCATGCTCACCTGAAAAGTGTACAATTCAATATGTAACCGTTTGCTCTGCAAACGGTTACACACATTGACTTATTTATTCGGAATTCAATATATTTATATCCGTCTTTGAATATGTCTGTATTAATGCAAGCGTGCTAGCCAAAACGAGAAATACATTAACGACATTATTTAAGCTAGTAGGGTTCAATATATAAAATCATTACGAAAAACTTGATGAAACATATTCCATTTGAAACGGATATGACAAGAAAACAGTTTATCAATACTGTTTCAACCTTTTTTAGGTAGCCTTTCCAAAGCATTAGGTTTTGTAGAACTCATGGATACGATCATTTCGAGATGTTTCGGATCTAAATACAAGCAAAACGAAACTAACAGATCGAAATAATTGAACATTGTCAATTATTGAGTTTCCTAATGAGATATAGATATTCATTTAAGTTTCCTTTACTCACACAAAAATTGGAAATTAATTTTTTTGCGCGACATTGCAAATCTTCGCAAATAACCGGTAAAATTTATCGTTGAAATTGACGTCCTGGACGCGACCTAGGAGAGATTTCCATTAGTGAATTTTGTTCAACTAGAATTTCCGAACTTCGAAAACGAAACATCGATTTTTTCATTTTTGCACCCGTCAAATGTCTCCCAAAAAAGTATGTTAGTTTTGGAACGTGTTTTTGAAAATAATAATCCTAGCTCAAACAGGAGCCGTTTTTTTTTAAATTCGTCACCGCTTCATTCATGATCATAATATAAAACATATTTATGATGGTGACAGCTAAGCTTATAAATGATACAAGGGATTTAAGCGGAGTTTTAATAATTCGTTTGGAATGAAAATAGTATTACGCCGGAGTCGTGCTTTACAGCGCCATCGATTTCACTGGTGATTAATCTGCCCATTGAATTTTTAATCAAAAGTTCAAGTACACAGTAATTTGCATGTGAAGTTTCGAAAATTAATTCTGAAAATAGAGTCAGCGGTGAAGTTCTATATAGTGCATTCATAAACACGACTTCATTGGTGGTTTTTAATTTTTTTGTCCTCCCAAAAATACACAATTTCATAGTAATCTTTCATGAGTATACCCGGATTTTTCTGTGATGAAAAAATCAGAATTGAACCGTTGATAAAAATTGTTTCTTAGAGTTTTGAGTTAATTTTTAAATCCGTATTTGTTACCACCACGATCATTGAATGCCAAACTCTGCTCATTTGATAAAATTATTTTAATTCATGACAATATTTTGTAGTAGTTAATGAATTGTGTTTTTCGCTTTCGTCAATTTTATAACACGATTACTTGGAGTTTTTTATTGACTCTGGCGAAACTCAGATATAACTGAAAGTAAACGGTTATTTCAGTTGAAAAATTATTCAGTAATAGTAAAAGCAGGCAGCTGTTTAATATTAATGTGTAGCTGAACTTGAAGGGTATAGTTTCTCTCTGTTCACTTGAATTATACATATAGTGGTGAGTAACTTTACTGAAATTTGTGGGAGAATACAAAAGATTTATTCAATTCGAAGTGATTCTAGTCTTCTATTAGGCTTGTGTCACTCAATATTCAGGGTTATTATCAGTCAAATCAAAATAAGTCTACAGACTGTATCATAGGTACAAATATACCAATTATATATTTCACTGTCACCTGAATATTTCGAATTCAATTAGGAATTTTACTCTCACATTCATTACAACTTAACAACATTTTTATCATCTATTATCAAGTTTGATTTTCCGTTTTTTGTTGCTTCGACCAAGACAAGTTTTGACTATAATACCAAATCAATAAATCTGCAAGTTAGTATTAGGCCGGTGACATACTTCACGATTTCCGAGCGGTTTTTCCCAGCGCGGTTTCCGAGCGGAAATTGCTGAGTAAAAATCTCTACAGTGAGTACCCGGAAATCGTGGACACTGTCACCCGCAATTTCTGGGCGATTTCCCGGCAGTCCGGATTTCTGACTGGAGGCGGAATATCTTCTTGTTGTCGTCTACTATCGTTCGCACCTTCAAAGCAACCACTATGAAGTCTGCTGCTTCTGCGATATTTCACCATCGAATGATGTTATCCATTTGCACTTTAAAAGCAGATGGCATTCTTGCTGGAAAACGCTACCCAAAGAGGTAAGACGTTCACCCATACCACCAATAATGGAAATGGAAATGTTTTCTACAAAAAAATCAGAGAACATGCAGACAAGTTTTTCACCTATTACCGAATGTCCGTAAAGTCGTTCGATAAACTTGTGGCAATTGTTGGACCTCTGCTACAGAAAAATTGCACCATGGGAACAAAATGTATACTTGTAGCACATACCCGTTTTTTCCCATGAACAAGAGTGATTGTCTACGCTACAAAATGAAGTTTTCACCTCCGTACTCGAATCGCAACTGAAAAAACCTTTCGGAAATAGCCAATACTGTCAGCTCCCATTCGTTTACCTAGGTTCTCCCTCTACTTGGTAGCCCTTGCCAACGTATAGAAGTTTACGTCAATCACAAACACTGTCATGTTCCATTCAAATGCAGGGGTTGGCATAAAAATGAGAAATCGCTCGGAAACCGCGCTGGATAAAATCGCTCGGAAATCGCGAAGTATGTTACCGGCCTTAGAGAGAGAGAGAGAGAAAAAATTGTCCATATTCAATTAGTTCCCCAAACTTTCATTTTATCGAAACGTAATCATCGCTGAACAAAACCCTCATCACTGTGAAACAACCTGTATATTCGTATAACCACAAATCGGTTCGCTGCTTCAGAATGAAAATAGTTCATAATCATATTCAATGTACAATTCTCATTCAGTATCTTCTACATATTTATGAAAAGTCAAAAGTTCACTCAAACAAGAATACGTCCATGTTATGTCGGCTGCAGCTATGGAAGGACGAATATTCTATATCTCATATGCAGGACCGGTTGAGGCGGTAGCTTCCGGTGACAAAATATTCAAGGTTTACATCGTAACAAGTTCGCTATCTGTGTATGATGCTGAAATAATTTTCAATTCAATGTTCAAATTGATGAATTTTGGAATCTTTGGCACTCAATTAAATATTTCAAATCAGTTGTGGGTCTTTATGCATTAATTGGTATACAAAGTGAAGTATTGATAATCATATTTTGTGAGCGTCAAAAAAAAGGCAATTTTGTTGCCACATTTTTGTACCAAAAAAAGAGGTTAAACCTGAGTCAGAACTAAAGGTATCACTGCAATTGTCAAATCATTGATTCCACTCAGAGAAAGAGGACATGGTAGTATATCTCAAATGGAATGAATAAAAAACACTTTTGTCTAAAAACGAGTGGTAGATTTTATTTATCCGACCGGTTTTGGGTTTGACCCCAATATCATGTAAAAAACTGAAATCTGAAGTTTGAAATATCGGTTATATTAGACTTTTCAGGTATGCTGCAAGAACAGGTATTTGAGAGACAGATAGTTGGGCGAACCAACCAACTTTTAAAATTCCATGCAGAAAATTCTGGGGGTTGTTAAACTCATACATTAAAGAGAGGAGATCTACATAAATCGAGTTGCTCGTTTAGGGGTATATGTTTCTGGTTTTAAATTGATTTGTTAATTTCCATGGCCTAGAACAAATTCATTTTTCTCCCTTTGTTACATATGTGTAGGATTTTGAGATTATATTCATTTATCTTGTGGTTTGATTCATTTAGACGAAAGTGTTTTTCATTTATTTCAATTGAGTGATCATGAATAACCATAAAGTAAAAAAATCATCAATCACACATTTTTGGTAGTATGATGACGAAATATTTCCTGAAATGAATGTCCTTTTTGGAACTCGAACTTTATTGATTTGGAGTAATACAAATGAAGCAACCAGCCATAAATATGCAGGTCACCCTTATGGTTTCACTTAATAACATTATTTTTGTTGAAAAATAGAAATTGTTCGACAAACTTTGTGGTATTGTGATATGACTTTCGTTAGTAATTTGCCATCATATTCAATGTACAATTCCTTATTCTTCATTTTCATTTGAATGAGGAAGCAAAATTTCATCCAAACAAGAATGCGTCAATAATACGTTGGCTGAATCTATGCTGAGCCGGACACGCATTATGTCATTACAGGATCGATTGAGGCGTTAACTTTAGGTCACAAAATATCACAGTTCTCTCGTCAGAAGAGCCATAGCACACCTTGTAATTTTCGAAACATCATAAGCACTATATTTTCCATTTGGAGTAGAAGTAATAATTCATACTTTTCAATTTCCCAAAATGGAAAATAAATTCGAACTGGGAATGGAGGTCAAACTCGAGTACCAGTCAGTAGTTTGACCTGAAGATACAATTGCAATTGTGAAAGAAATGTGTTTCAGCGGAAGAAAAATGAGGACAAAAAAAGCTTTTTTGCTTTGCAATTATCTATTGAAGCAGAAAAAGTGAGTAAATTTCGTAAAGGAAGAAAACACGGTGCTTTTATACTTTTTGTGGAGTTTTGTTATCTTCGAATTATCTTCAAGATTGAGTGAGTATCATCAAATATCCTTCCTACACATTAGAATTGTTTAGTTTTTTGTTGTCAATCGATTCTCTGATGTTGTAAATTTCTAAATTCCGATTGTAACGCTAGTCACAGATTTTTCATTGCAGTGAAATTTTCGTTTTTTGTTTCGAGGTCCCTTGAAAGAAACAATAGATCATTTTCAAGTTTTGATACATACTATCGTTAAGACACTCGATCATTACTGATAAACGAGATTTTCGTTTTCTGTCAATCCTATGGCGTCTCTAATAGTGATTATTATGTTATCTGTATTGTTTGGAGTAGTTCATTCATTGTCATGATGACTCTTCTGTGAACCAAAATATTATTTAGATCCTTTTTTGGAGGTTTTTATATATTATATACCATCAGGTTGGCCATTTGCTGTTCCATTCAGTGTATTTATGTGTATGGCTTGTCAGCTTGCTGGAAGAACGTTACCTACAAGTGGCCGTCGATGACTCTGGAATACTTTTACCATCAATGCTGGTGTTCCCCAAGGATGCATATTGTCACGAAATCTCTTTTTGATGTATATCTACAATTTATCGAAAAAAAAACAAAAATCCAATATATTGCTTTGCTGACGACAGCACACTTGTCTCGTCATTCCATTTGGATTTCAGGAAATCAGCTGCGAATGCATATCTTCAGCGGCAGCAGAATGTTGCATATCTTAATGAGGATCTGGAGGTGATTTCGAATTGGGATGAAAGTGAATAGGTTCGATTCAATGCTAGAAATAGTCTGGAACATCGAAGGAAATGTAAGGGATTTGTTTCTTTTTTATAGATACTTTCACGAGATGTGTTTGAGTGACTTGTCACTTCAGATTCCACCAAGAGCGGTACATACCATAAACACACGACGGACTGTGGCTGCTCATCGTTGTGGGGTTCAACTCAGTAAACCTCGAACTTCACTGTTCAAAAACACTTTCATTTGGAGAACAGCGATTATGTGGAATAAACTTCCTGACAACGTTTTTCCAAATGAATTTGATCTCTAGCGAATCAAATCCAACGTAAATCCCTTCTTTCGCTCTCAGAGAGGCTCAAAGATTCTCTTTTATTGCTTGTGCTCTGTTCTTGAAAAATCTAATCTATCAAATAACCAAACTTCCAAATCATCATATAAACCGGTCCTGTTCATACAATGGAAAACAATATCACGCTCGTTGCGCAAATGTTTTTTGACGGGTAATATCATATGATGTGCCATATCCTTGTCGGTAATATTATTCAAAACGTAGCTGAAGCATTCTACACGGTATGTGCTCCCGTTTTTATGTTCCAACAACGGGATGTCAACTCTTTGTCCCGGGGATGTTCCACATTAATTAATCGGGAGACCACACCTCTCTCCCCGGTAGGAGAATGAGATGTTGTAATTGTTAAATACGGCGAGAGCGTCACTCAGATATCAGCGCAAACTTAATTTAAAAGTTTTCAGCGGAAAGTGTTGACAGGTTCTTAGGAGTTATGACTTTCGGAGGACTACTCACTGAAGGGTTGTTCACTCCAGACGGAGCTTTGGGTTTCACTTTTTCATAATTCGCTGGGGGATAAAGATAATTTCATTCTACTCGGTGGACAAGAGTTACAACTTTGCAGATTGGTGCTCTTTTTACATTTCAGAAGAGACAACGATAACTGAGAGTTCTTCAACAAAAAAATCATTATTGAATGACTGATGACGACAAAATTGGAAACAAAGGGTACTTCTGGAAGTGACGAATACATTATATGGAATCACCAATGGAAATTATCAGTTATAACGATAATTTTCAAGGCTGAAGATATGAAGTGTTCACTAAATAACATAATATCTCACCAAACCAATTGGTGTAAAATCGGACCGGTAGACTAAGTGCATCCAGAAGTGAGAGCTCTGCGGTTTCGCCGCAAAAGCCCCAACAATTTTTTTAAACATTTCTACGAGGAGGCTATACAACCAACTTGATAACTTTATGAAGGTAGGAACATAAACCACATTTACCCGGAGACGGAGAACGTCATACCAACTTTCATGAAACTGAAACGGTCTTTCAAATCAGCTCAGGCAAATCGAATTTATTCGATAAGTGAAAGAGCCTTCCACCGTGAACGAATTCACCATACACGGGTCAGATAGCGAAGATGGACAATGCCTTGCTGAAATCACACCTAGAGCGTGGCAACCGAATGAAACCTGAAGACTGAAACAAACTTGATGGCATATCGTACTTAAAAGTAGGAAATGAACGGGACATAGTGAGCAAAATCCACTAAGTGAAGGCCTAGAGGTTCAGCAGCCCCACATGTTCAGAGTTGTCATGAACCAAACAGACCAGGTTCTCACTGAAGACAAAACTTCAGTTTTAGCAGGAGGCGGTGATTTTGCGATCATGCCGTGCCAGGTACCAAACGAGGAAATCATCTCTAGTACGAAAAC
This sequence comes from Leptinotarsa decemlineata, assembly GCF_025532065.1. Taxonomy (NCBI): domain Eukaryota; kingdom Metazoa; phylum Arthropoda; class Insecta; order Coleoptera; family Chrysomelidae; genus Leptinotarsa; species Leptinotarsa decemlineata. Next base: position 29,996,683 of record NW_027412688.1, read on the forward strand.
AGCAATCAGGAATCTACCGGATGATGAAGTGGAAGAAATCAGGATTGTGATAACAAACATTCTGAGCTGAACACGACTACCAAAATGCAACATCCCAAAAAGAGAGATTGCAGCTCTGAAAAGCTTGAACGCTGATGATGGTATCACGATTATTACAGCAGACAAGGGAAATGCTACGGTGATTCTACCGCAAACTCAAACGAGACCCAGCAGAAACAAGGTTGAGGAACGTTAAAAAAGCATTAAAACTTTCTTGCTGTCAAAAACCATTGTCAGAACTGGAGCCGTTCCACCCAAACTCTACGATTTTCCGAAAGTACACGAAAGTAACATGCCTCTGAGACCAATAGTCAGTGCCCTAGGCTCACCGACCTACCACCTGGCGAAGAATCTAGCTTTACTCATCCAGCCTCATGAGGAAAAGACAAACTCCTACGTCAATGAATGGACAGACTTCGTTGATGAAACTGGAGACTTAACTCTAGAGCCGACGAATATTCTGATCAGCTTCCATGTTGTGTCCTTATTTACCAATGTCCCACTGAAAGACTCTCTGAGGGGGCTAGCCTACTTGTTTTCGAGTAATATTGTCGGATTTTCCAGAGCATATCTCACGAGAGTTACTTTCAATGGAGGGAAACTTCTATGAACAACTAGATGGCGTGGCGATAGGAAGTGCACGCAGCCCAGTCATAGCCAATTACTTCATTGAACAATTTGAATAGAAAGCAATCAACACCTTTGAATTAAAATCGTCCTTGTGGCAACGTTACGTGGATGACATTTTCGTCATCTGAAAACATGAAAGGCACGCTCTGAACATTGGACATGTGTCTGTATGAATAATTATCCTGTAGAAATGTTGATGAACTCCTGGAACATGAGGTTAGAGGTCCGACAACTGATTCATCTGGAAAGGTTGGTGGTATGCAACTGATGATTCGCCTGCAGTGATAACGAACGTTATGAGTGGGCAAACGATATAACGGACAAGATCTGAATCATAAAAAAACCTTCATATTCAATTCAGTATATTGTAAAATGGACCTCTAGCGGGTTGGCTGAACGAATCCTGGAATAACAAGGATGAATCGAAAATTATAAAATGACTTTTCGTCATTACACCCGTTTGTTACTCTCACAAAGTTCACATCTGTCAAAAAGTATGGATCCTATAGAATATTGAATCGTTGGGTTGACTACTTCTTTCCAGGCGTAACTGATGGGTTGGCATACATATACATGTGAGTCCTCTTGAAATAAACATCTCTTCAATCAGTGGATATATCAAAATGAGGGCTGCTTCATTGCAAACACGATGATATCAGTTCCTCTGTAAAAAACTGTCCTGATCATTAGTAACAGTGATAACATCCGAGGTTAGATCTTCATCTCAGAGGAAACCATAACACAACTAATGATGTACTGTTTGGATCCTTTGGTGTAGTAATGAATATTACTGGAGTTTTTCGCATCACCAAATCGTTATTTTCAACACCCCAACACGTGTTTCGATCACCAAGTGATCATCTTCAAGAAGAAGATAAAACAGTTTAATCTTCCTCTTGAAGATGATCACTTGGTGATCGAAACACGTGTCGAAGTGTTGAAAATAACGATTTGAGGTTGGGAAAAAAACTCCAGTAATTTTCATAATACAACTGTGTTCAAGATGATAATGTAAGATATAAACAGCAATTTTAACGGAAAAAAATAGAAACGGCTGCAAAAAATCATTACAAATTGAACCAATTTTGCTGAAGATTCCATTGGCAGTATGAATTTTTCTTCATTGCATTCAATTGGAGTTTTTTATACTCGCAAATGCTTTGAGAGGCTTTAAGTGTGAAACCATAGTATGATGTGAATGAATGATTAACGAAACAAAGTCCTACGATGCTTTGGGAGGGTTAGTAGAAATTGAGAACCTAAATTCAGAAGGTGCTCTTTCGTTCCAGATTTTGGTTTTATTATTTAAGGTTTTCTGTTTTGGTAATTCCGTGGAGAGTGTTGCATGCAAAAAATCATTCTTTTTTTTATTTTCAACAGATTTTGTTTTTCTCAGAACATCAACTTGCCATATTGAATGATACGACTGTAAATTCCATGGCAGCCTTTTTTATGAAAGAAACTGTGGAGATTGGAATCTTCCAAACTTGAAATTCAATTCAGAGTCAGTTCATCAAAATGTATTCGTACTAATCAACTGGTCTGGAGATTTTTCCATATCACAAATAATTAACAGTTTTTCATTGAGTATATCACACCAGAAACAGTTTCGAGACGTAAACCAAAGTCCATGTTTCATTCTATTACACTGTGACAGAAACAACTATTGATTTTGAATTCCATCAATAATTTCCCGAGCGATAGACCATGTCTTTAATCAAATATTCCATTGGATCGTCGCTCATGAGCCCGGATGGCGCTGTGTTCCAGATTTTTGACTCGGGGAATGAATAAATCAGTTATGGCGCGTACCTCAGTCCTTGTATTTTGTGACAGGTTCATGCTCTGCCGATACAGTTCCGGTCTAACGGTGTAGAACGGAGGTGGTTCACAATAACGCGCCGCTCCATATAGGAAATACATTTATACATACCCAAGGGGTGACTTTGAAATATTGGATATTCCAGAGTAGTTTACTAACTTTCCCACAGATGATGAACTAGTTAATTGATCCTATTCGAACTTAGTGAATCGTAATAATCATTCTGCCAGATATAAGCGACATACAGTCATGATATGAATTTCCCCACTCGAAAACTCTATGAATTATTTTTCAAATTGATCGGCTCAGCATTGAAATTTTTATATTTGATGATTCCGATGGGCTTCATTCCGAAGCCTAAACTTGTGTAGTTAGCATGGCCTCGAGTCATATTCAAAATGGGATCACAAGGATTTTCGATGTGGCTACTTCGATTTTTGGGTTTCTGCTATTTGAGGCTTACTGCGCTCATTTCCCATCATGAAAAACATAACATTCATTTCAGCAATCTTGTGCCCTGTATCAGTTCCTACAGATCCCTTGCTGGATGTATGTCGTATTTTCCGGTCATAAATTGAGTTCTCTACGAACTGTTTCCTCCTGTGATTTAGCGCCACATTTACATACACTATGACTAGCTGTATCTGTTCCTTTGTCGCATTAGAGTTAAGGTCCCCGTTGCACACCACTTTTTTGTTCAGGTGGCCCTGTAACAGTTCTAAGCTGATCTCTGCTTCATTGAAAAAATCCCTCTTTGCACCTTTGGAAGTGATACTTCATGATTTCTCAGCTAGCACAAGTCTCGATTTTGGAGGCTTGTCAACAATCATGTTGCGACTCCACTCTGAAGTGAGTTCATTCCGAATCGTTCATTGAATTGAATTGATGATATTGTTGAATGAAAAATATGAACGACATATCCCAACAAAAGATTGGATTCTGAAACTTTCAAAAAAGTTCACCAAAGTTGATTAGTTCAATTTTACCGAATTGAATGTGTTTTTTTAAATTTTTCGTTTACGGCATGGAGTGGTTAATACAACAAACAGAATCACATCATTAAATTTTCGTAATACCCAGCAATTTAATCACCAATGTCATCAACATAATCCAAATAAATTATTGATTAGATTTATAATGAAATCGAACTTTGTCAAATTAGTCCAAATTATGTTTTATATCAGTTTACAATATGCGCCGGTCGCGATATGATTATTAATAAACATCAGTTGGTCAGGAAACAGAAATATTAGTTATACTGAAATAATCGGTCTGAACAATTTTCTGTTGTTCATATTTAACAGGTCATGCTTTGCAGGACGCAGATCGTAAACAAAGTATCAGCTGTAATTATTCCATGGATTCGTTGATTCAACTCAATAATTTTTGATATATATTTCATTTGATTTTTGAGGGAGAAATGTTATAGCTTCGTACTTCTCCATCATCTTAAAAAATATGGAAGTCTTCCATAAAAAGGTATAAAACAATTATTATTAGAATAAACTATTTGCAAAGATTTGTAGATCATGCAAATGAGTTTTTTAAGGACAGAACACAAGCGCTACAGAAAAATCCTTAAGGCGCTCAAAGCGGTGCTTGTACGAAAGTAGCTATTTACATTTGGATTTGAATCGCTGGAGATCAAACCCATTTGGAAAAACGTACTCATGAAGTTGATTCCACATAAACGCAGTTCTCCAAATTAAATAGTTCTTGGATAGTGAAGTGAAGTTTGAGTTGAATCTCAAAACGATGAGAAGCCACAGTCCGTCGCGTATTTCTGGGGAAATCAAATGTGCTAAGTCACTTGAACACTTCTCCTGAATGTATCTATAGCAGAGAGACAAGTCTCCAACTTTTTTTCGATTTTCCAGGCTATCAAGGTTGCACGCGATGTTCGCGTCTCCAATAGGCGGATGGCTACTCTCTAGATGGAATCCAAAAACTTCAGGTTATGTTTGGTGGCGGATCACCTTACATGAGAACAATAGTCCAAAGAAGGTCTGATCTGTGCTAAATGAAGCAACAACAGCTGCTGAGGTGTGTACCGTTTTCTGAATCGGAACAGTGTTCCAAACTTTTGCAATTCCAGCGACGTGATTGTGCCATGTTGTGTTGACGTGACATGTTGGTGTCCATTTCAACATCCAACAAACTCATCGGAACAGAAAGCGAAATTGGGGAAAACCGATGCCTGGGTTTTTGTGGCATTGGATTGAACCTGGTTACTTTCAGCCCAATTTGAAATCACTTCCAGATCCTTATTAAGATATGCAATCTCCCGCTTTCGGTGAAGATGTGCCTCCGTAGCCGATGTCCTGGAATCCACCTAGAATGACGAGACAAGTGTGCTGTCGTCAGCAAAGCAATATATTGGATTTTTGTTTTTTTTTTTCAATAAGTTGTTGATATACAACAAAAAGAGGGTTGGAGACAATATGGATTCTTGGGGAACACCAGCGTTGATGGTGGAAGTTTTCGGGAGGGAACGTTATTTCAATAAGCTGAAGAGCCATACCCAAAAATGATCTGACAAGCCATAGCATCAAAGTTTGGCCAGCAAACCCTCATGCTACACATTGTCGAAGGCCTTAGAAATATCCAGTGCAACAGCTCTTGATTCTCCATGTTATTCGATTGCGTTATTCCAAATATGGGTGACATACGATAGATGGTCGTCAGTTAATTGTTGTTTCCAAAAGCCATATTGATGATCGCTCAATATATTGAAGCCTTCTGAATATTTGAGGATTTGGTGGTTTACGACTTTCTCTATATTTTTGATATCACTGATAGCAAAGCGAGTGGTCTAGAGTCAATTGGAATATTTTTGCCCTTATTGGGAATAGCCTGGACGTGAGCCATATCTGTTTAAAAAAAAATCTGTTTTTCCGTTAATCAGCTGTCGCCCCCATACGAACGACAACTCTCAGAAGTTGAGAAACTTGTGCGAGCTAAGGACTAACGAGGTCTTACCTTTTAACGTGTGATTCCTAACACGGTTGCAGAAGCATCCCCCCTTCAACCAGATAAACTCTCTCGAGAAAAATATCTGGTCGAGGCGGGAATCGAACCCATGATCTTCCGATCGTGAGTCGGGCGCACTACCACCGCGTCCAATTCCACAACTACAATATTCCAACAAGAATGAAAACACCCCTGTCTTGTGAAAGTCTTCAAAATACTGGTGCGAGTTCATTTGCGCACTTCTTGAATAACTTTCAGACACGAACTGAAACAAAAAGCAATCCCGGAATGACTACTTTCATATGAATATTGAATTACACGAAAAAAATACTCTCGAAACAACCACTTCTATATGAACATTGAATTATATAAAAAACGCTTTTTACTATCTAGTTTGTATTCCAAACATTCGTGATGAGATTGTATCAAATATCATTCTCTGGATTACTACAATGAATACACGATGTTATGTAATAACTGTCCGATATTCTACAGGAAGATTCCTCAGTTACTTACAAGATAAAAATTTCATATAAGCCTGGGTCCCCAAGGCCTTCATTTTAGAGATACAGGATGCTGAAAATTCATTTTCATTTTGGTTTTTCGTGAATGAATTTTGAAATTATGTAGATATTTGAACGAAAATCATTATTCAAGGACTTTTCAATATGATAAAATTCATATTTTTCAAATGATGTTTTTTGTGGAGGACTCAATATTTCATATCTAGTGTTTATACTCGTGTCAAAAGAAATTTAAACTATCACTCATTGAGGTGAAATTTTTAAAGTGAATACAGATTTCAAAATCGAAAAAGAATTGTTCAGAAGAAAAATCGATTTTTCTATCATTTTTACGTTTTTTTTTGGTTTCTACTTTTCCGATCAATAAAAACATAGATACGTAGAAAACCAATTTTAACTTGTGCATGCATGTTGAAAATAACAAAGAAATAGTTGGTGTCGGATGGATCAGGAGTGAATTATTTGTCTTCATGTTCGACGTTATACATATGTCAAACTGGAAGAACATTTAAAGAACGCATAATAAACATAGAACAGCTTCCAGAATGGGAGAATGAACTCAACGCATTGAAATCAATGAGTACAAAAATTCCCAATATCTTAACGATCAAATTGAGTACTAAAGCTCCTCGTTATACTTACCAGGTGATTATGCTCTGTCGCTCTAGGATGATCAATATGTCTGTATTTACCTGTGTCAACTTGTCGATAAAATAATTGTACCTAATCCCTTTTTACTGACAATTGAAAACAGATTAAAATCAATTGTATAACTTTCGTATAGCGAAACGAAATTAATCTCTTCAGTGAGTTTTGAAACGTAATGAGTCATTTGGTCTGTTCTGAAACGTTGATATGCCCAGACACATCTGTCACCTGGACCCATATCTGCTCCGTATGGTGCCCTGGACTTGCACCGTTGGCTTCATATGATAAACACGCACTACCCCTACATAAAGTAGGTAGAACAGTTGGCACAACAGTCAAATTAAATATTCCGGAATAAGCCCACCGCATCGTTAATGAATTCAAACAACTTATCTCTTTCACGGTTTCCGGAATAAGTTAGGGCGCCCCACCCAGACTGACAGAATTCTGTACATGTACCGATTGTAATTCCGCAGCTTCTTTGCCTAATTTATAGACCATGTTCTAATTATACGTTCGGAAAGTCTTGGAGCTCAGAGAAGTCACTAATTATTCCTAGCTCTTTATTCAATTTTACTACAAGGGCCTTATAAATCCGAAAGGAACGAAACGCGATTCTAATCGTGAATTTGTATGAGCAGGAGCGGTTTGGAACCTGTTTTCAGTTGCAAATATAAGACTGCTTCATTTCAGCTCAGAAAAAAAGTAACGACACAAAAAATTCTAATAAGATAATGAATGTCTGTGAGCTTTTTCTTAAGTTATATTTGAATCCGTTCAATCCGTTGATCAATGATTATATATACAAAATTGATTCGCTATACAATAGATTGAGTGTTGCGATATTCATAAAATTCTTTATGATGACACTCATACAATAAACTGTGTCAATGAGTTTGAAATGTCTTCAGTTCAATGACCATCATCTGAAGGAACAATTCGTTCAAGCCAGTCTCAACTCTCTACACTGTAGGTTAATGGACTGAAACCCGTCAGAAAACAACTACTTCCCTGGCTAATACCACGAAAGGCGTTGTATTATATCTGACAGGTGTCAATGCAGGATTCTTCACTGAAGTTATTCCTGGATATGCTGTTGGCGATACGACTGCCGAAATAGATTTTCAATCATTGGAACACTCTTGCAGACCGGTTTCGGGCTGTTTGGCCACTCGTCAGTGCAAGGTAGTTTCTATCATCAACATGAACTCCATGATTTCCGATAATTGAAAATCGAATCCCTTCAGAGTATCATTCCTCGAACTAGTCTGAAGCGGACAACAAACATCAGGTTTGTCATCGCCCCATCTGCCTTTGAACGAGGTTACCATATGCGTTTGGTTCGGAGGAGATGTTTGAAGTAGATTTTACGGTTACTATCTCGAAAGGTTATAACTTCACGCTTTTTCAAACTTTCTTGACTTCGAATCGATGCATGATAGCCTCTAATTCAATGTTCATATGAAAGTAATTGTTTTTGAAGCGCTTTTCTTCGTGTGATTCAATATTTATATGGAAGTAGTTGTTTTGAGAGGGCTTTATTCTGAAAATGCTATCTATCTATAGCTTACACATTTTTTAGAAGAGTTTATTCGTTGAATGAATTGTTCTACTCCATCCTTTGGAAGCTTCCTCAATTTTCCATACTAATATTGAGGGGGAGGAAAGCAAAAACTTCATTTTCCATGAAAGGGCAGCTTGACTGTCCCCATTCACTGAAAAACATCAATTGCTCGTTTCCTGGGTTATTCTGACGCCAACAAACAGTATTCTTCAATCCAACCAGTCGCATCAATTTACTCATGAGGTCACCAATCTACCAACTTTGCCATATCTTTTCCAAACACTATGCCACGATTGATATGTGAAACCACGTGTGAAACCATAAATGATACATTCATATATTTTCACATTTCCTGTATGTTACATTTTTCATATTTTTCTGTTAGTGTGCGTGGACCATTAGAAATAAATGTATCAGTATTATTATTATAATCAAACTTGAGTGTGCTCGAGTCACCAACTCCTGCCTGTGCAACTTTCTCTAATTAATCGCACACAGCGAAAGAAATGCTTTTTCCATGATCATATTGAATGTCTCTCGAGATTGCACGGATGTTTTGAGCGTTACCTGTATTAACTTGACCAGAGAATCATAAGATTTGCATTTTTAGCGATCAAACGTTATTGTCGAAGGCACCATCTCTCTCTCTTCCTCAGTGACTCCAACGGGAAACTGTTAGCTTTGAAATCACTCAAAAGAGAAATGAGACTTGAACATTTGGCACTTCTTACTCAAGCAAACTTAGATTTATCACATTATTCGTTAACGAATTGTTATAAATGATTTCAATCCCTACTTTTGCTATGAGAGTTCGTTAATTCCTTTACTTGCCTCTTGGGTATGACTCGGTCCTGAATAAGCGGGAAATGAAATGAATATACGTAGGTTGTAGTTCCTGTGCTCACCTCTTCTCTCATTATATCTTCATACATTTAAATATATATTTATTTCCCAACAGTATGCGGTTAATGAAGAGTTTCACGTTTATTATGACTGTAATGATGAATTCCAATTTGTTCCTTGTTTCAGGCATTATTCAGGGAATTCGAGGATTCTAGTCATCTTGTTTGGTTGAACGTGTTCAAAGGCCCGCTTCTTCATTACAAATAGACGGGGAATATTTCTGTAGAAAGGTATCGAGTTGAGTTCGTCACCGGAGCCAAGGAGGATGAAAGTAGTGGTACAAAAATATTGTCAAATATGAAAATAATCATGAAATAGTTCAAATTCATTTAAGCGAATACATGAATTGAAAAATGTTCTAATCTCAACTTTATTATTCTAAAACAAAAAAACTCAGTATTCAGAATTCCATCTTTCAATATTCAAACTTCATAGATATCAGAATTGACACGATCACAGGATATAGAGACATAAAACAATCTCCAAATACGCAAACTTTGCACAAACTGAGCACCTGAGCACCTGAGATTGTACTAGTTTGATTTTAATTGGATCACCCAGTATATGTTGATATAATATGAAACTATTGTCAATAACTCTACAAAAACCCAAAATTCATCAAACTATCTGTAAATGAATATATTGAATTTTGCTGTGTAGGGTCAAGCTTATGTAAATAATTGTTTCTCGAATATATTTAGGATAGTTATTTGTAAGTTTATCTTTTTTGTTAATCAATTCCACACTATGATAAAAACACAAAGACATCATTATATTAGATAAGAAACCTATTTTATATTTGAATTATAAATGAACGATACAGGTCATGACTAACATGCATACACACATTACAGACTAGTCATTAGGAATTACGCAATTTGCATTTATTGACTCATGTTATTCTTATTTGATTGAAAACAAAGTCCTGAAGTCATTAGTAGAGCTAACTACATTATTCAGTGGAATTTTCATTATTCATTGTATAATTCAGAAATGTCTTAATGCATAAATAATATAAAGTATTTTTCACATACAACTTAAATCAACTACAATGTGAGATTCAAAACTCTACTTCTCCAAAATTCGGACAAACTCATATTCTTCGACAGATATACAAGGCGTTCTGAAATGTGTCAATGTCGTTGATTGACTTCCGAAACATTCGGATATCAGTCTGTTGTAGTTTCTATACTATCGATATCTGTCTTCAAGACGACTAGCAGAGTTTGATAAATTTCCGACAAGCTTTTTGGAATATGTGTGCTGAATATGTGCTAAGTTTTTGAGCTCTCGTCTATTAACATAGCAATCAACTCCATATTCACCGTTTTATTTCAGAATGTATTCGAACAATTGGAATTGTGGAATTGGCCGCGGTGGTAGTGCGTCCGACTCACGATCGGAAAGTCGTGTGTTCGATTCCCGCTTCGACCAGATATTTTTCTCGAGAGAATTTATCAGGTTGAAGCTGGAATGATTCTGCAACCGTGTTAGGAATCACACGTTTGAAGGTAAGACCTCGTTAGTCCTCAGCTCGCACAAGTTTCTCAACTTCTGAGAGTTGTCGTTCGTATGGGGGCGGCAGCTGATTAACGGAAAAACATATTTTAAACATATATTTTTCTTAATTCTGAACCTGTGGTCTATTTCTGATGAAATCTCTATGTTCATTTCATGATGGTATTGAATTATCACCAACACAACTCTCACTACAAAAATAAGGTATCTTATGAATGCAACTGTTTGTTTTTTCTCTGTGTTACTGAGTTTTGTATGTGTGAGTGTATATCCCAGTGTATTTTTTTATTGTAGTTATATAGTAAATGAATCAGAAATGCACAGAAATTGAGAAAAATTTCCCCGTCTATAACACTGATTCTAAGTGAACGTGAATGCTGTTGAAACAAGAGTGTAATTGCTATTTTGTCACGTTCTGCGTATTCGTTTGAACACAAAATCGTCACCTCTTTGAAATGATTATGACGTTTCCATGGCGATATTGAATGAAAAATGTCTTGAGGTGGAGATGGTGAAAAGTTACCATTGTTTCCAATATCGTTATTATTCTACTTCTACATGGTAAAAAATATACATCATGAAATAGGGTTACTTGAAATACTTTTGAATTTTGAATTCATATAATTTGGCAACCGTGAAAGAAGTAAAAAAGTCATTGAATTTCAAATTTTGAATCATGCTCTCAATTGGGTCTTGCAATAGTTATTTGAATCATGTTGGTAGGTATGCATAGTAACCTCAGCTGTGAAAAGAGATAAAAAGGCTCATTTACTAATCAAACGAAGTACCTCCCAGACAAATAAAATTTGGCCCATTCTCAAAAATGTGATGAGCTTTGGACAAAATAGTACATATTTACCGGAACAAATGAATGACACCGATACTATAAATGATGATGATATAATTAAATAATATAAAAATTAACCAAATTCAAAATAACCAATCTGGTTTTAGGCCAGGTCATAGCTACACTTCGGCCCTTCTAAAAATTACAGTCGGCATAATTGATGCTAATGATGAAGGAAAAGTATTTGTTTTGATATTACTAGATTATTCTAAGGCATTTGATACTCTCAATCACAGAATAATTTAAGCCTTTTTCAACTTCGTAGGGATCAGCAGAAATGTTTCCAAACTACTATCCTGCTATTTAAACAACAGAACTCAGTACTGTATGGTGCTAATTTTTTTAAAATTATTAAAGGAGTACCAAAATGATTAGTATTGAAGCCCCTACTCTTCAGTCTATATACTTGCAATTTTCCTTAGTCCTTCCCATCATGCATGCAGCACTATTATGCTGATGATATACAATTATATTTGTCATTCAAACCTGAAGAATACTCTCAGGCTATTAGTGCTTCAAATTTTTTTCTATATAATCTCGAGCAATTTTCTAATAATCATTGCTTTTGTTTTTGATGGAAAGAATGCAAGAAAAAAATTTATTGCAAACTACTTTGATATAATTCACATTGGATGGGGTCCTTTAACACTTTCTGATAAAGTTAAGAATCTAGCTTTGTGGGTTGACCAAGATACTGTAATCACAAACTGATTTATCAAAATGGACAGTTATTCAATAAAAGAATTTAAAGTTTACTATGTAACTCTTAAGTGTTATCCAGGTTGAATTTCTGAGATGTTGTATAAACTGCATTTATATCAAACGAATTCAAAAGCTCCAAAATAGTTGCTTGGGGTTAATCCATGGTATCGAAAAATATGATAGGATTTCATACACACAGCTCGTTTTCCTTATTTTTGACTGCTCGACTTTCACCTTCCAGCGGGTGTGACAATCACTTCTATAGACAACCATAAAAATTTCATTTAAAAGCGCTCGACCTACTTTTCTTAGTCTTCCAATTCTCCAATTCCGCTATATATCTCACTTTTCAGCTGATATAAAAATCAAGGGAGTTCAAATCAGGTGACCTGAAGACCATTCAATCCCTTTCTTTCTATTCAATATGGTGAAAAATTTTGATTTGAATCAATAGAATGATCAAGTTTATTTTCTGTTTCAACGGTACTTATGCCTCAATTCTTTCTGTTGGAATGAACATTTTCCTTAGCAATGGATTGAAAGAAAAAACGCATTGAATGACTTTCCAATGTCACTAGATTCGTTTTGGCAGGTGGTATCGGTTCAAAAATTTGATACAATGAGCAGTAGGTAGGAGCATTTTTTGTTCAATTATTCAACTGTAGAATGAAAGTTTTCATTGAATGTTCAAATTTCTTACCAGGTTACACTTGTTGTGGTAATCATCAGTTTCGAATTCAGCAACTCACCTGAAAAAAATATATCATTAGCGAAATATTTTTCCAAGTAGGGCAAAGAATTTTTTTAAAGTAATCATAATATTTGTAATGATGTTTCAGTAATAATGGTTTATGAAAGAGATTCTTATGTACAATTGATAATGTCAATTGTACATAAGATTTGTCATTTTTCAAAATTTCTTGATCACACGGGAAAACGCAACGGACTTTTGTAGAACAGGTGAAGTACATTTAATCAAACAATCGGATGGTGGACCCTTTCATGCTGATTTAGCTGATATAATAATAATAATAATAATAATAATAATAATAATGATAATAATAATAATATCGAATCTCACGACTCTGAACGAGGTGACTACAACTCTGTCACCGAGTTGGAACCCGTTCAGCAAAAAGCTCAGATAAAAGCCGCAGAGATCACCTTACTTCTGCGGAGACACAGGGATAAGCCAATGCATGGGGTCTTCTTCAATAACATTGAAGACCTTGGCTTATCAAAGCGCCTGACGTTCGCTTTTCTCAGGTCGAGTGGGCTGAAGTCGGAAACTGAGGGGTTCATCATGGCTTGCCAGGATGGTGTCTTCAACACCTTAGTCTACCGCAGTCGCGTGATGGGTATAGAGGTTCCTGACACAAGGTGCAGGGCCTGCCGCGAGGCGCCTGAGACCCTAATGCACTTGCTATCAGCATGTCCAGCATATGCGGTCTCGGCCTATATCCATCGACATAACGCGGCCCTAAGAGTGCTATATTACCATCTACGGCACTCTTACGGTATTGACGAGACACCGGTGTTGCCCTACGCTCCGGGGGATATTGAATCCGTTGTGGGGAACGAGAAGTGCCGAATTTATTGGAACTATTCGTTCCCCACCCTCAGGCTCATACAAGCTAATAAGCCTGATATAGTCCTTCTCGACCACCAGACCAAAACGATATTTGTCGTGGAGTTTTCAGCTCCTGGCGAGACGAATATCGTCAGAAAAGAGGAGGAAAAACGAATAAAATATCGAGATTTTCTCTTCGAACTCCGCAGACTCTATCCAGATCACTCTGTCAAGATGGTCGTTCTGATTGTTGGAGTCCTTGGTGGAATGATGTCTTCTCTACTCTCGAATCTAAAAATCATACCGGCTTGCCGCACTAAGGCAGAAATCTTAGCCGCACAGATGCAGAAGGCTGTCATTCTTGGCTCACTGCGTTTGCTCAGGGCACATGATTCTCGGACCCAATGATCACTTACCCCACGGTGTGGGGAGTGGTCATTGGTTGATTATGCTGGCGCGCCCTCCCGAATGTGTCGGGGCTTCGGGGGATAGGGCCTGACCAGCGCACACTACGGTGAAAAAAAAAAAAAATAATATCGAATCTCAAAATCATACCGGCTTGCCGCACTAAGGCAGAAATCTTAGCCGCACAGATGCAGAAGGCTGTCATTCTTGGCTCACTGCGTTTGCTCAGGGCACATGATTCTCGGACCCAATGATCACTTACCCCACGGTGTGGGGAGTGGTCATTGGTTGATTATGCTGGCGCGCCCTCCCGAATGTATCAGGGCTTCGGGGGATAGGGCCTGACCAGCGCACACTATGGTGAAAAAAAAAATAATAAAAAAAAAAAAAAATGAAAATAATAATAATAAATGCTTCCATTGAAAGGTTACTCAGTAAAACAGTACTAATCTAACCTAACAAATTGCAGAATTCAACGTCTGCGCATGATAAATCAAGGCAGAAATTGCTCTTCCATCCAACCAGTAGGAGATAACTTATATTAATACACTTCATTTGCTCAATGAAAACTAGAAAGAAGAAAAAAAAGAAAAGAAGAGAGAGAAGCAGAAGAAAAAGAAAGTAAAGCAGAAAAGAGAGGCAAAAAACGAATAAATGTGAATTAGATGTTTCATATGTGAAAAATCATGTCACAAACATATTCACATATTTATTGTAAAAACATATTATGTATACCTGTCAACTGATCAATGTTATGAAAGAAGAGGATCAACGTGTTTACTAATTTTGATAAAATGTTTTCTCTAAATGATTGAATTGAAAAGTTACTACTCTTTGAATGGACATCTTGAATAAATATTTATAAAATTGATTGAAGAAATGTTTCCGAATACATAAGGGATCTTCCTTCCAACTGTAAAAAGGAAACCAAATTTTATTTACAAAATAGTAATACCTAATTGAATGAATAACTTAGCGAAGAGATATTTTTCAACATTTTTCAAAGAAAAATGTTTTGAACGGCAGCTCGAATGTGCTTTCTACAGTTATTGGTCAATAGAATGATGAATAAGCAATACCGCGTCTATTGTAAATTGCATTATAGAGAAATCAATTTGGGAAACTTCATAATCTACGAGAATGAAGTACATCGACGAGAGTCGAAGGCGAGAGTTGTAAATTATTCGAGAGAGTAATGACCATTACTCGCGAGTAGAATACTATACTTTCTCTATGACATATCTAGAATATTCGAAATAAGATTCTACATCAATAATAAATCTTTCTCGGTTTTTAAGGAAACAAGTTCAATGATGGTGATTTATTCAAATCCAGTTGGTCATTCATTAGAATGTTTGAATTTTAAAGTTTAATCATTTCAATTGCTTCCAAATGATTCAGTTTCAAACCATTATTTCCTATGAGCAAAATTTCGAACTATTCGTTAAAGATATGATTTTTTCCTAAAAGGTGATTTGACTATGTTGAACTTGTTTTCTTACCAACAAAGCTCATATGATTGTCCTGGATTCGATTCCTGAATATTCTGCCAGTTTGACCAATGTATACTTTATGACACACTTTGATGTATATGCTCCTGATTTCTCAAATTTGGATGTTTTATCTTTATTATTTTCAACTAACTTTCCCAAAATATTACTTGTTTTATATGTAATTTCAATATTTCCGGTGTTTTTTCCAATATTTGTCCAAAATACGTTAAAGCTCTATAATTTCGATTATTATCTACCTTATCAATAGAAAGAACGTCTCGAACCGCTTTTGCGTAGACTTTTTTGGAAAGTATTTTGTTTATTAATTCGGCTTTAAATCTATTGTTAACCGCAATCTGCTTGATGATATCAGATGACATCAGGAAATTTGTTGGGAAAGTTAGTTAAAAATAATAAAGACAAAACATCCAAATTCTAGAAATCAGGAGTATATAAATTAAAGTGTGGAACGTGTCCTAAGGTATATATTGGTCAAACTGGCAGACCATTTAGGAATCAAATCCAGGAACATCATATGAGCTATGTAAATAAGAATACAAATTCAACATACTCAAATCATCTTCCAGAAGAAAATCATACAAAATAAAGGTTTGAAACTGGATTTGTATAGATCACCATTATTGAACTTGATTTTTAAAAACAGAGAAAGAATTATTATTGATGTAGAGGTGAGGTAATATGCTTCAGGTGATCGTAATTGAAGAGGTACCTTAGGTTAAAGTTTAGGTAATTTTTTTGGAGGTAGTCCCAATTATGGTTACCCGTAGTATATAAATATTAGTGTAAGAAACAACTTGAAGTATTCAAATCCCTTGATAAAACTACTGTGTTAGCGAAACACGTTGTGATATATATTTATCAAATAAAGTTTGTGAAGATCAAATCGTGAGGTGGAGTTTATGAAAAATTAATCAATGCTAAACCAAAAAGCAATCTGAAAAAAAATTGAAAAATATTTACTAGTTTTTCTTTTGAGTGAATGAAACAATTGGTGTGAATTGAACCCTAGGTATGTATTCAGAAAGTGAAACTGAGTGTAACACACTAGACATCTGTAATGTGGGAGAAATTGATATTTTTCTAACGTTCACCATTCAATTACAAAATGATATTAGTTTGTTGAGTTAACCAATTTTCAAACTATTTGAAGTCGAAATGAATGATAAAATCAGGCGGTGTTTTCGAAATATTCCTTCAGGTTGCTTTTTGGCGTGGAATTTTTAATTACTCTCATTCGAAATATCCTCAAAAATCAATCTTGTTGTGGAATATTCCTGAAATGAGTCAGAGAAGGAGTATAAAACACTACCCATGAGAAATGGTCGTTATTTACTCGAATAATTTTGGAAGCTTCTTATAAGCTTGCGGCAAAAAACTTCATTTGTGAATTTCTCACGTGTACACATTTAAAACAAATTTGAATAGAATTCTAAAGGAACGGTAGGAGAAACTATAAATGAAAATGTTTAATAATGATTTTAAATAATGTGAGATTCTCTTGAAAAGTTTGAGAATTTTCATAACAGCGATTACCCACTGACTCTAAATCACAGTTTTCATGCCATTCTTGAAAATAAATTCACAAATAACATTATGAGTATCTCTTTATGGAAAGTTTCGGAACTCCCTTCGGAATTTTACTTCATCAAAACAACCATTTATTAGCTATTCCCTTGTCATTTTGGAGAAACCAGAAATATTTGTAATAGATACAAGTAATATTGATCATCAATAAACAGATAGAGAATCAGTCAAGATTTCAGAGCATAGTAGTTTATCGAATAGTCAGTGAACAGGGATATTTAGGTCGATGGGATGTCAGGGGATTTTGATAAATGGGTAGTTGACACATACAATAATCGATTGTTTTTGAACCTATCTAATGTATTATCGGATTACAATGATAATACGTTATTATTTGAAGTCAATTTATATATTCATTTGAAAAATTGAAGACAAATGATGGAGATATGAAAAACCTCATGAATTATGAAGTAAATAGCATCTTTCAGCTGATTTAATTGATAGTTGAATAATTGATAGTTAAATATTGATGTAGACGAAATAGATTGCACATATTTATAGATCATTGGAGATGAAACAAACGTTTTAGCAAGGGGAAAATTTCGTGAATGGTTTCGACTACAGGAATTAGTGCTGGCTTATTTGTGCTCTATAATAGACGAGTTACTTACTTTTCTTGGCTGCAATGGATGTAAATTATTAGGTTTTGACGCATTCGTCGTTCTGCTGGAGAACAAATTCAGTATAGGAGGTGGAGAAGAACAGGCCTCAATAATGAGACATCGGTGGAGTGACGCAAAATGAACCTCTTCACACAAGATACAAAGAAAAGTGAAATAATCACGGTTGCTAATGAGATATAGTTTATTTTGAAATTGATTGCTTTTTGTCTTACTTTGGAAGATTCGAGCATTTCTGTATGAAGATGGAGGAGTGGAGAGCCGAAACGTTCTTTTCCAAAGATTGAACTCTCCTAAAAATTTTTGTCATTTGCAGACCATATCTTGGTGAACTATGCATCGTGACTTGGGCCTGCGCCCGTACAGAATTCAACTGATCCAGGAACTGATCCATAGACAACGACATGTATTGGCTGAATGGGCTATGGAGCAGTTGGCAAATGTCCCTAATCATCATAATCAAAAAGTCATTTTCAGGCCCATTAATGGATGAATGGGTACAAAAAACTGTCGAATTTGGAATGATACCAATCCACATGAGATCCAAGAGTGTCCAATGCATTCCGAAAAAGTCACTGTTTGATGTGGATTTTGGGCTGGCTGCGTCATCGGTCCATATATTGGCAGATGACGTTGACCACGCCATCACTGTCAACAGCGAGCACTTTAGGACGATAAATGCCAACTCCTTTTTGCCTGAATTGGAATATCTGGACACCAACTATATGTGTAAGATGATATTTTACAAACTTCGTTTTATTCAATTGAGAATAGGAAGCGCTCAATGAAACACACTATACATACTGATTAGGAGTGTATCTCTTCACAACTCACGATTATGGTTCAATAATAAATCAAAACGTCGTATTGGATCAAAACAGTTTTCTCTGTGATCTGTAACCATCTTTATGCCAGTTCCACCTTTGAAAGTTATTTTTATCATTGTCCCCATTAGCAAGACAACTCCAAAATCTCTATAGAGCCATTTCTCATCCTCAACTGTAAAAATATCTCGCTCATGCGGAAATATCCGCATGTGAATGAAAATAAAATGTACCAGCGAAATGAAGAAGGATTTTCTGCGACCGAGCTTTCGTCAGGGACGTCACTTATTTATTCAATTGTACTGTCTCCCGACAACAGTGTATCTTGATACCCTCGGGCGAATTTAGAATCTGAAAGGAATCCTATTGGCTCGATGGTTATATATTCCAAACGTTTCGTTGGAAGGAAACCTTGGGGAATAATGCTGTCGTTTGGGCTGGGAGTGGACAGCAACTTGTCAACGTTTAAGGATCAGAAAGGACTCTAACAACACGGTCTGATATTTTTTGGATACTCGTTTGGGTAAATACCGGAGGGTAAAGAAAGGGTTTCATGATTTTAATCAGCTGATTCTATGAGAATAACAGTGTACCGATTTTATATTCAAATGGTACTTAGATCAACGTCCTATAGGAAGATCATGTTGGATATACAGTGTTATCTGTAACTAAGCAAAAAGCAATCAAATTTGAATATAACCAAACTCTATTTGTATTCTATAATCATTCAATATGCACAGAAAATTCATCCTGTTTCGAAATATCTTCATTTCCAAATTATGAGTACAACAAAATAGTACTTATCAGAAGTGGGTTGGCTCCAATAAAAAGTCATAAAAAGCCAAATTCAAAAGTATTCACAAAATTTTCTTAGAATTGTTTAGATAACCACCAGCTCCATATTTGTAGCAACAGTTCTTTTCTCAAAAATATTCTCAAATATTTTTTTCATATACTACATGGGCTGGAAAGTCTCGTGCCTAACACATAGATGGAGCTATATATAGTTTCTTCATTAAGTATTAGCGGAACACGACCAATTCCCGCCAAACGGTCGGAGGAATAAGTCCAGTTAACACACGAAGACGAATATGGGTACCAACAATCAAAACGTCGTGAAGTAACTTGAATTGGAATGTTTCAATTTTTAATTTTAATTTCTTGTTATTCATTTTCAATTTTCATTCCTTGTTAATATTTTTTAATTTTCATTTCGTGTTAATAGTTCAATTTTTAATTTTTTTATTGCTACTTGTATTTTGAACCTATAAATAGTCAGATCTCGGAGAAATTAGTCCAGTTATCACCCGAAGGCGATTATTGATACTAACAATCGAAACGTCGTGACGTTTGGAATCTTTCAATTTTTAATTTTCATTTCTTGTTAATAATTTTTAATTTTCATCTCGTGTTACTACTTCAATTTTTTTTAATTTTGATTGTTACTTGTATTTTATTTCATTGTAATTTCAGTTTTTTTCTTTATGCCTTATATAATTGTCATTTTTTCAGCTAATCCTCTGACTTTTTTTATAGATTCTCTCAGGGATTTCAAATCAATTTATATCATATTGAAAGTATGAACTGATAGATTAAGATTAAGATAATGATTAAGATAATAATAATCATAATAAATGGTCTTTATTTTAGGTGGCGGAGTTTAGCAAAGCGCTATTCTCCCACTCAACCACGTTTGAAAAAAAAAATATATAATATGTCTACTAAATTTCTGCGAAGGCATGATTGAAATAAAATAATGGTCGCATGAAGGCTTAATTTTATGAATGATTTGAGAGCTTCATTTTGTAATGTTATCCAGATTGATGGTGAAAAAGCAAAAAGGCAAGTGTCTGAATCTGAAACATCGGATGTCTGCAATTGATTGTGATAGTGTTTCATTTTTTTCAGTTGCACTACATTTGGAGTCGATACGGGCCGTTCCGATCCTGGACAATGACAAAAAATCAAACTCTGTTGTTGACTCTTTGTGACTTGATGAAAAAACCCTCAGGGAGTTGCTTTCTTGTTGGCGGGAGATGAGTGACTGCTTCCGAAAAAAAGCCTGACTTTTTTAAACCAAGAGTAATTCCATTAAACTTCCATTTCATCTCGAGAAGTGAGCCCCTTGCGGTTCACGGTGTCATGCACATTCAATTTTCTTGTGTTATGTTCTCACTTCCTGAATTTTTTCAACGCCGACCTCAATTCACTTTACTGTGCGGTTTTACACAGAAACTTTATACACTAATAACCCCACACTCTTATTAAGTTTTACGGCGGTCGCTGGCTTAATTTTAAGTGAGCCGAAATTAATATACGAGCTCGATTCTTGACGAGAAAAGTAAATTCAATTTTGTCTTTCTTGGTCGCAGAGAATGATCATTTACTTTTCTTGGTTGAATAGCAATTTCTTGCCAACTTGCGAGTACTTTCATTTTATAATTGAACGTTGTTTATAAAACCTGAAAAATATATCATTTGATTGAAATTTGAAGAAAGGTAGAATTCTCACTGCTTTATATTTAATTTAAATTCATAGCTGTGAAGCAATGTCAGGTATTGATAATAACAATCAACCATAGAATAAAAAAATGATATATGCATAGTTTAATAATAATAATAATAACAATAAATGGGCGGAGTTCAGCCGAGGCTGTTTTACAACTCAACCTGGGGGCAAAACATACACAAAGGTGAGACAAAGGGAAAACCATATGAGCAAGGCATAACATGAATATTTTATCTATCCAGAAGACCTCAGATATGTTTTCAGCTTTTTCTAAATTCACTGGGCAGAGCATTAAATTGTTTGATAGAGTTGTAAATAAAACTATGAGAAAAGCAGGCTGTCAAGTGTTTTGGAATAATAAAAGTGTGACGGTTTCGTTTCCTCGAATTATTCTCTGATTTGAAAGTTTTATATCTTTCATGAGTATAATTTGGATTTTTGTAAATGATAAATTTAGGTGTATTGACGAGTACGTGGAACTGCCAGGTTTCAACAATTGGTAACCAACCTGACTCCTCGAACTTGGGGGATACATTGTCGAATTTTCTCACACCATAAGAAAGACGAATGCAATTGTTTTGGTTTTTTTTGTAAGTGATTTACATCAGTCTAGACAATATGAGGGTTTCTCAAAGTTTCAACTTCAATTTGGAAGTCATAATATCTCTACTTTGATAGAGTTGACGTAAGATACTGTATGAGCTACGACGAAGTGAATTTATATGTTCGTGAACTCTCATATCAGCATCTAGCCATAAACGCAAGTTCTTGGTTTCTATAATTGTTTGAGTCTTGCCCAAGTTGGATTTCGATTTTTCCTTCTATTTCCCGTCTTTCGTGTTTCGTGCTGAGATTTTTTTGAATTCGATTTCAGGTTATGGGCTATAGATAGATCCAGTAACATTCGTAGATCGCTGTTAATTTTTTCCATTGCCACCTGCCAGTTACTTGGAGGAAATCGATAATATAACTGAGTGTCATCTGCATAATGATGAACTGTGCAATGATCAATTATTTTATGGAAGTTAGATAGATATCGAGAGAACAGAATTGGGCCAAGGATAGAGCCCTGAGGTACTCCATAATCAACAGGTGAAGCACTAGAACACTTTCCATCCAGACATACTGACTGAATCCGATTTCTGAGGTAACTTTTCAATAGATTTACAGTCCCTTCACTAAATCCGAGAAATTACATTATCCTACACAGAATATTGTAGTCTAATGTATCGAATGCATTACTGTAGTCCAAGAGTACCATGGCAGTTGCTTCATTATTATCAGTTGCTTTGAATAAATATTGGGTGATGTTGACAAGAGCGGTGGTGGTGCTATAGAATGTACGAAATCCAGATTGAAAATTTGTTATTGAATTATTATTGTTTACTAAAGAATCAATTTGATCTTTCAGAATCCGCTCGAACACCTTAGATAGGATAGGCAGTATGCTAATTGGCCTCAAATGAGATAATGCAGTTGGATTTTCACATTTTGGCAAAGGAGTTTGTATTAGTTTGTTTCAAAAGTTTCGTCCGTTTTAATGTCATGTTTTGGCTAATTTTTTCCTACTTCAAATTTAACCAAAGCACCGGAAAACTAATTAGGCATTTGACAATGATAATATCGGTTGCGAAATTTCGTTCCGGAGAGTTTCGCTCTCGAAGATGAGTCCCGAAGTGGTCGAACAATAGTAATCCAGAACAAGGATTTCTAGGACCCTTGTGAAAACTGCTGCGTGTGATGACGGAAAAACTGAGCGTTAGCTCCCATGCGAAATTTGATGATTTTAACCGTATTGATTCACCACGATGCTCAAAAAGTGTATACACCACGTTTTAACAAGCTTTGCGGTTTGTTCTTCTTTTTTTCTGCGATAGAATCATCACGTGTTTCAAAAAGTGGATCCTCTACGATAACAAAAGACGCTCAGGATACCACCCAGGCACATTCCAGAGGCGAAATAGTATAATTCGCTATGGATTTCTGCAACCGGGCCAAACCATCGCAGTAGATTTCTAATGTGAGGGAATCGACAAATAAATCCGTCATGCGTCAATAGAACACAGTAAAAAGTGTTTCTTCCGAAGAAAATCATAGGTTGCTTTGAAATGTTTCTCTATTGGAGAAACTAATACTTCATGCCAACAGCGCCATGTTCCACAAGGAAATCACACTTTCTTTAACGAAGAAATCAAATTTCTTGGCCTTTCGACGACATCATTCGTTTGATTATATCATTACGAGGATAAAGTATTTGGAATCAAGAAAATATAATATCATCTCAAAATCTACCACCAATTTAAAGAGAAAAATAAACTGTTCCAAATGGAGAGCAATATCAACTTGACCTGAGAACATATTGTTTGTTTCAATTCAAAACTGTATCCCTTCAAATAACTCAATTTTTTTATAACAATAGTTTTATAAATCTATTTACAAAACTACATTATGATCCACTGAAGATAACAGGAATTTTTGTGTAGAATGAACAGGGTTTTTTTTTAAAATATGTCTGTTTAAAATCTGTTTAAAATCTGTTTTTCCGTTAACCAGCTGTCGCACCCCTACGAACGACAACCCTCAGAAGTCGAAACTTGTGCGAGCTAAGGATTAACGAGGTCTTACCTTTTAACGTGTGATTCCTAACACGGGTTGGTCGGTAGCAAGTGAAGATCGATCGTTCAGACTAGGGCTTGAACCACCGACCAACACGGCAGTCAATTCGAGTGAGTGAACAAAGCACCCACGCCGAACCGCTTGGCTACCGCTTGGCTACAGTTTGAAAAAAAACTGTTTTATTTGAACATAGATATTATTGAAAATAATTTATATTTAGTATTATGAGAAACTAACAGTGACGTTGGTGTGTTGTGATTTTAAGGAGGAAGTGTTTTATGTGTCTGTAGGTAGTGCAATTCTTTTCCGATTATTTTTCATCTACCACAATGGAACAGATTTTACAACACTGGGGTCTTATACAATTTTTCAAACATGCATTATTACATTTGCCGAGCTCAGCAAGTGTATATCAATTTGAACTGAAAAATCCTCTACGTTGATTCGTCAATCTCTTGTTTTGAATATATCTTTTATCTTGTTTTAAATGAGTGCATTTTATCTGCATGATATTTGATAATCTCTTAGGCCGAATTCATTTTTTATTGAACGAGAGAGGTACTTATAGTTTCGACAATGAATTATAATACAAAAATTATCAAAATAGGCGCCAATAGGTATAAAAAGCACCTACATATGACAGACACTTTCTGATTTCAATATGTAAATGTTTGTTGAGTTCTGAAACGTCTTTGCTTTCTGTAATCACTTCAGAAATTAATGTTTTTATTTCATTCATTGGAAAGAAATTGAATATTCCCAACTCAGCTTGAAATTATTCAATATATTTCCAATATATTTCCACAAGGAATGTGAGAAATATGTAGAAATGTTACCAAACTCACTAGAGGAGGAATCATAATTTTCAAAAACGTCAAAAAAGTTAATGTTTGTATTTTAATAGCGAATCACATAACTTTAAGTATGTTTGTGTGATCATGAGTTGAATTTTTCAAATGAAACATTGTATATTTTCCTCTACGAGTAATAATACTTACAGAACACTTTGATTTGCTATAACGCTTTTGAAAGGCAATTTTTCTGAAAAGATTTCTGTCCACTTCAAAGAGATTTGAGGAACATCTTTTAAATTGATTATTTATTTCTGATCAAGGATTGTTTAAGTATCTTTCAACTTGCTAGGAATCGTATGTTAAACATTAAGACAAGTTTAAAATTTTGAGAGTTTTCGTTCGTATGCGGACAACAATTGGGTTGGTTAACGGAATAAACCCACTCAAACAGTTTTTTACTGAAAAAAATGTTTTATTTCTGAATAAGAGGCAGCTGTTTTCATAGTTCTACCCTTCTAGATATTTGAAATAGTGGCTAAGGGTGCTGATTTCTTCTTTCGTTTCAGAATCCAAGTGAAGTTCCGACAATTGTGGATAACCAAAAGCAAAATGCAGAATTTGTTGACGATAGTGATTTTCTTAATGTTATTTACCAGAATGGCATCTAGTTTTAAATACTTTATATGATGTGTGAAATTACTAATAAATGTATTCATTTTCTTGTCTGGGTTGTAATGTTTTTTATAGGCTTCGATTTTATTTTATTTGCAATTTGTCAAGGATATTTCAATTCTTTTTATATATGTTTTCTGATTTTATATTTATTTCTGTTATTTATATAACTGTATGATCTCTCAATAGTGTGAGGTTGGAATATGATATTTATGCAAAGATTAGCAAAGAAAATTTAGTTATCTAATACGTTTTGTTTTTTATCATATGCTTTTTCAAGATAATATTTATGAATTGCTTCAAATAAACCAATCATAATATATAATGTATTATTTAATTTCTTCCCTTACCACTTATATAGCTGTTCATGTTACAGATGAGATACTTTGGATTCAAGTAACTAAAGACATATGAGAGGGACAGTTTATAAACAGAAGCATGAGTTCATATTTGATGAAGTAAATGAGTTTATTTCATTTATACAATGAAGAGAAGCATGAAAAATGCTTCTCTTCAAAGGAAAACAATTAATTTTTCTTTTGGAGATATTTAAATAGTGTTCCAAGTTAACATATCATTCTTTCAAAACCCAAAATTCATTTTGCTCACGCACTAAAGAATGCATACTCACTTCTCTTGAGCTAATGTGATGATTTCTATTGAAATGTATTGGTGGAATATTTTGTTTTACTTGAAAGAAGCGTTTATACAGTCCATTTGAATTAATGATTCAAATTCAACTTGAGAGAATATTTTTCCCAGTTTATAATAATATTTTTTCATGAATATAGGAGAGCAAGATTTCTTTAAATTGAGATGATGTTCTTCACTTTGAGATTTTTTTTTTACTGTGAACAGGATCGATCCTGGTTCACAACGCCTCACCCACCATACTGCCCAGATCTCTTACCAACCGACTCATAGCTTTTTAAGCACTTCGATAACATTCTCACTGGTAGAATCTTCAACAGTCGCCAATCAGGAACAGGCAAAAACAGCCCTCGTCGCATTCATTCCGTGAACTCAATTTTCATGATTACGCTGACGAAAATGAACTGATTCAAATACACTCATTTCGAGTTGAAAAAGTGATCACTGAAATATTACAGTTTGGAATATACACATAAAAACAGATAATAATTTTCAAACGACCTGATTTTCTTTTGAGAAAGTCTATATTGAATTCCTCTTGGCCAGAATAACAAACTTTCGGAACTGATAATTAAGTACACAGCGTACAAAAAATTCCTAATTTGTTAAATGATGGAATTGGCCGATACTTGATGAAAATTCATAAGTAACGTATTCAAAAAACACTTTATTGAAAGATTGTAAGTAAACGATTTTACGAAAACGCAACACGGGTTTCGCCATACAATGGCTTTTTCGAGCCTATCTTCATTAAGTAATTTTACATATTCAATGCTGAA
This sequence comes from Leptinotarsa decemlineata, assembly GCF_025532065.1. Classification (NCBI taxonomy): domain Eukaryota; kingdom Metazoa; phylum Arthropoda; class Insecta; order Coleoptera; family Chrysomelidae; genus Leptinotarsa; species Leptinotarsa decemlineata. Next base: position 30,023,388 of record NW_027412688.1, read on the forward strand.
TATACCTTATTTTATAATTTGAAGTACCCTATTCTACAATTTGAAGTAAGTAACTACATTTCTAGTACCCGATTTTTATCTGAGTTTGTAATGAATTGAATCACATGAGCTTATGTCTCATTTTCCACATTTGAAAAAATATTTAGTACCGGCAAATTATTCAATTCTAATTCATCATTCAGTAAATCACTCGAATTCCTGAATCCATTGATTTCTGGACATTTTAGAAGATTGAGTTTCAAACTCTCATACTCAAACTCAAACGTCGCTTTCATGATTGAACTCATGTCCTTCTGTTGAAAAGGTGGTTTGCAAATGTGGAATTGGTCTTTCTGTTTACAAAACTAATTCTATGCTCTTTCATTCTATGAGAAAATGATATACTTGTTTGGCCAATATACAGTTTTGGGCAAGAGCCACAAGTCAGCTTATATACTCCTGATTTATCCGACACCAAAGTTTTTTTATTGTTTTTGATAAATTTACTTATAATATTATTAGTTCTGTAAGCTACGTTTACGCAGAGTAACCTACAGAGTAACCTACAGTTCAACCTGTTTAAGAGGTACTACACGAGAGCTGAACCAATTTGTGACATTCATGATTATTCTCAATGCAACATTCAGTTCACACTCGAAACAGAGATAGAGAAACAGATTCATTTCTTAGACCGGACCATTACACAATTAGAATAAATTCGAGTTCAATGTTTTCAGAAAACCTAGCTATACAGACATTACCATCCCAAGCGATTTTTTCCATCCAGTCATAAATTAGTAGCCTGCAATTCAATGTTGCACGAAGCATCTCATTGTCTTTGTCTGCTAACAATCTAGCTATGAAAATTGATATATTCACACAGATAAGTCATAATAATTGTTTCAACGCAGATACTATCCAGAAGTTAGTTAGAAAACAAAGCCGTAAATTCATTTACCTACAGAATAATATACCTTCAGGACAAGCAACCAGAAATCAAGAAATGAGTAACTCTGACATATTTTGGAAAAAGAACAAAGATAATTGCGGGTTTCTTCAGAAAAAACAATGTAGAAGTGGCATTCAGACCACATGCCAGGTATTATTATTTATTTTTCAATGCCAAAGATAAGGTGGACAAGTTGGAGAAATCTGGAGTTTCAAGTGTCCGAAGTGTAAAAGTGTTTATGTGGGACAAAGTGATCGAAATTTCCAAAAACGGTATGCTGAACATGTACACCCTACCAAAAGCATTCCGACCAATTAGTCTCACATCGTTTGTTTAAAAAACCATAGAGAGGCTATGTGAGCGGTATATAAGAGATGAAGTACTTGTTAACAACCCACTTCATCCAAATCAGCATGCATATACCCCGGAAGGTCTACTGATTCGGCCCTTCACCATGTAGTTGGCAGAATCGAGAGATCATTGGACAACAAAGAATCCACCCTAGGTATATTCATAGATATTAAGGGAGCGTTTGATAAAACAACCTTTCCAACAATTACCCAGCAACTACACTCCAGGAATGTACCTCTGGTAGTAGGAGAATGGGTACTCCAGATGCTCTCCAGCAGAGCAATAAGTATTAATGTAGTAGACATCACAGTTAAAGGACTGGTCATGAGGGGATGTCCACAGGGAGGGGTCTTATCACCCCTTCTCTGGAACATAGTTCTGGATACCCTAATTAATCACATTAACAAAAATGGATTCTACACAATTGCATACGCAGATGAGATAGTTATCTTGCAAACCGGCAAATTTGCAAACACACTGTGCGATAGAGCGCAGGATGGGCTCAAATTAATAGAAACATGGTGTGAGGAACACTCACTGTCGATCAATCCCAAGAAGACTGAGATGGTCCTTTTCACCAGAAAAAGAAGTTTAACGGGCTTAAAACCTCCCACGAAATCTTCAAAAGCCAACTAAACTTCTCTGAAGAGGTGAAATACCTTGGTATTATCCTCGAAAAGAAGCTAACATGGAACTCTCATCTACAGAGTAAAGTAAAAAGAGCATACGTGGCTTATGAGCAATGTCGGAGGACAGTGGGACGCGCATGGGGTCTTTCACCCCGTGTAGTCGCCTGGATCTACACTGCAATAATAAGACCAATGTTAACGTATGGAGCCATTGCATGGGGACCGAAAGTTCTACAAGCAACGACCATCCAAAAATTATATCAAATACAGCGACTGGCTTGTTTAAACATCACAGGAGCCATGAGAACAACACCAACCGTGGCAATGGAATTGATCACGGGTCTGACCCCTCTGGATCTGTACGTTAAGGAGGTTGCGTTAATGGCCATGGTACGATTGCACACGGCTGGTGTAAACTTGGAAGTAGGAATGGGTCGATTGAGGCTGGGCCTATGGCGGGAAGCGCTTACTGCGCAACCTCTGCTGCAGGCAACAAGTGATGCAATTGAACCCAGGTTTGTGTTTAATAAACCCTACAAAATACAAATCAAGCAGAACACAGAGTCAGATGCTACAAATGCAATACGGATTTATACAGATGGCTCAAAAACCAAAAAAGGCTCAGGATGTGGAGTGAACTCCAGATTACTAAGCCTAAGGATTGAGTGGTGAATGGGAAGAAATACCAGCGTGGTCCAAACAGAACTGGCTGGTATCTCAATCGCCACAAAAGAAATAACCAAGAAAAGTATTTCTGGCAAAAACATAACAATCTGCACTGATAGCAGACAAGCACTATTAGCCTTGAACAGACACCGTGTTACTTCAGGGCTAGCACTAGAGTGCCACCAAGATTTAGCCAAAGCCTCGGTAGATAATAACATTATCCTGAGGTGGGTTAAAGGGCACGACAGGAGTAAAGGTAATCGCATTGCCGACTCTTTAGCCAAGGAAGCGGCTGGACTAAGAATTTTAGGACCCAGTGGCACCCACGGCCTGATGACTTCGACAATTGCGGAACTAGTCAAATGTTACACCCATGCTCAATCTTCAAAGAGATGGGATGAAATCAAAGGATGTAATCTTGCCAGGATCACCTTGGGCGACCCTGGGAAGCTGGCGCCGAAGAAATATCTGGCGATGACCAGGAAAAATCTACGCCTTACAGTAGGGTTTCTGACTGGCCACTGTCAGCTAAGGAAACACCTTCATAATATGGGGCTAGTGGACACACCTCTATGCAGGATGTGTGAACAGGAAGATGAGACTGTCAGGCATGTCCTGTGTGAGTGCCCGGAGTTATCGTCAATAAGAGAGTATGTGTTCGGCGAGTCTTGGCCTATACCTGCCGATTTAAAGGAGATGTCTCTCAGCGACCTGTCTACCTTCCTGGAAACGACAGGATGGACGACGACCTAGGAGGACAACTCCTCGGGAGGATGTACAATGCGTCATATGTGGCCTAAGTGCGTGGGCTTACACTCACCCTCCCTACTCTACAGATACAGATGAAAGGTTCTTCAGACTGAGGAAAAATGATTCGACGTTTTTAAACCATTTCTTGGCATGCACCCAAAAGTTCTCGAATCTAAACGCTACGGAAATTTTGCACTATGCAAAGAAGGGTTGCAAACTCAATTATTTAGTATTCTTGAAAATCCACAAGCATAAACATTACGGGTGCAACCTGTTAAATGATCAAATCGATATAGTTTACTCAACGGTTTTCAAATTAGCATATCCGCATTGTAACTAGTAAATAAAATTCAGGTACTCAATCAAGCCAACTGCCTCTATTATTACCTACAGAGGTGCTATATAAGGGCTAATGTAACCAACCATTGTTAGTTCAATGTATAAGTTTGAAAATGTCCTTAAAGAACGAAACTGCAGTAACATAAAAGTGGTAAAAAATTGAAAGTTTTAATTCTCTTTTCTTCATTATGATATCTTACCACGTAGTAACGGCTACATCCATGAATGTATTTCATGTTATTGTGTTGTTCTTTTTATGTAACTTCTACTCTTCTACTGTATATTTTTCTACAAATTTCATGTTTCATATGGAAATATATTTATGTATGTCTGTATGTCTATGATTAACCAAATCAATATATTGATTGATTGATTGATTTGGATTACTCTACACCCCTCATCTTTCCCGGACTACATCCTGGCCCGACTGCCTGACAAAATATACAAAATAATTTCACCAGAAGAGCAGGTCGACAGACACTTAATGACGGCATTCATCACATCGAACTTTCCCCTGCCTCGCAACAAGCCGCGTTTTATATGGAAATGTTGTCATGACACGGTTCGTTAAAATCGTAAAGTAGCGCCGCGCCGCCGGAACAGGGTCGGACTGCATTAAAAGCCCGAAAGAATAATGCGGTTTGCATGCTAAAGGGGGTTAATTAATCGTCTGCCGTTACCGAAACACCGAGAATCCTGCTCTTTTTGGGCAGCAAAATTCCCCCATTCAAGTCGAGGGCTAATCCAATTGCTCTCGGAACTTGCGACGAAATAAGTATATAATAGGCTAGTGTCGGTTGAAATTTGTTGTTGTGGAAAATCTTCACCAATGTATAACATGTTATTCGTACGTGCACTGCTATGATTATAAAGACAACATAAGATTTCATTGAGGATATTGGGCATTTCAAAAATTTCTCGTTTCACATCATTCCCTTAATTTTCAAATTGAGGAAGTAACTGAAATCATTGAACCCTCGTAGTCTTGTTTCTCAAGCAGCGGAGTAATGAATCAGTTTCAAGTGACTGTTCTGTAAGCGTACATAATTGTTTCACTCAAAAGTGAAAAATGTAGTATTCATTTTGAACAATCAATGTTGTATTATTTGACATAGCAAATCTCAACAGACTTTCTATAATTGTACTCGTATACTGTGCGTAACAAAAATATCGCTTCAGCAACTAATTTTTTTATCAAACACCCAAAACTGGTTTTACTTCTGAATTTCCATTGAAATCTTCAATACTTTTTATGAGAGAACTTTTCAATGTATCCCATACCTACATAGCTTACCTGATTGAATCAGACATACCTGAGATAATTTCAATTTTCTCTGGAAAAGAGAATGATGTCATGATTTGATTCAATCTCATAGTGCTTTCACTAGTTAATTATACTTGGTGTGTGAATTGAAATAGCAACTTCCGTTTTCTCCCCAGTGAAAGGAATGAGCAGAAGTGATTAACGAAATAATTTTCATTTTCAATATATATGACGCTTTCATACACATAAATCTTTTGCATACTGTTGAGATTCTGATAGAAATATATTCGTAAATGATGGGAGTTTCAGAATCATCAATATATAAATTCAAGAATGAAAGAAAACTAATGAAATCCTTGAAAGAATACCAAAGTATGTCTGCAACTCATTGAATGAACATCTCCTAAACTGATTACAATTTGTGCTTCATATAATGTATGCGTGAGATACCAATCTACATAGGAGGCTGTGCGACTATATTTCAAGCGGTAATTTACGCTATTGAGTTTTGTGCGGAGAAATTGGAAGAATCCAACCTCATACACAAGTCAATAAAAATATTCTCGGACAGTCAATCGCCGTTGGTAGCTCTTGGCTCCTACCTAGCAACGTCTATATTGTTAGCAAATTGCCAAAAATGACTCTCCTCAATAGGAAGACCCAACAGATTGTCTCTGGTCTGGATTCCTGGCCATACTGGCCTGGAATGTAATGTGGTTGTTGACTGCCTTGCAAAGGAGGGTGCTGCAAACAGCTTTATCGGACCAGAACCTGTCATTGTCATCGTTTTGAGCTTTGAAAAACAAAGACTGAACACCTGGATGGCAAGAAGGTTTATGGACTTCTGGCAAAATCTTCCAGGATTGGCTCACTCCAAGGCTTTCATTCACCCTTGGAAGATTGATACCAAACAGTTGTTGGACTACAGTAGGGATGAACTACGATGTCTAACAGACCTTCTTGCACGTCACTGTCATTTGAATCATCAAATGCAGAGACTCGGAAGACAGTGTGTGTTGCCTCTATTTTGAAAATGATGAAATAGCAGAGCACATACTTTGTGCATGCCACGCTGGGGTCTCTGTCAGGTTTATAGAGTTCGGCAGGACCGTATTCTTACCATCTGACCTGAAAGACCACTCACTAAATAAACCAATCGGCTTCGTAAGAAGATGGGTTTATTTTGTCGAGTGTGTGAGCCACAATAAACCCTTGGGGGTTGCGGTGGAGGGTCGAATATACCCACTTACTTTGGACCTAACCTAACTCAACCTAATAACCATTTGTCATTTGATTAAATAAGATATTATATAAAGAACACATTGTAATTGAATTCAAAGGAGTATATTTTTTCGACCGTTTAATTTTTGGGAGAACAGGATTCTGGCTTTCTACTCCTCCATCTTTATATAAAGATGGCTGGGATTGAATCATATAAGCGAATGAATGTCTACGTACTGTCATCCACGTCATGAGTAGATTCAACTCATTTGTACTATAACCCTCCTAACTATAATATGAATTTTCATCAGTTAAGCAGAATCTAGTACTGCCCATAGTTTTGACAAAATGGCCTTGTATTTTGGGTCACATTATATTGAGTCGAGAATCATCTGAATAGGTCAACGGATTTTTCAGTTGAAATTACAATTATTTCAATAAACATTACAGTCACTAATAACCAGACGGAGCAACAAACAAGTAGTATGATAACAAATCAATATATGGATTGGTAGCAAGAATTCATTTTTGTATGACCTCATTACCGAAGAAAAGGTGAAAAGTTAGTTTGTTAATCTTTCATCTCGGAAACAAAGATCAACAGATGACCTTCAATCGTATGTCAACTGTATTTGGAATAACGCAACAGAGAAACACGAAGAGGCAAGAGCTGTTGCGCTTGGTATTTCTAAGGCCTTTGACAGTATGTGACATGGGGGTTTGCAGGCCGAACTTCGATGCTATGGCTTGTCTTATCATTTCTGTGTATGGCTCTTCAACTTTCTAAAGAACGTTTACTGCAAGTAGCCGTCGGTGGATATCTCTCGAAGACTTTCACCATCAATGATGGTGTTCCCCAGAGATCATATTGTCTTCAACCCTCTATTTATTGTTAATCAATGACTTATAGAAAAACACCTAGAATCCAATATATTGCTTTGCTGACGACAGCACACTTGTCTTGTCATTACATTTGGATTCCACGACATCGGCTGCGGAAGCACATCTTCACCGGCCGCAGGAAGTTGCATTTCTCAATGAGGATATAGAAGTGATTCAATGCCACAAAAACCCAAGCATCGATTTTATATGAGAAGATAAATGTTTCCGAACCGGGTATGATAATGACAGGTAGGACAATTCCGTTTTTCTGCTTCGATAAGTTTGTTTGGGTTAAAATGGACAACAATATGTCTGGGCACAATCATGTCGTTCAAATTGCAAAGGCTGCTTCTCGAAAGCTTGGGACACTGTTTCGAAGCAGAAAACTGTATACACCTCAGCAACTATTGATGCTTTATAAAGCTGAGATCAGATCTCCTCAGGAGTGTTGTTCTCATGTATGGAGCTCTGCCACCAAACATACCCCGAAGTTGCTGTATTCCATCCAGAAGAGAGCCATCCGCCTGATTGGAGACGCGAATATTATGTGCAACCATGATTGCCTGGAACATTGAGGAAAGGTTGGTGATTTATCTCTCTTCTATAGATACCTTCACGGGAGGTGTTTAAGTGACTTGGCGCATTTGATTCCACCAGAAATACGCCACGAACTGTGACTGCACATGGTTCTGAGGTTCAACCCGATACACCTCGAACTCCACTGTTTAAGAACTCTTTCATCTGGAGAACAGCGTTTATGTGAAATAATTTTCCTGAAAACGTTTTTTCAAATGGATTTAATCTCCAGCGATTCAAATCCAAGATAAATCGCTACTTTCGCACAGGCACCGATCTGAGAGCGCCTTAAGGATTTTCCTGTAGTGCTTGTGTTTTGCTCTTGAAAAAATTCCACTGCACTATTCATGGTGTGTGAAAATATATTTTTCTCTATACTTCTGAAGATGTCTTTCACTAAATTTCATTTTAATCCAAATAAGTTTCATTGGTATGGTCCTGCAGTTCAGAATATACATATCAAATCAACCAGTATACAGAAGGTTCAATGCTGAAATAATCAACTGTGATAAAGTTGAATACCTTTAGACTATGTATAATCCATGTGAGTACAATCCTTTTCAACTAGAATCATGAGACAATGGAATTGGGAGTTGATAATTACCAGGACATTCGATTCATAGGAGGCCATTCATTATTTTGAAATGATGTCATTGTGGTGTATTCATGGATCACAAATGGAACAGATTATGTATGAGTATGTATGCATTATTCTGGAATTCACAAAACAGTAGAAATGCATAGTTAATTAATGGATGCCAATTGTGACTTTCCATTGGAATAACGGAGAGAAAAATATCTACGATTTTTTTTACATATTGAATTTTAGCTATTTTGACATTTCATTTTTACAATTTTCATTTTATACTGTTTGCGAGAGAATATGAACACGAAAAAACATCATTTTCAATGCTAAATCAAGAATTGTAACATATCAATTATTAAAAATTTTTATTTTTAATTTTCACAGATCTGGGAATCTTTTGAGCACTCTACACCATTGCTCCAAACATATAACAATCAGAATTAACACCTATTCAAAGTCCATATTGTTTAATTCGTTCTTTTTTATTCATTTCATAGTTGGGTATACAAATAGACAATAGACAACAACTCCTCTTCTCATTTTGTTCAGTCATAGAGTTGTTTTTCATAGTAAATGCCGTAGTGTGGAAAGGGAGGTAGGTACCGACATATATATCTTCTTTCAATGATGTCATACTTACAATCAGTGGACGCACTCTGTGTATATGTTTGATGTCACAGGTTATAACACTGCCGGGGTTGGGGACTGAAACCGATTCTATGTGTAATGGATGAAATTTTGAAAGGGTCAGTAGATGAACAAGGCGGATTCTGGCTCAAAATCCCATGTATTTTCTTATAGAGCTAAACTTTTTGCAATTTTTGGTTCAAACAGGAGTGGGTGAAATGTGTGACGTCTTCGACGCAGGATGGAATGAGTATCGGAGAGCGTGGAACTCTGCCCCTCGGCCTCCTTGGGACTCTGCATCACAGCTCAGGCCCCCTTTTCACGTGATCCTAATTAAAAATAGTTTATAGTTATGAGATTCGAACTGTACTTAGCCTCTACACCAACGTAATATATTGAAAGTAACTGCGAAAGAATCCGCCTTGTTCATCTACTAGGGTCTATTCTGTGCCTGGCTTCACATGAAGAGCACGTATTGGAGATTTAATTAGACATTTTGAAAATCACCCATCAGAATAAGTTTCAACTTTCAAGACCTGGCAGGTAAAAGCATAGGTCATAGGACTACTGCTCAAGACTGTCGCAGTCTTGTATCTCGAGAATCAAAGCCTTGAGTTGTCTTGACGTTTTCTGGAATCAGGAGATGTAGAGTTTGGTGCATTGATCTCTGGGGTGAGATTCTGTAAACTGTTATTTTTTCTGTTGAAGCAAGTGTAATTTATTTCAAAACTTGGGAACTCAGAATTCTTAATATAATATTGGTTTAAATTCAATATCGAGTTTTCATTATTTCATAATTTCTTTGTATATTATCACCTTCATTGAAAATCTCAAGTAAACTGTATTCCTTGTACAATTGGTATACTCAAAATGTCTTTTATCCTGGTGTAACTAAGTTGGTCTGCAGTGACAAGTGTTGGGAAGGAGTACCGTATTTCTGAAAATTTCTGTAGATGGCGTCCACATAACAGTTTTCAAATCGGTAACCCTTTTCAGCACTTATGATTGGATTTCTATTGGAAATCAAAGACTGACCTGTGGCCTGTGCCTCCGCAAATCAAGAACTGGTAATTCTAACTTTGCAATGAATCAAGAAACGAGTAAGGAAACGGTACTTAACGATATTTTGACATTCCATTGTGGTGATCATGATTTCGACACTGGGATTTCGATTAGTCGAACTGATTCAGTGGGAGCAAGGAACTGTATTCAGAAGAGAATTGACTTCCCTGTTATGCAAACTCTCATTAAAAAAGCTATTTCATCTTCTTGATCATGATGATGTACATGAAATACTTGGCTAGATGGATGACTAACATTCATCATAGTGTGAAATGAAATTTACAATATAATGAGGGAGGAGACAACAAACAAGAACTGAATTTGAGCTTATTCAGAATGCATATATGATTACCAATAAGACCAAAGTAGATGTACAACTAACTACCTTACAAACTGATGGTAGAGGTGAAAAAATTCAACGATAGGGAAGGTTTGAATATCTCAAAGTCATATCAGATCATAGGCTGGCCTGGAAAGATGCAAGCCGGATGCACCAAGACAAAAATGTGAGAGCTCAAACCAGGTGACACTTGAACCCAGGACCAAAACATGATTGTTTGAAAATAACGAGAGCTGTGAAAACTACACCTATAACAACATCGAAGAAATTGTTGAACCTTATCCAGTTTTTGTAGTGATAGCAAAAGTGATCTAATTATGCAAGCTGATGAAAATGCAAGAAAAGAACAGATAGAGGATGTATGCCAAAGTTGAGTACTAGATCACAAGAGGCAAACAATTCGTAGGAAACTGGAATTAGGTCCAGTTGAATCAGATAAAAATCCAACGAGTCACTAGTATAGATGTCAACATTGTCGAAATGAATTTTGTAAACAGAAGGGATGTAAAAAGAAAGAGTTGATGAACCTGCAATATTATCTAAAGGGTTTGGAATAATTAAAAAAGTCAAACGGTTCGCAAGCAGCTGAAAAGCTTTTAGTTATCATTCTGTTTTAGGAAAAGTGTCTGTGTTGAGGCATGGAACATAAATAAACTACTGAATATAGGTTCAATGGGCTCATTCAACATTTTTTCTATCATTTGAAAGTTTATGTTTCAAATAGTACATCTGCAAGAAATCTGAAAATCCACTCTTTATCATCCCCTTCAAATTAATAGTTGAATGTGGTCAAACTTGACGTCACATCAGTCGACTCGGCGACAAGGGAGTGCTGGCGGCGATGACAGCGATTCATAATCTTCAACTACAGACCCGGTTGCCACCGCTCGAAGCTCGTTGCCTGGTGTGACGTCAAAATGTATCGCGGGCGATCCCGCGGGCGATGAAAACCGGAAAACTTTGTGGAATACTTGCGAGATGATTTACTTTTTCAACATATAATTTTCAATAAAAATCTAAATTAGCCCGAATGAGCTCATTTGGAAGTAAAAGTTATTCAAATTAATGATCGCCAAGATGAAGCGCCCAGTATAGATCTTGCTGCTGATCGTGTACACTTTCGAAATGTTACTTCTTGCTTCTATACTACTCAATCTCAGACAATCTCGGATGTAATCCCAAAAATATATCCTTTCAACGGATTAGTTTCAAGACATCGACTCATAAAAACCAAACCAATATAGTTAGCAACTTTTACCAAGTTCCCTGCATGTTTACTCTTTCGCATCATAAAAAATGAACGAAACCAATTCCCTAGATTACCTACTGTGTCCGAAATCGAAAGAAAGGTTGATTAACTTTTCCCATTTATTCGAAACCAGACTCATTCAACTAATTCGTTTTGTCATGCGAAAAAACCATAGGTACTTATTAACTAGCGCCAATTCCGACATAGGCAAAAGTAACTCGTAGTAATGAGTGGAAAGTTTGGAATTTTCCGTCTACCCTGTTACCTATAGTTCAATGAATTGAGTATCTTTCTTCTGATGAGATCTGTTTCTGAGTGTCCTCAGAAACAGATCTCATTTTAAATAATTCTATGAAAAGTTTTCTTCCTTCTACATTATTTGAATTCAAAAACCTTTTGAAGCATAGACATAGATCTATAATTGTTCAATCACAGAAAAATATTTTTCGAAAAAATAACAATATCACCTTTATTTTTGTGTGGCTTCAATAAATTGTGCCAATTAATGTTCTGCAGGAAAACTAGAATGTTACAAAAAAAATATTTAATTATCGATTATCTTTAATATTTTCAATATATTCATGAATAAATAATATTCTGATACAACTTCAAACCTCATTCAACACTTTTCAAAAAGTATTCTGTTTGAATCACACTACATTTTTCAACTCATTCATATCGACTTCAGAATTTATTCTTTTTTCAAGCCACTTAAAGATCACTATTTTCCATTTGGGAAAAAATTGGCTTCATTCTATATGCTACAATCAAATCACATTCTAGTTTCTTTTGTTTCTCAATTTCTTTCTCAAAATAATTTAAGAATTTGCAAATTTTTCACATTTTATGAAACAATTTGAAATTAAAAATGTTTTGATTCATTAATTTTTTAATCAGAATACAAATTATTAGTGAAAAATAATGATTATATTTTGAATTTTCCATTGATATAGTAAATGTTCTCTTAACTTGGTTAGTGGTAAGACTCTTAGATTCTACAACCAGTAAAACTGATCCCAAGTAAAGAAATCAATTCATTTGAATGTGTCATTGGTGTGAAAAATATGAACATTTCAGGTACTACATTAGATCATAATGTTCTAGGTTTTGGGGAGCAATGGAGATATAAATCCTCAGTTTAAAAAATATTCCACATATATTCTCAAATTACCGAAGGGTGTATTTGCCTGTAAATAATGTGATTCAGAAGACCAATACTGATTTAAATCAAATATTTTTTTATACCAAATTATCAAAGAACAATTCAGGCCCTACACAGTAGGTTAATGGACGGACTGACACCTATCAGAAAACAACTACTTCCCTGGCTAATACCACGAAGGGCGTTGGATTATATCCGACAGGTGTCAATGCAGGATTCTTCACAGAAGTTATTCCTGCATATGCTGTTGGCAATACAACTGCCACAATAGATTTTCAATTATTGGAACACACTTGATTTATAGCCAGTCTTCAAGTATGCCCACTGACTATATGTGAAAGTTTTCTTTCCTTATACGAGGAATTGGGCAAATTTCGGACATGCAGTTGGTTACCTCGTTCACAGGCAGATGGGGCGACGACAAACCTGTTGTTTGTTGTATGCTTCAGCTCAGTTCGAGGAATGATACTCTGACGGAATTCGATTTTCAATTATCGGAAATCATCGACTTTATGTTGATGATATACACTACCTTGCACTGACGAGTGGCCAAACAGCCCGAAACCGGTCTGCAAGTGTGTTCCAATAATTGATAATCTATTGCGGCAGTTGTATCGCCAACAGCATATGCAGGAATAACTTCTGTGAAGAATCCTGCACTGACACCTGTCGGATATAATCCAACGCCCTTCGTGGTATTAGCCAGGGGAGTAGTTGTTTTCTGATAGGTGTCAGTCCATTAACCTACTCTGTAGGGAGTTGAGACTGACCTGAACGAATTGTTCTTTGATAATTTGATTTATAGCCAGTCTTGAAGTATGCCCACTGACTATATGTGAAAATTTTTCTATACGTCAATCAACCAGTGAATTCACAAATTTGTTTGTTTTTATGTAATTTGCCAGGATCACCCTGGGCGACTCTGGGAAGCTGGCGCCGAAGGAATATCTGGCGATGACCAGGAAAAACCTACGCTCAACAGTTGGATTTTTGACTGGCCGCTGTCAATTAAGGAAACACCTACATAATATGGGGCTAGTGGATACACCTCTATGCTTCCTGATGGAACTGTCAGGCATGTCATATGCGAGTGTCCGGAGTTATCGTCAATAAGAGAGTGGGTGTTCGGCGAGTCTTGGCCTACACCTGCCAATATAAAGGAGATGCCTCCTAGTGACCTGTCCACCTTCCTGGAGAGGTCAGGATGGACGATGACCTAGGAGGACAACTTCTCGGGAGGATGAATAATGACCTGTGTGCTGAGTGCTGTGGGCCTACACTCACCCTCCCTACTCTAAAAATACAGATATCAACAGAAATATTTGCCACTATTGGTTGATGAACAAGATTATCAGATGTGAATATCTGTTGATATGGGCCTACACTCACCCTCCCCACTCTACAGATCAGATACTGCAGTTTTATCCCAACATCAAACTGTTATTTTCAACACCTCGACACGTGTTCCAACCACCAAGTGATCATCTTCATAAGGAAGCCTAAACTCTTCCCCAGTTCATTCTTCTCCTTGAAGATGAACCTTTTGGTGATCGAAACACGTGTCGAGGTTTTAAAATAATGGTTTGGTGTTGGGATAAAACTCCAGTAATATTCATTACTACATCAAAGGTTCCAAACAGTGCATCACAAATACCTAATTTCAATCTATCAGTTTGTATACGAGTACTATCATTAGGTAAAAACTTGTAGTTGATTGTTTATTTGGTACATTGATGTATGAATTCAACGAATTCATAATGATCACAATAATATGAATTATGTGTTTTTTCTAAGGTTCCATTGAGTACTGTATGAATTTTGTTTTTGCATGAATAACATATACATTGAATCAGAACTATGAATGATTTTTCCCTTTTCTGATCACTTGAGAATTTCAATAGGGTTTTGCATCCCTACCCACTATTTGAAAGAATGAAAATACTGAAGTATAAGTATTGAACATAAATTGTCTCTAGATAAAGAAATCAGATTGTGAAGGTTCTGAAATTTTCTACTTTTTCCAATGGTTGTTCAAAATAAAATATACCAAAATGCCAAAATTATCGAAAAAATAACCAAGAAGCGTCTCTTAGAATTTTTGAATTTGCATAATATAATTAGTGAAAATCAGTTTGGTTTTCAGAATGAACAAAAAAACGAATTATTTAATTTCCTCATTCCTCTGTGAAGTTTATTCTGAGCTGAATGCTGGCGAGACAACAGCAACAGTGCTTTGTGATCTAACAAAGATACTGCCGAGAAAACTCTAGCTGTATGGATGCCATAGTTCTACTCATATCTCTTAGGAAGATATCATATGGTTAAAACAGCGGAATTTTCAAATAGGAGGGAAATCAAGTCAGGAGTTCCCCAAGGATCTGTGCTTAGCCCCAATATTTTCCTATTATATGTCAACAACTTCACTAAAGTCGAGATATCTGGGAAATTCACTCTCTTTGCAGATGATACCACCGTAATATGGAAAGGCAAGATGACCGAGGAACTATATAAAATAAATACTACAGACTTGAAAGAAAGAGTTGTGCGATGCGAACAAATTATTTTTCAACAGACAAAAACACATTTATTACTCTACAGATGCTCGATTAATGAACCTATGTTAGGCAAAGATGTAATAGGAAAAAAAGATTGCGTAGACAAAATCTTAAATTTGATGATAATGTTGAACAACTTAAAAGTAAGATATCTTCCGGTTGCTATGCAGTGAGAGTAATTTCTATTGAACTAGGACCTGCTGCTACTGCCAAAATGGCATATTAGGCTCTTTAAGATTCTCACCTTCGTTATGAAATACCTTTTTGGGAATGTGTAACTCAACGCTCCTCAATGAATTGCTCATTTCATAAGAAGGGCCATTAGGTACATATATGAAATTAGACCCCGTGCGTCTTGCAGGGATATTTTCACAAGTAACAAAATACTAATGGTTATAGCATCATTGATTCTAGAGTCGGTCTGCCTGTTGAATAAACATAAATCAAAATTTGACTCAACTTCTGATTTTGAACAATTTGAAAAACAACAGTGAACAATGAATAAATCATGAGTATCAACGCTGAAGTTCTCAAAGATAGATTGCCTGTTTACTGAATTCATTGACGGGACTGTGGCTGATTCGGAGTTTTCCACCTGGCTCAGTAGTTTAGTACAGACATCCCGAGCGGGTAAAAGCAAATTTGAGATTTCTGTGATAATCACATTATCGCGTGAAATGCGGGAAACTCGTCTATTCCCGAGAAAATTGAAACTGGGATATCCTTGGTGTGAAGACAAATTTAATTTTTCTACTCTGAGGGCGGGAATATGGAAATACTTATCGTTATTGCTGATCTCCGAGTTTGGGGACTCGAGTTTGTATGAAATGTTTCGAAAGAGAAAATGTGGAAAGATTCTTAAAGTCTATTTCTGTGTTAATAAAAAGCACGTTGTTCGAAATTTCAATAAGTTTTAAGGCATTCTGTGAAATGACTCGACTACAGGCACAAACAAAATTGCTTGTTAAGTTTTTAGATTTGACAATGAATAGTACTACTTTGATCGAAACAATATTTCGATCAACTCAGCTGAGTAATGGGATAAATTACTGATTACTGCGAAAACTGACATAGAGATTTGAAGAAAATTCAACTAATGAACTCTTTTCCGTGTCTTATGCCCACTCCACCTGAGTCCTGCCTCGCATCATATCTCAAGCTTCTAAAATCGGTCAGTCAATGTCAAAAAGATTTCTGAATGGATTCAAGACTAGCCATTTGTATTTGTCACCTTAACCAAAACGTGGGGGATCATAACCTTGATATTTATGACTTGAAATCTGTCTGACTTGCCTATTTCTGTACTGCATAAGCCTGCGCACTGCAGCGTTGCAGGCTTATGACATTTATTCATAGTACTCATTCCACTGATCTTGTGCTCTGTAACAATATTTGTGATATTATTCAGATCTTGATTCAGTTTGACATAGAATTCCTTGCCTCTTGGGAGCCAGTGCCTAATATTCTAATAACATCACCTGTTGACCTCTTTTTTGCATTGCCTGCAGCTGAGGTATCCAATAGACAGCCCTATTTTATTCACATGACCACTAAATGAACAATGTTCTATGAGTATCCTGTAATTCTCACACCATCCCTGCTCATTTTTTCACCAAACAGTTTTACAAAAACAGAATACACATCTAATATATAAAATTATATGTTTGTTGGTTGGTTGGTAGGTGATAAACTTCTACATCGCTCAACCGATCGTGATGAAACTTGACATGTGTAAGTAATTTTTCATAGAGAAGGTTTTTAGGCTATCAATTTTTCTGTAACTTGCCACTAGATGGCGCTGTAGAACAATTTTTTTGATAGCACTGTTCTATAACGCTGCGCACGCCTAAGTTCGTTCTGATTCTGGTTCTGTCAAAACATTTGAACAGCAGCGATGCAGCAATATAGTACTATATATTTTATATATCTTTTTACAATCAGGAGTACCTGAATTTCAAGTAAATGGATTTCACCTAGCCAATTAATATTTGATGTGTACCTAAGTTTGTAATGAATATCAAGTCAAGTCGAAAACGTTTATTCAATTTTGGGTAATAACATAGTAAGGTTGTATTGGGATTATGAGGCGGGCCCTACTTCAGGCTTATGCCTCTTCAGGGTTGGGGTTGATGTGTGAGTTTTGTTCTCAGTTATATTGTTTCATCAGTTTTTTTCCGTTAAGGTAAACCGAGTCCGTTGCGGTAGACAGTTTTTCCTTAGTTCTGGTGTTTCACTATCTGATTTCCAGTGGGTATTCCTTCAAAATATCTTGGATCTGCTCCGTCTAGTTTTCTATTGCTCCCAGAAGTCTGGATGGGGGAAACGGGTGCTTCTAGGTATCCTTCTGGAGCCTCCAAGGGGTGTACATGATGTGGTCAGCTCGTTGATTGTATCGGTGTTGTTACTGTTCGGCGATCTGGTGGCATATCGTTCTTGGAGTTCTTGAAATCTGAGGTTGATTGGGGTAGGATTCATTGAGTTATATAAGTCTTGTGCTGGGTAACAATGTGGGAGGTTGTGTGTGTTACGTAGAATTTTTCTCTCTCGGTTGTTAGGACGCGGTGGGATTGTTTTAGGGGGAGCGTACAGTAGATCGTGACTTTGTAATCCAGGTTCGGTCATATGTACATTTTGTAAGCGTGTAGAAGGGTCTCACTGTCGTATGTGATGAATGAAATGACCTGAGCTTATGTATCAGCATACTAATAAATGCAGCTACTTTGTTTCTTATATATGGTTCTTATATATGGTTTCATCAATCATCTGATCAAGTCCAGAAACAGCTTTGGCCCTGAACTTTGCTCTCAATCAGACTTGAACGATTCAGTATGAGATCTGGGCCTCCCAAAGGATTCAGCAGATGTTTAAGGTTCTAGACTTGAAGAAAGACATATGTTAGCCTCCGGTGTTTCATTTTAATGCCAACGATTTAGAGAAAGAGAATTTGTCCCTTTTTTTACACAAGAAGGTCTCCTAGTTTTCTGCAACAATGTACCCGGCGTCATGGAAATGTTCAACATAACGTATGAACCAGAGAAATGGAGACTTTTCATCGATTCATCAAAAATAAGTTTGAAAGCTGTACTTCTTCACAATCGGAACCAATAGGCTTCTGTGCCTGTTGGACACTCAATCCATTTGAAAGAATGCTACGAAAATCTTAAATTTGTTCTTGATAAGCACAGCTACTCTGCTCATAAGTGGACCATTTGTGGAGACTTGAAAGTTATTTCCATGTTACTAGGTCAATAAAGTGGTTACACTAACTTTCCACGGCTATCCCATTCCTATGTGAATGGAATAGCCGTGACGCGAAACAACACTTTGTCAAGCAAGTGTGGCCAATTTGAAAGGGTATTATTCCTGGAGTCAAAAATGTTGAGAAACAAAGTTTAGTGGATCCTAAAAAAATCTTAATTTCACCACTCCATATCAAACTGGGGCTAATGAAACAATTCGTGAAAATATTAGACAAAGGAGGAGATTTTTTCAAGTATCTTTCTGAAAAGTTTCCTGGTCTATTCGATGCTAAACTAAAAGGAATCTTCGTTGGGCCTGACATAAGAAAACTTTTAAAAGATGAAAGCTTTCTCACTAAAATGGAAATGAAAGAAAAAAAATACCTGGAATTCATTTAAACTTTTTATAACAGGCTTTCTTGAAAAAAAAAAGACCCAAACTACAAAACTTTGGTTGCTGAATTGATACGAAAGTACAAAATGTTGGGCTGCAACATAACTGTCAAAGTCCATTTCCTTTACTCATATCTAGACTACTTTCCCGAAAATATGTAAGTGAGGAACAAGGAGAACGGTTCCATCAAGACATGAAAGAAATGGAACGCGGATACCGAGGTCGGTGGAAAGTTAACATGATGGCAGACTACTGTTGGATGTTAAAAAAGGGAAAATTTACAAGAACACAGCCGAAAATGTACCAAAAGAAGCTTTGACGAAAAAATAAAATGTTTTTACAAAGACTTATAATAATCACTTTGCAAACACTTGTGTATCACTATTATGCTTAGTTGAGCTATGTAGCATTGTTTTTTTTTGCTTTCACTTCGTGTTAAAATAATAGAAATAAATCCACAATTCCTCGGTTTTTTGTACTTTTTTAATTATTTCATCCTTATTTTGTAGGCAAACCTTACGTGATAGATAAAAACAAATGTCGATAAAAACAAATGTCATTTTTGAAATCAGCGCAAAAAACTACATAAAGATCACTTGACGAAATCAAGACATTTTTTTCTTAAGTTGTTTTGCAGACCTGCGATATCTATGTATGAAAAAGTTTTAGCGTGTGTATCATAAATACGAAAATATTGATTTATATGCAGATATATTTTTTCAATTCAATTTCTCTTTCATATGTTTGCCCCCCGGAAATTTGAATTTTTTTTTTTCTAAGTTTCAGATAATTCAAAACATTCCTAAACTATTCATTGAATGGGTACAGTGAAAATAATACTTCACAATTCACACAACATTATTCAATGCTAACAGCTGTTACGCCACACTATGTCGTCTCCTGAGCAAGTTATAAACTAACCTAGGTTATCATCTCCATAAATACCCGTGGGTAGAGAAAGGCATCAAGGGAATTTACTAATAAAAGTATTGATGACTGAGGAATTATAAATAAAAATCTGATGTTTTCAATAGGAAGATTTTTCTTGATTTCTATAGATTCTAATATATTCAGTTCCACACTTTCTGGTTGAATGTAGATTTTTCAGATTTTGTGTGAAATTGTAAGTATTTTCTAGGAGACGATTGGCGTAGATGGAATCTCGTTTATTCAGTCTGTAACTTCTTCAATTCTCCTAGAATCTTTGGTTGAAACTGCGGCCAGTCTGGCCTATATATAACGAAATGCAGTATTCGCAGTCTCCACGAATGAATTTACACATATTGAGAGCCGAAACTCTAGAACACTGAACTACACTTCACGAAAAAACTAAACGACCCTTCTCTTTGAGATGAACGAAGCTGATATTCTCTACACAATTGAAATCGAAGAAAAAAAATGTTACTTTCTTGTTTGTACGCTTTTTTTGAGGAAACATCGCCAAAATATCATTTTCTAAATATTTTTGGAAATGATAAGATTTCAATTACCTGACATTCTATAAATACGGCATTTCAGAATAGTATCTC
Source organism: Leptinotarsa decemlineata (assembly GCF_025532065.1). NCBI lineage: Eukaryota > Metazoa > Arthropoda > Insecta > Coleoptera > Chrysomelidae > Leptinotarsa > Leptinotarsa decemlineata. The sequence goes on from NW_027412688.1 coordinate 30,043,737, forward strand.
AACTGTTTTGAGGTATGATAAATAACAGAATTTAATAGACAAACGGACATACATATATTAGTATTTTCGAAGTAACAATCGCTTCTGGGGACTATTTTCAACACAAGCATGGATCTAACTCGTCAAACAAGAAAATTTTCTAGATGAAACTGACCAAACTTCAATTTGAAGAAATGTCTACTTTTGCTGATGGATTTTGAATTTTCCATGAATTCCTTGGAAAAAATGGAAAGAAATAGATCTATAGAATTTTCAAGAGTATGTTGAGATACTTACTATTGCTCTCATACCATTGAATGATTTGTAAACTTTGTACTCGATAGTGTCATATAAATATGTGATGGAATTAGCCAGTACGATAGCTTCCTCAAGCGTTTTCATAGTATGACTATGTGCTCAAACATCTGTGAGTATGTCGGCCACTTTTCTATTGTTTCATATTTGAGGATATGTTTTTCAATAATACGCCAAATATTTGGTATTTCTCAAATCCATCCATATACATCAATTGAGATATAAGTTGAAATATCGAAAATACCACTTCTCAAGCAAAACTAGTTGATATATTTTCTCTGTGGGAATTCTTACAAACTATTTCAGAATTCAAAAATACATTAGAAACAAAAAAATAAAAGTAATAATCTCATTCATGAAGAATTACAATTCAAGTATTCAAAAGTACAATTCTGAGCAAACCTCGTATAACTTTATCGTCAACATTCCTAATACTCATATTTCCGAAGAATGATCCAATCGATCTTACGAATGCACTTTTGCAGTGAAAGTATGTTACATAAATAACGAATTGAACAAAACTAATGAACAAAAAACAGTACAAACCTCATCGAATTCAGTTGAATAAGCTTTTTACTCAACCAACCATAAAATACGCCAATCTAACCCACAAAACGAAAAGAGTATAAAGAGAATCCGAAGATCTATTGAAATCAGTACAGCCAGTGTATTCATCATGAGAGTTATACTACTTTGTGCAGGCTTCTGCCTGATTGTGAGTCTTGCCTGGGCCAGAACCATCAATGAAGACGAGTCATCTTCTCTGGTCGTAGCAGATTTGGAAGCTGCTGAGTCCAAACACTCTAGCCACCACGAGGAGGGAGGCGGTCACGAGGGACACAAAGAACATCACGAACATCATGGAGAGAAGGGCGACAAGGGCTACAAAAGTGATCACCATCACGACAAAGGTGAACACGGTAAACATGGAAAACACCACGCAGCGGGTCACCATGAAGAGAAAGGCGGACACCATAAATCTCACCACGATGAAGCTGGTCACCACGGGGAACACCACGCCTCTGGAAAGAGTCACAAAGGCGGCAAGTTCGGAGAGAAGAAGGGACACAAAAAGGGTCAGAAAACCACCGGATATCACCACAAGTCCCACAAGGATGACTACCACAAGGAGCACAAGTTCTACGATGACTATCACAAAGGAGGTCACCACTCCAAACACGGGGACTTCCACGGACACCACGGGGGTAAATCCGGTCACCACAAGAAGGGTGGTTCCCACAAAAGCGGGTACCATGATGACCATCACGGTAAGAAAGGACACTCTGACAAAGGACACTATGACGAGGACCACAAAGGATTCAAAGGACACGGTGGACACGAAAGTCATCACTCCCACCACTCCGACTATGGAAAGAAAGGAGGACACAAAGGAGGAAAGGAGTACGGTTTTTCTGATGGGCATGGAAAGAAACACTAAGTATCCATGGCAAAGTATATTATCTCTGGCGACTGTTATTTTGATCTCCACTATTAATTTAAAGTTTGATACACAGTGGAGATTTTGTTGTTGAGTTTATTGTTGTCTGTTATTTCTTGTTGTTCACGAGGATTCTAATAAATTATTATAATGATATCCATATACGGTTTCAATGTTTTGTTTCGCATGTCTTGTATGATAATGATGATGATCATCCAACAATTCTACAGAAAGATACAGAAATTGTTCAAAATATAATTGACGAGAATAGATAAATGAATTAAAAAATTGCAGGAGCTGTGGTGAAGATTGTTAGTCATGGAACAATAACAGAATACCAATATTTTTCTATTCTTCAATAAGATTATTATTCTGTTGATGTCGATGAGTATACAATAAAAAAGAAAATAATGTGATTTCAGTAACAACCTGGCTCGCATATATGAAAAATTTGTTTTTGACTTCATGAGAAAATGTGTGAAAAATTTTCGAAAAAGCAGCAAAATATTTTTTTCTTTTTGTCTCTTATTTGAAATTTTCAAGATGATTCAAGGAATTATTGTTTTTGAATGATGTTATGAACATCAGCCTCTACGAAAAATTATTTTCTCAATATTGTAGTTCTTATCAGGAAATTTTCTTTAAAATATTTGTTTTCCTGCACCTCCTGTATATAATTTTCTTAAACAAATGACAAGATACGGTCATCGACTTCACGATCATAATTTGATTTCACGCCTTGCTAACTCATTGGTAACAAATTTTTAAATCTGAATTTCAATATTTGATATTTTGAAAGAATGTTTGCAACAATACGACGGCGAAGTTGCGGTTTCTGAACATGAGTTTATTGTACTGTGGTTGGTGATGCAAATAATAATGAATTCATACTACATTCTGGGAATTATAGGAAATTTTGGTGGATTGATTTCACAATTTCGATAATATGTATGAATGTCACTGAGAATGTCTTAAATGATACTTGTGAAGTGCTGAGAATCGATGAGGGAATAAAATTCTGATATTTGAAAGGACAATAAATAAATCGATTAATAGTTGTTATATTTATTGTATAATTCAGTAGGAGAGTATATTATATATAAACATACAGTGTGTAGAAGCCATGGAATAAATTCATTATTTCGGTTACTGTATACTTAAAAAATTCCCGAAACACGTCAAATGGAGATTATAGTTTGACATTCTACAAAGTAAAAATGCCCCTGTTTTCAATCACCTCCGAATGACAGGTATAACCCCCAATTTTTTTGGATGGCAATTATAGGTTTGTGATATATAGTGTGAAAGGTTCCTTCATTCTCTATTCAAAATTATTATTTCTTACAAGTTCATTGTAACAATTAAAATAAAATGAACTAAAATCATGTTGTTACTGAAATTCGATAAAATACACTAAAAAACTGAAATGTAATGCAAAACGCAATGAAATGTAGAATACGAAAAAGAACTATGGATGTTAACGAAGTAGATGTTCAAAATGTTCACCGCGAACGTCTTGGCAATATCCTTATCTCGAATAAAACTGTCTTTTAACATTATTTATCCTCATAAAAAGAAATCTGATGATGAAAGATCAGGTGATCGCGCTGGTCATTCAATCGATTCTCGCCTTCCTATCCACCGATTAGGAAATGTTGTATCGAGGTATTGCCGGACATCAACTTGATAATGTGGTGGTGCTCCTTCCTGTTGAAACCATATCGTATTCACTGTAACTTGAGAGTTTCCTCAATCAGGATATACATTTGTTAAACTAGGAAGGACATCATTTTGAAGTAGTTCCAAAATAATTATCGCCATTCAAGTTGCCCTCAATGAAAAAGGAACCAATTACATGGTGTCCTACACTCCCTGCCCAATTATTCACCTTTCAAGGGTATTGCGTTTGTTCTTCTCTCATCCATTGAGAATTTTCCGATGACCAGTAGCGGCAATTTTGCCGATTAGCATGACCGTTGAGAGACAAAATACACCCATCAGAAAACATAACGTCTCCTAATTGGATGATATTGTTATCCAATATGTTCATCATTTGCTCACAAAAATAAGTTCTTTCAACAAAATCGTCTTTCATGAGCACCTGAGAAGGTATTATTTCATAGGAAGGCATTTTATTTTCATTTATGTTTACTATCGATGTATGGCTAACATTGAATGTGGTGGATGCCTGTCTACTCGATGTATGTGGATTTTCCTCAAACTCAAGCATCATATCTAGTTTGAGTTCATCACTTATTGCATTGGCAGCTGCTTTTTTATCTGCCCCACACGACCAAGCTCGCGAAACTGCTCATTGTTCCTTGAGATATGGGCGGTAAATTAGGAAATTTCTCATGAAATAGGCGAGCTACTTCCTATTGTGTTCGGGTTTTATCTCCGTAAGCAATCAATTGGAAAATTATTATTTTATGCATTTTCTTTTTTCATAAACTACACCTCAGGATTTGATCTTCACAAACACAAAGTTTGTGAAGATCAAATCGTGTAGTGTAGGTGTAGTTCATAAAATTACGATGGATCTCCATCAAGTAACGGCCGAATCGATCAGAAAATTTATGTATTTCCGTTAATCTAATCATTTGTCAGACTTGAAGTTAACGAACTTTAATCTTGAATTAAAATACTGACAACTAATGTTGTAACACACAACACAAGTTGACAAACCGTTTTGAACTAACGTTGCCACAGAAATTATTTACACTTTTTTAGAGATATCTTATGTTAATGATATACACTACCTTGCACTGACGAATGGCCAAACAGCACAAAATCGGTCTGCAAGTGTGTTCCAATAATTGAAAATCTATTGCGACAGTTGTATCGTCAACATCATATGCAGGAATAACTTCTGTTGAAAGACACGCCAGATGAAGCCATCGTATGGCGAAACACGTGTTGCGTTTTTGTAAAACAATTTAGTGAAAATCTCACAATGAAGTGTTTTTGGAATACGTTAGTTATGAATTTTCATCAAGTATCGGCCGATTCCATCATATTTCTGTGAAGAGTCCTGCACTGACACCTGTCGTATATAATCCAACGCCCTTCGTGGTATTAGCCAGGGGAATAGTTGTTTTCTGATAGGTGTCAGTCCATTAACCTACTGTGTAGGGAGTTGAGACTGGCCTGAACGAATTGTTCTTAGATAATTTGATCTATATTACAATAAGTTTTGAGTGTATTTCATCGAATTTCGGTACCCACATGATTATAATTTATTTTATCTTAATTGTTACAATAAACTTGAAAGCGATAATATTTTTGTGTAATGAAGTTGGACAGAGTTTACAGTTCAGAAATTGAATAATTGAGTTGTTGTTTCGTCAACTATTTTGGATTTGTTTGTGACAAATTTGATTTCCACTTGTTGACCATATTTTTGTGATATAATGCTACCGTGATATAATGAACCACCTCTATGGTATATGAATTAATAAAAGATATTTTTCGTTTCATTTTCATCAAGGAAGATGAAAACGGCTAAAAAAATGATGGAATTTATGACTTTCACGTTAGAAAGTGTATTTTCGAAACACCTATTATTGGTAATAATCGGTATCTGAAGCAATGAGTTGCTAATTACCTTTATCATTGTTTTTATTTGAAAAAAAATATATTCAAAGTTCATTCACAGCTTTGAAAAATATCAAGTGAAAAACGTTTTGTACCTTTTCAAAGGGAATTTTTGAGCAGAGACGTCAATATTAATTAATATTATATTAGTAGTATTTTGCTATTTCATATTGATGAATATCTGCTCATAAAATCAACACAGACTATTTTGTTTTAAACAATGTGAATTGCTTGTTATATATGTATTCAGTATACTAATGAAATAGAGAGAATAGTAATTGAATTGAACTGACCCGTACTTGATGAAATTTCATGTAAATACTCAAAAATATAGTTTATTGTTACAAAACCAGTGTACTTTTTACAGCTGTCTCTAGCAGGATTGAAATTTCTTTCAAATTGTAACCGTTTTATACCCTACAGTTGAACATTAAGTTTGGAGAAATCAATATCTACAGAGAAACATCAGTCAGTCTTTTGATTTCCCCAGATATCCAACCCATTCAAAAAACAAACATCAATCTTCTCGAGTTGAGTTCTCAGTAACAAGTGAGCAGGATAACTTTTCGCACACCTCATATAAAGTCGTCAATAGCTGTTCTACTTTCTCCATATCCCGGCCTACTCGATAATAACATTTTTCACGAGATTTCTCTTGACACATTGTTTGAAAGAATCCACGACGTTCTACTAATGGGAAAATCAATACACATGCCTGACAGGAATTCGATGACTTCTGTCTCGACTTTTCAGCCCAGCTAATGGATAGACATTTATATCTTCGATGCAGTTGTTGTCGAGAAAGATGCGAAAAGCATGAGATTCAAGCCTTTACAGGGACGTTTGACTGTAACTCTTGACCATTAGCTTTTATTTTCCCAATAATGTGAATCATTCCTTTTATTATTCTTTTGTTTGTATTGGAATCATAAAAAAAATACTCACTTCATGAACAGAACCAACATAAATGACCTAAATCAATTATACTATACATTATTATAACTCATTCAGCCAATAAACATTAGTATATTGTACAATAAGTGAGAAAAACGACATATTTCTCACGAGCGCTAATCAAGCGAGTGAGAAATATGTCATTTTCTCACGCATTGTACACTGTAGGTACATTTTCAACGGTTGCGTTGTTTTCAACTATTGAAAATTGAAATAGATAAATAATAATACTTGTATGTCATTAACTCATTTTTATATTTCATTCAAAATAGTAATTAACAATTATATTTCAACAATTTTGTAAAGTAATTCCTGGTACGTCGTTTTGTTTCAACATGTTTTTGGTCTTTGAAATATTAGCTGCGGTCGAAGTTGAAGTTGATGGGGAAACGTACTGAGCTTCCACAGCATTGTTGTGTTCAAGTTCTAAATGCGCTGAAGGCTGAAAGGATTCTACTCTACTTTTTGAAATTTTCATTTTGTTAGCTAGAGTTGTCGATATAAGATTCAGCAACATTGCTGGATTTCCAACCCCCATGGCGTTTTAAAGTTGAAAGATCTTCCCCTGCATTAACTAAAATAGTGGCAGATGACCTTCTGAAATAGTGGCCAGTATATAACTCAGGGTTCGGTAATTGCAAAATTTTCGCTATTTTTTTCGTCATGGTGCCAAATTCATTTTTCCCCACAGGCTATTCCGTACTTTTACTATTTTTGTAATTTAAAAAAAAACGTGTTTCATTTGTGCATGGTCGAAGCTTCACATATTTTTTGTAAATTTGATAGAATTCTCTTGTGACTGACACAAATTTGTAGGAACCTTGGGTTTGGTATCGGGTAATTTCATTAAAAGGGCCGAATTAAGATCTTCCATGTCATCAATTCTTGAGTGTTTTGGAGCATATTTTTTAGATTTGCGTTTTAAAAATGCACGTAGTTCTACGTATTTTGATATATCAACACAGTTTTTATTAATTAAGGTACTCCTTGGCTTCGAGTAGGTACTGAGACTATAATGTTGATGATTTCAATCTTCTTGACAACTTTTCAGAATAAACTAACAAGGTATTTTCGAAACAAGAATTTACTTTGGCTTTCATTTTCCAGTCCATGAAGTTTCTGTGAGCGATTTCATATTTTTCTCTTGATGTGCTTGGTAGCAAATTATTGCAAACATCTATTGCTCACTGAACAATTTCTGGAGATGTATTTACCAACTCTAAATCTTTGTATTTCATTATATTCAATATTTAATAAATCTGAACAGTTTTTGCTATAAGAATCAACAATAAAACTATTTTCGTTGGGTAAGTTGACAGCAAAAATTATGCAGTTTTTCGGTTTTGTTATTATGGAAACGCCGCCAATGGGCTACTTGGATATTGCACGCGAATCGTCGGTGTAACGTTATCAACATGGAGAACGTGTCATGTCAATCTGACATGTAACAATTCATGACTGACTTGGGTTATCGTGATAACAGTGAGAAATTATTTCTCACTGTAATGGCGGATATTTATCACTGTTCTCACGCAGTGATAAATATGAAAGCGATGAGAAAAGTGGCACATTGTATAGCATCCGTAGAAAAACCATTTTCAGAAGAATAATAAGGAAATTAGTCATACGAAACAAATTCACGATCCTGCGCTGTCATCCTCCGTCATGAAAATATACTTTCACGATTCCACCTTGACACCGCCACCGCCATTAACAATCGAAATGAAAATCAATAAAACAATTTCATAATATAAAAACTTTTCACTATGTCAGAAAAAAAAGCATCAACATAAGTAATGAAGAAAAATGTTAAAATTTATTTTATTTCAACAATGCAGCCTAGGTACGTAACATAAGTTTATTATAAAAATATCACTGACAAAAAAAATCCATTGTAGCTCAATTATAAGAAATTAAATTGAGAAAGTCATTCTTGGGGAAACTTCTTTTCAAAAAGCAACTCCGGACATAATACGTATACAGGGTATTTCCTAACTACATGACGAAACTTCAGAGGGTGATTCGTCACGTCATTTTGAGAAGAAAATTTTGATGAACTTATGTCCGAAGTTGCTGACATACAGGGCGTTGAAGTTTAAAGATGAACGGTATTTATAGAATATCATCAATATTCTCACACCGATTTGTTTGAAATTTGCTACAGTTATTTGAAGTAATAAGGCGTTCATTTAGGTAAAACAGCTATAATTGTCAATCCAGTGGCATCTCAGTAAGCACCAGAGCCAACATTATTGGTAAAAAAAGAACGCCACTGACTTTTTTGTAGTTTTTTACTTTTTTAGACTGAACAACTGAAAAAATTTATTTCGTCCCTTGTGTTTTCTTCATATCAAGCTCAGTTTTGGAAAAAAAAACACTTCTAAAAACTATTCATGATCAACATAAAATAAAAACAAAAAATTAATATTGAACAATCTCGACATTGATGTGAATGAGCTAAATATCCAACTTTTGATTTGTCATTGAATTTCTGATACGTTCACAAATACCTAGAGGATTCCTTATGACATTGCAATTGTCAATTGATCGATTGCTGGGGTCATTCACTCTAGAGTAAACAAGAACTTTCAGATGACCTTATGAATAGAATTCTGGATGATTCATATCAGTACTGTGAGCTGTCCAATTTTGAGGTCCTGCACGTCCAATTCAGCGATTAGGGTAGGTGATGATTCTGACAAGCAAGAACACTGAAAAGAACTGAGGCCCCGTCGTGCATAAATCACATGTTGCCTCTTACAACTACCGGCACTTCTAACACAATAGGTACATGATCTCGCAGAAATTCATGTAATATTTTTCTGTTAGGTAGAGCCAATCGTTCCTACCCAAACGTTCAGCGAAAATTGTTGCTAAAAATTGGTCATTGGGAAAGTTCATAGTAGTATCTCGTAAAAAATTTGCTTCGTCCGTAAAAGAAATACTTGGTATCAATGTGTGCCATCGTATGAATCACATACCTGTAAAACTGATATGGGTATAGGAGGTATCTTTTTGAACTATTTAGCCTGACTTTCAGCTGCAGTGCAATCTTTCTGGTACTATGAAGGATATTCTTCTATCGCATCAAGTATGGATTCTTCTAGTTCAGGCGTTGTCACAGTTTCTGGTCTTCCACCACCTGCATTTTTAACAAAATTCCCAGTTTCACATAATCTTGCATTTAGTGTTCTGAATGTTTCAGTACATGGAATTACCCTGTTAAAATATCTGTCCTGGCTTTTTTCGCTTTTCTATCTGCCACTCCATACATGAAGTGCATGTCAGCCATTTCAGTGTTAGTGAATTTATTCATGATGGAATACCTGCTAATTGACAACCCTGATTTTAGTTTGTATGACAACACTATCACCCTTTGCTGGTCTCCAAAGCAGATATTGATGATATGCAGTTTATTTATAATAGTTGGCAAAAGTTTTCTTTCAGCAGATTCCAAAACATATTTTTGAGGGAAAAAAAGTAACAACTTCACTTCGAAATATCTTAATGTGCAATGAACTACAAATTGCAATACCGTAATATCAGAGGACTGGAATTAGGGTTGGAGCTCATAAAGGGGACTCAAGGTCTCTTAATTTCTATATAACAAGATTATCTCGATACAATAACCCAATCAATTTGTTATACCATGTAATAATAATTGAGTTATCGGAAGACAACGTCTCGTTGTATCAGTTAGATGTTCGAAATTTATTACACAAATATAATTTACAGAAATTGAGATGTCGTTGGATGGCATTGACAGATTTTGCTTTGAAATTCTTTCACCGGAGCAATAGAGTATCATCTCTCATTCATTTGAACAGTGAGCAATAACTTCCAAGTTTTAGGATTCACGTAGATCCACCCAAAATTAGTTTCACGTTCGAAAAAACTATAGAAGTGAATTTGCTCGTGAAGAAAGTGGCGGAATGTTGGAAAGTGTCTCAATGTACTCTGCTGTTCCTCAAAATAATCATTCGATATACAGGGTGACCTAACTCTTTTTTCTCATCAAATTGATGACAGCATGTGTAATAGTATCAAAGACATTTCAAGAATGAGATCAGAAGGCTATACTGCGATTGTTACAAAATTATATATAAGAAGTGACATACGAGAAATTATTAAAGATAGGTTCACGAAAAAATACACATGCTTCTTCAAGTTGTGCGTGCATTCGATATGCGACCACTTCGAATATTCTAATCGAAGAATTAATTCACTTTTGAAATTCACTAAAAGTGACAATTCCAAGTAATGATTCTGGCCAATTCTATAAAATTCAGCACTTTGATTATTCTATTTTTCAACTCCGATATCTGACGATATTGATATTCCACAATTCAGAATATAAAATAAATAAAGCCATTTCTAATTTATGGTTGGATTTTATGATGACAGACGATAAAAATGTTACTCACTTTGGAATATTGCCTTTTACTTGGAAAAAACTAGTTGTGTAATGTGAACAATTGAATCTATAGAAAATTTCAACGAATGATGTTAATAGTTTCATCAACTACACCTTACGATTTGGTCTCCATAACTTTATATCTGAAAAATATCACGACATGTTTCGCTAACATAGTAGATTTTTCATAGTCAATTACCTACTAGAAGTTCATTCTTATCCTGATATTTATATACCCGACGAAATCACAATTGAGACTACCTACTTAGGTACTTGCTTGATTCATAATATTATTATGTTTACTTATTTCTACACTCTCATAGGCATAAACACTTAAATCACAAGAACCTAGAAGAGATATCTCTGGTATAAAGATAATATGAAGATGATTACTTGGGTATCGAAACACGTGTCGCAGTTTTACAAAAACCGCGACACGTATTTCGCTATACAACAGCTTTTTCAAGCGTAAAAAGGGGGTTATTTCACTTTCGGAAGAAATAAATGAATAAAAAAGTGTGTTCTATCACATATTTTATGAATAACGTATAAGTATCCACACATAGATATAACTTTAAATGAAATTATATCTGATGAAATTGCCGCTATCTCAATCTAAAAAAAAATACCAGCAAACCTGGAAGTGTTCTAGATTGATCGCTAGACCTGCACATCTACACAGTAGATATACTGCATACCTTGCTAATATGTTTTTTTTTTTTATGGATGTATCCTGGTTTTCATAAAGAATAAATTCCATATTTTGAATGACCTCCGCAAAAATATATTGGATAGATGTGTTCTTCTGTAACGAATTGAAATAGTTCTCCTTCTGACACTTGTAACACAGTCACACATTCAATGTCACGTCCTACATGTTTTGTTGATATGATTTTACAGTGGAAAAAACTCCAGTAGTATCCATAACGAATGTTTGGAGTAAAAACTCAGTAAAAAAAGTATTTTTCTATAATTAATGTTTATATAAAAGTAACTGCTTCGAAAGTACTTCTCTCTCCGTGTAATTCAATGTTTACATGAAAGACATTTTTTTCTATGAAATAGAGAAGAAGAAAGTCAACCCATTCTTCACCGAAAATTGAATCAAATTGACAAATTATTTTCATTATGTTTCATTATCAATGACATGAGGAGATTCAATTCATTCCGTGACATGAGGTCGTAATTTTATGAATGTATTGGCTGCTTTATTTTGTAGTGTTATTCAGGTTGGTGCTGAGGAGGTAATAAGACAAGTGCATCAATCCGAAACATCTATGTCATTGAAAATAACATGCCTTTCCTTTCAGTTTGTGTCTGAAAGTTACTTCTATGCATGTTCTACATATCTTCATATAGTTTTCATTTTAAAATCAATTGTTCTTCTTCCTTTCTTCAGAAGATCCACACACTTTTTTGCATAAAGATAAAGAAGTAGAAAGCCAGATTAATATTTTTCTTGAAACAAAGTTACTTTAAGTTATGAGAAATTACTTTTTTGAAAATATTTGAAAAACATTGTCGAAAAAATGTTCAACTGACATGTTGAAGATGATGAATCTATTTAAAATCCATCCAAATTCATTAGGATTGTGGCCAAATTCAGTTATTGATTCATTTCAGAGAGAAACGGACTTTCATATTTATCGACGAAAGAAAATTGATGGAAAATTTTTGAAATCTTCCGAAAGTAACATCTCTCGGGAAAAATAATGTTTCAATCGACAGCAAAATCATACTGTCTTCCAAAAATATGTCTATGTATCTATCGTCACTCTGAACACTGCCGTTGTCTCTGTGAAACAATATTTGAGTAATTCTATTGACATTACCCCATTTTAACGAGAATTAACGACTGGAATAACCACGAAACATTTCCATATGCACATGCACACGTGAACGAACAACAAATTCTACCTAATCCCATTATGGTCAGACCGAAACTTCACAGCTTACGCAAATTAAACATCACGCTAATTACTTTCAAAATGACTTTAATAACTGCGACATGGAGCAACACCTCTACCAGTTCCATTTGCCAAATCCCCAATCTAATTACATAAAACTAGGTGAATTAAGTTGCACAAACCCGCGGAGGACAAAAACAAATGAAATTGCATTGCATCTCGCCAACTCATTGGAGCGAAACGTCCGTTTAACAAACAAAAGTGAAGCAACCAACACAATATAAATACAATAATAGACGAAAAATCAATCAGTACAAGCTGACAAGTTCTCAAGTGTAGTAAGTCATCATGAAGGTGGTGGTGTTTTGTTTGGGTGTTGCATTCCTAGCAGCCCTTACCCAGGGAGCCGTGCTCAAAGAAGAAGAAGAGTTCGATTTAGCAGTAGCAGAATCGCACCACCACGAGTCAGGGGGTGGTCATGAAGGTCACGAGCATCACCATTCCAGCCACGGTGAGAAAGGTGACAAAGGATACAAAACATCCCATCATCACGACAAGGGAGAACACGGGAAGCACGGAAAACACTATGCAGCCGGTCACCACGGTGAAAAAGGGGGACACCACAAGTCACATCATGAAGGAGGAGGACACTACTCCGACCATCACGCTTCTGGACATCACCACAAGGGTGGCAAATTCGGCGAGAAAAAGGGCCACAAGAAAGGACAGGAAACCAAGGGGTACCACCTGAAAGAACACAAAGACGCCTACCACAAGAATCACAAGTTCTATGACGATGCCCACAAGGATGGACACCACGAGAAATATGGTTCCCACCACGGACATCACGGAAGCAAAGCTGGACACCACAAGAAGGGTGGTTCCCACAAAAGTGGTTACCATGACGATCACTTCGGTAAGAAAGGATTTTCCGACGGAGGTCACTACGAGGATGACCACAAGGGCTTCAAAGGACACGGAGGTCATGAAAGTCACCACTCCCACCATTCCGACTATGGAAAGAAGGGTGGTCATGATGGACATTCGGAGCATGGCTTTTCCAGTGGAAAACACTAGAGGTTCAGTTTTGGATTTCATTTCTGGTGAATCAGGAATTGGGGTGTTGGAATTGTTGATGTTTTTCGTTGGTTTTTACGTTGATTTACAAATAAAGCTTAAAAATTATTTCGAATTATTCCTTTCAAAACCGACATTCAGGTAGAAAATGGTGACAAAGGAATTAATGTTTTAAAAACAGATTATTGATGAGAAATATTGTATAATTCATTCTATTTTTCGAAAAAGTAGTTCTATATAAAACTTATAGTGAAACCTTCATTCATCTATTGGGGAAATGAGGAATTTTCGAATGATAATTATAACCATGGAAATATTCAAGGAAAATAAAATCATTCGAAACCCAAACTGGTATTCTCAAAATGACAGTATTTCAACAGCTGTTTTCAAAAACTAGACACACAAAAATATATGGCAGTAGAAATTTCGAATGCTACCACATTGGAAAAAACCAACAAATTTTTAAGTTTCTTTCCGAAGAAAATTGGTAATTAAGGGTTCGATACTGTTTTGATTGATCAAATGCTCAGTTTTCGAATACAAGTATTTAAAACAATTTCAAAACATGTATTTGCAATACAGTGTCTATTACATCATTTTACTCAAAAATTTCATTCGAAAGACTCGTTATCTAAACTAATTTCATACAAAAGTTTTGAATATCAATGCATTGACCTTTCTTTCATTCTTATTAATCGCCAATATGAAGGGTATCAAATGATAGTACGACTTGATTTTTGGATAAAACATTATATTTTGAGTTTCCTTATCGAATTCTTTCTAAAAACTAATTGCCAGAAATGAAAGATCATGCGGGTGAATTCGAGCTGATCAGAACCGTTTCCAAAAATTTTGTAGAAAATTGACCAATTCAACTATTTTCATATTCGCCATATTCTCAGTTGCATAATTTTTTTTATTACCGAAGCATTCTGTTCAAATGTTGTTAGGCTGAATCACAATCAGAGATCCAATCGTCCATTTCTCATCTTAAATGTTGGAGTGCAGCATTTTATGGAAATTTTGGTATGGACATCTATCATCTAACATCAGTTCCACAAAATATTCAATTTTTTTTATCATTTCGATAGTTCCGTCTGTTTTTATCAGTCTATTTCAAATGGGTGCCATTTGGATCAGTACACATTTACCAACGAAACACATATCAATTCTATCAGCATAAAAATTGTAGATCAGTATACACATGAGAGTAAAATAAATATTCATTGAGATATGACGTAAAATCGGACAAAACATTCGAAACAACCAATTAATCATTGATAACCATCCATGAATTTCAGAATTTTTTTTCACATCTTCAAGTTTTTTCTGGGGTATTCATTTTCTGTGAGTTTCATCAGCTCATTGATTCTATTACGGTATTTTGTGTGATTTTTGCAGATTTCCTAAATAGTTTCTCATTTTGACTGATCTCAAAATCTCACAATCCTGATTTCTTGAAGATTATTGTTGTCGCAACTCAGTACTCGCTTGGATTACTGAAGAGAGGATTTTATTTGCTGTTTCACTCATTCATTATTCATCAAAATAATGAAAGAACTCATTCAGAAACTCGTGTTAGGAATCACACGTTAACAGGTAAGACCTCGTTAGTCCCTAGCTCGCACAAGTTTCTCAACTTCTGAGAGTTGTCGTTCGTATGGGGGTGACAGCTGACTAACAGAAATATAGATTTTTAAAACAGATTCAGAAACTCAATTGAATATTTATTATAACGAAAAGGGAAAATACTTCAGGAATAAACTTACACTAAAATGTTTATTAATTTATTTACCAACATAAGGGTTACAAGCAGAATAACAAGAGAACCCACTTTGTAATTTTAGTTCAAGAGGGCTTCAAGAAAAAAGAATGTAAATTTTAATTTTTTGTAAATTACATTAGACAATCGAAAAATAACATAATTCTTATAAGAGTGACAGAGACTAGAGAAATGTTCACAACTTATCAATGAAATTTTTTTTCATCCTGCGTTTGAAACAGTCTAAAGGGATTTCAGAGTATTGAATATCATTGCAAATTCCGTTAAAGGTTTCAAGCATTCTATAAAGTGGTGAATTTTGAGCAGCATTTGTCCTTGTGCAAGTTAACTTAAAAAAATCTGTACACATCAACGTTCTACCCTGAACATTGAACTCGATTTTGAAATGAAGCTATGGTTAGTGTACTAATCAACTTGAGAATCATGATAAGATCCGTAACAGTTCTTCTATCCTTCATTGCCATAATATTGTATTGGCGCATAATGGGACTGTAATCGCTATTCGTAATTGGAAAATTTAATTTGTGACTAATGTAGCGAATAAATTTGTTTTGGACTCGCTCAATACGATCTATGTTTATGTGGTACTGAGGATTCCAAACAACCGATGCAAAGCAGAGCCTACTATGTATATAATATGCATAATATAAATTGAGGTGAGGTTTCGCCGTTCTGAAATTTTGACAGTTTATTTTAAGGATTCCAATAATGCCATTACATTTATTGACGGTTTTTTATATGAGAATTGAATGACAACTCCGAATACATAATTATTCCCAAGTTTTTAACTTTTGAAACTGATTTCAGTTCGTGATTTTCAAAGTAATAATTATTTCTGATTATATTTTGTTCCTGGAGAATGAGATTGACATGCATTTTTGTGAATTGAGAAACAAATCATTATCATCACAGAATTTTTTGAGACGCTTCAAATCCTCCTGAATTTCTCCGCTGTCATGTGGATACTTTACTGTGTGATAGATTTTCAAGTCATCGGCAGATAGTGAAAATTTACACTTAATAAAGCAACTAGTGATTTCTTTGATGTATATAATGAAGAATAAGGGACCCAAATGGCTGCCTTGAGTAACTCCGGAAGATACCGTGAAGGGGAGTGACGTAAATCCATTTATGGCCACCATTTGTGACCAGTTATTCAAATAGGACCATATCCATCTCAATAAAAAGTCATTCATATCGACTTCAGCAAGTCACTTTAATAAAGTTTTGTGACTAATCTTAACAAAGGCCTTACTGAAGTCGATGTATACAACATCATGTATGTTAATCAAAAATACAATAAATCAGCAAAACTTACATCACACTGCCACCCAGCAGTATCGAAGACAAGGAGATGTGCTGCATTTCTGGACCTTTTCTGAAGATCAATAGATACTGAATGAATTTCTTAATTCTGTGTCCTTTTGATCTTGACCTTCCTCAATATTTATGAAGTTTCATATGCTGATATTGCAACTGCACCGGTCTGTACTGTACCGGTCACTGTACTAAGGTAAAATGCTCAGTATGTAATCTGTGCAAAGTTGGCGTATTTGGAGATTGTTTATATTTCTATATTCTGTGATCGTATCAACTTTAATCTCTATGAACTTGAAATATAAGAAGAATTCTGAATTCTGAGTGTTTTTGTTTTAGAATATTGAAGTTGAGGTTGGAACATCTTTCAATTCATGTATTCGCTTGAAAGAATTTGAATTAATTCATGATTATTTTCCATATTTGACATTATTCAGTTGAGTGTGAAACATTTCTTTATACCAAATCTTTCCATCATCCCACCCCGATATGAATTCATCAAATTTAAGGTAATTTATATGAAGTTCCATTATGAATCAATCAGTTTCTCCTCCATTTAATGAAACATACAAAGTCTCTCCATCTAATGAAATCCAGAACCCTCGCAATAACAATAATGTTCACAATTCCCTCCGTCACATAATCGTCAAGTGAAGACGCATTCAGCAATATCTCTCGCCATATACTTTTATGGAGCTATTTTAATTGTTAGGGCAGCGAAGTCGAGTGCCCTTCATCTTTTGTTCGAACGTCGTCCCTTTTAGTTTTTATAGCAGTCTACAACGCAATAATGTAAAGTATTTATAGAGAGCCACTAGAACAATATCGTGTGAGAGGGTTTATACATTGACACGTTTCCACAAGAGCCTCTCCAGCCCCTGATCTCCTCAATACCAGGCCTTTGTGTCCCGAAAGCTTCGGTAAAGTTGCATGAATATAACAGTGGAGCTTTTTGCTAGATTGCCCAGATATTTCACTTCCGGTTCTTTTATAGACCTATTCGAAGGAGAATACAAGGTGGCTGCTTTTGTAGGGAAACCGGTACACAACACGACATGACTTGAAACATCATTTGGTAGATGTTTGATGTAGTTCTTTCTCAATGAATAAACATTGAACTTTTCAGTTCAGATAGTCGGGTTCGAATAATTTCTGAAAAGAATCGGGGATTTTGTGAGGATAAGATTTTGGTGTCTCTTATTGCTTTTCCTGAGTTATCAAGCGATATACTGACTTTCCTAAACAGTGGAATCAATCGAATTGGTGAAGTTTTCTGCTGAGTATTCAACAATGATAATAATAACAATTCAGGGACACGTGAAACTGAAATCTCGTCCACGAAAGCCTCAATCATTTTGTCAATAAAAACAATGAAAGAAATAAAATTAATGATAATGGCATTTGATACAACATCGTATGTGATACCACTCTGGCGGACTCGCTCAACATCTGGTCAAGCTAGAGTCCAAACAGGGTGGTCACTTTCAGAAGGGGTGTATTTCAGGGCAATTCCGTCAGTCGCCTTCTCTTCTGTATCTATTGCCATTTTTCGTTGCGCTCAGAAATACTCGAAGATATAACTGTGGCAACCCTGGAAACCGAATTGTTTCATAAGAAGGATTTTGACCTTTATGCTTCTGTAACAAAATATACCCCTCATTCCCTGAGCGTGGTGAGAAAGGAAACACATGCTGTCGGTATGGAATTTGGGACACAAATATGTGCCACGGTCCATCTCAAGAGAAGACGATACGGAGACTACGGAGAGGATATATAGCTCGTAGATAAAAGCATCCTTCACAATCTGGATGCCGGAGAGACGTATACTTAGCTCGGCAAGTAACAGCAGAAACTTCGAAAGATCTGGTCATCGGAACTCTCAGGAAAAAAGAAAGTTGCTGCAACGAATATGCTTGCCATTTCAATCTTACCCTCTTTGTTTGGAGTAGTGAAGTGGACTCGGCTGTATCAAATCGACGTAAAGATGCACCCACATAGGGGTTTGCATCCCAAATCGTCCATTGCACTTTGTACACACATGAAAGAATGGTACTGAATGTAACTTGTAAAGTCGTCAGGAGTTCGTAACCCATTCTCTGCATGGTCCGTGACCATGAGTGAGCAGGAATTGGAGCATTTCTCCTTAGGGTAGCTGCCCCAGCAGCTGATGAACTTGGTATAGTTTTCGAAGTGATCACAACTCTGTCACGGAGTTGGAACCCGTTCAGCAAATGGGCCATATAAAAGCTGCAGAGATCACTTCACTCCTGTGGCAACACAAGAATAAGCCAATGCATGGAGTCTTCTTCAACAATATCAAAGCGCCTAACCTTCGGTTTCTTCAAGTCGACTGGGTTGAAGTCAGAAACTGAGGAGTTCATCATGGCCTACCAGGATGGCAGTTGCTTGATGGGTATAGATATTTCTGATACAAGGTGCAGGGCCTGCCGCGAGGCTTCTGAGACCCTAACTCACTTGCTGTCAACATGTACAGCATATGCGTCTCCGCCTATATCAATCGACATAACGCGGACCTGAGAGTGCATATTCATCGCCTACGGCACTTTCACGGAATTCATTCATTCGAATTTTTCGCTCCCACCCTCAGGCTAATACAAGCTAATAAGCCTGATGTATTCCTTCTCGACCACCAGAGCAAGTCGATTCTTGTCGAGGGCTCCTGTCGGAATAAATATCGTTCAAAAAGGAAAGGAAAATCAAATTAATTATCAAGATTATTGTTCTGATTACTGGAATCCTTGGTGGACTTCCCTACTCTCAAATCTAAGGCAGAAATATTAGCCGGAGAAATGCAGAATGCTGTCATTCTTAGCTAACTGCGCTTGCTCAGGACAAATGATTCTTGGGCCCAATAATCACTCAACTCACATTGTAATGTCTGGTATTTGGTCAACAACGCAGGCATGCCCTCAGGAATGTATCGGGACTTCGAAAGAATTGTATGACCAGCGCAAACTCAGGTTGAAAAAAGTAATAATAATGTTCTTTTGCTGAAATATGCAATATATAATAACAAAATTAGGTTCACGAAATTTGAATGAATCGTTTGCACTGAAGAAATGTGTAATATGCTTCATCCACCCCTTGTATGGTAGTGAACTTTTTTCAATTACTATCAGTTACTAGTTACTTGATGAGGTTCCCAGCATCGTTCAGGAAGTCAATATAGGATTACATGCTATTTGGAATGGAATGATGAATTTCAAATTGAAAGAGGTCGACAGGGGTTGACTCTATACAAACACTAACAAAATGAGAGATCTACACATTCAGAGAAGGATTCGCATGGTCTACAATGACCCACAACAATCCACATCATTCAACTCCATACTGAAGTGTTCCACAATGACCTATTATAATCCAGACTCTTTTCGAACATTCTCTAATAATTTATAATTTTCTAATATGCTCTAGAATGTTAACTTCCGAACAACCTTGAAGTAAAAATGGAAACAATTCTCTTGGGGCTACAACCCCAGATAACTTTCTTGGTCATTTCACTATGATCTGTGATATTCCAGGATGTTCCCGAATGTTCCGGACTATTCCTGAACCTTTCAGAATGTTCCAGGAAATTTGTGGATATTCTGGATTCTTCTAGAAATTCCAATTCTCTTATCTTCAATAGCACGTCCTGGACAAACTGATGGCACTATGAAAAAAAATTATGCATATATGTTCTGCTACCGATACCAAGTCGGGTCCAATCGCTACTTGAGTATAAAATCGAAGACATAAAACTCAAACAACAAGGTTCTTAATGACGTTTTCTCACTCTCTTATTGAGTTATTACATAGTTCCAGACAAATATCAATCTAACGGGATCGCGTCAACTCATTACTCATTTCAGTTCATTCTGAATGAAATGGTAATCAGAGTAATTAATTCTTCAGAGAAACTAATTGCCTATGTCAGTCGCAGTCTTGATATTTCAAAATTAATCCCGAGAGACAACCTTGGAATTCGAATATTCCAGTAATGAAAAAAAGGAAGTTCGATAAATGATTACGTATACAATGATAATAATGAATATATTTAATGCCCAATATATTTTCATTCGCAAAGCACTATCATTTTATATGAAGAAAAAATAAGTTCCTGAACGTTTATATATACACCGAGTTACGAGTTGGCAAGAGAATTATTTCAATTTCCTACATATTGCAACAAACTTATTGATATAAAGAATCATCAAGTTGATTGACAACTTCAACATCAGATTGATTTGTGCTAATCTTTCTATAATTCTATAATTTTTCCCAGAAAACATTATTTAAACAACGATATCAATTTCTAATATTGGTGCAGAACAGTTCATCTTGCCATTCGATAGATGATGAGAAAATGATACGAATTTCTGATTTCTTCGTTTTTCTGATGATACAAAATCGAATACACAGACCAGAATAATCACATGTCCCGGTGATTCTGAAATGAAGGAATCTTGACAATTTCTTCACGAGTCTATGAAAAGCTGATGTGCCTGAATGTATATGGCATTCTATGCTGTGGATCCAAATTTTAATTTTGACCCTACCGAACTGTATTCTTTGAATCAGTTGATGATCAGAACATTCTAAATCCTTACTATTATAAGTAAGTATTCCCCGATATAATAATATCATTATGGTAAAGACATCGGAATTTTTGACTGAATATTGCAGTTTTGCACTTGGATATATTTTAATGAAGATAGTTTTTGAGACACCAATCTCGTAAGAAATCAATTTGCTTTCAAAGAATGGTGAGTCATCTCAATGTTTTGTATACGCATATAGTTTCAAATCATTGGAAAATATCATTCTATTGCAAGTTAATGAGTTGCATATATCGTTGAGGGATAATTAAAATGATGAGGGACCAAGATTAGATTCTTACAGGACTCCGGTAGTAGAAAATTATTAATTGAAGAAAAGCCGTAACAATATTTATATTTTCGTGCGGTTTCAGCTCCTTTTCTCTCTGAATATATTCAAAATTGATATACCGTTACTCATTCCTAACTACCACAATGTTACAATGTTCAATTCTCGAAGCATCCTTTCTCAATTGGTTTTTCACCAAATCCTGAATAAGTTTTCGACGTCATAGTTTGGAAGAATCGAAACCCATGAGAAAACTTTCCCAAGAATGAAGAATTGCTTTTCTTCTGAGAAACAATATACCTCTAACTGGAAAGTATTCAGATTCCAGCGATATATTTTTCAGAGTTTGATTTGTTCGAATCTCATCTTGATGAAAACGAGCTGAGTAAAACTTGTTGAATAAGAAATATATTTATACCCCTTTGAAAAGCTTTCATGTTCTGGAAATATTTCAAACTTGGGAAGAGAAAACTTATTCATCGAGATGGAAAGAGTGAATATTGAATTTATTTGAATTACTCAGGGGAACCAAAGAAAGAAGGCTCTTCATGAAGATTAAAATGGACTCTTGCACGACTTTTCCAACACAGTAAAAGTATATTTCATTATATTCATTGACAATTTTGTTGAGAGTGCACGTAGATCATCAATCAATCTCAACAAATTGAGGTTAACGTAACAGTTTGTTGGTAATCAACTAGATTTTTTGAATTAAACCTAAACCAGGACACTTAGTCTAACTACGTCATCCACCGATGATATGATACCGGAAAAATACATCGCATCATGGCCATCTTTCTAGAATAGTTCATGATGATTTCCTGTAATAATAGTACTGAAAAAAGTAAAACTTTTGGTATTCTTCATTTTTCCGATTATTTAATACTACTCCCCTCTCATTCATAACAGAATGAACACAGAAGCCACTGTATCTGCTCTTTTTGGTGTTTCACTTGTAATTTTTGTAGTAGAAGGTAGAAAAGACAGAAAACCGGCTTTCTACTTCTCCATTTTCATTTTTTCATCCCATTGATTAAATCAATGAAATCATTCATTTCATTTCTGTTGCAGGTATCTCAAAACGAGTTAGGGGTTCTTCAATAAAAAAATCATACATGAGAGACAAACTTCCATATGATCATGGCGTGTAGGCGTTCACGGCCGCTCCTCCGCGGCGGTCCTCAACTTACTGATGGGCACTTCAGCAAGATTGACATCTGACCTCTTTCAGTCGAAAGTCGGCCTTTTGGTGCTTTCACTTTCTTATCTAATGTTTTCTTTAATCGTGACTTTCCTAACTGAATTTTTGCAATGGGTCCCCAAAACTAACCGGAGACGGGTGTCTTTATGTCGCGCCTGATAGCGACTCTCGGAGGTGGTCTTTGGTTCTGCTTCGTTGGCCTCTTGTGATCGTCCCTCTGTCAGAATCTGGGGTCATCACTGTTTAGTACATTTTATAGATCGCGTAGTGCTGGACTGTTGTGCGCTCGAATTCTGACAAACGCGTCTTCTACATGTTGTCTCATATATGCGTTTACGTAGTGTATGTTCCGGTCTAGATCCCGGAATATTTACCTAGTCGGAGCGGTTACGGCGGCCCTTACGCACGCGTTCATAAACGACTAGATCTGTCTTCTGCATGTCCCTGCGCACTGGCCCAGACAGTGCGGGCCAGGATTATTTGTAATAGTACGGTCTTCATCATCAGCAGCTTCATTTTCAGTCCCATGTTGCTCCTTCGACCTATTATTGGTAATAGGTTTTGTCGGGCAGATCTCGCCATTACTATTCTCTGCTGTACGTGAGACCTGAATGTTAATCTTTTGTCTAGGGTGACTCCCAGGTATCTAGCTTCTTTGGTCCACGGAATCTCTTGTTCGTTAAGGTAACGTTTCCTTCCGGGTGTACCATCCTCTGGGTGAACAGTATTGCCTGACTCTTGTCAGGGTTTACGCTGATCTTCTAAAGGTTGGCCCAATCCTCCAAACTGTCCGCCTGCTGTTGCAAGTAACTGGTAACTTGCGCATGGCTAGTTGATCTTGCAAGTAGAGCTGTGTCGTCCGCTTAGAGTGCCAACTTGTTAAAGTTATTCTTAGGCTTGGGCACGTCAGCTGTGTGTACCGAGAAGAGGTGTGGTGAAAAGACTGCATCTCGTGGGACTTCTGCTTCCAGTAGTCGCATGGTTGAGAGTTCTTGCCCTATTCTGCGGCGGCGTCGCCTGTCGGCTAGAAAAGACTCGATTAGTCTTAACATTTGTTTCGTTTAGCCGAAATTGCTCATTTTGGCCAGAAGTCTGTCATGCCAAACTCTGTCGAATGCCTTGGAGACGTCTAAGAAATTAGCTCCGGTATGGTATCTTTTGCCCAGGTTGAAACCTTCTGTCGTATAGTCTGTTACCCTCAGGACTTGTAACTCTGTCTAGTGTTTGGATCTGAAACCAAACTGTTAATTTGGTAAGATTTCCAGTTCGCTGCTTTGGTCTTCTAGTCTTTTCAAGATGACTAGTTTTGCTTTTGAAAGGGGTTAGGCTCATTGGCCTATGGTTATCGGGAAATAAGTCGTTCATGTTTGGCTTTGAGATTTGAATGGCCGTTGCCTCCTTGAATGGGTACGGGAAATGCTGTAGTCTGAGTATAGCGTTGATGATGATCGTCATTGCCGCTTCACCCTTCCTTGGTAGGGCTTTTAGTGCCCGGTTTGGTATCTGGTCCAAGCCTGGAGCTTTCCGAGTGGCTAGGCATCTCACGATGCCTTTCATTCCCTCGGGTGATGTCGGTGCCAGGAGTTGCGTGTTGTCCTTTCGTTGCCGCCTTATCCTTCGTATCATCTCTTCGACCTGGTTTTCGATTTCTTCAACTTCTTCCGTGAACGATACATCAGTTTCTCTACACTTCCTACCAAAATTCTCAGCAAATGCTTCCGCTTTCTCTTGGGCCGTGTAGACGATTCTTTGCTCGTCGTTTATAGCCTAACATGGTTGTCGGTGTCCCTTCCTAAGAAATTGCTGCATTCTCCATGCAGACTGGTCTTCGGTGTTGAGTTCTTTCAGACAGGTTGTCGATTGTCGTTCTTGAATTGCACGAAGCTCTTGCTGCTGGATTCTGCCGGCTCTGTGCACATTCATTTTATCCATTGGTGCGTGTGTCCGTTGGTATCTGCTCTTCGATTCTAAAATAGGACTAGATGTCGGAAGGCTGACTGCTCTTGTACCTGTTTGGTCGGACCCTTCTTCAATAATTGGGAGAATTTTTGTGTTGATAAGTGCCGGTGTCTATGTATTGTTGTTGTTAAAGCTCTCATCCTTATCTTTGAGTTTATTGTCATGTTATTGTATTTCTATGGACTCTCAAAATAGCCTCGGATAGTATCCGAGGCTATTCAGAGTATGCGTTTCAACTCTTCTTTTCGTTGTTTCGAAGCGAAATGAAGCATAACTATACAGCATTCTGTATATTCCTGAGGTACTTAAAGGATCCCTGGGGTCATTTGCTGACCTGACACTATTCTTTATCATTCTTAAGGGCTTGAAAACGGGCCTAACTCTTTGTTTTTGGGGATCCTTCAATTGAGTCGTCTGTTTATGTAGGTCAAAAAAATTATTCCATCAACCGTTTGCTCCACCTGGAGTGTTTCTGTTCGTGAGACGCAAATGATTTCGGCCTCGTTATATGATTTCTTCAGGTGACGCAGCAAGGTAGATCACTTAGACCGTTTCCGCTTCGCTATTGGCAATGTCTACCACAGTAGCAAACGAAATGTCAGGTATGGAAAGCTGCAGACCACATCGGACATACTTCCATTTGTTTTGAATAACAATAAGGTGAACCTTATGTACCTCCTGTATCTTATTTCTCACGTTTCCAGCAGGACAGTGCTCCACATCATTTTGTGTTCGTCCAACAGTGTCAAAACCAATGATTTTCTGTAGTGGGATTTACCAAAAGAGGAAATTAAATGACCTGCAATGCTTCCACACTTTTTTCTTTCATAATATGAACTATTACTTGAGAAGTATAGTATATCTTCAAGAGACAACCGACATGCGGATATAAATTCAACGCCGTTAAAAATAAAACTTTTCTTGTGACAGGTAACGATTCCGACATCCGTTTCCTTGTTTAATTCCTTAAAATCCCGATTCTTTTAAATTCCTGAATATCCACATTGATATATCGTCGTTAATAAATGACAAAACGAAGTAATTTCGAACGGCTTTAATTTCATACTAACATAATTTATTTGAGCCCGTTGCTGCTGGTTCGGGCCATTTTTATTTATTTCCGCAATATACATACAAAAGCTTTTATATACGATTCCAATCAGTTTTGCGGGGACATTTAATAGCCCTTCATTGTTTGCAATTCAAATTATCCCCCGGAACGGTTTGTAGCAAACAAACGCTGCCAGACGAGGAAATTGATACTTGTGATGGTGTTCGGACTGAATTTTGGGGAATCGTTGCTGTGTTGCGAATAATTAACGTATATAAATATTTTTTCTGCTTACCGTAATATTCTGGCTGCTATTGGAAAAAAAGTATTTCATATATTTACAAGGAAATCATAATTTTCAATTCCAAAATAGTCATTTGATTACTCCATATTCATATCATGATTGACAAATTCCTGTAATATATTCTTATAGAAAGGTTAAAAAAATGAATAGATAAGTACTTTTTGATCATTCCCATATTGATTTCAATTTGAGATCCACCGGTAGACAGCTGTTTCAGCCTATTGGGCATCGTCAGTACCGGGCAGGCGATCCTCGATTGAAGACAAAATGAGAAAAACCAAGAAAGTACTTGATAAAAATAGTTGCGTAAACGCAAGCGAAACATAAGTGGAACCACTTATTGATATGACACCCCCAAGTCAACTTGCCAAGTTTTTATGTCAGTGTTGACATAACAGAGTTGAACAATATGTTAGAGTTTGAACAATATACTTTATATCGTGATTCTCATAGCTTATTTCGTAAATTCCAGGCTCTTCCTTTTTTGTCATCTTGTAACTGCCCACGATTTATTGAAGTATACGAACAGTTTTGAAAGCTATCATCAGCCGGTTTAGATTACACGTGTTTTTTCGGCTAAAGAACAGAATAATAACAAAATGCTTCAAAACAAAATGGTGTAGTGTACATCCCGAGTCAGAGTTTCCTGAAAGCTGCAGGCTACGACTTGAGGAGTGCCTTCGACATAACCGTTCCGGCGAGGAGTAAAACCCTTATGGATACCGGTTTGAAGATTTAGCTCCCAGAAGAATGTTATGGAAGGATTGCACCTAGATCGAGTTTGGCTGTGAAACACTTTATCGGCATAGGAGCCGATAGTAGTCGACGAGGATCACCGAGGAGTCCTAAAAGTTGTGTTGTTCAACCATTCTGATACTGACTTTGAGGTCAGATCAGGAGATCGCATAGACCAACTCATTTGCGAAAATATCTACTACCCAGTTTTAGAGGAAATACAGGAATTGACAGATACTGAACGTGGCGAAGGCGGATTTGGATCCACCATTTGATTTCTTTACTGCCTTTTTTATTAATTTTCTCAATGTATTATTTCAATCAGGTATTACTAGTAAGACTTGTTTTGTTTTTATTATAGTTTGATGTCTCGACATCAGGATGTATGTCAACTATTTCTTTGTTCCTATATTACTGTGTTCATCTCCATCTGAGGATTTTTGTTTTTCATTCTAGTTTTTATTGTAATACTTTTCTTTAAATTTCAGTTTTTGATAAAGTCAGATCTAATACAATATGTGATGCATTTGAAAGTTCAAAGCTAGCTTCTAAAATTACTGAAAATACTGGAAAATATATGCTTTTATTATTCAACTCACTGATCTGGCAAATTCGTACAGCTTTTGAATTGATAAATGTTGTGTTAAGTTGATTATTATAGAAAATTAACCGAGTAATCAATAGATTTTCACTGTCAAACAGTAATACAGTAGCTCGAAAGCTGAAATAGAAGATATACTGCAGAAACAGTAGACCAGACAACACTGGACACTAAAGCTTCACTTGTTGATTTTTTTTCCTTGTCAGTGGATTGATTTTTTATATCCTGCAGTTTAATTTAAGCTTGATGAATCCAACAAATAAAAAAAATTAAAAACCGTTATAGCCATTCTTGAGTTATCAATGGTGAACCTAGCACATTTCACGAATTTGTTTCAAATATACTTTTGGAATGTTTGTATCAAATCAGTCGTGTAATTTGATTCATTTGGAAGAATTATACATTTTCAGCCTTCTTCTTTGTGAAAAGTCAAGTATATACGGAGATACTTCCAAAATTTCACTTTTCGAAATTAATTTCATTACTAATTTCATATATCCTCGATTTTTCAGAAAAACCGAAACTCTAACTTCGAAATGAAAAATGAAATGAAATGAAAATGAAATTTATAGTTCTTTCATATAAACCATCGCCATTGATAACGTATACCGCAATAGTAGATGAAATGTGGAGCATAAATACCTGCAGATCACAGCCTAAAAACTCGAAAAAAAGGTTCATAATAGGTGAGCAATGCTTGAAATTGTTGCAAAGGGAACACGATATCAAAAGTCACGAAATGAGTTCTATGAACAACGACGAGAAATAACTTTGTAATTTCAGTTTTTTGTTCAATAACATTGTTATTTTTTGGTTAATCCTTTTAATTTCTTGCAGTGATTTCAAATCAATTTATATTATATTAGACAATGGAAGTCTGAACTGATGAAATAAACCACGAAACATTGTCAACCACCTTCAAACAGGTCAAACAGGATAGTCTTATACCACACGGTCGATTTTTCACTATTTTACGTAGTAGTCACTTCTGGAAAACAGGTGAATATTGATTACCATAATCGGGTTGACATTAATATTCAATCAGGTAGAAGAATTCAATAACAACAGTGAATAATACTATAAAATAATTCGACAACCTCCAAATGGGGACCCTCATTATGATAGAAAATGGGGTTGTTCCATGCTATGGAAAATGAT
This sequence comes from Leptinotarsa decemlineata, assembly GCF_025532065.1. Lineage (NCBI taxonomy): Eukaryota > Metazoa > Arthropoda > Insecta > Coleoptera > Chrysomelidae > Leptinotarsa > Leptinotarsa decemlineata. Next base: position 30,072,411 of record NW_027412688.1, read on the forward strand.
ACTGGTTTGCTTATAGACTGATCGAGTTAAGGGTTTTTTATCTTTATCAAGCCTAATCGGTCCCAAAATCTCTTTATATTTGCAGAAAAAAAATAATTCGAAAAGCAAGAATTTAAATTGGCCGCGTGTCGGTTGACCAATAAAATTGATCGTTTGTAGAGCGGAGTTGCCAAGTGTATTGGTTTTTAATATCCAATCACAGATTTGATGATCCAATTTGACAGACAGATTTTTTTTGTTATAGTTGTCAACACCATGTATTGACAACAATAACAACAACGTTACGAAAAATGTTTTTTCAGGTTATTTTTGGATTGATATGTTCTGGAGTTGTTCTACATTTCACTGTACATATTTTTGCTTCTTTTTTCAGTCACCATACTGCTCTTTGGCCGAGATAAAATAAAAATTGAATCAAAACTTTCCATCCTTCGATAAAAGACAAAGTCTGAAATGAATGTCATATAAATAAAAGGGACCCTCTATATATACCACCCATTCACGACATACCACGACATTCTTCATTTCGGCACCAAAGTATTGCAAATTTTTCAAGTAAAATTCATCGATCATTTCAAAATCGACCCTAGGTAAGTTGTCGGGAGTTAGCTTTAACAAAACTGGGCTCAACATTTATTTTGAAATTATTTTAACAAAAATACGAAGTTTGTGAAAACCATTGACATCAGAAAAAGCACATTGTGGCATACGAATGACAATATGGCTAATATACCAGTAACGTTGAATTTCTTATTTATCGGTGGGTGGCATGAATGCATAATTGATTTATTATATTAGGGTTCAAGAGCATTCGAAAATCATTTGAAAATACAGCTCGTTCAATTCTATTTCGAATTATATTTAGATATAACTTGTACTATATCAGTTATCAAAACAAATATTATTGTCCATTTTTATGCTTAATTCGTAGATTCGAGCGATCTTATTATAGTTTATTTGTCTGCTGGCTTTATTCTTAAAAAAATTAAAGAAAAATAACAACAGATTTTAATTGATCGTTCATTTTCTCAGGAAAATTGAGTACCCATATCACAATTTATTGGTTCATTGAGTATTGAAAATGTATGTCTTTTTGCATTCATATAATTTACTTTTAATCATCTTCCGATAATGAAATTTGGTTAGCAAAATGCAAATTGAGTGACATTATTTTTGTTGTATGGAAAAAAGTTTTCAATAGTTCCAAAAATTACATTTCACTGAATAAAATATAAAAAATGTTTTTGAATTCACACTTTGAACTCTTGGATGATGAATAAAGCAATAATTTTTCGCGCATGGTACCAAAAACTCACTATTAGGGAAATTACAGCTGAACTATTTACATTTTGGTTAAACATTTTCTATCTTTGCGTTATTTCCAGAACTGTAATGTTAGTTATGAAGTTCAACTTGGAATTGATCATACTATCCCTCTACAAAAGCCCTTCACATCCATCTACTTGAGTTACGGTTATTGGACATCACCAAATATAAACGATCGTTTGACAGTCACAGGTAAAACGTATGACTACGAGTTTCTCGCCAAATTCAGAGTAATTAATTACAGATTCGAATCTGCAACTCCGGCTAAGCGACGACCTCTATTGTTTCAATAAAGTCTGATAGCATCGATGAATTACTGGTATGTCTGATACAAAGTTTGTTTCTGGTGATTAACTAAACATGTCGGGATTTCAAGTAATTTAGTTTAGTGTAGACCCGAACAAAAAGCCAACACGAGTTCGGTTCCTACAGTCGTGGCAGCTTTCTGGAGTTAATCTCTGACTTCCTCTTCACTCTGAATTGAATATATTGTCTAATTATCCAGTACAGAATTTATTGCCGAATTTGAATAGAGGAAAATAAAAGGAACGGTGCAACTGCAATTAAATTCATTAAGAAAATAGATGTGTTACTTGTTCACGATAACTTATCTACTGTTTCGCCAATTTTATAGTATCATCACAAACGTATTCGAGACATTTATGGTGGGTATTCCATTAACCAGTTCACAAAATTACAACACGGTATTTCACTATACAGCAGCTTTGTTAGGCGTTGTTCAATACTGGACTAATATCAACTATTCAGAAAAAAATTTACAATGAAATGTATCAATCATGTTTTTCATAGATTTTCATTAGATATCGGCCAATTCCTTTCCTGAAACTAACATACGTTACATCACAATGTATAGATATAGAATAGTTGAATATTGGAATCACACGTTAAAACGTAAGACGTCGTTAGTCGTTAGCTCCCACAAGTTTGGAATTCTGAGGGTTGTCGTTCGTAGGGGTGCGACTGCTGGTTAACGGAAAAACATATTCCAAACACATTTTTATTGTTTTTAATTTTCTCGAAATGAAAAGTAAGAGAAGTAGTGCAAAAATGTGCGATTATGACCGGTGTCAATAGATCGACAATTTTTAGATTTCTTAAGGAACTCAAGGAAAACAACCAGATTATGGAAAATATTACAAAAGCTGAACTTCACTTTTGGGAAACAACATTGAAAAAGCAGAAAGATCAGAGATTGTAGAAGAAAGCCTGGAAACTGGGTAAACCTTTTCTTTCAAGTTTGTTTGAAAAGAAATTTAAAAGATTAACTGAAAAAACAATTTAATTAAGCAAAAAACTGAAATTACAATGGAATAACATACAAGCAACAATCAAAAAAACTAAATGAAATGAAAGTTTCGACACAAGCTGAAAAAAATTCAAAAATTAATAACAAAAAATGAAAATTGAAAAAATATAAAGTTGAAAAAATTCCAAACCAAGTTACTTCACGACGTTTCGATTGTTAGTATTCACAATCGTCTTCGGGTGATGCCTGGACTTATTCCTTCTAGACCTGACTATTTATAGGTTATTCGACCTAATCCCTCTCTCCGCTTCCTCGGTTTTAGCGGAAGGTGACCTTTTGGCGGGAGTTGGTCATGTTCCGCTTGATATGTTCCGTATCTCTACGCTAGCTTGGCTAAATGCGTTGTTGAACAACATATATTGCGACTTCTTTGAATTTTCTCCTAAACCAGTGTTCCTCTTTGCGAATGATTGCAGCTTGAACCCACTTGATGTTATGTTGATGAGTCCCAACATGCTCTGCTATTCCAGATTTGCTGGTTTCTCCTCGCTGTGTGTTTTTTCTGTGCTCGGCAATGCAAACTTTCAATGGACTCTTAGTTTCACCGATAATTGATTCTCCGCACTCACAGGGTATTCGGTAAATGCAACTCTTGGAATCGCGGTCCGCGTTTGGTGGTGGCAACTGCTACAGATAGTGTTCCCACTGATGTAGGGAAGTGCAAATACTAGTTGTGGCGGCTTATCTTCCTTGTGTAGCTCTTGCTGTCTTTCAGCTAGAGCCTGCTCCATCATCACTTTGGAGTAACCATTCCGTTGAACATTTTTAATGATGCCTTGTTTCTTTTCGAGACCTTTCTTTGTATTACAGAGCCTGAAAGCACGGTGTAGTAGAGTCTTGATGATTTCTCTCTCAGTCGATTGATGGTGGTTGGATTCCTGGTTCAGATACTGTCCCGTGTGAGTGGGTTTTCGATAAACAGATGTTTCCTATTTAGTGTCGGTCCTCTTCACCAATACGTCTAAAAATGGCAATTCGTTTTGGATCTCTTTCTCCATTATGAAAATGATGGGAGGACCTACGTTTTTTTTTTGGATGAAACATAGGTTAATGAAGGTCATACCGTCTCGAAGGTTTGACAAGACCAGAACATCAAGACCCTAAAGTATGTCCCCCAGAACAGCCATAATTTTCTTCTTCTTGAAAATGGCTTCAAAGTCGAAGCCGAAACGTCAAATAATGCAAAAGTTTAGGCGTGGTTCAACCCGAAATAAATCAGATTTTTTCTTCAAAAAGAAAATTTATCACATATATTAATTTTTTGTCCTTTCTACATTTGAATTCATTTTCAAGTTTATGATTCTAATTATTTATAGATCTGTAGAAAGCAACAATCCTAAATTAAAAACCACTTCAGAAATGAATTGTCCTCAGAATTAAAAATTCAAACAAAATTAGTTTTCACGACATTTCAATCATCTTCACATCATACAGAATATATCATTGGAAAATTTATAATAATACCCTCAGTCCGATGCCTATTATTACTATATTTAATATATGATAAACACTCTTCTTTGTCGCAAGTCCCTATTTGAATGGCTCCTCAGCGGCGTCCTCAAAGGTCATAGCGGGTGGAAATATCTCAGTGACTTTGTGGATGAATTGCAGTACAACTTGCTCAAGCCGACTATGTTGCTTTCTTTGATGTACAGGCATGTTTGCATTCTTGTAATTATTTCACTCTCAGACATCTCTAGATAGACTACAGTTCGTCATTTTGAAAAAAATCGTATTTTGGAAAATAACAACCAATGGATCAATATGGATGGATGATTTTTCAATACTGATAAAACTGTTATTGAGTTACTTACATTAAAATCTCAATAACCTTATCGCAAAAATTCATACAGAAAACAGTGGCATGAAATATCAAAACAGAAGAATCGTGTGTGACTGCATAATGGAAAGAAAATGCTTTTCACCGGTGAAATTACATCCAGTTGTAACGAACTACAAAACAAAACTCTTGGGAGGATGTTCATATTGTTCATGCATAACTTCCCAACTCACATAATGAGCATAATTCGATATCAAGCGGAGTTTCAACGTTACTGGACATTTCTCATCGTATCATTTTCACAGTCATTTCACTTTTCATATTTTCACAAGCTCGAAACACCGTATGGAGAGACTTTTCCATTTACGTACTCAAAGGACTCAATTTTTCTGACCTATTTCAAGCAACTTAATTGGGAGTTTTCACATAAAATGAAAAAGCAATAAGGTTGTTTCTTTGTGATGTCAATTTTAGTCAGCGTGGAGGAATTCTACGAGCCTTTTTCAATTTCCCATTTAGGGGTCACGAGCACAATAAAAGTGATTACGGATTTCTGTGTTGTGTTTTGAGAGATGAATTGGAGATGAATATACGGATGATAGCGATGGATTGAAATTTGAAATATTTCTCTCCGTGTTATTTCTCACATTATCACAGAGTTTTCAAAAATTAGGAGACGGAGAGTATATAAAGAGAATCTGAAATTTGGGCGGAAAGGTTCAAAAACACATCGATGAAAATAATCAATTTTCAAATTGATTACTTCCTTCCTTTCTATGGAAAAATCCCTCATCAATTTTTTTGTATCAGATGGAGTAGTAGAAAGCCAAAAACTTTCTTTCCCAAAAATTAATCACTTCTAAAAATATAACCCTTTCAAATCAAATAATGTATGTACTATCGATAAGTTTCTTGCACATTGGCAGGCCACTTGAACTGATTTTGAAGTGCAGTGAACTAATATTCCAATTTTTTGTTACAATAGTTCCTTCAGTCTGATATTTATGAGCTTTGATTGATAACAGAAACTCCCTTCTGTACAGTATGGTCCACTAAGTGTGCAACAAATGGGAAACTTTTTTTATTATCGATTTCTCAAAAAAAATTATTCCTGACAAAAGTTAGTGCATGTTCCAAAACTATATCAAGTGTACCTGAAATGGCTTCATGACAAACACCATACAGGATAGGCCAAAAAATATAAAGTTCGTTCAAGAGTAAAGTACCTTCATTTCAAAAAATATAGAAATATGTTGTAGAAAAAAGTTGATTAGAATTGAAAGTTATGTTCAGATACGGAGTCATGGCCTGCTATTCAGATTTTTTTTTTGGAAAATTTTGAGTTACCCCCGTATGATACATATTTTTACTATTTTGATTTAATATGTATTTGAAGTAACCACAATCAAATCAGTTTGGGGTATTTTTCATCAAATTAAAGTGTATTTGTAAAATTTACTTGGATTTGTATCTTTTTAGGTGACCGTCAACTTCATGTTTGTGGCAACGATATTTAACAGAACTCTAGAATAAAACAAATACTCTTTTTAACGAGACAAATACTTTACTAACTATAATGTTCATATGAATAAACTGTCAAAATTTATCGCGGATAGCCATAAACAAAAAAGAACCAATAAGCGATAGTACAGAAAAATACAGTAGGTAACTTAACAACTTAACAGGTGCTAACAATAAAAATTATCGAAGCGTCTCTGTATTTTCACCTTCTCTTTCGATGCATCTAATTGTTCGCTCATAAAATTCGTTCAATGTAGATCGCAACACATTAGCGGTAATATTTCTGCAATGAACTCGTATTGTAGTTTCAAACTCATCAACATTATTAAAGGGGCTATCTCTGTAGACTTTTGGTTTTAAGTATCCCCATAAGAGATAATCTAGAGGAGTGAGGTCTGGAGAACGAGGAGGCCATCAAGGATCGGTATTTCGTCCTAACCATTTATTACAAAATGACCTATTCAGCCACTGAGAAACGTTTCTAGTAGAATGGGCATTACATCCGTCATGTTGGAACCATAACTTTTGCCGTTCTTCTAATACCATATCATCCAAAAACTCACCTATTATCACACCAAACGTTCGTTTTCTGTAAGTATTGATTTTTGTTGTCAATAATGAAATTTGGATTGACATCTGACCACCATCTGCAATTTTGTGATGATAGAACCCCATTTGTTGTAAAAGTAGATTCATCTCCAAACAGAATACATTAATTTCACTCTGAATCCATATGAATGTACAAATTAATGTAGGTTTGTGAGCATGGTACTTATGTTTCTTGAGAATACGCTTCACAGAGGTTTTTTTTATGCCGGTATAATCACTAATTTCTTGGGTGGACCTTCTAGGATTTTCTACTACTACTTGAAGTACGTCAAGCTGGTTTTCTTCTGTGCATACAGGTTTCGTACGCTCCGTATTATGTTTATATTCTAGTGAGCCGGTCTGTTTGAAATTCTTTGAAATTCTTCTTACACTTGAATAGCAAATTTGTTTGTCTGGATGCGGCTCGTTAAAATTATTTGCAGCTTCGCGCATTGTTTTATAACCATCACCAAAGATTAAAACTTATTCTGCCTTTTCAGTTAACGTTTATGATACTGGGCGAGGCATTTTTAATTGAGGACAAATATTAAAACGTTTTGCAGGCAAGGTTCAAGAAGCCACACTATCAAACTACAGTAGTGTTTTAGGGTGTATGTGTTTTTTGTTCATGGCTATCCACGATATATTTTGGATTGTTTTTCAATAACTGTTCTAGTTGAGGCGTTGTTGTCAGAAATTTTATACTTTTATTGACAGTTTATTCATATGAACATTTATTTACTAAAGTATATGCCTCGCCAAAAAAAATTTTTCTTTTATTCTAGAGTTCTGTTAAATACCGTTGCAACAAATATGAAGTTGACGGTCACCTAAAAAAAAATTGAAAAATCCAAGTAAATTTAACAAATTCACTTCAATTTGATAAAAAATACACCAAACTGATTTGATTGTGGCTACTTCGAATACATATCAAATCAAAATAGTAAAAATATGTATCATACGGAGGTAATTCAAAATTTTCCAAAGGAAAAGAAATTCGAATAGGAAGCCATGACTTCGTATCTGAACATAACTTTCAATTCTGAGCAACTTCTTTCTCAAACATATTTCTATATTTTTCTAAATTAGGATACTTTACTCTTGAACGAACTTTATATTTTGTGGCCTATTCTATATGGTGTTTATCATAAAGCCATTTCAGGTACACTCTGTATATTTTTGGAACATGCACCAACTTTTGTCAGGAATAAAATTTTCTGAGAAATCGATAATAAAAAAGTTTCCCATTTGTTGCAGACTTAGTGGCCCACACTGTATATCTATGTGAATATTCCTGTTATTTCCCTCAACAGCTTTTTTTTAGAGCATAAAACACAAGCACTGTAGGAAAATCCTTGAGGCTCTGTTAGACCGGTGCCTGTGCGAAAGTAGTGACTCACATTGGATTTGAATCGCTGAAGATTCCACATAAACGTGGAATACACTTTCTGAGAATAAGTTCTCCAAATAAGTTCTCAAACAGTGAGCAAACAATGAGCAGCCACAGTCCGTCGCGTAAGGCAACGATCCGGGTACTCCTGGACTACACAAAAGCGTTCGATATGTTGAATCATAGAATTCTATTGGCAATTCTAAATCATATCGGCTTTTCATTCCTAACGAACGGATTACAGCGAGTAGTGCATCAAAATGAGACATCGACGGTGATTACTGTCACCACTAATGTACCTCACGGGAGTATTTTGGGTCCATTATTTTATGCAATTTATACTGCACAGTTCGGAAAGTCATTAACTTGTTGCAAGTATCATCTATACGCAGACAACACGCAGCTATATTTTTTTTTAACCCATCAGATACTGCAGCAGGAGAATATTCCCTCAACTATGATCTGCAGATACTTTTTGACATATCAAATGAACATTCATTGAAAATCAATCCAAACAAATCCATGGCTATACTTTTTTATAACGATATAATCAGAGAAGAATTGCAGGCATCTTTGAAAATTAGTATGGTGATGAGATTATTTATTTTAGAACATCCGCTAGAAATCTGGGTTTGATAATCGACAATAAACTCAAATTCACGAAGCACGTCACGTCAAAGTTGAGAATTGGCTATGCTAATTTCAAAATGATCTACCCCAGAGAAAATTTCCAAATCAAAGCACAAAGAAATAACTATATGATTCAATTGTTCTCTCACACATGAACTTATATGATAGCATATATGGGCCGTGTTTAGATAACAGAGATTCCGGACGCATTCAGAAATTGCGAAATTTTTGTTTGAGGTTGATATTTAGTATAAGGCGAAGACAGAGTGTGTCGCATAAACTGAAGGAAATAAACTGGATGAATTTGTATAATCGAAGACTACGTCATACAACCTGTTTCTTCTAAAAAAATTTAAAATACGAAAAACCTTATTTTTTACACAAATAATTCATCTTAAGAAGCCATGTTCATAATGTTAATTCGTAGAAGAGGAATTATAACTATACCCTCCCATCAGAAAGAGATATTCAAACGTTCCTTCACATACTGCACCGCAAATCTTCTGAATAAATTCCGGATCACTGACTTCACAAAATGGATGGCGTCATTTTAAAGGATGATAAAAGAGCTCTCAACTGGCAGTTTTCATAATAGTCGAAATATAATAATCTTAATCTTAGTCTCAGTATATGCATTTTCCCTCTGGGCCTCAACAGTACCTGATCTCGTATCGGAAAGCTGAGAACAGGCCAATTAATGTGTATAACACAAAAAATATGTATTACCATACCGGTCATGTAATTGTGAATTCGGATTGCTAAATGTCTCTTTTTTTTTCACCGTAGTGTGCGCTGGTCAGGTCTTATCCCTCGAAGCCCCGATACATTCGGGAGGGCGCGCCAGCATTATCAACCAACGACCACTCCACACACCGTGGGGTAAGTGATCATTGGGCCGAGAATCATGTGGCCTGAGCAAGCGCAGTGAGCCAAGAATGACAGCCTTCTGCATCTGTGCGGCTAAGATTTCTGCCCTAGTGCGGCAAGCCGGTATGATTTTGAGATTTGAGAGTAGAGAGGGCATCATTCCACCAAGGACTCCAATAATCAGAACAACCATCTTGACAGAGTGATCTGGATAGAGTCTGCGGAGTTCGAAGAGAAAATCTCGATATTTTATCCGTTTTTCCTCCTCTTTTCTGACGATATTCGTCTCGCCAGGAGCTGAAAACTCCACGACAAATATCGTTTTGCTCTGGTGGTTGACAAGGACCACATCAGGCTTATTAGCTTGTATGAGCCTGAGGGTGGGGAACGAATAGTTCCAATGAATTCGGCACTTCTCGTTTCCCACAACAGATTCAATATCCCCCGTAAGAGTGCCGTAGGTGGTAATATAGCCGCATAATGTCGGTTGATATAGGCCGAGACCGCATATGCTGGACATGCTGATATCAAGTGCATTAGGGTCTCGGGCGCCTCATGGCAGGCCCTGCACCTTGTGTCAGGAACCTCTATACCCATCACGCGACTGCGGTAGACTAAGGTGTTGAAGACGTCATCCTGGCAAGCCATGATGAACCCCTCAGTTTCCGACTTCAGCCCACTCGACCTGAGAAAAGCGAACGTCAGGCGCTTTGATAAGCCAAAGTCTCCAATGTTATTGAAGAAGACCCCATGCATTGACTTATCCTTGTGTTTCCGCAGAAGTAATGTCTCATTATTATTAATAATATTATTATTCCTGATATGTACCGCTATTAGTAGAATCAAATGTGTCAAGTCACTTGAACACTTTCCTTAAAAGTATCTATAGAATACAGACAAATCTTCAACCTTCCTTCGATGTTCCAGACTATCAAGGAGCAAGTGATGTTCGCGTCTCCAATCAAGCGGATGGCTCTGTTCTGGATGGAATCCAGCAGCTCTAGAAGCCGAAAGCAGAATTGTCTGATTTGACATTACTATATCCGATTTGGAGACATTTATATTTTTGGAGAAAATCGATGCCTGGGTTTTTGTGGCAATTAATTGAACCTGGTTTCTTTCACCCCAATTCAAATTCACTTCTAGATCCTCATTGAGATATACAACCTCCTGCTGCTGGTGAAGATGTGAATGCGCAGCCGATGTTCTGGAATCCAAATGTGAATATGAGTGTGCTGTCGTCAGCAAAGAAATTAATTTTGAATAATTTTTCTTTTTCTAGAAAGTCCTTGAACTTTTCCTACTTATAAGTTCTGTACTCCTTTTCATTGTTGCGGCAGAATACGAATCGAAAGTTAAAAACAAATCAACTTCTCAACCTATTACTTTATGATCAACTCCATATCACCCCGTTTATATTCATTGAGGTTTATGATTTGAAAATCAAACATGTGTGGAATGAATATAGATAATTTTTTTTCTATATTAGATATTTTCATGGTTTTCACTTGTCAATTTGCACTAAGTATCATTCCATAGGTTTTTACCAATTATTGTTCAGTTTACCATCTACTACAGAACTTGTTGGATTTTCTGAATAGCTACATTTGGCAGAATTCCTTTGATGCTGCATCTTTATTTCAAAAAAGATCGATTGAAAGTTAATTTTCATTTGATTTTATGGGTTGAGTGAATCCATTCAAATTAGGAATTGTGTTGTGTATTATGAAGCATGGTGTCTTTGGTGAAAGAGCTCAACCTCAGAATAAAAATTGACTACTATGAGTGATTTTGAGTTAGTTGTAACAAGATGGGGTAGGTAAAAGGTTTTAGCTGAGATACTATTATTACATTACGAATGGAAATTCATAATAAATACTTTCATACTCATTAAAAAATAAAAATGATAAGAAACATAATATATTCATTATTATCTTTACTAAGGGTCAGTACGTATTTCGTGTCAGTGTCATTATGGCTCCCGCTCCACATCCTTCATCTGACTCCCTAAGTCATCAAACTACTCTGGAGATTACGCTACCTGGACTATGAATCTGCTGAAGCGGAAATTGTCATCAGGCGGTTCTCTTCAAATTGCTCATTATCCAGCGGGCAGGTGTCACTTGTTCGATACCACCACTTTACCGATATGGCTGCATGGACTGGGGTTTCTAGAGGTAATTATTTTTGAGGTTATGAATGGCTGACAGAACCTCATTTCAGAGGGAAATTGAGTGTTTACTACTCCCTTGTTCCTATAATCTCTCTCGGTCTATTCGAAAGTGGACTGCCAGCAAAATAGAGATATCCATTATTATACAGAGTGGACCAAATTGGATATTTCGAAAGGGAAACTACTGTTTTCAAACTAGATAGATAAAAACTGATGACTGTGCCTGGGAATCAAATTTTATGACAAACTCAATGGTGAAAACCGCATATCGATATTTATCATCGTTTCTGAGTTACAGCATGTTTTTCGAAAATATGTATTTTCGAAAAGTTTCTGTAACTTTTTTCTCGTCAAAAATTCCTTGTTTCTATGAAAACAGTTTTGAAGCATTTCAAAATGAGATATCAATTTTACCATTTACCACTTTGATAAATCTAATCTTTGAATCAGGTAATTTTCCTAACATTTTCAAATATTCAAAAGTGATACCTCTCCACAAGAAGCGTAACAAAGAGATTGTCGATAACTACAGACCTATTTCTATTATAAGTATCTTTTCAAAAATCATTGAAAAATCAATTAAGAGAACACTCACCAAATATTTCGAAATCAACAATTTTTTTTGTTTTTATCAATTTGGTTTCCGCGAAAACTACTCTACCACCAATGCTACTATGAGTGTTGTCAGAGGCATAGTTGAGGGACTTGAGACCGGAAAGATTGTTTGGGTCACACTATTGGACCTGTCAAAGGCCTTTGGCTGTGTTTTCCACTGCATTTTACTCGAAAAACTGTCATATTTTGGTGTAAGAAGTACTCCTTTAGGTTTGATTGAAACTTACCTGATTAATCGTTTTCAGAGAGTGTTTCATAACAATACATTTTCTGAGCTGAGGCTGATTGACCTAGGTGTACCGCAGGGATCGCTTTTGGGCCCGCTTCTGTTCGTTATTCACATTATTGATTTTTACAACTATATGGAGCCATGTCACAGTGTACTATTTGCTAACGATACAACCTCGATATACCCTTCTATGAATTATTCAGTTCTTGTTGATAAGTGTATGGAAATACAAGAAAAAGCGGAGCACTGGTTCAGTGTCCACAAACTCATGATGAATAAGAAAATATCACAAAACATGATTGTTTCTATGGCTCTGCCATTACCTGAATTCCAGTGTGTGACATTATTGGTCAAGCCACATTTCAAGTTTGAAAAGTAAGCTATGGAGTGTCTCATTTTCACTAAGACAGCTGAAGCCAATAACAAATTTCACTTCGTTGAAAATAGTATTTTGCTCGCTCATACAGTCTACATTTCTTACGGTATTCTACTTTGGGGAAATTCTAGTGATGCATTTTTACAATACAGAAAAAAAGCTCTGCTGAAATCGGATTCTTGCCGTGAATCATTCATCACTCATGGAATTTTGGTGCCTTCTTTGTATGTTCACTCAAGGCTATTAGATATTCACAAAAGGGTCCCCCTGTTTCCCAAGCAATCAGGATAACACAATCATGATACACGTAACAACATTTTTAGTAGACCTCAACGTTTCAGGCTGATGAAATAACAAAAAAACTCCTATGATTTTGAATTGTATAATGCACTCAGAACATGAACATAGACACACTTTTGACGCAAGGAAGATGCTCGCCGAACCTCCACACTTAATTTGAATATGTTATAATGTATCCTGTAAATTTGTTACAAATTTTTACTGTTTATTTTATTTCATAGAAAACTTTGTACCTTGCACCCATTTGTTTTTCTGACTTGTCATAAATGTATTTTATACATAACATGATCAAATAAATATATCTATATCAATAGTTAGGTATTGACGGAAAAAATTTTTTATGAGACATCCTGTATATTCATGTATATAGAGCCAAAATTTACCCTTTTCTAAATGTGAAGCACACTTGAGCTAGAGTCATCTTTGAAATACAGAATTTTTGAATTTTTCTCATGTAGACTTTGAAACGCACACTTTGATCAAGTAGGCTCTGTACGACGCGGATATATACAGAAAGAAATTGTTCAATAGTAGCTATCAGATTCTGAGAAATGTTCAATTGTAACGCATAGTTTTAAAGAAACTGATAATGATTCGTACTATATCTACTACTAGTGGATGCAACTTCGACAATAATAATAATAATGATAAGTAACAAACAATGAAATATATTTCAGTCAGATAAGGTGATCCAAATGTCAAATCAACTTCTCCCACAAATATTTCATACGAATTAAAAAGTACAGGGTGTTCCATTTGAAAAAGATTAATTATGTCTGTAATTTTGAAAGATATTATTTATGGATATGCCTGCGAAAAATTAAACAGCTCGAAAAATTGTTACTTTTGATAACAATAGACCGAAGGAATCTACTTGACCCACCTTGTACATTGAAAAAATATATTCAAAACATCTCATAGATAGATATTCATATAGAAATCAGTAGTCCCTAAAGTGATGTCTGTTGTCATTTTCGATGACTTGACCTATAAACTAATGTATAACTAGTTTTGAAACTGACAGTGAAATGGAGACAGGATCTAACGAATCGAAACCATAAGTTCACATACTATTTTTTAGTTAAAATATGTTCCAGAAGGCCTCGTACAATGTGAACGTTTTTTGCCGATTTGATTAGTTCAATAATAGTAAAAATAGCAAAACTTTGCATCACTGCCGCTTCCAATTAGTTCATACAATTGGTCGGAATTGGTCCATAGGCGTTTAGTCCGGTGATCTGGCTGGCCAACAGTTGAGTTCTTGGTTGGCTACACAATTATTACCAAAATCTGCAGCAAAAAAATCGGTGAAAATTGCAGTGCTATGAGGCGTTTGGAGCTTCATTATTGGCAATTCATCAAAAACGTGTTCAATATTCTGCCATAAAGTTTCTATATACCTGACATGTGAAAGTGCCTTTATAAATGAACGAGCCGATAATCCTACCCCTGTGAACACCTGCTCATACACTAAATCCAAATCTTCCTTGCCTTTTCTGCTACACAATGGAATGAGGATTTTGTTGTGCCCAAGTGTTAGAATTATAGCAGTTGAAAATGCCGGCACTGCTCATATAAGCTTCGTCTGTCCAAATACAATTCAAAGAAAAATCATGCACCTGGATATAACTCTCCAGGAACCATTGACAGAAAGCCATACAGCGTTGAAAATCCCCTGGTCAGATTTGATGATATCTTCTGGTCTTCTATGGCTTGAATTTGTGTTTTAGGAATATTTTCAATTGCTCCTAAAACGACTATTTCTTTCAACTTCTTATCCCTATTAGATTCATATAATTTTGGCCTTTTCTTTTCAAATTGACCATCATCAATAAGGTTGTGTCGCACTCTTGCGAAAATGTCTCTAAAAGGTTGTCTTCTCTCTGGATACATCTCGTGGTACAAATTGCTTGCTTTTCCTGCAATGTCCCTGGTTTGTATAAAACAAACTATTACAGTTATCTTACATTCTTGGTAAAAAACATTCAGATATATTGAAATGAATTGTAATATTGGCCTAAAGATGAAATAGAAAAGTTTAAATGCAAAGTTGAACATTAATCCTAAGTATCGGCTATTTGAAACAGATCACAACTCTCATCAGAATAATTTCACTGACAGACCGACACCTGAAGTCATACATTACGGAATTCAGCGAATTCAAAAATGATATTATATTTTACATGGAAAACAGTGTTAGAAGTGTGTATCGATTTCAACTTAAGGTAAACATCTCTCAAATTACTTTACAATTGGCTGAAATCGGCGATGACGATTTTCTTCCCGGACTGTCATATCCCATTGTTCATAATTCTCATACTTCCTTGCGAATGTGTTTGGAAATTGAAATAAAATCACTAAGCGAAGAGCTTCTTCACTGCTTGAATGAAAATTTGACAGCTATCAGTAAAGATTTGCATTCTGTTCCATCACCGCATCTTCCAAAGCCTACTTGATCAAAGTGTGAGTTTCAAAGTCTACATGAAAAAACCTCAAAGCTCTTTATTTCAAAGATGGCTCTAGCAAAAAATCAAGTGTGCTACATTTTTGGACAAGTAGTTTCAGGAAAACAGAAGAAATATGCAGGAATATATACGATTTTTCATTGATAAAATAGTTTTCCAACAATAACTATTGATATCTCATTCGAAATGATGAGTTTTTTCACACCATTGAGTTCTACGTGAAAAAATGCTCTGGAAATGTTTTCAACAATTAATTTTAGCGGGAAAAAAGTTACAGAAACTTTTCGAAAATTTCACATTTTCTAAAAACATTCTGTAACTCAGAAACGATGATAGATATCGATATGCGGTTTTCACCATCAAGTTTGCCATAAAATTTGATCCTCAGACACAGCCATCAGTGTTCATCTATCTAGTTTGAAAACAGGAGTTTGAATAACAAATTGAATATCAGTTTGTCATAGAATTCTCCTACAATTTTTTCATCTGATTAAATCGATCAACACGACCAAATTGTACCTTCATGAATTTGAAAATAATTGTGATTCAATAAACACGACTGGGTAAAACCTGAGCATAAACAAGTTTGTGATCCATCACCAGGTATCCTTAGGTGGACCTGCTTTAGGTCTTGTGAACTACGTATGTTTTGTTGAAATCAAGTCTTCTGAAAATTAATTCTGGTTTCGAGTAATTATGAACACCTCTTCAAAAAAATTATACATGTCACTGATATGAAATTTGAAACAGTATGTTTTGCACTCTTTACTACTAATAGGCAACTACATGGATACATAGGAATAATGATAATGATGATAATAATAATGAAAATCCAAAGTCGTCTGTTCCACGGTTGCACTTCCACCGACAATAGAGGGGCTTCTGGACGAAGTTAGGAGTTTGGTTTCCCTCTTCTGCCTAGTCCGCAACCATGAGAGAGCAGGAATTCTTCGAAGAAGCTGCCTGCTGAGTGGTTGATGAACTCAGTTCGGTTTTCGAAACTGTACGAGGTAATAACAACTCTGTTACCGAATTGAAACCTGTTCCCCACATAGAACCCACAGAGACCACTCAACTCCTGCGGCAACATCTGGATAACTCGATACATGGGGTATTCTTCAACAATATTGAAGACCGCGGCCTTTCAAATCACCTGACCTTCTTTTTCTTCAAGTCGAGTGGGTTGAAGTCGGAAACTGAAGGATTAATCATGACATTCCAAGATATTGGAATTGGTGGTAGTGCGCTCGACTGACGATCTTAAGGCCGTGGATTCGATTTCTGCCTCGAAAGAATTCATCTGGTTGAAGCTGGGATGATTCTGCAACTGTGTTAGAAATCACACGTTAAAAGATAAGACCTTGTTATTCCTTAGCACAAGTTTCTCAACTTCTGAGAGTTGTCGTTCGTATGGGGACGACAGCTGATAACCGGAAAAACAGACTTAAAACAGATTTTTCAAACAGATCTACAGTGATCTCAATGCGGTGGGAACCCAGTGGCGGCTCTAGACATATTTCACCAAAACTATTACCAAAAAATATACATACGTTTATATACGTTTCCCGTAACATTCAGTTTTGTGTGGAGTAAAACATCTAAAACTGATACATTTTCAATCCAGACACGATGGAATTGGCCGATACTTGATGAAAATCCGTGACCAACGTATTCAAAAAACAATTCATTGTGAGATTTTCAATGAATAGTTTTACAAAAACACAACACGTGTTTAGCCATACAGTGGCATCTTCAGGCGTGTAAGTTTCAATCCCTGAGTGATTGAATCCTTCGTTTTTCAGGACAGGAATAAAAACGAATCATCGATGAAAACAACTAATGCGCTATGCACTGGAGAAGCAAAAAGGATTGTTTACCACGTTACATTCACTATATTGATAAACAAAAGAAAAAAAAAGTTCAACACCTTGCATCTTGGAAATAAAGCGTTCGTGGAGATTTCCGCGAAAAATAATTTTTTCCGTATGAAAAAAGTGTTATGACTTCCTATTCTTCCACCATAAAACAAAAACTGTAAGAATCTGCCAAGGAGAGAAAAAAAATCGATAATAAATTTCACTGACATGATAGTTTCGGAAAAAGACACCTGTTTCATCACTTCATCAGTACCGTTTTCGACAAAATCACAAAAAAGCACATTCTGTTCATAATATAACGTTTTCACCTGAAAAGATGAATCTACTTCTCTTACAATGACAGTACGTCATACATCTTATTCAATTTGATAGAAATAAATACTTAACGATATAAGTTTTCTGTAAAAATATCGAGAAGTGAAAAGTTAAAAAGCTGCTTTCCACAAAACTACTTCATCCTAAAAAAATATACTCATTTCAATTCACCATATGTTCTAGAAAAAATCACCTATACGAATTTCCGCTGGAAAAAGTATCTCACCCAAAAATTAAAAAACTACACATACTGGGCGTTTTTCGTAAAGTATCACGAATGCTTCTTTGTGAACTAAAACTCTTATTCCATCTAATAATTATGAGGGTGCTTCATTTCTATCACCCTGTATATCATGTTCGAAATCAGTTTTCCAACAAGAGCGGTTTTCTAACGGTACAGAAACACAAAGTTTTCAATTTCACTAGTTCGGACTTCCATTGTCTATTATATAAAATGATTTGAAATCCCTGAAACAAATAAAAAAGAATAATTAAAAAAGAATAGTTGAAAATAACAATTATATTAAGCAACAATAAACCTGAAATGAAATGATAGTAAAATAACCTACAAGTAAAAATATAATAATTGAATAAATAAAAATTAAAGGAATGCAAAAAGAAAATAATAAAAATAAAAAAGTGTAGAGATTCCAAGTCACGTTAGTTCACGACGTTTCGATTGTTGGTATCTACAATCGTCTTCGGGTGATGACTGGACTGATTCCTCCGAGAGATGACTATGACCGACACTAAGTGGGAAACATCTGTATACCGAAAACCCACTCATACGGGACAGTATCTGAACCACGAATCCAACCACCATCAATCGACAAAAAGAGGAATCATCAAGACTCTATTAGACCGTGCTTTTGGGCTTTGTAATACAAAGGAAGGTCTCGAGAAGGAACTAGACATCATCAAAAGTGATCTTCAGCGGAATGGATACTCCAAAGCGATGGTAGAAAAGACTTTGGCTAAAAGACAGCAGGAGCCTCGCAAGGAAGAGAAGCCGTCACAACCAGTGCTTGCACTTCCCTACATCAGAGGATTATCGGAGAGGATAAGAAGAATTGGTTCCAAGTACAACATTAGAACCTGTTTCAGATCCGGTAACACTATCCGTAGCAGCCTCACGAAAACCAGGCCCCCAAACGCGGACTGCGATTCCAAGAATTGCATTTACCGGATACCCTGTGAGTGCGGAAAATCCTATATTGGTGAAACTAAGAGGCCATTGAATATTCGCATTGCCGAGCACAAGAAGCACACACAGCGAGGAGAAACCAGCAAATCAGGAATAGCAGACCATGTTTGGACCCATCAACACAACATCGAGTGGTCCCAAGCTGAGATCTTGCACAGAGAGGAACATTGGTTCAGGAGAAAATTTAAGGAAGCCGCATACATGTTGTCCAACAACGTATTCAGCCAGGCCAGCGTAGATATACGAAACATATGGAAACCCATCATCAAACGAGAAATGACCAACTCCCGCCAAATCGGTCATCTCTCACGGAATCAGTGAAGCGGAAAATGGCAAGTAGAGAAAGTGAAAGTATTTCAACGACCTATAAAAATAGTCATCTCTCGGAGGAATCAGTCCAGTCATCACCCGAAGACGATTGTAGATACCAACAATCGAAACGTCGTGAACTAACGTGACTTGGAATCTCTACACTTTTTTATT
The DNA here is from genome assembly GCF_025532065.1 of Leptinotarsa decemlineata. Lineage (NCBI taxonomy): Eukaryota > Metazoa > Arthropoda > Insecta > Coleoptera > Chrysomelidae > Leptinotarsa > Leptinotarsa decemlineata. The sequence goes on from NW_027412688.1 coordinate 30,091,877, forward strand.
TTTATTATTTTCTTTTTGCATTCCATTAATTTTTATTTATTCAATTATTATATTTTTACTTGTAGGTTATTTCACTATCATTTCATTTCAGGTTTATTGTTGCTTAATATAATTGTTATTTTCAACTATTCTTTTTTAATTATTCTTTTTTACTTGTTTCAGGGATTTCAAATCATTTTATATAATAGACAATGGAAGTCCGAACTAGTGAAATTCATCACGAAACATTGTCAATCACCTTCAAACAAATACAAAGTTTTCAACTTGTTGCCTACGTAATTAAGTCAATTCCAATATCTCTGAACAAGCGACAGGGTAATCATCAAATGGATTTTTTATGTTAATGTTCATAAACCATTAAGATACCAACGAATCAAATTGCGGAAGTATCTTGGAATGTTCATGAATCCGAAATTACGTTTTTCACTCGATATCGATTATATCACATCTGAACGAACCTCTGGCGATCACTATCAAAATATATATTACTGCGAGGCAAAAAAGTACCACCTCACTTTTGATTTCCAAGTCATTCATAAATGTCATAAAAACTGTCTATGACCGTAACCTAATGTTTATCATCAAAGCATTTTGGCAGTGAGAAAGTATGAATAGACAATTCCAAAAATGTTTTGTGGTGAAAAGAAAATCTCACTTGAATAACATGAATATCAATTAACAGCGAAGCCATTGTGTACCTAACAGGCCGTAACAAATTTAATCAACTGAACGACCTACTAATTACTGAAAACTCAATCAAATTATTCGATTCATTAGTCCCAGTGTGTTACATTCATCGAAGTCTCGGTTTTGTCTGAACAGAGTGGTGCTTTGTTTGCCATTCTACAGACACAATTTTCCTTTTGATGTGACATCGGAAAACAAGAAGCGTTTCAAAGTTTAGAGCTTAGAAGTTATGATGGGAGTTGAAAAGAAATAAGCAATGCCTATAACTGAACTAAATTCAATGAATTTCCAGTGAAGATATTGAAAGGTTGAATCATTCAAATCACATTCTGATATTTAGATTGACCTCCAACGTTTTTGGTGAAATGCGTGTTTTATCGAGAAAAGTGTGTAGAGAATCGGATTTTTCTCTCAGGGTTTTTTCGTGGTTGGTCAGAAAAAATCAGGATGTTGCTCGTATAATGAAACTCTCACTGATGCAGAGTAAAATAAATGGACGATACAGGGCATTGGCAATGGACGGTTACTCGCAAATACACAGTTAAAATAAGATTCATTTATTTATCACTATAGAACACCAACTGGCTTTACGATTGCCTACCTGAAATAGCATTTAATATTTGATCTGTCGTGATTTTGTTCAATTTGGAACAATTGATTATCAAATATGTTGGGACAGGTTGAAAATAATAAAATCAGTGTTATTTGAAAAAAGAATATCTGATTCTTTTGCTTTCTTTTCGTCTTGTTCTTCTTCTTCATTCTGGGTTTAAGTGAATTGCCTCAATAGTGATACATCACATGTCTCCTTGTTGGTATCAAACGAACCCTCAACTGTTGATGATTCAATATTGGAGTAAGACCGGCCATAACAATTTGTACATGCTAGAGAAGAAAACAATCCAACTTCTTTGCAACCACATTTATCACTACATCCCTTTTTCCAGTGCCAAAAAAATGTGTTTAGCAGTTTTTTCGGTGCTGGTGAGAGTAAAGTATGAACTGGTCTGGTATAATGTCGACCAACTTCCAACCCGAGTCTCTTGGGTCTAGCTGATGATCAAGCCAGACTTCAACTTGGTAATGTACCCGTGAAAGATGTTGATGAGCAGCCGGACTTTTTTTTCATTTCGAGTATTTTTAACGAAACATGCGTATCGAAACTTATCCAAGCACGTAGTTTTCTCCATACATAGAGAAAAGAATGCGAATTCTGTTGGTAATAACTTCTTGTGGAGTTCAATTATTCTTTTATGAAACTTCAGTACATTGAACTGAATCTTGTCCTTTAAACATTCAAAAACTGTTGTTTTACCCCCCTGAAAAATACAGATGTCGTATCATAGCCTGTTATTGCGTGTAGAAATTTTTCATAATTCTGACACTTGAAAACATTTCAGTTTGGCTTCAGTATACCACTAAACTCAAGAATCTTAGCATTATATTATGAAAGATCTTTTTATGATTCGATTTTGAAATACAATTTTGTCTAAAATACTATGAAAACACAAATAATCACATCGAATTCTCGTCGAACATATATTTACAAAATAATAGAGGCCAACAAAATTGCTAGAAAAATCAAAATTTTTCTTCGCTATATTCAGATGAGGTCGAATCATCATCGGGTTGAATAACGATCGAATTTATGGAACTTTGCACATAATATTTGTTCTCTTTTTTTATAACGTGGGTCACACAGTTCTTCCACACATCACTATTACCTACTTCATTCACCACTCGCCTTATATTGTCAAGCATCACAACATTCAAAGTCGGTGACTGATTACATTTCCGCAAGCTTTCTTTCATTGTGGACCAAACCATTTCAATTGGATTGAACACACAATAGTATGGAGGCAAACGTAAGAGAATATGACCACGTGTTTCACACATCGAATCAATAATATACTCTTTTTTAAAAAATTACGCTGTTTCATGGTCGCCAGTAATACCTTTTCCATTGGAATGTTTTCGGGTATTTTCATGTCATGATTTCGCATGAAACAACAATATCTGCTTTTTTGGTGTTATTGTTTAGTGTTGTAGCCAATAACCGAGAATGATACGAAGCGTTATCTTTAACAATAACCGAGTTTGGAGAAATATTTGTGAGAAGCTTCTCACTGAACCAGGTTTCGAATAAAGCCACAGTCATATCTTCGTGGTAATCAGCAGACGAATCTTTTATATTTTTGGCCGACAGAAGCAAAGCGTTAGGTACGAAACCACTTTCATTCTCGGCAAGCAGAATTATAACACGTTTTCCCCTTGAGGAAAGTGTGCAAAACACAATACTTGGTTTCGTCTACCCAGCCATATTTGACAACATCATGGGTGTCAAACCAAGTTTCGTCGAGGTAGATTATATGTCTGCTGGATTCTTGGTAGCTTTTCATTCGCCTCAAAAATTCTTGTCGAAGTTGAACAATGCATGTCGATTCCATTATGACCATCCGATTGTTTTTATATTTGAAACCACAAGACAATAAGACACCCCGTAGAGTTTCTAAAGATTTGTAATTGTAATCGGGATAGTCGAGTAATTCATACCAGATAATTTCGAAGGTTGGTACTTAATTTTTTTGGTATATACCATAAATTGTTCGCCGAATCACATCTTTTGTAGCACCATCATCGTTTGCGAATTTTTTATTCCTTTGTTTTCGTTTCATTGCATGGTCAATGACATTCTCTATTTTAATGACTCGAAGAACTGTCGAACGAGATAGTTTCGTTAACTCACATATTCTATTCACAATAGCATTCTGTGAAGTGTGACAGTTTTCCTTCTTCAAGTTTTCATGAGTATTCAAAATTAATCGCTGAACTTGAACATGTAAGTCCTTATTTTCAAATTCTGGATCCCTGTCGATTGATACAGATTCCTCACACGTAATGTTCACGTAATTTGTTTCAAAAGGTCTCCAGGAAGCCATATTGATGAAAGTACCCAAAAACACCTAGATTTTCACAAAAATCGGTTTGAACGATGAGATTGGAACCTTTGGTGTAAAAGTTGAAAACTTTTCCTAGAGATCAATTACCCTAACACCAAACTGATATTTTTGCACTCGACGCGCGTTTTGCTAACAAGGTTAGCATCTTCAGGAGTAGCAAATTGATACCAAATCTAAAGACAAGGGTTAGCTGTTCATATACCTAAAGTTTTTTGGTCCGATGTGGACTTTGTTTGTTGAATGATGATTATTCTAATTGATTTTTCGGTAATTGACTAGTGAAAATACTACCTGCAAATTAATTTGTCCGTTTTTTAATCTATTGTTAACAAATTAATTTGCAACATTATCATAATAATTATTCCCTGGAAAGCACACATCAATGATAATATATCTGTCAGTGTATATTCAACTGAATTCAATTTGAATTAGCAATATGGCCAACAAGATCAACACTGCCTCATAATTCTGACTTTTTTCTCGTTCCTATGTTCTTTCGTCGTCACCAAGCGTATAGAAATAGCAAAACCACAATGAAAAGTGGAAATATTTGCCCGAGGCAATCAAATGTTATTTCATAAAACTGTTCCGTTCATACCCATCAAAAGAATTCTGGGTAGAAAAGTATATCCAGGAAAACCTTTTATCGGTTTCCTTTATGAATTTGTGAATATTTGAAATACATACAGCCTTTACATTGTATCAAAAATTTGGACAGATATTATTTGGAATTGATGATAGATGTTCTCTCAAAACTCGAAAAATAATTTAGTGTTCACGTCTAGCCAGTAATTTTGAAGAGTGATTAGCGCGTATCGGTTTCGTTTAATGCATGACTCATATTCTTTACTGATTTGAAAAATATATGCGGTCTTTCTCAACATAATTTTTGTGCGAATATTTCGAAAATTATTGCAAGACTACCTTAAAAATCTCTTTTTCCGTTTTATAAATTGTTCATAACTTCAAAACCATTTGTAAGCATAACTTGACCCTATTGAAAATTGCAAATCACTTCAGTCACAATTTTTTGATAAAGGCCGAATAAAACTATGTGAATTGGCACTAGACCACTACTTCTCGCCTGTGAACACATTTTCTTGCATTCAACGACCCCTCTTTTTTTGTCACTTTCTGCTCAAATTTCCTTTCTAAAATTCAATCAACTGCGAAAGGTATTTTGGTACGAAAGATTGCTTTGAACAATTTATTCCTCGGAATCAAGTATGATAAGTCGATCTGAAATTTTTCTGAATCCACTTTTTTATCTCAGGAATAAGAATAAATTTTTTTAGAACTACGAAATATAAATGAATTTACCAAAAAATCACCTCAAAAGTGCGACTTTGTTTCCTTCTGTTCATAAAAGATGCCTCAACACCCAAGCGACTTTGGTAAAATTGGGGACACGTGTGAATCTTTGTATTCATCTTCACCTGCATGGACTACACAGAGTCCACAAGAAGGGTGTTCCGTTCAGAGAGATCATCAGTTCCAAAGATTCAGCTACACCAAACACGTCCAGACTTTCAATTCCAATAATACCTCTACAAGTGAAAACTTTAGATTTTGTGAAAAATTGAAGGCATTTTGTGGAAATACTAGGTGCAATCAAAGATTGAGTGGAAAGCCTCAACAACAACGTTCCTGTCGAAGAAGCACTTCAAATCATACAGAGAAAAATATTCGAAAACGAGAACCTGGAAGATCGAACGAACTTACTTATTGAAGTTATCATGGAATTACTAGGATGATGTATACGGAACTGCTTTTTCCAATTGGAGGATTGATTCTTCACGTAAAATGAGGGATGAGGGACCGCCAATTGAATCGCGACTTTCACCAATTATAGCTAACATATATATAAAGTTGTCTGAAACTCTGGCCATTGAAGAAGACCACTAGGCGTCCCAAGTCTAGTTGAAACACGTTGACGACACCTTCACAGTGTGGTACCATAATAATACAGAACTAGACACCTTTCTAAAGCACATCAACAGTGAAAGATCTTTCATCACTTTCACAATGTAGAAAGAAATCCACAACGAATTAGGTTAAAGTACAACATCAAAACCTGCTTCAGTTCCAGAAAAACTATCCATAGCAGCCTCACGAAAACCAGGCCACCAAACACGGACTGCTATTCAAAGAATTGCATGGCACAATAAATACAGACAGCGAGGAGAAACCATCAAATCGGGATTAGCAGAGCATGTTTGGACCCATCAACATGATATCAAATGATCCCAAGCTGGAGTTCAAAGAAGATGCACATAAGTTGTCCAACGACGCATTCAATCAAGCTAGCGTAGAGATACGCAACATATGGTAATCTGTTATCAAGCAAAAAACGGTCAACTCCCGCCAACAGGTCAACTTCCGCTAATCCCGTGAAGCAAAGAGTAGAAGGATGGTATAGAAGAAAGCGCTCAAACGACATATAAATACTCCAGTCATCACCCGAAGACGATTGTGGATACTAACAATCGAAACGTCGTGAAGTAACTTGATTTTTCAATTTAATTTTTGGGTTTTGCTCGTTTTCAATTCCATTCTTTTCATTTCTTTTCTACTCTGTAGTCATTTTCAATTTCAATCTTGATTATTTCATTCCTTTCATTGTATTCTCATTTCTCGTTCTATTGCTCAATATAATTGATATGTTAGCTATTCCCTATAATTTTATTTATCCTTTTATAGATTTCGAATCATAGTAGAATCATAGTAGACAATGGATGTCCGAACTAATGAAAATTTCCCATTTGTATTTACATAACTTTTTCCTGCCCTCCACAATTTTGTTGTTATTCTGAGAAACTCATGAAGTACTTCGTGTCGTATGATTCATTCACGACTCGTCTATTTCTATCGGGAGAATTTGCCTCGAACTACTTCTGTTGATAAACTCCACTCGTACTACAGGCAGGCTCACTTTGATCCTCAAAGGAATGAATGGCCTCCACAAAAATGCGATTTCGATGTTCTTCAAAACAAGTTTTGAACATGAGTTAGACCGAATTCGGTCGACCATAAATCTTTTAAAACAATTCACTCAACTACTAACCAATTTAAAAGTTTCGAGCTTGAGTTTGGGAAGGTTCACGCACAACCGACGGATTGAAAATAAATCCCCGCCACTAATAAAATTTGACGAAGTTGCAAGGAAACACGGTGATGGCATTCGGAAATGAAATTGCTTCCATTCGTCTGATATTGCTGAAACAAGTGTCGGGAATATTTGATTTTCCAGTCAGGTCGTATATTCGAGTGGTATGCAGTGACAGATATGAAGGAGGTTTACTGAACGGAGAGAACGTCTCCTTCCTCCTGCATATATGAAGATGATTGCTGGTACATTTCAGAAATCTTGATTGTTGTTTTCTTTTGATCTTCCGTTATATATCATTTTGTTACTTTCTTGCTGAACCGGTGAGTTTTTTCTTTAATGAGTTGAAAAAAAGTTTCATTTTGAGAATAATGGACAGTACCAATTTCTGACATTTCAGAAAATAAAAACAAAATGTGATTGAAATTTAGAGTATGACGAACAGCTTGTCATGAACATCATAGATTATGCATAGACAATAAAATACACACATCATACAGTGCATTTCTTTAAGGTCCACCCGTTTTATTTTTTAAACGGGTCAACTAAAAAAATTGAAATTCGGGATAATGAAATTAATGCATGAATACTTTATTTTGAAGTGAAATTGACAGATGAAACTCCCAAGATGGCGACTGGCCGCCATCTGGAAACAAAATTAAATGAAAAGGAGGGTATTGTGACACATATTGCTGAAGCTCCTGACAAATGCTTCATAACTCTAGAATAGTGAACAAAACGTCAATATTTTCAAATACTACAAAATGGCGAAACTTTTAATAATTGCCTGAATACATTGATATTCAACTATAAAATATGAGGTAATGAGCTTGAGGTCAGTTCAGAAGATGCTCGAAATGGTTGCTTCGAACTATTTATATATGAACAGAATATTTATTATTCTCTATCGTATATCCCATATTGAAGCACGCTGAGTTTTGTACACCTTTTGCTTCAAATAGCCCCATGAAAAAAGTCTAAAGGTGTCAAATCTGGCGAGCGGGCTGGCTATTCTTTAGGACCTCGACGGCCAATCCAACGACCGGGAAAAGTATTATCCAAATAGTTTCCTACTTTTCTCGAGTGATGTGGTTGTGTTCCATCTTGTTGGAATACAATATCCATATTGAATTCATTAGGATTCGCTCGATGATTTCAGTGATGAAAGAGTCAACAGTAGTTTCCAGCAATAAATAGAGGTCCTACAATATGGTTTCCCAGTATGGTTTCCCAATATGGTTTCCTGCCTAAACTTTATTTTTTTTTGGATATCAGGTGTGTATTTCCCGGAAAACGTGAAGGTTGGTATCACTCCAATTAGGGCAATTTTGTCTGTGAACATTCCCGTTTGAAAAAATATACATTCGTCACTAAAACAAATATTGTGGAGATAGGAAGTATGCCTTGCAATGATTTCCGTCATGATTTCGCAGAATTCTGTTCTTCGGTCAGGGTCATCTTCAGTTAATTGGTGCACCATTTCAATTTTGTATGGACGATACCTATTCCAGGATTTACTACCATCTCACCAATTATTTGCTTTTGCTGATCTTCCGGAATGGACGGATAACCTGAGGGCTGTTTGTTATGTACACTACCGGTAGTTGAGAATTTCGATACAAGTTTCCCCAAATATTTTCTACATATAGGACGATTCGGAAAACGTTCATTGCAAATCCTTTCGGTCTCGTGAAAGTTACGCGACGCCCCGTAAATGAAAATCGCTTCAATTTTTTCCTTTCTACTAGTGAAACCGAAAACAAAATGAGAACTGATTGAATAATGATGTTCATTGTCGTATTGACATTTTTCTTCGGTTTTATAAACAAAAAATACCAATTGCCATATGGCAGATAAAAAGGAATATTTCTAGAAATATCGTTATTAATGTGTTTGTTTTCAGGAAACTATTAAATGTTCCGGCAATTTTATAGTAGGTGAAGCTATATACTATACCATTAGGTATTGGTTCACCATCGTCATTCATAATATTATTAGGTTTACTCATTTCTACACTCTCATCTTAATGAACTGAAATCTATGGAATGATTTCTTTGCAAAATATGATGGTGTTATACAGGTCTTCCATATTTTACGTATGATAAGTGTTTTTTATATCTTATTTAAAAAGAGGCAGGGTAAGAGTAAGATGTATTTAGAAAAGAAACAAGAACCTACAGGTATATTCCTGACAGTTCAGATCACTATGGACAGCACAAACGTGCTGGGTTGAATTTTCTAGGGCATCGTCTTTTGACCTTTCCTATAAAACATGAGAGGTTCACACAACAATAACGTACAATACAGGAAATAGCAGCCACTAACAGTTTCTCGAGGGTTATTGTATATGACATAATAATGAAGAAATTTAGGTTAAGAATGAACGAAATCACGACTTTAAGAAGAGACCAAAACCAAAATGAATATGTCCAAGTTCCATACTACAAATACAGGAAGAACTTTGGAATGATTTTCAAAGAACTAGGTATGAAGGTAGTTTTTAAACAAGTCATACACTACAGAGCCTTCTAGGAAGTTCTAGTGACAATGTCGAGAATTCGGAAAAGTCTGGAATTTACGAAATCAAATGTAAGGACTGCGATGCAAAATATTATGGACAGACAAAAAGATCTATTGAAATAAGATATAAGGAACACTTGTTACACTTGAAATAAGAAAGACCTGGAAAACCAGCAGTCGCCCGTCATATTTTGCAACGAAACCATTCCATAGATTTCTGTTCATTAAGATAAGTTAGACAAGTTAACAACAACAGGCATCTAGATGCCTATGAGAGTGTAGAAATAAGTAATCATAACAATATTGTGAATAACGATGGTGGACCAATACCAAATAGTAATATATATATTTTGTTAAAATAATAATCTGTTCATCAGATTTACCTGACTATTGTAAAATTAATTTAAGACTAGTAGATAGGGCAATATTGTGAAATTAATTTTACGTAGCTAATAAAATTTCAATTATAAGATTCACCCAACTATTACATAAGGACACATTGTGAAATTAATTTGAGACTGGTAGATAAGGCAATATTGTGAAATTAATTATTAGATTTACGTGACTATTACACAAGGACACATTGTGAAATTGATTTAAGACTTGTAGATGGGGCAATATTGTGAAATTAATTTTACGTAGCTAATAGTATTTCAATTATAAGATTCACTCAACTATTATATAAGGACACATTTTAAAATTGATTTGAGACTGGTAGATAAGGCAATATTGTGAAATTAATTAGTAGATTTACCTGACTATTACACAAGGACACATTGTGAAATTAATTTAAGATTAGTATATAAGTCAATATTCCAAGTGATCATCTTCCTCTTGAAGATGATCACTCGGTGATCGAAACACGCTTAGAGATGTTGAAATAATGGTTTGGTGTTGGGAAAAAAACTTCAGTGATATTCATTATCTCTAGGAGACAACGATGGAAATATTTTTTAACAGTGATGAACTTGTATAAGAAAGGACAGTGAAAAAACTAATTTTCATTTCCAAAAGGCACATTCTACTTTACTCATTTTCGATATCGTTTCCTGAAAAAATAACTATTATTGGCAAAGTTACCTACTTTTGAAACTTGTGGTGAATACATAGTGAAGACTTTTTCATATGGTTTGAAGCTAGACCTTTCGTGGATATCCTTTCGAAGTGTTATTCAAGATTACAAAAGGATATTCATTATTGGTTCATAGGAACCAATATGAAAACTTATATAGATGTGCAATAGATATTCTGTATTAAGTAGAAATACTGAGGATGTCTTAAAGAGCAAAATAATTAGTGTACACAAAATTGGAACACAATTTTGTAACTACTTGAAAACTCGTGGCGACCCACAATTTTCTTATTCCTAACCTAAGACCAATACCACTATTGCAAAAGATGAAGAGAAGTCTGAATCGAGACAAACCGTTGAAATACTAACCAATTATAAAGTTCCAAACCGCCTAGAACTAATAACGAATTCACTTCTGATGGAAAATATCAGTAAGATGTCGGTTAAAGCTTTCCATGATGTCAAAAAATACTGTTCCGCAAAGTCGTGTCTTCAATTAAAAATAAAGAAAATTCTCCTCAGCAGAAGTTATAGTAGGTTTTATCAGACTTTCATTATACAGCAATTTTTAAAGCAATCTTGTCAAACCTAGTAGCTGCGAATCATCTTAAAGCTAATATTTCTAATACCACATTATTCGAAAGGTAATTTTCTTTACAGTAATATCTCCAGAAGCAAATTATGGCAAGCAATGAAACTTCCAATTCTGAATTTTCTCTTCATTTTATTGCAATTAAAAGTCTGAGAAGTTTTCCTAACTACCTGGAATATAAAATTAATTTACCCTCGTCTTAACCTTAATTTAATGAGAGAATGCAATCAAGCCTTATTCAAAGCTCTTCCCGGTTGGAAGTTAAATCGAGTAGAAATTTTATCGCGGATTTAAATTCTGTACAATCCCACTTTCCGAATGAGCTCTCAACTTCCGATGTTTTCGATTTTATTGGGGTGGTGTTTATAGGGGTTTGAATGTTAGGGTATTGTGAATGAGAACAATGAACAGTTTCAAAAAACATAAACATGGAATAGGTGAGGTCGTTTATATCAATTGGAATTATTGAGCCAAAATGTAGCAAAAAATTATCATTCAGAAACGTTTCACCAAACGAAATTTCACCGGAAAAAAATACTGAGTATTGACTGGAACAGGCAATATGATAGCAATTTCAGTTCAGAACGCTTTGAATATTTTTTGACTGCTTGGGACTTGGGACTGCTTCTATTTTATAACACTTTTTCTCCACCAGAACAAAAAAGATGTTTCTCAAAGCGCGTTTCACGAAACAAGTTGGCATCATCACAAGTTTTAGTAGTTTCAGTAGTATCTACATACAACATATATTGTAATTTCTGCTACACTCATTCAATCATTGATATGAAAAGTAATCGGGGTCATAGGTAGATTTCAACTCTCAAGCACTTCAACAGTAGTTTGAGAGGCAAAACAGGAGATCTACTGCGGAAACAGTAGACACGGCAACATTGGACACAGCACTCCTCTCGTGCGATTGCTTTTTTATCTGCAGTGGATGACAGTTCATTCAAATGAAAAAAATCAACATGATAATTTCACGTAATTTGATTGTTCACAAACTGCTCACAAACTGCAGTTCACAAACTGCTCCTGTTCACAGGACAAAAATGCTGTCTCCCGAAAATTGTTTCACAAAACAAGTTGGCATCATCAGAAGTCCTAGTAGTTTCAGTAGTATTCACACACAACATATATTGTAATTTCTGCTACAGTCATTCAATCATCGATAAGAAAAGTAATCGGGGTTTCCACTCCGAAGCCCTTGAACAGTAGTTTGAGAGGCAAAACAGGAGATATAACGCGGAAAGAGTGGAGCTGGCAACTTTGTACACGGCGCTCTTCTCGTGCGATTGCTTTTTCATCTGTAGTGAATTGACACTTCGGTCAAAAGAGAAAAATCAACATGATAATTTCACGTATCGATGTAATATATGGATTTTGAAGAAATAAAAGACAAAATTTCTGATATCTTATATATTTTATACGTTTCGCTCATGATGTTACTGCAACGCAACTGACGTGATTGCTCCACACGAATCCAATTCATATTTCACTACCGTTGCCAAAACCATAGTTAGTCAACTACCACACATAGTCAACTAAAATTCTTTGAAATCGTTGAAGTTTCCAATGTTATAACACATGTGTCATTCATGCTGATTCACATGATACAACAAATGTTAGAATCTGCTTGCAGTCATGCCACTTGCAAAAAGACTAGCTGAATCGTGATTCAATTTGAACTTTCTCAGACTCAATGAGGAAAAAACACAAAAAATAATTTTCTCGACAAATAAAAATATTTCTCTGGGCAAAACTGTTAATTCACTTCAAATCACTCTTGATGATGCTTTGACCTGGTCACCTCATATAAAGGTTTCAAACCAGAAGCTTTCAAAATACGTTTTATTACTCCGGCAATTGAGAAACTTCGTTAGTATAGCTCATTATATGCATTTTGTCATTCTCATGCCCCATTCTCCCCAATGCCACAAAAGTTTTCACGCTTCAATAAAGTGCAATAAGAATTATATCGAACGTAGGTTTCCGCGATTCATGTGGGTCATTTTTGAGAAGACTAGGCATTATGACGTTACCATCTATTGTTATTTATCAGGTACTCTTGAAAATACACAAGAATATAGATAGATTTTCGACCAACTCCCAATTTCACGGATATAATACTCGTGGGGCTAATCTTTTGATACCTCACCGGTTGAATTTATAAAAACCAAGGACAAAGATCAAGGACTTTCTAATGAAACAAAGTATTAATAGTACAGAGGAATATGTTGCCACAATCTCAGTGCTTGAACTTTGATAATATTATGCACATTCTATGTTCACTTTCCTTGTGAAATTGTATGTATATTTTATTCAATTATTTTTCCGTGCATTTTATTAATCATTTTTTCTGTTTATTCAACTGTTATTTTTAATTTATATATGTTTTTTGTTCGGTTATGCTGTTCCTCTACATTTTGTATCACCGACTTGCTACTAATGTACTTTTATATACCATACTCAATAAACATCTATCTATTTAGATCAAAATAATTCAAATTCATTCCGTTTATCTGTAACAGAAACAACGCGGAATGTCTGAAACGTCATGAAAATTCATCAAATTTTGAAAGCATTGACAGGTTTGAAATTCATGAGAAGACAAAAATAGGAAATAACTAAAATTCAAATATTCACAATATCTAATGACGATGAAAATCATTTTCAAATATTCATTTTCAGTCTCCATAGAATGATTATTCTAGTACTGAATTGAAAATGATATCTGCTTCTTCCACATAGTTCAATCTAGTATGTTATTGAAAGAATTATAATTCATGGATAATTTATGATTCCTGTTTGAGAAAGCTATTATATATCGAAGCAAATATTGCCATTTTATAAATCTTTCATAGTGGAAATCACAGTGAATTAGTTCCGAAAACTTCTACATTACATTGGAAAATCCATTTCGCCGTTGCTCATCTTAGTGGTGTTTACCATAAATGAAACGCTTTCCTGATTTCCTTCGAGATTTTGCATCAAAAGTTAGCTGAGACGTAAAACTTGATACAACATTTCCGTCTGAAACAGCATACTATCAGTCATAAATTCAAGTTATATCTATTTTTGGTACATTAATTTCAAGCATAATTTACTCTCCCATTCTGCCATAGAATTTCCCGAAGCGGAAGTTATGGAATGTTGCGTGAGTTGGGGTAGGATAGTCGTTCTCGATAGTCGTTTGTCGATTTAATGAGGCCGAGTTCTTCCTTTATGACAATTGAATTGTATTCCAATAACTTGCAGGGGACTAATTACGAGGATTCGCGCACAATTGAATCGTTGATGATAACCAGGGTGAATTTTACTGCAAAATTTTCATCCATGTAGTACTCGTATAGTTTTCAGGCAATAATGACAATCTAATGAAAGTTTCTGGTATAAACTGCACATTTTCAGAGAAATTTCAACCTGCCGTTTAGATGGTATATGTTTCATAAAAAATATGTTTCTCAAACACAACGCATACCAATGTCTCAAACTCCGGGAGATTGAATTGAATGGGGTATATTTTCAGAAGAGGTTAATTTTTCTGGAAAGAAAAGGCTTTGACTCTCTATTTCTCCAACTTGATACAAAAAATGTGAGATCTTCCAAAATAAGGGAGGAAGCAATTCCAAATTAGTAATTCCATACAAAGATGTGTAAATCATGCAACGAAGTGAATTTCAGACACAAACTGCTATTTTCATATAAATATTGAATTACATAAAAGACAAATACTTTCGATACATATACTTTCATATGAATACTAAATTATACAAAAAACATTTTTTCTCTCTCCAGTTGTATTCCAAACATTCGTTATGGAATGAAAACATTTCATTGATATTATATTTTCAAATAAAATAAAAACAACAATAAAAATTAATTGGCGCTCCGGGGCGACTTCATTGATTCCAGTGACGCATTTGCTTTTTCAGTTGCAGGGAAACCCGGAAAAATCTGCAGCACCACATCATCTGAAGATCTTGATCTAACAATGTCCTCTCTCTTATAAAACAAAATGTAGGGTGTCTCCAGAGGCTCCAATAAATTCAATGCATCGCCAGAAAACTTCGTGACACGACTATCGTCAAACTTAAACCAGTCCGTTTCTTCTTTGACCAAGGCGTAATAATGACCAAATTCAACGCCAGAACCACAGTGAACAATGACTGCATGACTATTATAACAGTGGTCTGCTAGGTTGAAATGTTCATCTATTTCGAACCTTCCAAAGAGTTTCTTGCTTCCGTTAGAGGTTGAGTCTTGTTTGAAAATCATCAGTGTTATTATTAGATTGACTGGTGCCTCAGCTATACTTGTTTCCTTATAACAGTCAGTTAGTTTGGCGCATGTTTGACAATACAGTCAATCATCACCTGTTGAAAGTTCCATTTTCAGATGATTCAACAATAAGCTTTGCACGGACTGGTAATTAGTCGTATTAGGAAAAGCTAGATGAAGTTCCAGAAATTCACATAAGTTTTCAGTACTTCTTGAACATTTACCACAAAGTAAACAAGTGAGGATTTTTCCAGCAAAAGATTTACAAACACAAGACGAGATGGGTTGTATGGAATCATTCAGTCCAGAGCGGTCAAGAGTATTGATTTTGCTTTTGTTTTGCTCACGAAGAGTATTCAACAAGAACCCCAAGAATTCGGAACAATCCTCTTGTTGTCCTAACGAGTATCTAGTGGACTTCAAATACTCCAGAAAATCGGTTGGAGGGAAAGATGATACCTTCTTACGAAACTGCAGCTGCATGAACAGTTGTTTGAGTTTGATGAATAAGTAGGAAACATTCCCGTTCTCGTTCATCATTGAAACTTCGTTCTTGAAATTCTTCGTCATGAACAACACTTGTAAAATGCTATTCATGTAGCAAGTGTTTCCTAAATTATCCAATCCAATTTTCTTCTCTTGATTTTCAGGACAACTCTCTACTGATTCGTAAGGAAGAACACGTTTCACAGAATCTCCATAACAACCATTTCTCAAGCTGCGATCGATCCTTCCAAGTGAAGAAGGGTTTCGTAGAGGGATCGATTCGGCTCTTGCTTCAAGAAGCTCTTCCACTGAAAGGGTACCAGTTCTACTAGGACTGCAACTCATTTTTTGGGGGCAAGAATGACCTGAGTCAACCGACCGCACTGTGAAAGAAGAAGGTGGATCAATCACTTTTGAATTAATCTTGATAGGAGACTGATAAATATCCACATATATCGGCTTGTTTCGAAGAGGTTTCAGTTCCGTACTGAAATTAGGGCAATGCATGATCAAAATTATGTGAAGGAGGAATAGTTCCAAGTACTGAAGCAGCATTGCCACGTTGAATAGCAATACTAATTCTTTCTATCAAAAAAGAGGTAGAACGGTGATCTTCCGTTGCTTGGCCTATTCTCCTTCCGAGTTCATGAACGAATAACAGAGACTCCGGGCCATAAACACCAAAAGTTTCAACCGCTGCTGGATGAAACAGATAGTTGTTTCCAAGATTTTGGTATTTTTTTCCTTTTCAATTTCTCGCCAGACAATGCTGCAGTTCCAGCAGACTTGGAACTTTCGGCTAGATGGGAAGCCGCGACCGTGTCAACGCAAGTAAAGTCCCATACCACAGGTTTACCGTATTTCCATGGTATGAAAGACATACCATCTGGTCGTTTACCATCATCTCGACTGGAACCTAAGGGTTCCAGAATTGCAGGAACATCCGCTGACAACATAGCTCGTTTCAATATGTCGTTCACTTGGTGATGTCGAGATGTACGCCCTGCACTTCTCCTGTAACTGAAACCATGTGTACCTTTCTCATCAACTATACTACCGTAAACACAAGTATGAGAAACACAAATAGATGAACCCATCCTAAGTCCTACTGCTATTCTGAAAGATTCATCGTCTAATAGTGTTCCAAGAGATGCTACAGGTAAAGCATTCAGCCAAGCACCCGATTCCTTGATCATTGCTGCTTTCAGACGAGCCTTATCGTATACACTTGTAGATTCCAGAAGTTTATCAGTTATAATGTTCAGGTCGGTCCCATACACTTTGTATTTTCTTTTTATCTGTAGGAGGAGCAATATTAATTGCAGCATGCCAAAGTGATTCACCTTCAGAATAAAAATCGTTATGGAATTGAATCAGATATCATTACCAGAACTCCTACGCAATATGTTAAATGAAATAATCAAAACTTCACTTACATGGAACATCCGATGTTTCGCCGTAAAACACTTGCCTTATCAGCTCTTCAGTACCAAATATGGATAACATTATAAGAAAAAATACACAATTCATTCATAAAATCACGATATTATGTGACGGAATGAATTTGCTTTATTCATGCTAATTTGGTTGAAACTCAGCCAAAGGAATCTAGTTTGAATCAAAAGGGGTACATTTTGAGGAAAGGTTAATTTTTTGTATGGAATTATTTTCTTGATCTTGATAGCTTCCTTCCTTTCTGTAGAAAGTCAAAACATTTCTTTCCCAAAATGAACGTCGTCACGATGTCATGTGATCTTTCTTATAATGTTATCCACATACTGAAGGCAAGTTTCTTACGGCCAAACATCGGATGTCTACCGGTGGTGATGACAGTGTTCCATGTTAGTGAAATTTCACCTCTTTCGATTAATGGTTTGTGTAGAAACAAAGTAAATAATATTATATAATAACAAAGTAAATACAGGAAAGTGATTTGAGTATAATTCAGTGTTCATATCACATGTAATTCAATGTTAATGCGTATGAATTCCCAAGGATTCCAAATAATTGAGTTTGCAATCCTTCCTTGCGTGGTGCGAAATTCCCGTATCGTTTAGATTCGGAAACTTGTGGTTGCATGACAAGGAATGGTTTGAAAATGTCGAATCGTTTTTACCTTGTCTGAAGGAACTTTCATGTTCGGCATACCGGTTAAAGAAATTTCGACCATATACTATCCCATATACATACTATTACACTCCGGATACTTAAAAGCTTATGAACTCCAGATTTCTCCAACTTGTCCGCTTTATCTGTGGCATTGAGGAGTGTTAAACTAGTGTTACTTAAAAATTTCTAAAACACAGTATAATCTCTGAGTAGATAGCGACATTTTCAGGTCATTCAGGAAGTGGTTGGATTTGTACTTTTATAATGAAGAGGATGTTGATTTGTTTGCATAAATATTTCGTCCGTCCAATGATTTTGTATAAAGGTGGTTGACAATGTTTCGTGGTGTATTTCATCAGTTCGGACTTCCATTATTTAATATAATATGATTTGATAACCCTGATAAAAACCAAAAAGATTAACTGAAAATAACAATTTCATCAAACAAAAAACTGAAATCACAAAGAAATAACATTCACCAAGTCTATTTTACGGAAAAAAGAGAGATCATCGCTAACACCGCACCCTCACTTGTATGGGCTACTCAAAATCCACAAAAAGGATGTTTCACTCAGACCGATCATTAGCTCCAGATATTCAGCCACTCAGAACTTTTCCAGATTTTTACTACCAATAATTAAACCACTGCAAGGTAAAACATCATCAAGGCATTTCGTTGAACTACTAGGGGAAATCGATGTCAAAGAGCAAGATCAACTGATCAGTTTCGACGTGGAAAGCCTCTACACCAACGTTCTTGTCGAAGAAACACTTCAAATCATACAGAAGAAGCTATCCGAAGATGGGGACCTGAAAGATAGAACAAACTCACCAATACAAGTAATCATGGAATTACTAGGATGCTGTGTACGAAACTACTACTTCCAACTGAAGGACGAATTCTTCACGCAAGTTGAGGGACTGCCAATGGGATCGCCACTTTCACCTGTTATAGCCAATTAACATATGGAGTGATTTGAAACTTTGGCCATTGAAGAAGCCCAGAAGAAGCCCCGAGTCTGGTTGAGATACGTAGACGACACCTTCATAATATGGAACCATGGGAATGCAGAACTAGACACTTTCCTGAAGCACATCAACAACGTGAGACCTTCCATCACTTTCACAATGGAGGAGGGAATCCACAACGAATTGCCTTTCTTAGACGTATTGGTGAAGAGGACCGACACTGAATGTGAAACATCTGTATATGGAAAACCCATCAAGACTCTACTGGACCGTGCTTTTGGGCTCTGTAATACAAAGGAAGGTCTCGAAAAGGAACTAGGCATCATCAAAAATGACCTTCAACGGAATGATTACTTCGAAGTGATAGTAGAACAGGCCTTAGCTGGAAGACAGCAAGAACTCCACAAGGAACAGAAGACGCCACAACCAGTACTTGTACTTCTTTACATCAGAGGATTATCGGAAAGGATAAGATGGATTGAGTCCAAGTATAACATCAGAACCTGCTTCAGATCTAGGAACACTATCCGTAGCAGCCTCACGAAAACCAGGCCATCAAACGCAGACTGCGAATCCAAGAATTGCATTTACCGGATACCCTGCGAGTGCGGAGAATCATACATCGGTGAAACTAAGGGGCCATTGAAAGTTCGCATTGCTGAGCACAAGAAACACACATTGCGAGGAGAAACCAGCAAATCCGGAATAGCAGAGCATGTTTGGACTAATCGATACAACATCAAGTGGGCTCAAGCTGAAATCATCCACACAAAGAGGAACACTGGTTCAGGAGAAAATTCAAAGAAGCCGCGTATATGTTGTCCAACAACATATTTAGTCAAACTAGCGTAGAGATACGTGACATATGGAAACCTCTAATCAAGCGAAAAACGACTAACTCCCGTCAAATGGTCATCTCCCGGCAAAACCAATGAAGCGGAAAGAGGAAAGAGGGGATAGGTGAAAGCACTCGAATGGCCTATAGATAGTCAGATCTCGGAGGAATAAGTCCAGTTGTCACTCGAAGACGATTGTGGATACTAACAATCGGAACGTTGTGACATAAGTTGGTTTGAAATTTTTCAATTTTTATTTTTTCATTTTTTGTTCATATTTTCAATTTTTCAGCTTTTATTAACAGTCAATTTTTATTTGTTTGGTTGTTGTTGTATGACATTTCTTTGTAATTTCAGTTATTCGTTTAATAAAATTGTTATTTTCGGTTAATGTTTTTGATTTTTTTTCAGGGTTATCAAATCAATTTATATTATATTAGACAATGGAAGTCCGAACTGATGAAATACATTTTGTATATAGGTTTATAACTCAAGAGAATTCAATGTTTTCTGACTGTTTTGAGGATATTTCATTTTCCTATTTGTATTGAATCACGTTGAATACCGTTTGTGAAAACTGTTTTTACCCTCAGAACAAACAATTTTTTCTACTATCATTTGCCTACATCATTTGAAATAACCGACCGAGTAAAACGTTACCATTGTTCGCAATTACAGTTATCTATATTCAAATATTGAAATGAAGCAATGTTTCCCAATAAATGGAATGAACTTCAGAACAATGGAATTTTTCAATATCGTGTTTAATCCATACCAATGTAAACAATCAATCAGTTGTTCAAATAGAATCTGGAACGAGGATGGCTGATATGAAAAAGATTAAACGGCCATGTACATATTTCATCCACTGACTCTCATTAATTATGGTCAGAAGTAATGACTATATGCAAGCGATTGATACGCATTCGGAACGATGTTTTTATTTTTTGTGTGTTTCCATTTAACACACTCCGTCGAATGAACATGAATGGAAAGGATCATTAAATAATTCTTCAAGTAGAATAGAGAATAATTCATTACCAACACTACTGCTTACTATGTTAACTATATTTTTAATTCAATTAATAAATCATTCGAAATCAAAATCCATTTCAAAGGTTTTGAACAATGAGGTGAAATGAAAATAGGTGTACCGCAAGCATCCGTCTCGAAGACCACGCTTTCCATTATATATACCGGGTGATATCAATTGAGGACATCCTCAGTTTTTTGTGAGGTTTTAAACTTGAATTGGAAAAGGAAGTTGTGAGTAATTTATTGGGGTTACTTAACATTGACTCAGGTAAGGAATTTCACTTGAAACTGTACTGTTTTTTTGGCTATTTGGTGAAACATTATACTCAAAGATGTAACAGAACTTACCATTTCTTTTCGTATATGTAGCAGAGGTGTCATTTTTTTCAAATTAGTCATGCCGAAAATATGACATCAATTATGAAATCATTATAAAATGTAGTGAAAAGTGAATTATGAAATACACGGATAAGTTTTCGATAAATCATTTGAAACTAATCAATACAGTCCATTGCATGATTTTCACTATCAAGTGACACAAGTTTCGCTATACAATAATTTTCTTAAGCGTGAAATATCGCCAAAAATGATCAACAAAGAAATGAACTGCATTAAAAGTAGAAGATGCACTTAACTTGTACATGTATCGATATGAAGAACCTTGCCCAATTCAAATTTCATTCCCACTATTTCGATGAGTTCTCTTTAAAATCTGTTTTTCGAAGATTACCAGGATCTTCTTTATTTTCATGCGATTCTGGAGATCAATTGCCCGTACATTGGGTTTGAACCACCGTTTCACATAGCGGTCGACTGAATGAATAGGACGAAACACCAACGCTAACCCTCTAATTTTTTTCATTGAATTTCAAATCCAATCATCATCATCTCTATAAAAATAGTCGAATAGACGTAGTTTTCTGATTCATTTCAACTTCAGCAAAATGGAAAATATCCTCCTCACGACCATGTGGTAAAGAAATCTACAAATATGTTGATATATTCATCAGTTACTTCACTCATCATTCTTTGTGAATGAAAACTAACTCCATTTCAGCTCTCTAAGAAAGAATTACATGATTATCTTATGCAAAAAGGATTTGAGGTAACTAAGGAGTATTTTGATATATAATTCTAATCCACCAAAGCTTGTGAGTAAATATTCATTCAGTCTACCAAGATTCCAATTTTTACTTAAATATCACGAATATAAAAAACCATTGAAATAGTATAATTTTAGGAGAGATTGAATTTTGGGCTTTATACTTCTCCATCTTGATACAGAAAATTTGAAAATCTTTCAAAGAAGTAAAGGAATCAATTTAAAAAATCAACTTCATAGAAAGATGTGTAAATCATGCAGAGTAATATCTTTCACAAACTGGTAAAAAAAACTCTCTCGAAACAGATCTTGTCATAATATATAAACATTGAATTTCACGAAAAGAAAATATCGAAAAAAATACTTTTATATGAACGCTGAATTGTACGAAAACCACTTTTCTTATAATTCGGTCCTAATTGAAAAACTTGAACGAACAATCTTTCAATCATAATTTGTCAGAGCAAATGACCCTGCACGAACTTCTCCAATATCATATCATTATAAATAAAAATGATGATAAGCGACTTGTTCAATGAAAGTTAACATTACATGAAATTGAATCATATAATCCACGAAAACAAAATTGAATCTATTTAAACGCCGTTTCAACTGATTAAAAATAATGTACCATTAGCCAGTTTACGTTATCAAAATGAGTTGTTTTCACTGAAACCTATTTATCCAAAGCCGGAATAAAAATATTCAATAGTAACGTATTTTGAAAACACTTTATTGTGTGATTTTCACTCGACAGTTTTACAAAAAAGCAACACGTGTTTCGCCATACAATGGCTTCCTCGGTTGTGTCTCAATAACTAATTCTACACATTCAATGTTATATATATATATACTTTATTCTACAATTTGAAGTACCTGAATTTCAAGTACCTGATTTTTTACCTAAGTTTGTAATGAATTATCTGAGTTTATGTTCCATTTTCCACATTTGAAAAAATATTCAGTAACGGAGAGTTATTCAATTCTAATTGATCATTCAGTAAATTACCCGCATTCCTGAATCTATTGATTTCTGAACATTCTAGAAGATTGAGTTTCAAACTCTTCTCTTCTGAATGTAACACATCTTCTCCATGATTGAACTCATGTCTTTCTGCTAAAAGGTGGTTTGCAGATGTGGAATTGGTCTTTCTATCTACAAAACTACTCATATGCTCTTTAGTTCTTTGGAAAATGTTCTTCCTGTTTGACCAATATACAGTTTCGGACAAGAGCCACAAATCAGTTTGTATATCAGACCGTGGAATATTCAATAATCTGTGAAGCATATTATTGAATGCAGAAACTTTATGCTGGTAAAGGTGTGTGGAGGAATTATGTATGATGATGTCCGTGTACGATGGTTTGTGGAAAATTGCAAATTCATGTTTATCGTTATTGTTCGTAATGGTTAAGTCAAGGTAATTTATTAAATTATTTACCACCCTATCAGTGGTGAATTTTATTGACGGGTGGATGGAATTGGCATATTCAATGAACTTGCCTAATTACCTATCTGTACCAGTAAAACATACTAAGATATCATCTACGTATCTGTAGCAGTATAAAAAACTGTCAACTAACTGATTATTATGGATTTCATACTCTATGGGAGAGAAGTAAAAAATTCAATAAAATACTTTGACTTAACCATTACGAAAAATAACAATAAACAAGAATTTGCAATTTTCTACAAACCATCGTACACGGACATACATAATTCCTCCACACACCTTTGCCAGCATAAAGTTGCTGCATTCAATAGTATGCTTCACAGATTATTGAATATTTCACTGCCTGATAGGGATTTCCAGAAAGAGCTGAATTTTATCAAACAAATCGCGGTTAATAACGGTTATAAGGTAGATATTATAAACTCCATTCTTTCCAAAAAACTACAAAAGCAAGCCATGGACCTGGTCTACCCATATTCAAGATGCGATAGCGTCATTCATAGGACATTGGCATATTTGGGTGAACCAACCAAGAATATTGCCCGTTTTTTTTGAAAAAAAGAAGGCGTAAACGTAGCTTACAGAGCGAATAATAATCTAAGTGAATTTATTAAAAACAAAAAAGACAAAACTTTGGTGTCGGGTAGATCACGAGTATATAAGCTGACTTATGACTCATGTCCAAAACTGTATATTGGCCAAACAGGAAGAACATTTTCCCAAAGAATTAAAGAGCATAGAAGTAGTTTTGTGAATAAAAAGACCAATTCCACATTTGCAAAACCACCTTCAAGTAGAAGGAAATGAGTTCAATCATGAATACGATGTGTTACATTTAGAAGAGAAGAGTTTGAAACTCAATCTCCTAGAATGTTTAGAAATGAATAGATTCAGGAATGCAGGTAATTTACTGAATAATCAATTAAAATTGAATATCTCTCCATATATATATATATATATATATATATATATATATATATATATATATATATATATATATATATATATATATATATATTAAATGATGTGTTGTTCTTCCGGGTGTTCGTTCCGTTCTGTACTATTCGATAGTCGACGTTTCGCCATCATCTCAGATGGCATTATCAAGACGAGTTACTGCTTCGCTTCGAGAGGTGTAACAACACATCATATTCTACCATCCGTGAAAACCTACATTGTAATATATATTATATATATATATATATATATATATATATATATATATATATATATATATATATATATATATATATATATATATATATAGCATCGAATGTGTAGAATTAGTTATTAAGACACGTCCGAGGAAGCCTTTGTATGGCGAAACACGTGTTGCGTTTTTATAAAACTGTCAAGTGAAAATCACACAATAAAGTGTTTTCAGAGTACGTTAGTTATGGATTTTCATCAAGTATCGGCCGATTCTATCATATAATTCAATAGTAATTTCATTTTCAAATGATACTAAATTGTTGAGAAAAAACAATTAGGTTTTGGTTCCCTACACTCTTCCTTGCAGACTTTTCAACCTGTTTTACAAAAAAAGGGTTTTTTCTTCTTGTTGAGAGATTGCTCGCTTTCAGCCTATTCACATAAAAAGCAAGAAGAATCTTCCAAATGACTACAGTCCAGTCGCTTTGCTATCAATGATATCAAATATCATGGATGAAGTCGTGAACCACCATATCCTCAAATATTTGGAAGGCTTCAACATCTTGAGCGATCATCAATATAGCTTTTGGAAACAGGCGACCTCCTATCGTATGTCACTCATATTTGAAATAACGCAATAGAGAAACAAGGAGAATGAAGAGCTATTGCGCTTGATATTTTTAAGGCTTTTGCTGGCCAAACTTTGCTGCTGTAGCTTGATGGATCATTTTTGGGTATGGCTCCTCAGCTTCCTGAAAAAGCGTTCCCTACAATTGGCCATCGATGGATATCTCTAGAAAACTTTTATCATCAACGCTGGTGTTTCCCAGGGATCCATATTTTCTCGATTTTCTCGAACCCTCTTTTTATTGTATATCAACGACTTATTGGAAAAAAAATCGGATATATTGCTTCGCTGACGACAGCACACATTTCTCGTCATTTCATTTGGATTCCAGGACATTGGTTACAGAGGCACATCTTCACCGGCAGCAGGAGATTGTATATCTTATTGAAGATCTAGAAATAATTTCGGATTGGAGTGGTTCAATTAAATGCCACAAAGAGAAGTGTTCAAGTGCCTTGGCACATTTGATTCCACAAAGACCGAAAATCAGATATACGCGACGGACTGTGGCTGCTCATCTTCTCGAGCTTCAACTCAGTACACCTCGAAATTCACTGTTTATGAACTCTTCCGTCTGGAGAGCTGCATTTATGTGGAATAAACTTGCTGAGAACGTTTTTCCAAATGGATTTAATCTCCGGCGATTCCACTCCAATATGAATCGCTGAAAGCGCCTTAAGGATTTTTCTGTTGTGCTTGTGTTTTGTCCTCAAATAAAAAAGAAAAATGTGTGAACATAATCAATCAATATAAATGTTTTCGTGATAAGTGTAAACTGGAACTTCTTGCGTGAAACGTGTCTTTCGAAAACAGTTTTCTCTCAACAAAATGAAATTGTTGTTCCCACGCTTTGCTAACCAAATTAACATTATCAGGAGATGACTAAAAGTTTTTGTCTATGATGACATAATACCATTTCATGTGATATTATACAGAGAAAAATTGCATGTACTTTGACTTTCTCGAACGTTCAAATAATCCAAAGTAGTCATGATGAATTTGGTTAAAAGAGTTGTCTAAATCGTTTAGCAATAAATGAAAAAAAATGTTTTATTCACTGGGGTGACTGTATGATTTGTTTTCAGAAACAATAAACTACCAATAATATATTCATTTCCTCGAAAGTTTAGTATGTTTCTGTCTTCATTTCGATGATGATTTATTTTTCTTAACAGATGTTCCTGTTTATTACTTCATTTATATTCGTCTGTTACATGAAACTGTATATTTGTGATAGATATTATTATAAATAGAAAAGTTTTTTTTAGCAGTCATCAATCTACCACACACGAGTTTTTTCCAAAATTGAATGATTTTTCTCGACAGTAATAGAAAATCATATAGTGAGTCAAATTTGTGAGTTTGAAGAATATTATTTTCTATATCAACACCAATCCAAAGGCTCCTGATCTTGCAAATCTTTCGAAGAAATTGGTGGAGGTGCCATTATGAAAGTTTGAGTTGATGAATTCTGAAAGAAGAACTGAATGGAAGGGTTTAGGAAAAGAAGAGACTTACTCAAATAGACAGTATATGCATCAAATGATGTATCAACTAACTTAAAATATTCTTTGTAACATTGAAATTTACTCATCGTTTTTACAATCGTTCCATCAGTGGATCGACTTCAAGTCTGATACTTCGCGAAAAAGAATAAATATGAATATTAAAATGCTCCTCCTGAAAAATCACTAAGGACCTATATAGATCCTACTTATCATGAAAGTGTAAAATGACCCTAGTCCATATCATGCGCGTGCTTGAAAATCAGTCAAATATCAGCTACTTCAATGAATTCAGTTGTTTGAAATACTTCCCACAAGATTCGCGAGAAACCAATCACAAATTAACCAACTTGACAAGTTTTCGTAGTTTCTGCTAGTTACGTGCAAACTCGTTATATTTCGAATCTCTTCAGTAATTATCTTTATGAATATTCATTCTATGTACTGCTTTCGAAAAGAATAAACGATTCTTGAGTTTTATGTGAAATCGATTTTGTTTTTAAAAACTCAGTTTTCGATTTCCGATACATAATTGCCGCAGTAGGTAGGATTCTTGGGGTCGTGCCAGAAATCGTCTTCGTGACTTTGAAGTTTCAACTTCTTTAGCAAGGATTGGATATAATAACGGCTTTCTTGAGTCTTATGTGGAATCGATTTCTTTTTTAAAAACTGAGTTTTTGATTTCCAATACATAATTTGCTTTTGTCATTTTCCATGACACACTATGAGTGATCTCTCAATTTTTTATGTCTTTTGAATACTGCAATCGATCATTATTATTATTACTATTATGCTACACATCACATATTATGAGTTCATATATGGATGGACCCAATGTAAAAACATTTGGCACGTACTCAGGAAATTTATTGAGTCTGTTGATTGGTTTGTGTAGTGTACTCTTGATCATCATATGAACAAGAGATAAGGGATAACAGCATTATTTAATTCAAATATAACTTTTGCTGAAATCCAGCAGTACTCAAGTTCTTATATCTTGGATTTCCTTGTCAGACATTTTTCACGTTCAGAAATATCGTCTGCTTTGCATTTGAGCAGAGTATGTATTTAGCATTCTCTCGTAAATTTCACTTTGAATATTGTACTACCGGGGCTGAAAAGTTTAGGGCCCAATACATAGATGGCGTTAGTACATTCACTGCTTTTTCAGTTAGTATCAAACTTCAAAAGGAAGTTGTTGGAAATTCATGATATTTTACCCATAAGTTTGTGAGTTATTGTGCTAAAAGTGACACTACTTATGATATTTTCAAAACAATGGATCAAAAACAATTTCTTGTATCAATTCAACACTGTTTCTTGATGGAAAAAAACCGTTCAACCGAAGCTATGTTTATAAGGACCTTACTCCAACGGAAACAACAATTGAACGGTTTGAATGATCGAAAAGTGAAGGTGCGTGAGTTAGCTAACATTATAAAGATATCAAAAAAACATGATAGCTTTATATTGGATGAGCATTCGACTATGAGAAAGATCTGTTCGAAGTAGGTGCCGTGCGAGCTCACTGTTGACCAAAAACCAAAACGTCTTTATGATTCTGAGTAGCATTTTTCCATGTTCAAACATAACAAACCAAAATGTTTGCGTCGATATGTGGACAGTGGAGAAAACATGCATCCATCAATTCACTCTCCGGAATCAAAACGATCATCTGAGTGGAAAGCAACTGATGAACCTCGTCCAAAACGCCCGAAAGAACATTATTCGTCTGTAAAGGTTTTTTGGAATTGCAAGCCAATCAAAACAATTGCAAAATTGCATGAATTATGCTCCGAATTGCTTCCGCATCCACTGTATTCACCAGATTCGGCTCCCAGCGACCACTGGCTGTTCGCAAACCCCAAAAAATGGCTCATCGGTGAAAAATTTCACTCAAATGGAGAGGTTATTGCTGAAACTGTGAAGTACTCGCCAGGAGTTTCAAAATGATGTGTCCCTCCTTTCCATTAATTTTTTGTTTCCAGATGGCGCCCAGTCACCATCTTGAAAGTTTCATCTGCCAGTTTCACTTCAAAATAAAGTATTCATGCATTTATTTCATAATCCTGAATTTCAATTTTTTCATTCGATCCGTTCAAAAAGTAAAAGGGGGAAGGACATTGAAGAAATGCACTGTACATCGATGTTAATTGTATTAGTTGTATAATTGTCCTAATGTATGTTGTCCAGTGAACAAATTTATCTATTGGGCCATGTTTTTTTTTTAAATCGACCTAACCTGATCAAACCATGTGCTCTGCGAGCTATATTTCCCGATGTCTCACTATAATAATAGAGCACTGCGCCCTATAAATACAAAAAATAATTTACTCGACGTTGCAGTCATGCCTCATTTAATAAATTTTCTAGTTGAACTACTTCCAACAGTTTCAGCGTTTTACGTTTTCCCTATGAAATGTCGAAACCAAAGGCACGTTGTTCTTCAGTAATCAGTAATCGGAAGTGCATTTATTTCCTTCCGCCATACGTGCGTCAGACCCATTATGACTAATTTGTTCCGACCAGGTAGTTTTATGAGCGGGAATATTCCGTGATTCCATCTGACACTTGAAAATGAACGTTCGTTCCTTGAACGATCATATCTTGACAGAACCAGGGGTTCTACTAGAATTTCTGTTGAAATTTGTTCACATTGTATCATTGTAGCCACGTGAATTGTAATTTCTTGAATCAGATTGAGACGCGTCAAGGTATACGTAACACAAAAACAGATACAATTTTGACAAATTTTCATTATTCATAAACAGAAACATTTCAACGCGAGGACAGAACTATTTGAACCTGCATATATATCATATAAGAAATGCAGCGTTTTTGGTTCATTAGATTCCCCTCAAATAACGTCAGAAAAATAGCATAGAACAATGGGTGAATTTCGATTTTCGAATATCTCCGAAAGTAATTCGAATCTTTGAAATTTTGAAACATCATTCAAATAGCCTCTCGAATAGGCAGCATTTTTGAAATACAACCGACTTTGTATCTCTCACGGTTTCCAATAATGATGCTTACATTCTATTAAAAAAGGGATCCTTAGGGACTTTTCAGTCTAAACTCCAACAGGGAGATAGGTTTTCAGCTAATCACTCCAACTTCTCACAATATTACTGTGAATTAACTACTGTATGTTTTTGTCTGTGAAACTTCAAATAATTGGTTTTTGGTATAGAAATCTTTATAATACAAATTGTTATTTATTAAAAAACTGTATTTCATCTTTCCTCGAATTTTTATTCGGCATTTTGATGAACTGTCGCGAATGATAAAAAGCGTTGTCAAGAACTATTACACTATTCGCATCCAAATGTGTTTTCAAATCATTCCTCAAAAATATTAGCTTCCTTGTTATTATAGTCGACATTGCTGTCCTCAAGTTTATTTCCACACGAGTTCAAAGTGTTCGGAACCCATCCTATTCCTCATTTGCATCGCACAATGATTAGTCGCGATCTTTTCATTTGCAGGTATGTTAGGCGTACACATTCTCGAACCATCAGTTCTTCTTTTCGTGATATTATTTTCTGCATTCCCTTGTTCTGCTTGCCCATTGTTTATAATTTGAGATCCAAATCCTAGTTTCTTCATCCAATTCTGAAGATTTTTGTCACAGCAGCTCACGTTATGACCGGAAGTATTCAATGTCCTATATTGGTTTTTTCAATAATTTTATTAGATGCATATCTGAAGGTTTCGGTGATCCTGTATCACATGGCGTCTTGTGTTCATAAGGTTTGTTTTTGACTATTTTACGTAGAGGTGAGAAAGGAATTTCGGTCAAATCCGATGTTGCTTGTAATAGTTTGTTTCCTTCGAAACCAAACTTGGGATGAAGATTCGTATATACATTAAAATATACCCCTCATGTTTCAATACTCAAGTGCATCCGAATCTTATTCACTGGTATCTCTTTTTTGCATTGTTCACCTACGCTATTGGAATCACTACGCTGGAAAAAGTCTGCAATGTTATCACACTCGTTATTACTATCAGTACTTGTCCAAGGACGCCACATTTCAAACTGATTACAAAAATTTCAAGTAATTATAACTGCACCAATATGAAATTTCCACATTCAAATTGCGATCAGTTCCTGAACTAAACACGACGGCGACAACTATCCCCGCATTCCCCGATTTCTATTCGTCACCGTAACATGACTTCGAATTTAATTTTATGACTCTTCAGCCAATCATAAAACTCGGTTAGTAAAAATTATCCAATACGAACCGCCAATTCTACAGTCCACGTGGACTAGCCTGCAGCCGATTCATTTCCATGTAATGATGTTTTTGGTCTTTGAGAGTGCCGCCATTTTCAATTGTGCTCAATATCGTTTACTTCGACTATACCCTCGGGTGTCTAAATTGATCGGAAAACAATTGCTTTCAAGCCTACCTCCATTTCCAATCAATAAATCTTGGTAAATATTGGCGATTTCAGAGTTCACTCACCGGTCTACACGGATCTATCTTTCTAAGTCTCACCTGCCTCTGATCACGTGCCAGCACAAGAGGGCATCCGCCATACAAAACGACTGGCAACTGCCCTTTATCGCCTTTGTATACAAACACTCAACTGTTCTCGTGTTGCGCCGGCTGTCTGCCCGAGATAATCGCCGCGAGATAAATTATCCTGAAGAATACCGTGACACCTGCATCTGTCGTACAGGGTTATACCGAAAAGGAGAGGTTTCCCGATAATGTCACGTGCGGTAGATATTACGTTCAAGAGGAATGAAATTGATGATGGGGATGGAAAACTGAACGAGTACAACACGGCAAATATTAATAGAATAATAAAAGAGCTGGAGATCTCCAAAGAACTTTCCAATAATGATCTCTATTTGAATACTCAAGTAAACTTAAACAGAGATTTACTTCCTCTTCATGAAAGGATTATGAATTGTAATTAAATGAATTAAAAAAGTTTATTATTGAAATATTTTATTCTATATTGGCTTATCCACAACAACAAATAATTTTTTTAAATCCATAACGAATCTCTCCTCAAGTTGGTACAATTATTTTCAACATGACACTTGACTTGACACATTCTGTCTGATGTTGCCCTTCTTTCATATAATACTTTGACTGAACCTCAATCCAAAAAAAGGAATTTCGGTGGTTATCAGCCTAGTTTGTTTTATATAAATCAAATATTACAAATGTACTATGTCCCCGTTTTTGACAATTCCTGTTGCCTGACAAGTAAGTAATCATAAACAATTTTCCTAAATTTCATAAGCTCAAAATATTTTTCAAAAACTTTAGTTCTCACAATAATTTTCTTTTCAATTAGATAACTTACTTTCAGGTGAGCACTGATGATAGCGAAAGTCGAAAGCGCTTTGCAATTATTTTTTTATTTCAACACTTCCATACAAAACCTCTTCGATTCATTCATTAATAGAATAAAATACATCGCTTGTTAAGTTAGTACTAACCTCCAAAAGAAAGCTGTTGAAATTTAATATTTCACTCATGAGTTCGTGAGTTATTGTGCCAAGAGTAACACTACTTTCGTTATTTTCAAAACAATGGATCAAAAATAATTTTCTGTTTTGATTTCACACTACTTCCTGATGGGAAAAATACCGTTCAAGCTAAGCAATGGTTTGAAAAGTGTTACAAAGACTCCGCTCTATGAGAAACTACAATTCAACGTTGGTTTGTTGACTTCAAGTGTGGTCGTGAAGACACCGATGATGCAGAACGCAGTATACGTCCAAATGAGGCAGTAACACAAGACAACATATAAAAAACTACTACATCGTTTTGAATGATCGAAAAGTGAAGTTGCGTGGGTTAGCTGACATTGTAAAGATATCAAAAGAATGTGTTGGTTCCATATTCCATGAGCATTTCACCTGTTCCAAGTGGGTGCCGCGCCAGCTCCCTGTTGACCAAAAACAAGAACGTCTTGATGATTCTGAGCAGTGTTTGGCCATGTTCAAACATAACAAACCTGAATTTCACCGTCGGTATATGACAATAGATGTGTATTCAACACTCCACTCCGAAATCGAAACGATCCCCATCTGAGTGGAAAGCAACTGGTGAACCTCGTCCAAAGCGACTGAAACCACAACAATCGGCAGGCAAGGTTATGTCCTCGGTATTTGGAGATATGCGTGGTGTGATATCAATCGACTATTTCGAGAAGGAAATTGTTATCAACAGTGAATATTACATAGCGTTGTTGTAGCGTTTGAAGGCCGAAATTGCGGATACACAATCCCATTTGGAAAAAAGAAGTGCTGCTTCATCAAAACAATGCACATTGTCAGAAATCAATGGAATCGATTGCAAAATTGTATGAAATGTGCTTCGAATTGCTCCTTCAGATACCATATTCTCCAGATTTGGCTTCCAGCGACTACTGACTGTTCGTAGACCATAAAAAATTCTCACCGGTAAGAAATTCCGCTCGAATGAAGAGGTTATTGTTCGAACTGAGGCCTACTTTGGGGCGAAAGATGAATCGTTCTACAAAAGTGGTATTGAAATATTATAGCGGCGCTTGATGAAGATTACATTGATGAATGAAACCAATTTTGAACGCGTTGTGTTTCTTAGGCCCGGTACTTTTCAGTCCAGGTATTTAGAATATAGGCTTTCATGGTAGAGGTCTCAAACGAATGTTATTACTGAGACTTTGTGCTATTACGTACATTCCCGCAGTCAACGCACATTTCACTGAATATGTCTGCCGCAGTAGCAGACGAAATGTTTAGGACTACAGGTTTTTTTCGATCGTGGCCTATTACCCCAGGATTTGTTTCAGTTTCGTAATAAGTAGTATAGTCCGTACAAAATCCGGTCGGCTGTACATATCCAAACAAACTCCATGGTACATTGGTCCACAGAGTGGTTGAGACAGCACGACGTATTTGTGAACCTGAGAGTCTTCTTCAGAAACTGAAGAATTGTCTAACTAACCGAAACCGGTCAAAAAAATAATAAACTGAGTAGAAATCAAACGAAAGTATTTTCTTTTTCCTTAATTCACGTCTGGAAGTACTCCACAAGAAAAAGTTAACACGCTGTGTTTAGTGAAACTTCTATTACAGTGTTGTGACACCGGTACGATACCTAAATGCCTTCGGACAAAAAAATTAAGACATCAATGCCCATAGAATATACAAACACGCCAAAACAGTTCCATTACGAGAAATGATTCATCAGAACAGAGAGGATGTAGCACTTATCGACATGGAACTGAAGCCCTTTACCATCAAACTCATTAAGTCGATGCACTGGAGCCACAACAATGATAAAATCTGGCTACCTGCTCTCAATGGTAGACAAATAAAGTATTTCGATAGGTTAGCTATCAACGAGTGATCCAAAAAGTTTCGACTGCATTGAAAACTTTCCATACTGAATATATTTCGAGAAGTAACCATTTCAGTTTTTGAGAGCTGAAAAACATTTTCAATTTCATACTTCGTGCGTGGGATTTTTCAAAATAGAGTTCATTTCAGATAACTGCACTCTGTTGTAAACCAACTGAATTTTGAAACGGATTTTTATATTAATCGGATACAAAATTAACTCATTTTTTTCAATTCATCATTTCCATTCATCATTCCTTATGTTTATTCACCCGTTTCTATTCCTTCCGTTCTTCTTCAGTGCATTCACTATCAATTCATTATCTTCATGATTCATTGAGTGTCTTTGTCAACCATAAAAGATTTATGAATCATGTTGATGGATACATGATGCAACATTCTAAATATCTTCATTCGCAATAATCATTGATATATCTTGTATTCTGTCACCATTTCAAATATTCGGAGTCATAATGACCATCCATTAGGTTTTTTTTTTTAATTTAATTTAATTTGATTTTTCATTATCCGCCACTGATATGAAATATGAATTAACGTGTTTATACAATATTTGAATATCTAGAGTTATTTTCAAAATGGGATGGCATAGAGAAAAGTTTGATTAACCGTATCTTTGAATATCACTGGAGTTTTTTCCCAACACCAAACCGTTATTTTAACACTCCGAAACGTGTTTTGATCACCAATTGATCATTTTCAAGAGTAAGATCAATTAATGAAAAAACAAAGCAATTGAGAATTATGTTGTCGACAAGTTCACCATTTCTAAAGTTTGATTATTTCCACTGCATATGTGATATTTTGCATTTTCCTGTATTGCCTATATTTCTCCAAATGAAAGATGAACAACAGTCAAAACTGTTCATTATTTTCCAGCCTTGACTCCTTCATATGGACTTGCCAACCTCCAACCCGATATTCAAATAATAAAATTGCTGTTCATATTTCACTGTTATCCTACTTTCAAAATATTCCTCCTTACTTCTGTTGATGTCTCACCATGTAAAAAGAGCAGACACAAAATGCCAAACAACTTAATCTCTTCTCTCACCGGCGTGAAATGAAACTGGAGAGCTGGATATAATTCACTGAAACTCATGGAATTAACTGGAAAAGAGGACCCAGCTTCGTCTCAGGAATCCGAGACACATTCTTCAGAAGAGAATCATACTTAGTGTCAGGGATGTGTCGATTGAAGAAGTTTGCGAATAACTCAGGTTTCATTTGAAATTCGACAAACTTTTGTGATGACATACTGGAATTTGATCAGAGATTGAGTAGAACGAAAAAGGTAATGTTCGAGTGGAAGGAAATTAAAATGAGAGTTGACGCAGAATAATTTGTCAAACCCAACTTCAAGAAGGGATGTTGGAACTTCACTCACTAGCAGTCAGTTGCGGTTGTAGTTGAAGGAGATTTCTGTCCACATTCAGTCTAATATGTCATAGTTATTTGGTCTGTCCTCATCTGAACTGATCCAAACTAATGTTATGGAGGGACAATATTTGATTTCTTGTATATTTGTTTGTAATGAATGAACCCAAAAACTACTCAACAGTTTTTCAGAATTCACCTGCAGAAAACTGCATTTTGAATTGTGTTTTATCTAGAACAAAATTATAAGTCAGTATGAAAACTTCAACAATGTATTATTCGAAAACTGGTGATGCTTTGAGGATACTTAATCAACAACAAAATAG
Organism: Leptinotarsa decemlineata; assembly: GCF_025532065.1. NCBI lineage: Eukaryota > Metazoa > Arthropoda > Insecta > Coleoptera > Chrysomelidae > Leptinotarsa > Leptinotarsa decemlineata. Next base: position 30,127,446 of record NW_027412688.1, read on the forward strand.
TCTAAGATTCGTTTCGAACTAGTCTATGAAATTATAAGTAGTGACGAAAGATACATAGTAAAAAAAAAGCCGCAGTGAGATTTTGCTACTCAGGTGATTTTGTTATATTCTGTTGTTCACCCGGATGAAGTCGCGAGCAGAAGTTATTATGTTTGAACAAATTCTATAATTCTGGGCATGAATTTAAACTGAGTTTTTTGAATAAATTTGATGTTTTTCTGGCAAGATCAATCAACAACGGTCACGTAAATAATTCAACAGGGGTTTCAATATCTGTGTATTATTTACACAGATTTTTCTGAAATCGTTTATATTCTGATTTGATCAACTATTTCAAGTGGTATGTTCGTGATATTGTCCAACAGAAAGCCCTAGATCCGTAGATTTCTGTAATTCCACAATGGTCACATCCAGGACTGTTACTATTCATTATTCACTGTATGAGGCATTTTTCATGTTCAATCTGTATATCCAGATTTGAGAAGCTGTTATTCAAGTACCTTTTGAAGTTATTATTTGTCAGTTGACAAATTTGTCAGTATATTTTTTATCATTCTGATTATAATCTTTAACTGTTTTGCAGCATTAAAAGTTTCAAGACGATTTTCGAAACTGTCTTCGACTTAAAAACGAAGTATTTGAGATTCGTAGGTGAGCGGGTAGCTTTATTCTATCGAATCAGTGACAATTTACACTGATGATTTTGAAACAGATTTCATTCAGCATGCCGATAACTCTAACCACCCCACAAAGCTCAGGTATTCCAAACACGCAGCTATAAATTCCGATTGTGTTGCACATGGCGTTGATTCAACAAATTATCTCTCAAATTTATGCTTCGTGATGGCCTATACTTTGGAAGTTAATCACTGTTCAGATGCTTCTACTGACGTAAAATCCACATTCGACCCAGCATCATTTTAATAAACATACTGTCAGCTTTATAACGACTACCTGAAGCTATTCTATACTTTCATCTAGTTTATATTGTACTAGAAGTCGAGGTTGACTAAACTTCTTTTGAAAATAGGAAAATGCAGTCGAGAAAGCTGATCTTGACTGAAGAAGTAAATTTGGAAAAAATCCACGTAATATGCAGCCTCTCATGAATTCAGCTAGTCGTATGGCAAAACTGGCTGTTGCATGAAGAGGCATTGCTACTACGAGTATTATTCACAGATGAACTGATCGGATAGAAATTTTCTAACATGCTTCAATTGACATTTCATTTGTCCTGGGCTCAGTGTGATTCTTTATGCCTGTACCATTAATCACTCCGAGAATTAGTAAACATTTTTAATAAACTTTTGGACAGTTGCAGAGAGAATAAGTTAGTTCAAATATCTGTCAGTCAGTTCGAAAATCAGTTCGAAGTTCAAATTGGCGATTAGGTTAGAAGTGACAGTGAACAAGAAAAATGTTTCAGCCTGGGTTATATTCATAATTGTAAACTGAAGATGTTATACATGATTAGGCGTACCACTTATTGTTACAGTAGCCATACACGAACCATAGTTTCGCTGAGCAAATCCAAATTCAAATTATTTATTTCCTGGGAAAGAAAGTTTTGGCTTTCTACTACTCCATCTTGATACAAAAAAAAGGGATGAGGAAATCTTTCAAAGGAAGGAAGGAAGTAATCAATTTGAAAATAAGTAACTCTATACATGGATGTGTAGATCATGCAAATAAGTAACTTTCAGACACAAACTGAAAGAAACAAATACTTCTATATGAACACTGAATTATACAGAAGATACGTTTGTCTTCCCAGTTTGTATTTCAAACATTCGTTGTGGAATAAAAATCAGATATAATTCACATGAGTTCTACTTTGAATGAATGGTAATAAATTGCACTTACATGGAACACTGACACCCTCACTGGTATACACCGATGTTTCGCCTTAACACACTTGCCCCAAGGCTCTTCAGTACCAAATTGGATAACATTATAGAAAATACACACAATTCATTCATGAATTACGATTTTTTGATGTCACGAAATAAGCTTGATCTGCTCATGTTATCGATGACATCGTAAGGACATTCATTCACCTATTTGATTTAATCCCAGCCAAGAGGAATCTTATTTGAATTGAAGGGGTTAAATTTTTAGGAGTGATTAATTTTTGGGAAAGAAAGTTTTTGGCTTTCTACTACATCATCATATATATATATATATATATATATATATATATATATATATATATATATATATATATATATATATATATATATATATTGAAGCTTTGAAGCTTTATATCTTCTATTAATTATCTGCGAGCGCTTTCGACAGCTGGTACTGTCATCTTCTAGGCACTCCACAAACTGAACTTGTCATCCTGTCGTCTGCCTCTTTATACGGTCAGAGCGTCTCAACTCAGGTATTTCAGGTACTTTAGGTAAATTTGCCTGTATTCGTACTGCATCAGGTACTCTTCTTTGTGTTAGATCTTCTCTAGAAATGTGTATGGTTTTGTTTAATATATTGAATGTGAGGTCTTGTTGTGTTTTGATTTGTACTTGTTCCTCGATAAGTGATTTATGACTGTTAAATTTATGGATGTTCAAGTTTTCCCAAATGTCCATGCGGTTTCCCTTGTTGACTTGTTTTATGAGTTTTATGTTCTCTGGTGGGGGGAAATTATGTTTGTTTTGTATAGCGTGTGTTGCGAAGTTTGATTTATATACTATTGGATTTATATATGCCGTTTTCTGCTCACTGTACCTTTGGATCAGTTTTTTTTTTTGGTTTGGCCGATATAGAATTTGTTGCAGTCCGAACATTGTATACTGTACATCCCGTTTTGGTCTTTGTCTTCTTCTTTTTCATAGTTGTTTATTTTTTGTGTTATCTTCGTGTTCGACTTGTATGTGATGTTGATGTTCAGTGGTTTAAAGATGTTTGTTAGTTTTTCGGTTTGGTGTCCTACGTACGTAAATGCTGTCCATCATTGTGTTGTTTTGTGTGTTGGGGTGGCTTGATCCTTGTTCTGTGTTTTTTGTTTGATTCTGTTTTCTAGTTTATCTATTGTCTTTTGGATGTATCCGTTTTTGTTCGCTATTTGGTATATGACTCTCCGTTCTTTGTTTCGGGATTCATTGCTGAGTGGTATCCTTAACATTCTATATATGAATGCGTAATATGCAGCCATTTTGTGTGATGGTGGATGGTTTGAACTTGCGGGTATGGTGGAGCTTGTTTGTGTAGGTTTCCTAATAATGAAAATCAAAATTTAGATTCAGATATTTAGTAAACAGTTGTAAATGCTGGGTCCTATACGTTTTGGTGTTCTTTGAGTTATCTTATACTTAATCGCTGTCAGCTTGTCAATACCACAAGATATTTTCTGATAAACTAGTATTCATTCTGCTCTCCCTAAGTTATTGTGGTTACCTATAGAATAGTGTATAACTGAAATACATGCACAATACATATTTTCAAATCCCCTGAGTAACTTAGGTTATTGACTGGAACGAATGAGATGTGTAAGGAAAATGGTCCATTAGGGACTTCACGAAGAGTCAAGTAATCAATAACGTTGATTGGAAGTTCACCTTGGAAGTTTACACGGAGTTCAGAACCCAACATTTTTAGGGTAACCCTTGAAGAATCAGATCCATCAAACCTTTTATCCGATCAGTCTTCGAATTGATGTCCAGGCGAATTGAGTTTATATATTTCACAATACGTGCAAAAAACTCCACAGAGAGAAGTCAATTATTGAGAGTAACATTAACGTGAAATATAAACGAATGATTCATGAAAAGAAGTAGTTTTGGAGGTTTTAATATTTATTGAAAATATTTTTTGCCTACATTGTGCACTCGATATGAGTCCACAAACTGGCACAAAGTGACTGAAACGAAATGATACGACTACTGCGACGGACAACATTACCTTTTGATGTCGAATTGCTATTACTTTTAAAGTTCACTGAAAGTGAAAATCCTAAGTTAGAGTTTTGGGTCATTTTGAAAAAATGCTTTGATTATTTTGTGAAAACATATAAAATTTTTGATTCTTCAATTTTGGCAATTTTGAGTTTCGTATCAGTTGTGGAAGCAGTTATTTTGGTAGTTAAGATGAATTGAAACCATAGAGGCTTCTCAATAAACAACATGCAAACAACATGAACTGTCAAACGTTCTAATGAGAGCTTTCCTAAGTAAATGAGAGCTTTTCTGACCAAACGTAAATGTTAAATGTTTTGTCTTCCTTCTTCATTTGTAAAAGAAAAAAAAACTATATAGAACGATATGTTTCATTGCATATTCTATGAAAGAGTATTCACGTTTGTTTGTCCTCCCCAATGTAGATAAGGTACTTTCCAGGATTCCCATTATTTATATTTGAATGTCAAAGAGATATTTATATGTTAGTTATTTCAGAGAACCAGTTATTCAATAACTAGTCCTCCCAAAAACTTTCTATCGTGAATTCAAAAATCCAATTACTATGACTGTTGTTGAATACACAAACCTGATTCATCATTCACAGGAAAGCGTAAAATTCTCATACATTTTGAAAAAATAACACTGATTCCCGAATTCAAACTTGGAATCTAACACATTTCGGAATCCTAAGTCAAAATTCTACCAATATGATAGAACTGACTGATACTTGATAGAAATCCATAATAAAGTATTCAAAAATATATTTTCAGAAAATGTAAATGTCTCGCCTTCGTACATTTTTTGACATTTTCGAATGATTTTTCATGATGTATAAAAAAAACCTTATTTTTTCTGTACACTGGATTCAGAAACGAGAAGAGGATTTATTGACATTTACTGATGGTGAACTAAAGATTTCGAAAATTATTAGATGATACATATATAAAAAAAATTGCAGGATAACATTCGATAGTCGGATTCAACATTCCAACCCATCAGCTAAGATAGAAAATCCTGTTCAGTCTCTAGTCAATGAATTCTGAAATTGAGAAAAGTATCTGAGTAAATCAGTGATCATTGCTCAAAACAAGCACTGCCCACATAGGAATGAAATTGAGAAAAGTATCTGAGTAAATCAGTGATCATTGCTCAAAACAAGCACTGCCCACATAGGAATATGTTGGGAATGAGAAAAGTTGAGTAGGCTATTCAGTTTTTGACTCATTTGTCATATATCCACTCTAGTTCGTATTTTTGTATCCTGTTGTGATATGAACGCATATACCCGCTCAAGCTCAAGCTCAATCCTAATGAATCGCAATAATATGTTTGGATCTAAGAAGAACAGAGAGCTCACCAAGTCCGCATCAAAAATGACACACTTTTCTCAGTGACCTAGATAAAAAATTTGTGGTTTGATCCAGAATTTCACTTCACTCCCAACTATCTAAACCAAACTTTTATAACGTCTTCAGGCAGCTGTCTTCAAATCGTGATTTGCTCAACACAAACTTAAAACTTAGATTATGTGAGTCACTGCTCATGTAAAATTTATTTTCTATTCACGGGCCTGTTGCAGACAATCGGACTGAGAACTTATAGCAAGCGCCAAATGTGATGGCAAGAGATCGCACAGGTGTAGACTCTCCCAACTAAATTACTACTGGATTACGATAAGCCCCTTGCCGCCAGTGTCGTACCTACAATTAGTTTCAATTAGGGTAGCAAGTGGAACATGACTTCTTTGTAGTTTCTTTTCATATTTTATTTAGTATTACAGGTAGTAATATAGTTCATTGAAATGTGTTTTTTAATGCCCCCCTTTTATTTTTTGAACGGGTCAACTCAAAAAATTGAAATTTGGGATAATGGAATTGATGCATTAATCCTTTATTTTGAAGTTAAATTGACTTATTGCCTACCTATGGTAATGCGTGGCTCTTCCAGAGGTAACCAACTCTTCCCTTGCTACTTGTGGGAACACACATGAATGAAATAACAGAAACGACAAAAACAGAAACCAATCTCGAGGCTGGACTGGAATGCTCACCTCAATCCAAGGCGGTGGCAGGGGATGAACAGAAATGTCCACCCCAATCTACCGCTTGGAATGAGGCTGGACATAGCAGATTACCTCCAACAGCAAGGACACAAGCTCCGCCTTGAATAAAGGCAAGAAACCAGCTGCCCCTGCAGGAAAGCTCCCTCACTTGTGCACCGTGAGACACCTGAAGGTTGCCAAAGAGGGTGTGTGTTCGGCGAGTCTTGGCCTACACCTGCCAATATGAAGGAGATGTCTCCTAGTGACCTGTTCACCTTCCTGGAAAGGACAGGATGGACGATGACCTAGGAGAACAACTCTTCGGAAGGTTGTACAATGGGTCACATGTGGCCTGAATGCTATGGGTCTACACTCCCCCTTCCTACTTTACAGATACCAGATATCCTTATCATTATAATCATGCTTCAACATCGTAATTCAGACTTGAACCGTGCTATATGAATTGCTATTAACTAGAGAAAAACTGACTTTCAACGAGTTCAAATATTTTCTGCCACTATTGAAAGGCAATTGATTGATATTTTCAATGTCACTAATGAGGATAGTAAAACAGATCGTTATGAAATGCTGTATTATCCTTTACCTGGAAAATGCTCTTTCAATTAGGACTGGTCGGCATTTCAGGGGTTTACGTTACGTATGACAAAGAAGAGTTTGGGATAATGATGATAGCCGAAGGAAACAATGAAGTAGAGACAACCCAGCAATTGTTTCAACATTTCTCTGTCGTTTTTCCAGATAAAATCAACTGGAACTGAAATAATGATTCTGGAACCTGATGCTCTCGATAGAGAAGAATGTATTTCATCACGAGCTTCATGATTTCGAAGTTGAAGCAATATATAAAATATTAAAAAAATTCCAGAAGCATTACGACTGATGAATATAATTAATTCGAAACACCGGTGTTTCAATGGCTTTGAATGAAGTTCATTTAGTTGAAATTGATGCTTTGAAAAATGGGTATTGACGAAAAAATATTAAGATAGAATGCGTGTATCCACCTTCATAAATGAACCAATACCTTTTCTGGCAGTATTCATTTATTGATCTGACATCGGAAATTGAAACTGTAGTAGTGAATCAATGTTGAATCATTCAGACCTAGATATAAGCTGATGAAATTGAAAATGTCGACAGTTCTACTATATGAATCTCTACTAGGATGAGAACTAACACTGTGAAAAAAATCGAGAATAAGATTGAAATTAGTGACGGAGAGTTTGTTTCGGATAAAAAAAAACAATGAGAAAACTAACAATTGATTTATAACTCAATTCGGAAGATATTGTATGTGTGTGTGTGTGTGTGTGTGTGTGATGGCGTTGGAATAACCCATTTGCCAGTTTTTTTAACATGTGAAATTTTGAAATTTCAACAATATTTCAATTTTTTTTCAAGATGCATAGTACACACGTCCTAATTTCTGAAGGATGGTATTTGGTTATTCTGAATCTTTTATTTATTTTTCTCTTCTACCATTTCATACATTTTTTATTTTCTTTCATTTTTATTTTTTTCTAATTTTCCATCATTCAATAAATGAGTTATGTGAGAATTCACATAAACACATTTTTCCTTCCCGTTTCATTTGTTTTCTTTTTTTATCCTTCCTTTTATTTTTGTCATCTTCACATTACACTATACAAACGGATTTGCATTTGTTTAGCAAATTGCCAAAAACGACTCTCCTCGATAGGAAGACTCAGCAAATTGTGTCTGGTCAGGATTCTTGGCCATTCTGACCTAAAAGGCAATGAGGCTGCTGATTCCCTTGCAAAGAAGGGTGCGGCAAACGGCTTCATCGGACCAGAACATGTCTAGCATCGCTTTAGGCTTTGCCAAACAAAGATTGAACACCTGGATGGCAAGAAGATTTATGGACTTCTGGCAGGATCTTCCAGGATTGGCTCACTCCAAGATGTTTATTCACCCTTCGGAACTTGATACCAAACAGTTGTTGGACTACAGTAGGGATGAACGACGATGTCTAACAGGCCTTTTTACAGGTCACTGTCATTTGAATCATCATATGCAGAGACTTGGACTGTCGGAAGACAGTGTGTGATGAAACAGCAGAGCACATGCTTTGTGCCCGCCCCGCTGGGGACCGAATCAGGTTTTCACAGTTCGGCAGAGCCGTACTCTTACCATCTGATCTGAAAGCTGGGTCTATTTGGTCGTGTGTGGATAGGTATGAGCCACAATAAACCCTTGCGGGTTGCGGTAGAGGGTCACTTCGGAACTAACCTACATTCGTTTGGAACGTGGCGAACGCGGTAATAATAATAATAATAATAATAATAATAATGTTTTATTCATACTATTTCATTACATATTTCAATTCTACCAATCATAAAATGAACAAAACAGAAAAAAAAACCACAAGGAAATGATTCCGAGCGTGATATGAAATCTTTGTCCGAACATTAGACGTGAACATCGTTAAAGTACAAATATTCTCTAATTTTTTTTAAATATAAAAACATACAAATCTAAAAATTGTTAATACTAGAATATTTTAAATCCAAACCAAAGACTAAACAATTTAAAGTGGAATAAGATTATAAAAGTTTAAGTCATGTCACCTTTCTAAAATATTGAACTTCATATCAGATTAAAGAAAAGAAAAATTTTGGCACTAATGTCATTACAATAATTACATCCAAATAATTATATCTGCAGATTATATTATGAGCAACACCTCATGCAAGTCTATAACATACGCTACTTGTAGCTATAAAGCTTTCCAGTGTTTCTGGCGGAAAAGTGACCAGCCAAGATCTGACCCGTTTCTTGAACATTTCGTATGAGTTGATCGTTTTGAGTTCGAGCGGTAGCTCATTAAAAAGTTTTGATCCCAAAAAAGTATAATATTTCTGCCTTTTCGTTTTTTTAGTTCTGAGTATCACAGCGTTAGTTTTATGCCTTGTGTTGTAATGGTGCTGAAGAGGTATCAACGACGATTAATGTCTATACTGCCTCAAGAGGATCGCAAAAACAAATATCCGTCTTACATTCATAATCGTCTTTTCTCTATATAGGCTACATGACGGATATTCTGGCGGTTTTTTTATATATCATTTTAAGAATGCATTTTTGAATTTTTTGTAGATTATTGATAAGTGTTTTTGAGTCTCCTCCCCATGCAATGATTCCATAGGAAAGATGACTTTCGACCAAAGCATGGTACAGTATTTTTAGATATTTTATATTAGTGATGTTAGATATGTTTTTGAATTTATAGACCATGAATCGCAACTTTTCAATTACATAATTAATTTGATATTCCCAATTCAAATGAGAATCTATATATATATGCCTAGGTATATTTACCGAGAGTATAAGTTATCAACATGCTTTTTTCATTTCCAACACATTTCAGAATCCAGAAGAGCAATTTGTATTGTCAGCTGACCCTCTTTGAATTTATGATCTGGATAGTTTGCATGCCAATTCATCATTCTGTAAATTGATTAAAGTTCATATTAATTTCACATCTGTATACCATGGATACATTTGCGGTATTTCTTTACGGACGAAGTGAGAATGACAGTAATGATTTCGGAAAACAAGATTCAGAAAACATGAAATTTATAATATTGTGTTCGTTCTGATGATGCATTTCTATTCTATAGAAGTATTTTATTCATATTTCATTTCAAGGACAACGCAAGCACTACAGGAAAATCCTTCGGCGATTTAAATCGGATTTGAATCGCTGAAGATCAAATACATTTGGAAAAACGTTCTCCGGTAGTTTATTCCACATAAATGCAGTTCTCCAGATGAAAGAGTTCTTAAACAGTAAAGTTTGAGGTATACTGAGTTAAACCTCATTACGATAGGCAGCTACAGTCCATCGCGTGTTCCTGATATGTACCGCTCTTGGTGGAATCAAATGTGCCTAGCCACTTGAACACTTCCCGTGAAAGTATCTATAGAAGAGAGACAAATCTCCTTCGATGTTCCAGGCTATCAAGGTTGCATATGAAGTTCGCGTCTCCAATTAGGCGGGTGGCTCTTTTCTGGATTGAATCCAGGGTATGAAACCCTGGAGAACAATACTCCAAAGAAGGTCTGAACTGATGCTTTACGAAGCATCAAAAGTTGTTGAGGTGTGTACAGTTTTCTGATTCGGAACAGTGTTCCAAGCTTTTGAGAAGCACCCTTCACAATTACAGCGGCATGATTGTGCCAAGACATATTGGTGTCCATTTCAACCCATTGAATTGAACCTAGTTACTCTCACCTCAATTCGAAATCACTCCTAGATCCTCATTAAGATTTGCAACCTCCTGCTTTCGGTGATGATGTGCCTCCGTAGTCGATGTCCTCAATGGGGAATGTTCATCAATTTGGGTTATTACAGCAAATGCAAGTTTGAACAAAATTAAATTGAGTTTAATTCATGAGTTTCTCAAATTCACATCGAAAAGTATTCAAATTGATGTTTCAAATGTTGGTTTCTAATTTACATATTGGCAACAGCGCCTATATCATGTTGAAATAATATATACGTACCTAGATATTCCACTTTGAAAGAGGGAAATTATTTTTATAAATCAACAATCAAGGCAACATATAAATTATACTTCAATACCACCTCCACAAACCACATAAACAACAGTTGTTTTGTTATTTATTCATATAGAGGAAGATAGGTAAGGTGTACAAAATGTCATATGTCACAGAATGTCTTGGAACTCGGAACATAAGTAAACAGAACAGCACGCCTCTGAAATATGTCATCTTTGTTTGTCTCATTCAGGTAACAGATTCATTGTCCTTTATTAGCTATAGCCGATGTTGCCAAATGATGGAATAGAAACGAATCTCTCCAAATGTTGAATGCATTATTTCATTCAAATATTTTTTTAAAGAAAAAGGTTTAAATGATAAGTTCAAAATGCGTTGTTTTAGAGTTCTTTTATGAAAACTACTTGATTTTCGTCGGGCGGAACATTCTCCATTCAACAGGCTATTTTGATCAAAATTGTGATTCAATTTTAAAGATAATCTACTTCATTTTCTATATGATTTTTGTTGGTTACATAAAAGAGCGCTTTCAGCTCAAATTTCTTGGTCAGGAATTGACTAGTTTTGATAATTGAGACCAAAATATTCAAGACTCGTGATTTTATGAATTCCCTCTCGACATTTCTTTAATTTGAATGTTAAGGATTGATAAAAGATGAAGAAAGAAATAAAATCCACCTCCTCCAGCATCCACATCACATTACAATACTAAGTAAAATTGGCAATGTACGCATGTTTCAACACACTTGATGCCTCATTAATAAAGTGATGTCTTCGAATTACAGTGGGTATTTACGATTCATCATGAAAGAAAGATAACCTCTTTAACCCCAATGCAACTTAAGTTATAACATCCGGCAATAATCATGAACGACAAGGGTGTGTTTCGCGCACAAATTTAAGTAGTGCCCATATGTAATAATGTACTTAGTATAAATGAATAAATTTTTGTGAACCAGTTAATAACATTCACGGTTTCAACAACAGAAATAATTTTCGAAAATGATAATCGATCAAACAGACCCTAAACTTAAACTTATTCAAATCCAACGTGAATCGTTACTTTCGCACAGGCACCGCTCTCAAAGCGCCTTCCTTTTTTTGTAGTGCTTGTGTTTTGTCATTCATTATAATTTTTTCCCTGGAATTTTTAGCAAAAAAACTGGTTTTCAACTTCAATATTTTCAATATTTCTGATGTTGATTCACTCAAATTTTTTCAGAGCTCTTAAATATATGACAACGAATTCATTCTCTCACAATGAAGATTCCAAAAATTATTAAGCAAACCATTGAAATTGCATTGTTAAAAATAATTACCTATTTAGAAAAGTGACACTGTACCTGAATGTTTCAGACAATACACCTGAGTAGTTATTTTCAGTAGAAACGTTTCTCATGTTTTACCATGAGAGAATTTAAAGAGATTCATAAATATTTTTTCATTTGTTTTTTCTGTGGATGAATTCAATTCCACTCATTTCCACTTTAAGTTTCACACTTTTGATATATGCAAAATTATAATCGTTTATTTCGAATTGGTATTTTTCGAAAGAGAGATTGATATATTTTTCATCAAATTTATGTTTCAGATCGAAAAACTGACATCAATTATGAGAATCCAGATCAAAATAGATGACAAAATGTTGAACCGAAAATACTCATTTCATCAGTTCGGACCATTATCTAATATAATATAAATTGATTTGAAATCCCTGAAAAAAATAAAAAGATCAACCGAAAATAACAATTTTATTAAAACAAAAAACTGAAATTACAAGAAAATAACATACAAGCTACAACTAGGAAATGAATAATTGAAATAATAATAAAAGCTGAAAATTAAAAAATATTATTAACAAAAATGAAAAATAAAAAATAAAAACTAAAAGATTGGAATCTTGGTTTGACGAACTTATTTTTATTTTTCATTTTTGTTAATATTTTCAATTTTCAGCTTTTATTAATATTTCAATTTTTTATTTTCTGGTTGTAGCCTGTATGTTATTTCCTTGTAATTTCAGTTTTTTGTTTTAATAAAATTGTTATTTTCGGTTAATCTTTTTATTTTTTTTCAAGGATTTCAAATCAATTTATAATATATTTCAAACGAAAATACTCATATACTACAGAATATTTTTGTGCTACAAAAATTAGATCAACACATCAATAATAGATCTGACATTATCATGAATCCAGAAATTTTTGTTGTTACTCATCCAAGTCTACTTTTTCATAAATTTTATTTTTGACTACATTTCAATAGTCATTTCATTTTATTGGATACGTTCCTATTAGTTACGTATGTAGGTTAAATATTTATAAAATTTTATAAATACACAAAACAAAATTTTATTCAAATATTTTGAAATCGGAATTTCGATTAATGGTATGAAATAAAATAACCAAACGCACCTTGTACAATCAGCGCGATAACATACACCAAAAACTTCACTTCCATGTTGTCGGAAATTCCTTACTCTTAATCACAACTCAACTCCAGAATCCACACCAGCTGGCACTTAATCAAATTGGCAATGTACACAACACAAGTATTTTAAAACACATAGTCCATCAATATTAACGAAATGTATTCAAATTGCGGTATTTAAGATTTATCGCGGAAGAAAGATAACCTCTCCGATCCCAATGCAACTCAAGTATCACCTCTGGCAGGAATCAAGCACGCTGCGCTTTCGAAAATTATCAAAAACAATCGTCGTCTACGAATGCGTGTTTCGCGCACAAATTTGAATAGCGGCCGTCTTCAGCGTCACGACGGATGAAAACGCACTGGCGTCGCCAACTTAGAACTCCCACTAGAACGGATTCGAGCGAAGTCGGGCTAAGTCGAGGCTGATCGTGACTCTGCACCCTACTGCATACTTTGCAATTAATACACTATGATCAAACTACTTAATTAGGGTATGTTGGAGTAGGTTCAGTGACTCATCTAGCGGAGTTTTTAGGAAAAAACGTCTGCCAGCTGCCTTTCAATAATTGGATTAAAGGTTTCCGAAGCCGCGTAAATGTTTTAATAGGGGGCTTGATAGATTTCACGGTCTTCATATGTTATTGATGTTTTTATGGTGGTCTGTGTTATATTTACTGGTGCCCTAATGATATTTATATATAGACGGGTGCCGTTTTCGAATGTTTCCTAAAAGGGGTACCTACATCATTTATAATAGTTCATACACCGATGAAAAATTACCTTGTTTCAGGTGGACAGTTTGTTTTTGAGGAGTAGAGTGGTTTTATTTTTGTCGGTACCTTTTTTTGTTATTTATTTGTGATACAATACTCTACAGGACATCGCCCAATTACAAAACAGGAAATAACAGAGTTTAATAAATACATCACAAGTGACTAATAAAGACTACATATTTTATATTTATAATAGGTGACAAAACAATTATATTAGGAAATGGGATTTTATATCTGACAATTTGCAACTAAATATAGAAAGTACTCGGGTGTCTGAAACAGATTCTAGGAATGCAAATATTAAATTTTTCCAGTAATGTTGGGCAGCCCACTTAGCCTTTGATAATTTTATAGGTTAGTGCAACACTATAATATTCACGTCTTTTTTCGAGACTGAAAAATTTATGCTTTTGTAGCAATTCAGAGTGGGTTGTTCCTATTGGAGGATAAATGTCATCAGTTTTTAGGCTAAGCAGTTTTAAAAATCGTCGTTGAATTGCTTCTATCCTATCTATATGATATTGATTAAAGGGGCTCCACACAACAGACGCAGATTCTAACTTTGATCTTATGAAAGCATAGAATAGAGTTTTTAAAGTCGAAGATTCTTTGAACTCACTGCTGTAACGTACAATTATTCCGTATAAACGACAGGAGGAGGTTACAACATTATCGATATGCCTATTAAATGATAGTGCAGTGTCAAATGTGACGCCAAGATCAGTAAATGTTTCTGGTCTCACCAGGGAAACGTTTTCTATTGAATAATCAATGATCAAGATGTTCGTTTTTGAACTGAAGGACATGGCCTTACATTTATCCCGATTTAGCGACAAGTTATTTCGATAACACCATTCTACAACCCGTCCTACGTTTGCTGAGAGGTTCACACAATCATACATGTTCTCAACGAGGCAGTATAGTTTTAGATCATCAGCATAAAAAAGGAAATATACATCTATAACATATGCAATGTCATTAATGAAGATATTGAAGAGCAACGGTCTCAGATTTGACCCTTGTGGAACACCAGATAATGATAAAACTCAATAAAATACACTGAACACGGAAAATTGATTTTTGTATAATTCAATTATCATTTGGAAGTAGTTGCATATTCTCTGCCTAACTTTCAAAGACGTCACCTAATTTATTCAACAAATTGATTTGAGTTAACTAGTTCAGTGATCCAATAATTTTTCTGAAAAAACTTTGGTTGTGTAACAGAGTCTATTATTTTCTTAAAAAATCAATTTTTTTTTCCGACGTTTCGAATTTAGTAAGTTTTGGTTTTCATCCAAAACTAAAATTTACTCTAGAATGGAAGACAACAATTCGTTAGCATTTTTAGATACTGAAATAATCAAAGATGCAAACCGAATTTAAGGTATCTGGTATCATAAACCAACTTTTCTGAGAGATTTCTAAATTATTTTTCGGAACATAATTTTCAGAGTGAAATTAACATTATTAGGAATTTGAAAACAAGAGAAATTGCCATTTCTTAATTCCATATCAAAAATCTCCAATTAATTGAGAATTACCTATTGAACAATAATTTTCCTAGAGCCCTTATTAAAAAAATAATTAAAGAAAGAAGTTTCTCCTCCCAAAATACAGGGGTGAAACCCAAATATCACAAAATTCCATTTGCAGAAAATGTATTTGATGAACTTGGAATGCTACTCAATACCGAATAAATTAAAGTGGCCTTTTCAAATGAAAATACAGTTGGAAAGCATGTTTTCCCAAAACAAAAAACAAAAGCACCACAAGACATACAATCCAATATAGTGTACAAATTGGACTGTGAGAGCTGTCACAAATGCTATGTTGTTCAAACGAGACGGTATCTCAAAACACGAGTTTCAGAACACATGAGTGACTCCAAGAAACTCAACACAGCTCTCGTTGAACATGAAAAAAAGTATGGACACCCAAACATACCCTGAAGTTGCTGGATTCCATCCAGAAAGAGCCATCCACCTGATTGGAAAGGCGAACATCAGTTGCAAACTCTATAGTCAGGAGTATCGAAGAAAGGTTGGAGATTTATCTCTCTTCTATAGATACTTTCACGGGAATCCTATAATAGTGCTCGTGTTCAGCCCTTAAAAAATGACAAAACCCGGAAATTAACCAAATCATTGACGCCAGTCATAGAAACCTAAATTCCTAAACTCATAAGTAATAATGAATTAGGACCGTTGCAATACACATAACGAATTGAAGGTGAAATTGAGTGAATTCGAAAAATGATGGGTATTCTGCATCGCAAACCTGAATCACATCGAACAGTAAAACTGCAAATAATAAAAATTTAATCTATGAACACCAGAGCTTAACTCCTGTGACATGAAAGGTCAGATCAGATAATCAATTTATATTTGTCTGATTGCATCTATTCATTCATAACCCCAAAAATATCCTGTGTTATATTTATTTCAAATTAATAATTCATCACTTCAACAGACTTGATATGCCTAATGAGATAAGAAACATTCTTAAATTACTCATATCTGTAACCACAAAAATATTTTCGTTATCGCTCAATATCCTCGGTATCTTGGAAAAACTGAGATCGATTTGTTGAAGAGGCTTTGAAATTTTAATAATAGTGTCGACGGATATCCTTATGACACACGTCTTTCTCCACGAATAT
Source organism: Leptinotarsa decemlineata (assembly GCF_025532065.1). Lineage (NCBI taxonomy): Eukaryota > Metazoa > Arthropoda > Insecta > Coleoptera > Chrysomelidae > Leptinotarsa > Leptinotarsa decemlineata. Next base: position 30,143,814 of record NW_027412688.1, read on the forward strand.
GAGCATCCCGAAGATTGAAGTTGTTACAGTATCTGACCTGCTTCACAGAATGGATATTTATAGCGCATTTTTCAATCTCCTCAATACCTACGTGACCCGGTTTGACATGAAGACAGCCTCTCGTAATGGTGAATCATATAGTAGAAATCTATTTCCCAATTTCTCACAATCGGGCAGTGGAAGATAAAGCGACAGACACTATATTCATATAAAATATCCTGAAGAATTGTATGAGTATTACTGTTATACAAGTCTCCGGGTGGAGTAGTGGAAAACAATTGTTGAAATGTTTTCACCAGAAAATAACATTAGCAGATTTATGAATTATACAAATAACATGAAAACTCAACAGTAAAAAAGAACTTTAATAAGAAGAAAGGAATACAAATCATAAAATTATGGAACAACAAAAATTAATTGGCGCTCCGGGGCATCACCATTGAATCCAGTGACTCATTTGCTTTTTCAGCTGCAGGATAAACCGGAAAAACCTGCAATACTACATCATCTGAAGATCTTGATGTGCCAATGTCCTCTCCTTCGTAAAACAAAATGTAAGGTATCTCCAGAGGTTCCAATCAATTCAAGATATCGCCAGAATATTTAGTGACACTACTATCGTCAAATTTAAACCAGTCTTTGACCAATGCATGATAATGGCCAGATTCAACGCCAGAAACACAGTGAACAATGACTGCATGAAGATTATAATAGTTGTCTGCTAGATTGAAGTGTTCATCTATTTCGAATCTCCGTATGTTTGGTGCTTCCGTCATGAATCATGTTTGAAAATCACCTGTGTTATTATTTACTTGACTGGTGACTCAGCTATACTTGTTTACTTATAATAGTCAGTCAGTTTGGTGCATGTTTGGCAATACAATTGATCATCATCCGTTGAAAGTTCCATTTTCAGATGGTTCAACAATAAGCTCTGTACAGACTGGTGATCAGTTTTATTAGGAAACGTTAGTTGAAGTTCCGGAAAATCAAAATCGGTTTCGCTACCTCTCGAACATTTACTATAAAGTAAACAAGTGCGGATTTTTCCAGCAAAAGATCTACAAACATAAGACAAGATTGACTGTACGGAACCATTCAATCTAGAGCGGTCAGGAGTATTGATTCTACTATTTTATTGCTCACGAAGAGTATTCAACAGGAACCCCAAGGATTCGGATTGTCCTAACGAGTATCTAGTAGATTTCAAATACTCCAGGAAAGCGCTTGGTGGGAGAGATGATACATTCTTACGAAACTGCAACTGAATTTATCGTTAAAACCACGTTTTTGACATTCTTCGTCATGAACAACACTTCATTCAAATTCATCAAAATGCTATTCATGAAGCAAGTGTTCCTTGAATCATCTAATCCAATTTTCTTCGCAAGATTGTCAGAACAACTGTCTACTGATTTGAAAGGAAGAACATGTTTTACATTATCTGTATCAGAACCATTTCTCATGCTGCAATCGATCCTTCCAAGTGAAGAAGGGTTTCGTAGAGGAATCGATTCGACTCTTGCTTCATGAAGCTCTTTCACTGAAAGGAAACCAGTTCACCGAGGACTGCAACTCAGATTTGGGGGGCAAGAATGACCTGAGTCCACTGACCGCATTGAAAAAGAAGAAGGTGGATCAATCACTTGCGAACTAACATTGATAGGAGACTGATGAATATACACATGTATCGGCTTGTTTCGAAGAGATTTCAGTTATGTACTGGAATGAGGGCAATGCATGATCTCATCAGAATTATGTGGGGAAGAAATAGTTCTTAGAACCGAAGCAGCATTGCCACGTTGAATAGCAATACTAATTTCCTTCATCAAAAAACAAGTAGAACGTTAATATTTCGTTGCTTGGCCTATTCTTCATCCGAGTAAAATACTAACGAGCATATAAAAAAAATGATTTGAAAATCCTGCTGAAAATGAAAATGAAATACTGAAGTTACCTCATATGTTTACTTCTATTCTGACGTGTGAATCGAATCAACATAATTTTTTTCTGGAAAGTCATCAGCAGCGGAGACAAAATTATTGCTTGTACATTAAGTGTGATATTTTTATAAAAAATAATTCATGTAATGAATACTTCGGATATTTGTATAACTATGGAACCAACGTTGAAATTTTTCATGATGAAAATGATGTCAACCTGAACTGAAGAGAAATATCCAAGAAAACGCGAAAATATAGATAGAACAATCAGTTTCCTTCAATGAAAAAGGTAACTGAAATCATCATTGATCAAATTCAAACGTAGTGACGTAGATCACTGCAATAGATACTCGTGATAACTTTCCTGATATAGTTGTTGTAGCAGGCAATATTGATATGGTATTGTTGTTGATAGCTTTAGCACTTGATGACAGAAAATGTCCAAGCAGAATTGAATAACTTAGGTGGACCAAAAATTTTGACGCTTCAGTACGAACTGTATTGTAATCATCAAAAACAACTTTAATGTTGACACTATAATAATAATAATAATAATAATATACTTTATTTCAAAAAATGCAGACTAATACAGCTGAAGCAGTAATGAAGACATAGAATGAAAAGGCGTCACAGAGAAAAACATTGAACATTTGTATATATGAAATCTAAAAAAAAAAAATTAAATAATAAAGTAGATATAAAATATGTTGCAAAAATATTCATAAACATATATTGAAGACATATGGAGTTGCCTATCAGCTGGGAAAATTACAATTAAAATATTCACCAGTATTATATGGTTCATTTTCTATAATAAATTTTTTAATTTCTTTCTTGAATTTGCTGATGCCATTGATTGATTTTATTCGAGCTGGCAATTTATTGAAAAATTTTATACACATGTAGTGAGGACTATTTTCTGTTATAGAGAGTCTGTGTAATGGATACATGATATTTCTTGTTTCATGCCCGTGTGAAATATTATAGGTCAAAAAGTTATCTTTATTTTTGAAAAAATATATTGAGCATTCATATATATATATATGTATATATATATATATATATATATATATATATATATATATATATATATATATATATATATATATATATATATATATATATATAATCTAGAAAGGTTAATGCAGTCAAGCTGCTGGAAAATAATTCCATGAAAATCAAAAAATAAATAGATAAGTACTCTTTGATCATTCCCATATTGATTTCAATTTAAGAGCCACCGGTATACAGCTGTTTCAGCCTATTGGGCATCGTCAGTACCGGGCAGGCGGTCCTCGATTGAAGACAAAATGAGAAAAAACCAAGAAAGTACTTGATAAAAATAGCTGCGTAAACGCAAGCGAAACATAAGTGGAACCACCTATTGGTGTGACACCCAAGTCAACTTGCCAAGTTTTTATGTCAGTGTTGGTGTTTTGACCAATCAACCGACAACTGCGGTAGCAGAAATTTGGGAAGCTAACCTGAAATGCCATCGGAAAACGAATCCACATGTTTCTAGAAATGATATGAAATCTAGAAAGGTTAATGCAGTCAAGCTGCTGGAAAATAATTCCATGAAAATCAAAAAATAAATAGATAAGTACTCTTTGATCATTCCCATATTGATTTCAATTTAAGAGCCACCGGTATACAGCTGTTTCAGCCTATTGGGCATCGTCAGTACCGGGCAGGCGGTCCTCGATTGAAGACAAAATGAGAAAAAACCAAGAAAGTACTTGATAAAAATAGCTGCGTAAACGCAAGCAAAACATAAGTGGAACCACCTATTGGTGTGACACCCAAGTCAACTTGCCAAGTTTTTATGTCAGTGTTGGTGTTTTGACCAATCAACCGACAACTGCGGTAGCAGAAATTTGGGAAGCTAACCTGAAATGCCATCGGAAAACGAATCCACATGTTTCTAGAAATGATATGAAATCTAGAAAGGTTAATGCAGTCAAGCTGCTGGAAAATAATTCCATGAAAATCAAAAAATAAATAGATAAGTACTCTTTGATCATTCCCATATTGATTTCAATTTAAGAGCCACCGGTATACAGCTGTTTCAGCCTATTGGGCATCGTCAGTACCGGGCAGGCGGTCCTCGATTGAAGACAAAATGAGAAAAAACCAAGAAAGTACTTGATAAAAATAGCTGCGTAATCGCAAGCGAAACATAAGTGGAACCACCTATTGGTGTGACACCCAAGTCAACTTGCCAAGTTTTTATGTCAGTGTTGGTGTTTTGACCAATCAACCGACAACTGCGGTAGCAGAAATTTGGGAAGCTAACCTGAAATGCCATCGGAAAACGAATCCACATGTTTCTAGAAATGATATGAAATCTAGAAAGGTTAATGCAGTCAAGCTGCTGGAAAATAATTCCATGAAAATCAAAAAATAAATAGATAAGTACTCTTTGATCATTCCCATATTGATTTCAATTTAAGAGCCACCGGTATACAGCTGTTTCAGCCTATTGGGCATCGTCAGTACCGGGCAGGCGGTCCTCGATTGGAGACAAAATGAGAAAAAACCAAGAAAGTACTTGATAAAAATAGCTGCGTAAACGCAAGCGAAACATAAGTGGAACCACCTATTGGTGTGACACCCAAGTCAACTTGCCAAGTTTTTGGGTGTCACACCAATAGGTGGTTCCACTTATGTTTCGCTTGCGTTTACGCAGCTATTTTTATCAAGTACTTTCTTGGTTTTTTCTCATTTTGTCTTCAATCGAGGACCGCCTGCCCGGTACTGACGATGCCCAATAGGCTGAAACAGCTGTATACCGGTGGCTCTTAAATTGAAATCAATGTGGGAATGATCAAAGAGTACTTATCTATTTATTTTTTGATTTTCATGGAATTATTTTCCAGCAGCTTGACTGCATTAACCTTTCTAGATTTCATATCATTTCTAGAAACATGTGGATTCGTTTTCCGATGGCATTTCAGGTTAGCTTCCCAAATTTCTGCTACCGCAGTTGTCGGTTGATTGGTCAAAACACCAACACTGACATAAAAACTTGGCAAGTTGACTTGGGTGTCACACCAATAGGTGGTTCCACTTATGTTTCGCTTGCGTTTACGCAGCTATTTTTATCAAGTACTTTCTTGGTTTTTTCTCATTTTGTCTTCAATCGAGGACCGCCTGCCCGGTACTGACGATGCCCAATAGGCTGAAACAGCTGTATACCGGTGGCTCTTAAATTGAAATCAATATGGGAATGATCAAAGAGTACTCATCTATTTATTTTTTATATATATATAAATATATATATATATATATATATATATATATATATATATATATATATATATATATGTAGGCCATGTTTAACATAACCCGTAAGGTTCTTTTTTGTATTACAAAAATTTTTTGAACATCATGACTACATCCCCAAAACAAAATTCCGTACTTTGCCACCGATTCGAAGCTGGAATGATATATTATTTTCATTAAGTTTGGATGGAGATATTTGTTGAGAGATCTTATAGCATATATCACCCTATTGAGTTTCATACATAGATCTTCTATATGTTCTGACCAGGTCAGAAATTCATTGATATATAAACCAAGAAACTTTGATTTTGATGTTATTTCTCTGTCTTTTGTAACTATTTTAATTGTCGGTGGACATTCCAACTGCAACTGTCTTGAGCGAAACAATACTGTGTGGGTTTTTGATTCGATAAGAATTAATTTGTTGCTATCAAACCATTCTTTTGTTTTTTTAAAGAGATTTTCAGTAATTTCTATGATTTTTGGGAAATTTTCACCGCCAGTCAATATATTTGTATAGTTTCACGTACGCATTTTATGTATATATTAATTGATGCCACTACGTATGCAAACAATAATTCAAAGCCACAACAAAATAGCAGACCAATATTTTCATAGGTAACCAGGCTTTACGTAGGAAAGACATTTATCAATCCAAAAGTGAAATCTAAACAGATCAGGAAGCGCCGTGAACTGGAGAAATGAGCAAACATAAATTAAGTGACTTTATACGATGAAAATAAGTAAAAGATTGAAAAAATGAAGTGAAAAGTCAAAAAAGATTTCAAGCCAAGTTCCTTAACAACGTTGTGTGAATCATCCTAAGCAGAGACTCGGATTGTCGGAAGACACTGTGTGTCGCCTCTATTTGGAAAATGATGAAACAGCAGAGTACATACTTTGTGCTTGTCCCGCTGGGGACCGAAACAGGTTTGGTCGAATGTGAATAGCCACAATAAACCTTTGTGGGTTGCAGTGGAGGGTCGAAAAGACTCACTTATCTTTGACCGAACCTAACCTAACTCAGGTAGAAACAGGTCGATCTGAGTTGATGTTCAAAGTAACCGAAACGGGAGGCGAAGTATCGATGTAAATTTGTAAAGAATCATCAACAGTTGACGAGTCAACAGAGCCATCAGTCACGAACAATAGAAGATACTTCATCTGATCCAGACTATTTTTTCATGTCACAACTTCAAATTTCACCCCCTCCCACTATCCTACAGTTTTCTTTAGACTCGCCGTTTGTCACTGAAAGCAATCGAAGAAATTGCGATAATCAGACTTAAAAACGAAAGATAGTCGACTTTGATAATTATTTGAGAGACGCCTGTCTCGAATTGTAGAAAGGTTTTAATTCGATGGGATGAGAAAGCCTAATTGAATAATTATCTGGCGGGCGCGATTAATTTTACAATTTGTCGTGTATTTTATTACCGTCATCCAATTGAGAGGGTCATTGTCGATAGAAAGCCGATTTTATTGAAAGCGGCTGCGCTTTGTAGAAGAATATATTCTGTCTAGAAAAACAATTTCATCGAAATATTTCAGACAGATTGTTACATGTTAGTTCATGAACAAACTTTTTGTACTTTTGGAACACTCTTTCGAAGATTCGAATTCCTCAGATTACCCTTTCTCGTCAAATCAGCTCCTGGGGAAAAATTAAGTGGAACACGACAAAAGATCGTTAAAAGTGTTGTCAACTGCGATAAATAATGATGACAACTTTAATTTGAATGAGTGTCAGTTCGGAAAACAACCATAGAGGGTTAGGTTGGGTTAGGTCCAAAGTGAGCGTGTCTATTCGACTCTCCACCGCAACCCGCGAGGGTTTATTGTGGCTCCCACCTATTCGAACTCGACCAAAAGAATCCAGCTTTTTAACGAAGCCGATTAGTTCGTATGGTGAGTGATCTTTCAGGTCAGAGTACGGCTCTGTAAAGTACGGCTCTGCAGATCTCTAAAAACCTGATTTGGTCCCCAGTGGGGTGAGCACGAAGTATGTGCTCCGTTGGTTCATCATTTTTCAAACAGAGGCGACACACACTGTCTTTCGACTGTCCAAGTCTCTGCATATGATGATTCATATGACAGTGACCTGTAAGAAGGCCTGTTGGACTGTAGTTCAACAATTGTTTGGTATCAAGTCCATAAATCTTCCTTAAATTCAGGAGTTCAATATTTGTTTGGCCATGCCTAAAGTGATGCCAATGACAGGTTCTGGTCCGATGAAACTGCTTGCATCCTCATTGCCTTCCACGTCAGTATGGCCAGGAATCCGGACTAGAAACAATCTGTTGAGTCTTCCTATCGAGGAGAGTCGTTATTGGCAAATTTCTACCAATTTGGAAATGGCTCGGTGGGAGCCAAGAGCTTTCAACTTCCAGTGTCAACCAACAGTCTGTTGCATTTTGCATTAAATTGCTTTGTGAAATTGGCAATGTGCACAAGTTTATATGCAGTCCATCTAGTCTCTTTCTCCAGAAAAATATGTGGAAAGGAGGTAGATCTAGAAGGATATTCATGGGCGCTAACGGTGTGTTACTGATGGCCAGGCAAGCCTGTCTCTGTAAGCCAGAGAGCTTCCCTTGGAGCGTTTTTGGCCAACAGGCAATTGCACCATAAGTGATCATTGGTCTGACAATCATCACACAAATCCAATAGATTTGTTTGGGACCTGAACCCCAAGTTTCACCACGAATACTTCGACATGACCATAGGTTCAATCTGGCTTTGTGTAAAACTTTTGCAAAGTTCCAGTTGAATTTTTTATCAAGGACAATGACAAGATATTTCACGTCCGTTCTCTCACCATTGAGGGAAAGTGGCGTTAGATCGTCCAATTTTTTCCTTCTGATGAAGGGGATTATCACAGTTTTGCTGGGGTTGACAGACATATGCTTCCTCAGGCACCACCTGTGAACAATGTCCATCGTGCTTTGGAGAATATTACAAGCTATCCTTTCCGACGTTGACCTTGCCAAAATGACAAGCTCATCTACGCAAGCTTGCAGATCTACTTTTCTTCTGTCGAGTGCATCACGTAGACTATCCATCAGGAGCGACCACAGAAGGGGAGATAGTACTCCACCTTGAGGGCAGCCTCTGGTGGAAATAGAGGGTGGTCCAATAATAATGCACGATGTTAATTGTGAGTCACACCTCAACATCAAGTTTTATGCAAAACTCAATTCGACATTTTTTTGTTTCAGTGTTTGACAAATGCAATCATGGAGCAGCCCATTGAAATTGTTGAAGTTTTTAACAAAAATGGGCGGTGAAATGAAAATGCATTTTGTGCACTTCATATTTCTTTTGGTCAGCATAATCAACCAACTGTAGAACTGTAAGCAAATTTTAGCACACCGGGTCTGTAGGAAAGGTGAGAAAACCTGTGCATGCTGCAGAAAATATTGCTTTTGTTCACGATAGTATGGCAGAAGAGACGTGGACCTCGACATGTCGCGTGCTCAACAATTCAACATCTCACGAATATCACTGATGCGAAGTTTGAATTGAGATTTGAATTAACACGCTCACAAGGTTCAATTGACTCAAGAGCTGAAGCCTATTGACCATCGTGAATACGCCAAATGGTTGATTGAATAGAACAGAAGTGAATAGTGATTTCACAGAAAAAATCATCTCCATCGACGAGGCACTTTCACCTTAGTGGATTCAATTTCCAGCGATTCAAATCCAATGTGAATCGCTACTTTCGCACAGGCACCGATCTCAGAACGTCTCGAAGATTTTCCTATAGTGCTTGTATTTTGGTAAAAAAATCTAAGATTTGGAAAAAATTCTGGATTTTAACGACCACTAGATGAAAATTGCCAACCCCTAATCAAATCCCACCCCATAGCAGGTCGGAAGTTCGCAAATCTGAACTCCCTTTAATCGTCTCATGAGGTCCCGCTGCGTTTTTGTTGGCCAAATATGAAAGAAATGATGGATGTGGCACATCTGGCGCCATCTCCATCTAAGATGTATATTGTATATTGCTTTGTGCTGATATATTCACCGATAGTAGTCCAAATAGGGGAAATTGAAAATGCTTGAATAAATATACATCTGATCGTCCGTGAGTCGTAAAAATGAATATTTCTTGTTGCGGCGAATGAAACTGGATGATTTGTGTATTCCAGAATGTTATCGTCTGCGATTGATTATTGTTGGGGAATAAAGGTAAAAATAGGGGGACATTTATCGGTTTCTTCGAAATATCTTTCTATGTCTAAAGTTACTGTTGTGGATGTAACAGTTTTTATTTCATTCATTCGAATATCGTTGAAGGTTATTCTTGTTTGTCAGTTGACCTATTTCTCTGTTTCGTTTCACCTTATTATATTCTCCACAATGATGGGTATCGCCATCTCAGTATTAGTGACTATAATTTCATCGAAACAGTTCTTAGACAGTGTCACTATTTTTATTCGGGTTTGAAGGACGTTGAGTGGCAAGCTTCTTCAGAGGTTCATACATCAACCGGGTCAGTTGACGAAATGCAACATCTGTCGAAAACATAGCAGCTCTTCTGAGAGTGTGCAAGAAAATCCAAGACAGTCGATTTCACCTCGCTCACAGAACTTGGCTTTTGCATACCACAACTTGGCGAATTTCGCTTCGTGACTCAGGCCTGCACCCGTACATAATTCAACTGTCTCAGGAACTGAAAGTAAAAGACCATAGACAACGACGTGTGTCCGCTAAATGGGATCTGGAGCTACTGACAACTCACCCTAATTCAATCAAAAAATCATCTTCAGCGATTAGGCACATATCAGGGCGAATTGGCACATGAACAAACTGAATTGTCGAATTTGGGACAATACCGATCCATATGAGATTCAAGAGCTTCTAATGTCTTCAGAAAAAGTCACTGTTTGGTGTGGAATTTTCAATTTGAATCGTTACACTTTTTCTTGTGGGGTTTTCTCATCTTACAGCTGTATGCGATAACCCTCAAACCACGGCGATCGACTAAGCCAACATTAGCCATGTCATTGGTCGAATTCAGCCTGATCAAACTCCTTTTGACCTGAATTCGATGATCTGGATGATCAACAGGATGGCGCTACGTACCACACAGCTCAGGCCACACTGGATATTCTGCACGAGCGAACTGATCACCGAGATTGATTTGATCCTTAGTACTTTTTCTTGTGGAATATTCTCAACTCACAATTGTATGCGATAACCCTCAAACCACGGCGGTCCACTAAGCCAACATTAGCCATGTCATAGGTCAAATTCAGCCTGATCAAACTCCTTTTGACCTGAATTCGATGATCTGGATGTTCAACAGGATGGCGCTACGTGTCACACAGCTCAGGCCAAACTGGATATTCTGCACGAGCGAACTGCTCACCGAGATTGATTTGATCCTTGATACTTTTTCTTGTGGGGTTTTCTCATCTCACAGCTGTATGCGATAACCCTCAAACCACGGCGATCGACTAAGCCAACATTAGCCATGTCATTGGTCAAATTCAGCCTGATCAAACTCCTTTTGACCTGAATTCGATGATCTGGATGATCAACAGGATGGCGCTACGTACCACACAGCTCAGGCCACACTGGATATTCTGCACGAGCGAACTGATCACCGAGATTGATTTGATCCTTAGTACTTTTTCTTGTGGGATATTCTCAACTCACAGTTGTATGCGATAACCCTCAAACCACGGCGGTCCACTAAGCCAACATTAGCCATGTCATAGGTCAAATTCAGCCTGATCAAACTTCTTTTGACCTGAATTCGATGATCTGGATGTTCAACAGGATGGCGCTACGTGTCACACAGCTCAGGCCACACTGGATATCCTGCACGAGCGAACTGATCACTGAGATTGATTTGATCCTTACTACTTTTTTTTGTGGGGTTTTTCCAACTCACAGCTGTATGCGATAACCCACAAACCACGTCGGTCCTCCAAGCCAACATTAGTCATGTCATTGCTCTAATTCAGCCTGATCAAACTCATTTTGACCTGAATTCGTTGATCTGGATGTTCAACAGGATGGCGCTACGTGTCACACAGCTCAGACCACACTGGATATCCTGCACGAGCGAACTGATCACCGAGATTGATTTGATCCTTAGTAATTTTCTCTTGTGGGGTTTTCTCAACTCACAGCTGTATGCGATAACCCACAAATCACGGCGGTCCTCCAAACCAACATTAGCCATGTCATTGCTCAAATTCAGCCTGATTAAACTCCTTTTGACCTGAATTCGATGATCTGGATGTTCAACAGGATGGCGCTACGTATCACACAGTTCAGGCCACACTGGATATTCTGCACGAGCGAACTGATCACCGAGATTGATTTGATCCTTAGTACTTTTTCTTGTGGGATATTCTCAACTCACAGTTGTATGCGATAACCCACAAACCACGGCGGTCCACTAAGGCAGCATTAGCCATGTCATAGGTCAAATTCAGCCTGATCAAACTCCTTTTGACCTGAATTCGATGATCTGGATGTTCAACAGGATGGCGCTACGTGTCACACAGCTCAGGCCAAACTGGATATTCTGCACGAGCGAACTGCTCACCGAGACTGATTTGATCCTTGATACTTTTTCTTGTGGGGTTTTCTCAACTCACAGCTGTATGCAATAACCCACAAACCACGGCGGTCCTCCAGGCCAACATTACCCATGCCATTGGTCAAATTCAGCCTGATCAAACTCCTTTTGACCTGAATTCGATGATGTGGATGTTCAACAGGATGGCGCTACGTGTCACACAGCTCAGGCCACACTGGATATTCTGCACGATCGAACTGATCACCGAGATTGATTTGATCCATAATACTTTTTCTTGTGGGGTTTTCTCAACTCACAGCTGTATGCGATAACCCACAAACCACGGCGGTCCTCCAAGCCAACATTACCCATGCCATAGGTCAAGTTCAGCCAGATCTACCTCCTTTCGACCTAAATTTGATGATCTGGATGTTCAACAGGATGGCGCTACGTGTCACACAGCTCAGGCCACACTGGATATTCTGCACGAGCGAACTGCTCACCGAGATTGATTTGATCCTTGAAACTTTTTCCAAGCCAACATTACCCATGCCATAGGTCAAATTTAGCCTGATCTAACTCCTTCTGACCTGAATTTGATGATCTGGATGATCAATAGGATGGAGCTTCGTGCCACACAGCTCAGGGCACATTGAATATTTTATACACGAGCGATTTGGGATCATGATCATCTCATATGAAGGTGATGTAAACTGGCTACCGAGATTGTGCAATTTCATTCGTTACACTTTTTCTTGACTTGAATTCGATGATCTGGATGATCAACACGATGGCACTACGTACCAGACAGCTCAGGCTACAGTGGATATTCTGCACGAGCGATTTGAGGTCATGATCATCTCGCGTGTGGGGTTTTCTCAACTCACAGATGTATGCGATAACCCACAATCTACAGCGGTTCTCCAAACCAATATTATCCATGCCATAGGTCAAATTTAGCCTTATCAAACTGCTTTTGGCCTGAATTCGATGATCTGATACTTTCTCTTGTGAGGTTTTCTCAACTCACAGGTGTATGCGATAATGCGATAACCGACAAACCACGGCGGTTCTCCAAGCCAACATTACCCATGCCATTGGTCAAATTCAGACTGATTTATGCAACAGATTCATGTAAAATTCGACGTTTTGAATGCGCAACACCCAGAGAGGTCACGGCGGTCATTTGAACGATATTATATTCAACACATAATGGTATCAAATTAAAAATTTCTATGATATCCACATACACTATATTTGATTTGACTTTAAAGATAAGAAACGCTCAGTGAGAGTTCCCTTCTGTATATATGTCGGAGAAGTGAAAAGCCCGAATTGTTTTTACAATCTAGGTTATCACCACCTTTATAATTTTGTATCGAATTGGTAACCAAATCATTCTATGCGGTAACGCAGCTGAAACAATAAAAACCTACTGCTGTCGAATAAACTAAACTTGTAACATTGCAACCGTAAATTCAGACCAGGATTTTTCGATACGGGTTGGTTGTATCGCATGGAAAGGTGATTGGGATATTTCGTTGTTTTTTGCTGACTTTTGATAATGAATAGCAAGCAAGGGATATGGTTATCTGTGTTCGACCGGAACGTTATCAGCTTTATTGTTATAGGAGGGGAATTTAACCCCGTCCCAGAAAACATACTGATAATGGTTGTCTGTTTTTCATACCGATTACAGAAAGGAAAAAAAAATTTTGGTAGGAGTAATTGCTGATTATGTTGTTGATGTTCTGTTTTCAGCTGGATACTGAAAACGTTGCAAAAAATTTTTATGTTCATAAAATTTTTATGAATGAAGATGAACTGAATAGCAGTCACGAATGTCAGAAAATGGAGAGACATGAGTAAATATTCGTTTTGAGGGTACTCAGCGATTTTGAATAAATGTTTGAGTTCACTTTCGTATTTTGATGCGTAGATTACGAATCCGAAAGAAAAAAAGCTGCGCTCTTCCTTATTCTCAAAGTTACGGCCCTTAAAACTTCAGAAAAGGGCAACTTTTCAGCCTTCTTTTCCACAAGATAAACTATTTAAAAACACAAGCATTTATTCACTAGGTACCTTTACACCTTGTTCCTCCTCAATTGATACTTTTCAATTCAACAATCAACATTTTTCTTACAAAAAACTTAATTTAAAAACGAATGCTCGCATCAGTCGTACCAACTATGCCATTAAAACTTCAAAACGTAATAATAATATATATAACCAAAAAGCAGCTCCGTAAATTTTTCAACATTTTCATTGGAAAATTGTTGATTGTTGAAGTGAAAAGTGTCAAGGAAGGAGGAATTAGGTGTAAAGATGACCTAGTGAATAAATGCTTGTGTTTTTGAATAGTTTGTCTCGTGAAAAAGATGGCTGAAAAGTTGCCCTTTTCTGAAATTTGAAGGGCCGTAACTTTGTAAATAGGGAAGAGCGTCGCTTTTTTCTTCCGGATTCGTAAGCTACGCATCAAAATACGTAAGTACACTCAAAAATTTTTTCAAAATCGCCGGGTGCCCTCAAAACGAATATTTACCGAAACATGTTGCAGTAATTCCTATACATTCAACTTGTGAGAAGATACTGAAAATATTTTTGTCTACTTTCATCAATATGCTCATATTTCCATCACCGAAAATAATTAGTGAACTTCATGTACAGCAGAATACATTTTGTGGTGATTGTTATATATTGGGTAACTTAGTGGACTGTTTTAATAGGTCTTTGAAAATTATCGAGTAGTTCGTTCTGTTCAGTGGTGCTAATGAATGAGAATTAACTAACAATAATAATGATATCAAAAAGAGAGAATTTAACGTGTCTGTGATTTCCTTACCTTGATTTTGGTCACAACGGCACTTGAGGAATCGGTAAATAGAGAGAGAGAGAGAGATAAGAAACTGCACTTTTCCAGTACAACTGCAGTTTTCTCGAGCACTTTCGGTTCTTTCTCCGGAATCGAACCTTTTGTCTATATGTTCTTCCTCTCGCGGCAGACAGAAAACCACACTCTTCTCGCGATAAGAATATAAACAAAAAAAAAATGAAAACAAAAACTCTACTTAATCAGACAAACACACTATACAGGGAGGTGGTGACGATACAGTGATTATTATTTGCAGATCAGCTCCCTAGGACGTCATTCCAGGAGTGATATGAGGATCATTTTCATCACCCATAATGTTTAACAGGCAGTTGACAATGTTTTTCGAATTTGTCATTTCCACTCATCCGTCAATTGAATTCACCATTGAAATGAGGATCAATGATGCAAAAATTTACTAAAACTATCTTGTATTACTGAAAAAGGTGACGGTTTTGCAATTTTCCACAAACTATTCTACAGGGTGTTTCAAATACGATCTTCACCATTGGGATCTCGGAAACTATGAGAGATACGAAGATGGTTAAATTGGGAAAAAGTTGCGCATTTACCTGACAATATATCGTTGAGAAAGTTCTTGAATTCCGGGTATATCCGGAAAAAACAGAAATTTCGGGAAATGGTTTTTATTTTTTCTGGCTTTATTTTTCGAAGAATTCGAAAATAAATTGCACTTCCACATTGCCACTTTTCTCCTGCTACATATTGGTGTTTTCAGATTTTCTATCCGACGTTTCGTCTTCCGGCCACCACCATCAACTTCATTTTTTCTCATATACACTACATTGGATTCTTCTTGTTTTGAATAGAACCAGATTTCACCTTTTCAATGATGTATCATAAGTTATTATTCCTTCTCGAAAAGTTGGAGGTATTGAAAAAAAAATAAATTCTTATTATATACCGTGTGACACAGACTTATGGTACACCCCCCATTTTTCCTTTATTCTTCCACCTATTTTACGAAACTATTAATATTGATTATGCTTACAAAGAGGCACTTTTTGACGTAGTGTGAGATTTTTTTCAACTTCTGGTTTTTACGGAAATCTTATCAACGTTTAATTTCCAAATAGAACACCCTGTTAATCATTACATTTTTGAAATCTACACAATTTTCCGAATCCAATGATACCCCATACTTGATATTTTAAGTGCTAAGACGCTCGGTTCATTTTTCGATCTAGTGAGCCATGAAAATTATTAAGTATTTTCACAATTCAATAAAGGTACGTTGATGAGGTGGCTATAAATTACAAACAACTTTTGACATTTCTATAAATGAATAGGCTTTGACTTTGATGCCTGGTAGATAATGCCAGAAGTCCATAAATCCTCTTGCCGTCCAGGTGGTCAATCTTTCTTTGGCAAAGCCAAATGTCTACATAAAATGGTTTGTGGAAAAAAGTAAAATCATCTCAAGTATTATTTTTCGTAATAATTGATTCAAAGTAATTCATTGTATTATTCACCTCCCTTTCAGTGGTGAATTTTATCGACGGGTGAATGGAATTGACATATTCGACGAACTTACCTAACTGCCTATCTGTACCAGTGAAATAGACTAAGATATCATCTAAGTATATCTGTACCAGTTCAAGAAACTGTTAGTTGACTGATTCTTACGGATTTCATACTCTTTGTCATCCATGAAAATTTCATCCACTGTATGACTTAACTTTTCGGTCAAATTGGAAATAATTTTGAGATAGACAAATAGTAAGTAAATCGAATTTTTTTGTTTTATTAGTGGATTCACAAGGTTTTTGTCTAAAAGACAGGTTATTCGTAGATATCTGTGGCTCCGTAGAAAATATGTACATACATATATACATACATACATACATATGTACAAATACTACATAGTTGAATCTATTCAACACGCATCCTGAGAAAACATCTATCTTTTTTCCAACTCATTGTATGTTTATTGAACACGGTAGGCTATCTCTGGTGACGGCCAAAAATAATTCTTTCAAAGATACCGGAGTTTTGAATACTGAAATTCGCACTATCCTCCCCTGTGAAAAATCGAATGTAGCACGTTTCCTACAGATAGTCTTTACCGCATGAACCTCAACCCCTTTTAACAATATCATCCAAAAGATTACGCACTTAAAATGTATCATCGCTCTCGCGTTGTGTTCTAAGCGTCGCCCCTCCCCATTCGTCGTCATCAAAAAGTAATAGGCATTCAAAATAATGAGATGGGTCTGTGTCGGGCGTATTTTGTGTGAATAAAGCGCTTGAGATGGGTAATAAAAAAGTGCGACAAAGTAAAGTTCTAGGGCAGTTCGGTGACTGTGGCGCCATCTGTCACGTCACGCCTCATTTAACGGTAGCTTCTTCACTTTGGAAATATCCTGCTGGAGGATGCAGCGACGGAGATGAATTCCTCGACGCACTGGATCCTGATTACATTTGGAATGCGCTTTAGAGACAGAATGGTAAGTATTCCATTTGGAGAAGCTAGTAGATAACAACCCGTTCGAGAGATCCTCTGAAATGAAACTTTTGAATCAAAAAATTGAATTCAGGCAATTGAACAACATTTTCTGTAAGAATTAGAGGAAAATAGTTTCGACGTAAATAATTGCGTTCTCACGCAATGAGAGGAACAACATATCGAGATCGGAAAAAGAAATAGTATTGCCTAACTCGTCGTCAAAAAGTTGATACCTTCATTTTCGAATTGAAAAACTTCATTTGATACATCTTTTAAGGTTCTTTCTCGTCATAATGGGGCAGAATCTATTCGTACTGGAGCGCAACATCATTCGAAAACTCATTCGCGTTCAGCAATCATACAAACAAACCAGTATTTAGGCAGACTTGGTCTCCCAGAATAATCTACTGAATCAGCTGACATAATTTCTGTAGATACTTTGAGGGGATAAGTGACAACTAAACTGTGAACTTGTGAATGAAAAAAAAGGAAAAATTTCCATGTTTGAATATACTTGTCGACAGAAAAAAACTGAAAACTATTCACCACACAGTTTTTCGCGAATCTGATCATAGTGACCGACATGGTAACATGGTAATATATTGTTGTGAATTATTCTCTGACTGCAATTTAGTCAGGTTCAGCCACATTTGTGTCATTATCTCGATTTTCTGGAATGCAGGGTCTGTTCGAGTGTTGATTCGCTGTCTTCCAAAGAGTTTCATTGAGTTATATAAGCATTACCGCGATAAACATGTTTTTCTTGATAGCATGTGGGAATAAACATAACTTCATTATGAAGAAGGGATCAAATCGTGGTTGTTTCAAATGATTTGTACATTTCAATGTTATGTGGTTTGAGAGCTCTATGAATCGATAAATATTCATTTTGTACATTTGTCGTTGAAAGTCATTAAAAGATTTAATGGTTGTCAAGAGATTTGAAAAATAATGTTCACAAAGTAGCGTGTTAAAAATATTTTCAACACTAGTGTCGAAAGTATATTAACTCGATATTTTTCGATCAAATAGCAACGGGCAAAACATAATCATTTAATTTTCAAGGAAGTTTCATTATGACAATAGATATAGATACAATTAAATCCTGTTGGAAATGTATTATATACATTGATTATATTATTATCATTATTTATGAACATGAATATGAAAAGTACAATTATTATTGTTGACACTTTCACGGGCATTAACATACAATCCTTGAAGTGGAGAAGATGATGCTGTAACGCTGGAGCTAGCTGTTATAGCTGGGATTATTCTTTCAGTAATAGCCTTTTTGTAAGAAATAGATTGATCGATGTAACCCTCAGCTGTTGTTGTAGACTTCCATCCTCCGTGTATCTTAATATTCGTTATATTTGCTCCTGAATTGCACAGAAGCAGAAAACCTTCTGAAACAGTGACCTGTATATTCCTTTTGTTCCGGGAGGTTCAGAAATGATAGAAGTCATTTTCTCAAACGTGTTTACAACAACTGGGTTAGCAACAATTGGGTTAGCACTGCTTTTATAATTTGGGTATTTCAAAAAACCGTTGATGATTGATAACAGAAGGGCGTAATGCAACAGATTTATTAAAATAGTCGATGTTTTTTTCAACAATGCAAAAAGAACGAACTATTTTCGTTTTTGTATTTGCGAGATGGGCTAAGAAGACGGTTTCGCTGAAATTTCCTTCGCAGCTAAGAAAATTACCATATGCGATGTCGTATTGCCGAGTCGATTTTTTTGGTAACAATTCAATTGAAGCTCTTTTTGCAGCCTATTCAATATCGTTCACAATACACAATTCCTCACTATAATTCTTCATTATGCAAGACATTAAACACCAGCAAGAAATTTAAATGTGACTTCAAATAAAACGCGTGAGCTGTAAACAATACTGTTTGTTGGTAACCAGTTGATTGGGCGTGACCCGACACGGCTACTTCGCAGCAAATGCGATAACATGAAAATAGTTAACTGACAATAGATGTCAATATGTGTCTTTATAGAAATATGAAATTTATCTATTTTATTTGGATATATTTGGATACCTTAACAAAAAACAAAGGATCACCTTAACAAAAATGGATTCTACACAATTGCATACGCAGATGACATAGTTATCTTGCAGACCGGCAAATTTGTAAACACACTGTGCGATAGAGCGTAGGATGGGCTCAAATTGATAGAAACATGGTGTAAGGAACACTCACTGTCGATCAATCCCAAGAAGACTGAGATGGTCCTTTTCACCAGGAAAAGAAGTTTAACGGGCTTAAAACCTCCCGAAATCTTCAAAAGCCAACTAAACTTCTCTGATGAGGTGAAATACCTTGGTATTATCCTCGACAAGAAGCTAACATGGAACTCTCATCTACAGAGTAGAGAAAAAAGAGCATACGTGGCTTATGAGCAATGTCGGAGGACAGTGGGACGCGCATAGGGTCTTTCACCCCGTGTAGTCGCCTGGATCTACACTGCAATAATAAGACCTATGTTAACGTATGGAGCCATTGCATGGGGACCGAAAGTTCTACAAGCAACGGCCATCCAAAAATTATATCAAATACAGCGACTGGCTTGTTTAAACATCACAGGAGCCATGAGAACAACACCAACCGCGGCAATGGAATTAATCACGGGTCTGACCCCTCTCGACCTGTACGTTAAGGAGGTTGCGTTAATGGCCATGGTACGATTGCACACGGCTGGTGTAAACCTAAAAGTAGGAATGGGTCGATTGAGGTTGGGCCTATGGCGGGAAGCGCTTACTGCGCAACCTCTGCTGCAGGCAACAAGTGATGCAATTGAACCCAGGTTTGTGTTTAATAAACCCTACAAAATACAAATTAAGCAGAACACAGAGTCAGATGCTACAAATGCAATGAGGATTTATACAGATGGCTCAAAAACCAAAGAAGGCTCAGGATGTGGAATGTACTCCAGAACACTAAGCCTAAGGATTAAGTGGGGAATGGGAAGAAATACCAGCGTGGTCCAAACAGAACTGGCTGGTATCTCAATCGCCACAAAAGAAATAACCGCGAAAAGAATTTCTGACAAAAACATAACAATCTGCACTGATAGCAGACAAGCACTATTAGCCTTGAACAGACACCGTGTTACTTCAGGGCTAGCACTAGAGTGCCACCAAGATTTAGCCAAAGCCTTGGTAGATAATAACATCATCCTGAGGTGGGTTAAAGGGCACGACAGGAGTAAAGGTAATCGCATTGCCGACTCTTTAGCCAAGGAAGCGGCTGGACTAAGAATTTTAGGACCAAGTGGCACCCATGGCCTGATGACTTCGACAATTGCGGAACTAGTCAAAAGTTACACCCATGCTCAATCTCTAAAGAGATGGGATGAAATCAAAGGATGTAATCTTGCCAGGATCACCTTGGGCGACCCTTGGAAGCTGGCGCCGAAGAAATATCTGGCGATGACCAGGAAAAATCTACGCCTTACAGTAGGATTTCTGACTGTCCACTGTCAGCTAAGGAAACACCTACATAATATGGGGCTAGTGGACACACCTCTATGCAGGATGTGTGAACAGGAAGATGAGACTGTCAGGCATGTCCTGTGCGAGTGCCCGGAGTTATCGTCAATAAGAGAGTGTGTGTTCGGCGAGTCTTGGCCTACACCTGCCGATACAAAGGAGATGTCTCCCAGTGACCTGTCCACCTTCCTGGAAAGGACAGGATGGACGACGACCTAGCAGGGCAACTCTTAGGGAGGATGTACAATGGGTCATATGTGGCCTAAGTGCGTGGGCTTACACTCACCCTCCCTACTCTACAGATACAGATCTATTTTATTATGAAAATAGGATAGTTATACATGAAACTTTGTATGATATTTGTGTTGAAAGTAAGCTTTATTTCGTTCATGAAATTGCTCGAGTAGCTACGCTCGTTTCGCAAGCTATTTCACTCACAAAATAAAACATAACTTTTGACATTCATATTATCATAAATAACTATTATACTCTATCGTGGTGTATACTGGTCAATAGATGATTTTGTAGTTTGTATATTAATGTTGTAAATTTTTCCCAAATTTAAATTTTTTGCCTCGCTTCAGAGGACCCTGGTGGGGACTGACAAACGGTGCGTGGGATGACGTAAGAACTGGCCGTCAGCTTCCATGTGGTGTATGAAGGTATGGAGCATATTAGAAGTAAAGTAAAGTGTAGTGAACTTTATTGACTACACTGTGAATAACTTACACGAGTAGTAGGTCAGTAACAGTACACATATAAATGTGAAAATAAAAAAAATAACTATATAAAAACAAGGTGAATGTATAGCAATGGACTAGTGAATTGTGGAGTTCATGTATTCTTCTATTGAATAAAAGCAATGTTCAGTCGATGTTTCTTTGATTTTTTTCTGAAATAGACACATGCTGAGCTTTGTTAGGCCTACATTAAGTTTATTGTACAAATTCAAGTTGGGAGGGTTCTAAGAAGACATTTTCAGTCTGAACCTGTTTGGTCTCACCTGACTATTATTTCGGGTGGGATAGTTGTGGAAGTCTGAGTTCAACTATAGATTTCCTCTATTTTTGTGCAATTCAATAAAGGTTTGATGTATATAGATGCAAGGAAGTGGCATTATTCGATATTTGATGAAGAATGGCCTACAAGGTTGGTCGTAGCGCGTACGTTAAATTATTCTCAATGCTCTTTTTTGCAACTTTGAATACTCTTGTTGCCTGACTAGAATTTTCCCATAAAATGGTATCATAGCTTATATGCGAATGGAAGAGAGAGTGGTATGTAGTCAATAGCATATCTTTATTCACAATATTTTTCAGTTTACGCAGCAAAAATAGTTGGCTAGACAGTTTATTGCATAGATGGTTTATGTGGCTATTCCACTTTAATTCATCATCGAGAGTTATCCCCAGAAGTTTAGCAGTGGATCCATTCGAAATGTTTATATTAGAGGAGAATATGTAGTCGCCATAAGTTCATTGAGTACAAGTCGACTATAATGCGAATTTATTATTGAAGTGTCTTCAGCAAATGCAATACACATATTCGGAAACACGGAAACAAGTAACGAAATATATCATTGACATTAATGGTGAACAACAATGGCCCAACTACGGATACCTGTGGCCCGCCATGATCAGTACGAGCCCTTAGCGAAGTAGTTTCGTTGACAGATTCCACTTGTTGACGGTTGGTTAAATTGGACTTCAAGAGATTCAATGGGGTTCCTTTTAAAATATAGTGCTTGAGCTTTGCTAGCAGCAGCTCATGTGAGACACAGTCAAACGCCTTAGATAGGTTACAGAGTGTGAGACCTGTTAACTTCCCAGGTCAATAAGCTCGAAAAGTGGGTGCCCTATGATTTGAACGATTGACAAAAATTGTCACGTTTCGAAGTCTGTCATTCTTTGCTTTTGCGCAACCAAAATGATCCTTCCTTGGATCGGATCGTCATCCGTGATGTGAAGTGGATCCACCAGGATAGTAGTTCGACAT
Organism: Leptinotarsa decemlineata; assembly: GCF_025532065.1. NCBI lineage: Eukaryota > Metazoa > Arthropoda > Insecta > Coleoptera > Chrysomelidae > Leptinotarsa > Leptinotarsa decemlineata. Next base: position 30,166,415 of record NW_027412688.1, read on the forward strand.
TGATGACCAATCCAGACACTTCCCAAATTCACCACCAAAAAAATAGTTACTATATGGTGATCAGCGGCAGATGTGATTCATCATAACACCAGCAGCCATTACTGAAAATTCATCAATAACATCTGCTTCAGTTTGATTATTATCTGTTATATTTTCTCCATGGTCATTTTAGTCCGAATCGTACTACACAGTTAATCTCATTTCTACCCATAACAAAGATCATTTTAATCCATTTGACGTGAACGATATATTGTATCAATCATTGACAATTAATTGTTGAACAGGCATATTTTCCAATTGTATCATGATTCTACGCTGATTCTATTTGGATAAAAATCAGCATCGAGCGTTCAATAACATTGGATTGCATTGAACGTTACAATCGTCGATAAATTTGAATCTAATTAAAAAGTTAACCGAGTTCACTACGGCAAGCGGTTTTTATAAATACCAAACGAACGAATTTGTGTTTTTAATTTTCCGGAATTTCCGAGCAAGCTGGACGCAGCTATTGCCGCCTAGAGACAAGCTCATTGTGAGGCCTTCCACAATGTAATGATCTGGACCGAAAATTAAAGAAGGCAATTAAAAATAGCGGGGAGTAATAGAGATGAATATTCGTAGGGCTTCTCCGTTTTTTTTAAAGACAGTGAAATGGGAGGTACTTGAGAAAACTTTTGTGATAATTTGCAGTGAGTCAATGTAGGTTAAGGTTCAATTCAAAATATATAGTTAACTGCTTGAAAATTACATCAGTTCGGACTTTCATTGTCCAATATGATATAAATTTATTTGAAATCCTTGAAAGAATCTGTAACAAAATTAAAAAAAGTTTAATAAAAATTCTGAAATTGAAATGAAATAGAATATAAGCAACAACCAAAAAATTAAAATAAAGAATTGAAATATCAATTATTGATAAGAAATGAAGATAAAAAACCAAAAGATTCCAAACAAAGTTACTTAACTACGTTCCGATTGTTAGTATCCACAATCGTCTTCATGTGATAACTGAACCTGTTTTTCCGAGATCTGACTATTCATAGGTCATACGAGTGCTTTCACCTATCCCCTCTTCCATTTCTTCGCTTCATCGCTTGATTAGAGATTTCCATATGTTGCGTATCTCTACGCTAGCTTGTCTGAATGCGTTGTTGGACAACATATATGCGTCTTGTTTCTCTTGAGCCAGTGTTACTCCTTGTGGATGATTTCAGCTTGAGCCCACTTGATGTTATGTTGATGAGTCCAAACATGATCTGCTATTCCTGATTTGCTGGTTTATCCTCGCTGTGTGTTTCTTGTGCTTTCAATGGTCTCTTAGTTTCACCGACGTATGATTATCTGCATTCGCAAGGTATCCGGAAAATGCAATTCTTGGAATCACAGTCCGCCTTAGATGGCCTGGTTTTTGTGAGGATGCTATGGATAGTGTTTCCGGTCCTGAAGCAGGTTCTGATGTTGTACCTGGACCCAATTCTTCTTATCCTTTACGACAATCCTCTGATACAGAGAAGTACAAGTACTGGTTGTGATGGCTTCTCTTTGGAGCTCTTGCTGTCTTCTAGATAAAGCCTGTTCCACCTGTTTCACCACTTTGGAAAAACCATTCCATTGAAGGTCATTTTTGATTATGCCTGTTTCCTTTTCGAGACCTTCCTTTATATTACAGAGCCCGGAAGCACGGTCTAGTAGAGACTTGATGATTCCTCTCTTAGTCGATTGATGGTGGTTGGATTCCTGGTTCAGATACTGTCCTGTGTGAGAGGCTTTTCGATATACAGATAGTAGTATAGCTAACGTGGTTCTAGATACAATGGTAACCATGCCATCGAGCTGTCCATCGAGAGTGTAAGGGGTGTGGTTGTTTGGGGTGAAGAGGTGTGTCAAAAAGGCCTTGTTGGCGAAGAACAATGGTGGTGTTGATAAAGTTCTTGAGCAACCCTTGTTCTTGTAGATCGTCAATGACCAGAGGGTTGTGATGGTCAATGACCAGAGGGTGTTGTAAAAAGAGGCCTCGGCAGGTGTAGGTTAGCCGTGTCGTATCAGAGCCGTTTTGGCTCAGTGAATGGCGTGCTTATTTCACAGAATAATCATAACAAAGATTCCGATTTACTAATATGAAAAAATTTTATTTCGAACCGATGTTCATACAATCAATATTCGATTCAAAGGTATTTTAACATCACCAATTCACCATCATAAATTTTTTAAACGGTCCTTCACTTACCGAATAGGCTACGTGTACAACGGTATTCCAAACAAAATTTAAAAATTGAATGTGAATAGTTTCAAGTACTACTATGAAATGTTCTGTGGAAGCAATAAACCAAATAATACATTTCAGATCCCTAAGTTGCTGAGAGTTCCTATTACAATTTTTTTTTCAAATTCTGTATAATAGGCATATTCCATAATGTTAAGGTTGTGTGAGGTTAAGTGGTAGAACAAATCAGTAATTTCGAATCATTTGTTTGAACTTCGCCTTTGACGTCAGCTATATGTATTCTAGATTGACAGAATAAAGGCATATTATTATTATTATACGAGGAATTGGGCAAATTTCGGATATGCGATTGATTACCTCGCCCACAGACAGATGGGGGAATGAAAAACCCTTCGTCAATTGTCCGCTTCAGCCTAGTTCGAGGAATGATACTCTGAAGGAATTTGATTTTCAATCATCGACTTTCTGTTGATGATAGACACTACCTTGCACTGACGAATGGCCAAACAACTCGAAAACGGTCTGCAAGTGTGTTCCAATGATTAAAATGATATTGCGGCAGTTGTATTGCCAACAGCATATGCAGGAAGAATCCTATACTGACACCTGTCGTATATAATCCAACGACCTTCGTGGTATTAGCCAGGGGAGTGGTTGTTTTCTGATAGGTGTCAGTGCATTGACTCTGTTAACTTTTTACATTTAAAATGAGCATTCATTACGTTTTACTTTCAGAGCATAAAGTATAGCACCGATGTTCCTACATATTCGAATTCAGATTGCTTTTACATTGTGTCTAATTCCAAGCAACTTCCGTTCCAAACAGTATTTCCTAGCGATCTATAATTTTTGACTCATTCGCAAGTGTCAGTTTTTCACCAATGAACCTACATTCCCTGACTATTTTGTTGAAGGCTGGTTCTTACTCACAAAACCAAATATGAATATTTTGAGGTGAATTTTTTTTTGAAGTGCTGAAAAATAACTTCATTCCATTTCTTTAGGCTAGTATAGTATTTTCAATACCAATTGGAACAGCACACAGAAGGAATTCCCGCCTCGACATAGGCGTCGGCATATTATTTTTCAGCGGTAGTTTTTCAGTTATTCATTCTTACAATCATAGCAATTGATCACCCCATGAAAAAGTTATCTCAACTGAATCTTTCCACCATGGGTAATTATGAGAAACTTCGAAATTCACGGTAGTTGATTTCCGAGTCGTAAACTCTGAAATGAAAACACAAATAATCACACCGAATTCTCGTCTAACATATATTTACAAAACAATAGAGGCCAACAAAATTGCTAGAAAAATCAAAATTCTTCTTCGCTTTATTCGGATGAGGTGAAATCATCATCGGGTTGAATAACGATCAGATTTCTGGAACTCTGCACATAATATTTGTTCTCTTCTTTTATAACGTGGGCCACATTGTTCTTCCACACATCATTATTACCTACTTCATTCACCACTCCCCTTATATTGTCAAACACTACAGCATACAAAGTCGGTGACTGATTACATTTCCGCAAGCTTTCTTTCATTGTGGTTCAAAACTATTTCAATTGGATTGAACACACAACAGTCTGGAGGCAAACGTACGAGAATATGACCACGTGTTTCACACATCGAATCAATAGTATACTCTTTTTTAAAATTACGTTGTTTTCGTTGGAATCTCTTCGGGTATTTCCACGTCATGATTTCCCATGAAATCAACAATATCTGCTTTTTTTGTGTTATTATTTGGTATTGTAGTCAATAACCGAGAATGATACGAAGCGTTATCCATAAAAATAACCGAGTTTGGAGGAATATTTGGAAGTAGCTGCTCACCGAACCAGGTTTCGAATAAAGCCGCAGTCATATCTTCGTGGTAATCAGCAGACGAATCTTTTATATTTTTGGCCGGCAGAAGCAAAGCGTTAGGTACGAAACCACTTTCATTCCCGCCATGCAAAATTATAACACGTTTTCCCCTTGAAGAAGGTGTATTCGAAGCACAATACTGGGTTTCGTCTACCCAGCCATATTTGACAACATCATGGGGGTCAAACCAAGTTTCGTCGAGGTAGATTATATGTCTTCTGGATTCTTGGTAGCTTTTCATTCGCCTCAAATATTCTTGTCGGAGTTGAACAATGCGTGTCGATTCCATTATGACCATCCGATTTTTATATTTGAAACCACAAGACAATAAGACACCTCATATAGTAATTTATACCAAATCAATTCCAAGGTTGGTTCCTCATTTTTTTGGTATATACCATGAATTGTTCGCCGAATCACATCTTTTGTAGCACCATTCCTTTGTTTTCGTTTCATTGCATGGTCAATGATGTCCCCTATTTTATTAACTCACAGAACTGTCGAACGAGATTGTTTCGTTAACTCGCATATTCTATTCACAATAGCATTCTGTGAAGTGTGACAGTTTTCCTTCTTCAAGCATTCATGAATTGATATTTTTGCAGTCGACGCGCGTTTCGCTAACAAGGTTAGCATCTTCAGGAGAAGCAAATTGATACTGAATCTAAAGACAAGGGTTAGCTGTTTATATACCTGAAGTTTTTTGGTCCGATGTGGAATTTGTTTGTTAAATGATGATTATCCTAATTGATTTTTCGGTAATTAACTAGTGGAACCACTACCTGCAAATAAATTTTTCCGCTTTTCAATCTATTGTTGACAAATTAATTTGCAGGTGGTGGTTCCACTAGTTAGTTCATTTTACAAACAAAGTCTACATCGGACTAAAAAACGTTTGGTATATAAACAGTTAACCCTTGTCTTCAGATTCAATATCAATTTGCTTCTCCTGAAGATGCTAACCTTGTTAGCGAAACGCGCGTCGAGTACAAAAATATCAGTTTGGTATTAGGGTAATTGATCTCTACCTCACTCACTACCTCTCCCAACCCCACGAACACACGGCACTGATGAAGAAATATTGTGAAACGGACAAAAAATTAGTATTCAGCTAGTCCAGCTAGCCGAGCCTTTATTCCTCAACTACACATTTGATAGCACTTTTACTAACTATCTGGGCGACTAGGGGCCATAGGCAAGAAATGTTTATGACTGTACTCTTATTTTTATTGTCGTTCCAATTGGGAATGGATAGACTATAACACAGATATGTCTTTTTGTATTCTGGTCATTATTAATATTCTTTATTTCAAGTTTATGTGTTCACTCACCTGAAAATTGTACGACACTTCAGCTATCTTTCCGAATCTCGCTCTAGAAATTGAATAAACTCTTTCTGAACAGTACATTTCTCGACCAAGAGTACTTGGGAATTGTTACTGAAGTTGCATGCGAAAAGAAGGAGTTAACCGGGTTTCTTTCAAATAGAGTCATTACTCTAGAAATTTCATTCCATTCGATCGAAATGAAATTTCTCCTCGATTCATTCCAAGCGAATTTTTATAATAAGACCTGATTGCGTTCTGCTATTACAGCAAGATTAAGCCAAGGGTGATTAAATTCAGATCCCAGGTGGAAAGAAAATGCTTTTGGTTTGGATTCCCATTAAAATAAAGTTGAGTTTTCCAGTTGTTCTGAGACTGTTTTATGCACGATGACATTGTGAAATTGTTTCCAATTCGAATAATGGCAGGTTTGTTACGTTGATTGGAAATATAGTTCCATAGTCTCGAGGTGAATATGACACTAATAGGGCAGGACCAACTGAATATTTACTCTATTATTGTGATATGAACCTTTGAACATGGATGCATATATCCCATATAATGGAGATTGGAGTCGTGATGAAGAATAAGGACGGAATTAGAGAATAATGTGAGATATATCAAGGAAATTTAAATAGAGTTTTTCAATGAAATCTGAAATGAATAATTGAATACTTCATTTTTCTCTTTGAACGTTACTCTGATTATCGTCCTGCGAATGACACAAAATATTTCAAATCATCTAAATGAACAATTCGTTCAGGCCAGATCAAACTCACCTACACTGTATGTTATGGGACTGACACCTATCAGAAAACAACTACTCCCCTGACTAATACCACGAAGGGCACTTGATTATATCCGGCATTTCTGGATGTTGGCGATACAACTGCCGGAATCGATTTTGAATTATTGGAACACACTTGCAGACCTGTTCCGGGCTATTTGGCCACTCTCAGTGCATGGTAGTGTCTATCATCAACATGAAGTCGATGATTTACCATAATTGAAAATCGAAATCCTTTCAGGGTATCGTTTTTCGAACTGGGCTGAAGCGAACGACAGTCAACATGATTGTCATCGCCTTATCTGCCCGAGAACATAGTAATCAACCACATTTCCGAATTTGACCAATTCCTAGTATCAGGAAGGAAACTCCACATACTTGGAGACTGTGAATCAAATTATCTGAAGGAACAATTCGTCCAGGCCGGTCTCAAATTACCTACATTATAGGGTAAGGGACTGACAACTATCTGTATCTGTAAAGTAGGGAGAGTGAGTGTAGGCCACATGTGACCCATTGTTTATCCTCCTGAGGAGTTGTCCTCCTAGGTCATCGTCCATCCTGTCCTTTCCAGAAAGGTGGACAGGTCGCTAAGTTACATCTCTTTTATATCGATAGTTCGGTCCGAACACTCGCATAGGACATGCCTGACAGTTTCATCTGCACGTTCACACATCCTGCATAGAGATGTGTTCAGAAGCCTCATATTATGGAGTTGTTTCCTTAGCTGACAGAAAGCCTTCTGTTAAGCGTTGATATTTCCTGGTTATCGCCAGATATTTCTTTGTCGCTAGCTTCCCAGGATCACCCAGGATAATCCTGGCAAGATTGCATCCGTTTGATTTCATCAATTTCTTTAGGAACTGAGCATGGGTGTGACATTTGACTAGTTCCGCAATTGTCGAAGTTATCAGGCTGTAGGTGTCACTGGGTCCATAAATTCTTAGTCCAGCCGCTTCTTTGGCTAAAGAGTCGGCAAGGCGAATCCCTTCACTTCTGTCATGCCCTTTAACCCATCTCAAGATAATGCTATCATCTACCGAGATTTTGGCTGAATCTTGGTAGCACTCTAGTATTAGCCCTGAGGTGATACGTTGTCTGTTCAAGGCTTATAGGGTTTTTCTACTATAAGTGCAGGTTGTAATGTTTTTGCCATAAATTCCTTTCCTGGTTATTTCTTCTGTGGCGATTAGGATACCAGCCAGGTCTGTTTGAACTATGCTGGTATTTTCTCCCATTCACCACTTAATCCTTACTGACACCTATCAGAAAACAACTACTTTTATGGCTAATATCGCGAAGGCCGTTGGATTACATCAGACAGGTATCAGTGCAGGATTCTTCACTGAAGTGATTCCTGCATATGCTGTTGGTGATACGACTGCTGGATGTTGTTGATAATAGACACTACCTTGCACTGACGAGTGGACAAACAGCCCGAAACCGGTCTGCAAGTGTATTCCATTTATTGAAAATCGATTCCGGCAGTTGTATCGCCAACATCATATGCAGGAATAACTTCAGTGAAGACTCCTGCAGTGAATGAGCCCGAAACCGATCTGCAAGTGTGCCCGTTCCAAAATTGAAGGTCGACTCTTTCAGTTGTATTGCCAATTGTACATGCAGGAAATGTTCTGTGAAGATTCCTGCACTGACGCCTGTCGGATATAATCCAACGCCCTTCGTCGTATTAGCCAGGGAAGTAGTTGTTTTCTGATAGGCGTCAGTCCATTCAACCTACTGTGTAGGTATATTCGAGACTGGCGTGAACGTTTAAAGTTAATTTCTTTAGAATTGAAATGAAGTCAATGAAAAACGAGTTGAGAAGTGATAGGCATATGTTTTCACACTTGTTCATCAAGAACTTGTGAGAGTTAAAAAAAAAAAAATCTGTTTAAAATCTGTTTTTCCGTTAACCAGCTGTCGCACCCCTACGAACGACAACCCTCAGAAGTCGAAACTTGTGCGAGCTAAGGATTAACGAGGTCTTACCTTTTAACGTATGATTCCTAACACGGTGTGAGTGATAGAAAAAAAGAACTCATGTCGACAAAACAAAATGATGCGCACAACTGAAATAAATTCAGTTTTCCTGCTGAAACAAGTGTATAAATTAACTCCCAACTTTTTCCCAAAAATATTGTTTCATCTTTGTGGCGGCCTCTCTAAACATGAGGAAAACTCACAACCGCAGGTTTAATTTGCATTCTGAATATTTTATACACTAATTCGAAATTCAGGAAATTCAAGCGGGAATTCTTTAATAACCCTCCCTGAAAATATTTGTTCTCTACAGTATCGACGTACAATCAATGTAACAACATGACGTGAACAGGAAAACCAATATTATCTTTGGCAAATATGTTTTGTATCAAATGTCAATTACTACGCCCTTCTGGAATTACAAGGAGTATTGGCTGTTTAAGAGCATACGCTATTGATTTATGTGTGGAAGATTGAAGGGAAGTAACTCCACACGTAATAAGCATTTTAGTCGTGGAGAATTCAACCCAAATTGAGTCGCGATAGCATGAATATCCACCTCTTATGTGGTAGCCACTATATGCAAAATACTGAGTCATAAACACAATTGAAATAGATACTTTTTTTTACAATGAATATCGTTTGAAAGTTATCAGAATAAGATTGAGTTGACGCAACGCAGATAGCTATTACGCGTCATGTCTACTGTAAGACGACGGGGGACGATGCTCGGGGGTAGAGGGGCGGTCTAAGCAAAGAAGCGCCATCACCGAAAACACAGATTAAATACAGATGCGAAAGCTAGGCCGCCGCCAGAACCTAGTTTTCATACGCATGTGCAGTTACAGGTGGTTTTAACTTCAACCTCACTTTTCAGTTTCCACTCAACGTTCATTTGTTATTGTTTACAACTTTTATTTTAGTAACTATTGGAATATAATAAAATTTGTGAATAGCTGAAATATCTTTTATACAGAAGAATCTTTCGCAAACGAGGAACAGTTTGTGTTGTTCGTGGTTGTTTTAGGGTATGTGAGAAACATTTTGCCAAAGAAGTCATTTCTCAATCTGGAACTCGTGAACATCTATTCCAAAATGCAGTTCCATCCATATTTCCTCACAGTGCCACTAAGCACTTCTTGGAAGTTATCAATGATGATAATTGCGAAGGACCTCCTAAGAAAATTGCTGTCTTGGATGGTGAGTACCATTTTGCATGTTCTTAGTACATTTTTTTTGACGGATACGGATACCTACATTGTGTCCCAAGTTTACATATTGATTGTAATATCTTCTGCATGATTATTTGTTATTTTTGAACATTACAAGTAACATCGTAGTAACATCGTCATGCGTGCAGAAATCATAACTTCTCCTCCAGCTGTTACAGTTATGTCAGGTATGTTTTTATGAAATATGAGGAAAGAAAACAATATCAATTATTATTCTATGTCGGGTTATTTTGATTTTCTTAAAACTCATGTATTTCTTTACACCCATGATGTATGTACCAGTTTGAAAAGAAATTAGGGTAGATCAAGAGTATTATCAAATTATATATCACTATATCACCAGTCCCAGGTCAAAGTTCTTCACCTTCTTCAAGTTGTAACATCTCTCCAACAACTGTTACTTAAACACAAGCATTCTTGAGCTGTGGAACTTTAAGAAAGACGAAGTTGCATGAGAAACTAAGAGCTATGACAAGGAAAAAATGCATGAAAACATCCAGTCATGAGAGAGATCCGACTCTAGAGGACTTCAATGAGATGTATAACAAGTTTCTGAGTGAACCTTTATCAGGAATTGTCAAAACACAAGCCAAATTGAAGAAATTACATCCGTCAGCAACAAGGTATTCCACCGAACACAAACAATTTGCATTAACACTTAATTTTTTGGGGCCTCGAGCATATCATTTCATGAGAAAATTGTTCTGTGTTCCAACAAAATGTTGTTTGGGGCAATTAGCTCAAAAGCTCACATTAAAACTAGGTTTTCAAAATGAAGCAGTTTTCAAATCTCTGAAGATCAAATCACGAACCATGTTAAATAAGGACAGGCCATACTGGTCGTGATGAGATTGTTGGGCTACATGATATTGGAAAGGGCAGAAAAGAAAAGTTACTTGCTCAAAATGCTTGTGTTATTATGGTGAGAGGACTATAAAATAATTGGAAACAGCAAAAACCATATTTTTTTGTGAATACACAGTTTTCTGCTGTAGAACTACATTGTGTGATTGATGAGTGCATATCAAAATTGTTTACAGCTGGTTTTATTCAGTTATCTAATAATCTTGGTGTCACACCTAGTAATTGCAAGTTTCAAGTTGGTGACGGGAATATTATATATTTATTTGATACATGTCATTTGATCAAAGCCACGAGAAATAATTTGATGCAAAACGTTGTTTGTTTTGATGAAAATAAAACATCACGGTCCTTCATAGACATGTTTTTTCAGCAAGTTAAAAAACAAACCTATAGATGTGCAGCTAAAATCACATCTTCACATATTTGTCCTACAAATTTCGAAAAAATCAAAGTCAAACTTGCTATCCAAGTTCTTAGTAACACAGTAGCTAGTGCAATGAATACTTATGTGAGTTTGGGGGCTCTTCCTGCAGATGCCATGGCAACAATAGACGTTATTGAAAAATTTGATAAATTATTCGATTTATTGAATTCTTCTGACAATAGTCACCCAAATAAATTCAAAAATGTTTTTGCTGGGTCTGATGGGATACATATTGTGTTCTCAGAAGGACATCTGCTCAGTTTGTAATTATTTTCCTTCCAAACCTGACGAAGAAGTGTTTAGCCTCCTCGTTGGTCTTCGTCGAATGGTATTTATTAGTGACCTCTGGAATATTCTGCATTATCAAATGCATCATGCACAAAAATCAATGCTCATTCATAATATAGCTATTGAGGTCACTAATACCAATGCCAACTAATAAACACGTCCTATTTCCAAATATTACTGTATATATTATATAGCACAAAAGTACCTACACATGATTTAAATGTCGTCAGTTCTTTGATGAAAGATGTTTTGTGTTACTGCTTATTTACACTATACAATGAACCTACCTGCATATTTCAAGGTTCAGTAGCTTCGGCTGTACGTTAAAAATTGAGTGTCAGTCAGTCAATCCGCTACTGTAGCGAAATTTTCTCGATGGTAGCGGCGTAGCGAATTTGAACATAAAGTAGCGGATTTTTCTAGAAATAATCAATATTTAAAAAAAAAACGGGAGAAGAGGCAGTGAACAGCACTCGAAGGCGACAGCTGATACTTGAATAATTGAATGCACAGTCAATACGTTATAGTCTTAGTAGCTGAGGCCATTACATGATGAAAGAAGAGAAGAATATTTTTCGACATTTCAATCATAAATCATAGGTATTTTCTGGCGCTCATGTATCCAAAATGTATTCGTTTGTGATTTTAATACATTCTTTCTGGCATAGAAACGATGACGTCACATCAACTATGATTTGAAACGTATTCATGATGATTGAAAATCAGAGTGAGGTTGGTTTTGAGACGGAATTTGACGTTTCGTTACGTCAGTTGTCAGTTTCTGCTTTATTTTGATCGTTATAGTTTATATATTAATGACGTCACTACGAATCGGTTTTGAATACAGGCCCGAATATGATTAAACGTCAGAAAACACCTGTAATAACCTCCAATATCTTGAAACTGAAAGTCTCGACTGTCTCGAGTATTGTAAATTATATGGAACAAAAAACAGTGGCTACCGCAGTTGGCATTGCTGGGAACAGGACGTTCAAAAAAATACAAAAACACTCGAAAATAAACTTTGCTCAGTTAGATTATACGTACGTGAACAAATTGATAAACTAATTTTTATTTCTCAAAATCATTATTTAGTGACAGATCAGTTTTGTGGTATCTGAACGTTACACAAACTACAAACTGTAAGTTCTGTGGTATTTGATTTTGTAAAGGGTACATGCGTGAACTGATGGCGTCAGATATACGAACGTAGCGAAATATGAAGCAGTGTAGCGGAATTTTGGTCCATGTGTAGCAACTTTATAGCTCATCCAGTTGGCAACACTTTACGGTGTTTGTGATCGCACTTCTACAAAACGGCTGTACCGATGATTATGAAATGTTTTGTGTTCAGTTGGAAAGTAGATGAATATTTTTTTCATTTGGCATCAATTGTGATACCCTATAGAAATAATTTATAGGGCACAACAACGTTTGTCGAGTCACCTTGTTGACTATATAGTTACTACGCATCAATTGACTTGAGTAATTGACTCATTTGTAATACCTATGAGCGAATTAATCTTTTCAGATATACGAACTTCTGCTTGACCTTGTTTTCCTGGTAATAGTCAATTGAAAAAGGAGAGCAAGTAACGTCTCGGTTGGTAGATAACTGCCAAAATAAACTTCTCAAGAAAATGTCTCTAGTTCAGAGTCTTGGCCTGTAACGAAACTACAGCAGAGCAGAGCAAAATCTGTCACCTACATTACTCCAGGCTTGGCCAAATAAACACTGAACATCTAATCTGCAGGATTATTTTTAGGATGATGGAAGATCCCACCAGAATCAACTCATTCTGCGGCATTCACAAATTCTTCAAATCGTTGTTAAACTACAACATAGATGAACTACGTTCTCTAACAGGGTCACTTATAGAACACTGTCGTTTCATATACGGAGACTTGCACTGTGTGCTATCTCTGGAAAATAATTCGACAGCAAAACACATATCCTATGTCTGCCACGCTGCAGCTAAGTTAGGTTTCAAAAGTTTGTCAGGGTTCAACACTTGCTTGCAGACCTGACAGATCACTGACTATACAAACTGAGAAGCCTTTTTATTCTTAATAGAAAGATTCATCAAATTGTCTATGGTCTAGATTCCTGTCCACACTGGAGGATGATCAAACTACTAACTCATTCGTACTTCATCAGAACATAACCTCTCTTTGCAAATGCTTTGATATTTGAAAACACTATATAATAGAACTGCAGAAGGTGTCTCATTTCAAGTAGGACTGATCCATTCCGAAGCATATATGCATCATCCATATAACGATATCAAATATTTGTTGAATCACAACCTGGAAGACCTACGTTATTCAACAGACCAACTGAAAGATCATTGATTTCTGTTCCATCATAAGAAGAAACTCTTTCTGTTGGTAGAGTTTTACGCTCACCATTGCCTGAAAGATCTTCAACTAGATAAACTGATTTTCTTCGTTGTGGCCCTAACTTGCTCGAGCTTGAAAAGATGTGAGTCGTATTGAACCCCATGGAATTGCAGTGAATCCGTCAAAATCTTAGAGTGAATATTCTCTTCCGTATCGACACATAATCGTTGTATCAACAACAAAAAAATCAATATCATTCTCGGAAAATATGCGTTGTATCAAATACCAATTACTCCGTCCGTCTAGAATTACAAGGGGTTGGGATATGAGGGATTGACTCTTTAAGAGATTGCTTCTTTCAACAACCGCTATTATACGCCGGATTCGCTGACTGAGGCATTCTCCCCTACCCACCTTACCTCACCGTCTGTTACACGGGGAGCTTCCCCCAGCAGCCCACTAATCATCTACAAGAGGGTGTCGAAGTGAGATATAGTACAGGCCGAATTACTTTTTATAATGTGGGATTTTATCATCTCGAATAGATTAATTCACCAGCGAGATTACTCTTTTATATAAACCCCTTGCGTAGCAGTCAATTTTTTCATTTCTATACTGAGTTTTTTCCACGAAAGCAGGAACGATTGTGACAGCTGTGTCACAATACGAGGGATAAACTGCATATTGTGGAGAAAGGTTTATTTGACGAAAATTTCGTTTACCAGATTATTTAGATTTCAACGATTTGTATCCCAAAATACTGATTCAATACACATTCAGTTCAAAAGCACTCATACAGGGTGACTATTAAACATGCGGCAAAAAGTTAAGGGACTATTCTTTGGACTATTCTTAGGATATGATTTTCGATGGGTAGTTTTGTTTCGAAGATACGGGGCGAAAAAAAATTTCGACAATAGCATTTTTTTCACATATAGCAGGTGGGCATACTTGAAAACTGGCTAAAAATCAAATCATTTAAAGGAACAATTCGTTCAGGCCAGTCTCAACTCTCTACACTGTAGGTTAAAGGACTGGCACCTATCAGACCATGACTGTGTCATGACACTGACTTGCAATGACGAATGGCCAAACAACCCTAAACGGTCTGCAAGTATGTTCCAATATCTGAAAATACAGGGTGTTCCTTAAACACATGCTAATATTCAAGGAGGTAATTCTTAGACCTATTTTAAGAAAAAAACTTCTCATGGACGTATGTCCTAAACGCCTTAACTTTTGAGATACAGGGTGGCAAAGTTTTCAAAAATAATCAGTTTTTTTATAACAACTGAGATAATTTTGTAGACATCTTTGGCATATTTAGTACATATGTTCCATGCCTCAAGGCGCATTTTCTAATGTACACAAATTTGTATTTTTTCAAACAGTGGCATCCCTACGGGTTTCGCATTGAATATTTTTGGGGAAAAAGTACTACGCCAATGCTTTCTTTTCGAAATAAAATCATTTTTAAAATCCTCATTTATTTTTGAGAAAAATTGATCTCCTGGTATTTCTTTGTCAGACGCATGATTTTCACTCAAAAAAATAAAAATCGACAGAAAGCAAATTAAGAAATTAGATCAATTCTAAAATGAATGAGAATCTGTAAATTGATTCATAACGCATTACCAATTCCCTAATAATATTTGAAAACATAATCTGCAAAAAAATAAATTTTTCACAAAAATGAGTTTTATTTTATTTTGTGACAGTAAGTCTAAACGAATAGCACACATTTGTTAAATAGTAATAATACCAAAACTGATTATAAAAATTGTTGGTAGTGGCCACCTGCACTTAGTATGCATGCTCCCGCCCTTCTACGCATGGAATTACGCACCCGTTCAAATATTCCCGGCGTATTTCGTATAGTTTCACACGAGGCAACTATTCGCTCTCTTAAATCTTCTAAAGTATTAACGGGAGTTTTATACACAAGAGTTTTAAGGTGACCCCATAAAAAAAATCCAAACTGTTGAGATCGGGGGATCTTGCTGGCCATTGCTGAGGTCCTCCGCGACCTTTTCAACGATTAGAATAAACTGTATTTGAATGGTTTCGGACAATTTCACTGAAATGAGCAGGGGCGCCATCGTGCATGTACCATATTCGATTCCTTAACGCAAGTGGCACATCTTCCAATAACCCAGGTAAGTCTTCTTCGAGAAAGTGTAAATAAGAACGACATCAAGGCGTCCTGGTAGAAAAAATGGGCCTATTAGATGATCACCTATAATTCCTGCCTATACATTAAGCAAAAATTGGTGTTGGAAATGGGTTTCGGTTATTGCATGGAGATTTTCTTCAGCCCACACATGATTGTTATGGAAATTTTGAATGGCATTCCGAAAAAAATTTGCTTCGTCTGTGAACAAAATTTGTGTCTCAAACTGCGGATTTAGTGCAATACTTTGAAGATACCACTGACTAAAGTTCAGACGCTGTGGAAAATCTCTGGGGAGTAATGCCTGCACTCTTGAAATATGGTATGGGTATAACAAAAAATCAACCAAAATACGCCAAACAATTTGATGACAAATATCCAGAGTTCACCGCTTCCTCAATTTCAGGAGTTCTTACTACACGAGGTCTACCTTCCGGAGTCTCTTTCTTGAAACTACCAGTTTCCCCAAGTCGACGATGAATATTTGAAAAGGTTCGGCTATCTGGTAAGGCACGATTAGGATATCTTTCCTGATAAATGCGCCTGGCTTCTGTTGCATTACCATCGGCAAGGCCATATACGTAATGCATTTGCGCCATTTCCGCATTCGTATAACTTACCATATTTAGTTTTCCATATAATATAATGATTCCATCTCAAACCTCCTTCAAATTAAAAACTGTTTTTTTTCAGATAAACCGCTTCCTTCTACTCAGTAACAACTCTCATAATATTTCATCAGTTCGGACTTCCATTGTCTAATATAATATAAATTGATTTGATAACCCTGAAAAATCAAAAAGATTGACCAAAAATAACAATTCTATCAAACAAAAAATTGAAATTATAAAGAAATAACATACAACAACAACAACCAAATAAATGAGAATTGAAATATTAATGAAAGCTGGGAAAAAATTGGGGAAATTAAAAATATTATAAACAAAAAATGAAAAAATAAAAATTGAAAGATTCCAAACCAAGTTATGTCACAATGTTTCGATTGTTAGTATCCACAATCGTCTTCGTCTTATTCCTCCGAGATCTGACTATTTATAGGTCATTCGAGTGCTTTCACCTATCCCCTCTTCCCTCTTTCCGCTTCATTGGTTTTGGCGGGAGTTGGTCGTTTTTCGCTTGATTAGAGGTTTCCATATGTAACGTATCTCAATGCTAGCTTGACTGAATGCATTGTTGGACAACATATACGCGGCTTCTTTGAATTTTCTCCTAAACCAGTTGATGATTTCAGCTTGAGCCCACTCAATGTCGTGTAGATGAGTCCAAACATGCTCTGCTATTTCGGATTTGCTGGATTCTTCTCGCTGTGTGTGTTTCTTGTGCCCAGCAATGCGAACTTTCAATGGCATCTTAGTTTCACCGATGTGATTCTCCTCACTCCGCAAGATGAGGGACTGCCAATGGGATCGCCACTTTCACCTGTTATAGCCAATTCATATATGGAGTGGTTTGAAACTTTGGCCATTGAAGAAGCCCAGAAGAAGCCACGAGTCTGGTTGAGATATGTAGACGACACCTCCATAGTATGGAACACATGGGAATGCAGAACTAGAACTGAAGCACACAACAACGTAAGGCCTTCCATCACTTCCACAGTAGAGAAGGAAATCCACAACGAATTGCCTTTCTTAGACGTATTGGTGAAGAGGACCGACACTGAATGGGAAACATTTGTATATCGGAAACCCACTCACACAGGACAGGTTCTGAACCAGAAATCCAACCACCATCAATCGACTAAAAGAGGAATCATCAAGACTCTACTGGACCGTGCTTTCGAGCTCTGCAACACAAAGGAAGGTCTCGAAAAGGAACTAGGCATCATCAAAAATGACTTCAACGTAATGGTTACTCCAAAGTGATGGTAGAACAGGCCTCAGCTAGAAGACAGCAAGAACTCCACAAGGAAGAGCAGCCGCCACAACCAGTACTTGTACATCCCTACATCAGAGGATTATCGGAACAACGTCAAGTGGGCTCCAGCTGAAATCATCCACAAAGAGGAACACTCGTTTAGGAGAAAATTCAAAGAAGTCACGTATATATTGTCCCACAACGTATTTAGTCAAGCTAGCGTAGAGATACGTAACATATGGATACCTCTAATCAACTGAAAAACGACCATCTCCCGCCAAACGGTCATCTCCCGCCAAAACCAATGAAGCGGAAAGAGGGAAGGGGGGATAGTTGAAAGCACTCAAATGACCTATAAATATTCAGATCTCAGAGGAATAAGTCCAGTAATCACCCGAAGACGATTGTGGATACTAACAATCGAAACGTTGCGACATAACTTGGTTTGAAATCTTTTAATTTTTATTTTTTTTATTTTTTTTCAATAATATGTTTGATTTTTTCAATTTTTCATCAGCTTTTATTATTATTTCAATTTTTATTTGTTTGGTTGTTGTTGTATATTATTTCTTTGTAATTTCAGTTTTTTGTTTGATAAAATTGTTATTTTTTGGTTAATCTTTTTGATTTTTCAGGGTTATCAGATCAATTTATATTATATCAGACAATGGAAGTCAGAACTGATGAAATACACCACGAAACATTGTCAACCACCTTCAAACAACTCTCATAATGTACATAAGAGATCGCCTATAACTTTCAGTCCTTTCAGAACTGGAGAAACTCATCACATCACGAACTTTAGAGAAGAGCAGGTACATATCGCTGACAAGCAGCACGCATCAGAGTGTGTCCTGCCGGTACCTTTAATTCCGATGCTGATATATCAGAAGACAAAAGACCCATAATCTACCACGCGGATATCCGTAGGTGCACACAAGCGGCCCAATTAATTATCTATAGTAACGCTATTCATAATCTGAGTAACCAATACCATCACAGCCGTATTCATGATTGATAATTACGTGTATATGCGGCTAGTTATTGCGTTAAGCTGGCCAGAGTGGCCAGCCACCTTCACGGAAGGGCTTATGTGCATGCATTCTGATTCCGAACGGGTAGGTGGACAGAACGTTTGTTTTTGTTGTACGAGATTTGCATCCAAGGAATTTCCACTGGGATAGAATCAAAGGGGATAGTTACTGATCAGTTCAATCATCAATTTTAGTTATAGAACACAAGCGCATATAACATTCTTTGAAGGTAATATGTTAACCATTAGAGATGAATGATTCTCATAGTCGTGAGGTAGAGAGTGAGTTTGAGCCCAATGCTAGTTGTGTACGTGAAAATCATGGAGCTAAACGAACGTCTGCTATCGATACACTATGCAGTGCAAAAACTTGCTTTTTTAAGTATGATGAAAGCGAAAATAATCACGACAACGAATATTGGTAGTTGGATTAAACTGAGCGAGCAGAAATGTTTGTAACAGCATATTGCTCAATCTGTGTTCCATTTCTGCAACTAAACTTTCTAGATGACCTTGAAAACTGACGGACCGAAATAAATGGATACAGACAACCAGTTTGCTGAACACGGATCATCAGCTCCATATAAGAAACCTGATCTAGTTGTGGACATACGAAAACATTCCGTATGGACCAGATTCGGAAGTGGAGTAAGATTCATGTAGAGTATTTACCCGGTATTGGACCGCTAGAGAGGAGAACTGAAGTGCTCCTTGAAAAAAGCTGAAATCGGTTCATATCAATAACAGAGATGCCCATTATACCCCGTCTATTCAGAGGATAACAGAAAGAAAAATTGCTCTTCTTTGGAGACCTATTCGAAAAGCAATGACCGAAGTCATCATCATCAACAGTTCGCAATTACTTTGAATATCTAGCATTGGTGTCGAGTCTAACGATAAATAGAACCAGAGAGGTTCTATCTGATCAGCTCATTCATCAATTCAAGTTATAGAACGCAAGCTCACATTACATTCTTTGGAGGTCATTTGTTAAATATTAGATATGAATGATTCTCATAGTTGTGAGGTAGAGAGTGGGTTTGAGCCTCATGCTGGTTGTGTACGTAAAAATCATGGAAAAGTGATAACGTTGAACCGAGGTGATGGGTAGGATGCCAAAATCACTTGTGCAGCTTTCATTAATACTATTCACGACTGGATTTTTTTCTAAAAAACGCCGTACAAAAAAAATTGTAATATTCAAGTTGGTAGGTCAAGGAACGATAAACGTCAAATCTCTGATTGTGGTGCTGACCTCAAATTTTATGGTTTATAATTCATACGACATAACAATAAAGATGATATTTTGAATGTGAAGAAATATTCAACGAGAGCCTATGAAAATGAAAATTTTTCACTTCCAAACACTTTCGAAAAAATGTTCTGAAACGAATTTTTGTAGTATAAAATATAAAAGATTTCGAGGCAAAACACTTGTCTCATCACAAAATGAATATTTTGAAATGGAATCCCAAAATAACTCTCTCTCTTCAAACGTACCTACAAAGTACAGGGTGAGTCAACAAGATTCTCTCGGTGCATTGCTATCTGAGGAAACAATTTTTCGAACCGATCAATTTTTTTTCGCAGTCATATATATCAATAAACACTATCATTTAATAATTATTTTCTCGCATACTAGGTGATTCACCGAGCAAGGCCAACCAAAGTTATATTTTTTTCAATGGAACACCCAGTATATGAATACGTCATTCCTTCCCATATTTTTTAGCTCTCTAGCGAGCTAAAAAATTTCCATTGCAGCATTGCCAAGTTATCCCAGAAAACCCTATTTTGCAGACAATAACTTTTTAATTCACCACCCGCATGTCTACAGCAATTGAGTGGATTTTTTTTAGCAATAAATAGTCAACATCACTATGATACTTTCTAAATCTCAACTCTTGGAAATAATATATAGGGTGCTCGGTAAAACCGACATAAAAATACATAATTGAACTTTTTCAAATGGAACACCCTGTATTTTTTCATTCGTTTCACAAAATTTTCAAGCAGAGGTATACTGAACAAAAAACTGATATTCTACAAATTATGCCAAGTTTTATTATTAATTATTTTAACCACAAAAGATGTATTTTCTTACGTTCACTTACTTGAATTTGTTTTATGAATATTCAAACTAAACGTATTTTTCATACCATCTAGTGATAGTTATCAGTGGTTTCAACGGTGAGAAATGCGTAAAAAAGCTAAAGAATAGTTAAACTGCTTTTTTCTTTAAAAACCTAGTTACCCTTCACTGACATCAAGAAATGAATCTCGGAATTTCTCAATAACGCCATGTATTGAAGTTTCTTACGCGTGCAGTTTAAAATATTTTCATTATGAATTGTGTATTGGATGATATGGTGCAAATGGTCTATGCTTTGAGGGAAAGTGACGGAACTGCATCCTTGCGTTTAGGATTTACAAAGAGAAGTTCCTCGAAAGAAGACAACCAGATGGAAGGGCATATCAGCCCTTCCATCTATAATAAAACACTGTTTTATTATCTCTCTGTGTGGTCTGCAGTCACATAGCTGCGCGGCATTAGCTGGGTCAGTTGTTGTTTTTCCATTGGGTATCTGCCACACGTACCTACAAAGTCGTATGTCTGCATGAGAGAAAAGGGGCCACCCTTTAGCATGTCATAATGCTTCTCTCCGGAATATTAATCATAATTTCGACTCCCACCCCGAAGTATGCTTGTGGAGTTATTTCCTGGGTCTGTCTGCAGGTGGCGCGGTGTACATCTGACTGAATCAACTGCAGAGGGATTCTATGACTGTCTGGAATTATATTTGTTTCGTCGTGATACTCAGATGGTTCACACTGTTCTGAAGAGACCATGACGGGTACTGATGATGTGGCAATCGCCCCGAAACCGGTCTATCGATTGGTCGGATCGACCAAACGAAATTAATTACTGCTTTTCATAGTGTCAAATTACTTGTAACGAATCTTCCAAGTCGAAGACGTTGCGCAGGTGCCTGATGGTTTTACTTCAACTCTCTGCGCGGCATCAGCTATGTTAGTTGTTGTTTTTCCGTTGGGTATCTGCCACACGTACCTACAAAGTCGTAGGTCTGCATGAGAGGAAAGGGGCAATCTTCAGTATGTCATAATGCATGCACCTCTCCGGAATATTATTAATTATTCCGATTCCCACCATGGAGGATACTTGTGAAGTTATTTCCTGGATCTGTCTGCAGATGGCGCAGTGGACATCCCACTGAATCAACTGCAGAGAGATTCAATGACTAGCTGGAATTATATTTATTTGGTCTAAGAGCAGCTCACACCAGAAACGATGGAACTTATCAGAATAAGAAGACGCCTGAAAAGACAATACCAAAGGATACGCGCACCTATGGACAGAAGATGCATGCAAAGAGCCAACAGGATACTAAAAGAAGAACTGAGAGCTATCCGAGAAAGACAATGGACCACTCGTCTGGAAGAACTGAACACTGAAGACCAGTCTGCATGGAGAATGCAGAAAGTACTCAGGAATGGACCTCGACAGTCATATCCGCCAATACACGGCTAGCTACACTCACCAGGAGAAGGCGGACGCATTCGTGGACAACTTCGAAAGGCAGTGCAAAGAGAATGACGTCCCGTTCACGGTCGAGATAGACGAAATAGAGAGACAGGTGGAAAGAACGGTACGAAGGCTAAGACAACGAACGGACAACGCGCAACCCCTGGCCCCGACATCTCCCGAGGAAGTGACAGACATCCTAAGACGTCTATCCACTCGGAAAGCACCAGGCCCGGACCGAATAACAAACCGGGCACTGAAAGTCCTACCGCACAAGAGTATAGCAACCATCACCAACAACCAAAACCACCTGTTCCCAGACAATCACAGGCCAATTAGCTCACTTCCTTCCATAAGCAAAGTGGCGGAGCGTGTCATCTTGAAGAGACTCGAAGACCAAACCAGAGAGCTAGGAATCCTCCCGGATGAGCAATTCGGGTTTAGATCAGAAAACTCGACAGAGCTACAAGTCCTGAGGGTAGTAGACTTCGTGACCGAAGGCTTCAACCTCGGCAAAATATATAACACCGGAGCTATCTTCTTAGACGTCTCCAAGGCGTTCGATAGAGTTTGGTATGACGGACTACTGGCCGAAATGATCGATTTTGGATATTCAAAACCAATGGTAAAATTAATTCAGTTTTTTCTAGCTGACAGGCGATGCCGTTGCAGAGTAGGAGACGAACTATCAACAATTCGACTACTGGAAGGAGGGGTCCCGCAAGGAGCAGTCCTTTCGCCACACCTCTTCTCCGTATACACAGCGGACGTGCCCAAGCCAGATAACAACTTCAACAATTTGGCGTTCTACGCGGACGACACGGACCTGCTGACGAGATCCACGAGCCAAGCGCATGTCACGAGGTACTTGCAGCAACAGGCAGACAGAATAGAGGAGTGGGCCAACCTGTGGAAGATCAGTATAAACCCTGACAAGAGTCAGGCGATACTGTTCACTCGCAGCTTTGTACAACCGGAAGGCAACGTCACCTTCAACGGACAAGAGATTCCGTAGACCAACAAAGCGACATACCTGGGGGTCATCTCAGACAGGAAATCAACATTTCAGTCTCACATACAACTAGACACGCCAGACAACGCCTGACACCTATCATAGGACACAGAAGCAGCATGGGGTTGAAAATAAAGTTGCTGATGATTAAGACCGTTCTCATGCCCATGAATACTGTATGCCTGGGGCCAGTGCCCCAGGAAGAAGGAAGAAGATATAGTCGTTTATGAACGCAAGCGTAGGGGCCGCCATAAACACATCGTACTATATCCCCAACAGATTTATATACACAGACTTAGACCTGGACACGCAATATGTGGACGTGTATATGAGAGAACACGCAGAAAGCGTGTTCGATAGAATCAGATCGCACAACAACCCAGCGCTACGCGATCTACACGGTGCGTTGAACATGGATGACCCCAGATTCGAGAAAGGGATAAAGACCCGAGGCCAACACAACCCATCCCACGAGTCGCCGTCAGGCGGCTCAGCATAGCAATTCCGCGATTCACTCCTCCTCAGATTCACTGAGGAACGTTCGACGCTAATAACAATAGCCTAACAATTCAGTTAGGAATATTCAAGACAAAACATTTAACCGATCGCGAAAGAATAGCACCTGAAGGCTGACTTTCGACCAAAAGAGGTCAGAGGTCAATCTTGCCCATCAGTAAGTTGAGGACCGCTCGGAGAGCGAGGGTGGATGGATTGGGGTATTGGGTTCTCCTCGATAACTAGCTGGGGGGAAGCTTCTACTTCAGGGCAGTCAACCTGGGAAGGGGCATGGGAGGGGGTTTGGTCGTGATACTCAGATGGTTAACACCACGGAGTATGCTTGTGGAGTTATTTCCTGGGTCTGTCTGGAGGTGGCGCAGTGGACTTCCCACTGAATCGACTACAGAGACATTTTACGACTAGCTGGAATTATATTTGTTTGGCCATGATACACAGACGGTTCACACGGTACTGATAATTGAGCAATCACCCCGAAACCGGTTGGTCGGATCGACGAAATCAATTTCTGCTTTTCATAGTGGGAATTAACTTGCGACGAATCTTTCAAGTCGAAGACGTTGCACAGGTTCCTGATGGTTTAACTTCATCTCTCTGCGCAGCATTAGCTAGGTTAGTTGTTGTTTTTCCGTTGGTTATCTGCCACACGTACCTACAAAGTCGTAGGTCTGTATGAGAGGAAAGGGGACCTTTAGCATGTCATATACATCTTTTCATAAACTACAACTCACGATTCAATCTCTAAAAACTTCATTTGAAAAATATATCACATGTTTCGCTAACACTGTAGCTTCTTCAACAGTGATTCAGATACTGTTGAAGTTGAAGTGACATACTTTTCAAATAAAGTTTGTGGCATCAACTGTACAATAGATAATCAAGTCGATACAAAATCCTCAATAACAAAACAATTGATATATTTTTCATATTATTTCTCAAAAACAGTTTCGAAATTGTCATCCTGCATAGTTTTTTTTGGGAATTCGAAAATAATATACAAAATTGAGCCAACAGAAAGTTCATTACCTCAATGTTTCGGGAAAAGAAAATTGCCTGCCTGAGACTAATATAGTTTTAATTGAATTTTTGTTCGAGCAACTGCTTGGCTCTTGGCATTTAATTAATGCTAAGATAAATATCTTATGTCCTGCTAAGAAATTCAGAGGAGGGAAAACAAAACAAGTGAGTAAACTGCGAAACGAGCCGTTTTATGGTTTAATCTCACCACTAATATAACCAACTTTCACCATAAATCGTAAACACACGTGTCCTCCTGAGATTGCACGTGAGTTAGTTTAATTTCTCCGATAGCTTTTGGGTGAAAACAGCATTCTTGTTAAACTTGCCCGTGATCAACGATAGTAATGATCAAGTTGATACGAAAACATAAGGATTTTCACTGAAAATTACTTGAAATAGGGAAACTCCCATCATGTCGAGAAGATTTCCTTGTTATTTCAGTAGTGCGATTGTGTATATATACAGGGTGCAAAAAATTTAACCCCTTCTGTAATTCTGGAAAAGTGTTTCTCCTATATGTTTGGGAGTTTTGAAGATTGTGAAAATTTTTCTCCAGAGAAAATCCAGATCAGATTCGAAGTTAATAAGTCTTCAGGTAAAACACACTTTCATTGTCTTTGATCCTAATATCATTACGTACAAACAGCTACCCCGTACATAGACGTTTGTTATTCAGAATGAATTAATCACTATACCTGCATCAAGTGTTTTATGGTATGAAACAAACTGAGGGGAACATAATAGAAATCAAAGGACCACTATCTTGTCCTTATCTATTAGGAATCCTAACTTTTTATTAATTTCTTGTAGTTCTTTCTTCTGTTATTTTTTCTTTGATCCGAACATTTTCTTGCAGGGTAGTCTCAAGGCTTCGAACTCCTACATGACAATAGTCTGCAACTATGGAAGACTGGATTGGCAAATATTACGTTGGGTTGAGTGAGTGAGTCTATGGGTCTATTCGACCCTCCACCGGAACCCGAAAATGTTTATTGTGACTCACATCTATTCACACTTGACCAAATAAACTCAGCTTCTCAACGAAGCCGATTATTTTGCATGGTGAGTGGTCTTTCAGTTCAGATGGTGAGAGAACGGCTCTGCCGAACTTCAAAAACCTGATTTGGTACCCAGAGGGGCAGGAACAAAGTATGTGATCTGCTATTCCATCATGTTACAAACAGAGGCGACAGACATTGTCTTCCGACAGTCCGAGTCTCTGCATATGATGATTCGAATGACAGTGACCTGTTGGAAGGTCTGTTAGACATCGTAGTTCATCCCTATTGTAGTCCAACAGCTGTTCGGTATCAAACTTCGAACGGTGGATAAACGCCTTCTGGTGAGCCAATCCTAGAAGATTCTGCCAGAAGTCCATAAATCTTCTTATCATCCAGGTGTTCAATATTTTTTTTGACAAAGCCCAAAGCGATGCCACTGACAGGTTCTGGTACGATGAAGCTGCTTGCAGCACTCTCCTCTACAAGGGAGTCAGCAGCTTCATTGCCCTCCAGGATAGTATCGCCAGGAATCAAGACCAGAGAAAATCTGTTGTATCTTTCTATTGAGGAGAGTTATTTTCGGCAATTTACTACCAATTTAGACGTTGCTCGGTGAGAGCCATCAGTTTCCAACGCCGCTTGACTGTCCGAGAATATTTTTATCGACTTGTGTATGAGGTTGGATTCTTCCAATCTCTCCGCACACAATTCAGTAGCTTGAATTTTCCTTTGAAATACAGTTGCATAGGTTAATAGGCAGATTGATATCTCTGTCCTGAGTATGCGACTGAAAACACCTGCACCGGATCTGGAAGGTGTTTTTCATCCTTCCGTAAACTAACACCTATCTGCCCTCAATATTTCCTTTTCACGGAGGATCCAGTCCTCTTTACTCGAAAACAGTACTTCATAAGGCACTTTGTAGTTGACGGTTGGAGGCATGAAGTCAGAGGTCTTTTCCAGAATGCTGTGATTTCCAGTGTCAACCAACAGTCTGTTGCACTCTGCATTAAATTCATTTGTGCAATTAGAAATGTGCACAAGTCTATATGCAGTCCATTTAGCCTCTCTCTTCAAAAAAATGTGGAGGGGAGGTTGATCTAGAAGAATATCCATGCCCGCTGACGGTCCGCTGATGGACCACTGATTGAAAGACAAGCTCGTCTCTGTAAGCCAGACAGCTTCGCCTGGGCCGTTTTCTGTAAAATTATACTATAAGTAATCATTGGTCTGACAGTCATCACATAAATCCAACGGATTTGTTGAGGACCTAAACCCCAAGTTTCATCATAAATTCTTTGACATGTCCATATGGACAGTCTGGCTTTGTGTAACGCTTTTTTCAAGTGAGCGTTCCAGGTGAGTTTTTTATCAAGGATGTTTTACCTCCATTTCGGATAGAATGACCTCAATATTGAGGAAAGATGGTGTTAGATCGTCCAATGTTTTCCTCCTGGTGAAGGAGATTATCACAATTTCGCTGGGGTTGACAGTCATCTGCTCCCTCAGTAACCAACTGTGAACAACGCCCATCGTGCTTTGGAAGATATAACAAACTACCCATCCCTCGTGGACTTTTCCGAAATGGTCATATGCATTAGCTTGCAGATCAACTTTTCTTCCGTCAAGAGCAACAAGCAGAGTATCCATCAGAAGCGACTACAGAAGGGGAGATAGTACCCCACCTTGAGGGCAGCCTCTGGTAACCCTGAGCCTAATGAATTGAAAAGGTTCTGAGTCACGAAATATTGCTTGTTGTTAACCCTAGTAAAGCAAACTTTCTTTAAAAAAATGTTATTTCGAAAATCTCCCAGCAGTAATACTTATGAAGCTGTTTTGGATTGATCATAATTTTTGATTGGTCTTTCCCAAGATTTACTCTATTGATTATTTTTGTGACATTCTGTACGTTTCTTGACTGACATGGTTATTGTCTTTGCTTATGTAGTCCGAGGTGTTTAAGATCAGTATTGCGTTTCCTGTGTCGGCAGGTAGAAAAATGGTATTTTCGTCAGCATTACGAGCTTCAGTTTCAGTTGATACGTAAAGAAGAGTACTTCGACCACGCAACTGAAGATGACTGCCGCAGTTGCAGCTAAAACGTTCGGAGATTGTCACCAAAGAAAACCCTGACAAATCCCGGAAACCAACCAAAATACTGATGCCAGCCGTCAAAGCCTACATTCCTATGTAAATATAAATAAAACAAATATAAATTCAAGACAAAAGTTTCATCGTCCGTAATATGATAATGAAAATCAATCAGCAGTTTGCAGACTTGAATGTGATTCAATTGAAAGTCGTGAGAGTTGTTGAATTATCATTTAATTTTCAAATTTTTTCTCGATATGTTCTATTGGATGATTTCATTCAAATGTTCCTCATGTCATCGTTTGTTCCAGACAGTGTTCCTATTATTTGTAATTCAAAACATAAACTTTTTTAATTTTTGTTCTTTCGCAGATGGATTTACAAAAATTGATTGCAAGTTCGGTCGTGAAGAGGAAGCGAATTATCAAAGTAGCAGATTTGCCTGTGGAGATGCCGCAGAGAATATTCACAGCCAAAATCGTGAAAGGTGAATTTGGTGAGGTGCTTGTTGGATTTGGGTGAGAAAGTATCATTTTTGCCACACCGAGTGACGGAGGAGTATCGCCCCCAAGAATTTTCGTTAGGAAAATACGCTGTTGTGTTCAAAGTGTTGACAGACATCGAGAAACTGAATCGTGTTGTTTCATTTGGAATTATATGGAATTAGGGTTATTATTGTTTCCCAGTTTTTCTCCGTTTAATATGCAAAGAGTTTGTGGTTGTATACAATATTTTTTGTTCGGCTCGAAAATTCTCATTAATTGATATGATCCGCATAAAGTGGTGTCTTCATACAATATGTTTCCTTCGTTTTGTACTTGCAGAATATGTGTTTTGAATTCCTTGTATTGAATGGCAAAAACGCAATTAAAGAAAGATCCCTTGTTTTCAGTGAAGTTTTTTTCATTTATGTCTGCATGTCATAAATCCACCCTTTCATATCAAATCATGAAACCAATTTCTACGGATCTTTTTTCATTTTTATTTCCGAATGAGATCTGATACCTTTCTATAGTTGATTGAATATATCACATAGTCGTCATGAAAAATAATTTTCACATGAACTCAACAAGAAATAACAAAGTATTACTTCCAGATCACTTGCTGATATATTTTTTGTATGACTTGTATACAGGCGAATCCAATTTTTTATATTGACCTACGGCTCTGTTCGATTCATGAAAAGATCAATGATCATAAAATACGAATGTTCTATATAGCACCCTAGTTTAAACACAATGATATCATGCGCTTTATGAATGTTCACCACTGTAGTATTTATGGTATCCACAATTGGAAAATCCAATTAACGTCGACAATATTCGATGTCGGATTGACTATTTACGTGAACATGAACTTTCGTGTTAAGTATGTCATCGGCAGATCTACAGGGCTATAAGAAATAATCGAAATGACTTGCTAATTAGTAGATGTATTTCAGATTATTGGATCGTCAACGAATCGATTGTTATCAAATTGATTTCTGAAAGCCTAATATACTCTCAAAACAATACAGAAAACTTCTTCTTTGATATTTCAAAGTAAAAAAATTGAAAACAATCAAAAAAACCAATAGATTGTTAGTTGGTTGGTATATTGCATTAGCGAGGCTAATCAATCGTATGCCCTTCAGTAGTTAGTGAAAACACAAATCAAAATGTATTTTTATTATTACACGCTTTATATTAGCTTCACCTGTAGGTAGGTATGTTTCTTTGTTTATAACTCTTAAGCTCAGGATCTGTATTTGACATAATTATCGACTTCATTGCTTGATCTATTCGCGGGCAGATGGCGCCGCACATAACCTCTTTGATATATCGACATTATTGCTTGATCTATTCGCGGGCAGATAGAGCTGCACGTAACCTCCTTGATATAATTCGAACTCACTTTACATATATTTCCTTATTTAAAAAAAGTATTTTTTGCGCGCCTGCTGCCTTGGGCTTGGAAGCTGATTTTGATCAGGCTCCCTCTTCGGAATCAAAAAATATCAATATAAACAATATACGGCTGATTGATACCAAAGTTTGGATAAAATGAATATTGTTTAAAAAGACTGAAAAACACGCTTCTATAGCATACGAAACTAATAAATGAAAAATAAATATAGTTTGTAAATCTGAAAAACACGTTTTTAAAGAACATCGAACTGAAAAGTTGAAAATTTTTTTTAATGAGCTTAAAACAATAACGAGCGGCCGCTTTTTGCCATATTTTTTGTATATCAAGCGCTCGTCGCTTTTTTACCAATAATACTAGTATTTTTCGTTTGTTATTGTTTCAAGCTTATTTTAAACAAAAATATTTGTAACTTTTTAGTTCGATGTTCTTTTAAAGCGTGTTTTTAGTTTTTTAAACTACATCTATTATTTAGCCTAATCACTAACAGAGATCTATCTATAGTTTTTCTATCGAGTAGATGATTTTTCTTGAAACATTTTTCCAATTGGAGAACCCCACAGTTTATGAATAAAAGTTTTGAGCATATGATCTAAAAAATTCACCATATTTTCAACTCTTCGCCATTCACATCGTAGTTTACTGTTTACTTTCTGAACATTTCCTTTGGAAGACCTCCAAATGTTTTTTGAATCAAAATAGAGACGTAAAACGACAAAACCCCTATTTCAAAAAAATTAACATCTTCTTAAATCACATCCCTTTCAATTCTAATATATTATATTTCGAAAAGTGAAGATAATCATCGTCAAAAGTTGAAATATCAATAATTTATAACATTTTTTTTGCAAATCGAACTCCATTGCCTGATATCGCATATAATAATAATAATAATTTCCATTTACCAGAACAGAATCATTCGAAATTATGAAAAATTAAATATATCAAACTTTTGTGGTGATTATTTCCTTCAAACTGATGTAATGATGTGAAAATTGAAGGCTGAGCCACCAAAACAAAGGTTTATTGCTATAATACGCTATTTCCCAACAACGAATAAATTGACAGTCATAGATTTGACATCTGTGTGTCATTATTTTCGAATCATACGTGAGTCCCATGGCCAAGTTGAGCATTCATTTAATCGTTCTTCTGATCGCTGCCCCTATTTTAATCAAATTAAACAAATGGAATCAATCATATTTTCGAATAGTTGCGACGAACAATTGAAACTGTGCATGATTGCCAATACAAAAATGCACAACAGATTCGATTTGAGAATACCGTGACAACTTTAATTGAAACTCTTTCTTGAATACCATCAATTTAAGTATAATATCCAGAAACCTCTAAACCATAATTGAAACTTATTACTATTAATCATTTCTTGGAAATCATAGATCGGTCTACCAATTCTGTTCAACGCCTGTATTGAAATTACTGTAAGTCTATAGGACACAAAACTGGTATAACCACATGACTTTTGTGAATGTTGAATAAGATAATTTTGTATCACAATGAATCTTATGATTCAATATCGAATATTGGTGTTTTACCTCTGTTGGTCCGACGATCAATGGCACAGTTCGATGATACTGATGGAAATGTAGAATTACAGTGATATTTCTAAAAATATATGGCTGAATAAATTCGAGAATTCCTCTAGATATCAATGGGACTTTTGTAGCAGTGACTATAGTAGGAGATGATATCACACTGGCAACAAATGATGATTTTGCTGGTAGACCTTCAACTTATCACACATATTTATATCGTTCCTTACAACTATACACAGTCTTGTAGAGTACTTCAGTTCATTAGAGTGCTATATGCATCATTTACTATTTTAGACTAATTTTACCAACTGGTATATTGATTCAAAGTTCTACTCCACGATTGAATAACTCATAACTAAACCATTCATTTGTTTATTGTTCAGTAACTGTATGTTCTTACTTCAAACAGGTCAATTGGGAAACTTTTTTCAGTGGGATATTTTTCTGTTGGTTATCCTGGGAAACCACATATATTACGTAATTTTATCATGAAGTGAAAATAACTTTTACAAAATAATTGGAAACCCAAAATTGAATGCATTTGTAAAAACGTGGCATGTGTCTACATCTATCAGTGAGAAGCAAAACTATATGCGAAAAGAATTATTGTTTGCCTTCTCTTCTATATACTTGTATGAAGATTTCTCTTCTATATGCTTCATTGAAACTGATTCAATTTTTGTAGCTGTTTGAGCTTTTGACATTAGTCGATAGATAGGGCAGCGCCAAAAAATCTTAAAATATATATTATTTTGAAGACCTTCATTACAGTAATCAAGTGAAATAATAATTTTCGCTTCTATTAAAGACAGGGACTGAAAATAAGTTTTTATCAACAAAAATACAAGGTTCTTCCCAAACTAAAATATATTCGGTTAGTATTTTCATATCTTATCGATAAAACATATTGAAATATTCAATAATGCAAATTTGAAAACTAGACCCGTTCTGCAATATTCCAACACAAATTTCGAATTGTTCGCTCCGCCAATTTTTATTTTTCA
This sequence comes from Leptinotarsa decemlineata, assembly GCF_025532065.1. NCBI lineage: Eukaryota > Metazoa > Arthropoda > Insecta > Coleoptera > Chrysomelidae > Leptinotarsa > Leptinotarsa decemlineata. Next base: position 30,198,485 of record NW_027412688.1, read on the forward strand.
TTTCAAATATATCGAACAATAATGTTTTTAACGCATAACCTTGATTCAGATCAATTGAACAATAATTGGGTTACAATTTTTCTATGTTTTTAACATTCCAATAAAATTGACTTTAATTGACATCGTTCACAAGAAATCAGATTATTTCTTGAAAAAATATAATATATGGAAGTTGAACATTTTCGGAAAACTTATGGCTAATCGACTTGTGACTAATAATTACCACCTTAAAAAAAATTATTCACAAATCTCAATTTGCTTGAGGTACGGCACGCTTAATAATATCGAAACCGTTTAAAAAGCTCTCCAATTACCGCATCATGTGAACATTTTTAAACATTGAAATGAGCCTACTGAACTATCCTTGAAAGATTTACATACATATCCATCTCTATATAAAGGAATGTGGAATTCTTCCAATGAAAGGAAAAGAAGCAATTCATTTAAGAAATGAAGTCTTTACAAAGATATATAGATCATGTGAAGAAGTAAATTTCAATCATATACTGGAAAAAAGCCTTCTCGGATTAGCTTTTTTCATATAAACATTGAATTACACGAAACAAATACTTACATATGAATGCTGAATTATACGTTTCTATTCCAAACATTCGTATTGAATCGAATCAGATAGCATTCACAGAATTCCTACACAATAAAATAAATAAAATGAGTAATATTCTACTAACATGGAACACTGTCAGCCTCACTGGTAGACATCCGATGTTTTGCTGAAAAATACTTGCCTCATCGGCCCTTCAGTACCAAATATGGATAATATTATAAGAAAAAAAACTCAATTCGTTCATGAAATTATGACTTTCTGTTACGAATGAGTTTACTGAGGTAGCGTTTTCAAAAAAGCTCCCCAACCTCTCAACTTATTAGGTTAGGTGCGAAGTGAGCGCGGGTCTATTTGGCTCTCCACCGCAACCCACAAGTGTTTATTGTGGCTCACACCTATTCACACTCGACCAAATAAACCCAGCTTCGTAACGAAGCCGATGAGTTTGTATGGTGAGTGATCTTTCAGGTCAGATGGTTAGAGTACGGCTCTGCCATCCAGTTGTTCAATTCTTGATTGGCCAAGCTTAAAGCGATGCCAATGACAGGTTCTGGACCGATGAAGTTGGTTGCAGCACCCTCCTTTGCGAGGGAGTCAGTAGCCTCATTATCCTCCATGCCAGTATGGCCAGGAATCTAGACCAGAGACAATCTGATGAGTCTTGAGGACTCTAAGAGTCAAATATTTTACATTGTAACTTAAACATCAGGCTCATGAAGTCAAAGTTTGGACTTCACAATTTGAAAAGTCCACTCAACAAGTCGAAGTATTGGGACTGAAAACTAAATTTCGATTTTGAAGTCAAAATTTCTACTTTTGATTTCTGAATTATACAAGAAACTTAAAAAAATGATGTGGCCTTTCTATGCTTCTGTAAAAAAAACTTTTACATGATAAGGAAGTGAAAAATGGAAAAATCGAAAGGACTCCAAATTTGAGTTATGGTTTTCGATAGTTTCATTCAGAAATATATTTTTTCCAACAGAAATTACATGAACTTTCAATGTTTTCCAGGTTTATCATTCAAATCCAAAATTAATTGATCCAAAATCATTGATAAATGGAAATTATAATTGATTTATGCAGTGCATGTTTTATATCTATTTTGTTTTTTCAGTTCCCCTTATGTGACACAGTGAATAGCCTGAATATGTTTGAATGGAAAATTTCAATAATCTTTCATTCATCATACTCATGAATGAATATTGAGAATTGATGCAAGGTGAAAATCTCGTACATGAGAAGTGGGTAATTTAACTTTGAAAGGTTGGAGATTCGAGTAGGTACAATGTAACAAAACAATGAGCGATGGAGTTTCATCTCTTTCATACACTATACTGTTTTTTTTTAACGAAATACCAGCTCCACAGAAAAATCCTTAGGGCGCTTCAAGAGCGGTACCTGTGGGAGAGTGGCAATTCACATTTTATATGAATCGCTGAAGATTAGTTCAATTTGAAAAAACGTTAATTCCACATAAACGCAGTTCTCAAACTGAAAGAGTTCTCAAACAGTGAATTTGGAGTATACTGAGTTGAACCTCAAAACGATGAGCAGCTACAGTTCGTTGCGTATTCCTGATATATACCGCTCACAGTGGAATCAAACGTGCCAAGTCACTTGAACACTTCCCGTGAAAGTGAAATATGTTTTATTCAATTCCATAACAGATGTTTGGAGTACAAACTGAATAGAAGAAAATGTTTTCTGAATGAATCAATGTTCATATGAAAGTAGTTGTTTAGAGAACGCTTTTTCTTTTTCTACACATTCTCGTGGAGGGTTTATTTTTAAATAAATTGCTTTCCTCCTTCCTTTGGTAGTTTTGTACATTTTTTTTGTATGACAATGGGGAAGTTTCAGCAAACTATTCCCAAATATATATAATGTACAATGATCTCAAGGAATGAATAGGTAGAGTATACTTTTTTTATTCCAGTCTTCATTTCTCAATGTCCAATGGATCGGCCTTGTTTTAATTTTGATACACAATGACTTAATTATGCAATAAATGAGGAATATGTAAACACAAACAGGGTATGAATACTCAATGAATGGCCGTAGCCAGGAAATTAGATTTCGTCTGCAAAACCTGGCGTCTTGATGAAGTTTGTCACACTTCAACTCAGACAAAACATTGTGAGTGGAGCAGTACCTCCTGCTAGATGTTGTTAATTGATATAATGAGAGTCAAAATAGTGTTGAAAATTGAATTCATTTTGTTTTTGTGTGCACACGGATGGGAACCATATCTGGATAAATATGATCGAATGCAGGAGGTAAAAAAGCTGTAAGTAGAAATATCTATTATGACTTCATCGAGAATTGGACTGTGGAGCATAATTTGAATCTATTTGTTTCTGGCAAAAATAATATTTTGAATTCGTTTTTTACAATCATCAAATTCGTCTTACTTTGAACTTTCATCTTCATTAATCGAATGGATGGAAATTTATGAATTCTTTTCGATCATGCTTTCGATACCGTGGAGTATAAAAAACTTCTCAATGTATCAGAAGGCTACAGCTGCAGAGGAATAACATCAGAATTACTGAAATCCTATTTATTAGGCAGCAAGTGAGCCAAGATTAACTGAATGTAGTATACCGCTAAGGACTGTGCTCGGACCTAATAGTTCTACAATGTACAGGAATGAACTACTAGAAAACGAAACACAAGGTTACATCGCTTCTTCCTTTGCGGACGACACAACTATTCAGTATACTCAAAACACATGGGAAGGAGTCAAAACCATAGCAGAAAATGACCTTGGGAATTTAAGGAAATTGTTTGATGATATGAGCCTCACCATAAATTTCAAAAAACACAATATATTCATTCTTCAGCTGTAACATCAAAAATAAACCAAATTTTCATTGTCTCAATGTGAACTCAAATGGAAACACCTTAAAAATATAAGGAGCGAAACATGTTCATTAATTGCTACACAAACAAGCTCCACCATATCCGCAAGTTCAAACCATCCACCATCACACAAAATGGCTGCCTATAACGCATTCATATATAGAATGTTAAGGATACTACTCAGCAATGAAGCCCGAAACAAAGAACGGAAAATCATATACCAAATAGCGAACGAAAACGGATACACCCAAAATACAATAGATAAACTAGAAAACAGAATCAAACAAAAAATACAGAACAAGGATCATGCCACCCCAACAGACAAAACAACACAACGATGGACAGCAATTGGGTACATAGGACACCAAACCAAAAAACTAACAAACATCTTCAAACCACTGAACATCAACATCACATACAAGCCGAACACGAAGATAACACAAAAAATAAACAACTATGAAAAAGAAGAAGACAAAGACCAAAACGGGATATACAGTATACAATGCTCGGACTGCAACAAATTCTACATCGGCCAAACCAAGAAAAAACTGATCCAAAGGTACAATGAGCACAAAAAGGCATACATAAATCCAACAGTATATAAATCAAACCTTGCAACACACGCCATACAAAACGAACATAATTTCCACCCACCAGAGAACATAAAACTCATACAACAAGTCAACAAGGGAAACCGCATGGACATTTGGGAAAACTTGAACATCCATAAATTTGACAGTCATAAATCACTTATCGAGGAACAAGTACAAATCAAAACACAACAAGACCTCACATTCAATATATTAAACAAAACCATACACATTCCTAGTGAAGATCTAACACAAAGGAGAGTACCTGATGCAGAACAAATACAGGCAAATTTACCTAAAGTACCTGAAATACCTGAGTTAAGACAGGATGACCAGTTTAGTTTGAAGGGTGCCTAGAAGATGACAGTACTACCCGGATGTCACGCAAGTAGCTATAGCTGCCTCCGTGGTGATTTTGATAGTTTTCTTGTAAACACAAGATCTACCAAGTGAAACCACAAATGTGCGGTTGGCTCCTGTTGGTGGCTCCGTGCATTTGTATTTCTATCTTTTGGTAAACAAGTGTTGCCCATCCTTGCACTTGGCTGCACCATACTGATGATGGGCCAAAAGCCCGAAACACGTGTCTATGGTTTGCCACTTTCATGAGTGCTATGTCCGATATTAACTTCTGTTTCTATATCAAAAAACTCAATAACTTTCATATTTGTATATATATATATATATATATATATATATATATATATATATATATATATATATATATATATATATAGTATATAGCTGTTTCAACCTATTGGGCATTATCAGTACCGGGAGGCGGTCCTAGAAATAAAAATAACTGCGTAAACGCAAGCAGGACATAAGTGGAACCACCTATTGGTGTGCCAAGTTTTTATGTCAGTGGTTTGTGCATTTGTATTTCTATCTTTTGGTAAACAAGTGTTGCCCATCCTTGCACTTGGCTGCACCATACTGATGATGGGCCAAAAGCCCGAAACACGTGTCTATGGTTTGCCACTTTCATGAGTGCTATGTCCGATATTAACTTCTGTTTCTATATCAAGAAACTCAATAACTTTCATATTTGTATATATATATATATATATATATATATATATATATATATATATATATATATATATATATATATAGTATATAGCTGTTTCAACCTATTGGGCATTATCAGTACCGGGAGGCGGTCCTAGAAATAAAAATAACTGCGTAAACGCAAGCAGGACATAAGTGGAACCACCTATTGGTGTGCAAAGTTTTTATGTCAGTGGTTTGGCCAACCAACCGACAACTGCGATAGCAGAAATTTGGGAAGCTAACCTAAAATGCTATCAGAAAACGAATCCACATGTTTTTAGGAATGATATGAAATCGAGAAAGATTAATGCAATAAAGCTGCTATAAAATGATTCCATGAATATCAAAAGATAAATAGATAAGTACTATTTTGGGTTCCCATATTGATTTCAATTTAAAAGCCGCCGGTAGACAGCTGTTCCAGTCTATTGGGCATCGTCAGTACCGGACAGGCGATCCTCGATTGAAAATAAAATGTAAAAAAAAGTACTCTTTCGGTTTTTTATACACTTGTGGAAGATGTGCATCGTCGAAAAACTACAGCAGAGTTCACCCAATACGTATTTCATTGAGGAATTCAGACATTCGGATCTCCATTTACAATTTGAACCTCTGTAACTGATACAGACATCTTGTGAATCATTTGAAGTCTGAATTATAGTTGAAAGATTCGAATGAAACGAGAGAAATATAACATTTTTCCAGCAATTCACTTTCATTTATTCAAATAATTTGTGGCATCTCTTGAAATGAGAGATCCTATATTTCAAGCAACTAGAAACCAACAACTTTCCCATTTGTTCCTGTGGAGACGATTGAGATACTTATTTGGGAAGCTTACCGACGCCAACTAGTCTACTAAATATCGATTTCTTGCGAAAGAATATCTGCGTTAATGTCTTGATGCTGAATATTCCGTCCTACAGAAGATGACATTATGAATATGATTACAATTCTGAATTATCTGAAATTTCAGCACATTCCCCGTGTTTTCTTAGAGTGAAATAATATTTCGTTACATTTGATACGTGTTAAAATGTTTCACCAGTTTATAGTGAATATTCATTTTATTCTGGTTTCAGGGTACAAATATGGTCTAGCCAAATAGGTGCCAAATTGACTGACCTGAGTAGAGAAATGACCAAAGAAGATACCGTAAAAGAGGTGAGAATGATAAATCCAAAATGATAAAAAAACTGTTATACCTTCTTGAAAATTCGTAATTTCTTCTAGACAAAAAATAATTTTGTGCTTTTTTTTTGCTACACTTAATGAAATGGAATAGTAATGAGTTCAAATGTTTCTTACAGAAACATCTCACTGTCGTGAGCCATATTGTAACTTACATTGGTAATTATGTAACTACCAAAAAGTAGCTCGGTCTACGCTGTTGGTCGATTATTGTGTCAGGGCTGGACGTGAGTAAGGAAAATATGTCTTTCTACAGGGATTCAAAAGGGAAGGGGTGAAAAAATAGCCAAAGAGTTAACAACAAAGCTCTAAGCTTGAAATTTATATCAAATTTATATATAGAAGGATATATTTAGAAACATCACTACCAACTGGTGTGTAATAACTTCAAAATTGGTTTTCATACATTATTTGCAACGAACTAATGTGGACAAAGGCAGGCAGATATGTATACATCAAGTTCAAATAACCAATACTTGATACTCAAACAAAAGTTTCGAGTAAATATATTAATACGTGGCAACAGGACGTTTCTATCACGCTATTACTACTGGGGAACTTTTATCATGGAACAAAATTGAAGAAAAATTTTCGAGAGTTGAACTGACAATAATATTGAATGCAAAATGTATTTGAGGTTCCTAATTGGACAAGCATTTATTTATTTATTGAAAATTTGGGATACAAACAGGTAAATACCCATAGAAGCATCCACTGATAGTAGTGGTTACAGAGATACTCGGTGTCAACAGATAAAAAAAAAATAAAAATTAATAAATCAATGAATTTCGTACATACTAACTAATTATTCATTATTCTGCTATGTGTTGAATATTCTTTTTATAGTTATTTTAAAGGAATTCAACGTTATAGATAAAACATTTACGTTGATACAATATTTGTTGAAAGAAATACACATTCTAGCAATTGGAGAGTTTTTGCCCAAATTTGTGTTGAACTTCGGATTCTCTATTGCCTAAAATCGCTTCGTGAAAAAGTAAAAGATGAAAAATAGTTAGTTTAGGCTATCTCTAAGCAAAATACATATACAATCAAAGACTTTTCTGTAGACCTTTTTGAAGTGTACGATTCTGTAATACATTATTTGGATTTATCTGTCGGTAGCCAGGCGGTTCGACGTGGCTGCTTTGTTCACTCACTCGAATTGACTGCCGTGTTGGTAGGTGGTTCAATCTCTAGTGTGAACGATCGATTTTCACTCGCTATCGTCCGACCCTTGTTAGGAATAACACGTTAAAAGGTAAGACCTCGTTAATCCTTAGCTCGAACAAGTTTCAACTTCTGAGGGTAGTCGTTCGTAGGAGTGCGACAGCTGGTTAACGGAAAAACAGATTTTGAACAGATTTTAAACAGATCCATAGTAATTTTATAAAATACACCTCACGATTTGATATCCACGAACTTTAATGGTTATTGGAAAATCAGATTTTCAAACAGATTTGTTGTTAGAATTAGTATTGATTATACTGAATTATAGGCAAGAAAAATGTGTTGTGAAGACTTTTATTTAAACTAAAAATGACAGACATCAGACAACTACAACTTACAGCAAAAACAGCGTTGCTAGTGATTGACATATTGATATGACATTCTTACAGCAAACTGCATTACCGATATTAAGAGATGTGCAGCAGTAGAGATGGGCGCTATTATTCTTCGATAATATTGACATTAATCTCGCAAAAAGTATATTTATCACATCAGAAACCACACTAATATATTATGCATGTTATATACATATAAACTTTCCTCTTAAACTACTCTAACTATTAAAAAAACTCGCATCAAAATCCGTTGTGTAATCTAAGCATATATACGGACAGACAGCGGGAAACGTTTTTTTTATACTGAGTAGTGATGATAGATAACACTGTGAATTTTCTGAAGAGAATCACAATTCTTGTTAAACTTGCTTTTTTCGGTAGATATTCTTTGCAAAAATATGAAGACAATTTTCATATGGAAAATTATGGTTATTGAGTCAAAAATTTCCATTGTAAAACAACGATGAAAACAACAATAAAAATTAATTAGCGCTCCGGGGCGACTTCATTGATTCCAGTGGCGCACTTGCTTTTTCAGCTGCAGGAAAACACGGAAAAACCTGCAGCCCAAAATAATGTTTTACAAGCAGTTGTTGAGAAGCACAGGTCAATAACTGTTGGTTTCAACAAGACGGTGCTCCTGCACATAATTCTAGACAAGTTCGAGAGTATCTTTCGCAGCGATTTCCTGGAAGGTGGATTGGAACCTTTAGTGAAGTGTCTTGTCCAGCGCGATCCCCTGACTTGACTCCTCCGGACTTATTCATATGGGGTTTTGTTAAAAACCGGGTTTACCAACATTCTTTTGAAACTGAACAGCAGTTACGAGAATGTGTAACTGTCGCATTTAACAGTATTACACCAGAGATGTTACGTGATGTTTTAAGTTCTACAGTTAGAAGATCATACTTATGTTTGGAAAATAACGGAAACCTGTTTGAACACCTCCTTTGAATTAAATAAAAAATGCGTTAAATTCTTTGTTGTTTTCATTACTTTAAAAAAATCATTAATAACCTACTATAACTATTTAGAAATAGAAAAAATGCAATTTTCCCTTAAACTAAAAAGAAAACAATGGCATGTGTTACATCGTTGAATTCGTAATAAAAAATGGAATCAGATACAGGGTGTACTTTTTTTTCGGGCTATTTAAAAAAATAAAGTTGATGATGGTTTTTTGAAAACGAATCGTTGGATATAAAAACTAAAAATACCATCGTGTAGTACCTTGAAAGTGCCAATAAAAAAGTGTTATTCGTTTTTTGATATCTTTTCAAATGAAGTCAGAAAAAAATAAAATTGATATTATCAAATTCTCGTTTTTCCCAAATATCTCAGCAGGCCATGAAAATTCTTCAAGTTTCTAAACGGCATGTAAATTAGCTTTAAAGATCACAACTTTTTCCTAATTTAACCTATGCTGTATCTCTAACAGGTACTGAGATTCCCATGCTTAGGATCCTTATCTTGGACACACTGTATATATGATATAGTTGTGCATTGAATTAATATTATTCAAAACTTGAAATATATGCAAATTCAACATTTTATCTTTTTTTAGGAAAATGATTTGAAATGATTATTAGAAATTGTCATACACGAAAACATTTTCTTGTGAGCAAAAACCTTTAAAAAAATACGTAATTGTAAATATTTTTAAAGAACAAACGTTGAAATTGCTTCCAGAAAAAAAAAGAAATAATGAAATTGCATCAGAATATTCACTTTTGAAAGGAAAAATTTAAGATTCATGTAAAATACGATCACTGATTTATATTCATTTCAATCGAATGTATATTTCTAGTGCATTGAATCGCTGGAAAACTTTTCAAATGCTACCTAATCCTTGTTGTATGAACTTCCAGAGTTTCAGATGTCTCGATTCGAAACTAGTGAAAGAGGATGCCGCACTTCTTGTTCACGAGATGGCATTGAATATAAGGTCAATGATGGACTCCAAGGCACAAGCTGTAGAGGTATGTGAATTATTGGCTATTTCAAAAGATTTTTCCGTTTTAATGTCATGTGTTTCTCCAACTCCATATCTTGATAAAAGTTTATTGTACTGTGTCATGATATACTGATCGGTAGAGAATTTTGTACTCTATGTATATTTTCCGTATTTGCCGTATATTTTTTTCCAAAATTGAATTTTTAGCCCCTATTCAGCTTACGTCGTTAAGCGATTTTCGACCAATTTTGTTCTACGAATTCAAATTGTACTAAAACGGTGTTTTTCGAAATTTCGTTCCTAAGATGAGCTTCAATGTGATCCACCTACAGTAATCCAGGAAGAGGATTTGAGAATCCTCCATCCCAAATGATCCCAAATGATTAAAATTGGCAAATCCTAATTTGAAAGATTCAGTTGAAAATTTGTGATCAAATTCCAAATTTGATCGATTTCTGAGGTTCAAGATGAAAAGTAATGGAATATTCACATTTTTTTCATTCTACAAAGGCATTCTGCCAGATATTTCATTCGAAGGCATCAATAGGTTCTGATGTTACTTTCTGAATGGAGAGAAGTGTGGAATATCCTGATGGATGTAGTTCACTGTTGGTGCTAGAGGGAGCAGATGTCTGTCAACCCCAGCAAAACTGTGATAATCCCCTTCGCCAGGAGGAGGAAGTTGGTTGATCTAACTCCACTTTCCCTCAATGGTGAGGTCATTCCAGTTGGAACGGAGGTTAAATATCTAGGCATTGTTCACACTTGGAACGCTCATTTGGAAAAAGTTCTACACAAATACAGACTGTTCCTATGGACATGTCGAAGGATTTGTGGGAAAAATTGGGGTTCAGGTCTCGAACAAATACATTGAATATAGGTATGTGATGCTTGTCAGACCAATGATTGCTTATGGGTTAATTTCCTGTAGGACGGAGGCTTTACAGAAAATGGATCAGGCGAAGCTCTCTGGCTACAGAGACAGGCTTGTCTGGATATCTGTGGTGCCATATGTATTATACCATCAGCGGCCATTGAGATCATTCTAGAAGTACCTTCTCTCCTCATTTTTTTGGAGAGGCTAGATGGACTGCATATAGACTTGTGTACATCGCTAATTGCACAAAGCAATCTAATGCAGAGTACTCTAAATTGCTGGCCGACACTGGGAGTTACAGCATTTTGGAAATAACCTCTGACATTTTGCCTCCAACTGTCAACTACGAACTTCCTTATACAGTACCTTTCCCGAATAGAGAGAATTGGATCGTCCGTGAGAAGAAAATTTCAAGAGCAGATAGTTGTTGGTTCACAGATGGATCAAAAACACATTCCGGCTCTGGTGCAGGTGTTTTCAGTTGCAAACCCAGGACAGAGATATCAACCTACCTAGGAACATATACGACTGTATTTCAAGGGGAAATCTATGCTATTGGAGTGTGTACGAAGAGATTGGTAGAATCCAACCTCAAACACAAGTCAATAAAAATTTTCTCGGAAAGTCAAGCTCTTGGCTCCTACCGAGCAACGTCTAAGTTGGTAGCAAATTGCCAACAACGGCTCTCCTCAATGAGAAGACTCAAGAAATTGTCTCTGGTCTGGATTCTTGACCGCACTGGCCTGGAAGGCAATGACGCAATGAGACAAAACCTTCCAGGATTGGCTCACACTAAGGCGTTCATTCATCCTTCGAAGCTTGAAACCAAACAATTGATGAACTACAGTAGGGATGAACTGCGATGTCTAATAGGCCTCCTTACAGGTCACTGTCGTCTAAATCATCATATGCAGATGATGCAGATGCAGATGTTGGAAGACCTGTTTGGGAAATAATGAAACAGCGGAGCATACACTTTGTGCCTGCCCCGCTGCGGACCGAATCATGTATTTAGAGTTTGATAGAGCCTCACTTCCACCATCTGACCTAAAAAATCTCTCATCATATGAGCTAATCGACTTCGTCGAGAAGCTGAGTTTATTTGGACGAGTTTGAATGGGTGTGAGCCACAATAAACCCTTGCGGATTGCTCTGGAAGAATGGATAGGCCCTCTCATTTTTGACCTAACCTAACCCAACCTACTTCCTAAACATCATTTGTAGCCCTTTCAAATCCTCCTGAAATTCTAATTTGAGTCTTATAATTTCATTGAATTTCGCCCACATACTCAAAGTCAATTATTTTATATTAAGAAAATGTATTGATTATGCTCACCTTCAAGACAATTTTTGTTTATAAATGAAATTGACTCAACTAAATTCAAAGTCGAACAATTATTTCATTTCTGCCAATGGAAGTGATATATATCACCTTTTTTTTTCAGAGTATAGCAGAATATGCAGAATTTCTTTCATATCATCGAAACCAGCAGCCCATTTTTGAAAATTCCACATACTATTTCTATAATGCCGATAATTTGACTAAAACAGAAGAAAACCTGACGAGGGAAGCAGAACTGTCTGAAGAGATATTGAAAGTAATTTGTTTTTTCCATTATTCTTTAATCATTAACCTGTATTGAGTGTAACAAATTGAAAGGCAAATTCAGAAACATCAAAGTCAAAGCCTATTAAATTGATGGATGTAGCCGTTACTACGTAAGGGAAATAATGTAATGAAGAAAAGAGAAATGAAACTTTCCTCTGTAACTAACTTTTATTTGTAACTAACGGACATTTTCAAACTTATACAATAAACATTTTTGTATATCTATGTTTATTGTATGAGTCTGAGAATGTCCATATAGGACGAAACTGCAGTAACGTTAGTTACAAATAAAAGTGGTAAAAAACATAAAAAGTTTAATTTCTCTTCTCTTCAAAGCCTATCATAGTAAGAATAATTTTTTTTCAATATCTCAAATTTTTCGCAAAAAAATGACAACTTATGATACATCATTGAAAAGGTAAAATGTGGTTCATTAAAAACAGAAAGAATCGAATATAGCGCCCATAAGAAAAAATAAAGTTGATGATGGTGGCCGGAAGACGAAACGTCGGATAGCAACTCTGAAAACAGCATTATGTAGCAGGGAAGAAGTGGCAATGTGGAAGTGCAATTTATTTCCGAATCCTTTGAAAAATAAAGCCAGACAAAGATAAAAACCATTTTCCGAAATTTCAGTTTTTTTCGGATATCTCCGGATATATTCGGAATTTCAGAACTTTCTCATCGGCATATTATTAGTCAGGTAAATGCGCAACTTTGCTTCAATTCAACCATCTTCGTATCTCTCATAGCTTCCGAGATTCCAATGGTGAGGATCGAATTTGAAACACTCTGTATAGTCAGTAAAACTCCGTGATTTTAAGTTTCTGAAATTGGAAGTGACCCGAGAGTGGAAAATATGTGGAAGCTCTCCTATTCACATATCATTCACCTTTTCCAAATTTCATTTTGATACACTCAATATTCTAGAAGTTATGGCTCGTCTAATAGATTCGAAAATGTTTCATTGATGTTGGCGGTTTCTTATATATTGAAAAAACGTCTGCTCACTTCAAATATTTGTTAAAAAAAACTTTAGGGTTTATCTTTCTTTTCCGACAAAATAATCGATTCAAAAGTGATTGCGTTCCCGTATAATATCTGTACTATCACACCAGCCATACAGAATCCAGATTTTGCAAACACTCTGCTGTGTATCCAGACATTCTGGCATCTTCCAAAAGTTATAGGACATGCGCTCGTTCGCATAGGAAAACTTATTCTCTTTCGAAACTGGTGCCGTTTTGTCGCAAATTCGGAAATCATTATGGGCGATACCGAAAACAAATTGTTATTATTTATCCTAATGGTGTTTTTGTTTGTGAGCAGTGATGGAAATAATGTTGACAAAAAGTTGAAAAGAATGGAGGATGTCAAAAAACTGTAAGTATACCAGTAACAATAATCAAAGTTGTTTTAGGGTAATTTCGTTTATTGTGAAGGGATTGATTCGACTGGGTTTCTGGGTATCACTAAATGATTTCCAGAAAATTTTAATTCATTTCAGAGAAGGTTAAAACCACCAAAACTAAACATTTCGCATTATAGAATCTCATACAGGAACATTTACTCTGTATGGATGTGATTTCAGATGAAAATTTGTCAATCTATTGTTGTTTTTCCACACGAGAACAAAAAAGTCCCCTCTCCACAAGCGATTCTCTTTCCAGGTTAGTGGATTATAGTTTTTCTCATGCTAGGAATCGCACGTTCTAAAGTAAAACCTCGTTTATCCATACCTCGCAATTTTTCTTGAATACATCCTGCATGAGGGGACTATCTACTGGCTGAGGTTCAACTATTGGATAACAAAATCAATGCTGTAAAATATTTCATTTTGAATGCGTATTCTTTTTTCTGTATTTTCCTATCACCTAGAGCTGTCACTTGTTTCGAACTCAATTGCTATACATATTACGTCCAATTTCTTTGAGAAACATACTTTCTTATGTAACTGGAATAAAATTTTCTGGATATTCAGATGACTCACTCCTATATATATATATATTGAAATAGCTGGGTCGAAAAAAACTTATGAAGTGCAAGTATGAGGTACGGAATCAAGCATATTTTTACAAAAAATAATATGTTTATTTGAAATTCAAATTTATTAACAAATGGACAATATTAAATGAAAATTTTCAGATATGAAAAAAAATTGTACATGCATAATATTTCAACCCAATCAAACACAGTGAACACTAGTGTTTGACTGGGTTGAGAAGTAACGATTATGTATCAACTGTTAATAGTTATTGTTCTTGAAAGAAATCAATAAATGTATCAAGAATAGTGATATTTTTTGAGTAAGAGTGAAGTAAATTATACAGTGTGTCCGCAAAGTATGGAATAAATTCAATATTTCCAAAACTAAAGGTAATTTTACAAAAACCTGAAACAAGTCAATTTCAATTTTAATATTCTATATTTTACAACGAAATTTCATTATATAGGGTGATCCATAATAATGTTATGACGTCATCGGTATTTTTTTTAAATTCAACACCCTGTATTTGGTGTCAGTTTTAGATAATCCAAAACGAGCTGATTCCGAAAAGGTGTGACACTTGGGGTCTAACGGATAGAATTTGAAAGTTGTGCGCTTAGAAAATAAATTTTATTGATATCTGATGAAAGTAGAAATTAATTAATTATTTTATATTTTATTCTGATTATCAATTCAACAATGGGAAAGTAATCCAGTAATAAATATATGACTTCATTTTGAATGTTCGAACTGTAGTCTTTGCTGTATTTGACAGTAACCTCAACGTTGAATAAATTCTTGTTGAACCTTGGTTATGGTTTTTCGAGAAATATTGTTATTTCTGTTCGAATTATCTCTTTCAATACTTGAATATTTTCTGGTTTCGTTTTATAAACAACATTCTTCAGATGACCCCACATAAATTAATCATACGGATTCAAGTCTGTCAGCCTCGCTGGCCATTCAGTATGTCCACGTCTATCAATCCATCGGTTCGTAAACATTTGATCGAGATACTTTCGAACATCTACAGCATAATGTGGAGGCGCACCATCCCATTGAAACCATAAATTTTCATCAAAATTTCCAGGATTAATTCTACTGGGGAATATATTAATCAGAGTAGGTACAAGATATCTTCTTAAAAACTGAAGGTATGTTGGCCCGTCTAAAGTGATGTCGAAAAAGTAGGGTCCGATGATTCTGTTTCTTACAATGCCAGCCCATACATTTACCATCTGCGAGTATTGTGTATGATGATCACGCATCCAGTGGGGGTTTTCTTTGGCTCATTACCTACAATTCTGATGGTTGATCCCACCATTTAATGTAAAAGTGTCTTAATCAAAAAAAAAAAAATTACGAGGAGACGGTCTCGGTGACAGTTATCCGTCATGGCTTCACAAAATTCTGTTCTTCTATCTGTATCATCCTCGTTCAATTCCTGTAGAAGTTCGATTTTAAAGGGATGCCATTTTTCCAATTTGAATACTTTGGGTACAGTTGTTTTACTGACATCGAAATCATGACTAACCTTACGAATAGAAGTGTACACTTCTTCAAAAGCAAGTAGAACATCTAGTTTTGAATCATCATTTACAGAAGGACGACCTGATTTGCGTACATTTTCAATTGTACCAGTTTCTCGAAATTTCTTTTCAATCTTACTTACTTCTGACTGCGTTATGCGTCTTTCTGGATATTTTTCATTAAATAAGTTATACATTTCCATCAGAGTTTGCGATCTGTCTCCATAGCCAATCATCATAAGTATTTCAATTTTTTGCTTTACACTTAAATTCATTACTACTTCAAATTAATTCGGAGCAATACTACAGAAAATTCACGAATTAATACAACAGCTACAATCATATTTAACAGTTACTGAATATCAATCGAAATAATGACATTTTACAGTAACAAAAAAACTAGCTGCCTAGTTATTTGAAATTAATAAGATATTCTTGTTAGCACGGTTACTGTCAACTACATCAAGGACTACAGTTCGAACATTTAAAATAACGTCATGTTTTTATTACTGGATTACTTTCCCATTGTTGAATTATCAATTATTATTATTATTAAATTAAAATAATTAATTAATTACTACTTTTACTAGATATCAATAAAATTTATTTTCTAAGCGCACATCTTTCAAATTCTGTCCGTTAGACCTCAAGTATCATACCTTTTCGGAATCAGCTCGTTACGGATTTTCTAAAACTAACACCAAATACAGGATGTTGCATTTAATAAATTATCGATGATGTCATCACATCAATATGGATCACTCTGTATAATGAAATTTTGTTGTAAAATGTAAAATATTAAAATTGAAATCGACATGTTTCAAGTTTTTGAAAAATGACCTTTTGTTTTGGAATTATCGAATATATTCCATACTTTGCAGACACACTGCAAAATTTACTCCACTCTTACTCAAAAAATAACACTATTCTTGATACATTTATTCATTTCTTTCATTTTTTGTAAACCGACCTTTGGTTTTGGCGGGTTTTGCCGTGGTCTTCTTTGGTAACAGTCTCGAAACTTTTCAACTGAACGTCAAAAAGAGTACTTCGACCACACTACTGAAGATTACTGCCGCAGTTGTAGTTGATACGTTTGGAAATTGTAGGTAACCAAAGTAAACCACAGCAAAACTCGGAAACCAACCAAAACATTGAAGCTAGCCGTAAAAGCTTCAATTTCGTCAGTATTATTCAATATCCAATTTTGTAATGTTTTTTTGCTGTTGAACTCAACTTCGTAATTTCTCGCGGAATTACATTGTAAATTTCACAACTAATACGAGTGCATATGAAGTGTAGTTGCATTACATGTACAGTTGCTCTACCTAGCAATTTCATAAACTACACCTCACGATTTGATCTCCACAAACCTTTATTTGAATGTTAGCGAAGTATGTCGTGATATATTTTTCAAATGAAGGTTTTTGGAGATCAAATCGTGAGGTGCAATTAATGAAACTACTACAGATCTTCATCAAGTAACGGCCGAATCAATCAGAAAAGTATACCTAGCAATTTTAAAGCATTTATATATTCATATACCGATGTTGCAAAATGTGTTTCATGTAAAAGGTATTGATCTTATAGAATGTTTGTCTGAAAGATGAAATGACATTTTTTTCTGAATGAAACTTCTGATGGATATCTGATTTTTTTAATAATTTTTATTACGAACTACAAATATCGCAACAAATTTGTTTTCAACTAATCTATTTGAGAGTTAACGTGTACCTTAACTCAAACTTTCAAATTTCAAATGGAATATTAGTGAGGCTTTGTTGATGCCTAAAACGTACCTGATGACTATCAACGTTTCTTCAAGGTTTTCTTTGGCACTCTTTTCCTTTGGGTTCTGTAAAAACAACAACATTAATTGGCAGTATTATAGCTACCAGCTTTTGATTATTATTGATTCAAAGTTGAGAATATAATTTGAATTGATTTTAGAAAATTTAATTACCTGAGTCGAATTATACCTATATGTCAAATAACTTATTCTAAAAACACTTTATTGTGTGATTTTCAGTAGACAGTTTTACAAAAACGCAACACGTGTTTCGCCATACAATGGCTTTCTCGGGCGTGTCTTAATGTCTTAATTAAATAATAATAATGAAACTATCCAGTGAAAATTACATAATAAAGTGTTTTTGGAATACGTTAGTTATGGATTTTCATCCAATATCGGCCGATTCCATAATATACAGGGTGTAACTAAATAACTTCAAAACATTCAAGGAGGTGATTTCTCATCGAAAAAAAGATTGGATCTTTCATATAAAGAGATTTCATTGAAGCATCCCTTGTTAAGATACTGCCCGTTAAAGGGGGTACATGAAATTTGTACAACAATTTTTTAACAACCACTAAAAAAGTTACAATATTAAAATTACCCTTACGTTTTGTACTACCAAAAAGACACTTAGCCAGAAATTTATTTGGTTCACCCCATGGTTGTAAGGGGTGGAAAAAGCAACTCCTAAAATTTATTTCCAGTGTAACTTTTTGTCTTATTATTTTTTTACCATTTAGAAATTTTTTCCGATAGCCTGTTTCATTCTGAATAAAAAATCTCTCTTGGATTTTTTGCCCAAAATAAAACAGTTCGCAGCAAAAAATTATTTTGGGAACATCTACAGATATACATCGTCATAAATGCGAAAATACGAAACTAATTTATCTAGCGATCTATCTAGCTATTAGCGATAGTGATAATTAAATTGGTATGACGCTGTCAGTTTCTGAATTTTAGAAATTGAATTGATACTAATTGTGTGTTGTTATTCTGTTTTTGATTTGTTACTTTAATAATTTACTTGTTATTAAAATGGCATACACAAATAAGGAAATGGCTGATATGCATTACGTTTACGGTCTGTCTCAATTTGATTGAAGAACAACCTACTACCAGTACTAGAAAGATTGCTTTCCAGCTAAATGTTGATCATATGACGGTATTCCGAATTTTAAAGGAACAACTCTTATACCCTTACCATCTGCA
This sequence comes from Leptinotarsa decemlineata, assembly GCF_025532065.1. Classification (NCBI taxonomy): domain Eukaryota; kingdom Metazoa; phylum Arthropoda; class Insecta; order Coleoptera; family Chrysomelidae; genus Leptinotarsa; species Leptinotarsa decemlineata. The sequence continues at coordinate 30,217,274 of NW_027412688.1, forward strand.
ACGAGTACAGGCACTGTTACTGCGAGAATTTCCGAACCGTCTAGAATTTTGCAATTGGATGCTGGAAATGATTAGAAGAAATTGTGACTTTCTGAAGACGTTAGAATTCACAGACGAATGTGCTTTTCATGGGTCAAGATTATTCATTTTATTAATTTCCACATATGGGCTGATGAAAACCCTCACCCTATTGTCGAAACTGATCTTGAAGAACAGTTTTCTCTTAACGTGTGGCTCGGAGTTATTGGGGATGATTTAATTGGGCCTCATTTTCTACCTCCTCGATTTAATGGTGAGGCATACGCTCAATTTTCAAGAGGAGTGCATCCAGTACCGCTGGAGGAAGTTCCTTTGGGCGTCAGAAAGGATATGTTTTTATGCATGATGCATTTGTGTCAAGTAGCATGTCAGCATTCAACTGAAACATATGCAAATCAGTGGATAGGTCGAGAAGGACCACAGAACTGGCCCGCTCGATCCCCGAATCTGAATCCTCTCGATTTCTCTATTTGGGGCCATTCACAGCATTTGGTTCATCGTACTCCTGTTCGCGATGTAAAGGACTCAAGTAACCGCATCATCGATGCGTACAGGGTAATCAGAGAGACTCCAGGAATATTTGAGCGAATACGTGGCTCAATGCGCCGAAGTCTAGATGCATGCATAATGTCTGAAGGTAGACATATTGAACATTTACTATGATTTCTACATGTTGTGTGTTTTGTTACTAATAAATTAGTTTTGTTTATTACCCTTTAATCGTTTAATGCATGTATTAACTACAAAATAACAATAAATCCAGTTCGTATTTATGACGAGGTATCTTTGTAGTTGTTCGTAAAATAATGTTTTGCTGCGAACTGATTTATTTGGGCAAAAAACCCAAGACACATTTTTTGTTTAGAATGAAACAGGCTATCGGAAATAAATGTTTGAATGGTAAACAAATAATAAGACAAAAAGTTACATTCGAAATAAATTTTAGGGGTTGCGTTTTCCACCCCTTACAACCATGGGGTAAACCAAATAAATTACTGACAAATATATTTTTGGTAGTACAAAACGTCAGGTTGATTTCAATATTGTAACTTTTTCAGTGCTTGTGAAAAAAATACATGTACCCCCTTTAGGGGGCTGTATCTTAATAAGGGATGATCCAATGAAGTTTTCTATATGAAATATCCTATATATTTTTTCCGATGAGGAATCGCCTCCTTAAATGTTTTACACTTATTCAGTTTCACCCTGTATATGTCAAATATCTGCCTTGGCTAAATATGGTCTAAACATCTGTGAATCTAACAAATCACTAACAATTTCAATAAATAACTTTAGATCAAAGAAAACATCAGTACAATAACAAAACTTGTACCTGAGAACTTACCTTATGTAACTTTTTCCTGTTGCTTCATACGGATTATACACTTTTTGGTACGTTCGACCAGTTCATGAAAAATAGAGTATTAGATTCTAGAATCTGTATTTGATATCCAGCAGATCACTAGTTCCATAAGAACTATTTTCGTTTACGACTTTCAATATGTTAAAGATTGATTTGATTGATCGGTCAATGTTTCTTTATAGAGTGAAAATGTGGTCACACCAAATTGGAGTCAAATTAACAGACGTCAGTAAAAAAATGACCAGGGATGATAAAGTGAAGTTGGTAAGTGGCATTCATTTTGTAGTTCGTAATTTCTGGAATCATAACATCCATAATCAATATAAATATCTGAGTGGAATCACACGAATTCAATTTTGTTTTCATTTTGTTTGATGGAAGTTTCATTATGGATATTATTTGCTTTTCATCGACGATCTTCATGCTGGAGACATTTATCTTCTACAATTTAAAAAAAACAAACCGTAACGGATATTTGTGGAATTTTTTTTTCCATTAACCAACTGTCGCCTCTGAATGAACAACAGCCCTCAAAAGTCGAAATCTGTACAAGTTGGGCATTAACGAGGCCTTACCCTTCAACGTGCGATTTATAGCACATGTAGGTAAAAATCATTCGTTCCGCCCCTCGGCTCGAACCATACATCCAATCAACAAATCACCCATGCCATATATAGGTCAAACTGGAAGAATGTTCAAAACCCGCATTGAGGAACACAAATATAGTTTTCAGAACGGAAAAATAAATTCCACATATGCCAGTCATCTAATCTCAGAGGGACATGAGTTCAACCATTAATACAAACCCCTCCATTTTCAGAGGAAAGGTTAGAAACTTAATCTGTTGGAGAGTATGGAAATAAACAAATTTAAAAACTCTCATCATCTTAAGAACGATCAAACTGAATTGAATAATTCGCCATTATTGAATCTGTTCATACGCAGGTAAAAATAGTTAGGTATATTTCCAGGTAGACTTTCGAAAAATGTATTGATACCTGACTTTTTCAGGTATATTTTTCAGGTAGATTTATTACTTAGGTTGACGAATAGGTACTAGGTTATAGTATATAGGGTTGTAATTTAGAAGTAACTCTCAGTTATGCTTGAAGAAGCTATTGTATAGCGAACACGTGTCCCTGTTTTTGTAAAACCCTTAAAGTGAAAATCATAGAATAAACTCTATTGATTTTTTTTGCCAATAATTCTGCCTATCAAAAAAAGCTGAAAAACTAGAGCCATGCTGGTGTTCTCTAATATTTCGTCTATCTAAATTTTGCACCTATCCGTATCATTTCTCAGAATATATAGCTGATTACGATCAATTTCTAATGAGCTGATCCTTGTCTCCTAGCTTGTTGTTCATTGGCAATTATTTTCTTTTCGTTCCATTTAACTCGATGTTAGCTCGTCTGATTTTAATTTTTTTTTTTACAATTTTTATTCTGTTAATCGTCTATTTTTCATATGACTCTGAAGTTTATTTTCACGTACTATTGATTGTATTGAGGTTTCACCAGAATAACTTCCAGCACAAGAACAAGGTATCTCCGGTGTAGTTTTCATTTTCATCAAATTTGAGAGAAAACTGGATTACTTTGCATGACTTCTGTTCAAAACATAATTTCCATTTTTGAAATCGATTGCAAAATATTTCATTCATTATAGAGTTTCAAAAGTCTTGAAAACAAGTTGAAAAAAGAAGATGTAGCTGATATTGTAGGAGACATAGCACTAGACATAGAAAAAATGATGCTCCAGAAGCAATACGCTGTATTGGTGAGTATGAACGATACATAAAAGTGAATTTGAAAATAATTTTTTGTAATTTCAACATTGAATAATCAACCTCTCTCATATCATTCGACGTTGATCAATCAATTGACTGTTGATTTTTAAGAATATACTTAGGTTGGGTCCAGTGTGGAAGGGTCTATTCGACCCTCCACCGCAACTTGCAAGGATTTATTGTGGCTCACACCTATTCACACTCGACCAAATAAAACCAGCTTCTTAACGAAGCCGATTAGTTTGAGTGGTCTTTCAGGTCAGATGGTAAGAGTACGGCTCTGCCGAACTCTAGAAACGTGATTCGGTCTCAGCGAGGCAGGCACAAAGTAAATGCTCTGCTGTTCCATCGTTAATGAGGTAGTCAGATAGTCAAGGTGCAAGATCGCTACCTTGATACCCGCGACAACCTTTCCATGTGAGAGTTTCTGCACATCAGCTACACCTGACGATGCCTTAGATTCAACCGTACAGGGCTTTTTCGCCTCTGGTTTTGGAGAATCATCACTTGAGCGCAAACGTTTGCTAACCTGCGCATGGGGGTTTGTTCCTCCACCTGAGACAGATTCTGCGTACGCCACTCAAGAATTTGGTGCAAGGCTGTTTCACAAGACACCCTCCTCTTGAGGAGTCGACTCAGTCGTTTCCTGGCTGCAACACCAAACCTTTTTTTAGGTTCATTTGTTGGATCAGGAGTTGGAGAGTGGAGAAGTTCTCGCTCTTGATCCAAATTTACAGGGAGGTCAGTTGAAGTCGTAATTTCAACATCCATCTCCTCTGTAGACTCGCTCCTGATCTTAATTTACAGAAAGTCCAATTGGAGTCGTAAGCTAGACATCCATCTCCTCTGTAGACTCAGTGTCAGAAAGAATTTTTAAGTTTACTCTGTCCAAAAAAGTCCCATGACTAGTCAAGGAAAGAAGGTCAATCACGGCAGAGTCCCGCATTACCGTGACAAGGCGATGCTACGACGAGAGGGTACCCGGTATCTCGAAGGTTCCAGAAAGACAGCTGATAGCTCAGTGTCTCTCGGCACGTATAAACACACCTCAGGATTAAGCCTCCTCCCCAACCTCCATATCCCAATCCAATGCACTCGCCAAAAACAGCATGCACAGTGGTTCAGGCAGTGAAAGATGAACAAGTACAGACAATCCGCTAAAAAGAATATAGTATTCAAATATTTTAATTTTTTCGAAAACTGTTCTTCACAACCATTCGTCAATTATTGCCTGATTACTATGGAAATTGGAAAAGTGATCTTCAAAGCAAGCACTCTTTCCATTCATCCTAAATGCAATAATTTTCTCGACGCGCGTCTCACCAATCATATTGGCCTCTTCAGAAAATGAAGAAGATGATAAGTTGGTTGGTAAAAAGCGTTTCAGGATTCAGCTTTTTTGTTAGATTCCAAGTTGTCACACATTGTAACATCCAGTGGTAAAATACCATTATCATTCGCCTCCTGTTGAATACTACATTTTAATCTTAATGATATCATCAGCCTCCTGTAAATAACTGTTTTTTTTTCAGAAAATTTCGGAGTATGCTGAATTTCTCTCTTATCATAGAAGTGACCAACCAATCTTCGAAAACTCATCCTATCACTTCTACAATGCAGACAACCTAACTAGCACGGAAGACTATCCAGAAAGAGAAACGGAATTGATCGACGAAATTTTAACAGTAATTTGATGAAAAATTCATAAACAATATATCAATTTTTTTCTCACAACTTATTTTGATATTGAAACGTTTTTTCCGTGTGTTTACCAATGATTGACTAAAGTGTACAATAATCAAACTCAATTTTATTGCACTGTTAATATAACAAAATACACATCAACTAAAACTTCAACTATCATTCAAACGTCTATCGCCTTGTTAGATCCCTCTGTACTGCACTGCCCGCGAAACTTCACTATATCAATATGCTCGTAGGTAGCGTTTATAAACACATGACAATCGAAGCCGATAGCAATATTCTCGAAGCAACGCCACTTCTAGAACGGCCGCGAGCGCACGTTGAGTTGAGTGAGTCACAATTGATTCATGACGACCAGCGGCGGCTGATGTTATTTTTTTAGGGGATGATTCACAACAAAATACATGGCGAATCAACGGAATTTCACCACCCTCATAACTCAGAAACAGACGGTCAACCAAAAAACTCAGAAAAGAAGTCAATTGATTCAAATGGGTCTCATTTATTTCGATATTGTACGTTTCGTTCAAAAAACATTTGAAACCTCCTTCAGTTCATTTTCAAAAGCGGTGCTGTGATGAAAGTTCACTTTATTGGCTTTTGTCAGAGGCCCCGGTAGAAGAAGCTACTGTGGTGGCGAAACGCGCTTTGAAATTAAATGTTTGTGAAAATTGTTTAGTTTTCTGATCGATTCGGCCGTTACTTGATAAAGACCCATAGTAATTTTATAAACTCCACCTCACGGTTTGATCTCCACAAACTTTATTCGAAAAATATATCACAACATGTTTCTCTAACACAGTAGCTTTACCAACAGTGATTTGAATAACTGTAGTTTGTGGAGATCAAATCGTGTGGTGTAGTTCATGAAATTGTTCAGTTATTATCATGAAGACAATTTCACACAGAGGACTGATAAATCTGATCGAAAAATTTCTTGAAACATTGTCAGTTGAATATATCTCCATCTCTGTTTGGTGGAATACAGTTAAAGGTTTGTTACTTGATATGCTTAAAATAATATATTCATGTCAACGTATACTTTAAAACAGATTCAGTAACGTTCAGTTTCAGAAACGTTTTTATATCCAATGTAAGGGGAAACGTTTATTGAAAGAATTTGAAAAATACCACATCATGTTTGTCATATGTACTCATTTTTCTAGAATGAATGCCACTGGACATGCGAACAACCAAATATCTCCAAGTTGACAAATAATATATTCTCTAGTTACGAAAGAAGAAAAAAGTTATTCGAACAAAGACGAAATGAGAGAACTAGAGAATGCAATTGCGACAATTTGCCAGAGAAAGAGCAACCACCACTGCACTATTTGGATCTCCCTCTGAAATATGATCCCAAATTCGATAGCGAAGTCAATTTGAAGCTCAGTATAGCTAAATTAGCCTTGAATGTCTACCAAAGAGGTAAGAATTTTTTTGTGAAACTTTCAGTATTTGGTAGTGGAAACTAACAAACTAACAAACAAACTAACGGGCCTTGGAATCAACGAATGTGGTGTTGAGTTATTAGATGGATTATATTAATATTTTTCATTCTGTTTGTGGAGCACAAAGTCGAGCCAGGTCTAATGTTGACGATCCCAAATGACGACCAGATAGATATGAGCATCCGCATGACACCCCAAAAGAATCAATATTTCCCACCATACTTCCCACCACCACCAAATCATCTTCATCATTTTTTTCGAAGAGCTTTCACCTACAGCAAGCATTGGAGTCGGCTTGTGCCGATGATACCATTGACATTGAAAATATTTACCTAGAGTATTCTGAGGAAGATCGCATTCAAAGGAAATCCCTTGGCTTCTTCGAAAAGATGTCAGAAAAATGTAGATTGGTTATTCTACGAAGTGGAATACTGTAATAATACTATATTAAAAAAGGAAACAAAGACGTAGTAACTATGGCGACTCCAAAGATCAATTTCGAATAAACAACCAAATGCGTCGCAACGAATATTATGTGAGCGAGGCGTGACTCGGCTGGTCTGTATCGGAACACTACCCTGTCAGGGAAACACTCTCTATACAAATCACACACTCCAAAGAGAATGCCAAGGCCCATTTGGCACTTCTTCGGCCACCCTTTCCGGTCATTGATGACAATCTACACCAACAGAGTTGCTCAAGAAGTTACGCCATTCCAATGTTTTCTATTTCACCCCTCAGGATTGTTCATTTGGGACCTTTTGGCACTTCTCTTCTGGTCAAGAACTAACAGGGATGCACAAGAACTCACGTCATTCCATGGTTCTCGAGGGCACATTTAAGCCTTCATGGCACCCCTACAGCTAAGGGTTGAGAGAACTCGATGAACTATATCTAGAACCGCAGTTAGATAACTACTAACATGCTGTATGAACCTTTAACATAGGTAAAAAGTTTTAGCAAAACGAAATCGTTCGTATGCATCACATTCAATTGGCAAATATAAAAATATTATGTTAGAAAAAATCTAATAGATAAAAACAGCAGAATTGCTATCCACTCTGGAAAATTGTGGTGGTGCCTGTTTACTTTGAGGGTGCATGTCACCATGCAAAATGCCTGGTTCATATACAAAAGAGTCGGAAATATCAACACGCAACTTATTTTTGTTATCACATATCTCGTGAGGTATGGAAGAGCAGCAGAATGATAAGAAAGCCCAATTCCTGTTTTCCGGTCGTTGGAAATGAATGTTGGGATCATTTCTCAATCCATGTTTCTAACAAAAAAAATAGGGTGTCGTCGTTGGAAACATGAGGAACACATTTGGTGTAGCTAATTTTATAGATTGAACAACAAAATAATATAAGTAATTTTTTTATAACAATAGAAAATTAGCAAACTGTGCCTTCAATACATTTCAGAACCTACCCAAGCTTTGCATATATGAAACAAATTTTCCAAATACTGAAAATGATTTTCGATAAATCTTTCAGAAATGAGCTTATCAATAACAAACAAACCATACAATAGTATGGATTCAATAATGATGGAGCCAAAGCATCTAATAGAAATACTTGAATAATCATAAATGGTTATACTCCAATCAATTGTTTATTAAAAATATGTTACATTATTCTACTCTGCCAAAAACTTGACCTAAAATATTATTTGTTGGTAGTAAAGCAGACAGCCACAATAAACCTTTGCGGGTTGCGGTGTAGGATCGAATAGATCCACTCACTTTTGACCTTCGACGTAATCAAGCAATAAGGAATGTGGATCATTCAATTGTTCAATAAGGCCTTATGAAAAGTTTTTTCAACAAAAATCATTAATTTCAAATTATATAGTATAGGACAGTAGTCGACGACAAAAGTGAAAAAGTACTTGTCAATTTCAAAACATCAAAACTGTGAATATCTCGAATGAAAACGATTCACAAACGTACCAGTATGCACGCTGACATTTCGAAAATACTATACAACTCAGTTCATTACCTCCGACAGAAGGTGCAACAAAATAATATATTGGAAGAATCAACTTGCAAGTACAAATAATACTCTGATACCTCGGAAAGGATGAAGAATGAATATGTTTCGATATCATATGTTGTTCTGATATCATATGAATATTTGTTTCCTCTGCAGAAGAGTTCATGTTTTCAGAAATGAAACAAAAATGGGAAACGATCATCAGAGTTGTTGTTTCAGAAGACTTCGATAGGTTGCCAGTTCAATGTATCCACTGAAGTAACTATAAACATATCTTGTGTATTTATTCAATTTTCTTTTTTCAGAGCAGCATGTATTGGAAGGTTTGCGGTGGTCAGAAGCTTTGGACTTGGTGTTCAAAGAAAATCTTGCGAATGATTCTTCTCTGACATGGCAATATTTCGCGAGTCCGAAGGGATTCATGCGACACTTTCCAGGTAACGTTGAATTCGTTCACCTCTACAGATTCTCTGAATTTATTGGTTTATTTTTGACCGTTCTTATTCATTTGTGACTGACCTGATGGAAAATCAAAAATATGCATTTGTCATGTGATGGTTTTGACCGATACTTGATGAAAATCCATAAGTTATTCAAAAACCACTTCATTTTCATATTTTTATTGGACAGTAAACAAAACTACAAAACGTGTTACATAATACAAAAGCTTCCTAAACAATACAATACACTATACATATACAATACCAAGTCAGATACAATAATTCATTTGTTATTCTGATTAAGATATACATTTCATCTGTCACAATGATTTGGTGAGGCCCAGTTAATGAATATTCTCAAGGAAAAGCACTATATACAAGGTGGGCCATCGAAAACTTGACATGGAGGTTTTGGGTACTAATCTTGCAAATCCTAAAAAACGCTCAGACAGGTCAATTTTTATTGGGAGGGGTACAGTTTTTTTTCTTCATTTACAGCGTCATCACTTCAATTCCGGAGCAGAGGAGTGAACAACCTTTGGAATTTCAATAGAGAACTGGAGGCGAGTCGCACATCGTTTGAAAAATCTTGGAATTCCTTAAACAATGGTGTACATACATTTTTTTTAATTTGGACGAACCATACTAAATTTAGAGTTGATATCACTTACTTTATTCTCATGTTAGCATATGCTCAAAATTGGCATCTTCAGCTCCATGCAATAATAGAGATGCTGCTGGAAACGTTTTCGAACATTGTGAAGCATTTCTGAAGTGATTTGGCGACATTCATTTGTTATTCGTTGCCGTAAATATTCGAGTGATGCAGGAGAATTACAGTAAATTCTGCTTCTCAAATGATCCCACAGAAAAAAATCTAACGGCGAAAGGTCTAGTGATCGTGGTGGCCATTCGATATTGCCCCGCCTCCCAATCCAGTGATCCGGAAAAGTCTGATCTAAATACTGCCGAATAGGCAGAGCATATAGCGGAAGAAATATTGTTGAAATATTAACAGATCTATATATATACATCCATGTATAGCGTTACTTATTTTCAAATTAATTACTTCCTTCCTTTCTTTGGAAGATACTCTCATCCATTTTTTTGTATCAGATGGAGTAGTAGAAAGCCAAAAACTTTCTTTCCCAAAAATTAACAGATCCTCCCGATAATTGTGGTCATTTTCAATAATATCAGTAAGAAGGGGATTAATAGTATCTTCCAGAAGTTCCAGATCGATTCGTCCGATTGAATTGCCTTCTTAAAACAATGGGCCAACAATGCGGGCACCAAAAATTCCAGCCCGTATATTTTATTTTTGTGGACGATGAGTATGCACTTCATGGAAAATGTGAGGAATTCAATTAGCCCAATAGCGACAATTATGGCGAATAACTGTACTATTTAGAAAAAAATAACATAAAATAACAAAATGTGGATTTTCCACCGCTCGTTCACTAACCAACTCGCAAAATTGCAAGTGTTGATCGAAATCATCTTCATCCAGTTCTTGCGTTGATTTAATCTTGTAAGGATTCATTTTGTGGGTTTTGTAAATACACCGAATGCTAGTTCGTGACATCGCGGAAACAAATTTTAACTTCCTTATGCTCAAAGTATGGTCAAAATCAACATGACCCAGAATTGCCACTTGTGTCGCCTTATTTGTTACTGGTGGTTCGATTTGCCATTTTTTATTCGCTACACAACCAGTTGCGCAAAATTTTGCAACTGAATCGGAAACATACTGTCGCGACACATTCTTACCGTGTTGTTGATTGAACAGTTCAGCGGCTCTCGCAGCACAACGTCTATTTCCATAGTACAGTTCAATCATCTCAACCATCTTTGCAGTTGTGTAATCCATTGTTTCTTCAGCAACACTTCACGGCACTCATTACTAGTAATAATGTAGATATCACTTCTAACATAAAAATGAGAAATAGAAACAGCATTATTAACCATTACACAGTTGTAATAGTCCTCTTATCAAAGAAGAACTAAGAAATGAACAAAATAATTAGCTTGAGAAACAAATGAAAGAGTTCCAAATACATTTCAACTAAACAGTGGCGTACAACAATTTGTTGCTATTGACAATATTGAAAAAGTTAATTATAGTAAAAAACTCCTTTGAATACGTCCGAATTGAAGAAGATTCACACCATTGTTTAGAGAATTCCAAGATCTTTCTAACGATGTACGACTCGCCCCCTATTCCCTATTACAATTCCAAGGGTTGTTCATCCTTCTGCTACGAGGTTGGAGTGAAGACGCTGTAAATGGCCGGCCCACCCGATATAAATCTGGAAAATTAGGAGGCATAAACGAAATATTTGCATTGCAGTGCTATCATTTTATGATTCAAAGATTTTGGGACGTTTGAAAACTTTCATCAAACTCCAACAACTTTGGTCCGTTAACCTAATGAATGGACGACAGTAGATTCACATATCACTCTCAAGGTTACACAGTATATCATTGGTATTAGTATCAGAATTCCATTGAAATATCTTGGTGATGGTAAGATTGAGGAAAAATATGGATGTTGGTGTCAGTTTGTCGAATGAGTTTCATATTATCACTAGAAATTGAACTGAATTTCGTATTTATTGGAACCATGATATTGTTCAATGCTTTCAGCAATCAAGTGGTCTGACGAACAATATGATAAAACCTACGACTTCCGCACAAGAACATGGTACACCGAAGCGTTCACATCTCCCAAAGATATCATTATCCTCCTGGATAGATCGGGATCGACTAAAGGAACGAGGAGAGCTGTGGCTATACAAGTTGTTAATCAAATTCTCGATACTCTCAATGACAACGATTTTGTTAATATTTACACTTTCACCAACACTACGGAACCCCTTGTGGAATGCTTCAATGACACTCTTTTTCAGGTGAGTGTTTGATTGTTCCAAAGTGAGACTCATTTTTATTTGAGGCTAATTAATGAAAAGTCGGAATCTTGAAATATATATAAACTGTATAGAAGCAGAACGGAATATCAAGAAGGACAGTTAATTGAACAGTAAAGTGAAAAATAAGATAATTTTGCTGCTGAATGAGTTGGAAAATCAGTATTTTCTAGTTTGTCACCAGACATAACTAGAAATTCAAATAGTTTGACAGACGTAGTAGATTGTTCTGTTCCAGATTCGTTTGATGACAACTCATTTCAAATATATTTGGCCTCGCGGACTCGATTGGCAGGACTGTTCTGATTCTAGGTTATTGTTTGCTGGTCCAGAGAAGGATCTGTTCGGATGCTACGTAATTTTTTCTTGATGTAATCATCCTCAGGTCTCAGCGTCAGTCGAAATATAGTAAAACCAGTAACTAAAACTTGATACGAGTGTTCACCTGATAAGTTATATTCTACTACTCTAAACAAAGAAGGTGCAGTTATATAAGTTTTATTATCGGCACAGCTATCGTATATAAGAGTACTGATGTCAGCTGGTCAATTCTCGTAATCTTAGTAAATAGTGATCTCAGAAAAGTATTCAATTGGATTAAATATAAACAATTAACAGTTAAAATACGTTACCAACGTTCAATATTATGGAGATAATATAAGACTTCAAAGATGAAGTTGGTAATATCAGGAGAGAATATATACAAATACAATTTGAAAATAACATAAAATATTTTTGATTATATGTAGACTTGCATCTCCGCTGGAATTTTCCTCCGTATAGTATTTCCGTTGAGAGTAAATTACTGAAAATTAGGCAAGTATATGTTTAAGATATTTCAATATATGTTTGTAAGAATGAAAGTATAACTATGAAAATCGAAACAAATGTTTATACATTTTGTCCCAGAAAAACAATAAGCGAACATTTTTATGTATACATGGCATCAAAAATTCAAAAGTTTTTGTCGGAGATCTGTGAAATATATGTGAACATAGTCAATTCATTGAATGTATATTAGATAATGAAATCATTTCTTCACATAACAGATCGAAGCGCAATTCACAGTTCATTTGAATTTTAATACAGGTATTATTAATGAGCTATGCATTTTTAGATTTTTGTATAGATTTATAGTATAAGCGTATTTATATAATCAGTACTCACGACTGGAAGGTGGTCCAAACCAGGACCAGATATTTTTCTCGAGATAATATATTTATTTGAAGTTGGAATAATTCTGCAGCATTGCATGGCTGACGGACTGCGCATAGTCATGATGCTCCCTAGGTGGCTCGGCAAGTTATTAACATTGCCTACCCAGGACACGAGGCTAATGACCGATGTAATCGATGCCGATGACACCGAGAAAAAAATCAGTGTTGTATTATTCTGATATACATGAAAGCACATTAAATTAGTTGTTGATAATAGTGTTCAATCATTGAGGAAATTCCAAGCGGAAGGCTCTACTACAATATGTTTGATGAAATCATAGACCCTTCAATAACGAATCATTTGGTAAATCAAATTGAAACGACCAGTAACACGACTTTGCGAGACAATCTCAGTAACTTCCAACAACTTTTTCGTATAAGCCCACTCAGTGATGTGAAAAAAGAAAACATCAAAATAGAACCAACTATTCACTCCTATAATACTAGAAAAAAGGAAACCTCTACACCACGATGTAACAAAACCATACGACAAAGAAACGCAACATATCTCAGACCATGCTTATACCAAATATCCCAAGAAAAAATCAAAAATATGAACCGTTCTTACATGTTTAGAAGAGAAGTAAATACATTCTGATTAACAAAAGAGATTTTTTCACTGCCACTGTCAATCAAGCTATTCCAAACAGCAATTTAACCTGAGCAATTGTTGAGTAAACGAAGATAACTAAGTTTTCTGTCTGTAACTACTGTTTCTGTTATTGAAGTTATTGACTGATTGATCACAATTTTTCAATGTTATATTGAGTATTTGTGCACTTGATTCAAAATAAACTCTCATCACGAGAAAACTATAAAACCATATGGCTTATATGATTATCTTGTTCATTTTTGGTAGAATATATGTGATCATGGGGTCCGAGAATCATGAGCTCCGAGCAAGCGCAGTGAGCCAATAATGGCAGCCTTCTGCATATGTCCGGCTGAGATTTCTGCCTTAGTGCGGCAAGCCGGTATGACTTCAAGATACGAGAATAGAGAGGGCATCATTTCATCAAGGAGCCCAAGAATCAGAGTGGTCTGGATAGAGTCTGCGGAGTTCAAAGGGAAAATATCGATATTTTATCCGTTTTTCCTTCTCTTTTCGTCTCGCTAGGAGCTGTAAAATCCACGACAAATATCGTCTTGCTCAGGTGGTCGAGAAGGAATACATCAGGATTATTAGCTTATATGAGCCTGAGGGTGGGGAACACATAGTTCCAATAAATTCGGCACTTCTCGTTCCCCACAAAGGATTCAATATCCCCCGGAGCGTAAGAGTGCCATAAGAGTTCCGTAGATGGAAATATAGCACTCTTAAGGCCGCTTTATGTCAATGGATATAGGTCGAGACCGCATATGTTGGACATGCTGATAGCAAGTGCATTGTGTCAGGAACCTCTATTCCCATCACGCGACTGCGGTAGACTAAGATATTGAAGACACCTTCCTGGCAAGCCATGACGAACCTCTCAGTTTCCGATTTCAGCCCAATCGAACTGAGCCAAGGTCTTCAATGTTATTGAAGAAGACCCCATACATTGGCTTATCCTTGTATATCTGCAGAAGTGAGGTGATCTCTACATCTTTCATATGAGCTTTTTGCTGAACGGGTTTCAACTCTGTGACAGAGTTGTGAACACCTCGTTCAATGTCGAGAACTAAACCGAGCTCACCAGCTGTTGTCTCCCTGTTGTCGATAGAAGTACGAACGTGAAACGGACGATTTGGGATGCGAACTCCTACAGAGATGCATTATTTTTCGGGTCTTTACGTCGAGTTGATACAGCTCCTCCTGAGTTCACTTCACTACTCCAAATGAGTGAAGTGAGATTTGAACGGCAAGTATATTTGTTGCAGCAACTTTGTTTTTCCCCAACAGTTTTGATGACCAGATCTGTCGGAGTTTGTGCTTATACTTACCGCGGAGAGAGTTCTTCACTGCTGTTACCTCTTGTGAGTGGTATTGTTCCCCCCCGAGGTAAGTAAATTTACGTCTCTCACGCATCCTAATGGCGTAGGGTGCTTCCATCTACGAGCCGCACACTCTTCGTAGTCCCCGATCGTCCTCTTTTGGGATGGACCATTGCACATTTATCTATTCCGAATTTCATACCGATAGCATGCGTGTACTCTTCAAGGAATGATGGAGATGTTTCTCACCATTCGTATTATCATTATTATACTAAGATTGAACTTTTACCTCTCTAGTTTCTCCAGCTATATACTGGAGGTTACTTAGTGCTCACTCAATCATTTTGTTCCTCGGGTTAAAAAACTTAAGATCTTGTCTAGTATCCCAGATCCGTTTCGACTGTTTCTGTATCCATTGAGCACTGTAGGTTTTGTTCTCTGGCATATCATAAACTTTAACCTTTTTTGTAAGAACCTACCTTACCACTTTAGGAATTGAACATTTGATTTTTTCAGGCCAACGAAGAGAATTTGCGACTGTTGAGGGAATATCTACCAGTTTATGAAGAAGAATTTGCCGCCAATTTATCTCTTGGGATCGAAAAAGCATTCGATATATTGGAGAATTTCAGACACACACAAAGAAGTAAGTTAGATTTCTAATGAGTGATACTGATTATTCACTTTTATTGTTATTGAAACGTGAAAAAGGAATCTCTGGCGTAGATTAAGTATGAAACACTTTTCCCAAACACCAGAGATACGCGTTTCACCAACCAAGTTGGCGTCTTCAGGAGATGAAGATGGCGCTACCTGAATTTCGAGTGAGTGAAAAAAGTGTTTTTGCTTTGATTACTGTTACAGTTCTCTTTATTGTGTATGTCCTTAAATGTTAAAACCTTGATAATATTATGGTCGAAGCAAATTTCTTTTGTTTTTTTTTATTTTTCAATTGTTCTTGTATTCAAATATTTCGCGCTGATGAAATGACTTCCACGATTCTACACATGCGCGAGATGGAGCAGAGAAGTTAGTCTTGAATTGACCACCGCAAGGGACGAAGTTGTTTTTCGTTCGTGAATACCCGCTTATTATTATTACCCGCTTATTATTTACGTTTTGCAAGTTTGAAAGCCTTCCAGAAGCTGACGAAGACGCTCCGAACGGTTTCATCAGGTAGGTGGAAGTCTTTCCCGATTTTTAACTTAATTTATTTTTTGAGTTTAAAAATAAAGTCAAGTTTACTATTTTCTGAACCAGCACTTTGCTGTCCATTACCGCTACATTTTTGGTCCTATCGAGCCAAGATTATTGGTTTTCTTATTATTTTTTACTTAAAAAGTTGCTTCGATCATCTTATTTCAAGATATTTCAAGGTCATCGTCGTTATTCCCATTGAATCGAGAGCGTTTTTATTGCTGTCATTTTTTTGGTGAGTCGACTTCCTTAGATACAACAAAAAAGTGTTGACAGGTACGGGCTCACTTTATTCTTGAATATTAATATAAAGGTATTTCATATTATTTCGAAAGTTTTCAAAACACAGAAATGAGTGATAAAATTAAAAAATTAAAAGCCCTTAGAAACACGGAAATCAACCGAATGTCAGAGTTAAAACGAGTCGCTGATGTGGCTCTCACTGATTACAATATTCATTCAGAGTTCCGCCAACGATATAAAGTTTTGGAAGAAATTGTTGTTAATTTCGGAAAACACCAGTTGAATATTATTAGTAGTTTGAGCTCCAGTGATGATGTAACCAGTGAGATGTTAGCAGACGAAGAAACAGTCCGTACAGAGTTTGAAAAGGAACTTTTTACTGTACAGGCTATTTACTCTGATTTATTCGAAGATTTAACGAAACAATCAATTTCCATTAATAATAACACTCCTAATACTCCAACCGCACCCAGAGCAAAACTTCCTGAGATGAAGTTGCCCACTTTCAATGGAGATGTCAAAAGTTTCACGTCATTCATTGATCTTTATAATGTACTTGTGCATAATAATGCATCTCTTTCAAACATTGAAAAATTTTCTTATTTACACTCAGTGTTGGAGGGAGAACCGAGAAGTGTAATTGCCTGTACACCGCTTAGGGAAAATACCTATATGATTGCTTATAATGCATTAATAAAAAGGTACTCCAATCCGCGAATTGAAGCTAATGCTTATTGGCAAGAAATTGAATCTAGCCCTCACATGTCAGTCGAAAATCCAACTCAACTAAGAAAGTTGATTGATATTTTCGAAGAAAATGTTGCAGCGCTTGAGGCTTTAAACTATCCAACGAAACATTGGGATTTCATTCTTTGTAACATGCTCAAGAAAAGGTTAGATCCTCTTACTGAGTCTCGCTATGAATTAGAGCTTAATGTTAAATCAATAACGAATCCCGTTTTTTCTCATATGATAGATTTTTTGACCAATCACTGTAAGGCTTACGAAGCGTCATCATTAGCTATTATCCGCTCTAAACATAAAAATTTTCGTACGAATCGCGATCAAAGACCTTCTAGTTCCAGAAATTCATCCTCGTTCATAGCAAACACCCAAGTTTCTGGAAACAGATATTGTCCTTTATGTAAAAGTGAACACGCTCTTCATAAATGTTCCTCATTTTTAGATAAATCGCCCAAAGAACGGTATAATATTGTGAAGCAGAACAAATGGTGTACAAATTGTTTGAGTCATACACATTCTAAGAAAAAATGTTCTTCATCTAACACTTGTCGCTATTGCCAATCAGCATTTCATCATTCCACGCTACATTTTGAGAAACCGCTATCAAATATTGAATCACATAATTTAAATGAATCTGCAAGTCGTAATATTGCAAATTCTTCGAACATATCAAATCCTGACTCCGGCCCTGCAGTTCTTACCACGAACCTTGATCAGCACAGTGTATTACTAGCTACTGTGCAATTGAGAATTTTGGATTTCCGAGGAAATTTACACGTTGTTCGAGCGCTGGTCGATAGCGGCTCGCAGGCAAATTTTATTTCGAAGCAATGCGTAAATCGTTTGGGATCGAAAGTTTTCAAGTCGTCAATTTCTGTGTTCGGTATCGGAAACATGACCACTCAAGCATCGCTAGGCGCTGTCAACTGTACTATTCAACCTTTATCATCGAGTCAACCGTCTTTAACACTAGAGTTCATTGTTTTGGAAAATATTAGCTCAAATATGCCTACATTTTCGATAGATCCTTCTTCATGGAATTATATTGAAAATATAAATTTAGCTGATCCGCATTTTTTCAATCCCGCACAAATCGATTTGCTGTTAGGTGCAGATGTTTTTCAAAGAATTCTTTTGGACGGACGAATTAAAGGTGACGAAAATTTACCTACCGCTCTCAATACATCATTTGGTTGGATTTTATTTGGGAAAGTGGGTGAAGTTCAACAAAAAAATGTAAATTCGTTTTTGAATATTGTCGAAATGGCTCGATTAGAAAACGCAATAAAGAAGTTTTGGGAATTAGAGGAGATTCCTAATAAGCCAATAATTTCTGAAGAGGACAAGATGTGTGAAGACATTTTCTTGAAAACTACTATCCGCACAGATACTGGTAGATTTATGGTATCTCTTCCCTTCAAAGAAACATCCAATTTAAAATTCGAAAATTCTCGGGAAATCGCTCTTAGACGATTTTTTAGTTTGGAAAAACGTTTACATCGCGAAACGGACTTGTGTGTTGAATATAGTAAAATTTTTTCAGAGTATATCGAATCAGGTTATATGGAAAAAATTCCAGATTCCGAATTAAATGCTTTTCCCTCATATTATATTCCACATACTTGTGTATTCAAGCCAGACAGTTCTACATCAAAGGTCAGAGTTGTTTTTGATGCGAGCACCAAGTGTTCAAATAATTTTTCTCTAAACGATGTATTAATGAAAGGACCTAAATTACAAAAAAATATTTCAGCCATACTTTTGAATTTTCGTTTACACGCCATTGCTTTTACATCGGACATCAGTCGCATGTACCTTAGAATTTTGATCAATCCCGCTAATAGAGATTTTCAGAGATTATTTTGGAGATTTACTCCCCAAGAACCTTTAATAGAATATCGACTATGTACTGTTACTTTCGGAGTTGTAAGCAGTCCTTGGCTTGCTCTTCGCACTTTGGCACAGTTAGCCAATGACGAAAGTTTGAGATTTCCTTTGGCGTCCCGAATCTTATTATCCGATAGCATTTATGTTGATGACGTTATTGGCGGTTGTAACTCCTTAGATGAAGCACTAGAAATTCAGAGACAATTGATTGAATTGTGCAGAAAAGGTGGTTTTCATTTGAAAAAATGGTCAAGTAATAATATAGTTTTTCTACAAAACTTACCTGAAGGTTATTCATATAATGAGAGTTATTTATTAGATAAAGAAACGGAATCCACGATAAAGGTTTTAGGGTTGAAATGGACCCCTTCGTTGGATACTTTCTCTTACACTATTAATGCTGTAGAGGCCAAGATAAATAAACGTAATATTCTATCAGAAATTGGTAGAATTTTTGATCCTCTCGGTTTTTTATCGCCGGTAACTTTGTGTGCTAAGTTGAGAATGAAACAATTATGGATGCAAGGTATAGATTGGGATGATCGACCCCCTCAATCTATTGTTGATAATTGGGTACAGTTCAAAACTCAGTTACCGAATTTATCGCTAATTGCTATACCTCGTTTCATTCAGCTCGTTAATTTTATGAGATGTGAATTACATGCATTTTGTGACGGTTCACAGAATGCATATGCCTCTTGTTTATATGTAAGAGTTATTAGGAATGATAACATTTCAGTATCACTTCTGAGTGCAAAATCGAAAGTCACTCCAACCAAACCGCTGTCAATACCTAAAATTGAACTATCCGCTGCTTATTTATTATCGAAATTAGTTGCTTTCGTTTTGGAAACTTATTCAACTAAAATTAAATTTGACCAAGTTTACGCTTGGACCGATTCATCAATCGTTCTACATTGGATGAAGTCTGATCCTAACAAATATAAAACTTTTGTAGCAAACCGCATTTCTATGATTCAAGAAAATATTTCTCCTAACTGTTGGCGTCATGTGACCTCCGAGGATAATCCCGCAGACTGTGCATCTCGTAGTTTGCTTCCTAAAGACCTAGTTGATCATCCGCTGTGGTGGACTGGTCCACCATGGTTATGTAAGCCAGAATCTGAGTGGCCTTTACAAAAATTCAAAATATGTATAGATGATCAGGAAGAACGTAAATCAACTCTGATAGCTTTTACTGAAGCAAATTTTTTGGAAGAAATTTTAAATAGATTTTCTTCATTAGATAAAATCAAACGAATTTTAGCATATGCTAAAAGGTTTATTTACAATTTGAAAAACCCGCTAAAGAAAGTAGTTGGACATAGTTTTAGTGAAGTCGAATTACAGGAAGTCCTTGTTGTTCTAGTAAATTTCACTCAATCATCAGTATTTGCAAATGAAATTTCACAACTGAAAACTAATAAACCACTGCCTAAATATATGAGAAAACTCAGCGCGTTCATTGATGAACACGGATCTTTAAGGGTTGGTGGCAGATTGAATAACTCTCTTTTGAATTATGATAAAAAGCACCCATTGCTTTTACCAAGTTCGAGTAGACTAACTGATTTAATTATTGAACATACGCATAAAATGAATTTACATCCTGGATTGCAAACTTTACACTTTCTTCTATTACAAAATGTTTGGATTTTGTCACCGCGTCGCACGATTTCGAAGGTTTTGAGTAAATGCTTTCAATGTTGGCGTCTCAAACCTAGATGTTTACAACCCCCTATGGGGGATCTTCCCGCAACTCGAGTGTCACAAGTAAAACCGTTTTCGGTTATCGCTGTCGATTTTTGTGGCCCGTTCAATATTACATTAGTAAGAATCCGCGGAGCTAGAACTTTCAAATATTATATTTGTGTTTTCATTTGCTTTGCTACGAAAGCTGTACACTTAGAAATGATATCGGATATGACAACGGAAGCTTTTTTGGCGGGTTTGCGCCGATTCATGGCGAGACGTGGACGTTGTTCTCATGTATTTAGCGATTGCGGACGGAATTTCGTTGGAGCAAATAAATATATTTTGGAAATAATGAAAAACGTTACTGAAAGTGAGAAAATTATCTGGTCTTTTCATCCTCCAACTGGTAGTCATTTTTCGGGCTTAGTTGAAGCAGGAGTTAAGTCTTTTAAAACTCATCTTGCGAGAGTAATTGGTTCTCAAATTCTCACCTTTGAAGAGTTACATACATTAGTAATTCAAATTGAAGCGTTATTGAACTCTCGACCACTTTACCCGCTAAGTACGGACCCCAACGATCTATCAGTTTTAACTCCGGGGCATTTCTTAACGAAAGAACCCCTAACTTGTCTTCCAGATTATGATTTAAAACATTTGAAATTAAATTGTCTATCTCGATGGCAATTATTGCAGAGAATGCATGCTGATTTCTGGGCCAGATGGCACCAGGAATATTTAAGTACTCTACAACAAAAAAATAAATGGACTTCTCCTGATTCTCCATTGAGGGTGGGTGATTTAGTTTTAGTAAAGCAAGATGATATGCCGCCCTTACAGTGGCGTACCGCTAGAGTTTTAAATCTGTATCCTGGCTTGGATGGAGTATCTCGAGTAGCGACAGTCAAAACCGATAGTGGTATTTATAGGAGACCTGTTAACAAGTTGTGTCCCCTTACCACTGCTTAGTTTGTTGAATATAATTCAACAAAAGTGGGGAGAATGTTACAGTTCTCTTTATTGTGTATGTCCTTAAATGTTAAAACCTTGATAATATTATGGTCGAAGCAAATTTCTTTTGTTTTTTTTTATTTTTCAATTGTTCTTGTATTCAAATATTTCGCGCTGATGAAATGACTTCCACGATTCTACACATGCGCGAGATGGAGCAGAGAAGTTAGTCTTGAATTGACCACCGCAAGGGACGAAGTTGTTTTTCGTTCGTGAATACCCGCTTATTATTATTACCCGCTTATTATTTACGTTTTGCAAGTTTGAAAGCCTTCCAGAAGCTGACGAAGACGCTCCGAACGGTTTCATCAGGTAGGTGGAAGTCTTTCCCGATTTTTAACTTAATTTATTTTTTGAGTTTAAAAATAAAGTCAAGTTTACTATTTTCTGAACCAGCACTTTGCTGTCCATTACCGCTACAATTACCATTTTCACATATACATACGAGGTCTGTGAATGGTGACATTTCACGAGCTACCTACATTCAATTAACGATATTTTCATTTTTTATATCTGTATTATCGTCTCGAATATATGTTCACAATTTTAGCTATATAGCATGTTCAGTTTGTTGGTGAGAGAAAAGTGTTAAGCGTGTTTGGCGATTTTTTGCTATAGAAAAAAGTGGATCAGAAAATTAGCATAAAATTTTCTGTATGAAATGGAGGTGACTTCAAATACACTTGAAATGTTGACAGTGTCAAAAGGTGATTATACTCTCAGTTAGAAAAATGTTAACAAGTGTTTCAAGCTTCCCATAGATGGTCGAGAAGATGTGAATGACGACGTTTGCTCTGGACGCCCAAGCACATCAGCAACCGATGGAAACGTTGAGAAAGTGAAGCTAATTGATACGAAGAATCGTTAAATCACTATCAGAGGAATTATTGAGGTAATTATTATATCGGTTGGCTGATGCCATAAAATGTTAGCCATGAAGGGTGTGGCAGCGAATTTCGTTCCTAAATTGTTGAATTTTATCCACAGAAACCGTCTCATGAGCATCGCTCAGGTTATGACAGGTAAATGGTTATGACATCGAAACCAGAGTCCAATAATCCCAATGGAAGAGCCCAGTTCAAAAAAATACTCCAAGTTCGATCAAATATCAGGGTTTTGTTTACTCTTTTCTTCGATTACTATGACACAGAAGTTCTTTCCACATGGTGGTGATGTCAACAAGGAGTATTAATTATATTGGAGTTATGCGCCACTTGCGAAAAACAATACGAAGAAAACGTACGGTATTGTGGAAAACCAATCTATGACTTTTGCATCATTATAATACACCTGATGATACAAATTATGAACACCTTGTTCATAATATTTTGGCCAAAAGCAACACCATAATCATGCCTTAGCCACCGTATGCACCAGATTTAACCCCCTGCGACTTTTTTTGTTACCAAGACTGAAGAAACGCATAAAAGGACGGTTTTTTGCGACAATTAAGGAGATGAAAACAGAATCGCTGAGATACCTCAAGAACATATCAAAAAATGTATATCAGAACTGCTTTGAAGATTGAAGAAAACGTTGGCACAGGTGTATCGTAATCAAGAAGGACAAAATAAAAATTTTTGAATGAATAAATATTTTTCATGAAAATGAAAATTCAGACCTCGTACATACATAACATGAGATAACATCACATAACATTACAATTTCTTTTTCAATAGCAAAAGTGATCTTGCCTATAGGTTTTAAATTTGATATCATGATTAGTCAAACAGGACTTAGGCTGGTATGAAACCATTCCTGTATGACAATTCATCAATTTTTTTATTGATTCGGCCGTTACTTGATGAAGATCCATAGTAATTTCACAAACTTCACCTAAACGATTTGATCTCCGCAAACTTTATTGAAAAAATATATCACAACCTGTTTCGCTAAACATTAGCTTTTTCAAGTGAATAATCATTAATCAAGTGATTAATTTATTTTTTCAATAAAGTTTGTGGAGATTAAATCGTTTAGGTGTAGTTTGTGAAATTCATGAATTGATATAGATGACAAATGCGTGGTTGTCAAAAACATACAAAGAGATAAAAAAAGTAGAAAGCACTAATTGATTATAAAAAATATTGATGGTGAATATTTCAAATTTTTCCATTTCTTTCCTGAAAATATTTGGAATTTCATGAAGTCATTACAGTTTTTCATTCGTTCAGGCAATTCATTGAAAGCCGAAAGTGAATATACAGTGCATTTTTTTAATGTCCCCCCTTGAACAGCTCAACTCAAAAAATATAAATTTGGGATAATGAAGTTAATGCATAAATACTTTATTTTAAGGTAAAATTGACAAATGAAACTTTCAAGATGGCGACTGGACGCCATCTGGGAAAAAATAGAAAGGGAAATCTTGTGATACATCTTTTTGAAGCTCCTGACAAATGCTTCACAACCCTAAAATATAATGTCAACATCTTTAACTACTACAAAATGGCGAAACTTTTAATAATTGTCTGGATACATTGACATTTAACTACATAATATGAGGTAAAAAGCTTGAAATCAGTGCAGAAGATGCTCGAAATTGTTGGCTTGAACTTCTTGACATATGAACAGCTCATCCGATATTTCACGCCGAACATTTTTGAACACAGTAACGTCAATATCTCTACAAATATTTATTATTCTCTGCCGTATATCCAATATTGAAGCAGGTTCAGTTTCGTACACCTTTTGCTTCAAATAGCCCCAATAAAATGCTCCAAAGGTGTCAAATCTGGCGAGCCGGCTGGTCATTCTGTAGGACCTCGACGGCCAATCCAACGACCGGGAAAAGTAGTATCCAAATAGTTTCTTACTAGTCTGGAGTGGTGCTCCATCTTGTTGGAATACAATATCCACATCGAATTCAATAGGATAGAATATTCTAACTGTCATTTGTCATTTTTATAAACAAAAAATAACTTAACGAACCCTATCGAGTTGTTAGAATTGCCATATGGCAGATGAAAAGGAATATTTCTAGAAATATCGATATTAATGTGTAACGTCCCGTCATTTTGTAGTAGGTGAAGATATTGACTTCATATTCTGGGGTTGTGAAATATTTGTCAGAAGCAATGAATATTATATAAATGATTTTTTTTCATGACTTGTGAAGACAGGGATATGAGAATAATTTCAAAAATTTCAGGTGCTAGGTGCAATCAAGCGATTATGTTGATGACAGAAGGGATTGACTATGATTATATCAAAGAAATATTCGTGGAACGAAATTGGAAAAAAGATTATCCAGTGAGGATCTTTACTTATCAGATTGGACATGACATCAACGATGCCAAAGAATTGGAATGGATAGCTTGCACCAATATGGGTAAAGCATATATTTTTATTACAAAAATTGAAAAAATATTTTCCAAAGTCTATAATTCTTCACCGATACAGAGTGGGACATTGAAAATGCATCGCAAAGTAGAAAAAATACAGATCAACATTCGTTTATAAAATTCAACATTCAACAAATCAAATCGGTATTATCATCTCATAATTTTCCAATGAGAATGGGGGATGAATCTAGCTTCATTGAAAAAAGACTTTTGATTTCCTATTTTTTGTTCATTCGCTTTCGAAAATCGATCATCTCATTCGAAAGATGACGGTTCGACTTTCCAACAATAGGTTTCTCCAAAAATGCCAAATTCAAGTCGATTTTGTCTAAGAACTTATTGCAATGACCTCAATGTCAACGACAAATAACTTTTGAAAACTTTATATTTTTTCTGCTATTTTGATGATGACAGAGGCAAAATTACTTCGAAAATAGAACATTTTTGTGCATAAATTCATCATAATTTCATGTTATAGATTTTCCAATGAAATATTACTCGTTCCTTCAAGAAATGGATCAGTCTAACAATATACTTGTTCGGGACCAAATTCTCCACTGAATACATAATTTGTTTTACATTAATAATCAGCCCTAGAGTAAAAAAATCTATTTCGTTCAGTTCGGTAAACATTGCTTGATCTATTCGCGGACAGATGGCGCTGTAAGTAACCTCCTTGGAATATCGACATCATTGCTTGATCTATTCGCGGACAGATGGCGCTGTACGTTCCCTCCTTGATATAATTCGAACGCACTTCACATGTATTTCTTCATTCGGAAGAGGTATCTTTTTTATTAACACGCGCGCCTGCTGCCTTTTTTTATAACCTTCCTTGGCGCGCTTGCTGCCTTGGGCTTGGTAGCTGATATTCGGAATCCCGAATTGGAAAATATCACTACTGAAAACACGCTTTCATAACATACGAAACTGAGAAATGAAAAATAAATATAATTTGAAAAACTAAAAAACACGCTTTCAAAGAACATCAAACTAAAAAGTTGCAAATTTTTTTTCAAATAAGCTTGAAACAATAACGAACGAAAACTACTAGTATTATTGTGAAAAAAGCGTGGGCACTTTGTGCCATTTTTTTTGTATTTCAAGCGTCTGTCGCTTTGTTCACACTAATATTAGTAGTTTTTGTTCATTATTGTGTTGAGCTTTTTTTAAAAACACTTATCTTCAACTTTTTAGTTCGATGTTCTTGAAATGCGTGTTTTTTTTAGTTTTTCAACTATATTTATTAATTTGAGAAATATGCATAGATGTTTAACAGCTTTCCTTCGTTTAACATCAGGTTATATTCTTTAGGTTACTGGGCAAATATGACATACATGGGAGACATCAGAGAAAAAATGCTGAACTACTTGAATGTTATGTCACGCCCCATCAATCTAACTGGAAAAAAGTCCAAGAAGTACATTTGGAGTTACCTCCACGTGGATTTGGCAGATAGAAGACTTTCTAACTGGCTGTGGAAGAAATTTGAAGGTATTCGCCAGCGAGAAGTATTTCTCGATCACGTCAAGCGAGATTTCTGGAGGCAGCATAAAGTGTTGACCTCCAAAGACTATATGTTACTGAAGGAGACTCATGTGAGTACAGCCTCTAAATTGTACAGCCTGAACTTGCTTCACAGTATTTTTTTTCACAGGACTATATGAAATACCAAAACGAGACTATGGATTATAAATATATGACAACGGTGTCCTTACCTGTTTATGGCAGACGAGAGAACGAGGTGAGATATGATTGTTATTGGAAATGTTTATTTTTCAATATGTCCAACTAGCTAACCAGTCAAACTTCAAACTGACGTAGGATAATTTAAAATTCAGTGAAATCATCGGCTGAATTATATGGGGTCTTCAAACAAGCCATTCCGAACTTTAACAATTGATAACGCCAATGTTGTTGAAGCTGCATTTGTCAAATCAGTTGTCATTTATTTACTATGTTTCGCCAAATCACCAGATACGGATAGAGCATACAACAACACGTGCAAATAATGACATTGTTTTATCAAAATGATTGTTTTGTTCTCGCAACGTACCGCGTACTGTGCCCATTTTACGGTCGCCATACTCGCCCCACCGACAGGACTGTTCGTAATGTTGTGGATGAATTTGAGTCCACTGGTTCAGTTAACGATCGACCAACACCCGTACGTTGAAACGCAAGATTTGCCGAAAAAATCGCCGCTGTCTGTGAGAGTCTGCAGGAGAATCCGAGGCAGTCGATTTTGCCTCTCGCAAACCACAACTTGGAGAATTTTCCGTCATGAGTTGAGCCTGCACCCATACAAAATTCAACTGACCCAGGAACTTGAGGTGAACAATCATAGACAACGACGTGTTCGCTGAATGGGGTCTGAAGCAGTTAGTAACTGACCCTGATTTTCATCGAAAAATCATCTTCAGCGATGAGGCCCATATCTGGATGAGCGAGTACGTGAACAAACAAAATTGTCGAGGTTGGGACGATACCTATCCACAGCAGATACAAGAGCGTCCAATGCATTCCGAAAAAGTCACTGATTGGTGTGGATTTTGGGCTGGCGGCATCAACAACGACACGTGCTTTCAACAGGATGGTTCTACGTGCCACACACATTGGATATGCTGCACGAGCGATGTGAGAGCATGATCATCTCACATGAAGGTGATGTGATCTGGCCACCAAGATGGTGCGATTTGATCCCGTTTGATTTTTTCATGTGGGGGTTACTTGAGTCGCAGGAGTACATTGGAGAACATTGGTCCTCAAAGCAAACATATCCCGTGCCGTCAGTCAAATTCAGCCTGATTTATGCGCCAGGGTCATCTAAAATTGGAAGTTCCGAGTGCACTCCACTCAAATAAGCCGTGGCGTATATTTGGCGTATATTTGAACAATGTTCAATTGGCGTTATAGCATCAATAGGTTTTTCAAACGAATAAGAAATTTCGATGATATCTTATGTATTATGATATCATCTGTGAATTAACTTGTTTATATTGTGTTTGTGAAGTTGGGTCATAGCAACATGTCCTGTTTTGTTACGAAATTTTCATCCTCAGCAGTCGATTTTTTTGTCGAGATAGTAAAATATTATTGAGAATAAATTGGTTCAACAAGATGTTGACTTTGGAATAATGGAAAAGTAGATCAAGATTTTGAACAGGAGATCTGGCAAAAAGAGTAGAACTGATGGCAACATTGAACACCGTGCTTCTTTCATGCGAATTATTTCTTAACTACAAAGGATTGATTTACAGAATTCCGTAGTCTACTTGCATCATGGTTCTGTTGAGAAAGATTTGATCTTCTTGCTCGCAGCATCGTGTTGGATAAAACTAACTTTACTTCTATTATTAAAAAAAAGAAATATCCATGCGCAAACTGTTACAACTGTCATAGCTCAATTTCCTTTCCTCACATTCTGACAACCGAAATAACCCAACAAACTGAACGTCTCAAATTTTTTTTCAATTTCAATATGTTTTATACTTTACATTTTTCGTTTCAGTATGAGCTTGTCGGGGTAGCCGGAGTTGACGTCCCACTCCATCTTTTCAAAGCATTGATTCCGTTCGAGCGGGTGAGTATCTCGAAAAGCTCATTGGGTTAAACTGAGATTCTCCATTCACGATCGAGTGTCATTCAGGACAACACACTACTCTACTGTGAAGAATACTCGTAATACAAATTAGACTTGTGCTACTTGACGCTCAGGTCAGGTCAAAAGTGAGTGGGTTTATTCGACCCTCCACCGCAACCCGCAAGGGTTTATTATGGCTACTTTACACTTGGGATATTTCCACAGCGGAGATTCATATTCTCCTGGACATCACAGTCAAAAAAATATTGTCTAAATGTCGTATGGTACCACTATAGTAGGCTGTTTAGATATGTTTTAAATATGTCTCAATCACCGTGGCTTATAAATCTGCACCTCATGAATCCTCGACTAATCCAACCTAACTTAACTTAGATCTTCCGGGTATATTCAGTAAAACTCTCAATAATTCGAAAAATGAGAAAAATCATCTGGTAAACAGAAAATCACGAAAGTTTGTGAACCCTCAAAATATAGGAAAATAAGGCGGATGTGTCTCATATGAAGATATATTTTGTCATGCGAGCATCATCTTCAATGTAGTTTTATATCCAGTAAAAAACATAAGAGAAATGATATCCATACTAGATCTTTGTAATATTGAAAATTCTAAAAGTCTTCTGCACAATGTACATATAAACACTTGTTTCATATCAGATCAGATTGTAATGGAGAACTCTATACCGGTGCAGAAAGAAAGAAACTTTTCTGGTAACCCTGTTAGTCACTTTTTAAATTCAAAAAATATCACTTATAGTAAGGAGGCATACTTGAAGACAGACTGTAAATCAAATTATCTCAAACAACAACTCATCCAGGCCAATCTCAACCCACCTACACTGAAAGTTAATGGACTGACACCTTTCAGAAAACAACTACTCCCCTGGCTAATACCACGAAGGGCGTTGGATTATATCCGACAGGTGTCAGTGCAAAATTCTTCACAGACGTGATTCCTGCATATGCTGTTGGCAATCCAACTACCAGAATCGATTTTCAATTATTGGAACACACTTGCAGACCGGTTTCAATCTATTTGGCCACTCGTCAGATCAAGGTGGTGTCCATCATCAACATGAAGTCTATGATATTACATATTCTAAAATGACGTTAATCATCTTGATTTTATTCAGGTTGAAGCCTGGCCTCCTTCCCCTTTTAACTGAGGATATTCTAAAATCGAACTCCTTTCAGATTTTCAATCCTCAAACTGAGCTGAAGAGAACGACAAACAACATATTTTTCATCGCCCCATCTGCCCGTGAACGAGGTAACCAACCGCATATTCCTCGTTTAAGGAAAAAACCTCATTTATAGTGAGGGGGCATAGTTGAAGACTGTCTATAAATTAAATTATCCAAAAGAACAATTCGTTTAGGCTAGTCTCAACACACTTACAATGTAGGTTAATAGATTGACCCCTATCAGTCAAATTCATGTTGATGATGGACACTACCTCGGACTGACACGCCCGGGCGTGTTTTCACTAAAGACACTCCCGAAAAAGCCATTGTATGTCGAAACACGTGTTTCGTTTTTGTAAAACTGCTTAGTGAAAATATCACAATAAAGTGTTTTTTCGAAACGACAATTCCATCATATACCTCCCATAAGAAGTTTTCAATTCCAAAAAAGACTTTTGTCCAATTGGTTTTGTTCTTTTATATTAATTAGTCTTATGAATTCAAACGTTATCACCTTATGTATTATAAATGATTTCTACAGTGTTCATTTTTTTTTTCAGCTGGGTGTGAATGGATATGCTTTCATCGTCACAAATAATGGATATGTTTTGTTCCATCCAGACCACCGAGCAGAGGTAACAACAGAATACAACAAAAACATTCATCGGGAAATTTTGTTAAAAAAGGTTTTGTTTACGATTTCTGTAGTGATCAGTTTGCCAAAATGAAAAAAAATTACTTCCGTTTTACTTTTTGGTACCCTTAATTCCAAAGTATCCAATCAACGAATTACAAGTTTGCATTACATTAAAATTTTTCTTTTTAGCTCTGTCGCTGACTTATCCAGAAAATGAAACATAACTTTGAAATTTGATGTCCCAGATCATGAATATATTAATATTGGCAAAATGGTAATGATAACAAACACAATTGCTAAGACTGTTGAAAAAGTATACTTACCAATCGTGTTTGTTTTTCTCAGAAGCACTATTCTGACTATTCTGGTGAATAAAATATAAGAGTTTTATTGTTTTTATTCTCAGTTCCAGAACATTCTCAAACCAACCTTCAACAGGGTGGACATATTGGAGGTAGAAATATTGAATGATCAAAATGAACCACGGATATTTGGAGATTCTATAGTGAAGGTACATATTCAGTGTCCATATAAGTCTATACTAATATTATAAATGTGAAAGTTTAAGAAGATGAATTTATGTATGTTTGTGGCTCTTTCACGCCTAAACGACTGAACGGATTTAAATGAAACTTCGCATGAATACAGTTTATACATAAAAATAACATATAGGTTGCAATTCACATTGGTTTTGTGTGACTTTATTCATAATATGAGAATAAATATCAAGTGAGTCGGAAATATTCTGCGGAGGAGTACGAAGTGATTAAATTCATCAAAGAATTAAAATCAAACAAGGCACCAGGGATGGATGAAATTGGATCGAGCACACTCAAAGAATGTTCATAGTCTTGCTTAATCCTTTACATACTTAATAAACAAATCTCTCGAGAGTGGAATAATTCCTGATTCCTTAAAAATTGCTGTAATCAAACCAATTTATAAATCAGGAGACGGGTTTGCTGTATCAAACTACAGGCTCATATCGATTCTCTCAAATATCTCTAAAATCTACGAGAAACGCTTTATATTCGAAGGAGCCCATCATTTGTCTATTCATTGATTTCGCAAAAGCGTTTGATACTGTCAGCCATCTAGATTTTCTAGAAACCCTCGAGAACATCGGATTTAGAGGGATTACACTTCGATCGATGAAAAGCTATCTTGAAGATCGAAAATAATGCGTAAGTATTAATGATGAAATGAGTACTAACAGAACTATAAGATATAAGGTTCCCAAGGGAACAGTGCTCGGTCCAACCATGTATACACCTTTCACAAGCTACCCAACTATTCATCTATAGATGTTCGAATATCAGATGATAGAGTACAACTCAAATCACAGTTAAATATTTATGTATTACGCTTGAGAGTAACTTGAAGTGGAACACGCATATAAATAATATGACGAAAAACTGAGATATATGGTATATACATTTAAATACCTATAATGCAGAATGCAATTTCAAAAAGAGTTCAAGAAATACGTGACCTCACGGTCCTTTTCCAAAGTGACCTGAAATTCAACTGGCATTTTCAAAATATTACTACTAAAGCTAATAAAAGACTGAGGTTTTTTAAAATGTACCCCTTACGAATTCAAAAACATAAACAGTATGAAATATTTGTTTAATACAATATGCAGTAAAAGAATATGCAAGTATTATATGGAAATCAAACCACAAAAAAAATCAAAGCAGATCCCAGAAACAATACAAAATACATTTTTGAAATAGTTTGTATTTTAAAAAATACGGACATTCGCCAGATTTCATATCGTATGGACCGATCAGAGATGAATTCCACATAGAATTACTGGAAAACAGAAGAGTTATAAAGAGTATACTTTTCTTAGGAAAAATTTTGAATGACCATGTAGATAGCATCTTTCTCACCAGTCAAATCTGCTTTTATGTTCCGCTGCCAGGTATTCGTCCGCGACAAACTACTTTTCATGTCAATTAACATAAATCCCCCATTGACAGAATTTGCTCAAAGTATAATAAATACGCAAATATCATTAAGTTTGGTATCTTCGAGGTATCATATTCAAAACTCAGATCTAACCTAAGAGAGGTTATTCTGCTGACGAGTGTAAACGTACTTCTATAGTTCACTGGTCCACTACTGCGTTTATATCCGCTCACTTATATCTCTTATATCTTTCAGTCTTTTGCTCTTTCAGTCTTCTAGTCTTTCAGCCTTTCAGTCTTTCAGTCTTTTAGTCTTTTAGTCTTTTAGTCTTTTAGTCTTTTAGTCTTTTAGTCTTTTAGTCTTTTAGTCTTTTAGTCTTTTAGCCTTTTAGTCTTTTGGTCTTTTAGTCTTTTAATCTTTTACTCTTTTAGTCTTTTAGTCTTTTAGTATTTTAGTCTTTTAGTCTTTTAGTCTTTTAGTCTTTTAGTCTTTTAGTCTTTTAGTCTTTTAGTCTTTTAGTCTTTTAGTCTTTTAGTCTTTTAGTCTTTTAGTCTTTTAGTCTTTTAGTCTTTTAGTCTTTTAGTCTTTTAGTACTTTAGTCTTTCAGTATTTAAGTATTTTTGTTTTTTAGTCTTTTAAGGTTTTTAGTATTTGGGTCTTTTAGTCTTTTAGTCTTTCAGTCTTAGTCTTTTAGTCTTTTTTTTTGTTTTATTTTGAAGGAAATAATTCATGGAAAACGAAAAATGTATAATCTGACGATTTCCACAAAAATTCTCCGATAAAGTTTAATGTGTTTAGCTGTGTGATACATTCTATTCCTATTCATTCTATTCATTCTATTCCTCTATTCTTTATTCACTTTTTCTCTATCTATTACTCTCTCACTCCGTCCCCACTCTGAATTCTGTTGCCATGACGCCATCACAGCTGATCACAGAGACTCGTTCGTGATGAAGATGATGATTAATTAATCAATTAATTGATGGATGAAGCCGTTACTACGTGGTAGGAAATCATAATGAAGAAAAGAGAAATGAAACTTTCTATGTTTTTTACCACTTTTATTTGTAACTAACGTTACTGCAGTTTCGTCCTATAAGGACATTTTCAAACTTATACAATATATAGGGGCATTTTCAAACAATATATAATATATATAAGTTTGAAAATGTCCTCATAGGGCGAAACTGCAGTAACGTTAGTTACAAATGAAAGTGATAAAAAACAAAGAATGTTTCATTTCTTTTTCCCTCATTAATAAATCAATTGATTATAACAAATTAAATTTTTTGAGCGTTTTCTTAAAATAATTTTCTCATAAATACAAGTATTCTACTTAAAAAACATACACTAATTTATATGCATGCTCTTTCCTGGGCTTTTCAATTAATTGAGTTCAATGAATTGAAAACAAATTATAAAAAATATTGTTTTTGTCAGATTAAGTGAATCCCTTTAGATAATCGTCAGATTATGAGACAGCACGTCTAAAACATAAAGATGAACCATATATATCTCAATCTGACGCGCTCGAGTATTTTAAAATGGCGAATATTTTTGCATATTATAATAATGGCTGCGAGTTCAGATCGAAATCGTCAGATTATTGAATGAGAGCTTTTTTTTGTTGCACTCAACACCATTGGTTTATTTTTCTAACTACTCTATATATTAAGTCATCCGTTGATTGGTAAGTGTTATAGTAATAATGCAAATAAAATTCATTTGAAATACATGAAACTCCGGAAATTGCTTACTTAATGTGAGAGCCGCCTACAAATTACTAATTGGAGAGATGCCAAATTTCGTGGCATTTATGAAAAAACCTTGTTTTCTGTGATAGAAAACATTTTTCAAATAAATTCTAGTTTATGAATTGTTTTATTTCAGTAATTATCAGTAGATCGCATAACATTCTCAACGAAATTCTGTTGCAGTTCAGAGAAAAGCTTGTCAACCAGAATGAAAGTGCTACTGTAACATTTGACGTGAAATATCCTCTCGACGACAATGTAAGTATTGTTTTGGAATCCCAATGTTCATATATTATAGGAATAGCAAATTTCGAGTAGAATGAAAAATGTGATTCATTGATTTCGCTGTTACATTTTTTCTATTCCACGTGGTTCTAATGATGGATATCGTTTTTGTTGTGAATTTTCCTTTCCGTTTTGTATTTGCATTATATCCCGAGTTTGTTTACGACTAAAACAACAGTTATTATTTTAGAGACGCGTCATGTTAGCAAAAAGGCATTATTATTTTTCTCCGATTGGTCCTTTCACTCTGGGGGTGGTTCTTCCAGACAAATATGGATTCGACATCGTCATTAAGTCAAAACTCGAATATCCTCCAGTGGAGTCAACTTCATATCTACTTACATCGTCTTTATGGAAAGCACATCCAGATTGGTAAATATAAAATGATAAATTCATTGACAAAACAAAAAATATAAATTAACGACTTGGTATCTGTCAATTTTCATTTTGCATTGAGATTCATAATGAATTTTTCAATTCACAGCAATTTCACAATTCTCAATATTCATTCAATGTGTGTACTTGATGTTTACAATTTTGCACATCATCTGAAGTCACTCCAAATACCACCGGAAATCGAATGACTTCAAAAATAATCGATTGAAATATTCCAGATCCGATCAAATTCCATAGTGAAACTATCAAATACTTTCTCAATGCTGAATTTCTTGGTATTATTCTGAATGAAAATGTATCATGGAGACAACTTACTGGAACAATTGGAATTTCATTCAGAATAAAAAATGTTGAACCACTGAAATACTTTGTATATTGCATGATCCACACATCCATGTATAGAGTTACTTCCTTCCTTTCTTTGGAAGACTCCCTCATCCTTCTTTTTTTGTATCAAGATGGAGTAGTAGAAAGCCAAAAACTTTTTTTCCCAAAAATATATTTCAAAATTCAATATCTAATATCACTATGGAAAATGGTCACACATTCCTCTCATTGAAACCAATCAAGAAACTTCAGAACGAATGTCTTTTCAATTGAAAACTCAATGTTGAAATATACAAATCATAAGAAACTTCACAGATGTTTGCAAGGAATTACAATATTTCGACTGTGATAATAACAATATTGCTTATTTTCGTCAACTGAACATCATAATATTCACCTTATTACAGGGTATACTGCAAACGGTGTAGAGGTTCTACTCCTGAAGATAAAATAAGAGACGCTTTCAGCAGTAACGAGAAATGTAAGTTCTTGATATATTCATTTTGCTTACTACAAATACAATACTCGATTTATGACTTACTGATACCTATACAGTTTTTGAGGGCTTCAGTGGCAAGTTATTCAGTATCTAGAAACATCTTAAATAACTAAAGGAGGGTGATTTGAAACATTCATCATTCAAAAACTATCAAAACAAATATAATAGAAGCTTAGTGCCAAAGTGGATGTTATATTTAGGTTAGGAGTATCGTACCTGTTGAAACTGTTTCATGCTTGAATATTTCTATATCTTACCAGTTGTCTAGAATTTAGTAATTGTGTATCAAGTTTTCCTCGGCTTCCTTTCTGTAAAGAGCGTATAGAGTACAACAATGCTGATGTAACTTCCTGATACTGACTCCTATCTGACTCCAGTTCAACTTGTGGGACTCCAGTTGTTCTATTGATCATATTGATAATTTTTTTTCCAGTTTTGGACGGTAATTCCTTGTTACTGAAAGGTTTTCCAACTGTATTTTAAAAATGTGAGTATCTGAACAGATACTGTAAGCTACTGAATTGCGTCATCCTTTCAAATAAGATCCTGTCTCGTTCTTTGATCACTGAATCGGTGAGGCTTCTAACTCAAGAAAGAATCGCCGAAATTGGATATAATTTAACCACCAATGGATGTAACAAGCGGAGATTATTTTCTCAGCACTCGTTCTGATACACATCATGATCAAATAAAACAAGAAACAACTCACTGATTAGTTATGACTTCTTGATTTTGCTAATGCTAATCTGAAATTCAGTGATCCATCAGGAGGAATGCATGGTTTTATTTAAAGGCGTTTCAGGTCACCTGACTTCACTCTCCCGACTGTTCAGCAGGGATATTCAAAGAACAAAATGGATAAAAAATTAGAAACTCCTCACCTGAAAGCTCCTGCTGAGAAGTATTTGACAAGTCCAGATGAATCCAAAATTCTTTCAAGGGGTGGTTCCCTTGGGTCCCTTCAATGTTCTGTACAGATTTCATTTTTGTTTCAATTGACTATATCGATGACAATTCAGAGCCAAAACAAAATCAATTACAGATTTTCATCACAAGAAGACATTTCACTCAAAATTTCAAATATGCCATCTCAATTTTTTTTGCATCATCAATCAGAGTTAAAGTACTACTATTTTGTGAAAGTATGTGCAACTTCATTAAAAGCAGCAGTACTGAATTTGCACCAAACTGTATTGAAAGAAAGTATCATCATTTGAAACTCTCTTCCTTCTTGATGTGCGATACCATTCCAAGTTGAATATTTCAAATTTTCCGAGTAACCTTCAAATATCATACTTGAAAAATTTAACTTTCTAACTACGTAACCTCGATTGCTCACATGGGAAAAAATATAGTGTTGATCACTTCTGATGAGAAACAAACGATGAGATGATTCATTTTTGTAGCCGAACTCCTGAAATCTTTATACTACGACATGGAAGTAACAAAATGGTTTGACGACTATGGAGGAATTGACAAAAGAGAAGATGACAAATACATCTTGGATTATCAAGTACACAAAGTGTTCTTGGCCACCTATTCAGGCTTGACGAGGTGGAGGAATTTCGTAGATAAAGACCACATCCAAGAAACCGATAAAGACAGCTTTGCTAAGATGAACAACAGAGCCATCGATGAGGATTGGTATAGAAGGGCTGTGGAACTGAATTTTGAGAATGAAGATATATTCATTTACTCTGTGCCGTTCGAAACTTCTGGTGAGTAATTTGTAAACTTTGTGGAAAGAAAGAGAAACAAAATGTATTTCCCAACAGATTAATCCATTTAGAGAACAATATATAATATAATAATGCAGTATAAATAAAGGCTACTTAAACTATATATATTATATAACAATATATTGACATATTATGGATTTGACATATATGATTGAACTAAGAAAAAAAAGATGACATATTAATTGATTATCATTTGTAAATAACATGAAATGAAGACAGTAAGCTAGATGATGGTTTGTTCAATTTTGGATAATATGGTCTTCAGTGAATCGAAATTAATTAATAATTAACCTGCTATCGAACGTCACCCCTGGATCTTTGATAGCTTCTTCGGGAGGGAGTATTCCAGATCCTATCTGTTTTTCGATGAGGAATCACCTTCTCAAATGTTTTACACTTATTTAGTTACACCCTATATAGCTTTACTTTTCCATTACATGATATACAGTGTATGTTATATATGAAAATATGGATAACTTCTTCCAGGATATGAAAACAATACGATGATTTCCAGCACGAAAGCAATTTTTGCTTCAAAAGGAAAATTGAAGACTCCAGTGGCAGTTGTTGGTTTGCAGTTCAATCATAGAGAAATGTATGAAATATACAATGAGATAACTACAAAGGTAGGAAACAGATGATATTTGAATATGATTTATATTAGTACAAGTTTGAAAGATTGTATGTCTTCAAGGATATATGTAATGAGGTTCTTTATACGATCAATCATCTTTTGATGAAATTGTTGAGGACTTGTAGGAGAATCAACATAATCACTCTTCATTTTTTGTGATATTTTTTCATGGTTATGGGTGATTTTGAGAGGAACAAATATGAAAGTTGGCAATACTGCAGCTTGGAAATGTTAGCTGACGGAAAGAAACAATGTGCGAATTTGGCATCCCCGAATACCTCCCCAAATAGCTACTATTCCTACTGCAACAGATAACATTTTATGGTACAGATCACATTTTCTTTGTGAAATTAAGAAGAAATTGAAGCCAAACATCATTATTTGTAGATTTAGAAGACAGATTGGAATTATTTATGAATAATGATGTCTCACGTAGTTAACGCTGATGGTTTTCCTAAACACCATTTCCTTATAAATCATCCTCAAACATCTTTCAAATAAATAAAATTCATGTAGCTTTCCTTTTTATAAATTTCCGTATGGAAGGTAAAAAATTGTCCGTTTTCGCAGTTTAATAACTATATTAGAGTTATCACTGATAATAACAGGAAAAAGTGATTCACTGATTCAGTATAGATCTTATACAATTTGGTGAACGATTTGTTTCTGAACTACTTCAAAAAAGGGTTATATTTTTAGGGGTGATTAATTTTTTGGGAAAGAAAGTTTTTGGCTTTCTACTACTCCATCTGATACAAAAAAATGGATGAGAGAATCTTCCAAAGGAAGGAAGGATTAATCAATTTGAAAATAAGTAACTCTATACATGGATGTGTAGATCATGCAAAGAAGTAACTTTCAGACACAAACTGAAAGAAAGTCCTCCTGAAACAGCTACTTTCATATAAACATTGAATCACACGAAAGAAAAAATTCTTTCGAAACAAATACTTCTATATGAACACTTTCTTTGGAAGATTCTCTCATCCATTTTTTTGTATCAGATGGAGTAGTAGAAAGCCAAAAACTTTCTTTCCCAAAAAATACTTCAAAAAACTTATGGAAGAAGCATAAGACTGTTTGTGTAGTTGTGGAAATTGAAAAACTAAAAAAAAAATGAATGCAAATGAAAGCATATTGAATTTTTTTCTACTATTATAATTTCTTAAATAATTCAACTATCTGATCATTTCATCTGGAAAGAAAAAGTACGTCGGTCGAGAGTTACGAAAATTCATCATACTGCTATAAATTCAAGTCACTTGCTTGCCAAAAAAACTGATACGATTTCTTCAGATTACGATCCTTTCACTAAATTCCAGTGTGGAAGTGATGAAAAATGCAGGATAACATGCAAGCAGGAGGAGTTAGACTGTTACATACTGGATAACAATGCCTACATTGTTCTCAGCGACGAACCAGAGTACATAGGTCGATATCTAGGAGACATAAGACCAGACATCATGAATGATTTGATAGAAGATGGCGTCTACATCACTACAAGAATGTTTGATTATCAAGCTATCTGTCAAAAAGAACCTCCCGAGCCTTTGCCCGAAGAGGAAAGAGTACTGAAGAGAAAGCAAAAAGCAGCTGAAAATTTGGCTGCTGCAAAAAAAGCAGCGAAAGAGGCAGCCGCTAGAAGCGCTGCTACATCCAAACCCACTACAGCTTCCACTGTGTTTATCGTGAGTATTTTTAAAATTGTCTGTTACCAATCATTTGCACAATTCAATATGTTCTCAGGTACTGGACCATTTTGCCTCTGTGAAAAATTGGTTGGTGAACTTGGTTTTGTTTTTCATAAATTTGGTAGTATCTGATGATACCAGATATATAAGTAACAAACCAGACATGATAGCTTTCAATAAACTAGAGATTGTGAAAACAGTACCGACCCCATGCGACCAGGAAAGATATCTGTTCAACGTGAATAAACACCAGAAGTTTCCTACGAGTCCCTTCAGGACAGGCATCAAGTTTGTATGTAGTTGGTAAGTACGGTTTTACTATGCATTTTTCCATGATAATTCAGTTAACAGTAGCCATCTTGTTGAAACTAGCTCTCTTCAAAAACATCAGTAATTTTTAATGAGAAATCACAGATAAATTGCATGGTGATGTTCTATATACTCCCTGGCTGGTTTACGTAACGTTACCCACTCGGTTCTTGATATTGAACAAGAAAGTGGTGCATGTGCCCAGTTGGAATCACTAAATCTTGATTTGCGGAGGAAAATGCGCAGGTCGATGCTTAATTTTTATGGAAATCCAGTCATAAGTGCTGAAAAGGATTACCAAATTGAAAACTATTATTTAGACGCCATCTACAGAAGTTACCAGGAATACTGTATCTCTTTTCTACACTTGTCACTGTAGACCAACTGAGTTATACTGGGATAAAAGACACTTCCATAATACCAGTAGAAAAAGAAACATTGTTTACTTGAGATTATCAATAGGGTTTTGCATCTCCAACCTTGAAATGAATTGATTACCAAAAAATTCTGAATCATTGTTGAAAATAAATGATCGAGGTATGAAGAAATTAGAATGTCAATGTTTTGGAATAATTTACTCTTTCCAATTATGGCCTTAATAGGATTGATAACGGAATACAAGGTCTCACTCCAGGGTTCAATGCACTGAACCAAACAACTTCTGATCGAAATGATATTTCCAGAAACCAAAAAAGGAAAATCAAGGAATTTGTAATAGTCACACTACAGCCAGACACATCGAAGACTATCTCTTTCTTGTGTCAAATGTATTTCTGTTTTCATGATATAAGAGGTTGGTTCTTATGCTTTTTTATGATCGTATGCTTTTTACGATTCTCCTATTTTTATGATCCTGTGATCCTTATGGTTTTTCAATCTTACGATTTTGACGATCCTTACGCTTGCAAGTACTAGGTTCTAGCCTCAAGGTCAAATGCCATATTGCCAAGTCGCCCGACATACCTCCTTCAAATTCCATTCACTAGCTTTTTCACTTGTGCCACAGCTTTTGTGAGTATTATACTTTGTATCTGCCCTCCATCGTGAAGTAGAAAATAAATCCAAGTCAGCAGGGTGATAACGTCAACTTTCCAGATCTGTTCTCTCTTATTAAACGTATATGGGGATGAATGTATGTCATGAAAAACGGTTTCAAAAGATGGCATCGAAAATGACTCACTCACAGAACCCCATTGTTTTTATCGACATCCATGAAATTCATAGGTGAATGAAAGAAATCATCTTAAGGTTTCAGCTACTCTCCATGAAAAAGTGAAAAGAAATCGACCAATGCTATGGAGGAGCAATTCGTAGATGTTTCATCGGGACAATGTTCCAGTCCATACAGCAGCACTGATCTCTTTTTGGCCAAGCATGGAATCCCTATGATGGATTATTCACTGTGCTAACTAGAACTAGCTGCTTGTCATTATTTCATTTTTCCGAAAGCGGAGGAAGCATTGAAAGAAACTGAGTTTGATACAGTGAAAGATGTGAAGGCAAATATAAACACTGTTTTGACCAATAGGAAAGTTGAATAGTAAAACAGAGTAGAGTATTGTTACGTTTCCCCCGTGGGTTGACCAATAATTGACTACACTGAACAATAATCAAACCTAAGTTTATTTCACTTTGAATACACCAAACACTCCAACTGAGACTATCTATCGCCTTACTAGATCGCTTCGCCTACCGCACTGTAATTTTCACTTGACTGACTCGATGTGCGAGTGGATGACACTTATATTTGTCAATCGAAGGCCCCGGAACATTGCTCGGAATTCCATCGAAGACGACAGCATTATTCTCGTGTCATCTAGAGCAGCAGCGAACATCGTACATTCGCGCGCTCTTAGCTACGTCACAACTGGTTTATGGTTACCAGTAACGGCTGGCGTTATTTTCTTTGGGGCATGATTTACAATAGTATATTAAATGGAAATTTTCAGAAGTTGAAATGAATATGCTCCGTGGGGTAACTGTAGGAGAAACATTGTTTCAAGCTTCCACTACTCGCAATTTCCATCATTTGTTGCCCGTTTTCCGAAAGTTTTTGAAACCATTTCGAAGCGTTTACATTCAAATTTTATGATGGACTTCATCCTGTGTTAGGAATCACAAGTTAAAAGGTGAGACCTCGTGAATCCTCAGCTCTCACAAGCTAAGACTTCTGAGGGTTGTCGTTTGTAGGGGTATGACAGCTGGTTAACGGTTAATGGAAACCTGCCTTGGTCTAAAATCACTGAACATAATTATTTTCCTTCCTTTGTTTTCAGTTTTGATTTTCAAAATTATTGCCTCTGTATTTCTTGCCCTCTGAAATCTAAACCAACCATTGAATTACATGTTTCTCTCAAGAAATTCGATCAACTCCAACCACTGGTAACACAGAAATTGCCCTAAAATTATTCAAAGAACTTTTCTGGAAATTAACATGAAATTATTGAAATTCACAAATTCTTTGAATTGTGAAGTGAATAATATCATGATCGTGGGAAAAAATTGCAATTTAACCGAGAATATCTTTTGGGATATACGTCTTAAAGATGTAGTGGGAGAATGGATACTCAAGATGCTCTCTAGTAGAGCAATAAGTATCAATGTAGAAAATATCACCGTGACAGAACTGGACATGAGGAAATATCTACGGGAAGGGGTTTTATCACCCCTTCTTTGGAACATAGTTCTGGATATCCTGGTTAATCACCTCAACAATAATGGATTCTACACAATTGCACATGCAGATGACATAGATATCATGCAGACCGGCAAATTTGTGAACACACTGTGAGATAGAGCGCAGAATGGGCTCAAATTGATAGAAACATGGTGTAAGGAGATTGAGATGGTCCTTTTCACTAGGAAAATAAGTTTATCGGGCTTGAAACCTCCCGAAATCTTCAAAAGCAAACTAATCTTCTTTGAAGAGGTAAAATACCTTGGTACTATCCTCTACAGAAAGCTAATATGGAACTTTCACCTACAGAGTAGTGCAAAAAAAACATATGTGGCTTATAAGCAATGTCGGAGGACAGTGTGACACGCATTTGGTCTTTCACCCCGTGTGGTCACCTGGATCTACACTGCAATAATAAGACGTAAGTTAACGTATGAAGCCATTACATGGGGACCGAAAGTTCTACAAGCAACGGTCATCTGAAAATTATATCAAATACAGCGATTGGCTTGTTTAAACATCACAGAAGCCATGAGGAAAATACCAACCACGGCAATGGAATCAATTACTGGTCTGGAGGTTACGTTAATGGCCATGTTACGATTGCCTACGGCTGGTGTAAACCTCGAAGTAGGAATGGGTCAATTGAGGCTGAGCCTATGGCGAGAAGCGCTCACTGCACAACCTCTGCTGCAGGCAACCGGTGATGCAATTGAACCCAGATTTCTGTTCAATAAACCCTACAAAATACCAATCAAACAGAACACGAATCAGATGCTACAAATGCAATACGCATATGTACAGACGGCTCAAAATCCAAAGAAAGGTCAGGATGTGGAGTGTACTTCAAATCACTAAGCCTAAGGATTAAGTGGGGAATGGGAAAAAATACTAGCGTGGTTCAAACAGAACTGGCTGGTATCTTAATCGCCACAAAAGAAATAACCAGGAAAATAATTTCTGGCATATAACAATCTGCACTGATAGCTGACAAGCCCTATTAGCCTTGAAAAGACAACGTTTCACCTCAGAGCTAGTACTAGAGTGCCACCAAGATTCAGTCAGAGCCTCGGAAGATAATAACACTATCCTGAGTTGGATTGAAAGGCACGACAGGAGTGAAGGTAATTGCATTTCCGATTCTTCAATCAAGGAAGTGGCTGGACTAGGAATTTTACGACCCAGTGGCACCTACGGCCTGATGACTTCGACAATTGCGGAACTAGTCAAACGTTTCACCAATGCTCAAGCTCTGAAGAGATACAATGGAATCAAAGGATCACCCTGGGCGACTCTGGGAAGCTGGCGCTGAAAAAATTACTGGAGATGACCAGGAAAAATCTACGCTTTACTGTAGGATTTCTGACTGGCCACTGTCAACTAAGGAAACGCCTCCATAATATGGAGCTAGTGGACACACCTTTTTGAAGGATATGTGAAAAGGAAGATGAAACTGTCAGGCATGTCTAATGCGAATATCCGGAGTTATCGTCAATAAGAGAGTGTGTGTTCGGCGAGTCTTGACCAACACCTGCCGATATAGAGGAGATGTCTTCCAGATACCTCTGCACCTCTCCTGGAAATGACAGGATGGACAATGACCTAGGAGGACAACTCCTCGGGAGGATGTACAATGGGTCACATGTGACCTAAGTGATGTGGGCCTACACTCACCCCCTTCCCACAGATACATCTTAAAGAATCTCTTATGATTATAAAGATTTCTTACTATCTTTGGGTAATTTCAAACTGTTGTATACCTTCTTCAACAAATTTTCAATATTTATATACTAGGGAAGAAGAAGCATGCTGAAAAACTTCACAGACAAATGATATCATTTTTGTGTCATTTGGATTTGACTCTTCACCGAATACTCTACTCATGCCATTTTTCTATTTCAGGCCATATGTCATTGATAAAATACCCAATACCAATCTGTTATTCTTGGCTACAAACAGCGATGAGGCAGATGCTTGCAAAGATAGATCCAGCAAAGCAAAATATTTCACTGAGCCTAGAGAAATCACATACCAAACCCCCACATTTGCCAATATTTCCTTCCCATGCTATATTGCAACTAAGAATAACTATACGAGGAGAATGTATATGGACTGCTACAAGAGAAATCATAAGGTAAGTTTTGTGTACAGAAAACATTCAATACAATGGAATCCACAGAAATTCAATCATTTCATCATTTCGCTAATGTGAAGACGTCTTTTGAAAATTTTCAAATCATATATACAAACCATATATCAAAAACAAAGATAGAAGCAATTCAGTGTTCAATAATAAATATCT
Source organism: Leptinotarsa decemlineata (assembly GCF_025532065.1). Taxonomy (NCBI): domain Eukaryota; kingdom Metazoa; phylum Arthropoda; class Insecta; order Coleoptera; family Chrysomelidae; genus Leptinotarsa; species Leptinotarsa decemlineata. Next base: position 30,262,179 of record NW_027412688.1, read on the forward strand.
AGTTTCTCCATATGGAGAAGCCTTTTTTTTTCTCCCACATTAAATAAGTCATCAAAGTTGAGTTAAGTATACATGAAAAGTTTGAATTCCCAGTATTTTTTGAACTGAAAAATATAATTGATTTGAAAAGGGTATATTTTTAGAAAAGTAGCTGTTCCGAGAAGGATTTTTCCTCCAGGTTGTGTCTAAAATTCACTTCTTTTCATGATCTACAAATCTCTGAAAAAAATTAATTTTTTGAAATTGATTGCTTCCTTCCTGAAGATGGACAAGTAGAAAGCCAAAACCGTTCTTCTTGAAAAATGTCCATGTGACATAACTCGTTACCAAGAATGACGTCCAATCTTCTTTATAATACATTTTTTCTTCTGTATTCAATGATAAATAACTTCATTGTCGTTGATATCATGTCATAGAAATATTTCAATTTTATGTGAAAACAGTAAAATTTCTAGAAAACCTGGAAAATCTGTATATTTTATGTAGTTCATTTTAGAAAGTTATTTGATTAGATTCAAGTGAAAATTCATGAAATTTCCACGATAGTGATTTGATGTTTTGTGAATTTTCACGAAATTGCTTACTGAGAAATCACAATCTTTAACGCAATTCGTTTTCACAGTATCATATATTTGCAAACGAATGGTGATATGAAGATTCCAAACTATGATCAAGTATTTTACCATTCTTTAATTTTCAGGAAGATCATCTGAATCAGCAGAGCAGATTCTACTGTGGTCATACTTGGTACTGATTCCACTGAAATAAGGCGTACAACCTGGATATTTTTGCTCAGAAATCATGAGAAGTTTGGAAAGAGAATGAAACTATTTCAGAAAATCGACTACACATAGATTCTTGACTGTTTTGAGCTAATTTTTTTCACGTTGCTGGATATAAAAATTAGAAATCAAACATTTTGTTGAAGAATTATCCGACTAACAGGTTTCATTGATTTCAATAAAATATTCATTCTCTGCGACTATATTTCTAATTATTCATTTTCATTTACAAAAAGAGATGACGATAAAGTCAGCTTTGAAGGAACTTAATTTTTTTTTTCAAATCCTTTGGATTTTTTAATAGTTTGCTCACTTTTCTCAAGTATGTAAGAATGATAAAAAATTCACGCTGTTCATTTTTGTACAAGGAATATCGAGTGGTAATTATCACTTTTATTGTTGTTTCAATAACCTTCGAAAGTTATTGAAAACTTTACCTCATTTTTCATATTAACATCACCGATAATCGATAAATAAAATTTCTTGTACTTAACCGTATGTTTCAGACTGCACATTCATTGAATACTGGGAAAAAACAATATCAAATAATTATCAGCTATAATATCCCAAGGAAATTAATAACTAACGAAATAATTTTATCACAGTTTTCGAAAGCACGTTGTTTGGTAACATCCCGACGTCGAAGGCGGGGGGATGCTACCTAAAATAACGTGCTTGAGGAAGTTGTAATAAAATTATGAGTTATTTATCAATGTTCGAGGGATATTCGGTGAGAAAATTTTTTGCAATTCGAACAAAATTATTTATTGAACACACAGTTATTAAAAGAACAATTCGTATAATGATATTCCGTTGATCTTGCTGTATTTGCCTCGGTTACTGCATAGGTGTTTCCACGCATACTATTGATTATTTGGTTATGATGTTCCTGATCAATATTTAAATAAGGTTTTATGGAATTTCCATTATTGTGCCCAGTAATTTTCAACAATTGCTGTTCTTGAACTCCACTCTTAGCTAGTTGACTGACTGCAGTTGTTCTATTAGAGTGATTGGTTATTTTCCTCTGTTTCGTATCCAAGCCAATTGCTTCAGCAGAAGATTTCGTCCATCCGTTGATTATATTTCTACCCAGAGGCATATTGTCATACCAGTTATCGCTTCCTGTCTTCCAGTGACGATTTGGCCTTAAAAATAGTCTATTTGTCTTGATATTTGTGCCTCGTTTTGATAATAATTTAATGAATAATCTGACAGGACAAGCATTGTTATCACTATTTTGAACTAACCATTTGCTAGAGGCGCAGTTCTTTGAACCCCCTTGGCAGGTTTTACTGAAAATTGGATTATATTCTATCCTATTAGTTGGAGATCCATTGTTGTCCTTTTCGATATGAAAATAATCAACTAAGCAAGCAGCACCTTCACCACCTCTCCAAGCCAATTCCACCGCTGCTATGTGATAAAATTTGCGTAGGAGTCCTATAGGGGTATTTTCATCCCAAAAGTTTATAATTTTACTCATTTCATTTGAAGTTAATGCTACTGAGCTTGTTTTGCGTTTAGTGGGATCTGTTTGTAAATTTCTTCGTGCTGCGTCGCGTGCATTCCGCGCTTGTTTGAATGCAACACTTTTAAAGGGGTCTAGCATGATATTATACTCCTTGTAATACTTTTCTTGTAATAATTTGCTTGTTATATTCCATACGGTTTTAACAGTAGCCTCCTTAAACTCTGTGCTATCCTTTTTTCTCATATTAATCGCCCAATCCTTGAGTATTAATGCAAGCTCTTCGAGAGTACGATTTCCATCCAAGTGTATTTTTTACTATTGACAGTATTTTTTGGTGTATTTTCTTCAATGATTTTGTCAATTGCCGCATCATTTTGAACACCAAAGCGAGGAAGTGACATTTTCGAAATAAATTGAATTACTGAAATGTCAAACAACTTTATTGTGTTGGTTGCTTAGCAATGTCATGACATAAGTGATAACTACCCGTGAAAACTATCCATGGGTAGTTATCAGTGTAATGATGGTTTCATTGGTTATTTCGATACACATGACTAGAAATAGACAAATTTGATAGGATAATTTTTTTGGCAAAAAATTTTCAATATAATTCTTTCGTAAAATTTGTGTGATTGGAACGGAAACTGTTTAAAAAAGATTCATCGAAAAAACGGACGAATCCTCCGTATTTTTTCTACTAGCAGAATGCTACGCTCCCTAAAAGGTGACGCTAGAGAGAATGCGTTGATACATATAAAATTTCAGGATAGAGGTGTGTCCACTAGCCCCATATTATGGAGGTGTTTACTTAGTTGACAGTGACTAGTCAGAAATCTTACTGTAAGGCGTAGATTTTTCTTGGTCATCGCTAGATATTTCTTCGGCGCCAGCTTCCCAAGGTCGCCCAAGGTGATCCTTTGATACCATCTCATCTCTTTAAAGATTGAGCATGGGTGCAACATTTGACTAGTTCCGCAATTGTCGAAGTAATCAGGCCGTGGGTACCACTGGGTCCTGAAATTCTCAGTCCAGCCGCTTCCTTGGCTAAAGAGTCAGCAATGCGATTACCTTCACTCCTGTCGTGCCCTTTAACACACCTCAGGATAATGTTATTATCTACCGAGGCTTTGGCTAAATATTGGTGGCACTCTAGTACTACTCCTGAGGTAACACGCTGTCTGTTCAAGGCTAATACTGCTTGTCTGCTATCAGTGCAGATTATTATGTTGTTGCCAGAAATTCCTTTCTTGCTTATTTCTTTTGTGTCGATTGAGATACCAGCCGGTTCTGTTTGGACCACGCTGGTATTCCTTCCCATTCCCCACTTAATCCTTATGCTTAGTGACTTGGAGTACACTCCACATCCTGAGCCTTCTTTGATGTTTGAGCCGTCTGTATAAATCCGTATTGCATTTGCAGCATCTGACTCTGTGTTCTGCTTAATTTGTATTCTGTAGGGTTCATTAAATACAAACCTGAGTTCAACTGCATCACTTGTTGCCCAGCCTCAATTGACCCATTCCTACTTCAAAGATTACACCAGCCGTGCGCAATCGTACCATGGCCATTAACGCAACCTCTTTAGCGTACAGATCCAGAGGGGTCAGACCCGTGATTGATTCCATTGCCGCGGTTGGTGTTGTTCTCATGGCTCCTGTGATATTTTAACAAGCCAGTCGCTGTATTTGATATAATTTTTGGATGGCCGTTGCTTGTACAACTTTCGGTCTCCATGCAATGGCTCCATACGTTAACATAGGTTTTATTATTGCAGTGTAGATCCACACGGGGTGAAAGACCTCATGCGCGTCCCACTGTCCTCCGACATTGCTCATAAGCCACGTATGCTCTTTTTGCTCTACTCTGTAGATGAGAGTTCCATGTTAGCTTTTTGTCGAGGATAGTACCAAGGTATTTCACCTCTTCAGAGAAGTTTAGTTTGCTTTTGAAGATTTCAGAAGGATTTAAGCCCGTTAAACTTTTTTTCCTGGTAAAAAAGACCATCTCAGTCTTCTTGGGATTGATCGACAGTGAGTGTTCCTTACACCATGTTTCTATTAATTTGAGACCATCCTGCGCTCTATCGCACAGTGTGTTTACAAATTTGCCGGTCTGCAAGATAACTATTTCATCTGAGTATGCAATTGTGTAGAATCCATTTTTGTTAAGGTGATTAATTAGGGTATCCAGAACTATGTTCCAGAGAAGGGGTGATAAGACCCCTCCCTGTGGTCATCCTCTCATGACCAGTGAAGACTTCGTGAAATTGAAAGATATTACTAAATATTACTTATTCCAATCGCAGGGTATCATATGATTATTTCTTCTACCTGATTGTGTCTGAGGGGTCTACTATGGATGCTACTGTTTTCTATTTACTATATTCACTGGTACTGCTTCTGGGGTGAAGCGAAGGCCATCAATTACTTTTGTTTTTGAAACATGCATCGAAGATGAAAATATATTATCAGTACATGTTTCTGAGAAGATTGATAGGAAAAGAAAAAAAGCTGAGGCATTCAACGAAAGTATAGAAATATGAACAGTTTATGACATCTCATTTATGACCTCAGTGGAAAGATAAGATTCTCAGGTCTATAAAACTCATTTCGTCAAAGTGAGGTTACCCTAACCGGAGGTTAGTACCTTTTCCCATCCATAATGACGCAAAATAATGAAATTGAACACTCTTCTGATGATGAAATGAAAAGGCATTTTCATCAGTTGATTTAATAACGAATCATCACATTTTACAAATATATCAAAATATTTTGCTTCTATTTCTCCAATATGTATAATACTGGCTGCTTCTGAAACTGGAATTTCTGTCTTCAAACTTCTCACTGAAATATCATAAATATAATTTAACTCGGCATTTCAAACTGAATGCATGCCATACCTCAATTTTGTTTTAGTTTCTCCTGATGTTTTGGTTTCACTGTATACGTTTTTCGGTAAAAATCTCCAAAAAGAATGAACATGAACATATTCTGGACAACGAATAAAGAACATAAGAATTTTGGGTATGGGCAATTTGACTGAAATAATATCCGTCCATAAATGAATATAAAACCTAGAAACTGGACCTGAAATAATAAAAGTGGATATTTAGTAATTTATAGAGAAGTTATTGAAAACTGTCTTTTTTGTTTCAATCAATTCACTTATTGACAGCACATAACAAAATTGCAACCTTAATCCTATAAGGGATCCACCGAAGATATTTTGATCAATTTAGAAAATGCTGCTGTTCGAGCGATCTGTTTTCGTTTGATATCCTAGCTAAAGTGAGTTTGTGTGTCATCAGCATACTGATGGATAGTTATGTTTTATGGTTATGGTTATGAACTTATATTTATGCCAGAATCAAGAATATACATCGTGGATAGTGATGGGCCAAGAGTTGACCCCTGATCTACTCCAAATACGCAATTGAGCACGATCACTAAAGTAATTCCATCATAAATTCAATGCAGTGTCATAAATCATTTGAACTCACCATTTGAATCTGAGTTAAAAACCGTTTCACTGAAATGTTTTGCTTCCACTTGCTGTCGATCGTAGTCAGCAAATAATAAGTGAACATCACACCATGAACAGGAAGATTGAGTAACACAACGAATAGTGAGTGTCCTCCGCCAAGGTATTTCAAAGCTATCCATCCCAGTAATACCATTCCTGCATGATGATAAACATGCAAAAAGGTAATTTGACGATTGCTTTTACGGAGAACAAAAAATATCTGAAAAACAATTGTAGTTATTGATTAGTATTAAGGGTACAAGTAGAAAAATTCAAATTATGGCACAGCAGGATACCCAAGCAAGTTTTGAAAAGATATGATGTCATATGGATTTGAACGAATGCACTTCTATTTTTTCAACTTACCACCGTCAACCTGTATTATTTGCTGATACACTAGTTTACAGCCAGTTTACGATTGTAATACTAGAGGCAGTTCTTTGTTGAATGCGAAAATGATATTAAAAATGTCCTAACACGTAAGATTTTTGTGTTATGATTTTTTTCATGAAAATTTAATGAACACGACATTCCAAATTTGCTTTTCTCCTAAATGGAGGAAATTGTTTGCAATCTGGCAACACAGCGGCTTTGTCCAGTATTCGAATCTGCTTTGCCTGTATGATGTTCCAGAAAAAGACGGTCCTTATTTTCCCGAGAGTAAAAGAAGAACACCCCATTTGATCGAACAACCTGAATTAAATGACATAGTTCGAGACCTCCACTTCTCCAAAGAGAACTACTGGGGTCTATATTTCAACAACGGAATCAACTAAAACCAAAGTTACAATATTTGGGAACCGTAACCATGAGCTATCCTCGTTTTTTACTATGCAGGATAAAATGTGTGTAAATCCAAATGGTGTGTTATCCGGACGAATGGCGTTTATTTATAGATTCGTCTAAAACAAGTTTGAAAGCCGTTATGCTCCATAATGGTAACAAAAAACCCCCTATTCATCTAGCACATTCAGTTGCCATGAAGGAAACATACGAAAGTATGTCACTTATTCTAAATGCAATAAGTTATAATACGTAGAAGTGGCAAATATGTGCTGACCTAAATGTCATAGGACTATTACTAGGCGGATTTACGACGAATTTTCATAGATATTTCAACTTTTCAATATCTGAAGAAAAGAATGAAATCAAATGTAAATTGTGATCAAGGGCAGTTGAGTTCAAACTGAAAGAAAGTGGGAATATAGTGTACTTTTCGTTTTACTTTTTTCTTAAAATATTGACGTGAACTGTCCTTACCGTATCTATCCAATCGAACATTTTCAACCAAAAGAATTTACGAACCGATCCCAATTCTGCCATTGCGACAGAACTTCGAGAGTAGTCAACAGGAACACAAGACCACCCGATTTTCTTATAGGAACATGCACCCTGTAATTATATAGAGTTTCATATTATCAGTATCGTAGTCTGTGGAATACAGGGTGAGCTATCAAAAACTGAATTCGTAACTGTCAGAGAAAAAACGTTTTGAAAACATTCGAAAATACTTCAAGTGTGTTTTGAATTAAAAACTACTGCAAAACCTTCAAATTATTTTATTCGAATCGAACGATTAGTAATACTCAACTGAAAATAATTTTCAACTTTTTTGAAACTTTCCTTTCCTAAAAATTATTCTCACCTAAAGATATGCCCATTTCAATTTAAACAAGATGCCATCACGTACTGTCATCGATAACATGAGTAGATTCAACTCAATCGTGACATAAAGTTATGATGTTATGAATAAATTTAGTGCTTCATCTTGTAATATTATCCAGATTGGTGCTAAAACAGCAATGAAGCAAGTATCATATTTCGAAACATCGATGTCCGCCATTGGGGATATCAGTGTTATATGTTAGTAAAATTTCACCTTTCATATATTATATTGTGTTGCAATACTGTGGATGATGTCTGATTCAATTCCATAACGAATTTTTGGAGAACAAACTGAATAGGAAAATTTTTATTGTACAACTCTCATTGAAAGTGTCATTTTAATGGTTTTCAAGAGTATTAAAAGATGATATTTACAAAGTAGTGCGTTGAAAATATTTTTAACATGATTTTTTTACAAATGTATTATATTCATTAAATACATTATTAATATTATTTATGAACAATAATTTGAAAAGTACAATTACAACAACTGCTGATATTAATACCTTGCGATGTTGAAGAACCTTGTAATATATTTGAACTATCTGAAATGACAATTTCATGGGCATTAACATTCAATTCTTGAAGTGAAGTGGACGATGCTGTAACGCTGGAGCTAGTTGTTGGGATTATTCTTTCAACAATAGCCTTTTTATAAGAAATAGGTTGATCGATGTAGCCCTCAACTACTATTGTAGACATCCATTCTCCGTGCTTCTTAATATCCGTTATATTTGCTCTTGATTCTGCCAGCAAAGAGGCAGAAGACCTTCTGAAACAGTGACCTGTATTTTCCTTCGGTTCCGGGAGGTTCAGAAACTCAGCAATGGTAGAGGGCATTTTCCCAAACATGTTCACACCAACTGGGTTGGCACTGCACTTATAATTTGAATGTTTCAGAATAAACATTGATGATTGATAAGAGAAAGGCGTAATGCAAGGTATTTATTAAAATAGTCAATGTTTTTTACAACAATGCAAGAAGACGAACTATTTTCGTTTATGTATTTGGAATTTGAACAATAAATGAATTATTTGTTAATTTAATGTCTCCTATCAATAAATGGTACAGCTCTTTACGCTGGCAGGCTCCATATATTCCGAAAATAGTAGCAACTTTTATCGGCAAATATTTTTCATCTGGCGACTCATTTATAAACCTCTGGACTTATTCAAACGTAAGAGTTTTTGATTTTTTTGGCCTATAAGTTTCATTTTTCCGCTTTAAGAATGCTATTACCTTGAAATATTTGCTTGTATTAACAACATTTTTAACGAGCGTCACCTGACACAACCACTTAATAGCAAATGTGATAACATGAAAATATTTAACTGACAAGACATGTTGAAATGTGTTTTTATAGAAATATTAAATTTATCTATTTCATTATGAAAACATTAGTTGTACAAAAAACTTTATATTATATTTGTGTTTAAAGTGAGTTTTATTTTGTTCGTTTCACAGAATAAAACCTTACTTTCAACACTCATGTCATACATAGCTATTTTTGTATAATTTATTCCATATAAACGTAGTTGTTTCGAAAATATTTTTTCTTTCGAGTAGTTCAATGTTGGATGTGAAACTAGTTGTTGAGTGTTGATTCTTCGCATGATCTACACTTCTTTGCAAAGAGTTTATAATAATTGCTTTCTTTATTTCTTCATTTGGAAAGGTCCCACATTTTTTGTATGGAAATGGAAGAGTATGAAGTCAAAACTCCTCTTTCCCAAAACATTAATCACTTCTAAAAATACTCTCATCCCCTGTCAAATTAGACATGTATATACCCACACAGCACCAGATATTCATGGAATATTCCCTGTATATCATAAAACGAACGTATATATTTCAAATATTCATAGAATATTCTTGGAATATATACATGCCTTTAGAATATTCATAGAATATGCTTGAATGAATATGGCAGGATTATTCCCGAAAGAATGTGTATAGAATGTCTATAAATGGATTATTCTCCCTTGAATATTCTAAGAATATTGTCGATCGAATATACCATATGGTATATTCTTAGAATATATCCCCACGGTATATTTTGGAATATTCTATACAATGGAATTTTGAATTATCTTATAATAACGTATTCAAATAATTCAATATCATTAAAAACAAAAATATTTGAAGATCTTAATCGAATGCATAACCTAATGTATATAACCCTGATAGTGTTAACCAGTTTTTGAACTCAACGCGAAGATTCTGGATGAATTGCTCCAACAGCAACTGTTGGAAACGACAGAAAAATTTGAATGGGCCAATAAATGAACCAATTGCATCAATAAATTGGTTAATTCTCATCCTATTTGTCTTTTTGTATTTGAAATTATTTAATTACAAAGCGAAAAATCCTGGAAACAGAGAAATGGGGAAGTGAAGAATTGGAGTAAACGTTTCTCATTGGTCAATTGAAGTGTAGCGCGCGACAGTCGAATAAGCTCTGCGAAAGCGGCTATCCCTTAATGCTTGGTACATTTGCGTTAAATTCGACATTTGATTCAACATGGCGGTTGACGTGGCAGGTTCGCGTGTGTAATGCATGGTGTGTTGGTGTTATTATCGAGGTATAATTCTGTCACGTTCAGTGTACCATTTATAATTTGGGGTTGTCCAATTTGCAGTACAGCGAATAGTTTGATTTTGGATCTTCAAACAGGAGAGTTGCATATATTCAGTCTTTAAGAAAAGTAAGTAAAATGCAATAGTATCGATAGTAAAGTCATGGTGATTAACCTACTATACCTCATTTTAGGTACGAGGAGAGTTGATGTGTGGGATTTGTTGGTTTGACTGAGTACATGTTTGAACTAGAGTGATTTCAGTTGTGTATCTTCAATAGAGAAAAATAAGTGAATGACACATTCTTTTGTATCATTTGTTTTCATAATTTTCATCACTCGTTTTCAAGATAGTATCAATTTGCCCAAAAGGAAACAGAGTGGTACCTGGTACAGGCAGGTGCGCCAAGGAATTGAAAACGTAATGAGTACTTTTCAACAAGACAATGCAAGTTGCTCTCCAAGTCATAAAATGTTGTAAATGTTCATGAGTAACCTAGGCGAAAAATATCTATTTGATTTTTAATCCAGTTTTATTGTGCCACTTTCAAATAGTGATAATGAACGTTAATGTACATTTTGTTCCAGGTATTACTATTGAAACACTGGCTGATGCATTGTTGGACAAATATAAGGAAAACTATTCTGGTGAGCAAAGTTTGGATAACTTTAAGTAAGTGAAATTCATTGAAGAACCCATCATACCACTAATTTTAAATACTTCATTTGTGGGTTTATTTTTTCAAGTGAGAAACCTAACCTAACATATTTCTTGATGTAATACATTTTTTCTTTTTCAATGAAATGATATATTTATTGTTTTTTAATTAGTGCTGATGAATTCACAGAGTTGTTATTTTAGTATATTTTTTAGTATACATTTGTTTGAGAGTAGGAACATCCTAATTTGAATACATTTCTAATCTTTGTAATATGACATTATTCAGGAATATTCTATTCAGTGAATAAATATTTTAAATTAGATTTTTTATTTTCAATATTGGTTAAAACGTCAAATATTTCAGTGTATATTGTTTTTAAAATATATATTGTTTTTAAAATATAATATTATGTGTTTTATTACTTGTGTGAATCTTGCATCAAAATGCAATATATACCTACATGCCTAATAGCGTTTACTCGTCACATTCTTGGAATATTCCAAATATTCCTAGAATATTCATAAAATATATTTAAAGAATATTCTATGGTGTTTCCCTATTGTATATTCCTACAATAAACTAAGAATGTCCTGAATATTTTATGAATATTCCTCGGGTTCTATTCCTGGAATATTCCTAATAGAATATACCTTACATATTCTAAGAATATTATAAGATATTCCAAGAATATTCCCAAGGAATATTCTTAAAATATATCAAAGGTTCGCCAGGAACACTTCCAGGGAATATTCTCCAGAAGATATATATATTCATGGAATATTCATAGCATAATACAATATCCTTAAATGTATATTCATGAAATATACCTGGAATATCTATTGCTATGTGGGTAGTTATACAATTTTTTTGTGCAAATTTTCATAGTATTCGTCAAAATTTCCACCATATTCTGTATTCACTTTCCGAAAATATGATACGAATTGCATTATCTTTATATAATTGGTACCCAGGTGGAACCTATATAAAATCCTCTATCAAAATGTTTGGAAGGTTTCGCAGTGAATTGATGTGGAAATTAGTTCACGTACCTCATACATGAGGTAAAAATTGGCTACTATTTGCAGTACGTTGTATAAAATCAGAAGTATTTTGAGATTGAAGGGTTTTCTATTCCTCATTAACTCCGGTCCTAAGAATTTAACTGCGTATACATATGAAAATACTAATGCCACCGCTGCCAGAGGTGAAGAGATAATGAAATCATCGCTCCTGGGATCTGAAAAAGAAAGTTAACTGAAAAATATATGAAACAGGCTGACACTAAAACAGTTATATTGATTACAGAAGTGGCATGAATGGTGAATTCCACTAATGAAATATTTCTCGAGGTTGCATATAGCATGACTGCGAATTATTTATTTATTTATTCAACGGCAGAACCAATTTATAAAAACACATTTAACAAAGTGTGAGGAACAACAAATTATTTTTGAATGCTCATGTCTGATGTCTACATTACAGTTCACAATTTTACAAACCATTTAGCAAAGTGTGAAAAACAAAATATTGATAAATCCTTATGTCGTCAGAATCAATCTTCCAGGCGTCGACGAGAAGAGGGATCGACAAGACAAGCTGAAGGTGGATGGACTGCATGCTTAGGAAAAGATTGGTATATACAACCATTATAGGGGAAACAGTCGTGGCACGGGTAGCAAGGGGCTGTCCTCAAGGGGGGTTATATCCCCTCCGTTATGGAACCTTGTTATGGATGGATGGGCTATTATGTCTCCTGGATCACAATGGGTATAAAGCATGCGCTATGCAGACGACTTAGTCATCTTAGTTCAGGGTAAATACAGTAATGTAGTGAAGGGATACATGCAGCAGGCCCTGAATATTATAATAAAATGGACCGAAGAAGAAGGGCCATCCAAATCGACCATAGAAGTATTCACCAAGAAGACTAAAACGGAGGGTCTCGGACCTCTGAAACTTCGAGGTCAAGAGATACAAGTGTCGGGGAAGGTTAAATATCTGGGAGTAATTCTAGATTCCAAACTGACCTGGAACGAACACTTGGACAAGATAAAGAGGAAAGCGGTGGTAGCACTGATGCTCGCCAGACTCACCTATGGAAAAACATGGGGGCTAAAACCAGCTAAAACCATCAACAAACTAGGAAAGGTGCAAAGACTTGCATGTTTGGGAATGACGGGAGCAATGAGAACTACCCCAACAGCTGCATTGGAGACACTTCTGAATCTACCTCCTTTATACTTTGTGATAATGTCGAAGGCCAGGATGGGCCAATTCAGACTGAAAAACCCACCGAATTACAGCCGTAAAGAGTGGAAGACCAAGAGTCGCCCCAAAAATTTGTTTGGAAAAAACACCTGGTATACAGATAGATCGAAGACCAAACATGAAACGGGAGCTGGAATATACCGAGCAGATAGAAATTTGAACTTTAGTTATCCGCTAGGACTATACACATCCGTCTTTCAGGCGAAAGTGTATGCTATCTTGCAGTGTGCAAGGCTAATTGAATTAAAACCTCAAAGAACTGAGCGGATCAATATTTTAACAGACAGCAAGAGCGCACTAGGGGCTCTGACAAACCCGAAGGTGACATCAAAACTGGTCTGGAAATGCCATGAAGAATTGAATGAACTTGCAAACAGGAACAAATTAACTTTGTACTGGGTGCCAGGGCATTCAGGAATCACAGGTAATGATAAAGCTGATGAATGCTCTAGACACGGTCTTGAACCAGCTCTGGGGGTACCAAAATCATTGGTACGAAACCAGATTAGGACATGGATCAATAAGAAGCACACAGAGTACAGGACAAAATTACCTGGCAACAAACACAGTAGAACCTCCATTAGGGAACCGTGCGAGAAAAGAACTGAAAAACTATTTCAATATAGTGTGGATCGACTAAGAATAATTACAGAGTTACTAACCGGTCATTGCCCGCTGAGAGGACATCTGAATAAAATGTGGCTGTTCAACGGAGACCTCAGCTGCAGATTATGCAACGAAAGGATAGAAACAGCTCTACACATCTTATGCGAATGTGAGGCACTGAATCACAGGAGGCAGGCAATATATAGACGTACGAAATTACGTCCAGAAGAATATGACGAACATCCAACAAGGAACCTGTACAAACTAGTACAGGGAACGAGACTGATTGAATGGGTGTCATGAGAAGATGGGAGAATAAACGCAATAAGCCCAAGAGGCTGCAGTGTTTTTTGAAGACTTGGACTAAATGGACAAGTCAGACAGCTTCCAAGGTACCAAAAAAAAAACAAAAAATATCTAGAAAAAAAATATTACTAAAAGATAAAACAATTCTGGTACTAACAAGAAAAAAGATGTGAGATATCTGGTACTTACAAAATAGTAAGGTAAAGAAAAACTTTGAAAAGGCTATAGCCTTCTTAAATAGATCTGAGTTATTGTGATATCGATTTCCCAGCTTCAAAATACGGGGCATCAGACTGTTCAAAGCATAATTGGTATGGAACCAATTCATATGAAAAAAGTCTGGATTTCTCGCATCTTTCTGTTTGATATGAAAAGTTACCTATTAGTTGAAGTAGTTCTGGGCAGTTTATCTTACTATTTATGATTTTGAAGAGAAAACTCAAGTTCATAGGAATTCTCCTATCTCCCAATGATTTTATATTCAACTTGGTTAAGAGTTGACTGTACTCATATTCATTTTGTTGAATACCAAAGTGAAAAGCACAATTCCTCAAGAATTTCTCTTGGGCAGTCTCAATCAAATCGATATTTACATTATAGTATGGGTCTCATATAACCGAACAATATTCAAGAATGGTTCTTACGAAAGCACAATAAAAAATATTTTTTGTTTTACTGACAAATCAGTAGAAATTCTCAACACAAAACTTTGCATTTTGAGACTTTTTGCCACAATATCTGTTACTTGAAGATTGAAATTAATTTCTCTATCAAATTCAACTCTCAGATCGCGAATAAATGTTTCTCTTTCAAGAGCTACATCATTCAATGTATATTCAAAGAATATTGGACTTATGATTTTAGCGATCGTAATGGTTTGACACTTATCAATGTTTACCTCTAACAAATTGAGTGCATAGTTTTCTTTTGGCCATTCAGGAAAAGTTCAAACTTGAGGGAAACGTCGGTTTGACATCCAACAAAACCATTTTTTCGTTCGATCAAATGTGTTCTGGTGGTTTCCTGAGAATTTATTAAAATCGAACGAAGCACTCTACTGTCCATGTTTAATGAACAACATTGTTGATAGTCACTCGTACAGGATATGTTATATTTCCGGTTGATACTTTCATTTTCAACTAGATGCTGATTTTTCCAAATGGCAAATGAATTCATATCAGCTTCGATGGTATAAATCCTTAGTATTGAAACCTTTCATTGGAATACCAATATCAATTGATACATAAACTGAAACATTTATACAACATTCTATATATCGGAACATCGAATAGTCTATTTAATTGCTAACATATTAGTTCTATCTGTTTCGATTACTGCAACAAGCGATTTTTCTGAATTGATGATTCTATGGCGCTTTTGTATAGTAATTTTGAAGGAATTACGCGAAAGTCATACGCAAGAGCCGAATGGATACGACGGTACAGTGTGTGAACTAAAGCAAGCTTACGCTGCGTGTAACAAGGCCTTGCAAGTCGTAATGAGCGCTTCAATAATATTTTCAACACATCAGCAAAGCCGATTCATGTTTGTACGCCAAAAAAAAAGTGACAAAAAACTCCTCCCAGCCTCATGTGTTGGAGTTGGTAGATAGTAGCCCGGATGAATTCTTAAGAAAGATGAAATATGAATAGCACAGTCAAGTCAGACTGAGTTTTTACTAAAAACGATGGAGGTATCGAAATTGATCGAAAAGCATATCTGTTTAAAAAAATCTGTTTTTCCGTTAACCAGCTGTCGCACCCCTACGAACGACAACCCTCAGAAGTCGAAACTTGTGCGAGCTAAGGATTAACGAGGTCTTACCTTTTAACGTGTGATTCCTAACACGGGTTGGACGGTAGCAAGTGAAGGTCGATCGTTCAGACTAGGGCTTGAACCACCGACCAACACGGCAGTCAATTCGAGTGAGTGAACAAAGCACCCACGCCGAACCGCTTGGCTGCCGACTACCGACCGAATATTATATACCACTAATATTCTTGAATGTTACAATTTCACAGGGTGTAAATGATGTTGGGAACGATATTGTGAGAAGAGAGGGGTTATTTGTATCTGTAGAGTAGGGAGGGAGGGTGAAGACCCACAGCACTTAGGCCACATGTGACCCATTGTACATCCTCCCGAGGAGTTGTCCTCCTAGACCATCGTGCATCCTGTCCTTTCCAGGAAGGTGGACAGGTCACTAAGAGACATCTCCTTTATATTGGCAGCTGTAGGCCAAGACTTGCCGAACACAAACTCTCATTGGCAACCTTGAGGTGTCTCATGGTGGCCTCTGCGAAGGTTTTGAAAGGTGCCGCGACATTACTGTCGTTACACAGCTTCTTCAACCTTCTTGGGGTTCCCTCCGTGGAGGTGCACAAGTGAGAGAGCTTTTCTGCAGGGGCCGGTTCCTTGTCTTTATTCAAGGCGGAGCTCTTGGCACTCGCCGCAGGAAATGCCCTTACTGTTGAAGGTGGAGTGGGAGAGGAAAAGGGTGCACTTATAGTTGCTGCCACTCCTGCCCCCTTCGCTCTCTATCTCCCACAAATGCGCTTTCGTATTGACCTTTGTATTACATCACGAGGTGATCTGCTATGTCTAGCCTCATTCCAAGCGGTAGATTGGAGTGGACATTTCTATTCATCCCCAGCCACCGCCTTAGATTGAGATGAGCTGTTCTGTTCAGACTCGATATTGGTTTTTGTTTTTGTTGTTTTTGTCTTTGTTTCATTCATGTGTGTTCCCACGAGTAGCCTTGCTACTCGTGGCAGAGCCTTGCATTACCAGAGGTAGGCTGATTACAATGAGGTTTCGCCCAGTTCTTCAAGGGGATCGTTCATGACCGCATATCACCCTGTGGCCATTCAGCTGTCGGCACGATTCCTTACACCTTAACTTGGGTAGGATGGTTCACGGTGGCATGTTTTGCAGAGGCGGCTTTTCCCAAAAGCCTTTGCAAAACATGCCACGGGGAAGAGAGGGGTTATTGAGACTCTGATAAAGAAAGCAAAACGTATCTGTGATCCGGCTACAAGAGAAAATGTATCATCTGAAGAATGTATGTGGTTATCGAATATAACGAGGCCGAAATCAATCGAGCCATAAGATCTATACAAAAACACTCCATGGTGACACTGGAGTAAACTATATAAGCAGTGTGATGGACAGAATTGGAAGTATCTTCGCAAAAATGGTATTAGAGCAATTTTGAAGCCCACAAGAACGATAGAGAATAGTCTCAGGACAGCAAAATACCCCAGGGATCGATTTGGTGTTGCAGGAGTATACCAAATACCGTGTAGTTGTGGAATCACGAAAGTAAGCTTCAAAACACGCTCGACTGAGCATAAAAGGAGTTGCCGCAGTACACGCTCTCTCAGAGGGCAGCCATGACATTGCCTTCGGACGGTATGAAACCAGAGGGCAATGTCATGTGCGAGGCCATTTAAAGAGGCCAATAAAATACATGAACATGAGAATAATCTCAACCATAAGGATGAGAGCGCAAACATCAACAAGATATGGACATGACTCTCCCAATAATTGAAGAAGGGTCGGAACAATCAAGTACGTTTTGTTAGATTAGGTAATGAATTTTGCAATACAGATTTGGAATTCACTGAACAAACATCAGGTCTTGTCTATTACTGTAGTATTGCCCCTTCACCAGAAGAAAATAGGACGATCTAACGCCACTTTCCCTCAATGGCGAGTTCATTCCATTTGTAATGGAGGTGAAATATCTTTGCATTGTCCTCACCTGGAACGCTCACTTGGAAAAAGTTTTACACAAAGCTAGACTGTCCCTATGGACATGCCGAAGGATTTGTGGTTGAACTTGACGTTAAGGTCTCAAACAAATCCAATGGATTTATGTAATGATTGTCAGACCAATGATCACTTATGGTGCAATTGCCTGGTGGCTAAAGACTTTACAGAAAACAGCCCAGGCGAAGCTCTCTGGCTTTCAGAGTCCGGCTATTAGTATTGCCATTAGTACCACACCATCAGCGGCCATAGATATCCTCCTAGATCTACCTCCTCTCCACATTTTTCTGGAGAGAGAGGATGGATGGACTGCATATGGACTTGTGCACATTGCCAATTGCACAAATCAATTTAATGCAGAGTGGAACAAACTGTTGGTTGACATTGGAAGTCACAGCATTCTGGAAATGACCTCCGACTTCATGTCTCCAACGGTCAACTACGAACTGCCTTATAAAGTACTGTTTTCGAGTAGAGAGGACTAGATTCTCTGGGAGAAGGAAATATTAAGAGCAGATAGTTGTTGGTTCACAGATAGATCAGAAACAGAGATATCAACCTGCCTAGGAACCTATGCGACTGTATTCCAAGCGGAAATTCACGATATTGAATTGTGTGCGGAGAGATTGGAAGAATCCAACCTCATTCACAAGTCGGTAAAAATATTCTCGGACAGTCAAGCGGTGTTGGAAGCTCTTTACTCATAACGAGCAACGTCTGAATTGGTAGCAAATTGCCAAAAATAAATCTTCTCGATAGGAAGACTTAACAGATTTCCTCTGGTATGGATTCTTGGCCATATTGGTCTGGTACTACAAGCAGCTTCATCAGACCAGAACCTGTCATTGGCATCGCTTTAGGCTTTGCCAAACAAAGAGTGTACACCTAGATGGCAAGAAGATGAATGGACTTCTGGCACAATCTTCCAGGATTAGCTCACTTCGAGGCGTTTATTCACCCTTTCGCGCTCAATACCAAATAGTTATTATTAGACTAACATAGGGCTCAACTACGATGTCTAACAGTCCTTCTTACAGGTCCTGTCTTTTGAATCGTCATATGCAAAGTCTCGGACTCTCGGAAAACGGTGTGTTTCGCCTCTGTTTGGAGAATTATGAAACAGCAGAGCACATACTTTGTACTTGCCCCGCTGGAAACTAAATCAGACTTTTGGAGTTAGGCCATACTCATACCTTCTGACCTGAAAGAACACTCACTACACAAACAAATCGGCTTCGTTGAAAAGCTGGATTTATTTGGTCGAGTGTGAATAGTTCTAAGATACATTAAACCCTTTCGGATTGTGGTGGAGGGTCAAATAGACCAATTCACTTTGGACCTGACCTAACCTAACTGCCAAATTGTTCATTTTCAGTTTATACTCAGTATAAGTATTTATCTGTATTATATTTTATATGTGGAGAGGGGAAAACCTGTGTATGATAATGAAATGAAAATAGGAGCAGTCTGCTATCCGAAACCTAGTTCCATTATAAATACAAACGCATCGGCACCATTTTCAGCTGGGCCCCGTCGCTCAGTTGAGTGAAAGCCCTACTACATCCATGGAAAGTGAACAGTTAATTTATCATACACCTGTCAAGAAAAGGTGTCATGAATCTTTATAACGTAGCAAACAATTCAAGTTATGAATCTTTCGTTCTCCTGACGAATACACGTTGCTACACTTCGACCGTTGCTGCATCGCCCTTGATGATATCTACCACAGTAGTAGACGAAAAGTAAAGTATGAAAACTTGTCGACCACAGCTAATAAACCCGGAAACATCGAACAACTTGTTAGACACGGGCTATGAAAGCCTACGCTCCGTGATGAATTGATTTTCATTTATGATGCTTTGAATTTTTTCATCATTTGTACTATCATGAATATTCAAATAAGATTCTGAAGATATAAAAAAACTAATGAATCATATACAGATACTTCTTGCAAATGCAAATCGGAGTGTGTACCTACAAGATAATAAGTATTTAGTTTGTTTCGATCGTTTTAGGTTTGATTTCTGTATTGAATTTCAAACTTACCTGCTAAATCACGAGATAACCAAAAATATCCCTGATATAGCTTTTTCAGAACAAGCGCCATTATTGTTTTGAACACGAAAATGGGTTAAATGCAAAATTGTTGGCCTCAAATTACTTTGGCTTGGAAGTCAACAAAAGGAACTAATTTTTCTTTATCTATTCGACAAATATTGTCGCCATATGAGTTTCTATTAACAAGGGCAGTGGCGTGCCCACAATTTTCGAAATTTCCGGTGAAACATGTACAATGGAAACAAAAAACTTAGAGCTGCTATTTATTTAAAAAATCGCTAAATGGATACCAATCTTGAATAAATCGATTGCATATGACAAATGGACAGATGTATGTGTTTATTTCATCACCGTCAACTTTTCATTCAAATCCATTACAGATTTTGTGAAACCTGAGATCTGGGCACAATATAAATGAATTGAGTATCTTCTGATTATACTGAATGAATGTAATTTGGCTAAATTATACTTTATGGGATACTCACGGATTTTCGCGATTTTTCCTGGGGTGATACTACGTGATGGTAGGAATTCAGAACACTTTTTATTTTTTGTCGTAGTCAATTAGTTTTCGAGATATAGCCTGTCAAAGTTTGTATGACGTCATATTTTAATTTTTTTTAAGCAATAAACGATTGCAATTCACATATTTTTTTATTCAACACAACTTTTTCTATATCATCGCACCTTTTTCTATCCCTTTTCAATCACTTATTGCCGAGTTTCTTGAAATTAGAATGAAATTCCATAATTTGTCAGGAGCACACAAATCACTTTTTATAAATTGCAGAAGTTCCACTATTCGAAAATACGTTCCATTTGGAATTCGGAGGTCAGGTTAGATGTTGAGGATACTCAGTTTTTTGAAATTCTAAAGTGAGGTTAGACTGAGTTAGATTAAGTTAAGTTGAGTTAGCATGTGACAAATTGTGGAATTTCAATATAATTTCAAGAAACTTAGCAATAAGTAAATGGAAAAGGATAGAAAAAAGTGCGATGATATGGAAAAATAGGTATTGAATAAAAAAATATGTGATTTGCAATCGTTTATTCCTTGAAAAATGGAAAATATGACATCATACAAACTTTGATGGGCTATACCTCGAAAACTAATTGAGTCCGACAAAAAATAAAAAGTGTTCTGAACCATCACGTAGTATCATCTCAGAAAAAATCGCGAAAATCCGTGAGTATCCCATAAATTGAAATCTTTTCTGTAATTTTTCTGTGCAGAAAAATCTGTTTTTATCGACCTTACGAAATTACGTTTTCAAAACTTTTGCCTTTAAAAAAGCTGGGAAATTATAGAATAGTCATCTTCGGAGGCTGAAATCTACTTTCGTCTTCAGAAATGAAGAAGTGTCTCAATATTTTTTCTTTCCGCTGATTATTTTCAGCAATCTGTTGAAAAAGTTGGGAAATAGAAAAAATCAGTCAAGGAAAAACTGTGTATAAACTCAAATTCTAATCATTTTCGAAGACAGGAGCAGATTGATTATCAAAATCCTCATAGAAAATACTGAAATATATCTTTCGAAATTGAATAGAAATTTTCCTCGTACACATTACACTGGATGTTGATAAGTTATATTTAGTATGAAATATCTCCTGTTATTGATAATTTTCATCAACTCCTATAAAACCGTCAAATGAGACCAACAATCAAAAACTTGTGTATACAGTATTCCATGTGTGTGTGATCAGACTGATACTGGTGAAAATTCAATACCCATCAAATGAAAAAATATAAAAATAATATAAATACTAAGACATAGGAAAATCCAAATTAAAAGAGCACATTTCGATAGGATATGAATTGAGACAATGCCAAAATTCTAATGATAAACCAACGAAACAAAAAGAAAACTGAAGTAGACAGCAAGTATAACTCTGAATGGAAAAGAGAACATGACATCATGTTCAATCAGCTAGTATACTGTGAATGAGGAAAACTGTCATTCAATTCCAAACCAAACGGTTCGAAGTGGATGATTTATTCACTCAATTAAATCGACCGCCGTGTTAGTCGGTTGTTCAAGCCCCAGGCTGAACGATTTATTTTCACTTGCTATCGTCCAAACACTGTTAGGAATCACACATCAAAAGGTAAGACCTCGTTAGTTCTCAGCTCGCACAAGTTTCGACTTTCGGGAGCTGTGGTTCAAAGGGGTGCGACAGCTCGTTAACGGAATAACATATTTTAAATACATACACACAAAACTTTTTGACATTGAACAATGTGAAATAATTCTTTTTGTTTTATTGTTTTAATATTACAGGAAGTATTCAGTTTTTTTTTTGTAAAAATGAATAAATTTTGCCGAGGTTGTCGATGTCTGACTTTTTGTTTTTTTTTTTTAATTTTTATTGAAGCCATCTCCATAAATTGACTTTTATTTGAATCTGGTTCGAAATGGAGAATTTTGGTGTTAGTATAATCGACTGTTCCAACCCGTGTTAGAAATCACACGTTAAAAGATAAGACCTCGTTAGTCCTTTGCTCACACAAGTTTCGACTACTGAGGGGTGCGACAGCTGGTTACCGGAAAAACAGATTCCAAACAGATTTTTAAGATGTACCGTTTATAGGTGTTTTCTGAAAATACTCAACAATGAAAGCAGAATTAACTCCCGATACGTCATTCAAATAAAGTATCTATATGTTCTCGCGGAATACGATTCCAAGAATTGCATTTACCGAATACCCTGCGAGTGCGGAGAATAATACACGGTGAAACTAAAAGGCTATTGAAAGTTCGCATTGCCGAGAACAAGAAACACACACAGCGAGAAGAAACCAGCAAATCAGGAATAGCAGAGCATATTTGGACTCATCAATATAACATCAGTGGTTTCAAGCTGAAATCATACACAAGGAGGAACACTGGTTTAGAAGAAAATTCAAAGAAGCCGCATATATGTTGTCCAACAATGCGTTTACCCAAGCTAGCGTAAAGATACGCAACATATGGAAACCTATAATCAAGCGGAACACCACCAACTCCCGCCAAACGCTTAGCTCCCGCTGAAGCGGATGAAGCGGAAAGAGGGAAGGGGGATAGGTGAAAGCACTCGAATGACATATAAATAGTCAGATCCATTTATCACCGGAAGAAGATCGTGGATACTAACAATCGAAACTTCGTAAAGTAACTTGGCTTGGAATCTTTCAATTTTCATTTCTTGTTCATAATTTTTGATTTTCACGTATTATTGGTTGAATTTCTTTTTCAGGTGTTTTGCTTGATATAATTGTTATTTTTCAGCTAATCTTTTTAATTTTTTATACATTCTTTCAGGGATTTCAAATAAATTTATATCATATTAGACAATGGAAGTCCGAACTAATGAAATGCACCACGAAACATTATCAACCACCGTCAAACAAACAGTGACGAAGCAGTTACATAGAGATTAGATTACTCCAGAAAGTGCCGTAATTGCCATTCATTAGCATATCGATACATAATTAAGCGAAGCATGAATTTTGTTCATTATTTTTGAAGTAATGAAATTGTGTGAAATATTTCGAATTCAACTAAAAACTTGTATTTTCTTCATATTATAAGAACATGTCAAAATCCTAACGATGGTTTCGGTGATAATATGATCAGTTTATAATAAAGATTGCAGTTTATATTATTTGGAGAGTTGGAAGGAATATTTCTGAAGGAGATTTTGAAGAGGAAGATGATGGTGAATAGAAATAAAAAAAAGGTGTCACCATATGAACAAAACAACAAACTTGACCTTCCTTTCGAAATATACATGTAATAAGTATTCATGTGAACAATAACAAACGCTTTTATATATTTATTATCTCTGTTTCTCAGAAGTTATATGCAGCGGTAGATAGGTCACCAAGCAATCTAAAACTTTCGGCCATATCTCGTCGGACGTTTCTCCGTGGAAATCTCTCAGAATTTTTTTGTCCTTGTAGAACTCTATCACAGGTTTCGTCATCCGCTCATAAAGTTCTAAACGTTTCAGTACAACTTCAGGTTTGTCATCTTCTCTCTGGACTAAGGGTTCACCAGTGACATCGTCTTTGCCCTGAAAAAATCCCAATCAATTACGTAATCAAAGATGTGAGACATCCATAGATTTTTTTAAGATATTCCACAGATTATGAAATTCTCAACTTATCAAATGTTTGAAAAGAAATTCTCTGCTCTTGGTGGGAAGTAAATATTTTTGATTCAGGAACTTCAATCACTTCCACACTATATTTGGTATTGTTTAGTAATCACACAAAAAATTGGTTACGGGAAGATATTTTCGAGTTACTGAAGTTGAAATACATCGCATTCTATGGAGGGCTAGAATACGATTTATTTAGAAAAGAAACAAGCACGTAAAGGTTTATTCTTGACAGTTCACATCACAAACCCAGCACGAACGTACTGGGCTGAATTTTCTAATGAATCGTCTTTTGACTTTTCCTCTCACAACCGAAAAACGTAGAATACAGAAAATAGCAGCTAGTAACGTTTTCTCAAGATCTCGACTTCTAAAAATGATGAAAACCAAGACGAATATATCTCACTTCCATACCACCAATAGACGAATAACTTTGGAAAGATTTTCAAGGAACTAGGTATGAAGGTGGTTTTTAAAACAAGTCATACACTACAGAGCCTTTTAGGAAGTTATTATGGAGAAACCTAACTGGATGGCGTTGTTAGGCTTGGCATAACTTGAATATTAAAAAAGTCAAAATATCCTTCACTATTTTCAAAAAAAAATGGTTTGAACGATATCTTTGCTAAAAGACTGAGTATTTTCCATCAAGTACACATGTCGTCGACCTGCAACAATAATGCCTTCGTTATTGACTATTCCAGAATGCTCGTGGTGTCTCTTATTATTATTTTGCTGTGCTAGATTACAACTACAGACAGTCTTCAAGACAATAACGATCTTACAAACATCAGGAGTGGGCTACTGGTAAACAACGCTGAAAAACAAAGAATAAAACTAGTGAATCAAGAAATAAGGAAGCATGCCTGAATAGAAAACTTCAGTTTCACAAAATACCGCTGAAGAAAAATTATTAGAGAAAATGGAAAGCTGGTAGACTCACTGCAAACTTACTATGGACGCTTGAACAAAACGACGAAGCAATGACCATGAAGACAAGCTAGCATGGAAGACTAAAGTGAGTATGACTTGTTGGTATGTGAGGGCTATGACTTTATCTGCTTCAGTTGCTTCAGTTGAAGACGAAACTTCAGCAACCTTCATAGGCTCCATATTTTATTTTATTCAAATTGTGAGCAAGTTTTTGTTCTTGTTAACCTTGTTCTACACATCTCTACTTACCTTTTCCTTTGGCGAATTGAATCCTTCATTGTATACTCGACCACTTGGTAAATGTACCCACCTTCCCTTCACCCTGTCGATGATAACTTGAAATGGCACAACCAAATTTATTGCTAAGTCCAGTTTCTCCACTTTCCATAGTGCTTCGGCTTGAGAAATAGTCCTTGGAAAACCTGGTGAATAGAAGAGACCAGAGTTTATAAAAGTAGAAAAAAAGTGAATAATCATTTTATTCATGTTATCAAAAATATATATTGTTTCGTGGTTTCAATTTGATGGAATGAGAGTTGAAAATAATGACTCCCAGAAATTAAAAAAAGATTTTCATCAATAACGATTTCATGACGGATAAAAAATCAATATACGAGGTCTGTTCAAAATATAAGTTCCATTATAATTTTTCTCAAAAAATGCTTATTTATCCGTCAATTTCTATTTTGTCCCCTTCAAAGTAGTTTTTCCCCGATATAACACACTTGTGCCTGCTTTTTTTCCAATTTCCGAAGGAGTTCTGATCTGCACCTTGAGGTCTCAGCGATTCGGTTCATACCTCTCAATCTTTGCAAAACGCCGTCCTTTCATGGGTCTTTTCTATATTGGGAACAGAAAAAAGTTGCGGGGGGCAAATCTGGTGAATACGTTGGCAAAAAATTACGAACAAGCAATGACGAGTGAGTTGGTGCATTATCGTAATACAGCAGCCATGATTTTTTTTTCCACAATACAAGACGTTTTTTTCGTATTGCATCTCTTAAGCGGCGCACAACTTCAAGATAATACTACTTATTGACCGTACGACCATGTGACAAAAACTCCTGATGCACTACGCTACGATTATCGAAGAAAATAGTGAACAAAACCTTGACATTGGATCGACCTTGGCATGCATTTTTGTCTTGGCTCACCTAGGCTCTTTCATTGGGATATTTGGGCGTTGATTTGAATGGTAAAATAGGTAACATTCCAGCAGTTTTGAAACGAAATTCGCTGCTACACGCTTCATACCCAAAATTTCCGAAAAAATAACATGACATGAGCCAACCGATATGCTGATATCCTCAGCAACTTCTCTAATAAGATGAAATGTATAGATAACGTTGCAAGTATTATTTGCCATATAATTATAACTATTTTGAACATGGAATCTTTCCCGAACAATTGAAAGATGCTTTGATAACACCCATCTATAAGAACGGAGATTGTTAGTTGGCTCCTACCTCCATGAAAAATCACTAAAAATTATATATTCTGCGAATTTTGAATCTTTACTCATATTTGGTATAATATTCTGGGGAAGCTGCAGTAGTACCTCTGATATATTCCTTATTAAAAAAAGAATTATGAGAGTTACTTTTAAACTGAACTTTCATCAGTCATGCCGGGGAATCTACAAGGCAAATAATATCTTGACGGTATATGCGATCTATATCTATGAGAATGTAGTATACCTATTCAAAAATAATATTAGATTTTCAGAAGCTAGACCAAGTCATAATTATCCCAAGCGCAATATGAATATATCTTTTCCGATTCACAAATTGACAGTGTCAGAGAGGCATCCACCCTATGCGTCTATAAGGTTGTTCAATAAATTACCAAAGAGACTTAAAATGTTAGAGAGACTGAAAAAAAATCAAAACAGGTGTCGAAGAGCTTTGTTCAAGTTAGAACCTTATTCACTTCAGAAGTAGGTATCTAAATAAGTTATAAACCTTTACGTAGGAATTGTGTAACGTTGTTTCATTTTATGTTTGATGTTTTCTTAATGGAATGTAAACCATTCTCTGAAATATATTGATATTATTATAAGTATTATCAATAGTGACTCGTTGATTCTCCATGAAAATTTTCTTCACTTCCCCAACATTTTCATCGGTTGTTGATGTGCTGGGTATCCGAAGCGAGCATCATCATTTACATCTTCTCGACCTTCGGTGAAAATCTTGTACCACTTGTAAATATTTTTCAGACTTAGAGAACAATAACCGTGTACCACTGTCAAGATTTCAAGTATTTTTGAGCAATTGCTTCTATTTTTCACACAAAATCTGATGCAAATCCTTTGATCCATTCCATTTATATAGAATGAAATCGCCATACACGCAAAATACTTCTAATTTTATGTTTCTCACCAACAAACTGAACATGCTGAAGAACTGAAGCTGTGAACATATGCTAGAGATGAGTGTATCAATATGAAATGTCGCTAATGGAATTTACGTAGCCCGCGAAATTTGAACATTCACCTTATTTTTTGAACAGAACTCTTAAATCTCGCACTTCGTATTTATCGCACTATTCCAATATTTTGCTTTCTTTCTCCTCGCTAAAACTGACTAGGTGATCACCAAAAGGTGGAAAATATATATCATACTCAAGCCGTCTGATTTTCTCCATTGTGTTAATTCAGTGTCACTCAAACTTTCCGGATTCACGGCTCCCTTATGTTTTTTGAAGGTTTTCGCGGTGTCCCGAACGTGAAGACTACAAAAAGTAGTTATGTGACTCACGGCGCCCCAGTAAAGGTGGGCCACGGGTGAGTATTTGAGAACACTTTGAGAAACAC
The DNA here is from genome assembly GCF_025532065.1 of Leptinotarsa decemlineata. NCBI lineage: Eukaryota > Metazoa > Arthropoda > Insecta > Coleoptera > Chrysomelidae > Leptinotarsa > Leptinotarsa decemlineata. Next base: position 30,289,758 of record NW_027412688.1, read on the forward strand.
TGTCAACTGGAAACGACAGACCAAACATTTTCCCTATTGCTCATAAATAATGGACCTTTCCTTGTCAGTTTTTGGGCTAGCGTTGGAATAATCACACAGCATCTTCTCCGTTGTACTCTGTGCCCGCCGCCTTCTTGCCTAAACGTTTCTTCATCCCACCGCTGTCACTACTGTTACAAACTTGCGATGTTACTGATGTATTGTCTATGTAAGAGTTTTGGAAAAATAAATGAATTAATTAATAATGGATCAATTGATTCTATTATTTGACGGAGATTGTCCTTCTTGACAAGCGCTAGTTTCCATTCTCTTTCTCCCTAATGTTTACTGTCGGAGAATGCGTAGGTTATGAGAATTCTCAATTTTCTTCCTAGATTTAACAAACTGTATCTATGTTGTTTCGAATGATTGTCACTTACCATCTAGCAGCCACATTTGATTGGGCAATTTTTTCAGTTCGGATGTGATGAATTTTATCATAATGTCGTCCGGCACCAGTTTGCCATCTTTTATGTATTTCTCGGCTTCAACGCCAATGGCTAGAAATGAAAATAAGAATAATTCCATAATAAATATTCAGCGATATCATATCATTTATTTTTCGGACAGGATCAATGTAAGAGGTTGCTTGGAATATATCATTTGATGTACTATTTTGAAAACTGAATCTATAATTAAATTCGATATTCACAGAAAATCTCTATATTAATTTCGAATTGAGACAGAAAATTTGCAGAAAAACACCCATAGCATAAATAAAAAAAAACAAAATTATTTGATATAGTAAATAAAAAAAATAACTCTTAAAAAAGAACTTGTTTCTTTTGATATTTCGAACTTGATTCCAAAATAAACTAAAAAAATTTCTCAGAAAAGTATTGCATATTTCTTCACCTGGAATTACTCATTCACATTTCTTTGAAACACATACTCTCAAATCATTCCGCATTAGTGTAACACCTGTTTATCTAAGGTTGACTGAAATTTAATTTTGTTCACGTAAAACGGGAGTATAGACACTGAATGAAAACTAAAATATAGCAATTCTCGCATGTGGCACTGTCGACCGTCAAAAATTGAATAGTAAACAAGTTAGTGGAGATTTTTCAGATTCAAATTCTACATCAAAATTTTCAATAAAGAAATTGAATTGAGGTTAATATCACACATACCAGGTACTTTCAAAAAGATTAACAATAAAAAGGTTCTCACCGGTTTTGTTTTGAATGTTCTGCCTCAGCTTATCTCCACTAGATATATGTTCCAAATTGAAATTTTTTATTATCCTGCCAGAAATAGTTCCTTTCCCAGAAGCTGGGGCTCCAAGAATCAAAGATTTGAATACATTAGCCATATTTAGTTACTTCAGACAAACCCATTAAATGAGATGCAAATACATAAAGCAAACTGTTTTCATAGATAACTGAAATTTTATTGAACTTTGGAGTGATGAACCAACCACACATTTCTTTTACTGTCAGTGGCGTGTATCTCTAATTTAATACCCTGTTTGGTTCACAGTAATTTTAAATAATATTCATACAAAAGTATTGAAAGACGTTTGTCTCATTCTGGGAGACTTGTGCCCATTCATCAAAATATATAAATATAAAGGGCTTGCTTGCTGGCTTCAAAATCGAGAGTGACTGAGTGACCGAAAACGGAACTATATACCATTAAAAATTAATTCTGAAATAAAATATCAGGGTTGTAATTAATAATTCATTTACATGGATAATATCCATTATGCAGATAATTTAGAATAATAAAGATCTGATGTGTCTCTTTATAAGTTTACTACAAGATAAACAATCTGGACATGCTGAAAATGTATCCAAAATAATTAGAAATAAACATATGAATGTTTCAGGAGTGTAGTCATGAATAGCATAGGTACAAAGATTTTTGGCTAAAACTTTCTATTATTGAAGAAATATTTTTGATTGAATCACTGATCAATATGCCAAAAAATGTAAATGAAATAATCTGTGAGTTGATAAATTTAAAAGTATCAATTAACACATAGTATGCATTTTTATCAACGGTAATTTGTCAACTGAAACTTAGGAACCTCACAAATCTGCCAACTTTATTTTTCGAAAAAAGAAGAAGTGGTGATTTTGAAGAAATGATATTCAAATTTTTTTTATATTTCTGTATCTACTAAGTATTTATTATGTATATGTGTGTCTTAATTCTGTTCATCCTCAGAGAATACTTTTGGGAAAGTTCTCCTACTCATGATATTAGTTTATATCATCTACTGAAGAAAGAATACTAAGGGCACTAGAGTAGAAAGAAGTTGAATGAAATAAATTGATGGATGTAGCCGTTACTATGTGGTAGGAAATCATGATGAAAAGAGAAATAAAAATTTCTATGTTTTTTACCACTTTTATTTGTAACTAACGTTACTGCAGTTTCGTCCTATATGGACATTTTCAAACTTAAACAATAAACTCTTGTTTAAGTTTGAAAATGTCCATATAGGACGAAACTGCAGTTAGTTACAAATAAAAGTGGTAAAAAACATAGAAATTTTCATTTCTCTTTTCAGTTGAATCAAATGTTACCAGCTTCTGAATCATTGTGAATGTAACCTTCTCAGGTAAACACCGATATTAGACTGAAGTAGAAAATTTGTTTAATTCATTTGAGCGAATGAAATAGCAAAAAAGTGAAAATTAATGAACCATAACTTGAAAATCATGATTCATTGAATTCAGTTTTATATCTTGATGACTAGAAACCATTTAGTCATCTCCTGATAATGCTAACTTGGTTAGCGCAACGCGCGTCAAGAAATATCATTTTTGTTCAGGTGAGGGAAAAGTATTTTCGATAGATTCAGTTTCATAATTTACCCCCATGCTCTCTTCAAAATTATGACAAATAAATTGATTAACATTGTAGTTTCATCACCTCCGGATACATTCGCGAAACGCATTTGTTTTCTTATGATCATGACGATGATTTCTAATGTTATCACGGATTTCAATCCACTCGGTTCGTTAGTTTTCTCATGTTATCAGATATCATTTCATCCATGTTTCATTGGCAAATTTCCAATTATTTTGTCATCATATAGTTAAGGTAAATGATTTGCTTGCCAGAATACTGCTTTCTACGAACACCCAGTACTAGTTTCCCGTTAAGACTCAGGAAAATGAAATGAATAAGCATAATATTCCTTTAGGCATTATTCAAAATGAACGGCCCCACTCATGACTTCAAAGAGCTTTACCGGTACCGGAATATTAGACAGAATATAACCCGAAATCATTGTATCGTGGTTAGATCAACGTTACCGTGAAATATTTGTAATTTGTGTAAGAAGCGTTGTCCTTTCAAGAAGAATTAAAATGGTGTTTGACCTGAAATGTCGAAGATTCTACAAATAGTTTGTGAATAAACAGTATGACCGTGCAATATGTTCAACCATAAATTGAAATTAGACATTTCTCATATACATATGAAATTTAGATTCAAGTTACCGGAAACATAGACAATATTATAAACTGGAAGATGACTAGAATGAATAATCCATGCAAACAAAACACGTATACCTATCTAGTTTTGTATCTTTTGAAGTGATTTACAGAGAAAAATGGAACCGACAACTTATCTAGGTGCTTCAAGTCACCATGTACACTGTGAAAATTACATATTGAAAGAAGGTGAACCAATCAAATTGTTTGGAGATAGTGAAATCTACCCAGGGGCGGAGTGGTTGGATATGAAAAATTGTTCAGGTAACTGCTTTATATTTTTATATGAGGAAATTAGTAAATCAAATTCAAATGAGGAGAAAATCTCTTTGAATTACTTATAATATTGAATTTAGGTGGCAGTGTTCGTATTTGAACTCGGGTGATGTCAGAAAATCACAGAAAAATTGGTAGAAAATTACATTGTCTGTCATGATATACAGGAATAGAACAAGCTGGAAAAAGTACATTTTCGTCAATATTATTTTTTAAATGGCAACAATAGACCTATGTATTTTTCGAAAAAATAAATGATTAAGGCATTGGTTAGTTCTGTAAAGAAAATGGTTCATTCATGACAAGGATACATAGAAAGCCCAGTGTGTAAACACAATAACTTTTGTTTTGTCAAAAACGACGCGAAAAATGAGATTAACTCAATTTTGTTTACATGTTTATAGACGGATCATGAATCGAAATCTGTCAGTCATATTCTATTGACATCTTTAATTTGTGGATCATAATGCAAAAAAGTCTTTTACTTGACATCAATTTATTTGCAAATATAAATAAAAATACCAATTTGACATAGTCAAGCAGTGTCATTTTTAATTGTATCTTATCAGTACTTCTGTGAATGGGAGGATGAAGCTCATAGGGTCCTTTATTACTTATCAAGAGAAAATTTGATTACCTATATACTATGAAAAAGTTTTACGGTGTTGTCAAGTTCATATAAAATGTTGGTCACCACGACCATCGTTTCTACTCGATTTAAAAAATCTACTGACAAAAAGTGTCGAAAAATAGAACTAGGTTCGATTATAAATGTAGTTTTCATCCAAGTGATCATTTCAATTTCAGTGTTAAAGTCCAATTTTTAACAAACACACTACTTCTTTGAGAAGGACCCTTTACACTGTATTCCAGAACTTTGGCGTCTGCTCATTAGAGGGCGCCTTGTGTACTATTACTCATTGGTATACATTTGTATTATTGATTTCGCTCTTAGAAATGTCATCTTCTCCGTGAGGTGAAATTTGTTAATAATCTTTCATTAACCGTGTCATGAAATATATTTATTATAAATGTAGTTTTTATCCAAGTGGTCATTTCAATTTCACTGTGAAAGTCCAATTTTTGACAAACACACTGCTTCTTTGAGAAGGACCCTTTACACCGTATTTCATAACTTTGGCGTCTGCTCATTAGAGGGCGCCTTGTGTGCTATTACTTATTGGTATACATGTGTGTTATTGATTTCGCTCTTAGAAATGTCATCCCCTCCGTGAGGTGAAATTTGTTAATATCTTTCAGGTATAGATCAACCGTGTCATGAAATAGATTGATTATAATTTATAGGCTTAGAAAGAAATATAGATGGTTCCTTTATTCCTAATACCAGGACAGTCCATAAATGAAGCAAAATAATAGATATATCCAAAATAACTAGATACATATCATCAGAAGTTTCATGTAAACATTGATGAATGTTTTTTTTGACATAGGAGTGAAGGGATGGCAGTGTGGAATTATATTCTACCAAGTTTCGTGCGTGATGTGTACGGAATTTATTATATTCTGGCTTGAACCGTAGTCTACAGTGCATTTCTTTAATGTCCCTTCTCTTTTAATTTTTGAACGGGACAACTCAAAAAATTGAAATTTGGGATAATGAAATCAATGCATAAATACTTCATTTTGAAGTGAAATTGACAGATGAAACTTTCAAAATGGCGACTGGGTGCCATCTGGGAAAACAAATTAAAAGGAAAGGGGGGTCTTGATACACATCATTTTGAAACTCCTGACGAATACTTCACAACCCTAGAATATGAAGTCGTTATCGGCCCAATTGTCCTTTGTTTTCTGTTCTTACCATAAAGTTCTATTTGGGACTTTATTGATGAAATAGAACTGTTACTACTTCATTGAAGTTAAAACAGCTCCTGGCTCTGACGAATCACTAGTATACCAGGCAGCATGCTATGTTGAGCATATCTGTCCTGTTCTGATAAAATCGAAACCGGTCTGTAAATGATCACTTGATTGCTTTCAACAAGATCCTACTGCTGAACGAATGAGGAGCATATCTTCAAGATATTGTGTTAATAATATAATTAATCAAGCACTTATTTGATCTCGTTTCAGGTGTCATCGACTCATCCACTTTCTCTCTACTACCCAATATGGATTATATAAATATGGATGGTTGCGAAATTGAAGACTGTTTCCCTAAAGCATTTTCACCACTTGAAAAACTGAGAGCATTGGACATTCGTAATAGCAAATTTCCAATCAAAAATGAGATTTTCGAGGACAGTAAAAATATATCGTCTTTGTCTCTTTCCAACATGAAAATTCCAAGTTCCACCATCTTCGGACATCTGAATAATCTGGAATCATTGTCTTTCTCTGAATGTGTGTTTGAACAATTGAACAAAGATATATTTTCAGGAATGAATAATCTTAAATACCTGTCAATTTCCGATTCTGAAATAGGAAACATCAGTACAGACTGTTTTGATGATATGCTGAACTTGGAAGGGTTAAGTATCAGAGACAATGTAATAGGAAACGTCGACTGTAGCAGTATACTGAAGCTTACTAATTTAAATCGGTTTTCATTCCATCACAACACCACTTCTTCAGATATTGATTACGACGCATTCCATCAATTAACTTCCCTCGAATCAATTTTATTCGAAATGAGCGTATATAAAAGTCTCAATTTCGACGATTTTCCCAATTTGAAAACTGTGGAAATTGGATACTTCGATGAAGAAAAAATGCCAGATGAAGACGAAGTAATAGAAAAATTGAAACTGAAAAATATCACTTGCCAATATGTGTTTTGTGGTAAAGTAGAGTATGATATGGATGACATGCAAGTTTGCTGTTGAAGATGATCAATTGAGGGCAGCTCATAAAAGTTTGTTCGATATACATAGAAAACATGAATAACATTACAAAGAAAATCAAAAAATATTGTAATATTGAGAAAGGAATTGTTTTGCTTTTAGTCAAAAAGATGTGACAGCAATAGCACCCACATTTTAACGAATTATATTTCTAGAAAATTGTTAAACATTGTTAAAACATTGTTATCCATGCGTGAGTTCTGCGTATATTCACAGTAGGCACATAATACTTTAGTCTAAACCAATTACTATTGTAGTATAATTGCATGTGAAATAAGTTGATGTATTTCATCATTCCGGACTTTCATTGTCTGATATAATATAAATTGATCTGAAATTCCTGTCAACCACCTTCAATTCAAACAAACGGTGAAATGAGTTGAGTTCAGAATATCGCGAAAATATGAATTTGCTACTTAGACCACTTGAAAATATTTTGTTATATATCTTGTGAAATAACTCAAAAACATTGTTAATTGATTTTTTATTACATGTATGAAAATATATTTTGAAATCAGTTTAATTTCATATCTGAGGACTGAGGACTACTGAAAGAAACCATATTAACAGATTTAATCCGAGTCGAGAACTACATCAGGCTCATTAGATTATTCAAGCCTGAGGGTGGGGAATGACTAGTTCCGAAAAATTCGGAATTTCTCAATCGTCACAACGGATTCGATATCCCCGGAGCGTGGTTCACCTCTGGTATCTCGTCAGTACACTAAAAGAGACGTAGGTGGCACTAAAGCACTCTTAGGGCCGCGTTATTCCGGTGGATAGACCGTATACGATGGACATGGCGACAGCAAGTTCAAAACACCATCCTGGCAGGCCATGATGAATCTATCAGTTCCCGACCTTAACCCACCTTGAATAAAGCGAACGTTTGATGCTTTGATTGGTCGAGTTCTTCAATGTCGTCAAAGAAGACCACATTTATCGGTTTATCCTTGTGTTGAATCTCTGTGACGAAGTTGTGATCACCTCGTTCGGTGTCAAACTATTACTGTTATCAAAGTAGAAAAACCTCTTCTGAGAACAGTCAGTTGCTACCATAACCGAACATAATGGTTGCATACTCATCATTTCTGTGAGGTGAGCATGCATACTGAATGCATGATATGCTTGGATACTTCATTGATTCTGGGGTCCTACTATCATATCAAATTATTCAAAGTTCTACTTTTGTTGGGGTCTTTTATCTGCAGCATTACTAAATAAATTCCGTCTGATCCCGACAATTTATATTTGTTCTCTACTGCTCACAACAATTGTTATATATTGGGTAACTTAGTGTACTGTTTTAATAGGTCTTTGAAAATTATCGAGTAGTTCGTTCTGTTCAGTGGTGCTAATGAATGAGAATTAACTAACAATAATAATGATATCAAAAAGAGAGAATATAACGTGTCTGTGATTTCCTTACCTTGATTTTGGTCACAACGACACTTGAGGAATCGGTAAATAGAGAGAGAGAGATAAGAAACTGCACTTTTCCAGTACAACTGCAGTTTTCTCGAGCACTTTCGGTTCTTTCTCCGGAATCGAACCTTTTGTCTATATGTTCTTCCTCTCGCGGCAGACAGAAAACCACAGTCTTCTCGCGATAAGAATATAAACAAAAAAATGAAAACAAAAACTCTACTTAATCAGACAAACACACTATACAGGGAGGTGGTGACGATACAACAATAGATAAGTAATTTTCTTCAACCACTTCCACTCGAATATGAGATTCTGGTTCAAGAAATCTCCCATTCCCTTTTTTGTTCATTTTTATAATATCAGTAGTCTCAGCTTGGCCGTTCCTCCATCATTCATCGACCGATTTCAAAAATATCCAAACATAGATATACGTAAGCTTTTTTTTTCAAAATTGCGTTTGCATCGAACCATCTCATCATAGATCCACTTTACCAAATATATCTACAGATTTATTCGAATATATTATTTAGATTCAACATGAAATCTTTTTTTAATGTTATATTCTGACTCATAGATGTCGCAAAATGTAGACTTTCTTGCATAATTACAACAAAAGTCTCCTCAATACGTATTTTGGGATCTTGCATTTTCACAAGCAATATGTCTTTCTTGTCGTTTTTTAGATCAATTGGCGTTTTTGTCAGTTCTTCTCGTCTACACCCAACGGCTAACCAAATAATTGTTGCTACCTCAAAATAAAGAAAATTGAGTTGATACTATCTTATCCTACAATCGTAATACTTTGTTGGATTCACCTTCAGCATCAGATACGTTTCACTATGTGCTTTCCTGAAGAACGTGTTGATATGCACGCTGTTGAAGACTTTACTCAACAGCCAACTTCCTTCCTTTCAAGAAATGCAATAACTTTTGGGAAAGTGGTTATGCTCACATTGTTCCTCACTAAAATAGTACTTTTCAACATTCAGTACAGGCTCCACAAGGTAGGGGATTGAAGAGTTTCAAATTTTTTCGTCAAAATTACACCCTCTGTAATAGTTTTGCATCCCTTCATATCCATCATTTTCGAGAACAAATCATGAACGTTTCGGTAACCATGCAAACTTTCAAAAATGAAAATGACTAATTTCATATCAAATATCTGTCAGATGTATTTCTTCCTGGCCTAGTCTTTGGGTACTTTCCGGGGGTTACCGGAAAACTCTGTTTGGATTGAGTCTTCGTAAATCCAGAAATTCATTTTTAGAAATTGTACGAAAAATAAGTTACAAAAAAACTTTGTAAGTAAACATGAAGATCACTGAAACCCGTAACTTATGTGCGATATTAACCTCTGATATAATATAATTCTGCACGCAGAAAATCTCTAATATATTTAAAAACAAGTTCAATAACATTAAAAAGAGTATTTAATCTTTTTAAGAATATTGTATATGTAATAGGAATTGAATTACCAGTATTCATGAAGAAAACTATTGTTATGGAGACGCTTTATTCATTTCATAATACTAACTTAATAATAATACATTTATTATTTACCAATATATAGAGCAATACAACGCAATTCTTCAAGAAAAATACCTAATAGATGAAGACTAATGAAGGGAGAAGTGTTGGACTCTGCAGACAATTCTTCCACTGTACTCTTGAGACTAAACGAATGACAAAATGTATACAGTAAATTATCAGCTATAATATCCCAAGGACATTGATAACTAACGAAATAATTTTATCACAGTTTTCGAAAGCACGTTATTTGGTAACATCCCGACGCCGAAGGCGGAGGGATGTTACCTAAAATAACGTGCTTGAGGAAGTTGTGATAAAATTATGAGTTATTTATCAATGTTCGAGGGATATTCGGTGAGAAAATTTTTTGCAATTCGAACAAAATTATTTATTGAACACACAGTTATTAAAAGAACAATTCGTATAATGATATTCCGTTGACAATGATTTTGTCAATTGCCGCATCATTTTGAACACCAAAGCGAGGAAGTGACATTTTCGAAATAAATTGAATTACTGAAATGTCAAACAACTTTATTGTGTTGGTTGCTTAGCAATGTCATGACATAAGTGATAACTACCCGTGAAAACTATCCATGGGTAGTGATCAGTGTAATGATGGTTTCATTGGTTATTTCGACACACATGACTAGAAATAGACAAATTTGATAGGATAATTTTTTTTGGCAAAAATTTTTCAATATAATGAAGCATTCAACAATACAAGAAAATATTCATTGCCAAAGACGCCTTATTCAATATAATTTGTTTTGGAAGCAAATATATACGGATAAATATAAAATCAGTAATTCAACAATTTCTTTTGAAAATAATATTTTTTTTGTTTCACATATACTTATTTTATTTTTTCTCTTTTGATGTTGAACGAAATTATGATTGATGAATACTATTACTGAGTTTTTGACTGTCACTTTTAGATTGAGTTTTAAGCCACAGCTTGATCCCTTTTGAATAAACAGATATGATTAATATTCCCAATGGATTGAGGAACCTGTGAATACAGTTTGGGAGCAGGGAAGTAATGTGATTTTTGGCCTATTGCTTTAACAGTTTTCTCGATTACAAACTTCGTTTGTTTCTATATTTTATATGATGATTATGTTCAACGAAGAATAATTGAATTTTAATTTTACGTTGCAAACAAAGAACCCTGTAAATAGATTTTGTGTTGGATAATTGCGTTCCCTAAAATAAATTATTTTGAGAAAATATTTGTGAAATGAGTTTAGAGGTTCATCATGGCAGCTGTACACTTCACCCCAAGCCTCTAAGCCATATTGGATGTGGGATTCCACCAGGCCGTAGTATAAAGTTTCAAGTTATTTGATGCTGAGAATATTTTTCAGATGTTTCAATGTAAATAGTATTCACCTCAATTTTGTGACTTATTCATTAATATGAACGTCCCAACGTTTTTGATCATATTAATTGAATCAATATCATTCAGGGTTTAAGGTGTTTGCAGATTCAATGTTGATTTCATTTCACTCAGCCAGTTTTTCATTTTAATTAGATTCTTCTCTGATTTATTTTTTACCTCAATCGAAGTTTCGTCAGAATGACCATATCATCTGCAAATGAAAATAAACTCCCTTCTGCTTCAAGAGAAAACAAACCATCGATGTAGATTAAAAACAATACCGGACCTAAAACAGTTTCCTGAGGTACTCCCGTTATTACCTTTTGTGGTTCACTCATTTCATTTTCAATCTGCACGTAGGTACTGTATCCCGTTGCTGAGATATGATCTGAACAAATCTCCAACTATTCTTCTGAAACCTGCGTCTTCCATCACACTTATCAATTTGCGATGGTTGACGGTGTCGAAGGCTTTGGCCAAGTCTAGGAGATCCCTATCGAACATTTACTTTCATATAAAGCTCTGTAGATATTATCTGTTACTTGAACTATTGCAATACAATAAAATTTATTCACCAAATATACAATATAACTATTGCTCACAGTAAATGGTGGTAAATAAGTACGAAGCGCCCAAAAGAAGGTTTTTCTTGTGCATTGGCGAAAGTATTTTAGATTCTTGAGTAGTTTATTATTTTATACAATATATACACAGATATTACAAGACGATAGATAACGGTAACAAAAAAATATAATATAGATATCACAAATTCAGTAGTTCTCTATGCAGATGATACTACATTGGCCATTGATGCAGATAGTCCTGAAGACCTACAAAAAAAAACTAAATAATTCAGCAGAAGAATTCATGAATTGGTGTGAAAGAAAATTTTTGATAGTGAATGCAGAGAAAACAGTCTGTATGCATTTCCATTCTAGGTGGAGATCTGTGACTGATATTCAAGTGGTTGTCAAAAATAGCACTATTCATCTTTCTGAAGTTACGAGATTCCTTGGAACTTATATAGATAGTGGAATGAGTTGGGAAAATAATATTGATGCCATAAGCAAAAAAGTGAACACAAGTTACTATGCCATATGTTCAATACCAATCAACTCATCAATGTATATTATGCTCTAATCTACTGCAACATATTCTATAACTTAACAACATCTGCAGATGCTCCAGTAACTCAAATAGAATATTTGTTTCCCAAAAAAGAATCATTCGACTCATTTTCAATCTAAAACCAGATGAATTGTGTCGACCATATTTTCAATGTATTTTCCTTGTATTCATGTTTTCAAATGTATAATGCTATTTATGCAACATATTGAGATGTATCAAACAGTTTCTCATTGCCATGGTTACCCAACAAGGAACGGAGACCTCATCAGAATTCCTGCACACAGCTCATCATTCTATGAAAAAAGCCCCTCATAGAGAGGTATAAAGTTTTTCAATCATCTTCTCGCAAATCTGAGAGAGCAACGGAATAAAAACTACTTCAAATCAAAAATGAAAGTATATTTGCAAGACAAATGTTACTAGAGTATCAAAGAATTTCTTGATGCAAAATGAAAATGTGTTTGCTCATATGTATGAATATGACTGTTATACATGTTTTCATGTATATGTGACAAATCTATTAAATTATGATATTTCATTATTGTTGATTGTACATTTAACTATCATCACTCGTTTTTATTTTATTTGTGACATGTCTTATATCATGCTGTATGTGATCTGTAGGGATTGAATAAATATTATTATTATTATTATTATTATTATTATTATTTTTATATAAATATAAGATGTTCATGTAGGTACATTACAGATACAAGTTAGCCAAATGATTGTATTCTACGGAGATCATCTGGTATATCAGCATATAAGACTGGACAGAGGTAAATAAACGAACTTTGACATTTTCGTGTATTAATTCTTGGAATGGTTGTTGTTTTGGATTTGAATCGTGTTTTATGCTTACTGTAAAAGCTCAAATTTTTGCTTGTTTTCATGGTGGTGGAGGACTAGTGATTGGTAGTAAAGTTGTCGGGCATCCAGAGCTTTTGCCTCTGTGAATAATGTTTCCGTTGGGTATCTATAGTTTTTGCGGAGTATGATCTTTAAGATCTATTTTTGTGATGTCTCTTATGATTTCAAGTAGGTGTCTGCGATACCATCCCAAACCTTTATACCGTATGTTATATGTGTTTGAATCAGCGTGTCACATGGAATTGACATGATTTCAACTCAAATATTTATCTGTAGACTTCAAACCTGTTGGCCATGCTCTTCATTTTTTTTGATACACAGTCTGCGTGGCAGTTCCATCTGAGGTGACAGTCTATCATAATTTCCAAATATTCAATGTGGGAAACTGAAGGGATCTTTGTGAGGCCGATATTGAATTCAAGTTGCCTATATGTTGAGAGATTATCGCTGTAGCATGTGAAAGGAAGAAAAAAGGTTTCTTGAAAATTGATGGTGAGTAGTCAAGTTTGAAAGGAGCATATTACATTTGTGAAGTCTTTTTCAACTTTGGTTTTTAGGGACTGCCAGGATGAGCCTTCATAGACGATCGCAGTACCTATCATCAGCAAAGCTGAAAATGGAGCCTTGTGTTGTTATTTTGAATAGTTAGTTAATCTACAGATTAAATAGAATAGGGCCCAACATAGTTCCTTGTGGTACGTCGTATTTTAGAGTTTTTTCTGAGCTTATCATGTATCTTCGGTTGATTATTTTCATGGCAGTCCAAATTGCTTTCCAGACAGTGATTTGTTAATTTATAAAAATTCTGTTAACTAATTTTCTATTATTTTTTTTACATAATTTGTCACTGTATTAATTTTTGAAGCTGGTCTATAGTTTAACACTTCCATTGTGTCACCTTGTTTGAATAATGGTTTCATGATAGCGGTTTTGAAGTTTTCAGGAAATTGACCTTTCTCAAAAATAATGTTAATTAGGTAAACCAGTGGTTTCTTGATGATATATGCGCTAATCAATTCAATATTTTCGGAAGTTATTCCGTCCACTTCCGGATATTTATGATTCTTAAGAACGTTCATTGTTCCGTTACATTAATAGGTTTCATGAACATGGCGTTACGTTCGTTTTGACGAGAAAAGTATCCGGTTTCTGAGTTCATTGAAAATGTTTGATGTTTTATGTTTGTCTGATATATTTTCGTTAATGTGGACAGTACTGCTTATGGAATTCCGAGATTTCTCTTTCCCTGTTAATGTTTTCATAGTTTGCAATAAGTACTTGGAATTATTCTTATTTTGTTTGATTTTCTGCTTTTGATAGTTAACTTTGGTTGTTTTGATTAAAATAGTGAGGTAATCTGTATATTGTTTGTATTGATGTACATATATTGCCTGATTTCTATAGACTTCATCAAGCCTTTAGTAATTCAAGGATTGATTTTTCTCGTAGTATATAAGTCAAGAATTGTAGAGCATTCTGCTTTATTGTACATTTTACCATTATTGCTGCTTGTAAAGGAAATACTTCTCATTGACAAAACAGCCGAGAAAACAATAATCTACTTCCTTCTCCCTATTCATCAGGTAAACGTCATTGATGATGAAGAAACTGTTTAGGATTTTCTCATCAGGGCTCATTGTGTTCTTGCAAGTTTAATAACTTGCCTACAACTTGATGGTTTTGAGAAATAATTCAGTTTTTAACGGATTTCCGTCTGGGAGCTTTTAATAACTCTCAGTTTATGAAAGGTGAATATTATCTTCCGAGATAAACAGACCTTGCGAAAATTGCATCTTTTGTAGGTGTAAGTTAACTTGTTCAGATTAATTGCTATCTTATGTTGTTTTCTTACTTTTGTGCTCATATAGTATTCATGAAAAGTTAATATTTCAGTTCCAACATTAATGAAAATTTAAGAACTGAGAGGGAGAGATATGAAGCGAATCAAAAAACAGAGCAATTACGGGGTGGCACCGCGAAAGATGAATTTGAAAAATAGGAAACGATAGGAAAGATACAGATACTGAATGTAGGTCAGCTGTAACTTTGGCATTTACTTTCCTTTCATGAATATAATCTAGCTCATTTTCATAGATAGAATCAAAAAACAGCAAGATTGGCAGTTTCATAAATATTTGGTCAAAAGTTGGCAATTTTGAGATACACGAAACCACATTTTTTCAGAATATCGAGGAGGACTAAGTGCACATTTTTTTTCATGTTCATCTCTGAGATAGAGTTTTCGACCAGTCCCAGAGCCTCCAGTTCGACGGAATATATTTGTTAGGTAGAACATTTCGGCCTTTACCGTCTTCTGTTAGCCCTTGCAGCACATGGGGTTCAGCCAGCTTGGCCGTTTAGGATAACAGGCTAATCCGGCGGTGATTCTGGGGGAACAGCAGGTTTTGGCCCTGTTTCGGAATATCAAGAAGGACTAAATGCAAATTTTCTCTCCTGTTCAGCTCTAAGATGGAGTTTTCGACCAGTTTCAGGGCCTCCAGTTCGACGGAATATGCTCTTCTGAAGCCGAATTGTCAGTTAGGTAGAACATTTTGGTCTTCAACTTCTTCTGTTGGCCCTTGCAGCACATGGGTTTCAGCCAGCTTAGCCGTTTAGGATAACAGGCTAATCCGGCGGTGATTCTGGGGAAACAGCAGGTTTTGGCCCTGTTTCGGAATATCATGAAGGACTAAATGCAAATTTTTTCTCCTGTTCACCTCTGAGATGGAGTTCTCGACCAGTTTCAGGGCCTCCAGTTTGACGGAATATGCTCTTCTGAAACCGAATTGTTTGTTAGGTAGAACATTTCGGTCTTAAACTTCTTCTGTTAGCCCTTGCAGCAATGGGGTTCAGCCAGCTTAGCCATTTAGGATAACAGGCTAATCCGGCGGTGATTCTGGGGGGACAGTAGGTTTTCGCCCTGTTTTGGAATATCAAGAAGGACTAAATGCAAATTTTCTCTTCTGTTCAGCTCTCAAATGGAGTTTTCGACCAGTTTCAGGGCCTTCAGTTCGACGGAATATGCTCTTCTGAAGCCGAATTGTTAGCTAGGTAGAACATTTCGGTCTTCAACTTCTTCTGTTAGCCCTTGTAGCACATGGGGTTTAGCCAGCTTAGCCGTTTAGGATAACAGGCTAATCCGGCGGTGATTCTGGAAGAACAACAGGTTTTGGCCCTGTTTCGGAATATCAAGAAGGACTAAATGCAAATTTTTTCTTCTGTTTAGCTCTGAGATGGAGTTTTCGACCAGTTTCAGGGCCTCCAGTTCGACGAAATATGCTTTTCCGAAGCCGAATTGTTTGTTAAGTAGAACATTTCGATCTTCAACTTCTACTGTTAGCCCTTGCAGCACATGGGGTTCAGCCAGGATATCAGGCTAATCCGACGGTGATTCTGGGGGAACAGCAGGTTTTGGCCCTGTTTCGGAATATCAAGGGAACTAAATACAATTTCCTTCTCCTGTTTAGCTCTGAGATGGAGTTCTCGAACAGTTTCAGGGCCTCCAGTTCGACGGAATATGCTCTTCCGAAGCCGAATTGTTTGTTAGGTAGAACATTTCGATCTCCAACTTCTTCTGTAAGCCCTTGCAGCACATAGGGTTCAGCCAGCTTAGCCGTTTAGGATATCAGGCTAATCCGGCGGTGATTCTGGGGGAACAGCAGGTTTTGGCCCTGTTTCGGAATATCAAGGGAACTAAATACAAATTCTTTGTCCTGTTTAGCTCTGAGATGGAGTTCTCGAACAGTTTCAGGGCCTCCAGTTCGACGGAATATGCTCTTCTGACGCCGAATTTTTTGTTATGTAGAACATTTATTTATTCAACTTCTTCTGGTAGCCCTTGCAGCACATGGGGTTCAGCCAGCTTAGCCGTTCAGGATATCAGCCTAATTCGACGGTGATTCTGGGGGAACAACAGGTTCTGGCCCTGTTTCAGAATATCAAGGAGGACTAAATGCAAATTTTTCTCCTGATCAGCTCTGAGATGGAGTTTTCGACCAGTTTCAGGGCCTCCAGTTCGAAGGAATATACTCTTCTGAAGCCGAATTGTTAGTTGTTGGTCTTCAACTTATTCTGTTAGCCCTTGCAGCACATGGGGTTCAGCCAGCTCAGCCGTTTAGCCTCAGCCTAATTCGACGGTGATTCTGAGGGAACAACAGGTTATGGCCCTGTTTTGGGAATATCTAGGGTACTAAATGCAAATTTTTCTTCTGTTTAGCTCTGAGATGGAGTTCTCGAACAGTTTCAGGGCCTCCAGTTCGACGGAATATGTTCTTCTAAAGCCGAATTGTTTGTTAGGTAGAATATTTCGATCCTCAACTTCTTCTGTTAGCCCTTGTAGCACATGGGGTTTAGCCAGCTTAGCCGTCTAGGATATCAGGCTAATCCGACGGTGATTCTGGGAAAACAGTGGGTTCTGGCCCTGTTTCGAAATCATGATGACCACATTGCGCTTCCATCTGCTGAAGAAGTAATTCAGGGTGCATTGCTGGGTTGAACAGTTCATAAAAGACAAGCCTAGAGAACTTATTTCTCGAATATCACTACTTGCTTGGTGCATTTTTCTTCCTTAGAATAACATTCTTAAATATATATGTGATTACTGTATTTGGGTTCGTCCTGCTTGTATTCCTAAAAAAATTAATGAATAAATGAGTGAAATTCAAAAGCCCTTGTCAAAAGTCACTTCGTATTGATCCTCTCCAGAATGTTATTACCCCAAGTTTCCTTCAAGGCACATCAACATTACATTCAACGCCCTTAGCATCCGAAATAATCGCTCAATCATTATTTACTTTCCAACCAACGGTTGGCTTAGTATGGCATCGATTTCATCTTTGATTGATGGGAATCTAGAATAAACACTGAGGGAATATTGCACGTCGCCGTGGAATATTCGGGTGAGGGACTTTTCTCGATCTAATATGGGATAAATGGCCAAGAAGTTGACGTAGGAAATATGGGAAAAAATCGAAAGTTCCAAATTGGGTTCGCAGGTGACGTTCCAATATGTTCGACAGATACTAATTCAGTTTTTTGGTTTCTTTCCTCGCTCAAGAAAATTGGATGAATCATCCGTCAGATAGGAATGGTGAGTAATTAAAGAAGTAATATTTATTCGGGCCTAGTTTCGCACAGATGTTTTTCTTCAAAGATGACTTCTCACACTATTGAACTGTTCATTTTCCTGGAAGAAAGAGTTGAACAAAAGAAAGAGTACAATACTGTTACATTACTCTTCGCCAAGAGGGCACTACAAACTTTTTTATTTCAAACATAAAAGGTGGTCTCGTGATATCTCATGTGTCGATTTCGACCAATAAACACGTTTTAGACAGTTTTTTAATTAAAATAAGTATTTCAGCGAATGAATGTTTCCCGGTAGAAATACAGCGAACAAACTGGTGTCTTTATGGTGTCGGCATACACAATATAGAAGGAGTAATAGCGCTGAAATTGAAAGTTTCAACGTGTATTAACAAACATTTTCAAAAAAAAACCAGAATCTTTTTTTGGAGTGCTTGCAAGGAAATAACGGAAACCATGTTGGTCCCTAATTTTTCATGACAAAGCAATGTGAAAATCACATTCCTACCTTTGATCTGAACTGAAATTGAATGCTGCCATCAAAAATGTATTTTTATACATTGTCATTAAAATGTCACAAATGTCATTAAAAGTGACATTTTTAATAGTTGTCAAGAGTATCAAAAGATGTTTACAAAGTAGTGTGTTTAAAATATTCTCAACACTAATATTAAAAATATTTTTAACACGACTTTTTTTCGACCAAATAGTAATAAACAAAATATAATTATCCAATTTTCAAGGAAGTTTTATTATGAACATTAGATATAGATACCGTGTTAGGAATCACACGT
This sequence comes from Leptinotarsa decemlineata, assembly GCF_025532065.1. NCBI lineage: Eukaryota > Metazoa > Arthropoda > Insecta > Coleoptera > Chrysomelidae > Leptinotarsa > Leptinotarsa decemlineata. Next base: position 30,308,602 of record NW_027412688.1, read on the forward strand.
TAAAAGGTGGGACCTCGTTAGTCCTTAGCTCGCACAAGTTTCTCAACTTCTGAGAGTTGTCGTTTGTATGGGGACGACATCTGATTAACGGAAAACAGATTTTAAACAGATTTTTTTTGAAAAGATACAAATTAAATTCTGTTACAAATGTATTATACAGAGTGTAACATAAGAACGTTTAAATATTCAAGTAAAAAAGGTACACCTCCTCAACAACGCTGGAGATGATCGTTTTCGAGATATTTACAATTTTATATATCGATGCATATTACTTAGCTCCTTGGGCGCTAAGTGAAGTTGCTGAGAACATTACAATAACTGAGTATGTGGTGGATCTCGTCAAAATAAACAACTTTTTCCTAATTATTCAATGAGAAAGTGTTTAATTTCGGAGTTTGTAAAACACAATTCGGAGGAGTACTATGTTATTAATTAGGAAAATAAACAAATAAAAATTTAATGAAACAACTATTACAACAACTGTTGAAAGTGCCGACTCCAACAGTAATATAAGCTCATCAAAGAATTCCGCATCAGTTGAAAAATGCCCAGAGTGTTTCTCATCGTTTCGCAGCAAGCTATGATGTGATCCCTCAACATTTCCTTGTTTTCAATGGGGCTATCATAAACTAGTGATTTTAGGTGTCCCAAAAAAAAATCGACGGGATTGAGGTCCGGTGACCTCGAGGGCCAATGCTCAGTGCATTCTCTTCCTATCCATCGTTGGGGTTTGCTACATCTAAAACATTTCTTGCTATCACACTGAAATGAGCAGGAGCTATCGTGCATAAACCAAGAGTGATTTCGGAGACCAATGGGAACATCTTCCATAAGTTGAGGAAGCTCCTGTCCAAAAAAATGTAGGTTAGCATCTCCATTCAAACGTAATGTGAGAAAGTAGACCCCAATTAAATACTCCCCAATTATGCCTACCCATACATCAAAAGAGAATCTGTCTTGGAAATGAGTTTGCTTTATCGCATGTGGGTTATCTTCCGCCCAGATGTGGTTGTTATGGATGTTCATGATACCATTTCTTGAAAAATTAGCCACATCTGTGAAGGGGATTTTCGATAAAATTTGCAGATGTTTTTCGACTTTTCTTTGAAGCCATTGAGCAAATTTGATACGTGTTTGGAAATCACGTAGCGTGAGTGCCTGGACACGCTGAATATGATAAGGATATAATTGCTGTTTCTTTGAAATTCTGTAAACTGTCATGTGACTCACATTTAAAGTTTGACTGATTTTTCTTGTACTTGTCTCTGGATGTTCACTAATTTTTTCGAGAACCGCTTCCTCCAATTCTACAGTTCTTGTAGTCCGTGGCCGTCCAGTTGCAGAATTTGTTTCAAAGCTTCCACATTCGGAAAGTCGCCGGAAAAGATTCGCAAATGTCGCTACCCAAGAAGTCACGCGTTGGGGATACCTTTCCTGATAGATGCGTCTGGCCTCGCTTGAATTTCCGTCACCCAAGCCGTATGCAAAAACCGAATCAGCCATTTCAGCATTCGCAAAGTTGGGCATGGTACCAAAAAATCACTCCGAACTGCGAATTTGTCAATTAAACGTTAAAAATGTGAGAGCGAACTTCTATTTTTATAAACAAACTTTCATAGCCTACTCGATTCAATTAACTTAATTTGCAAGCGAAGAGTGACAAACATTATTGAAATCAAATTTGGCTATAAAGTAATATGCATCGATATAGAAAATTGTAAATATCTCGAAAACGATCACCTCCAGCTTTGTTGAGGAGGTGTACCTTTTTTACTTGGAAAAGGTATAGGGTCTATGGTTTTTTGATGAGAAGTACCTACCAAAAGTTTACTGTCAAAAAAGTTAGGGCAATTTGAAATGAATGATGACAGCGTACGCAGCGCCCTCTAGATTTTACATAAAAATTAATAAGAAATTATGATTTCCCACGTCAAAAAAAACGGGTACCGAATTTCGTGCAAATAACTCATTTTTTGCAGGAGTTATTTTCAAAAAGCGAACAAAAAAAAAATCAATTTCAACACACCGTATTTTCGAAACGAAGCATTCTCGGGCAAAATTTCATATAGACTTTTTTTCTTAAAATTGTCTCAGGAATACGTCACTTGAATATTTTAACGTACTTATGTTACACCCTGTATACATTAAACACCATCATGAACTTCAAATGTGACTTTAAATGAAACGCGTGAGCTGTAAACAATACTGTTTTTTGGTAAATAGGTGATTAGGTGTCACCTGACATGGCCCCTTCACAAAAATTGCGAAAACATGAAAATAGTTAACTGTCAAGAGATGTCAAAATGTGTTTTTGGAGAAATATTAAGTTCATCTATTTTATTATGAAAACAGGACAGTTTTACAAAAAACTTTGTATGATATTTGTGTTAGAAGTAAGTTTTATTTTGTTCGTGAAATTGCTCAACTCGTTAGGCTCGTTTCGCAAACTTTTCTACTCACAAAATAAAACCTTATTTTTAACACTCATATCATAAATAGGTATTCTACACCTGCTTTCAACATTCGACAAGTTTGGATGTGAATACTCAAAGTAGGTTCAAAGAAATAACTCAACTTTTCAGGGACACTCGTTATCGTTATCTCTGAAGGAAAGGAAGGAAATTATCATCTCGAGGCTATAAAGTTTCTGACACTTTTGTTGACTGGTAATTTTATACCCCCGAAGCTACTTGGCAGCATAGTAACTCGCGAGGGTCACTTGGTTTATATTCTTGTGGTTGTGCGTCGACCCTACAAAACTCATAATTTTCCCTTTATAGCCATTCTTTCAGGGAAAGCGACACTACGTTTTGTTCAGGGTTTCGATGGTAAAGCGATTTATCCACTTTTACTTCCACCTTTTCGGTGTGTTCATTTGTCTCAGATCAGATATGTTGAATGGGTTTTTAATGACCAAACGAAATATAAGGGAAAAACTCATGAGTTTTCTGGACTTTCAACACTCTACAATCTAAAAAGTTAACAGCGATATCAAAAAAAACTCAGTTGAAGTTCATAGGGTTAATTAAAAAGTTGACTCCGATAAGTTACTGCTCAATAAATGGCACTATTGAATCAGTAACTTTGATTGATAAGACATAGAATATTGAGCGGTTATAACTCCAGCGCATCGAACTCATCCAGTTGAAATCTGTGCAAATATACAGGGTCCTGCAACAGTGGGGCGGTGTTCCATATCTCAATTTAGGAAAATAGGAATCTAAATTTCTATAATATCACCTCATTGCACGAGCTAGACAAAATAAAAATATTGGCGGTCACACAGGGTGTTCAAATTTTTTCTGGACGGATCCCAACAGTCTCCCAACAGATCCCAGGTCTCATAACAGTACACGATACGGACTCGGGGTTACATCATGTTTTTTGTATGATAACACCACCTTGTGGTGTTACTTTTGATTAAATGCGCTAAACCTGTATCACTGGTCAAAATTATTATTTCATAAAAAAACTAGAAATTTAGATTTTCGAATATTTTGAGTCAATATTATCCTTATGGGAAATTTTTCACATAAGGCAATTTTATTATATGGCAACCTATATTTTTTATCGTTTTGTCGGCCTCTACATAGAAAATGAGAGACACTTCATGTATATCTTCACTTCGAAAATATGGACGGTTTTCGAGATATCTTGCATGACAGGTTTTTTTTTCCCAATATTCGTCAGTCAGAATATTTGAAATTATATAGTTGTGCCAAGTCCAATTGTATTTTATTTTTTGGATCAAATATTCTACAATGGTAACTTTCTCAAAGGATGTATCTGAAGTCGACCTGTGATATACAGGGTATGAAAAACCGCTTGCCACATATTGTAAATAAAAATTTGCAGAATATTCCTTATTTTAAATGGAACAACCTATATATTATTGATCCATAAGAAGCGTCAACGAAACCTCTACAAATTTCATTGAGTATTCCTTATGGCTAGGTTCAATAGTTTTTCTTACAAAAGCATTTTTTTCGAAAAATGGTCGTTCTTCCTATTTCTACGCCATAAACTCTATGAAAGACTTTTTTCAAAGCGTAATCCATTTGACTACTGATAATAATGTACGAAAGATATCTTGTTTCAATTTTTAACATTAAAGCGTGTCCAAACAAATATTTTTTTACAATATAAATGTTTGTACCTATCACATTTTTCTAAATGGAAAATTATTTTTTTCATTGGATGCAGAATTTTTCCCATAAATCATGCAATATCAAACCAAACAAGATTAGATGAAAAAACATTGTGGATATTACTAATTTTTTTTCATGTTATGGTGTATATTCATGAATTATTCGGGGCTTAAGTTCTAGATATTCAAATTTGTCAACTGATAAACTACAAAACTAAAAAAGAAGGAGTTTAATGAAGGTTGATAATAAAACTTTTATAAAATATGTTCGACATGTCTTCCATTTTCTTGAATGCAGAGCTGAAGTCTATGTTTGAAAGACTGTTCTATCCTGCGCAAGACAGCTGGTGTAATGCTGCCAAAAGCATTCGTTATTCTAAGTCGCATATTTTCGGAAGAAGCTAGGTGGCTCGGTGGCTCGACGTAAACCATATTTTTCATGTATCCTTATGAGAAAAAATCCAGTTCTGTTAAATCTGATGATCTAGCGGGTCACCGTACAGGCCCATTCCGTCCTATACATTTATTGGGAAATACTTCATTTAGATGATCTCTCACTTCTGCCGAATAGTGAGCAGGGGCAAAACATACATTGTTCCATTCATATGTACCTGAAAAAAGTATGGACCAATTACATATTCTCCAATGATACTTCCCCAGACATTTATCGACCACCTATATTGATAGTCCACCTGTCTCAATAAGTGGGGATTTTCTGTCGAATAATAATGGTAATTATGTCGATTCACAAATCTATTTTTATGGAATGTCGATTCATCCGATCATAAAATGTTATTGAAAAAATATTCGTTTCGACGAATTTTTCCCAATGCCCAATTGCAAAATCTCACTCTTTTCTCAAAATCGGTATACCTACAGTAGTATGAGATGGATGAAAGCGATGTTTCTTCAAAACTCGTTGTACTGATCTCTCACTTATATCCATTATTTCACCAATTTGTCATTGACTCTTACTAGGATCTTCTTCAACAGCAAGAAGAACTCGCAATTCATTATCTTCATTAGTAGCTGGATTGATGCGCTCATGTTTAGAATAATTGATACATCCAGTTTCAACAAATCCTTAATTTTATTTTATTCGCTGAAGGTTGTTTTAGACCGAAAAAATATGGCACAAACTTCTAGATTATTGAAATTATTGTAATTATTCAAAAACGTACATTTTGCGGTGTAATTCAAAACTTATTTATCTAGCAACAGGTAATTTTAGGCATGGGGCGATATTTTAAGAAAAGGCTTGGACAAAAACTATGCATCAAATGAAGAAATTGCACGGTGTTCTATTTAGAGAATAAATGTGTTATAAACATAATATAGATCTCGATCACAGCCGTCACATATGGATTTCACAGTAAAAAAATCATTGATATTATGGCGATACAATAGAGTTGTCATTTTTAGAAAAATATAAATAAAAAATATGAAAAACTATAATGTACAAAATTGAAACAAGATATCTTTCGTACATTCTTATCAGTCGTCAAATGGATTTCGTTTTGAAAAAAGTCTTTCATCGAGTTCATGGCGTAGAAATAGGAAGAACGACCATTTTTCGAAAAAAATGCTTTTTTAAGAAAAACTATTGAACCTAGCCATAGAGAATACTCAAAGAAATTTGTAGAGGTTTTGTTGACGCTCCTCATGGATCAATTATATACAGGGTGTTCTATTTAAATTAAGGAAGATTCTGCAAATTTTCATTTACAATATGTGGCAAGCGGTTTTTCATACCCTGTATATCACAGGTCGACGTCAGATATATCGTTTGAGAATATTTGACCAAAAAAAAAATACAATTGGACTTGGCACAACTTTATGATTTCAAATATTCTGAGTGACGAATATTGGAAAAAAAAACCTGACATGCTAGATATCTCGACAACCGTCAATATTTTCGAAGTGAAGATATATATGAAGTGTCTTTCATTTTCTATGTAGAAACCGAAAAAACGATAAAAAATATAGGTTGCCGTTTGAAAAAACACAGTTGGGATCCGCCCAGAAAAAATTGAACACCCTGTGTGACCGGCAATATTTTTATTCTGTCGAGCTCGAGTAATGAGGTAATATTATAGAAATTTAGATTTCAGTTTCCCTAAATAGAGATATGGAACACCGCGCCACTGTTGCAGGACCCTGTATAACTTCTGAAATTTTACTAAGAAAATGATGTGAGCGGTAAAATTCGAACCCCCAATCATTTTTTACGAAATAATTCATTCAACTGAAAAATTTTCAAATATGGGACTGCAGGCATCATGAACGATTTAAATTTGTATATGAGGGATAAAATTGCCTTGTGTGAAAAATTTCCCATAAGGATAATATTGACTCAAAATATTCGAAAATCTAAATTTCTAGTTTTTTTTATGAAATATTCATTTTGATCAGTGAAACAGGTTTAGCACATTTGATCAAAAGTAACACAACAAGGTGGTTTCATCATACAAAAAACATGAAACCCGAGTCCGTATCATGTATTGTTATGAGACCGCAAAGCCGGCATCCAAGTCCGATTTCTTACTTGAAGCAGCTAGAACGTTAACTGTGAATCGCGTATTCTTGTCAATTTTAATGCAGCTGCTACTATTCATAATAAGTTTTTGATACCAATTGATAATATGTCATTACATGAAAGTTTTGATTAAGCTATTGAAATTTTCGAATATCATATATCAATTATTGTTGAAACTCGAAGTGAAGTTTGAATTGAACTATTGTTGTCCTATTTTCATTAGGTGATGTGAGTCAGTAAAATTCATTGTGAGATTTCCAATAAATAGTTTTACAAAAACGTAACATATGTTTCGCTATACAATAGCTTTTTTTTACAACTGTCATCTGGAGTGGAATCTTTAATAGTTGTCAAGAGTATCAAAAGATGATGTTGAAATATGTTTTCGACCATATATCAATAAACAAAACATAATTATTCAATTTTCAAGGAACTTTTATTGTGAACAATAGATATAGATATAATTAAATTCTGTTACAAATGTATTATATACATTAATTACATTATTATCATTATTATTTATGAACATTAATATGGAAAGTACAATTAGAACAACTGCTGACATGAATACCTTACGATGTTGAGGAGCCTTTTAATATATTTGAACTATCTGAGTTGACAACTTCATGGACATTAACATTCAATCCTTGACGTGAAGAGGACTATGCTGTAACGCTGAAGCTAGCTGTTGGGATTATTCTTTCAGCAATAGCCTTTTTATAGGAAATAGATTGAATATAATGTAACTCTCAGCTACTGTTGTAGACTTCCATCCTGGAAGTACTTCTTAATATCGGTTATATTTGTACCTGCTTCTGCTAGCAAAGAAGCAGAAGACCTTCTGAAACAATGACCTGTACATTCGTTTGGCTCCGGTAGGTTCAGAAACTCAGAAATGGTAGAGGGCATTCTCCTAAACGTATTTATACCAGCTGGGTTGGTACTGCACTAATAATTTGAGTATTAAAAAAAAAGTTGATAATTGGTAACAGAGAAGTGTTATGCAACGTCTTTATTAAAATAGTCAATGTTTTTTCCAACAATGCGAAAAGGACGACCTATTTTCGTTTTTATATTTGGAATTTGAACAATCAATGATTTATCCATTAATTTAATGTCTTCTATTAATAAATGACACAGCTCTTCACGCTGGCAGACTCCATATATTCCGAAAATAGTAGCAAGTTTTATCATCAAATATTTTTCATCTAGCGTCTCATTTATAAACCTCTGGACTTGTTTAAACGTAAGAGTTTTTGATTTTTAGGGCCTATAACTTTAATTTTTGCGCTTTAAGAATGCTATTACCTTGAAGTATTTGCTTGTATCAACACAATATTCAACGAGCGCACTCGATTCTATCATTGAAAACTTGCTCCACAAAGTTGACGAATTCCATATTTTTGATTTCTCTTCTAGATGGGCTAAGAAGACGGTTTTGCTGAAATTTTCTTCGACGTTTTCGAATTTACATTAGCTAAGAAAATCAGAATATGCGATGTCGAACTGCTGAGCCAATTTTTTTAGTAACAATTCAATTGAAGCTCTTTTTGCAGCCTCTTCAATATCGTCAGTAACACACAATTCCTCACTATTGTTCTTCATTATGCAAGACATTAAACATCAACAAGAACTTTGAATGTGACTTTAAATAAAACGCGTGAGCTGTAAACGATACTGTTTGTTGGTAACCAGGTGATTCGGCGTCACCTGACACGGCCACTTCACAGCAAATGCGATAACATGAAAATAGTTTTTGGGAAAGAAAGTTTTTGGCTTTCTACTACTCCATCTGATACAAAAAAAAGAGATGAGAGAATCTTCCACAGAAAGGAAGGAAGTGATCAATTTAAAAATAAGTAACTCTATACATGGATGTGTAGAACATGCAAAGAAGTAACTTTCAGACACAAACTGAAAGAAAGTCCTCCTGAAATAGCTACTTTCATATAAACATTGAATTACACGAAAGAAAAAAATTCTTTCGAAACAAATACTTCTATATGAACACTGAATTATACAGTTTGTATATCAAACATTTGTTGTGGAATAAGAATCAGATATCATTCACATGAGTTCTACTTTAAATGAATGGTAATAAATTGTACTCACATGGAACACTGTCACCCTCACTGGTATACACCGATGTTTCGCCTTAAGACACTTGCCCTAAGGCTCTTCAGTACCAAATTGGATAACATTATAGAAAATACACACACTTCATTCATGAATATTTCAATATTCTCTGAATGAAGGGGTTATATTTTTGGGAGTGATTAATTTTTGAGAGAGAAAGTTTTTGGCTTTCTACTACTCCATCTTGATACAAAAAAAGGATGAGGGAATCTTCCAAAGGAAGGAAGGAAGTAATCAATTTGAAATGAGATTCTCTCATCCCTTTTTTTTGTATCAGATATAGTAGAAAGCCAAAAACTTTCTTTCCCAAAAATTAATCATCCCTAAAAATATAACCCCTTCAATTCAAATAAGATTCCTCTTGGCTGGGATTAAATCAAATAGGTGAATGAATGTCATTACGATGTCATCGATGACATAAGCAGATCAAGCTTATTCCGTGAAATTCAAAATCGTAATTCATGAATGAAGTGTGTGTATTTTCTATGATGTTATCCAATTTGGTACTGAAGAGCCTCAGGGCAAGTGTCTTAAGGCGAAACATCGGTGTATACCAGTGAGGGTGATAGTGTTCCATGTGAGTACAATTTATTACCATTCATGCAAAGTAGAACTCATGTGAATGATATCTGATTCCACAACAAATGTTTGACATACAAACTGAGTAGAGAAAAGTATCTTTTGTATAATTCAGTGTTCATATAGAAGTATTTGTTTCGAAAGAATTTTTTCTTTCGTGTAATTCAATGTTTATATGAAAGTAGCTGTTTCAGGAGGACTTTCTTTCAGTTTGTGTCTGAAAGTTACTTCTTTGCATGATCTACACATCCATGTATAGAGTTACTTATTTTCAAATTGATTACTTCCTTCCTTTCTTTGGAAGATTCTCTCATCCCTTTTTTTGTATCAGATGGAGTAGTAGAAAGCCAAAAACTTTCTTTTCCAAAAATTAATCACTTCAAAAAATATAACCCCTTCAATTCAAATGAAAATAGTTAACTGACAAGAGATGTCAAAATGTGTTTTTATAGAAATATCTAATTTATCTATTTTACTATGAAAACAGGACATACAAAAAATTGTTTATGATATTTGTGTTAAAAGTGCAAACTTTTTCAGTTACAAAATAAAACCTTACTTTCAACACTCATATCATAAATAGCTATTTTCAGACGTAAAGACAAGCCTGAATGATCTATTTTATAGCAAAACACGTGTTGGGTGTTTGTTAAACCGTTTAGTGGAAATTTCACAAAGTATTTTTTGAATTTTAGATTTTCATCGATTATCGGCGATTTCATTACATAGTCATAATCTAGTCACTGTCATAATCATAATATCAAATGAAAACTGTGATTTTCTGTAGTAGCATTCATGTAAAGTTTTGATATTTGGTCGCAATCATACTGAGTAGCTGATTCCATTAGTTCAATTTGATAGGGTCAGTGGTTGTGATGAAATTGGGAGAAGATGCACAAGTAGGTTCTGAGAGTTACGTAGGACAAGCAATCCGCCCCGGCTCGGCACGGGTGCAATGCTGATACTAAATATACATTCATCCACCGGAAATATAAGAGCATGGAGGAACAGTGATGAAAAGGTAACTTTATTTTATGAACTTGCCTCTTTTCCCGCGGCTGGCGCCTCAGTTGGAATATTCAAAAATACATTCCTATTGCACATTTACAACAGGAAACGAACCCAAATACGAAATTTCAGCATCCGAAATTATATCGATGAAGAGAAACACTGATGAAAAGGTAAGTTTTATATGTATACGCGGCCCTTTTATCTCCAGTGGGGAGAGGACAGTTGGAATAATTAAAAATCCTTGCTTATTGCACACCCACAACATAAAATGAACCTACTTTCAAAATTTCAGCTTCCGAAAATGAAAAGTTAATTTTTATATGTAAACGCAACAATTTTACCCCCACGGCGGGGGCTACCCAGTTGAAATATTTAAAAATTCTCCTGCTTCTTAGCTCGCATCTGTGATCCAAGAAGCACCTTTCTAAAAAATTTCAGCTTCCTAGGACTCACCAGTACCGAGAAACAGATGAATTAGTACTCAACAGTCACTAATTCATCTGCGTGACTTTCTCATTTATAAGTATAGCTGTCAGTTTGACCTCTGTAAAACTTTGTTTCAGCGAGCAAGCTTTAAAATATTTCATTATAGTATCGCTTCGAAAGCAGCAGTTTCTATAAAACTCTATTAACGTTAACAATCCTTCAACAAATTCATCTTTTTCATGCAGTGAGGAAACGAATTAAAGAAAAAATGAAATACATGAAATTTTCTCACCAAGCTTTCTTCAGAGTGGTTAACTATTCCCTTTTCGTTCTAGAAACCCAAAGAATCATTGACGCCTCTACTGAAAATAGGTGCACTAACAGAACATTCTCTCGGCAGTGGACAGAAAATCAGATCTAATGAAACGAAAGTTTCATATTCAGAAAGAAACCTGTCCAAAAGGTTTTCTCTTGAAATCAATAGTTATCGGAATTGTATGAACAAAAAAACAGATATTGAAAATGGCGATTTGCGTTGTCGTTACATGCAATTATAAGTTATGTTCTGCCTACCCTTGAGGTGATATCTCTTATTTTTAGTGGTTGCGAATTTTTGTGTGTAGGTTCAATAATGTTTTCTTCAGGTTCTTTCTTTTCAATTCGTCCATTCCCCCCTGAAATTTCATAACATTATAAAACTTCCCAATAGTGAGTGCCCACCTTGCACGAATGAAAACACATCTACATTCAATGCGCTGCAGTGCCAGATGATAATTCTCACCCTAGGAAAATTAACTGAAATACACTAGTCTATCTGGATTCAAATTATATTATTCTCTTTGTTTTCTTTCGATTCTGAACGCAGCAATACTCAGGTGAAGAATAATATAACGCAAACCGAAGATTTTTTCACAACAGAAATAAATTGAAAAAGTTTCTGTAATCATAAACGTAGTCTTTTAATTTCGGCGTAGAAAAAAATATAGAAAGAAAGTTCGTGTATCGTCAAGCTGACGAGGATATTCAAAATGAAAAAAATGCAGTAATTACCTACAACGACCTTTATTGGAAAACAATACAATACAAACATCATGATTCATATTCCAGTGACGTGTGCTGGACAAAAGATGGAAATGAATATATTTTATTGTCGATGTATTCATATAGAAATCTGAAAAATATCTGAGAAGAAACAAACAAAAAATTAGAAAAACTAAGAACAAAACACAAGCACTACAGGAAAATTCTCAGGGCGCTCTGAGAGCGGTGCCTGTGTGAAAGTAGTGATTTACATTGGATTTAAATGACTGGAGATTGAATCCATTTGGAAAAAGTCTCAGGAATTTACCCCACATAAACGCAGTTCTCCAAATGAAAGATTTCTTGAACAGTTAATTTCGAGATGTACTGATTTAAACCTCAAAACGATGAGCAGCCACAGTCCGTCGCGTATTTCTGGTATGTTCCACTCTTGGTGGAATCAAATGTGGCAAGTCACATGAACACTTCCCGTTAAAGTATCTATAGAAGATAGGCAAATCTTCAACCTTTCTTCGATGTTCCAGACTACCGAGGTTGCAAGTGAGGTTCACCTCTCCAATCAGGCAAATCCAGCCGTTTCAGGGTATGTTTGGGGACGAAGCTCCATACATAAGAACGCATAAACGCAGTTCTCCAAATGAAAGATTTCTTGAACAGTTAATTTCGAGATGTACTGATTTAAACCTCAAAACGATGAGCAGCCACAGTCCGTCGTGTATTTCTGATATGTTCCACTCTTAGTGGAATCAAATGTTGCAAGTCACATGAACACTTCCCATTAAAGTATCTATAGAAGATAGGCAAATCTTCAACCTTTCTTCGATGTTCCAGACTACCGAGGTTGCAAGTGAGGTTCACCTCTCCAATCAGGCAAATCCAGCAGTTTCAGGGTATGTTTGGGGACGAAGCTCCATACATAAGAACCATACTCCAAGGGAAGTCTGATCTCAGAGTTTTATTAAGCATGTGTACAGTTTTCTGTACAAAGTGGATCAGTGCTCCAAGCTGTTAAGAAGCGGCTTTTACAATTCCAGCGACGTAATTGTGCCACGACATATTGGTGTCTATTTTAACCCCCAACAAACTTATCCAAGCAAAAAGTGGAATTGTCTGACCTGACATTATCATATACGGTTCGGAGACATTTATCTTTCAAGAGAAACATCATGCTTGGGTTTTTGTGATATTGAGTTGAACCTGGTTACTTCCACCCCAATTCAAAATTACTTGTAGATCCTAATTAAGATATACCTCCTGCTGCCGGTGAAAATATGCATTCGCTGCCGATGTCCTGGAATCCAAATGGAATGACGAAACAAGTGTACTGTCGTCTACAAAGCAATATATTGGATTCATGGTTTTTTCCAATAAGCTGTTCATATACAGGGTGTAACTAAATAAGTGTAAAACATTTAAGGAGGTGATTCCTCATCGAAAAAAAGATAGGATCTTTCATATAAAGAATTTTCATTGGAGCATACCTTGTTAAGATACAGCCCCTTGAAGGGGGCACATAAAATTTGTATAACAAATTTTTTAACAAGCACTAAAAAGTTACAATATTGAAATTAACCTGACGTTTTGTACTACCGAAAAGACACTTAGCCAGAAATTTATTTGGTTTACCCCTTGGTTGTAAGGGGTGGAAAACGCAACCCCTAAAATTTATTTCCAATGTAACTTTTTGTCTTATTATTTGTTTACTATTTAAAAATGTATTACCGATAGCCCGTTTCATTTAAAACAAAAAATGTTTCTTCGGTTTTTTGCCCAAAACAAACCAGTTCGCAGCAAAAAATTATTTTGTGACCAGCTACAGAGATACATCTGTATATGTGATGTTCAGAAAACTTCGAATCTGTGTGGCAGGTAACCAATCAAAATAATTCATGCCCAATATAATTGTTGGCAAGTTGGTAGTTTGTTTTTGGAAATTACTTCTTTGCATGATCTACACACTTTCGTAATGGGATTAGTTTGAAAAAAATTGCTCTCTTCATTTCATTAGTGTAACATTCCATTTTTCCACGTTTCATATTGTTTGTGATACAATCTGAACACTTTTTGACTTGTAGATTGTTACATATCATTTTTTTTTAAATTCATAAGACCTCGTTAATCCTTAGCTCGCACAAATTTTGACTTCTGAGGGTTGTCGTTCGTAGGGATGCGCCAGCTGGTTAACGGAAAATCAGATTTTTTCAAACAGACTTTCACAGATCACAGATTCTCCTGAGCAGTCTGTAGCGTAGCAGTACTCCAAATAAATCATTATCAGAATGCTGAAACCTATTCGATGACCATATTATTTATTTTAACTATTTTCATTCATGTTACGGTTAGGTATACAAACAGACGTCAACTAGTACTCTTCTTCTTCTGTTCATTCATAGAGTTGTTTTTCATAGTGATTGACGTAGAGTGAGACATCCACTCTCAGTAATGTCATTCTTGGAACCGATGGGCGTCCTGTGTATGAAGGGAGGATGTAATAGATAGGAGCATTGCCTGAACTTTGAACCGATACCGATTTTTGAAAGGGTATTTTCTGTGCGTGACTTCAGATAGAGAACACGTACAGCTTGTCAAATCTAGGAAGACTTGAGAATTATTTTTCTCTCTTTCTCTCGCTCTAATAGTCTTCTAACGAACGCACATCTAGTGGACTCCTCAGTTTGACAAGCTGTTGTGTGATGGCGGTGAAATTGTTGAGAATCATCCATAATAATAAATTACATCCTCTGAGGTATTTATCGATATCCATTCCAAAGTGGATTATAATTTTGAAATTTTGAAGTTTAGCTGATCGTAGAGTAATTGGGATTTTTCTCACAACAGTTTCTTTGTATTATAGTTCTGTCAGGCAAAATCATAACAAGGACAATAGCGTCAACATCGACATAAGAAGCGTACATGTATAAAAAGCATACAAGCACAAAAATAAAAAATTATAAGAACCACTAATAGCATTAAATCAAGTGAATGCGTAAAACGGGAATCAATTTCATCTGTTTTAAAAAAAATCTGTTTTAAAATCTGTTTCTCTGTTAACCAGCTGTCGCACCCCTACGAACGACAACCCTCAGAAGTCGAAACTTGTGCGAGCTCAGGATTGACGAGGTCTTACCTCTCAACGTGTGATTCCTAATACGAGTTGGACGATAGTAAGTGAAAATCGTTCAGCCTGGGGCTTGAACCACCGACCAACACGGCGGTCAACTCGAGTGAGTGAAAAAAGCACCCACGTCAAACCGACCGGCTACCGACCGACCTATTGGACATAACGGAGAGATCGTCTTGGACGTATGGTAGTGAGTTGGCTACTTCTGCCGGAATCTCGGATCTCAAAAATCAGAGAAGTCTATTTGGAGGAGTGTAAAACAACAGCTTCGAGTTTCCTAGATGGTTTCTGGAAGTATGACTTCTATCAAAGTTGTTAGGTTTAGTGTCCTTTGTTATGTGTCCCATTCAAACCATCATTGGAAAAAATAGAAAATTTCAGAATATTGACACTCTGATTCCTTAATACAGTGACCAAACGGAAATGAAAAGATCCTTCAATGAGGAAAACATTACAAATTTTAAAAACCTTTTAGAGAGGGAAAATTGGTCCTGCACATGGATGTAGAAAAATAAATTATTATATTTATTTTTCTACGTCCATGGTCCTGCATCTATGCATATGACAAATGTGATGAAGCCTTTCGTCAATTCCATGACATTTTCATGTACAACTTCGAAATTAGTTTTCCTAAACGGAGAAGGTACTTAAACAGTAAAGATTAAGGCTGGATAGATGATACAATAAAAAAGTCTAGTTCCTCATTGAAGCATCTTTTTAGTCAAAAGCAAAATAACTGTTCTTCAACTGAAATGTACAAACAAAACAAAAAAAGTCATATAAAACTCATTAATGAAACAAAAAAAAAGGTATTGTCAGGAGAAAATAACTATGTCTGACAACAACCCTCGAACACTGTGGGATGTCGTATCAGAACTTTCAAAAAAAGGTAAGAAATTATGTGGAAATATCGTTATCAAAAAAGGAGATCAAACCATTGAAAATCCTTCTTCTATTGTGACTGAACTCAACAACTTTTTTATTGAAGCGCCTCAAGTCTTGGTACAAAGTATTAACGTAGAAGATTATATACAAACTGCCCTAGCAACATCGGCTTTGACTCTAATCCACACACAATGTTTCTGAAGCCATACAGTGAAATGGAATTGCTTGAGTTGATTATTACAAAAATGAAAAACAAAAAATCATCGGGTATACATGAAATACCTGTTTTTATTATGAAAAAATATTGCACATCATTATTGAACCAATTACATATATAGTGAACCTCTCTTTCCTAACTGGTACTTTTCCAATGGTTCTGAAAGTTGGAAAAGTAATTCCTATTCAAAAAAACAAAAAACTATCATCCATAGAGAATTTTAGACCAATCACTATTTCCCAGAGCTTCTCTAAGGTTTTCGAGTACGCGTTTTTGGAACGTTTAATGGAATTCATAAATTTTCATAATACCAATGCAACATGGTTTCAGATCAGAAAAATCAACTCAGACTGCTTTACTTAGTTTTTATGATGACCTAATGAAGTTTATTGATGCGGGCGAGTGCCCTGTTGCAATTTTATGTGATTTAAGCAGGGCGTTCGATTGCGTCAATCATGTAAAATTTTTTAATATTCTGGAATCTTACGGGCTGAGGGGAAATTCTTTCAATTGGGCTTCTTCGTTTCTCACTAATCGAAATCAATGCGTGTCTCATAAATTTGATTATGGAGATACTATCTGTTCTTCCACATCCAAAATGAAAACGGTTCAGGCTGGAGTGTCACAGGGATCCATCCTGGGACCGATTCTCTTCATACTGTATATAAACAATATAGATAGAGGAATTTCATACCCTCTATTTTATGCCTATGCAGATGATATATCGTTACTTATATCTGATAAACGAACAGATGTCTTGATTAATAAATATGAAAATGTTATGACTCTGACTTCCAAATATCTCAAAAATCAAGATCTAGTTTTAAATACCAAAAAAACTCAAGTGTTTCATTTTCATAATTACCAAAACAAAGTCGAAACACTTAATCTGAATATCAATAACACAAACCTGCAAAGTACTCACACTGCAAAATTTCTAGGTATACATATGGATGAAAATTTAAATTGGAATGCCCATTGTGATCAGCTAGTATCCAAGTTGAGCTCAGTAACTTATATGTTCAGAAATTTGAGGGTTGTTCTTAATAAAGACCAACTGATGAAGGTTTATTATGCTCAGGTCGAATCCGGGTTGCATTACGGTGTTTGCTTATGGGGCAACTCAACAATGAGCAAGAATGTTTTTATTGCACAAAAAGCAATACTTCGATGTATATTCAATATTTCTCATAGAGATTCCTGCAAAATAATTTTTGAAAGATATAAACTTTTAACTCTAGTGTGCATATATATTTTAGAGTTATGCTTCTATGTGTTTACGAACAAAACCGATTTCACCCTGAAAAGTGATATCCATAATTTTGATACACGTCAAAAGGGACTAATATACACTAAGACCCCTGAATATAAAATTACTCAAAATTCTACTGAATTAATGGGACCTAAAATTTTCAATCAATCACCAAATATAATAAAAACCACCGAAAACCCAACGAAATTCAGAAATAGACTGAGGTCGTTTTTGTTCGGCCATTGTTTTTATGCACAGAATGAATATTTTAATCTTTTTGCCTCATGATTACTCATATTTTATGCGAATATTTGTATTTGTTTCACCTCGTATTTATCCATTTACTTGTTTTATGTTGAATATGTGTATGTGCTTTGACAATTCCTATACGAAATGTAAATGTTCGTCATAATGAAGGAAATAAAGGAATCTATCTATCTATCTATTTATGTTCCTGCAATACCCTATTGAAACTCTCGAGTGAACCGTTTTTCTTGTTTTATTGATATGCTTGTAGTGTCTTTCATCCGAGTTCAACTTAGTTGATCTACAAAGACGGGTATTGAAGAGGAGTACAGTATTTCTTGAATGTAACCCTTTTGATAACCCTCTTCAGCAATTCTACAATTTCTACAAAAAATCGCCATTGCCTCACCAACTCAGGGCTAGTTATTACAAATGGGCATATGCAGGTACCGCTTTCTTGCTCAAGATACAGAAACGAGTATGAAAACGTTGCATTGGAAGTATTCCATATTTATAGTGTGAAGATGAAGAATTAGAATGCTAAAACTTTCATTTCCAAGAGTCAATTCCTCCTAAAAATGTATTCCTTTCAATATGAAGTAATATGAGCTGAAATGACCTCTGAAACATTTCCTCTTGTAGCAAATACTTTTTATCTTATGAAGCGGCAGCCTTTTCTCCATGGGGTCAGATCGTCATACGGAGCGACGTAAAACAGATAAACGACTACCGAATTATGAAAATGTACTTCATATCTCGTGCGATCTTCTTTCTGATTCCTGTAGACACCGAGTAAACATGGGAAACCGCAATTTCTCCTTATATTATGCGATATTCAAATGAGAAAAAGGTTTTTCCGGTTGGGGCAGAGATGGCAGATACGGCACGTCGGACCAGGGAATGAAAAGAAATAAACAGGAAAAATCCATCCGCATTTTGTATATTGATGGGATTCTATTCAGTAACCTGACAGAAGTGACGTGAGGATGTTATATCAGAAATGACTCCTGAAAAATCCATCGCGATATGGGAGGCGAAATAGACAAAAAAGTACTGAATTATGCTGCGAGTTAATTCACATCCCGTGACTCTTCATTTTTGCCTTTAACACAAAATCTGTGCGGGTTTGATGATGGACAAACTGAGAGGAGTTGTTCTATTATAATAATAATAATAATAATTTATTCACAGCAATATAAGGTACAGATTATGAATGAAGTAATATCACGAAATCAGTACTGCTTGTGTTTGGATATACATATATATATATATATGAGGCTTATATGAAGTAATATAACGATACAAACATTCAGAGTAATATTAGAGGTCAAAATATGAAAAGAAAATCTGAAATTAATTTATATATAAAATGTTTATACCTGTATGAGTTACAATATAAAAAAACTATGAGAATTCCAATCTAAAAATGTATATTTAATGATGATTATAGGGTGTTTAATATTGCATGCTGCATGATTTGAAGAAAAAAATCGTCATATGAACATGAACATAGGCCTGTAACCACTTCATTTCTGAGAGACTGGACTTTGAAATTCAACAAAAAATCTTTTCTTTCCTAATATCTCTGAAACCAAGACAATGAGAAGAAGACCTGAAGCTTGCACACTTGCATGAAGCGGACATTTTGAACAGCTAATTTGATTTCGGTATTTTTTGTTCATAACATTTTTGTTTTCAATAATAAAAACTGTATTTTTATGCGTACTCATTACAAAAGCTACATAATTTACAAATAGTATGGAAATTTTGAACAGAAACAAATGAAAACCTTGCCTAGATTATTTTTAGCACAACTGTGAAATTAATAATGAGAGAAAGTATCGAATGGCGAAGCAAATGAACGCATTTTTTTTTTCAAAAACATTTCACAGTAAACCATCTTCATGAGGAGACTAGTTGTTGCCCGCGGCTTCGCCCGCATAGAATTTGGTAGTTGTAGTACTAATTAGTACTATGTTGCTGTATCGCGGCTGTTCCAATGTTTTGACAGAATCAGAATCAACGAACTTAGGCGTGCGCAGCGTTATAGAACAGTGCTTTCAAAAAATTGTTCTACACCACCATCTAGTTGCGAGTTACAGAAAACCTGATGGCCTAAAAACCTTCTCTATGAAAAATTACTTATTCATGTCAAGTTTCATCACGATCGGTTGAGGGATGTAGAAGTTTATCACTTACCAACCAACCAACCAACCATCAAACATCCATTTTTATATATTAGATAAGGGGAAATTAAAATAAAATATTGGAAAAAGGAAAGAAGCGTATCAGGATTTTGATAAAAAATATGACAGGTGATGTATTTCATCAGTTCGGACTCTCATTGTCTAATATGATATGAATTGATTTGAAATCCTTGAAAGAATCTATAGAAAATAAAAAAAAAATAAAAAGATTATCTGAAAAATAACAATTATATTGGACAAAAAATTTAAATTATAATGAAATAAAATACAAGCAACAACCAAAAAAAATAAAAAATTGAACTATTAACACGAGATGAAAATTAAAAAATTATCAACAAGAAATCAAAATTAAAAGATTCCAAACCAAGTTACTTCACGACGTTTTGATTGTTAGTATCCACAATCGTCTTCGGGCGATAACTCTTGAAATCCCTGAATGAATCTGTAAAAAAATAAAAAATTAAAGAAAAAACTAACAAAGATTAGCTGAAAAATAACAATTACATCAAGCAAAAAACTGAAACTACAATGAAATAAAATACAAGCAGCAACCAAAAAATAAAAAATATTGAATTATTAACGAGATGAAAATTAAAAAAATATCAACAAGAAATGGAAATTAAGAATCAATAGATTCCAAACCAAGTTACTCCACGACGTTTTTAGTGTGAATAGTTCAATTTTTTTTTTATTATTTGGTTGTTGCTTGTTGTTGTATCGTGGTAATTTCAGTTTTTCCCTTAATATAATTGTTAGTTTTTCAGCCATTCTTTTTCAATTTTTATTGTTATGTATTTTTCACAGATTCTTTCAGAGATTTAAAATCATTTCATATCATATTACACAATGGAAGTCCGAACTAACGACATGCACCTCGAAACATTGTCAACCACCTTCAAACAAACATGGCAGGTAATGTTGATAGGGACGCCACTGACGAACACTAAGTAAACCTCACCACGTATTTTTAAGGATACTCTGCATATACCAAAATTGAAAGAAATAGCCGAAGCGATTTCAGAGATATTAGGGAACAAATGTTTTCTTGTGGAATTCAAACATCCTGTATCTCAGAAATAAAAAAAAAATCTCAAAATGATTCAAGGATCATAATCGTTCAGAATCACTTTTCAATTATGAAATACTCTGTATCTGTAGAGTAAGAAGGGTGAGTGTAGGCTAAAACACTTAGGCCACATATGACCCATTGTACATCCTCCCAAGGAGTTGTCCTTCTAGGTAATCGTCCATCCTGTCCTTTGCAGGAAGGTGGTTAGGTCTTTGCGAGACATCTCCTTCACATCAGCAGGTGTAGGCCAAGACTCGCTGAACACACACTCTCTTATTGACGACAACTTTGGACATTCGCATAGGACATGCCTGACAGTTTAATCTTTCTGTTCACACATCCTGCATAGAGGTGTGTCCACTAGCCCCATATTGTGGAGGTGTTCCCTTATGCTAGTTGCACACACACCGATTTTGGACGGCCGACTTTGTACCGGTCGTCCAAATTCCAATAGTGAACCACATGTTGGAACGGGACCTTGCACACAGGCCGACCGGTGATCGTCGCCGGTAAAATACCGGTGAGCAGCCGTCCACTGCCACTGTATTGCCGGCAGTACCGGGAAGTAGTGGCGTACATGACTAAATACACTCTTGCATACTCACCGGTTTTTTACCGACCATTTCAGTCTCGAATGCTCGGTGAAATTGTAGTTACTACGCAATTACTTTGTTTTGGTAGTGCGTACTTATTACGACAACAAAGCAACTGATTGTTTGACCGATAACAATCCGGTGAGTGTGCAAGCACCCGCTACCAATAAAATATCGGCCGATTTTATACAGGCCGTCCAAAATCGGTGTGTGTGCAACTAGCGAATGGTAGGTAAAAAACCGGTGAGTATGCAAGAGTGTATTAACTCATGTACGCCACTACTTCCCGGTACTGCCGGCGATACAGTGGCAGTGGACGACTGCTCACCGGTATTTTACCGGCGACGATCACCGGTCGGCGTGTGTGCCAGGTCCCGTTCCCACATGTGGTTCACTATTGGAATTTGGACAACCGGTACAAAATCGGTCGTCCAAAATCGGCCGATATTTTATTGGTAGGCGTATATTTTTCCTGGTCATTGCCAGATATAATCGGCCGATATTTTAATGGTAGCGGGTGCTTGCACACTCACCGGATTTTTATCGGTCAAACAATCAGTTGCTTTGTTGTCGTAATCAGCACGCACTACCAAAACGAAGTAATTGCGTAGTAACTACAATTTCACCGAGCATTCGAGACAGGAATGGTCGGTAAAAAACCGGTGAGTATGCAAGAGAGTATTTAGTCATGTACGCCACTACTTCCCGGTACTGCCGGCGATACAGTGGCAGTGGACGGCTGCTCACCGGTGCTCACCGGTGCATCAGGCCGATTTTGGACGGCCATTATAAAATCGGCCAATATTTTATTGGTAGCGGGTGCTTGCAGACTCACTGGATTTTTACCGGTCACCCATTGAAATCGTAATTAGCACGCACTATTGAAACTGAGTAACGCTAGTTGCACACACACCGATTTTGGACGGCCGACTTTGTACCGGTCGTCCAAATTCCAATAGTGAACCACATGTGGGAACGGGACCTGGCATACACGCCGACCGGTGATCGACGCCGGTAAAATACCGGTGAACAGACTGCCACTGTATCGCCGGCAGTACCGGAAGTAGCGGCGTACATGACTAAATACACTCTTGCATATTCACCGGTTTTTTACCGACCATTTCAGTCTCGAATGCTCGGTGAAATTACGCAAATACGCAATTACTTCGTTTTGGAAGTGCGTACTAATTACGACAACAAAGCAACTGATTGTTTGACCGATAACAATCCGGTGAGTGTGCAAGCACCCGCTACCAATAAAATTTCGGCCGATTTTATACTGGCCGTCCAAAATCGGTGTGTGTGCAACTAGCGAATGGTAGGTAAAAAAAAGGTGAGTATGCAAGAGTGTATTTACTCATGGACGCCACTACTTCCCGGTACTGCCGGCGATACAGTGGCAGTGGCATGTGGTTCATTATTGGAATTTGGACGACCGGTACAAAATCGGCCGTCCAAAATCGGCCGATATTTTATTGGTAGGCGTATATTTTTCCTGGTCATCGCCAGATATTTTTTCGGCGCCAGCTTCCCACGGTCACCCAGGGTGATCCTGGCAAGATTGCATCATTTGATTTCATCCCATCTCTTTAGGGATTGAGCATGGCTGTGACATTTGTCTAGTTCCGCAATTATCGAAGTCATCAGGCCGTAAGTGCCACTGGGCCTAAAATTCTTAGTCTTCGCTTCCGCTTCCTAAGCTGAAGAGTTGGCAATGCGATTATCTTCACTCCTGACGTGCCCTCCAACACACCTCAGGATTATGTTATTATCTACCAAGGCTCTGGCTGAATCTTCGTGCCACCTAGAGAAACACTCTGTATATTTCTTACTTTCTTTTGGGTATATAATCTTCCACAATCTAAGAAATGAACAAAACTTAATCAACAGAGAACTGATGGAGTCTAATGAAGGGCAAACTGAAAAGTTCACTCGGAAAAATTAAATTAGTGCGTTGTAGTGCATTGCATCTTTACTAGCCTGTAGTACAACTGACTTACCATTTATACCCAAGTGTATCAAAAATGGTGAATAAATATTATTATTATCATTATTATTATTATTATTATTATTATTAATTAGTCATTACCTTGTATTCATAAATTCCGTCCACAAATCAATTCGATGTCATTACTATGTCATCGCCCTAAGGCAAGTGTCTTCATTTAGTATATTGTGTAGAAATCCTTTGAATGATATCTGATTTGATTCCATAATGAATGTTAGAATACACATTGAGTGGCGAAAAGTGTTTTCTGTATATTTTGGTGTTCATATGAAAGTATTTGTTGAGAGAAAATGTTTCTTTCGTATAATTCAATGTTTATAGGAAACTAGCTGTTTCAGGAAGACTACACATCTATGTATGAAGTTACCTCATTCAAAATCGATTGGTTCCTTCCTTTCTTTGAAAGATTCCCACATTTTCTCAATTAAGATGGAGTAGTAGAAAGCCAAAAAACGTTCTTTATCAGAAATTATTGTGATTCGCTAAATCTTAGCGATGATTATATGGACTATGTTTAGATGGCGTTAATTCTCAGTAAGGACTTATTATTTCGTGTAATGCAATGTTTATGTTGAAGACCAATGATAGTTACAGTCATGATCTGCATATATTTTTGATATCAGTTGCTTTCCGTTATTCTTCGGAAGTTTCCAACAGTTTTCGTAAATCTGAATCTATAAGTTGATTTACTATCAACTTATAGATTCAGGGTAGCATCAGAATTTACATCAGCTGAAGTTCCATACGTAATTTTCCGCTAATCTTCAGACAGATTTCGATTCGTGTTCCTGATTGAACCTAAGGAAACATTAAAACACGAATTCTTTTGTGTCGCGAAGAATGAAACACTTTCCCGAGCCATTCATTGCCATACTGAAGTTTACTCGAGAAACTTCTTTAGAAATTGCAATAAAAGCGCCCCTTCCTACGAAATGTTACGCACTCATCAGATTTATCAAAGTGTCACTGTTTTGTGAAGAACTCTCTGCTATTCCCATTATGCGAAATGAAATACGACTGTGGAAAAATGCTAAAGGGGTGATTCGAAGAAAAGTAATCAGTAGAAATAGTACAATATGTTAGCAACAATTATTCTTAGTTTTTAATATTTCGATCGTTTATTTAGAATACTATTTAGGTGATTGAATATTTTGATATGGAAAATCTAGCTCTTGTTTTTTTGAACAACGGACATACTTTTTTCGTAATTTTTTCATGAAAGTGGGTAAAGTTGGAGGTATTCAATAAATTCCTCAGAGGTTGTTTCCAAACCATTTTATAACGAAGAACTTTATGAAAGTGGAGACAAGGCAAATTTCCAGTTCTTCACAATAAGTTGGCATGTGAATTCGATAGATTTTCCACCAAGTAAAATATGCTGTTTTTCATTTACACATCGTTCCTGATAACATTGAAGATTTAAAAAAAGCTCCTTCAAAAACATTTTCTAATTTAGTTCTCACCTTTTGAAAGCATTGATGTCCGTTTCAGCTGCTTCAATTATCTGTGAATGATATGTCTCAAGCAGTGAAACTTGATAGTATATCAGCTTGCTGATGACACATCGGTTATTGTTACAGGAAATAATATATCCGAGCAATAACAATAAATCAGATATCAATAAAAATCAGATATCATTCACATGAGTTCTACTTTGAATGAATGGTAACAAATTGCACTTACATGGAACACTGTCATCCTCACTGGTATACATCAATGTTTCGTCTTAAGACACTTGCCCTAAGGCTCTTCAGTACCAAAATGGATAACGTTATAGAAATTACACACAATTCATTCATGAATTACGATATCTGATTTTTATTCCACAACGAATATTTGAAATACAAACTGAGTAGAGAAAAGTATCTTCTGTATAATTCAGTGTTCATATAGAAGTGTTTGTTTCGAAAGGATTTTTTTCTTTCGTGTTATTCAATGTTTATATGAGAGTAGCTGTTTCAGGAGGACTTTCTTTCAGTTTGTGTCTGAAAATTACTTCTTTGCATGATCTACACATCCATGTATAGAGTTACCTATTTTCAAATTGATTACTCCCTTCCTTTCTTTGGAAGATTCCCTCATCCTTTTTTTTGTATCAAGATGGAGTAGTAGAAAGCCAAAAACTTAATATTCTCATTCCTAATAATTTATAAATTTTATAAATACATTTTGACTTGTCCCTGATGTTGTGTTGATGTGTTGACGATGTGTTGATCGTTTTGCAATAAAAGTATTATCATTATTATATTTCAACCCTTTAAATATGAATATCAGGTATTGAAAGAAATCAGGTCCTTGGTGAGCAGTTGAATTCTTCGGCAAAAAATTCTTACCGAAACTTTCACTCAGAATAACAATCTTCACTAAATTAGTAAATGTTCGACTTTCCAAAAAAACATTGATTTGGAGTTCATTGTCCTTCCGTATGAAAAAAAGACGGATTAGATAACATTTTAAAAAAGGTGAACTTGAAACTAGCGTTCAGGACTTCTTGCTCACATCAACAAATGTTAGGCAACCCTCAAAACAACATATTGGAAAATGGAAAAAAAAATATCAGTCATACTAAGCGAGCTATTGAAACGCGTTTCAAAGAACACGCAGAACATATCCGTTTTCTGAAACCAGAAAAATATATTGTCGCTTGACAGGCTTTGAAGCATCGTCATAAGATGGATAAAAACTGTATGAAATTGTTGAAATTGGTACATGACACTAGATATTGGATAGTTTTGGAAGTCTGGAAATATGTGTTGCACGAGAACTATGAAAGTGACAAACGTCCCATTCAAACAGTTCATCATGCACTTCTATTTGAAAATTTGGAAGAACTCTTGAATCTGTTCAAAATCTGTTTTTCCGCTAACCAGTTGTCGCACCCCTACGAACAAAATCTCTCAGAAGTCGAAACTTGTGTGAGCTGAGGACTAACGAGGTCTCACTTTTCAGCGTATGATTTCTAACACGGGTTGGACGATAGCAAGTGAAAATCGATCCTTCAGCCTGGAGCTTGAACCAGCGAATATAAATAGAGATCAATTTCAGAATTGAGAATTGGTTTATTTCATCTCCTAAAAAAGCCAATTTTGTTGGTGAAATGCCAGTCGATAATAGTACTGCAGCTCTGGTGTTTGACATTTAGAGGACTGAAGTTCTGTTGGTATTTGATCTCTTCAGTCTTCAATCTCCAATCAACCATGCACCTGCAATATTTTTCTATATTTCACATGGAGTTTTCGAACACAAGTTGGTTGATAAAAATAAAATATCATCTAATCAGTTGAATAATGTTCAATATAGATTGATGTTCTCTCGAACAGGTATTCAATACCCATATCAAATTCAGTTTCAATGATTGTGCAACTGAGGATATGAATCTCATGATATCGTATCTTTCGCAGTAGTTATTTTGATGAACTGAGAATGAATTTTGAAGTACTGCAGTTTTTTGATTACACTCTCTTAGTGGTATGTACTGGTGAGTAGTTTTTCAATTTTTAAGTCAATATTTTCATATTTAGAAAAAAAACTGTTTCAAAAATCTTTGAGGCGTTATTGAAAATTGTCATCAGTACTACACTTATGATTACATTGAAGATGTTTTTACAAATTCGAAAAATATGTGTACTTAATTCAAAACATAGTTTTCTCACGTACTCTACACATTTTTTCAATATCTTCTTTTATTAAAGTGTGAAATCAATGAAAACTACAAAGAATTTCAATCGTTTCCAAAATAACTGAGAAAGTAAAAGACCTTCCTCGTCTTCAAAAGTATGAATTGCAACTTGTATAATACACCCTAGAGGTTTTCGCGCCCTAGGAAATTCATAAATTTGGTGCCCCCACAGAATTTTTCATGTTTTAATGATAAAAATCCATTCAGAAACATACTACAAAAAAAGATACTTCCATTTGATTCAACTATTTGTTAATAACTATGAAAATATGAATAGATGAACACTAATTCGACATTCTACAATTTGATTTCAATGTAAGAGCCACCGGCCTACATCTATTTCAGTACCGGACAGGCGGTGTTCGATTGAAGATAAATTGTAGAGAATCATGCCAAATCCTCATCATAATTACTGTATGAAAGCAACGAGATATAAGTGAAATCACCTGGTGGTTTGATACTCAAGTTTGCTAACCCAATTTTTCACGATGTTTCACATCGGGTTGTTGATACTATGACTGTGACGTTTTTGCATTGATCTGTCTCATCCAGTGACGAACGGAAAAAATACTAAACAGATGGGGAAACATCGACTCCAAGTGTATTGCTAGTATTTGAAAACTATATTCACAAATGATAATTAAATTATATTAATTATATAAAAAAGACACAATGCGTCCACCGATGGATTTGCTAAAAGGAGAACAATCTTTGTTATTGATTTTATGACAAACTGTTATTTTTATTGAAAAATTTCATCTTTTGGAGATGAAGTTATGAAACGTGAGAATGTTTCATGAGAAAAGTAGGTACCATTATCATTTGACAGATTCAGAATTAAACAACCTTGTAGGGAAAATCTCCCAATCCCTTGACGGTTGCTGTATTTCTTGATATCGAAGAAGCATTTGACAATGCACTACATAAATCTATAGGAACATTTCTGGCTAGGAAAGGTATAGAATCGACCATAACTGGCTGGATCTATGCCATGCAGGTAAACATAACTGAAACTACGACTCTTCAAGGTGAGGCCATTGGGTTCTGGGTCACCAGATGCTGCCCTCAAGGTGGGGTACTATCTCCCCTTCTGTAGTCGTTCCTGATGGATAGTCTGCTTGATGCCCTCGACAGAAGAAAATTAGATCTACAAGCTTACGCAGATGACCTTGTCATCTTGGTAAGGTCCACGTTGGGAAGGGTAGCTTGTTATATCCTCCAAAGTACGATGGACGTTGTTCATGGTGCCTAAAGAATCAGATGTCTGTCTGTCCCAGCAAAACTGTGAAATTCTCCTCTACTAGGAGGAGAAAATTGGACGATCTAACGCCACTTCCCCTCAATGGTGAGGTCATTCCATTTAGAAAGGGGTGAAATATCCTGGCATGGTCCCTGATGAAAAACTCACCTGGAACGCTCACTTGGAAAACTTTTTACATGAAGCCAAACTGTCCCTATGGACATGTCGAAGGTTGTGGTAAAATTTGGGGTTAAGGTCCCAAAAAAAAGTCATTGGATAAATGTGATGATTGTCAGACCAATGATCACTTATGGAACACTTGCCTGGTGGAAGAAGGCTTTACAGAAAACGGCTTAGGCGAAGCTTTCTGGCTTACAAAGACAGGCTTGTCCGGCCATCAGTGGTGACATCCGTACCACATAGTCAGTGGTCATGAAGATCTTTCTAAATCTACCACCTCTCCGCATTTTTCTGGAGAGAGAGGCTAGATAGATTGCATATATACTTGTACACATTGCCAATTGCAGACATCAATTTAATGCAGAGTGCAATTGTTGGTTTACACTGGAAGTCACAGCATTCTGGAAATTACCTCTGACTTTATGCCTCCAACTGTCAACTACGAACTGCCTTATAAAGTACTGCTTCCGAGTAGAGAGGACTGGATTCTCCGTAGAAGGAAATATTAGGAGCAAATAGTTCTTGTTTCATAGATGGATCAAAAATACCTTCCGATTCCGGTGCAGGTATTTTCAGTCACAGACCCAGGACAGAGATATCAATCTCCCTAGGAGTTTGATATCTCTGTATTCTACTGTATTTCAAGCGGAAATTTACGATATTGAATTGTGTGTGAAATCAATGAAAATATTCTCGGACAGTCAAGAGGCGTTAGAAGCTCTTGACTCCTACCGAGAAACGTCTAAATTGGTAGCAAATTGCCAATTGTCTCTGGTTTGGATCCCTGGCGATACTGGCCTGTAAGGCAATGAGGCTGCTGACTCCCTTGCAAAGGAGGGATGAACTACGATTTCTAACAGGTCATTTGAATCATTATATGCAGAGATTCGGACTGTCGAAAGACAGTGTATGTCGCCTCTGTTTGGAAAATGATGAAACAGCAGAGCACATACTTTGTGTCCGCCCCGCTGGGGACCGAATCAGGTTTTCAGAGTTCGGCAGAGCCGTACTCTTATCATCTGACCTGAAAGACCACTCATCCTACAAAGTAATCAGCTTCGTTAAGAAGCTGGGTTTATTTGGTCGAGTGTGAATAGGTGTGAGCCACAATAAACCTTTGCGGGTTGCGGTGGAGAGTCGAATAGACCCACTCACTTTGGAACTAACCTAACCTAACCTACCTTGAATATTTGTGAAATTCTTCAAATAATCACAAAAAGAATTAATCACATGAACTTGAAATTACTTACAGTATAGTATTATTCATAATCGTTTGAAGAAAACTCGTCGGATGATGAGCAATAATCGCGATCGCTATTATTCAAGGTAATAAATAATCAATGATTCAATTGCAATGTCCATTCTAGTGACGAGATCCCATTTTTTTTCTTTTTCTTTTATCGTGTGTCTAATGCATTTTTGATTGAATAGAACTTGGCCGATACTCATCAACACAGTTTATTGTATGATTCCCACTATATAGGGTTTTACGAAAAAGCGGTTTTTGTAAAACTCTTCATAGAGAAAATCATACAAAAAACTGTATTGATGAGTTTTCAAGCATTTTTCCCATAACTGCAACATTTTGTCTCGCAGTGGTGGGCCTTTTACCTCATCCACTTCAAAGTCAAGTTTTCCTTTCAATTTTGAATAATTGGGCTTTCAACATTGTATCGTCGAATGTTGATTTTTTTTTTTTGAGAAAGCCAGTTGATGATATTAGCTTTTTGCCAGGCAGTTGTTAGTGACTGCTCCAATTGTCTGCTATAATAGGAGGCATTGAACATGACGAGTTTGGTTCAAGGTTCATTCTTTCTACCTTCAAGTAATTTCTCGCCACAAAACAATTCCTTCTATTTCTATAAGAGTACTTATATAACCTTTTTTCATTGATTTATTGTTCATTTGCTTCAATGTGCCCAATAAAACACGTCGTGATATTTTGGGCATCGATTCATCGGAACTCATTTCGGCGGCGACTTTTGTTAAGGTTGGGATTTCATTTCGGATAAAGAACAAATGGAATTTCCTAAGAATAGCATATTTGGTGCAATCATCAAACTGAATTTGTTGTTTTCTTCCTCTAGTTTTGGAGTCTTCAAATACATCATATTTACCTTTATTTTCTTCAAAGTTTTTGAGAATTCTGTGAACATTTCTCATCGACACTTCAGTTAAATCACTACTCAGATCAAATACGTCGTTATGCAACAAATTTTCATTCCGTTCACGGACCCCCCAATACACAATGTATATAGTAGTTTTTTCTCTTTCAGACAAATTCGGACGTCTGCGTTTGCTTTGAGTGCTTTCACTTTCCCTATCGCTCAGAATTCACAGTAAAAAATTGAACTGATTTATAATGATATTCTCCATGTTTCAGTCCTCAAACAAAACCATTGGATTTCCCCTGGTATAAAATTTTTTTTTTACTTTTTCCTACAAATGTAGGTACCTGACATTGTGACGTCGTTTACATTATAATGTTATGTTTTTTCCCGTAGTTTGGCCAATAACTGACTACACTGAATAATCAAACTTAACTTTATTTCACTTTGAATACAACAAATACTTCAACTAAACTTCAACTATTATTTGAATGTGTATCGCTTCACTAGACCACTTCGCGTACCACACTGTAACGTACACTTGGCTGTTTCGTGGCTAGCCTTTAAATATTGTAATCAAATGTCGTAAAAATTTCTTTGAAGTTCTGTCGGAGTCGGTAGCATTATTCTCGCTGCTTCTCGAGTGGCGGGGAATCAGCGTGCATTCGTGCGATCTTAGCAACGTCACGCTCGTTTTATGGTTTCCAGTGGCGGCCGGCGTTATTTTCTTCTGGGCATGATTTATAACAAAATAACACTAGTAGTAAGTTTCTTTTATGGATAAAACACGTTGTTCTTGTGACCATTCAGCTGCATGTGTAGGTATGATTCAATTAGGAGAAGATGAAATATATAAAATCACAACCTGACAACCATATTTTTGTTTTCGTGCAATAATATTTCTGAGAATTTAGTGCCTACAGAAATATGGAGCAGAAATATGGGAAGCTCTCCAGGAATGCCATTGGAAACCAAATCCACATATCTTTCTGAAAAGACATAAAATGAAGGAAAGTTGAAGCAGTGGTTCATCTATCCATTTCCTCATATGAATCCTGGCAGTTCAACTGCGTTAATCTTTCTTTATTCTATGCCTCTCTAGGAACATGTGGGTTGGGTCTCCAATAATATTCTTGGAGAGCCTTCCACATTTCTGCCAAATCGGTTGTCGGTATCAGCGATTGGTAATACTACAAAAACGACGTTGAAAATTGGGCTAGCAAACGTGGTTGTCAGACCACAGAGTACTTTCATTATTGATTTCAATTGATGTTTCCGGTCCATCAGATAATTTTCTACCACTCTGGTAATATCTTCGAACACAAAATCCTAACGTGCCAAACGTTACTGCTCATTTGAGAAAATACAATTTCTCTACCTGGGTGCTGTTTTTTTTTATTTGAGACTTCAAATGAGGTATTGAAATCCATTTCGTTTCTCGTTCATTGGCTTATTTTTTCTGTTTCATATTTATGTTTCAAATGACTCTTTTCATAATGTGAATATGATAAATCATGAAACCTTTTTGTATTTCAGTTGATTTACTAGCCATCACAGGCGACTCCGCATTGACATGGGCATCCCCAATGTATCCAAAACTCTACTCCAACGATACATCCGTAAATCCACTAGGTCGACCTATAACATCAGAAGAAGACTCTTGGATCGGCTCCCTCTTGAACTTTGGAGCGGTCATTGGTCCATATCCCTTCGTTTATATAGCAGCAAAATTCGGGAGAAAAGTAGGCCTTCTATGCTTAGCCATCCCACATATAATTTCCTTCCTAACACTGGCTTTTTCTGGCAATATATATTCCTACTATTTTGCTAGATTCATAGGAGGGATGTCTGTTGGTGGAGGATATTCTCTACTGCCCATGTACATAGCAGAAGTGTCTAGAGATGCTAACAGGGGGGCAATGTCCCTCACGCTCAACGTTTTCTGGGCCATTGGCAACTTCATGCCATACGCAATTGGTCCATTTATAGCCAGCTGGACTTTTAATTCGAGCTGTGATACCAATAACATTCCTCATCCTGTTTGTGGTCATTGGACCAGAGTCACCATATTATCTAGCACAGGTTGGCAGGACTGAGGAAGCGGAGAAATCCTTGAGGCTTCTTGGTAGAAAAGATGCCGAACAAGATCTCCACAGTATTCAAACGTATTTGAAGATGAATGAGAGAGGAAGTATTCTAGGTATCATCAAAGATAGAAACTTAAGAAAAGCTTTCATTATTTGTATGGTTCTTGTAGCTGCCCAGGAGCTTTCCGGCTTCTGCGCAGTAACCTACCATTTGACGTTGATTTTCGATTCAGCTGGTACTAATATATCTCCTGACATATCAGCGCTCATAGTTGGATTCACAATCTTTGTATCTAGCTTCATCTCCCCATTCCTAGTGGATAATGCAGGAAGAAGGCCCTTAACTATATATTCATGTGCAGGGATGTGTGTAGCACAAATAATGCTGGGTGTATTCTTTCATTTGCATGACTACACGGATGTTGAAGCAAAATGGATACAGTGGATCCCTTTAACAGCACTCATTCTTTATATTCTATTCTTCAATCTAGGGATATCTACAGTCCCTTGGACTCTCACCGCCGAATTGTTCCCTAACAATGTGAGGGAAGTTGTGGCTTCAGCCACTTCGAGTTTCTGCTATCTAGTATCATTTGTGACGACTAAAACTTTCAATGACATGAATGACTCGATGGGGTCCCCTGGACCATTTTGGATTTTTGGAGGCTTGTGCTTTTGTTGCACTATTTTCTCTATCATGTATGTTCCAGAAACTAAAGGGAAAAGCTTTACTGAAATTCAAAATATTCTGAGACAAACATCAGCAGATAGGAAGGAAAAGAAAATAATGTCTTCATTGACCCGTTTATTCAAACGAATGTGCTTCATGAGTTGACATTGAAACAGAAATTCATCAAGAAATACTGTTCGTAGACATTGGGTCTAAAAGGTTATGGAAAGTCATTAGACTCCGAGAGTTTCATCAAACTATTCTTTTGATAACATAACCTAAATATGATCGAATGAAAGTGAATATAAAAAAGTTGTCAGTATTTTTGTCATTTCATTTTTTAATATAGAGTGTATTTCATAAACTGAGAAAGAAATCAATGATCCATGATGGCCGAGCGCGAGGCAATAACAATTAACAGTGCTAGGATGGATCGATTCCTCAGGTTTGACTAGCACAGGACATGGAGGTAAATACATATATACAATATGATGTACAGAGCAGAAAAAGTATTACCTTTAGGCAGTTCATGGGGTCATTTAGCAAAATTGAACAAATAATAGTCTATGTGATGCAAACATTTTGAGCATCTAACCATCATATAATATTAATTCAAGTTTTACCTATCAACGGATTAGATATTTCAGTACGTTATTTTCGATCGTTCTTAAACATTCGTCTGCGTTTGCTTTGACTGCTTTCACTTTCCATATCGCTCACAGTAAAAAATTAAACTGATTTATAATGATATATTTCTTGTTTCAGTCCTCAAACAAATCCCTTGGCTTTCACCTGATATAAATTTTGGCAGCGCTTTTGTTCGATTTAAATACGGTGATGAAAATAAATGAGCTGGCAAGGGGTGGAAAATCAAAATTTGGAAAAATATCAACAATATTATTGCATCGAGTACAACATTCTCTCAAGGTGGGGTACTATCTCCTCTTCTATGGTCGCTCCTGATTAATAGTCTGCTTGATGCCCTCTACAGAAGAAAAGTAGATCTACAAGCTTAGGCAGATGACCTTGCCATCTTGGCAAGGTCCACATCGGGAAGGATATCTTCTAATATCCCCCAAAGCACGATGAACGTTGTTTACAGATGGTGCCTGAGGAAGCTGATGTCTGTCAGCTTCAGCAGCACTGTGATAATCCACTTTACCAGAAGGAGAAAGTTGGACTATCTAACACCACTTTCCTTCAATTGTGAGGTCATTCTATTTGGAACGGAGGTGAAATATCTTGGCATTGTCCTTGATAAAAAACTTACCCGGAACGCTCACTTGAGGAAAGTTTTACACAAAGCCAGACTGTCCCTTTGTCGAAGTATTTGTGATAACTTGGGGTTTAGGTCCCAAACAAATTCATAGGATTTATGTGATGATTCTCAGACCAATGATCACTTATAGTGCAATTGCCTGGTGGCCGAAGGCTTTACAGGAAACGGCCCAGAAAAAGCTGGATTACAGAGACTGGCTTGTCTGGCCATCAGTGGTGCCATCAGTACCACACCGTCAGCGGCCATGGATATCCTTCTAGATTTGCCTCTTCTCCACATTTTTCTGGATAGAGAAGCTAGATGGACTGCATATAGATAGATAGAAAGATAAATTTATTCAGGTAATTACATATTTTCATAATGGTATAACAATGAATGAAAAAATAAACAATTTTGAAGGCTAATCTACCTATGCAGAGCTTGAGTTGTAGTATCAACCTATAAACATATACATACATGAACACATACATATAAATGAGGTATTATTGTTGCATAATTAAGCAAAGACTCATACTGACAATGTAAATACGACTGATACAGATAGTTGGAAGGAAGGAAAACTTGTGGAAAGGAGAGTAATATTCGAAGAGAAGGTGATGTTGGATTGTTCTACTAATTCAAGATATTACCTACAATAAGATGCAGTTTATATTCATAGCTTAGAGAGAAATTCTATTATGAATCCAGTTCATAGACAGATTTCAATATGTCAGAGTTTTGATCCACGTGTTCTTTCAGTTTTGACTTGAATTTGTATTTATTGGAGATTGCTCTAATGTCTGAAGAAATCAGGTTTATTAGTGAACATTGCCAATTGTACAAATCAATTTAATGCAGAGTGTAACAGACTGTAGGTTGACACTGGAAGTCACAGCATTCTGGAAATGACCTCTGACTTCATGCCTCCAACTGTCAACTTCGAACTGTCTTATGAAGTACTGTTCCCGAGTAGAGAGGACTGGATCCGTCGGAGAATGAAATATTAGGAGCAGATAGTTGTTGGTTCACAGATGGATGGAAAACACCTTCCGGTTCTGGTGCAGGTGCTATCAGTCGCAGACCCAGCATAGAAATATCAACCTGCCTAGGAACCTATGCTACTGTATTTCAAGCGGAAATTTACGCTATTGAATTATGTGCGGAGAGATTGGAAAAATCCAACCTCAAGCGGCATTGAAAGCTCTTGGCTCCTACCGAGCAACGTCTGAATTGGTAGCAAATTGCCATAAACGACTCTCATCGATAGAAAGACTCAACCGATTGTCTGGTCTGGATTCCTGGCCTACAGGCCTGGAAGGCAATAAGGATCTCTTGCAAAGGAGGGTGCTGCACGCAGTTTCATCGGACCTGAACCTGTCATTGGCATCACTTTAGGCATGACTTCGCCAAACAAATATTGAATTCATGTATGGCAAGAAGATTTATGGACTTCTGGCAGAATCTTCCAGGATTGGCTCACTCCAAGGCGTTTATTCACCCTTGGAAGCTTGATAACAAATAGTTATTGAACTGAAATAGGGATGAACTACGATGTCTAGCAGGGCTTCTTAGAGGTCACTGTCAATTAAATCATTATATGCAGGGCCGTACTCTTAGTATCTGACCTAAAAGAACACTCACCATACAAACTTATCGGCTTCGTTAAGAAGCTGAATTTATTTGGTCGAGTGTGAATAGTTGTGAGATACAATAAATCCTCGCGGGTTGCGGTGGAGGGTTGAAGAGACACACTCACTTTGGACCTAACCTAACGTAACCTAACAACATTCTCT
Organism: Leptinotarsa decemlineata; assembly: GCF_025532065.1. Taxonomy (NCBI): domain Eukaryota; kingdom Metazoa; phylum Arthropoda; class Insecta; order Coleoptera; family Chrysomelidae; genus Leptinotarsa; species Leptinotarsa decemlineata. The sequence continues at coordinate 30,345,091 of NW_027412688.1, forward strand.
AGTGATAAGTATATATAATGGACAAAACTTTTGAAATAACCTAATGAGTGGTGAGAAAAATTAAATTGGTCGTTATCATAAATGATTTGATGTTCAGAAACCACCACTAGTAATTGAACGGAGTTTAGGATATTCAAAAATTCTTCCAGAATGATTGGAATAATTTTCGAAATCGTTATTTTCTAGAAATAAAAAGTTTTGGTATTGCACTTTTTCATCTCCATACAAAAAATGTGGCAAACTTTCTAAGAAACAAACTGAACAATAGGTTTCAAAATAAATCATTTGAAAAAATGTGCCGATCACGCAAATAAATAAGTTTCAGATACGAACTGGAAATAACTACTTTCATATAAACATTAAATCATTCTTTTGAAACTACTACTCCTAGGTACAAGAACATCGAACTGATGAAGAACACTTCATCCTTATCAGTTTGTACTTCAGAAAGTCGTTATGAAATTGAACCAGATATCATTCACAGAATCGCTACATTGGAAAGAAAAGTTAAAAAGTATTTGTAAGTCGATAATCCGTTTCATGAGCTACTTCTTGATGAATATCAAACTTGAGGGTGATACTGTTAAAAAAGTAATACCTATGTTTTGCATTGGTTTTTGCTTCAAAATCTGTCTCTGCCTTTTTGAGTTAACTATGTTTCTCAAAAACAAACAATATCTTCATATCATTTAACCTCGTTAATACAGACTGGATCATAGATTCGAATTATACACATTTTGGCTAGAACGGTCTGATTTCACTCGTCGGCGCCGTATTTCGTTACGAGAAAACTTTTCGATGCTGTTTTTAGAGTTACGGAGATATTCACCAGTAACCCCTTGATACAACTTTTTCACGTGAAATTGATAACTCGATCACGTAGCGGAGCCAACACTAATACGTTTTCATTTCACTCTCTGTGCAGTAATAAAAACGTATTCAGGGATACGTTGCAAATAGAACTGATACTGATGCGATTTGTAATGCATATCACGTTCTCTCAATGCGGGCGTACCAACATTTCAAATGGTGGAGTGATTCACTTCTTTAGTTTAATTTCGCGGGATGTTCCAATTACCGATTTTGCACCGTTCTCGTTTCAGCATTCAGGTAAACTCACTTTGAAGCTTCCAAATAGTTTGTGTAATTGTAGAAGTATTCAATGAAAATTGACACTCAATTGAAGATATAAATCAACCAGGAAAGTTTGATATTGATATTGCCGCAACTCAATGCTCGCTTGGCTTATTAATGTTATTAACTGTTAATCAAAAATACAATAAATCACCAAAAACTCACATTATATTGCCACAGAGCAGGATTGAAGAAACAGGAGATGGGCTGCATTGCTGAAACCTTTTCTGAAGATCAATAGATACTAAATGAATTTCTCCATACTGTCTTGACCTCTCTAAATATTTATGAAGATTTATATGCTGACATTGCAACTTTGATCCGGTCACTGTACTAAGGTAAAATGCTCGGTATACAATATGTGCAAAGTTTGCGTATTTGGATATTGTTTTATATTTCTATATCCTGTGATCATATCAATTTCGATGTTTATGAACTTAAAATATTAAAAGATAGAATTCTGAATACCTAGTGTTTTTGTAATATGGAAGTTGAGTTTGGAACGTCTTTCAATTCAGGTATTCGCCTAAATGAATTTTAATTATTTCATGATTATTTTCCATATTTGACAATATGTCTTGGCACAATCACATACCTGTGGTTCCGTCTGGTTTCGTCTTGTCTTGTCTCCAAACGAGACCAGATAACGTTATTTATGAAGAATTATGTGTTAGTCAGACGAGTAACTGGATCAGGAAGAGAAGAACGAAGAGAACAAAAAAAATGTCGAGGGAAAAGTTGCATTTTCAAAATTCTCTTTCTCAGTTCCTTGCTTCAAACGTCAAACTATTAAATAAATCAAGGCCGTCGTCTCCAACTAGGGATAAAAAACACGCCACCTATTTATCCTTGACTTGACCAAATATGTGACCTTTGCAAATGAATAAAATGTTTGAGAATTTCTCCTTCAGTTTTCTGAAATATTTTCATCTAGCACAAGCGACTCGAGAGGTTTGAAACAGTTTTCCATTTTGGCACTACTAGCAGCACGTTTTTTTCCGATCAGTAAACAAGAGTCCAATCGAGGAAAAGGAAACAAGCTTGGAAAAACACTATTTCTGTTCTACACCCAGCAAGTTGCGAAAGTTCTTCAAGAACCTGACACCATTTATAACTTGTTGCTGCAGGGAAAACTAATGACGCAACTTCCGTCATTATGATCATATATTGTACAGCTAGTTATCTCTCTCTCTCTATCCATCTCTGTAGGTTTATCGGACGTTGCTTTCGACTCGGGCGCATTTGTCCATCCTGCTCCTATCAAAGCTAACAGGATCTTCGTCAAGGGGCACAACGGTCTTGCTCGAAGCACTGCTGCCACCTTTTTCTTGTCGAACTTTTTTATTATAAAAACACTTTGAATTTTTCATTAAGTTGCCTCCTATTCGGAAGATGTCTTGATTTTTTTCACATATCTTTTGTATAATGATGCAATCCTATTCTCACGTGGACATCCGGTCCATTCTGGCCTCTAATCGGCGTAAATGAGAATAGGTGTTGTGTGAATCCACTCCAGCACTCCCACGTTGACATCCGGTCCATTTCGGATAACTTTTCAGGAAATATTTATTTCAATTGTGGCATATTCTATGATGGTGGACAGTCACAAACTGAGTTCCAACAATGGCGTCTGCGCACGTTCTTTGTGGATGGTCGTTATCGGCACGTCCGTCCAGCATCATATCAGAAACGAAACTCTTGTGCAGCTCGTTCGGATACTCACAACTATTAGATACAAGTCCCAAATCACGTTGCTATATGTAAGTGTCTATTCATAGTATTCCGTTAGATTACATTGCAATATGCAATAGGCCGCATGTACTCTTGGTTGCCTACAGATCACACCTATTTACAGTCGACCAAATGAACCCAGCTTCTTAATGAAGTCGATTAGCTAAATCATATAACCTGATAATGAAGCATTTGTTATTCATCCTCAATGAAAATCGAGTTTTAATATTCATTATTAATAAATCATCAATAGGAACAATTTTATATACTCACTCACCAATGTTTTCTTAGGTTTTGAGTATGAAGAGGAATTATTTGTCGGAACGTTAATCATCTACGGAAAGCTAAGTACATGAAAAATATCCAACCATTTGTTTCAAGAACTCGTTTATTTTTTTCATCGATTTGAAATTTTCCCATAATAATAATAATAATATTGAATATTGGAGTCCTTGGTGGAATGATGTCCTCTCTACTCTCGAATCTTAAAATCATACCGGCTTGCCGCACTAAGGCAGAAATCTTAGCCGCACAGATGCAGAAGGCTGTCATTCTTGGCTCACTGCGCTTGCTCAGGGCACATGATTCTTGGACCCAATGATCACTTATCCCACGGTGTGGGGAGTGGTCATTGGTTGATAATGCTGGCGCGCCCACCCGAATGTATCGGGGCTTCGGGGGCTAGGGCCTGACCAGCGCACAGTACGGTGGAAAAAAAAATTAATAATCTTTATTTTCCATTAGACATGTATAGGAATTGTCAAATTTCATACATAAAATCATGAGCACACGCACTATTAATGTACATATATGTGTATATAAATTAATACATATAAATTATAAATAAAATAAGGATACATAAACAAGATCATAAGTAAAAAAGTATCAATCGTAAAAATACATTTATAATCATCATAAATTAAAAAAGAAAAAACTCGGCCAAATTATAAAAACATTAATTAAATTAATTAATTAAAATTCTTTTCAACTCTCTACTGAATTCATTAACGGTGCGTGCCTTCCTTCATGTATTTTGGCAGCTTATTAAAAATTATTTTTCCCATCACAGATGGCGAGTCTGATAAAATTTTGTACTTGCAGTACGGAATATGAAAATCTGATTTTTGCCTCGTATTCACATTATAGCGTACATATATAAATAATAATGTAATGTTATTTGTAAAATACACAGATTGACTGAAACTGGCCGAGGGTTGATGAAAATCCATAGACACGCGCTTTGTTATACCTATAATAGCTTCCTGAAGCAGGATTCGTAGAAATACTTTCAGATTGAAAGTTAACCTATTTCACGTACTCAATAACACCACTAGACATTCAAAGTTCCTGATTCAAAAATTACTTTGCAATTCTGATTATTCATTCTGATTTTCAATTGAAAATAGTTCACATTGCCGTTGTAATAATAAAGTGACAGGGGCAAAGCTGCTTTCAAAAACAGTTTAGAAATACACAAAACAAATTAGTAGAGAAGTGAACGCAAAATGTTGACAATTCAAATCCGTTGGACCAGCCTACTGTGCTAAAAACTGCCAAAGAAATTAAATTCGTTTATATTTTTCATGCTCCAGCCGTGAACCCAAAATGGTTAAATGATTCTCATGATTTCGAACTAGGGTTTTCAGAGAGATTTTGAATGTTTTGATTTTCGTCATTACACAGTTAAAATGGAGAAATGTATTACATTTCGCGTCTATCATCGTTATGTTCACTTGGAAAAACGAGATATCGAACCATTGAAAAATTACGGCTATAAAAGTAACGTTTCGGGGAAGATTATCACCTTCTTTAACGTTACAATAAAACATTTCACCAATGACGTGTCAGAAGAGTGAGGAAAATAAGAAAGAATAGTAGAATGCATTTCAAATTCATTTCATCTACCTCGATGAAGAAGTGTCATCATCTTTATTATGTCGATGTTGAAATTTGGTGCAGGAATCGAGTCAGTAGGGCCGGTGTCAATAAACAATGACCAGTGACTAGCCATTAGTAATCATTGAGTTCAAGAATCATGTGCCTTGCATTTTCCTACCAGAATTCCTGAGGTTAAAGAGAAAGGAGAAGGAAGGGGTTATTTCACCAAGGAATTCAATAATCAAAATACAAATTTTTCGTACCCTTTTCTGACAATAATCACCTCACACGGAGCTGGAAACGCTTTCACAAAGATCATTTCACTTTGATGGTCGAGAAGCACATCAGGCTTATTGGCTTCTTTTGATTCAGTTTTCAAAGTCATAGATAATTAGCTTGGGTATTATTTATTTTCCCAGTCACCAAAAAAAAAGGGATGTGCGAATTTGCTGAGATTTCTATATTTCTAGAAACCATTTGATTGAAAACGGCATTCCATTTTTTTCCAAGCTGAACTCATCACAGGTTTATGCTCAAGTCTGTTTAGGTTAGGTTAGGTTAAGTTAGGTTAGGTTAGGTTAGGTTAGCTCTTTCCCATCTCAACACATATCCGATTATTCCAGTATCAAAAATTATTGTTCGCATGCGCAACATTTTGAACATCTACATCGTTAACGTCCATAGTTCATTTTCGTATTCCACATTCCATCACGTTGTGCATTACAGTTTAGCTTCTGAGTGAATTTAATCGAATTTCGGTAACCACATGATTTTAATTTATTTTATCTCAATTGTTGCAATAAACTTGAAAGCGATAACATTTTTGGGAAGAGAATGAAGATACCCTTCAAACGATATATCACAAACCTATACTTCCCATTTAAAAAATCAGGGATTGTATCTGTCTTTCGAAAGGGGTTGAAGATAGGGGTGGCATTTTTACGTTGAAGAATGTCAAATTATAACTTTTTTTTTGAAATATATACATTAACCAAAATAATCAATTTACTACATTTGGCTTCTACACACTGTATGACTAGATATTTTACCGCTGTTGGAAAGAAGTGTTTTATCGCTGCAAAACTCTGTTTTGGTATCGTATTTTTCAATAATTTCATCAGTCTCAAGAAAACAATCACGTTAAATATGATGTGTGAACTATCCATGTTCTGTTCGTGGGAAAAAATTGGATAACTATGAAACACTAACATTTTTCAAATTACAAGATACGCTCGAAACGAGTCATCCCATTCAAGCCAACTTTTGGTCATTCTACCACACAATAAAATGTTGGTGAAACATTGGTTACATTTCGCTACAGAAGGAACGTACAGATGTTGTGGACGTTTATAACGAATTACCTCGTTTTGCATACATTTTCATCCCTAAAATGAATAGCATATGATTAACTGCGGTTATATTGCAGTTACAAAACTAACGAACGATTGTGGAGAACAAAAGAGATTATGGCTGTGCTGAACGAGAATGAATGGTGTAGATGTTGATCGGAGTCAGAAAATATTACTGAACAGATAGTTTCATTATTTCATCGCAGGAACTTCTACATATTCTCTATTGTAATAAATCCTTTGGTTTTGATGGTTTTGGAGTTGATATTTTGGTTAGTGTTCGAGTCGTTGATTTTTGATGCTGATAAAATTTCCGGTAGCTGAAATTTCATTTGTACCAACATAGGAAGAACCAGTTACCAATTCAATACAAATGTATGTAATATCATAGTCACTGCAATATTTTCTACATAGACTAATTCAATAGCTCCTGTCTGCGAATTCTTCTGCAAAGACATCGGTTTGTGGGTTTCCCAAGATTTTTTAGCAGCGAAGCATTTTCTATATTTGCGTATCTTTGATTTACGAGAAACTTGCTATGCGAAGTATGAACGACAAATTTTTCAGTCGAATCAACTGAAGGGATTTTTTCCAGTTTCATTCATTGACCGATTGGAATTGATGAAATACTGTATGAGTGGTGCTCACAAGAACGAAACATGAACCCCTCAACCTTTAACGGAACAAGATATCAAGATCGGGTAAAATTCACCTAAAAAGATATTTCAGATATTTCTGGTGAGACAATAGTGTTGCAGGACTCATCCATTCTTACGAATTCGAAGAAAACTGCAAATTTTTTCGACTCTGTTATAAAAAATACATGAAACCTCTGTAAATGGTAGCCTACATATTATTTTGATGTATTTTTATGGAGTTTCATCAAAATCCGTTCAGTCGTTTAGGCGTGAAAAATCCACAAACATACATACAGCCATCCTCGCAAACTTCCACATTTATATTAGTATAGATTCATAAATCAGCAATTTATTTTCCATTGTGAAGATAGAGTTCCTAGCAATCAGAGGGTAGGTTCTCTAAATCGCTGAACCTATCCTTTATATAGCTGGGGTTATATGGGTTATCCCACGTATGTCGTGAACTCCTGCTCTTCCACCCTTTCGTTCTCCACTCGTAGTCTCTCGAAGATCTCTCGAAGCATTCCTTTCGAAAGTTTACGAGTTGCGTTCTAGACTTGTTGAGGAATATCGTATTCCTATATTCCTTTTCAGATACGGAGTGATCTTTCTATCAAGATGAGTTTGGATCTGCTTGCTCGCAACCAGGCTCGAGAACGAGTGGGCATATATAGCAGTATCATCCGCATATATGGCCATTTTCATTCCTTCGAGCATAGGAAAATCACTCATATATAGCGAGTACAAGTGAGGGGACAAGCACGACCCTTGCGGGACCCCTGCTTCTCCTCGTTCATGCCTACCTGAAAAGCCCTGCCTGTCGTATATATCCTCTCCTCAAGATGAATGAATCTCTTGAGGAGAAACTAGGAGTCCAATGCTTTGGACCGCTTGTAACTCCTAACCCCCGCAATAACTCCCATCACGTAACGTAACCTAACTTTGCTCAGGTTATATGGCCACCATAATTATTGTTCAATTTTTTACTAACACCAGTACTCGTTCAGTTGGTGAAACTCCTTCAGTATAGCCTTTCGGTGTAAGGTTATCTTTCTCATTTTGATATTCATCAACCCAGGAATTTTGATATGGGTTTCAGCCGAATGTATGTTTCAAATTGGTGTGAGCCGGAAATTAATAATTTCTATCACACCAAATAGTTGCAATATCGTCATCAAACTATGTTGAGTTGCCAGGTGTATGAAATTCACCTCAATCATTATTGTAAAACTATTTTTGGAAATTTGTTCTCGTGTTTCAATGTTGAGGTCCTTTTTTTACTGTGTGAACATGATACTTTCTAGATTTGAATGAAATGCTTTGAGAGAATTGCCTGTGAGTGAGACATTTAGGTAACTTTCCTTGAATGAATACATCTCTCACCTATTTTTGATTTTGGAAATGATAATAATAGTATTTATTTCACTTGTTGAACAGTATGAAATCATTACAATGAACATTTACATATAATAACAAGGAAGACGTCCATGTATAACTAAAAACAAATATATATATAGAAATATAAAACAACAAAACATGATAGATACTACACTGTACATATAAAGGTAATTAACAATTTTTTCAATTGTCTTTTGAATATGCAGATGTTCATTGAGTCCTTAGTAGAAACATCTAGCTTGTTATATAATTTGGGCACAAGGTATAGGTGACTCTTCTGATAGAGGGAAGTTCGGTGAGGATTCGCTATCAACAACCCCCTAGCTCTAGTTGCGTATGGGTGGTCTTGCTGGTTTGCGCAAAGTTTTTCTTTATTCTTATAAACGAAGAGACACATCTCGTATATATACAGACCAGCAACTGTGATTATTTCCAGCCCTTTGAATGAACTTCTACATGAGTGTCGCCAACCCAAACTAGCAATTATTCTGATCGCGCGCTTTTGTAAAATGAATACTCGTTCAGCAGAGGAGCTCATACCCCAATTTAAGATCCCTTAGCGCAGGTGACAGCCAATAGCTGCATAATACAGATTTAGGAGAATCTCTCTTCCGCAATGATTCGACATAAATCTCAGTGCATAACAGTTCTTTCGTAGTTTATCACATAGTGAATCTATATGAGGACCCCAATTGAGCTTATGATCTAGAATTAGCCCTAGCATTTTTGTTTCTGGTTTGGATGTCACCTCTAGTTGGCTATCTTCATATATTTTAAGAGCTTCTGTGGTGTTCTGCAATGAGAATTCGACTAATGCTGTTTTGCTGATATTTAGTGCTGAATGATTTTTATCACCCCATTCCATCATTTTCTCATATATGGATTCTTTTGTTTCTGCAAGTGCTAATGTATTACAATCAGTGACCAGAACATTTGTCTGCAAATGCAACTATAATTTCCCTTTGAAATACTATTTAGGTATTATATCAAGTCGTTCGCATAAATAAGAAAAAGCAGTGGTCCGAGTATAGACCCCTGTGGAACTCCTTGCTTGCAGGCCAAGGACTGACTGTGAACACCTGGAATTATCACTGTTTGTGACCTGTTCTCTAGATAGGACCTCATTCAATCTTGGGCAACTCCACGAACCCCATAGCGATGCATTTTCTGGATTAGTACATAGTGATCCACACAGTCAAATGCTCTAGAAAAATCGATGAACAAACCACAAATTTGTAGTTCGTTTTCCGAGGTTGTTACAATGTGTTCTATGAAATCATACAAAGCTGTTTCCGTGGTTTAATTTTGCATGAAACCATGCTGGTTTGTCGAAAGTAATTCATTTTTGAGGAGAAACGATAGTAACTGATTTTTAATATTCATTTCGTATAACTTGGATATACTAGAGAGAAGACTTACCCCTCTATAGTTCTCATAGCTATTTGAGTCTTCTTTTTTGAAGATTGGGGTAACGATTGCAACTGTTAATTTCTCAGGGAGCATTCCTCGTTCCATAGACAGATTTATCAGATAGGTCAGAGGGTAGACTATTTCTTCCGGTAGCATTGGAATTCTTTAATTCATTTATTGAATCATAAACCTCATATTCCTTGATTGGGTGGAGAAATATGGAGTTTGGGCAGAAGTGTGACTATATTTTCCATGAAATTTAGGTTATAATCTCTTTGTTCTTCCGCTTTCGTGACATGAGCATTAAAATTGCTAGCCATGTCAATAAATGACACCTTTTGTTCTCCACTAAAAATGGAAATATCTTTGGGCCTATAGTTTTTTTTCTGGATATTATTTATGGTTTGCCACATGGTTTTTTATTTATTTTGGGAACTATTTATCTTATGCTCAATGCATCTTTGATTATTCTGCTTTAGTTTATATTCATTTGAAGTCATAAATCAAGTCGTTGTTTGCAGAACATTACAATTATCTGCGAACGCATACCAAGCCTCCCAATTTCCAGACAGCTTCACGCAGTTTTCCCAAATATTTGGAAACATAATACTCCACTCAAAATATTTGCGGATAACATTATATTCTACTTAAGTGAATCAGTTCAAACAATCGCAGCATGATATTATACTGTCTAATACGATATGAGCTCAAAACCGTCTTGAAATTATTGTTGATTCTAGGGTGTTTGAATAAGTTGTTTCAATTACCTGAAACCACATAAGCGGATCACTACTAGACAAATTATAGGCTAATAAGTATTCCATTCCATTTCAAAGTACGAGAATGATATACTAAATAGTTGACAATATGAATGTTCGGCTTGAACGTTACTTATTTTTTCATTGAGAAAATCAGTTTTTATCGAGGCAGATTCAAGCCTCTGAAAGTTTCAGATAAGTATCTGTATAATTTCTGAACTTTTATTTATAGAAAAATACTTCCAATTCACACAGTAACTAAAGAATTTGCCCTTTTTATTACTTGTTTAAAAATGTTTTCCCGTTTTTGTGAGTCTGATTAGTGAGTCTGATTATACCGGTGAGAAAGTTATTCGAGTAGAAGTGCGTAAAAAATGACTAGGGATTATGGTGGGTGAGGCAGAACTACGACGCTGGATTCATTGAATATTACGGTGATTTGTTAAACGTGCGGACGAGCGTTGTCATAGAGCGAGATCGGACCTGTCTTGTTGACCACTGCTGACTGCTTCTGAAGCAATTTTCGATACCTTTCGTCAATTTCCTTTCAGAAAGACTCTGTTGTTATGGTTTGGCTGTGATGGTGGGTTCTCTCTTTTGGAAAGTTCCTGGGTGGCTCACCCGTATCCATCCACTATCCTGAACGTCTCTTGTTGTAGTAGAGGATCCACTTTTTATCACACGCGAACCAAACGGAAGAATCATTTTGGTTACGCAAAAGCAAAAAAGAACAGACCTCGAAACATGACAATTTCTGTTAATCGATGAAATCGTGGGACACCTACTTTTCGAGATTCTTGACCTTTCGCTGATACCGTAGCTTCCTCGGTAGAAATGCGTCTAGAAATAAAAATGTTTGAAATGATTATTATCATTATTATCATAAATTGAGTTGATAGTTCAGAAATTATTTGAAAACACTGATGTTCAAAATGATACTCAAAAAATGTTCAAAATAGCATTTTCATCAGAAAAACATAAGCTTCTTATTCATTTTATTTCCTCAACCAGAATGTCGAAAAAAACATTTCCTCTCCAGTTCACACGAAATTCTTATGACTGGGATCAAATCAACTAGCAGTACGAATATGTATACGTACTTTCGTCGTGACCAGAGCAGAGTTGTTTTGCCGGTGAGTCGTTATGTTATGAAAAAAAATTAGGGTTTCTTTCTGTACTGTAATCCAAAAGGGTGCTGATGATGTAATAAGACAAATGTGTTGTACCGAAATTTTGAAGTACACCATCAGGAATGAGAGAGGAATCAATACTCTTTCATGTGTTTCGTTGTGTAGCGTTTCTATGATTAATTTAATTCTACAGCAATTGTTTGCAGTACAAATTGAATGGAAAACGGGTATATTCGTATAATTCACTGTTTACATGGCAGTAGTAGTTATGAAACGACTTTTTTCTCTCATTTAGTCAATAATAACAATGATAGGGCTCAATTCATAGATCAACCAAAATACAAGATTGTGAAATAAAGTATGATGAGATGCTGTTTCACAACCTGACCATTAAAAAAAAGTTCATTGATGAATTTTAAAATAATTGAAAAATAGTATTGAATGATTCAGAACACAACAAAAAAACCAAGAAAAGTTGTTCACATTTAGTCTTCAATCGAGGACCGGCTGCCCAGTACTGACGATGCCCAATAGGCTGAAACAGCTGTCTACCGGTGACTCCCAATATATATAAACCTATATATATATATATATATATATATATATATATATATATATATATATATAAATAGATAAGTACTTTTTGATCACATTCCCATATTGATTTCAATTTAAGAGCCACCGGTAGACAGCTGTTTCAGCCTATTGGGCATCGTCAGTACTGGGGCAGGCGGTCCTCGATTGAAGACAAAATGAGAATAACCAAGAAAGTACTTGATAAAAATAGCTGCGTAAACGCAAGTGACACATAAGTGGAACCACCTATTGGTGTGACACCCAAGTCAACTTGCCAAGTTTTTATGTCAGTGTTGGTGGTTTGACCAATCAACCGACAACTGCGGTAGCAGAAATTTGGAAAGCTAACCTGAAATGCCATCGGAAAACGAATCCACATATTTCTAGAAATGATATGAAATCTAGAAAGATCAATGCAGGTAAGCTGCTGGAAAATAATTCCATGAGAATCAAAAATAAATAGATAAGTAGTTTTTGATCATTCCCATATTGATTTCAATTTAAAAGCCACCGGTAGACCTTTATGATAAGCAAATGCAGTTATTCTGTTATATATATATATATATATATATATATATATATATATATATATATATATTTCCCTTGTGAGTTTATTGTTTGAATATTCACTTTTATATTTATATGTATGTTTGTGAACTGTAATTTTGTATTTGACGTTGCTGATGTTCCATTGGGAACCCATGGCATTGAATATGTTATTATTCTTATTATTATTTCATTACGGTTATGAGAATGAGCTTTATTCTGGAATGAAAATGTTTCATATTTTTTCAGTAGATGATCTGATTTATTTTTCATCAAAACTGAATGAGTTGTCACAAGGAGGTGAAGGGAACGAAGTTTGTGATTTTCATATTTTTTCTGAAATGTAGTGGAATTTACCCTTATGATGAGCAAATGCAGTTATCCTGTTTATTTCGTTTATAAAAAATCAAATGTTTATGGAATCGGAGGTCAGAGTCCAGCCAAAGGCTTAGATGGTTTCTGAAACTACGCATAATTTGTTTCAGCCCAACTTCACAACTACGGACTCTTCGATTTCATATCGTTTTTTATAGATCACAGCCATCTTAATTAGCTTCACTTCGCAGTCATCAAAAATTAGTTTGTGGTGGAATATACAATAAAAATTATAGAAGATTACTGAAATTCAGTCCGAACACCAAATCGTTATTTTCAACACTTCAGTAGTTATACTAACGCTAAGCTGGATACAGTCCATCGAGTTCTCTCAACCCTTAGATGTAAGAGTGACTTAGGCACGTGAAGAGTTGTTAAAAAGGCCTAAATGTACCCCTGAGAACAATCAAATGGGCACTTGTAGAGGATATCGTCAATGACTAGAGAGAATATCAAAAAGACCTCAATATACCCCGAGGGTTGAGAGAAAAGACAATAGAATGAACTAACTTCTTGAGCAACCCTGTTGGTTTCGATTGTCAATGACCAGAATGAGTTTTATATATTTGAAAAATAAAATAATATAATACGACTCTCATTCATTTTTTCTTTTTTCAGCAAAATGTCTGTGTTAAACCTCAAAACAGCTCTATTCATGGTTCATCATCAATAAAATGGACCAAAATTAGCTATAATGTGAATAAATTACGACCCCTAGGTTAGGTTAGGTTAGTTCCAAAGAGAATGGGTTTATTCGACCCTCCACCGCAACCCGCAAGGATCTGTTGTGACTCACACTTATTCACACTCGACCAAATAAACCCAGCTTCTTAACGAAGCCGATTAGTTTGTATGGTGAGTGGTGTTTCAAGTCAGATGGGTAAGAGTACGGCTCTGCCGAACTCTCAAAACCTGTTTCGGTCGTCAGCGGAGTAGGCACAAAGTATATGCTCTGCTGTTTCATCGTTAATAAGGTAGTCGGATAGTCGAGGTGCAAGATTCTCACCTTGATACTCGCGAAAACCTTCCCATATGAGGGTTTTTGCACGTCAGCTATACCTGACGATGCCTTAGACTCAACTGTTCAGGGGTTTTTTGCCTCGGGTTCTGGTGAATCATCACTTGAGCGCAAACATTTGCTAACCTGCTCATGGGGGATTTGTTCCTCCACCTGAGACAGATTCTGCATACGCCGCTCAAGAATTTGCTGCAAGGCGATTTCATAAGATACCCCGCTCTTGAGGAGGCGACTCAGTCGTTTCCTGGCTGCATCACCAAACCTTTTTTTTAGGTTCAGTTATTGGATCAGAAGTTGGAGAGTTGAGACGCTCTCGCTCCTAATCTAAATTTATAGAGGGGTCAGTTGGAGTCGTAAGCTCGACATCCATCTCCTCTGTAGACTCACCGTCAGGAAAAATTTATAAGTTTACTCTGTCCATAAAAGTCACACGAGTAGCTAGGAAAGGAAGGTCAATCACGGCAGAGCCCTGCATTACCGTGACAAGGCGATGCTACGACGAGAGGGCGCCCGGTATCTCAAGGTTCCGTAGGAACAGCTGATAGGCTCAGTATCATTCATCCTCTCGGCACGGATACACACACCTTAGGATTGAGTCATCGTTGGAATGCCATTCCGTTAGGGAATTACAAAACGAGAAGTGATTCTGTCATTCCCATATCCAGCGGGGTTACGTGGAAGCAGGTATCAGATGGCCGATTTGCTCAACCCACATCCCAAGTCAACGCACTCGCCAAAAACAGCATGCACAGTGGTTCAGGCATTAAAAGATGAACAAGGAAAGCTAACTCGCCAATCATTACGACCCCTAAGGTCAATTAAATTTCCAATAAACTACCAAATGCGTCACAGAGAATATCATGTGGGGGAGGCCTGGCTCGGCTAATCTCCATCGGACCACTTTTTAACACCCCAAAGGGGTTACCTTTTATATCAAGGCCTTTTTGGCACTTCTTCTCCTTCAATTCATTCTTTTCATTGTCAATCGAAACCAACAGGGTTGCTTAAGAAGTTACGTCATTCCATTGGCTTCTCTCTCAACCCTCATGGTATATTAAGGTACTTTTGACATTTTTCTTCATTAAAGACGTCGATGACAACGCCCTTCTTGTCATTGACGATATTCTCTACAAAAACTAAGAAGGGTGCACAAGAAATTACTCCATCCATTATTCTCAGGAAAACATTTAAGCCTTCTTAACAACTCCTCACGTACCTACTTCACCCTTACACCTAAGGGTTTAGAAAATTCGATGGACTGTATCCAGCGTAGCGTTAGAATACTCACCTCGACACGTGTTTCAATCACACTAATTGAACATCTTCAAAAGGAAGAATAAACAGACTGAACAGTTCAATCTTCCTCTTGAAGAGAATCACTTGGTGATCAAAACACGTGTCGAGGTATTGAAAATAAAGGTTTGGTGTTGGAACCAAACTCCAGTAATATTCATTACTACACCAAAGGTTCCAAACAGTGCATCCCAAAAATTATAGATATCGAAATTCGAGCTTTGAGAATCTCCGTGAGTTACAGGCAAAGTATGTAGTATCTGAAAAAAAACTTTTGTGCATTATCTCCATATCTTCTTGAGAATTTCTTTGTTTCTTTGGAAGATTTTCATTTCTTTTCGATGATGGAGAAATAGAAAGTCAAAAATCGTTTTTTTCATTAATGAAACAGTCATATATTCAAATTGTTGTCGTCAACCTGATCATTGCTGCAAGACAAACTCACAGAGATACTTGCATGTCTCAAAGACACTAGTATGTATCTACCCAATACAAATTAATTCAGTCAAATCCAAGAGCGATCCAACTTCTGTCTTTGAAGATGAAGCGTCTGCAAGTCAGAAGTAGCGTCTGAGTCCGAAGTTTCGTGAGTTCCTACAATTACACGTTAATTCACTCTAATACATGGTAGTCGGGTGCAGATGTTCACTTTTACGATTCCTCCATCCAAATAGCAGTTAGTGCCTACTTCGGAGTTGCATTTCAGAATTGGAATGAGTCAGTATGGTGAAATTACAAACGGCGTCGTTTTCGCCGGGATTTTGTTCCTGCCAATATAAAGTTTCAGGGTTTTTAACGTTTCTGTAGTTATGTTGAGTAATTGGCTGAGCAACAAACGGTTTTAGCATCTGGTTTATGGAACTGGTTTATGGAAATGGAACTCGATACTGAGATGGACTGAAACTTCATTCGTCTACAATTTCATCAAATTCATTTCGATATATTAGTATACAAATTCATCATACTGGTCAACAGATATTCCAACTATAGAGTACATATTCATTATCTCAGAAATAAAATTCAGGATTTTTCAGTGCATCACCAACAACTGACGACATGAGGCTGAGAATCATTTCATGGACAGAAAATATACTTTTAAGAGGTATCAAATTATCCTCTGAAAATTCAGAATGGGTTTGTGGTAAAACTGAAAGGGTATATTTTTAGGAGAGATTTATTTTCTGGGAACGAAAGGATTCAGTTTTATACCTTCCTGTGTTTAAGAAATGTGGAAATCTCTCAAAGGAAGTGTGTGAAGGCGAAACATCGAAGGAAATTTTCCTCTTTTATTCATTATACTGTGTGGCAATCCTGTGAATAGTATCTGATACTATTCCATAACGAATGTTATGGAATGGAATACAAACCGAGTGGAGAAAAGTGATTTTTGTATAATTTACTGTTCTTATAAAAGTATTCGTTTTGAAAGTGATTTCCTTTCGGATTTTCTTTCAGTTTGTGTCTGAAAGTTACTTCTTTGCATAATCTACACATTTTTGAATAGAGGTAATTCCGAAATAGAACTTTTTTACGAGAGTTCGACTTGAGGAGTGAGCTGATGAATGCGTGACAAGAGTGTTACGAAAAGTGTGATCGGCAAGGCGAACGGAAGTTGAGAAGGAGGTATAAGTAAGTGAAGAGAGGAAGAGAGATAGTAACGTTCCGTATATTACTGCAGGGACAAGAGAGCCCACATCTACGGTAGAATCGACTCTGAAGAATTAGAAGAAAACTACTATTCGTTGCCACTGATTTGAGCAAGATTTCTTAATGTGAATTTTGCGTCCGAAGATGAATAACTTGGTAAACTTCTATCACAAGACATGGAACAAAAATCAATGCAGTTTTCTTGAAATATATTTCTAGATTTCATTATATAATATATCCATCTTATTTGTCATACCATGAATCTATTGTCTCGGTCTTACAATCAACCACAGTAATTACTGATGTATCCGATAATAGAAATAATAAATAAAAATAATAATAATAATAATAAATCGGCTTTATTGATAATACAAAAAAAAACAATACAAAGATATATTTGAAAATGAAAATAGTTTACAGGAGATTCTGGTACTCCTTGGCGAAGTCTAGCTCAAAGCTACTCTAACTCAACCAACAAGCACCACTCCATAATGCACGCAAACATACAAAAATAAAAGCAATTAACAGTGATGGTACCACGAAATGAGAACCGTAAATAAAATAGTAATTTGTGATTACCTTCTAAAGATAGTTAATGAATAATTTAATTGAATTGATCTGTTGTCTAAAAAGTAAAAGTTGACATTACTGACTATCATAGATATAATTTTTATATTTGTATTTGAATTTCCTGATATTGAATCTCTTCAATTGCTCAGGCAATGAATTATAGAGTTTTACAGCACCAAAAAGAAATGATCTCTGAAACTGTGCAGTGCGATGTTGTGGCATAGTTAATTTGTTTTTATTTCTGATGTTTCTTGAGTGAATATTTTAACGCAGAATTAGTTTTTGTATTAAAAGAGGAGAATGGGGAAGGGTGATCAATTTATGGACAAAACCCAAATGATGAATCATACGGTTTTTCATATTGAGCCAGCAGGAGTTTTTAAAGGCTTCAGAAATTGAATCATACTTACGAAGTCCATAAATTGGCGGCAACAAGAATTTTGCACTTTTTGTATTTTTTTTTATCTGAATCATATAAGTATGGCCCATACATGAAGTCACAGTAGTTGAAATGGCTTAGCACCAAACTATCACAGAGCATTCTTTTTAGAGGTTGGCTCAAAATAAAACGATTACAGTATAACAGTTTCAATGACATATAAGCTTTTTTCATTAAATTTTTAACATGACTAGTAAATCTAAGATCAGTGTCAAGCATGACCCCTAAGTTTTTAGCTGTATTGACAGGAGTCAAGATAGTATAACCTAGTTCAAAACGGAAATTGTTTTCTGCAAATTTACGATTCTTCTGCGATCCAAAGTGCATCATCATTATTTTATTAGGATTAATTTTCAAATCATGTTCACTTGATAGCCCATTGATCAAATCAAGATCAGTGTTGAAGAGATTTTGTGCCTCAGCACACTCATGGATTTTAAAGTGCATGTAAATTGTATGTCATCATCATACGCCTGTATTTTACATTTCTTGATGGACGAGATAATGTCAGTAGTATAAATGATGAACAATAAAGGTCCCAAAATGGAACCCTGTGGTACTCCTGATAGAATATCAAGAGGGAAGGAGTGATGACCATCAACAACAACTTTTTGAGATCGACCAAGTAAATAAGACCAGATGAGAAATAAGGCAGCACTATCAAAACCATAATATTTGAGTTTCATGCAAATCAGCTCATGATTGATGGTATCGAATGCTTTCGAAAAATCTAGTAGTACCAGAGTGCTGATCATTCCCTTATCAAATCCCTCAACAATGTCTTGTGTAACAGTAGCAAGAGCTGTAGCCGTGCTGAAACCCTGCCTAAAACCACATTGCGATGGAGATAATAGATTATTGTTATTGAAATATTCAAATATAACTGTTGATTGATCAATTTAATAATAAATTCAAATATTTGTAAAAAAACAATATATCTATGATGGCTGCCACATCTTCAACGCCATTCAGAAGTTTTAGAGTCATTTTTTGAATAACGTGTTTTCAAATATCACAATATGAAGTGGAAATGGCGAAGAAATATTTCCAGGAGAGAGAATTTTTTAAATTCTCTGAATATGACATTATAAATAAAAATACTGAGAGAAAAACATTAAATGAAAAAATTACATCAAATCATTGATGTTGAAAATTCTAGAATATGAGATTGGGGACTATTTCAGGATGTAAATATGTATATCAATTCAATGATTTTATTACTTCTTGTAGTGTTGCACAGCAAAGTGAACAAAGTGAATAAGAAAAAGTTATTTCTGTGTAATTAATTTCCTTTACTAATAACTAGGATTTATACAGAAATAATTTGTTTATGCTTTCGATTTTTCTTTAGAATTTCCCCACCCTTCAAAAAATATAAAATTGTTTTATACATAAAAATTCATTCTATTTGAGAAAATCCACAAGGGAATAGAGTACATTCATTATTGAGTTATTTTTCTATTTATTCTAGTTCAGTTCACAACACAACTGACCATTGTTCGAGAAATTTCCATTCAATATTCATGTATCGGTGTATTATGCAGCGGTGACCTATTATTTCACGGCGATTGAATCCATGTAGGGTTCATTATTGAAAATTTCAATGATACAGTTACTTCCGGCACGCATCCAGAACGGAAAATCCGGTTGTATGTCCTTTCGTCGTTAACGAGAATGTGAACCATTTGTCTGAAGCTTTCCTGTTGCGAACTGTTACTGTCCGGAAAACTCAATTGAGCGTTTCATACTAGCTAGTGGATTTTTCACTGGAAAATACGAGTTTTATTAGGATATGACGAATATAGGGTACCTAGATTTCATTAGTGTAGACAAATGAAAATTGAAATAGAAATCGTCATTTATTTACATTATAACGATGTAAATTATCTATGAGAATCATCAGCGATTCCATTAAGAATCCCAATTCCACAACTGCTTCAATAGAAATTTGCAGATACCACTACCGAGCTACTTGGGTGAGTATTTTCTTCCAGATTTCTCTCAAATTCATACATTTCAAACTGAAACATGGGGTGCTATGCAACTAAAGATTGACAAAATGGTTGAGGCTTTTGCTGCCGTGGTTTCCTGTATCACTATTTTCTGGGTTTGAAGGCCGTGGATTTTTAGAATTTCTTCCTGACATTTCGCTGGCGCGAGTGGCTAGCTCCTTAAGGGGCTTATACATTCTGACATGATCGCTTATGGGGCAATTGCCTGGTGGTCGAAGGCTTTACAGACGAAGACCCAGGCGAAGCTCTCTGGCTTACAAAGACATGCTTGTCTCACCTTCAGTGGTGCCATCAGTTCCACACCATCGGCGGCCATGGATATCTTTCTAGATCTACCTCCACTCCACATTTTTCTGGAGAGAGAGGCTAGATGGACTGCATATAGACTTGTGCATATTGCACAAGTCTATATGCCAATTGCACAAATATGCCAATGCTATATGCCAATTGCACAAATCAATTTAATACAGAGAACAACAGACTGGTGGTTGACACTGGAAGTCACAGCATTCTGGAAAGGACCTCTGACTTTATGCCTCATAAAGTACGTTCCCGAGTCGCAGACCCAGGAAAGAGATATCAACCTGCCTAGTAACCTCCTGGCTCCTACCGAGCCGAGCTAAATCGGTAACAATTGCTAAAAACGACTCTCCTCAATAGAAAGACTTAACAGATTGTCTCTGGTCTGGATTTCTAGCCATACTGGCCTGGAAGAGGCGATGAGGCTGCTGACTTCCGTGAAAAGGAGGGTCCTGCAAGCAGCTTCATCGAACCACAATCTGTCATTGGCATCGCTTCAGGGTTTGCCGAACAAAGATTGAACACCTGTATGGCAAGAAGATTCGAGAGCTTTCGGCAAAATATTGCAGTTGTTGGACTGCAGTAGAAATGAACTACGATGTCATAGGTGTGAGCCACAATAATCCCTCGCGAGTAAACACACTCACTTTGGACCTAACCCAACCTTATATTTTCAAAAACTACACCTCACGATTTGATCTCCACAAACTTTATTTGAAAAAATATAATCACATGTTCTTCTAGCACAGTAGCTTTCTCGAGTGTATGTTAGCGAAACATGTTTTGATTATTGGAATTAATATAGATCTTCATCAAGTAACGGCCGAATCAATCAGAGAACTAACCTACTATCTCGGATAACTGGATATTACGGCTGCGTAACGCGTATTTATGTAGGCTCGTAGACTCGTCAAGTAGTTTGGTGCGCTTCTACCTGTTTTTGGCTCAAGTACATTACATGAAGCGTGTTTATATTGATCCAGGTAGTCTGATGTGATAATATCTGTATCTGAACTTGGTTATCATAACGTTCGTGTTTTCAAACAAAATCCTGTAGTTTCCTTCACTGATTGCGTGTTCTGCCACAGCTGACTTGTCTGTTTGGCCCAGTCTGTAGTTTCTCTCATGCTCCTCCAGTATTTTTTCCATTACTCTTGTGATGTTTCCGATGTATACATTCCCACAAGTGCACTGTATGCGATAAACCCCTGTGCTGATAGTGGATCCCTTTTGTATTTAACCGACCTGAGGCTTTGAAAATTCAACTGAGCACGATTTCTCAACTCTAATTTTTGTTTCAGTTCAAATATTGCTACACAAATTGAAGTTCTTCAGCACCTAGAAACAAGTCTAGAGGTAATCGATTGAGATAGTTTCTCAGTTGGGAAACATCGATTTTCTGCAGACGAGAAGAAATATGTCACCAGCACATTTTGTATTTAATTTTTTTAAATACCATTTCGTCAGTGAATTCAACTATCATCACCACGCAATGAACACACCTAACTGAAAAAATGAAACGAATTCGTTGAATCTATATTACTAGTCGAAAAATTTAGAAGAACCCTAGCGGGGCTGTATGAGGTATAACGAAGAGAATCAAAAATGAATCAAATAATATGCTCACTGGATGAAATCTGTAATTGTATCTGCCGAAACCATGATTTCCCAGGACATTTTCGTATTCCAGAGAGAAAATGTCAATGTGAATGTTCGCATCATACGGAGTAGATGGAGAATAATATTATTATTTGTGTTATATCAAAGAGATGATGAATGAAATAAAATCCAATTGTTGGTTATGAATGGAAAAATTCGGTTAACGAATGCGGTATTTGAAATTCGAAATGTGTCAACCCAATCATTCAAATGGAAACTTGATGATGTCTTCTTTATGTGAAAAAAAAACATAGTGTATCAAAGAACTCACTATTACACACACTTTCATAATACAAGGAAAAACAGTGATCTCTGCCCTCCATTATTCAGACTTACAAAAACACAGAACTTCTATAGATTTCTGGGCATATAATTTTTTAATGCTTCGCCATAATCCAAAGATGACAATATGTCTTGTATATCATTCAAAATTGAGAACCGTAAATATCTAACTCAGCACTGGTTTTACCCCGTAGATGATTATTTGGATCATGTAGTTACATGTGCATGTGAGTAGGTAATACTCTTCCTCATTAAAAAATAAATGAATAAATAAATAAAATATTTATTAATCCTTTCAACTATTGTTAACAATAGATAGGATAGGTCAAAAACAGTGTCATTAAGTTTTAATTGACAAACAGGGCGAAACAAGCACAATGATGACTAACATAGACTATGTAAAAGTATAATTCAAATTCCTCAACAGTATAGAAACATTCTCTGATAAGGAATTCCCTAAGTCTATACTTAAAAACCGCCAGGGATCCTGCGTATTTTATTTCTTTCGGAAGACAGTTAAAAAAACGGCAGCCTGCATTGATGGGAGATTTTTTGTAATAAGAGTGTTTGGGCTTGTTCAATTTAGGTATTGTGATATAATACAAGCACACTTTTTTATTATATCAACCGGGATTTCATCTAACCCAGTAGATTTTTCATTAGGTAAGTTAGCGATAACTTCTTCAACTTTCTCTTTAGTGGCCGATATGAATACAAGGGAATTACTTATGCTGTTGGAGGTTGTGCACGACTTCGATATATTATTTCCGAAATGTTCAGTCATTTTTTTTTCAATAACAGTGGATAGGTAGTTGCCAAATAGATCTGCGATAATCTTTGGATCCGTGATTAAATGACCTTCATAAGAGATTTCTAATTGTTTCTGTTTTTTGGATTTCCCTGTAAAATTATTTGTGATTGTCCAGATTGCTTTGGATTTATTGCTGGATTTTTTTATTTTGTTGTCGTAGAATTCGCGTTTTTCTTTTTTAATATTTTTATCCACTTCTTTTTTCATTTTTATATAGTGAATTTTAATTTCAATATCATCAGTTCTTTTTCTTAATCAGTCTAAGTGTTTTAGATTTCCTAAGTCCTTTTTCAATTTGTCCGATAAGATTATTTTATCCGAAAAGTTTCGATTTTTAGCTACCTAACCCATTGGGATTACTATCCTGTTCTTTGGTTCTGACATGTTCATACTTCTTGTCTTTAATTATGATATTATGTATCTTTCACTTGTATGTTCATCATGTAAATCGTATTTTTATACTATTATATTTCATTCTATTTATCTTATTTGATCTACATCACTATTTGGACGAATGTATACATTTGTTATTGTTGTCAAGAAATGAATATTTCTATTTCTATGCAAAAATGTTTCATTTCACACATTTTTGATACTGGTAGATATTGTTGATACTATCTTTGGAATATTATTTTCGTTAAAATTTTACCTTTTGTTGTTAGGAACGATAAATCCCTCAATTCATCCTATATATCAATCTTAGACTTCGTAGAAAACCTATTCTAGAATTAACGATTTTGAAGTAGATTTCTTACACAAAATTGTGATCAGTTTATATATTGAAAGGTTGTTAAAAGATTGTCAAGTCGGTGAACTTCCAAGTTTTTCTGTAGGAATTAGAATAATTGTGAAATTAAATTGAAATATATTTGAAAAAATTTGGTTGATGATTTCACACGAATAGTAAGGAAACAGGATGTGCCAAAATAACGATTTTAACTCATTTTTTACTTTGATAAGTTTTTTCTGGGAATGTGTACAGTTAACATCAAGTTTTGGGCTTATCGGGACTCGATTTGTACTCGAAAGTATATTGACTCATATATACAGGTAGAAACTGAAAACTGCACATTTTCTCACTAACAAATTCCTTGTGTCACGTTCCGGTCTTCAATTTCTTGTGTCAACGCCCAATGGATTCTCTAATTGAATCTTTCGCAACTCAACTTCATTCGTGTGTAATTCAGTATAAGACTCTGGAAAATAGCAAACGATCTGAAGAAATGAATTGAATTGGCGAAAGTCTCTGAACTGCTGTTGATCAGCAGGGGCGTTTAATGAAATTATTCCACTCGAACACAGTTCAGTATTTCGATACTAAAGACCACTTCCAGTCAATTCTATTTCTGTTTGTTTTACTTCAGCACTCAGCAATCTACTCAACTTTGGTTGAAAAAATCATCCGATGGCTGATTGGAGTGGAATTGTTTTTTTTGTACCGTCAGATGTTGAAAAAGTTTACAGATGAAGAGTATGTTTGTGATGAAATATTTATTCCAAATCAATATTGATTCTATTTTTCTTTGTTAATGAAAGTTTCCCAGAACTTGAGAAGGTGAGACCAATACAACAAATTACTGTATTA
Source organism: Leptinotarsa decemlineata (assembly GCF_025532065.1). Lineage (NCBI taxonomy): Eukaryota > Metazoa > Arthropoda > Insecta > Coleoptera > Chrysomelidae > Leptinotarsa > Leptinotarsa decemlineata. Next base: position 30,369,630 of record NW_027412688.1, read on the forward strand.
TAAATATATTCTTCTCTGAAAATAACTTTCACGTTTCTTCTCTACTTTTTTCATTACTATAGACATGAGTTGGTAGCATAAATGGATTGGGATGATATATTTCAATCAGAAATGGGACAGCTATTATTCAAATTTACGATTGACGGATGTTTGAATCATATGATGATGGAATGTAATGAGTTATTTTTATGACCTGAATAAGTCATCTGCATGTGAAACATTGTAAGAAGCTATTTATGAATATAAGTGGGATGTGAAAGTTCATAACGTAAAATTCCCTAGGAGACCGCATTAGAGTTCAAATAAAAAAACTAATATCTGCTCCAACTATTCAAAAAAGGTAAAATACAGATGAAAATACTCCCGCATTGGAAATTCTTCGAAATGTTTCAACACTAGTGAATTATTTTCAATTTAAGTATATGTTTTGACAGGATATTCGTAAAGTAATTTGATCTGAAAGTAATGTTTTAGAAAAAGTGACATAGAAACTAGACTAGGCATGCTATTGGAAACTGAACGAACTAAAGAGCATAAACCACAATATTCTAATTCAAAATCTATTTTTGTATCAGAATATTGAATTGTGGTTTCCGAGTGAAGATAATGGATCGTGGCCTTCTGAAATAATGAAGATATTCATTTTCTCTCCTTATTTTTAGCAATTCAATAAGAGAATCCTTTACAGGGTGTTTCTCAACTAGGGTAAGAAACTTGAGAGGGTGATTCGTTAGGTCGTTTTAACAAAAAAAATCATGAACATATGTCTGGAGTCTTTCCGTTTCTGAGATAAAGGGCGTTGAAATTTAAAAAATGGTATTCATAAAATATCATAGATATACCTACACCTTTTTGGTTAAAATTTGCCACAATTATTTGAAGTAGTAAGTAACTAGATTGAAATTATCAAGTCCTGTCGAGTTTCAATGGGCAACACAGCCAACAATGCTTGAAAAAAATAACACCACTTACTTGTAGTTCTTCATTTTTTTAAATAATCGACTGAAAGTTCAACTTTTTCGACAATTACCAGAGACTCCATTATGAATAATTTCACTAACGCTGAAATAGCTGACATGCACTTCATTTATGAATCAGCGAATGGAAATGCCGAAGAAGCACGGATAATTCACCAGTACAGATACCTTAATAGAGTAATTCCATGTGCTGAAACTGAGAGTTTTGATGAAAATGCAGGTGGTGGAAGACCAGAAACTATAACAACGGCTGAACTGGAAGAAGCTATACTTGATGCGATATAAGAAGATCCTTCAAATAGTACCGAAAAGATTGCACTGCAGTTAGAAGTGAGCACAAGAACCGTATGGAAAGTTCTTAAAAGAAACCTCCTATACCCATATCACAATCGAGATCATTCACCCATTTTATCAGAAGTGCAGGTATTTGTAACATGTGGTTCGTGCACGACGGGACTTTAGCTCATTTCAGTGTTTTTGCTGGTAAATATCTTGACATCACCTAAACTGATCGCCGGATTGGACTTACAGGACCTCAAAATTGTCCAGCTCGCAGTCCCGATATGAATTACTTAGATTTCAATTCAACCCTGCGTCCGACATGTGGACTTTTGTAACATATGTAGACACGTGGGGTGTGTGACCCCACGTGTCTACAAACCCAATATGATATTTCTGTTAAAATCAACATTTATTTGAATTTCAACGTAGTTGTTATGAGAATTCTACCCTGTAATATTTCTTTTTGCAATAAAATAATTTTCGATTTACCAAAACGAGCAATTAATCGTTATATTCCGTCTTTTCCAAAACAATAGGTTCTTTTAATGGAAAAAATATAGATTTACTCGAAGATTTTTTTTGCATATAAAACCACTGAATAAATATCAAATTGCTGGTTCAAACAGATAATAAAACATCATAAAATGGAAGTTAAAAATTGTTTATTGAAAATCATAAGAAGTTACAGGTCATCAACATTTGCCAATTCTACGCAAGATTTGCAATACATTTCTGCATGGTTCACTCATATGAATTTATTGCATTTGTTACAAATGTATTTTGTATTTCGATCACGGGCACGATGGCAATCTTGAAACCTTCCTGGACCATTTTATTTGAGTCTTTTGAATGGAGGTTCCATAGTTTCGCCTCCGATCTTCGGAATCTGGATAGTCACTAACGATGCTAACATTATCGCTCATTTCATTACCACCAGATTCGTCAATTCCATCATCACTTCCTATTTCATCCCATAAGGACTCGCTTCTAATCACCTATTTCTATCAAATAATCTGAAAAATTACTCGATTTAGTTTTCTTTGAATGAGCACAATTTTGGAACGTATAGAGACACGTGGGGGTTCGTGCACCCTAGTCGCTTAATAACAGGTATAATTCAAACATACGTCAAACGACAACTAATTTGAGATGTGAATATGAGAGTGGATACTATATGCGGAAGCTACTGAATATATCCGACGCTGAGGCGCCAATTTTCCAAAAGTTATATGGAATTTTCTACGGCTGGGTATGTCACACCCCACGTGTCGGATGCAGGGTTAAGGGGTCATCTGAAGGCTCTTGTTCATGAAATTTCTCATCATAAGGAATACTTCAGGTATTTTTGAACTTGTCTGCAATCAATGACAAATCGATTGCAGTCGTGTATGTAATCAGATGTTGCAGGTTGAACATGACCTTGATATGAAGAAAACACAAGCAATAAGAAAGTTGTATTCAGTGGCGTTCTTCTCTTTCCCAATATTGTTGGTTATGGTACCCACTGAGACGCCACTGGACCAAATAATTTCAATCTGGTTGAGGCTGAATGAGCGAAGGTGGTTGACGACCCAGCATGGCACAGGGACACGTCCTGATGGCCCAACATGGCATAAGGACACGTTTCCCATGGCTCATCTAATTCTTCATTTTCTTCTTCAGCACCCATAATAGCTACGCAGTTTCCTATAGTTTCATCACATCTCCCAATCTGTCCATTCCCCTGTGGCATCCTTACCGCATTGAGGTGTTGAGGAATGTTCTTTTACATGCAAAACTCTATGAAACTTTCCAAGTAGATACTGCATGAACATGCAGTACTTTGTCATCATTTTATAGTATTCTGTCATCTGTTGTCTGATCATCTTGGAGTTAGGCAGCAAGAAGCCAATCATCTATAGTAACATCAATACTCAGAATACCAACGTAACCCTCAAATGGAATCCGACTAAGTGGATCAACGTGCTCTGCCTTTGATCCATGTAGATAAATATCTCCAAAGTCTAATTCTCGAACTTATAACCATCATCTGCCAACTCTGAATATCTTGCCATTTTATGTGAACATAGATTGCATAGAGATCTGAAACCACTCCAAGCTAATAACCGATAAATACACAACAAACTTTCATAAAGTATAGTAGGTGAACTAGCTGAACAATTTGCACACTATCACAATAGAATCCACAATGCCGGAAATTACTTCTCGACAGCGTTTAGTCAGGCGAATTTTGAAACAGCTCAATATCAACAAGGCGTCTGGTCCTGATGAAGGGCCCGTCGTCTTACTTGAAAAGTGAGGCAATAAGCTCACACCAGTATTTCGCAGACCTTTCAACCTCCCTTACAAGAAAAGCGTCTTTTCTTCTCGTTGTAAGATTGCTCGCGTTCAGCCTATTTCTAAAAAGGGCAAGAAAAATCTTCCAAATAAGTACAGATCATTCGCTTTGCTATCAGTATTATCAAAAATCATGGAGAAAGCAATATTCGGAAGTATTCAATATCTTGAGCGTTCATCAATGTGGCTTTCGGAAACAAAGATCAACAGGCGATCTTCTATCGTATGTCACCCATATTTGACATAACGTAATTGAGAAACATGAAGATTCAAGGGCTGTTGCACTATATATTTCTGAGGCCTTCGACCGTGTGTGGCATGCTGGTCAAACATACTGGTTTGCTGGCCATATATGATTCGAAGTCCAACTAGGTATCATCGGAGAAAGTAGTTGTTGTCTGGCAGGCATCTAACATATGGAAGAATATTTGGAGAATTTCATTTCAAAATACTCATTTTCTCGAATGAATAACTGAGCATCTTGTTCTCCAATAGACAAGTAAAGCAATTTTAACTCTCATCGTTCATTTCTTCATTTATATTATTTCCATTTTACTTTATTTCGCTGCTTCCATTTGCTTCCTGTTTCATTTATCTATGTTGAATTGAATAACTTTTTCATACAGTGTAAAAACAAACCTCTAACTCTCAGCAAGAAACTTTTTACGTTTTTATTTTAAAATAAAAACCAAGAGTCGAAGATATTTATTACCTTTCATCAGAAACACGTTTGAATTGAATCTATAGACAGAAACTGGAGAGGGTCGGCGCCCAACGACAAAAACAACAACGATCAACAACAACCGGAGCATATGTTTCATTCTCGGTCACAAAATGAACTTGATACCAAACAGAAGAACCGCGTACGTGACAAGACCTCAAAGAAGGGAATTTCCCCAACTAGGATACGAAACAATAAGAAATCCAAATACTTATCTGTCAAACACGTGCTGCCTCTCTTGTGGCATTATGAAATATTACTTCGTCACGTTATTCCATTTTTCATTTCACGTTTTTATCCACATATGAAGAATGTGCATTTTACATTGCAGTTCTTGATTCAACCCACACATTGAAAGTTCGAGTTCTTTCAAATACATGTCCCATTTTCCCATTGACGACTTTATTTAACTGATACAAGTAGTTCGCTTAGCTTTCCTCAGTTATTTATTGTTGCTCACGCTTTTGAATTGAATTATCACCATGTCATCATTTCGTATTCATATTTTTTCATTTACCGGATGTCAATCAATCTTTAAGACAATGTCCGGAGTACCTATAATGTGTATCGGAATGTGGTTTAGTATAGGTGAATGATATGTGAAGAGGAGAGTTTCCGCATGTCTATCAAATCTCAATCACTTCTGGTTTCTTCGTCCCGGTTTTGGAGAAGGAGTTCCATTTTGTTGGAAGTTAATCCAGCGCAAAACTGATGACGGTGAATCGTGAAGAAAACTCTAGATTTTGTTTTGAAACACCTTACTCTTGTTAACTGACCTTGGAACAATATAGGCCCAATTAGTTATTTTACAATTAATGAAAAATATAATGACGCTGATGAAATTTGAGTTACCTCTATAATTTTGAAGCAGCCAACCACAAAACACTACTCTATATTTCCATCACCAGAATAAAATATTGAAGTACCCAACTGATATTTGAATGCTGGATATCCGTGCTTCCTTAGTAATTTTCATGTTTCGTGACTCAACTGCAATCCTTAACTCTTGAAAAAAAAAAAAGTTTTATCAATCTCAGCTGAAGCAACATGATTTCAATCTTCTCATTTATGATGAACCTCTTCATATAGTTATATCTAATAGATAAGTTGGCACCAAGAATTTCGTTGTAGTGCATTATTTGTGATTCACTTGAGTTACGGATGTTCGTCATGTCTTCTGCTAGTATAAGAGTATGGTGTGTCACATGGTTCAGTTGTTGGATCCTCACTTTTCTCATTGTGTATTAACGATATATCTCCATCCAATATATCGCTGCAGCACTATATATATTTGAGGGTGTCAGCCTCAAAAAATTTCTGATTTATTATAATACAAGACAAACCACGCTCTACGGGCTACTAATGCTCGCCAATGTTCTGATGAAGGATTCACCGATAACGATCAAAATATATAATCACCCACCCACTATGATAAAGAACATTTTTGGCGTAATATGTTTCAGAAAACCGACAAAAGAACTACCTGAACATTCACCATATGTACCCGATAAATTTGTTTCGTCTGTCTTTTGATATTTTGATGTTATAAGGCTATTCCGAATAGATAATTTGAATATTCAACGTCAAGTATTATTCACGAATAATATTGTAGACGCTCATTTCATCTTAACTAACCTCATCACTGATTTACATTGTGATAGCTTTATCTACCTTAAGGTCCTCACCTAAGTTTACTTCTGAAAAGATAAATCGAATTATGATGTAATACTATGAAATCTTGGGATATTCATAGTGAAAATTGAATAACTGTTTGAAAAAGAGTTTTAACAATTTGAATTCAACATTCATTTGTCATTGTATAAAAGACATAATTTTTGTCTGGTGATACCTATTCAACCATAACATCCAAAATAAGCATAATATCATCTTCTTTCTCTGAAGAATCGTTGAAATATATAAGAATTCAGCTGCCGGGTGAAACAGGTTAGAATAACTCTAACAGGTGAGGTGCTACCAGTGGAGTTAAGAGCTTTCAAATGTCGTACTCACCCAAGGAATGTTCGAAGCAACAGACACAATCTCGTTGTAGACAATCTTGTCACGGTAATGCGGGTCCCTGCCATGGTCATTTCCATAGCCACTCGTGGTGTCTTTCAGTTATATGTCGAACAATCGACCCCAACCTTTCTTCATTAAGCATCTGATCAAGAACTTCTCGATTATTCATCTCCCGAATTGAAGTAGAATCTATATCAGAAGGTCAGCTGATGTTTCTGATCATATATCTTCTGGTACTACTGACTTTTAAAATGCTCTCAAATGGAAAGGTTGTTGCGACCATCCATCAAGATGAGAATCTTTCACCTTGAGCATCCGACAAGCCCAATATCTACCAATCAAATAAAAATGAGTGATAGCAGAAGAGAAAACAAAACCCCCCTGCGTAGATCACTTTTGCTTCACCAAAATTGGGGACGAAAATTACCTGCATGTATTGTCACATGCTCTCATACGGGAATATTGCTGTTGGCAATAAGGTGGAAATCTTGTACCTTGAAGATCGTACAACTTCAATATCCACAGATCAGCTGGAATCTCTGCTGGTTTGTTCTTCAGCTGTCTTAGAGGACATTACAGAAGATGGTCCAGAGGTAGTACCCTTCAGCCATGGGAGAGCACCTTCAATATATTCATCACATTACTCCTAATTTATATTCTGCATTTGTCTTGCTCACCTACCTGACTAAGTTATTCGCAGACTGACTGACCGTCAATCAGGTCAGGGTGAATTATTCTCCACAAGAAAATTTCAAACGCTTGTACAAGATCACTCTTGTCAGCTGACCAGCTGACCAGCTGAACAACAAATCCATATAGCTCTCAAGTTAGACAAACAGAAATTGTGGATAAGAATCAGATTTCAGAGAAACCATCCTTGAAATTTTTATCAATAGTGAATGCTGATCGAATAAATTCATCAGACAGATATCTGAAATAACACCGACATGCGTACGTACCTACTATCGACTTATTTGGCAAAAGCCACCGAATTTTCCTGTTAAAAATAATATTTTCATCAGAAGAAAACCTCCTCACTAGGGAATATTCATTCAGATTTTGGTAATTTCTGCGATGTTCTTAGGGTGGAAAAAAGGCACTAAATTTTCCTAGAGCCCACTGACTAATAAATATTCTTTAGAATTCATCAAAAATTAGTACTTTCGAATGAGCTACTCAACTCGAAAATTAGATGGAAACTCGTAATCAACTCTTCAATCAAACAAAAATTCTCCGAAACTTCGCCATTCCCCTCAAGTTCTCCGCTGCGTTTCTTAACTTCTCGGAAATGAAGACATTCAGCGGGAAAAGTTTTGTATTCTCTTTTCTTCTGTAAATAATATTCAGATATCCCCTGCTTGCAAATTGCTCCTTTTTACGCAACAATTGCTTCAAAGGTTTCTGGTATTCATTACCTGTACTTTACATTGCTAATGTCGTTTATACGGTTTCATGAAACGATAAACGTAATGAGATGTTCTTTTTGCGATAGCAGAAATGCTAAAACGAATAATCTCTTACAGCAAGAAGTCGTTGGGTTTCATACATATTAAAGAGATGATAATCGAGGTAGATTGGAATGAAATAGTTGATTAAATGAAATGTGAGTTTTTCACGGTCCACGCTCGAAGAGGAAGATGATAAATTCAGTGCAGTCAGAAAGTGAACACATTTTTAGCATCCAACTGATAGTATAAATAAAATCAATTGGGAGCGGTGTCACACAGCGAGTTTAACGCTAGTTGCACACACACCGATTTTGGACGGCCGACTTTGTACCGGTCGTCCAAATTCCAATAGTGAACCACATGTGGGAACGGGACCTGCCACACACGCCGACAGGTGATCGTCGCCGGTAAAATACCGGTGAGCAGCCGTCCACTGCCACTGTATCGCCGGCAGTACCGGGAAGCAGTGGCGTACATGACTGAATACACTCTTGCATACTCACCGGTTTTTTGTAGTTACTACGCATCAACTTCGTTTTGGTAGTGCGTGCTAATTACGACAACAAAGCAACTGATTGTTTGGCCGATAAAATTCCGGTGAGTGTGCAAGCACCCGCTACCAATAAAATATCGGCCGATTTTGGACGGCCGACTTTGTACTGGTCGTCCAAATTCCAATAGTGAACCACATGTGGGAACGGGACCTTGCACACACGCCGACCGGTGATCGTCGCCGGTAAAATACCGGTGAGCAGCCGTCCACTGCCACTGTATCGCCGGCAGTACCGGGAAGTAGTGGCGTACATGACTAAATACACTCTTGCATACTCACCGGTTTTTTACCGACCATTCCAGTCTCGAATGCTCGGTGAAATTGTAGTTACTACGCATTAACTTCGTTTTGGTAGTGCGTGCTAATTACGACAACAAAGCAACTGATTGTTTCACCGATAAAAATCCGGTGAGTGTGCAAGCACCCGCTACCAATAAAATATCGGTCGATTTTATACTGGCCGTCCGAAATCGGTGTGTGTGAAACTAGCGTAACATAGAACTAATGAAGTTTTCTTTCATTTATTCAGAACTCTGCTCAAAAGTAATAAAGTAACAAAACACCCAAATTTGTCGGTGGCATTTTTGAATAATTACACACTACTTCTCGAATATATTATCATTTTGAATGATAAAATTGAAGTTCATCTTCTATTCACTTCTCAAAAATCATTTTACTAAAAAAATATGGGAAACTTCCAAAGAAAAATGATGTAATCAATTACACAATGAACTCTTTATGTCATATGTTTTTGTAATTCTGATATCATTTTGTACTGAGATGAATGTAACATTTGAAGCTACTCATTACAATGAAAGTTATATACAAAGAATTGTTTTTAATACTTTACCCCGTCATTTGAGCGATACAAGGTCGATAATTTTTGAAACCAAAAAAAATAACAGTTGGATTGAACCCATCAAAAATGAAGGGGAATATGATAAAAATGAAAAGAAAAATAAATTATGGGAGATCTAAGTGTCTTCAATATTATTTCCAGTCTGCATTGGTTCTTTATCCACAATTCCATCTGAATCATTATCTTTCTCGTAGGTTTTTTCTCCATATTTGTTTATTTGAAGTTTTCACAGAAATTTTGAGGTTATATAAGAAAATTGTGAATACAAAAGTTATAGATATTTTTATTACCTACAACGTTGCCATTAAATTCACAAAATTACAACTTTTTTATCTCTTGATTTTTTTTCGTATCTTGCTTAGTTTTTAAGAAAAAAAGTCGACCTAATTGCATATCCCTGGACCTCACAGGTAATAATAAGGGGAATCAAATGTTTCTTTTGGAAATCATCAGTTCTACAATTCTTCATTACTGAGTATGTAACAATAACAACAACTATTAAATAATAATAACATCTAGACCAGGGGTCTAAGGCCCGCGGGCCAAATCCGGCCCGCCAGTGTCATCAATCCGGCCCGCGACAGCCAATGATTTACTGTCATCAATCTGGCCCGTGACAGCTAATGATTACCTAATTGTTGCTACTATTGCTGCGATAAGTTGAAGAAGAAAACACAGAATGATAATTACTCGGTTTTATTCACCTACTTGCAAGGTAAAATTTAACGGCAGAAATGATGACAAAGAAAACTTAACTTAAGTATCTAAGTTCAAGCATATTAATAACTAACTAATAATTTAAATGAATCTCAGTAAAACAAAAACACTAATGAGATTTATGTAATTGTGATTTTCCACCGACAATACTTTGTAGTTGTGGATCAATTTTACTTGTACCATTTATCAAAAGAGATTTAAGATGCTCATCAAGTAATTGAGATCTGTAAACATCCTTTGCGTACTTGAAAAGAGAAATGAAAATTTTTATGTTTTTTACGACTTTTATTTGTAACTAATGTTACTGCAGTTTCGTCCTATATGGACATTCTCAAACTTGAACAATAAAATAACAATGATTCATTACATTCGCTACTATATACCATTCAGGTACTTGATTGAGTAACTGAATTTACAGTTCACAATGCGCATGTGCCAATTTAAAAACCGGAAAGTAAATTAAAACGATTTGGTCATTTAACAGGTTGCACCCGCAATGTTTATGCTTGTGAATTTCCAAGGATTCTAAATAATTGAGTTTGCAACCCTTCCTTATTCCTTTCTAGAAAACCACTCATAATGTCTATTTTTGTCAGACAGTTGAGATGATATATTTTCTGCGATGTCTTGCATCCTCCGAGCGACGGTGTTTGCTGACAAACTGACACTTTCAAATAAATTCACCTTTTCGAGGCATATTTCTTCAGCTACTGCAATCAAGCATTCTTTTATCATTTCTCCATCGGTGAATGGTTTGCCACGTTTTCCGATTTCAAGAGCCACACGAAAGCTGGCGCGAGTTGCAGACTCTTGTTCAGTATTCGCTTTGGTAAACAAAGATTGCTGTGATTTGAGTCCGCGTTTCAAAGCTTCAAATTTTTCCTTCCGCAAACTTCCTGTATACTTGGAGTAACTTTGAAGATGTGTCGATTCGTAGTGTCGTTTAATGTTATAGTCTTTGAGAACAGCTATGGTTTCATTATAAATTGAACATAGCGCCTTATTACTGGACTCAATCACAAAATACTGAAAGTTCCATTTTTCTTGGATCGTTCTGCATTCACTGTCGATTTTTCGCTTCTTTTCCATACTAACAAATCACACATAAAAACAATAAGTCAAATCAAAATACTTTTATTGACGGGTGTTACTTTATTTCACAATAGAAAGTTTCGCTTCCTTCGCCTTTCCTACGCAGACTAACTCGCAGTTGCGCCGCTAGCCTTTTTATATGCAATTATTACTGCCATCTCGAGGTGATCGGAATACACTAGCTAGAACCAGAACTTTCTCAAACCAACGCGGTAATTCCAAATATTTAATTACGCCTAATGCCATCTAGCGGGTAGCTGAAAAAGATAATACATAGTACCACTACTCGCCACTAGATGTCGTTAAGTGTCATAATACACAATAATAATTGAAATGCAAAAAAAAAACGTAAGTTTGCTTAGGTCACGCACTTTGCGACTATCCTAGTCTAGAAATATTGTTAAGGGCAGAAATTGGCCCTTGAACAAACTGAAAAAATCATTATGGCCCGAAGGCTTCAAAGTTTGGAGACCCCTGATCTAGACTAATGAATTGCACTAAATTAAGTGTTGAAAATGGCTTCTTTTGGCTTCAATACAACCGTCTAGCCGCCACATCATTGAATTTCTCACTCTTCTGAAAATACCATAAGTAATTATCAAGGGTTGCCTTGGAAAACGATTGCAGCATTCAAAGTTGTCAACTTTATAAGCTTTTAATTTATAATTGTTATAAAAAGTGTGTTTAGTGGTTATTTTTCGAACCATTTTTGTAAAACATGGTTCAATTTATAGTCTATTTCAAAAGAGTGTAGAGTAATAAAATCTCATTAAGTATTCAAAAGCGCTACAGGGTGATCCGTCAATAAATTCTGTCACTTCCCTAGTCCGCATTGCAAAATTATGTCGTTTCATAAAGAGCAGGTAGGTATCACCCTGTTTTAAGGGATTTGTTCATTGTTATCGACGGATAAATACTGAGCCAGAGGCGCGCTAGTGGGATAATTGCCAAAAGAATATGCATTCATAAAAATTATATTAAAGGAAATAAAAATTTAATACAGCAGAACAGTGTTATTAAAAAAATATAAAATGTAACAATAATATATATACGAACCGAAATCGGGAAATACTCACAAACACACACGAACGAACTTTACGTATTGAAACACTTGTGGGGACTTTAAATCAATTTATTCACAAAAACGACAAGAACTTTACTGGATACGTTATTACAATTTGACACTTGAACAATACTAAAACTGTGAACTTCCCTTAACGTTTAACAACACTCTATTTATACCCTAATTGAATGTTCTAGAGATTACTAGGTACAATTTTCGAGAACCTTCCGAGAAAATAATTATTCAGACTACCCTTAATTCTAAACCCTAACCTAAGCAAAAGTGTCACTGTCACTGATACACTGGTCTCTGTCCAGATTGCTTATCCCGCTACAGTATATTTACAATTCAATAAAATTATTCTACATCAGTATAGTCTTCATCCGAAGAACTGTCATCATCCCCTGGTGTTATAATTATAGGGTCAACCACCTGATCGACCAAGTTGTCCAGTTCCCACATTTTATCTTCCTCTTTTAAAACATGCTGGATTGCTTTTTGCCAGTTTTCTGATGTGATTTCCATAATGGCTTGATCAAACAATACCTTGACATCTTTCATTTTAAATGTGGTATTGTGCCTTGCAACATATCCTTTAACTTGTGCCCATATAAGTTCTATAGGATTTAATTCGCAATGATATGGCGGTAGGCGCAGCATAGTTACTTTATACTTTTCTGCTACATCTTCTACGGCATATTTCATGAAGCGAGATTTATGTTGTTTTACTATGGCTAGTAGTTCCTTCTTTACTGAATTCGTCTCAAACTGAATACCTTTTTTTGACAGCCAGTTAATAATTTCTTGCTTTCTCCAAGCTGAAGTTGGTACCTTCTCTAAGCGCCTTGAGTGGTAGCTTGCATTATCCATAACCACGACCGAATCAGCTGAAAGAAATTTTAACATTTCCCCGAAGTAGTCTTCGAAGACATCCGAATTCATGTCCTCATGATAATCTCCCGTCCGGCACGACTCAAAGCTTAACAAACCTTCTTTTAAAAATCCGTCTTCGCTTCCAATGTGAGCAATTATAAGCCTCTTCCCTTTTCCCGAAGGCACTTTAATACCCGTCGGAAGGCCTTCTATGAAAGCTTGGCGAGAACTTGTTATATTTTTATCTTGCCACATTTTTTTGACTATATAACCTTCGTTTATCCACGTCTCATCAAGATAAAAAAATTTCTTTTGCTCTCTGCGGTACTGCTTTATAGTTGTCAAATATTTTCGTCTCCAGCAAACAATTTCATCACTTTCCAGTAATAGTGCCTTTCGATTGTGCTTTTCCCAGGCAAAATTCATACTTTTTAAAGTTTTCCATAAAAGTTTTCTGGATATCAAAGGAATATCGTTATCTTGGCTTATCTCGATAAATATTTTTTCAAGAGTGGGTATTTCCTTTTTAAAATAAAACGAATGAACTTTTCTTCGAATGTCACATTTGGTGTCTTCATCTAAGATTTTTATTGGTCTTCCTGATTTTCTCTTGCATGGACTTACCTGGCCTGATATCTTTCTTTCTCGCAATAATTTAAAAATCGTGGACTGTCCAATTCCAGTCATTCGGGCACATCGCTCAACACTTTCTTGCACAGACAAACTAGGGTGATCGTGTTTTATGCAATCATATACATTTAAAATTATAACTTTTTCGCAAACAGATAGCGGAGAATTTTTTACACTTCTTTTCTTTGGAGTAAATGTCCCCATTTTATAACTTTTTCACTATTTCTATATCACAATATCACTGTACGTTTAATTGGTGTAGTAACAATTACTATTATAACTCGAATGTTTAAGACACCATTACAATATATTTAAACCCTTTTTCTTAATTACCTGGGTTTAATAGGTATTGCATGATTGGTGGGCAGGGTCAAAAAGGGATTATTATAATGACATGGCACCTCGGAACTAAGTGTTAACCCTTTTTTGAGAAATCATGCTCAAGTATATGAACCCAAATTGCATATTAAATAAGTTTACAAGAACCACTAAAATTAATCTTAATCTTTTTTTAAGAAATTTTACTTACCTAAATACATGTAGGTACTTAGTTTTAGACCAAATTACTTCCCAAAAATGGCCTTTTATTATTATCTATGTCTGTAATTTTTAATTTACTTTAATTATTAAGTTCAATAATCCTAAGATTTGCCTACGCCCATGGACGGCAACGAAATTCAGGCAAATTTTATGACACTTCATGATTTATTACTCTACACTCTTTTGAAATAGACTATAGTAACATTGAAATGGCAGATATGCATTTCTGTCATGGAATGGCTCACGGAAATTCGAATGCTGCAAAACGCACCTTGGTTGGTGCATGGTAAGAACTAACCAAGATACAAAAAAGATTCAAGAGACAAAAAAGTTTTATTTCTATTTGCTTATTCCAAAGAAATGATAAAAATTGCACAAAAGTCAGTGGCGTACATTTTAAAGTCAAAAATATTCGTTCAAATCCCGCTCGAGACGCCACTTGACCTAGTAAATTGAATTACGTTAGGGCTAAATTAGCTCCTTAATGTTATAAATACCATTGCCAAATCACAACGAAATTAGGTGAAGGATATTTGAGTTATTTACGAATCACTTTTTTTTATTTTTATTTCAACACCCTCTATCTTAAGAACGAAGGATTTGCGGACCCATGTTTATATGAACATTTCGTCTTGAAATTACATAAAGAATTGTCTGTTGAATTTATGGAACATACTCAATTAACACCCTACATATTGATGCCGATCATTTTTTCAGCTTGAGACTATATGATGTCGTTAAGCCATTTTTGACCATTTTTTTTAAGTGTTCGAATCGAACCGAAGCGCTGCTGAAACAGCCAAAACATTTTGACAATGATAGTATTAATGAACGAAATATTAGATGTTGGTTTGTGAAATATTGTTCCGGAGATTTTTGCTTCAAAGATGAGCCTCGAAGTTCAGGACAATGGTTGGATACAAATGAGTCACCTAGGCACTTCCCAAAGGAAAAAAACCTTCCAAAAAAGGCAATGATTATTGTATAGTAGTCAGATGCTGGTGTGAATATCACAATAACTTTATGCAAACGGCTCAAATCATCACAACAGAGTCCTATTATGAGAAAATAGAATAAATGTACTGAAAATTGTGTCAGCAATAGCCGGTACTGGTCAAGAAAAGAGGTCCGATTCAGCTCCAGACTCATGAAAACAAATAAAACTTTTGGAACAAACTGTCAAACAATGTTTCATCGAGAGTTCTTGAAATACACTACCAACTTCAAGATTATTTCTGTGAAGGTTTGGAAATACACTTCTAACAACGTTTATATCGTGAAGGATCAACAGAGAAATGAATATCGTAAACCGTGTCAAATTCGGGGAAGTATAAATACACCCGTGCATAGAATTCGGGTCATTTAGAGATATTACTTTATGATTAATGACAACAACTGAATTCCAGTTTATTCGAAAACAATCATAACAACGGAAACTTTCTGGAACTAACTCGCTGAACTAATATCCTGTTCCAAATGCAATCAGCTTATCGTTGATGGGAAATATTGCTGGAGGCTTCACCTCTGCCCTTTTCGCGCCTGCTTCAACGAGCATCACCGATGAAAAAGGTATATCCCGCCGAGATTAAATGAAGGATATGTTTGGAAGGATAATATTGGAATTCGGTGGTTGTGAATGTGCAAGAAGGGACGGATAATTTTTTCATTTTGATTCAAGTTAAACATTATTATCAACGTTATTCTTAAAAACTCATATCCATCAGAGACAGCCACAAATGAAAATACAGTGGAATGAAATGGAAACCTTTGTTACGATTTTATGTAACATTACATCATAGAGTACAAACACATGTCTAATATTTCAGTAAATTCACTTTGCAATTCCACGAAATAATTGCATTCAGTACTGGTGATAAGTATAATTCATCTGTACGATTATTTATTCTTTATTTGATCAATTCTTGTTGTCCAATTCCATATTCTTCAGGGTGGTCAGATGAGCTCGATCTTGGCACAAAAATTTTATTCTCCGAGGGAAACAAAGGTTCACTTTTGACCTTATCAAGCAGAAGTTTTGATTATGTTTCTCTGAGCGGGTTCGCAACATTTCATTCATTTCGAAACATTTGTGGATTTTAGAAACCAAAATAGAGAAACACGAGATAATAATATTATATATTATCTGAAAGTATAACATACACACTGTCTTGGGGGTATTTGTAATATATCTCGGTTTTCACAATACGATCTAATGAGGTCATCCATCATCTACGGTAAGGATCATTTTATCGAGTATGAACAAAAAGACATGCCAATTTACCAAATTCTCCTTTTTGGCCTTTTTATTTTCACATTCAATCTTCCTTATTCTCCCTTCAACCACCTACAACTGGAATCTTCGTCGCTTTACATCCGGAAGCCTACAACAGAAATCATCCTGTAATGTCATCATTGTTGATGCGATAACGTTAGTTATAAGACATTGACATATGTGGGGGAACCAAACAGGAATATTGCCCGTTTTTCGAAGAAAGAAGGCGTAAACGTAGCTTATAGAACGAATAATAACCTAAGTAAATTTATTAAAAACAATAAGGACAAAACTTTGGTGTCGGATAGATCAGGAGTATATAAGCTGACTTGTGGCTCTTGTCCAAAACTGTATATTGGCCAAACAGGAAGAACATTTTTCCAACGAATTAAAGAACATAGGAGTAGTTTTGTAAATAGAAAGACCAATTCCACATTTGCAAACCATCTTTTAGCAGAAGGACATGAGTTCAATCATGAGTACGAGGTGTTACATTTAGAAGAGAAGAGTTTGAAACTTAATCTTCTAGAATGTTTAGAAATCAATAGATTCAGGAATACCGGTAATTTACTGAATGATCAATTAGAACTCAATAACTCTCCGTTACTGAATATATTTTTTCAAATGTGAAAATGGAACATAAGTGCAGGTAATTTAATTCGTTAGAAACTCAGGTAAAATATCAGCTACTTAAAATTCAGGTACTTCGTTTACAGGTACTTTGATTTCAGGTACTCCATAAACTATATATATATATTTAGTATTGAATGTGTAGAATTAGTTGAAAGACACGCCAGATGAAGCCATTGTATGGCGAAACACGTGTTGCGGTTTTGTAAAACAATTTAGTGAAAATCTCACAATAAAGTGTTTTTGGAATACGTTTGATGATATTTTTACCACTTCCGAAGCAGGCTATCTTCAGGAACGGTGAACCGTGCTGAAGAATGCTGAAGGGTAAACCGTGATCAATTCATAAGTTTGCAACCAACCAAGGTTACATACCTGATCACTGTAAACCATATGTATACTTCTGGCCACTACCTTGTAGTGATCACCTTTACATCCGTCTACATTGTCGAAAGAAATATATTATAGAATTCTCAGTTGATTTTTTATTTACCCAGCATTACCCTCCGATGTAACACCCTTTTTCGTTGGAAAGGTTGTTTCATCAAACGCTCTCTCGATATCTATGAATATACCCAGGGTGGATTCTTTGTTGTCCAATGATCTCTCGATTCTGCCACTGTCAACTAAGGAAATACCTCCATAATATGGGGCTAGTGGACACACCTCTATGCAGAATGTATGAACAGGCATGTCTTATGTGAGTGTCCAGAGTTATTGTCAATAAGAGAGTGTGTGTTTGGCGAGTCTTGGTCTACACTTGCCGATATAAAGGAGTTGCCTCCCAATGACCTGTCCGTCTTTCTGGAAAGGACAGGATGAACGATGACCTAGAAGGACAACTCCTTGGGACGATGTACAATGAGTCACATGTGACCTAAGTGCTGTGGGCCTACACTCACCCTCCCTATTCTACAGATACAGATACAAAACAGCCTTTTTTACCAAGATCGAGGCTTGTTACACTGTGGAAATTATGGGCTTTGTACCTCCGTTATTTGTAACACTAGAAGGGTGAGAGGCGGTCTTGAAAGATATCAGAAAGGCCTTCTGTCAATGTAATCATAGCTGGTGTGACATGCACTGAAGGCATTTGGTACATACAAGTGGAATCATATCAGGAAAACGGTTTGGCCAATGCATTGGACCCATGTTTCCTAATAGCCTCTGAGCGAGCGTATCATCTAGATGTTGTGTAACTTTATGCGAATTATGGGAAGTAGTACCAAGTTGTTGCTCTATCATTAGTGATCATTCAAACAAGGGGATCTATTCTAATAATCCGAACAAGGTGTTCAGCAGAATATCGAAATATCGTAGTCCAGTGTTGAGATATAACTCAATGAGGTATCCATTGTGAAGTTCATAGCAAACGTTCACACTCAATTTTTTCGAGTTTCTGCTGTCCAATGTGATTGAATCAATGATGAGCGTTGCGCAATTATTAATAAACCTGCTTCCACTACTCCAGCATCTTGAGGACATTTGAATTATCATGTTTAATAACTTGAAGGCACCCAAATATAGTTTTTGTCCTTCGCTCCAACCAAGTAACATGATGTTAATATTGTAATAAGAAAAATTCTGCACTAAATGTTCAGGAGAAAATTATGGTACGAAACTTGGTTCGTTTGATAGCAGTAATCAAGAAGTCTCTTTTGATGTAGTTTCGAAATAATTATTTCAGTCTCATCGCAGAGGGTTACACGATTGATATTTATAATGAAAATCATTGTGTGACATGTTTTTTGTTGGATATCAGTATCAGATTGGAACAATTGTAGTAGCAACTTTCTGATTTCGTTAATTTTTGTTGTATTGTGCTTAGTTGTCGGGAAAAAAAAGATGAAATTATATCTGCATGTGCCCATGAGCCATGAAACAATGATCCAAAAATACTTTCATTTCTTTCCGAATTTAACGATAATAACATGAGAGCTGAAAGTGAAGCTGAGATTCATATCTTTTTTGGGAAAGAAAGTTTTTGGCTTTCTACTACTCCATCTGATACAAAAAAAAGAGATGAGAATGTGTAGATCATGCAAAGAAGTTACTTCTTTGCATGATCTACACATTCATGTATAGAGTTTCAAATTGATTACTTCCTTCCTTTCTTTGGAAGATTCTCTCATCTCTTTTTTTTTGTATCAGATGGAGTAGTAGAAAGCCAAAAACTTTCTTTCCCAAAAAATTAATCACTCCTAAAAATAAAACCCCTTCGATTCAGATTTATATCCTTATTGATAATTTAGTGAAGACACGTTATTGAGGATGGAGTTCATCTTTGTTAAAAGAATAATATTACGAATTTCTACATTGATTACGTTTCTCTCTCTCATTACAGTATAACCAACCAAAACCTAACCCACCTTAACCTAACTCTACCAAACGTTACCTGATCTAACCAATTTTAAACAAACCTAATTTAACTTCAAATTAACAAAAACTTCGTCTAATGTTCCGCATACTGGAATATTCCAGATATCGAAGATGGAAAATAAAAAATATAATCAGTTTAGCATTATGATGATGAATTAATAATTTGTTTGATTATAATGTTTCTGAACATAATTTGAGTTATTGGCCAATCTATATCATTGAGTGTGTTATGATAATTTTCTAGTCGACACATGATTTCGAGAGGAGCTCTAGTAGTTCTATGTAAAACAGGGATATTAAATGTTACAGAAGAGCGCATTCCCCTTGGAGGCACATTAAATCGCAGTAAAGATAGTAACGTTGGTGAATTACTTTTATTATTAATAATTTAAAGAGAAACATCAAAATGTTAAGCACCTTTTGATCTTCGATCTTCGATTTTGAATTCATGTCTAAGATGGGTGGTTCTAACTACATTATAATCGGGATATGCATGATGCTTTTTATAATATAGGTATCTCAAAAATTTGTTTTGGTTTTTTTATAGCAAGAATAATGTAGTCTGGTATTGTCCATGCCAAATTATTCCACCAAATTCTAATTTGGGCCTTACTAAACTATAACACAAAATTTTAAGGGAATGTACATTGGTAAAATTAAATGATTCTCTAATTAAATAACCTAAATAACACAGTCTCTAACAGTTTGTATTCTCTTATAAAATTTTAAATCATCAGCGAACAAAGCACCTTCAGTATTATTTAATACTGAGTATAATATGTTCGAATACTAGTAATATGTTCGACTGGAAACTGTCCTCCTAGAATAGAACCCTTTCATCCATTTCGCATTGAAAAATTATTGATTTCCATATGCGTAATTGCCAATGCGGAGCATATTCCGGACATTGAAATTTGATTTGTGAGGTTAGTTCCAGTCTAAGTTGCTATCAATATTCTTTTTCAGGCCAATGCAATCCAAACCTTATATATTCATTCAAATGGTTCCGAATCATCTGCTGAAAGTTATGAAAAGGGATCGATGAAAGAAAAAACACAAGACTCTGATCGAGTGGTATACCCACAAGAGAAAAAATGTTGCATATTGTGGCATGAGTTGGCTTGTGAATTGAATTGGTGTACCCAATATGCTTTTGAAGCTACACTGTGAGAACTCATTACTATAAATAATTCACCATAAGTGGTGATGCATAGAAACTCTGGTGTTTCTACCGATTCGCTTTTGTTTTGACAATCTCTCTCACCTCGAGAAATTGAATTAATCCAAGGTTTTACACATGTTGATAGATGGAACAACAATCTTCTTCAAATGTGAACATTGGTACGTGCTTTGTGTCTTTGTGAATGGAATGCCGAAGTACATTGGATCTCTCTAAACTGAGAAGAACCAAGTGTGCTGTAGAGGTCCGAGGGGTTGAAGTGCTTACACCATGGTATTTCTATATATTTTGATTTATTATCTAGGTGAAGACATGAATCAAAGCAGACTTCATAGTTGACAATTTAATGGAAATGACTCATTTAGATACCAGAGTCAAATTCAAATTTCTCAAATCATCATCATGAATAGACAGTATCGTCCAAAAGAGTCTGTGTGTTTTGACGAAATCTAAAATGATTATTTGAACGGAATATTCATGATAGAAAATTAATACTGATTGACTGTATTATCGAGCATTCGTAGTCAACTCTCTCAGTTCAATTTCTGAATGAAATACTACAATTATTCTTCAGAAAAACACTCACAATGCCTTTGACACCAAGAGAGTTTTCGTGTTTCAGATTCTACTGAAACAGCAAATCGATGTTAACTGTCGGCGGAGTGCAAACATCGCGGGAAACCGATACACAAGAACTTGTTTTTCACAATGTTGATTTATGAAGATCTGTCACGATATCTGGGCTCATGAGCGTCAGTCTGGATTTTGAAATCAGTTTGCTAGAGGAGCAGCATGGTTCAGGAGGAAAATCTTACATTCTGAACTGAGACACTATTATACAAAGAAAAACCACCCGGTTGGTTGAAGTTATAAGTAACCACCGAATGACAAAAATCGACTGATAAATAATTCCCCCCAAAACAGCAAGAACTAATACTGGCGCACATTTGACAATCGTCCTTGGTTGAATTGCGTTCATTACAAGGGTTTGCCTCTAATATGGCACTACGGCAATGTGACATCGAGATGTTTTCAAAATACACATTTTTGTTCTGTGACCTCTGGAAATTAGTTACATTACGGTCATTAGAGCGGACCCCAACTTTTTCATTCGACATTGGAAGTTTGGTTGGTTTTTCCGTTCATCTGCCTATTTTTCAGTCTACCTATCGAGTGCAATAGTATGGTCAAAAATTCTCGATAAAAGAGTTAGTTATCAACTTGAAACCGTGATGGTCTCGCTTCATATTTCCATGAAGAGATGAGGTATCATTCATTTTTATATTGGAGAATTTCACCCAGTGAAGAGTTTTATGAAAAAAATTCAAAATTCTTCAATAACTTTCTGAAAAAATTTGAATCATCAAGAAGGTTATTTAATTTTTCCTGGAAAGTTCACCAACAACAACACTCCTACTGAAACACTTTGATAGCTCATAGATTTAAAAAATCAAGATCTTGGTAAATGAAATCTGAAAAGTTTTGACGAAGGCAGCGAGGTTGAAAAGTAACCGATAATATCAAAGATATAAAAAAACGTTTTTCGCTGACTACGAGAAGATGAACAAAATCATTCCAGTTGTTTTCTAATTGCTATATTTCATGAAGTGTTGGTTGAATAGTATTGAAAAAACTACGTTCGAAAGGGTGGAACTCAGAAACAAAAATGATCTTCATACATTAATATTATTTCAATAATAATAATAAAAGCTGATGAGTATTATGTAGTGCAATTCGGCCATCAGAGTAGGATAATATTTGTTGTGGGGTAGGATAATATAGGTTGCTTTGAAAATTGAAGCCCTTTTTTTGAATCTCAAGATCATTTCTACTTCGGCAGAAATCTTGGACGGATAATGCAGAAATCTGCTATTTTGACTTATACTGTTTGCTTAAGGTACATGATTTCGGATCCAATGATCACGTAACCCACAATGTGGAGCGTAGTCATTGGTTGATGGTACTAGCTTGCCCTCCCAAATGTACCGGGACAGGATCCGACCAGCTGAACCTTCCGTGAAATAATGATAATTATAATGACGTTTTCTCCACTAAAATTAAGGAATCCGGCTTATCAGAGCAAATAACTTTGCTTTCCTTGGGTCGATTGGGCTCGAGTCGTAAAGTGAAAGGTTCTTCACAGCCTGCTAGGATTGTGTCTCCAATAGGGTGGTTTACCCTAGTTGCGTGATGGGCATAGATGCCCCTGACACCAGATGCAGGCCTTGCCATGAAGCGACAGAGACTCCAATGCATTTGCTATCGGCATATCCAACATATGCGGTCTTAGCTTATATTCAACGACATAACGCTGCCCTCAGAGGGCCTTATTACCACCTACCACTTATGATAATGATGAGCAATAAGTGTTGTGTTATGATCAGAAGGTGGATATTGAAATAATTGTAGAGAATGAGAGTTGCCAAGTTCATAGGCCCGCTTATGAAAGTGAAACTTTATTCGCTGTGGAGTTTTCAGCTGCAGATGAAGCTGATGTATTCTAAAAAAAGATTGAAAAATAGATGGGTGTCGAGATTTACTCTTTAAACTCCGTATACCCCAAGCAGTCTACTCTACAGACATGATTACTCTAATTATAGAAGTCCTAGGTGGTATGATACCATCACTAATCTACAGTGTTTCCATACCGGCTCAAAATGACAGAAACTCCAACTGGATGGATGCAGAAGGCTGTTATTCATCGTTCGCTATGTCTGGGATACACGATTCTTCGACCTAATGACCGCTCACTTCACGGTTGTAGATAGTTATCATTGTTCATTGATGCTGGTATGGTCACCAAATGGGTTGGAGTTTCGGGTTCATGACTTGATCAATTACTTTCTTTGGAGGATAAAAATAAAAATACTGATGATTATAATAGTGATGGAAGAAATCAGCAAGTACCCACCGATACCTGACCAGAGTGAAGAGAGGGTCACTTTAAGAAGAGATATTCTTTCAGTTTTCTGTTTTCTGTGTTCCACTGTTATTTTCATCTGTTACCCTGAGAAAAACTCATGGATTCAGTGGCAAAACTCCCAGAGACTGGAGGCATAAAGTAAACCTATTATATGGATAATTTTGAACTGTAGGCCTCTGTTAAAAAGGATCTACTCGATTATATGGGTGATGAAAGAGTACCTGCATGCTATCGGTATTGAAATCTGGATAGCGAAGTGTGCAACGGTCCAGTTCAAAACAGTACGATTCTAGAATTACAAAATAATGTATCTCATAGACGAAATCATTTTACACCATCTGAATGCCAAAGAGACGTACTTGGGTTGAAAAACCTCATTTTTATGAGGCAATCACCGTAAATAACTCTCTTCGTGGTATGTATTAACACAAACATCAACAGATTTGGTGATCGGAACTGCCAAGAAAGAACTAGGTATCTTTATGCGTGAAACCAAAAATTGATTGAAGCTTTAAACCCAAATCGTTCGTTTCCTGATTATAATCACTTCGACGACAGGAATGCCGTGAAATTTTGTGTTTGAAGTATCTGCAAAACAGAAAAGTTTTTAATAGTACTCGAAGAGTCATCAGATTCCAGGACTGTCTTGCATGGTCTGCGACCTGATTTCTTCTAGAAGCAGCTATTCGAGTGGTAGATGAACATGGTATAGTTTTCGATGCTGAACAGGATGTTCATTATAATGTCATCGAGTTGAAACCCGTTCAGCAAAAGGTACAAGTAAAATCTGCGAAAAACACTCCTCTTTCGCTTTAACATGAGGATGAATCTATGCATAGGTCTTCAACAACATTGAAAATCTTGGCTTTGCACCTGATCTTTTTGTTCTTCTATTCTAGTTGCCAGGAGTCAGAAATTGCGGGATTCGTCATGTCCTGCCAGGATGACACCTCAGTTTGCCGTAGTAGCCTAATGGATATAGAGGTTTCTGAAAATTACTGGAGTTCTTCTCCAACAGCAAACCATTATTTTTAACACCTCGATACGCGTTTCAATCACCAAGTGATCATCATCAAGGGGAAGATTGAATGAATGAAGTTCAATCTTCCTCTTGAAGTTGCCTGAAGTCAGAAATTATTGCGGGATTCGTCATATCCTGCCAGGATGACAGCTCAGTTTGCCATCATATCTTGATGAATACAGAAGTCTCTGAATATTACTAGAGTTCTATCCCAACATCTTCTTTGAAAGGAAGATTGAATGAATGGAGTTTAATTTTCCTCTTGAAAATTATCACTTGGTGATTGAAACACGTATAGAAGTGTTAAAAATAACGGTGTGGTGTTGGGATATAATTCCAGTAACAAGTATAGAGTAATGGAGAAAAGAGAACTGAAACTTTCTATGGTTTTACCACTTTTATATAGTATAGAGGATCCTGACAGAAGGTCCAGACACTCCTACAGACACCAGTGTTGTCTAGCACTCCGTGGTAGCAAATGAGAAGTGTCGATTTAATGAATTATCCGAAATATCCAGTCTCCATCCTAAGGCGTACACTAGCTGATAGGCCTGATGTAGTTCTTATATACCGTGAAATTGAGTCGTGGAGTTTTCAGCTCGTATGGAAATCGTACCCAAAGAGAAAAAAAACTGATGAGATATCACGATTTCTTATGATTGAGTGAAAAGTATTCCTTGAATTTGAGAAAATCATCGATTTCTCTGATGAAAACGAGAGCCTATGGAAAAAAACGTAAAGACTTCCTTGAGTACGAGTAGCATGATCGTCAATTCTTCTTCTGATGTTCAAATTGTGTTTGACTGAGGGCACGAAAATCGCGACGGCCAAGCGATGGCGACCGCAGGGTGGCGCCGCGTGGTGCGGGGCGATGACGAGAAGTATCTTGTGTGGGCACAAAACTTTGGTCGGTCAGTCGTACTGGAGTGGAGTTGTGAGCAACACGTGACGTCATTGTAACACAAGTTTACGTCGCCAAATTTACTAATAAAAGAACGTAGTTATCATAAACTAGAGATGATGTTCATTCAATAAATGAAGAAAAGTGATTTTGGTGAATTTTCAACCCTTTATTACGAGCTGAGGTGAACTGGAATCGCGATCAACCTAATCATACTAGTTTTTTTCGTTGCTTCTGCCCTGCCGTCGCTATTCTCTCGCCCGGGCATCTCTCGATAGCTCCGTTTCACTACCGCTCATTTTGTGCGCGTCACTTATACTTCAGATGTCATCGCCACCATTCGCGTTGCTTCGCCATCGCTCGACCGTCGCCATTTTCGTGCCTTCATCCTTTGTCTCAACGTTATACGAATATTTCAAGAGTTTTGTAACAAATTGCCCTACTGAGTGTCCAACTTGTGAAACTACCGTGTAGTAGCACGCGTCTTGAATCACATGTATAGTGTGGAAATTAAGTATTTATTATGGGTAGTATTAACGTGTCGATTTACATTTCATGTGAAATAGAGGTAAAAGTAGCTTCAGATTTATATATGAAGCTATTATCAGAAGATATATTGGGAGTTAGTGAATATTGTATAAGTCAGAACCAACAATATAGAAAATAATATTGATCTACAAATCTAACCTGATAATTTTCTAATCATTACCAACGAGACAATAATTTCACCATCCATAACACAGATGGCCGCCTATGGTTGGGATAACGTTTTATTTCAGATAATTCTCCCCTCTATCGCTAAGTTTTCTTTTGGAGGAATCTCCAGTGCGGCTTATGTTGACCACAAATATAATCCAGTGCTGACGCAATAACTTTCCCGTCCACTCATTCTCACTCCAAAGTGATCCATCAATAATACTTTCAGTCGATAAATTCTGTAAATGTTTCTCTGTCTCCGTTTTGGAACTATAACCAGCAGTTTTGAGATGTTATAGCGGACTTTGCTAATGGAAGACCATATTTCATAAATTAATCTGACACAGTGAATTATACGATATTCTAGTGATATTGAAGGGACAGTGACAAGTTGGTTAGCATGAGTGGTTCGTTCGTTGTGGAACGGTGGTTTGAACCCGACAACCGAACAATTTTCCCCTAGTGCTTATCGTCCAACCCGTGCTAGGAACATTACCTCCATTTAAGGGAGCAATAATTTTGAATAAGATGATTAGAAATTGGTTTACTTTTCGAATATGAAAACATATCCATTATTTATTCATTGAGTTCCAATGAGAATAACGATCCCAAGTAAATAAAAATGTGGTACATCTGGACATATTTCTGGTGGTTTCTCACAGCAACAGTTTTTGTAACATTATCAGGCAGTGTGAATGAAGTTGAATTTTGAAATCATCATTTTGGTTTTGATATTGCTGCCTTATTTCTCATCCGGTTTTACTAACTGGGTAAATTTCTGAACGTTTTTGTTGATGATCACTACTCCTTATCTATCTATCTGCAGTACCAGAGGGTTCCATTTTGAGATCTTTATTATTCATCATTTATACTACTGAAATTATCTCATCCATCAAGAATTGTAAAATACAGGGTTATGCTGATAACATACAGTTAATATATGCATTTTGAAATCGATGAGAATGCTTAGGCATAAAATCTCTTTAATGCTGATGTAGACTTGATCAATTATCTATCAAGTGAACATGATTTGAAAGTTAATCCTTAGTCATACTCTCTAGACCCATGTCGGTACAGCTAAAAACTCAAGGGATTTGCTTAGCACTGACCGTAGATTCACTGATCATGTTGAAGATTTGAGAGAAAAGCCTGTATGCCTTTGGAACTGTTATATTGCAATCGTTTTATTTTGAGCCAATCTTCATAAAAAAATTTGTGAGAGTTCGTGCTAAGCCTCTTCAACTACTATGACTCAATATATGGGTCATACTTATATGATTCAGAAAAAAAATACTAAAAGTTCAAAATTCTTGTTGCCGTCTAATTTATGAAATTCGTGAGTATGAATCCATTTATGAAGTATTCAAAAATTTCCTCTAGCTCAACATGAAAAATCGTATTATACATCATTTGGGTTGTTTTGTTCATTAATTGATTACTCTTCTCCACTGTCCTCTTTTGATACAAAAACTAACTCTGCGTGAATATTAGAAATGAAAAAAACGACATCGCACTGCACAGTTTCAAAAATGATTTTTTTAGATGCTGTAAAACACTTTTCTTGAGCAATTGAAGAGATTCAATATCCGAAAATTCAAATACAAATATGTAAATTATATCTATGATAGTCAGTAACGTCAATATTTGCTTATTGGATAAATCAATAAAAAATAAGCAACAGATCAATTTGATTTATGAACTGTTTAGATAATTGATATTTTCATTTATTTTTCTCCTGCCGTGGTAGCATCACCGTTAATTGTTTTTTCAATTACTGTATGTTCGCATTCATAATGGAGTGGTGCTTGTTGGTTTAGTTTGAGTAGCTCTGAGCTAGAGTACGCCAATGAGTACCAAAATCTCCTGTAACATTTCATCTTCATTTATATTTGATCTGTGTTGTCAATAAAAACGATTTATTATTATAATTATCATCATCACCGCACTTTTTCAGATGAAACTCACGTAGATGAGAATAATAACTGAACTTCAGTTCGAATTAAGTAATTCAAACTTGTGCTGGTAAGTTTATACTTGTTTTCCTTGAAAACAAATTTAAGGAACAATTACTTTGATATGAACATTGAATCACACAAAAACAAACTCAAAACCTCATCCCTTCTGAAAATATACCCTTGTTATTGATACAACTGATAATAACGATTAGATTGGAACCTTTGGTGTGAAAGTTGAATAACTTTTTCCAAGATCAATTGCCCTAACACCAAACTGATATTTTTGCACTCGACGCGCGTTTCGACAACAAAGTTAGCATTCTCAGGAGAAGAAAATTGATACCTAGTCTAGTCTGGTTAATCCTCATAAACTAAAATTTGTTACCTGACATTGTATACCTGCAGTCCAATATGGAATATGAAAGTTGCATATAAAACTTCTTATAAATTGCAACAGCTTCTTGGTAATCCAAAAGATAGACTAGAAAACACAGAAAGGTCGGGGATTTACGAATCATCTGGGCTCGCTGATAAATTGGACAGATACACTGAAAACAATAATTTTTTGTCACTCATTCGCCAGTAAAAAGTTACTTCAGTTAAGGAGATCTCACACGGTAAAAATTAACATCGAATGTCAATGATGAATGAAGCAATAAAAAAGGTTATAGAGGAGAGTTCTAGACGAATACTGGAAGAAATTCAAGGAGCCAGAAATGATCTCAAGGGTGCTATAGATTCCACCGAGAAGAAATTATTGAATAAGATTAATGAGCAGACTTTGAAAATTAAACAGCTCGAAGAAGAGAATAAAAAGCTTAAGACTGAAATTGAAAATCTGGACAGAACATCACGCAAACGAAATATAGTCATCTTCGGAATAAATAAACCTTCAACAGAGATCTCTGCAGACTTCATATATTCGGAAATTGGAAAGCGGGTTGAGGTGAATATAGAAAATACAGACATTTCTGATTTCCATCTTCTTGAAAAATCAAGATCAGCACCATTGAAAATAGAACTAATCTCGTATGCTAAAAAAAGAGAAATTCTTGGCAACGGAAATAAACTAAAAGGAAGCCCAATTGCAATTTCTAAGGATTTAACCCCAGCACAGCGAAACGAATACAAAAATCTCAGAGATTATCGATTGAAATTGGAAAAGTCAGGAAAGTACAATAGCTGCGTTATCAAAGGAAACAAATTAGTAATCGATGGAAAAAAGTTTTCTCTCGAAGAAGCTTTGAATTTTGAGAACGACGAGGAAGAAGAAAAATCAACACAAGAAGAAAAAGAAGAAGCGACTTCGAACAGAAAATCTATTTAAAAACAAACAGAAAAAAGAATCGTGACTCGTAATAATAAAGAAAAGTGAAAACAAACTTTTGATTGTACGTCTCGATCTGGATAGCACTTTATAAAATCTATTTTCTTGTATTCTTTAATTCATCTAATATATCAATAAACTTTGTTATCTCTTGATTTGCTGATTGAAATTTCATTGACAACGTTTGATTGCGGACATATTAATGTGATATCGCTTCTCAATGATTTCGATATTGTTAGAGATCATTTAGAAAATTTCAAATATGACAAACTGGGAATTTCTGAAAGCTGGTTGCATGAAGGTATAAGTGGAGAAATAGTACAAATAAAAGATTATGATTTCATCAGGCAGGATCGGAATGGGAGAGGTGGGGGTGTTGGAATTTATATAAAAAAATCATTTGAAATGTAAGATATTGTATCAGGATTCCAAAGACTTTTTGGAAGAGATATGGATTGAAACTACAATTCCAAATAGAAAAATTATCATAGGAAATATATATCGCCCTCCCAATTCGAACTTTGCACAATTTATAAATCACTTCGAAGACACTTTAACTGAATTATTCAGTGAAACTGATGACATTATGATATTAGGTGACTTCAATGTCAATATGTTCATGAATAATGATAACTATGTGGTTACTCTTAAGAATCTAGTGGACACATTTGGTTTATTACAAATTATCAACCAACCCACTAGAATAGCTGGCAATTCTTCAATATTTATTGATTTGATTTTCACCAATTCTCAAGATGTTTGTGATTCTGGCGTTCGGGATCTTGATATATCTGATCACATGCTCGTTTACTGTTCCATGAATGTAGAACTGAAAGCCTGTCATAATTATTCATTCGGTTTTAGGTCTCTAGGTAACATAGATATGCTCTGTTTTCAGAGGGACCTCGAAAACATAGCATGGGACATTTTGTACTCGATTGAAAACATAGAACAGAAAATTATTTTTTCAACAGATAACTTACTGCAACTTTTCAACCATCATGCACCTGTTCGATACGTAAAAAACAAAAGAAAACCATATAGTCCATGGATTACAGATAATATACGCAGAATGCAAAAATTAAGGAATGAATCACTAAATCGTTATCGCTTAACAAAAATGGTGGAACATAGGGAACATTACAAAACTATGAGAAATTTTGTCACTGCTGCTGTAAGGGCCGAAAAAAAAGCGTATCTGAACTATAAATTCAAAAAACTCAATCAAAAACAAAAATGGCAAGAACTGAAAAAACTAAACATTAAAAAGAAAAACAATGCTTCATTACCAGAAAAACTACAGGACGTTGAGGCACTCAATCGGTACTTTGTTGACTCATGTAAAAACTCTCACCAGCCAAGCACTAGTTTACTAGATGAATATACTGCTGAAAAATTACCACATTTTTTTACATTCGTGAAGGTGAATGAAGAATTTGTTTTTCAAACTTTGAAAGGTATTAAGTCTAAAGCATTTGGGTGTGATATATTACTCTCATAATACTATATTGCCCCTTTATTGTGCCATATATAACGTATATAATTAACTCTTGTATAAAAAACTCCTATTTTTCACAGTTATGGAAGGGAGCTCTCGTCAATCCTCTGCCAAAAATAAGTTCACCATCAGAGTTTTCACACTTACGTTCAGTTTCGGTTCTACCTGTTCTTTCGAAAGTGCTCGAAAGAGCCATTGAGTCTCAAATACTACCATTTATCAACTCGATAGATTATTTACCAGCGAAACAATCAGGTTTTCGGCCAGGTTAGAGCTGTAGCTCTGCATTGACTGATGTGTCAGATGATGTTCTGAGGGGAATGGACGAAAGTAAGGCAACGATCCTGGTACTCCTGGACTACACAAAAGCGTTCGATATGTTGAATCATAGAATTCTATTTGCAATTCTAAATCATATCGGCTTTTCTGTGCGAGCTTGCGATTTGATAAAATCATTCCTAACGAACAGATTGCAGCGAGTAGTGTATAAAAATCAGACATCGACGCCGATTGCTGTCACAACTGGTGTACCTCAAGGAAGTATTTTGGGTCCATTATTTTATGCGATTTATACTGCACAGTTCGTAAAGTCATTAACTTTTTGCAAGTATCATCTATATGCAGACGACACGCAGCTATACTTTTCTTTTAACCCATCAGTTACTGCAGCAGCAGAATATTCCCTCAACTATGATCTGCAAAAACTTTTTGAAATATCAAATGAACATTTATTGAAAATCAATCCAAAAAAATCCATGGCTCTACTTTTTTGTAATGATAGAATCAGAGAAGAATTGCAGGCATCTTTGAACATTAGTATAGATATTGAGATTATTTCTTTCAGAACATCCGCAAGAAATCTGGGTTTGATAATTGACAATAAACTCAAATTCACGGAGCATGTCACGTCAAAGTTGAGAATTGGCTATGCTAATTTGAAAATGATCTACCCCTAGAGAAAATTTCTAAATCAAAGCACAAAGAAAGAACTATGTGATTCAATTGTTCTCTCACACATGAACTTCTGTGATAGCATATATGGGCCGTGTTTAGATAATAGAGATTCCGGGCGCATTCAGAAATTACAAAATTTTTGTGTGAGGTTGATATTTGGTATAAGGCGAAGACAGAGAGTGTCGCATAAAATGAAGGAAATACGTTGGATGAATATGTATAATCGAAGACTACTTCATACAACCTGTTTCTTCTATAAAATCTTAAAATACGAAAAACCTCCTTATTTACACAAAAAAATCATCTTTAGAAGCCATGTTCATAATGTAAATATTCGTAGAAGAGGAATTATAACTATACCCTCCCATAAGAAAGGGATATTCAAACGTTCCTTCACATACTGCACGGCAAATCTTCTGAATAAATTTCGGATCACTGACTTCACAAAATCGATGGCGTCATTCAAAAGAATGGTAAAAGAGAAGCTTTCTCAACATTAAGCTATTTAGTACTCACCTGACAGTTTTCATAATGTTCGAAATATAATAATCTTAGTCTCAGTATATACATTTTCCCTCTGGGCCTCAGCAGCACCTGAACTCGTATCAGAAAGCTGACAATAGGCCAATTAATCTGTATATCACAAAATATATGTATTATTATACTGGTCATGTAATTGTGAATTCGGATTAATAAACGTCTTATTATTATTATATATATATATATATATATATATATATATATTTTTACATCTTACTCGTAATTGTGATGTAATTTTAAGTATTTACTCATTTATTTATATGTGTGTTTGTAAATTGTAATTTTGTATTTGACGTTGCTGATGTTTCATAGGAAACCCATGGCAATAAATATATTATTATTATTATTAATACAACCTTGATAGACTGAAACATCGTAGAAAGGTTTGAGATTTGTCTCTCTTTTATATATACTTTCATGAAAAGTGTTCAAGTTATGATATACCTATTTCAATTCATATTAGATTCCTTTCTACATTTTGGAAGCACTATTTCGTTCCGCTCAGTCAGCTTTCATTGGATAGTTACAATGAAATATCCATTCAGTATATATTACAGAAATTCAAACTCAAATATCAATTCGGAAAATGATATTTACATTCACTCAGCACTCGATTCCTTGTAGAAAAACGCCACTTCAAATATACTGCAGCAATGAGAATCCGAGCAGTAGTTTTCAAATGGGACGATAAATAGGTTCACCGAAAAGAACAGGACAATTTGAACTTGATAAACTCATTCAGTTTTTACGGTTCTATTTGAGTTTGGAATTCGCCTCTGGAAAAGTTTTCCGGTTTCGCATGAGACCGAGGAAAGAAAATCTGGCGAAAAAGCAGCCATTCTGCGCTGGGAATTTCTTATGTGGCTTGTTTGCGAGTTTGAGCATTGAACGAAAGCCCGGATTGCACTCTGAGGCTTCGTTGGCGTCGAATGTACAACAGAATTTTATGTTCTTGACTGCTAGTCGGAAATTTCGTTACAGAGGATTTTTTCTGCACCTAGGAAATGGAATGGAAAAGTATTCGGTGGCTCGAACGAAATATTGAATCTTCTTTTTGAGAAAGAAAGGTTTTGGCTCTCCATTTCCCATCTCCATACAATTTTTTTTGAACTGAAAATTATATTTGGAATCTGGAATTTGGAATTTATCAAAACGAAACGTCAATACCTCAGCCTAACATATGCATCCAAAATATCTGCAGATAGTCAACATCCAACTTATGAACATACATTTTCGAAAGTTTCTGGTAGAAATCCGCAACATAATAGAAGTACTAGAGATCCATTCGATGTACGAGTCAAAAAACATGGGTTCTCTTTCTTTAACACCCTCTTTAACAGCTCAAGAAGAAAGCCCACCATCCTGGCTTGTGGAAATTTCTCCCTGTAATACTTCCCTCACAATATTTCCTAAGTCCATTACCTCCAACCCCAAAGTCCTTCAAACATTTTTCGAGATGGAAGCTAAGTATAGTGAGTTTAACATTCTCTACACTGATGTATCAACGACACATGAAGATGAACGAGTTGGTGCATCAGTTATATCAGGGACCAACATCTATAAGTTCAGCATGCCTCCAGAATGCTCAGTTTATACGGGAGAACTACATGCCATAGCGGAAGCGATTGAACTCTCTACAAACCGCAACGCTAAAGATTCAGTAATATTCACTGATTCTCTGAGCTTCAGCATTCAACAGTCCTGCCCAAAACATCAAGAACATCAAGACACAGTTATATGAGATGAGACTCCAAGGAAAAAATATCGAACTGGTTTGGATCCCATCCCATATAGGCATTCCTGGTAATGAAAAGGCCGACGTGGCTGCAAAAGAGGCCAGTGCAAACCCATCTGCCAAAATTATATCAAAAATACCATATACAGACATAAAGCCCGTTAATAAGACGTATATATGGAATAGTTGGCATTACAGATGGCATGAATATCAAAATAACAAGCTTTTGCAAATAAACCAGAAACTGAATCCGTCCAATATATGGGGATGTGTAGAAGGTACCAAGTGATTATCATCAGGCTCCGCACTGGCCATACCAATTTAACACACCAACACCTTCTTCAACGAAATGTGACCAAAAAATGAGAAACCTGCCAAACAAACCTTGATGTAAACCACATTCTTCTGGATTGTCTATCTTACCAACGACAGAGACCTGCTATTGGCCTACCCGGTGACCTACGAGTACATGTGACATATAAAATGTATCGAACCCCGCTAATAACTTGAAATAATAAAAAAAAAAAAACAGTAACAGTAACATTAATTTCACAGTAACAGTTATCATGAACAGATTGCTGATTACAGGTATGATAAGGCAAAATTACTTATTGCAATAATATAAATACTTCTTATCTCCCTTCATATATTTGAATCTCTCATCTAAATGCAAGTGTGCTTGTGTTGTGTTAGGTACACTATATTTAACAGGATATTTTCACTTTGTTAGACAGTATACGTTTAGTATTTCTGGAGAATTGATATTTCAAAAGTAAATATGTAGAATATAAATTTTCAATAAGTTGATTGTAGCGTAAAAATGATTCAATAGCAAATTTGTATTTATTTATGTCCTTAATATTTTTGGACTCGAGTGGTAGTAAGATGAAAAGGTTTTGGGCCAAAGTAATGTACAAATCTCTCTGAGTGACTTTTCTCAATAGTACAAATTAGTTTATAGCAATTTCATATTTCTTTATGTCTATAATATTCTTGGACTCGAGTGGTAATGAGTTGAAAAAGTTTGGGCTAAAGTAATTTACAAATCTTTCTGAGTGACTTTTGTTGAATAGAGGCAGATGGACAGACCTTTTTATCAACAATCAGGTTTCTTTCTCAGAAGTACAAATGATTTTATAGCAATTTTGTATTTCTTTATGTCTTCAATATTCTTGGACTCGACTGGAAGTGGGTTGAGAAGGTTTGTGCCAAAGTAATAGACAAATTTCTCTGAGTAACTTATTGTGAATGAAGGCAGATGGACAGATCTTTACATCAAAAAACTGGTTTCATTCTCAGTAGTTGTTCTCTGGTAATTAGCTTTGTTGTAAAAAGAGTAGAAGTGGATAATTTTTAAGTTGAATAAGTTGATTTCTCCATGAAGCTTTTTTGTAGGGAACGAACATACCTCCTAGATATTTTTCAAAAGTTCCTACCCATGCTGTAATGCAATACTTGAGAACAGACTTGCGAGTGCGTAATATAAGGTAAGCATGTTCTCACAAAATGGGATATCTCTCAGGGAGTACAATTTCTGAATGAGTTGCCTTGGTCTCTTGGTCATATACTGCGTATACTCATCCAATCATGAATGTTGATCAGAATGAACTCTATTCAAAGATGTGTAGTTAATGCAAAGGAGTAACTTTTAGAAACATAAACGATCGAAACAACTACTTTCAAATAAACATTCTCATACATTTGAGAATACTCATTTCTGATATGAATGAATTGTTTCATAATAATAATAATAATAATAATAATAATAAATCGGCTTTATTGATGATACAAAAAAACAATACAAAGATATATTTGAAAATGAAAATAGTTTACAGAAGATTCTGGTACTCCTTGGCGAAGTCTAGCTCAAAGCTACTCTAACTCAACCAACAAGCACCACTCCATAATGCACGCAAACATACAAAAATAAAAGCAATTAACAGTGATGGTACCACAAAATGAGAACCGTAAATAAAATAATAATTTGTGATTACCTTCTAAAGATAGTTGATAAATAATTCAATTGAATTGATCTGTTGTCTGAAAAGTAAAAGTTGACTTTACTGACTATCGTAGATATAATTTTTATATTTGTATTTGAATTTCCTGATATTGAATCTCTTCAATTGCTCAGGCAATGAATTATAGAGTTTTACAGCACCAAAAAGAAATGATCTCTGAAACTGTGCAGTGCGATGTTGTGGCATAGTTAATTTGTTTTTATGTCTAATGTTTCTTGAGTGAATATCTTCACGCAGAATTAGTTTTTGTATTAAAAGAGGAGAATGGGGAAGGGTGATCAATTTATGGACAAAACAACCCAAATGATGAATCATACGGTTTTTCATATTGAGCCAGCGGGAGTTTTTAAAGGCTTCAGAAATTGAATCATGTTTATCATAAGTCCATAAATTAGGCGGCAACCAGAATTTTGCACTTTTTGTATTCTTTTTTCATCTGGATCATATAAGTATGGCCCATATATGAAGTCACAGTAGTTGAAATAGCTTAGCACCAAACTATCACAGAGCATTCTTTGTAGAGGTTGGCTCAAAATAAAACGATTACAGTATAACAGTTTCAATGAAATATAAACTTTTTTCATTGAATTTTTAACATGACTAGTAAATCTAAGATCGGTGTCAAGCATGACCCCTAAGTTTTTAGCTGTATTGACAGGAATCAAGATAGTATAACCTAGTTCTAAAGGGAAATTGTTTTCTGCAAATTTACGATTCTTCTGCGATCCAAAGTGCATCATCATTGTTTCATTGGGATTAATTTTAAAATCATGTTCACTTGATAGCCCATTGATCAAATCAAGATCAGTGTTGAAGAGATTTTGTGCCTCAGCATACTCATCGATTTTAAAGTGCATGTATAATTGTATGTCATTAGCATATGCCTGTATTTTACATTTCTGGATGGACGAGATAATGTCAATAGTATAAATGATGAACAATAAAGGTCCCAACATGGAATCCTGTGGTACTCCTGATAGAATATCAAGAGGTGAGGAGTGATGACCATCAACAACAACTTTTTGAGATCGACCAAGTAAAAAAGACCAGATGAGAAATAAGGCAGCACTATCAAAACCATAATATTTGAGTTTCATGCAAATCAGCTCATGATTGATGGTATCGAATGCTTTCGAAAAATCTAGTAGTACCAGTAGTTCCCTTATCAAATCCCTCAACAATGTCTTGTGTAACAGTAGCAAGAGCTGTAGCCGTGCTAAAAGCCTGCCTGAAACCACATTGCGATGGTGATAATAGATTATTATTTTTATTATTTTACTCATGGTTGGAAGTATACTGATAATTCTGAGATCAGAATAACTAGCTGGATCATTATTCTTGGGAATGGGTTTCCCAATGGCCATTTTCTACAAGTCTGGAAAAAATGAACGTTCAAAACAACAATTGATGATATGTGTAATATATTTATCATAATTTGAATAATTTTATTTGAAAAACTATTTTGGCATGAACTATGTGATAGCTAACGTCGCAGAATCGTGTTTTTGATGCTGTTTATGACGGCTGGACCAATTTCATGATTTTTGGTTTGATGGGTTTGTCCCTACCTAGAATAGCAGAATAATTATTGAAATATTTGAAAAATGAAGAAATAAAACAATAAACAAGTTGACGACGTTCGGTTTGTTGAATTATGACTGTTGTCGTGGTGCACGCAAAGACAATTGAGGTTATGGCATTTGTGATTGTGTACGTAGTAATAATTGTTATGTCATAATTGGAGCGGAGCAATTTCGACACAACTTCGGAACAACCCAGTATACACCCAAAAAACTCCAAAGTTTGCAAAACAACTATTTTGAAGGGATTCAATCGGATGAAAATATACAAATATTCTGTTTAGAAATACATCTTTGGTAAACTATATATTTTTCTAACACCCGGTATATAGACCGTTATTTTCGAAACGTAGTTTTCATTACTCTTCACAACTTTTATTCGACAATAAATGTAGCAAAAAGTTCTACATTTCATTAACTGCTTACGAAAAGCCAGTTTCAATATTTGTTTATGACCATTGAAACTTTATTATATATTTCCACTTTGAATATACTCCAAGTCAGAGAGATAAGTATTACGATGGACATACCTAATTGTATATAAAATTCGTAGAATTGATAAATTCACCATTTATCCATATCAAATAGATTTTTATTTTCAAAATTAAAAAAAAAACATGGAACAGCTTTATATATTCATTCCAATATTTATCCAAAAGAAATTAATCAAATCTGAAGTAGAACCCATGTATATTCACTAAGATACCTCCAAATATCCTATGGTTGTAAAAGGTCGCTGCAATAAAGATGAAGACGCTTGGGAGCATTGTGATCCAGATATTTTCCAAAATTCCAGTTAGAGTTTATAGTTCTCTATCATATACATGTAAAGCATCACTATCAGTAATCAGTGGACTAAAACCAGCAGTTTTTTGTCATCTGACGCTAACTTAGTCAGCGAAACGTGCTTTGGGAGTCAGCATTTTTGTTCTGGTGAGGAGAAAGAGTTTTCGATAGATTGACATTCATTGAACAAAAAAAAAATATTTTCATTGGTCCTCTATCTGGGTTTTATTAGGGTAGGTAAGGTCATAGTTGGTAAGGTGGGTTGAGGAAGTAATTGTTAGGCCATAAGCCAACAGTGTAGGTGAGTTGAGACTGGCCTGAATGAATTGTTCTTTCTGATAATTTGATTTACAACCAGATTTCAAGTATGCCCCCTTACTATATGTGAAATTTCCTTCTTATGAGAGGAATTGGGAATTCGAATATGCGGTTGGTTACCTCGTTTGCAGACAGTTATGTTATGGGAAATCATCGACTTCCTGTCGATGATGGACTCTACTGACGAGAGGTGAAATAGTCCAAAACGGTCTGCAAGTGTGCTCTCTTCCAATAACGCAGGTCTGCGAGTAGAATATTCAACTAATGATTTTAACAGTATTTTTGGGCAGATTACGGAAAAAATAGTAGAAAATTTTTATCACCTATAGATAAGTCACAAATTTCATCTGAAACTTTCTTATTAAATGGGTTTTTAGGTTCGAAAAAATAATTTCGTTTTGGTGTACCCATGGTTTGGAGAGAGCCTAAAAATCACAGTGATGACTGTTATTTTTGTTCTAGTTCAGTGCAAGGTTTCAATTCAAAAAACAGAAAGTATATTTTATACCCCACGAACATACGTTCAGCTGTTCGCCCTGTTCCTCATGGACCTAACTTGCCTATTCCTTCACCTCCAGATACCTTGGACAACATTTTGGACGATTTAGATGCAAAAACACATAGTAGCAGTAGCGACAGTGATGACAGCTATGATTCAGGTACCAATGACTCTAAACTTCTCTCTCAATCAGACTTGAACGACTCAAAGAAAGACATGTTATCCTGCGGTGTTTCATTTTCATGATACCGATTTGGAGAAAGGGAATTTGCCTTTTTTTTTACACAAGAGGGTGATCTAGTTTTCTGCAACAATGTACCCGGCGTCGTGGAAATGTTCAACATAACGTATGTACCAGAGAAATGGAGACTTTTCATCGATTCATCAAAAAGAAGTTTGAAAGCTGTACTTCTTCACAATGGGAACCAATATGCTTCTGTGCCTGTTGGACACTAAGGCCATTCGAAAGAATGCTACGAAAATCTTGAATTTGTTCTTAATAAGCTCAGCTACTCTGATCATGAGTGGACCATTTGTGAAGACTTGAAAGTTATTTCAAAGTGTTTACACTCAGTTTACATGTTTCCTATGTGAATGGGATAGGCGTGACAGGAAACAACACTATGTCCAGCAGGTGTGACCAATAAGAAATGGTCCTGATCCTGGAGTTGAAAAACAGAGTTTAATGGATCCTAAAAAACCTTACTTCCACCATTCCAATTCAAATTGGGGCTAATGAAACAGTTTGTGAAAGCATTAGAAAAAGAAGAAGATTGTTTCAAGTATCTTTCTGAAAAGTTTTCAGGTCTATCCGATGCTAAACTAAAAGGAAGAGTCTTCTTTGGGACTGACATAAAACACTTTTTGAAGGTGAAAGCTTTGTCATCAAAATGGAAATGAAAAAAAAAAATGCCTGGACTTCATTCAAACTTGTTATAAAAGGCTTTCTTGGAAACAAAAAAGACACAAACTAGAAAACTTCCGTTGCTGAATTGATACAAAACTACAAAATGCTGGGCTGCAGCATGAGTGTCAGAGTCCATTTCCTTCACTCACATCTGGACTACTTTCCCGAAAATCTGTAAGTGAGGAACAAGGAGAACGGTTCCATCAAGACATGAAAGATGTGGAACGCACTTGATGGCAGACTACTGTTGGATGTTAAAAAAGGAAAATTCACAAGAACACAGCCGAAAAAGTACCAAAAGAAGCTTTGACGGAAAAAGAAAACGTTGTTACAAAGACTTATAATCACTTCGCAAACACTTGTGTATCACTATTATGCTTAGTTTAGCTATGTTGAATTGATTTTCATTGCTTTAATTTCATGTTGGAATAATGAAAATAAACCCACAATTCTTCGTTTTTTTGTACCATTTCAATTATTTCATCCTTATTTTGTAGGCAAACCTTACGTGATAGATAAAAACAAATGCCATTTTTGAAATCAGCGCAAAAAACTACATGAATATCAGTTAACGAAATCAAAACAATTTTTTAAAAAGTGTTTTTTTGCAGACCTGTGTAATTGATAATCGATTCCAGCAGTAGTATCGCCTGTAATCCTGCACTGACACATGTTGGATATAATCCAATGCCCTTCGTGGTATTAGCCGGGGGATTAGTTCTTTTCTGGTGTCAGTTCATTCACCTACAGTATAGGTGAGTAGAGAATAGCCTAAATGGATTGTTCATTCAGATAGTTTGAGTTCTTATTTTTTTTGTTTTGAATAATAGTGCCGCACAGATTCCAATCCCTTTCGTAATAGGACACGCAGCAATCATTTTTACCAACCTCCATTCATAAACTGAAAAGCCCGAGCAGTTACGTGAGACATGGTCATTTCGAAACTGAAGTTACAACTGATCGCGGGCCATTACCAAAGAATTTTTCTAATGGTTGAAGACATGATTGCGCTTTGTTTCAACAAAAAATAATGACGTCGATCGAATATGAAGCTACTGTTATAACTGACCTTTCTGTTTTGTTCTGAATCCTAGTTCACGAAATAAAATGGAAAGATTATCATGTTAATTCAGTAATTTGTTATTGTGAATTAAAAACTAATTTTTTTCACACACTAGAATGAAATTCTTCTTTACAATTATATTTTTTCCAGTCTTGGGATCAATGTAATTTTTTCCTAAATTATAACTTCTTTGTTTGTTGAATGTGAAGTATTTCAACATGACTTTCTGAGGAAAAGAAACTCCTTGGGGGTCTATGACTCCATTACTATCCCAAATTGTGAGAACTTTCAGAGAACAGAAGAAATAACATAACTATCACGAACACTTTTCATAAACAAAATGATGGTTTTAGCCGTCGTATAAGGACATTTTCAAAATTATACATTGTCTTAAGACGAAACATCGGTGTATACCAGTGAGGGTGGCAGTGTTCTATGTGAGTACAATTTATTACCATTCATTCAAAGTAGAACTCATGTGTATGATATCTGATTCTTATTCCACAACAAATGTTTGAAATACAAACTGAGTAGAGAAAAGTATCTTCTGTATAATTCAGTGTTCATATAGAAGTATTTGTTTCGAAAGAATTATTTTCTTTCGTGTAATTCAATGTTTTTATGAAAGTAGCTGTTTCAGGAGGACTTTCTTTCAGTTTGTGTCTGAAAATTACTTGTTCGCATGATCTACACATTCATGTATAGAGTTTCAAATTGATTACTTACTTCCTTTCTTTGCAAGATTCTCTCATCCCTTTTTTTGTATCAGATGGAGTAGTGAAAGCCAAAAACTTTCTTTCCCAAAAAATTAATCACTCCTAAAAATATAACCCCTTCAATTCATATACATTGAACTTTTACATTACTGTATAACTTTGAAAATGGTCCTTATAGGAGGAAACTGCAGTAACGTTAGTCTCGAATAAAGTGGTAGAAAACATAGAAAGTTTCAATACTTTTCATAAAGATCCGTATGCATCATCCACAAACAATGCTTTCAGATGCAAACTGGAAAAAATGCCTTCGAAGTCTTGAATGAACATTTTATTTTACGGAAGAGAACTACTTTAATATGGACATAAAATTACACGAAAATGATTTTTTCACATCAACTTTATTAAACATTCGTTTCTACAATTTCCCATCGTTTTGACGTACTTCCATATAATACCAAGTGCTATTTTAAAATTATTTCGAGAGGACTTGTCCTTGTGAAATGAAATTCCAATAGCCGTTTTCTATAGCTATGTAGTATTCATTCATGTTGCATTACAATAAACTGCAATTTTCAGTATCGTTGTGCAGACATTTTCAGTTTTTCAGTGATTTCAGTAAATTAAACATTTTTTTTCCAATACAATTGGAATTCCATGATGCAATGCTTTCAATACTTTCATATTGAACGGCATTTTTTTTCTCGATTCGTTTTTTTTTTTCATAATAAAGTAACAGCAACAGCAAGTAGACTATAAATCGCTCTGCTGACCTGAAAATTCATCGCATTGTATTGCTAGTTACACCTGAATATAATTCATACTTACGAATAAAATATATGGATGACCCAAATCAACTAGTCCCAAACAGGATGCTTTCATCGGTTCTTTGATTGCAGGTAGAATTATCATCATCGATTTCTTATTCGACTCATTCCAGTCTATCCAGTCGCAAGAGTAGAGCTTTTCGTGAAGTTTGCTGGACTGAAATAAATTACTTATCATCAACGACATAAAAAATACGAAGTGTTTCTCATGTAGATGATAATATATGGAGGCGCTATGTTTGAGATATTGAGGTGTTGACTTTTGAACTAGAGCACGATAAAGAAAAACCAAAGTCTTTTTCTACTAAACAGCATATTTGAAAATTTTTCCAGTGGTTTCGTGATGTTTATACTGAACAATCTTGAAAACTAGACATTACTGCTGAAGTTTAAATACCATCAGCAAAAATGCATTAGGAAGTCGGGCAAAAGTGCTTTGCAAAATGGAATATATTCAATACACGAACATTTTCAAACATTCATTGAAAGTGGTGGATAGGTAAGTGTCGAAACTGTCTGAAAGAAATAATAATGATAGTATTAACTTTATTCACAGTAGAAAAAATATATATGATGGAGCTTGTTCTTCAAGATACCGCCATTAAATTGGTTTCAATTTCTTCATGTAATGAGCACGACTACTGATACTTTATCGAAAACCAATTACAGCTTTGATGGAAGGTGTTTCCATTCTGATAAGGAAGCTACTATGCCTCATGCACGAAGGGATTTAGTGAGCAAATTGTTGGACCAAAATCAAAACAATGGTTGGATAAGATATGCAGGGTTTCAAGTTATTTTCTTGGCGGTCATTTCCAAATGTGGGTTTACAGCTCTCTAATTCAAACAAACTGGAGGGCAATCAGAGGAAAACACACATTCCCAT
This sequence comes from Leptinotarsa decemlineata, assembly GCF_025532065.1. NCBI lineage: Eukaryota > Metazoa > Arthropoda > Insecta > Coleoptera > Chrysomelidae > Leptinotarsa > Leptinotarsa decemlineata. The sequence goes on from NW_027412688.1 coordinate 30,413,352, forward strand.
AATGTTATTTAGATTTGGTGCTCAAAAGCTGATAAGGCAAGTGTCTTACGGCGAAACATCGGATGTCTACCAGTGAGGATGTTAGTGTTCCATGTAAGTCAAATTTTACCTTTTTCATTTATTATATTGTGTAGGGATCCTGTGAATGATATCTGATTCAATTCCATAACGAATGTTTGGAATACAAACTGAGTAGAGAAAAAAGTTTTTTGTTTAATTCAGTGTTCATATAAGTTTTGATTCGTGTAACTCAATGTTTATATTTATTAATTCAGTTATTTATCCATACACAGTTTAGCTGAAAGCTAATTTACACATATAAGGGAATGAAACAAACTTTGGGATTTCACAAACGAATATCAATTCAGGTAATATAATCCATCGTCCCGGCAGTTCCCACCAGAAAGTCTTCAGGTCCATCGTTGTAGGATCTTGTGGGACATTCCTTTGTTGTTGTTGTTGTTTGCCACATTTGTGCAAGAGTTATGCACATCTGCCATATTGCGTTGTGATTCTGTTAAGCGTGGACGGGGTTCTGCGTGGTAGGTCAAACCATGGGAGCTTTTGGGTGATGCAGGGCATATTATTGCCTTGTTGAGTGGTCCATTCTTGGGTACATGCATTGGTCAGGTTGAACTTCTCTGGCATCGCTGCACTTGGCGTTTTAGTTGGTGGATTTCTGGAGTGGATACGATTGTGATTAGCGTCCTCAAGGTCTTGATGAATTGGCAGATTTTCATTTTCCATGATCTTTTTGTACTCTCCTGTAAGGGCGTTTATCCGTCGCAGCTTTGGGGGTTGGATATGGCTAAGTTCTTTGAGCCACTGAGTGGGGGTCGACTTGATGACACCAGCATTAATTCTCATGATATTACTCAGTTAGACGTCCACCTTTTTTGTGTGCGGACTGTTGAGCCAAGCTGGGGTACAGTATTCAGCTGACGAGACAACAAATCCCTGAGCGGAGCAGCGCAGCGTAGAAGCCGATGCTCCCCAAGTGGTACCAGATAGCTTCTAGATTATATTAGTCCTGATTTTCAGCCTCTTGATGGTTTAAGTTACGTGTTCTCTGAATGATAGTGTCTTATCAGGAGTCACGCCAAGTATTTCGGTATTTTTTGTGGGTTGGTTTGGTACCATCAAATCGTATGTTAACCTCTTCTCTGACTAGTTTGTTATTGAGGTCGAAGCAGCTAACTTTTATTTTGGAGGCATTTGGCTAGAGTCTCCAATTGCGTAAGTGTTTAGCCTTTCTCTCCAGGTCTGCCGTTAGGATTTCCTCAGATAGTTCGATTGAGTGTACCACAGGGTACTGTATTAGGACCTATTCTATTCTTGGTATACATAAATAGTATTAGTAAAATTAAAAACTTTCAGGGACATATTATATCCTACACTGACGATACGGTCATAATCTTCTCAGGGGACTCATGGCAAGGAGTCTACAGAAAAGCGGAAAATCAAATGAAAAAGATGAAAGCATGGCTCGATTTTAATCTTCTTAGCCTAAACGTTGGAAAAACAAAATTTATGACAATCACTTTAACAAAAAGCGACCAACCAAATGAAAAGTTTTTGAAGATACATAAAATAAATTGCGCTCAAAATATCTGCCAATGTCCTACGATCGAAAAATCGATTGAACTTAAATATTTAGGAGTCATAATTGACCAGCATTTACGATGGGATGAGCATACGCAGTATATGATCAAGAGACTAAGGCAACTCATTCACAAATTTTACTCCCTGAGAGATATCCTAACCCGTAAGAACATACTTACCTTATATTATGCACTGGCAGAGTCTGTTCTTAAGTAATGCATTACAGCATGGGGAGGAACGTTTGAAAAAAATTTAGGAGGTTTACAAATAATGCAAAACACATTAGTGAAAATTATTTGTAAGAAGGACCGTTTATTTTCTACAAAAAAGCTGTATGAAGAAATCAACTTTCACACATTCACAGAAATCTGTATATTGCTTTGGCCCAAAACTTTTCAATTTACTACCACCCGAGTCTAGGAATATTATAGACATAAAGAAATACAAAATTGCTATAAAATCATTTCTACGCTACAATCAACTTATTATTGAAAAATTATATTGAACACATATACTTGAAAGCTCCATTCTTCAGAAATATCAAATGTATATAAAATGTCTGACAGAATAAAAATCTCCTTTTAAAAAAAGGGATACCTATCACAACACAAGCGCATTTGCGCTTAGGTGAAAGGTCCCAATATATGAAAGGGGATAAGAAATATTTATATATTATTAGTAATTTTATATTATTAAATTTTAATTATTATTTGTAATATTATTTGTAATTTGTATACGTTGTATACGTTGTGAATAAAGTTACATCTTGTTGCTAGCACCCAGTCATTAGCGTACCCGAACTTGTTCAACCTTGTTTCCGGCATATCCGCTCTATATGAAGTGAAGAGAAGCGAAGCGAGCACTGATCCCTGTGGCAGGTCGTTGTTAAGTTTCTTTGGTGAGCTGATGCTGTTGTTCATTATAACCCGAACGTCCGATCACCAAACATGTTTGATATCAGTTGGTTTATTTGCTTGCATGGAATTTTTCTGAGGAGCTTGCAGAGCGGTCCCTCATTCCATACGGTGTTATAGGTGTCCTGCTTCGATATAGGTGGTAATTGATAGGACCTGGTCTGCACATCATGATTTTGACCGAAAGCCCACCTGCTCAACTCGTATTGCCTTCAGGATAACTGAGCTGATTCTATTGTGGACAAGGATTCCCAGTAGTTCATAGGATACGAGCTGTAGAGCGATTGGTCTGTAGCTTTTTGGACTATCGGCAGGTTTACATGGTTTCAGTAAGACTATTACCTTAGAGCGTTTGAATTCTGGTGGGACGCTGCCAGAATGCATAATGTCCGTGGAGAACTTGGCCAACCAGCATTTGGTGTATTTACCACAATTTATTAGGAACTCGGGGTGGATGTTGTCGAATCCTGAAGCCTTTTCCGCTGTGATATCCTGTATGGCCTTTGGTACTTTCTCAATGGAAAAGGGGCAGGAGTATTCCGTTCACATGGCTTCGGCATTCAGGGTTTTGAGTTCTCTTTTTATCTGTTTGGGATTACGCCTATTGTTTATCAATGCTTTCGTGCATCTCCCCCAGCTTCCTCAGTAGTGACTACGACTGCCTGCTCGATGTTTGAAAGTTGACGCTTTCGACAGTTTCAGTCCACTTTTGTTGGCGTGGAGTATTCAGCCTGTGAATAAGCTCATTTGTTATTTCCTGGTAACCGGTTTCAAGGAAGTTTTGATATATGTTGTTCTGAGACTATCCAGAAAGATATTCTTTGCGGTACCTTCTGGGTATGTACTTTCAAGTGGTTCTTGTTACTGCGCCAATGAATATTTATATGAAAGTATCTGTTTGGGCTGTTTCCTCCACTTCGTGTCTGAGAGTTACTTCTTTGTATAATCTAATCTTTGGAAGATTCCCAGATTTTGTTGGTATCAAGATGAAGAAGTAGAAAGTCAAAATCTCTCTTTTCGGAGAACGTCATAGTTTCTCGTATGATATTCGTATGATTAAGTTCATTTTTATGCGTTCGGTGGACTTTTCCTCTTAGCATGAAGGTTTTTTTATGTGCTCAACCATGTGTTTTCAGTTTGACAAATTTTCTTTATAGCTTTTGACTTCTCCAACAATAAACACAATTGATTTTCATTGTAAATATTCGATGGTTATATGAAAGTAGTCATTTCGTGTTATTCGAAAAAGTTTTTATTGTAGTTATTTCATGCATTCGTTCCATTGAAAGTTTCCTGATTTTTTTTTGATGTTGGGAAAGTAGAAAGCCAAAAAATGTTTTACTCAAAAAAATGTTTGTTTTTCCTCAAATCGAATAATTATAGTGCTCATCTATTTTACTCCGTCATTGTTGTAATAAAAAAATAACTTCTGAATAACTTTCTCACTCATTTCATTGAATTATGTTAATTTCAGTTTTAACTTGTTATTTTCATCACTGATTCATTGAATGAAAAACATTGTTATCATGAAAAAAAATTCAAAACATCAGCATTCTTTCGTTCAAAAGTTGAAACTTTTGGGATATCTGTTGATATGAAATGTTTGTCTCGAAATAACACTTAATTGTCATATTTTCACTAGACAATTTACAAAACAACCGCAACACGTGTTTCGCTATACACTAGCTTCCTATACTGTTTCCATACTGTGTATAGCGAAACACGTGTTACAATCGTTGCGGTTTTGTGAACTGTCTAGTGAAAATATCCCAATGAAGTCTTGTTATGGATTTTCATCAAGTATCGTCCAATTCCATCACATGTAATCAACACTCATCATTTTTGAATAGAACATTTCTGCCGAACCCAAATATTTTTGAGAAAATTTTGTGATATATTTACCATACCTCATCGCTCAGTAGTTGTCCATTGATACAATGAGAGCAGAAAGTTACGGCTCCGGTTACAAGGCCAATCAGCATTCTAAAATTACTTGGTGGACTTATTTCCTAGAATAGAACAGATACTCGTATATTCATTACAACCTATCTTTGGACCAAAAGAGAATGTTGTCTCTGTCCCTTTGTTGTAGTGCAGTTCTTTTCTCGGATAGTTCCCCTTAAAAAAAATTCCGGGTATTCTCATTTCAGATCTGGTGCCTTACCATAGAATTTGATAGCCCCACAAGTGGTTTATGACCTCTAAAGGGTGTAACATAAGTACTTCATATTCAAGTGACGTATTCCTTATAAAATTTAAAAAAAATCATAAGCTGGTGTCCGGAAATGCTTCGCTTCGGTATCACAGGGTGTTGAAAATAAATTTTTATGTTTGTTTTTTTAAAATAACTTTCGCGAACAATGATTGATTTGCGCAAAATTCAATACCCAGGGTTTTTTGACTTGAGAAATCATAATTTTGTATTAATTTTCATGTTACATTCAGATGGCGCTGCGTAAGTTATCATTATTCATTTCAAATCGCCCAAACCTTTTATACAGTATATTTTTGGTACTTTTGAAAAAAAAAAACTGATTCACGCACCTTCTTCGCGTAAAAAAGGTACACCTCCTCAACAACGTTGAAGGTAATCGTTTTCAACAATAACAATTTATGACATGTAATGTTTCTTAATCTTCAAGAACTGTTAAAAATGACTACCCCCCGCTTGGATGCGAAAATCCAATTTTCTCTTCATCGACTCTCGAACTCTTTCAGAAACATCAGAATCTTACACGTCTATCACTGAAGTAATATAAACTGTTGACTTCAGACTGCCCCATAGAAAATAATCCAGGGGTTTTAAGTTAGGTGATCGATCAGGCAAGTGAAGTCCACCTCGACCAATCCAGCGATCTCCGTATGTTACTGTTGAAAAAGTTCTAGCCAAAATGCTGAAATGTGTTGGTGCACCATCGTGCATAATCCACATTGCATTTCTTGTAACCAATGGTACATCCTCCAGAAACTGAGGTAGCGTTTGTTCCAAAAAGTTGCGGTATACGTCGCCGGTAAGTCTTCCTGGTAGAAATAGCGGTCCAATTAGGAAGACACTTACAATTTCTACCCAAACATTCAACCAGAACTGATGTTGAAAACGATCTTCAAGCACCATATGTGGATTTTCTTTAGTCCAAACATGGTTATTGAGGAAATTACTTATGACACTTCTTGAGAAACTGGCTTCATCAGTAGAAACAATAAGCTTCAATAGTTGAGGGATTTGACCCAATGTATGCAAAAGCCATTGATGAAATGCAATACGTGCAAGAAGTGCCTGAACTCGTTAATGTGGTATGGATACGAAAGAGTCTCTAAGAATGTTCCAAATCATCCCGCTACTTACATTTGAAGTATTTGCAATTTTTGGAGTAGGGGTACCTGGATCTTCTTTTATCATGGCCAGCACATTCTCTTCTAGTTCTACCGTTCTTACTGTTATTGGCCTTCCTGATCCTCCAATTCGCTCCAATGATTTTATCATTTTTCTATTGGGCACATTACGATTAGGAAATTGTTCACACCGCCTAGGTTCCAATGAACTGCCATCAGCAAGTGCATGAATGAAATGCATCTCAGTCATCTCTGTGTTACTATAGTTATTCATGATAGAGGACTTCACTAACAAGGCTTGAAATATTAAACACATAAAATGCACATCAAATAGAAAGTCAATCAGTTTCAACCTATTTGATACATATACATGATCACTTACGAGAAATACTGTTCAAATTGAATGTCTGCAGCCGTTTGTAGTAATCGGAATGTTGTTCATAGATACCAACGGAACACTTGGTAAGTCCAGTCTAGTACGCTATACTTTTATTTCGGCTACGTTGGTAATTTTAAAATTACCAAAATTGTTATTGTCGAAATTGGTTTCCGCCCCGCATCTTCGAAACATAGCGCCCTATCAAAAATTATCGAAGGACAAAATATCCTTAGAATAGTCCAAGGAATAGCCCCTTAATCCATGTGTATGGATGTATGTATGGAAGAAGTCTCCGTACTGCTTCCGTGGTATTACTTCATTCACAACCTGTGCATACCATTATATCGTTGTGTATAAACTATTATCATCATTTAATATTATACGAAGACTAAACAAAATTTGTATTCGATGAAGAAATTAATGGATGTGGTAGGAGATCATCATGAAAAATGAGAAATAATACATCTTATGTTTTTTTTGTCACTTGTATACAAGTGGTAAAAAGTTTTATTTCTCATTTTTCACGATATTCGATGAACATTTGTGCCTACGTGAGTGGTTGATTTTTATCAGATGATAGGAATTCGATTCGGCCGGCGGATGACGGAGCTCTTTTATTGAGGAAATAAATTATTTCCCGAAAGTCGCTATTTTTATGAGAAATGGAAATGAACCTGATACTTGTCACATGCTTAAAGAAATGAACTTACTGTTTTAATGAAGTACACAAATGCGACCACTGCCAATATCAGTGGAGGAGTGAGAATTATCATGTAAAAATCCTGTCTCCGAAAAAGTAGCTTATACAAACTAAAAAAAAAAAAAAATCATCAGTTGTCTTCAGTGATGTTGTTAAACATCACTGAAGACACTATTGAATCCAATGACGCTTTACATTTTCAGCGTTTTACTGAATTGAATGAAGGAGAAAATGAAATTTCAAAATATCAAATGTAGCAAAGAAAGATATTTTGCATTACAATATTGTAAAAATATTTAAATAGAGGAAAATATGCCAGTAATCATACTCATTAATTTTTCCACATTTTTTCAAATTCATAAGAGAGTTATTAAATATGAAAATAAGGTTTAGCTTTTCATATCGTATTAGACATAAATTTGATGAAGAGTTTGTCCTGAAAACGTCAAATGATTTTGAAAATCAGTTTCAAAATATCGGAAAAACTTGAAATTTGCAACATTATCTACGGCTCAATTGGACGGTTATCCAAAAATAAAATTGTTAACTTGGTCAGAGAACAAAATATTAGCTAGACAATCATCTAAAGATTAAAAAAAACTGAAAAAGATATACCGGCATCACTATGCGAAAAACTGGGGGACATCATGTTTTATTACATAACAGGGTTAACAGATTGAAGGTAGAAATGGATTCTCTAGACGAAACTCAAAAGCTTAAGTCACTGTTTATAGAGCTGGACTTTTTCCAGACATGATGTGCATTTTCGAAATATATTGAAACTCTTAAAAACGCATGGATATTACATGGCACTGATCGTAGGAATTTTGTGAGAAACCGCGTGATTACAATGATTGATAAAAATATTTGAACCCCTCGTATCATTTAAAAAAACCAATATTGGAATCGAAGATTTCAACGAATAATTTCGAAATTATTTTTTTGAGGACAAACTCCTAAAGGCCCTTTAGGAACGGTTCCTGTAACAAAGTAGCGATTTACATTTGATTTGAATCGCTGGAGATTGAATTCATTCTGAAAACTTTCTCATGAAGTTTATTCCACTCTAATACAATTTTTCAAATGGAAGAGTTTGTTTATTATATGACAGTAAATTCATATAGGTAATCAAAACTGTTTTTTCCAACTTTAACTCGTATTGTCAAGGATTCATCCTTGGTCCTGGTCCATAACTGAATTCTGATGGTGAATATTTCAGACAGTCATGAAAACATAAAAAATTATATCAAGAATAATTTGGATTGGATCCTCATTTGGCTTGATGAACATTACATTGTTGCTCAATTTCAATAAACTCTCATATATGAATATTTCTAGAAGGCTTATCTATATTTCAACTAATTCGATAACTTTTGATGAAAATGCCAAGAAATATACAAAAACACAAAATTTGTAGATTCAATCATTGATAAGAAATGGTCATGAAAAGACTATGTTGAGAAAAAATTGAAAGGTGATTTCTCCTTATTTTCATTCATTCTGTCATACAAAAAAATGAACTTTTATTTTTCTCATGATTATGTTATATGACAAACCCAATTACTTTCAAAAACTAAAAAACCAACAAATTTTTGAAAGAAGCTGATGTATCACGATGAGATCATTATATGTACTTCTATTCCACAGAAAATGAACTAATATTACAAAAAATAAATATCAATTGAAGAAAAAATCCAATCACTGAAATAGAAATAGTTTTTATAACTAGGTATGTACAATTGATGAATTCTGGTGTAAATTCGATTGAAGGAACGTTTCATAGGTAGAAAATATAATATTTCATCAGTTCGGACTTCCATTGTCTGATATAATATGAATTAATGTGTAATCCCTGACAAAAAAAAAAAACAAAAAAAAGATCAACCGATAATAACAATTGTATTAAACGAAAAAAAACTGAAATTAAAAAATATTATTAACAAAACATGGAAAATAAAAATTAAAAGATTCCAAAACAAGTCATGTCACGACGTTTCGATTGTTAGTATCCACATTCATCTTCGGGTGATAACTGGACTTATTCCTCCGATATTCGACTATTTATAGGTCATTCGAGTGCTTTCACCCATCCCCTCTTCCATCTCATCGCTTCATTGGTTTTAGCGGGAGATGACCGTTTGGCGAGAGTTGGTCGATTTTCGCTTGATTGGAGGTTTCCATATGTTACGGATTTCTACGCTAGCGTAGAAATCTTTTGATTTTTATTTTTAATTTTTTGTTTACAATATTTTTTAATTTTCAGCTTTTGTTGATATTTCGATTTTTACTTTTTTGGTTGTTGCTTGTATGTCATCTCTTCGATTTTCAGTTTTTTTCTTTAATAAAATTGTTATTATCGATTAATCTTTTTTTTTTTATTTTTTTCAGAAATTCCAAATCAATTTATATTATATTAGACAATGGAAGTCCCAACTGATGAAATACATCACGAAACATTGTCAACCAATAAGTTAAACAAATTGAGTATTTTGAAAGGGAAGTCAACCTGTGGGGTAGAATGGGAAAAATGGATTAGAAAATTTACATGAAATTTTGTGTAACAAATGTATTACCCTAGTATATCAATAAACGATATAAATGTTAATGAAGTAAAAAAAATTGTTCTCGTACATCGGTTAGCTCATGACATGCAATTTGTTCGTAAATTTCAGACATGAAGCGTGTGGCAGCCAATGTGAAAAAAAACCGTCGCATGAGCATCGCTCAGGAATTGTCAGGAATGACCTCAACAACGATCCAAATTTGCTCAAATGGGTCATTACTGGTGACGAATGATGGCTATATGGTTATGACATCAAAGTCTATCAAAGTCCAAAAGTTCCAATGGGGGAGCCCTTTAAAGCCAAGACCAAAAAAGCACGCCAAGTTCGTTCAGATGTTGAACTTTTGCTCACTGATTTTACTTGCTACATGGTTGTACGATCATTAAGGGGTATTATCTTGAAGTTATGCGTTGCTTGCATCATGTAATTTTTCGGACAAAAAAGGCACGAGCGCAGTGCCTCAGCCATCGCATTCACCAGATTTTCACCTCTGCGACTTTTTCTTGTTCTCAAAATTGAAGAGACCGATGATAGGACGGCGGTTTGTGACGAATGAGGAGGAAAAATCTGAATCATTGAGAGAGCTCAAGGACATACCAAAAAGTGTATATCAGAACTGCTTTGGGAATCGGAAAAAATGCTGACATAGGTGTATTATATCTGAAGATCACTTTGAGTGATACAAAATGGAAATTGATGAATAAATGAATATTTTTGGAGAAAAATAAACCTTTTGGAGAAAAATTAAAGTTTTCCTTTTTTTTTAAGTGAGTATATTTATGTGATTTTTCCATAAGCAACAAAAGATATGTGATGATATCCAAAGTTATCACAACAAGAGCATACACATTAGATGGAAATTTTATGAAGTACAAACTTCAAACAGTGTGCAAAATATGTGGCAAAAAAATTATTCAATCTGCATTGTTATGAAAAACAGAAAATTGATGTGTCAAAAGTACAAAAACATAACTTTCTGTAGATTTGTATACATTACTGATTATAATTTCTAATGTTTATATTCTGCAGATTTCTTGAACAAACATCACTTACTTTTTTATTCTCAAGTGATTCTCTACGAAATTCTTCAAACCGTTTCGAACTTCCTGCTGGCGAATATCCTCATTTTTTTCTCTAACCAAACTTTTCAGCTTCTCAAAGTGTCTGTCCAAAAGAATGAATTGAAACTTCAAGTGGAAAATGATATATCCTGTAACGATTGTGGTACTTCCAACTATCCAACCACTTATTCCCAGTAAGAGGGCAAAGATGAGGTAAACGAAAAAACGAAGTCCCACCAGCCAATTTCCAAACCATTCCTTCATTATGGTGATCTGAAACAGAAATATTTCTTCGTCCCCAACGAAGGGCAGAAATGAAATTGTCATCAATATTGAGAGGAACAGGGGAATAAAACATAATCTCATCACCCATCCAATTTCATTTTTGATCTTTTTCTCAATAACAGGGCCACCTGAGTCTATACAAGAACAGTTTTCGAAGACCATATGTTTGTATTCGTTTACGTCATGACCATAAACGACACTTGTGAAGAAGGCCGCATCAGACTGAAATAAAACATTATTGCGAATGATTTTACAATAAAAGTTTTCAATCAGTTCATAGCAACAAACTAACAGAATATTGGAACAAGCTTATTCCCAACAATTAGGTTTCAACTTTCCTGAAATATACACTCCCCATGCCACAAAGAACTGGCCAATTGAATTTATCACAGTGCTTGGATTTCTTCACAAGAGAGGAAATTTGGATGAACATGAAAAACCAACGTGTTCAAGTTGCAAGGAAAGAAGAAAATGTACAAAGTCTCTATCGATCTATTTGTTTCCCCGTATTTTAGGCATTCATTTTGAAAGATTCTCTCAAACAGAAAAATGTGACTCCTTGTCGTTATGATCTATATGCATTTTCGAATCACACTCTACCTACAGCAGACATTATACAGCATTCTGCAGACATCCTTATATTGGCACGTGGCACGAAAACAATGACCAATGACAATACAATGACCAACTTCACCTAAATAGCTTGTGAGTGGAAATGCATACATCCTCTTTTATGAAAAGGAGGAAACAAGTTCGCACCTTTGAGCGTTTTGATGTGTTATTTTTGTACTGTTGTTTTTGATGTTATAATGAATTTGATGTTACTTATATATCAAAAAAAAAATAAAAGTACCTATATCTGATATGGAAAAACTAAATTTGCTCTGAAATATTACTTTATTTAAATAAAATTCTGGTAGGGATTGATACAACTTGCCAGTAACATTTCTCATTTGGTAATATATTTCAAAATTTTATGAGAGGCAGCTGGTAGTCGGTCGGTTCGACGTGCTCTGTTCACTCACTCAGTCGTCCGCCGTGTTGGTCGGTGGTTCAAGCTGCAGGCTGAACGATGAACGCTGAACGAAAATTTGACAATGCTAATATGAATAACTGATTATCTTCGAAAATTTCAATAGGGTATCGGTAACATACTTGTTTTCAACAAAATGCTGTTATCGTTTATTTGTTATTGTTTTATACTGTGTGTATACGGTGACATGAGATAGAGCAACTTATTGAAATGTGAGTTTTTGATATATTATTCTGGGCGTTTTTATCGATTCAGTAGAATTCAATGACAGATTCGGTCGATATAGAAATTGAATTAGAAATACTATACAGTAATTCTCAATGACACAGTGAGGAAGGACGTTTCGGCATTTTACCATCTTCAGGTTCTGAAATATTGATAAACTAAAAATACAGAAATTTTATCATACAAAGACGAAAAATAAAATGGAGAAACAGAAAAAATTCATTGGGAGATTTGAAAAGTTAAATCAAAAACCTTATTCCCCTCTCATTCAATGTCAATACAAAGTTATTTTTAAGGAGAAAACACAAGCACTACAGAAAAATCCTTGAGGCGCTCTTAGAGCGGTGCCTGTGTGAAAGTAGTGATTCACATTGGATTTGAATCGCTGGAGATTAAAGCCATTTGAAAAAACGTTCTCAGGAAGTTCATTCCACATAAACGCCGTTTTCCAAATTGAAGAGTTCTTAAACAATGAAGTTCGAGGTGTACTGAGTTGAACCTCAAAACGATGAGCAGCCACAGTCTGTCGCGTATTTCTGATATGTAACACTCTTGGTGGAATCAAGTGTGCCAAGTTACTTGAACACTTTCCGTGAAAGTATCTATAGAAGAGAGACTAATCCCCAAACTTTGTACAATGTTCCAGACTATCAAGGTTGCAAGTGATGTTCGCGTCTCCAATCAGGCGGATGGCTGTTTTGTGAATGAAATCCAGCAGTTGAAAAGTGAAATTGTGTGAACTGACATTATCCGATTCGGAAACATTTATCTTTTTGGCGAAAACCGATGCCTGGGTTTTTGTGGCATTGAAATGAACTTTGTTAATTTCACCCCAATTCGAAATTACCTCTAGATCCTCATTAAGATGTTCAACCTTCTGCTACCAGTGAAGATGTGCATCCGCCGATGTCCTGGAATCTCCAAACAAAGCAATATATTGCTTTGTTTGGAGATTTGCAGGTTTGGAGACAATATGAATCCTTGAGGAACACCAGCATTGATGGTGAATGTATTCGAGAGATATCCATCGACGCCACTTGCAGGAAACGTTCGTTCAGGAAGCTGAAGAGCCATACACAAAAGTTATCCGGAAAGCCATAGCATCGAAGTTTGTCCAGCAAACTCTCATTCCATACACTGCCAAAGGCCTTAGAAATATCAAGTGCAACAGCTCTTGACTCTCCATAATCTCCATGTTTCTCGATTGCGTTATTTTAAATATGGATGACATACGATAGAAAATCGCCTGTTGATCTTTGTTTCCGAAAGCCATTAGATGATCGCTCAAGTCTTTGGAGCCTTCCAAACATTTGAAGATATGGTGGTTTACGGCTTTTCAAACCACTTTATATATTTTTCTCCTTTTTTTCAATTTTATTTTCATCGTTGATGTACGAGAAGTCAATTTTATAAATTTTATATCCTACACTCACTGTGATAGAGTAGTGTTATTAATAAAGTTTGTAAATATTCATTATAAGTGAAGATGGCGAAAATACCGAAACGTACGTCGTTAATGTATCATGAATATATAGAATTTCTAATTTTATCTCTGAATCGACCGAATCGGCCACAGGAAACCTACTGACTACTTTTACATATATTGTATATAAATTATTCAAAAAGGGCAACAAAATATCTGTATTGCTTGAACATTTATGAAATGAAAATAGTGTTTTATTCAAGGCACACATAATGGCCGCCTTTATTCTGTTCTGTAATTCATTTCGCGTGAAGCTGTTAATTGTTGAGAGGATTAATGAATATTGAAGTCTTCTATACAAATATCTCTGAAGTTCAAGGTGTAACAAATGATGTGAGGGAAAATATTTTTGAATTTTCCTCGCCACAAGCGATAGGAAGAAATTGATACAGATATTTGTGTTGCAGTGAGATATTATAACGTGATGAAATTTAGTTCACGTATCCTGGAAAAATCAATGAAAGGAAGAATGATTCACTGTTGCAATAAAAAAAAACATAAAAAACACTTCAGTGTAAGATTTCCCCTTGAAAGTCTAAAAAACCGCGACACGAGTTTTGCTATTGTCTAGTGTGATTTTCATTGTAAAACAACTCAGGGAAGTGGTAAGTTAAGATGTTCTGTTGAATACCTATTACGCACTCTTTTACTCGCATATAGCATATGTAGTCTAATCTACAAGTTCAAAAACATGAAAAATAGAGATGAAGATCCTAAAAATATGAGCGATAGCTCATTCGATTCATAATCACCTCTAGAAAAATGTTTTTGAAGGATTTTGGTGCAGGTAAAAAATTGCAATTGTTATTAACAAAATAAGATTAAGAAAAAAGTTATTCAGTTTTTCGTTAATAACTCAAAAAATATTGATATTTAGGCAATTTTGAAAAAAGTTCATTGAAGAGGAGGAAATTTCCGATAGAAAAGTATGGACTCCCGAAACTCTATCTCCATTATTTATAATTTTAATTTGACGTTGCGAAAAGGGTTCTGCGCGGCTCTTACGGCATGCCCGCGCTGCCGCTAAAGATAGTTTATCAGAAGAAATGATTTTTTTATAACATAAAATGTCATTTTTAAAATTTGAAAAAAATCTAGTACCTTCTTAACACTTGAATGAATCGAGTCCCGTAGAAATGAAAGTTTTATCATCATTTTCAAAAAGTTATTCAATTGTTAACTAACAAATTTTTTCTCAATCTCCGTTGGCATAAATAATGGGATAAAAAAAATAATTGGTCTATAAATTTTAAACTTCGTGGAGCTCTTTTGATAAATATACTCCATACGATAAAAGTTCATAAAAAGTTATTAATTTGTTAATTATGATTTTTTATAACTATTGCAAAATGAAATTTTTTTCTTCAATTGATAAATTAGCTATGTCTGTTTTAACATTGAATAATGGCAGTTATTAACATAGGATATGAATTTTTCACGTAATTTGTCTATTAAAAGTTTCGGGAGTCGAGACTTTTTCACTGGAAATTTCCTCCTCTTTAACGAACTTTCAGAATTGCTCAAATATTAAAATTTTTTCAGTTATTACCGAAAAACCAAATATCATTTTTTTATTCTTATTTTATTAATAACAATTGCAATTTTTTACCTGCACCAAAATCCTTCAAAAATATTTTTCTAGAGGTGATTTCGAATCGAATGAGCCATCGCTCATATTTTTAGGACCTTCATTTCTATTTTTCATGTTTTTGAACTTGTTGATTAGACCAATGGTACAATATTGTGGGGCAGCTCCGCCAATTCACTGAAAGTATTCAAAGAAAGCGTTTAAAACTTTTGCGTTGGCAGGTTACAGGGACCACTGTAGGCCACAACAAATAGTAGAAATTCATAAAAATAAACGTGAATATTCACTGAATTCAAATTTCCATGACTACAACACTCGACATGCAGATCAAATTAGACCTTTAAGATACAGTTTGAATAAAGCTATGAATATAACTCTCCCGAAATTATTCTATATAATTTTTGAGTTGCATCTATGTCCTCCAATTATTTCAATCAAAACGTGGAACAGTTCCCAATCAACTTAAGTTTCTACACTATTGCAGAATATTTAGACACCTCACCCCATTCGTATGAGAACGTTCAGATATTTAGTTATTTCAATATCTTTAATCGCTTTTAAAGTTATTATTGTTTTGATGTGTTTGATTGTTCATGCTGTATATCATAGTGTTTTCGACTGACTATTCAAATACAATTTTTGTAATGAAACTTGTTACAAATATAAACTTACATAAACGTAGTCAAATGAAGTATGTCTATGTCTATACAATAGCATCTTTGAGAGATGCTACTGTGTAGCGAAACAAGTGGAAACCTTACAAAGAATTTTCTTTTGATACGTTATAATTTTCATCAAGTATCGATCATATGAAAAAATGTGAGCACCCAAAGGGGTCGAAATATCTCATTTCGAAAATAATCTGAATTCGTGAGTAACCCAACAGCAGATATCACTTTTGCCACTGGGTTGTTAGCAATATAATCGAAAATGAAGATATAGTCGTTAGTCAAATCGAATATGGAATAACATATCTATATCATTTCAACATCATACACAAGTCAATAAAAGACAGTCATGCGGCGTTAAAAGCTCTTGGCTCCTCCCGAGCAACGTCTAAATTGGTAGCAAATTGCCTAAAACGACTCTCATCGATAGGAAGACTTGACAGATTGTCTCTGGTCTGGATTCCTGGCCATACTAGCCTGGAAGGAAATAAAGCTGCTGACCCTGCAAAGCAGGGTGCTGCAAGCAGCTTCATCGGACCAGAACCTGTCATTGGCATCACTTTAGGCTTTGCCAAACAAACATTGAACACCTGGATGGCGAGAAGATTTATGGACCCCTGGCAGAATCTTCCAGGATTGGCTCACTCCAAGGTGTTTACTCACCTTCCGAAGCTTGATACCAAATAGTTGTTGGAATGTAGTAGAAATGAACTACGATGTCTAACAAGCGTTCTCACAGGTCAGTGTCATTTGAATCATCATATGCAGAGACTTGGACTGTCGGAAGACAGTGTGCGTCGCCTCTGTTTGGAAAATAATGGACAGCAGAGCATATACTTTGTGCCTGCCCCGCTGTGGACCAATTCAGGATTTTAGAGTTCGGCAGAGCCGTACTCCTACCATCTGATTTGAAAGACCACTCACCATACTTCAGACCTAACCTAACCTATATCATCTGACAGTCCATCTGTAAAATATGAAATGACATCTATTTCAAAATCAAAATCAACCTCTATGAATGAGCTTTTTTGAAACTCTGATAATGACGTTTCCACTCGATAACTCCATTCACATCACATTTGGATAACTAGTTGTTTTTTATCCCACTCAAATTCAACAACAGATGCTGTATACAAGATATCACTTTCAACATTTTTTTCGAAAAGTAATTGTTTAGACATAGTGGTAAATGAACAGGTTTTTTTATCTCGATATAAAAATACTTATAGACGATTGACTTACCGGAAAGTGGAATATGATGCCCAAAATAAATGGTTTGAGCTTTTCTTTGGACAAAAATCCATAAAATATACCAGCCAAAATCATTACCAGTTGGCAGGATAAGAATGCGAAAGAAACAAGTTGATGTATTCTTCTATTTTTTATAATAGTGTACCCACTGTAATCGAGTAAAATTCGAAGGGGATCTTCTTCAACTTCAAATTTTACATTAAAAGAGTTATTCATTTGCTATATTATATAACAGAGCATTCTTACCTGTCATATGTTTCACTGTTACTTTCTGAAACATTTTATGAAGATATATAAACGAATGTATTCAATTCCACAACTCAGATTGAATAATCCGAAGGAACATTCTGTTCTGAGTAACTATAACGATAATGATAATGTAAAACACGTATATTTCTCTTAGCTCATTACCACGATATCATCAATAAAGAACAATATGTCAATATTCTGATGATTGATGTTGTTGACAAGTGCATTATCGAATTCGTTAAATGAATTTAAATGCATTCTTTTGAATATTGAATCTATAAGTTCAAACATTGATTGTATTACAAAATATGAAATGATATTATAAACTGAAATTATGAGAAAAGTAAGATTCAACCTTGAACTGTCTGAATCATGATGTTATTGTTTTGTTTCCATTTGAATAGTGTTTTTGCTGGCACCCAGATTGTCATTCCTGTCAAAAGGTATTCGCTATCTCTGCTCTACGCATTTTGATTCACAATTTTTTTGAGGAAAGAACAGATCTTGAATACAATTATTGCTAACAGAATAGATCATTTTTCGATGAGATAAGTGATCGAAGAGGTTACATTTTGACATTCATATCGTTCAGGTCTACAAATACTCATATTCAACTCGTTTGAAAAATATTTTGTTCTGTAAATACATACCACTGTAGACTCCCGATTTTTGTCTTGGGTCTACAGGGTCAGAGGTCTACAATTCATCTTGTGGATTGTACCCAGAAGTTTATATACGAATGACAAGAAGTCACGGAAATCTCCGATCTTGAAAAAGTTTCGAAATTAAGGAAACTAATTCTACCCATGCTTGCCACCTTTTAGGGAATAGCCAAGATTTCAACATGGACTATGACATATTGAATACATAAAATTAGGGACGAAAATTAAACCTGCTGGAATCTCTGGAAGTCAATAAACACAAATATTCAAATTTTTAACCAACAAAAAGCTATTAATTCATCATTATCAATCTTCTTTTCATCAAATGTCAAAAAAAACGTTTTACAAATATTGTATCAATTAATCTTTCAGAATCAACCAGAATTAACCAGTGTGCACTGTTTAGAACCTTTGGTGTAGTAATGAATATTACTGGAGTTTTTTTGCAACACCTCTTGAAGATGATCACTTGGTGATCGAAACACGTGTCAATGTGTCAAAATAACGGTTTGGTGTTGGAAGAAATTTCAGAATTAACCAGAATCAACCTAATATTTGAATAAGTTTTTAAATACATCGCCAATAATTCACCTGTTTTCTAGGAGTAATAATGTAGAGTTATTGTTTTTGCAAAATTTACATTTTATTCATCTGATATATTTGGGAAGTTCCAGAATGCTTATGAATATTCCAGATTATTCCTGAATGTCTCAGACCATTCCTGGACATTCCAGAATGTTGAGAAATAATCTGGATTGTTGTGGAATTTTCTTGAATGGTTCGGATAGTACTGGATTAATCTAAAATTTTAAAGAAGGTAAAAATTAGAGCCCTCATTCAAAAGCACGCCTTCAAAGTAAACACGGAACTTTTCTCATGAATGGAAAGTAATACATCATTTACTCCTTTGATCGCTTCATAATGATCCAGTCTATTCCGGAATGTTCCCAAATTTTCCATATTATTCTAAATGTTCCACCATATTCCAGCATATTTCAGGATGTTCCGAAATATCGTAGAATTCTTTTGAAGTCTCCCGAATATTCCGAATCATTCTAGAACCTTCTAGATGACAAAAAGATCAGCCCATATATCTTTGAAAGCAAGTAAAAAATATGCGGAATAGAAACATGTTGTCCCAACCTGAGATCATCCACAGGGAGAAACAACGGGTTGAGAGGAAGTTCAAAGACGCTGCATGAATGTTGTTCAACGACGCATTCAGCCAAGCTACCGTAGAGATACGCAACATATGGAAACAGTCAACTCCCGCTAAACCGGTGCAGCGGAGGGCGGGAAGAGGAGAAAAGTGAAAGCGTTCGAATTACCTTTAAATAGTCATCTTTCGGTGAAAAGTAATTTGGTTCGAATTTATTTTGATCGTATTTTTAATTATTTGATTTTTGATTTTTTGCTTATTATCGTTTTCAGTCGATTTTTTTAATTTCTTTTTAATCTGTAGTATTTTCATCTTTTATCTTGATCATTTCATTCAGTTCACTTAGATTTCATTTCACGTTTCATTGCTTAGTATAATTGATATTTTAGCTATTCATTTTTATTTTACTTTCTGTTCCAGAGATTCCAAATCATTTTAGACAATGGAAGTCCGAACTTTCTAACTATTGCCATAATGGTACCATAGGTCGAATTTTTCGGAACATAGGTCGAAGTATTCGTCACGCTGTTCATCGCTTTCTAGCCACAACACTCGTTTTCTCATCCAAATATGTACCAATGTATATCTTTATCAACAACAGAAGTTTCATGACTCAATGCAAGTCATTTTCGAATTTGAACTTTTACTTTATTCATTCAAATGAATCTATCAAAAACATGTTTCCCACAGAAGAACAAAATACTGTATCTGAAGTCGCGTTTTGCTAACCAAGTAGCATCATCAGGAGAGGAATATAACATGTTTCTTCGAAAAGGATAAGAAGGATTGAGTCCAACTATAACATTAGGACCTGATTCAGATCTAGGAACACTATCCGTAGCAGCCTCACGAAAACCAGGCCACCAAACGCGGACTGCGATTCCAAGAACTGCATTTACCGGATACCCTGCGAGTGCGGAGAATCATACATCGGTGAAACTAAGAGGCCATTGAAAGTTCGCATTGCTGAGCACAAGAAACACACATAGCTAGGAGGAACCAGTAAATCCGGAATAGCAGAGCATGTTTGGACTCACAAACATAACATCAAGTGGGCTCAAGCTGAAATCATCCACAAAGAGGAATACTGGTTTAGGAGTGAATTCAAAGAAGACTCGTAGATGTTGTCCAACAACGCATTTAGTCAAGCTAGCGTAGAGATACGTAGCATACGGAAACCTCTAATCAAGCGAAAAACGATCGGCTCCAGCCAAACGGTTATCTTCCGCTAAAACCGATGAAGCGGAGAGAGGGAAGAGGGGATAGGTGAAAGCACTGGAATGATCTATGAATAGTCAGATCTCGGTGGAATAAGTCCAGTTATCATCCGAAGACGATTGAGGATACTAACAATCGAAACGTCGTGACATAACTTATTTTTATCTTTTAATTTTCATTATTCATGTTTTGTTAATGATATTTTTCAATTTTTAGTTTTTGTTGATATTTCAATTTTTATTTTTTTGGTTTCTGCTTGTATGTTATTTCTTTGTAATTTCAGTTATCTGTCGTTTAATACAATGGAGAATGTTCCTCAATATGTGTTATTACAACAAATGCGAGTTTGAACTGAATAAAGTTGAGTTTAATTCATGAGTTTTTCAAATTCACTTGCTTTGGAATCTTTCAGTTTTAATTTTTAATTTTTTGTTAATAATATTTTTTAATTTTTCAGCTTGTATTGATATTTCAATTTTTTATTTATTTATCGTTGTTGCTTGCATGTTATTCCTTTGTAATTTCAGTTTTTTGTTGAATAAAATTGTTATTTTTCGGTTAATCTTTTTAATTTTTTTCTTACAGATTTTTTCACGGATTTCAAATCAATTCATACTATATTAGATAATGGAAGTCCGAACTAAATGAATAGACCACAAAACATTGTCAAACACCTTCAAACAAACATGTTTCTTCGTTATTGTAGACTTTCAAAATGTGAATGCAATGACTTTTATGTTTATGATTTATGCTTGCATGTTTTTCTTATTTTCATAATAATTATAAATCATTTCTTTAACCAAATAACCATGGAACACCCTCGATTTCTCGAACATATTGTCTTCACTAACTACTGAGCAACGTGCGCTGGAAAATAATACTTAAATTATTTTGTGATTATCAATATCCTTCATGTAATCCTATATGTAGATCTAGGCGGATATATGTCAGTAAAAGTAAAAACAGACATTTCAGGAAATGAAATTATATTGGCAGGATTTGGAGTAATGAATCCTAGGCAAACCGCTGGATTAATGCTGGCTATTTACCACTCTGGAAGACGTACTGATACCATTAGCGGAAAGTTCACGTTGCCACTTTACTTGCCAGGAAAACCAGATATTTGGAAACATCTAATAGTGACTCTATATTTTCTGAAAGTTCATTCGCATCGAATAATGAGTTACTACTTTAATTCATGATAATAATTACAGAACTTCCATTTCTAGACATTTTTCACACCGTAGCTTTCACGGTAGGCGGTAGAAATACAAAAAAGAATGTGTGTTTACTTAATATTTGCAATAATTAATTTTTCAAGAATTTCATTATTATTTGTATCTATTACTGATTTATTTGTACACTTGTTACATATTTAATGAAATTGTGAAAATTTATTTCAGTTTATGACTTAAACGGCAACCAACGGCCAATTCTACAAACCTAGTGAACCTTTAGTGCAGTAATGAATATTACTGGATCTGTCTTGAAATTTCACATGTTGCCCCACCTACTAGCCGAAAAATAATTTTTAAATATTGCCTAATCTAACACGCAGGTGAATCTGATAATAAAATATCTCTTCAACAAGCTATATAGTATAATTACATTAAAGTATAGTTACCTTAAAGTCCTCACATTAAATTTGGTGTATTCCAGAATTTTCCGAATTCTCGACTAGTTCTTCGAATTTCCTAAAATCTTTCCAAAGTTATTCGTGATTTCCAAGGAACTAGGTATGAAAGTGGTAAATATACACTACAACGCAAATGACAGTGTCGAGAATACGGAAAAATCTGGAATTTACAAAATCATATGTAAGGACTGCGATGCAAAATATTTGGACACACCAACAGATCTATTAACATAAGATATAGGAACACTTAGCGCACCTAAATTATGGAAAATCAGAAAAATCAGCAGTCGCCCATCATATTTTGCAACAAAACCATTCCAACAACAGGTATATAAATGCCCGTTGTTGTTAACTTGGATAGGTTTGATTCAATGAACTCGAATCAATATGCGTTCCAAAAAGGCAAATCAAACTCAAATGCAATGGTGACGCTTTTAAATAGACTTTCGGAGGAGTGAGACAAAGGTAACAGAGTGGTTTGCACCTTTTTGAATCGAAGCATGGCATTCGATCTTGTCAACCAAGAAATTCTTTTAACAAAACTAGAACTGTAGGGTTTCAGAGGAGTGGTACATGATTGGCTAAAAAGTTATCTGACAAATAGGATGCAGTATGTTTGAGCAAACAATCACACTTTGTTGAAAACAATAAATGATGTAGGGGTTTCCCAGGGTTCTCTTTCAGGTCCTGTGCTATATCTGACATACATTAATGACATTTGTATAAAGTTGTATAATGTATGCAGACGACCCTTCCTCATAGTTACAGGGACTAATGTAGAGCAAACAGTCTTGAAGGACAATAAAGAAATCAAAATATCTGGTCCACTCAAGTACCTTATACGAAGTTCCTTGGGCTGCATGTGAAGGAACGTTGTACATGGACTACCTATATTGATGAAGTGTGCAAAAAACTAGCTCCAAATTGTTATCTCCTTCAACAACTCAGGAAGACCGTCGAAGAATCTGTATTGATGATTATATATTTTGCACACTTTAAGTCAGTAATGACATATGGAATCATAGTATGGGGAGTAATATAGGAGGCCAATAGGGTACTCAAACTCCAGAAAAGAGCAGTTAGAAATATCGTCGGAGTGGCCAGGAGAGTAAGCTCTGACTTTCCATTATTTGTATGTCATACATATACTGATATATGCTAAAATAGAGCTGGCCTCATTCAGGATTTGGGAAACTCGCCGGCTCCAAAAAACATAACGTTGTCCAAATTACATGGCAATAACCTTGTTTAATCATCTACCAAACCTCTAAAAAGATCTTACTTCGAATGAGTTCGAAATAGTAGTCAAAAATATCTTATTGAAGAAGCGACCACTCTATAAGTGAGTATTTGGAAGACACATATTTTAACTGATTTTATATTTTATGTATGCATGCATATTTTCATATTATGTATTTCATCAAACCACTTGTTTTATTGCTTTTAGATGTTTTTATGTATCATCTGCAATTTGTAATCTGTTCATAAGTTGAGTCTCTTATTTGTATAATCGAAAATTCACGTCAACAAACTGTTCCTGACACCTAGTAACTTGTTGTGTATTATGTTACATATAGTAATAAGAACCAATCACAAATAATTACACACCAATACTATTATATTGAGTCCTTTTACATGCGTTCATGCACTCATTTACATCGATAATTATATTAACTATATTCACTATAAATATTTTTTAAACTAATACTGTACTATACTGACTTGTTCTGTAATATGCTAGACATAATCTGAAGAACTAATAAACCATTATTATTATGAGAGTGTAGAAATGAGTAAAGATAATAATATTACTATATAGCTTGTTGAAATAAAATTTTGTTTATCATATTCACCTGACTATTAGATTAGGCAACATCGTAAAATTAATTTGAGACTAGTAGATTTGGTGATCCAAACACGTGTGTTGTTGGGATAAAATTCCAGTAACATTCCTAAATGTTTCAATATCAATTTCACTATCATTGGAAAATTAATTAATTAATCAAATAATTTTTTGATGTTCCTGTTAATAACAAATGAAAAAAACTTTCGTGCACTACTTGCTATCAGCTGATTTTTAAATAAAATTCTGTCAGTCTTTATGAAGAGTATCCTTGAGGCAAGAATTTTAGTGCATTATTTTCAATAAGAATGACATTGAAATCAATAATTAATTCAAAAATACTATGTTCTATGAAAATTGTGTTAATTCCAATCTACCAAGAAAGTATATATTTTACATTTACTGACCCTGGAGATAGACCAAATATTCGCGGGATTGATGCACAGATTGATTCACATTATAATTTAATTATAAAATATAACTTACTTAATGCTCGCTTTCATTTTCCGAATTATCACTATCAGAAACACAACTGTATACTCCATAGGAATCCGATCTCATTGTGGCGAGAGATAGCGTAATGCCGAACCAGTGAGAAGAGAATCGCATAGTCGCTTACACATGGCGACCCGTCGCCACGGAATACGTCGACACGCCAGCAATCGGTCTCACGTGCGTCTATAGATGTTTCACATCAATAATCTTCCAAAAGTTTGAAAACGACTGAAACACTTCTTTGGTTTTCTTCTCAAGTTGTCGCAAACTTCATTCTCGAATCTTTTCATATCTTTTCCCAAGTTGGCAACGCAGCAGAAGTGCGACCTGATCGGATTCTGAGGGCCGCAGGTGGTATTGAACAGATATTAATGGTCAGTGGAGAGATCGAGAGCGAACGTCGCCACTGCTAACAACTTCAATTAGAACGAATGATTGCTTTGTCCGAAGTTGTTGTTCTTGGCATTATGGTTGATGATGTTTGGTTGAGCGAGAGATGACTGTGCTCGGTTTTCTTTCAGAGGCAGTTTTTAACAGGAAACGGAAAACAGGTATCACCTGACGGATATCGATCATGAGATTGATAGTAAAACTTTAAAATTTCTTCAATTCGCACAAGTCTGCCCAATAATTGTAAGTATTGACGCTAATGAGATTTCGAAGGGATTTTGAAAATTATGAGAGAAATAAACATTTTTACCAGAAAAAAACAACTTTCTTTGATCAACGTGCTTTTATTAGCTTCAGCTGTATGTACGTATGTTTGTTTGTAACTCCAGCATTATCGACATTATTGCTTGATCTATTCGCGGGCAGATAGCGCTGTACGTAACCTATATAGGCTGATTGATCCCAAAGTTAAGATAAAATTAATTTAGTTTAAAAAGACTAAAAAATAACGCATTTATAGCATACGATACTGAAAAATGAAAAATAAATATAGTTTAAAAAAACTGAAACACGCGCTTTTGAAGAACATCGAACTGAAAAGTAATTTTTTTTTAAATAAGCTTAAAACAATAACGAACGAAAATACTAGTATTATCGTAATATCGTTAATCGAATAAAAATACACGATCTTATTGATATGAGAAATTGCCACCAATCATGACAGGAAATATATATGTATATGTGTACACATGTATCATCTAGTTCTTCAATTCTGGGAATAATAAATTGACTGAATTACCAATCTCAATGTATATATGTACAATTTTGTTTCGAAATATATTCTGAATTATACTTACTAACCATACTTTATATATGTTGAATTTATTGCTAATATTCATTGTGTGAAATGTGTTGTATAACTTTTATACTTTAATATACATTATACAGTATCACACATAAAGTCCGCATCAAATGGGATTTTTTTTGTTCATCTCTTCAAGCAACTTTTGATATCTCATTCAGGTTGTGCTTTAAAAATGAGGCCAAATGACATGCATATGACCGATCAAGTGATTTTTCTTCCCTGTCAAATTTGACATTCTTTCCAAAAAATGTTCAGAAAAGCAGTTATTGCTCGAAATTTCTAAAATCGGTAGGAAGAAAAGATTATTGTTTTTTCATTTTTTTACCCATATACCAATTTTTAGCTCTCTAGTACAAATTTAGTTTTTTTACAGTTTTTCGAATATTTGACATTTGCCGATTTCTCAAATTTAGCCAAACCTCAACAAAGTTAGTGCTTTATGCCTAACTTATCTTTCCAACGCATTTTTATCACCAATTGCAATTCTAGATACAACTTATTTCGCAAAAATTTAAAACACCAGAAAAATATGTTTGGATGTCGTAGAACATAAAAAAACAAGTATTTAAGATATTGCAGATAGAACAGATGTTAACCGAGAGATTGTACGACGTATTTTACACAAAAATAAATTTACGCCTTATAAACCGAAATTTATCAATACATTAAAAGAAAGGGACTTCGATATGCGCTTGTATTTTTCTTTTTGGTTTCAAGGGGAAAAAGAAGAAAATTATCATTTTTCTTATAAAATTTTATGGACAGAAGCGACCTTCTCTTCAAATGGCGTTTTGAGCTCGCAAAACTGCAGGTGGTGGGCAAAAGAAAATCCACATTTCGTAATCGAATGTCAAAATCAATATTCGTTTAAGACGAATATTGAACGATCAAATTATAGGACTATACTTTTTTAGACATTATTTAAATTCTGCGGACTACCTACACTTTGTGAATACCGAACTATCTGAAGTTTTTGATAATATGCCCCTTCAAGTAAGAAATGTTGTGTGGTATCAGTGTGATGGTGCACCTATTCATACTACAAGGGTGGTTAAAGAGCGTCCTTTGGAAATATTTAGGGGCAAAGTAATCAGTCGCAATATGGAACACTTTTGGCCGCCTAGATCTCCTGATATAATGCCACTAGATTTCTTCTTGTGAGGTTACTTAAAACAAAAGGTGTATAAGCAAAGATCTTTTCGAGATATAAACCATTTAGAGGCAGTTATTCGAGAATGTGTTGTAAGCACGAAACCCCGTAGTATAAAGAATGCAGTTAAAGATGTTTTGAAAAGGATAATTGATTGCATTGAACGTGGTGGAAGGCACACCGAAATGTGACTTTTTATTCTGTATTTCTATTGGTATTTACATGGTTTAGGCATATGTTTCGATTTGATTTAGTGTTCTTAATTTAAATTATAACTTTATTTTAACAGATGTTAGAATTAATTATGCTTATGTATCAAATTATTTCGCAAAAAGTAGAAATGAAGTGAAATATTTATCTGTTTTTAAAAAGGGTATCAACTTTGCATCATTTTTGGCATAATTTTTTCTGGTGTTTTAAATTTTTGCGAAATAAGTTGTATTTAGAATTGCAATTGGTAATAAAAATGCGTTGGAAAGATAAGTTAGGCATAAAGCACTAACTTTGTTGAGGTTTGGCTAAATTTAAGAAATCGGCAAATGTCAAATTTTCGCAAAACTGTAAAAAAACTAAATTTGTAATAGAGAGCTGAAAATTGGTATATGGGTGAGAAATGAAAAAACAATAATCTTTTCCCTTTACCGATTTCCGAAATTTCGAGCAATAACTTCTTTTTTGAACATTTTTTGGAAAAAATGTCAAATTTGACAGGAAAGTTATATGCATGTCATTTGGCATCATTTTTAAAGCACAACCTAATGGAGATATCAAACGTTGCTTGAAGAGATGAACAAAAAAAAATCCCATTTGATGTGGACTTTATGTCTGACACTGTATACTAACCACACTTTGAACATTGTAGAGTTTTTCACTAATAGCTATCATGTTAATCTCACTTAGCCGTCGAGAAACCGCACATAATAACTTTAGGATAAGTGAATAAAATCAACAATGATCCCTAAGAACAAGATTATCTTTTGTAGGATTCTTGTTTATTTCTTGTGATTTCTTTATTCTTCGTAAATTTCCAATGTTACAATTGCTTTTCATGAAATAAATTGATTGATTGATTGATTATTGTGAAAGAAGCATGGGCGCTTTGTGCCATATTTTTTGTATATCAAGCGCTCGTCTTTTTTTCACAAAAATACTAGTAATTTTTGTTCGTTATTGTCCTAAGATTATTCAAAAAAAATGTTTTCAACTTTTAAGTTCGATGTTGTTTAAAAGCGCGTTTTATAGTTTTCTCAAACTATATTTATTTTTGCTTTCTACTTCTCAATAATAATCTAGAAAGTTGAAAACTCCGTACGAAACAATGAACAAATGATAGTTATTTATGTACCAAGGGCGTAAATTAGTCTTTTATGCACCGCAGCGTGCATATTACGCTCGAAATACATACATTTTATGCACGACCGATATATTTGATGTCATGTAGATAAATACCTCTTTATATCCAGGACACGATAGAAATACACCAAGGCTGCCACGAGGCTGCGTATTCATATAATATCGGAAACAGAATAAATCAAGAAGTGATGAAATGAATGTTACATTGGCAACTCAGTCAATTTTTCGAAATAAGATTCTATAGGCTAGTAGCCATATTTACTGTAAATTTTTGTGATCGCAGATAATTTATAAATGATTCTGTAATGTCTTCAAGCGTTGAAGAATGTGTGAATTGTACTCCACCAGAAATAAGTGAAGTAGCTAAGAATGCGAAATTGAGTTTATTGCCAAGTAAATCAAAGAAAATGTACCACAAAGTGTATGAAAAGTTCGTGAGGTGGTGCAACGGGAATAATGTAAAAAATAACAACTACACAGAGAGGGTTCTTCTTGACTATTTTCTAGAAAAATCTAAATATCGTAAGCCCTCTTCAATTTGGTCATATTATTCCATGCTGAAAGCTACTTAGAGTGTACATTTTATCTGGGGGCGCTGAAGTGCTATTTTACGCCCGCAAATCCGGACGATGAAGTGCTACTTTTCGCCCGGACGTGCATAAAATACATTGATGAGAAGTACTTACAAAAATGTGTAAATCACGAGCAGAAGTTATACGGAAATCACTTTTTTTCTGTTTCCAAATATATGTAATAAAAGTTGTTACAGTGTGACATACTTAGGATGGAGAAATCCCTGTATTTCAGTCATTTTTGAAAGCATATATTTGATTTTTGGTGAGGGCATAGACCTTCATGAGCCGCAATTTTAACAATACTTAACTTGGGTAACAGCCTTGAACCCAGGCTACTGCAGAATGAGTCATTCAAAAAAGTTACTTGAAAATCGGTTTTGACCCTACATAACAAATTCCAACCCAAAATTCTAATTTTGATATTTTTTTTACTTTTCATATTCATGTCTGATTTTCAATTATTGGTTCTGAATAACCAATATTCTTAAATAATGAATCCGTTATGATGTAGAAATCAGAATGAGGTAAATTCGCACTCAATCATATTCAAGGGGAAATTGAAAAACTCCTTAAAACTGGAAACAGGCTAGTGAAGGCGACTAAATTCTACCACCTGAAAGGCACCACACACTATTCCACACTAGAATCCACAGTGCCGACAGTGTCTAGTTAGGCGAATTTTGAAACAGTTCAATATCAACAAGGTGTCTGGCCCCAGTATTTTGCAGACTTTTCAACCTGTCTTACAAGAAAGGGGTTTTTCCTTCTTGTTGAAACATTCCTCGCGTTCAGCCTATTCCCAAAAAGGGAAAGAAAAATCTTCCAAATAACTATAGACCAGTCGCTTTACTATCAGTGATATCAAAAATCATGGAAAAAGTCGTAAACCACCATATCCTCAAATATTTGGAAGGCTTGAATATCTTGAGCGATCATCAATACGGCTTTTGAAAACAAAAATCAACAGGCGACCTTCTATCGTATGTCACCCATATTTGGAATAAAGCAATCGGGAAACATGGAGGATCAGGAGCTGTTGCACTTACATTTGTAACTCCTTTGACCGTGTGTGACATGTGGGGTTGCTGGCCAAACTTCGCTGATATGGCTTGTCGGATCATTTCTGTGTATGGCTCTTCAGCTTCCTGAAGGAACGTTTCCTGAAAGTAGCCGTCAATGGATATCTCTTGAATACTTTCTTTATCAACGCTGATGTTTGCCAGGGATCCGTATTGTCTCCATCCCTTTTTTTGTATATCAACGACTAATTGGAAAAAACCAAGCATCCAATATATTGCTCTGCTGACGACAGCACAGTTGTCTCGTCATCCCATTTAGATTCCAGGACATCGGCTACGGATATACATCTTCACCGGCAGCAGTAGGTTGCAAATCTTAATGAGGGTCTAGAATTGATTTCAAATTAGGGTGAAACTAGAGTTCAATTCAATGACACCAAAACCCAGGCATCGGTTTTCTCCAAACAGATAAATGTCTCCGAAGCGGATATAATAATGTTAGGTAAGATCATTCCGCTTTCGGCTTCAATAAGTTTGTTAGGGTTTAAAATGGACACCAATATGTCCTGGCACAATCATATCGCTGGAATTGTAAAAGCTGCTCCTCAAAAGCTTGGAACACTGTTCTGGACCAGAAAACTGTACACACCTCAGCAACTTTTGATGCTTTATATAGCTCAGATCAGACCTTCTGTGGAGTATTGTTCTCACGTATGTAGCTCTGCTCATAAGCATACCATGGAGTTGCTATATTCCATCCAGAAAAGAGCCATCCGCCTGATTGTAGACGATAATATTACCTGCAACCTTGATAGCCTGGAACTTCGGAGGAAGGTTGTATATTTGTTTCTCTTCTATAAATACTATCACGGTAAGGGTTTAAGCCAGTGTTTCTCAAAGTGTGCGCCGCGGCGCCCTGGGGCGCCGTGGAACCTTTACTGGGGCGCCGTGGGCCACGGGGAGTCTGAAGGTACAACGTTTTACAACATAGATAACTGAGAGTAATACCTATTAATAAAAATCCTGTGATAATATGATAGTATCGTTAATTACAAAATGCAATCCGTTCAGACAGCCACCTACCTACTTTTATTAATTAAATATCTAGTGTAGTCTTTACGTTCGGGGCGCCGCGAGAACCTTCAAAAAACATAAGGGAGCCGTGAATTCGAAAAGTTTGAGAAACACTGGTTTAAGCGACTCGGTACATTTTATTCCGCCAAGAGCGGTACATATCAGCAAAACATGACGAACCGTGGCTCCTCATTGTTTTGAGGTTCAAATCAGTACACCTCGAACTTCACTCTTTAAGAACTCTTTCATCTGGAGAACTACGTTTATGTGGAATGAACTTCTTGAGAACGTTTGTCCAAATGGATTGAATCTCCAGCGATTCAAATCCAATGTGAATCACTATTTTCGCACAGGTACCGCTCAGAGAGCGCCTTAAAGATATTCCTGTAGTGCTTGTGTTCCGTTCTTGAAAAAATGATCAACTCACCTTTGATAAAATAATAATTTTCAATTTTAGTTATTTCAATACATTCACTTCATTCATTTTGACTTTGTTATCATTTCGTTAGCTTGTTATTTTGAACCATTAATCGAAAATCGGACTTGAATATAAAAAAATTTAAATTCTGAATGTCGCTTTGAAAATCAGTATGCAGGGTCAGAATGGATTTCTGAACAACTTTCTGCAATAATTTATTTTGGTTTGTCCATCGAGAAGCAAAATATCGATAATTTGCCATTTTCGCGGGATTGCAGTAGGCTTTGTTTAAGGCTGCCACTCTTGCTAAGTATTACGAAAGTGCGGCTCCTGAAGGTCTACGTCTGTACCAGAAATCAAATCTCCGCTTTCAAAAATAACTAAAATGAAGGGGTATCTTCATCTCAAGTATGTCACACTGTATAAACAAATTGAGTATACATTTGTTCTAAGGAGATCATTATTTATGTTGTATATCAATCCAGTTTAGGAACCTGCACTGGTTTGTTATAAATGCCCCACCTTTCTCAAAAGTATAATACTTCCTTGCTCAGCTGGTTTTCCTCAATCACCCATTCTGAAATAAACGTTTCAACTCACCTCCTATGAACCTCTGTATAGTGTCCGTGTCGAAACTAATGTATTCGATTGAACAAATGTTGTATATCAGTGGAATAATCATAGGCCGATTCGAACGTTGTCTATTCTCTCAATCAAGGTAAATATGTGGATATAATGGTTCATTTCTTCCTATAGCACTTCTAGAGAGCACTTAAACACTCGAAATTTCAAATGAACTATCAAACTATCAGACTCACTCAGGATCCCATGAATTTGATAATCGTGATATCTTTGAGAACGACAGGCGAGTAGCAAAGGAAGTTTGTATAGAAAGCATGGACTTTTTTAATTAGTATGGTAGCTTGGGAAAAGTTTCTCACTTTCAGCAAGCCATGTTGTGTAATGTATAAGGTGCTTTGACCCAGTGGCTCCTGATGTCTTCTGAACACTAACCTCAGTTACAACAGGTTAACAAATCCGGTTCCATTTGTGACATTCTTTCAACACCGAACAGCAATGCCCTTCCTGCTGTACTTCGTATTCACATCCGGAGTACACCAATTACAACAATTTTTATCCACAATTTTTGTGTGTGAAGATGGAAAAGTAGAAATCCGAAAAGTTTTTTCCCAAATTCATACAAATATTTGATTCAATCCAAGTCCTAGCAATGTCATTTCATTAAAAAGGAATATTTTCAGTAGAGATCAGTTTGCGATAAAGTATCACAATCATGATGTTTTAGATTTTTTGGAAATACCTGTATTAGATCATATATTAGTTATTCAATCGGATGAAATTTCTATTGATGTCCTTCCGTCAGAATTAGATTTCCTGTTGATAGAGGGCATCTGAATCATCCAGCATTTGTCTACCGAAATTTCCGGAGCAATCACTAGGAGTGCTAATATCGAAAAAATTTAAAAGTTATCAATAATGTGTTAAACGAAGGTTAAACGAAGTTGTGGACAATATTCAAGTATATGTATGCAGCAAGCACAAACAGTAGATTGACTACTATTTTATGGGTATTTTTTGGTGTATGGTTACTATTTCGAAGGAGAAACAAGAAATAAACATTAGAAATATATGGGAGACTGGGGTAATGGTAGTCACCTAAGGGGGAAAAATCATAAAAAATGATTGTTTCACTCTTTTGAAATGTTAGCAATCTTAACAGTATACTTATAACATCTCCTAAGTAACCAAGGACTTGAAATGTAATTATAACTTAACTTTTTTATGTTCACACCAAAAACAAAAAATATCAGCTTTGACTGGTATTACCCCGACCCTGGGGTAATGGCAGTCGAAGGTGTCATTGACAATTTACTGACTATATAATGAGAAATATTGGGTATTTCAATGATATAATCATGAGTTATCGGTATAACCTGTCAATTATTTTATTAAAATACAAGTTGATTTGATAAAATTACAAATCTACTTCTTTGAGCAGCGATCGCACAAATAGTCTTCGGGAGTGTCCCATCCAGAGCATTCAGCATGGACCCACAAACCACAAGACGTGCATCTATACCACATTTCACCATCTTTGCCTGTATCTTCACAATAAAAGCAGACGTCTTTTCCAATTTCCGATAGGCTAATGTCATCTTCTGACTAATCGATACAAATGTCATCTTCATCCATAGAAGAATCTGTGTCCGATTCAAACAATGTCCTTTTTATGTTCTTATGCTGTAGCTGTGAATGCTTTTTAATCGCAGCAAATTTTGTACCCTTCTTTTCTACCTTTTCTTTCTTTATCTTAGTCTTCATTGCACATTGCTGACCTTTTCTTTCTCGTTTTTCCTTATACTTTTTTTCCTTTTCTTCTTTCTTTCTCTTTTTTTCTTCAAGCCGCTCTTTCATGGGAGTGGAGGTCAGGATCTCTGAATGCTGCTTAGGTCTTGCTCCTCTTGTTGGCACATCGGTAGAAGTGCTGCATCCGGGTATAGGAGAAACAATTTGAATGGGAACTTGGATAGGGTTGGACTGATTAATACCAACAGTCTTTGCAGGTGACCTTACAGGTCTTTGCAGGTTGTTTTTATTATTAGCAATCACTGTATCTTCCACACACACTGGTGTCGAGTCCTTATTCTTTTGAAGAATGTCTTCTACCAAGAAGTCTTCATCAGTAAAGATTCCCGGATTTAATGGATGTATCCCAGTGTTTTTGAATCCACTTGTTGCTTTAGCAATGATAGCAACTAATGAGTAAGCTTTGTTAAAAAGCTCGGCTACATCATATGGTGTTATCTTCACTAAGTTCTTAGACTTCATGAACAAATCACACTCCCTCTTATATGCAGATTTCAATGGTGAATAAAATACTACATCTAAAGGCTGAAGCCTATGCGATGTATGCGGTGGTAAGGAAACCGTAACCACTCCATTCTCCCTGCAAAAGGCATAGGCCTCAGCGGAGCAATGTGTGCTGTGGTTGTCTAATATGAGAAGCATTTTGTTCTCTACACTTGTGTGAGTAAATTCAGCGAAGTGTTGTAACCAAGTTAAAAACAGCTCTTCATTTATCCATCCAGTCTTTGAACAGCCGTAGATTGATCCTGGTGGCCCATTTTTTTCCAACAACTGGGACATACGCGTCCTTGAAAAAATGAACATAGGAGGGACGTAGGACCCCCCCTGTGCTCATGGCACATACAACGGTAATGTTTTTGCCTCTTTCCCAGCTGGTAATGGAGCCAACACGTTTTTGCCCCCCTCTGCTAAAATTAGACCAGGGTCCTGCACTGTCGTTATCCCTGTTTCATCAACATTCCATATGTTTGTATCCTTGAACTTATATTTATTAACTGCTTCTTCCAAATTACTAAAAAAACGATTGACTTCTTGTTTGTTAAACCCTACAGCTCTTCCTACGCTTGTGGCTTCAGGTTTTCTAACACTTATCTTGTGTCTTTGCATAAAACCATACATCCAGTCTAAGCCAGCCATTTTAGTGTCTTTGTTAAACCTATGTTTTAAATGATTCTTTTCTGCATATTCAAACGCAATTTTTCTTAACTTTATTGCTGTAATTCCATAGAAAATTTTAGACAGTGTCTTTACATGATCAGCTAGAGCTTCTTCGTGGGCAGGAGGAAAGTCACATTTCCTGCCTAAGCGTGGGTCAGAATCAGTACCGCTCTTTAATCGGACTTGTAATGTGCTAAAGGGTATTCCAAAATTTTCCGCGGCTTTTCTCATTGATAAGCCATTATCAACAGCCTGTTTAGCTTTTTTAAGGTCTTCTGCTGTCCACTTAGCTTTTTCAGTTTTTCTAATATACTTCCTCGCCATCTGAAACATACAAAACAAAAATTGATAAAGAATGGGGTAATGATGGTCAGTTGACATAATGACTGCCATTACCCCAAACAGTATGACTACCATTACCCCGAACGCATGGTTTTATTTCACAAGAAAAAATCAACAACAACCTGTTATAATACCTTCATAAACAGCAATGGTTATAGTAATGGGGCTTACCTTGATACTGTGTGACCATTGGTTTATCAGCGGGAACAGTGAAACGTGTGAAAACAGCACTTTAAACGACAGGTTTTCTAATGAGGCGCAACATAAAAACACTCCAACTCAAGTCAACATCCAAACGACGACTGCCAAGATGGCGCGCGTTCGAGTAGTAGTTCGAGATCGTGCCGCAAGCAGGCAGCACCGATCAGAGCGATCTGCGTTACCGTCGTTACCGAGATATTATACCGACCACGATTACCCCTTGACTGTCATTACCCCACTCTCCCCTACTCGTGCATGATATTTTATCATACATTACGAAGCTTGTTTCATTGCAAGGTGGAGAAGTGGAAGTAAAAACAAAAATGAGTCCAAATGAAGCTACGTCATATCGTTCCAATTGATAGCACATACAATTGTTTTTGAGTAATAGCTCATTTCGACTATTTATAGATCACATGGGCAGGCCACTGTCCATTGAACTATAGCTAATGGATCTTCACATCAGTTTGACTGAATGCCTCGTTATTCAATATAAACCAGTATCTATCTCTGCGGATTATTTCAGTTTATTGGTGGGTTTAACATGTTCTGCTATTTTCGATTTGATCACCAATGCAGACTCATTGCATTTCTTGCTGCCTCTTTTACATGGTATCTGGTACATGCAATTCTTGCATCACACTATAGATATTCTAATTTGGAAGATTTTAAAATATCCAACCACCCCATTATCGCATAGGTTGATAAGTCGAATATGGCTTGAAATACGGATCTTTCTTTTTTCTTCAATTTTCAACTATTTCATGAAAAAAACCTAGAGGTTAAGTGTCATATGATCATACAGGTAAGCGTTTTTTATCTGAATTGTGATCTTATCTTGCAAAAATGCAGTTTTCGTACCACGGAATATATCAACCTCTATAATAGAACTGGAGTATTTGTTTGTGCATAATATACAGGTACGAATTTCTTAATTTTACTGTTTATGTGATAACTTATAACGAACGAACCCCACAGGATACGTTTTCATCAGTTTGTCCCGTTCAATTTCCTAGTTGTCTCAATGTTTGCTACTTGCGATTCTATGAAGTTGAGTGGCGCCCAGTTCTATGAATATTTCGACAACAACTTTTAACGAACCCATATTGCTTGGTCTCTGTCGAAAATCAATCACTCACGAAAGTGCAAAAGATCATTGTCAGTAGTTTGCTCTACCCTAAAGCATTTTTCATCCTTGTATTCAGAACCGATTTTTCTCAACTTTTTCAACAGTTCATTGATATGAAAAAACGTTGACAATGCTTGTGAAAGTATTTCACCTTGGCGTAACTTTCATTGTCTTCTGAACAGTATCTACTTCACGAATTTTTTCAAATAATGACTCTCTTGAAGGAATTTCGGGAAGAGGTCATGTTCTTTCGGAAACTTTCCATCGTGTTATAGCAATTGAATGCACAAACGACAAAAATTCCATAATTTGTCTGTCGATAGATTGATGATTCCTACTTGTTTCTTTAACTTCTCCTCCTGAAACAGCAATTCATTCCAAGTAAGATTTCACACTGATGAGTGTCAAGTAAACAAAAGTAAGTTTCATACTGTTTATTTCAGTGTTGCCAAATTATCATAAATACACATTAGTGTCAATACACATTAGCAACTCCTTCACATCTCCCCTATAAGTCAAGTCTTTTAACAGGTTTCACTTCTCTACTTGAAGATGTTATTTTAGAAGCGTTTACAAACATTTGTTCTAAATCTATCACTCTATGTTCACTATCAGAACTTTCAGATATTTGTTCACCTAATGTTGACCCATTATTCTCACTTAAAGTGAGAATGTCTGGGGGAGTGTTTTCCAATAATTCTACACTTGAATTATCACTTTCTACATCTCTATCTCCTTCTCTAGACAAATCTACATTATCATCAACTATTTCTCGCCTATCCTGATATTCTTCCATATTACTATCATTAAAACTTTCTATATAATGTTTCTCCTCAACTCTAGTACTTTTCACAGGTGGTTTTGGTACAAATGAACAATGTTTTTCCGCTATATTTTTATAATCCAACTTGATAAATTTACGATTTCTTTTCAAAATTGACCCATTGCTCATATATAATTTATAAGTCCTATTTCTAAGTTGTTCTAAGACCATCCTTGGTTGCCACTCTGAATTTGGTAATATCTGTACATATACCATTGTATTAGGTTGTAACACTGGTAGGTTCTTTTTGTTAATGTTATAGTAAGCTTTTTGTTTAATCTGTCTATCTTCTATAACTTTCCTATTATACTGTTGGTATATTTCCGGTTTCAATTGAGATTTTGTACATGGTAAAGTTTTTCTAAGTTTACACGACATTAAAATTTCGGATGGTGAGATATTTTCAAAAATTGGTGTACTATGGTAATATAAAAGTGCCTGATGAATATCTTTTTTATCAGCTGCACATTTTCTGAAAATGTTTTTCGCCGTTTGTACATTCCTCTCTGCCATACCATTAGACTGAGGGTTTCTGGGTGAGGAGATCACATGGTTGAACTTCCACTCACACGAAAATTGTTTAAACAGATGTGATGTGAATTGTGGCCCTCCATCTGATACCAACGTCAAGGGTATCCCGTGTCGTGCAAATGTTGCTTTCATATTTTCTATTACTTTATCACTAGTGGAATCACTATTTCTATGTATTTTGAGTAATAGTCTATCAAAAGAAGGTATTTTTTATTTCTGATTTCATAAATATCGCATCCTACTTTATTCCAGGGTAAGGTAGGAATATCATGGGTTTCTAATAGTTCATTGGTTTGAGATTTTCCAAATCTCTGACAAATTGAACATTCTTGGACTGCTTGTCTTATCTGACTAGACATAAAAGGCCAAAATACCGACTCTTGAGCAACTTTAACGGACTTATTAATACCCATGTGGGCATAATGAATTCTGTTAATCATTTCCTTACGCATAGTGCGTGGAACTACTACACTTTGTCCCTTGAAAATCAATGGTTAGCTCACTTCTATACCTGTAATAAGTTTTAAGATTTTCTGACATTTTGTTATTACTGTTTGGCCAACCTTTGGCCAATCATAAATACACATTAGTGTCAATACACATTAGCAACTCCTTCACAATGAGCTATTGCAAAAGAATATCCTGTTGTTGACTAAATACTTAGCACATATTCAAGGGGAAAAATAAATGTTCCAGAGAATCTAAAACATTTTATGCATCTTAGAAATGAAGTAGTACCACTATGTTGTGAACTAATCCTAATTCTTCGATGCAACAAACAAGATTTCCACGTATCTAACATAATCTGCTTGCAATTTCGAAAACAAATGATAGAAACTGTGTCCCGCATACACCAACGTTTTCATGAATTCGTTACCTTAACAATATTGTAGATGTCGAAAATAAGAAGCCATGAAAAAAAGATCAAAGCGGTAGAAAACTGATTGGTCATATTGATGAATTATTTTATCTTTTCCCTCTAGGTAAGCTATATAATAAACCTCTGAGGATTTCTACGTCAAAATGTTATGGGAGAACAAAGCATAAATTCACAATTTTAATATAACTGAAACGACTTAGAGGAGCAATAATATGAATTTATTGCTTAATATCGGGTCTCGGAATTTTAAAATTCATTCTCAGTTTCCGAATCGAATATCCCGAGAAGCTTATTTGGTTCTTAGGCGTTTATCCCGTTGATTTACACTATCTGAGTTGCTTCCTGATATTAGATATAATATAATGTTCCTTTTCTCCCAAACATTGTGGATGTTTGTGACACCCCACATAGTTTTAATATTCTGATTATTTGTTGGACGCATTCTGGAAAACATAAAATTCAGCTTCAACGATAACAGATTCGAAAAAAAAAGATACCCATTTTGATTTCCTACTTCACCAACAGAAATTAGGAAATGAAGAACTTCCAAAAAAAAAGTAACTATCGATAATATGTCCCAGATATAAAGTTATGTGCATGCTCTACATATCTTTATTTAAGAAATGGTTCTTATGGAGATTCTGTGAAACGTGTTCTTCCTTACGAATCAGTAGAGAGTTGTCCTGAAAATCTAGAGAAGAAAATTGGATTGGATAATGTAGGAAACACTTGTTACATGAATAGCATTTTACAAGTGTTGTTCATGACGAAGAATTTCAAGAACGAAGTTTTAATGATGAACGAGAACGGGAATGTTTCCTGCTTATTCATCAAACTCAAAAAACTGTTCATGCAGCTGCAGTTTCGTAAGAAGGTATCATCTTTCCCTCCAACCGATTTCCTGGAATCTTTGAAGTCACTAGATACTCGTTAGGACAACATGAGGATTGTTCCGAATTCTTGGGGTTCTTGTTGAATACTCTTCGTGAGCAAAAAAATAGCAAAATCAATACTCCCAGCCGCTCTGGACTGAATGATTCCGTACAACCCATCTCGTCTTGTGTTTGTAAATCTTTGCTGGAAAAATCCTCACTTGTTTACTTTGTGATAAATGTTCAAGAAGTACTGAAAACTTATGTGAATTTCTGGAACTTCATCTAGCTTTTCCTAATACGACTAATTACCAGTCCGTGCAAAGCTTATTGTTAAATCATCTGAAAATGGAATTTTTAACAGGTGATGATCGACTGTATTGTCAAACATGCGCCAAACTAACTGACTGTTATAAGGAAACAAGTATAGCTGAGGCACCAGTCAATCTAATAATAACACTGATGGTTTTCAAACAAGACTCAACCTCTAACGGAAGCAAGAAACTCGTTGGAAGGTTCGAAATAGATGAACATTTCAACCTAGCAGACCAATGTTACAATATTCATGCAGTCATTGTTCACTGTGGTTCTGGCGTTGAATGTGGTCATTATTACTCCTTGGTCAAAGAAGAAACGGACTGGTTTAAGTTTGACGATAGTCGTGTCACGAAGTGTTCTGGCGATGCATTGAATTTATTGGAGCCTCTGGAGACACCCTACATTTTGTTTTATGAGAGAGAGGACATTGTTAGATCAAGATCTTCAGATGATGTGGTGCTGCAGGTTTTTCCGGGTTTTCCTGCAGCTAAAAAAGCAAATGCGCCACTGGAGTCAATGAAGTCGCCCCGGAGCGCCAATTAATTTTTATTGTTGTATTTATTTTATTTTTATCGTTGTTTTAACACATTGTAATAATTTTATAAATACATAATATATTTAAGAGTTAATTTTGAACTCAGTTGCGATCTTCCGTCCTACATTTTTTGTATAAAGATAGGGAAAAAGAAAGCTTTAAATCTTTTTTATAATATACTGAAGTCAAACAGTTTTCTGGCTCTCACTTAGACTCTGGTGCTTTTTTATTTTTAGGGTGCTGCAAGCAGCTTCATCAAACCAGAACATGTCATTGGCATCGTTTTAGGCTTTGCCAAACAAAGATTGAACACCTGGATGGCAAGAAGATTTATGGATGCCTGGCAGAAATTTCCAGGATTGGCTCACTCCACGCTTTGATGCTTGATACTAAACAGTTGTTGGACTACAGTAGGGATGAACTACGATGTCTAACAGGCCTTCTTACAGGTCACTGCCATTTGAATCGTCATATGCAGAGAGTCGGACTGTCGGAAGAAAGTGTGTGTCGCCTCTGTTTTAAAAATGATGAAACAGCAGAACACATACTTTTTGCCTGCCCCGCTGGGGACCGAATCGGATTTTTGTAGTTTGGCAAAGCCGAACAGATGGTAATTCACACAAGGTTTTGAGATTTGAAACTGTAGAAAAGCAAACAATATTCTTGATGGAATCGTTGATTTGAAGAAAACTTTCGAACCCATTCGTATTTTCATGTTATTAAGAGCGTCTGCAGCTCGTTTCAATAGGTTGTGATGCTTTCGTAACCATGACTAAAAGTCAAATGGTTTTAAATTTTGGATTCCGTGAAAGAATTAAATTTGACCCCCACTTCAATACTTATTGCTTTATTTTTCTCTCTTTGCATTTTCAGGTGAATAGTAGGAGAACATGCCGGACGGAAGTTTGATTATGGAACGCACCTCGGGGGTCTCCTTAAGGGAGATGGAACTACAAGTCTATTTTTTCAGATAAAGCGTTCTCATTTATAAAGAGGTCGTTTTTTAGCTGATCCCGCTATTATCTTCAAATTTGACAAAAGTTTCGTATTCTGGAGAACAGAATGATCCATTCTCCGATCGAAAATATTAGTGATTGTTATTGAAATATTCGCCAAAACTAGAATTGCCGAATTTCGTTTTTGATACAAAAAAAGGCAGTGAAACGATCATAATGTTTCATATTCATTATAATTTGATATGAACCAATTTGCGATGCGATGTTTCGTTCATTAGATTTCATCATCAACTTTATTTCTTCAAATACGTACCTAAAGTTTTTCATCAATTATTATAGCCATTATTATATCAACTTTATTTGAAATGAAAAGTTGGTGTTACAAATTCATTATTCTCTCAAAATGAAATCAATTTCCATAGGACTTTTTTTTGTCAGTGGGGAAGTAAACATCCAAAAACTTTATTTTCTAAAATACCAAGCTTGAAAAACACTCATTGTCAGTGAAAATCTATGTTTTTAAATGAATAATGTCTTTCATATCTAAGAGCAGAATATTAAAGTAGACCAATGGAGTTAATTATCATTTGTCATTTTTGAACAGGAACAATTTCGAAGAAATAATAAATCATGAAATATTAGAAACCGCAATTTTCAAAATAATATTGAAATTTCTCATTTATAATCTATTTTCCCATATGATGATTAACATCAAATGCGACTATCAACTCGAAGTAAGAAACTCATTGTGAATAAATACAAAAAAAATTTAATTGTTTCAGAATTTTTTAATTTTGATGATTTCATTGACGTATACCAACAGAAGGAAAAATTGGAATATTCATGAGTATGAATAGAGCTTTATTACTGCATAAAAGTTTTCTCTATCGAATATTCATGTTCAATAAAAAATTAGGGAAAAATACATGCAACTGAAACCAATTCATACTAAAAACTTTTCCTATGCGAATAATATTCTGATAAAACATTTATAAAACCAATGAAAAATAGAACCAGATCAGTACAGTCAGTACAGTAATTCTCATGCAATAAAACCACTTCCCTTCATGCTCTATAACCCCCAAAATGGCATTTCCGCTGCAACATCAAATACAAGGCTTTCGTTGCACTTAAGCTGCAGGATATTCATTGATATTGGGCGATAAAGTTTCCAGTCTCCTGTATCTACGTCAAGACATTCCGAAAACATTTGCATATCATTAACCCTAATAGCACTTCGGTAACGGGAATTACCTATAGGGGATTATGAAATTGATTATGGTGGGTCTTACCCTAGTGTGATAGGCAAATCCTTCCTGGATAATTTCTCCAAACTGTCAGATTATATTCAAGAACATTTGAGCAGAGGAACTTCAGATATGTTGAAGGTAATACTTCCACCAATATTTAAATAGAAACTTCTGGAATGTTTGTCATATTTGAAACAATTTTTTGTTTTATGTTCGATTATAAAAACTCGATAAAAACAGTTCCTGTAAATTCTAAACTAAGAACCAGAGTATTATTTGGTAGACGATATAAAAGGCGATAACAAAAATAAGTTGACATGAA
Source organism: Leptinotarsa decemlineata (assembly GCF_025532065.1). Lineage (NCBI taxonomy): Eukaryota > Metazoa > Arthropoda > Insecta > Coleoptera > Chrysomelidae > Leptinotarsa > Leptinotarsa decemlineata. The sequence continues at coordinate 30,456,249 of NW_027412688.1, forward strand.
ATGAGCAACAGGCATCTTATCTCAAATGAAATATGTCTTACACATCAATCTAGCAAGCCTCTACATTATTTGACCACAAGAACTGAAATCTTCGAAAGACAAGAAAACTACAAACCCAACAGCTGAAGGGGTGGTTTCTGTAATATGTAATATATGCATATTCATTTTTCTATATGACAGAAAAAAAAATGGATTCGTCGAATGCGAATGTTCATCTCTTATAGACAATGAAATCAATAATATAATCAACTATATATCCAACAGCTTTTTTAATTATCGATATAGTACCGATTGAATCTTTTCTCTTTTCTTTCATTCAACACAATTAATTTATTCACACAAAAACATGGACACTGACATTTTGCATTCGCTTTTTCTCTCTCTCTTCCTCTCTCTCTCTCTCTCTAATTCTGTTGGACGTTGCTTCCCACTCGGACACATTTGTCCAGGCTCCTATTGAAGATGGATCTTCTTCAAGGGGGGGCAGCGGTCTTGCTCGAAGCAATGCTGCCACCCCTTTCTTGTCTAACTTTTTTACGATGAAAACAATTCAACATTTTCATTGTCGCCTTCTGTTCGGAAGACTTTTCGATTTTTACACGCTTCATATATTAGTTTCACCTGTATGTATGTATGTTTGTTCGTTTGTAACTCTCCTTTTCATTTCATGTCGGGATCTGTATTTGATAGAATCATCGACATTATTGCTTGATCTATTCGCGGGCAGATGGCGCTGTTCGTAACCTCCTTGATATATCGATATTATTGCTTGATCTATTCGCGGGCAGATGGCGATGGACGTAACCTCTTTGATATAATTTAAACTCACTTTTTTGTGGACGGACGTTATCGGCACGTCCGTCCACTACCTCGAACCTCAATATGTTTCAATTCGTTCCGAATTTGTTCCGAGGTTGACATTTCACTTCATACAATCCTAGAGATGATTGCATGAAAGTGATTCAAAACGTCAAAACGACATGAAAGTGATTTCGGTTTCCATTACCAAATTACAACTAACTCGTAGTAAGGCTAGCAAGTTCCAGAAACAACATCAAATTCACAAAAAATATTCATGTTTCAAGGATTCTCCTTCCTTTTTTATCGGTACGTTGAAATAAACAATGATGAATGTATAATGATCAGACCAGACAATAACTAAGAATTTTTCAATGCACGTCTTGTATAGACCGTTATTTCAACACTTCGAAACGTGTTTCGATCACCAAGTGATCTCCTTCGAAAGGAAGATCAAAGTTTCTCTCCAAGCGGAAGATCAAACACCAATCAGTTATTTCAACATCTCAATACGTGTTTCGATCTCCAAGTGATCATCTTCAAGGAGAAGTTTGATCTTCCTCTTGAAGATGATCACTTGGTGATTGAAACACGTGTCGACGTGTCAAAATAACGGTTGGGTGTTGGAAAAAAACTCCAGTAATATTTATTACTACACCAAAAGTTCCAAACAGTGGATCACAAGTAAAAAAGTGTCGTTCATTGAGCGCTTCCTATCTTTGAATTGAAAAAAAAAACTGAGTGTGTGTGCGAGACATCATCAGATTATTTTATTCGTTTGAAAGTCCTACTGATGCCATCATCTGTTTAAAAATCTGTTCTGTTTAAAATCTGTTTTTCCGTTAATCAGCTACCGCCCCCATACGAACGACAACTCTCAGAAGTTGAGAAACTTGTGCGAGCTGAAGACTAACGAGGTCTTACCTTTTAACGTGTGATTCCACAAATCTGTGGAATGTAACATCGTTCAAATGTTCACCACGGCTTCTTTAGGCGAAACGCATCTGAAACGTCCAATTTTCCATGACTCTGGCGCATATATCAGGCTGAATTTGAATGATTGCATGAGTTATGTTGACTTAGAGGATTGCTGTGGTTTGTGGCTTATTCGTATATACCTGCGACTTGAGAAAACCCCACAAAAAAGGTCTAACGGGGTGAAATCGCACGATTTCGGTGGTCAGTTCAGATCACCTCCACATGAGATGATCATGGCCTTCATGTCGCTCGTGCATAATATCTAATGTGGCATGAGCCGTGTGGCACGTAGCGCCATCTTGTTGAAATCACATGTCGTTGGTGTCCAAATCATTCAGGCCGACAGAAATTGGTAGGTAGTCATCGACCTATAGTGGTCGCCGTTGAAAGTGATGGCCTGACCAACATCGTTCTCAAAGAAATATGTACCGATGACCCCGCCAGCTCAAAATACACACCAAACAGTGACTTTTTCGCGATGCATTGGACGCTCTTGGATCTCATGTGGATTGGTATAGTCCCAATTCGACAGTTTTGCTTATTCATATACTCATTCATCCAGAAATGGGGCTCATCGCTGAGGATGATTTCTCGATGAAAATTAGGGTGACTTGTCAACTGCTTCAGAGCCCATTCAACGAACACACATCATTATTTATGGTCGTTTCCTTCAGTTCATGGATCAGTTGAATTTTGTACGGTGCAGACCCGAATCAGGACGCAAAATTTGCCAAATTTTGGTCTGCAGAATGTCAAGTTCTTGTGAGCTACGCGAAATCGACTGCCTAGGATTTTCCTGCACACTCTCACAGACAGCGGCGATGTTTTCGGCAGATCTTGCGTTTCATCAACGTACGGGTGTTGGTTGACCGTTTACTGAACTAGTGGAATCGAATTTATCCATCATATTGCGATTAGTCCTCTTGGTAGGGCGATTATGGCGACCGTAAATTCGGCGAAGCGCTGCTCAAACAGAACACCAATTTTGATAAAACAATTTAATTACTTGAACGTGTTGTTGAATGTTATATCCGTCCAAAGTGGCAAAACAGACTGAATAAATGACAACTAATTTGACAGATGTAGCTTCAACAATGCCGTTATCAATTTCAGAAGTTTCCTGTTGGAAAACCCTATACATGTTGAATATAGTATTAGTGCATCGGATTGATATCTGAGTTGAATCATATGATGTCGCTAGAATCGGTTTTGAAGTAGCATCTGTCTCTGTCAGCAACTACAATTCCCATGCTAGCTTCCTGTGTACTTATGCCAGAAGGTCCTTGATGACTAATGCAAATAGTGGTTTTCCAAAAACTTCTGCATGATGATACCCTCAAAATAGATTCCTTTCGATATTTTGGAAAACGTTCCACTCTAAACAATTTTGACGCTAAGAGCTCCTTCATGAATTTTTTTTCTGTTCTGCTTCCGCGTATGAAATCAAACCCATGGGGGTCGGCAATACAAGAATTTTTGTCTTGATAACAACTTCTTGTCTTGAGAAGAAATTAGGAAATTTAAAAAAATCTTTTCTTGACGTTTTTTTGACGTCTTATATCTTGTCTTGACTCGGTCCAGTGTTGCATGCTTTATCCCGTTCAGTTAAGTAAGTTTAATATTACAAAGTGGTAGTCTGTACCGGTTCCGTTATATTTCTGATGCGAGTGTGTGAATATTGGTGATAAAAAGTACATTATATTAAAATTATCTTTAATTTTTTATCATGAGTGATAATGATTCTTCAGTAAATAGTATGTCTGCTGAGTCAATTGGTTCCGATTCTGGCTCAGAATGTTTACCAAAAAGCAATATACAGAAACGTAAGCGTTACGGTTCAAGTGAATATGAAATAGACAGTGAGACTAACGCGACTACTAGTGCGAGTGTGAATTCTGAGAATGACAAAACTGAAACCAGTGAGACTCTAGCTGTCTGCGATAATGGCAGCAAAAGGAACAAGCAGCAGCATTCACCAATACAGAATAGTGGTGATAGTAGTACTAGAGGCGATACTAGTACTACAGGCAGAAAAAAAATCTGTGACTTTTTTGAAATTAGTTGGACATCAGTACCAATGGCCAAAACAAAAATGATTAATTAGTCAAATTTATACCATGTTTTCAAAAACATAATAAAAGTGTTCTCCTAAAAATGAAAATTTTTGGGACTTCTGGGTTGAAAAGACACTTGAAAGCAAAGCATGGAATGTTATTTGACAAAGAGTTTTTCGAAGCAAGTTTCAGTGTTCTGCGTCGAATGAATGTGGAAGTAATAGTATTTTAGATTGGATGAATCGAAATCAGGGTAAAGAGAATGTATTAGGTAAATATCATTTATTATTTTCAACTTACATTTTTGTAAAACGTTTCAGCAAATAAAGTTCTCAATGAATCAAAATATGTTATGTTACGTCAAAATACATTATCTTTTTCACAAATAAATACGTTTCAGAGTTTTCATAGTTAGTCAAGATATTTCAAGATTTGTTGTTTTCTTCACAAGAAATATTGGTATTGACATAAAATTTCTTGTCTTGTTTCGAAATCAAGACAAGATTAAAACAAGATCTTGAAATTTTCAAAAACTTGGCGACCATTACGAACACAAACGGCATAGTCACGGAATTTTGTCTCAAAATCAATTCCACTTTGCATCTCACTGGATGATGTGAGGTGAGACCAGCCTCTACCATTTGAGGAGAAGCATCTACCATCTAGCATAATGGATAATTTGAAAGAATTCCCTACTTCGCATAAATACTACGAGTATTACTGCAGCTCAACCATCAATATGTTATCCACGAAGATTTTTCTAACTCAAAAATGTTACAGTCCATTATTCCAACCAATAATTCAGTAGGTATGGTGGTCCAAAAAATCATACATCTCTAACCAGTCTCCCATCATAGGGTCACATCTTTAATAAACTCATTTCTTGAAAAAAATTCTCAAATGCATAGACCAGCCCTACTCGTTAGTTCTGCAGATGAATGAACTTACAACAAACCAAGTAGTGACATATTGAGTTTGAACTGCCCGTCATATATTTATACGTACTTTCGACAAATTCAATTTATTCATATAGTTAATGAATTTTAAATATTTATTGAAACAACGATACAATTAAAAACAATAATAAAAATTATTTGGGCTCCGGGGCGACTTCATTGATTCCAGTGGTGCATTTGTTTCTTTAGCTGCAGGAAAAGCCAAAAAAACCTGCAGCACCACATCATCTGAAGATCTTGATTTACCAAAGTCCTCTCTCTTATAAAACAAAATGTAGCGTGTCTTCAGAGGTTCCAATAGATTCAATGCATCGCCAGAACACTTCGTGACACGACTATCGTCAAACTTAAACCAGTCCGTTTCGTCTTTGACCAAGGCGTAATAATGACCAAATTCAACGCCAGAACCACAGTAAACAATGACTGCATGAATATTATAATAGTGGTCTGTTAGATTGAAATGTTCATCTATTTCGAACCTTCCAAAGAGTTTCTTGCTTCCGTCAGAGGTTGAGTATCGTTTGAAGATCATCAGTGTTATTATTAGATTGATTGGTGCCTCAGCTATACTTGTTTCCTTATAACAGTCAGTTAGTTTAACGCATGTTTGGCAATACAGTCGATCATCACCTGTTAAAAATTCCATTTTCAGATGATTTTACAATAAGCTTTGCACGGACTGGTTATTAGTCATATTAGGAAAAGCGAGATGAAGTTCCGTCATCTAATATCAGGCAATATCAATGATTTTTCGTGAATGATACTATCAAATAGCATTATAAATCGGAAGCAATAATGTGATGAACTTGACAAATAACATGAGAACAAAGCGAAAGACCCAAAACACCCTAGTGACTAACAAGCCAGTTGTGTAGCGATTTCTCAGAGTTCTTTTTTCCTATAGCTTCAATCAGTCAGATTCACCCCCACCCTTAAAAGTCCCTGCATTAATAAAAACGTCCCAAGTTCCAATTGACTTTCAGTTCGCACGCTGCCACGAAGGTTTTACCGCATAATACAGGAATATATCTTGGCCGGGAATCAAACGGTGCGAAAAACATCAATTCTTGCAGGAAACGGTAGGAATAGGGTCATCCGCAGGAATGAGCGGGGCATCTCAACCGTTTCGTCCTGAAATGGATGGTGAAGAAATTGTGGGAAAAAATATCGAAAGGTGAGAGAAATATGTTTACCTGGCAAAAAGCAAGAACCTGATATTCTTCATTACCAGGTGTTTCAACAGTGATACACTCAGATGAGAAATAAACACCATATATTTGGCGGAATCGGTCGATATTTGATGAAAATCCTAGAAGTATTCAAAAAACAATTCATTATGAGATTTTTACTAAACAGTTTCACAGAAAAGCAAAACGTGTTTCGTCATACAATGGCTTCTTCGGGCATGTCTTTGCTAACTCTGAGTAAGTATAGGTTGAATATTTACATCATGATACGAACGATGAGTATTACATATTGCATTACAAACACATCGTATTTTTTTTGTCTTCTGACACACACAATGAATTTCTTGATTCTCTGCATTCGTAAAGATTGTTATTCACCGAATAGGAAATGAGTTTTACGAAATACTTTCTATATACTGGTTCTGGAATACATGTGTTTTGCATTTTCTGTCATTTGTAATATGTTTCAAATAATAACATAAATGTATCTAGAATTATCAAAAAAATTTCATCAGACCTCGGAAGGAATTTTTCGAGGATACAAATAATTCCTTCCAAAATACTCCCTCAGAAATTGTTGTATAGGCATGAATAATATGAAATATCATCAGTTTTACTTTCGTTCGTTTGAGTAATCTAGTCAAATATTCAATTTCTTCGAAACATTAAAGTTCACTGACGATTATATCATATCAGTAGATTATCTGACTGTGAATAAGAATACCAGTAGATGTTGAATCAAGAGTTGAATTGAACAATTCTTCAGTGTGAATATACTTGAGATGCACTGTTTGGAACCCTTGGTGTACTAATAAATATTACTGGAGTTCAATCCCAACACTAAATCGTTATTTTCAACAACTCAACACATGTTCTTCGGAAGGAAGATTGATCTTCCTCTTGAAGATGATCATTTGGTTATTTTCGATACCTCGACACGTGTTCTTCCTCTTGAAGATGATCACTTAGTTATTTTTAACACCTCAACACGTGTTCTTCGAAAGAAAGATCAATCTTTCGCTTGAAAATGATCACTTGGTGATTGAAACACGTGTCGAGGTGTTAAAGATAAGGTTATGGTCTTGGGATTGAACTCCAGTAATATAATTGTGAATATAGGTGAGACTTGTCATTTTCAAGGTCATGAAATTTGGATACAGAAATATCAAAGCTGTCTTATCTGTTAAGAGTTGTGTTTGATATGTGCTGAGTTGGGTTTATCAAGAGATGAATTGAAATAGTATATACCAGAATGGACTGAAGAGAGCGAGAGACTGTACGAAGAATTTTGTGAAGATGAAATGCAGGAAACTGCAGATGAACTATTTCACAGCATTGATGCTGCTTGGCATGAAAAATGGATGGAAACAGTTGACAATCTAGATATTCAAATATTAAGCAGACAAGCTTTGTCCCTACTTCAAAAGCTCAGCAATAGCAATCCACTGAACCGCCAAACCAAGTGGCGTCTCACATGGCTTCTACCTCAAGATCATTCCAAAACACCGCACACACAAATGAAGTTAAAAAAGATCTCAAGACCATCAAATCCACTTGCGCCCCTGAGCCAGCCCCTTCACCTTTGAGGAAGTCACGGGGGCCCTGACCAAAATAAAAACTGGAAAACAGACATCCTCAATACTGCAACATATATCTGTGGAACAAGCAGGATGTCGCCCGGATCGCTGCTGCACAGACCAAGTACTCGCGCTAACTAACTATGTGGAAACTGGCTTTCAAAAGAAACTAAAAATATCTACTGCTGCCATAAACCTGTCATCGGCATATGACACTGTATGGCGATAAGGAGTTATACATGAATTGAAGCAAGTTATCTCATGCAGAAAGAAGGCTAATGTTATCAATGCCATGCTATCCAACAGATCTTTACAAGTTTTTGTGTCCGACAAAACAAGTAAAAAAATGTACTTGAATAATGGCCTTCCAAAAGGTTCGGTGATTGCTCCCCTGCTCTTCAGCCTTCACATTGCAGACATGCCCGAAACTACATCAAAGAAGTTTGGTTACGCGGATGGCTGGGCGCTCGCCACAAACCATAGGGAGTTTGAGATAACTGAGTAAATTCTAACAAATGACTTGGCTGTCTTTGAGAGATATTTTGGCGATTGGAGATTGCAGACCAATGCCGCAAAGACGAAAGTATCGTGCTTCCACCTCAACAACAGGATGGCCAACTACCAACTTGAAATCAACTCCGAAGGCAGACTTCTCAGTCACAATATGCACCCAAAATATTCGGGTGTCATTCTCGACAGAACGCTAAGCTTCGAAGAACTTCTGATAAAGACAGCTGCAAAGCTCAGAACCCGAAATAAATTCCCACATGGGGTCCCACAGCGCCCACATCGGTTTGTGCTGCCCAGATCGGCAGCACAAACGTGTTGAAGCCCAAATCATTCAAGCTATGCGTACCATATCAGGCACCATCAAGGCTACGCTCACTTATTGGATACCCACAGAGATTCTCATCGAAGAAAACTTCAACATGATTGATCGGTAGTAAAAAGACTAGGAGAAGAAGCACTCACAACTAAGACGAATCTGGACAACGCTTAATAGAATAAGGACGAATAGCGGTAGATACCTTTCCCAAATTGTGACTGCGGCGCTGGAAGACAGACTATTAAACACCTGATGGGGAACTCTCCAATTTTCCATAGGATTTCCTGATTGCGATAAGACAGTCAATGAAAATATTTGTATTTGTATTTGTGAATGGAAAATGATGCTTTTGTTACATACTCACCTATGATGTAGCCATCCGCTAAATAAAATAAATATAAATAGTACAAGGTGCTACAGTTTCATCAGCAGAAATCTGAAAATAATAATAAATTGTTTTATTCATCAATAGGTTTCCTTTGCAATTCAGCTATTTCAATCGGTATTGTGTTTATACGTAAATTGAGAGCTTTTGTTCCAACGATTGCGGCAAATTCGATATTATATACCTAGGATACTTTTCAATAAGGATTCTGAAACAATACATATTTTACAGTGTTTTCCATTTCACTTGATTGAATTTGTAGTCACGTTGAGGTTCTTCAAATACCCAAATTGCTTTTCCGTATTGAGTTTCCATACAAAACTTCTACTAACTGAATATAGTTCTCCTGGAACCGCAGGAAATAATAAAAATGGAATTACCATATGATAAACAACTTCCGCTGAAAAACAACTCGAAATGAAAATACGGGTAACAAAAACTCCGTGGGAGGATTGGAATAGTGGAGTTGAATTATTGGTCAAAATAGTAAGTGAAATTGATATTTCTCAACTCAGTTACTAATTCATCAAAGGAGTATTTTTATCAGAAATTAGTTTTCGTGGAAAACTAATTGGCTTTTCAGTTCTTCTCATCACAATTTGAAAACTTCCAAAGTAAAATTTCAAGTATCAATGAAACTCATTATGAAAATGAGCTGATTGTGTACAGCAGTTCGTTCCAATGAAACTGAAAAATATAATCCAAGGGCGATGAATCTCAAAAGACGAAATTTTTTCCTGCAATTCTAGAATTCTACTGATGTATGTATGTATATAGTAGGGGGGTGTGTGTATACCCACAGCACTTAGGCCACAAGTGACCCATTGTACATCCACCTGAAGGGTTGTCCTCCTAGGTTATCGTCCATCCTGTCCTTTCCAGGAATGTGGACAGGTCACTAGAAAATACTTCCTTTATATCGGCAGGTGTAGGCTAAGACTCGCCAAACACACACTCTCTTCGGCAACATTGAGGTTTTGGAAGGTGCAGCGACATTACTGTCGTTGCGCGGCTTCTTCAAACTTCCTGGGTTTCCCCTAATGGAGGTGTTCAAGTGAGGGCGCTTTCCTTCAGGGTCAGCCGGTTCCTTGCCTTCATTCAAGGCGGAGATCTTGACGCCCTTACTGTTGGAGGTGGAGTGGGAGGTGAGGAGGGTGCACTTATAGGTGCTGCCACTCCTACCTCTTCCTTTTGGCCTCGGCGCCGCAAATGCGCCGCCTTTGTATTACATCACGAGGTAATCTGCTATGTCCAGCCTCATTCCGAACGGTACATTGGCGTTTACATTTCTGTTCATCCCCAGCCACCGCCATAGATTGAGGTGAGCACTTCTGTCCAGCCTCGGGATTGGTTTTTGTTGTGTCTGTTTGTTTGTTTGTTCTATATATGTGTGTTTCCACGAAAAGCTAGGAAAGAGTTGGTCACCTCTGGAAGTGCCCCGCATTACCAGAGGTAGCCTGATTACAATGAGGTTTCGCCCGCTGTCGACACGATTCCTCACATCTAGCTTGGGTAGGCTGGTCCACGGTGGCATGTTTCGCAAAGGCTTTCGGGGAGTTTTAGTTCCCCTCACCCTACTTATTTCTGCCACTGACCAGGAGTCCGGCGATCCCGCCCGTAAGGCCGGACAGGGCCCCCAGTCCCCTGGCCGTTCCCCTATCCGCCACCTGGAGACGCGCCCGATAGGTAGCTCAACCCACTAAGAATTCTACAGATACATTTTGTGTTATGATGTGATTCACCAAACTGTGTCTTTTCCCAATTTCAATGGAATTGCTTCGTAGACTCTGATTATTCCGGAAAATAAATGGCAGGTATTCAGTAGTACAGAAATCAAATTTTACATAATCCTCATTTATAACTACACATGCATTTTCTAGTTCTTGAGACTTGAAACTATAGTATAGCTGAGTATCGTCAGTGTAGAGATGCACATTGTAGACTCGGATTTTGTTCAGAATATGGGAAGAGTATATGGAGAACAATGATGGACCAAGTATGGATCCTTGTGGGACCCCAGAGATATATGTTCATGACATTAAAACCAAAGTCACATCGTCCTAATGGAAGAGCCCAGAAGAGCCAAGATCAAAAAATCTCACCAAATTCGCGATATGTCAAGGTTTCGCTAACTGGTTCCTAATATTTCCATAAAGTAGTGCGTAAGCAGTTTCTACGATCAATATCGAGAATTATTTCGAAGTAATGCACCGCTTGCGAGAAGCAATACAAAGCAATACAAGCCGTGATATTTGTGTATTCATCAGTCTCCTATCAAGGGTAATCCTCAAGTGAGTGATTCAATTTCTCCCCTACAGTGCGGTCAGTGTACTTAGATCATTCTTGCTCCCCAAATATGAGCTGCAGTCCTCGTGGTTCTGACTACCTTTCAGCTCCATGAAGCAAGAGCCAAATCGATCCCTCTACGAAACCTGTCATCACTTAGAAGGATCGATTTCAACTTGAGAAATGGTTCTGATGCAAGTTCTGTGAATCATGTTCTTCCTTACGAATCAGTGGACAGTTGTTCTGGAAATCTTACGGAGAAAATTGGATTAGATAATTTAGCAAATTTAGCATTTTACAAGTGTTGTTCATGACGAGGAATTTCAAGAACGAGGTTTTAACGATGAACGAGAACGAGAATGTTTCCTACTTATTTACCAAACTCAAACAATTGTTCGTGCAGTTGCAGTTTCGTGAGAATGTATCATCTCTCCCACCAAACGATTTCCTGGAGTCTTTGAAGTCCACTAGATACACTTAAGGACTATGAGAGGATTGCTCCGAATTCTTGGGGTTCTTGTTGAATACCCTTCGTGAGCAAAAAAATAGCAGAATCAATACTTCTGACCGCTCTGGATTGAATGATTCCATACAGTATATCTCGTCTTGTGTTTGTAGATCTTCTGCTGGAAAAACCCTCACTTGTCTACTTTAAAAAACGAATGTGATTTCCTAATATAACTGATAATCAGTCCGTGCAAAGCTTATTGTTAAATCATCTGAGAATGGAACTTTCAACGGATGATAATCAACTGTATTGCCAAACATGTGCCAAACCAAACTAACCGACTATTATGAGAAAACAAGTATAGCTGAGGCACCAGTCAACTTATCAATAACTTTGATGATCTTCAAACATGACTCAACCTCTGACGAAGGTTCGAAATAGAAGAACACTCCAATCTAGCAGACCACTATTATAATCTTCATGCAGTCATTGTTTACTGTGGTTCTGGCGTTGAATCTGTCCATTATTACGCATTGGTCAAAGACGAAACAGACTGGTTTAAATTTGACGATAGTAGTTCACTGAGTGTTCTGGCGATGTCTTGAATTTATTGGAGCCTCTGGAGATACCCTGTATTTTTTTTCACGAAAGAGAGGACATCGGCAAATGAAAATCTTCAGATGATGTGGTGCTGCAGGTTTTTCTGGGTTTTCCTGCAGCTGAGAAAGCAAATGCGCCACTGGAATCAATGAAGTTGCCCCGGAGCGCCAATTAATTTTTGTTATTTCATTATTTCATGAATTGTATTACTTTCTTCTTATTTGAAACAATTCATCACTTTTGCATCACGATAATGCACCTGCTCGTTTGTCATTGCTTGTTGGTAATTTTTTGACCAAAAACAACACTGTAATCATGCTTGAGACACCGTATTCACCAGACTGCTCCCTTGAGACTTTTTACTGTTCCGAAGATTGAAAGGACGACATTTTGCGACGGTTGAGAAAATAAAAACTGAATCGCCAGCATACCAGCATATTATATCTGAATGGGGCTAATTCGAAGAAAACGAAATAAAAATTGATGACTAAATGAATATTTCCGAAGATGAATAAAATTCACCTCATTGTTTGAACAGGCAGCGTATTTTCAGGAACGGATATATGATTCAACTGATGCTATGTATCGTTCCTAAAAAATCATATTGTGGAGACGTCAATATAAGGTTCGTTCCAACCTTGAGTCACCAACAGATTTCCAACAGTTTGTAAATCGTTGTCAACGCGCATGTCTGGTAAATATTGGTTTCTGATTAATTTGAAATTTCTGATTGGAACAGCTGATAGTTCAACTGAAGTTTGGCATGGAATTTCAACATAACCTTTAAAAATAAATCTAATCAAGTGTATTTCTGGAGAGTAGTAGTAGTAGTAGACTTTATTTTAGGAATCCTAATATACAATATATAGTTATGCATATATGAATAATTTATATACGTATATAATTTTACAGTGCGTCATGTATTACAATTTGATATATTCTAATAACTTTTTGAATACTTTAAAGGAATTTACATGTTTTATTTCATCAAGTAACTTATTGAAACTAGCTAGACCTTTAAAGAACAATGAATTCATTCCACTCTTATAGTTTGTTCGGGATTAATAAAATGTATTACATTTCTTGTGTTATATGAATGAATGTCACTATTTCGAACTAAATATCTGCTAAGATAGTCTGGTTGTATCCCACTCGAAAATTTTTAAAATCCTAGGTACTTAATTTCATTTACAATTGTGAGTTGATTATTGAATATGCTGATATTAACGTCGTTAGTATCAATATTTCTTTGATTCGAATTTGTTGTAACCATCATTGCCTTAGATTGATTGATATTCAATTTGAGTTTATTCACTTGTAGATATAATTCAATGTTCTTTAAAGATATATTGATATTTTATACAGCTTCTTTTAAATCACAGTTTTCCGTATATACAAGGGTATCATCAGCAAATAAGAGTAAAAGAAGGTTGCAGTATTTTATATCCCTATTCTATTTACTAATCAACATAGAACTGGGAGGTAAAAGTAGGTCACCGCAATAGTTAACTTGTGTAATTAAAGATGTTCATATTTCAGGTTCACTTGAAGAATTCCTAATTTTTCCTGCGCCAGCAAATACGTAAGTTATTTTATAACAATTTTTGCAGGTTATGTTGTTTGCAAGTTGCATGAACATAAAACAGAAACAGTAATACGGAATACGCATGCGTCAGATTAATGGTTAGAAGATAATCCTCAAACCTTTTTGATAGATTTCGAACAGGTTTGAATCTTGGATGGAACAGAAAACTGATAGTTTACTAATGGTTGGAAACTCACGTTGGAACGCAATCACATTACTGCGCAGAATCCTGACTGTCAGAAACTGTTTCTGACGCTGGTTGGAACGAACCTAAGATGTCCATCATTTTGAAAACGAGAAATAGACGTTTCCTTTACATACAGAAAAGTATACCGAATATATTTAAAAAAATATAGTGGTGCATTTTTCAAGGAATTGCTCCGTAGAGTCCAGTTTTTTTTATAAAATAAACAACACGTGTTTTCTACAGGCACAAATGATAATCCCACCTCAACCATTTGGAAAATACAGTAGACGGCGTCAATGGCATCCGTCGCATTATCTTCGGGATGCATCCAGTAGTATTTTGCGTCGTTATCCTCGGAAATTTCGGTCATGTCGCAAGTTAATGGCATCAGGACGTTGCAAAGAGAGATGAACTTTTGCACGTTGCTTTTTTCATTTGTACGGTGAGACATAAAGTTGTCTAATTATGTTGTAAAGTGAACGAACTCATGATTCGTTAGTTTCAAACACTGTATACGGGAAAATATCAGTAAAGTTGGTTTGATGTTGATAAATATGATACAATTGAAAATTAATGATAATAATAGCTAAGAAATCGTAATTCATTCACTGGGCCGACTCCGAGCTGCAGTGCAATCTTCCTGGTACTATTTGAAAGATCTTCTTCTATCGCATCAAGTATAGCTTCTTCTAGTTCAGGCGTTGTTATAGTTTCTGGTATTCCACCACCTGTATTTTTATCAAAACTCCCAGTTTCACATCCTAAATGTTTTAGCATATATGGAATTAGTCTGTTAAGATATCTGTTCCGGTAAATTCTCCGTACTTCTTTCGCATTTCCATTTACTAATCCATGAAATAGAGTGCATGTCAGCCATTACAGCGTTACTAAAACTTATTCATGATGGAATCACTGCTAATTGACAATTCTGACTTTCACTGATATCAAAACACTGTCAGCTGGTCTTAAAAGCAGGCGTACATGATATGCAATTTAGCATATTTCAACCAAATCCGTGTTAGGACATTAATGACATTTCATGAATATTTTTTGTCATCTTCAACGTCCTGTATCTCACGAACTAACAAATCATCCTTTGCAGTTTCGTACCGTAGTGAGAAAATACCCTGTATAACTAAATTTCAACTTCACGAGTGAAAAATATAAATATCTTTTACTCCCCTTCTCTCCTTGTATTCGCCAAACTGAACGAGCGTAATAATAATGAAATATCTTGTACGCAGGTAACCGGGAGCGGTTTCAAACTTAGGAATTAACTTATATTATCAAGTTTTCTTGTCACCCCAAAGTTTCCCACGTTTCGCAGATGACTTCATACACCCTGTTATGAACAATTTAAAGTTCCTGAAGTCTCCTGGAGGTGTTCAATTGTACATGATCAAAATTTATTGCTGTTAAAAGTTAAAAACACCTGTTATCTTTGAACCTTGACTGCTGCACATACGATAATTGAAATTAAAAAGCACTAATGGAAACATTGTTTCCTGGCTAGGTACATGCTTCGCGAAATACAGTAATTTCATGAGTTTCTTCGGTTTTCACGATCCCGTGATTAGTTGATAATTACATTTACAGTAGTTATGAAAATTGGGTTGATTGTGTTAGATTGATAAAGTTCTTAGAAAATACAAATGAAATTTTTCTTGCCGCAAAGTGTTCAAATTAAAAAGGTACATCATTTTGGACTTAAATTGTTTGAGGTTTCTATTTATCCATTTCTGGACATGTCGCCAACTTTCCAAAACAAAAAGAAAGCAATTCAATTCAAAATAAATATTTTACAAAGATATTAAAATCATACTCGGACACGAACTCGAAAAAGTTCCCTCCAAAACAGGAGCAGTGCTCTGTCAAACTCTAAAAACCTGATTCGATCCCCAGCGGGGCAGGCACAAAGTATGTGCTCTGCTGTTTGATAATTTTTCAAACAGAGGCGACACACACTGTTCAGTGACAGTCCGAGTCTCTGCATAAGATGATTCAAATGATAGTGACCTGTGAGAAGGCCTGTTAGACATTGTAGTTCATTCCTACTATAGTCCAACAACTATTAGCTATCAAGCTTCGAAAGGTGAATAAACGCCTTGAAGTGAGCCAATCCTGGAAGATTCTGCCAGAAGTCCATGAATATTCTTGCCATCCAGGTGTTCAATCTTTGTTTGACAAAGTCTAAAGCGATGCCAATGACAGGTTCTGCTTCGATGAAGTTGCTTGCAGCACCCTCCTTTGCTACAGAGTCAGCAGGAGTCCAGATAGGAGATAAAAGTCGAGTGAACAACCATAAATATCCTCTCTCTCTGTAATATTAGATCAACTGTACATAGAGAAGCTGCTGTTTCCCAGCCAGACTCTTAGAAGCCTTGGAGGACATCCCCGAGCATTTCCAGATCATCCATCTGATCGCCAGCGAGTTCCTGATAGTGAATAGGCCCAATCAGGAGCCACTCTAGTGTTCCAACCTTGCCTCAAATCTCACTCCAGGCATTTCTGAACCACAAAACTACCAAGAACCGACCATCTGCTACTGTACCCGGATCACTCGACGCAATCACTGAGGACAATATCACACTATCATCATGACCATAAATCGCAATGTCCAAAGACTAAGAGGAAGCCCACTATCTAGTATACTAAACTAGACCAAGAAAAATATAGTGGGGCCAAACCCAAAATAACCATTGTGAACTAACTTCGTCTCTGAAGAGGATACCCTCAAATTTACCAACTTCCATTTCATACAAATAGCAATCAGTAATCGTTTTGAATCCAGTAGTCCAACTTCCCAAGAGGCTTGTTAGTGTAACCAGAAAGCAATTTATGAGAAGCAGAAGCAGAAAATGCATCAGACGGAGAAATAAACTTTTCCTGTACAGATGTATAGCTGAGTCTGATATTGCTAATTAACAGATGTCCCCAAATGGAAAATTTCTGCGGTCTTCAAGGTGTGAATCTTGTACCTTGCCCATCCAAATATCGTCACATCGATCATATTACCCTAGCAGTATGTCACTATGGCTGCCGTAGAGGTTGTGCTAGGCTGGTGAAGTCTAATTGATAAAGCTGCCATGCAGCAAAACGCATCTTGAGTAAAATTTATGAAAATTCTGTAACAATTATTATGCATACTGTCATTATTTTTAATTTTTCACCAAGTCACGTCAGTGCATTCGGGAATTCAGGAACTAAGTACAATTATTTTATATTCTTTCCATTGTACACTTGATCAAACGAGGTTTTTGAACTAATACTTCAATTTTGGATATGTAATTACCGACGTGAAAAAAATCAGTAGAAAAGTCTTCTCATCAGTTCGGGCTTCCATTGTCTATAATATGATTTGTAACCCCTGAAAGAACAAATGGAAACAAAAATTGAAATGAATAACTGGAAATAACAATTATATTAATAAAAAATTTTAAATGACATTACAATAAAATGAAGATCAAGCAAAAAATGAAAAATTGAACAATCAAAAAGAGAAACAATTGAAAGATTTCAAGCCAAGTTACTCTGGTTACTTTCGATTGATAGTATCAACAATCGTCTTCGGGTAATGACTGGACTGTTCCTCTGAGGGATGACTATTTATAGGTCATTCGATTGTTTTCGCTCCGACCTGTGAACAAGATCACAAAAAGCCCCCGGTTGAGATACGTTGACAAGACCTTCATAATATAGAACTATGGAAATGCAGAAGCAGTCACCTTTCTGAAGCACATTAACAGCGTAGGAACTTTCATCACCCTCATCTTGGTGAAGGAAGTGTCTACAACGGACGTATTGGTGAAGAGAATCGATACTAAGTGGAAACCTACTCACACGGACATTATCTGAAACATGAATGCAACTACCATCAGTCTATCAATAGAGGAATCATCAAGGCCCTAGCAGACCGTGCTTTCGGGCTCTGTAATATGAAGAAAGGTCTCGAGGAAGATCTAGGCATCATCAAAAAAGATCTTCAAGGAAATAGGTACTCCAAAGTGATGGTGAAACAGATTTCAGCTAGAAGACAGCAAGAGTCTCGCAAGGAAGAGAAACCGTCACAGCAAGTGTTTGCACTTTCCTTCATCGGAGGATTGTCGAAAAGGATAAAAAGAATTGGGTCCAAGTACAACATCAGAACCTGCTTCAGATTCGGAAACAACATCAGTAGCAACCTCACGAAAACAGGCCACCAAAAATAACATTTACCGGATACCTTGTACGACAAATTCTATGTCTGTTGAACTAAGAGGCCATTGAAAATCCACATTGCCGAGCACAAGAAACACTTAGAGCGAGGATAACCAGCAAATCAAAATTGGCAGAACATATTTGAGGTCATCAATATAACATTAAGTTGTCCCAAGCTGAGATCATCCACAGGGAAAAACACTGGTTCAGGAGAAAATTCAAAGAAGCTGAATATATGTTGTCCAACGATGCATTCAGCCAAGCTAACATAGAGATACGCAACATATGGAAACCCATAATCAAGCGAAAAACGATCAACTCCCGTCAAACAGTCATCTTCCGCTAAACCGATGAAGCGGAGAGAGGAAACAGTGAAAGCACACGAATGACCTCTCTTGGAGAAGTAGTCCAGTCATCTTCCGAAGACGAATGTGAATACTAACTATCAAAACGTCGTGAAGTAATTTGACTTGAAATCTTTCAATTTTTATTGAAGGTTTATTGTTCAATTTTAAATTTTTTGCTCACTTCTCATTTTATTGTAATTTTATTTTAGTTTTTTCTCCTTAGTGTAATTCTTACTTTCAGTCGTGTGATAAAAATAACAAGTACTGATGAGCAAACAAACAGAAGTTTCATCGGACTGATTTTGATGATATTAGTGGAAAATTGGTATTGGTCGAAGGAAATTTTCCAAAAAAAGGATTGTCATTATTGATTGTACCTGCATTAGCCACATTTCATTATATAGAATTCTACAGGATTTGTCAACTGATTTGATGAGCACGAAATTGGATAGGAATAAACGTATCATTGAAATCTTGTCGACAAACTGAAAGATGAAGAAATTGTTGAAAGTGTCACGTCTGAAGATGATATTATTAGAAAAATAATCAGGTACATGAAATCAATAATACATCTTTATATAATTAAACTTCCAATAAAAATTATTAATTTCCACAAACACTTTGATTGATGATTTGAAAGTATATTTATCCAAAAGTTCAAAGATTAATTTGTTTTACTTGATCCAGTTCCAATTTCGCTGGTATGGAGTGCTGAAATTGAAGTTGATTTCAATCTCACACAATTATGTCGTAGACGAATTGGAACACTGACTCAGGATTTCAACTTTCAAGCACATTCCTACTCCATTCACCTATACCTTTCATCCGCGAATTGTTTCAATGGGATAATCTTTCATGTGAAGTTGTAGTAAATGGAAACTGATTGCGTTATATTCAGCGACATCGAATTTCAGCAATATCACTCGCTTTGCTCTGGAAGCCGATTATCTGAAAACTAGGAAACTCCATTTTGCCACGCTATGGAAATAACAAACGCTTTTTCTAACTACAAAATTTCTGGGTGTGTCTGTCAGGAGTCAGAGGGTAGATAAAAAATGACACGAAATATCAGCTCGGGCGGAGAAAATGAAATCACAAAACATACAGAATTCACATTAGAAAACATAAGAAATTAATCCTGCATATTTTCATATAGAAACTATCGAAAATACCCTCTCTCACATACAAACAACACTATTTGACTTAATCATACCGAAATTCTACAACGAATTATATATCTCAACCATATCTCGAATAAATGTTTTGTTCGGTCAAAAAAATATTTACATACATTTATAGAAAAAAAGAAATGGACAAGACAAGAAGGAAAAAAACAGGAAAGATCGAGACGAGAGGGAGACGATGTGGCGGAATGGCGCAAAACGAGCCGGGACGATGCAGGACGGGCCAGGACGAAAAATACAGGGCCAGGACAGGACGGGCCGGAACGAGGCAGAACGGTATGGAACGGGACAGTATGACGCATGATGGGACGGGACATGACCGAACGGGACAGTACGGAGCGAAACCGTACAGAACGGGACGCACGGTACGAGACGGGACAGAACTGGACTAGACAGGACGAACAGGGACGGGCTCGGACATGATCGGACGGGATGGGACGGGACGGGACGGGACGAGACGAGACGGGACGGGACAAGACGAGACGGAAAAGGACGGGATGGATGGTATGGGATGGGATGGGATGGGATGGGATGGGATGGGATGGGATGGGATGGGATGGGATGGGATGGGATGGGATGGGATGGGATGGGATGGGATGGGATGGGATGGGATGGGATGGGATGGGATGGGATGGGATGGGATGGGATGGGATGGGATGGGATGGGATGGGATGGGATGGGATGGGATGGGATGGGATGGGATGGGATGGGATGGGATGGGATGGGATGGGATGGGATGGGATGGGATGGGATGGGATGGGATGGGATGGGATGGGATGGGATGGGATGGGATGGGATGGGATGGGATGGGATGGGATGGGATGGGATGGGATGGGATGGGATGGGATGGGATGGGATGGGATGGGATGGGATGGGATGGGATGGGATGGGATGGGATGGGATGGGATGGGATGGGATGGGATGGGACGGGACGGGATGGGACGGGACGGGACGGGACATGACGGGACGGGACATGACGGGACGGGACATGACGGGACGGGACGGGACATGACGGGACGGGACGGGACGGGACGGGACGGGACGGGACGGGGGACGGGACGGGACATGACGGGACGGGACATGACGGGACGGGACATGACGTGACGGGACATGACGGGACGGGACGGGACGGGACGGGACGGGAAGGGACGGGATGGGACGGGGCGGGACGGGACGGGACGGGACGGGACGGGACGGGACGGGACGGGACGGGAGTAGCAGGTGGAAAACGCATAAAAATCATTTTTTTTTCTGAAAGCTTCTGAAACCACAGATGTCAGGTTGACAATCTTTCTCAAACCCAATCCCTCATGCTGGCTTCGCGCATGCAAGTCGTTGGAGTCTGCTTTCATGAACATGAACATGTAATAGTGCAAATTGAATTCAACTTCTGAGAATTACATTCATTATTCCGTTTCATGACTGATATATATATATATATATATATATATATATATATATATATATATATATATATATATATATATATATTCATTGAGTGACGAAAATGCAATCAACAGAAACAATAGCAATAGACATACTTTCGTTATAGAAACGTACTATGATCATTTACGGACGTGCTCAAATTCGACTACTGTCGACTCCAAATAAACATGACTTGTTCTCTATCTATTCAAACCTTTGCCACTCGACCCTAATGTCACTTCATAACAAATACTATTCTTTCACGCTCTGGAAAATGTCTATGTTTCATGTGGACCTATTCTTTCTACTTGCTTTAGAAAACTCATTTTCCATTTACCGTTTACTATAAGTTTTTTGAAGACAATCGAATAACTGGGGCTCAGCAGTAAGAGGAATAGAAATAAAACTGAATTGAAACTATATTCAAATTTTATCAATATGGCATACTTGATACAAGTGGATTTTTTGATAAGACATTTCAAAAATGGAATTCATATATCACTTCACAATTCTTATTTTATTTTCTATGTTGTAACATTTGAAGAAGTTACACAGTGCATTCATTTTAAACGAGCCACCCTAAATTACTTCCTGTACAATGATTTGCAGGAAAAATAAAAAACACGTCAACCATAATACACAGGGGTACACATTTTGATATATTCACATTTGATGTTACTTTAATGTTATTTTAACGCGATCTACATTAGCTAATTTTGGTAACAACATTCCACATAATATAAACAATACAACAATGTTCAACTCAACACTTTGAAACTCTGGAAACTTTGGATAGCTGAGAACAGTTCGAAAATGTATCAAAGAATGTACCGATATATCCATTTACTGTTGAATAAATTGATCCAACAGAAATTTTCTGTTGGGTTGAAAGAATCACCTTGAAGTGTCTACATTTTCATTAATGATGTCACCAAATTTCGCTTACTTCAGTTTCCTCCCGTATAATTTCAGCTCAATTTCGTAATCCCTCCTATAAACTGAACCTGCAGCTGCAGAACTGCTTGGCACAAATCAATATATATGCCAGAAAGGATGGACAAATTCGCAGATGAAAAATAATCATTGAATCACATCACATCAGTACAAGATGATTCATACATGATATCAATCAATCAACAATCAACCAAACATTCATTGAATCAGTTTTCATTTACAATCACATTAGGCAAACATCATCATAAAATACTGGCTGATACAACAGGTCAAACTATTATAAAAAATCAAATACAAAGCATAACTTGAATAAAAATAAAATTACTAAGCTACAATCAAATTATGATTATGATTCAAGGAGAATCCACAGAGTAGTATGCTTTCTGCAGTAGAAAAACCTTGAGCTGCTGCCTTTTGAAGACATTGATGTTTGAGGACTTAATGTCATTACAAAGCTTATTATATTGTTTAATTCCACAGCACATGTGGTGATTCTTCGATACTGTCAATCTACTATAAGGCTGATAAAGTAGAGGGTTATTTCTGGTGAAACGTTCATGGATTTGCTAATTTCTAGGAATAATTGAAATATTGTTTCTTATATATATCAGAGTTTGGTAAATATACAAACTAGGCATTGTTAATACACTATAACGAATGAATAATGGCCTGCAGTTTGCACTTGAAGATGCCCCAGCCAGAATTCTGATTACCTTTTTCTGAATAACAAACACTTCATCAGCTTCAGCTGATAAGCCCCACTGTTCAAGGCCATAGGAAATCACTGACTGAATTAAACTGTGGTATAAAAGCATGAGAACATCAAAAGTGACATTCACTTACAGAGTTAATACCATTCACACAGACCAGCTGACTACGGCCAGTCAGGTAAGATCTAACCCAATTCAATGCAGGGTCACGTATACCATAAAACTGCAATTTGTGTAGCAGTATGTCATGGTCAACGAGGTCAAAAGCTGTGCTCAAATCAAAAAATAACCCCAGAGTCTGCTCTTTGTTTTCCAAAATTTCCAACACATGTTTAATGAGTTGATCAATTGCACCAACTGTGGATTTATTTCTTCTATAAGCATTTTGACTAGAAGAAAATAATCTGAATGATTCAAACTAATCATATAATCTTTGATAGAAACAGTATTCAATAATCTTAGAAAACTGACTAAGTAGCGATTTAGGCCTGTAAGATGCACAGTCAGATCTCGAGCCCTTATTTTCATATATTGGCAAAACCTTTGACATTTTTCAGTATATCAGGAAACCTCCCCTCTATGAAAGTGGAGTTAACTATATGAGTCAAAGGCTCAGAAATTACATTGGCAACGTTTTTTGTATCAACACCAGGAATTTCATCAATACCAGACGATTTTTTCTCACAAACTTTTTGATAACTTGTTCAATGTTCATCTTAATTGCTGGATATAAAAAAAATACTTTGATGTGAAGATGACATATAATTAATATTTTTAGTATTAGGTTTGGATATGCTACTGCTAACAGTTGAAAAATACTCACTAAAAAGGTTGCATATAGCAAAATCATCAGAAAGAATGACCCCATCTTCAGTACTTTCTAGATAAGGTATTGCATTGCCAGAATAACCAGTCTGAGTTTCCTTGATGATTTTCCAGGATTCTTTCACTTTATTATCAGCAGAAGAGATTCTATCATCATTGCTAGTTTTTTTAGCATGTTTCAATTTATCCTGATATATTATTTTAAGTTCTTGATATTCCCTCTGATATAAACCATTTTTATATACTTTGTTCAGCTCAGATAACAATTGAATATTCAGATATTCCTAAGAAAATGTTTATTAACCACGAAAAAATTTCTATTGTATAATAATTCAGACTAACTAGAATCATATTATTAGTACAGTAAGGAAAGTGTCATATATTTATATCATCATTACCCATTCCTTCCTTTCGCTTCACTTGTGTCAGATTATCAATTTTCGCTTACGCCACTGTAAAGAATTTCCAATGTGTACTATATCGTGTTCCTAATGTCGTTACACTCCGTCTCGCTCTCATTATTTTGATGGTATGCAAATAATATCATTACTAGTGACGAAATTTCAGAATGTCAACTTATTATCAGGATAATATTTCAACTACATTTCTTTTGTATTTGTTCAATTCAGTCGCTCAACATATATGAAGCTATGAGATACTCTACTCTTGGAATTGAAGAATAAATTCAGAATGGAGAACACCGCAGGTTCTGGTAAATGCCTGCTGAAACACAACTACTTGCCCAGTCAATACCACGCTAGATATTAAATTATATATGATATACATTTATGCAAGATATCTTACAAAGGTCAGTTTCGCAGATGTTTCTTGTTCAATCAGCAGGACCATGCTGAAATTATTCAAGTAGATCACCTATAGACCGGTTTCGTGGTATGACCTCTCGTCAATGCAGGAAAAATCCGCACTTTGTCACTTTATCAATGTAGGATTTCACTCAGTACAACCCTATATCAATCTATTTCTATTGAAAATACTTATTCCTAACCAGAACAAAAATGCTCCCTCTCGACGCGCGTTTCGCTAACCAAGTTAGAATCATCAGGAGACGATTGAAACTGCTTATCGTATGATGAGGATGAGAAACAAAAAATCTGTTCTGGTGGGGAAAGTATTTTCCATAGATTACTTTTTAACTTATCAAGTCAATCTCTCTTCCGTTTGAAGGTGGTTGACAATGTTTCGTAGTGCATTGCATTAGTTCAAACTTCCATTGTCTAATATTATATAAATTGATTTGAAATCCGTGAAAGAATCTGTAAAAAATTTTATATTTTACTTCCAACTGAAGGGCGAATTCTTCACGCAAGATGACGGACTGACAATGGAATCGCCACTTCCACCGGTAATAGCCAATATGTTTAAAAAAAATCTGTTTTTCCGTTAACCAGCTGTCGCACCCCTACGAACGACAACCCTCAGAAGTCGAAACTTGTGCGAGCTAAGGATTAACGAGGTCTTGCCTTTTAACGTGTGATTCCTAACACGGGTTGGACGATAACAAGTGAAGATCGATCGTTCAGACTAGGGCTTGAACCACCGACCAACACTGCAGTCAATTCGAGTGAGTGAACAAAGCACTCACGCCGAACCGCTTGGCTACCGACCGTATATATGGAGTGTTTTAAAACTTTGGCTATTGAAGAAGTCTAATTGAGATACGTGTTCGACACCTTCATGGGAATGAAGAACTAGACACTTTCCTGAAGCACGTCAATAACGTAAGTCCTTCCATCAATTTCGCATTGTCGAGCAAAGGAAACACACACAGCGAAGAAAAACCAGCAATTCAGAAATATCAGAGCATGTTTGGATCCATCAATCCACCTTCGAGTGGTCCCAAACTGAGATCTTACACAGAGAGGAACATCAGTTTAGGGGGAAATTCGAAGAAGCCGCATATACAGTGTGGTCCAATGAAAACTTAACACCTCGATTTTCCGGCGTTAACATGAAAATGTGGAAAATCGCTCGAACCCGTCAATTGCTGATTCGAGGGGGAACAACTTTTCCGCTGTTTTCATCCCCGTGACTTCAACCCCCTAACGGGGGTGAGCACAACCCCTTGATTTTGAATAGGGATGAGGGGTGTTGAGATACCTCATTTTGAAGATCTTATCGTGTACTATCTGCCCGTAAAATTTCACTTCAAAATATCCATCGATAATGAAATAACAGCGAAAATAGTGAAAGAGGCAATATGGAATTTATCTCGAGAATATTATTCGTATCCGACGCATTTCAAAGGTATTGAGTGGTTAATTTTTTGTCCAAAAAAGTAGACGGACCTTGTTTTTGTACCTTAGTCTATCGTGAATTGTTAAGAACGGTACAAGTGTGTACAAGCGATTGTAAATTTGTAGTGGAATTAAAATGGTGTATTCCGTAGAAGAAAGGGTGGAAATGATAAAATTATTTTTCCGAAATAACGACTCTGCGCGCACAACAGCGGCTTTATTTAACGAACGACATCCTGGAAAAAATGTATCCGCTGCTTACGTTGTGCAACTGGTTGCCAAATTTGACGCTACTGGGTCAGTTGGAAACAAAAAGAGGGTGCATGAAAGAGACGAAGCGAGGGACGTGGCTGTCTTAGGTCATATAGCAATGGATCCGACCGTTAGTACTAGGAAATTGTCCGAGGTATCTGGTGTTTCACGCACAACAATCATGAGAATCCTGAAACAACATAAATTCCATCCGTATAAGATACGATTGGTTCAGGAACTGAATGAGGATGATCCCGATCGCCGACTCCAGTTCTGTGAAGTGATCAGTGAAATAATTAACTGCAAACAAAACTACATGTTCGATATCTGTTTTTCGGACGAGTGTTCATTTTACCTTAACGGCATTGTAAACCGGCATAACTGTCGGTATTGGTCAGATGAAAATCCACGATTATTTCGTGAGGTGTATACACAGCGCCCCCAAAAATTAAATGTTTGGGCGGGTATTTATGGAAATCACATAATCGGCCTTTTTTTTCTACCCGGTAATCTCACAGGCCAACTTTATCTCGATCTATTGGAGAACGCTATTTATCCAGCCCTCGTGCAAGTATTGGAGAATGCAGAAGACCATCAAACGATCATTTTCCAACAAGATGGCGCACCACCTCACTTTGTTCAACCGGTGCGTCAGTTTTTAGATGACAATTTTCCTCACGCCTGGATTGGAAGAAGGGGACATATTGAGTGGCCACCCAGATCACCGGATCTGGCTCCACTGGACTTTTTTCTATGGGGTCACCTGAAATCCAAGATTTACGCTACCCAGCCTGAGTCACTGGATGATTTGCGAACTCGGATCATTAATGAATGCCGTCAAATTACACCAGACATCTTGAGTAATGTACGTGAACGTTTTCAGCAAAACTTATATTACTGCATGGAAGTGGATGGTGCCCATTTCGAACATTTAATAAAGTAATCACAAAAGTACGTACTCTTCCACTCTTTTACCTGTCATGTCGTTATCGATGGATATTTTGGAGCGAAATTTTACGGTCAGATAGTACACGATAAGATCTTCAAAATGAGGTATCTCAACACCCCTCATCCCTATTCAAAATCAAGGGGTTGTGCTCACCCCCGTTAGGGGGTTGAAGTCACGGGGATGAAAACAGTGGAACAGTTGTTCCCCCTCGAATCAGAAATTGACGGGTTCGAGCGATTTTCCACATTTTCATGTTAACGCCGGAAACTCGAGGTGTTAAGTTTTCGTTGGACCACACTGTATGTTTTCCAACAACGCATTTAGCCAAGCTAGCGTAGAGATACGCAACATATAGAAACATCTAATCAAGCGGAACACGACCAACGGTCAGCTTCCGCTAAAACCGATGAAGCGGAGAGAGAGAAGAGGGAATACTTGAAAGCACTTAAATGACCTATAAATAGTCATCTCTCGGAGAAATAAGTCACCCGAAGGCGATTGTGGATACTAACAATCGAAACGTGATGAAGTAACTTCGTTTGGAATCTTTATTTTAATAATTTCCATTTCTTGTTGATAATTTTTTCAATTTTCATCTCGTGTTAATAGTTCAATTTTATTGGATTTCTTGGTTGTAGCCTGTATTTTATTTCATTGTAATTTTATTTTTTGCTTGATATAATTGTTATATTTCAGATAATCTTTTTTAATTTTTTCATAGATTCTTTCAGAGATTTCAAATCAATTTATATCATAGTAGACAACTGAAGTCAGAACTAATGAAATGCAATCTCTCTTCTATTCAATCATTTGGAAGGACTACGCTTCTCTTGGTTGAGTAGGAAATTCGGTTCAAATTCTTCTAAATTGCGTATATTGTCTTTATTAATATTTATATTTCAACTACCACTTGCACTTCCTGCAAAATACTTTTTCCCAGTAAATAATGTTTCAATTGTTAAAAATTTAATTCTTCGAAACCACACACCAAAAATGTATATTCATCTAAAAATAATAATAACAAGAGGTTACCGGCAATGTATCATGAACAGCGAGTTTGGGATTAAATTCTGGAAATCCCGTGATTGATGGAATGAAAAAAAGAATTATAGCAAAAAGGTTTGTTTTCATGCCACTTTAAGGTCATTCTATTCAGTTGCAACGAGAATTTGATGAATACAAATAAAAACCTTGAACTTCAAAGAATTATTATTTTTCTCTAAGCGAATTCTTTCACTTTTTTTACCCATATTATGGACAAACTCATTTTTCCCACGGTAACTTCAAAAAATATCATCCCAGTCATACTTCTCAATTCGCAATTATTATCATCATCGATTTCTCCACGTGGCGGCATGCTGCAGTATCTTGTTCCAGATGTCTGATAATTCAAAAATTTTATTGCCCAAGCTTATGGAAATTCCCGTTTGCTCCCAACCGATAAAGGTAATTCCTTCTGTTTCTAATCCCCATCAGACCACAAACAATTTCGTGAGTAGATTCCGAAGGTAATTTCCCAAATGGATGTATCATATCGCGATTATTTTTATTTATGTCCGCTATATTTCGATTCGTATTATGAAATATGAAACGATCTCAGAATCGGAAAATATCTGGGCGAAAGAAATTCGTATTGACGCTTGTTTCACATACACGTATTTGAAGGTGAATGAAGCTTTTATTATTAAGTTATTCGCTGATTGAAGTTCTGTTGAGTGTAATGAATAATCCTTCATTATTAATATAGAAAACTCGCAAGACAGGTAATTCCAATCATTTTACAAAAGAAATTTATATTTTACATCCTATATTTGAATTCCCATTAACATAAAAATAATTATTATTGGAAAATTCCAGTAATTTGGAATGTCTCTTCAACTGAAAAAAACATAATCAAAAAATTATAATTTTTTGTATTTGTACATAATCTCTCATTTATTGAAATAGTCACAAACACCGAATCCAGAAAGTCACCGTAAAGTCTCCATTGGTATCTTATAATCACAAACTCATTTCAGTGTTGATTGAATTACCGATAAATGTTAAGGAACGATCTGAGCAGCCCAAAGTTTGGCGTTACAGATCAGCTGGATGGGAGGATTTTCAAGACCATTTCCGAAATTTCCCCCGGTTCCTTTATCAATGAAACTACTTTCTAACGGCAAACCTTGGTTAACGAAAATTACGAGCAAGCTGTCGCCTCCAAAAATCTCTTCTACCGGCAATGGTGCAAAAATACCTGTGCCGAAAACCAAATTATGTTTGTTTATGCTCGCAACAGCTGCAAACTTAGTATAAATGAACGCAAAGTACTTCATAATCAGAGTATTAAGGCTCAACTGCTTGCCAATCTCAACGGGTCGGTAGATGAAGCTACTAATCAGAATTTTATAAAATCCACAATTTCACCCACTAACACAAGCAACTTTTTCAGACTTTTCAACCTATCTTACAAGAAAGGGGTTTTCCCTTCAGGTTGGAAAATTACTCGTGTTCAGCCTATTCCCCAAAAAGGCAAGAAAACTATTTCAAATAACTACAGAGACCAGTCGTTTTGCTATCGGTTATATCAAACATCATGGAGAAACCACCACATCTTCAAATATTTAGAAGGCTTCAACATCTTGAGTGATCATGAATATGGCTTTCGGAAACAAAGATCAACAGGCAACCTTCTATCGTATGTCAGCCATATTTGAAATAACGCAATCGAGAAACATAGAGAGTCAAGAGCTGTTGCGCTTGATATTTCTGAAGCCTTTGACCATGTCTGGCATGAGGGTTTGCTGGCGAAACTTCGATGGTATGGCTTGTAGGCTCATTTTCATGTATGGCTTTTCAGCTTCCCGAAAAAACGTTGACTGCTAGTGACCGTCGATGGATATCTTTCGAATACTGGGGTATTCCCCAGGGATCCATTTAGTATAAAAATAAAAAATCAGTCATCACCCGAAGACGATTGTAGATCCTAACAATCGAAACGTCGTGAACTAACGTGACTTGGAATCTCTAAACTTTTTATTTTTATTTTTTTTTCATTTCTTTTTTTTTATTTATTTTTGTTCAATTGTTCTATTTTACTTGTATTTCATTTCACTATTATTTCATTTCAGGTTTAATTTTGCTTAATATAATTGTTATTTTCAGCTATTCATTTTGAATTCTTCTTTTTTTAGTTGTTCCAGGGATTTCAAATCATTTTATATAGTAGACAATGGAAGTCCAAACTATTGATATTCATCATAAAACATTGCCAATCACCTTCAAACAAACCCTACAAAATACAAATTGAGCAGAACACAAAGTCAGATGCTGTAGATGCAATACGCATATATACAGACCGCTCAAAAACCAAAGAAGGCTCAGGATGTGGAGTGTACTCCAGATCACTGAGCCTAAGGATTAAGTGGAGAATGTGAAGAAATACCAGCGTGGTCCAAACAGAACTGGCTGGTATCTCAATCGCCACAAAAGAAATAACCAGGAAAGGAATCTCTGGTAAAAACATAACAATATGCACTGACAGCAGACAAGCCCTATTAGTCTTGAACCAACAACGTATAACCTCGGGGCTGGTACTAGAGTGTCACCAAGATTCAGCCAAAGCCTTGGTAGATAATAACATCATCCTAAGGTGGGTGAAAGGGCACGACAGGAGTAAAGGTAATCGCATTGCCGACTCTTCAGCCAAAAAAGCGGCTGGACTAAGAATTTTAGGACCCAGTGACACTTACGGCCTGATGACTTCGACAATTGCGGAACTAGCCAGATGATACACCCATGCTCAATCCTCGAAGAGATGGGATGGAATCAAAGGATGCAATCTTGCCAGGATTCCCTTGGGCGACCCTGAGAAGCTGGTGCCAAAGTAATATCTGGCGATGACCAGGAAAAATCTACGCACAACAATAGGATTTATGACTGGCCACTGTCAACTAAGGAAACACCTCCATAAATGGGGCTAGTAGACATACCTCTATGCAGGATGTGTGAACAGGAAGATGATGCTGTCAGGCCTGTCCGATGCGGGTGCCCGGAGTTATCGTCAATAAGAGAGTGTGTGTTCGACGAGTCTTGGCCTACACCTGCCGATATGGAGGAAATGTCTCCCAGTGACCTGTCCATCTTCCTGAAAAGGACAGGATGGACGATGACCTAGGAGGACAACTCCTCGGGAGCATGTACAATGGGTCACATGTGGCCTAAGTGCTGTGGGCTCACACTCATCCTCCCTACTCTACAGATACAGATACAGAAACACTTGTCTCGTCATCATATTTGGAGTCCAGGACATCGGCTGCAGATGCACATCTCCACTGGCAGCAGGAGGTTGAATACCTCAATAGGGATCTAGAAGTTATTTTGAATTGGGGTTAAAATAACCAGGTTCAATTCAATGCCACAAAAATCCAGGCATCGGTTTTCCTTGAAGAGATAAATGTTTTTAAGCTGAATATAATAATTTCAATACAGACAATTCCGCTTTCTGCTCCGATAAGTTTGTTGGAGGTTACAAAGGATACCAATATGTCTTGGCACAAGCATGTCGCTGGAATTGCAAAATCTGTTCTTCAAAAGCTTGGAACACTGTTCAGAACCAGAAAACTGTAGCCACCTCAGCAATTTTTGATGCTTTATGGAACTCAGATTAGGCCTTCTTTGGAGTATTGTTGTCATGTATGGAGCTCCGCTCCCAAACATATCCTGAAGTTGCTGGATTCCATTCAGAAGAGATCTATCCTCCCGATTGGAGAAGCGAACCCTTGCAACCTTGATAGTCTGGAATATCGAGGAAAGGTTGGAGATTTTTCTCTCTTCTATAGATACTTCCACTGGAGGTGTTGAAGTGACTTGGCACATTTCATTCCACCAAGAGCGATACATATCAGAGGTACACGACGGACTGTGGCTGATCATTGTTTTGAGGTTCAACACAGTACACCTCGAACTTCACTGTTTGGGAACTCTTCCTTCAGAAGAACGGCGTTTATGTGAAATACATTTTCTGAGAACGTTTTTCCAAATGTATTCAATCTCCAGCGATTCAAATCCAAAGTGAATCACTACTTTCGCACAGGCACCGCTCTGAAAGCACCTCAAGGATTTTCCTGTAGTGCTTGTATTTTATCCATAAAAAAAATTGGAAAGTTCATCTTCTAGATTGAGCGCAGCTAAACTCAAAGAACAACTTCCAATTCTGATAGAATAATAGACAAGTACAAGATACAAGTTTACCTTTCCAAAATGTCATGAAAAATCATATTTTTTTTTTCATTTTCACTGATTTTGTATTTGTATATGTATAAACTTATATTTCCAAGTAAGTGCATATTTCGATTTTTTCAACACACCTACTTTGTAACTAGTCATATGCCAAAGAATAACAATAACCCAGTTAAGAGGAACCAAAAAAAAATGTTTCGGTTCGAAGTAATTCAATTGATTTGATATATTTGTTCATGGAGTGCACCATTCAGAATGAAACTGAACATCGATAATTATCGGCAACTATGTGTGTCAGAAGAAT
Organism: Leptinotarsa decemlineata; assembly: GCF_025532065.1. NCBI lineage: Eukaryota > Metazoa > Arthropoda > Insecta > Coleoptera > Chrysomelidae > Leptinotarsa > Leptinotarsa decemlineata. The sequence continues at coordinate 30,488,741 of NW_027412688.1, forward strand.
CCGGAGTCACCTCCTGGACCTTGGATTGACCTTACCTTGGCGAATAAGCGAGTCAAGGGAAGTCGTCTTACACACATGATCTTTTTCAGATCTATCGACAGATTTGGTTCCGGTAATGGGTACATCTCATCACATGAGGCCAAAACAATTCTTTATACGTAATACCCTTTCACTTAGAACTGAACTAGGTTAATCTGACACTCACTGAATGAAGGATGCATTGCACGAACGAAATGATTTCATAAAACGAAATAATTTCATAAAAGTTATTTTATTGAAATAAAATTCACAATTCCTTGAGTTTAAATTTTATTTCGAATTGTGGATGCTCTAATGTGCCCATTATCTTTTTTTCTGTGATGAGTATTGATTCCATTACCACTTCAGAGTTGAAGAAAGAAAGGATTTATAAATGCTTTTTTGGTATGCAGTTGTAATTTTAGTTATCAATAATTAGTTCGAACATTGACATTGCTGACTTGAGAAATGCAAAAAAAAGGATTTAAAAATGCTTTTCCTACTATGCAGTTGTAATTTTACTCAACAATAACACAGGTCAACAGTGTTTTTGTCATATGAACTTTGTGATGTGTTTTGTTTATGTTGGTCTACCCCCATTATAAATATATAATAATTTTGTTTCAATGGCATCCAGTTTTTTTGTGACAGCTATATATTCATTTCTGACTTAACATACGTCATTTGAGCGGCTGTATAACTATTTCATCAGCCAACATACATTTTATTTTCATTAGGTACATCGCAAATATGCAACGAAAGTGTTCTACTAACCCTGATAGTTTTGTTATGTGTGTGAAGAATCGGCTTTTACATCCCAGCATCGTAATTTCACCCCATCAATTGAACAATGCTTTTAAGAATATTTTGGATTTAATGTACAGCAACAAGATAAATTCTGGGTCCCAGAATGATGTTGTGTAACGTGTGTGAGACTCCTATTAGGTTGGACTTTTATTTGAGACAAACAAAAATAAAAGGCATTACAACGAAGTCCAAACATACTATCCAGGATCCAAACTTTTCTTCGGCCAACAGACCCATCCTACATAGTCCCGAACTGCTTGTGCTTAAGCCTCCAAATCCAGTCCGGAAGAACTTGTTCGCATGAGTTAAATGAAGATAGTGACCCAAGTTATGAACCGCAAACACAAAGTGATCTGAACGATTTAGTACGTGATTTGAATTTGTCTAAAAAAAAAGGATGAGCTTTTGGGGTCTAGATTAAAAGATTGGAATTTACTTTCGAAAGTTTCTTATTTTCGACATTGTGACGATGAAATAAAAGCTTACTTTTCTATAGTAAAGGATTTAGTCCATTGTCATAATATTTATATTGTGATGAATTTATTGAATTTTGAACATGATCCAAGTCACTGGCGATTGTTCATTGACAAACAAAAAGTTCGGAAACTATTATGTGAAAAGGTATTTTATTCACTCGATGAATTTTTTCAGTTTGATTTGGAATTTTAAATTTTAATTTTTGTATCCCTTTTATGGTCTAAATGTTATATTATAATATGTCTTATAATTATGTTGTTTTATGATTGTGACCTCATTGTAATTGTACTGAGTTATGTGACTTTTTCCATGCATTCCTTAGGTCTACGGAAATAAAGATTTTTTGATTTCTCAAAAACTCGTTTGAAAGCAGTGTTGCTGCATAACAGAAACAAACACCCTTCAGTACCGGTTGCTCATGGTTCTACTATGGAAGAGACTTACGAAAATATGAGTTTCTTCTTGAAAAAAATAAATAGAGTGAACACGCTTGGAAAATTTGTGGCGATTTAAAAGTTATTCATTGTTTGCTTGGACTACATATTGATAACACAAAATTTTGCTGTTTTTTTTGCGAATGGGATAGCAGAGACAAAAAAGGTCACTATTAAAATAAAATTTGGTAAGCGTGAGTCACTTTCTCCAGGGCGTAAAAATGTTAAAAATAAGCCTGTAGTGAACTCTGATGACATACTTTTACCACCGTTGTACTCGGTCTGATGAAATATTTTGTAAAAGATATGCGTGAAGATGTAAGTGGATTTTTATATCTGAAAGAGAAATTCCCCAAACTCAGCGACGGGAAAATTGAAGGGAGAATATTTGTAGGCTAACAAATACGACAACTCATGAATGATGAGAGCTCTGAAGGATAACTAAATGACCAGGAAAAAATTGCCTTGAAATGTTTTGTGAATGTTGTCCAAAATTTTCTAGGAAATCATAAAGCCGAAAACACAAAGACTTAATAGAGGAACTAATAATCTCAGGTAAAATTTGGGGGTGTAATGTGTCCAAAAAAATACGTATGTTTGACGAACAAGGGAAGAGATTCCATCAGGACATTTACTCAATAAAGAAGCATTTTTAAAGGAAATGGAGCCCAGGAATGCTAGCAGATTATTGTTGGAAACTCAGGAGGACCAGAAGACAAATGTTCAGGAACATCATAAATATTTATGGTACAGTAAGTAATAATTTCTCTGAGTATAGTTGATTTTTTTAATTTTCACCAAAATATATGCTTTGATGTCAAGACAAAAACCTGTTGTGTCAATTTTTTTTCATTGATTCAATATTGGTTAGTGACCCTAGTAGATTCAAAGTTTAATATAAGTTTTCATGTGACAAAAAACAGTTAAAATTTTGTAGACCAATGATAATTTGTTTCATCACTGATATTGCTAATGGAACATTATTTAACAAAACTCAAGGAAATTGACAGCTAAAATAGCGGAAAGTGATCACTGTAGAAAACCCTCCAGATACTGATACTGACAGCGATTTTAAGCCAATTCCTCATTTTATATATCTGGTGACGTCACGATTCCTTCTACCGAACTCTCGAACTCTTCGATTCTGCTCTCTGAAGCATTGAATTGATGCCGGAGTTCATGAAATTCCGTTCGAATTTCATTTTTAGAATCAAATAATGAGTAGAAATGTACCTATTGTGTGCCTGAATGTGCTGCAAGTTCCATCCTAGTAAAAACTGAAGTTTGTGTTACCTCAGTATCAATCTCCGCTAGATTTTCATCACTCAAACCAAAGTATTCTCCAATTATATTGCCATTACCACAAGCTAAAATTTCCTTCAATCCCATTCAATGCATAAAACCCCAATGTTCGAATGAAAGAATTGAAAAGAAGAGACCAAGTAGCATAGAAACCTAGATATTTACACTGATTCGATTTTGTTATGTCTAACGCTCTTGATGCAATGCGGGTGTTCAACCAAGATTTGCAAATTTGTTGATAGATGGTGCAAGAATCAAAATCTCCATCATTGAAGCGTTTTTGAATTACTTCAATTCAATCCGCCGCTGCATTCAGCAATTACCTTTCAATACCACATTCAGTCAATTCAGCGGTGAAGCGGTTTCAACCACTGGCCGGAAGCTGATAGAGGCAAGCAATTCGGGGTAGAGGTGATGACATTTCCTCCTACGAAGACGTCATCTATGCGAGATTGGCAGAAGACTCAATCTTCTATATTTACTTGAATTGATTCAGTATTGCGTCGATCCTATACATAACATCTTCGTAGGAGAACATCACATCATATCCACTTTCAGGCTTGTTGTTTTTGGGACAATTGAGTGGATTAACCTAGAACTACTGATCAAAACTCGGTGGGTCGAACTCAGTACATCAAGATGTTCCTTGTTTGAATATTCAGTAACATTTGCAGTGTGAAATTGTTCTGTTGAATGTAAGATTATTTTCCAGAAGTTTATTGAATTTCCATATGTATATCATTGCAATTATTGACTAGTTATTCAATTGGGTTTATTTTTTGGTATTTTTCTATAGAAGTAGTGTTCAGTATATTATATTCTATTGCAAACGTTACCTATTGCATCATTTGAACATACTTGCAGCAACAAGCGTCGGGACACCCTTCCGGGTGTCCCGAAGGATGGGACACCCGGAAGGAAACGTCACCTTCAAAGGACAAGTGATTTCCTGGACCAACGAAGCTAGATACCTGGAAGTCAACCTAGCCGAAAGATTAACGTACAACAGAGAATAGGAATGGCGAGAGATCTGCCCGACAAAACCTATTAGCAATAATAGGTCGAAGAAGCAACATGGGATTGAAAGTGAAACTGCTGATGATAAAGACAGCCAATAATCCTGTATGCCTGCACTGTCTGGGGCCAGTGCGCAGGGACATAAAGAAGACAGATCCAGTCGTTTATGAACGAGTGCGTAAGGGCCGCCGTTAACGCTCCAAAATATGTACCTATTCGGTACATATTCCAGGATTTAGACCTGAACATACACTATGTAGACGCATATTTGAGACAACAAGCAGAGGACACGTTTGACAGTGCTAAGCGATCTATACAATGCACTAAATAGTGATTACCCCAGATTCCGAGAGGAGAACAAACACAAGAGGCCAACGAAGCAGAATCAGAGACCACCCCCGAAAGTCGCTATTAGGCGACTTCAGTCGCCTAATAGCGACTTCAAATTCACTTCATTTTCAGATTCACTGGGAAACAATACTTGCTCACGATATAAAGACACTCGTCTCCGGTTAGTTTTTGGGGACTCCATGCAAAAATTCAGTTAGGAAAGTCACGATAGAAGAAAGGTTCAGATTAGGAAGTAAAAGCACCTAAAGGCTGATTTCCGATTGAAAGACGTCAGATGTCAATCTTGCTGAAGTGCCCATCAGTAAGTTGGGGACCGTTCCGGAGGAGCGGAGTGGATGGACGAGATGGGATGTTTTGCACATGTGTGGGGAAGATTACAGCTCGGGGCACTCAGCCCAGGAGGGGACATGGAGGGGGGACTCATTGATAAGAATTATCTATACTTAATCGCGGCTAGTTATTGGTATAGGTGTGAATTATTTTATTGGGTTTTCTGAGATTTTTAAAGTAAGAGCCGGTAAAAACGAATCGCAAAAAAGTGAAGAAAAAGGTAAAGGAAACACTTAGGGCAATAGAATTAGTTATGAGTGAAAAGGATGAATACAGAGCATTGATAATGATAACTGTATTCTCTTATTGAATTACACAAAACCAATTTAAAACGTAAATGAAATACGCGATTTAGGGGTAATAATTGATTTCAAAATGAACTCACATAGAGAAAACCGTTCAGGTATGTAATCGTTTATTGGATTTGATCATCAGAAATACAAGACATCTGAGAAACACAAAAACTCTGCTGAATTTATATTACTCCTGAATATATAGTAGTTTATACTTTGCATCTGTCGTTTGGAGTCCGCAATATACGATTTGCCAATAGAGAATTGAAAGTAGGTATTCAACATGAATTCTAAAATTCATAATCAAATTTGAAATATCAATATAAAAAGTAATAAATCGATACATTCGAAAATTCTGTGTCAAAATAAATTTCGGTTTGATGCCAAGGGGAGGAGTTGAAAAAATCACTTTTCATAATCAGTTTGTATCACAGATCATACATGTGATTCACTGTTTGGAACCTTTGGTGTATCAATGAATATTACTGTAGTTTTATCCCAACACCTGATCATTATTTCAACACCTTGACACGTGTTTCAGCCATGAAGTAATCACCTTCAGTTTGATCTACCTCTTGAAGATAATCACTTGGTGATCGAAACACGTGTCGAAGTGTTGAAAATAACGGTTTGGTGTTGGAATTAAACTCCACTAATATTCACAGATCATACAGTATGAACACACATGAGAGTCATTACAGTTGTTTTACTAGCACATTATGAGCACTCCTGAGAAATCAATTGTATATTGAAACACGTTTTTGCGTTTTTGTAAACTATTCAGTGAAAATATTACAATAGTAGGTGTGTTATTCGAATACGTAACGTATCAGCCAATTTCATCACAATGACATGTTATAACATGGTAGCTCAATCACCAATCATCATCAAGGCATCAGCACTACTTGAATAGAAAAAGAAATTTCATTCATACTGAACTTAGGGACGATGTTTGAGCTCAATTATTTTTATACGTCATAATATGTTTATCACTGTCTGACCCCAATTTACGTTACTAAATCAGAACATTCGATGTGGATGATTTGAATAATAAACAACTCATGTGTACATGCAATGTTGGAAAAACAAGCTATTGAATATTCATATTACGTTCATGAATTGACATAAAACTTCACTCAATGATTGACGATCGATATGAAATAATGATTTGTGCACTGAATCTTCATTCATAAAACGATTTCATTTCACTATAATGATTCACTAATATCAGGGTACAAAATAATAGTAATAGCACGAATAGTAGCGAGAATGTCTTTTCGCAAGGATTTTTTGTCTAGTTTATGTTAAAAAATCTTCCCTATGAAATTTCATCGATATACTTCATTTTACACTATGAAAAATCAATAAATTTGGATGGAAATTTCGAAATTCTCACAGAAGTTATCGAGTTTTGGCCAATAGCTCTATGATAAAGAAGTGTAAAGTGTCGTTATGCAATAAATAGTTGAATTTTTCATGTGTAATCATACTGCATATTCAGCTTTATGGATAATATGCCCAATATGAATGTTGCGATATTCGCAGATCATACTTATCTCTCAATGCCCTAAACATACCCTGAAGTTGCTGGATTCCATCCAGAAAAGAGCTATCTGCCTGATTGGAGACGCGCAATATTGATAGTCTGGAACATCGGAAAAAGGTTGGAGATTTATCTCCCTTCTATAGATACTTTCACGGGAAGTGTTCAAGTGAATCGGCACACCCCAAGGGTCGGTGTTGGGCCCAACTCTATGGAACATTCTATATGACGACTTTCTGAAATTGGAGTTGCCTGATGGAATAAAAGTTATTGGTTTTGCGGATGATGTTGCCGCGATAGTGACAGCAAACACAGAATACCACTAGTTCGGACTTCCATTGTCTACTATATAAAATGATCAGAACCTGTTTCAGATCCGGTAACACTATCCGTAGCAGCCTCACGAAAACCAGGCCCCCAAACGCGGACTGCGATTCCAAGAATTGCATTTACCGGATACCCTGTGAGTGCGGAAAATCCTATATTGGTGAAACTAAGAGGCCATTGAATGTTCGCATTGCCGAGCACAAGAAGCACACACAGCGAGGAGAAACCAGCAAATCAGGAATAGCAGACCATGTTTGGACCCATCAACACAACATCGAGTGGTCCCAAGCTGAGATCTTGCACAGAGAGGAACATTGGTTTAGGAGAAAATTCAAGGAAGCCGCATACATGTTGTCCAACAACGTATTCAGCCAGGCCAGCGTAGAAATACGAAACATATGGAAACCCATCATCAAACGAAAAATGGCCAACTCCCGCCAAAACGGTCATCTCTCACGGAATCAGTGAAGCGGAAAATGGAAAGCAGAGAAAGTGAAAGTATTTCAACGACCTATAAATAGTCATCTCTCGGAGGAATCAGTCCAGTCATCACCCGAAGACGATTGTAGATACCAACAATCGAAACGTCGTGAACTAACGTGACTTGGAATCTCTACACTTTTTATTATTTTCTTTGTTCATTCCTTTAATTTTTATTTATTCAATTATTATATTTTTACTTGTAGGTTATTTCACTATCATTTCATTTCAGGTTTATTGTTGCTTAATATAATTGTTATCTTCAGCTATTCTTTTTTAATTATTCTTTTTTACTTGTTTCAGGGATTTCAAATCATTTTATATAGTAGACAATGGAAGTCCGAACTAGTGAAATTCATCACGAAACATTGTCAATCACCTTCAAACAAACACAGAATACCTTCTGATGAACTTGATGAACCACTATGTTCGCAGGAGAGCTGAATCACCAAATTGCCCATACTGTCAGATAGAGGACGACGTAGAGCATACACTTTTTACCTGTACAATGTGACCAGACGCAAGAATTGCATTTTTACGCAAAACGGGAAGAATTTTCTGTGCAGGCAACATGATGAAAAGTGTTTGGGACGGTTATACAGTGTGTCAATTTTAAAAGTTACAATGGGCTATATCTCACGAACGAAAGCTGATATCGAAAAATGCTTGAAATCGTTTCTAGGATAGTGAGGGGGAACTAAAGTGACATGGAAGAGAACTCACCCCCATCAACCCCCTAGGCCCCACACACCAAAACTCAAAAAGTTAAAATTGCAAATCCCTACTTGTGATACATCATTGAAAACAGTATATTTATACTAATGGTATAAATAATAATTGTACAGAGTAAACCAATCATTGTGAAACTTAAATGGCTTAAATGGAATGGCTTAAATGGAATATTTAATGAGGTTTTTGTTGAACTAAATTCATTAAATTCATTAAAAATGTCAATTTAGTGAATGTTCAAAGTGGGTTCCATTGTCAAAGTCAGTTCGAACTTCAATATCAGTCGGCTTACTATGACTTTTTTATTTGTATGCTACCTCCCGGACTATTATCTTTGTTAAATTTGCCATTTTTGCAAAACGAGTTGGAAAGATCTGTTATTTGGGTTCTGTCAGAGTCAATAATTTTTGGTTTGTTTGAGACTTTTGAATGTCATTGGTTTCCATCATTTGTACAATCTGTACTGTCATTCAGCTGTAGTTGTCACGATTGTTTACAGCATACCTGAGCGCGTGGAGATAATATTCATATTTGCCTCCCAGAACCAGTGTTATTTAAAACAGCTCAAATATTTCATGAAAGGCATCCGGACAAAAATGTAAGTCACGTGTACATTCGCGATTCAGTTGAAAAGTTTAGAGAAACGGGATCGGTGCAAAATAAAAAAAGGAATGCCCCAAGATTACTGAATGAAGCAACCCCAATTGAGGTCCTTGGAGATTTTGCAATGGAGCCTACTGCATCAACAAGTCATCATCAGGACTTTCACATGAATCTGTTATAAGGCGTTGGAATTACATAAGTTTCACCTGTATAAAACACAAATTCTTCAAGAACTAGGCGATGATGATCCAGACCGACGAATTGAGTTTTGTGAACTCAGAACTAAAAGAATTCGCGTTGAACCGAGAATGTTAAAAAAATATTTGTTTCAGTCATGAATGTACTTTTATGCCGAATGGTAATGTAGATAAACAAAACTGTCGGTACTGGAGCGATGCGAATCCGCATCGATTCAGAGAAGGTCACACTCAATATCCTGAAAAACAGAATGTTTGAGCAGGAATATTAGGCAATGCTATAATTGGTCCCTGTTCATACCAGACAATTTCAGTGGCGACATTTAACTTCGAAAAACGAAAACACCTTCGAAACTTCAATTGTGCATGAATTAGAGAACCAAAGGGACGACCAAGACAACCTAGCTGTAGACGAAGATTTGCTGCCAACAAGATGGAGCATTTCCTCACTATGCAGCTCCAGTTAGGCACTGGTTGGATACTAATTATCCGAACAAATGGATTGGAAGGTGGGGTCCCATTGAGTGGCCACCGAGGTCACCAGACTTGGCGCTACCTGACTTTTTTCTGTGGGGTCACCTCAAGTCAGTTGTTTATAAAACTCAACCTGCGTCACTTGGGGAATTGCGAGATAGAATTACGCAAGCATGTCGCGCCATTACTAGAACAACTATTTGCCAAAGTTTGTGCAGAATTTGAAAATAGGCTGTATTATTGTTTTCGAAACAACGGAACCCACTTTGAACATTTACTTAATTGACATTTTTAATAAATTTGCAATTCAACAAAAACCTCATTAAATATTTCATTTAAGCCAAAGTTTCACAATTATTGCTTCACCCTGTATACTTATTATTCATACCATTGGATAGCATTTTTATAGTCTTTTCGATGATGTATCACAAGTAGGGGTTTGCAACTTTTTGTGTTTTGGCAGGTGGGGCTAAGGGGTGAGTTCTCTTTCATGTCACTTCAGTTCACCATTACTATCCCAGAAACGGTTTCAAGTATTTTTCGATATCAGCTTTCGTTCGTGAGATATAGCCTATTGTGAGTTTTGAAATCGACACACTGTATAAAGCATTAATAGTGACACAGTTGCTCAAGTACCGAAGTAATGCAAAAGCGGTTTCAGTACTTGGAGCTCAGTGGGAAGAGGTTTTAGAAGGTGAAAATGCACCACTACGGAACGACCGTAGTCTTTTTTAAGATTTCCTCTCCTCTGATAAGAAAAGTGACTCGGCACATTTTTTTCCACCAAAACCGGTACATATCAGAAATACGCGACGGTGTGTGACTGCTCATCCTCTTGAGGTTCAACTCTGTACACCTCGAACTCACTGTTCAAGAATCGTTTCTTTTGAAGAACTGAGTTTATGTGGAAGAAACTTCTTGGGAACGTTTTTACAAATGAATTTGATCTCCACTTTAATGTTGAGGTTTCAATAATTCCCCTTCCTATTACTGAAGTAGGTGAATGAAGAGTGACATCGAAGAAATAATCAAAAGTACGTTTATTGGTGAAAAAATCAACTTTCAAAACTTTTTGTTTAAAAACTGAACAATCTTCGTCGTATATTTCTCACCACAACAAATCGTTTAAAAATACTTTTATAGATGATGTCACAATGCCGCCATAGATCCAAAAAAGCTTCACGGTCTTGCTTGATTCAAAGAAAGCCTTTGACACCGTGAGCCACTATAAACTGCTGAACAAGTTATATAGTTATGGAATAAGAGGCCCAGGACATGACCTCATGAAAAAGTATCTTTCCGATCGTATCCAACGTACTAGGGTGAACGGTGCGATGAGTGAATACAAAACTGTTTCCTATGGAGTTCCTCAAGGTACGGTTTTGGGTCCCATTTCATTCGTTATTTATCTGAACGATATGTTATCTTTAGATATTCAGGAAAATTTCACTGCTTATGCCGATGATACAGCGATTACTTTCGTGGGCAACTCTTGGCCCGAAGTTATCAACCGAACAAACCAAAATATCTTGTCTGTCAGCAAATGACTGAATAAATTTACTCACTTTGAATATTAACAAAACAATAGCAATTCCTTTCATAAACAATAGTAATAATAACTTACAAAACATTAATATCAACAAACAAAATATCAGCTATGTCGAGAACTCCAAGTATCTGGGAATAATAATTGACCATATACTAAACTGGAAAGTGCATATATCTAATCTGGTCTCAAAAATGAGAAAAACCATCTATAAATTGAACTTCCAAAAAATATACTGACTACTGTAACTCTTAAAACAGTGTTCTATGATATCACACAAAGCTTACTGCAGTACTGCATAATAGCATGGGGATCGGCATATAAAACAATTATGGAATCATTGGTTACAGCACAGAAATACATTATCAAGATCTGCCTTTGAAAACCTAGAAGATACCCATCTAATCTTCTCTTCAAAGAATTCAGAGTCCTAACAGTCACAGAACTGTACCTCAAAAACTTATAGATATTCACCTACAAAACTCGAAGACCGTCTAATGTATTATCTTACGATGGTGTTACAACTAGAGCTGTGTCTGATAAAAATATACAAGTTCCATCCTTCAACTGTAAGTTGACGAGATACAGTTTTAATTATCTCGGTTAAAAATTGTACAATATTGTAGATAAATCAAATAGGGATATTAAGTTTCTCAATTCCTTCAAATCAAAAATAACTTCGTGGATCGTTGAGAATTCCAACCAGTTATTGCAATTGGTATATCATCCAATACAATAAATCGTTGTATTCTCATTTTCCAACTCACACACTTTATATTCAACTGCTATTTGCTGACACATCTCTACCCCTCATCTTTTTTCAGCCTATTTTCCTCTTTTTCTTTTTTACTTAAATTCTGTCGAAAATAATTATGTCTGAGTTCATAGTCCTGTATTAAGCGACACATCAGTTATAAACGTTACACTAGAGACATATTTGAAAGTAAGGTATTACTGTTTGCAACACACGAGCTTACTCTGTAGTAATTTGTATTATTGTTTTGTTATATTTGTTTGTTCGGATTGTATTATCACACACATCATGGTGCGTTGTATTTACTGTACACAGTATACTCTCTGTGTTCATTTATTATGTCTATGTATTTTATTGAAACAATAAATTCTATTGTATTCTATTCTATATTGAATTAGGAGAAAATGGCTCCTACGCCGCCATTTTGAATGTAAATGGTCACTTGTTTTATATTATTGGAAATACAATTGTAGAATCTTCCAAATGAATCGTAGGAATGTAGAGGGTTTCATCCGAAATTTTTGACTTTTGATCCTATGAAATCTATACCAGTTGAACCGATTTATATTTTCAATTATTTGATCGTTAATAATAATTTCGTTTATACCAGTTACATTACTTTTTGGAATGAATTGTTCAGGTTGCTTTGCATTTCACTTGCGAAGATTTTCTATCGATTTAGATTGATTTTTGAGCTCGTGGAAGGCTATCCACCGTATTCCTCAAAAAATCAATATTATCCGTAAGTTTCAAACATAATTATTGTTTTGATTCTTCAAATTTCAATCATGAATTATTTATTTCCTCTCAAATGATATAGGTTGTTCCGATTCCTTTCGTTTCTTTGAAAATATTGATTTGATTAGTAATAGACATAGTTTCACCTTGCAGTAAAAATATCGAATACTTCACATGACATTGTCGTGTGGCAACATTGAACCGATTTACAAGAAGTACATTCTCCATATAAAATGAACCCTGAAATGCAAACCGGTAACAGTAGACGATCAACGTTTGTTTCAGTGCACTCTTCAAACGGATACATCGAAAAAAGTAAGTGCTTTGCGGAAATAAAAACGTGAAACGAAGCAGTTTCAGAAATACGGAACAGTGTCAGTTGTGTTTTGTCCCGTTGAAATGTTTGTGACAAAGTGATTTCGCACATCAGGATTGCTGTTTAATGGGATAATTGAAATTTTAATTGAAACACTTTTCTTGAAAATAGTACTGGGCTCTTAGATAGTTTGCGAAGTGGTTATTTGGAGGAATTTGAAATAAAAACCCTTTCACTGATTTTTAATATATTTTGCAATTCAGCAAATTATAAACAGATAACTCAATAATAGTTCACAAATTCACAATAGTTTGCAGATTCAATAAATTATGGAAAAAATAAAATTTATATACCCAACTTTTTCGAGATGATGAACATTTGGGAAACTAATCTTTTTTCGTTCTCAAAACCCCGAAAAAATCATTTGTTGAGATGTATAGTTCTGTAGACCTCAAAAGTATAAAATATCCAGATGTCACATTCGATAGTATACATTACATAAATACATATACAGTATGTTTTCCGAGAATTCAGTTTAAGTTTCCATTATCAACCTCTCGCCTCAGCAATAACAAGTCGAATCATAGATCTATTTTCACAGAGCTAATCATATTACAGTTTTCGCATATTTTCGTGATTTTCTTTGGTGACACTTATGGTTTCACCTTAGGAGTTTGTTGGTCTCATACGAGTTCTGAAAATTTGAGAAGAAACTTTTTGGCACTAAATAATAATTTGAAAAAGAATATAAAAACCATATAACCTCAATATAAAGATATGTAGATTATACGAATAAGTTTCGTTTAGATACGTACTGAAACAAAAAACTTGTCAAAATAACTACTTCCACGTGATAATTGAATCACACGAAAAAAAGTAGTTCCACATTCATTCACACGAAAATCAATTTTCCGATTCAGTTCGTACTCAAACAATCGTTTCGGAATTGAAACAGAAATGACTCTGATAAAAAATATTATATATGAAAGAGTGGTGATATACAGTGTGTGCGATTTCAAACCGCAACACCCTGATTTTTGGAGCCCATGAATCGATTTTGAAAAATGACATTTTCATATTATGATTCTCGACGAGCTCTATCTACATATGTTGACAGGTATGGTTCATTCTCATTTTCAAGGCTGACTTTGACCTGTCAAATGTGTGGAAATTTCGAAAAAGACCATTAGGAATTTTTTATCGGAAAAGTGGATACCCCATTCCATTTGGGCATATTTCGAACACTTAGATTCCAAGTTTCAGCCCAATATCTCATACAGGGTGTTAGTTATATGATGATAATATTCAAAGTCCTTGATTTTTTGACTGACCCTGTATGAAAGTCTATGAGCTGTACAGAAAAGATGAAGTAACCATTCAATGAAATAATACTTTGCATTCTCAGCTACGAAGTTACATAGGTTGTAATCGTTTCATGTAGTTGTCTTTAGTTCAATTGAAACCAACAATTCAAAACTTATAAACTTGTTTTTAATTCAAGAAAAATTACTAACAATGGAAATAAATTAATTGATAAATGAAACTGCTCTTTCATATATTAGAGATTTCAATATTTCCTCCTTTGAGCTCTTTACATTTTTCATAACGTCGTCTCAAAATCTGGCTGGTCTTCCTCAATTGGCTTGATGTTATTTCACACACTTTTGTCTTGTCCTTTTCTTCAAATCGTTTAAAAAACACTGGACCTATTATACGGTTTTTGAATCTTCCTACCCAGACATTGATTTATTTTGAATATTGTTTTTTTGAATTAATCATCCAGGGCGGAATCTCCCTTGCCCAGTACCTGGAATTATGAATGGACATTATACCGTTAGTGCTAAATATCGCCTCATCAATGAAGAGAATATTGCCTAGAAAGTTATTGTCAATCAAATACTCATCTTAGCAGAATAAACAGAAATCCAACCTTCGTTCCTCATTGTCTCTTTCTAACATGTGCATGATTTTCGGTTTGAAGCAAATAACTTAATTTTTTCAAACATGTACGTATTTTAGATTTACTAACAGATATACTAGCTTGCAAATCTCGTGAAATCTACCGTAAGCTATTTTTTGGGTTTTTTTGAACGTACTCTAAAATTTGTCCGTCTATATTTCCTCTTTTTCTCGGTACATGTGTTTCATTTACTCTCCTAGCTCTATTGAATAACGTATTGATCATGGAGACATTTGTATGGTGAATTGGTTCACGATCTGGGTGTCTTCTGTTGAATTCTTACGCAACCAACCTCGTTGGTCGAGCATTATCACCAACTAAACGCACAATCTCAATTCAACTAAGATGAGATTTAACATTTTGAAAACTCGCAAAACCTTTTTATAACTCTTCAACAAGGCTCGAAAACCAAAAAAGGCTCAGGATGTGAAGTGTACTCCAGATCACTGAGCCTAAGGATTAAGTGGGAAATGGGAAGAAATACCAGCGTGGTACAAACTGGCTGGTATCGCCACAAAAGAAATAACCAGGAAAGGAAATTCTGTCAGAAACATAACAATCTGCACTGACAGCAGACAAGTCCTATTCGCCTTGAACAGACAACGTATAACCTCAGGGCTGGTACTAGAGTATCACCAAGATTTAGCCAGAGCCTCGGTAGATAATAACATTATCCAGAGGTGGGTTGAAGGGCACGACAGGAGTTAAGGTAATCGCATTGCCGACTCATTAGCCAAGGAAGTGACTGGACTAAGAATTTTAGGACCTAGTGAGTCCTAAAATTGCGGAACTAGCCAAATGTTACACCCATGCAATCTTGGCGGGATCAGCTTGGGCGACCCTGGGAAGCTAGCGCCGAAGAAATAGCTGGCGTGACCAGGAAAAATCTACGCTTAACAGTAGGATTTCTGACTGGCCCCTGTCAACTAAGAAAACACCTCCGTAATATGGGGCTAGTGGACACTCCTCTATGCAGGATGTGTGAACAGGAAAATGAGACTGTCAGGCATTTCCTATGCGAGTTCCCGGAGTTATCGTCTATAAGAGAGTGTGTGTTCGTCGAGTCTTGGCCTACACCTGCCGATATAAAGGAGATGTGTGCCAGTAACCTGTCCACCTTCCTGGAAAGGATGGACGATGACCTAGGATGACAACTTCTTGGGAGGATGTGGCCTAAGTGATGTAGGCTTACACTCCCCCTCCCTACTCTACAGATACAGAAATCTTCAAAAATACTTGTGGAAAGCGTTTGAGGATACCAAACTGTCAAAATTATAACAACGAAAAAAGGGACAACTTAGTTTCTGAACCTGCTATGAAAAACAGTGCTTGGCTTATTGATCTAATCATATGAATATACCGTATGAAATGAAACCATGAGAATTTTGCCAAAATATGTCACTTGGTTGAGACAAATGTTTAAAAAATCATATAAAGGAGTATTTTTATGATCGTTAATTGACTATTATACCAAAAAATCAAACGATATGGATAAAACATTTCCAACTTTAGATTTTTGGTTGAACTAGGGACTTCGTATTTGAATATTTCATTTGTTTCACATTTCAAATGGCAACATCACCTTTTCTTTGAAGTGTTTAGTTTGTTATACAGGATCAGTCAAAAAATCAATAATTTGTGAATATGTCATCATAAAAATAACGCACTGTATGTTATATTGGGCTGAAACTTGGTATATAGAGGTTTGAAATATACTCGAATCGAATGGGCTATCCCTTTTTTCGATAAAAAAATGTCTGAAGGCCCTTCTTGAAACTTCAACTCATTGAGCAGGTGATAGTAGGCCTTGAAAATAAAACAAAACTCATTTTGGAATAGAGCTCGTCAAGTACTGATATTTGGATTTTTTTTAAATCGGTTCATGGGTTCCCAAATAACAAACTGTACATGGAACACTAACATCCCCAATGGTGTACTTCAAAGGTTCGTGACAATACACTTGTCTTATCACCCCACCAGCACTGTTTTGGATAACATTATGGAACTAAGCACTCAATGTTCATGTAAATATTGTTTGAAAATGGTTTTTTCCTTCCGTATATCCACCATGTATTTGGGTCATTCTCATAGGAGTCAATGTACGTTTTCTCAAAATGCTCCATAAAAATTCAACTTAGAATTCATGTCGAAAATGAGCTCAATGCCATTTCAAATCCTTGTTGATGAAAATCATCTTTGAAGTGGAAAATGTTTCATTCGTTCACAATTTCAAAAGCTCCAAAATAGCTTCCGCGTTCACTTCTGCTCTATTTTTGTAGATCATTATTATTTTTCGGTAGTGTATTGATCTGAAAATTGATAAACAAACACACACCGTTAGGAATTTGTATCGATAAGGTTTTTCAACTAAGTTAGAAGGTTTTTCATGTAACTGTTTCTATCTGCAGACAATGCAATGGTTTCAAAATTCACAGGTGCTCTGCAAGTTTTTGATACGGAGAATCAATTGAACAGGCAAATGGTTCCCCAGGACAATTTTGTTTGTGAAGTTTTGGTGAACCATAAAAATGTAGAGGTTCACCATAGAGGAAACTGGGGGAGTACAATTTTGTCAAACTGTTCTTATGTTTGGCTAGAGTTCTGTATATCTTTTGTTCCACTGATTTTGTGGCAGTTTCTTTTATTTCTTCTTCATTCTTTGTTGAAAGAATGGAAAATGTATTCTGTACTTCGTATATTGTCTCTGAACTCAATTGTCATTTGTGAATTTCGTAATTTAGAATTTGTTGGGAATTTGAAATTCACTTATATTTTACCACCTTGGACATCAGGGTAGTATATATATTATTCACATTTTTAGAAATTAACCATAACCCCAAAAAAATAATTAATACAGTTTATTGTATGATTTTCACTATAAAGGGTTTTACAAAAACCGCGACACGTGTTTTGCTATGCAATAGCTTCCTCGAGCGTTTACTATTGAAAAAGCTATTGCAT
This sequence comes from Leptinotarsa decemlineata, assembly GCF_025532065.1. NCBI lineage: Eukaryota > Metazoa > Arthropoda > Insecta > Coleoptera > Chrysomelidae > Leptinotarsa > Leptinotarsa decemlineata. Next base: position 30,506,398 of record NW_027412688.1, read on the forward strand.
AGTTCAATTTCTACTTCGTGCTTTTATGTAATACAGTAATTGAATCCTAATGATTAATACTTCCCGGCAAATTCATAATCAATATATCTCTTTCATAATAAATTTTCACCGTTTTAAGAACAAACTTATCAAACTGGACATATAATACCTCAACTTAGATTTAATTACCAATTACATCTTCATTAAATAAATCCAACGAAAAGAAATTATTGAAATCTAATTAGTCATTGACCAATAGTTCCGAATTCTGGGTCAATTGATTTCGGAGCATTTCAGAATTCAGAATGCAATCGCGATTATTCTTGTCCCTTTTCCAAGATATGATTTGAAATTGTCGAACTGGCTTTTCATTCAAATAACTTCTATTTTCTCAGTATCGCTTTTAGTATCGCTAAGTTTTCTTTAATAATAAAAACATTGTAAATCTTGATGATAATGAATACTCCCGATCTATTCGAGGGTTCATCAAAGTAAGTTAATGTTATATAATAATTACTATCTTCCTTAGAAATAGGATAGATCTGACTCAGAGCTTGTTTCTATGAATTTTAAAGAAGGATTCAGTCGAAAATATCAACCTTGTAATCATCATTGATAACTATTTATTTTGTCAGTGGAGGATTTTCGTTTGAAAATTGTGTTTTTTGTGTCACATACGAGTGAAAACCCACTGTTTACTGATACATTTCCAGGCAGTACTCAACTGTTGATTTGTTTTGTATTTCATGTCCATGCTCAGTTACGAAACACCCCGTATGTCATGCTTAATTAATTGAATAGTCGTTCACATCAGAACATTGTGTTATTTATTGTTTCACTACAAATTTAAATTCTGTTTCCTTTCATCATACATGTCGACATAACTGCTAGAAGACCTTAAAGAACAAAAAAAAATTACGAAAACACGAAATGTCCTTCTTGTAACATAGCACATTATGCAAACATATCCATTCTATTCATATACCGTGAAGCATTCGCTTAACTTTGATATTTATTATTCAACCTCATTGTAGCTAATTGGGAAAGATCAAATCACTTTTTCGAGATTCACTTTCGATGAATAAACAAATGATGACATATCGTTATTCCAATCTGTTGTTTTGAGTATGTACCAACATATGTGAATGTGCTAACACTTTTACTCTGACTGAACTCTTCTTTTAAACATGAGGAAAACAGTATGGGTTACTTATTTTAAATATATTTTGCCTACCTATCTGGATTACAAAAAACCTGATCAAGAAAACGTGCTGAAAGACAATGAAAAATAGACAATAATGAAATGTTGAATCACCTCTTTTTTGTACATAGTATATTCTGCAGTGAAAATCGATCATACCTACATAATATAGACAATAAACAAGAATACAGTATACAATGTGAATGAAACAATGACAGCAGAAGAAAAAGGTGTTGAATGCAAAATCATTTCGTTGCTCACGAAAGGGATTCTTCAATAAACCTTCTTTTTTAAACCTTCAACAATTTTGATTAACGAGTATACCTTCGATAGCACTATAGCGATCTCAGCTCAAATATCTGAAAGGTCCACAAACGGAGGTATTTCCATGAATGGTTTTCTGAACGAATATGCTGTTATTTATAGCTCAGTCAGATCATAAATAAACTGAAACGATTCCTCGACAGTCAAGAAATCGGTATGACCAACAGGCAGGTATAGACTACTATTCTGGGTCACAAGTTCCTTTTATTGAAACTTCTGTCCAAGGGCACCAAAAATTATGATCCAGGGCTCATTCGATTCAGAATGACCTCTAGCAACATTTTAAAAAATTTCAAGAGGTGCTCGAAAAAACTGCAACAGTTATAAACATATTTGTAAAAAAGGAGGACTTTTGTTTTTTTGCGAATATCCGAAATTTGAAAAAATATCCTTGATTTATAATTTTAATTTAGAGGCGAAAATAGCGCTAAACGCAAGCGATACGCGTCCCGTACGCGCTGACCAATACGGACCTTTGAACAATAAAAATTATTTTAACCTATAAAATATCATTATTAATTAAAAAAAATGTACATACCTTCTGGACACTTGAATAATAGAAAATTCATGGAAAACATTTTTTCCGTAATTATTTTATTGAATATGCTTTAGAGACCCAGACCCCCTACATTCTGTTTTATGAGAGAGAGGACATTGGCAGATCCAGATATTCAGATGATGTGGTGCTGCAGGTCTTTCCGGGTTTTCCTGCAGCTGAAAAAGCAAATGCGCCACTGGAATTAATGAAGTCGCCCCGGAGCGCCAATTAATTTTTGTTGTTGTTTTATAATTTTATGATTTGTATTGAAAAGTTATTAACAAAAAAGATTTATAGTTATCATTGGTTAATTAACTGATTTTCACAAGTTTTAAATTTATATAAAAACCCTGATCATTTTTAAACTGGAAACCTCAAATTTCAATCACTACTTGGAGCTTTTCTTGAAAGCCTTCAAAAAATATTCTTGTAGAAAAAATTAAAAAATTCTGATTTTCCACTCTGTTATAATTAATCAAAGACGCTAAAAAGTTACAAATTCAATTGAAGCAATGAAAAAAGTTTTTCAATATTCAAATCCATTCGTATTCTCATTATTTAAAGTTATATAAAAATTATTTTTCATAATGTTTAGCTCTATTTGTTTAAAAAATTGTTATAAACAGTGTATTTGAAATTCTTTTGGGGAGATTTCTATCAGTGATGAATATTAATTTTTAAAAATAGAATCGTTTCTTACAAAAAATGTATTGTTTGAAAACGCATTAGTTGAATAACAATTTTTTTTGCTACTAAATATGAATATTAAGGAAACATTTCCATTTATTCTGAGAAAAACTTTCTTTAATTTATATTTTCTTCATTTATTCAATAAACAATTTGTTTTGAACGAATAAATTTTCACGATATATTTTTTTAAATACTCCAAAAAAAAGAAAAGCAACGGCAAACGTTAAAATAGAAAAACAGAAAAAATGTGTGAAAAATAAAGAAAAATTTTTTTACACAAAAAGTGACACATGGCTGTCACTTTTTGTGTAATGCCCGTGTAATTTTTCGGGCTGTTTCGGCAGAGCTTTGGTCCAATTTGGATTCATAGAAAAAACCTGGCCAAAAATTGCCCAACAATATAAATATTGTTGAATAACATTTTTTTGCTACTAAATATAAATATTAAGGAAACATTATTATTTATTCTGAGAAAAACTTACTTTAATTTATATTTTCTTTATTTATTCAATAAACAATTTGTTTTATACGAATAAATTTTCACGACATATTTTTTTTAAATACTACCAAAAAACAAAGGCAACGCCAAACGTAAAAATAGATAAATAAAAGAAATTGTAAAAAATAGAGAAATTTTTTTTTACACAAAAAGTGACACATGGTTGTCACTTTTTGTGTAATGCCCGTGTAATTTATTTGGGCTGTTTCGGCAGAGCTTTGGTTCAATTTGGATTCATGGAAAAAACCTGGCCAAAAATTGCCCAACGACACCAAAATATATAGTAATTAGCTGAAAATAGGCAAAACATTCAAATATACAGTATAAGATTTTCTAGCGATGAGTAAATGCCATATTACAGTAGAATTAATATTTATTGAGATATGGAGCTACAAAAAAACATGACATTGAAACGGATAAACTTTTTCGAACAACCTAATACTTTGGTGAATCAACAATTTGGATTTTTATTTTGGTCTCAATAGTAACGCATACATAGGATGTGTGTTTCAGTGATTTTTCTCTCAGAAATGATCAATATATTTCATCATCAAGGTTATATCACCCCAGTCAGTATAAGGACATATTTTTTTTCTATTCCATTCATCGAGAAGTTTTCAAGAACATCACAATATTGATATAATCAAATTGTGGCATAATCACAAACGGCATGTGTTTGCGGAAACGTTTCAGTAAATACTTCAGAAACATTCCTCAGAAACTGCGAGTTGAATAGCATATCGATTCATAGACATATTTCAAATCCTTCGCATCGATCTCATAACAACCGCGAATAGAACTTTCACTAACTGAATGATTCTTACTCAAGATCATCCACTTGGCATATCACGTTCGGCTGTACGTGCGGTCGAGAATGTTCAGTCGCATTAATGATGCTCCAATCTGCAAGTTTACTTGAGGAACTCATTAAGCGAAATATCGATTGGTTGGGTAGATGTGGGGACCTTCAATGAGTGTTGACATTGGTAATATTAACATTTGCCTAAAACTACCTTCAGCAAAATATGATAATATTGTCTGTCCACTATGTTGAAAATGAAACGAAAATTAAAATAGACAAATTGGACAGGTGTGGTTTGTTGATAGTGATAAAAGTTTATTAACATGATCATTTTGAGTTTTACTACTTGGGTAATATTCAATTAATTTTATAATGACTGAACAAGAAGAAAATTAATAACTGATAGCCTACTCCTCAAGTTCGAATATACAAAAATTTTCAGAAATATGTAATTATGACATTGAAGAAAATGTAATACAAGGCAAACCTATGAGAATTTTGGAAAATATTAAAAAAACAGTTGTATTTACGTGAAATAAAGAGCAGGACATGATTCTGAAGGAGAAATGCGGCGTTCTCCCTCCTTTTTTTTAAGGACAAAATACAAGCACTACAGAAAAATCCTTAAGGCGCTTTCAGAGCGGTGTCTGTGCGAAAGTAGCTTTTCACATTGGATTTGAATTGCTACATATTAAATCCATTTGGAAAAACAATCTCAGGAAGTTTATTCCACATAAACGCAGTTCTTCAGATGAAAGAGTTCTTAAACGGTGAAGTTCGAGGTGTACTGAGTTGAACTTCGAAACGATGAGCAGCCACAGTCCGTCGGGTAGTTCTGGTAGTTCTTGGTGAAATCAAATGTGCCAAGTCACTTGAACACCTCCCGTGAAAGGGACAAATCTCCAACCTTTCTTCAATGTTCAGAGCTATCAAAGTTTCACGTGATGTTCGCGTCTCCAATCAGGTATAAATGGCTCTTATCTGGATGGAATCCAATAACTTCTGGGTATGTTCGGGGGCACAGCTCCATACATGAAAACAATACTTCAAAGAAGGTCTGATCTGAGCTTTATAATGCACCAAAAGAAGCTGAGGTGTGTACAGTTTTCTGGTTCGGAACTGTGTTCCAAACTTTTAAGAAGCAGCTTCTGTCATTCCAGCGACATGACATGCCAAGACATATTGGTGTTCATTTTAACACCCAACAAACTTATCGAAGCAGAAAGAGGAATCGTCTGATCTGACATTATTATATCCGGTTCGTAGACATTTATCTTTCTGGAGAAAACCGATGCCGATGGGTTTTTGTGGCATTGAATTGAACCTGGTTACCGTCACCACAATTCGAAATCACTTCTATATCATCATTAAGATATGCAACCTTCTGCTGCCGGTGAAGATGTGCCTCCGTAGCCGATGTCCTGGAATCCAAATGGAATGAAGAGACAAGTGTGCTGACGTCCGTAGTAATTGCCACCAAATAACCTCTTATTTCACCTTCTTCATCTGTATCTGTAGAGAAGGGAAGGTGAGTGTAAGCCCACAGCACTTTGACCACATGTGACCCACTGTACATCCTCACGAGACGTTGTCCTCCTAGTTCATCGTCCATCCTGTCCTTTCGGGAAAGGGGGACAGGTCACTGGGAGACATCTTCTTCATATCGGCAGGTGTAGGCCAAGACTCGCCGAACACACACTCTCTTATTGACGATAACTCCGAGCACTCGCATAGGATATGCCTGACGATCAGGATAGACAAATAATTGCATACACCACGTCCCCTCTGCACATTGTTCCACCATGCTTCATCGTTATTTCTGCACAAATTTACTTTTTTCTCAGCTGTTTTATGGTTCATTGTGCAATAATACTTATATATAAAGCAGCGAGTGTGTAGATTTCAGTTAGAGTACTCATAAACAAGCCTGAAAAAAAAACGTTTGGCCTGAGTGCTGGCCTAAGTGCTGTAGGCTTACAATCACCCTTCCTACTCTACAGATACAGATAAAGAAGGTGAAATATGACGTTATTTGGAAGCAATTACTATGGAGGATAGCACACTTGTCTCGTCATTCCATTTGGATTCAGAACATCGGCTACGGAGGCACATCTTCACCAGCAGCAGAAGGTTGCATATTTTAATGATGATATAGAAGTGATTTCGAATTGGGGTGACAGTAACAAGTTTCAATTCGATTTTTCCGTTAACCAGCTGTCGCACCCCTATGAACGACAACTTTCAATAGTCGAATTTTGTGCGAGCTGAGAACTAACGAGGTCTTACCTTTCAACGTGTGATTTCGAGCACGGGTTGGACGATAGGAAGTGAAAATCGGTCGGTCGGCTTTGCGGTTCAAACCACCGGTTCACAGAGCGATGGACTGAGTGGGTGGAGCAAACCACCAACGTCAGTTCGATCGGCTGTCGTCCCACTATCATACAGGGCGTTCCAACAAAAACATGACTTCCCCTGTAAGTCAGAAACGGACGTGTAATCGAAAATTTATTTCAAAAAACAAGCCAATTTTTATTTCGGGTGGGACTAATTCTGATATGGAAATCATACCTGAAACTTCACCCCCCTGCGGTAAGCAACTACCTCCTCCACGCAATACGGCGGAGCGGGATGCCGTGCCCTGTTTTCCCACCTTCTTCTTTTCCTTCCTGCTCGGTTCTTCCTCTCTTAGTTGGGGAAGCTACAGATTACGCTGTAGACGACCCCTCCCGATATAGAAGGCCCCGACACTCTGACGAAAGAGGCCGTCATGTCCTCCGTTATCGGACGAATAGCTTTTTCACCCATCCCACCCCAGCCAGGTAGGAGTATCCCGTAAAGGGCGGTATTGATGCCTGAGGACTTTATACCGCTATCCCCTCAGTCATGAACCCATTTGTCCTCCTTTGACAAAAATCAGCCGAAAGGGTAAGGGAGCTGGGATCCATCCCGAATGAACCGAAGACGTTAGTCAGTTCTTCCTCTGTCAAAGACGCTTTCAAAAATTATTTCGTTTCTTCGGTCGGTAGTGTACCGTGACAACGTAATGTCATCTACAGAGTTAGGGAAACTATTTCACCAACAACACAATAATCTAGTTCCTATCAGTCGTTTCCATTTTTTCTGCTACCTACTGCCGAACAATTTTTCACTTTTACATCGTAATATAATTTATCGGAAAAATCAATCAATACAGTGTATTGTTGGATAACACATCAATTTTTCCTCGAAATTCTCCATATTTTTACAGCTACAATCCAAACGGCTGAAGTAAAGACGCGTTAATATCTCGTGATATCTTCATAGATCGTTTGAATCCAAGGTCAAATATAAGCCATGAGGAGAAACGAGCAGGGATGGGAGGACGACCTGGAACAGGCACTGGAAGTTTTCGTTCTTCTAGCGAAGACGTCATGGCATGTGTCTGGCCCGTCCCGACCCCCCCCCCCCCGGCATAAGCCTGTCCGTTACCTGCCTCAGGGCGCGTCCCCCAAAAAGAACTATAGAAAGAGAAATGAAACTTCACGTCATATTTCCGTCCTGGCAGATAATTGTTGGTTCACAGATGGATCAAAAACACCTTCAGGTTCTGGTGCAGGTGTTTTCAGTCGCAAACCCAGTACAGAGATATAAACCTGTCTAAGAACCTATGCGACTGTATTTCAAGTGGAAATTTACGCTATTGAATTGTGTGCGGAGAGATTGAAAGGATCCAACCTCATACACAAGTCAATTACAATATTCTAGAACAGATAAGCTGCGTTGGAAGCTCTTGGATTGGAAGCTCTACCGAGCAACGTCTAAATTGGTAGCAAATTGCCAAAAAAAACTACTCTTCTCGATAGGAAGACTCAACAGATTGTCTTTGGTCTGGATTCCTGACCATACTGGCCTGGAAGACAATGAGGCTGCTGACTCCTTTGCAAAAAAGGCTGCTGCAAGTAGCTCTATCGGACCAGACTCTGTCATTGGCATCACTTTTGGCTTTGCCAAAGATTGAACACCTGGATGGTAAGAAGATTTATGGACTTCTGGCAGAATCTTCCAGGATTGGCTCACTCCAAAGAATTTATTTACCCTTCGAAGCTTGATACCAAACAGTTGTTGGACTTTAGAAGGGATGATGCCTATTAGGCCTTCTTACAGGGCACTGTTTTTTTAATCATCATATGCAGAGACTCGGACTGTCGGAAGACAGTGTGTATCGCCTCTGTTTGGGAAATGATGGAATAGCAGAGCCCATACTTTGTACCTGCCCCACTGGGGACCGAATCAGGTTTTCAGAGTTTGGCAGAGCCATACTCTTACCATCTGACTTGAAAGACCACTCACCATACAAACTAATCGGCTCCGTTAAGAAGCTGGGTTCATTTGGTCGAGTGTGATCAGGTGTGAGCCACAATAAAGCCCTGTGGGTTGCGGTGGAGGGTCGAATAGGTCAAATTCACTTTGGAGCTAACCTAACCTAACCTAATCCGTCACGGCATGTTCCCTGTCAGTGTGAGCCTTGCTTTAAAAGTTTAAGAAATGAACTACTATTCTCGACCGCACAGTATATGCTCCCAACCCGACAGAATCTTTGGTTGGAAATTATTCGCAAAAACCCACAATGTTTATACATTTATCCGATGTCAATCAATCTTCAACTGGTGGAATTAACAATAGAAGGGTGCGGTACAGGAAACATCCGAGACAACTGTGCCGCAAGGTAACTAAATCTCCGACAATTCGGCCTTGTTATTTGAACTAACAAAGCAAGGTAAACTCGATTCACTAGATAATAACTTCTGAATACGTTGGCAATGTTCTAAATTGAGTTCATAGCAACACCCACAAAGCTATGCAAGTCGAATGAAGGATATCTAAAAACTAAACTACGTAACCGATATCAAGAGATGAGTTTACTGCCAGAAGTGCAAAGAGACTGAGGCTGAAAAAATATAGAATTGCAGTAGCTGATCAATTCATTTTTTATAGAGATACACAAAAATCTTAGAAAAAAATTCTCACAATGTTCTGAGTGCAGTTGCTTGCGCGATATTTGCGATTTAAATCGCTATAGATTATATTCATTTGGAAAAACTATTTCAGGAAGTTTATTACACAGGGAAACGGTTCTACGAATGAAGGAGTGCTTGAAATTGTAGTTCGAGCTGTAATAATATAAACTTAGAAGTGACAGGTGTACGTTGACTGTTAAAAAAATTATGTGAATGTTGAATTTTCTTGTGTTACGCACATTTAACTGATGATTTTTTTTATGGTGGTACACCCATTCCAAACAAATGTTAACAGGATCAGATTTTCAGCATGTTTCAGCAAGTTCAATCCAAAATTGCTGAATTTTGACCGAAAACACCGTCTCAAGAAAATAGCTCAGGAATTGTTGAATGACGTCAACAGCGATTCAGATTTGCTTGAAAGGGTCATAACAGGAGACGAATCATGGGCATAGAAATCAAAGTTCCATCGTCCCAATGGAGAAGCCCAGGAGAGCCAAGACCAGAAAAAGGCACGCCAAGTTCGAAAAAATGTCAAGGTTTTGATCACTGTTCCCTTCGATTACCGTGGCGAAGTGCATCAGGAGTTATTTGCAAATGGTAGTACGGTTGAAAAGGTGTATTATGTAGAATTTGTGCTTCTCTTGCGAGAAGCAATACGAAGAAAACATTTGTTATTTTGGAAAAATAATTCATGGCTTTTGCATCAGGATAATGTAGCGTTTCCTCATTATTGCTTGTTCGTAATATTTTGGACAAACCAACACCGTAATCATGCCTAAGCAACCTATTGCATGCCTATTCACCAAGCAATTGCATGCCTATTCACCAAGCAATTGCATGCCTATTCACTAAACTTGTCCCGTTGCGACTTTTTTTTTGTCCAAGAATGAAGAGACCTTTGAAAGGACGGCGTTTTGCGACAATTGAATCGCTGAGAGAGACCAAGGACATAGCAGAAAGTGCATATCGGAAATGCTGGGAAGATTAAAGACAACAAGTGTGTTATTTCTGAGAGGAACTACTTCGTACGAAAAATTTAAATTTACCTTATTTTTTGAACAGACACTGTACATATTGAAGAAAAACTCACCTTTGTGATGATAATGGTGATCCAAGAAACATTTTCGAAACCATTTTCACAAGGAAAGATGATGCCATTGTTTGGCATTGGAAATACAGTGCTTTGTTGTATGCAAATTCCGAAAGTTTGCCGTGTTTTATAGATACGTTTCAAAGAACTAAATGAAATATTATACAATCTGGTCAAATTGTGAATTTATCTAAAATAATATTTTTTCACACGCTTTATATTAGCTTCACCTGTATGTATGTATATAAGTAAGTATGTATGTTTGTTTGTATATATGATTGTTTGCTCGTAACTATCAAGCTCGGGATCTGTATCGACAGAATTATCGGCATTATTGCTTGATCTATTCGCGGGCAGATGGCTATGTACGTGATCTCCTTGATATTTCTTGATCTATTTGCGGGCAGATGGCGCTGTACGTAACATCCTCGATAGGTTGATCGAAAGAAAATCAAAATAAAAAAACATATTTTAAGAATTCTAAGTGCTAGCGACATTTTGTTTCACAGATGAAATATTTAGATATTTAAATATTTTCGATTACCCGTGATTAAGTACAGAAAAAAGTTTTGAACGAAACGGGAGATAAATTTCAAAGTCTAATTCTATTATTTGAAAGCAAACTAGAATATGGATTTCAACAATGAAAACTTTATCGTAAATTGTACACCTAAAAAATTCAGTTACTCAAATATTTCAAAAAATCGAAAATTTTGATTTGAAGTGCTTGACATACATATCAAATCAAAAGATTGAAAAATAAAATTATTCACTGAACCTGGCGCTTTGTATTTTTCGTTCGTTATTGTTTTAAGCTTATTAAAAAAAATATTTTTATCTTTTTAATTCGATTTTCTCTAAAAGTGTGTTTTTTAGTTTTTCAAAACTTTATTTATTCTTTAGGAATCTGGCACTGTGATAATAGTTTATGAGATAGTAAATAACAAACAAAGTTTCAAGAATTCTCCAAATAGAAAAATTATTCAAACCGAAAATATTTTACAAGCAAAATTTCAACAATATTCCAGTTTGAATGTTTTGAAATGATCAGAAAAGTTGAGTATGAGTATCTCTCACGCTTAGCCCAAAACTAGAATAGTTTTATCCTTCACATCATTTGGTCAAAATAGCTACTTGTTTTAACAGCCATCGCAATCACCGCTAGATACACGAAACATTGCACATGAAAACACTATTTTCCGTATGTATCCCGGATTGGAAATACTTCCTATTATATACTTGTTTGTTCTGTTTATTGCATTTCACCATTGTTGATATATTGAGATAAACTATCTACGGGCTATAAAACAGAACATTCGGCTCGGGTTATCCGATGAAATTGAATCATTTCTCGAATTGATGAGCAGTTGGGGAATAGATATGGATTCAATATCCAATATTTGCTACACGTTATTTTGATTGAAGGTTTCCACAACTGAGTAGTCCATTGTTTATCAATTCGATATCGATCAACCAGTTAATGATAATCATAGAAATGTTTTCCCGAATGTAGTCTGCGACAAGCCAGATAATCAGTTCTATCAAACCGATTGTTGTCAACAACAGTTACAAGTTAGATACTATGGACCCCACTCTTCAAAAAAAAAAGAAAATAAATACAGTTTACAAAACTTAAAAACACGCTTTTGAAGAAAATCGAACTGAAAAGTTATTTTTTTTAATAAGCTTAAAATAATAACGAACGAAAAATATCAGTATTATTGTGAAAAAAGCGACGATCACTTGATATACAAAAAATATAGCACAAAGCGCCCACGCTTTTTTCACAATAATACCAGTATTTTTTATTTAAAAAAAATATTTTCAAACTTTTATTTCGATGTTCTTTGAAAGCGTGTTTTTTAGTTTTATAAACTATATTTATTTTTCTTTTTTAGTTTAGTGTGCTATACAAGCGTGTTTTTTAGTCTTTTTAAACTATATCTATTTTATCAAAATTTTGGAGGGTTATAATAAGGCAGCAGGCGCGTGTGTTAATAACAAAAATGCTTTTTCCAAATGAAGAAATACATGTAAAGTGAATAGATCAAGCAATAATGTCGACATATCGAGAAGGTTGCGTACATCGCCATCTGCCCGCGAATAGATCAAGCAATAATGTCGATATATCCAGGAAATTATGTACAGCGCAATCTGCCCGCGAATAGATCAGGCAATAATGTCGATGTTTCTGTCAAATACAGAAGCTTGAGAGTTACAGCTTGTGAAATGTAGGAAGGGGTTTCTGAATTCAGTTACCGCTCACCTGATGTGCGTTCGTTAGAAGACTATGAGAGCGAGAGAGACAGAGAGAGAAAGAGGGAGAATTCTCAAACCTCTTCCTATATTTGACAAGCTGTACAAACAAACAAACATACATACATACATACAGGTGGAGCTAATATAAAGCGTGTAAACAAACGTCATTTACCATGTATATTCAAGAAATGATAGTGAGCGTCACAGGACATCAACATATTTTGGGAAGCCCACCAATAACCTCACTGTTTTTTTGAAACTTGGATACGGCTTACATATCAAATTCATTCGAAACAACAAAAACTCCAATATCGGATTGATCAGTAGTATATAAATTGACTTGTGGTTTTCGCCCAAAACTCTACAGTGGAAATTGACAATTTCTGCATCACATGTCCATCATGATGTATTTAAAAAAATTTAGTCCAATCCAAATCAATCAATGCATTGAAGTTGTTGTATAGTCGAATCAGGGCCGCAAGAGGAACTCAAGTTGTTGTTACCAATCGAGGTATATTGAAAGTAGCTTTTATTCTATGAAGAGGTACACTGAATTCGATAAAAGCTAACAATTCAGGAGAATTCATTATTGTATGGGTAATTTTGTAAAGAAAAAACAACATGTAAGCCTTTTTTCCAGAAATTCTTCTTACTGATGTGATATGATCTGCTCTAGTATGATATTTTTTAAAATACATGTATCTCTGAAACTTGTTTCGTTCTTTATTCAACTTTCTGCAGTATTGTCCGACTTCCTTCTGACCATATTATTGTAGCAAATTCTAATGTAGGTCAAACCAGTATATACTAAAGTTTCAGTTTGTCTCATTGAGTATCCCAACATACGATCTGAAGAACTGATTATTACATGAATATGATTTGCAAACGACAAAACATTATGATATGTTACACCTAGATCCTTGACCTCTTGGCAATTCTTAAGAGTTTCTCCATTTAATATATATTCAACTTCAACAGGGTTTTTCCTATAGTGATATAGTCATTCTGGTACATTTTCAACATCGAAAAACATTTTTTTCATAAAATGTAGATCTTTTTGTAACTTAATGCAGTCTCTAACATTTTTCATAATGAAATACTCATAATGAAATACATTAGGAGAATCACATATATCGATTTTGTTTTGATCGTTACACGTTACTTGAGAATTAACAGAAACTTTTTTTTCAGAGCATCATGAGGTTCTTCGTAGCCTTAGTAACGATCGCCATTGCTTCAGTGGATTCTGCTCCACTGATAGATTTCAACACTCAGTTCTTCCCACAAACATTTAGCAGCCAACTACAGTATCCCGTTCCAGGGGTAGTGCCCGCTCCCCAAGCCCAGGACCTTTCCCACCATGCAGTTGTTCAGAACTCAGTTGATGAATCCCAGCTGCCTCACGAACTTTTGAACCCGTTTTACAAGAACCCTTCCATAGCAGCTGCTCTAGCAAAAGAATCTTGGTTTGGCCACAAAGAATTCCCGGTTCACCATCGTGAAGCCGAAAAGATTCCCAGAGAAGAAATCTACAAGATAATTTCTCGGTTACACTGAGGGACAGAAGATGAATTATTTATTTTTGGAGTGGGTGATAGTGAGTGAATGTATTTGGTGGCTGTAGAGATTAAGCACCTTCGAATGAAATTGATATCAACGATCTTAGTGGCAAATATGAAAGATTACGAATTTCATTTGAAAGTTATAAATATATGTCAACTGAAATCATTGAAAATATTTGGAAACAAAAGATTCAGCTGAAAGTGATCAGTGATTCAGTTACCAAAAAAATAAACTATCTTATTTCGATATGTTGAAACCTTACAACAGAAATAGTTCAACCTAACAATTGATTATCATAAGAATACTGAGAATATTGATGTTTCACAATGTTCTTTCAATAAAAAAATGTTGAGATCAGTCCGTGAAGATAATGACACTATCAGTTGAATCGTATTGAATCGTGAGGTACTTATTTGATTTAAATCATCATATGATTTTGAAATTGTACCAATGAAGTCGGGTCGATTGATCAAAATAATTTCATGTAGTCATTCCAATTGTACATATTGCCGTTCTTCGTGATGATTTGTAAATAAATGTATTTTCATATGATTAAACTTTTATTGTTTTGGTAATTGACTGCAGTTCACACTATATTGTTGAGTTTTTGTACTGCGAATACAGTAGCTGCAATAGGATGTTTCGGTGAAATAACTTGTTAAGGCCCAAAACTTCTCATGAAATGTTTTTGCCTTCGAATATAATTAATTTTGTATTTGAATAATCCATACAACAGAATCAAGAAATGAAAATTCACTAAAACCAACAAAAAACCGTGAAAAATTCGATTGTCTGCATATTATGTTGATGTTAAGCAAATTTCAACTTTTACAGTTACAGGGATGTTTTTATATATTTTGGGAGAATAATCCAAAGGTCTGTTTAAAGGTAGTTGACAATGTTTGTCAGTACATTTCATTAGTTCCGACTTCTATTGTCTAATATGATATAAATTGATTTGAAATACATGAAAGAATCTGTAAAAAATTAAAAGAGAGATCAACTGAAAAATTACAATTATATTAAACAAGAGATGAGTACGAACACCACAGCTTGAGGAAGCAGTACTTGATTTGACTGAAGAACAACCTACTACCAGTACTAGAAAGATTGCTTTCCAGCTAAATGTTGATCATATGACGGTATTTCAAATTTTAAAGGAACAACTCTTATACCCTTACCATCTGCGACGAGTACAGGCACTGTTACCCCGAGACTTTCCGAACCGTCTTAAATTTTGCAATTGGATGCTGGAAATGATCAGAAGAAATTGTGACTTTCTGAAGACGATAGAATTCACAGACGAATGTATTTTTTCTCGGGACAAGATTATTAATTTTCATAATTACCACATATGGGCTGATTAAAACCCTCACGCTATTGTCGAAACTAACCATCAAAAGCAGTTTTTTTAACGTGTGTCTCGGAGTTATTGTGGATGATTTAATTGGGCCTCATTTTCTACCTCCTCAATTAAAGGGTGAGGCATACGTTCAGTACTGCTGGAGGACGTTCTTTTGGGCGTCAGAAGGGATATGTTTTTTATGCATGATGGGGCTCCCGCTCATTTTAGTCGAGTAGCACGTCAGCACTTAACTGAAACATATGCAAATCAGTGGATAGGTTGAGGAGGACCACAGAACTGGCCCGCTCGATCCCCGGATCTCAATCCTCTCGATTTCTCTATTCGGGGTAATTTACAGCATTTGGTTTATCGTACTTCAGTTCGCGATGTAGACGACTTAAGAAACCGCATCATCGATGCGTGCAGGGTTATCAGAGAGACTCCAGGAATATTTGAGCGAATACGTGGCTCAATGCGCAGACGTCTAGACGTATGCGTAATGTCTGAAGGTAGACATATTGAACATTTACTATGATTTCTACATGTTGTGTTTTGTTATTAATAAATTAGTTTTGCTTATTACCCTTTAATCGTTTAATGCATGTACTAACTACAAAATAACAATAAATCCAGTTCGTATTTATGACGATGTATGTCTATAGTTGTTCGTAAAATAATTTTTTGCTGCGAACTGGTTTATTTTGGGCAAAAAACCCAAGAGACATTTTTAGTTTAGAATGGAACAGGCTATCGGAAATGAATTTTAAAATGGTAAACAAATAATAAGACAAAAAGTTACATTGGAAATAAATTTTAGAGGTTGCGCCCCTTTAAGGGGCTGTATCTTAACAAGGGATGCTCCAATGATATTTCTTTATATGAAAGATTCTAGCTTTTTTTCGATGAGGAATCAACTCCTTGAATGTTTTACACTTATTCAGTTATACTCTGTATTATTGATATGCATCTAATATTGTTATCGTATACATAATTAATTTTGGTGGTATTCAAACAACAAATCATAAAACTAAATGTAAATACTCATCACTTGCATTATTTTCTTATAACTAAATCTCTGCATCTGTCGTGACTTCAAGTCTCAATCAATAATCAATCTTTCTCGATAAGCTTCTCAGAAAATTAATCTTAATATTTTCCGAACTCCTTTTCCCAGTTTCCCAGTGGATACACAGATTGGGATCGATCAATTTTGAGATGAACGATAATTACGAAATGTCTGGCAATACCCGTTAATTGACTTTTCCTGAACATCAAGTCGAATTAATTCTCTACAGGGGCGCATCAAATTCAATGAGGACACAATTTTCCAGCTAGGTGAATATGTAATTTTGAAGCGAGTTTGAATTTGTGGGAAAGATGATCAATTTCAGCGAGTGAAAAATACTTATAATTCTTCACCATCGTCCACAACAAAAATGGCGGAACAAAACTTTTCTGTTTACAGCTTTTTTGAATTGACTATTTTGGGAGCAAATATTGTTTTTGAGAACATAAATGTGCCAATTTTCAGTGGGATAATTTTTAAATGAAAAGGATACAAGTTGTGATTATAACACAACATAATAGTTTTTGCTTTTCAATCCTTTCTTATTGGAAGTTAAAATGGGTCATACCACACAATGATAACGAGCTATCAAATTAATTCGAAATAAGAGTTTTAAAATGAAAATTTGACTGAAATACAAATGATGCGATTGTTCAAAGACGTCAATGGACTCCTTAAAATAAAACTGTTATCTGTTCAAAGACGAACCTAATATAGTTGAATCTCCTATGGATTTGTCTTGCAAAAATATTGACCAAAATGCAATTGAAAAAATAGCTGAAAGTAACAGGTTTCCTTCAAATGGAATATACTTATTAAGAAATGAATTGGAAAAGTGTCATCATTAATCTCTGACTTTTCAAAAAAAAGAGAATTTTGGAAGTTTATTGTCATTCCATATGAAACATAATAGATAGGACTGGGTTTTTGAAAAACTGAAGTGAATTTTTAACGTATTAACTTTCAAACTCCGTTTCGAACATATACAGTATATTCAATTTTATAGATCAAGCAATTCAATTTCTCCCGATTTTCTTTATTGGTATATTCATTCAAATCACGGAAAATGGAACGATTCCGAGAAAAAAATATTTATTGAATATGGAAAAACTTCGCAGTGAATTAACAGTTTATTTTTAAGAGTATAATTTAAAACTAGATCTTTATAAAGATGTGTAGATCATACGCAGAAGTTTTTTCGGACACAAACTGGAAGAAAAGTCCAAAAAGTTTTTTCCCAAAAAATCTTTTCTACTGAAATATTTCCTCTTCAGATATAATATAATGTTTTCTCTGAGTGAATTCATTGAACTTTTAAACTCCCTTTTCCTAATACACCATTATACATAAAGAGGAGTGTGAGACTTTTTTTAAAATGAATTTCAGAAATGATACAGAAAAATACATATCAAATGTTCTGTAATTGAGTACTCATTTTCCATAACGAAACGGAATTTAAATATTTCCAAAAATTCATAAAAATGTGTAACATACAAATTTCAAGAACTACCTATAATGGTCTAAGAATCCATTTTTTTAAACTCAATGAGTTTTTTTTAAGATGAGCAGTAATAAAAAAAATAATGAAATAATATATCTGCCAATAATTATTTAACATATATTCATAAAGAAACAAAAATATATACAAATAAATATGGAGCAGCCCACGGAAGCAAATAAGATGCTTGTAAGTGGTGAGAAAATGATATAATTTATCAATTTATGAAAATATAAATATAAATTGTAATATCAAAGGTATAATATCTAATTCTAACCATAACAATTCGCTATTATAAAAGTAAGATGGAACTACGTGTCCATCAAATCAAATGATTTCTTATGTTACAAATGAACAAGTTACAATATTCTAATGTATCAGTCAAGTGAAAATTTTGAGTTTCTGTAAGTATACATCTTGAGCACAGGGAAAAAATTTTGAACTCAAAATCACAGTGGATGTAAGTAGAAATCCACAGGAGGAAGTAGGATAAGGTTAAACACAGTACTCAAAGAAGAAACAGCAAATAACACCGAAATGCAGCTTCGTTTCTATTAAGGTTTGACCTTGTACAGGAAAAAACTACACCCTCCCTATTACACTATTACTGTTTGTGAAGCTATTTCTAATTTGGATCTTAATGTTTCAATGGAACGTTATAAATTGAAAAAAAGTACAATCATCTATGATTTTTTCATCATCGGTTGAAATGAAATGATTAAGAACCAAGTTCTCAAAGCTCTCTTGAATTTAAATGTTGGTAAACCTTCCATTTTTCGGGGAAGTTGGGCATATACTAGTGGACAGAGTTAGACAAAGAATCGTTGGTTTTTGGCTGTACTATTTAGAGGTTTTATAACGGAATCTTGTATTGTGTGAATAGTCGGCAGGGGGGATTTGCTTTATGTCAGAAGGCATTGTAGATACAGTTGCTTGCAGGTTGAAGATTGTGATTCTGCATAAAGTTTTTCAGACGAGTACGTAATTGTTGTAAATGATTTCAACGAGCCATTATTGAGTTACTTCTTCTTATCTACGAAATAACTGATCACAGTTATTTCATAGACTTCAAGACATCAAGCTCTATTTATTGTACAAAAAAATAATTTGAAAGCTTTTTTCAGTAGTTTTTCAAGTCATGTCAAGAGAAAAAATAAACCTAAGGATTTATGTTGGATTTTCATCTAGTATTGGGCAACTCCACCATATTATTAAGGATTATGTTACTTGAAAGAATTTAGCAAACATTAGGAATTCAGAGAAGTTTAAGAAAGGACAATTATTTTCAATTCTATAGACAATTCCCAGTCTGTTACCTGAGCTATATTGTTTCGGCAAGGGTTGTCTAATTGCATATTCATGAGGTGAACATTAAAATACAGTACTTTTGAATACATATTCTGACCATTTGGACTTAAATTTTGTTCAATATAGATTTGAATAAGCTCAAAAACTCAATTTTTCATAATTTTTTTTGTGCAACCAGAGATATTGAAACATCATTTTCAACAGAAATTGAACATAATGAATATCAAGGCAATTACTATTAAACAGAAAAACTTCAGTATGAAAAAGACTATGAAATGTTTTGAATTATTTATATCTTGAAATATTCAAAAATGATTGTTGATTCACCAGGTGTCTTTCTGATATCATGTTTTCTCAATTGAATGAAACACATCATGAATACATTAGAATTATTCTCTCAAAATCATTATAATAATTTTCAATCATTCGGAATTCAAGAGTTACTGTCTCTTTTTTTGCATGAATCAAACAAAAACAAAAAAAATAATTCTGTGAAATGATTTGTATCTCATGATCTATGTTACCAACAAAATTATGAAGGCTAACTGTACATCACATATTTGATAGACAAAGTAAAATTTTGTTCAATGAAAATTCACACATGAATAAGTTTCCAATTTCAATGAAATAAGTACCTATGAACAAAAATTTCACATTTGTCACAATTCGACATTGAAGTAAAAAATTATTCACTTATGCAACTTCACCTTGGAATTACCAAAATCCTACCCATTCGATATACATTCTTTCATTTATATGTCTTTTCTCAGATTCGTCGGAATTTTAACAAAAATTATAGGCAGATACGCATTTTTACATCAATGTATATAAATTGTATATACCAATGTACAAACATTTTCAAGCCTCATCAATAAATTAACTTTCAAGATTTTATGATAAGTTATCAATACAAACTAATTTACTCAATAACTTTATGAATTTTCATAACAATTTTTCAAATAGAAAGTACCGTACAGAAACATATGGACTGGTATCTTATACTTTCTCAACTCCCGAAATTATCATTAGTTTCCTTCGCGGAACTGACACTTTCATTCAATATGACCAATCTTCCATCTCGAAAGTGACTCTAATTCCATATGACAAATCTTCCGTCTCACAAGTAGCCGACAGATTCTACTTAAAACTTGTGTATACTCTTTCTTCAATTTCTCCTAGAAGAAGAAGGAACTCAACTCTGGATAGATCACTTTTCCTGTCCTATTGCCTCCGATACATTCTTGTACCCATCTTGTTTCAACAGTTGCTCAAGTTCCCTCTTTACTTTGGCAACAACTGGTGGACCCTCATAAACCATCGATGTATACAGCTGCACTAAACAAGCGCCGGCTTTAATTTTTTCATAAGCATCTTGGCCTGTAGAAATGCCTCCTACGCCTATTATGGGCATCCTACCAGTCAACTTGCTCATGTCACGGATCATCTCCGTAGACATGTCTTTCAAGGGCTTTCCACTCAATCCACCAGTTTCACCTTTCCATTCGGAGGTCAGGGATGAAGGCCTGTCTACGGTCGTGTTGCAAACAATCAAACCATCAACTCTACATTCCTTCTGCTTCAGTACATCGGCTATGTCTTGCTTTTCCTGCATGGATAAATCAGGAGCCAGTTTTAAAAGGAGGCACGGTTTCTCTTTGATTGGCAGATTATTTCTAGCCTCCACCACTTTGCTAAGGAGATTTCTCAAAATGTCTTTATTTTGCATCGATCTCAATCCAGGAGTATTGGGACTGCTGACATTGATGACCAGGTAATCAGCAATTGTTCCAAATTTCTTGATGCCTTCCATATAATCTTCAATTGGATCAACTGAGGTTTTATTTTTTCCTAAATTAACACCCAAAACTACCAACTCTTTTTCGTTTCGTCTCAAATTCTGGATCCTGGCCAGCACATCATCGTGTCCTTCACTATTGAAACCGTATCTGTTAATGACAGCATGATCCTCTGCTAACCTGAAGACACGGGGCTTTTCATTTCCCGGCTGAGGTTTGGGGGTTATAGATCCTATTTCAACAAATCCAAAGCCTATATCTTGTAGACCAAGCACCGCTTCACCGTCTTTGTCGAAACCTGCCGCAATGCCAACGGGATTCGAGAATTGTCTACCAAAAATGTTGACTTTGAGGATTTCGGAATCCTTATAGGTACTCTTGGGAATCAATCTGTATTTGCTTGCAAACACAGCTAGTTTGTGCGCATTTTCTGGATCGATTTTACGAACAAGAGGCATGATGGTGTTCTTATAAAAATTTTCGTTTCCTTTACAGAAGCTTAGGACACCATAAGTCGCATAGCCAGCTACTGTTACGGTGAAGAGGGATTTCAACTTTCTACTCATGTTCAGGCTCTTTTTCCTGGAAAAAAAATGTATAGATGAATTTGCAGAAATATATTTTTGAAACTTTAACAACGAAAATTCTTCAATTTGGTATAATATTTTTATGAGTGACATGTAAAATTTCAACTTGAAAGAGAGCTGCTGATTTGGTTTTGCAAAACTTATGACAAAATAAACGAGCTGTGATGGTAGGTACACATTGATGAAGGAGAAAAAATTCAGTATATAATCATATCTCATCTAGGGGTGTGTAGAAAATTTGGAAAAAAAAATAAACAGCACTCCAAACTTGAGTGTTTCACAATTGAAAAAATGTGTTACCTATTATAGGACTAATGAACGCGTTAATTGAGATTAACAAGTTTCGATAACTTGCCATTAGTGGTAGCTTAGTGAGTAGAAATGAGTTTCTTGTACCTTGTTTGTTGTACGTTTCAGTTGCCACTCGTTTCTGACTCTTCATTTACAGTAATGTTCACGTAATAGTGAACTGTCTTCATGGAGAAAAACTATATGGATACAAACATAATAATAATAAATTGTTTATTGTCTGCCGGTGGAATAATTACAGAACTGTGAAACCTAACCAAAAGAAGACTGCAAAACAAAAGGAGTAGAATTAGGTCAGTTGACCGATTCTTCCACACTCCCCTGAAAATATAATAATGATAATTCATTAATGAAAAATTTACCTACTTATTATAAATAAGTACCCTAACCTATATAATTGATTAATACTTATAATATACCACTGGTTGAACAAATTTAAACTACAAAAATGCATTTTATTCACTATAAGTTATATCATTGTTGTGTCAGCAATTTTTTTTGAAGGAATTCAAAGTCAATGCAAAATTGAGAATATCCAGTAAAGAGGTAGTTATAGCAATCTGAGATCGCTATAACTTATATTTCTTTATTATGCATTGGAATATCCATAAGGTTCTTTCTCCTCAAATTAAGATATTCAGCTGTATTCGTTTTAATGATTTTATAAACAGCCGATTATACATACTTAACCATCCCATTTCCTTAAACTTATGCGAAATCCTGTCTCTTCTTTCGAGATTGAGAATTAGAGGTAGATGAATTTTGTACCTTTTGGATACGAAATGCATCAAATTTCCGAAGAAAAGGACCATGTCCTTTTATTTTCCGTACAAAACGAATACCAAACGAGATCTAAAATAGGATACTCCGATTTAAAAAATTTACCTCGTGTTATGGGGCAAATATGATTCACAATTTGGCACTTTTTTAAACGGTAGCGTTTTTCGGGCACCTCAAAAACCATCCAAAATGAGCTTATTATTGACAGTGTGGCATATATTATTAAGGAAAATATAAGCAAAGAGATAGAAAGTGTTTCTTTTTTTTCATGGGAAATTGATGAAACTACCGATATTACCTGTACATCACAACTTTCAATCGTTTTTAGATATGTCAAAGATGGTAATGTGGTAGAACGTTTTATGGGTTTTCATGATGTTTCATCTGGGCGCACAGCTGACGATTTGTTTAATTTTTTAATTCGTACGTGTGACACCTACAATTTTAGGCAAAAGTTAATTGCGAAAACCTATGATGGGGCTGCGGTCATGGCCGGCCATTTAAATGGTTCACAAACTAAAATAAAGTCCATAGCTTCACATGCACTTTTTACGTATTGCCATGCCCTAACTTTAGTATTAAACAAATGGTGCAACAACATAAAAATTTTCGCGCCTCCGGCGGGCTTTTCTGTGTGTATATAGTCTATATGACTTTAGCCTCCCCTGTTCTCCAATGCACGAGCCGTCACTGGGTTACAAAGTCGGTTAAACTAAAGTATTCTTATTCAACTGACATTTCCAAATTCAGAACATTTTTATTTCCGGAGATACTCGAAAAGAACCGAAATTCGAGAATTTCCTTTGCATTTTTTCCTGATGTTACTTGAGAAGATGTTAAAAAAACAAAAATAAAATCTCATTGCCACTTTTCAAGCTGTAAAAGATGGCTATTGAACATATTAATCAGTCTTCGAACAATAGACAATTGAGTTATAAGATAACCTTTTTGGCGACAACTTCACTGAACAGCTTCATTATTGGAATTTTTCAAATTTTATAACATTTCCAAATAGTCAACTTTTTCTTAGTTTATTTGACTTGTACCTCTTACAGTTTGCGATTTATCATACTGGCCCTCCTTATCTTCGACACATTGTATATGAAAAGCATTTTGTACAGAAATAATACAGTTCAAATGACTGAATACTCTAAAAATTGATTGTTCCCTTACACTGGATTTATAGGTTATGTTAAATTCACATGCACACCAGCATGTCTTCTAGTTGTAATCTTTACTCACTTTTAAATAGTCAACAAATCCTTCTCACACTATTATCCTTCAAAAAAGTCACTACGCACTTTTAACTATGATCAAATTCAACCTTCAATTTACAATCTGCAAAAGTCAAAAGAATGAAGGTTCTTGTTCCTGTCCTGTCACCATATAGAACGATTTATTTGTACATTGTTGCCAATTTTATGTTTTAGTAATAAATATTTCCAAATAAAATCTTATAATATTCATCTCTATCAGCTTCCTACACCGCGTAGGTTCTGGTAAATGCCTGTCGGAAAACAACTATTTTCTCGGCTTATACCACCCTAGATATTAAATATTTTCGACAGACATTCATGCAAGATATCCACAGAGTCTCGCAGAAATTTCTCGTTCATCTTACAGCAGCATCATGCTGAAATTATTCGAGGAGATCACCTATAGAAGTGACGATTCACTGGATTTATTCGCTGCACAACATGATCACAAAAATGTCGTTTTTTCAATGATTTTTCGACAAATGTAGTTCCAGATGTACATGGTTGAACTTTTTTCTTCACAAAAGTGTTCATAGATATTTAGATAGGTATTTCAATTAGGTACTCAGAGACTTAGAGACAATGAGGAAAAACATTGTCTATCCAGGACTTCTATGTATATTACAGTAGTGTTTTGTATTTCAGTGAATTTTAATACAGAAAAATTCTGTATTCATCCACCTCGATTATATTAACCTATAGGTATTCGATTGATGGTCCGTTCTATAAATTAATACTAACTGATATTTGTTATTGTTTCATTTCAGCAGATTTTCAAATTCCAGTTATTGTATTTCGAAATTCTCCAAACAATATGAGACCTGACAATCGAATTAATCGTCATTGCACAATCATAATCTGAAATATTTTACATTTAGGCAACACCGCAGTCACACTTCAGATAAATACGTACGTCAGCTCATCCAATGCATTGGCGTAACAAAGATGCGGTAAACCGGAGTATGATTATTTAACTCTTTGGAATTATTCATCGAAAACGTTCAAAATATAGCCTTCTTCTCAGATGAAGTTTCAGAAATGTAAAAAAGGGAGTGCGGTTATTATATTTTTTTGAAAGGTTGAAGCACCAGTTTATTTGGGTATCATCCGCATGACAATGAATGTTGCATTGCTGAATACTTCTAAGAAGATTGGCGGAGTGAAGAGATAACAACACGGCACCCAATATTGAGCCCTGTGGTACTACAGATATGAGTGGAAAATAGTTAAACTCTATGTTGTCAAAAGAAACTTTCTGGAATCTATTTCACAGATAATGTTCTGATAAACAAATAGCTGTACCCAAAAGCCCTATATATCTGTGAATGCCAAATGAAAGAGTGTGATTGAGGGTATCAAACGTCCCACTGGAATCTGACAGAATGTTTTTTTTTCTGATTGATTAGGCCTTTGCTTGATGAAGATCAATAGTGATCTCCACAAACTTTATTTGGAATATATATATATATATATATATATATATATATATATATATATATATATATATATATTTAGCCTACCACCAAAAAAAAAACCTAAACCTCTATCTAAGGTACCTGATGATCATGATCACCTGAAGCATATTACCTCACATCTACATCAATAATAATTCTATCTCGGTTTTTAAAAGAACAAGTCCAGTAATGGTGATCTATTCAAATCCAGTTGGTCATTCATTAAAATGTTTGAATTTTTAAGTTTATTGATTTCCATTGCTTTCATATGATTCAGTTTCGAACATTTATTTTCTATGTGCAAAATTCCGAACTCTTCTTCAAAGATATGCTTTTCTTTCAGAAGATGATTTGAATATATTGAATTTGTTTTCTCATTTACATAGGTCGTATGATGTTCCTGGATTCGAAACGTTCCACACTTTAATTTATATACTCCTGATTTCTCTAATTTGGATGTTTTGTCTTTATTATTTTGAACAAACTTTCCCAACGTATTATTTGTTCTACATGCAATTTTATCATCTCGTTTCCTCAAAAATGAAGCCACTTTTTACGTTGTTTGTCCAAAATACGTTAAAGCTCTATAATTTTGATTTTGATTATCTAACTTATCAATAGGAAAAACGTCTCGAAGCATTTTGTTTATTAATTCGTCTTTAAACCCATTGTCAACCGCAATTGCTATCAGTCGATTCATTATAATATTCAGTTAGGCAATAAATACAAATATCACCAAATCAAGTAGTGAAAATTATATTAATGAGTAGAAAGCAGAGTTTAGCTTTCTTTATTGTATCAAACTGTCCCGATGTTCAATTGTGTTGGGTCCCCCTAGCAATTTCTAGTAAGCATGCATCCTATGAATAGTTATGAACTATATCTAACCTACTCCTCATACAAAATCCTACAATACGTTTATCTGTTCATATGCTCCAAGTGAAGGTGTTGCGAATGATTGTAACTTATCCCAGCCCATGATTTGTAATGAATATGCAGAAATCATTCATAGGCAAACAAACGGTTCTAAATTCAGGTCCACCTCTTCAAATCCGAACTGCGATGATTAAATTCGAGTAATGGACAACAATCCTGCCGTGTTTGTTTTTTAATCAAATCATTCCCAGTAGTTTGTTGATTCTGATAACTGAAAGCATAATTGTTCATATACAAATGAAACGAACAGGGTTATCAGTACTCTATCATGAAGATAATAGTATCCAAAGATTCCTTTGTTCAATAGTTTCTTTGTAATTTGTGAAAGATTGATTACATTCTTTTTCTTTCAGTTTGATAGGAATCATCATCAGGAGATGAATAAGACTCAGTCTTTGCAGTTCCTGATGATGCTTGGTAAGCGGAACACGTTGTTCCGTTTCCGAAAGAATTACCAAGGTCAAGATCAAGTTAGATGTTGAATTCTCATTCATCTGCACAGCTGAATCTAGCAACAATAGCCATATCATGGATGTACCTAAAAAACTATAACAAACATTTGAAAGGGATCACCTTGGAGCAAAATGACATTCTAGTTAGCTTTGATATTGTATCCCCATTCACAAATATACCACTATTGAAATCCCTCAGCTACATAGAGAATATCTTTCCACAAGGTATCAATTTATTTCGACAGTCACTAATGACAAATTATTTTCAGAAGGAATAAAACCTTTCCTGAACAAGTAAATAGAGTGGCCATTGGCAGTCCATTTAGCCCAGTAGTGGTGAATTTCCACATGGAAAAATTTGAAGAAAGAGCCGTTCAAACTTCAGAAAAATAACCGAAGAACTGACACGTTCATTGTTCTGAGCCATGGATAAGAAGAACTTTAGAACTTCCTAAATCATCTGATTAGCTTTCATTCAAAAGTCCAGTTCACCATTGAATTAGAAGAAAACCTCCAAATTCCATTTCTTGATATTTCAGTCATAAAGAAAGGTAATCAACTTGGCCAAAAGATGTACAGGAAGAATACACTCACAGATAGATCCTTACATACCTACCATACCATACCATACCATACGATACCTACATCATCCAAAACAGAAACGAAGAACCGTCATCAACACCTTAGTGAAAAGAGCTTAGAGTAGGTGAAGAAAGGTACGTCGACGAAGGACCTAACGAGTGCGTTACATGCCAACAGCTACGAAATGAAAATACATATTCAGCGCTAAGCGTCCAAGTGAGAAGAAGAGAAACATAAGTGACGATCAACCACAAGCCACTGTCTTTCTGCCATACATAGAAGGTGTCACCAACAGAATCAGGAAAATTCTAAAGAAAGAGAAAATTAACACCGTATTCAAACTAACGAAAAAAATATCGGAATATGTGAGACCAGCAAAATACAGCAGAGATCAACTCAAATCAGCGGGAGTTTACAAGATTCAATGAACTTGTGTTGAAGTCTCTTTCGGTCAGACGACAAGAAGAATTGGTACCTGCCTAGTCGAGCACAAGCGGAGTTGTCGATTGGTATAGACCGAGAAGTCTGCAGTCGCTGAACATGCACTGTCCGACGGGAAACACAAGATTATGTTCGAAAATACCGAGAGGCTACCATCGTGGAATCATTATTCAACAAGAATGTATTCTTGAGCCATAGAAATATACAAACATCAAGAGAACTCCAACAGAAAGGAAGAGAGAACATATCTAATGAAGATCTGGCACACAGCATTGAAAATCGCTATAAAAAAGCGTAGTCATCCGAATCGCACTGAAAGTACGTGTGAACGCGCCATTAGAGAAAGTGTGCGAAAAATCAGACTCATAAATGACACGGTTGAAATGAAAACTTCAGTTGAGACGTCAAGAAGAGTACTTCGACCACGCACCAAAAATGACTGCCGCAGTTGCAGTTGAAACGTTTGAAGATAATAACCAAAGACTATAGCGAAACCCGAAAAACAACCAAAACATTGACGCCAGCTGTTATTTCGGTTTTTTTATCCTTTTCAACGAAACCTTTCATTTTTTCCCATATCTCAGGGGTGCTTTGAAAACTAGTCCGTCATCTTGGGTCGTCGGCCATATTAGATTTGAAGTAACGTCATTTAATTTTTCGTTTTCTTGTCAGTAAACTCTTTCGTTCAATATATACATATCGTGGGAGTGCATGAAACCAACTAGACTCTCATCATGGGCAGTCCACCATAATATTGAATGTAGAACTGTAAAATCAAGAGTTTCAGATATCTATTTGTTCTATAGTTAAGCGATTCACTGAAATTTATTGAGAATATCAGGTCTGGTATCAGGTTAGCACTTGAACACCAATGAAACATTGGAATTATATCTGTTATGTTGAAATCTGTTTTTTCTGTTAGCCAGCTGTCGCACCCCTAGGAACGGCAACCCTCAGAAGTCGAAACTTGTGCGAACTAAGAACTAACGAGGTTTTACCTTTCAACGTATGATTCCTAACACGGGTTGGACGATAGCAAGTGAAAATCGATCGTTCAGCCTGGGGTCGAACCACCGACCAACACGGCGGTCGATTTGAGTGAGTGAACAAAGCACCCACGTCGAACCGACCGGCTACCGAACGACCGATCGATAAATCATGTTAATTTGGAAGAAAGCTCCCCATATGTTTGTTTCCAGAGGATTACGTTGTCCACATAGGAGCAATCTAAATCAGTCGAACACTATCTGTGACAATATTGTCACACAACTATATCCTCCTTGAAATATTAGTTTAACTGAGTTTTTATGGATTATAATACACAAAACTGAAGTATTCCGAAATTTATTCTCTGCATAACTCTAGTTCATAACATACAAGTCATTCACAGTTGTGTAACTCTGGAATGTTCTAACAAATCCAAACCTATTCCAACAAAGCTCGTGTTCGTCAACAAAACGCTTCACTTATTAAATTTCATTCAACTCTATCGTTGTAAACACAAACACATTCTGTCCCCAACACTACAAAGCAGTCCAATTTATCTGAGTATACCCCCGACAGAGTTCAAACGCAACTCCGTAAAGATAATTCGGACGTTCCCACATCAGATGCTTCGATTCTGATTTGATTCTGTTTTGGCTATTTGTCGGAAACACCCAGAGATCAATAACAGTAAATATTTATTATGCGAGGATATTCTATTTGGTGCTAGAAGCGGTTGTCGATTTTTCATTTCAGTCGTGTTCAAACGATTTCCAATATGAAAGATTCTTCTCAATTTGACCTCAAAGAGAGGAAAAATTGGTCGTTTTTTGTTGTGTAGTGGTACATACTACAGAATGATGATGATGAGGAGGCATTTCTGACACAGCAGTGACACTGCTTTCTATATTTCGGCCTCCGTCTACAGTATTGTCCCGAAATGATCAGGGCTACAAGAGATCCAAAATGCATTTAACATTGTATCGATTGGTTTTATGTAAAAAAAATATTGTTTGTCAGAAGGTAGACAATTAGAAAATGAACAAATCTCAAAATACCCTTCAAAAACATCTTACAATTGAGTGAGACCACCAGAAGAATTCAAAGAAACTGGGAACACAGGCAAATAATGGATACTCTGGAATCCACTATCTGGCCATGAAGTGAGACCACGTCAACCCTATTCGACAACTGACTACCGCTATTGTACACCACTCCACACTGCTCAGGAAATAAGAAGAAGACCAAACCACCACAACCAATGCAGAAGAAGAAAAGACTAGATCACCGCACATAAGAGAGAAGAAGAAAGACAGAACATCACCTTAGAGATGAAGCCCGGCCGTAAATGTCGTCCCTCTAACCTACTAGTGATTCAAGATGTAGTAACATAGAACGAGGGAAACAATGTCAAACCAAATGTAATAAACCGATGTATCTGTAGAGTAGAGAGGGTGAGTGTAGACTCACAGCACTTAGGCCACATGTGACCCATTGTACATCCTTCCGAGGAGTCGCCTCCTAGGTCATCGTCCATCCTGTATCGTCCATCCTGTCCTTTCCAGGAAGGTGAACAGGTCACTAAGAGACATCTCCTTTATATTGGCAGGTATAGGCCAAGACTCGCCGAACACACACTCTCCTTGGCAACCTTGAGGTATCTCACGGTGGCCTCCGCGAAGGTTTTGGAAGGTGCAGCGATGTTACTGTCGTTACGCGGCTTCTTCAACCTTCTTGAGGTTCCCTCCATGGAGGTGCACAAGTGAGGGAGCTTTCCTGCGGGGGCAGCCGGTTCCTTGCCTTTATTCAAGGCGGAGCTCTTGGCGCCCTCCACAGGAAGTGCCCTTGCTGTTGGAGGTAATCTGCTATGTCCAGCCTCATTCCAAGCGGTAGATTGGGATGGACATTTCTGTTCATCCCCATCCATCACCTCAGATTGAGGTGAGCACTTCTGTCCAGCTTCGGGATTGGTTTTTGTTTTTATTGTTTCTGTTGTTTCATTCATGTGTGTTCCCACGAATAGCAAAGGAAGAGTTGGTCACCTCTGACAGAGCCCCCATTACCAGAGGTAGGCTGATTACAATGAGGTTTCGCCTAGTTTCCCAAGGGAATCGTTTGTGACCGCGTATCACCCTGCGGCCATTCAGCTGTCGGCACGATTTCTTACACCCTATCTTGGGTAGGCTGGTCCACGGTGGCATGTTTTGCAAAAGCCTTTGGGGGGTTTCAGTTCCACCCACCCTACTTATTTCTGCCACTGACCAGGAATCCGCCGACTCCGTCCGTGAGACCACATTGGCTTTCCGGACAGGGCCTTCAGTCCCCTAGTAGTTCCCCTGTCCGCCACCTGGGGACGCGCCTGATAGGTAGCCCAACCCACGGGATAAACCGATGTTATACTAACCCATCTCTGAAGAGGCCTAAGCTAATAACAAAAACCCATGGAAACAAATGATAACAAAACATGAACTGCTTGTCAAATCCAGGAAGAGACTTGAGAATTCCCAGGAAGATACTTTGAAACGAAATGCTTCAATTCATGTTCTCTCAGTTTGTAGAAGAAGATCCACGTTCATATTGTTATGGAAAAAAAATTATATATGGAGTTCCCCAAGGGTCAGTTTCAGGCCCTATTCTTTTTTCATTTTATATCAACAATATGCCTAGCCTTGATATTTCTGAAAACTTCACGTTGTTTGCAGATGATACTATATTTTCTTGGCGCAAGGATGGCGCAATCCATTTCCGAAGATAATAAAACAATCAAAAATAGGTGTAATGCAAATTTGCTGACTCTGAATATTTTGGAAACCAACTTAATAACATTCAAGTGGGATTTAGAACGAGTAAAAGGGGAGTCACGAGCGATTACCTGTAAACCTGATAGAAAAATTCGTGGCTTGCACATTGATAGTAGTTTGAATTTTGAGTCTCACATAACATCTCTCAGAAATAAGGTATCTTCAGGTTGTTATATTATTAGTGTTATCTCCCGGAACTTGGACTTTCAGCCTCACTCACAGCCTCATTTTTTGAGTCCCACTTACAGCATGGAATTTCATTCGTGTTAGGAATCACACGTTAGAAGGTAAGACCTCGTTAGTCCTTGGAGTTGTCGTTCTGAGAGTTGTCGTTCGTATGGAAGCGACTGCTTATTGACGGAAAAACAGATTTTAAACAGATTTCAATCAAAATGGTGGTTATTATCATCAAGCAACGTACCGCGCGCTTCGCTCATTGTATGTTCGCATAATCTTCCTACCGAAAATGTCTTTCGCAATGTAGTGGAAAAATTCAGTCCATTAGTTCAGTAAACGATCGACCAACACCCCTAAGTCGATGAAAGGCAAGATATGCTGAAAATATCGCCGCAGTCTGTGATAGGGTGCAGGAGGATCCAAGGCACTCGAGGCCCATTTCTGAATGAATGAGTACGTGAACAGAACAGAACTGTCGAATTTGGGACGATACCAATCCACATGAGATCCAAGAGCGTCCAAGTCATTCTGAAAAAGTCACTGTTTGGTGTGGATTTTGGGATGGCGGCGTCATCAATCCATGTTTCTTTCAGAACGATGTTTGTCAGGCCATCACTATCAACAGCAAGCACTAGATTTTCAACTTCTTTTGGCTTGGATTGGATGATCTGGACACCAATGATATGTGGTTTCAACAGGATGGCACTACGTGCTACATAGCTCATGCCATAGTGGATGAGGGCATGATCATCTCACGTGGAGGTGATGTGGACTGGTCACTGAAATTGGGCGATTTGACCCCGTTAGATTTTATTTTGTGGTGTTTTCTTCAGTCGCAGGTGTATGCGAATAAGCCACAAACCACAGCGGTCCTCAAAGCCAACATAACCAATGCCATTGGTCAAATTCAGCCTGATATATGCGCAAGAGTCATGAAAAATTGGATCCACACATAATGGCATCAATAGTTCTTTCAAACGAATGATAGATGTTGATGATATCTCAAACACACTTTTTCTCATTTGAATTTGAAGATAGGAAGCACCAAATAGGAGTACATTGGGTGAGTTCGATATATTTTTAGATATATTGCATGAATAATTGATTATATTATGCGTAAAATATAAAAACTACGATTTATCCGTTGGTTGTGACTTCAACTCAAATTTAAATCCTCTTAGTAATATTTTGAGTAGTCCCAGAAAATTCTATCTATGTTAACACTTCATTTGTCATGTGACATTCCTAATAATGAACCAATCCATGAGATGGTAAGAATATACAGTATTTCAATGCTTCAACAATTTGAAAGTTGTACTTTTACTATTTCCATAGTTTCATACAAAGATTCGAATAGGTGAAAACTATAAAATATGTCGCACTTCAGAATTGTGAACCATCAACCGCAAATCACTAGAGTAATCAATATTTTTCAAAATTCAAATACATACTACTCAGTTGTGATTATTCATTGAAAAATAAAATTATTAAAGTTTCGCACAGAAAAATTCCGGTTCTTTCTTGCTTTTCCGTTGTTTATTTTCAACAATATATGTCGTCTTTACGGGAGATAGTCATTTCACGCGATATAAAACTCTCCCATAAACCCATGGAAGACGTCTCAGAGATTTAACGTTCCATAAAATTTCACAGATAAATAAAAGTTCAAAATAATATCACGATCTTTGCTAAAGGAAATGAAGAGTTTATGAAAGCATAAATTTCCTTTGGAAGAATGCAAATATCGTATATTTCATAAAACAATATTTTGGGATTAGAAAAATAAATTTGGACAGAGGTAATATGTCCTAATTATATCGATCTGTCTTATACGAGGGTGGTCTACAACGTTCCCGACCTAACAAAGGCATTATTTCAATTTTTTTTTCAACATAAATATATATATATATATATATATATATATATATATATATATATATATACATATATAGATTCATTAGTCTTTTGTGCTACATTATCTAGATGGGACAGGTCACATTTCTCAGGTATAATATAAATGTGTAATATTATAAAATGTCATTTGACTAAAAAAAAAACGTGACACACATTGTAAAACAAACACATACACACATACATATGAAAATATAAGTAAAAAAAATAGATGAATAAACCTGTTACGATATATACGTCACAATAACAGTGATCTGACATTACCAACTTCAAGTATAAATTCATCTATTGTGTAGTAGTCTTCTTCAAACTCTACACAATTTGCCCAACGATGCTCCCATCTCTGTAACCCGTCCAAATTGTATTCGGCGTTTTCGTCTGCGATATAATTGTTCACGAAGGTGATTGCCTCTTCATTTGATGAAAATATGTGCCCTCCGTGCTCGAAATTTAAATGAGGAAACAAAAAGAAGTCGCTTGGGGCTAGATCTGGTAAGTAAGGCGGATGGTCAAGCAGTTCTAACCGCAATTCGTGGATTTTCATTATGGCGACCGTTGAAGTGTGAGACGGTGCGTTGTTTTGATAATGCGGAGTAAGCTTGTGTAATGTTTTTTTTCATAAGATAGCCCCCATACACAGAATTCATCTTTGATTTGCGTAGGCGTTTTGCCGTTCAAATGCAAATATTTATTGACGGCTCGATAATCGAGCTCAACTCACTCAAACGACTTTTACATAAAAACTGCGCATCTAAAATGGCTGAAACTTTAGTGAGTAACTGTCAAATGAACATCACAATGTAACAGCTTATATTTACGAGTGCTGCCATCTTCATGTTGAGGTTGGAAACTTTCAAGTCCACCCTTTCTGTGAGGTAAAATATAAGGAATATAACACGAAACATTTTTAAAAATTTGGGGAGATGACTGAACTTCAGCCAATATGGAGTTCATTTCCAGTGATCTATAGTGAGTAGTTTTTGATTCCACAGAAATACTTTCAGAAAAAAAATCATAATTTCGCAGCAGGAAGTCAGTTGAAATGATTATTTAGTGTACACACTGAATTAAATGAAAGTTATTTGTCGTTAAATTGAATTTTCATGACCAAAGCACTCAATTAGCCCATCTAAGTATATAAAACGTAGAATCTAGTTCTATACTTTTATGATCTTTTCGATGAACGCATTAGTATTCATCTCAGAAACATAAATTTTCATCATTTTTTCCCAATATTCATTGAAGTTTATTTTTGGTGATTTAATGATGGTATATATTAGATACCTACATGTTGATTTCACATTTTCCAAAATTTTATTCTTTTCCTACAAATTATACCTATATTACAAACCTCTTGTATGATAAGTCTGACCTAAGTCTGACCTGCTCTCTGATTCGTAAGCTCTGAAACCAAACCAAATAAGAGAGAAATGTTTATTTCATCAGTTCGGACTTCCATTGACTAATATAATATAAATTGATTTGAAATTCCTGGAGAAGGAAGTCTACAACGAATTGCCTTTCTTAGACGTGAAGAGGACCGACACTAATTGGGAAACATCTGTATATCAAAAACCTACTCACACATGACAGTACCTGAACCAGAAATCCAACCACCATCAATCAACTAAGAGAGGAATCATCAAGACTCCACTATACCGTGTTTTCGGGCTCTGTAAAACAAAGGAAGGTCTCAAAAAGGAACTAGGCATCATCAAAAATGACCTACAACTGAATGGTTACTCCATAGTGATGGTAGAACAGGCCTTAGCTAGAAGACAGCAAGAGCTCCACAAAGAGGAGAAGCCGCCACAACCAGTACTTGTACTTCCCTTCATCAGAGGACTATCGGAAAGGATAAGAAGGATTAGGTCCAAGTGTAACATCAGGACCTGCTTCAGATCTAGAAACATTATTCGTAGCAGCCTCACAAAAACCAGACCACCAAACGCGGACTGCGATTCCAAGAATTGCATTTACCGGATACCCTGCGAGTGCGGAGAATCATACATCGGTGAAACTAAGAGGCCATTGAAAGTTCGCATTGCTGAGCACAAGAAACACACACAGCGAGGATAAACCAGCAAATCCGGAATAGCAGAGCATGTTTGGACTCATCAACATAACATCAAGTGGGCTCAAGCTGAAATCATCCTCAAAGAGTAACACAGGTTTAGGAGAAAATTCAAAGAAGCCGCGTTATATTGTCCAACAACGCATTCAGTCAAGCTAGCGTAGAGATACGTAATATGTGGAAACCTCTAATCAAGCGAAAAACGACCAACTCCCGCCAAACGGTCATCTTCCGCTAAAACCAATGAAGCGGAGAGAGGGAAGAGGGGATAGGTGAAAGCACTGGAACGACCTATAAATAGTCAGATCTCGGAGAAATGAGTCCAGTTATCACCCGAAGATGATTGTGGATACTAACAATTGAAACGTTGTGACGTAACTTGGTTTGGAATCTTTCAATTTTTATTTTTCCCTTTTTGTCAATAATAGTTCTTAATTGATTTTTTGATTTTTAGCTTGAAATTAGCTTGAAATTAATTATTATTTCAATTTTTTTTTTGGTTCTTGCTTGTATGTTATTTCTTTGTAATTTCAGGTTTTGTTTAATAAAATCGTTATTTTCGGTTAATCTTTTCCAATTTTTTTCAGAAATTTCAAACAATTCATATTATATTAGACATAGGAAGTCCGAACTGATGAAATACACCACGAAACATTGTCAACCACCTTCAAACAGAGAGAAATGTGTGTTTGCCGGTCTGTAACTTAACTCTGTCCATCTAAGTGCTCCAAAACATTATCTTGCATAGTGCACGTGGTCTCCCAGACAAGGCTGCTTGTACAGAGTCGCACTAAAGAACGACAGAAATTTCATTTTATATTTTCAACCGTATCAATACTTGACATTTCAAAAATTGCAAACTTCAAAATACATGTACACACCACAGGCGTTGAAACGAAACGGGCCACTTCGACACTGTAACAATGAATCCCGCCAGCCGATTGCCGTTAAATCTGATTGGCCAGCGTAAGGAAGCTTGTTCATTTCATCCAATAGAGGCAAATGTGCATGGTGATTACGCTTTAATAACGTATGTATATTTGGGTTACTATGTTAATTTAGCAATCCATGTTTTACTTGAACTAGCTGAACACACTAATTAATGGTTTGGCAATGACAGATGTTTCAAACTTCAAAGTAGACAAAGTAACCCCATTTTATCCGGTATCAATTCCTTTTCGGTTGTTACAGAAGCATGTGTTCAGAATATTCATCACAAACGAATTTCGTCAACTGAATTCTAGAAAATTGGAAATACGCAATCGGAACGGCAACCACAAAAACAAACTTCATTTCGGCATTTCACGCTACATTCGAAACAAAGGCGGAGTAAATTAACACAGCAACTCCACATTTCGTACTGACACTGAAAGGTTAATGTTAAATGTTATTAATGATCGCGGAGATTGATGTTTTCAGCATGAAATGAGAGAAACCAATCTGCGAATGCTGACTTCGGTAATGAACTCACTATCTAGTACAACTCATGTATTGATTGTTGTTGAACACGCGGGGACAAGTAGATAAATGGGCTGATGAAAATTATAATAATGATAATGAATATCTACCAAAATATATTACGTTTGACAGCAATGTTGCTAGTTCAATACTTGTTGGCTCAATGGCGTGGCAGTCTAGGCCCCATTATTGAAGCTCCGGAATTTTCCATAGAGAAAAGAAATCAGTTTATTCAATGACAAACTCTTTTTATAGGTACAATGCCATGCATTCAAAACGAAAGCACCCCTATAAAACATATTTCTCAACCGATTGGAATTATTTCTACATTCACTAGGCAGACATTTGAGGAGTCTATCAGGATATAAATATTATGAATTAATTTTCAGTGAACACAGTCTGCTTAAAAAGTCAGATTCAGAGTTTTGCCCCTCGATTCATGGGTCATGCGCATCAAGACGCCCAGGAGTTCCTTGGTAATACTTTATAAAGTTTGCATGATGACGTTAATACAATTATTGAGAAACCTAAACCGACCTTAACGGAGATTAACGAAAGATTGAGCGACAGCGGAAAAGCACAAGAGTCATGGCTGATTTATTTGAGTAAATATAACTAACTCTAAGAATGTAGAAAATTTCGTTGGTACATATAACTCCAAGTTTTCTTATTAGTCAGTGGGCTATGCTTGAAGACTGGCAGTCAACAAATCTAAAGCAAATGAACTTAAAACGTTCAGGCCAGTCTCCATATACCTACATAGTAGGTTGAATGGACTGACGTCTATCAGGAAACTACTACTCCACTGGATAATACCACGAATGGCGTTGGAATATATCTGACAGGCGTCAGTGTAGGAATCTTCACAGAAAATTTCCTGCATATGCAATTGGCAATACAACTGAAAGAGTCGAGCCTCAATTTTGGAATGGGCACACTTGCAGACCGGTTTCGGGCTCATTAGCCACTCGTCAGTGCAAGATAGTGACAATCATCGACCTAAAGTCAATGATATTCCAGAATTGAAAATCGGAATTCTTTCAGAGTAGGTACTCTCTAATGAGCCCGATTGTATATTCTGTATATTCAGTTTCAATTAGAAATATCGAAAAATTTGATTTTTTTATTCCGATATCGTCGTAATTTGTTCATCATAAAAAAAGTTATGAGGGCATCAAATTTGAAAACTATATTATCTTAATATCTCAATTCAATTCAATTTGGGAACGTCCATGAAAATTCTGATTAATCACTCCTTTGAACTCAGCAGAGTTAATTTTATTATACAGAATTTCATCGTAATCATAAAAAAGTAAAAGTAAATAATATTCGAAGGATATGTCGTTTAATATATTTCCACTTATGAATATTTTGATAATGACAGATTTCGATGAAGTTCGATGGATTCCAAAACCTGTTGAATCCAGTAGAGAGAAGTTAGATGAAAGTCCCAAAATAAAATTAGTGGGATCATTGAATGACATAAATGTTTTTCGAATTTTTCTTCCATATTACTTTTTAGTTGATGAATGCATATCAATGTAATTCTGACATGAATAATTCCAGAACTTCGTTATTGCAATAGTTTGGTCAGATTTAGAAAAATCACTAGTATTCGTTTCTGATTTGACTCTTGTCATATCAGAGTAATTTTGACATGATCGATTTCGAAACTACGTGAAAGCAATATTATGGGGAGAATTTGACGAAATTGCCAAATTATTTTTTTTATTTGACACTGAAAAACGATGAAAGTTGCTCTGGAAATAAAGACTCATGGAATTTGGTATTTTGATAGATTTTTCGAGAGAGAAAAAGACAGGTATGTTTCATAAGTGCATGTCTGAATTGAAAGGGATATATTTTCAGAAGGTATCAATTTTTTGTGAAGAAAGGTTCTGGCTTTCTACTTCTCCATCAAAACTCTACGGGTTTACAAAACCGCATATTACTAAAGGGCCAAAAAATCCCGTAGGGGTTTTCTTCAGAAATACCTATGATAGAACCAACTGATCTTGCTGATCATTGGTAATGTGGAAATGTCACATTAGACTGTATTTTTTGAATACGTTGGGGGGATATATTTTTAGGAGAGTATAAATTTTTCAGTTTTCGGAAAAGGCATTTTCCAGCTTTCTGCTTCTCTATGTTAATACAAAAAGTTTATGAATATCTCTACATATTGTCGCCATGATATGAGTAGATTCAACTATTCCGTAACATGAAGTCGAAATGTTATGAATAAATTACGTGCTTGATTTCGAAACTTCGAAATCTGTCATTGAGGATGATGATAGTGAAATTATACATCGTTACTATTTCATATTACATGCATTATCTGAACATCTTTGTGAATACCTCATTCTCAACTAAATTGCTTTCTCTCTACGTTTGGAAGTATCATACATTTTTGGAACCCACAAAAAGGAATTTTGTTATGTATTCAGAATAGATGATCAGATTCGGGTCAACTCAAAAAAGTGAAATTTGGGATAATCAAATTAATGCATGAATATTTTATTCTGAAGTGAAATTGACAGATGAAACTTTCATGATGGCGACAAGGCGCCATCTGGGAAAAATATTAAATGAAAAATATTTTGAAGATCCTGACAAATGCTTCACAATCCTAGGATATAATGTCAATATCTTCAACTACTACAAAATGGCGAAACACTCAATAATTGCCTGAATACATAGACATTTAACTACACAGTAAAAGGTAACAAGCCTGGGGTCAGTTCAGAAGATGCTCGAAATGGTTGCCTTGAACTTTTTGAAATATGAACAGTCCATCCGATATTTCACGCGGAACATTTCCCAACACAGTATTGAAGCAGGTTCAGTTTCGTACACCTTTTGCTCCAAATAGCCTCATAAAAAAAAGTTCAAAGGTGTCAAAACTGGCGAATGGGCTGGCCATTCTGTAGGACCTCGACGTCCAATCCAATGACCGGGTAAAGTAGTATCCAAATTGTTTCTTACTTTTCTGGAGTAATGTGGAGGATTTTCAATCCCAAATTTCAATTTTTTGAGTTAAAGAAATGCACTGTATATAATACGTTTAACGAAGACCAGAAATCAACAATTGTGAAACTACTGGCTGCCTTTGATGATCATTTTCTACCGAGAAAAAGCATACCTATGGAATTATTTAATTTCAATAACCTAGTCCAAGGGGAATCAAGGTTAATTGAGCAGTATCTCACTGAGCCAATGAAGCAAGCCAGATTATGTGATTTTATATGTTCAAATCGTCAGTGCAATACAAGATATGAAGAAAGAATGATTAGAGATCGTCAATTCAGGCTAATAATGGATTCGGATATAAGTGTAGTGATGATTATAGATTATCGTTGATCTATTTAAAAACAATGAAATCCGAAGAAGAAGTTGATGCTGTAAAGAAAATTCAAAAATGCCCTGCTTGTGTAAAAACCTGTGCAATTTGTCAAGCAAAAGGGCATTTTGCAGAAGAATGTTACTACAAGAAAGATGAAAAGGTCAATCCGCAAGGTCGAAGGAAAATGTTAGCAGAGGAAGTCTACAGATAGAAAAAACAATGAGCTGGATTCAGGACGAAGAGCAAGATGAGTCCGCTGTCGAATTATTTTTGAATGAATTTCGTGTAGGAAATAATAATTTATGATATGAAATGATCATGATTGAAAATTGCAAATTGAAATTCGAGCTTGATTCTGGTAGTGACAGTAGCAGTTTACCCATCATGCATCTGGAACAAATCATTCCTATTCCAAATTTGAAGCTCTGCTTCACAACTTACAGTAATTTTCTTTTTAAACCTTTAGGTGCAATAACATTGAAATGCCAATTCAGAGATATAGTTCAGTTTATCAAATTTATTGTAGTTGACTTCAGTTCCGGGCCAATTATGGGTTTTCAAAATATTATCCTACCAATTGGGTGAATAGTTTGATGATCGTAGAACAACAGATGAATACCTCAGGCTTTGTATTGATCCAAAACCACTCAAATAATATATTCAAAGAGAACATTTCATTATCCCACTTCTGACACCAAGTTATAACCCTCTCAAAACATCAATGAAGGGAAACAAACTTTATTATCTTTTAGTTCTCCCAACAGTTTTTGTACCTTTTAGTTGTACCTCTATTCTTGTTACCTGCCGTCATGACAACCACCCTAGCTTACTATTTATGATACAGGGTAATGAACATACATATAACAGGCTGACTGTTTCAATGAAAATATTCACATTTCCATCTACAAATAAAACTCGAAACTCCTTTGTGAATTTGCTATTGATAATAAATGATGTCCTTCTTTGCTTATTCAAAAGGGACGATAATGGCTCATGAAATTCCCTCTCAATATTAGTAATGAAGCCAATCTCGAAAAGGGCTCAATTCATGAATATTAACGTAGATGCTAACGGCAATTATTACAACGTTCAATCACTTCGAGAAACCGTCAGCATACGTAAAGTAATTAGTATAGAAAGCAATATCACAGCATATTAGGGAAACTCGTAATATCTCACTCTAACATTCAAATGAATCCATCAGAGCTCGGGGCGTTAGTGATATGAGATGCGTAATACTATGTGACCTTGTTTAGTCTTCCAAAAATATTATTATGAATGGCGATATCAGGAGTTGAAGCAGAATGATTTTTCACACTTAACCTGACCACTATTCATATCTTCCATTTTCAGACACACATCGATGATTTCGGGTAGAAATTTTACAGATGAAGTTTTCGCTAGTTTCAACAAACCGATTTATATGGAGCTGTGACGTTACCTTTGTCTCTGTTCATTTGCCACACTTTGCTAGGTCCAGAATTTCGAAAACATCCAAGAATCTAGGGTCATGTACCGAGGTCAACAATTTCAGACAGTTTCTTTCAACTCAATGGCCGTTTTTCAAAGTGTATTGAATGACACCAAATTCCTCTAGACTAAAAAATCGGATATGTGCTGCGTGTTCTTGGAAACGAATATAAATAATTTGTTTTTTTTAAGGACAAAACACAAGCACTACAGGAAAATCCCTAAGGTGGTCTGATCTGAGCTTTATCAAAAGTTGCTGAGGTGTGTACAGTTTTCTGGTTCGGAACAGTCTTCCAAGCTTTTGAGAAGCAGTATTTGCATTTCCAGCGACATGATTGAGCCATGACACATTGATGTCCATTTTAACCCCCAACAAACTTATCGAAGCAGAAAACGGAATTGTCTCACCTGACATTATATCCGGTTATATCCGGAGACATGTATCTTCTTGGAGAAAACCGACGCCTGGGTTTTTGTGGCATTGAATGGAACCTAGTTACTTTCACCCCAGTTCTAAATCACTTTCACATCCTCATTGAGATATGCAGTCGATGTCCAGGAATTCGAATGGAATGACGAGACAAGTGTGCTATTATCAGCAAAGCAATATATTGGATTCTTGGTTTTTCTCAATAAGTCGTTGATATACAATTCAAAAAGGGTTGCAGACAATATGGATCCATGGGGAACACCAGCCTTGATGGTGAAAGTATTCGAAAAATATTCATCGACGGTCACTTGCAGGGAACGTTCTTTCAGGAAACTGAAGAGTCATACACAGAAATGATCCGACAACCCATAGCATCGAAGTTTGGCCAGCAAACCCTCATGTCACACATGGTCAAAGGCCTCAGAAATAGATTCAAGAGAAAAAACGTCGGTTTTTGATGTCCATCCAAAGTTTCCTCTCTTGTGAAGAAATCCAAGCACTGTGATAAACTCAATTGGTCAGTTCTTTGTGGTATGGGTGACAAATCCCAGAAAGGATCGAAGGTCACAGTCGAGTGTCCACAATGTGTGCACTTCATCGTGAATTTCAATTGACCAACGAAATTATCTACAATCTTTTATATGTACTCAAATAAATCAGCCATGACTCTTGTGCTTTTCCGCTGTCGATCAATTTTTCGTTAATTTCCATTAAGGCAGGTTTGGGTTCTTGAATAATTCTATCAACGTCATCATGTAAACCTGGTAAAAGATGACGAAGGAGCTCCTGGGCGTCTTGATGCACGTGACCCATGAATCGAGGGGCAAAACTCTGAATCTGACTTTTTAAGGAGACTGTGTTCACTGCTCTATCAGATGACTCTTCTGACCACAATTCCTTGATAACTTCTGCAAAAGCTTTGATCAAAGTACCCTCCCTACTAAAAATATTAGTATTGATATCTTTCATGTACTAATCCTTTTTAAAATATTCCAGTAGCCATCTCGTATTGGATAAACATTGGAGTACACTGTTCATAGAACAGGTGTTGCCAATATCTTTCAATCCATTAAGCCTACGGGTTTTGACTGAGGAACGTATCACTGATCTAATTGTGTTGTATCTGTTGGTGATACCTTCGCCACCTCTGTTTTCTTTCCAGTATTCACGGATGCAATGATTCTTCCCATCATTCAGTTCCTTACAGATTTTTGTATATATAGTATATATAGTTTTCAATCACTTCTGCATTGAATGAAAATGTACTCTGCTAGATATTCATGGAGACGAGATTTACAGTTTGGAATAAGTCTACTTCATCTCCTGAAAACCCCAACTTGGTTGATGAAATGCTCGTCAAAAAGAGTGTTGCAAAGTGACTTTTTGGAAACTCAATAATTGGCCCAATTTTGTTTTCGATTCAGTTAATAGGGGTAAGGTTAGGTTAGGTTCATCAAAATGAAATCAAGTATCAATAATTCACCTTCAACAGTCGATGAACTTACTTGAAATGAAATGAAGTACCTCTCCCTATTATCAGAGAAGTTCTTAATTACTTAATAGGAAATTTTAATCATCAAGTCCAGTATGGCGGTCTGCCCACTCAACGGATCTCACTGTGCTGGATTCCTTCATTTAGAAATTTTTTGAAGAAATTCTGAAATATCAGAATGAAAAACTTACGGACATTCAGTATAACGCCTCAATGTTACAAACATGCTGAGAAAACTATGAAACAAGCAGAAATAGGTTTTGAACAGATAGAAGTGCACTTTGAAAATGTACTAGATGGGATGAAAAGTTCGTAGGCCAACGCACAGATGGCGATACTGTTTTGTAGTTAACCTTAACCTTCGAAAGACACTTATATAAATTACACAGCTGTCTGACTAATTGAGTGGAGCAAATTTCCTTAGTTTGAAGAG
Organism: Leptinotarsa decemlineata; assembly: GCF_025532065.1. Classification (NCBI taxonomy): domain Eukaryota; kingdom Metazoa; phylum Arthropoda; class Insecta; order Coleoptera; family Chrysomelidae; genus Leptinotarsa; species Leptinotarsa decemlineata. The sequence continues at coordinate 30,550,726 of NW_027412688.1, forward strand.
AATGGATAAAACGGAATTTTGTGTGTTAATGAAACATTTATTTCTGGCGTAAAGAAATACTGTTGAAGCCAAAGCTTGACATGATGAATATTATTTGGACTTTGCACCAGGAAAATCAACCGTTGAGAAGAGTTGAATAGAACTGGCCGTTACTTGATGAAAATCCATATGTAAAAAAATAATCAATAGAGTTTATTCTATGATTTTCACTACAAGGGTTCAAGCATAAAACTTGAAGCTTGAAGAAGCTACTGTATAGCGAAACACGTGTCGTTGAGAAGAAGTTTGCTGAATTTGAACAAGGTTAAATGAGCAACGAGGACCATGCACGCAGTGGATGTCCCAAAGAGGTCCAAAATGACCGATGAAAACATCATGAATGAATGAAACAAACATCAGAAAAGGTCACAAAATAATTTTGGATAGCCACAAAGAGAGTTGATCAAGATAGCTGAGACTGTAAAGATATCAAACGAACGTGTTGGACCTATCGTGCATGAATATTTGGATATGCGAAAGCGCTGTTCAAAGTGGGTGCCGCGCGAGCTCACAATCGACCAAGAACAACGAAGAATTGATGATTCTGAGCGATGTTTAAAGATGTTTCACCATAAAAACGAAAATTTATGCATTGATATGTGACAATGTATGAACAATCGGTTGGTATCATGGTGCATGATATAATATTCATCGACTATCTTGAACAGGGAGTGCTGTTTCATCAAGACAGTACACCGTGTTGAAATCAAGGAAAACGATGTCAGAATTGCATTAAATGGGCTTCGAATTGCTTTCGCGTCCACCATATTCTCCAGTTCTGGTTCCCAGCGACTTCTTCCTGTTCTCAGACCTCAAGAAAATGCTTGCTGTAAAGAAATTTAGCACCAAAGAAGAGGTAATCGTCGAAACTGAGGTCTATTTTGACGTTTAAGACAAATCGTACTATAAAAATGGCACCGAAAAATTATTGTATCGACCTCGATGGCAACTTTATTGAATTATAAAATCAAATTTCATCATATTTTCGTTATGTTAGCCTACGAAATTTTCAGCCAAATGTACTATGAAGAAATCGCAAATATATTCCAATATAATTGAAAAGAACAGGCCGATACTTGATAAAAATCCATATTAAAACTAATTAATACAGTTTATTGTACGATTTTCACTATTTATAGTGAAAATCATACGATAAACTGTATTAAATAGTTTTTCTTATATTCCAATAGGTATTATATTATCTAATACAGTGGATCACAATTTCGAAAAAAAAGGGCTGATATTCAGTAACAGTAGTGAAACAGTAGAATTCGAAACAGAAACGTATGCCGTAATAAAAGCATATGTTATTAAAAAATATAATTCAAACTTAATTGGTGACACTGTATAACGATAAATTATAAAATATTCATTCAATTGAGTTTCACCCCATCAGAAAGATAATATTCCAAACTGACATCCGAACTCATTTCACACTCAAGCACCAGTTGAAATATGAAAGAAAACTATTTATTTCTACAGAAATCCGCTTCGGAGTTGTACCGGTTTCGTGAGTATTATCGCCGTGACATCTACTTTGTATTTCACTCAACGCTGTGAGTCATGAAATCCTTCCAACTCGAAGCATCCTGGGTTTCTTTTTTTCCTCGCGAGAGCATTCCAAGTGCGAAACATTCATTGTTGACAGCACTATGTTTTCAGCATTAAAACACAATTTTCGCAGGCGCCTGGCATCTGAAAATGCCAAGGAATGAATTTACAGCATGAAAGAACCAATGGTGATTAATTTCGAATGAAATGCCGGAATGTTCACTCTGGAAAACATATTTTGGTCCGTGTCGGAACTCTTCAGGAACTTCAATATTCGTTGCGGTTTTTTTTAAGGACAGAACACAAGCACTACAGAAAAATCCATAAGGCGCTCTCAGAGCGATGCCTGTGCGAAAGTAGCGATTCACGTTGGATTTGAATCGCTGGAGATTAAATTCATTTAGAAAAACGTTCTCAGAAAGTTTTTTCCACATAACCGCAGTTATTCAGATGAAAGGGTTCTTAAACAGTTGAGTTCGAGGTGTACTGAGTGAATCTCAATACGATGAGCAGCCATAGTCCGTCACATATTTCTGATATGAACAGTGTCATCCCCAAAGTATGCACCATATGGAAAAGTTGTTAAGCATTGAAAAATACATCTAGATTTGAAGTCATGGTCATCTGAATGAAGTTTTAGTTTTCAACCGATTTTTTTAATAGGGACTACGAGAAACAAATTTTGGCTAAGACGATAAATAGACAGCATCCTGTATACGAGGGTTCATTTGGAAAGCCTGTAATATTACAGATTACACAACTGTCGTGTTTTGAAAAGTAAATTAATTTTGAAAGTTTTTGGTACAAAGTTATTTTTCATTTTTTGTTGAAAAATTACTCTAAATTATACAGTATTGTTACAAAAACTTAATATTCATCAATATTGAATCACAAAACATTAAAATAAAATAGGTACTCGTGAACAAACTCATTGAATGCCTGGAGATTTTCTTGCCCAAAATAAGTGTTACAAGTTGAATCTCCAGAAAATCAATGAGTTTGTTCCGAAATGCTTGTCTTATTTTGATATTTTGTTATTTGATATAATTGAATCATAAGTTCTTGTTGCAATACTGTATAATTTTGAGTAATTTTCGGTGTTACAAAAAGTAAAAATAACTTTGCACCAAAAACTTTCAAAATTAATTTACTTTTCAAAAATATTAACCGTGGTTAACACCATAGTTGTATAATTCGTGATATTAAAGACTCTTGAAATAACCGTCGTATACAGAATGCTACCTATTTATCGTTTTAGCAATTTTTTCTTCGTAGTCCCTAATTGAAAAAAAAAAATGGGAAAAAATAAAACTTTACTTAGATGGCCTCAACTTCAAATCTAGATAACAAAATCAAATATTTGAAGGCTCCTCGTATAATACGTGTTGTTGGTGCATGTTTAGGGGATGCACAAACTTTTATCAGGAATAACTTTTTGTCGAAAAACCCTTAATAAACAATAATTAAGTATGGTGCATACTTTGGAGATGACACTGTACCACTCTTGGTGGAATCAAATGTGCCAAGTCACTTGAATATTTTTCGTGAAATTATCCATAATGAGTAATTTTTTTGCTGGTATCTTTTTGGCAACACTGTTTTTGACATTATTGGACATTAAACCACAAACACGCATACGTGGTGTGAGGACCAAAGAAAATATTGTGGCTGTATCCGCCAGTGTTCGTGATGACCGTGAAATGTCGATTCGCCGCCGTTCGCAGCAATTGGGCATCTGTTACTCCACTAAGTGGAAAATTTTGCGAAAGGATTTGGGTGTAAAATCTTATGAGATACAGCTGGTGCAAGAATTGAAGCCACACGACCTCCCACATCGTCTAACATTTGGTGAATGGGCGCTGGCAAAGTTGGAGGAAGATCCACATTTTTATCGAAAAGTTGTCTTCAGCGACAAGGCTCATTTCTGGTTGAATGGATACGTTAACAAGCAAAATTGCAGTATCTGGAGTGAAGACAGGCATTGCAAGAGCTACCGATGCATCCCGAAAAAGTCATTGTTTGGTGTGGATTATGGGTCGGTGGCATCATCGGGCCGTACTTCTTCCAAAAAGGCCATGGCCGGAACGTTACTGTCAATGGCGAGCGCTACCGTGTGATGATTGACGACTTTTTGTTGCCCAAAATGGAATAATTGGACGTGCCTGACATGTGGTTTCAACAAGACGGTACCACATGTCACACGGCACTCGAATTGGCCGTCAATTGGCCGCCTTGATCGTGTGATTCAACGCCTTTGGATTATTTTTTGTGGGGTCATGTTGAGGCTCATGTCCACAGGGATAAACCAGCAACATTATTGAAGCATTTTTACGTGAAATACCGTTCGATATGTTAGAGAGAGTGTGCCAAAATTGGACCTTGCGCATGGCTATCTGAAGCGGAGCTGCAGACAACATTTGCATGGAATCATCTTCAAACGTTAAATTATATTGATCGTTCTATCGATGAATATTTCGTGATTTTATCTCTCGGTATGATCTCTGAATGAGTAAAAGTTGAAAAATATGCAGACAAAAAGTTTGGATAGAAATCCTTTTTTTTATTTTCGTTTTGTTTTTTATCATCATTCCCCTTCGAGTCAATGATAACTGGTAGGTATACAAATTCACTAAAGATATTCGTGTAGAACATTGAAATTCAGATTATTCAATAATGAACTTAGAGTAGGTACCTCTCTGTTCAAAAAATAAATTCACTCTTTTTTGTTTTGAAAAATGTAAAGTTAGTTAGATTTTGCTGATATAATTATTCTTCATATCAACGTGAATTGCTGAAATATCACCCGAAATATTTTTTGTGCTCGAAGTTATAACTACCAATTTTTCAAATGAGTGATTAAACTTTCGCGTCGGTGGTTTTTAATGATTTCGTTTTCATTATATACCTATCAAATTATCCCTCTAATTGATATATATTTGAATTGGCGATTTTTGAATTTCCAGTTGAAATAATTCAGTCAATATAGGTTTGAAAATATTTGAATTCATCAATTTTGTTGCTGAGTTTCCAGTTTATATGTGCAGGACATTGAAAGTCATTTTATTCACGGAATATGTATCTAATTCTTAAGGATATATAGGGTGTCAATTTGAAAACTTTCCACCCTTAATATCTCCTTTCAGTATATAATATGAGGAATCAAAAAACAGGTCAATTTTATAGTCAAGGGGGACACTTTCAAGGACTTTTTATAGGCCTCGTGGTTCAACCCCGAAAGAGAGGTAGATATTAGCCTTAGAATCTCAAATGGAAAAGAAGGTCAAGTAGCACATCATTTTGATCGTCGTTCAATTCTGCTTTCAATGATACCCCGGCGTTTTATTTTTTGATGAGCAGTTTCCAAAAACTTGTGTTCTAAACTTACACATTTAATTGAAATTTGTCTACTCTGAGATGCATTATTGTATTGTATTGTTTTAATAAAAATGATAAGAAGAGTAGGTGGCGCTGTTTCAACCCTTGAATGGCACGAATAAATGTATTACTCGTCGGATTTTTTACTTGTTGGTTATTGTCCTTTTACATAACAAAATTTAAATTGCAAGAAAGATATTTCGAACATAAAATCTACTCACGCTAATCTTATAAACTGTTCGAAATGTCATCCATTTTGCTCTAAACAATAATGATGTCTATGTTTAAATTCCCCTCTAACATTACTGAATACTTCACTAGGAATTGACAGGCTTGCTGCTGTAATTCGTCTTTAAAGTTCTTCAATATCAGAAGGTTGTGTTGTATTAACGACGGATTCAAGATGCCACAAAAAAAGGAATCTGGGGATGTCAAATCCGGTGATCTTGGAGGCCATTCAACTGTTCTGCCAATCCATATATCCGGAAATCTCTCGTTCAACCTCTGACGGACGGGAAGAAAATACTGAAGTCCAATACCTACTGCATCCGTTATAAACGGTCGATAGCCTCTTCAAGCATTCCAAGGTACAGATTGTCAGTCAAGTTTTCTGTCAGAAATAATAGACCAATAATGGCATTTTCAAGAATACCAGCTCAAACATTAACTTTTTGTTCGTTGTGTATGCCCTTTCCAAAAATTGTGTGGGTTTTCGTCACTCCAATAGCGACATTTTTGTCTATTAACATTGCCATTCAGAAAAAATCAATACTCATTGCTGAAACAGATGTTTGACAGAAGATTGAAGATGGTATTGACCCGATGAGACATGATTTTATAAAACTCTATTCTTCTATCATAATCATCCTCGTGGAGTTCTTGAAGAAACTGCATTTAGTACTCTGGGGTTATTTGTCACTGAACTAGTTTTGTGAAAATTATTCATCAAATCAAGCATATAGGTACTGGTAAATTACATTACAATTTGGACAAACGGACATCAATATCTCTTTCTTCCAATATGGTAATAAATTTTGGCTTGTAAGGCCAAAATTTATTCTTCAATAAATTTTTTTTAACACTTTCTCTCTTGTAATCGGTATTTTTTTTAATATCGGTTATGCTCGTTTGCCCGTGTTCAATAACTTTTAAACAAATGTTAAGTTGGGCCTCCTCATCATATTTACTTAGAGTGTGCTTTTTCTTGGATTGATTTGCTACGGATCTTGTTTCTCTGAATTTCGACATTATCCTTGACACAGAGGTATGTTGAATATTTTTTCCCAGATGCCGTTCATTAAAAATGTTAGCTACTCACCACATATTAAAACTATTTTTATTATTTCTTGAAGAGACAACATTATTGCAACAATAACTGTTAAAAATTTGACAAGTAAATCAACAACTTAACACTACCATAGCATGCATTTTATTTGTCAAGACTTACTTGAAAATTGTATTCAACGTGATTAAGCATCTTTACCGCCCTTTAGTGTTTATAAATAATCTGTAAATACTGAATATTGAAATTTCAATGTAATTTCAACTCTGATAATTTTATTAATACTTATTTATGAGTCGTGCCTGCTTTTTAAAAATTGAAGGTACTGACATTTGTTCAAGAAAATAGCCAAGTGATTGAAACTTTGCACCAGTCATGTTGAAATTTTTATAGCAAATTTTTAATTTCTCTCTAAAAGTGTCCGTATAAGTGAAAATGTATCAGAAAAGTTAAACTACATGATGAGTTTGTTATGTATACATGAATCGATGACAATTAACCGAACTTGTTTTTTAAAATAAAGGGGATATCTGTCAAAAATAAACTAAACGTTAACTTTATCCTAGTTGCATAAAATTTGACATTTGAAACTTTTCGGAAAAAAGGTTTTCCATGTGGTGCACACTTTAATGGTGATATTGTATATTACATCACGTACTCTATGAATTTTCGGAATTTTTTTAATTTTTATGTTTCACATCATCGGATTGTATTATTGGTTCGAGCTTTTATGTGTTCTGTATACATTGTGCTACTTCGTGTTACATTGTAATATGTTGAATATTTCATTACCTACACACTCGAATAATTGTTTTTATGCCCTAGTATAATTGTAATATGGAACTAACTATTCTGGATACTCCTGATTTATTCTGTGTTATGGGACAATATTCTCAGGAACACATTTCTATTCCTAGCTCTTTAGCTTCTTGTATTTATATATTACTAGTACTATGTTGCTGTATCGCTGCTGTTCCAATGTTTTGACAGAATCAGAATCAACGAACTTAGGCATTCGCAGCGTTATAGAACAGTGCTTTCAACAAATTGTTCTACAGCGCCATTTAGTGGTGAGTTACAGAAAAATTGATAGCCTAGAAACCTTCTCTATGAAAAATTACTCATACATGTCAAGTTTCATCACGATCGGTTGAGCGATGTAAAAGTTTATCACTTACCAACCAACCAACCAACCAACCAACAAACATTCATTTTTATATATTAGATTTGAACGTATTCCATTCTTAGAAGAATTTTTATACTATTTTAATACTTTTTATATACCATTTTTACCTTTTTGGACCTGTTTTATATCAGGATTTCCTATTTTCAAATAAATAAAAAAAAATCAACTCGAAAAGTTGATAACTAAAGATTTTGTATTGACTTTATATTTATTGAATGTGGAAAATGTATTCAAATGGTTATTTTCGACTTTTTGTTAAGGACAAAACACCATCACTACAGAAAACTCTTTACGGCGTTCTCAGAGCGGTGCCTGTGTGAAAGTAGCGATTCACATTGGATTTGAATCGCTGAAGACTGAATCCATTTGGAAAAACGTTCTCAGGAAGTTTATTCTACATGAACGCAGTTCTTCAGATGGAAGAGTTCTTAAACACTGAAGATCGAGGTGTACTGAGTTGAACGTCAAAACGATGAGCAGCCACAGTCCGTTGCTTATTTCTGATGTGTACCCCTCTTGGTGAAATCAAATGTGCCGAGTCACTTGAACACTTACCGTGAAAGTATCTATAGAAGAGAGACAAATCTCTAACCTTTCTTCGATGTTCCAGGCTATAAAGGTTGCACGTCGCGTCTTCAATCAGGCGGATGGCTCTTTTCTGGATAGAATTCAGCGACTTGAGGGTATGTTTGGGGGCAGAGCTCCATACATGAGAACAATACTCCAAAGAAGGTCTGATCGGAACTTCATATAGCATCAAAAGTTGGATAGGTGTGTACAGTTTTCTGGTTTGGAATAGTGTTCCAAGCTATTGAGGAGGAGCCTTTGCAATTCCAGCGACATGATTGTGCCAAGACATATTGGTGTCCATTTCAACCCCCAACAAACTTATTGAAGCGGAAAGCGGAAGTGTTTGGCCTGACATTATAATATCCAGTTCGGATACACTCATCTTCTTGGAGAAAACTGATGCATGGGTTTTTGTGGCATTGAATTGAATCTGGTTACTTTTACCCCAATCCGAAATCACTTCTAGATCCACAGTAAGATGTGACAGTACTAATCATTATTCAAACATTTTATGATTTGAATGTGAGAGATGATAGTAAAAGTGATCATGGAAGCAGTAAAAAAACAGTGTAGACACGAGTTACGTGGTCATAGTTCCCACGACACGGCTATTCACACGGAGATTCAGCTGAGTAAGAGATATTCCAGGAATCCCTTATCTCGACATGCAGTTTAGCATCCAGTTAACATTATATTAATTATCATTCTGTTTGTAACTCTCGTAAGAGACAGTCGTCTCTAGTTTGTAAAATAAATTCTATTTAAAAAGTTATTTTCTCGTTCCAATCATTTAATCCACGTGAAACACTTGCTTCGTTTCTATTAAACTTGCAATAAATTGTTACTTGATTACGTTATGAATTATAAACGAGTATCGGCCAATTCCATAATATTTCATATTTAATGGCATTTTTTCTGATAGCGACCAAATCGAGTGCAAGCCGAAAAACCTGTTTTGCCCGTATTACTACCAATCAATTCAAACTATACATTTTGGTGCTGAAATTTCGAAAGATGCGAATTGTTCCAGAAAATATTCTGCTCTTCCAGAATCTTTTTTCCAATTTTTAATATGTGCAGCACTATTGAAGATATTTGCAAAAGTCTATGAATATTCACGTAACTTTTTCTGTATAAATCAATCTATCCTTTCAGTTTGAAATGAAATTTATAAAAGACCACCAAAATCCATGTGTCTAACAGCGACCCCACTGCGGGAACGAATTATTCCAACTCGCTTTCAACATTTCGGTAGAATCCACAAGTTCCATTTCGTATAAATCTTCCACCGGCATCATTCACCCCGATTCTTGAGTAATTCTCTTCATGCTCAATTGCTCTTTCACGATGTCATTTAATATTATCGTTCAGTATGATTATTACATTTTGATACCACCAAAGAGATATGATTGGATTTACGACGTTGAAACGCACGAAAGCACGGATGGAAATACTTTTTGGAGTATCTGTTGTAAACCATTCTTCAGAAAATAATGAAAATATCAATTTAGAATGAATTGTGGAATCCACGGAGCATTTAAAATCATATAAAATTCAATCTGACATTGGATTTATTTCATTAGGTTGTTTTAAAAGTTTTATCCTTTTTTATGTCAAGTGTTTTTGTAGCTCCATATCTCAATACCCACACAGCACCAGATATTCATGGAATATTCCCTCTATGTCATAAAACGAATGTATATATTCCAAATATTCATATGATATTCTTGGAATATGTACATACAATATTCATACAATATGCTTGAATGAATATGGCAGGATTATTCTTGAAAGAATGTGCATAGGATGTCTATAAATGGATTATTCTCTCGTGAATATTCTAAGAATATTGTCGATGGAATATACCATATGATATATTCTTAGAATATATCCCCACGGTATATTTTTCAATATTCACTACGGTGTATTGCTGTGATTCTGAATTATCTTATGATAACGTATTCAAATAATTCAATATTATCAAAAACAAAACTATTTGAATATTATAATCGAATATATAACCTAATGTATATAACTATAATACTGTTAACCAGTTTTTTAACTCGACGCGAAGATTCTGATGAATTGCTCCAACTGCAACTGTTGGAAACGACAAAAACTATAAAAATTAGTTTTCATATGGATTTTCATCAAGTATCGGTCAATTCCATCATATATCAACCGATAATAATAGCAAAGTATGGGTGATTCTTTCATATTCACGAAAACTGACTTCAGAAAAGAATTTGACACTTTTTGAATTTTTTATTGTTAGATTTGGACATTATAAACAATCGGCAAAATTGAAACTAGACAAAACCAGGCTCTCGCATAGCATTGATCAATAGTGAGTGGGTCTGTTCGACCCTCTACCGCAACCCGCAAAGGTTTATTGTGGCTCACACATGATAACACTCGACAAAATAAACCCAGTTTTTCAACGAAGCCGATTAGTTTGTATGGTGAGTAGTGGTCTTTCAGGTTAGATGGTAAGAGTACGACTCTGCCGACCTCTAAAAATCTGATTTGGTGCCCAACGTGTCAGGCATAGAGTATGTGCTCTGCTATTCCATCAATTTTCAAACAAAGGCGATACACACTGTCTTTCGACAGTCCGAGTCTCTACAAATGATGATTCAAATGACAGTGACCTGTAAGATGGCCTCTTAAACATCGTAGTTCATCCCAACTGTAGTCCAACATCTGTTTGGTATCATGATTCGAAGGGTGAATAAACGCCTTGGAGTCAGCCAATTCTGGAAGATTATGCTAGGAGTCCATGAATCTTCTTGCCATCCAGGTGTTCAATTTTTGTTTGGCAAAGCCTGAAGCGATGCCAATAACAAGTTCTGGTCTGATGAAGCTGCTTGTAGCACCCTTCCTTGCAAGAGAGTCAGCAGCCTCATTGCCTTCCAGGCCAGTATATCCAGGAATCCAGACCAGTGAATCAGCGAAATTAAAACTAGACAAAACCAGGCTATCGCATTGCAATGATCGAACTCTAAAAAATAGATATTTTCTTCTTTGAAATACCGTTTCTGGAGAACTCAAAACTTCTTACTGTTTTTTTTTTTCATTTGTAAGCAAAATTTATGAAATCGACAATTTGGTGACTGATTGGACTATCCAGTTGTTTATATTACACAGTCATTTTTCGGAGTGAACTTTTCAATTTGTCCTTCATTTCACTTCAGCAGATTCTTTATTAATTTAGCTTCGTTCATTTTCCAGATTCTGGAAGGTTATTTACCCAAAAAGGTGAGGATTATCATATGCCATACATACCCGATTATTCACAGGTTTTCAAACCAAATATTCTCATCAATAAAGATTTCTAAATTTTTGGCACAGTCAACTACTTCGGGTTCATTTTGTCTAATTTCAATCTCCACCAGTCTCTTCACCAAGTTCCTACTATGTTGAACTTATTGGCAATAATAAATATGAATAACTAAGTGAAGTTCAATCAGTATGAACACGCCTGAGAAATTTATTGTATGGTGAAACACGTGTTGCGGATTTGTAAACTGTTCAGAGAAATTCTCAAAATAATGATTCACTTGGAAAGCTGTGGTTTTCATCAGCCAATTGTATAAATATTATTGGAGTTTTGTCCCAGTTTGAGCTTCCTCTTGAAGATGATAACTTGGTGATCGAAACACGTGTCGAGGTGTTGAAAATAACGATTTGGTGTTGGTGAAAAACTCCAGTAATATTCATTACTACAACAAAGGTTCCAAACATAGCATCACAAGTCAATTCTGTCACAAATTCAAAAGAGAAGGTCGACTCAGGTCGGAATCTAAGCGCCAATTCACACAGAAAGGATATCGAGCAGACGAGTCGGAGCCATTTGTTTCTTTCGCGTCTCTCATATGTGAAAACTTTACATTTGGTGTGCATTAGAATTGTCACAAAGATAATACTCGAAAGAGACAGACGTCCACGCCACGTCCGCGCCACGTCTTCCCTCGTCAGGGATCGCGTATTGGAAGAAGGCTGAGTGTAGATCATGGAAACCGTCAGTTGCGTTGGAATCGCCAGAATAAATTCAGAAAACATGGACTCATTTAACTCGGTCTGTCGCTACCGTTCATCTCTATTCCCTCCTTCCGAATATTCCGCATCATTTCGTTGGACGGCGTTGGTTCCTCTTAATGACTTTTGCATCGCCCTTTTGAGCTTACGCTAAAATGTCACTGCTTCAGAATCCATTTTCGTTCATTCAATAAACTCTCGTGATATCGCGCTTTTGTTGCCCTTATTAACGCAGTGTACACTTTGACATTTTTGCTGAATAAATATATCGAGTTATGGGGCATGCAAGGATGCTAACGACTCGCTAGGGACAGCATCATGAGTTCGAGTCCCTTACCTTCACTTCGCAGCAGTATGAAAATGTGTAATTTCGGTGAATTATGAACGACAAAAAAAAGACGCGATGGAGTTTGGATAGACCGTAGAGCGTACACGACAATCTAGATGGGAAATTTCAATTTGAGGTCCATTGTGCTTTAATTCCACCTCATAGTTGATTATTCTTGATTTCACTGTATACTATTTTTCAATGAGGCATTTTAACGTCACCTTTCTTGGTTATTCGTGAAAGATATCTAATGTCTCATGTTATCATATAGTGCATTCCGGTTGAAATAAGCCAAACTGAATGTCATTTAATATGGAAAAATGGGAAAATCATTGAATACATCAACTTAATGAGGGTTCAAGAAGAACCCTTGTCAACAAAGGAAACACAAAAATTTTGGAAAAAATGTATTTAGCTTTCAACATAATCTACTTGCAGCTCCATACATTTTTACCAGCGACGTTTAATATCTTCGATACCGTTTTTATAATAAAAGCTTTCCTGCTCCTCAAAATAGCCATTGAATGCCGACATTACTTCTTCTTCTTTGGAAAATCTTTGACCACTGAGACATTTCTTCAAGTTCAGGAATATTTCGAGGGGGCCAAATCTGGCAAATAAGGTGCATGAAGTAGCAATTAAAACTCTGTTGATTTTGGTCATTATCGAGAATGAATTTTTGTGCTGGTGCATTTTCTTCATATAACAACACTTGTTTCTTAGCAGAGTACGCCAAGTTTTGCTTGATTTCTCCACTCAAACATCGCAATACGAGGGTTGCCTCCAAAACATTCATTCTGAATGCATCAACCTCTTCTTCAGGTGTCGGAAAACGTTGACCTGTCAGTTTGCATTTCACGTGCGGGAATGAAAAGAAGTCATTAGGTGCCAAGTGGACTACGTAAAACAAAAAAAAAATTAAATTTTAATATACACGAACACTCACTAAAAAAGGGTTCCAAACGAAAATTTGTTGAAAAAAAAACACCAGTTATGATACCTAAAAATGCTCCGAGTCCTGAAATAATGATTTTCCATCAGAATATCCAGTGTCTAAAATACAAGACACTAGAGATAGAAGTTCTACTAAGAGACCTACACCTTAAACTTACATATATGTTTCACTGAACACTGGTATACAGAACATGAAGAGAACTGTATGAATCCCAATGGCTACGCACTTCTATTTAACACAAATCAGACACAAATACCTATAGTGAAGAATTCGCCGAACTTCATCGAAACAATGTTGAGGGACATTTTAAATGCTCGTCAGTTGTAAGTGCATCACATCAAATAGTTTTATTATGTATATATCGTCCTCCCTCAGAGGACACTAAAATATTTTTTAACTTACTGAGTAAAATATTAGATGCATGTTTAGTGAAATTCTCGAAATTTAATATAATCTCATGCGGATACTTCAACATAAATCTACTAACAAAAGACGCACTGACAAAAGTGTTTTTTACCATTTTAATCACCTATGATATGCATCAAACCATATTTGACCCAACAAGAATTACACATACCCTTGTAGATAATATATTTATCTCTACAAGTAAACACTATGAATCAAAAATTCTAAATACTGCACTTTCTGATCATGAAGGACAAATCCTAATATCATCCACATTATGCGAAACGAGACCCAAAGCAACACAATGCATAAGAATATTCTCTGAAGCAAAGATGGAGCTATTCAGACTTAAAATAGACTCTCTTGATTGGAAAGAATTAACTACTACTGATGATCCAAATATGACTTATGATATTATCATTAATAAAATAATTAAGCTAAAAAATGTTAAATTTAAGCCAAAAAAATTAATACTAAAAATGAAGATACAAAAAACTGGATGACTAAGGGCATTAGAATATCATGTAAAAATAAAAAGAAACTCTATCAAAAGAAATTAAAACAACTTATTTCAAATGAACAATACCGACAATACTGAAAATACTGAAAAATGTTATCAAGAAGTCGAAGGTAATATGTGACAATCAATATATTTCAAATGCTACAAATAAAGGAAAGGCAACATGGTCACTAGTTAAAAATTACACTGGAAAAGCAAAAAATGAAAGCGACAGAATTTAAAGAAACCTAGATACAGAAAACGGAAATAAAAAACTGGTTCTAGATAAAATAAATAGTTTTTACATAAATCAATGCTCGGAACCTGCGAATCAAAAAATAAATAACCCTGCTAGTCTCCTTTCCAAACCAGCAAACAATAAAATAAAAAATCCTGCTAGCTTACCATCAGCGAATCAAACTCTATTTCTCACACCAACAATTGAAAGTGAAATTTATAAAAAAAACATCAGATCTGTCGGATACGATGAAATTCCTGTAAAACTACTGAAATTCACTGCACAAAAACTTTCAAAACCCTTAACATTGATTGTCAACATGATGCTTAGTAATGGCATATTTTCCAATAAATTGAAAATTGCTCACATAAAAGCAATTTTCAGAAAAGGTGATAGAAATCAAATTGAAAATTATAGACCAATAGCTCTACTATTGACAATTAGTAAAATATTCGAAAAAGCCCTATATAATCGCTTTATAGCCTATCTAGAAAAGTTTGAGTTATTGAGTGACACCCAAAATGTATTCAGCTTTCAACATAATCTAATTGCAGCTCCATACATTTTTGCTACCGACGTTTAATATCTTCGATACCGTTTTCATAATAAAAGCTTTTCTGCTCCTCAAAATAGGCATTAAATGCCGACATTACTTCTTCATCTTTGGAAAATCTTTGACCACTGAGACATTTCTTCCAGTTCAGGAATATTTCGAGGGTGCCAAATCTGGCAA
This sequence comes from Leptinotarsa decemlineata, assembly GCF_025532065.1. Taxonomy (NCBI): domain Eukaryota; kingdom Metazoa; phylum Arthropoda; class Insecta; order Coleoptera; family Chrysomelidae; genus Leptinotarsa; species Leptinotarsa decemlineata. The sequence continues at coordinate 30,565,925 of NW_027412688.1, forward strand.
ATAAGGTGCATGAAGTAGCAATTAAAACTCTGTTGATTTTAGTCATTATCGAGAATGAATTTTTGTGCTGGTTCATTTTCTTCATATAACAACACTTGTTTCTTAGCAGAGTACGTCAATTTTGCTTGATTTCTCCACTCAAACATCGCAATACGAGGGTTGCCTCCAAAACATGCATTCTGAATGCAGCAACCTCTTCTTCAGGTGTCGGAAAACGTTGACCTGTCAGTTTGCTTTTTACGTGCGGGAATGAAAAGAAGTCATTAGGTGTCAAGTGGACTATACGGCGGATGACTCATCAAATCGATGTTTAGGGTGCTCAAAACTGCAGTTGTTTGAGACGATGTGTGAGAGCTCGCATTGTCGTGGTGAAGAGTGATCCGTCTTCGGCGGTTGGTTTTCCTGATTTCTTGGAAGATAACTGGAAAACAAATGGTTGTGTACCACTCAGAATCCCAATTACAGAGGACTGGATCCTCCGGGAGAAGGAAATAGTAAGAGCACATAGTTGTTGGTTCACTCGGAAAAATTTCGAATATGCAGTTAGTTAGTACCTCGTCTACTAGATGGAGTGACATTTTTGTTGTTCGTTCCAACTTGAGGCGAGGAATGAAATACTCTGAAATGATTTAAATTTTCAATAACGGAATATCATTATCGACTTTGGGTCGATAATGGCCACTATCTTGCACTGACGAGTGGCTAAGGAGCCCGAAACTGATCTACTAGTGTTCCAAAATTGAAAATCACTCTTTCAGTTATATTGTCAATTGCATATGCAGGAAATTTTCTGAGAAGATTCCTTCACTGACGCCTGTCGGATATAATCCAACGCCGTTCGTGGTATAAGCTAGGGGAGTAGTTGTTTTCTAATAGGCGAGTAGGTATATCTGCGACTGGCTTGAACATTTGAAGTTCATTTCTTTAGATTTTTTTTTCTGATTGATTCAGCCGTTACTTGATGAAGATCCATAGTAATTTCACAAACTATACCTAAACGATTTGATCTCCACAAACTTTATTGAAAAAATATATATTATTTAGATACATATTATTTCGATTTTTTTTACTGCCTGTCTTCAATCATAGCACACTGACTAATTGAAAAATTCATGGAGAAGTTTTTCGTTTATTCAGCAGCAGGACGATGCTGCTGGTATTACTTCTGGATAAAGAAAATAATTTTTGTCTGATTTGTAGTTTCCTATTTATTACTCTGGAAATACCAGACAAACATTGGGATTTACATTAAGAAAGATAACAATATAGGATAAAGAAAGTCTGACTCCTATCAAGCTTTTCATTTGTTTCGACCGGTTTCGGTTTGTTAAACCATTCTCAATTGAGATTTCATTTCGAAATATTCATTTCATAATCATCATTTCAAGGCTTATGTTCGTCGTAAATGTTTTACCAAGTAGGTATCTCAATTACATCTGAAAGGGTTCCAAATCAATAGGTACTCTGGGTTTACCTGACAAACATTGAGCTATACATTGTTTCCCGAAAATCCTATTAACGAAAGAAAACAATTATAATTCAAAAGAAATTATCCTATATCCCAAAACAAAGATATCAGCATTACTGAGGATTAGCGGAATTCTCTGAAAATGAAAATACCTACTTCAATTATATGTATATGTTAGTACTGTTTGGTTGATGGAGAAATTAATAATGAAAATTCGTACAATATGAATATTTGTGATAAAAACTACTTTTTTTCGAGATTTGGCAAAAAAAAGGCGGGTTTGGTTTTTTGAAAATATCTCGAAAGAGAAATACTAAAGACATCCAAAATTTGAAGATTCTCAAAGAGGAGGAAATTTTCTAAAAAAAGTCCTTCCGGAACTCTATGACTAATATTTATAATTTCAATTTAGATGCGAAAATAGTGCTAAAACTGGGCGGTGCGCGACCCGCACGCGATGATTGATACAAACCTTTAAACAATAAAAATTATTTTAACCCATTGAATATCAATATTGAGAAAAAAAATTCACATACCTTTCAGACACTTGAATAAACAAAAATCCATGGAAAAAATTTCCTGTGATTATTTTATTAGATATACTTCAGTTAATTAACTATTTTGTACAAGTTTTATATATACATAAAAACCCTGATAATTTTTAAACTGAAAATCTCAATTTTTTTTCACTTGAAGCATTTTTTGGAAGCCTTCAAAAAAGATTACTGTTGGAATTTTTTTTCCATTTTGTTATTGATGATCAAATACGTTAAGAAGTGAAAAATTCAATTAAGGCAATGAAAACATTTTTTTCAATATTCAAATTCATTCGTATTCTTATTACTTAAAATTACATAAAAATGTTTTTTCATTTTTTTTAGCTCTATTTGTTTAAAAAATGGTTATAAACAGATGTACTGTTCTTAAGATATTCTAAATTTTTTGGGGGGGGGCGGATTTACTTTTTTTAATTTATATTTTCTTCATTTATTAACCCTTTATCGGGCGACTCCCTGAATATTTTAATGTTGTTTAATGGTCAACGTAACCATATGGTCACGTCAACTTCAAAACCCTCCCAAATCATATCCATGCCGTTTGACGTGTGGCGGGCTACGTTACAATATAGTTACGTTGTTTTTGTGGAGGGAAAAGAGCCGGTTGGTTTTCGACCAGAGTAACCTGTATAGTACACAACTAACTGGTGAATCCATAGACACCAATGCCAAGGAAATAACCGATTTTTTATCCATATTATTGTTGATGGGAATAATAGTCTTTCGAAGACTTTTGGGCAAATCACACCCGAATTGAGCAGATAGCAAGTTTGATGTCAGCCAAACGTTTCAAGAAATTGAGACGTAATATTCACTTCAACAAAAATGAAAATCTATCTGGTAACACAACGGACAGGTATTCCAAAATCCGCCCTTTGATGGAAAAACTACAGTCTAATTTTCGAAAATTCCACACTGAAAATCAGTACTCTGTAGACGAGACGATAGTTGCTTATGAGGGTACTCTTGCGGGAAATCTCCGTCAGTATATAAAAAATAAACCCCATAAATGGATATTTCACTAGTTCGGACTTCCATTGTCTACTATATAAAATGATTTGAAATCCCTGAAACAACTCAAAAAGAAGAGTTTGAAATGAGTAGCTGAAAATAATAATTATATTAACCAAAATAAACCTGAAATGAAATAATAGTGGAATAAAATACAAGTAAAAATAGCACAAATGAATAAATATGAGGGACAAGATGAGGGACTGCCAATGGGTTCGCCACTTTCAGCAGTCATAGCCAACATATATATGGAGTGGTTTGAAACTCTAGCCATTGAAGAAGCCCACAAGAAACCGCGAGTCTGGTTGAGATATGTTGACGACACCTTCATAATATGGAACCATGGGAATACTGAACTGAAACTCATCAAAAGCGTGAGACCTTCTGTCAATTTCACAATGGAGAAAGAAATCCACAACGAATTGCCATTCCTAGACGTTGTGGTGAAGAGGACCGACACTAAGTGGGAAACATCTGTATACCGAAAACCCACTCATACGGGACAGTATCTGAACCACGAATCCAACCACCATCAATCGACTAAAAGAAGAATCGTCAAGACTCTATTAGACCGTGCTTTTGGGCTCTGTAATAAAAAGGAAGGTCTCGAGAAGGAACTAGACATCATCAAAAATGATCTTCAACGGAATGGCTACTCCAAAGCGATGGTAGAAAAGACTTTGGCTATAAGACAGCAGGAGCCTCGCAAGGAAGACGAATTGGTTCCAAGTACAACTTTAGAACCTGCTTCAGATCCGGTAACACTATCCGTGGCAGCCTCACGAAAATCAGGTCACCAAACGCGGACTGCGATTCCTAGAATTGCATTTTCCGGATACCCTGTGAGTGCGTAAAATCCTATATTGGTGAAACTAAGAGGCCATTGAATGTTCGCATTACCGAGCACAAGAAACACACACAACGAGGGGAAACCAGCAAATCAGGAATAGCAGACCATGTTTGGACACATCAACACAACATCAAGTGGTCCCAAGCTGAGATTTTGCACAGAGAGGAACATTGGCTTCGGAGAAAATTCAAGGAAGCCGCATACATGTTGTCCAACAACGTATTCAGCCAAGCCAGCGTAGAAATACGCAACATATGGAAACCCATCATCAAGCGAAAAATGGCCAACTCCCGCCAAAACGGTCATCTCCCACGGAACCAGTGAAGCGGAAAATGGAAAGCGGGGATAAGTGAAAGTACTCGAACGACCTATAAATAGTCATCTCTCGGAGAAATCAGTCCAGTCATCAACCGAAGACGATTGTAGATACTAACAATCGAAACGTCGTGAACTAACGTGACTTGGAATCTATTCACTATTTTATTTTTATTTTCTTTCTTTTTTCATTTTCTTCATTTCTTTATTTTTATTTATTCAATTGTTCTATTTTTACTTGTATTTTATTTCACTATTATTTCATTTCAGGTTTATTTTGGTTAATATAATTATTATTTTCAGCTACTCATTTTCAATTCTTCTTTTTTAGTTGTTTCAGGGATTTCAAATCATTATATATAGTAGACAATGGAAGTCCGAACTAGTGGAATTCATCATGAAACATTGTCAATCACCTTCAAACAAACCCATAAATGGGGGTATAAATTTTTTGTTATTGCTGGTGTAAGCAGATATATATTAGATTTTATTCCCTACCAAGGTTCGAGTACCTTTGATGTTTTAAAGGGAACTACGAATGAAATTACGGTGAACGAGTTTGACTTGGGTGTTGGAGCTGCAACTGTAATTGCTTTAGCAAAATCATTTCATGATCCAAGCAAATCGACTCTTTTTTTTGATAACTATTTCGCTAGTCTGCGACTCTTCTTGCATCTCAAGGATGAAATGAAAATAGCCTGGGAACACTACGCGCCAATAGAATTGCTAGTTGCCCGATAGAAACTGACAGAGTTTTACAGAAACAAGGAAGAGGATGCTATGACTACAAAATCGATAAAGACAAAGGCATTATTGTAGTGAAATGGGTTGATACACGGCTGTTTTATTAGGCAGTACTCTATATGGCATAGAGCCCATAGACACTGTGAAGAGATTCAATAAAATTACGAGGAAAAAAACAGATATCAAGTCTCCAGCAATTGTCAAACAATATAATAAACATATGGGTGGTGTTGAGACAGCGAATGCTCTCATGGGTCTTTATAAAACACCTCACAAAGCAAGGTACTTCCCCATATTTGCATATCTTTCAGATGTGGCGATTGTGAACGCATGGCTACTTTATAGAATTGATTGTGCAGTTTTGAACCAAAAATATTTACCTCTCAAACGGTTTAGGTTGGAGGTTGCGATGGGTTTGTCTCGTTGCGGGAAGGAAGCCAGAAGAGGTCGACCCAGCTTTGATATTGGAGTACCAATTATACATCGTCCGGTTTCTGACAGACCGGATTCTGCATCAAGGACTGATTCATATGCTCATTGGCCAATACACACAAGCAATGGAAGATGCAGGCACTGTGTAAACGGTACAAGCCGCCTGAAGTGCAAATAATGTAATGCAAGATGTCTAACTGGCATGATGAACCTAAACCAGTGTCCCTCTTTGTGGATGATTTCGGCTTGAGCCCACTTGATGTTATGTTGATGTTTCCAAACATGCTGTGCTATTCCGGATTTGCTGGTTTTTCCTCGCTGTGTGTGTTTCTTGTGCTCAGCATTGCGAACTTTCAATGGCCTCTTAGATTCACCAATGTATGATTATAGCCAATATATATATATATATATATATATATATATATATATATATATATATATATATATATATATATATATATTCTGGTTGGGATACGTAGATGACACCTTCATGATATGGAACCATGGGAATGCAGAACTAGACACTTTCCTTAAGCACATCAACAACGTGATTCCTTCCGTCACTTCCACAATGGAGAAGGAAGTCCACAACGTATTGCCTTTCTAAGGAGTATTGGTGAAGATGACCGACACTAAATGGGAAATATCAGTATATCGAAAACCCACTCACACAGGACAGTATCTGAACCAGAAATCCAACCAATCGACTGAGAGAGGAATCATCAAGAATCTACTAGACCGTGCTTTTGGGCTCTGTAATACAAAGGAACTAGACATCATCAAAAATGACCTACAACGGAATGGTTACTCCAGAGTGATGGTAGAACAGGCCTTAGCTAGAAGACAGCAAGAACTCCACAAGGAAGAGAAGCCGCCACAAACAGTACTTGTATTTACCTACATCAGAGGATTATCGGAAAGAATAAGAAGGATTGGGTCCAAGTACAACATCAGGACCTGCTTCGGATCTGGAAACACTATCCGTAGGAGCCTTACGAAAACCAGGCCACCAAACGCGGACTGCGATTCCAAGAATTGCATTTACCGGGTACCCTGCGAGTGCGGAGAATCATACATCGGTGAAACTAAGAGGCCATTGAAAATTCGCATTGCTGAGCACAAGAAACACACACAGCGAGGAGAAACCAGCAAATCCGGAATAGCAGAGCATGTTTGGACTCATCAACATAACATCAAGTGGGCTCAAGCTGAAATCATCCACAAAGAGGAACAATGGTTCAGGAGAAAATTCAAAGAAGCCGCATATATTTTGTCCCACAACGCATTTAGTCAAGTTAGCGGAGAGATACGTAACATATGGAAACCTTTAATCAAGCGAAAAACGACCAATTCCCGCCAAACGGTCATCTCCCGCTGAAAACCAATGAAGCGGAAAAAGTGAAGAGGGGATAGGTGAAAGCACTCGTGCGACCTATAAATAGTCAGATCTCGTAGGAATAAGTCCAGTTGTCACCCAAAGACGATTGTGGATACTAACAATCGAAACGTCGTGACATAACTTGGTTTGAAATCTTTTAATTTTAATTTTTCAATTTTTGTTAATAATAATTTTTGATTTTTATTTTTCAGCATTCATTATTATTTCAATTTTCATTTGTTTGGTTGTTGTTTGTATGTTATTTCTTTGTAATTTCAGTTTTTCGTTTAATTAAATTGTTATTTTCGGTTAACCTTATTGATTTTTTCATTGTTTTTTCGGTGTTTTCAAATCAATTTATATTATATTGGACAATGGAAGTCCGAAGTGATGAAATACAAGAATGTACCTTGTTACGAACTGCCGTATAAAGTCCTTTTTCCGAGTAGAGAGGACTGGATCCTCCGGAGGAGGGAAATATTACGAGCAGATAGTTGTTGCTTCACAGATGGATCAAAAACACCTTCAGGTTCTGGTGCAGACCCAGGACAGAGATATCAACTTGCCTAGCAACCTATGCGACTGTATTTCAAGCGAAAATTCACGCTATTGAATTGTGTGCGGAGAGATTGGAAGAATCAAACCTCATACACAAGTCAATAAAAATATTCTCGTACAGTCAAGCGGTGTTGGAAGCTCTTGGCTCCTACTGAGCACCATCTAAATTGGTAGCAAATTGTCGAAAACGACTTTCCTCGAGAGGAAGTCTTAGCAGATTTTCTCTGGTCTGGGTTCCTGGCAATACATGGCTGGAAGGCAATAAGGCTGCTGGATACCTTGAATAGGAAGGCGCTGCAAGCGACTTCATCGGATCAGAACCTATCATTGACATCGATTTGTGCTTTACCAAACGAAGATTGAACACCTGGATGGCTAGAAGATTTATGGACTATCTTCCAGAATTGGCTCACTCCAAGGCGTTTACTCACCCTTCGAAGATTGATACCAAACAGTTGTTGGACTACAGTCGGGATGAACTAAGATGTCTAACAGGCAATGTGATTTGAATCATCATATGCAGAGACTCGGACTGTCGGAAGACAGTGTGTGTCGCCTCTGTTTGGAAACTTATGAAACAGCAGAGCACATACTTTGTGCCTACCCCGCTGGGGACTGAATCAGGTTTTTAGAGTTCGGCAGAGCCGTACATCCACTCACTGACCTGGAAGACCACTCACCATACAAACTGGGTTTATTTGGTTTATTATGAATAGGATTGAGCCACAATAAACCCTTACGGATTGCGGTGGAGGGTCGTATGGACCCACTAACTTTAGACCTAATCTAGTCGATCCTAACCGTGTTACATTCATTTTCTTATATTTAATGTGTATATTTTGAAAGACGTTTTCAGATGCATGAATATAACGGTTTTTACCTAGAAAAAAGTAGTTCCATGAATATTTCGAAAAGCTATAGGAACACTTCTTTTCATGTTTTTGTATTCATTTCATTGAAAATCAATAGTATGCACACTTATTTTCTCATTTAGTATTCATTTATCTATCCCTTTTTGAGTTTCTCCGGTATTCAACACATAATTCTCAACCTATTACAGTGAAGATTGCCAGAAACTCTGCTTGGTTCTTAATTTTTTTCCAATAAAAAAATTACTGGAAATTGTTCAATGAAAAGCAAAATTTGTATTATTTATTTAATAATTGTACACAATAATATTGTTCGAAAAATTATTGCAATTTGTGGACCACTATTTGTTTATTTTACTTATTGTACAAAAAATACCTACTTCAACCTTCAATTCGAAAATTGTAGGGGATTTTCTCATTTGCATTGCTTCAGCATGTTATTTTGTGCATTTGAACCCCATTAAGAAACCTGGAGACATTTAATATCAGATTTATACTGAAAAACTAAATTTCTAATAGTCTTCTTTCAAATTTACTCACGAACATTCGACAAAAAATGTTACGTTTACACGTTTGCACGTGATGTTCTGTAGCACTAATATTTTATTCTACCTAGCAGTTAGGTTTTATTGCAAATAATCAATAATAATTGTATATTATCTTTCAATTTTGTACCCAGTACAGCGTGCATCTGCACTCTTTTTGACCTGTCATAAATTTATTTATTGTATTCATAACATGATTAAATAAATTCTGTCTGTCTGTCTGTCTGTCTGTCTGTCTGTCTGTCTGTCTGTCTGTCTGTCTGTCTGTCTGTCTGTCTACGTAGGGGGCAACCAGAAGATTTTGAACCGCCTGAAAAATAATGTAGGGCCACCGCTGTTTTTCATTAGCATAGATCACAATGAGAAAAACAGTTTTTTGTCTCAAAAAAAGACCAGAGTCGATGTCATTGACTTAAACTGTTTTCCTTTCAACTGAGTGAGTACTGCTCAGACCAGGCCAGCTCTTTCTCTGAATTAATCTTTGGTAGGTTGATCATCTTTTCCTATGAAATGAGATGACTGAAAGAATTCACTTGCTTTCAAATTATGGAATTCTTTTTGGAATTCAGTTTCGACCCAGCATGTCTTATCTTTGTAGCTTCAAGATTTTCTGAATGATAATGAAATGCTTTCTAGTACATCGTAGAGATAGTCTTACATGTGACAAAAGGTTTCGAAGAGAAAAACTTTTAGGGCCAGCATAAAACGTGGTGACTAGATAACTTTTTCACCACTTTTATTTGTAACTAACAATAGTTAGATGAGAAATGAAACTTCCTATGTTTTTTACCATACATAAAGTTTCATTTCTCATTTTTCATGACCTTACTCACACTTTGTTTTATTTAAATTCAAAGATAAGAAGCACTTAATGAACGATCCCATATAATACACACATCGGAAAAGCCTAGGGATATTTTTATAACATACTGAATATCATAAAAATTAACGCATGATGTCGTTTAATTTCGATTAAATTGGTACACTCGACCACCCTGTAGATTTCTATGGGTTGAACAAAGCCTGCAAAAACGGTAACTAATCTTTTATCAAGTTTTTTACAAACTGTAGGTTTTCGGCTAAAATGAATAATCTGAAAGTTTCGAGTTTGTACATTCTATGCAGTTCTTGCTCAGCAATTAAACTGGAAATATTGTGCTTTAACATGGAACGCCATTACTTACCATTGGCTGAGATGAATAGAGCTGTAGGGCTTCTTCAAGGTGGCATGCGACAAAATGATGTAGCTCTTCGTTTGGGGGTCTCCCAAAGTGTTATCAGTCGATTGTGGCGGCGTTTCCGTGAAACTGGCAGTCAAGCCGAACAACATCCAGGGCGAGGACGCGCTACAACTGCAGTTCAAGACCGATTTTTGGTCTTAACCGCAAGAAGACAACCGACAATCACAGCACCTGAGTTGGTTAACGTGTTGCAGCAGACGCAACAGGTAACCATTGGTCGTGATACTGTCAGAAATCGACTGCATGAAGCAGATCTCCACAACAGAAGGCCACTTAGATGTCCACCTTTGTCGAGAGGCAACCGCGGTAGAAGATTAGAGTGGTGTCAAGAACATCAAAACTGGGATGCAAATGATTGGGCCACAGTTTTGTTTACAGAAGAATCCAGATTTGCTATGGAGCGGATTCATGATCGGCGACAGAACCGATCTCGTTTTTTCCAAATCGCTCCCTCACAGCTCGACAGTACCTCGACAACATTCTTCTTCCTATCGTCCGTCCGTTTGCTGGTGCTGTTGGTGAAAACTTCCGCGTCTAGTGACTGACTGACTCATCAACGAAGGAGTTGATGTAGTGCCATGAATGAATCCCACACATGCCTGAATCCCATCGAGCATGTGTGGGACATGCTTCAACGAAGAATTACCTCAACAAGACATTGACAATCTCATTTTGTCGATGCACGATAGATGTAGGGCCGTAATAAACCAGCGTGGAGGCCATACTTTGTACTGATTTCAATTTTTTTTGTATTATGATTTTTTTTCGGGGTGCCAAAGAAGAGACATATTTTTTTTTAGTTTTGCTTATATGCGCACTCAGTATTTTTGACCATTTAATAAATTTTGTTGTAAGTTACATTCGTTTAATAATCACCCGTCAACTTTTTTTTTTCCTAAAGCGATCAAAAAAAAATTATTGCCATTTTTAAAAATATCCCTAGACTTTTCTGATTTGTGTATATTTTCAATTATATAATTAAGTTGACCTACAGCCTTTTCAGAAATGATCAGGATGACTAACAATACACTGCGATTATAGCAGGTATATGGTTGATAGCTTTTAGTTTGAGGAATTGAAAGTCTGCCGGGTTTAATGTATTAGGTGAAAGGGGATAATTCGATTTAAACGATAAGGTTGTTCGATGTCAAAATGTTTATATGCAGCTGTGTGGTCTTTCATAAATATGAAACGAACTTACCTGGAGAGTAAGTAAACGTTGAAAAATATCGTGTCAAGTTATAATCAAACTAAATTTATGAATGAGCACTTTTTCATACAGTGAAAATCTATGACAGAATGAAATTTGAATCTGTATAAACCAAGTATATTTCAAAAAGCCCTGTTAACCCACTCTGCATTTTATAATGAGAATTGGACATAGTTGTACTTCTCTTGGACTATTCAAGAACCATCATATGAGTTTTATTCCATATTCTGTTCACAAAAATGTTATACCCGCTCATTAAAACTAAACAAATTAAACTTTTTTTTTGGAAAAAATTGAAGAAGTGCATTTCCAGATCGAATTTAACAAAAACTTACTTGAAAAAGTTGTGTCTACGGCAATTTTATATCCATAAGCCAAATTTTATGCAACTAGGATAAAGTAAACGTTTTGCCTATTTTTGACAGATATCCTTTTTATTTTAAAAAACAAGTTCGGTTAATTGTCATCAATTCATGTATACATAACAAACTCATCATGAAATTTAACTGTTCTGATACATTTTTACTCATACGGACATTTTTAGAGATTTCTCTAAAATCTAAAAATTTGCTATAAAAATTTTAACATGACTGGTGCAAAGTTTCAATCACTTGGCTATTTTCTTAAACAAACGTCAGTACCTTCAATTTTAAAAAAGCAGACACAACTCTAAAACTGAAACAAGTATTATTAAAATTACTAGAGTTGAAATTACATTAAAATTTCAATATTCAGTATTTACAGATTATTTATAAACACTAAGGCGGTAAGGATGCTTAATCACGTTGAATACAAATTTTAAGTAGGTCTTGACATGTTTTGCTATGGTCTTGCTATGATAGTGTCAAATTGTTGATTTACTTGTCAAATTTTGAACAGTTATTGTTGAAGTAGTGTTGTCTCTTCAGGAAAGAATAGAAATAGTTTTAATATGTGGTGAGAATACACCATACCGGCAAGTAGCTAACATTTTTAATGAATGGCATCCAGAAAAAAATGTTCAACATACTACTGTGTCAAGGATAATGTCGAAATTCAGAGAAACAGGATCTGTAACAAATTAATTTAAGAAAAAGCACACTCAAAGTAAATATGATGACGAGGCCCAACTTAACATTTGTTTAAAAAATATTGAACACGGGCAAACGAGCATAACTGATATTATAAAAAATACCGATTACAAGAGAGAAAGTGTTAGAAAAATTTTATTCAAGAATAAATTTTAGAAAATTTTTATTTAAGAATGAATTTTGGCCTTACAAGCCAAAATTTATTAACACATTGAAAGAAAGAGATATTGATGTCCATTTGGGGTTTGCATTCTGGTTTCAAGGAGGGAGAGAAGACAATGTAAAGTTTCTGTATAAAATTTTATGGACAGATGAAGCAACGTTCTCTTCAAATGGAACGGTAAGTTCTCAAGAATGCTGATGGTGGGCCCAAGAAAATCCCAATTTCACAGTTGAATGTGGTGATCAGTATTCCTTTAAAACTAATGTATGGTGTGGAATACTTAATGACCAAATAATTGGGCCATTTTTCTTTAGGGAAAATTCATCATCCGTCGGTTATCTCAACCGTTCAAATAATGAGGTTAGTGAAGTTTCAGATAATATGCTTTTGAATATTGAATACGACCTATGGTATCAGCTTGATAGTGTACCAATACATCACATGGTTGCTGTAAAACAGTCCCTCCAACAAATGTTCAGAGGCAAAGTTATTGGAAGTAACTGGAAACATTATTGGCCAACTAACTCACCCGACTTGACGCCTACAGACTTTTTCTTGTGGGGTTACCTGATACAAAAAGTGTACCGAAGTAGACTGTTTACATACAACATCTGGAAAATACCATTCGCGAGTGCTGTGCAAATTAAAATCCCCGATTTATTAAAAATGCAGTTACAGATGGACCATAATTTGTATTGGACGTGGAGGACGACATACTGAAATGTAGGCTATAAGTGTTTGACAACCTCATTTAGATCAACAAGTCATTTTTTGTAACCATTTGTATTTTCTATGATATCATTGTTGTTTGAAATTTATAATAATAATAAATTGCATTTTTTTTTGTTACCTCCGCTTTTTCGAAATCGCAGGTTTGTTTAAGAAAATAGCCAAGTGATTGAAACTTTGCACCAGTCATGTAAAAATTTAATTGGCAAATTTTTAATTTCTCTCTAAAAATGTCCGTATGAGTAAAAATGTATAGGAAAAGTTAAACTCCATGATGAGTTTGTTATGTATACATGAATTGATGACAATTAACTGAACTTGTTTTTTAAAATAAAGGGGATATCTGTCAAAAATAAGCAAAACGTTAACTTTATCCTAGTTGCATAAAATTTGGCATATGGATATAAAATTGCCCTAGACACAACTTTTTTGAGTAACTTTTTGTTGAATTCGATTTAGAAATGCACTTGATCAATGTTTTTCCAAATTAAAAATTCGGCCAACTGCGACCCACTGAACGCAGTGGGTCGCAGTTGGCCGCATTATTTTAAGTTAAATTTGAAGCACAAAGAAGTACCGAAGTTAAACTTCATTGAAACTTTTCGAAAAAAAAGTTTCCAATATGATGCGCACTTTAATGGTGACACTGTAGAATTGCAAATAGCTATGAAGAGTGATTTGAAAGGGTTATATTTTTAGAAGTGATTAATTTTTTGGGAAAGAAAGTTTTTGGCTTTCTACTACTCCATCTGATACGAAAAAAAATGGATGAGAGAATCTTCCAAAGAAAGGAAGAATTAATCAATCAAAGTAGAACTCATGTGAATGATATCTGATTCTTATTCCTTCACGAATGTTCGATATACAAACTGAATAGAGAAAAGTATCTTCTGTATAATTCAGTGTTCATATAGAAGTATTTGTTTCGAAAGAATTTTTTCTTTCGTGTAATTCAATGTTTATATGAAAGTAGCTGTTTCAGGAGGACTTTCTTTCAGTTTGTGTCTGAAAGTTACTTCTTTGCATGATCTACACATCCATGTATAGAGTTGCTTATTTTCAAATTGATTAATCCTTCCTTTCTTTGGAAGATTCTCTCATCCATTTTTTTTGTATCAGATGGAGTAGTAGAAAGCCAAAAACTTTCTATGAAGAGTATTGTTTGAATGTGCTCGAAAAAAAATTTTGAGATCTTCATACTTATACTGAAAATACTCGAGTAGAAGTGAATTTGTTTGACAGTCGTTGACAATGTTCCATCGTGAATTTTATTAGTTCGGAATTCCATTGTTTACTATGATTCTACTATGATTCGAAATCTATGAAATAACAAATGAAGTTATAATGAATAGCTAAAATATCAATTATATTAGGCAATAATACGTGAAATGAGAATATAATAAATCGAACGATATAGGTAATCAAGGAACAGAATAAAAATGAATACAGATTGAAAAGGACATAAAAACGGATAAAATTGAAAACAAGCAAAAATTTAAAGATAAATCATTACCCGATGACGATTGTGGATACTAACAATCGAAACGTCGTGATGTAACTTGGTTTGAAATCTTTGTTAATTTTCTTGAATCAATAATCCAATATATGCAATTGATGAATGCTCACATTGAGTTGAAACTTGATGTACATTTGTGTATGTATATATGTGTAAAAATGTATACAGTGGATGTATTGTAATTTTATATTTATTTCTATTCTCATCATTGAATAATTTGTGTATTGGCGAACCTTACATTTTTTTTAGCAAAAAAGGTAATGAATGGATTGAATTGTATGTCATAATCATCATAACTTCAACAATTATATAGTTCCAGGGCCAAACCGTTGATATAGTAGTAGTAGTAATACGAAAACATGCTTTACTCAGAAATCGCGGGTCAGAGTTCCAGAAATTCAAATTATTTTGCTATCGCTATTTATAAAGACAACAAATATTATTCAAGGAAAGCTCTGAGCAATGGAACTTCGGTGGCTCATTTCTCCACAAATAAATAGTCTTCAGTCAACGGTTTAAAAATTTAACAAATTCAGATATTTTTATTTGTGAAAAGGATTTATTTCCTCCACAACTCAGTGTTTTCGCCCATTGTATATTTATTTGTAATAATTTTTTTTCTTTTTTTTTGACCAAATTTATGTTTCAAATAGCTCGCCTGAATATTTGGGTTATTTTCTGGTATTTTCAATCATGTATTATTTTTATTAATCGTCAATTCATTCATTTTTCCATAGACTTCAGAATTATGTGTTAAGACAATGAAAGTTTCAACTTTTTACATTCATCCAGTCTACCCGCAGAAGTATCGAAACATGTAATTTCGCTAATTTCAAAACAACAAAAAAAATATGAAGGAGCTTGGATAGAGCTGAGAATATACGAGACATTGTGGACAAAGAATTTCAATTTGGGATCCACTTTAGCTTCAATTTTACTCGTGTTTATTTTTAATCTCATTGTTGGCCATTTTTTCCTAACATTTTTTTCGAGATTCTGTAATGATATAGACATTTTTCAGTAGCATATTAAGTATCTAATATAAAACTCGAAATGATACTGTAATAGAAATTACTTTATTTTACTAGAAATATTTAATTTTTCCATACATCTTTGACTATTCTTAAAGTACACTCGGGAAATAAAATTTTCTTTCTAGCGTTTTCAACTATAACTTCATAACGTTTTTTTCTGGAGATTTTGTTCAAATCTCTATTGTAGAGTCTGTTTCATGTCTGTTTCATGTTTCGAAAGTAATCCGACGTTTTACGAACATGACATAACATACATTTTCACTACACAATAAAACGTTCAATTAATGTCAAAAAAATAATTATGAAAAAACAGAAACAAAAGTGACCTCACTATAATATAAAGTTGCATGAACATAACATTAACTGAATCACATTTGGATCTCAGAAAGTAAATACAAACTATTATGGAAATTTTGACTATGTAAAAAAGCGTTATGTTACCGTCAATAAATGATTTTGATAAAAAAGAAAAACAGAAATAAAGTAAATAACTTTTTTCGAGATCAATTGTCCTAACACCAAACTGATATTTTTGCACTCGACGCGCGTTTCGCCAACAAAGTTAGCGCGTCGAGTGCAAAAATATCAGTTTGGTGTTAGGGCGAAACGCGCGTCGAGTGCAAAAATATCAGTTTGGTGTTAGGGCAATTGATCTTGAAAAAAGTTATTCAACTTTCACACCAAAGGTTCCAATCTCATCGTTAAAAACAAAGTGACCTCAGTGTAATATCGTTGAATGAACATAACATTACCTGAATCACATTTGGATCTCAGAAAGTAAATACAAACTATAATGGACATTAACGTAAAAAAATATTTTTGATAAAAATGTGACTACAGTATAATATATTGTTTTATGAACATAACATAACCTGAATCACATTTGAATCTCAGAAAAGTAGATACAAACTATGTCGTCATATTAACGTCAAACAAATGATTTGATGATAAAAAATGATAAAAAAGAAAAAACAGAAACAAAAATAACCTCAGTATAATATATCGCTGTATGAACATAACAACTTGAATCACATTGGATCTCAGGAAGTAAATACAAACTGTGATGGAAATTTTGACTATAGAAAAAGCGTTACATCAAAGTCAAAAAAATAATTTTGGTAAAAGAGAAAAAACAGAAACAAAAGTGACCTCAGTATAATATATTGTTGTATGAACGTAACATAACCTGAATCACATTTGGATCTCAGAGAGTAAATACAAACTATTACGGAAATTCTGACAATAGAAAAAAGCGTTACATCAACGTCAAAAAATTAATTTTGATAAAAAAGAAAAAACAGAAACTAAAGTGACCTCAGTATAATATATTGTAAGAAATATTGGATGACCGTCAAAGAAATAATTTTGATAAAAAAAAAGAAACTGAAGCAAAAGTGACCTCAGAATAATATATTATTGTGACAACAAAGCATAACCTGAATCACATTTGGATCTCAGAAAGTAAATACAAACTATGACGGAAATTTTAACTGTAGAAAAAAAGCGTTACATTAACGTCAAAAATATAATTTTGATGAAGAAGTGATTTCAGTATAATATATTGTTTTATGAACATAACAATACATATGGATCTCAGAAAGTAAATACAAACTATGATGGAAATTTTGCCTATAGAAAAAAGAGTTACATTAACGTCAAAAAAATTATTTTGATAAAAAATTAAAAAAAAGTGACCTCAGTAAAATATGTAGTTGTATGCACATAACATTACCTGAATTACATTTGGATCAGATCACAGAAATCAATAACTATGATGGAAATTTTTACTATAGAAAAAAGCGTTACATTAACGTCACAAAAAAATTATTTTGATAAAAAAAAAAAAAGAAACAAAAGTGACCTCGGTAAAATATGTAGTTGTATGCACATAACATTAGCTGAATCACATTTGGATCAGATCACAGAAAGTAATAACTATGATGGAAATTTTTACTATAGAAAAAAGGGTTATATTAACGTCAAAAAAATTATTTTGATAAAAAATAAAAAATAAAAAACAAAAGTAACCTCAGTGAAATATGTAGTTGTATGCACATAACATTACCTGAATCACATTTGGATCAGATCACAGAAAGTAATAACTATGATGGAAATTTTTATTATAGAAAAAAGCGTTACATTAACGTCAAAATCATTTTGATAAAAAATAAAAAAAAAAGAAACAAAAGTGACCTCAGTAAAATATGTAGTTATATGCACATAACATTACCTGAATCACATTTGGATCAGATCACAGAAAGTAATAACTATGATGGATATTTTTACTATAGAAAAAAGCGTTACATTAACGCCAAAAAAAAAATTTTGATAAAAATGGAAAACACGAAACAAAAGTGACCTCAGTATGATATATTGTTGTATGAACACAACATAACCTGAATCACATTTGGATCTCAGAAAGTAAATACAAACTATGACAGAAATTTTGACTGTAGAAAAAAGGGTTACATTAACGTCAAAAATATAATTTTGATGAAGTGACTTCAGTATAATATATTGTTTTATGAACATAACAATACATCTGGATCTCAGAAAGTAAATACAAACTATGATGGAAATTTTGTCTATAGAAAAAAACGTTATATTAACGTCAAAAAAATTATTTTGATAAACAATAAAAAAAAGAAACAAAAGTGACCTCAGTAAAATATGTAGTTGTATGCACATAACATTACCTGAATCAGATATGGATCAGATCACAGAAAGTAATAACTATGATGGAAATTTTTACTATAGAAAAATGGAAAACCCGAAACAAAAATGACCTCAGTATGATATATTGTTGTATGAACATAACATAACCTGAATCACATTTGGATCTCAGAAAGTGAATACAAACTCTGATGCAAATTTTTACTATAGAAAAAAGGGTGACGTTAACGTCGAAAAAATAATTTTGATAGAAAAGTGACCTCATTTTAATATATTGTTTTATAAACATAACATTACATTTGGATCTCAGAAAGTAAATACAAACTATGATGAAAACTTTGACTATAGAAAAAAGCGTTTTATCAACGTCAAAAAATGTATTTTGATAAAAAATAAAAAAAAGAAACAAAAGTGACCTCAGTAAAATATATTGTTGTATTGGATACCCTAATTAATCACCTTAACAAAAATGATTTCTACACAATTGCATACGCAGATGACATAGTTATCTTGCAGACCGGCAAATTTGTAAACACACTGTGCGATAGAGCGCAGGATGGGCTCAAATTGATAGAAACATGGTGTAAGGAATACTCACTGTCGATCAATCCCAAGAAGACTGAGATGGTCCTTTTCACCAGGAAAAGAAGTTTAACGGGCTTAAAACCTCCCGAAATCTTCAAAAGCCAACTAAACTTCTCTGAAGAGGTGAAATACCTTGGTATTATCCTCGACAAGAAGCTAACATGGAACTCTCATCTACAGAGTAGAGCAAAAAGAGCATACGTGGCTTATGAGCAATGTCGGAGGACAGTGGGACGCGCATGGGGTCTTTCACCCCGTGTAGTCACCTGGATCTACACTGCAATAATAAGACCTATGTTAACGTATGGAGCCATTGCATGAGGACTGAAAGTTCTACAAGCAACGGCCATCCAAAAATTATATCAAATACAGCGACTGGCTTGTTTAAACATCACAGGAGCCATGAGAACAACACCAACCGCGGCAATGGAATTAATCACGGGTCTGACCCCTCTGGATCTGTACGTTAAGGAGGTTGCGTTAATGGCCATGGTACGATTGCACACGGCTGGTGTAAACCTAGAAGTAGGAATGGGTCAATTGAGGCTGGGCCTATGGCGGGAAGCGCTTACTGCGCAACCTCTGCTGCAGGCAACAAGCGATGCAATTGAACCCAGGATTGTGTTTAATAAACCATACAAAATACAAATTAAGCAGAACACAGAGTCAGATGCTACAAATGCAATACGGATTTATACAGATGGCTCAAAAACCAAAGAAGGTTCAGGATGTGGAGTGTACTCCAGATCACTAAGCCTAAGGATTAAATGGGGATTGGAAAGAAATACCAGCGTGGTCCAAACAGAACCGGCTGGTATCTCAATCGCCACAAAAGAAATAACCAAGAAAAGAATTTCGGGCAAAAACATAACAATCTGCACTGATAGCAGACAAGCACTATTAGCCTTGAACAGACACCGTGTTACTTCAGGGCTAGCACTAGAGTGCCACCAAGATTTAGCCGAAGCCTTGGTAGATAATAACATTATCCTGAGGTGGGTTAAAGGGCACGAAAGGAGTGAAGGTAATCGCATTGCCGACTCTTTAGCCAAGGAAGCGGCTGGACTAAGAATTTTAGGACCAAGCGCCACCCACGGCCTGATGACTTCGACATTTGCGGAACTAGTCAAATGTTACACCCATGCTCAATCTTTAAAGAGATGGGATGAAATCAAAGGATGTAATCTTGCCAGGATCACCTTGGGCGACCCTGGGAAGCTGGCGCCGAAGAAATATCCGGCGATGACCAGGAAAAATATACGCCTTACAGTAGGATTTCTGACTGGCCACTGTCAGCTAAGGAAACACCTACATAATATGGGGCTAGTGGACACACCTCTATGCAGGATGTGTGAACAGGAAGATGAGACTGTCAGGCATGTCCTGTGCGAGTGCCCGGAGTTATCGTCAATAAGAGAGTGTGTGTTCGGCGAGTCTTGGCCTACACCTGCCGATATAAAGGAGATGTCTCCCAGCGACCTGTTCACCTTCCTGGAAAGGACAGGATGGACGACGACCTAGGAGGACAACTCCTTGGGAGGATGTACAATGGGTCACATGTGGCCTAAGTGCGTGGGCTTACACTCACCCTCCCTACTCTACAGATACAGATATTGTTGTATGCATATAACATTACCTTAATCACATTTGGATCTCAGAAAGTGAATACAAACTATGACGGAAATTTTGACTGTAGAAAAAAAGCGTAACATTAACGTCAAAAAAACAATTTTGATGAAGAACTGACCTTAGGGTGACGTTCACGTCGAAAATCTAATTTTGATAGAAAAGTGACCTCAGTATAATATATTGTTTAAAAAACATAACATCACCTGAATCACATTTGGATCACAGAAAGTAATAACTATGATGGAAATTTTTACTATAGAAAAAAGCGTTACATTGACATAAAAAAAATAATTTTTATGAAAAAGGATAAACAGAAACAAAAGTGACCTCAGTACAATATATTGTTTTATAATCATAACATAACCTGAATCACATTTGGATCTCAGAAAGTGAATAAAAACTATAATGGAAATTTTGACTATAGAATAAATCGTTACATTAACGTCAAAAAATTAATTTTGATAAAAAAGAAAAAACAGAAACTAAAGTGACCTCAGTATAATATATTGTGAGAAGATTGGATGAAAATGTATAAGAGCATGGTGAGTTGGTACTGATGATTTATCGTTTTAGGTTATCCAAAAGTTGGTTTTCAATATGGATTTCATCTGGTTCTCTTAACTCCTAACTCTGACTTCCAACTATTTGTTATATTATCATTGTTGATAATATGTCTCATGTCTTCTCTCGTACCTAAGATCAACTATAATCAATTTCTTTCATAATGCACAATATTCATCATTCGATTTTTTTTCTCTTCGAAAACAATACGTTTTACAGCCGATGGTTATCTGAAGAACGTACCTAGGACGACCGAGATGAGCAGCAAGAATTCTACCGATAAGCTATTGACCCTTATAAATAATAAATGCCTGAAATTATTCTTTGTAAAAAAAAGGAAAAACATATTTTCACTCAGGCTTCATACAGTGAAAAATACTCATATAAAAGTGGTCATTGGATGAAATATTATGAAGTTGTATAATTTCTGGAAATTCTCGAAATTATGAACACTCTGTCAATTTTAAAATTAATCCTCAGACAAATTGAATTCTTCTTGGGTTTAGGACAAAGCTTTAATTCCACGTCAGAAACCAAATTTGAATAATTACTATTGAAGGCGTTTCCAGGTAAAATTTTTCCTGGCATAGATTTCCTAGTTTCGTATTATAGGAGGGAAACCCAGGTGGGGGTAATTTATATAAATAGGACATTCTATCACATTTGAGACACTCATACCAGTGTGCTCTGAAAAGTTCATTGTGTTTTAAAAGCATTCTTGCTCTCAGTATACATACAAGTAAAATATAAAAATGTCTAATCCAGAAAATTCAACTTTTGATAGCCAAAGAACAGGATTAGGTAAGACACCATCGATTCTACTATTGAATCAGATTTTTTCCTGGACAATTATTTTTTCTGATCGAGAAAATATTAAAAATTGTAATAAAAAATTTTTATTCCATTCTTTTTTCTATAGAAAAAATTGCAAAATACGAATGAAGTTAACGACGAATAGGGCATTTTCAATAGTAAAAAATACATCAAATTCATGCGGTTATTTACTGGGGTTAACTACAGGTTGAGACTGCTGCAGCAAATGATTGTCAGATTCAATTTTTCTATTGTATCATCTGCTTTGATTTTCAGTTTCTCGATTTCCATATGGCAGAATTTAGGTCTTGACTTTTTTATTAATACCAATTTTTTATTAATTTTCACTATATATTTATTTTTCATAATAAGCACAATAATTTTGAATCATTTCAAATTTCAATATCTATGTACAGTTGATGGATGTCTGAAAATAAATCTGGCTGGGATTCGAACCCAGGACGACCGAGATAAGGAGCTAGAATTTTACCAATGAGCTATTGACTATTGACCCTTATAAACTATAAATGCATGGAATTATTTTCCTAAGCAAACATGTTTTTTCTCAGGCGTCATGTTGTCGAATAAATACGTATGGAAGTGCTCACAGGATGGAATATCATAAAGTCGTATAATTTCTAAAAACTGGGATTTCTTATTTACAACTTGGTCACATCAGACCGATCAACATGGGTTTATAAAAAAATCCTGCACAGCCAATCTGGCATGCCTGAGTGGATAATTTAATGAAAAAAAACAACTCTGGTTTGAAAAAAAAATTTTTCAGCATATGAGTGTTTTGAGTTAAAAACGAGAAAATATTTCAAAAGGTTTAAGATCAGAACAATACTTTTTACTGAATTTTTCATCAAAAAATTTTCATTCAGAAAATAAAAAAAAGGTATCGAACATTGTAAAAAATTAACGATTTTCGTAAAATGATAAAAGATAAATGAAAAATTTTTTTCATTTTTAATATTTTAGATGGAGAAACAGTGCATACAAAGTTATTTTTTTATATAACCTACTCGCATTCAATTCTTCCCGATAGGACATACAGTAGTGAAAATACTGAATAATGATTTTCTACCCGAAATTTTACCCCATGTCATCGTTCGTCTAAGATCGACTATAATTTTTTTTATAATGAGCACAATAATTTTGCTTTTTTTTCTTCAAATTACAAATACATATGTACAGCTGATGGATGTCTAAAAAATGAATCTTACTGGGATTCGAACGCAGGACGACCGAGATAAAGAGCTA
Source organism: Leptinotarsa decemlineata (assembly GCF_025532065.1). Taxonomy (NCBI): domain Eukaryota; kingdom Metazoa; phylum Arthropoda; class Insecta; order Coleoptera; family Chrysomelidae; genus Leptinotarsa; species Leptinotarsa decemlineata. The sequence continues at coordinate 30,589,142 of NW_027412688.1, forward strand.
GAATTCTACCAATGAGCTATTGACACTCATGAATAAGATATGCGTAAACTTCTTTTTTGTAACTGTTGGAAAACATGTTTTTACTCACAGGATGAAATATTAAAAACTCGTATAATTTCTAAAAACTGCGATTTCTTGGAAAGAAAGTTTTTGGCTTTCTACTATTCCATCTGATACAAACAAAAAGGGATGAGAGAATCTTCCAAAGAAAGGAAGGAAGTAAACAATTTGAAACTCATATATGAATGTGTAGATCATGCAAAGAAGTAACTTTCAGATATAAACTGAAAGAAAGTCATCCTGAAACAGCTACTTTCATATAAACATTGAATTACACGAAAGAAAATAATTCTTTCGAAACAAATACTTCTATATGAACACTGAATTATACAGAAGATACTTTTCTCTACTCAGTTTGTATTTCAAACATTTGTTGTTGAACAAGAATCAGATATCATTCACATGAGTTCTACTTTGAATGAATGGTAATAAATTGTACTCACATAGAACACTGTCACCCTCACTGGTATACACCGATGTTTCGCTTTAAGACACTTGCACCAAGGCTCTTCAGTACCAAATTCGATAACATTATAGAAAATACACACACTTCATTCATGAATTAGGATTTTGAATATCACAGAATAATTCATTCATGAATGAAGTGTGTGTATTTTCTATAATGTTATCCAATTTAGTACTGAAGAGCCTTACGGCAAGTGTCTTAAGGCGAAACATCGGTGTATACCAGTGAGGGTGACACTGTTCTATGTGAGTACAATTTATTACCATTCATTCAAAGTAGAACTCATGTGAATGATATCTGATTCTTATTCCACAACAAATGTTTGAAATACAAACTGAGTAGAGAAAAGTATCTTCTGTATAATTCAGTGTTCATATAGAAGTATTTGTTTCGAAAGAATTATTTTCTTTCGTGTAATTCAATGTTTATATGAAAGTAGCTGTTTCAGGAGGACTTTCTTTCAGTTTGTATCTGAAAGTTACTTCTTTGCATGATCTACACATTCATGTATGAGTTTCAAATTGACTACTTCCTTCCTTTCTTTGGAAGATTCTCTCATCCCTTTTTTTGTATCAGATGGAGTAGTAGAAAGCCAAAAACTTTCTTTCCCAAAAAATTAACCACTCCTAAAAATATAACCCCTTCAATTCAAATGCGATTTCTTATTTACAACTCGGTCACATCAGACGATCAGCATGGGTTTATAAAAAAATCCTGCACAACCAATCTAGCATACGTGAGTGAATAATTCAATAAAAAAAAAATAATAATGATTTGAAAAAAAAAATATTTTCAGCATATGAGTGTTTTGAGTTAAAAATGAGATATTTCAAAAGGTTTAAGATCAGAACAATACTTTTCACTAAATTTCTTATCCTAAAGTTTCCGGATCATTCAGAAAATAAAAAAAGGTATCGAACATTATAAAAAATTGATGATATTCGTAAAATGATAAAAGATAAATGAATTTTTTTTTCATTTTCAATATTCCAGATGGAAAACAGTACATACAAAGTTATTTTTTGATTTAACCTACTCGCATTTTTATAATCACTCCTAAAAATATAACCCCTTCAATTCAATTTTTTTTTATAATGAGCACAATAATTTCCTGTCTTTTTTTTTCTTCAAATAACAATACATATATACAGCTGATGGATGTCTGAAAAATTAATCTTACTGGGATTTGAACCCAGGACGACCGAGATAAGGAGCTAGAATTCTACCAATGAGCTATTGACACTCATGAATAAGGAGGGCGTGAAATTCTTTTTTGTAACTGATGGAAAACATGTTTTTACTCAGGCCTCATGTTGTCGAATAAATACATATGGAAGTGCTCATAGGTTGATATATTATGAAGTCGTACAATTTCTAAAAACTGGGATTTCTTATTTACAAATTGGTCACATCAACATGGGTTTATAAAAAATCCTGCACAACCAATCTAGCATGCCTGAGTAGATAATTCAATAAAAAAAACAACTATGGTTTGAAAAAAACTATTTCCAGCATATGAGTGTTTTGAGTAGAAAACGAGATATTTCAAAAGGCTTGATTGAGATCAGAACAATACTTTTCACTGAATGTTTTATTAAAAAATTTCCGAATCATTCAGAAAATAAAAAAAGGTAGCGAACATTGTAAAAAAGTAATGATTTTCGTAAAATGATTAAAGATAAATGAAAAAAATGTTCATTTGGAATATTTCAGATGGAGAAACAGTACACACAAAGTTATTTTTTGATATAACCTACTCGCCGCATCAAGTTCTTCCCAATAGGGCATATAGTAGTGAAAATACTGAATTATGTTAGGAATCACACGTTAAAAGATAATACCTCGTTAGTCCTTAGCTCGCACAAGTTTCTCAACTTCTGAGAGTTGTCGTTCTTATGGGGGCGACAGCTGATTAACGGAAAAACAGATTTTAAACAGAAAGATGATTTTCTACCCCAAATTTTACACCATGTCATCGTTCGACTAAGATCGACTTTACTTTTTTTTCATAATGAGCACAATAATTTTCTATCTTTTTTTTCCTCAAATTACAATACCTATGTACAGATGATGGATGTCTGAAAAATGAATCTTGCTGGGATTCGAACCTAGGACGACCGAGATAAGGAGCTAGAATTCTACCAATAAGCTATTGACACTCATAAATGAGAAATGCATAAAATTCTTTTTTGTAACTAATGGAAAACATGTTTTTACTCAGTCGTGGAATTGATACATATGGGAGTGCTCACAGGATGAAATGTTATAAAGTAGTAAAATTCACAGAATTTTTTTCTAGGAATCCTGGAATACTCGAAAGTAATATCTCTCTGATTATTCAATCTTCACACAAATTCATTTTCCGAGAGGTGCAGGACAAAGCTTTAGTTTACCTGCACACACCCCTTCGAGGGTGTGTACGGGTAAAATTTTTCTCGGCATAGACTTCCTAGTTACGTCTTATGGGATGAAAATTCAGGTGGGGATGATTTCTATAAATTGAGCATTTCAATACATTTGAAAGACTCATACCATTGTGCTCAGGGAAGTATATTGTGATTGAAAAGTATTCTTGTTACTCGTATAGATACAAGTGAAGTATAAAAATGTCTTATCCAGAAAATTCAAATTTTGATAGTCAAAGAATAGGAACAGGTAAGACATCATAAATTCTACTATTCATTCAGTTTTCTTCTGAGAATTCTCATCTCTCCTGATCGATAAAATTTTGAAAATTTCTATGAAAAATTTGTATTTTCTTCTTTTCCCATAGGAAACAGTAAAATACGAATTGAATTTATGATGAATAGCGCATTTTCGATCTTGAAAAATACGTTGAATTTACGCAACAATTTACCGGGGTTGACTACAGTTTTGCGGTTCCAACCGTTGTTGGATTGTTTCATCTGCTTTGATTTTCAATTTCTCAATTCTCCGTATGGCAAAGTTAAGATCTTGACTTTTTTATTGTTACCAATCTTTTGTTTTTTCATCTTCTTTTTCAAATACAATACATATTATAGCCGATAGATATCTGAAAAAGAATCCCGCTGAATTAAAACCTGGACGATCTAGATAAGAAGCTAGATGAGCTATGGACCCTCATAAATGATATATGTGTAATTTTTTATGTAACTAATGGAAAAAATGTTTTTACTCAGGCTATATGTAGTGAAAAATGTTCATATAGAAGTGCTCACAGGTTCAAATATTATATGGTAGTATAGTTCTTAACATTTCTCTGGGAATTCTTATTTACAACTCGGTCGAAAGCATCATACCATAAAAAATCTTGTACAACCAATCAGTACATAATTTAATGAAGAAAAACCATTATTTCGAAAAAAAACCTTTATCAACATATGGGTTTTTTCAGTTGAAAACGAGATGTTCCCCTAGATTTAAAAGCGAAATGAAATTTTTCACTGAATGTTCTATACAAAAACTTTTGGATCACTCAGAAAAAAAGGAGTTTTCACCAATCATTGTGAAAAATGAATAATTTTTGTGAAAGAAAGAGAAATAATAAATGAGAAAACAATTTTTCATTTTTCTCTTGGGACATTTCAGATGGAAAAAAGTTCATAAAAAATAATGTTTTGATATAACCTATTATCACATTCAATTTTTCCCAATAGAATAATTGCTTTCAAATAACATGAAAAGACGTTTTTTTCGGAATTCAATTACCCGATTACTCGATCATATTTCAGTTTGGAAATCAGAGAATACATTTATTGAATTGTTTTATGATCAGTTTGATTAGATTTATATTCATCAGTTTCCAATATACTGTTGGTGAAACTGAAAAAAGGACAGAAACTTCAACCAATTGTATACAAAAATACGATTTTCTCTCGATAGGCGAGTATTTATTTCAATTCGTAATTTTTTGCAGATATTCGAGTGTAGTATTGGTTTTTTTGTTCAGTGAAAAAATCAGCGTTTCGATCGTTCAAATTAGTTCAACTTCCTACCATTCATTAATCAGTTTAATATTCCAACGGTTTTTTGCTCACGTTTTTTCATAATTATTTTGGTTAAAAATCTCGGTGTTTTTAAACAGTTTGGAAATACGAGGGGCGAGCAATAATTTCACAATAGTTTCACAAAATGAAACATGATGCAGCAAAACAAAATTATACAGTGTAATCACCAAAGTATGCACCACATGGGAAACTTGTTTGTTAAGGGTTTTTAGACAAAATGTTACTCTTGATGAACGTTTGTGCATCCTCTAAAACTGAATATGCACCAACAAAATAGAGTAAAACATACGTAATATACGAGAAGCCTTCAAATATTTGATTTTGAGACAATCGTTAAGTACTCTTATTTTGAAAAATTTCGAGAAATGTTAATTAAAAAAGTTGTTCAGCATTAAAAAATACATCGAGATTTGAAGTCACGGTTATCCAAGCGAAGTTATATTTTTTTTACCCATTTTTTATGGGGACTACGAAAAAAATTTTACTATTGTAAACAGTATTGTAACAGAAACTTGATTTTGGGAACAAACTCATTGATTTTCTGGAGATTGTCTTATCTAAAATAATTCTCCAAAATAATCTCCAGAAAATCAATGAGTTTGTTCCAAAATACCTATTTCTTTTCGATATTTTGTGATTTGATATTATTGAATATTGAGTTCTTGTCACAATTTTAAGTGAATTTTGGTGGTAACAAAAATTAAAATAACTTTGCACCAAAAATTTTGAAAATTATTTCACTTTCCAAAATTGCCCGTGGTTAACACCATAATTGTGAAATTTGTAATATTGCAAGCTTTTGAAATGAACCGTCGTATACAGGATGCTCTCTATTTATCGTTTCAGCAAATTTTTTTTCGTAGTCCCCATTTTAAAAAAATTGGCAAAAAAATAAAACTCATAACATTTCCCTAGATTTTTCAAAATAAGAATACTTTACTCCTGTTTCAAAATCGAATATTTGAAGACTCCTCGTATATTACATGTGTTTTACTTTCCCCAAGAATAACTTTCCGTCAAAAAACTCCTAATAAATCACTTTCCCATATGGTGCATACTTTGACCATTCGAGTAAATTATCAGTGTGAGCTAATTCAGCAAAATCAAGTGTTGGGAGGCAGAAACTTTGTCATATCGAATGAAAATATGAGTTTAAAAATTTCAGCTGGCTAATATTTTGCCAGTAGGCCTCTGTTAGTCCAGACAAACCATAGGCGACTTCATAGGTTATGAAGATTTGATGGAGGTTTCAAATCCTATATTGCTTCCGTAATAGTTGTTGAACAGACTTTTTTTTCAGGGTCTGCCGGCAGTTCTGATGAAGAACACGTGCGGTTCAGAAGGGGAGAATTGCTGCTTTCCACGACCAATTCGTACCAAGTCATCAGTTCTCTTGGAAGTGGTACATTTGGACACGTGTTACAATGTACCCAGACTAGTACTTCACAGTTGGTCGCTGTCAAAGTATTAAGATATACTAGTGGTCAGCCTGAACTGGTGAGTTGAACCATTCGAACTATTTTAGGAATCGAAAACATCTTTGATGAAAAAAAATATTAAACTTAGAAGAAATAAAAAATTAGAATGTCGTAAAATTTGAAAACAGCTGAAGTTTACACTAGGTAGCATCTATCAGTTTCAGTCATAAATGAAAACGTAGTTGCTCAAAACTAAACATTTAGTACTCAAGATATCATTCAGTAGATATCAATGCAATCTCTTAACAATTCAAAATTGATTCATCAGATGAAATAATTTTTGTCTCTATTTCGAAATCGTACACAATAATCTACATTGAAAATCTGTTTTACGGCAAATGAAGATATTTCTCTTGACTTCATATTAGCATGCTATTAGCAACTTATTTGTAGACGTTTATCCCGCAACTCGATTATACCAGATTTGCGTAGAGCCAGGCGGCGGTGTGGTGTTCAAAAGCCACCCGGTCACATTACATTATCTTAATTTTCGTAGAATTTTTCAATTTTTTCAAAATCAAAATTCAGCTAATTGTATTCGTTGATAATTTAGCCTGCAGGTGAACGAATTTTTTGAATTAGTTAAGTAGTTTTTGGTGTTCCCATAACAAACATAATATCCATTCAGAATAACTACTGTCCCCATTTGAAAATACCCAAAAAGGTAATCATCTGCTGCCAGAGACGATAATAGTGATGATGAAAATGAAAATAATATTCATTGGCAAGAAATATATAAATTTCGTAAATAAATAATGATGAAATGCGAATAAATGGTTATTATCCACAAAGTCATGCCCGTGTGTGGGAATACACAATTTATTCATTCATTTACTGATAATATACAGTGTGGTCCACTTAGTCTGCAGCAAATAGGAAACTTTTTCATTATCGATTTCTCAGAAAATGTTATTCCTGACAAAAGTTGGTGCATGTTCCAAAACTATACCAAGTGTACCTGAAATGGCTTTTTGACAAATATATAAATTTCATTCATGAGTAAAGTACCATTATTTTAGAAAATATAGAAATCTGTTGAAGAGAAAAAACACATATGCCCTAAAACAATACTGTAGTTTGATAGTGTGACTTCTTTAAACTTGCCTGTAAAACGTTTTCATATTTGTCCTTAATTAAAAATGCCTCGCCCAGTATTATTAACGCTGCAAATATTTTCAACGAGCGGCATCCAGACAAACAAATTTGCTATTCAAGTGTAAGTAGAATTTTAAAGAATTTCAAACAGACAGGCTCACTAGAATATAAACATTATACGGAGCGTACGAAACCTGTATGCACAGAAGAAAACCAGCTTGACGTACTTCAGGAAGTAGAAAATCCTAGAAGATCCACCCAAGAAATTAGTGATTATACCGACATAAAAAAATGTGTGCTTACCAACCTACATTCATTTGTACATTTCAAGAAAGAGACCATGATATGAGATATGATTTTTCCATGTGGATTCAGAGTGAAATAGAAGAACAACGAGATTTTCATCGATGTATTCTGTTTGGAGATGAATCTACTTTTAGAACAAATGGGGTTCTATCATCACAAAATTGCAGATGGTGGTCAGATGTCAACCCAAATTTTATTATTGACAACAAAAATCAATACTATCAGAAAACAAACGTTTGATGTGATAATAGAGTTTTTGGATGATATGGTATTAGAAGAACGGCAAAAGTTATGGTTCCAACATGATGGATGTCCTTCCCATTCTACTAGAAATGTTTCTCAGTGGCTGAATAGGTCATTTCGTAATAAATGGTTAGGACGAAATACCGATCCTTGATGGCCTCCTCGTTCTCCAGACCTTACTCCTCTAGATTATTTCTTATGGGGATACTTAAAACCAAAAGTCTACAGAGATAGCCCCTTTATTAATGTTGATGAGTTCGAAACTACAATACGAGTTCATTGCAGAAATATTACCGTTAATGTGTTGCGATCTACAATAAACGAATTTTATGAGCGAACAATTAGATGCATCGAAAGAGAAGGTGGACATACAGAGATAAATTTTGACAGTTCATTCATACGAACATTAGACTTAGTAAAGTATTTGCCTCGTTAAAAAGAGTATTTGTTTTATTATAGAGTTCTGTTAAATATCGTTGCAACAAACATGAAGTTGACGGTCACCTAAAAAATACAAATTCAAGTAAATTTTACAAATACACTTTAATTTGCACCAACTTTTGTCAAGAATACAATTTTCTGAGAAATCGATAATAAAAAAGTGTCCCATTTGTTGCATACTCGGTGGACCACACTGAATATTTGGATGATGTTGAATTGGAAATAACACTATTTTCAAAAGATCAGTATGGGTTTTTTGTTTTTTCTGTAGTTCCAGTGATACAATCATATTGATTTTCAAGTCGAATGTCTAATTTCTGATGAAGGTATTAGTTATCATTGTGATTTGATGGTGATTATGATCTATTCTCATTTTCTGTTCAGCTCAAATTGTAGACTAAATCACCAAATACTAAAATTCCAATTTTATTATATCATTTATTTAGGTGCCCCTGGAAAACAGGCATCCTTGCATTTTCAACGTGGGCATTCTATAGCAGTTCAGTGAGCATCTCAATATGAGGTTGTTTTTTTTGAGTTTCGTTTCTGATGTGGTGGTGGACGGACGTGCCGACAGCGACCGTCCACAAAGAAGGCACGCGGACGGCATTGTTGGGGACGAAACTCAGTTTGTAATGTGAATGTCTGCCGTCATAGAACGTGCCATCATTGAATTAAACATTTTTGTGAACAGTCTATAAGTGTTGAAGAGAAAGAGCACTCCCATTCACGCCGGTTGGAGGCCGGGGTGGACCGGATGTCCACGTGGAGACTGGATTTTACCAAATAAATGAGTTAATTATGTGTAAAAGTCTTGAAGTGCCCAAAAAATATTGAGTGTTTTTTTATATAATGAAAAATTTTGATAAAAAAGGGGTGGCAGCATTGCTGCAAGCAAGGCAGCTGCGCCCCCCCGACAAAGCTCCTATCAATTCTGATAGGAGGAGCACTGGTCATAATAGAGCCATTTGGAAGCTGGGACTAAAATTTAATAGAAGAAGAAGAAGAAGAGGTTGTTTTTTACTTTCAGGGTCAACGAGAATATAGTGTTCTCTCGCAGTTGAAGTCCGAGGATCCAGATGAATACAACATCGTCAAAGTGCTGGAATTTTTCAAACACGGGCCTCACACATGTATCGTCTTTGAAATGCTGGGTAAGAGTCTCTTGGAATTCCTGGAAAATGCTGGCTCTATGACATGCAAAGACATTAGGCCCATTCTGAAGCAGCTTCTGACAGCTTTGTTGAAACTTAAGGTGAGTCTCATTAATTCATAAAAAAAATTCAAAACAATACTGAGTGAGTTAAACTGATTGACGCAACATTCCAAACCACCATTTATGTTTTCTTGACATGTTTTCAGAAGAATCTCCGTTTTCCAACTGATTGATGTAACATTTTAAACCACCATTTTTGTTTTTACTGACATGTTTTCGAAACAACTTTCCGGAAATATATTATTTCTCAAGCTGGATTCATCATCTCAACTAATTGATGCAACATTTTGAAACACCATTTTTGTTTTTTCTGACTTTTTTCCAGAACAATATTATTTCTTGAGCTAGATTCATCGTACCAATTCATTGACGCAACATTTCAAACCGCCGTTTTTGTTTTTTCTGGCCTTCTTTTGAAACGATATTATTGTTCAAACTGGAATCATCGTTTCAACTGTTTCTTACTTTTTGTTTAAAAACCATGTCAACCAAACCATAAAACTAATTTACGCAATATTTTGAACCACCATTTTCATTTGATTTGACTTTTATTCGAAACAATATTATTTTTCGAAATGAATTCATCGTCTCAACTGATTGACGCGATATTTCGAAATATCATTTGCGTTTTTTCTGACATTTCTTGAGAACAGTATTATTTCTTAAGCTGATTTCATCGTACTAATTGATGTACGCAACATTTCATACCTCCGTTATGGTTTTTTTAAACGATATTATTTTTCGATTTGGAATCTTTATTCCAACTGATTGACGCAACATTTAAATGACTATTGTCGTTGTTTCTTACTTTTTGTAAAAAACCATATGAACTCAATCATAAAAATAATTGACGCATTATTTTGAATCACCGTTTTCATTTAATCTGACTTTTTCCAAACTGAATTCATCGTCTCAACTGATTGACGCAATACTTTGAAACACCATTTTTGTTTTTTCCGACATTTTTCAAAAACGATATTATTTCTTGAGCTGGATTCACCGCACCACTTGATAGACGCAGCATTTCAGACCGCCGTTACTGTTTTTTCTGCCATTTCTCCAAACGATTTTATTTTTTGAACTAAAAGTCACTTTCCAACTGTTTGACGCAACATTTCAAACCACTGTCATCGTTGTTTCTTACTTTTTGTTAAAAAAAAAAACATATTAACTAATCCATAAAACTAATTGACGCAACATTTTGAACCACTTTTTTCATTCAATCAATCATTTTTTCAATACAATATTATTTTTCAAACTGAATTCATCATTTCACCTGATTGACGCAACATTTTGACTCAACTCCCATTTTTGTTTTTCCTGACTTTTTTCCAGAATAATATTATTTCTCAAGCTGGATTCATTGTACCAGATCATTGACGCAGCATTTCAAACCGCCGTTTTTGTTGTTTCTAACCTTTTTGACCAAAAGCTGTTATTTTTCAAACTGGATTCATCGTCTCAACTGATTGACGCGATACCTTGAACCATAATTTTTTATTTTTCTGACTTCTTTTCAGAATAATATTATTTCTCAAGCTGGATTCATTATACCAATTGATTGACGCAACATTTTAAACCGCCGCTTTTGTTTTTTCTAACCTTCTATTCAAAGAATATTATTTTTCAATCTGAATTCATCGTCACAATTAATTGACGCAACGTTTCAAACCACCATTTTTGTTTTTCCTGACTTTCTTCCAGAACAATATTATTTTTCGAACTGAGTTCATCATCTCAATTGATTGATGGATATTCACTATCTTAATAATGAGTCAAAGTCAAAAAATAGCATGAAATGAATGGTCAGTTGAACAATTGAAATAGTATAAAAACAAAAAAGAAACACAAATATAAAAACAAAATTGAGTGTGTTATTATAAACGTTTGAAATGATTCTTGTATTTTTTGACAGAATAAAAGCAAAAACTCAAAAGATAATTTTTTATTATTTTTTTTTGAGTTTGGACATACATACTAAGAATTTTAAAGTTATCGAAAATATAGTTGTAGAGAGAGGTTGAAATCCAGAGTGTTTTTTTGTAATTTACTCAAAGGAGAACGATTTCTTTAAATTTTATTACAATGTCCGATATCATAGCCATGAAGATCTGATTGCTTAATTAATGATGTTGATTTTTTATGAATTTGTATGGGAACATTGCAGAAAAATGATGTGGTTAACGGTATCATTCCCAATTTAAAAACAGTGGTTGACAATGATTTCTATAACCAGAGTTAAATATTATTCTGAGAGCTTTCTTCATGCAATTAGGAACATAATAGTAATTAGTAATGAAAAATTGTAAAAATAATAATTTTGAAAAGAAACATTCAATTCCTAATATTTTTCCTTGTGAGGTCCAGGTATATGCAATTAGGCCGACTTTTTTTTCTTAAAAACTAAGCATGATACGAAAAAAATTCAAGACACAAAAAAGTTGCATTTTTAAATGCTAAATTAAAAGAAATAATAAAAATTCCACAAAAGTCAGTGACGTACATTTTCAAGTCAAAAATATTCGTTCAAATCTTGCTCGAGACGCCACTGGACTTAATAAATTGAATCACGTTCGGGCTAAATTAGCTCCTCAATGTTATAAATACCATTGCCAAATTACAACAAAATTAAATGAAGGATGTTTAAGATATTTACGAATAACTTTTTTTAATTTTTATCTTGAGAACGAAGGATTTGCGGACCCATGTTTAAATCAACATTTCGTCTTAAAATTACCTAAAAAATCGTCTGTTGAATTTATGGTACATACTTATTTAACACCCTGTATAATTGATGTTGAATATAGTTGAATTTGCTTCAAAAAATCATGAAATCGTTTCAGATTAAGTCATATCCTTGGGAATTATTTGAATCAATCAATACTTCAATCGCACATATTATGTTATAGTCTATTTCAAAAGAGTGTAGAGTAATAAATCATGAAGTGTTATAAAATTTGCCTGAATTTCGTTGTCGTCCATGGGCGTAGGCAAATCTTAGGATTATTAAACTTAATAATTAAAGTAAATTAAAAATTACAGACATAGATAATAATAAAAGGCCATTTTTGGGAAGTAATTTGGTCTAAAACTAAGTACCTACATGTATTTAGGTAAGTAAAATTTCTTAAAAAAAGATTAAGATTAATTTTGGTGGTTCTTGTAAACTTATTTAATATGCAATTTGGGTTCATATACTTGAGCATGATTTCTCAAAAAAGGGTTAACACTTAGTTCCGAGGTGCCATGTCATTATAATAATCCCTTTTTGACCCTGCCCACCAATCATGCAATACCTATTAAACCCAGGTAATTAAGAAAAAGGGTTTAAATATATTGTAATGGTGTCTTAAACATTCGAGTTATAATAGTAATTGTTACTACACCAATTAAACGTACAGTGATATTGTGATATAGAAATAGTGAAAAAGTTATAAAATGGGGACATTTACTCCAAAGAAAAGAAGTGTAAAAAATTCTCCGCTATCTGTTTGCGAAAAAGTTATGATTTTAAATGTATATGATTGCATAAAACACGATCACCCTAGTTTGTCTGTGCAAGAAAGTGTTGAGCGATGTGCCCGAATGACTGGAATTGGACAGTCCACGATTTTTAAATTATTGCGAGAAAGAAAGATATCAGGCCAGGTAAGTCCATGCAAGAGAAAATCAGGAAGACCAATAAAAATCTTAGATGAAGACACCAAATGTGACATTCGAAGAAAAGTTCATTCGTTTTATTTTAAAAAGGAAATACCCACTCTTGAAAAAATATTTATCGAGATAAGCCAAGATAACGATATTCCTTTGATATCCAGAAAACTTTTATGGAAAACTTTAAAAAGTATGAATTTTGCCTGGGAAAAGCACAATCGAAAGGCACTATTACTGGAAAGTGATGAAATTGTTTGCTGGAGACGAAAATATTTGACAACTATAAAGCAGTACCGCAGAGAGCAAAAGAAAATTTTTTATCTTGATGAGACGTGGATAAACGAAGGTTATATAGTCAAAAAAATGTGGCAAGATAAAAATATAACAAGTTCTCGCCAAGCTTTCATAGAAGGCCTTTCGACGGGTATTGAAGTGCCTTCGGGAAAAGGGAAGAGGCTTATAATTGCTCACATTGGAAGCGAAGACGGATTTTTAAAAGAAGGTTTGTTAAGCTTTGAGTCGTGCCGGACGGGAGATTATCATGAGGACATGAATTCGGATGTCTTCGAAGACTACTTCGGGGAAATGTTAAAATTTCTTTCAGCTGATTCGGTCGTGGTTATGGATAATGCAAGCTACCATTCAAGGCGCTTAGAGAAGGTACCAACTTCAGCTTGGAGAAAGCAAGAAATTATTAACTGGCTGTCAAATAAAGGTATTCAGTTTGAGACGAATTCAGTAAAGAAGGAACTACTAGCCATAGTAAAACAACATAAATCTCGCTTCATGAAATATGCCGTAGAAGATGTAGCAGAAAAGTATAAAGTAGCTGTGCTGCGCCTACCGCCATATCATTGCGAATTAAATCCTATAGAACTTATATGGGCACAAGTTAAAGGATATGTTGCAAGGCACAATACCACATTTAAAATGAAAGATGTCAAGGTATTGTTTGATCAAGCCATTATGGAAATCACATCAGAAAACTGGCAAAAAGCAATCCAGCATGTTTTAAAAGAGGAAGATAAAATGTGGGAACTGGACAACTTGGTCGATCAGGTGGTTGACCCTATAATTATAACACCAGGGGATGATGACAGTTCTTCGGATGAAGACTATACTGATGTAGAATAATTTAATTGAATTGTAAATATACTGTAGCGGGATAAGCAATCTGGACAGAGACCAGTGTATCAGTGACAGTGACACTTTTGCTTAGGTTAGGGTTTAGAATTAAGGGTAGTCTGAATAATTATTTTCTCGGAAGGTTCTCGAAAATTGTACCTAGTAATCTCTAGAACATTCAATTAGGGTATAAATAGAGTGTTGTTAAACGTTAAGGGAAGTTCACAGTTTTAGCATTGTTCAAGTGTCAAATTGTAATAACGTATCCAGTAAAGTTCTTGTCGTTTTTGTGAATAAATTGATTTAAAGTCCCCACAAGTGTTTCAATACGTAAAGTTCGTTCGTGTGTGTTTGTGAGTATTTCCCGATTTCGGTTCGTATATATTTTATTGTTACATTTTATATTTTTTTAATAACACTGTTCTGCTGTATTAAATTTTTATTTCCTTTAATATAATTTTTATGAATGCATATTCTTTTGGCAATTATCCCACTAGCGCGCCTCTGGCTCAGTATTTATCCGTCGATAACAATGGACAAATCCCTTAAAACAGGGTGATACCTACCTGCTCTTTATGAAACGACATAATTTTGCAATGCGGACTAGGGAAGTGACAGAATTTATTGACGGATCACCCTGTAGCGCTTTTGAATACTTAATGAGATTTTATTACTCTACACTCTTTTGAAATAGACTATAGATGTCAAACCAACGGAAATACGTTTTTTCCTCATTCACTTTTCCCTATAGAAAAAATAGATCTGCACTCACTAGATGTGAGAAACAAACAAATATTATCTACATGTACCATATCAGAAACCTATTGGACACCTTCATAACAATCATATGTCGATCCTATCATAAAAGTTGGAATTTGGTTTGTTTCAGAAATTAAATGTTCCCGAATTGATTACAGTAACCATTCCCTTTCATTTTCAGCAATTGGGCATCATACATACCGATCTGAAACCAGACAATATAATGCTGGTTGACCCTGTAGGACTGCCCAATCGGATAAAAGTCATCGACTTCGGGAGCTCATTGTATACAAACGAGGAAAACGGGATAGCATATATCCAAACTCGTTTTTACAGGGCCCCCGAAGTCATACTGGGCCTCCCATTTTGTGAAGCAATTGACATGTGGTCGTTGGGTTGCATACTGGCCGAGTTATATTTGGGTGTGCCCTTGTACCCAGGGGTTTCAGAGTATACCCAACTCCGGTATATTATTGAGGCCCAAGGATTGCCCACAAAAGGAATGTTAGACTTTGGCAGCAAGACTTCACAGTTTTTTTGTTTGGACACGAAAGCCAGCTCTCCTGCTTGGAGATTGAATACATATGAGGAAAATATAGAACTGACGGGTGAAAACCCTAAGGAGAACTTGCGTCACGAAATTGAATCCCTTGACGAAATAATACATTTTGGAGCATTAACTAGCTGGAAGGGAATTGACCTAGCCGCCGAACAAGCCGACCAAAAAATGTTCATAGACATCGTCAAGAAAATGTTGGCTATGGAACAGGTAAATATTTGCATCATTTTGATTTGAATTATTTCTTCGATCTGAAATTAAAACAGCTATTTTTTTTTGTTTTTTTGTTTCAAAGGGTATTGTTTCGGTTGATATACTAGAAAGTCATAGGTATATACGACTTTTGTAACTAGTTACGTGAATCATCTGGATCGTGGTCTCTCAGTTTTTTCAGTAATGAACGATGACTCAGTTCTTGTTACCTGAGCAAATAGTATTCCACCATTTTGTATATCCCTTTTATGAACAAATTCACTTCACATACAAGGTGTTAACGAATCTTTCAGATAGGTTAGGTTGGATTCAAAGTTAGTGGGTCTATTCGACCCTCCACGGTAACTCGCAAGGGTTCATTGTGGCTCACACTCGACCCAGCTTCTTAACGAAGCCGATTAGTTTGTATGGTTGGTGGTCTTTCAGGTCAGATGGTAAGAGTACGGCTCTGCCGAACTCTAAAAACCCAGCGGGGTAGGCACAAAGTATATGGTCTGCTGTTTAATCGTTAATGAGGTAGTCGGATAGTCAAGGTGTAAGATATCCACCTTGATACCCGCGACAACCTTCCCATATGACGGTTTTTGCACGTCAGCTAAACTTGATGATGCCTTAGATTCAACCGTTCAGGGCTTTTTCGCCTCTGGTTTTGGTGAATCATTACTTGAGCGCAAAAGTTTGCAAACCTGCTCATGTTGAGTTTGTGCCTCCACCTGAGACAGATTCTGCGTACGCCGATCAAGAATTTGGTGCAAGGCGGTTTTATAAGTTACCCCGCTCTTTTGGAGACGTTTCCTGGCTGCACCATCAAACCATCTTTTTAGGTTCAGTTATTGGATCAGGAGTTGACAAGCTCCAGCTCTTGAATACAATTTGCAGGGAGGTCAATTGGAGTCATAAACTCGACATCCATCTCCTCTATAGACTCAGCGTCAGAAAGAATAAGTTTACCATGTCCATAAAAGTCCCACGAGTAGCTAGGAAAAGAAGGTCAATCACGGCAGAGCCCCGCATTACCGTGACAAGGTGATGCTACGACAAGAGGGCGCCCTGTATCTCGAAGGTTCCGTAGAGACAGCTGATAGGCTCAGTTTTATTCATCCTCTCGGCGCGGATACATACACTTTAGGATTAGGCCACCTTTGGGATACCATTCAGTTAGGGAATAGCAGAACCACAAGTGATTTTGTCATTCCCGTATCCAGCGGGGTTACGTAGAAGCAGGCATCCGATGGCAGGTTTGCTTATCTTTCAGATAAGTCATAACATCTTAAATAATATGTATGTCAGAATGCGATTTGATATATGTGAATGGTTTTTGAATTGGATCGTGGCCCCATATTTTCTCTACTACTGGACCCTGATTTAGTTCTAGTTTCCCGAGCATAGCATTTGACTCGTTTGAAACACCCCTCTGAAGTACAAATTTAGATTAGTCCAAATTCAGAAATGTAACGCCATGTGTATTTTTGAATTTTTGGATTCAAGATACAATTATAGATCACAATGTAGAATTTTCGGAAGTTTTCATGCTCGTTTTTTTTTCAATTACTCTAAATTGCAACTAGCTGGCTATTACCGGCAAAAACTAGAAGAAAAAGTCCTCTCGAAACAACTACTTTCATATGGACATTGAATTATACAAATACACTTTTTTCTATCCATTTTGTACTGCAAATATTCGTTATGAAATCGAATCAGATAACATTTACAGGATTTTAGGACAGTATATTTGTGGTATATACAGGGTGTAACATAAGTTTGTGAAAATATACAAATGAGGTATTCCTGAGACATTTTCAAGAAAAAACTTTATGTCTGAGAATGTTTCGTTCTGGAAATACAGGGTGATGAAATTGATATTTTCTGTTAGTCTTTCAAAAATAACTTTGCAAAAAATGGGTTATATGTTATACAGGTCCGGGGTTTTTGAAGTAGAAAATCCTAATTTCATATTGATTTTCATGTAACATCTAGAAAACGCTGCGTACTCATGAAAAAACCTAAATCGCACACCTTTTTCAAGTAAAAATATAAACTTTTGGTACAAGTACAAAAAGTTTACTCTCAAAAATTTGGTGCAATTTGAAATGAATAATGACAATGTACGCAGCGCCCTCTAGATGTTACATGAAAATTAATATTAAATTATGATTTCCCACGTATGTGTATGTGTATTATTATAAGGTATTATTATTCTAATAAAAATTTTCCTCCTTAAAATTATTGTCACTCTCAGTCACTTCCATCAGAAAAGAAATGTTTTATGTTTTGTAGAGATACTTATTTTCTTTCTCAATCTCACGTTAGTAAGAAGTTCCGTTTGTGATATAAAAACATATTGTTAATGAATATATTTCAGTTGTCCTGAGGAAGGTGGTAAGCACTACCGAAAGATTGACAAAAACAAAGAGTTTTCTTAGAATAACGCCCAGAATCTGACTGCAATCCCAAAATAATGTTCTTTATATATCCAGTTATATATAGTACAGCTTCATATATAAAGATGGAAAAATATGAAGCCAAAGCCTCTTTCACCCAATAATAAGGTTGTTAATCAATTTGCAAATAAGATAATTTCTGACCAACGTCTTAAGTTCAATCGGGATGGAGCCCAGCTCCCTTACCCGTTTGGCTGATTTTTGTCGAAGAAGGACAAATGGGTTCATGACTGAGGGGATGACGGTATGGAGTCCTCAGACATCAGTATCGCTCTTTACGAGATACCTCTACCTGGCTGGGGTGGAATGGATGAAAAAGCTATTCGTTCGTTAACGGGGGACATTAGGGCCTCATTCGACAGAGTGTCGGAGCCTTCTATATCGGAAGGGGTCGCCTACAGCATAGCCTATAGCTTCCCTAACTAACGGGTTTTCGTGAGTTTCCGCACCTTCAAAAACTCGCCGATTCCTCGACTGGATGGACTGCCGCCTCTTGTCCCCAGACGCCTGAAGCATACATGATGACAGGCTTGAACATCGTGTTGTAGACGGTTATCTGGTTTTTCAAGCTCATTTTTGATTTTCTGTTAATCAGAGGGTACAGACTTGCAATCCGACCCTCGATCCTAGATTTGAAGTACATAATGTGCGGGTTCCAAGTGAGCCTACGGTCTGTTAGACGGCCTAGGTACTTTACCCGCGCTTGCCAGTCAATCTCCCTTCCAGAGATTCTCACTTTTCTGGCCGGAGAAGATAGCAATCTTTCCATGGTTATCGCCTGAATCTTTCAATCGAGGTACCCGCGCTGGAGGTCGTCCAATGCACGTTGCATGTAGACGACACCGAGCTCCCGACCCATGGAAGATGAGAGAAGAGCCGTGTCATCAGCGTACATAGATATCTTCACACGGCAAACACGGTCGAAGGCCTTCGAAATGTCAAGTAATAGAATATGCACTTTTTTATTGGTATTACGCTCTTGGATGGTGTTTTCGACTGTAACTCAGTGGAGTGTTCTCTCCTGAAGCAAAGTTGTTCATCAGAAAATAATTTCTTCGAAGATAATAGTGATATGCCATCACTCTTTCTTGATGTGAATATTATTCATGAGTTGAGGCATGAAAAACTATCTTTATTCTTTTGTATGTTCCAAAATGGAGTATCAGCGAATATTCCAACCAAATATTCAAATGATCGCATTTTCGAAAAAATCCTTGTATATAATTGTAGTATCAATACCTATAGACTGAACTGTGACAACAGCTTATGGAAATGGGATGTTCTCTTGGGTGCCACGAGACGTATCACCTAATGAATTCCAAAAAACTCTTATCAGAATTTTGGTCAATGATGCAGAATCAGCTATTTTCCTAATCAGTGAGTCTGACAACTGAATTTCTACTGTCATCTCCAACTTGTAGATCGTGTAGTCACAAAATTTGATTAGTGATAATATGTTATTCTGTAAATCAGCTTTATAAATAGATTAGCGTTTACCCGCGGCTTTGCTCGCGGGTGACAGAAGAATAAATATAGAAAAATACCAAGCAGCTGAAACTATAGTCAATTGGATTGGATCGGATATTGTCGTGACTGTGAATAATACAGTGCGACGGTAATACGGTACTAAGGGTTGGAACTTCATAACTGGAATGCTAGATGACGTTAAAGTAGCTAGATTTTGAAATTTTTTTGACAAACAATTTTCTAATCTTACATGAAAAATACTTTTTCAAATAAAAAGTATTCTATGTTACTTCTTATACCTCCAAGAATGTGTGTACAAAATTTCATGATGATCGGTTAAGTAGTTTTCGCGTGAAACCGTAACAAACAAACTTACATTCGCATTTATAATATTAGTAGGGCTAGTACGGATAATAATATTAGTAGGGATCTTTTCCACAGTAAGACTATTGACAAATAGTTCAGAAGCTTGCATATTTGCAAGTTGATGATGTTTTCAGTATTTCATTTGGTTAACTTGTTCAAAGTAGCCGTGTGGTTTTATAGTAGCTTATCAAAATTTATTTAGATAGCTTCATTTTTATAATTTTCGAAAGTATTGTTGTAAAAAACAATATGTGACACAATTCATGAGGATTTCGAAAATAATCTTATAAAAATCAGTAGCCTCAATCTCTGTAGGTGAAAATTATGTTTAGCGATGTAGAATATGTCGTATACATCTCTTCACAAAAATATCAGGGCCATATCGATGTGAACACAAAAAAGAGCAGCTTTTCTGTAAAACCAGCACTCGTCGTTCTGGAATTGAAGAAAAACTCTTAAGTTGGGATGAAATGTAATGATATTTCACTGGACACTTATGGATATTTTTCAATTTCAGTCAAAACGCATTACTCCAGCTGAAGCTCTTGACCATGACTTCATCTCTATGGACCATTTAGTGAACTACAGTGATTGCGACTATGTAGAAGAAAATTTGCAGACGTTGGAGGCTGCTTGCACTAAAATTCCCTTGAGAAATTGTCCATCACCCGGAGAGTCCTCTGAGAATTATAACGTCACTGAGGGCCATCAGCAAAAACTCCAAGGAAACTGTGAATATCCTTTGGTGAGTAGTTGTTGCGTTCAATTGTGAACTTTATTTTTGAAAACTTTCAATACATTTGCTTCAGGAGTACTCATAGTTTTTTTTTCAGGTGCCTCAAGATAATGAGGATCAACAACCGCTCAACCTGGTTAAAAAAAGGGCTCGAGAATCTACTTCTCCAGACCAAACGAACCATGCCAATATCTTGAAAAAGGAAAATAGCAAATATAAAGTTCTCTTGCAGCCCTCAGTGACGTTCGAACAATTTACTGACTGTTACCCCTATAATATTCAGCAAGAGGTGACAGTCTGTAGTACCTCGCCGGTGGATGAGAAAGTGAATTCAATTTCAGACAGTGACGATGACGACAAACAGCCATCGTCGGTGGGTAGAAATATTTTACATAAAACGATCCAATTTAACAAATCAATTCTTTCTGCAGGAAGCGTATTTCAGGATGATGAGAATCAATAACCACTCAACCTGGCCCAAAAATCTACTTCTTCAGAGCAAACAAACTATGCCGATTATGTCAATGAAGAAAAATCGCAGATCTGAAAGCCACCTGCAGCCCTCAATGGCATCGGAAAAATGTATTAACTGTTACCCCTATGATGTCCAACAAGAGGTAACAGTTCGTGAAACCTCGCCGGTAAACGAGATAGTGGATTTGATTTCAGATAGTGAAGATGACGATGACGAAAAAAATGCATCTTCGGTGGGTAGAAATATCTCACTTGAAATAATTCAATTTAACAAATCAATTCTTTCTGCAGGAAGCGTATCTCAGGATGATGAGGATCAATAACCGCTCAATCTGGCCCAAGAATGTACTTCAGAGCAAACGAACTATGCCAATCATTTCAATGAAGAAAAACCGCAGATCTGAAGTTCACCTGCAGCCCTCGACAACGTTTGAACAATTTACTGACTGCTACCCTTATGATATCCAACAAGAGGTAACAGTTCGTGATACCGCGCCAGTGAACGAGATAGTGGATTTGATTTCAGATAGTGAAGATGATGATGATGACGAAGAGCCGTCGTCGGTGAGTAGAAATATGTCACAAGGGATGATTCAATTCAACAAGTCCATTCTTTTTGTAGAAAGCGATTCCAAGGATGATGAGGATCAAAAACCGCTCAACCTGGTTTGAAAAAAGGCCCGGGAATCTGATTTTCCAGAGCAAAGACACTATGCCATTATCTCAAAAAAGAAAAATCGCAAATCTAAAGTTAATTTTCAGCCCTCGGTGATGTTCGAACAATTTACTAACTGTTACTTCTATAATATTCAAATAGAGGTAACAGTCTGTCATACCTCGGACAGTGAAGATGACGAAAAAGAGCCATCGTCGGTGTGTAGAGATGTCTCACATAAAATGATTCAATTCAATAAATCAATTTTTTCTGTAGGAAGCGTATCTCAGGGTGATGAGAATCAATAATCGCTCAACCTGGCCCAAAAATCTACTTCTCCAGAGCAAACGAACTATGCCAATTATCTCAATGAAAAAATATCGCAGACCTGAAGTTCACCTGCAGCCCTCGACGATGTTTGAACAATTTACTGACTGTTACCCCTATGATATCCAACGAGAGGTAACAGTTCGCGATACCTCGCCGGTGAACGAGATAGTGCGAGATAGTGGATTTTATTTCAGACAGTGAACATGACGATGACGACAAAGAGCCATCGTCGGTGCGTTGAACACATTACTACAGCTGAAGCTCTTGACCATTACTTCATCTCAATGGACCATCTAGTAGGCTACAGTGAATGCGAAAATTTGCAGATGTTGGAGGCTGCTTGTCTTTGAAAATTTGTCCATTACCTGCACAGTCCACTGAGAATAATAACGTCCATCAGCAAAAACTCCAAGGACAGTGTGAATATCCTTTGGTGAGTAGTTGTTGCGTTCAACTGAAATATTCATTTTTGAAAACTTTCAATACATTTGCTTCAGAAGTACTCATAGTTTTTTTTTCAGGTTCCCAGGAAGATGAGGATTAACAATCGCTTAACCTGGTTAGAAAAATGTCTCGAAAATCTACTTCTTCAGAGCAAACGAGACATGCCAATATGTCAGAAATGAAAAATCGCAGATCTGAAGTTCTCTTACAGCTCTTGGTGACGTTCGAACAATTTACTGACTGTTAGTCCTATAATATTCAAGAGGTGAAACTCTGTAATACCTCGCTGGTGAACGAAAAAGTAAATTCAATACCAAACAGTGAAGAGCCATCGTCGGTAGGTAGAGATATCTCACAAAAAAAATTCAATGTAACAAATCAAATTTTCCTGCAGGAAGCGTATCTCAGGATGATGAGACTCAATAATCGCTTATCCTGGTCCAAGAATTTACTTCTTCGGAGCAAACGAACTATGCCAATTATCTCAGTAATTAAAAATCGCAGATTAGAAGTTCACCTGCAACGCTCAACGACGTTTGAACGATTTACTGACTGTTACTCTCATGATTTCCAACAAGAGGTGACAGTCCATGGTACCTCGCCGATGAACGAGATACTGGATTCAATTTCAGACAGTGAAGATGACCATGACGACATAGGGCCATCGTCGGTGGGTAGAAATATGTCACCTAAAATGATTCAATTCAACAAGTCTAGTCTTCTTGTAGAAAGGGATCCCCAGGATGATAAGGATGAAAAAACGCTCAACTTGGTTGAAAAAAAGAGCCGGGAATCTGATTTTCCAGAGCAAACGCACTATGCCATCACCCCAAAAAAAATCGCAGATTTGAAGTTCACTTGCAGCCCTTGGTCACGTGGAACACAACAATGTGATGCTCGATCATGCATACTGGTAAACGAGGAAAACAGGTTAGCATAAGTCCAAACTTGATTCTACATAGCACCTGAAGTCATACTGGGTTATATCTGGGTGTGCATTCATACCCAGGGACTTCTGAGTACAAACAAATTCGGTATATCATCAATGCTTAAGGGTTGTCCACAAAATACATGCACGACTATGGAAGCAAGATATCGCAGTTCTTCCGTTTGCACACAGAAGCTAACCTGAAGACTGCATACATGTCAGGAACAGGAAGAGCTGACGGGTGGAATCTTAGAGGAGACCGTGCGCCATGAAATTGAATCCCTTGACGATTTTGTAGATTTGGGAGTATTAACTGGTCTGAAGGAAGAGAAACTGATAGCTGAACAAGCTGACCAGAAAATATTCATAGATATTATTGAAAAATGTTGGACATATACCAGGTAACTATTCACATCATTTTGAATTGGAAATATTATTTGAACTGAAAGTAGAACAGAAATTTTATTGTTCCGGAAGGCGTCGTTTCGAATGATATAATAGAACGCCATTGAACGCCATGTTCGATTTTTGTAAATAGTTATGTGAATCATCTGGACCAGGGTCTTTTATTGTTTCACTAATGAACGATGACTTAGTTATCTATTCCTTAATAAGTAGTATTTGACCCCTTCTGAACATTCCTTTGATGAACATTAAATATGTTCAATCAAAATGTGTCAACAAATTTTTCACATAAGTGATAACAACTAAAATATTATGTGTGTCAGAATATGATTCGATATTGGTAAATGGTTTTTGAAGATGGAAGTTTGAGCATCTTTTCAATTGACGGATCGTGGTTCCGTATTATTTTACAACTGAACAGTGACGCAGTTCTAGTGGAGATGAACATTTTTGCATATTCTACTTTTTGGTCACTTCCATATCCATCAATCTCATTATATTACATTATATCATGTGGATGAATGTCATTACGATGCCATCGATGACATAAGTAGATCAAACTTATTCCGTGACATAAAAAATCGACATTCATGAATGAATTGTGTGTATTTTCTATAATGTTATCCAGATTGGTACTGAAAGGCCTTGGGGCAAGTGTCTTACGACGAAACATCGATGTCTACCAGTGAGGATGACAGTGTTCCATGTAAGTGCAATTTGTTCATTTAAAGTAGGACTCATGTGAATGATATCTGATTTTATTCCATAACGATTGTTTGGAATACAAACAGTAGAGAAAAGTATCTTCTCTATAATTCAGTGTTCATATAAGTGTATTTGTTCCGAAAGATTTTTTTCTTTCGAGTAATTCAATGTTTATATGAAAGTAGCTGTTTCAGAAGGAACTTTTTTACAGTTTGTGTCTGGAAGTTGCTTCTTTGCATGATCTACACATCCATGTATAGAGTTACTTATTTTCAAATTGATTACTTCCTTCCTCTCTTTGGAAGATTCCTACATTTTTTCGTACCAAGATGGAGTAGTAGAAAGCCAAAAACTTTCTTTCCCAAAAATCAATTTCAAATTTTGAAAATGTTCATTTTTGAATTTTTTGACTCAAGAAACAATTATAAATCACAATGTGGAATTTGCGGAAATTTTCATGCCCGTTTCAACTATGATCCACTGTAATGATTCTGAATGGCAAAATAATTTTTCCATGTCTATTCATTTTCATCAGGGCGGCCAGCGGATAAAAGATTTTTTCAATCGAATTTCACGGAAACTAGTTATTTGATAAAATATAATTTTGCTCATCAATTTGAAAATATTCAAAATACACTACATTTTGAAATTTTCAGCAAACGATTTTACAAAATCGCAACACGTGTTTCGCCATAAAATGGCTTCTTCGGGCGTGTCCGAAGAAGCCATTGTATGGCGAAACACGTGTTGCGTTTTTGTAAAATGGTGTAGTGAAGATCTCACAATGAAGTGTATTTTGAATATGTTAGTTATGGATTTTCATCAAGTATCGGCCAATTCCATTCGAAAATAATTTGGAAATAATATGAGTTCTTGTTTTATGGGTAAATCGTGTCTGAGTCATTTAGAATAGCCACTTGATGTACAAATTTGCTTCAAAAAAGGGTGTTTTCCAATGACATTCTAATATTTGGATCATTTTTGTATCCATTTTGTATCCATATGCCCAAGAGCTCCTGATTTTTGAAATGCCGAGTGCTAAAATTCCAGGATGAACCCATATGTATGATTTTGGATATTTTTCGAAATGAATGAAGCTTGTTCCATGTATTAGAAGGAATTTTTGTTGTACAAAATATCAATTTATCCTGCCAGTGGCGCCCATGGGGGATTTTACTAAATGAATTTAAAGATAAAAGTGATACACCAGCATTTTATCTTGGAGTGAATATTATTTTTTTTATTCTTATTGTTTTCTGAGCAGATGTGCTTTCAGTTTCTGAGTTTAGACATAGAAAATTATGTTCATCCAGTTGTATGTTCCGGAATTGAGTATTAGAGAATATTGAAACGATCGTATTACCGTCATTTTTGAGCAATGAACAAAATGCTTCTTGCAATAATTTTACAGTTGCTAACGAACTCACCTAGTAAATATATCACCGTTTTCTCAAGTATATATTTAAAAACTGTGGTTACGGTAACAACTGTGGATTCAACCACTGGGGATAGCTTCCACTCTCCTGCTCACCATCAGCAACTATTAAAAAATTGATCAGAAACATGTATAATTGAAAGTGTATGAATTTTTCAGTATTTCATATGTTCAACTTCTCTATATTAAAAGTAATTTTGTGCTAGCATTTGAAACCTTATTCAGAATGTAAATTGATGGATGTAGCCTTTACTACGTGGTAGTAAATCATACTACATAAAAGTGGCAAAAAACATACAAAGTTTCATTTCTTCTTTATTAATTATTTAGATTACTATGTTTTCATAATTTCCAAAATGATTGCCTTTAAAAATTGTTTGAAAATAATTGAAATTTGGAGACACGATTTACTCAGAAAAGAGTATTTTAAATCTTTGAAAATCAGGGCCGTCACTTTCTATTTCAAAACGATTCAGTACAGAGACCGCTGACACGTGAAAATTTTGTTTTACGACGCAGAATATATATATATATATATATATATATATATATATATATATATATATATATATATATATATATATATATATATATGTATATATATATATATATTTATATATATATATATATATTTCTGTTCACAAGAATATCTAAGGTCATAAATATCAGGCACAAAAAAGAGCTTTTTCATAAAACTAGAATATAAATGTCATCCCCAAAGTATGCACTATATGGAAAACTTATTTATTGAGGGGTTTTCGACAAGAAGTTATTTCTGATAAAAGTTTGTGCATCTCCTGAAACTAAACATGCACCAACGAAATACAAGGAGCCTTCAAATATTTGATTTTGAGACAGGAGTGAAGTACTCTTATTTTGGAAAATCCTAGAATATATTATCCAGAAAAGTTGTTCAGCATTGAAAAATACATCAAGATTTGGAGTCATGGCCATCCAAGTGGAGTTTTATTTCTTTATAATTTTTTTTAATAGGGACTACGAATAAAACATTTGGTAAAACGATAAATAGACAGATCCTGTATACGATGGTCCATTGTGAAAGTCTGCAATATTACAAATTACACAACTATGGTGTTAATTAACCACAGTCAATTTTTTTGAAGAGTAAAATAATTTTCAACAAACTTTGATTTTCTGGAGATTATTTCGGAGAATTATTTTAGACAAGAAAATCTCCAGATAATAAGATATTTTGGAGAAATATTTTAGACAAGAAAATCTCCAGATAATCAGTTTGTTCCAAAATACTTATTTTAATTTGATGTTTTGTGATTTGATATTATTGAATATTATGTTCTTACTGTTACAATACAGTATAATTTTGAGTAATTTTCGGTGCTAACAAAAAAATTAAAATATCTTTGCACCAAAAACTTTCAAAATTATTTTACTCTCCAAAAAACTTGACCATTTTTAACACCATAGTTGTGTAATTCGTGATACTACAAGCTATTCATCGTTTTGACAAAAAATTTTTTTCGTAGTCCCCTTAAAAAAAATGGGTGAAAAAATAAAACTCTGCTTGGATGGTCATGATTCCAAATCTGGATGTATTTTTCAAATTACTCTTTACTCTTGTCTCAAAATCAAATATTTGAAGGCTCCTCGTATATTACGTGTGTGTACTGTATTTTGTTGATGCATGTTCAGTTTTAGGTGATGCACAAACTTTTATCAATAATAAGATTTTGTCGAAAAACCCTTAATAAATATGTTTTCCATATGGTACATACTTTGGGGATGACACTGTATATTTCTATGGAGTTTTACCTCGAAATGTCCTCAAAAATAGCCTACTTGAATATGAGCCGGTTATCAAGTCAAAGTACTCTAAAGTACATCAGTGATTTTTTTCTGAAGTATGAATCCATGCAAGTACGACTGAACAAATCACAAAGGGAACACGAAAACCATGCTGAGTACCTCTCAGAAATCAACATTCCTCGGTTTCAGATCAATTCACGGATGATTCTGTTCATATAACAAATGATCTGTGGAGTGCGATTCGCAGATGTTTGGAACTGCGTGTTTGTGGACATATTTGGTTTGATACAACTTCGATTAAGTTCATTGAATTTTTGAAGTGATAAATGAAGTATTTTTAATGTTTAGATTCTAACCTTGATCTTCAAATACCATTCTTCCACGAGCGATTCTTGTGGCAGAATTTGATTATTGTTCACACTACTTCCCCGGCTAATGCCTCGCTGGACATTGAATTATATCTGACGAAAGTTTCATATATATGTAGCGGCCGTGTTGAAAATATTCGAGTCCTTGACACTTTGCTATCTGGGTAGAATCTTTTCTGTACTGACGGGAGACGGAGGTCTGCAGGGGAGCTACTTGAATCACCATGGATTTCTGCTGGATGAAACATCTGCAAGACTAGCCTCTGTGAGGAACCTTGCAAAAATATCTTTCGGATAGAATTCAATATCCAGCGTGGCATTAACCGGGGAAGTAGTTGTTTTCCGACAGACGTTTACCATACCCTACTGTGTAGGTAGTTGAAAGAGATATATTTTTCGTAACTACGTATGTATCTCTCCTCAATAGTTTTCACTTTTGATTGATTATTTTTCTAAAATTGAAAAGAAATCTGAAACTACAGAAATTCTGAAATAAAAAATTGAAGAGAAATCTCAGATCAGAAAAATCCAGAGTTGGAATTGAATATAATGAAATTCCAAGTACTACGTTGTCATTAATTGAGTCAATTAACTTTTCAAAAGTAAACTTAAAACTGAATTGCTCAGTCAACACTGATCCAAATATAAACATTTGTATTTCATTTTATTATTGTTCTGAAATTACCATTTATTTTTGTAATGTTTCTTTTTTTTAACCGTTGTTGATTGGGAAAATAGCGCTTTGCTAAACTCCGCCACGTAAAATGAAGTCAATTTTTATAAATATTATTATTAATTGGGTCAATTAACTGGAAACTTATGGAAATTTTTCAATTTCAGTCAAAACTCATTACTCCTGCTGAAGCCCTTGAACATGACTCCATCTCCATACACCATCTAGTAGCCTACAGTGCCTGCGACTATGTGGAGGACGATCTGAAAATGTTGAAGGCTGCTTGTGTTGAATCTCCTTTGGAATATTACATGAATAGCTATTGAATAAAACTTCAGAATAATTCATTTTGTTTTAAATTTGCATGCCTCAAAGAATTTGTGAATTTCTGCTCTTCTACTGACCAACAAAGAGAGAATCTGCTAACGTAACAATTGAACAAAATGGGTTTATAGTTTGTCCAAAGGGCTTGAGTATTTTCATACAGGGTGTTACATCAGTATGTTGGAATATTCAGGTGACGTATTCCTCAGACAATCGTAAGAGAAAAGTCTAAATAAAATTGTGACTGGTGACTGGAAATGTTTCGTATCGGAGATACACGGTGTTGAAATTTATTTTATTTGTTCGTTTTTAAAAAATAGGATATCCGCAACAAACGTGGTACCCGAGATTTTTGGACGTGGTAAATCATAATTTCGTATCAAATTTTATGTGACATCTAGAAAGCGCTGCATACACTGGTATTATTTATTTCAAATTGCTCTAACTTTTTTGACAGTTACTTCTGTTACTTTTCATAAAAAACCTAATTTCCACACCTTTTTCAAGTAAAGAATTGCTGAGAACATTACAAAAACTAAGTATGTGGTGGATCTCGTCAAAATAAACAACTTTGTCCTTCAAAATGTTTGATGAAAATAACTGAAATTGCAGAAATTGACAAAAACCAACCATGTTTTGGAAAATTTTAACATGTCGTATTTCGAAAACGAATGATTTTGAATATGAACAATATTTCAACAAACCATGACCAGTAGGATCTGTTCTGGGACCCCTATTATTCATTCTATACACGAATGATACTTGTGAAATTCTGAAAAATTGTAAAATACAACTATTTGCAGATGTATCATTGATTTTTGTACCAGAAAATTTGAAAGTGAATACAAGTGAATCGAAATTTACTTTCAGACCGGCAAATACAAAATTTTCAATTTTTTCATCGAATCATTTCAAAACTCAAATATTCAGATGCGTATTCAGCTCACCAATTTTCAATGATCATTTAACATTTCATACTGGTTTTATGGGTTCTTAACATTCCACAATCTGACAAAATGAAAGTTGAATTCTGAATCTGTTGAATTCTAGTGCAGGACAAACTGAAAATTTCACCCTGAGAAGTTACTGCGTAATTTAAACTACTGGAAAGCCCAATTAGTCAGTAACTTGTCGTTTTCATGAATGTTGCCTACAAATTGAAAAAATCAATGAAACATTACATTTATATACTTAGCTTTTTTAAGTGGTTAACGTTTCGGAAAACAATCCTTTTTCGTTATTGTAACTTGTATTCACTATGAAAATCTCACCTCAAACTCTGATGTTTCTAATTTCTTTAGATTTGTGACAAATGTGTGAGGCAAGATTTTTATAGTGAATACAGGTTTTTTTCCGAAATAATAACTACTTGACTTTTCTGTGTAGCCCTTTAAATTTTAAGTATATCTGTTTTTCCGTCAACCAGCTGTCGTACGCCTACGAACGACAACCCTCAGAAGTCGAAACTTGTACGAGCTGAGGATTAACGATGTCTTACCTTTTAACGTGTGATTCATAGTATAACGAAGTAAACATCTAAATGCCTTCATATTTCAATATCAATTCAAAAACAATATGCTTCCTGAATATATCAAAGATGAAATATAACTATCAAGTAATAGCCATCCATATAATATGGAAAATTCAACTAACATCCAATTGAAGATATATTACACAAGTTTCAGATAAAATCAGTCATCACATAAAGCTTCGCACAATTATAATAAGTTGCCATCAGAAATAAAAATTTTGTCAAAATTTCGTAAAATTTTCATTTTGTTGGGTTATCTTCTCATGGAAAATATTGGGTAATGTCTATGGAATGTCAATAGATGTACAACCCAATTATCTATTATTTTGTGTTGTGCCCCTGGAGACTTTTTATCAGAACATTGGAAAGTTCATCATACCAAAATATCAAAATTCATGGAATGCCATTATCCTTAAGGTTGCGCGTGGTCCATTCTAAGAATATTTGTAATGAAAGTGACAGTATGAGTTCTGACCTGACCTGAATTTAATCCCCACGAACAGGTAGTAAAAACAATTGAGCCAAAGTAATTATTGAAACCAAATATCTATAATATCTGACCTAAAGTATTTATTGAAACCGAATATCTAGGATATTGTTTACCATTCAGGTATTGAAAAAAGATTAGAAAGAGCGACTGGTTACAATTGAACATTTCTGATGTTAGAATATTTCCTCAAATTTTGATGATCAACTTTATTTCTTTGAATACGGGCCTCTAGATTGTTTCATCACTCGTATAGCCACTGTAATGACAAATTCAACTATGTGCTCCATAACAGGTTTGTATGAAAAAATAGTTGATGATGTAGTATAATGGAAGAAATGTCTCAGTGGAAATTGGTGTATATCAGATTATAACAAATATGAAACACTATCGAAAGTTTCTATTTTTTTGTTTCATATCATTAAGCCCAAAAAACGAAATTTGACAATTCTAGTTGTTGGCGAATAGAAAAAATTGTTTAGACTTTCGCGGCTGAGGTTTTCAGTGTTTTTTGAGTTTGGAAGCCGTGGATTTTTGGAATTTCTTCCTGACGTTTCGCTGGCGCGAGTGGCTAGTTTCTTCAGAGGTTTAACCAGCCATTGATATTATCGATCCGGAAAGAGATTAGTATTCCAATATAGTAAACTTTTATACCATTTAACCTACCTTGTTGAGCTTTCCTGTTTTAGGTAGCAACAGTAGGATCAGCTAAAAAAACGACCACCTCTCAAAGAGATAAAACGCCATCAGTCAAAGTTATTTTGAATTTTCAGAAATTCATCATTCACCAATCGTATGAACATATGCGAAAAATTTTGATGCAGACTTTATCCAATTTGACCAGTATCACAAGAAAATATCATAAAGTTGTTTAACATCTGAAACAAAGTATTTTTTCAACTCAACATCGGCGTTTTGATATATTATGAACATCAAATATCTCAATAAATTTCTCTCCCACTCCAAGTTGATTTATTTACCTGAATCGAATGAAGATTTCTGGAAACCCTATAAATTGATTTGAATGAATTGTTCATTGGTATATGTGACATTGTTCAGGAAACAGTTTTGGTATCAATTGTGTAAACGTGGTGTTTGGCAGAACTGTTTACCATGTCTTGCAGAGGGGAGTTTAGTGTTGAAATATTCCGCCCGTGGAGAGATGCACCAGGAAAAAAATCTCGAGAAGGTAATTTCCAACCTCACGAGTCTATAATATAACGTCAATTTTCTAGGTTTCCCTGAAATAAAAATTCTACAAATTTTGTAATATAGATGTTTCGTTACAGTATAACTAACAGAGATGAAACTGTTTTGATATTTCTATAGATTCCTTTGATAAATTCATATTTTCAAATTAGCCAGCTTTGCGAGGTTTTCCATTGTGGAATGAGAAGTGAAATTTTCTGACTAACAAAATTCCTTAGGGCGCATTTTGAGATTGACAAGTGGGAATATTTCTAGATAATGTAGTTTTGGAAGGTTAACAAATATCGCTTCAATAAATTGATGAATGTAGCCGTTACTATGTGGTAGGAAATCATAATGAAGGAAAAGAATTGAATCTTTCTGTTTTTCACCACATTTATTTGTAATTGATGTTACTTCAGTTTCATCCTATAAAAAAGACATTTTCAAACTTATACGTTACTACGTGGTGAGTAATCATAAAGAAGGAAGAGAATTGAATCTTTCTGTTTTTCACCACATTTATATGTAATTGATGTTACTTCAGTTTCATCCTATAAAGACATTTTCAAACTATACGTTAAACTCGTTTCTGTTAATGCAAAAGGTCGAATGTGAGAAGTGTGCAAATCAATAGAAAGCTTGAAATCTCATTATATCCTAATGATTTATCGGCATTTTTCCTATTCTTTCATGGAAATCGCAGAAAAATACTTCTATCAGTCAAGAGGAAATTAGTTTTAATGCTCACTTGTAGAGTGCCCAGTTTTCAAATACATCCCCTTATTTTCACTAATCCCTATAAAAATTCCAGCTATCTTTCTTGTCTGATTATTAAAAACAAAGATTTTGAGTAGCCAGAAAAAAACTCCGTTCTCCAGATGAAGATTTCATGTACTTTTCGTTACTTTGAGATACAGGCCGTTTCTTTTATCATGTGGTAACATTGCTATATTCTAAACTGTAACAGATACGAAGACGATTAAACGGGATAAAAATTAACTGTCATCGGAAACATTAGAATGTTAGAAGAAAATTCAACGGAGACCTTCTCAAGTTATACGGTGAAAACCAAAAATGATGTTTTTCGTTTTTTTCGAATGGAATTGTTATTTCGAAAAGTGTCAAAGAATGGAAAAAACTATTATTTTATTCGAAGTATACTGTGACGATGTAATATTACATATTAGATAAAACGTTTCGTGTCAACACGGTAAACGGACCTATCTTTTTATCACAGATGTTGGTGAAGCGATAAATTCACAATCCAAGGGTATATCACATTTGATATTTTTTAGCGTTTCAGTTGAAATAACCACCATCATTAGTGGCAACAATTTTAAATTAGTCTTGTCGTTGATTCTTTTGTAAATTGTTCCGATGTCATCAAAATATAATTTAGACAACCCAATAAATCGATAGGTAGGAACCCTAACACAATGAAATTTTGTACTTTTTCGTTTCGGAAATTTTTGTAATGCCGTAATCCTTCTTTCAAGACTTATTTCTACCTAATCAATTATTTCGGCTATTTTTGAAAGATCTTCCAATAGATTCCCGTTGGAAAATAGCACAATTGCTAATTTTCAGTTCCGTAACACAATTTACGGAGGTTGAAAATTGAAAAGCTTCAACAATTATTGGGAAAATTTTTTCAACTATCGTTCCGTTATCATCAGAAGGTAAATGATAATGATTTCCAAAATCTTTTATGTGCTAATCTTAAAAAAATAGTTATGAACAAATGCGTTTTTCATAAGATAATTTAATAATGTTGAAATTACACGTTGAAAGTTAAGACATCGTTAATCTTTAGCTCGCACAAGTTTCGACTTCTGAAGGTTGTCGTTCGTAGGGGTGCGACAGCTGGTTAACGGAGAAACAGATTTCAAACAGATTTTTTTAAACATAATTTTTGATGCAAATCATTATTCAAAAGAGTCATTGCTTCAGAATGTATTTGTTTAGGGTGAATTGTTCAATGAATAAACAATGAAAATTTGAATGATTTTTATTTCTTAGTTACCGTTTCCAAAAAAAGCAGGGAGATTAGCTAAAAGACGGCCTGTATAACTCTGAAAGGGGACAATTATTTTTAATTTTCTGGAATTCCTGATTCACCAATAGTATAAATATTTTTTCCCAATTTATCTAGTATCTCAGAGTTTTGCATGATCTAAAACAAAGTATTTTTCAACTCAACATCGTTTAATTTTTTTTTTTTTCAGAACAGATCTAATGAGATCTTCATCTTTTGATTGACACTTTTTGATATATTGTGATCATCAAATATCTCAATAAATTTCTGAATGAGCTTTGGAAAATTTGATTAACTTTTTATTTCTCTCTCTCTCTCCAATTTGATATATTTACCTGAATGGAATGAAGATTTCTGAATATAAATTGACACTATGTGATTGAATTCTTCATTAGTATATGTGATATTGTCCTGGAAACATCTTAATTTTGGTATCAATTGTGTGACAGTGGCGTTTGGCAAAGTTGATTTTCTTGTTTCGTAGAATGGAGTTTAGTGTCCAAATATTTCGTCCGTGGCAAGATGTACCGAAAAACAAATCTCAAGAAGGTAATTTATTTCTTACCTCACTGATCTATGACATTTTCTAGGTTCCACTGAAAAGAAATCTTGTAATATAGACGTTTCAGTACAGTATAAGTGATAGAGATGAAACATCCGTTCAATATATTCAAATTTGCAACTAGGCGACTTTTGCAGGTTTTTTCATTCTGGTATAAAAGATGGAATTTTCTGAGTAACAGAATTCAAAAGAGGTCATTTTGAGATTGACAAGTACGAGTATTTCTAGATGATGTAGTTGCTATTTTTCAATTTTTTGTTGATAACAAATCCAGGTTAAAAATTGAAAATCTTCATTGATTTTCGGAAATTTTTTTTTTCAATATCTCAAAATCGAACCCTTATAACCAGAAGCTACATAAAAATGATTTTTAAAATGTTGTATCCGCTATTGTTGAAAAAATTGTTACAAGTGAATACGTTGTTTATAAGATTATTCAAAAATTTTAGAAACATGATCATTGATGGAACTTATTATTTGAAAAAAAAAAAATTGCCAATTGCCAATTTTATTTCTCAGCTATCAATGTGCAAGATACATCATCATTTTATAAAGTAGTAGAAAAAATTGTTGATTAAGAAATCAGGTTTTGAGTAATGAAAAAGTTAAAAATGATTTTTTTAATCATTATTTGCATCAGAGGCTATGCTTCCAAAATTTGTTTTCGAATTATCTCAACAAATTTTTGAACAATAGCAGATGAAAAGTTTTGAAAATCATTTTCATGTAGCTTCTGATCATGAAAGAAACGGATCGATGGTGAACTTGAAAAAATATACTTTCCATGGATAGTGAAGCTTTTTAGTTTTAAACCTAACTAAATTGTTGATAACAAATTGGAAAATTACAATTTTTTCATTTTCCCAACGGAAAACTATTCTGAGATTTTTGACAGCAAATTATCGTTCATTGTAGTTGTCTGAATTCCTTTCAATTCTCAAATTTGAGATTCAATGAGTTGAAATAATATTTTTTCATTGAAGGACCAAAAGTGGGCGTGTGTTGCGCAAATCAGAGTACAGTTTGTCAAGAATAGGAAAAATGGTGAAATTTTTGCGGCCTGCGAGTAACTCTAGAAAGCATTAGGAAAAACAAAGATGCACATATTTACTATTGAAGTTGTGTCTGCTTAGTATAGATGTACAGTCTCCTCAATAAACTGGGAAACCAATGTACAAAGTCCCCAGTATTAGTCCCTCTCATTATTGAATTCAAAATAATTTTGGTCGAGACAGGAAACGAGGGCTATAAAGATAACGTGTTCAATTATGGGATTAGTATTCTTTTCAGTTAGAAAATTATAAATAATTGTTATGCCATTATCCGGAGAAATGTTTGGAATGAATAAATAAAACTTGCTTTGAATTAGAAGGTTGCTTTTATTTTACTTTTAAATATATTACAAATGAAACAATACAAAGCAAAAAATTACAAAAGGCAAAAAACGCAAAAATTTTAGTAAAAAAATTTGATCTCAATCTTCGGAGGATGAATCTTCGCTAAGGTCTGAACTGATGTAATCTGGTTCAGTGTTACTATCTTCTTGCAAGTTGATTATCATGTCGTCTATCATGAAATCTAAAGTTGGTTCCTTCTCCATAGAAAAGTGTTCAAAACTTTGAGCATGCTCATATCGTTTTTTCCACTCAGTTTCATCGCATAATCTTTCTACGGTTTTTAAGCTGAAATCTACATTTTTTTTTTGTGCAACAAATTGTTTCAAACACGCCCACACTAACTCTACAGGATTTAAGTCAGGGTGGTATGGAGGAAGCCTTAGAACGGTATGCCCGTGGGCGCTCATGATTTCATTAATTTTATACATTTTATATCGCGGTATTTGAATTTGATTAGCCATTTCATCATTTCGATCTTTTTATTACATAAGGTAGGAGATTTATTCATGTGCACATTGTGATAGGGAGCATTGTCTCTTTGGTGGTAAATTAGGAATAAGCATCTCCTGTAGCCATTTTATATAATTCTGGAATTTCATCTCGTTATGATAATCACCTGGCTTCGTATTTGATCTGAATTTCAAATGAGCATTTTTCGCAAAACCAGTTTTCACTGGTCACGTTCACTATTATTAGTCTTTGCCCTTTTGATTCTGGTTTATGTAAACCTTCACTAGTGTTGTCATTCCAGGTTTTCATGTGGGTATGCGAGAAATGAAGATAGGTTTCGTCCATGAAAATTATGGTCCGTTTTTCTTCTCAAATTTTTTTCATACTCACATACGCAAAAAATTTGTTCTTAACTGAACGATATCTGGCTTTTCCATTAATAATTTTCGATTATTTTTCGTTTTCCTTCAACGAAATCCCATGTCATGCATAACCTTTCTCAAGTTTTCGTAGGAACCAGCATAGTTATTTTCGGATTTAATTTTATGATGTATGCGCCGAAGAGTTGGAACCTTTTTATCGACAGTATAGTGATTAATAATGAATCTTCGAAGCAATCTTTTATCAAAACCATCTAAGTTAGTTTCAGCTGCGGCTTTCTTTCTTTTTATATTTGGTGTCGAAAAAGCAGCGGCTTCTCCATTCTCAATCGATTTCACTTCCTTTGAAATTTTTTGTATACTGTTTTAACTTACGCCAGTTGCCATAGCAGCTCTTTCTTGAACTGTATAGGTTTATTTTCTGCCGCTTCTTGTTGCATAACAAATTACATTCACTATAATTTCCCTTGTTTGAGTTGTCAGCACTTTACAATCAAGTTTTGATTTAAACTCCATCCTGGTTAAGTTACAATACTCAAATTGTACCCTCTACGCTTTATTTCTGCTCGGACTGTACACTCGGTTAACCCGCGATGCTCACTTCACAACAGACAAATTCGACTGACTGGGCTGTGGGCATTTTCACTCCTGTCTTCTGCGCACAGCTAAGACGATCTCAAATTGTGATTTTGAAACTTTTTGCTATTCTTGACAAACTGTATCTGATTCAGGACATATTTTCAACCTTCTGGGAAAATTTTATCAGTTCTAAGAAAAATATTTTCTTTTTTTCAAATCGCTTTCCAAATTTGGAAACTGTTAAATTGTTCTTGAGATATTTGCAAAATCCAACATTTTTTTCTCAGTTAACTATTTGTAGCTGCTGCAATTTTTGCAAGCGGCAATTGAATTTTTCAAATTATTATCTGCACGCTATCTCGAATCGACTGAGACTTCGTTTATATTTTTCGAAAGCTGAATGTTACTAATAATAACTTTTACTTCGAACCGTTTCATGAAAGCCTCCATTTCAAAACATTTTTTGGATAAAGTAGGTAATGTTTTCACAGCGAAGGTTTTATTTCGGCAGAATATTTTTGTATCTCAACTTCAATACCTTTAATTTTCAGGTTCCAATGCTAGCTCAAAAAGTCATGTGGTCTGTAGAAACGAGGTGCTGCAGTCCGCAAACAACCAATATGTAGTCATTCAGTTTCTCGGTAAAGGTTCTTTCGGACAGGTTGTTAAGTGCTGGAAGAAAGAAACTAACGAATTTTACGCAGTCAAAATTCTCAAGGATAAGTTTGCTGAAAGCAAGGAGGTGAGTAGATCAGTTTTTTGGCTGACAAAATTTTGATTTGATAACCAGTTGAACGGAGTCCATCGACTTTTTTTGTCATGAATCAGAAGAGTTTGAAATTTCTTTTTGTATTTGTGGAATGATCTGAAAGATGAAAAAATATGTTCAAGTAGCACGGAGGGATTTTTGGGGGAAAAATGTCCATTACACGTATGTTTCACAAAAAAATTCATATAGTTGCACTTCATTGTGAGATTTTCTCTGAACATTTCCTGAAACCATGACATGTGTTACTGTACGTTAGCCAATAGTTGAATCAGTTTGTGGAACACAATAAACGAAGAATCCTTGATATGTGAAGTATGTTATATGAACAAACATTAGGAAGCACATATATAGGAAAAACATTCTAGAGCAGATCCTGATTTGAATCTGGCATTTTTCAAATTTGAGAAAAGTTTCAGAAAAAGAAGGAAATATTTCAAAGGAAGTGTAAACTTCTGGAACAATAATACCAATATTGATAATTTTCTCAGGGAGTTGGAAAAAGGTCCTTGAATGGGTACTCTGGACCTTCATTGAAAAAATATTATTTCAACTTGTTAGATATCAGAATCAGTTATTGAAAAACTTCAAGCATCTACGGGATGAATGAATGAACAATAATCCGCTGTAATAAAATTTTTGTCATGATTTTTCAGTTAATTACACATTATTTTATACATACAGGTACATCGCGAGTGCGATAATTTTTGAATAACAAATCTGAGATTTTCTTTGAGTTATTTCTGAAAGGTCTCATAGTCTATTTCCGTTGGAAAAATAAAAAAAAAAAACAAAATTAACTCGAGTTGAAAATTAAACCCACTTTTTATTGTATATCAACGACTTACTGGAAAGAACCAAAATTCCAAGTGATTTCGAATTGGGGTGAAAGTAATCAGGTTCAATTCGATGCCACAAAAACCCAGGCATCGGTTTTCTCCGAAAAGTTAAATGTCTCCGAACCGGATATAATAATGTCAGGTCAGACAATTTCGCTTTCTGCTTCGATAAGTTTGATGGGATTTAAAATGGACACCAATATGTCTTGGCACAATCATGTCGCTGGAATTGCAAAGGCTGCTTCTCAAAAGCTTGGAACACTGTTCCGAACCAGAAAACTGTACACCCCTCAGCAACTTTTGATGCTTTATGAAGCTCAGATCAGACTTTCTTTGGAGTATTGTTCTCATGTATGGAGCTCCGCCCTCAAGCATACCCTGAAGCTGCTGGATTCTATCCGGAAAAGAGCCATCCGCCTAATTGGAGACGCGAACATCACTTGTAACCTTGATAGCATGGAACATCGAACAGAGTTTAGAGATGTATATATCGAGAATCTATTCCATAACCTTTCAACAATAGTTCTTGTTTGAGTAAAAAAAAAAACTCAATTAAATAATGCATAATCATCTGGAAAATCACGAAAAAAGTTTTTTGACCGCGAATTATTATTCATTCATTTATCCAGTGAGTTCCTGAATTTTCGCAATTCGTAATTGTTGAAATAATATTTGAAAAATTATAAATATTTGTCCTACAGATGCGGAAGGAACAGTCGGACTTTCATTTGGGAAATTTCTTTCCCTATTTTTTTTTCAAATTTGAAAAATGTCTAATAGTTTTTGAGATGTTTGCAAAAAAACAAACTCTCCATTTTCAGTCAATTGTTTATAACGTTAGCAATTTTTGCAAGGGGCACTTGATTTCTTTCAAAAACCATTTACACGCTATTTCGAATCGAATGTCACCTGGTTTATATCCTTCGGAGAAGGAAGAAGAAATTATTTTACCATTTGACAAAAACTCAACAGATGATTTCAGAGATATTGTTAGTTTCAATAAATTGAATAGATCATTGACACGTTATTCGCCAATTAACTGTTTGTTCGAACAAAATATGACCACTTATTGAAATAATTGTTTTCTTTTCAGGCTCGAAACGAATTCAATATGTTGTCCAGAGTCAACGTTGACTCAAAGTTATACTTCGTAGAGGTATTTGAATGCTTTCAGTATAATCAGCACACGTGCATTGTAACTGAACTGTTGGAGCAAAGTCTGTTTGACTTCGTCAAACATCAAAATTTCAACCCTCTACCACTTTCAGTCGTCAAGATCATACTGCGGCAGCTTCTGCTTGGATTGAATGTACTCAAGGTAAGATTTCTTGTCACTATGGATAGTTGTCAGATGAAATTAATTCGTCAAATGTCTGGCAAAATGAACTAAAATTTCATTTTTATTATAATTTGTAAGTTTTCATGATTATCTGTATCTGTAGAGTAGGGAGGGTGGGCGTGAGCCTACAGTATGTATGCCACACGTGACCCATTGTACATCCTCCCAAGGACTTGTCCTCCTAGGTCATCGTCCATCTTGTCCTTTCCAGGAAGGTGGACAGGTCACTGGGAGACATCTCCTTCATATCGCAGGTGTAGGCCAAGACTCGCCGAACACACACTCTCTTATTGACGATGAATTTGGGCACTCACATAGGACATGCCTGACAGTCTCATCTTCCTGTTCACACATCCTGCATGGAGGTGTGTCCACTAGCCCCACATTATGGAGGTGTTTCCTCAGTTGACAGTGACCAGTCAAAAATCCTACTGTTAGGCGTGGATTTTTCCTATTCATTGCCGGATATTACTTCGGTTTCAGCTTCCCAAGGTCGCCCAAAGTGATCCCGGTAAGATCACATGCTTTGATTCCATCTCATCTCTTCAAGGATTGAGCTTGGATGTGAAAATTTACTAGTTCCGCAATTGTCGAAGTCATCAGGCCGTAGGTGCCACTGGGTCCTGAAATTCTCAGTCCAGCCGCTTCCTTGACTGAAGAGTCGGCAATGCGATTACCTTCACTCATGTTATGCCTCTTAACCCACCTCAGGATAATGTTATCATCCACCGAGGCTTTGGCTAAATCTTGGTGATACTCTAGTACCAGCTCTGAGGTTATACGTTGTCTGTTCGAAGCTAATAGGACTTGTCTGCTGTCAGTACAGATTGTTATGTTCTTGCCAGAAATTTCTTTTGTGGCGATTGAGATACCAGTCAGTTCTGTTTGGACCACGCTGGTATTTCTCCCCATTCCCCACTTGATTTCTGGGCTCAGTGATCTGGGGTACACTCCACACCCTGAGCCTTCTTTGGTTTTTGAGCCGTCTGTATAAATCCGTATTGCATTTGTATCATCTGACTTTATGTTCTGCTCAATTTGTATCTGGTAGGGTTTATTAAACACACCCCTGTGTTCAATTGCATCGCTTGTTGCCTGCAGCAGAGGTTGCGCAGTTAGCGCTTCCCGACCTAGGCTCAGCCTCAATTGACCTATTCCTACTTCGAAGTTTACACCAGCCGTGCGCAATCGACCCATGGCTATAAACGCCTATAAACGCAACCTCCCTAACGTACAGATCCAGAGGGGTCAGACCCGTGATTAGTTCCATTGCCGCGGTTGGTGTTGCTCTCATGGCTCCTGTGATGTTTAAACAAGCCAGTCGCAATATTTGATATAATTTTTGGATGCCCGTTGCTTGTGGAACTTTCGGTCCCCATGCACTGGCTCCATATGATAACATAGGTTTTATTATTGCCGTGTAGATCCAGGTAACCACACGGGGTGAAAGACCCCATGCGCATTCCACTGTCCTCAGACATTGCTCATAAGCCACGTATGCTCTTTTTGCGCTACTCTGTAGATGAGAGTTCCATGTTAGCTTCCTATTGAGGATACTACTAGGGTATTTTACCTCTTCAGAGAAGTTTAGTTTGCTTTTGAAGATTTCGGGAGGTTTTAAGCCCGATAAATTTCTTTTCCTGGTGAAAAGGACCATCTCAGTCTTCTTGAGATTGATCGACAGTGAGTGTTCCTTACACTCACTGCCCGTCCTGCGCTCTCTCGCACAGTGTGTTTATGAATTTGCCGGTCTGAAAGATAACTATGTCATGTGCTTATGCAATATTGTGAATTCCATTTTTGTTCAGGTGATTATTCCGGGTATCCATCACCACTGAATTTTTTTGATTCCATAGAGGAAGCCTGAAAATCAGCTATCAAGCCCAAAGCAGCAGGCGCGCAAAGGAGGGTTACAAATGAGGCAAAAGCCGCGCGTGTTAATAAAAATAACTTTTTCCAAATGAAAAATACATGTAAAGTGAGTTCGAATTATATCAAGGAGGTTACATATAACGCCATCTGCCCGCGAATAGATCAAGCAATAATGTCAATAATTCCGTCAATACAGATCGCGAGCTTGAGAGCTAGAAACAAACATACATACATAGATACAGGTGAAGCTAATAAAAGGGCGTTTTATGCTATCGAAGTAATTGGATCAAAGAAATTGCAGTAAATTTTGTGTAAAAAGGGAAATTACCGCTCAAAAACAATCGAAATGTTTGCCATACGATGATTGTACTCTGAGTCGGAAAAATGTTTACAAGAGTACAAGCTTTTCACAATAAATTGAAAATATATGAATGACGACACTCGCTCTGAACGCCCCAGCACATCTACAATCGATGAAAATGTTGAAGAAGTGAAGAAAATTTTTATGGAAAATCGTCGAAACACTATTAGACAAGTTGCTGAGAATTTCGGCATATCGGTTGGCTTATGTCATGCAATTTTTCCGGAAATTCTAAGCGCGAAGTATGTGGCAGCGAAATTCGTTTCAAAATTTCTGGATATTGAGGGAAAAAATCGTCGCATGGGCATCGCTCAGGAATTGTTCAATGACGTCAACGGCAATCCAAATTTATTTGAAAGGGTCATACCTGGTGACATCGAAATCAAAGTCCAGTCGTCTCATTGGACAAGCCCAGGAGAGCCAAGACAAAACGAGCACGTCAAGTTTGATCAAATGTCAAGGTTTTGCCCACTGACCAGAAAGAACACCACAATTGCTCCCCTGCAACTTTCTTCTGTTTCCAATGTCAAAGAGACCCATGAAAAGACGGCATGTTGCGACGATTAAGGATATAAAAACCAAGTCGCTGAGAGATCTCAAAGACTCACCAAAAAGTTCATATCAGGACTCCTTCGAGGATTAGTAAAAATGAGTATTATATATAAGGGGAAAGAGAGACAAAATAGAAATTGATGAGCAGATACATATTTTTGAGGAAAATGAATAGTCACGTTTATTTTTTAACAGACCTTGTATGATTCCGAAAATATGAAAGTGTTTTTTGTGTATGACAATGTGCTTATGGCAGT
This sequence comes from Leptinotarsa decemlineata, assembly GCF_025532065.1. NCBI lineage: Eukaryota > Metazoa > Arthropoda > Insecta > Coleoptera > Chrysomelidae > Leptinotarsa > Leptinotarsa decemlineata. Next base: position 30,632,880 of record NW_027412688.1, read on the forward strand.
AGTTGTTTTAAAAGAGAAAAACTTCTGTGTATGCACACCATGTCTTCATAAAGGGTTCTTATTGTAGTAATTTTTTTCCATTCTTTGAAAATTCTCCGCATTTTTTGTCCGGTGATGAAGAAGTTGCAAACCAAAGAACTTTTTTCCAAAAAAACTATTATAATACGTATCAGCTTATCACGAAAATTATACTATCAAGTTGAGTGTTCAAAAAAATATCTGATAGAATTTCAGCACGTATGGTTTTGTTAACTGTTAACTGAAAATGTCACATGAGGTGTTATTAAATACAGATATAGTGTAAAGTGTAGACTATTGAAAATTAATAAAAGAATATATTCGTATTGCTGGAATAAAATATTGCTCCGCATCTGAAAAATGGTATGGTGAGTTTTGTCGGAAACTTCAAGTATCTCGTCATCAGGTATTCTGTTCCAAAAATCAATTGAAGAATGTTTATCGAATGCATAGACGGAAAATAAATATTTCAACGTGTCTACAAAGTAGATTCTGATAAATGCCTTCTGAAAAACAGCTACTTCCTTGACTTGTACTGGACATTGAATCCTATCTGACAGACAGATCTCTCATATGATACCAGAAACTACTGTATGAGTAAGTTGAAAAGAATAAATTTTTCTAAATGCAATCTCAAAATATTTATTTAATCATAAATATGTATCTCTCTTCGATACGGTCTTCAACTCACCTTGAAACGATCAGAATACAGTAACAAAATATACTCGATGGAGATCGGAAGTAACCATTAGGAAAAGAAGTTTTCATCCAAATATGACAAAGATTTGACTGAACATTTGTCGTCGGATCCGATTGAGAATTTTACTGACTTCTTATTTTTCAGCACCTACACATCATTCACACCGATATGAAACCGGAGAACATCATGTTGGTGAACCACGCCAAAGAGCCTTACAAGGTGAAAATAATTGACTTCGGAATGGCTATCAACGTGAAAGACGCAGTGTGCAATACATATTTGCAGACGCGTCCTTTCCGGGCTCCCGAAGTCATCCTGGGGGCTCCTTTCTCTGAGGCAGTGGATATGTGGTCGCTTGGGTGTATTGCTGCAGAACTCTACCTCGGCTCTCCTTTATACCCTGGTCTATGCTCCTACGACCAGATTAGGTTCATCTGCGATGTTCAAGGATTGCCCCCCGCGGACTTGTTGTCTCGCGGTTTGAACACTGTCGAGTTTTTCCGCCAGGAATTGAACAATGGCACCAGTTCTTGGCGGTTACAAACTAAGCAGGAATACGAAAAGTCTACAAGCATCGAACCTAAGGAAAACCGACTCTTCAAGTTCCAGAGCTTAGACGAAATTGGAGAATTTCGAATTCGGGAAGATATCACCGATGACCAGTGGCTGGTCGAGGCAGTTGAGAGAAAGAGATTTGTGGAACTTCTGAAGCAGGTGCTACAAATGAACCCCGTAAGTATGACTGATAGAAGTATTTCTTACAATAATTCGTTGTCTTTGCAATATTATGTTTACAATTGATTTATCAAATCAATTCTGAAGTTCAAACTTCCTCAGTTGGAAATGTGGTAGCCTTATTACGTCACGAGGTCAGGAGCAGTTGGTCTAAGTGTTACTCAAGAACAACAAAGTCCTGTATCCATAAATGTGAGTTCCTGAAGTTGTTATGTAATCGTAGGTTTCTTTGGATTTGAATTTCTTGTTGAATCAAAAGTCAATTAGATATCTTCATGTATAAAATATGGCAATTATTTGTTTCCACAAATAGTGGAAACAAAAAAGGAATTTTCCTTTTTTCTCTTCATTATTCAGCCGAGTTTTATGCATGTTCCTTTTCAATTCCTCCCTTCGGTACAGTACGATTATTATCCTTCATTTGAAATACATTTTATTTCTTCAGTTTCGAAAATTAATGGAGATTATCATTTTTTCATGAAGACAGTATAAATTGTTTCGTATGACTCTCTTCAGTCGTTGTTATCCAAAAAGTTTTGAAAGACGGCTATGAGGGGACCAAACAACATCATCAAGTAACTTCAAAACCTACAAACTTACCCAGACAATTTTATAATCTTCTTGAAAACAATACCTCAAAAATTCCAATTCTGTTCATAACATTCCTGGAAACAATTGTGAAAAGAAATATATTAAGCTGACATCAAATTTATCACGGTATATATTAAATGAAGATCAAAATATGGAAAATTCTAGTACATCACTAAATGAATATATGATTCAGGACAATCACAACACTAACTATGAAATCATAAAACTATTAGCTTTTGAATCTAATGGAAAAAAAGATTCATCAAAGAATAATTCTACATTGAAGCAATTAAAATCTTCATGAATAGACATCAATGATTCAATATAGATACAATACACATTATTATAATTTAACTTTTTGTTACTTGAAAATTTCAAAATTAACTTATATTTCTCCGTATTTCGAACCTTTTTGTATAGAAACAACAAGGAAGTCATTTGAAACAAATTGCCAAGTCTGCGCATATTTCCTCCAAATAATTCAGGTACTTTTTATGAAGACATGACAACCACCATTGATTGTCGAAACATCATATAGTGAATTTATTTTCTGGAAATTGATGAAAATTGAACTATTTGTTCCGGCCAGTCTCAGCTTCCTACACTGTAGGTTAATGGACTGACACCTAGCAGATATAATCCAACGTCCTTCGTGGTAGTAGCCAGGGGAGTAGTTGTTTTCTGACAGGAGTCACTCCATCAATCTACAGTGTAGGTAATTGAGACTGGCCCGAACGAATGAAAGCAGAATTTTATTTTTTCAAAATTTTTTTCCATTTCAGGGAGAACGAATCACCCCCATAAAAGCTCTCCGTCATGAGTTCTTCCCTCAGACACGTGTTGCTCGTAAAAGGTTGCACACAACGGTAAGCTACAGTTTTTTTTGTCCATTATCCAAGAGTATACATATTCACGTCATTTCATCATAGCTGATATAAAAATTCATTAATTTCAAGCGATATTTTCGAAGAACAACATTGTGATTCATTATATATTCACGAAACAGGTTATCGTAAACAGTTTTACAAAAACGCAACACGTGTTTCGCTATACAATAGCTACTAACTAGGTTAGTATAAACACGACTGAAGAAACTATTGTTTAGCGAAACCCGTGTTGTGTTCTCGTTGAACTGTTTAGTGAAAATATTAATGAATTGTTCCTTTATTGTTAGATTTTCACTAAACAGTTTTACAAAAACGCAATACGTGTTTTGTTATACAATAGCTACTAATTAAGTTAGTACAGACACGCCTGAAGAAGCTACAATAACTATTAAGTTAGTATAAAGTGTTTCTTGAACATCAGTCATCGGCCTTCACTTCACTTGTTTCTACGAGTCGTCCTTTTTCAAAAATCATCATCACCTCCTGATGTTCTGCTGTGGCAAGAGTTTTCAATAGATTCAAGTTACACCTGAAGAAGCTACAGATTCACTTCGTAACACTCATGTTATCTGGAAACTGGTGCTATGTGATGGAATTGGCCGATACTTCATGAAAGTATTCAAAGTAACACTCCATTGTAAGATTTCCACCGAACAATTCGCAAAACCGCAACTCGTGTTTCTTTTTCAGGCTTGTTCATTATAAGGAAATGAATGTTTCGAAATGAATTTCGAAATAATAATCTCTCCCAACTACCTACACAGTATGATCCGGTAAACAAACGTCTAGCGGAAAACAACTACTTTCCCGGCCAATACCACGCTGGATATTGGATTATAAATAACAGACATTTATGCAAGATTCCTTACAGATGCTTGTCTGTAAAATGTTTCTTATTAATCCAGCAGCAGGACCATGCTGATGAAACCTACCCAAACGTCTGTTAACAATCTTTCTCTCAGACGAATGTTTCACATATGTAGCGGAGCCGTGTTGAAATTGATCGAGTCCCAGACACTTTGCTGTCTGGGTAGGATCTTTCCTGTACTGACAAAACCGTGGTCTACAGGTGATCTACTTGAATAATTTCAGCACTAGCACTAGCCTGTGTGAGAAATGTATAATAATAATACAATAATAATAATACATTAATTTTGATGATAAAACATAGAAATAGTCCCTTATAATCTGAAGAATAAAAAAAATCATCTAATGTATAAAAAGCATTGCCGAGTAAATATATTCTCAAGCGAGTTTAAAAATAGAAATATTGGCGGAACTAATTATTTCTTCAGACAGTTTATTAAAAATCCTCAGGCTCAAAGAAAAGCATGGCCGAGTAAATATATTCTCAAGCGAGTTTGAAAATAGAAATATTGGCGGAACTAACTATTTCTTCAGACAGTTTATTAAAAATCTTCAGGCTCAAATATTCGGAAGATTTCGAAGTCACAACATTTCTAAAATTAAAATATTCGTCATGGTTAAAATTTTTGATTCTTTGAAAATCGGTCTACAGGATGCTCTGCTTGGGGTATCGCAAATAATTTTCAAAATGCGTTTTTGTGCTATATCGTAATCGGAAGGCTACTTGTGCATGATATAATACGGATAATTGTTCTCGTTACAAAATGTTCTTAAGTTTTCGGAACATAAAACATAATGAGTTCAATTCTGAGATCAAGTTTGTACAACGTTCTTTTCAGTTCAAACCAGCTTCTACAGTAATTCCAAGAAATTCAACTGATAAAGTAGTCTCAATCAAGATTTCATCAGTTTTCATTGTTACAGTTACAGTTTTGCATTGTTTTTGGTAGTTGTGAAATCGAATTATATTCGTCTTATTACTATTGAAATAGAGAGACTTCTGATCACACCATGAAATGGAGTTACCAACCGCAGTTGTACACTTTTGTTTCAAGGTATTTTCACATTTGTCAAAAATAAATATATTGGTGTCATCTGCATATATAATGAAGCTGGCAGAAGATTCGATATTATCCATGTCATTCGTATAGAAAAAAAAAATAAAATTGGCCCCAAAACAGAGCGCCCTATCAAAAATTATCAAAGGACAAAAAATCCTAATGATGATCCAAAGAATAGTCCCTTGATTTTTTCCGGACGTTTGATAAACACCCTATATACGTTGCGACATGATATCATTACCGTGCGAGAAACAAACTCTTCTATCTCTTTTTGAAGTTTTTTAGTGAACTTTCTGTCGTACAGCTGAACACGCGCTTTTGTGAACTTTGAAGTAGAAATCTCGTATTAATGGATTTTCATGAGTTCTATCATATTCATGAAGTAATACTTGAATAAATCTGATACCGCCAAATATATCATAAGTCTATTATATCGATAACATTGAACATGAAACTCCACAAAAAATGTTGATATTTCTTCTTTATGGGAGTCACTGGTTTTTCAAATCCTACCATGCTGAATTGAACTATGAAAAATCCATGTATCTATGAATTTATCAAATCTATCATAAAATGGTATCTGAATTTTTCATTTTTGTCATTATAAATGAAAACGATGGCATTAAGAAAGCTTCTGCATTAAACATAAAGTTTTTTCTATATTACAACATTTTTCACACAATTTTTGAGTTATTAATAATTTTTATAATTATAATAATCAACAGCTGAGGTGGAAACATACATTATCACAAAATATTTTTTATTGAAAAACCAATGCAGTATATTAGTTTCCATAGAATCTTTTGTATAAAGGATATTATTGATATTTTTCACAGTTTCATGTTCGATAGTTGTATAGATACACACAGATCCGTTGTACTGACAGTAATTTATTTTCAGGATCCTCCCAACGATCAAGATCCACATCTGCCATTCAAGAAAAGGAAACATGTATGTAACTGTGTCACATTAGAGAAATAACTTTCAACAAATTCTCTTTTCAGTTTTTGGAACATTGTGTGTAGTCAAGAAGCTGAAAGGGAAATCGCAGCTTTTTCAGCAATGTAATGTTAATTTGATACCACTATCGTCACAGTTTCAATGATCAGATTTGGCTACTGAAGAACCACCTACTATAGGATTGCCCGTGCTCCATCTTTAAAGAGATGGGATGAAATCAAAGTATGCAATCTTGCCAGGATCACCTTGGGCGACCCTGGGAAGCTGGCGCCGAAGAAATATCTGGCAATGACCAGGAAAAATCTACGCCTAACAGTAGGATTTCTAACTGGCCACTATCAACTAAGGAAACACCTCCATACTATGGGGCTAGTGGACACACCTCTATGCAGGATGTGTGAGCATGAAGATGAGACGGTCAGGCATGTCCTGTGCGAGTGCCCGGAGTTATCGTCAATAAGAGAGTATGTGTTCGGCGAGTCTTGGCCTACACCTGCCGATATAAAGGAGATGTATCCCAGTGACCTGTCCACTTTCCTGGAAAGGACAGAATGGACGATGATCTAGGAGGACAACTCCTCGGGAGGATGTACAATGGGTCACATGAGGCCTACACTCACCCTCCCTACTCTACAGATACAGATAGGGCGGACTGAAATTATCTGAAAAATATATGAAATTTGCAAAATACATGAGATCTTGATGAACGAGCTTCTGGAGAATTCCCATTTTCCATTGAGAAATTGGTTTGATATGATATCTTCTATTGACAAGACGTTCCATTTCTTAGAATGAAAATCTTTGAAATTCTCAACTTGATTTAAATATTAACGAAGACTCACTCTTCAATATGCGATTCCTAGAACAGACCAACTTGGGATGAAATCATGTTGCACTAGGGGATACTATCATTTGAAATGAATGAATGAATTTCAGAAGGTGACGAAGTTTAAAAAAATGCTGAATAAAATTACAACGGAGCCTAAAGCAGCGTCTATAATAATCGCGAAGAGGGAATGAAGATAATAAATGTTGTAGAAAATACACACATTTTTTCATCATAATAATGAAAAACAATACGTTATGTTATATTATGGAAGTGGCTGACATTTGATGAAAATCTATAACGTATTCAAATAACACTTTATTGTGCGATTTCCACTGAACAATTTTATAAAAACGCAACACGCGTTTAGCCATATAATGGCTTTTTCGGACGTGTCTTTACTAACTATATTCTAATGTATATTAGAGTTTGTAATTGATTAAATTACCAGTGGTTATGTCCCAGTTTCCACATATGAAAAAATATCAATTCTATTTGATCATTTAGTAAATTACCGGAATTCTTGAATCTATTGATTTCTGAACATTCTAGAAGATTGAGATTCAAACTTTTTTCTTCTAAATGTAATACATTATATGCACTATTGAACTCATGTCCTTCTGCTAAAAGGTGTAATCGGTCTTTCTATTTACAAAACTTCGGCATTGGATAGATCACGAGTATATAAGCTGACAAACAGGGGGAACATTTATCCAAAGATTTAAACGTCATAGAAGCAGTTTTGTGAATGGAAAGACTTCTTCCACATTTGCAAACAACCTTTTAGCAGAAGGACATGAGTTCAATCATGAATACGACGTGTTACGTTTAGTAGGAAAAAGTTTAAAACTCAATCTTCTAGAATGTTCAGAAATCAATAGATTCAAAAATTCAAGTAATTCACTGAATAATCAGTTAGATTCGAATGACTCCCTGTTACTGAATATTTTTTCAAATGTGGAAACTGGTAGGTATATGAGCGTAGGTCATTCAATTCATTACAAACTGAGGTACACATAAAACATTGAATGGCCAGTTGAAACTCAGGTAGTTGAAATTTAGGTACTTCAGATTGTAAAATCAGGTATATTGAGCATGTAGAATATAGTTAATAAAGACACACCCGAAGAAGCCATTGTATGGCGAAGCTTTAGTGTAAAAGTGAGAAGTGTTTTTTGAATACGTTAAATAGTTATGTGTAATTATAAGTTGAACGAATTCTTGTTTTCAGACACTGCATGTAATTCAACGAAGTAAATAAACTCCTTTGAAATTGAGAATGTCTTTTTATTCTTTCACCTCAAATCTTGAACATTTATGAAGAATGGCTAGTGAAACTGAATAACATCAGGTCAAAAATATATTTATTGACGATAAAATTACGAATTATTTTCTATAAAATTATTGTTTTTTCAGTAGTTTTCATGAAACATGAATGTTCATTTTAGAAGTGAATATTCACATAATTTGAAAACATTTTCTGTTCAAAGAATCAACTTGATTATTTTATATTCAATGGTTTTCCAGGAATGACAATATTTTTCAAAATAATTGATGTAAGAAAAAATAAAGTAAAAAAATTTCGCAGGAAACGAACATTCGATTAACAATTATTCAAGACCATTCAATAAAAGCACGCCAAGTTTGATGAAATATCAAGGTCTCTAAAGGCTCTAACGGAGCAACGAAAAAACAAGAAAAACAAGAGGAACACATTACAACATAAGACATCACCACACTAGACATCATTACACAAGACAACACACACCATCCACTAAGCCTTAAGAGCCATAAGCCTACAGCAAGGCCCCACACAATATACAAATATTTTGTAATTTAATTCAAAAGTCTAATAAACATTTTTGACTTGACTTGACTTGCCCCACTGTTTTATTCGATTATTGTAGCGTGATGCATCAGGAGTTTTCGTCAATAAGACGTGTTCCCTTGAAGTTATGTGCCACTTGCGAAAAGCAATACGAAGAAAACGTCCGATAGTATGAAAAAACCATTCATATCTTTTGCATTATGATAGTGCACCTGCTCAATCGCTATTGCTTGTAATGTTTTAGCCAAAAACAACACTTTAATCATGCCTCAGCCACCGTATTCACCAGATTTAGCACCCTGCGACTTTTCCATTCTGAGGATTCGAGAGACCCATGAGAAAATGACGTTTCACGACGATCGACCGAGAAGTGCATATCAAACACTTGCACAAGTGTATTTCATCTGAAAAAACTAACGGGTGATTTTTTAAGAGGTATGGGATTTAATTTTCAAAACAACACAAAAAAATTAAAAAAATTTATGAAATCTTTTGAATCGATAGAACGATAAATATAATTTAATGTTTGAAGATGATGTCATGCAAATGTTGTCGCGGCTCCGCTTTAGATGGCCCATGCGCAAGGTTCAATTTTGGCACACTCTCTCTAACATATAGACCGGTATTTCACGTATAAATGCTTCAATATTGACTTCCAGAACGTCAGTCGTTGCTGGTTTATCCCTGTAGACATGAGCCTCAACATGACCCCACAAGAAATAATCCAAAGGCATTAAATCACACGATGTAAGCGGCCAATTGACGGGCCCCAAACGTGAGATGAACTGTTTACCGAAGGCGGCTCTTAATTGGGCCATTGTTTCGCGTGCCGTGTGGCATGTGGCACCGTCTTGTTGAAACCACTTGTCAGGCATGTCCAATTCTTCCATTTTGGGCAACAAAGTCGTTAATCATCACACGGTAGCGCTCGCCATTCACAGTAACGTTCCGGACATTGCCGTTTTTGAAGAAGTACGGTCCGATGATACCACCGACCCATAATCCACACCAAACAGTGACTTTCTCGGGATACATCGGTAGCTCTTGCAAGGCTTGTGGCAGGTCTTCACTCCAGATGTGGCAATTTTGCTTGTTAACGAATTCATTCAACCAGAAATGAGTCTCGTCGCTGAACACAATTTTTCGATAAAAATGTAGATTTTCCTCCAACTTTGCCAGCGCCCATTGACCAAATGTTAGACGTTGTAGGAGGTCGTGTGGCTTCAATTTTCGCACTAGCTGTATCTTATAAGGTTTTACATCCAAATTCTTTCGCAAAATTTTCCACGTAGTCGAGTAACAGAGGCCCAATTGCTGCAAACGGAGGTGAATCGACATTTCACGGTCATCACGAACACTGGCGGATACAGTCACAATATTTTCTTTGGTCCTCACACTACGTATGCGTGTTTGTGGTTTAATGTCCAAAAATGTAAAATGAGTTCGAAATTCAGTAACAAGCTTCCGAATAGCTCCCTCAGTAGGCCAACGAAACTGCCCAAATATTGGAGGAAGTGCACGATGCATTTTCTTCACCGAGCATGAATTTTGATAATAAAATTCAATAATTCGCAAGCGTTGTTCATTCGTAAATCGATTCATTGTTAAATTATAGACCAAACTGAACAAGTTTGACAATGACACAAGACACGATTCCCTCGTGATATGTCAAAAACAGTGTTGCCAAAAAGATACCAGCAAAAAAATCACCCATTATTTTGAAGGAGACAAAATGAAAATTGATGATTAAATGAATATTTTTTGAGAAAAATAAACAGAGTATTGAATTTATCTAATCCACTTATGCATCCATTTTGAAATATGAAAAATTCAAAATCGGGCATCTAGTACTAAGTTTAGGTATTTCTGTTATGGGTTAAGGACACCTTTTCCACAAAGCGAATTTCACCTCTCACGTAATCAATGTGTAACAATCTTCTCTGACACTTATATTCCATTGGCCTCTCGTGCAGACGCGGAGGAAGGGTCGGAACATTCGCAACATTGAAAGCTTTCCTAGCTACAAAAACAAGTTCAATCTGTACCGCGAACATGTCTCACATCCCAACAGTAACATTGCCAGAATTTCAGCGAATATTTTCTTTTTAGTAGAATAGAGTTTTGCCAGAGCGAGTTTGGAGTTTGTTTGTATGCGAATGTGGAGTATGCGCGGTATTGCAATGAATGGATTTCCACGGAGGGAAATTCAGTCTTCACGGAACACGTGGAAAGCTTGGTTTGCTGCTTTCTCGCGGTATCACATCTCGATCTTGGGCATTTTCTCTCGATAACTGCGCTTTGGAATGGATTTGATTGTGCTCTAGAGAGTGATTGTGAGAGTTTTAGTTTGTGACGATTCGGGTTACTTCACTTGAGAGGTATGTAGAAAAGTTTTTCACAAATTTTTTATATAGAAGAAACCCTGTAGAAATATTCCTAAAGAAAAAAATTGAACCATGAACCCAAGCGATAAAAACTATGAAAAAATTTAATTTTGAAAAAATGTTGTGGGTGTAATTAGTTTTTTCGCTTGTCCAGAAATAATTTGGTTTACTCCAAGAGTACTTCAGTGACTGGAATTATAAGAAACTCAACTCATCCAAAGTATCAGTAGATTGAATATCCCTTTCATTATGAATTGTTCTATACAACCAACCATTTTCCGAAAACTGAATTAGTGTAAGCCTAATTTTGGAAAAAGTCGTCAATCTAGCAACTGTAGTGTTCGTCTCATGAAAATTTCAAAAATTATCAAAAAAGTTCCAGATGAAAATATAGAAAAATTCAGAAGTGATCTTTTCGTTTTGTCAGAAGCAATTCGACATTATCGTGAAAATATGTTGTCGTGGCTGAATATTATGAAATGTGTCGGGGAATTCCTCAGGGATCCTTTCTGGACCCGCTTTTTTTATTCATAACCGATAACTGACCGTATGTGAAATTTTTTTTTCGGGTGGGTCTACATTGGAACCAGGAAAAGAAGTGTGGGTACATGTCTCTCTGAACACAAGAGAAGTTGTCCACCTGAACAAAGAGACAAATCAGCTGTGACCAAGCATGCTCTCAACAAAAAAGGCACTCACATTATCTCATTCTGAGATACAGTGATACTAGATAAAACTTAAAATAATTATCCAAGAGTATACAGAGAGAGAATATTAATTCAAAAGCACAGGGATCATTTCAATAGAAAAAAAATGCAATGAACTTTAAAATACTCTAGCTACCTGTCCCTGAAGATGGTCAAACAAGGTCAGGTAATTAGGAGAGACCAAGCCACGCCCACTAATAATGATATAAAATACCAGCATCATAGTTACCGTGTTTGGAACTGGAACAACAACTCAAGCATCAACTAGGGCACTGTAACCACATCAACTTTGAAAATGTTAACCGTAGTTGTAGACGAAATGTCAGACAAAAAACCTGCAGAACATGGCCAAAAAAACTCTAAAAGTAGCTTTCCTATAATTATCATTATACTTATTTTCCTTCTATGACTCCAAATCAAGAAAATTTTGAATACAACAGTTATACATAATTATTATTCATATCTATGATGCGGGGTTTGGAATGTTCAGTTCTTCCAATGAATGAAGTCACACTTTCCATTCAATTTGTCAATATTTCAAATTTAGCACGTGATTGACATAACCTCTATTCCTGGTTTATATTCGACTTGACTCTAACTGACCTGATTGATGACTTCTCAGACATCATAATACTCGACTCCACTTTTACTCGATGCCAAATTTTTTCAACTCATATTTGTATCGAGACTATTATTGAAACTGGGTGGCTCGAGTTGAAGGATGCTTCAGTTAGTGAGTACAAGTTCCTCAAATGTTACTCTGTATAACCTGACTAACGTCTGAATACATAAATTTTTACAAAAAAATAGAGAAGTTCAGTGTATCTCATCAACGAGTAGCTGATTTTTGAGTTCATTTCATTTCACTTTTTTTCCCCGTTTTCAATTGTTACCTGTTATTGGAAGAAACTGGCTTCTACTTTTATGTGAGTTTCTACTGAATAGCAATGAATAGTTTTGCAGTATTCGATGTGTGAGGTCAGACATATAGACAATTACGTGTAGTGAATGATTAAGGTCACTTAAAAATTATTCTTTGATAATATGAAAAGAAGATGGTTGAAACTGTAGGCCCACGCAAGAAACAAACTTCATTTTTAGAACTGACAAAAGAATTAACTCGGATAGTAACTATTTTTCACATCATAATCTGGACTTGACGACAATAAAATTGTAAATTAAAGTAGTGGATATTCGATTATCAACAGCTGTCAAACACTTCCATAAAATGGCAGATCGCTAATGTATAGAAACTCAAATTTTACATCTTCATTCATCTGCAAAATAGGAAATTGAAATATTTAAATTTGATTTTCGAAATAAACATGATCAACTTAATTATTCAACAAAGTTTTGAAAAATTCTGAAGGTTTTGATTATTGGATCAAATACTAGTAAACAATCGATTTATTGACGTAGTTCTGAATCATATAATAATTTACCAGATTTTTTTGGAAAATTTCAATACAATTAAATACAAAAAATATATTTTAGGGTCTTCCCATCTTTGAATTTGAATAAAACAAAGTGCGTTAGATATTATCGAATTTTTTTTTTCCGTTTGAAAGACCTATAGATGCCATTATATGTGGAATATACTATCGTTCAAATAATAAATATAATAATAATAATATTGCCTTCATTATTACATAACCAAAAGAAAAAACACAACGTAACTTATATATTCACCTTACAATTGAAGTTCATCGTCCGAAATCAAATACATCACGGAAAATGTTCTGTCATAGCTTTACTGGGTGGAGCGCATCCGCAACGTCCAATTTTTTATGACTCTGGCGCATAAATCCGGATAAATTTGACCGTTGGCATGGGTAATGTTGGCTTTGAGGATTGCTGTGGTTTGAGGCTCATTCGCATACACCTGGGACTCAAAAAAACTTCACAAAAAAGTCTAACGGGGTCAAATAGCACGATCTCGGGGGCCAGTTCACAACACCTCCACGTGAGATGACCATGCCCTCAAATTCCTCGTGCAGAACATCCAAAGTGGCATAGCTGTATGGCACGCAACGCTGTCCTGTTGAAACCACATGTCGTTGGTATCCCAAATATTCAATTTAGGTCAAAAGAAGTTGATAATCATTGACCTTCAGTGCTCGCCGTTGACAGCGATGGCCTGGTCAACGTCGATCTCGAAGAAATATGGACCGATGATGGCGCCAGCTCAAAACTCATGCATTGGATGCACTTGAATCTCATGTGGATTGCTATCGTCCCAAATTCGATAATTTCATTTCTTCACGAACTCATCGCCGAAGATGATTATTCGATGAAAATTAGTGATAGTTGCCAACTGCCCATTCATTCCTTAGTCGTTTACTTCCAGTTCCTGGGTCAGTTTAATTTTGTACAGGTGCAGGCCCAAGTTGTGGTCTGCTAAAGGTCGTGTTCTTGTGAGCAACGAGAAATCAACTGCTTTGGATTATCCTGCACACTATCACAGACAGCGGTGATATTTTGAGAAGGCCCTAGACGGTCAATCATTCTATTCGAATGCTTGAGTCAATCGATTGACTAAAGTGTGATTGACCGTGAGGAAACCTGTTTGACGCCTGAAGCTAGGCTTGATGGTGATGGATAGAAATTTGGAATGACTCAAACGGTTGAAGGAGGGGGTCGACCGTCTAGGGCAATTCTCATCAAGCATCGCGTCTGTCACTAGGTAGAAACCATGGCATCCGCTACGGAAAGTGAGCTTCTCGAAAACCCTGAGCGGAAATTCATTAACCTGTTTGAACCTGATTGAATTATATGGCGATTATTCGGAATTATGGAAAGTGAAAAGCAAGTACTATTATAACTGAAACAATAAAACTGCATCATTACCATGTATAGTCTATCCATTCCCAATTGGAACGGCAATAAAAATAAGAGTACAGTCATAAACATTTCTCGCCTGTGGCCCCTAGTCGCCCAGATAGTTAGTAAACGTGCTATCAAATATAGTTGAGGAGTAAAGGCTCGGCTAGCTGGACTGGCTGAATACTCATTTTTGTCCGTTTCACAATATTTCCTAATCAATGCCGTGTGTTCGTGGGGTTAGGTGAGGTAGTGAGTGGTTTTGCAAGCCGATTTTTGAAAACTTTTCCCAGAGATCAATTATCCTGATACCAAACTGATATTTTTGCACTCGACGCGCGTTTCGCTAACAGGAGAAGCAAATCAATACTGAATCTGAAGACAAGGGTTAGCTGTTTATATACCTGAAGTTTTTTGGTCCGATGAGGACTATGTTTGTTGAATGATGAATATCCTGATTGAGTTTTCGTTAATTAACTAGTGGAACCACTACCTGCAAATTAATTTGTCAACAATAGATTAAAAAGCGGACAAATTAATTTGCAGGTAGTGGTTCCACTAGTTGATTAAAAATCAATTAAGATAATCATCATTTAACAAACAAAGTCCATATCGGACCAAAAAACTTCAGGTATAACCCAACCCTTGTCTTTAGATTCAGTATCAATTTGCTTCTCCTGAAGATGCTAACCTTGTTAGCGAAACGCGTGTCGAGTGCAAAAATATCAGTTTGGCGTTAGGGTAACTGATCTCTAGAAGAAGTTTTCAACTTTTACACCAAAGATTCCAATCTCATGGTTTGAACCAATTTTGTGAAAATTTTAGGGTTTTTGGGTAATTTTATCAATATGGCTTTCTGGAGACCTTTTGAAACAAATGATAACATTACGTGTGAGGAATCTGTGTCAATCGACAGGGATCCGGAATTTGAAAATAAGAACTTACATGTTCAAGTTCAACGAATAATTTTAAATATTCATGCATGCTTGAAGGAGAAAAACTGTCACACTTCACAGAATGCTATTGTGAATAGAATATGCGAGTTAACGAAACTATCTCGTTCGACAGTTCTTCGAGTCATTAAAATAGGGGATGTCATTGACCCTGCAATGAAACAAAAACAAAGGAATAAAAAATTCGCAAACGTTGACGGTGCTACAAAAAATGTAATTCAGCGAACAATTTATGGTACATACCAAAAAAATTAACTAACAACCTTGGAAATGATTTGGTAAAAATTACTCGACTATCCCGATTACTATTACAAATCTTTAGAAACTCTACGAGGTGTCTTATTGTCTTGTGGTTTCAAATATAAAAAATTGAAAAATCGGATGGTCATAATGGAACTGACACGCATTGTTCAACCCGACAAGAATATTTGAGGTGAATAAAAAGCTACCGAGAATCCAGCAGACATATAATCCACCTCGACGAAACTTGGTTTGACACCCATGAAGTTGTCAAATATGGCTGGGTAGACGAAACCAAGTATTGTGCTTTGAACACACCTTCTTCAAGGGAAATCTGTTATAATTTTGCATGCCGGGAATGACAGTGGTTTCATATCTAAAGCTTTGCTTCTGTCGGCCAAAAATATAAAAGATTCGTCTGCTGATTACCACGAAGATATGACTGCGGCTTTATTCGAAACCTGGTTCAGTGAGCATCTTCTCCCAAATATTCCTCCAAACTCGATTATTGTTATGGATAATGCTTCGTATTATAGATAGATAGATATATATATATATATATATATATATCTATCTACCATAAAACAACGTAATTCCAAAATAGAGTATATTATTCATTCGATGTGTGGAACACGTGGTTATTCTCTTACGTTTGCCTACATACTATTGTGTGTTCAAACCCATTGAAATGGTTTGAGCCACAATGAAAGAAAGCTTGCGGAAATGTAATCAGTCATCGTCTTTGAATGCTGTAATGCTTGAATGAGTGGTGAATGAAGTAGGTGATAGTGATGTGTGGAAGAACTGTGTGACCCACGTTATAAAAGAAGAGAACCTTCTATATATTATTCTTATTTCCTGAACAAAAAAATTGTTATCATCATTATTATCAATTATTGAAATTATTTCGAATACTGAAGTCAATTTCCGCTCACTTCTCAAGTATACCTCGGTAAGATCCCTCCGTCACGATATTATGTTCAAACATGGTTATCAAGTTATGGTTGAAGCATAATGAAAATTCATTTACTCTGATAGTATATGGGTAGTATATGTTTACTTGGTAACAAAATAACTGGACTCTTGAAGCTAAATGAGAAGGACACAAATCACTCGAGCTGTCTATCAAAGGAATAGGAGCCATCGAAACCTGATATGGCAAAGAAACGAGAAACTTCTCTTAATAAAACCGTGTTATTCCGAATATCCAGAGAGAAATAACCAACGGAGAGAAGTGGCAGTTTCAATTGTCTGCGTTGTCTGCTGTGTATTATCCCTACCAAAAAAGGTGTAAAGGAAGAGGAGATTGTGAAATTATCATCGCAGGAAGGTGAGATCTCGATTCCACCAGTTCATTCTTTTCGACCGTATCTTCCATGCAACTATATTGGAACTTATATTTGAGGAACTAAAAATCGATTTTTATTTTGCGTAACAGTTTGAGCTGTTTGATTCTTGACGAGGATGGCAAAATCTCTCAAAATCTTATGTTTCATCATGTAGCTTTATCGGCTGTGGAATAGTTCAAAACCAAATTTCATATTGAAATATTCTCAGGTTATATTTCGAGTATTATTGGTAATTTTTTCAACCTCTAGTTTTGATTTTCAAATTCAAAACGTTGAGAAAACTGAAGGGAGGGGGCTTGTAACGGCATAGTTGCTCTTCCACATGGAAGCAAGTGTGTATCGAAAGTGTTTGTGTTCACTTCGTGTCTGAAAGTAACTTCTATGCAGGATCTACACATCTTTGTTGGAAGTTTATTTCAAACTTGATTGCTTTCTTCCTTTCTTCATGAATTTTCTGATTTTTTCTTGAAGATGAAGAAATAGAAAGCCAAATACCTTCTTTCTTCGAAAGTTAATTGTTTCTTAAGAATATACACTTTTCAAATCAAACAAACTCACAAAGTGTCGTCGTTTTGGAAAATATAGCATTTATCCTTGTAGATGCTATAATTACGATCCTGTTCCTGATGAATTTTATACAGGGCGTTTCAACGAAAACTTGACCCCCCTGTAAGTTTGTGTTAACAAAAGTTTCAAAGAACACGTCGATTTTTATTTCTAGGATGACTGATTCTGATATAGAAATCATACCCAAAGTTTCACCCCCCTGCGGTCGGCAACTACCCCCCTTTTCTTCAATGGCAAGGGGGTCGAGTGATACATCATTTGGAATCTCTTGTGCCCCTCTATTACGTCTGTTATTTTTTCGAAATTGGTTCAGTCGTTATTGAGAAATTGAATGTTGAACGTTTTATTTAAGAAAAAACAGAAAACTCGCTGTCGCTCATTTAATTGAAGAAATCAACAAAAGTAATATCAATGACAACACAATCAACGGAAAAAGTGTTCAAAATTATCACCATCTACTTCCATACAATGATACAGTCTACTTTCGAAAGTGTTCCTTACATTCCTTACAGAAATCGGTATTCCCGAATAATTCCCTGTCGCAGGTCTTCTAGATTTGTAGAATTTATTCAATTAGTAGAAAACGTTTTGGAATGGACGAGACTGTTAGTTTTTGCTGCACTGGTAGTTTTTGTTGAATCTAGTTGTCGCAGAACAAAAAGTAGATAGTTGGCCTCTTTCATTTCTTCACGAATTATTATTCAGTCATCCTTGTTCACTGTATTTCAACATGGTTTATTCTACTGAAGATAGTTTAGCAATTGTGCAACCTAGTATCGATATAATGAATGTGCTGAAGCTGCTACAAGAATTTATAATACGAATCATCCAGACCACAACGTAAGTCATCAATACATTAAACAGTTAATGGATAAGTTTCGAACTTCAGTTTCTGTACAGAACAGAAAACATGAAGTATCCCGTCCTGCCAGAAATGACGGAGTTGAAGATGCAGTTTTAGGACATGTTCAAATGGATAATCGACAATCTATCAGACGAGTAGCTAGAGCGTCTGGTGTATCAGCTACTAGTGTTTTTCGGATTTTGAAAGTCCACAAATTCCATTCTTTCGAAATGGAGCTAGTTCAGGAAATAAACGAAGATGACCCTGATCGTAGACTTCAGTTTTGTGAGTTGTTCAGTGAGAAATTGACCAATGACC
The DNA here is from genome assembly GCF_025532065.1 of Leptinotarsa decemlineata. Lineage (NCBI taxonomy): Eukaryota > Metazoa > Arthropoda > Insecta > Coleoptera > Chrysomelidae > Leptinotarsa > Leptinotarsa decemlineata. Next base: position 30,651,535 of record NW_027412688.1, read on the forward strand.
CAAACTTATTATATGTAAAATACATGCTTTTCAGACGAAAGTTCTTTCATGTTGAATGGTGAAGTGAATAGAAATAATTGTCACATACTCAAATCTATTACAAGACTGTATAGATCCTATTATTACACAAATTTTAGAAACAGATGACACTTCAGTAGAAAATGAAATAACATTCCAGCAGGATGGTGCACTCACACATTTCGATGTTCGGATGAGACAGTTTTTGACAGTTGGATCAGCGGAAGGGGTCCAGTGGAGTGGCCAGCTAGATCAACTCATCTTACACCGATGGACTTCTTTCTGTGGGGAAACCTGAAGTCATAAATGTACCCTTCCAAGCCTACAAATCTAGAAGACCCCTGCGACAGAGGTTGTTCGGGAATGCCGATTGCTGCCTCCGGACATCTTGAATATTGTACGGAACGCTTTCGAGAGTAGACTGTATTATTGTATGGAACAAAGTGGAGGTCATTTTGAAACATATATCTGTTGATTTCATTTCCACTGATATTATGTGTTTCCTCATTAAAATGAAAAACAAGGGAATTTTCTGTATTTTCTTGAATGAAACGTTCAACATTTGATTTCTCAATAACGAATGAATCAATTTCGATGATAAACATAACAGAGTTGATAGAGAGATGAAAGACATTTCAAATGATTCATCACTAGACCCCCCAAGTCTGAAATTTTCAATTACACAGTTTCTCTTATATAGTTTCTCTTCAAAAATTTAGAAAAATCAATATTGCATTCGTTTATAAATTCCATCTGATTGTACCGAAATCATATCCTCATTTCAATTCTTTCTTTTTCACAATAACCTTATCTGATACGAACATTGTGAATTGATAATAAAAAAATCAAATTATTTCTCACGATTCCGTGTTATCACATTTTTGACGTTAACAACTGTACATATACAAGACATATGAATTAAATGAAAGCTACAATATATATATATATATACGTTAAATAAGGAATAATCATAAAATTTTATTTGAGAATGAACGTGGTGATCTTAGGTTAGAAACACATCACTTGGAAATTTATTAAAATTTTCAAGAAGAAGTAGACTTGGCATTTGCCGCTGGTGCAATTAATCAAAGAGTTACAGTTGCTTTCAGAAGAAAGAGTTTTGTTATACAATTTCTGTTGATAAGTTGATAAATGAATTTAAGTAATATCAAATGAGTTGTCTTTGAAGGAATTCCAATTTTCGTCCAAAAAAGTAAATAGGAATATATTTCCCTTAAATGTTGTAAGTCAGTTTTTTTATTTAGACAATTTCGTGATTGCGAAATGTAAGTCATTTCAAGGAATAATCTTTTAGAAACATTCCTCTCTCTAGTCAAGATTTTTACTGAGTTGCTGCTATCCCAAATAACTCCAAGGAAATCTATGGAAGAACAGCTCAAAATATCAATTCTGTAAAAGCAATGAGAAGTGAAACAAAAATACAATAAAATGGATGAAATAAAATAATCAACAACAAAAAAGATGAAGATGACCCAGAGAAAAGATACATGAAAAAAGAATTAATATTGAAAGTTAACGGAATATCAAAAAAAATGCAAAAGAAATCATTGGAAGAAATAAGACGATTTCACACCAAATTACTTCACGGCGTTTCGATTATTAGTATTCACAATCGATTTCGTTCGAGCGCTTTCATCTATCACCGCTAACTGCTTCACCGGTTCAGCAGAAGTTGACCGTCTAACTCAGCTGAATAAGTCGTTGGACAACATATATACAACTTCTTTGAACTTTCCCTTGAACCAAGGTTCTTACCTGTGGATGATCTCATCATAGGACCACTTGTTTACCACAGGTTTACCGGAAGACGACTGTTTGATTACAGCTCTACGTTAGCTCAGCTGATAAAGTCGTTGGACAATATATATGGAGCTTCTTTGAATTTCCTCTCCAACCAGTATTCTTTCCTGTGGATAATCTCATCGTAGGACCACTTGGTGTTATGTTGATGAGTCCAAATAAGCTCTGCTATTCCCGATCTGCTGGTTTCTCCTCGCTATGTATTTCTCTCGTGCCCAACATTACGGACTTTCAATGGCCTATAAACTATAACCTATATAAAATTAGCTGCACACACAGGGTATTTCTGGTATCTATATAGTAGGCAGGGTGAGTGTAGACTTACAGCACATAGGCCACATGTGACCCATTGTACATCCTCCTGAGGAGTTGTCCGCGTAGGTCATCGTCCATCCTGTCCTTTCCAGGAAGGTGAACAGGTCACTAGGAGACATCTCCTTTGTATTGGCAGATGTAGGCCAAGACTCGCCGAACACACACTCTCTTTGGCAACCTTGAGGTGTCTCACTATGGCCTTCGCGAAGGTTTTGGAAGGTGCAGCGATATTACTGTCGTTGCGCGGCTTCTTCAACTTCCTTGGGGTTCCCTCCGTGAATGTGCACAAGTGAGGGAGCTTTCCTGCAGGGGCAGCCGGTTTCTTACCTTTATTCAAGGCGGGGCTCTTGGCGCCCACCACAGGAAGTGCCCTTGCTGATGGAGGTGATCTACTATATCCAGCCTCATTCAAAGCGGTAGATTGGGATGAACATCTCTGTTCATCCCCAGCCACCGCCTTAGATTGAGGTGAGCTCTTCTGTCCAGTCTTGGAATTGGTTTTTGTTTTTGTTGTTTCTGTTTTTGTGTTGTTTCATTCATGTGTGTTCCCACGAATAGCACGGAAAGAGTTGGTCACTCTATCTGCCACCTGGGGACGCGCCCGATAGGTAGCCCAACCCACAGGCACTCACAGGGTATCCGATAGATGCAATTCTCGGAACCGCATCGGAAGCAGGTTCTTATGTTGTATTCGGACCAAGTTCTCCTTATCCTTGCTCTTGCTGTCTTCCAGCAAGAGTCTGTTCCACCATTACTTTGGAGTAACTATTCCGTTGATGATTTTTTGAGTAACCATTCCGTTGATGATTTTTTTCTCGAGACCTTCCTTCTTATTACAGAGCCCGAAAGTACGATCTACCACAGTCTTGATTCACTTTATTATATTTTCAGTTCACGTTTTATCGCTTATACATGATATGATATTTCAGCTGTTCATTCTGATTTTTATTTGTTCTCCCATAGATTCAGAATCATATCAGATAGTGACGCGTATGTTGTGAAAGGTATCCGACAAAAAATAATCGATAACATTTTTAAACTTCGGAAACATCAATGTACCATATGAAGTATTTGAAAAAATGAGTTAGGCAAGAAAATTCCGACGACTCCTGAAATCCACCAAACTGATGGTATCATTCAAACAAAAACACCGCGAACAAATCTAAATCAAATACTCCGACAAAAAGTTTTCTAGTGGTAATAAATTTTCTTCCTTCGCTTCACCATCACATACACTGTTCTCAAGCAGGGAAACGCTAGGAAAACGCTTTTGTCGCGCGAAAAGCATGGAAGGGAATTATTTCCGACAACGGTCTGATGTGGGATTCATAAAGGAATAAATTGTTTTTATATGTCCGCTTTCTTTAGAATGAAGCCCGTATTTTTTATGGTCTTGAGGTAATCTTGCTGGAATGAGTAAGAATATGAAGTGTTCGCAAAGAATTATATGCTCTCGGAGGTGTTAGTTACGCCCTCGTGAATTTTTCTTTATAGTTTGGGCTGGGAGAGTCCACAATGAGAGTCTTGTCTTCTAACGCATTTTCCGATTGAAACAAATGAGCATCTTTCGCTGAGATATCGTGGAACGTGTAGACATTGTTATTTTTTTATTCCTTTAACATCATGTCAAAATAAATATGAGATATAGCAAGAGGAACACTGATTCTCACGTTTCAATACTTCGATTGGGTTACTTCAATGAACGATTTTTCGAGCATTTTTTAAATTGAATATTTACGTAGAAAACTCAAGAAAGTATCAATGTATCCTTTATAATTTTGATCGGAAATCATCAAGGACAAAAGAGAATATGAATTAAAAACGTGAAGCAGTGATTTCAAAATATTTGAAATTATCATTCATTATCAGTTTGCGGCTTCTAAGATCATTATTCAATTGATGACATGTTATGGTAATTTCTTCACACAGTATTGTAAAATTTTTTTCGTCCGAACTTCGACCAACTTTCTCTTGAAGGATTTTATTTTGTCACTGGCTGTGAAGCCAGTGCTGTGTTGTGTTTGGTCCAGCCAATTGTTCTAAAATATTATTAGACATTTTGTCAATACTACCTGGGGATTCCTAGGTGAAATTAAAGTGATTTTCTGTTTTATTACCTAGGAATTATAAATTTCAATGTAATAGAAAAACAAAAATATCAGGTCGTTCAGGGTTGTGGGTATTTCATTTTTCTAGCGACATGTGTGCTGAGTCATGTTTAACAGCATGTTGCTACTAATAGCATGTTGCTCACATCACTCACGTATACCACCTTAAACGTTGCCGCGTACCGCAAGTCAAGATGGAAGATGTAAAAAAATGAATGAATAAATATCTACCAAACTGATGAAAATAACAAAATAACAAATATTTTATTTGACATGCCATCATCACATCAACACAAGTCATACTTTACTGAATTTGATGGTTGCGCTTGCTTCATATTTTGTGATTTATTTATTGACATATGAGTTTTGAAATTTTTTTTTGTAATATTCATCCTTACTCCACAACAAATGGTAGTTATTAGCCGTATATCTTCCTAAATACTCTCAATCTTATTGTTACAATATCTTGAATAATATTTTTTATGTAATTTTGGCTATTGTATATTAGTACTTAGTATTGTTAGTATTATTACCTTGAGATAAATCAAATTATTTACTGTTCCGGTATACAGATGTTTTCCACTTAGTATTGGTCCTCTTCACCAATACGTCCAAAAATGACAATTCGTTGTCGATTTCCTTCTCCAATTTGGAGATGATGAAAGGTCTTACGCTGTTAATGTGCTCCAGATATGTCACTTCCGTACTATGGAAGTGACATATCTTAACAAGACTCTGGGCTCTGGGCACTTCTTCAATGGCCAGAGTTTCAAACCACTTCATCAGTTGACTTGTGGTTCTTGTACCAAAATTCATATTGGCCGAACAGGGAAAACTCCCTACAGAAGAATAAGAGAATATAGAAGTAGTTTTCAACAGTGACAAACCATCTTGTAATGAAAATTGAGAGACTGAAATTGAAATTGTCATCATTTCTGTATATGGCTCTTCAGCTTCCTGAAAGAACCTCGATGGATATCTCTCGAATACTTTCACCATCACGCTGGTGTTCCCCAGGGATCCATATTGCCTTCAACCCCCTTTTTACTATATATTAACGACTTTTTGGGAAAAAAGTCAAGAACTCAATATATTGCTTTGCTGACGACAGCACACTTATCTCGTCATTCCATTTGGATTCCCGGATAACGACTACGAAGGCACATCTTCACTGGCACCAGGAAGTTGCAAATCGTAATGAGGATCTAGAAGTTATTTTGAATAGGAGTGAAAGTAACCAGGTTTAATTCAATGCCATAAAAATCCAGGCATTGGATTCCCCCAAGAAAATAAATATCTTCGAACCGGATATAATAATGTCAAGTCAGACAATTCCGCTTTCTGCTTCGATAAGTTTGTTGGAGGTTGAAATGGACACCAATATGTCTTGGCACAATCATGTCCCTGGAATTGCAAAGGCTACTTCTGGCAAGCCCGAAACACTGTTCCGAACCAGAAAACACACACCTCAACAATATCTGATGCTTTATAAAGCTCATATCAGACCTTCTTTGGAGTATTGTTCTCCCAAACATATCCTTGAGTTGCTGGTTCAAATGACTTGGCATATTCCATTCCAATAAGAGTGGTACATATCAGAAATTCGCGACGGACTTTGGCTGCTCAAGTAACTATCAAAGATAGTTACTTGATTAGAAACTATAATCATTGCTCATCACAGCTGAGTCAGATAGAGAAAGCTTACTCAACATGACAGAAAACCATGAAAACAGAACCTCCAATAATGCTTGGCTCATGAAATTTATTATATTTTTCCTGAAGTGCCTGCATAATTGAATTTCATTTATGGTATTCAGCAATGAAATTGCTCTCAGACAAGTTATTGAAAAGCAATAATTTCTCGGCGTCAAGTCGATTTTGAACCGATATAAGGAGTGTTGAAACGTAAATTTATTAGTGTCGGTATGAGTCAAAGCCGGTAACGCAATTCACAGAATTTGTTTTGAACTTCAATCAACAACATTAACTCATATACTTTTATGGTATTCAGGACACTCCTGAACTGTTGAAGGACACTCCTGTTGAAAGTCATTCCTGTTGAAGAACACTCCTGTTGAAGGACACTCCTGAACTGTTGAAGGTAGGTCGATTTTCAACCGATATAAGGGTGTTGAAACGTAAATTTATTTGCGTCAGTATAAGGCAAAGCTGGTAACACAAACTTTACTGCAAGTTTCCATCTACAACATTCACCTATATTTTTTATGGCATTTAGAACACTCCTCATAAAAGAACAAACACATTCATGTCGACGGTAAGAACATAAAAGCCCATTCTTTTCTGATGACACTGATCGCAATCCAAACTTATAAGGGTCTTGAGAAAAGTTGCTTTCCTAATTCTAATAATCGATCAATTTCCTCACGCTGAACACCACTGACGTATTTCAAACTTATTCATTGTTTCTTAGCGAAGTTTTGGTGTGCCCAAGCTGGGAATAAACTTTTAATGTAGTTTGCGTGGCTTGTTGGGACCTTTTCGAAGTTTTTGTGAAACACTTCAGGGAACTATGAAGCGGAAGAGAGTGGAAAAGCAGTTTCGGAATAATTTCATTAGTGGTACTGAAAGTTGACCTACAAAAAAATGGGCTTGAATTCGCGGATAGAAAATTCACGTTGGGTAGTGAGAAGAAGAAAACATACACGTGAAACTATTGAAATATTTAAAATTTTGTGTGTGATCGAATAAGTAGTTTTCATTCTATGACAATAATTATGAATTTGATCAACTTGAAAGAGGGATATTTTTAGTTTTTGAATTAAAGCATTTTGGCTCTCATTTCTCTATCTTCATTCAAAAATAGTTGGGAAACTTTTGAAGGAAAGAAGAATGCAATTCGATTCAAAATGAACTCTTTACAGATACCGAATGGAAGGAAAGCCCTTTCGAAACAACTACATTTCTTTGAATTACACGATGATAAAAATACTTTCGAAACACTTGATTTTTTTTCATTCGGTTTGTACTTCAGTAATTATAATGATAATAATAATATTTATTTCGCTTGTTGAACAGTATGAAAGCATTACAATAAACATTTAAATACAGTAGCAAGGAAGACGTCTATATATAACTAAATAAAATATTTATGTGAAACAACAAAACATGACTCATATTAATCTGGACATATAAAGGTGATTATCAATTATTTATCGTCAACGGTGTAGCAGTTCCTTCCAATGGGATAATTTTCCAATTGTCTTTTGAATATGCAGATATTCATTGAGTCTTTGATAAAAATGTTCAGCTTGTTATATATTTTTAAAAACTACACCTCACGATTGTGAGGTGTAGTTTTTGAAATTACTATGAATCTGCATCAAGTAACGGCCGAATCAATAAAAAAAGGCTTGCTATATAGTTTGGTTCCAAGATATAGGTGACTCTTCTGACAGAGAGAGGTTTGGTGGGGATTTGCTATCAGCAACCCTCTAGCTTTAGTTGCGTACGGGCGGTCTTGTTGGTTCGCCGTAATTTTTTTACATTCTTATTAATGTTCAGACACATATCATATGTATACAGACCAATAACTGTGAGTATTTCCAGCTCTTTGAATGAGTTTCTGCATGAGTGTCTTCATCCTAAATTAGCAATTATTCTGACCGCGCGCTTTTGTAAAGTGAATACTCTCTCAGCAGTGGAGCTCATACCCTAATTCAAGATTCCATAGCGCAAGTGACAGCTAATGGCACAGATTTAGGGAAACCCCTCTTCTAAAATTATTCGACAAAAATCTCAGTGCATAACAGTTTTTTCGTAGTTTATCACATAGCGAATCTATATGAGGACTCCAATTGAGCTTATGATCTAGAATTAGACCTAGCATTTTTGTTTCCGGGTTGGATGTCACCTCTAGTTCGCTATATTCATATATTTTGAGAGTGTCATTGGTGTTTTGTATTGAGAATTCTACTAATGCTATTTTGCTGATATATATTGCTAAATGATTTTCATCAGCCCATTTCATTATCTTCTCTTATATGGATTCTGTTGTTTCTGCAAGTGCTATTGTATTATTATCAGTGACCAGAACATTTGTATCGTCTGTATTCGCAACTATGTGTACCTCCAAAGACTATTTAGGTATTGTATCAAGCCGTTCGCATAAATAAGAAAGAGCAGTGGTCCGAGTATAGACCCTTGTGGAACTCCTTGCTTGCAGGTCAAGGACTGATTATGAACACCTTGGATTCTCACTTTTTGAGACCTGTTCTCTAGATATGACCTTTAGGTACTTTTACCCACCCAGAATCTGAAAAATATGAAAATTGTAAATAAGAGGAAATATATTTCGAGCAGCTCCTTAGAAATGGATCGTACTTGGATGAAATCAGATTGTACTTCATCGAATGTTTCAAAAGACAATCAACAACATTGACATATTTCATATTCCAACACTCCTTCGACATCGGTTGTGGAAGTTTGAAAATGAAGAGATCAGCGAAGAAAAACTGCTTATAGACTTAGAATTTTCCCAGTCTCGACCGTGGAGGCAGATTTTAGTCTCCAAAACGTTGGGATAAGTAATTGTATAATTTCTTATCCTTTTTTAATAAAAAAATAATGACAGAAAATACTGACGCGGCTTGGAAGATTGGGGCATGTGAAACGTTCTAGATGTACTCTCATCAAACTGAAGTTACTAGTAATGTTTGACATCATGTCATCAAAATGGAAATCAATTCCTTAAATACTTGTGATATAACTGATTGCCTACAAATGTTTACAGTGAATGTGAATAGTCCATATATGGAAAAATAACTTTACAAAAACGATATACTTGAAAATTATCGGAAGAAAAATTAGTACCTATATGAAATGAAACAATGAAACATATAGGCCGTTTTTTAGCTGCACCCACCACTATTTTGGAAATGGTAAGATCTGCAAGGTCGGTCAAATGGAAAAGTTTACCATTTTGAGGGACTAGAATTATCTGTTATCAGATCGAAAATGTCAGTTGTTGTTTTTGAAATATTTGCCAAAATCCAGAATTGTCGAATATCGTTTTTCAACGGCCTAATTGTTGTTGTTCTCAATGTTCACAGTGCTGAATATTTTGAGAAAGCAACAAATTATACACTAGACTGATCTTTATTGAACAAAATAGTTTATTCTTCGTGAACCTTAAATCCTTATCACACAACACTTATAAAATAGCGACTTTGGGTTATGTCCTGGATGTTCCTAACTTATTAACGATTCTCATTCAGTCAACAAGAGTTTGTTGTCTGTACCATTTGATTGTAATTATGAAATTCTACTCATCAGTCATAGGTGGGGAACAAAATATTTCATTACAGTTCGAAATTGCATACTTTATTCTCCTTCCCATATGTATGTATTTATTGGCTTCTCAAGTAGACTGTGGAAAAATTGGCTGCGGAGTAAACGAGTCTACATTCATTTACCTTCATTAGATATTTCATTTTCGACAAATTATTGTGAATCATTTCATATTTCATAATGAATGTATTATTATTATCATTATTACAAATATTCGATGACAATGCTTATGGTGCTCCATTGCGAAGTTCAGCCAGAGCTCTCATGCAGTACTCAGCATGAATATACAGAGAAAAAATGATATAGGCACTCATGCCTTATTCTTTGAAAATACTTTGTATTTCTTGAAATCTATTTGATGTTCTTTAACGCCATTTGGAAGCATTTGAACAAATTTCATCAGTTGAGTTCCCTTAGTTCATAAGAGCAGATAGTTGTTGGTTTACAGATGGACCAAAAACACCTTCCGGTTCTGGTGCAGGTGTTTTCAGTCGCAGACCCAGGACAGAAATTAACCCGCCTAGGAACCTATACGACTGTATTTCAAGCGGAAGTTTACCCTACTGAATTGTGTGCGGAGAGATTAGAAGAACCCAATCTCATACACAAGTCAATAAAAATATTCTCGTTGGAATCTCTTGGCTCCTACCGAGCAACGTCTAAATTGATAGCAAATCGCCAAAAACGATTCTCCTCGATAGAAAGACTTATCAGATTGCCTCAGGTTTGGATTCCTTATAGGGCTGCTGAATCTCTTGCAAAGGAGGGTGCTGCAAGCAGCTTCTTCGAACCAGAACCTGTTATTGGCATCACTTTCGACTTTGCCAAACAAAGATTGAACACCTGGATGGCAAGAAGAGTTATGGAATTCTGGCAGAATCTTCCAGGATTGGCTCACTTCAAGACGTTTATTCACCCTTTGGAGCTTGATACCAAATAGTTGTCTAGGGATGAACTACGATGTCTTACAGGCCTTCTTACAGGTCACTGTCATTTGTATCATCATATGCAGAGACTCGGACTGTCGAAAGACAGTGTGTGTCACCTCTGTTTGGAAACAGCACTGGGGACCGAATCAGGTTTTATAGTTTGGCAGTGCCGTATTCTCACCGTCTGAGCTGTAAGACCACTTACCATACAAACTTATCGGCTTCGTTGAGAAACTATGTTTATTTGATCGGATTTGAATAGGTGTGAGCCACAATAAACCCTTGCGGATTGGGGTGTAGGGTCGAAAACACCCACTCATTTGAGACCTAAACTAACACCACCTAACCTATGCATGCAGAGTAATATTATCTGTTCAAAAAATATCTGTTTAAAATCTGTTTTTCCGTTAACGAGCTGTCGCACCCCTACGGACGACAACCCTCAAAAGTCGAAACTTGTGCGAGCTAAGGATTAACGAGGTCTTACCTTTTAACATGTGATTCCAAACCCGTCTAAAGGTGATCACTCGATTAATTTCAGAGATATCCTGCTGCTGAACTGAAAATTTTCAAGATTTTTCTTCTGAGCTATTGAGGAAACTTATGCAATGTCCATCGTGGAATCAGTTGGGAAATTATCTGTTTTTTGATAGACATATTTGTTGGAATCTCACTGTTTAGAGTAATTTGGAAGAAGTGAATATTTTGAAATCTCAATATTATTTACCTAATCAGAAAAAGCATTCAGAAAAATCGAAAATACGACTAATCTGTTGATATTTCCAGGCCTGTATATCTCGTAAAAACAACTTTCTCTCTGGAAGCTGAAAAATGAAAACTTTCAATATTATATTCTCAAAATCATGACAGTCTGCTACCCACATGCAAACACTTGAGTCGGTTCGAAAAATATCCGCTGGGAAATCTCCAATGTTATCGCTATCCATGAGTAATTTGTAGATTTCAATTCGAATTGGTTTTGCAGTTGCCAGAAATCATCCTTTGAAACATAAGCTCTCTCCATTTTCATTTTCGTGTTTGAGAATCGAGAGAGGATTATGGAATCTGATCGACTTCGACTGATAAAAACTCTTCTGGATCCGATTTGGAGGTTCAACTGGAGCTATTCAATCAAATTGAAGTCAGTCTGTAGCGTTCAAATAAGGCGAGTCTACTTTTGGTGAATGATCGAAAAAATTGGCAATTTAAGAGGAATGTCTTGCCAGAAAGATGAAGATTGATTTTGTGTGGATCTATTCCTAGAAGTAATTAATGCAGAGGTTTTCATTAGTCTTGGATCTGATCTCATCGATTTTATAGAGGTTGATTTTAATGAAAATTTCATGTAACGTTTAGTCTGTTTCCTCACCATTTTCGAGCGATTCTTTTGTGTGTTTTTGTTCAAACAAATATTTTGAAATATTGTTTTTCACAACAAGGAAAAGTGTAGCACAACTATTGGTCCTTAATTTGTAATGTGTTTGTAGAGATTTAACGATTTTTGTTTAATGCACAATTTCTTTCATTTTCTGTTCTTTGAAAATTTATAAGAATTTAAAGGACTACATCTCCAAACAACGTAGTGATGTTTCTTACGCGATATCATATATACATATTTTTATGGTCAAAGTATTTGATGAAACATTCAATATCATGAATATGTCTCTATATGATAAGCAGATCATTTTTTTGAGCTGATGAAAATACGTATTTTCCAATCAATGACGATCTGTATTCATACTGATGATCAAAAATATTAGAAACAGATAATCCATTTCCGTATTATTAAGAACAGGCAATTAACAAATATTCAAAAGTGAGAGTTAATAGTAGGTAATCCAAAATGATCAAGTACAGCAAGCTCTCTAAGAGCTGTGCCTGTGTAAAAGTAGCCATTCACATTGGATTTGGAGGTTGAAGTTCTCAGGAACTTTATTCCACATAAAGGCAGTTCTTCAAATGAAAGAGTTGAACCTCAAAGCAATAAGCAGCCACACTCCGTTGCGTATTTCTGATATGTACCGCTCTCGGAGCCACGTCACTTGAACACCTTCCGTGTAAGTATCTTTGAAAGAGTGATGGATATTCAACCTTCCTTCGATGTTCCAGACTATTAAGGTTGCAAGTGATGTTCGTGTCTCCAATCAGGCGAATGAATCTTTTCTGGATGAAATACATACATGAGAAAAATACTTCACAGAAGGTCCAATTTGAGCTTTATAAAGCATAAAACATTGCTCAGATGTGTACAGTTTTCTGGTTCGGTACAGTGTTCCATGTTTTTGTGAAGCAGCCTTTGCAATTCCAGCGACATGATTGTGTCAAGACATATTGGTGTCCAGTTCAACCCACGAACAAAATTATCGATGCAGAAAGCGAAATTGTTCGTGCTGACATTATTATATTCAATTCGGAGACATTTGTCTTTTTAGAAAACACCGGTGCCTGGATTTTCGAGGCATCAAATTGAACCTGGGTACTTGAACCCCAATTCTAAATCATCTCTAGATCCTCATCAAGATATGCAAACTCCTGCTGCTGGTGAAGATGTGCAACCGCAGCCGATGTCCTGGAATGACGAGACAAATATGCTGTCGTCAGCAAAGCAATATATTGGATTCTTGATTTTTTTTCAATTAGTCATTGATATATAATGAAAAGAGGGTTGGAGACAATATGGATCCCTGTGGAACACCCGCGTTAATGGTGAAATTATTCGAGAGGTATTCATCGAAGCTCACTTGGAGGGAACGTTTTTTCAGGAAGCTGGAGAGCCATACACAGAAAATGATTCGACAAGCCATAGCGACGAAGTTTGGCCAGCAAACCCTCATGCCACACATGGTCTTCTATCGTATGTCATGGGTGATATACGATAGAAGGTCGTCTGTTGATCTTTGTTTCCGAAAGCCATATTGATGACCGCTCAAGATATAAAAGCCTGCCATATATTTAGGGATATGGTGGTTCATGACTTTCTTGATAATTTTTGATATCACTGATAGATTATAGATTATAGAAACGTCATTCGAATGAATAAGATGCAGAAAGAAAATGTTGACCAAGAATGGTTTCTTCATAAAGTGATTTGGGGATCCAACATGAATCTCGCAACAGTCATATTTAGCTGAAGAAGTATATGCGTAGAGTTCCCAGTTCTTCTACAGGAAGTTCTGTGTAGACGATTGTCAATTTTACGTTTCCTTCATCAACGGTTTTTTCTTAAAGAGTACGGCGTTCATTGTTCTCACCTGATAATTCAAAGCAGTTTTCGACATTGTTTAAGAATCCAAATAGCAGTATTAGATTCCCATCAAGATTCATGACATTAAAAACCTTCAAAATACCTTCCCGGTAATGTTGCCATCAATTCTTGTGAACTTGTGTGATGGCTCTTATTCTGAGCTGAAATTCCTGAATAAATTTACCTAGTTTTTGCTAGAATAAGGTTCCCTCGCATGTTTATGAAATATATCTGTCACCAAAGAAAAAATATAAAATAAGCATACGATAAATTTTTGCATTAATTGTCTACGCTATGATCCTACCTACACTTGACGAGGACCCAGTAATATATTACCAGAATTTTAAGGGATCCCTATGCCAAGCTACCGCTATTCTCGTTTTGATTTATAGTATTTATTATAGCGCACTTTATTATATACGAGTACAGATTGCCTTTTCATCTGACAGTATGACATTGTTGGCAATATAATTCACAGAGTGATGACAGAGTGGCTTTGTCATTCAGAATGCTACGGAATGTGAACTTGTCATGAAAAAGGCGAGTAATGAATTTGCTTTGTTCTTTGTTTTTTCACGTGATGAATGTTTCAAACCGAGTTTTATTCAGTTTATTCAATTGAATACCAATTCATGTTGAATCTGTAATGGAAACCAGTATCAGTCTAAGATAATTCAATTGATTTGATTTGGATTTTCGTTTATTTGAAGTGGAGGTTTTCGGTTCAGTATTTGAATAAGATAAAGACACAGATAAACTTATTTTGATGCAACCTTTATACCACACCATGTATACCATTGTATACATGAAAATTTGAATCAGGCAATTGTTGAAATGAATAGGTCTTTAAATAGCATTGAAACATATTTATTTATTGATGAACTGAAACTAAATGTCAGTAAAACAAAAAGTATGATTTTGACATCATCTTATAAGTATGATCAAATTGTTTGGGCAAATGCTGTTATAAAAATTAATAATGTTAGCATTGAAATTGTGACTGAAATAAAATGTTTGGGTTCTATAATTGATAAAAATTCAAAACTAAATAGTAATGCTGATTTTATTTGTAAAAAAATATCTAAAAAATGTTTTTTTCTCTCTCGTATATGTAAAAAAGTGTCTATGTATGCTAGGCTGACTCTTTTTAAAAGCCTAATACAACCTCATTTTGATTATTGTACAACATTACTTTTTCTACTTGGTAAAAATAAAATAGCGCAATTTCAAAAGCTTCAAAATCGGGGCATGCGATTAATATTGGGATGTAGCCGTTACTCAGCAATTAAATCGATGTTACAGTGTCAAAACTGGTTTTCAGTTGAAGAACGTATATTATATATGACTATGATCTTTATATTTAAGCTGCATAAAGGATTGCTACCCAATTACTTTCAAAAATTCTTATTGAGAAATAATGAAGTTCATGATTACAATGCGAGAAAAAATAACAATTTTTACAATAATGAAAGTAACACTAAATTTGGAATGAATAGTGTATTTCATAAAGGCTTAAACGAATTTAATAAACTACCACAATTTGTAAAAGAGTCTAATTCAATAAACCAATTTAAGCTATCATTGAAGAAGTATATTAGTGACAGCTCATTATGATATTTGTAATTTTTTATTTTCTAATGTGAACTAATCTAACAATCTATAGATATGTGTGTATATTTGGTTTTCCTTGAAAGTTACTTCAAAATGTTATTATATTTACTTAGTTAATGTCGTGAGATAATTATGAATTTGTATTTTTTTTTTGTACATTAGGCTTGCCTACTTGAATAAATACATACAAATACAATAAATAAATATACCTTAATTTCTCTGGAATTACGAAATAACAGTAGAACACTATAATTTCTCTATGACAAATATATTTTTCAATGTTACTTTCAACATGAAATACATTCAGTCCAATCAATATTAACTTGTGACTGATTGCAATTCAGTATCCAGTATTTATGCTGATGGCTATATTCACAATACAATACAATACTTTATTTCCCCAAGACTTTTTTACAAGCATCAAAATCGTCATATACACAGTGAAGATTGGAGTTGAAAAATATCAAGTGACAAAATATGGAATATACATAAAAAAATTAAATCAATAGTAGACGAAGGAGATAATTATATAAAACAATTAAAAAAACATTGCATAAACAGTAGAATAGTACTTGTGAAGTTTGGAACCTTTGGTGTAGTAATAAATATTACTGGAGTTTTTTTTCAACACCAAATCGTCATTTTCAACACTTCGACACGTGTTTTGATCACCAAGTGGTCATCTTCAAGAGGAAAATTGAACTCTTGAAGTTGATCACTTGGTGATCGAAACGCGTGTCGAGGTGTTAAAAATAACGATTTAGTGTTGAGAGAAAACTCCAGTAATATTCAGCAGAATAGTAAACAAGCAAACAATATTCATCAAGTGAATGAAAGGCATTTTTGTAGAGAATACTTTTAACGCTATTTTTGAATTCACGGGATTTGAAATGTTCTTAATGAATGTTGGAAGTTTATTGAATATTTTTAGAGACATAATATGAGGTCCGTTTGATACAGATGTTAATTTGTGTACAGGAACTATTAGAGTAAGCCAACAGCTATGCGGATAGTATCCCTTTGCTGAAACTCATGGTAATGATTCTCAATGTGAGTGACACAATTCAAAATATACATAGATATCACAGTTGAAATTTGTAATTCAGTAAATAACTCCTCACAAGAATCACTATATTTTTTTTAAACACATGGTTCTTAGTATCTTCTTTTGAGCAATCAACAGATCGTTCAATCTGCTGCAGTTACCGTAGCAGACTAGGCAATAATTTAGACTTGAGTGAACATAGGTATAGTAGAAGCTTAATAAAATATTGATGAGTATGATAATTTCTGAGATTCCTAATAACGAAACAATGCTTGAATAATTTAATAGAAATAGAGTCAATTCCAGGATAATTGGGAATCAATGTTCAACCCTGAGAATTTGACTCATTTTTTCTGCACAATAGATTTAGTATTACCTCTAACCAATATACTGTAGTCCATTTCTCTAAGCGAGAAAACAATGGTATTAAATGTTTTGCTATTTAGTACGAGGCCGTTTCTGACACAGTAATCAAGCATATCAGCAACTGCAATATCAACCTGGTTAGACAACCCTTCACAAGAAGAAGAACTCAATAAGAAGGACGTGTCATCAGCAAATTGTACAGTACAATGTTGTTGATTAATATTGGAGATGTCATTGACGAATAAGAGAAAGAGAGAAGGTCGCAGGATACTACCTTGGGGAACACCTTTTAGGATGTTACGATTTTCAGAAATATCTATTCCAGATTTGAGTCTAACCTTAACAGATTGGCCGGGAACACCAATGTCATAAAGTTTGAACAAATTGTTAGATCATTCGCAGGAATAGAACACCCAAATTGATATTCTAATTATGAGTAGAAATGTTCTGATTGCTGGCATGAGAATCATGATTATTCACTTGTACAGAGCTTGTTTTTTGAACAGTATCTACTTCGTTCTGTACTGGATCAACTATGTATCCTTCAGCTACTGCTGATGATTTCCATCTGCCCTGGTTTTAGTAGGCATTATTTTACCACCTCCATCAACCAGTAGAGTTACAGAAGATCTGAGAAAACCATTTCAAAAAAGCATCAAAACATTTTTCTATTTTGTTAGAGTCATTAATCCCAATTGTTTGGCAATGCTTTCACCGTTGCCAAATAACAAAATTTTTTATAACATGTCGTCAAAAGTTAGAAATTATGTTGGTCATGCTCGAACAAATGTTGTCGAGACCGATCATACAACAACAATGACGCATTGAATGAAATGAACAGATTGAGGTCTACATTCCTAAATGATTGTCCGCGGAACCCTACTGAGGAACCCCAGAGGGTTTCACGGTTTCAACGCTCTGTTGGAGATCTGAATACCCTGTAATTGTTGAGAAAACTGTTTCAGTTCTGCTTCGATTTGTGACAACTTACCGATGCAAGACTGGATTTTCAGCTCGCGCATACACATAAAATAAATACAGATACGGACTCGATGTATATACCTATCTTCATATTCAACTGTCGGACATAAAGTCTAATTTTGGTAAAACATATTATATGGTCTTTTATTTGGCGCTTCAAATCATTGAATTTAAATGACACAAAGTGTGTGTATCAGAAAGCCTTACAAGAAAAAGTCTGACGGGGTCGAATCGCACCATTTCGGTGGCCAATAAACATCACCTCCATGTGACATAACCATGCAGAATATCCGATGTGGCAGAGCTGTGTGGCATAAAACTCCGTCCTGTTGAAACTACATGTCGTTGGAGGCCAGATCATTCAATTCAGGCCAGAAAAAGTTGATAGTTATCGACCTATAGTGCTCTCCTTTAACAGTAATGGCCTGGCCAACGTCGATCTGATAGAAATATGAACAGATGACACCGCCAACCCAAAACTCACACCAAACAGTAACTTTTTTGGAATGCCTTGAACGTGGATTGGTATCGTCCCAAATCCGATAATTCTATTTGTTCACCATAATGGCCTTCATCGCTGAAGATGATTTTTTGATGAAAGTAAGGGTCAGTTGCCAACTGCTTCAGACCTCGACGTACTGGTATTGGTCGGTAGTTTACTGAAACAGTGGACTCAAATTTACATTACGAATAGTTCTCTCGGTAGGACGATTAAGGCGATTGTAAAAGGTGAGAACAGAGTACCCATTTTGATGAAATAATGTCATCATTAGTACGTATTGTTGAATGCTTAATCCATCCATGGTGATCTGGCAAAACAAACTGAATAAATGACAACTAATTTGACAGATGTAGCTTCAAAAATATGGCCCTGTTGCAAGAATGAAAACAAACTGAAAGAATGACAACTAATTTGACCAATGTAGCTAAATCAAGATAGCCGCTATCAGTTGTCAATAATAAAAAGTTGTCAAATTTTGGAAGTCCTGTTGGAAAACCCTCCATAAGAAAATATGTTGAAATTTTTGATTCGCCACATTGAATAGTTGTTACATTATAATGATTTTTTTCCATGATATGCAAATATGCAAACTAACAGCTGAACACTTCAGTTATCGTTCCCTCAAAAAATGCATTCTCAATTAGGGTAACATGGCCAAATAAACTCGGGAAACCCTGGACTGAGGAATATATCCAACGACAACTAAAAAATAAAAAATGAATTATTGATGGAAATATTTCTCAAATATGTCTCAAATATATCTCAAACTAGTTCACAACCTTCAAATTATATGAATGCTCATCTTGAAATTCACCAGTACATATGAATAAGAATGCAATATGTAACTTAATCGTGACAAAATTGATGGTAAGAGAAGAATCAGGTTTTTTTATAGAATAGATGAATGTCACGACGAACTTTCATATCATACAAATTGTGTAATGTAATAATTTATTGAGTTTGGATTTTTTCAAAACTCATTATCTCTTTCTCAGAGCTTGTGTTCATTTTTTCACCTATCTATTCGTTTTATTCTTGATTCAATATTCTTCTGATGAATTATTTCCATATATCAAATCTAGTACTGTAGCAAATTACATCAGTTTGGTCCCAATAAATATATCAAACACTACAAATCTTGATTGTTTTCTATTAACACGTTCCAGTCCTTCAACTAGGCCACATCCAATATTCACAGACATCGATCATTCCCCACAATTCCGTGTGATCCATTGGGTCGTCTTGAATATATCATGTCCGTCATGTCAGTGTCCTCGAAGGGATTTGTGGGGCAGCAAAACCACGGAATCTATTATTGATGAGTGGGATTTTGGATCAATGAAGATCCGCTACCTAGAAAATGAAACTTTTTTTTTTGACAAACAGTGAGTCAATTAAATTCAATAAAATAGTTATGAAGTGATTCGCAATATAATTTACATTATATTCAATAGTATTTTTCAATCCCTCTCAAGATATTTATTACCGGATGATGTTGTTTCCTGCAGTATCAATTATTTTGAGGTTGACACAAGGGAATGATATTTTTCGAACTCGAATTGAAAATGTTAATACGATTTCAAGAGAACAGAGTCATAAAAACCGTTTTTCGCCATCTCACTTCCATGTATCACAAACCACACATTTATTTTTATTCGCATCCAATTGTGAACTTCACTAATGACAGGCATAGTTAAAAAACGTAGGTTCTCACAGCCAGAGCCACGATTAGAAAAAACGAATTCCAGACTGGTAGGTCATGGTCGAAAGAAACTTATAGTGCCAAAGATTTCCACTGATATTGCGGCAAACATCTTCAGTGGTGTGTGCTTTGACTGCGAGAACTAAAGTAATATTTCTGAGTCTCAGCAATAACTCAATTCGGTAATATTGACAAACTTATCTTGAAAAAATACTCGAGATTTCCTAGTAAAAGCTCTCTGGAGATGAAAATCTAGTAGAAAAAAAAAGAGGTTACCTGAAGACGGTGGATATGAGATGATTCCAAACGGGTTACATTGAAGGATTCTACAAAAACATGAAAACTTAGAACCAGAATGTATAATACAAAAATTATTACGACTTGAATCACGAATCCAATTTAAACCAATCGAAAGATGGTGTTTCTGCTTCTCGGAGGGAAGTTTCGTACCATGATCTGTATACTCGAATGAAAACCGGGACCTGATCTGAAAAACGACAAAAACTATACAGGAAAGCGAAGTCATCACAACCAGTGCTTTTCATTTTCCATTTTGCTCCATCAAACTCGATTCAGATAGGAGCATATTATCCACAGCACTGATTACCAGAACTATGTTTACCGGTGAAACCGTAAAGAGTAGGTTTTGGTAGCATAAGAACATCCAGCTAGAAGAAACCAGTTTTTTGCAAATGAATTCACAAACAACATTATCGTTTTTCCAAAAGGCCCTTTTCGTCTCCTACGACATTTGTCCCTCAACCTTTTTCGGACCTAGCAGTATTGATGTCCCATAAATGATTTTATATGTGGCTCTGAGTAAGTCGTCTGTATTTCATTATCAGAATTTTCATCATTATTATTATAATGTTGACAAATGATGATTGTAAGTCAAATACTTTATTATGATAGTTCCTTAAACTTTTCAGTTTTAGTGTATTCATGACTTCGTGAGCTTTGAGGCTACAAATCATACACATACAAAATTAGGGATAGAACACAATTACATACAATAATATTGTCACGCTTGAGGAAGTAGATTTCTCTGTTTTCGTCCATTTTACTTTGTGATACAAACTCCTTTGACCGCAATTTGCATGAAAAGCTATAATAAAAATTGAGTTTCCACGTTCTCTGGAGTTTTCCTTTGAAATTAATTGAATTAGACTCGGTTGTATAACGAAACCAGTGTTTCTAGAAAATAATTCTGGAAACCAATTTGCAATATTCCAGCGTTTTCCAACCTCCCAAACAGTTGAAAATTTGATTATCATAAACATCCAATTACTTCTTTTACACATTTCATTGATCATAGCAGAACATTCCTGAATATGTTACTTATAGAGGAATGCACTTGCACCAGGTTGAAAAAATCAGCTCGTTTGATAATTTCTTGAGTACCACAACACAATGAAAAAGTCAATAATACTGAGAGTAAAATCTTACACCTTGTTTCTGGCATCGATATATCTGTTTTTCTCCTCGAAACAATCTACGGTGATACTGATATGGCATGTAGAAGTTCTTGAGATATCTGAAGGAATGAAACTTAAAATATCAGAGAATTCTAGTATAAAAACAAGGCAACACGAAATACCTATCATTATTTTTACCATAAAACTACGAATGTTTTTAGTCGATTTTCCCCACCCAAACTCCCTTATCGTTTCTGAAAATCCGATAAAAGTGAACTATTGAGGAGCATCGCGATAAAACTATATTCCAAAATTGAAGAGCGACTGTAACACCAGTGAACTTTCCAAATGGGTTTGCATCATTTCAAATGCGACTGTTGAAAATATTAGTTTGTTGAAAATCAACAAAGCTTTTTTGAAATTTTGTAGGCAGTGGTGTTATCCGCATATCTCAACTCAAATATGTATTGTCCAAAGTAAATGTTACACACACAGGTTTTGACAGGCTGGATTATGACATTCCCGGTACAGGATACCGGGAAGTCGACATTATGTCGACTTCCCGGTATCCTGTAAGCGGTGAAGCGCAAGATTTTGTATTGGACCCTTTGGTTTTCTTCTTTTTCATAAATATGTTTATGATATCCGTTTCGGTGAACTTCACACCAAGTAAAATTGTCAACATCCAGTAAGTCAGTATGCAAAATTGTCATTCAATTTCAAAATATGAATTTATATTTTGCAATTGGGTGCAATTTTCAGGTTTTCTGAGATTGAAACAAGTAGGCAGAGGTGAAATTATTGAGGTTTTCGCGGCCGAAGTTTTTTAGCGTTACTATTTTCCGGGTTTGAAGCCCATGGATATACAGAATTTCTTTCTGACGTTTTGCCGGCGCAAGTGGCTAGTTTCCTCAGATGTTTATACATCCTGAGTTAATATCTCCGTTGACTGGATATTACGGCTGCGTAGCGGGTATTTCTGTAAACTCCTCAGTTAGTTTTGTTCACACCTGTACCTGGTTTAGATAAATTACGTGAAGCGTGTTTATGTTGATTCAGGTAGTCTGGTAAGATAATACCTGAACCTGGATATGGTAATTTGTCATTGACATTTGTTGACCATTTTCTACCTGCTATCATGCTGTTTGCTATTTATCAACTCGATTGAGGTTCGCAACTTCTTCTTTCCTGTTGAATCTATTGGTGTTTATGGATTTCTATTGCTTTCCTTACCAGTCGGCTGGTACGGGAGGCAATAGGTGGCTGAGGTGGGTATCTTACTTGTTTCCGAGTAATATCGTCAGACTTTTCAGAGCATATCTTATGGGGAGTTACTTTCAATTCTATGCGCAACTATATGGCGTGGCGATGTAAAGTCCACTTAGCCCAGCGATAGCCAATTACTTCATGGAACGTTTGGAAAAAAAAACAATTGACAGCTTTGAATCAAAACCTACCTTGTAGCTACATTACGTGGATGACACTTTTGTCATCTGGAAACATGGAAGGGAACCTTTTCCTAGACGCTCAACACCCAAACATCAAGTGCACTATGAATACTGAATAGGAGCAGTGAATAGCATTCCTTGATGTACTAATCCAACATGTGGTGCTAGACCAACCCACAAAGTGCACCGAAAACCCACGCGCACGGACTATCGAACCACCTCGAGTCGAAAGAGAGGAGTCATCTCCACTCTAACGGAAGGAGATGAAAGAATATGTGGACCACAGCATCTGGAGACATGGAACATTTTCAATAGACCTTGAGATCGAATAGATACAGTGTACCCGAGATCGAAAAAGTATGAAACTGAAGAGTCTTACAGCTCAAAACGATGAAAAGGCACTCATATATCTACCTTATATCTACCTTATATCCCTAGGGTCACAGGCAGAATTGGAAAACCACATCAAAACTGGTTTCAAACCTACCATGAAGGTGAAACTAAGCCTCAGGTCGGCTGAAGACAAAAAGGACCCACTATCAGCAGCATACCATACAATTGTGAGATGGTTTACATCGGAACCATCAAAAGATGCACGGAAACAAGGCTGAAAGAGCATAAAACAAACTGCAGACTAGGCCAAATGGACAAGTCAGCTGTGACAAAACACGCACTTAGTGAAGGTAACCACAGGATTCTGTTTGAAAACATGGAGCTCATTGCCGCTAACCAGGGATACCATAGACGACTGGTGGAGGTTATATCACACCAGACTACCTGAATCAACATGAACACCTTCACGTAATTCACTTGAGAGAGGTACAGGTATCTCTGTCTGTATCTGTAGAGTAGGGAGGGTGAGTTCAAGCTCACCGCACCGAGGCCACATGTGACCCATTGTACATCCTCCCGAGGAGTTGTCCTCCTAGGTCATCGTCCATCCTGTACTTTCCAGGAAGGTGGACAGGTCGCTGGAGGACATCTCCTTCATATCGGCAGGTGTAGGCCAAGACTCTCTGAACACACACTCTCTTATTGACGATAACTCCGGTCACTCGCAGAGGACATGCCTGACAGTCTCATCTTCCTGTTCAAACATCCTGCATAGAGGTATGTCCACTAGCCCTATATTACGAAGGTGTTTCCTTAGTTGACAGAGGCCAGTCAGAAATCCTATTCTAAGGCGTAGATTTTTCCTGGTCATCGCCAGATATTTCTTCGGCACCAGCTTCCCAGGGTGGCCCAAGGTGATCCTGGCAAGATTACATCCTTTGATTCCATCCCATCTCTTTAAGGATTGAGCATGGGTGTAACATATGACTAGTTCCGCAATTGTCGAAGACATCAGGCCGTATGTGCCACTGGGTCCTAAAGTTCTTAGTCCAGCCGCTTCCTTGGCTAAAGAGTCGACAATGCGATTACATTCACTCCTGTCGTGCCCTTTAACCCACCTCAGGATGA
This sequence comes from Leptinotarsa decemlineata, assembly GCF_025532065.1. NCBI lineage: Eukaryota > Metazoa > Arthropoda > Insecta > Coleoptera > Chrysomelidae > Leptinotarsa > Leptinotarsa decemlineata. The sequence goes on from NW_027412688.1 coordinate 30,675,808, forward strand.
TGTTATTATCTACCGAGGCTTTGGCTAAATCTTGCTGGCACTCTAGTACTAGCCTTGAGGTAACACGCTGTCTGTTCAAGGCTAATAGTGCTTGTCTGCTATCGGTGCAGATTGTTATGTTTTTGCCAGAAATTCCTTTCTTGGTTATTTCTTTTGTGGCGATTGAGATACCAGCAAATTCTGTTTGGACCACGCTGGTATTTCTTCCCATTCCCCATTTAACCCTTAGGCTTAGTGATCTGAAGTACACTCCACATCCTGAGCCTTCTTTGGTTTTTGATCCGTCTATATAAATCCGTATTGCATTTGTAGCATCTGACTCTGTGTTCTGCTTAATTTGTATTTTGTAGGGTTTACTGAACACAAACCTGGGTTCAATTGAATCAATTGTTGCCTGCAGCAGAGGTCGCGTAGTAAGCGCTTCACACCATAGGCCCAGCCTCAATTGACCCAATCCCACTTCGAGGTTCACACCAGCCGTGCGCAATCGTACCATGGCTAATAACGCAACCTCCTTCACGTACAGATCCAGAGGGGTCAGACCCGTGCTTAATTCCATTGCCGCGGTTGGTGTTGTTCTCCTGGCTCCTGTGATGTTTGAACAAGCCAGTCGCTGTATTCGATATAATTTTTGGATGGCCGTTGCTTGTAGAACTTTCGGTCCCCATGCAATGGCTCCATATGTTAACATAGGTCTTATTATTGCAGTGTAGATCCAGGTGACCACACAGAGTGAAAGATCCCATGCACGTCCCACTGTTCTCCGACATTGCTCATAAGCCATGTATGCTCTTTTTGCTCTACTCTGTAGATGAAAGTTTCATGTTAGCTTCTTTTCGAGGATAGTACCAAGGTATTTCATCTCTTCAGAGAAGTGTAGTTTGCTTTTGAAGATTTCGGAAGGTTTTGAGTCCTTTAAATTTTTTTTCCTGGTGAAAAATACCTCTCTCAGTACAGGGAGGTAAGGGTATTAGCACACCAAACTGCCTGAGAGGTCAACAAAATTCTGAATGGTTGTGTCTGAAACATGTTTTTTCCAAATATGGAATATATCTGAATTGCTGTTCATCATAAGACCAGTTACTGACTAGTTGATCTTCTGGATGTCGTATATTTCCTCCACTAGACGACATTTTTTGATATGATTAACTTCAACCAGGTGATATGATTGAAAAATCCTTGATTATGATTGGGATAGACATGTTTGCATTGAAATTGTCAAGAGGCTACCTGTCTTTGGGATGATATATTTTTACTATTTTTCCATTTTCAGCTAGTCAAAAAAATTTTTGGAAATACTATGTTTTGAATTGTTAAGGCAGTCTAGAGAAATATACAGGTCAGTGACGAACATCGGCAACTCTTCAAATAGAAAACGGAACCAGTGCTAAGATGCCGGATGACATAGCTTCTGTATCCACCACAATTCTACATAAACCTAATACTCAGATAGAGAAACATTAAATAACGTCATTAAATGCTCTCACTTCAAATACATATTTGATTAAAAAGATGATTTGATTTCATAGTTAGCCATTTCATTAATTGAATTCACTTCATCACATTATTCAATCAAAAATTGCATTCATGTATTCAGCCAAAAGGGCATTTTATACTCAAAAGGCATGCCGTTCATAGCATAGTTGGTACCTGTGAAAAAAACAAACGATCAAAATCAATCATTTTTCAATAAATCAATCAACCTCATACAGTGCTTCAATATCTGAACAAATGGCTTTCAAATTGAGTTTTTCGTGAAACCGATACTTGTTCACCATATATGAAGAATTACAGACCATTGACGTCTGAATAAAAATACACATCCCAGAGAAAATATCGAAGGTGAAATAATCTGTATTCTGAATGGATTGCCAATATCATTCAATCGAAATATAGAGCTCCGGTAGTTTTATGAAGTCCATTCAGGTTGTGTCTGGGCTCAAATGTAATTTACTTTCCGAGATGAAAATCCTCGTATTTCTTGGAGAATTTTCAGCTTGAAAATCTTTCACTCAAGACTGTTTCAATAAGGGCAACGTGACGATAAATCCAATAGAATCTTAATTTCTTTACTAGAAGACAGTCTCCTCCTCCACTCTGGTATTTTCAAATGAAGTGAATGCATGATTGACGTCATCACTTTCATCAGTAGTTATGACTATAATAACTATAAAAAATTTTCAGTTGCATTCTGACCAAGTGGAAAGTAACAGCTTTAAATTTGTAAAAAATATTCCCATCCAACAAATCCATCAATTGACGTAAAAACTCAAAGATATTTGTAGTCACACCTGATGATGCACTCAATGTTAACATTTTTCGTAAAAAATGATCTCTATTTGCCAATTTCTTAGTTCAAGAAATGTCATCAATACAAATTTAGTCAAATTATGTTTTTTCTCTCAAAAGCTTTATTGTAACACTGTAACACTCTCTTGCCTTGGTGCTATAGTTTCAATACGAGAGAAAATTCTGTAAGAATTTTTGCAAACACTGCCTATACACCTTTTTTCATAAAATGAAGATGACGACACCACCATTACTTTTCGTTCTCTACTTTCTGTTGGAAACATATAAAACATAACACTCTCATTGAAAAAGGCTAATCATTTTGTTATGACCGATCTCTCATTCACGGTTACGGTTATTTGATACGAAGTAAACTCCAAATACTTCAATCAAATTCAAACACAAATCAGAACTCAACACAAAACTCCAATTTTACTTCATAGTTATCGCGATTTTCAACTTTTTTCACTGTTCTCTGTCTTTCGTCACTTGTTTGAGCTGACGTATGAGTTTGTTTCTGCTGTTTGCAGTCCCTCGACTGAATATCCCGCATTCGAACGTTTCTGTAAATTCGCTATAACATTCCAGTATTTTCAAGTTCATTTCACAGACCCAACTCGATACTCACAAACATGAATATTTTCGTGTCTTTCCACTCAGGTTTATTTCAATTCGATTCTATTTGATCATTCACTAGATTTTCAAAATTCCTCCATCTATTGATGTTCAAGCATTTGAAATGATGGAGTTTCTAAGCTTTCTCTTCCAAATGTAACTCATTACAATTGTGCCCCTCTGCCAAAAGTGGTTTGCAAATATAGAACTGGTCTTCATATCTAAGAAACTATTTCTATGTTCTTTTAGTCTTCGTAAATATAATCTCAACGTTTCACCAATATGATTAAAAAAACAATTCGGTTCTATCGCTGAAACTCCAACAAGAAATAACGATATTTCAGATGGCTCATTTCAGTCACACTGTCTGATTTTTACTGAGACCGGTAATTCAGCAGCTATACGAGAATGCTTGATGAATAGAGTTTGGAAACGAAGTTGCAGAGAAGTATATTTTTTATTGTTTTTCTGACTGTGCCAAAGTTCGCGAAACATTTGTTACTGTTCTGGACTTTCACGGATTAATTATGCTCTGATGTCTGATCCTAAGAGTGCGGAAGTGGTGATTGATATATATGTAGTTTACGGTCCACACGAAAGCACTGTAAATATGAGGGGATCTATCAATTATTGAGTTTTCAAAATACATATCTGTCAATTGAAAATCATAGTATGATTTTTGTTCATCACTTGAACAATCAAAAACCATTGTCTCATCAGAAATAAGTTTGTATGATAAAGTAGTAACTTGTTTTTGAAGTTTTTTTCAACTATTTCATTTTCTTCTGTAGTTGAAGCTGGAATTTCTGCCAGAATAGTAAATGATACTTATATACATTTCGAGAAACATGATGAATATCAAGTTTGGTATCTGTGGTTTCCAATAAATCTTCCAATCCGGGTTTGACTGTATCTACCCGAAGAGTTTCAAAAGTAGCTGATACCTGATTACTTTTTCAAATATAGAGTTCACCAAGGTTCAATTGATATATCAGTAAAAATCTCTTCAGTCGATATGTTCCATATCAATTTTTTTCAGTCATATTCTTGTTGTGATAGGAAGTATTCATTCTATCTGGAAACAAAAAAAAAGTATGTAATTGAAGGAGCGGAAAGTTTGGCAGAAGTAGAATATCATCCTTTTGAACGACTTATTACATGAATATTTTGAAATAAAATTAAATCGTGAAGAATATAATGTATGAGAAAAATAACATTGAATTGCATAACGAGGAGCAAGTAAAAGAAGGTTTTGAAAATATTTTTATGTTTTGTTTCTATATTCAATTTTAAATAGTCTGAAAATTGACTTTAAAAAAAAATTTGAGCTTCAGTACTCAAGTTCAACTTCCCAACTTCACCAAGAAAAAGGTTGGAAATCAGTTTCACATGAAGCTATCACAGGTTACACTAATTTTGTTAATGAAAACCTTCTTCAACATATGTCGAGGAAATTCGGAAATGAAGTGAAACAACGAAGAAAAAACTATATCATTAGATTTTTCATATTCTAAAAACCGTTGCATATTTCAGTCACTGAAACATGGAGATGAGTATCTGTATAATTCATTCCTTTTTTTTGTAATTGGCAAAATTGTTATATACGACAATTTACTGATGGAAACAACAGTTTCCTTTGTGAGAAATACTTTTAATTTATGCAGTAACTCATCGAGATGTACCTATTTGTTCATTCGTCCTACAGCTGTGTAAAGCTCTCTATTACTATTTTCATATTTTTTCAGATCGCAGTAGGTGAAAATACTCAAAAAAAGTCGATGAAAACTTTTTTTCAAGATAAAACACAAGCACTACAGTAGCGATTCACATTGGATTTATATCGCTGGAGGTTGAATTCAGATGAAAACACGTTCTCAGGAAGTGAAGTTCGTGGTGTAATCATTTCAACTTCAAAAAGATGAGCAGCCACAGTCCGTCGCGTATTTCTGATATGTACTGCTCTTGGTGGCATCAAATGTGCCAACTCACTTGAACATTTTCCGTGAAAGTATCTATACAAGAGAGATGAATCTCCAACCTTTCTTCGATGTTCCAAACTATCAATATTGCAAGTAATGTTTGCGTCTCTTATTAGACGAAGGGCTTTTTTCTGGATGGAATTCAGCAGCTTCAGAGTATGCTAGGGAGCGGAGCTCCATACATGGGAACAATACTCCAAAAAAGGTCTGATCTGAACTTTATGCCCCCATGCCTCTCCTGGGTTGAGTGTCTCGAGTTGAGATCTTCCCCACACGGTTACTATGTGTAGAACATCCCATCTCGTCCATCTACCCCCGCTTCACCGGAGCGGTCCTCAACTTACTGATGACATCTGACCTTCTTTGGTCGAAAGTCAGCCTCTAGTTGCTTTTAATTTCTGATCTAATGTATTGTTTTGTATTAGAAATCACACGTTGGAAGCTAAGACCTCGTTAATCCTCAGCTCGCACAAGTTTCGACTTCTAAAAGTTGTCGTTCGTAGGGGTGCGATAGTTGGTTAACGGAAAAAAATATATTTTTTCAAAACATAAACATCTTGACTTTCCTAACTGAATTTTTGCATGGGGTCCCCAAAAACCAACCGGAGACTATTGTTTTCAATAAAAAAAAGGTATCGCGGTCGAGTGGTTCTCGTTGAACCTGAGAAGGAAGTGTTTGTTATCTGTTAGAAACATTTTTATACTTACCGGAGCCGCCTGGCAGCGACTCTCCGAAGTGGTCGCTGGTTTTGCTTTTGGTTGGCCTTTTATGCTTGTCTCTCTCTCTCTTGGAATCTGGGATCATCTCTGTTTAGTGCATTATGTAGATCGCTTGGTGAACTTTATGAAGCATCAAAAGTTTTCTGAGGTGTGCACATTTTTGTGCTTCGGAACAGTTTTTCAGGCTTTTGAGGAACGGCCGTTGGAATTGAAGTGACATGATTGTGACAAGACATATTGGTGTCCATTTTACCGCCCAACAGACTCATCGAAGCAGGAAGTCTGTCTGACACGACATTATTATATCGGGTTTGGAGACATTCATGTTTTTGGAAGAAACCAATGCTTGGGTTCTTGTAGAATTTCATTGAACCGGGTTACTTTCACCTTAGTTCAAAATTACTTCTAGATCCTCATTGAAATATGTTACCTCCTGCTGCCGGTGATGATGTGCTGTCGTCAGCAAAGTAATATATTGGATTCTTGGTTTTTCCCAATAAGTCGTTAATATACAATAGAAAGAAGATTGGAGACAATATAGATCCCTGGAAAACACCAGCGTTGATGGTAAAAGTTTTCGAGAGATATCCATCGACGACCACTTGCAAGGAACATTTTTCCAGGAAGCTAAGGAGCCATACATTAAAATGATCCGACAAGTCATAGCATCGAATGACTTCTTGGGAAGAACACTTTTTGGCTTTCGCTTTTCCAACTTTATAAAAAAATTGTGGAAAACTCACAAATCAATATAATTTTATTCTAAATTTTCAGAAAGGTTATACTCATTCGAAAGAACCTTTCCAGTTCTTATTGAAAATCGAACTTTCAGCTTTCGAAAAAACGATATTGGTTGTGAATCCCATTTTTCCAAAAATCGATCGTCACTGTGTCCGAATTGAGTAGTTCAGAAATAGTACGTAGCTGGTTCTTTCACGAATCAATACAAATGCAGTACAAGTTTCATGTTGAGAAAATTTCATTCACTTAAAATTATTCAAACCAAACCCTTCACCTCACCCTGCAATTTATAACCCTGCCACTTTTCCGTTTAGTTTTTTTGCAATTCTGTTAGCATGTTCCGAAGTTATTCCAGAGATATTGATTTGTGTTCCTTCATTTGCATGCAGAATTTGCGTTTCCTGGGTATTAACAGGGTAACGTATTAATTAACTTTGTTTATTTAACAATTTGTTTCGTTTTACTGTTTTTAAACCCTTTCTCCATCATTAGTTCAACCAGCTCGACTGTGAACTGTTCTACTAATTGAGAGTATTTTCTGTTTGTATTGGCAGAGAAAGCTGCATCGAAGGAATTCGAACTTTTAGCGTGCTTTCACTCTGTTGTCTAGTCTAGTACAATAATGATTGAAAATTTTGAGCTTTGCTCAGTTTTATTTGTTGAAATCGAAACATTTTCTATTTCTTTTGTTCAATTGGTGACATATTTATTTTGTGGAAATTCATATTGAATATAGGATAAATAAAATAACTTGTTCTATTTCCACTGAGATTTTTATTTGTTATGACCGATTTCCGTTGTAAAGCCTTGTTCCCCTACCTGGCAAACCTGTTCATGAGCAAATTCTAAATGGAAACCAAAGAAATGTAAGTATTTTTCTAGGATATGGCTTAGGTATGTGGATGATGTGCGATATTCAAAAACAAAAAATGGAATATTGAGGAATAAAAGATTTTCATCTATAAAATTCACGTACGAAAATAAAGGACAACTTTCATTTCTTGACGTTTCGGTAATGAAGATCCAATGTGGAAGGCTAGAATACCATGTATTTAGGAAGGATATTTTCGTCTGCCCATAAAATTTTGCATGGTAGTCCTTACATTCAATTTCGTAAATTCCAGCCTTTTTCCAATTCTCGACTTTGTCCTTTGAATTTCCAGTAAGGCTCTTTATGTGTGACTTATTTCCAATACCACATTCATCCCTAGTTATTTTCAATGTTCTTCATATATTGGTGGTATGAAACTGAAATATATTCATCTTGCTTTTCGTCGTTTCTATAAGTCGAGATTTCGTTCATTCTTAACCTTCCTTCCTTATAATATCAGCTAGAATATTTTTCGAGAAACCGTTACTGTGTTGGAGATGATTGGAATGAAAAACTTCAATGCAGAAAAACGTTTCTATTCACCACAAAAACACAACAAGTCGCCGGAATAGATAAAATAGAGTACAGGTTTTGATAAACAATTTACATGTCGTCTGTTCAAAATGCTAATGCAAGTGTAAGTGTTCGTCAAATAAAAGAACGCTCGCTTTTTATGAAGTTCCTTGTCACGTGATCATAGACGCTAGTTACTGTTTTACCTTTCATATTCTAGCCAATAGAAATTAAACAAGTTGAAATGAGGTGAAAAAGACAACGAACTTCATAAAGTGTTGTCAGCAAAACATACATTTCTAAATTCAACCAAGTATTGCAAGATGAACATAAATAAATCATGAACTAGATTCTCAATAATGAAACAAGGAAATAATAATGATAATGATAAGAAATTACATTACAACAACTGACTGCTATTTCCTGTATTGTCCCTTTTTCTCTTGTGAACCTCTCATGTGTGAAAGGAAGTCAAAAGACGATGAACTAAAAAATTCAGCCCAGCACGTCTATGCTGTCCACAGTGATGTTAACTGTCAGGAATATAAAAGTAAGTGCTTGTTTCCTTCCTAAATACATCGTATTTTAGCCTTCCACATTGGCTCCACAATACTAAAGTCATACGTGGATTCTATTGATGGAAATCTGTCATTTAAAAAGGAAACAAAATCCTCAATATTCGATTTTTTGGTATCGAATTTCGCAAAAACATCATCCACATAAATACCTCAGCCATATACTAGGAAAATACTTTCTTTTCTTGTGTTTCCATTTCAAATTTGCTCATGAAAAGATTTGTGAGGTAGCTCTTATGACATACACCAAAAAGCCTTTTAGGAAATCCACAGGACAAAGTCGTGAATTCGGAAAAGTCTGGAATTTACGACATTGTATATAAGGACTACGATGCAGAATATTATATCTATTGAAATAAGATACAAGGAACACTTAGAACACTTAAAATATGGAAGACCAGAAAAATCAGCAGTCGTCCATCATATTTTGCAACACGACCATTTCATAGACTACAGTTCATTGAGATTAGTAAGACAAGTTAACAACAATAGGCATCTAGATGCCTACCAGAAATGAGTAAACATAATAATATTATGAATAACGATGGTGGAACAATACCTAATTGTATATTATATAACTGGTTGAAATAATATTTCAATTGACAGATTTTTCTGACTATTACATAAAGCTACATTGCAAAATTAATTTGAGAGTAGTAGATAAGGCAATATTGTGAAAAAAATTCAAGACAATTGAATTACAGCTGCCTAGAAGATGTATTTATGGTATGAATAAGGACAACATTGTATAAATATTTATTTCAATCTTCCTCTTGAAGATGATCACTTGGTGATCGAAACACGTGTCAAGGTGTGAAAATAATAGTTTGTTGTTGGAAAAAAAACTCCAGTAATATTCATTACTACACCAACGGTTTCAAACAGAACATCCCAAGTACATACAGTAATATAGTTAATGTCAGAGTTTCTGCTCCACTGCTACCTGGAATATTGAAATGAAGAGGATAAACAATAATTATTGATCTTGAAACTTGTGATTGGTTGGTTTGTCATATTGTGGATTCATATCGATTTGTGATTTAATCGACATTAGGAAAGTATTGACTCTCGTTGCCATATCTCATATTTACTGATTCTTTTACACTTTCTACATTTATTTTGTTTGATTACACATTTCTTTTCAATTAATATAAAAATATTCATTTTTCTGTTGCCCTCTCAGCTTACGTAAAATCAAGATGTTCTATACATCTTGATTTTTCCACACCTTGATTGTGACATTGATAAAATTGGTGTCAGGAATTTTTTTCATCATACCTTCAAAAATAAGCCTCATGGTTTATGTTACGTAGCAACTTCTCGGGAAAAACTTTCCGATTCGGCCTCTATTACATTTCAGCAATTTCACTATCAACTTAGCTTCGTGTTTCAAATTAAGGATAATTAGAAACTCAAAAAACAGAAAAAAATACTGACTTCTCTACAACAAATTTATTTCAGAGCATATAGAAATGATTCTCGAATCACGTCGAATCAGAATATTATTCCACTTGACTTTTCCAGATCCTGTCGAAAATAGCATTCAACTGGATGAAGATCTTCACAAAAGTTTCAGATAATGCGTGTGAAAAGTTATTCGTCTGTTATCACTTTGCCATCGAGTGATCTTCAATCTGATCCCACCTTATTTCGAATTTCAATAAACTTGTTGGGGGAAAGTTAAATATCTCCAACAGGGCATTCGAACTCCAAAAACTTTTGGAATATGTTTGTATGTTTCAAATGCAGACCATCAAAATCAGTACAAAATGCAAAGTTTTGAAGTTATCAAGAGGAGCTTTAGAAAACTTTTTCACAATAGGCCAATTTCAAAGTTGATTCCAATACATGTTCTCCTTTCGAAGATGCGTTTCAGGGTATTTCAGAAATATTGATATGTATTTCGTAATCAGTTCGAGGAAATACACAAATTAAGGTCATCCATGAGAAATGCTTCAATTTTTCAATATACATTGTACCATACATTTCTCTCATCAATTATGTATCTTGAGAATTAACTATTCATTTTCACAAAGAACTGACACCCGACAAGATTCATTTCAAATAACTGGTCGTCAATCTGGGAAAGCTTCATTATTATACCATTAATATTTTTCCAAAAAAATATCGTAGCTATACAAAATGATTATGTCAAGATTTGAACCAAGCAAATTATGAAAATTCCCTGTCCTCATCATTCAAATCAAGAATTAGATCACATACGATAATGTCTATTATGGGTTCAAATTTCTTTGCTCGTTCCATTGCTCGGCAGAAAACTGTCGAAAAATCATCGCAATATTGCATGATACCATTGGAATTGTAAGTTGCATTATCTGCCACAATAATTCAGCCCAAAACCGACTCAACTGGATTCAAATCCGGGTGATAGAGCGGTAAGCGTTCATCATTGTTATTTGCTGCTAGAAAAAGCTGATCTATTTCATATCGATTGAATTGTGGCTGATAGTTGTTAATAAGGTTTCAGCATGTTTTTTTTTGCAAACTGAATATTCCTTCCTGATAGTCATGATTGCACATTGACTATTTTAGTCGATGTCATTGGCATATTTTCGATTTGTTTATTATGACATGTCGCATTATCGATCACCACAAAGCTTCTCAATGGCAAATTTGGAATCAACTGAAACAAACCCATTTTCACAACCAGTATATGTTATAATCAGACGATGACTTTTACTAACAGACTTTTTTAGACTTTGCAGCGTGAATATATAATATAAATAATAGGTCGAGAGACATTCTTTAAAAATTGTATCCTAAGTAGCCGAATGAGCTAGCATTCCATCAATATTATACTGTCATTTTTCACCTTTCTACATCGGACTTCAAGTTGATGAATTTCTTTTCGTAAATACCTTTTGCTACTGTGATAGTCAATAATATCACCGATAATAATTTTATGAAAGTAACCAGGTTCAATTCAATGCCACAAAAACTCAGGCATCGGTTTTCTCGAAGTAGATAAATGTCTTCGAACTAGATATAATTATGTCAGGTCAGATAATTCTGCTTTCTGCTTCGATGAGCTTGTTGGGAGGTTGAAATGGATACCAATATGCCTTGACAGAATCATGTCGCTGGAATTGCAAAGGCTGCTTCTCAAAAGCTTGAAACACTGTTCAGAACCAGAAAACTAATCACACCTCAGCAACTTTTGATGCTTTATAAAGCTCAGATCAGACCTTCTTTGTTCTCATATATGGAGCTCTGCCCCTAAACTTACCCTGAAGTTGCTGGATTCCATCCAGAAAAGAGCCAAATTTATGATTTGGAGACGCGAACATCACGTACAATTTTCATAGCCTGGAACATCGAAGGAAGGTTGGAGATTTGTCTCTCTTCTATAGATAATTTCACGGGAGGTGTTCAAGTGACTTGGCACATTTGATTCCACCAAGAGCGTTACATATCAGAAATACCCGACAGACTGTAGCTACTCATCGTTTTGAGGTTCAACACAGTACACCTAGAGCTTCACTGTTTGAGAAATCGCAGAAATGCGTTTCTGTGGAATAACCTTCTTGACAACGTTTTTCCAAACGGATTTGATTTGGATGGCTACTTTTGCACAGGCACCGCTCTGAGAGCGTCTTGAGGATTTTCTTGTAGTGCTTGTGTTTTGCCCTTGAAAAAAGCGTAGGAAGTCGTTATCTTTAATATGGAAATTAATAATGGCATCAACCATCACAATTTTGGAATTGGTGATAGATTGAGTTTTTTTCCTCACCATTTTGAATTTTTTAATCTCTTATCGAATTTTTCGAACAGTTCATACGTAAACCCCTGTGATCCCAGTTACTCGTTCTTGAATCTTCAAAGTTGTTTTTTCCACTGAAAACCTATTTTTTTCAGTTTACTGTGCGAAAGGAATGTTCAAAGACAACACAGTTCTCCACTTACTGTGCTACCACAATGTTCTCTACTCGATCCAGCTGATCTACTGCGTATCCAGTATTCATAGGCACAGCTTGATTTTCTCAGCTATACCTTCTTCATGGAGCATCTCTTTGTGCAAGTTTTGATTTAAGTGATACTCGTAACAACCAGATTCATCTTTTCTATTGCTTCCACAATAATGTGTCTTCACCCTCAGCTCAATGTACATACAAAACCATGAATTTTTGTTTCGAGGAGATGGCATAACATTTGATCTCTTCAGACTGTGTAGAAATCGTACATTGAATGTAATTCTTGTTTGAATTGAAAGGGGTACATTTTTAGGAGAGGTTAATTTTTGGAAATAGAAAAGTTTTGGCTTTCTACTCCACCATCTATCAGTGAGGATGACTGTGTTCCATGTAAGTGAAATTTCACTTCTTCCATCCAGTATATTGTATAGGAATCCTGTGAATGATGTCTGATTCAATTCCATTACCAATGTTTGGGATACAAACTAAATAAAGAAGTGTTTTTGTATAGTTTAGTGTCCATATAGAAGTATTTATTTCTGAAGTAATTTTCTGTCATGTAATGCAATGTTTATATGAGAGTTACTGTTTTGAATGGTAGGGAGAAGTGAGATTCCTAGAAAACATTACTTTGAATGAAAAAAATTCAGAATACGGAACAAATTCTGAAAATATATTTAATTTTTATTTTTATTTCATATAGACTGACTACAGTTTACAGTTGGAGTTTTGAGTGTGTCTGTCCGTTTTTGTATTTTCAGAATGATTCATATGTCACAACATAAAGGAAATCAAAATGAATTTCATAATTGGTGATAGGATACATTCTGATATTTCATAAATATTTGATATCAAAGCGCTTGAAATACGTTTGTTTTTCAATTGTTCGAGAGAATTTCACTGACAGTTGCCATGGAATTGTAATCAAAATGAATTCATTATTTCATTTGTTGACTCTGTCCATGTATATATTTTGAATACAGTATACGTTCAGTGGAATAAAAGCTATAATATCATTCGAATTACAGAAGTTGAAGTAAAAATTGTTTTTCATAATCGTGATCAAAAATTCAAAATGATTCACAGTTCAGGCGAATACATGAATGTGAATCAAAGAACTGAATCAACTGAAATACTGTTTTATCTTTACGTAATCTGACTTACATATACCTACCTACATTTCGTCAAAAAAAACCTAAAAAATTAAATCAATTGAAATATTATACTAGACTAGCAGAAACATCGTATATTTTTGAACTTTTCCTGCAATTCGCCGTCAATGGATATCTCTCAAATACACCATCAACGCTGGTGTTTCCCAGGTAGCCATATTGTCTCCAACTCTCTTTTTATTGTACATCAAAGATTTATTGAAAAACAAAACAAGAAACCAATATATTTCTATGCTGACGACAGCACAATTGTCTCGTCATTTCATTTAGATTCCAGGACATCGGCTGCGAATGCACTTCTTCACCGACAGCAGGAGGTTGCATATCTCAATGAGCATCTAGAAATGATTCTGAATTGGAGTGAGAATAACCAGGTTCAATTCGATGCCACCAAAACCCAGACATCGGTTGGTTTTCTCCAAGAAGATAAATGTCTCTGAACCGGATATAATAATTTCATGTCAGACAATTTCGATTTCTGGGTCGATAAGTTTGTTGGGGGTTAGAATGGGCACCAATATGCCTTGACACAATCATGTCGCTGGAATTGCAAAGGCTGCTTCTCGAACCAGAAAAATGTACACACCTTAACAATTTTTGATGCTTTATGAAGCTCGGATCTGACCTTCTTTGGAGTATTGTTCTCCGCCCCTAAGCATATCCTGAAGCTGCTGGATTCCATCCAGAAAAAAATTCTACCCTTGATTGGAGACGAGAACATCACTTATATTCTTGATAGCCTGGAACATCGAAAGATAGTTGGAGATTTGTCTCTCTATTATACGCTACTATAGGTGACTTGGCACATTTGTTTCCACCAAGAGCGGTACATATCAGAAATACGTGACGAACTGTGGCTGCTCATCGTTCTGAAGTTCAACTCAGTGAGCCTCGAACTATACTGTTCAAAAACTCTTCCATTTGGAAAACTTCATTTATGGGAAATAAACTCTCTGAGAACGATTCCACAAATGGATCTAATCCGCAGCGATTCAAATCCAATGCGAATCGCTACTTTCACACAGGCACCGTTCTTAGAGTGCCTCAAAGATTTTTTGTAGTGTTTTTGTTCTGTCCTTTGAAAAAATATTCGGGAATTGAGTCTTTTATGATAGTGTTTCCGTATGAGTAAGATGTCATCGCCTTTACTTTAAGCCCCATTTTTTTCAGGACATGAATAATGCCATTGCCTTACGCTGGCTTGGCTCGAAAGCCTCAAGACTAGGCATCTTCCCTCTATCTAACGTCACCTCTGTCAAGGGACCCGTGCTCATCCAAACCAGCGGGGTCGAAGACCCAAAACTTCATTGATTCCCAAAATAAATTACAATTCATTACAATGTTACAGTATTGCATTACAATATTATGTTATTTAAACTTGAGTAAACAATCCTAAGTAAAGTAAAGTAAAGATAAACACAAACTTGTCCATAAAAAATAAATACTGCCTTTTTCAGCTCATTATGTTTCATATACAAACAAATGGTTTTTTTCTGTTTTCAACAAGTCCATTATTATTTGTTTTGTACATTATTTTTACAAGAAGGTGTACTAAGAAGGTCTGCCCAGATTGGGAAGATCGTTGCCATTCCAATCTTAGCAAACTGGTAGCTTGCCTCTCGCTCGTCCCACTCATCCCTCACTACACTCTCTGCCCACTCATTCGCAACACGTATCTATTCATTTCTCCTTCCATTCTTATCTCTCAACTGCATTCCTCCCTTTTCTTGTTCCAGCTGTTCCTTTCATTCTTGCCACCCAACTCTATCTCCGTCCATGCATGTCTCGATCACATGTTCTGCCGTTTCAGGCTCCCCCCATCCACATGGGCAAGGCACCTTCAGTCCCAGGTTTAACATGGCCAGGTAATCCGGAAATTTACCGTGCCCCGTGAACAGTTGAACTGCCTTTCTCAACGGATCCAGTGATTCATACCCTTCACAGACTCTGTAGAGCAGTCGCCCAGTCATGTCGTTATCCCATTCTCGTTGCCCCTTTTCGCCAGACATTGCTTCAATCATTCTCTGAATCACAGCCATTCTTTTATTCTTCACTCTTGTCGCTTTCATCCTAATCACTCTAACATTCTCATTCTTACCCTACATATCTATCACTCTTTCTATCGCAATCAGTTCAGCTTCATTCACGCTGCTCTGTCCAGGAATCAAGTAATGGCTTAAGCTTGTTGAGCCATTGCACTAGTTCATCTAGTTGCTTTGTTTTGAAAGCTGCAGTGAATGACGGAGGACGAATCTCTTTGGACAGTCGATGTCGCAGCTTGTTAATTTGAAAATTGAGACTTCTGCAAACACTTTGCCTGTCAATGTGTTACACCAGCTTCTCCATGAACAAGATGTGCATCTCAAGAGCGTGCTTTATTGGAAGTGAGGGTTGGAAATGGAACTGAAGAATCTTAGATGAGTCCAGATTATTCAAAATTATTCAGAAACACTGCGAATGATTTCAAGAATATTGTGAAATGTTCTGGAGTAGTCTGGCAATTTCCGGAATATCACAGATCATTATGAAATGATCACGTAAGTTATATGATGTGGTAGCTCCACGTATGATATTTTGAAGATATAATGGTTTGCCCCTAAGTTTCGCTCCTGAAAATTCCTATCGTGTCTTTCTTGACCAACAGATATTTTAAGGATATTGGCAGATAAATTTGTGAAGAATGACTGTTTAAAAACTCTGTTTAAAATCTGTTTTTCCGTTAATCAGCTGTCACCCCCAAACGAACGTCAACTCTCAGAAGTTGAGAATTTTGTGCGAGCTAAGGACTAACGAGTTCTTACTTTTTAACGTGTGATTCCTAACACGTTGGAAAATTGACACTTCCACCCGCGATTAAGTCGAATAGTATTGACTTAAAAAACTCAACAGAAGCTACTTAAAAGTAGTCCATCTATTCATTCTTGGACTCATAATCAATAGTGGCAGCCACTCTAGGGTGGAAGTGATTTTCTGTACAGCGTCAACTTTGAGGATTAGTCGAAATTGTTTGACAAAATTAGACTGGCGTTTCTGGTGAAAGATAAAAATAACATCAGCTATCACTGCCCTTGTCCTATCAATACTGAAAATTTACTCTTGTCCAACAAATCCTGAACAGTTTTCACGCCATTCTTCATTCGACGTCAAATAATTGTGAATTTTCATCAGACACTATGAAAGTGTCCTTCTGGGACGAACCTTGAGTCGAGTGGGTGGAAGGGGGATAGCATTTTATCTTTCCCAATCGTCATAAAAATACTCAGGAGCATTGCAATCCGCAGAATATATTAAAACTTCAAAGTCTCGGTCGAATTTGATATGCAACGGGAATGTTTCCGAAGCGAAACTTTTTTCATTATAGCTAAATTACATTCAAGGAATGGGAATGACTGCAAAGGAAAAATTTTGATTAGGTTAATATTTTGGGTTGCCTGAACAGGATTTTCAGTGTAATGAAACAAGGACGAGTCTTTTGAAAGGCAATATCGATGAATATAAGAAATCCGAGTCGGAAAACCGAGGGAGACTATTATTGAAAAAGTACCGAAATGTAGAAAGTTGAATTATACACAAAAATATTTCATGTCTGGGTCTCAACTCCACGAACAACATTTTTTCATGATAATGGATGATCTAATATAGAAAAAAAATGAAAACAAATGGTGGACACTACTTCTGGAACGAATAGGCTTCAAAATCATGCTGAATTATTGGAGGGTCACGTGATACCTCTCAATATAAGATTGTCATAATCCTGAAGTAAAAAATCAGTTTTAGCCTCCATGCTGCCAGTTGTAGACGGTGCAGGCGACAAAAATTGGTTTCAAATTTCAAAATTCTTACAGAAAGTTTTTACTTTTTCGAAAGGAGGCCGCTTTTCCGTAAATGAAAATTTTCCATTTTCTCCTGTACTATTGTTTCTGTATGAAGTTCGGTTAATAAATATTCTTTCAACAAATTCACCAACTGCAACTGACGGAATAATGCTGAAACTGAAGGTATGATATTATCTTTCAAAAATGCGGATGAATTCAATTGCAACAGCAGGAAACTGCCTTGGATAATACATTCGTCTCTAAGATGGACCAGATAAATCCATATATACTGTAGCATATATATAATCCACCTATTCCTATTATTTTTTCCTTTTCAAATATACGTTTACTAGAGCCTACCGTGTAGGTAGTTGGGAGAGATTATTATTTTCCTTCAGATCTTGGACTAGAAACTTCCCACGTACCCACATTCGTAGGTTTGTCAAGCAAGACATTCTTGATTCTTTATAAACTGGAGAATGTTTGAACAATTGCAAATGAAAATCTGCCATAAAGAAACCTTCCAAGCAAATCCTGTTGCATTTCAACCAATATTGTTTCCTTCACTGTTTACACAGTATCATTTGGGAACCAATAGGATGGCGTTGAAATACATATTGTCACCTACTCGTATAAATAATATTTAGGCATCATCTTTGATTCTCCTTTGAGTTGCATTACACGTATTTTTCAAAAGTGATTGAAACCCTAAGGTGTTTATTACCGAAAATCGAATAATACGTTTTTTCTCAGTGGAATCACTACAAGTTTAGAAGGAGTGACAAATGATTATCCGAAACAATTGGACACACTGCAGAGTAGAATTTCAAAAATGATGTTTAATGAGAATTTCCCGTATCCTTCAGATGATTTATATCACAACGAAGGTACTGGACTTGAGACAAACGTAAAAGAACTACAAAAACAGAACATTTATTTTTCAGGAAAGTAGGTAGATTATTTCTACTCAACACGTACACAACAGATAACCGCCACCACTTTGTTATAAGACGTTGGTACAAAGTTCCTTTATGTTTTTCTGTGTCAAGTAATTTTTGTTAAATTGTTATAGAATGCATACTATTATCATGAAGAGATTCAATAAGCAGGTATATTCAATTTAGTTTCCATGTGTTAAATGAAAAAAGTTATTAGATTTTACATTATATGTTAATTTTTTTTTGAATATTTCAAGAGGCCCATGCTCAACCTTGGCGGTTATAATGGCTCAAATTCACTTCACTGCAATTTGAGTGAAGCCTTGATGATAACAGCACGACCAGCTGTCGAAAGCGCTTGCATATAATTAAGTAGGAGTTATAAAGCTTCAAATCCTCTTTGTCACTTATATTAAAATTAATATATACGTATATAATTTTGAAAATATTGAAATATTAGCTTTTGAATCCAACACAAACAAAATAATAATAAAAGAAATGATTCATATTGAAAAAAACTCTATGAACGACAGAACAGACATAAAAGACCTGATTCAAATATATAATACATTAATATAACACAATCAGCCAATTCAAACAAAACCAAAATCTACCCTCATCTCCCCCGTTATAGCGAACAAACAAACCATTTCTAGTAGAACAACAACAAAGTCAGATACAGTACCCTGCGCAATCATCCTCGCTCATACAAACACAGGTCTCCACTTTAACACCGCCACCGCCATTAACAAATGAAATAAAAGCCAAAACAACAAGATCACTGTGACAGAAAAATCAAATGACTTCCACATAAACAACAAAAAAAATGTCGAAAATCATATTTCAACAATGCAGCCTAGGTACATATCATAAGGTTATTCTAAAACTACCACTAACAAACAATTTCCATTGTAGCCCAAATATAAGAAAATAATTTGAAAAAGTCCTCGACCGAGGACGAAACGTCTTTATATACATCAAAAAGGAAAAACTATCATTCAACAAGAATCCAAATCCCATATATATATATATATATATATATATATATATAAAGTTAGGTAATTAGGTAACAATTTTTTTATCGAGAGTCACTATCAAAACTCGTCAACGGTGTAGCAGTTCCTTCCAATGAGATATTTTTTCAATTGTCTTTTGAATATGCAGATATTGGATTCTCAATAGACACATTTAGCTTGTTATATAGTCCAAGGTATGAGTGACTCTTCTGATAGAGAGATGTTCGGTGAGGATTTGCTATCAGCAACCCTCTAGCTCTAGTTGCGTATGGTCTTGTTGGTCTTGTTGGATTGCGCTGAATTATTCTCTATTCTTGTGAATGTAGAGGCAAATCTCATATCCATACAGACCAACAACTGTGAGTATTTCCAGCTCTTTGAATGAGCTTCTGCATGAGTGTCGCCATCCTAAACTAGCAATTATTCAGAAAGCACGCTTTTGTAAAATTAGCAGCCAAGGAGCTCATACCCCAATTGAAAATCCAATAGCGCAAGTGACAGCCAATAGTTGCATAATACAGATTTAGGAGAACCTTTCTTCCACAATGATTTGACATAAATATCTGTGCATAACAGTTCTTTCGTAGTTTATCACATAGTGAATTTATATGAGGACTCTAATTGACCTGATGATCTAGAATCAGACCTATCATTTTTGTTTCTGGCTTGAATGTCACCTCTAGTTGGCTATCTTCATATATTTTGAGACTTTCGGTGGTGTTCTGCATTGAAAATTTTATTAATGCTGTTTTGCTCATATTTATTGCTAAATGATTTTTATCAGCCCATTTCATTATTTTCTCACATATGGATTCTGTTGTTTCTGCAAGTGCAAGTATTACGATCGGTGACCAGAACAGTTGTATGGTCTGCATATGCAACTATATGTACCTTCGAAAAACTATCTAAGTATTGTATCAAGTCGTTCGCATAAATAAGCAGTGGCCCGAGTATAGATCTCTGTGGAACTCCTTGCTTGCAGGCCAAGGACTGACTGTGAACACCTTGCATTCTCACTGTTTGAGACCTGTTCTCTAGATTGGACCTCATCCAATCTTGGGCAACTCCAAGAACCTCATACCGATGCATTTTCTGAATTAGTACATAGTGATCAACACAGTGAAATGCCCTAGAAAGATCGATGAACAAACCACAAATTTGTATTTTGCTATCCAAGGCTCTTACTACGTATTCTATGAAATCATACAAAGGCTGTTTCCGTGCTTTAGAGCACGAATATTCATTTCGTATAACTTGGATATACTAGAGAGAAGACTTACTCCTTTATAGTTCTCATAGCTATCTGAGTCTCCTTTTTCAAACATTGGGGTAACGATTGCAAATTTTTATTTTTCAGAGAACATTCTTCGTTCCATGGAAAGATTCATCAGGTAGGTCAGGGGGTAGACTATTTCTTCCATGCATTTTTTCAGAAGATTGTTTGAGACCTGGTCATATCCGCTAGCATTAGAATTTTTCAATTTATTTATTAAATCAAAAACCTGATATTCATATATTTGGATGGAAAAATATGGAGTTCGTGTCATCTTCGTTTTCATCAAGATAGAGCCTAGCCCCCTTACCCTTGTAGCTGAGTTTTTGTCAGAGAGACAAATGGGTTTCATGACTAAGGATATGTTGGCGGTATAAAAATCCTCAGACATGAGTAGCGCCCCCACCTGGCTGGGGTGGGATGGATGAAAAAATTGTTCATCCGTTAACGGGGAGCATGAGGGAGAGGTCGTCAAAGCATAATCTATAGTTTTCCTAACTGACGGATTTTCGTGAGTTTCCGCGCTATCAAAAACTCGCCGATTCCTCGACTGAATGGACTGCCGAATGGAAGGTAGCTGCAAATCTCTGAGGATGGCTTAATTTCGCACGAACCACGGAGCATTCACAATCATCCGTATCAACTTATTTTGTAATATCTCCAGGTCAGGGTCATTTTTTCAGAAGATTGTTTGGGACCTGGTTATATCCGCTAGCATTAAAATTTTTCAATTGATTTACTAAATCAAAAACCTCATATTCCTTGATTGGATAGAAAAATATGGAGTTTGGGCAGAGTGCGACTATATTCTCCATAAAATTGACATCATATTCTCTTTGTCCTTACGTTTTCGTGACAGACACGTTCATCACCTTTTCTATCTATCCAACATTAATTCGGCGGTCGTCTAGCACCATTTGGTGAACTTCGACGATGTTTCCGTCGGTAGTTGCAGTTTTTGAACGTCCCGAATGTCCATCATCTCCCAAGCTCCTACGGCCATGTTCAAATTCAGCTGCACAAAATTGCACTGTGATAAATGATGGTGCAGAGTTCCCATATCTAGAATCCAACTCATCTTTGATCTGCGCAGGCGTATTGCCTTTCAAAAACAAATATTTAATGACAGTTAGATCCAATGATATAACAATTACGTGTCCAAAATGCCTGAAACATTGGTAAGTGAATGTCAACAGATGATCAACGAAATTCACTATCTTTTATTTACGATACCTGCCATTTTCCTGTTGCGGTCGGAAAGTTTTTGGACCACCCTCGTAGATCTTTCTTGATGTAATCACTTCTTGATGTTCAACTCTTCCTCACAATTGTCGAGAAAAGTTCAAAGATAATATGATCATTTTATCGAAGTATGCCTTGAAGTATATGTCTTGAAGGATATTGAAATTTCTTATATGACTTCAAGAAGATCAACTTACCCAAGATCATTCCAGCTCTAGCATTGGAATCGATAGGCTTTGAACGAACGCTGAAATTTATTGCCCTGATGTGAGTAGGATACATGATGATCCCCACGTGAGGTAATCATAATTTAATAGTACCATAAATCACAGGGTAACAATAATGGGGCTCTGAATCGATATAAATACACGAGAAACTCGTTTTCGATATTGCGATTATATCCATAAGACATTCTAATAATAATGTATACGAAGAATAATATACGATATAATAATGATATCACTTAACGAGGTACATCTCATTTTAGTGAAATGAAAATTCAAATGACTTTTTTGCGTCTGTATTTTCACAGTATGAAAACAGCAGGCAATTCGGGCATCTGTGATAGCTTCAAAATTAACTTTGATAAAAGTAATGTGAGAAAAGTACTTGTGAATAAGAGAGAGAGAGAGAGAGAGAGAGAGAGATGTTCATTCAACAAAGAAACATCTTTATCCACAGGCAGTACAAAACATCAGACTGGTCAACAATGAGTAGACATGAATTCTTATGTATTATGGAAAAATGCATGCAAAATACATAAATTCACGATTTTGAGAGTTCATTGAGTATATACATGCTTTGAAGCATATTTTGTTTTAATTTTTTTCCACAGCTTATATACTTCAGTACTTATTGAAAAGTTCTTCTACAAAAAAAAATATACAATTACAGCTTACCCTACAGATTTCATCCATGAAGGATTTTGGCTATCTAAGCAAGCTTGTATCACAGGCACGAATACAATGAATTTTGGTCATCCCTTTACGACTTTTCAGTCCTGCTGCTGACTCTCTTGCAAAGGAGGTTGCTGCAAGCAGCTTCATCGGACCAGTACCTCTCATTAGCAACGCTTTAGGCTTTGCCAAAACAAACATTGAACACCTGGATGAAGGCAAGGAGATTTATGGACTCCTGGCAGAATCTTCCAGGATTGGCTCACTTCAAGGCGTTTATTCATCCTTCGAAGATTGATACCAAACAGTTGTTGGAGTACAGTAAGGATGTCAAACAGGCCTTCTTACAGGTCACTGTCATTTGAGTCATCATTTGCAGAGACTCTGACTATCGGAAGATAGTTTGTGTCACCTCTATTGGAAGATGAAACAGCAGAGCACATATTTTGTGCCTGTCCCACTGGGGATCGAATCAGGTTTTTAGAGCTCGGCAGAGCCGTACTCTCACCATCTGATCTGAAAGACCACTCTCCATAAAAACGAATCGTTTTGAATCATTCCATTCAATCATTTGAATGAAATCCATCCACGCATTAAATTTACGAAAGAAGTTGAAGAAGGCAACCAGCTCGCATTTCTCGATGTACTGATTATGAAAAAGCCAGACGGAACATTAGGTCACACGGTATATCGAAAGCCAACACACACGAACAGGTACCTAAACGCAAATTCACACCACCACCCAAAACAAATTCACGCGGTGGCAAAAACACTCATTACACGTTCGAGGAGGCTGGCAGACAACGATCACAGACAACAAGAGTTGAACACCATCGAAACAACGCTACAAATGAATAACTACTCAGAAAGAAGTATAAAAGCGGCTGCCAAGACCAAACGGAAACAGCAAAAAACTCGAGATACACCGGTCATAACAACCACACTACCATATATTGCAGGAACAACAGATAAAATCAGCAGAATACTTCACCGACATAACATATCAACTTCGTTCGTACCAGAACGAACAATAAGGTCCATGCTTCGTAATCCCAAGGATCAGATACCACTGGAATCACAAGGAGTGTATGAAGTACCATGCCATGATTGTGACAGGACTTACATCGGCCAGACCAACAGACGAATCAACATTCGCAAAGATGAACACAAACTAGCAGTGAAGGGAAAAGTCACCACGTCTTCTCTCTTCCAACACGTACTTCAAACAGGACATAACATCAATTTCGACAACACAAAAATGCTAGCAAGCAACGAAAACTTTTACTCACGAACAATCAGAGAGGCAATCGAAATTGAAAAACGACCTAATAATATGAACAAGAGGGATGATGCGCAAAGATTACCATCAACATGGAGATCCGTTTTATCACTTCGCACAAGCAATCAGACTGCTCAACTCCAGAGGCAAAACTCGGTACATGACAATACAGGTACAATAACAGAGACAGGAGAGGCAGCTCAGGTAATAAGACCAAAACAGGTAGTCGAGCAAACACAGGTAGTGGCAGCAACGCAGGTAAAGGGAAACATCCATCCCTATAAATTGAGACACAGAGTTCGAATTAATCAGTCTAGTTGAAAAAACCAGACATCACCAGAAGATGGCAAATGAGACTTTGCCGAAACGTTGTGAAAATAATCCTTATGGGGAGAAAATACACAGAACACGGAGGGAAACCCGAGAAAACAGCTCATCATACTTTATCCGTGAGAATCTTCGAGTTAACATATATATATATATATATATATATATATATATATATATATACATATATATAAAAAAACAATCATATACTGTATACATCATATACAGTAAGCATCACTTTTCTATTTACTATATTTCTGAGCTAACAGAATTTGTGGGTGAACTTGTGTAATTTTTCACCGTATAGTCAATGTGATCATTCCAACGAAGGCATTGATCCACTAAGACGAATATATTTCATCAGTTATTTTATCGTAATATAAAAAAAATAGAATATAAGTGGGGAACCGATGTTTTTGAAAAGACTGATCGGAAAACACTAGAGGTGGCTCGAAAAGCTTTATTACAGGAGAGTAAAAACATGATACAGAATAAAAAACATCAATAGAAATCAATATTAACGGTACCTCTCTATAAAAATAAAGACGGTGATGAAATGTCTAACAGGCCAATTACAGTTTCTACCCTGTACGATTTGAAATATAATGAGCTGATTCACTCTCGCAATCTGTTCGAATAGTATATGAACTCAGGTATTTCTCCTTGAAAAAATTTCAAGAACCTGCAAAATACCACCGCTCATGAAAAAACTACGATCAATACAAAAGTTTTCATTTCTTTTTTGGAGATTTCAAAAATAGTGATATGTTCGTCGCACCCTGTCTTGCTTAGATTTCAAAAACACCCCCGGTTGTTTTGTAATTTTCTGTATATTCATGATATATCAGCGTGACATGAATTTCTATATAATATTCATTTCCTAATGTTATCCAAGATGAATGGAAAATTGACATGTCAAACGGACGTAGTTTCATTATTTACATATTTCATAATGGAAATGTACTTTTGTCGAAACATTAATGTTTCAGAACCAAAATATATTCAATCGTATCGAAGAATAATGAATATATGAGCTGTTCGCGTGTTTGGTGGCTTTTTGTACAAACTGCCAGTTTCATGTTTTCTAGCATTCATTAAAATTTAATGTACCCGCATTGCTCATTAGTAGAAAACAAAAAGGGCAAGAAAAATCTTTCAAATAACTATAGACCCGTCGCTTTGCTATCAGTGATATCAAAAATCATGGAGAAAGTCGTAAACTATCATATCCTCAAATATGTGGAAGGCTTCAACATCTTGAACAATCATCAATATAGCTTTCGGAGACAAAGATCAACAGGCGACCTTCTATCGTATGTTACCCATATTTGGAATAACGCAATCGAGAAACATGAAGAATCAAGAGCTGTTGCGCTTGATATTTCTAAGTCCGTGTGTGGCATGAGGGTTTGCTGACCAAACTTTCTGTGTTTGGCTCTCCAGCTTCCTGAAAAAACGTTCCTTGCAACTGGTCATCGATGGATATCTATCGAATACTTCCACCATCAACGCTGGTGTTCCCCAGGGATCCATATTGTTCCCAACCCTCTTTTTAGTATATATCAACGACTTATTGGAAAAAACCAACCACAAAAATATACACCCAGCAACTTCTGATGCTTTATAAAGTTCAGGTCGGACCTTTGTCTCTCTTTTAGAGATACTTTCAGATGAGGTGTTCGAATAACTTGACACATTTCATTCCACGAAAAGTGGTACAAATCAGAAGTACGCGATGGACTGTGGCTGCTCATCGTTTTGAGATTCAATTCAGTACACCTCGAACGTCACTGTTTGAGAACTCTTTAATTTGGAGAACTGCGTTTATGTAAAATGTTACTTGACTCTTGTTACTTTGGACCAGGAATTTATCAGATGATACCCGATGTAATCAAAGACAATCATAATAACAAAAGTTTCAAGAATAAAGGTAAAAATGGATATTGCCCGCCGAAAGATAATTTTTCCGTAAACTGGTTAATTACCATAATTAAAAAAATATATAAACAAAATCACCCCCTATGTATCCTCACTAGAAAAAAAAGTACACAAGACAAACCAATTGTTATATCATAACGGCTATTTTCAGGACCTGCCATGTAAAATAATTACTTTACCCAACCTACTATTTTCTTATTTACTGATATGGCAATATCACGTACAAGGAATACCCCTTCGGCGATGTTCTTTTTTTGATGGCGTTGTTCATTCACTCTTTTTTTATATTCGAGAATTACGTATATCTTTGCATCTATATTTGGTGAATAAACATTATTTTTATCATAATTATTATTATTTTTCCATCATGCCCAATTATGTCTCTGAAATTTCCAGACCAATATCATATCAATTCATTGAAGGAATTGATTCAAACAAATGTTTCATCAAAACATTCTGTTTCGTTTTGTTCATAATGTTTCATTGTAGACTCCGTTATTTCAATCATAACATAACGTATAATTTTCTTTGGCTGTTTGAAAACAATGGGCTTGTTTCATGATTTTTGTTTTATAGTTAACTTGATAGAAATTTCAATTCAAAAAGCAGTGATTTTTGCTTCAGCTCTCTAAGTACCGTAGTTATCCCGTAATTTATTTTTAAAATTCGAATGTGGTAGGCTGGTGACGTCACGGGCCTATTCTCACTTTATGTTTGATTGACCAATTCAATTATGGAAGTGTATATGAACCCGTTAACGTTTCAGTTAATGAAAAATTTTCCACATGGAATAAAATGTATACGAAAAATCATCAGTACACAAAGTCGAAAGATCACAAAATATTTACCTAAACTATTATTTTATGCATTATTTAATAATATATAGTTATGAAAATCAAAAAATATAGCAGACTGGATCAAAGAATCATTTCAAATATTCAATTTATTCTACAATGCTCAATCTGTACAACTGCAATTTATTATAAAAAAAAAAGATTTCTACATACATACATATCTTCCTAATATTGCTACTAAATTCAAGCGTTATAGGCTCGCTTGGGTAATCTGTTGAATCTTCCAAAACTTGAGAGGAAGGTTGACTGAGGTCATGTTTAGAGAGAATTGATTGTTCTCGAACTGATCCAACAGAAGCTTCTGAGATAATACCATTTATTATATGATAAAATTGAATTAAAATTAAAAGCATTTGATTTTTTCGCAAAAATATCAATTCATTTTGTTTGATACTTTCGGAAACAGTATTAACTCCAGTTAATAGTTCCTATGAAGAATACTTGAAGTTCAAATAAAAAACTGTGTCATCAAATTCAATATTTTCGTTCCTTTTTCATTTATAGTCACATTTTAAATGAGTTCTATAAAGTCTTGGAAGAGTAGAAGGAATGTAGTTCTTTGTTTTCAATACTTTCACTAATTTTTTTTTCAACATTTCATCCTTTGGGAACCTAAACTCAATATATGAAATAACTCACCTATCTGTTTAAATCTGTTTTTCCGTTAATCAGCTGCCCATACAAACGACAACTCTCAGAAGTTGAGAAACTTGTGTGAGCTGAGGACTAACGAGGTCTTACCTTTATACGTGTGATTCCTAATAACCATATAACCAATGCGCTTTCTGTTTTCTTGTGCCTTTCCGCACACATCAAAATCAGCACAAGAATGCACCATATTAATATTCGAATATTATCTCCAAAACACTCTTAAAACACACACAAACTGAACTCGATGAAAAAACGAATTGTTCCTACGCGAGCTGACAGCTTAGAAAAAGGGGAAACTCATTGTTGCAAAAACAAGCAGAATGGATCCGATACGACATACATTTTTCATTGCCGAATAAACCAGTTAGATGTGATTTATGGGTACTCCATTTTTCTGAGAAAATGAAGGATCAATTAAAATTTTCTGTAATTATTCTTTCATTTTTTTCAAGAACTGAGCCAGCAAACAAACGAACATACAATAATGAGATCGCTCGAATCCACGAATTAAGCATAAAAATGGACAATAATATTTGCCTTGATAACTGATATAGTACAAGGTATATCTAAATATGATTCGGAATAGAATTTAACGAGCTGTATTTACAAATGGTTTTTGAATGCTCATGAACCCTAATAAAATAAATCAATTATACATTCATGCCACCCACCAAAAATAAGAAATTCAACGTTACTGGTACATTAGCCATATTGTTATCCAGTCAGCAAGCGCCCTATGTAGTGTATGCGACAAATAATTTCAAAATTGATGTTGAGCCTAGTTTTGTTAAATCTGACTCCTACAACTTACCTAGAGTTGAAAATGATCGATGAATTTTAATTGAAAAATTTGCAATACTTTGGTACCGAAATGAAGAATGTAAAATTGGAACGGTAGGTGGTATACTTAGTAGGTCCCTTTTATTTAAATGACATTCATTTCAGACTTCGTCTTTCATCGAAGGATGGAAAGTTTTGATATAATTATTATTTTAGCTCGGCCAACTGAAGAAAACCATAGTTCTCTCAGAGTTTCGTTTTTTGGAACACTGAAAAACTTATTGTCTGGTACGGATGATCTGTTCTTACAAATTGGTATAAAACATATTTTAACCATTTTGGTGATAGTAATGGTAAAATTCAATCCAAAAATAACCTGAAAAAATATTTTTTGGAATGTAAAGTAATGACACGGAATATGCAGCAAAATAGGCACCCGCCGATCTACCTTTTACAAAAAAAAACGTTCTTCAATTGGATAATTGTAACCAAAACCAAAAATATCGTCTGTCAAATTGGATCATCAGATCTGTAATTTGATATTAAAAACCAATTCACTTGACAACTCCGCTCTAGACACAATCAGTTTTATTGGTCAACAGACAGCGGCCAATTTAAATTCTCGCTTTTCGAATTGTTCTTTTTTCTGCAAATATAAAGAGATCTTTTGATTGATTAAGCTTGAAAAGTATAATATACCCCTAACTCGATCAGTCTATAAGCAAACCAGTATCATTTTCCCATGAAACAAGCCCATTATGCCAACCTCACTTCATGCGGAAGTTGAATACTGTCGCAACTCACTCGCTTGGCTATTAACGAGAGGATTTTATTCGCTGTTTCACTCATTCATTCATTCATTCATCCAAATAATGAGAGAACTCATTTTGAAACTCAATCAAATATTTATTGTAAAGAAACGGAAAAAATACTTTAGAAATGAACTCACACTGAAATGTTAATAAAAGTATACATGAAAACACCAAAAACTTACAGTATACTGTCACCCAGCAGGATTGAAGAGAAGGAGATGTGCTGCATTGCTGATAATCAATAGATAATGAATGAATTTCTGAATACTGTCTGTTCATGATCTTGACCTCTCTCAATATTTATGAAGATTTATACGCCGACATTGCAACTTTGGTCCGGTCACTGTATCAAGGTGAAATGCTCAGCATGCAATCTGTGCCAAGTTTGTGTATTTGGAGATTGTTTTATATCCTATATATATCCTGTGAGCGGATCGATTTCGATGTCTAGTTTGGAAAATCTTTCAATTCATGTACTTACTTGAATGAATTTGAATTATTTCATGATAATTTTCTACATTTGACATTACTCATTGAATTTTTCAAGAGCAATCAAGTTCGAAAGAAGCAATTGAAACTAATTTATATGGTTCATTGTATGATTTTCACTATAAAGGGTGTTTCGCGTGTTTCGCTATACAATGGCTTTCTTAAGCATAAACTGTTTACGCTTAAGAATGCTATTGTATAGCGAAACAGGTGTCGCGGTTTTTGTATAGTAAAAATCATACAATAAACTGTATCAAATAGTTTTAAAATGGATTTTCATCAAGTATCCGCCAGTTCTATTCAATTAGAAACGATTGAGTGAATTTTATGATGTTTCTCTATGCGTTTTGAGAAGTAGGTATTGCCAATGAAGTTGAAATGTTTTGAGATGGCTTTGAAAATAAGCCGTAAGGATCGTGTAGCCAAGCACCTATATTGAAGCTATCATATCAATAATATGACTAATTGGACTCTTCAATGGTTCATATCACGTACTAATTTTTTGGGGTGAAATTTTCAATAAAATGGAAAATATTCAACGCGAGTGTTTTAGAATTTGTCATGTGTGAAAATGATTTTCAATTAATGTCACTATAATAGCTATGTCCTATCAAAATTCTGAACGATGACACTATCACCATGCTGTAATTTTTTGTGCAATGCAGTTATTCCCATCATGACTGTCGGAAATTCAGGTGAACGGTTATATGCAGTTTCAATGGCTACATGTGCAAAGTTGTTCATTTGCGAATTCACAAAAACTGCTACTGCAGTTCCAGATATTTCCGAACATTGTCAACTCTATTTGCAGTTACTGCGAAGTTCGGATATGGTGTAAAATTTCCGTCGTTGTACTAATATGATGGTTAGTTATGTCGATTTCAAACATCGGCTGTCCTAGTTTGCATATGAAGTTAATTAAAATCGTCTGTGGAAGCGGATCATGTCGAAATGTTTCACATAACTTTGTTAATCAATTTTGTTTTTGCCACGGTGACAACTATCATTTCAGGACGATGGTAATTTCTGATAAATAACTTTGATAATCACTTTTGTGGCAAAAATAATATTTCTTGAGATAATTGGTGTTATTGTCTCAATGACCTGAATATTAATATCAGTGTGAATTTTTGTAAAGCTGAATGAAGTTTTGGAAAGATATTGGTAGCTTGGTTCCAATTGAAAATCGAAACACAACACTCCAAGAACTCGATCCGTTCCTGATTCTTGTTCAGATTTGACGATAGTTTTGATAAAATTTCAATAGAATATCTATTCGAAAAAAAAAGAATATCTATTCTGTGGAATACACTTTTGCTTTCTTGTATTATTGTATTATTGCCTTTCCATGGAGATGCATACCAAAATTTTGATATTGCTAATGATGTATGGGTTTTCAATAGGGTGGATGATACTATTCAGAAACTGATTCAGCAACCACAGGTTGAGCTTAAGGGTAGAGCTCTATGTATCTAAGCAATGATGTTTTCCAATCATTCTTTATGTTTAATACAAATATAGATGGACGCAGAATGAATCTTGTGAGAACACAGGCGTTGTACATGAAAGAGATAACAAAGAGGAGCCAATTATAAAAAAGTTATTTTCAGCCATTTTGGACAGCCATATCACTGACATTTTACTGATTATTCCTAGTATTAGACACGATGGAAGAGCAACACTTTGAGATTGGTCATGGATGATTTTTTGACTTAAAGTGTGGGAGGCCATATAGGCTTTTCATTCGACCCAATTGGAGAGATGAACAACATTGCAACAAATATCCACTGTGGGGTAAGGTTACTGATCATTAGGTACGTGAACCATGTGCCTTGTGAAGTCGTGATGAACCAAGAATTTTTTTTCAAGGACGGAAGACAAGCATTGCATGAAACTCTTTAGGGCATTCTAAGAGCGGTGCCTGTGTGAAAGTAGCGACTCACGTTGGATTTGAATGGCTGGAGATGGATTTAATTTAGGAGTAAGTTGAACCTCAAACCGATGAGCCGATTTCTGATATGTACCAATCTTATTTGAATCGAATGTGTCAAGTCATTTGAAAACCTCCCGTGTAAGTACCTATGAAAGAGAGACAAAACTCCAACTAGACGAATGACCCTTTCCTGGATAGAATGCATCAGCTTGAGGGTAATCTTGGCGGCGGAGCTCCGTACATATTCTAGAGAAGGTTGGATCTGAGCTTGAGTTAGGTTAGGTTAAGTCTGAAGTGAATGGGTCTATTCGACCCTCCACCGCAACTCACAAGGGTTCATTGTGGCTCACACCTATTTACACTCGGCCAAATGAACCCAGCTTCTTAACGAAGCCGATACGTTTGTATGGTGAGTGGTCTTTCAGGTCAGATGGTAATAAAACGGATCTGCTGAACTTTGAGAACCGGATTCGGTTCCCAGCGGGGTGGGCACAAAGTAAATGCTCTGCTGTTCCATCATTTTTCAAACAGAGGCGACACGCACTGTCTTCCGACTTCCAAGTCTCTGCATATGATGATTAAAATGACAATGACCTGTAAAAAGGCCTGTTAGACATCGTAGTTTATCCCTACTGTAGTCCAACAACTGTTTGGTATCAAGCGTTGAAGGGTGGATAAACGCCTTGGAGTGAGCCAATTCTTGAAGATTCTGCCAGAAGTCCATAAATCTTTTTGCCATCCTGGTATCCATTGTTTGTTTGGCAAACCCCAAATCGAAGCCAATGACAGGTTCTGGTCCGATGAAGCCACTTGCAGCACCCTCTTCCGCAAGAGTGTCAGCAGCTTCATTACCTTCCAGGCTAATATGGCAACTTGCTACCAATTTAAACGTTACTCGTGTTCGAGGTTGGATTCATCCAATATCTCCGCACAAAATTCAATAGTGTAAATTTCCGTTTGAAATACAGTCGCATATGTTCCTAGGCAGGTTGATATCTCTGTCCGGGTCTGCGACTAAAAACACCTGCACCTGAACCGAAAGGTGTTTTGATCCATCTGTGAACCAACAACTATCCGCTCTTAATATTTCTTTCTCCCAGAGGATCTAGTCCTCTCTACTAGGGAATAGTATTTTATAAGGCAGTTCGTAGTTGACAGTTGGAGGCATAAAGTCAGAGGTCATTTCCAGAATGCTGTGACTTCCAGTGTCAGCCAACCAGTCAGTTTCACTCTGCATTCAATTGATTTGTGCAATTGGCAAAATGCACAAGTCTGTAGGCAGTCCATCTAGCTTCTCTCACCAGAAAAATGTGGAGAGGAGGTAGATCTAGAAGGATCTCCATTACCGCTGACGGTGTGGTACTGATGGTACCACTGATAGCCAGTCAAACATATCTCTATAAACCAGAGAGCTTCGCTTGGGCCTCTTCTGTAAAGCCTTCGGCCACCAAGCAACTGCAACATAAGTGATCATTGGTCTGACAATCATCACATAAATCCAATGGATTTGTTTGAGACCTAAACCCCATATTCTACTACGAATCCTTCGACATGTCCATAGAGACAGTCTGACAATGTATAAAACTTTTTCCAAGTGAGCGTTCCAGGTGAGTCTTCTGTCAAGGACAATGCTAAGATATTCCACCTCCGTTCCAAATGGAATGACCTCACCATTGACGGAAATTAGCATTAGATCGTCCAATTCTGTCCTCTTGGTGAAGGGGATTATCACAGTTATGCTGGGGTTGACAGACATCTGCTTCCTCATGGCATAGATCCAGCTAGTTATGGTCGATTCTATACCCTTCCTAGCCAGAGCTTTATGAAGCATCAAAAGTTGCTGAGGTGTATACAGTTTTCTGGTTCGGAACAGTTTTCCAAGACTTTGAAAAGCAGCTTTCTCAATTCCTCTTACATATTCGTGCAAAACATACTGGTGCCCATTTCAATCCCCAACAAACTTATAGAGGCACGAAGCGGAATTGTCTGTCCTGGCATAATCTTATCTGGTTTGGAGACATTCTTTTTTTTGAAGAAAACCGATGCCTTGATTTTCGTAGCATTGAATTGAATCTGGTTCCTTTCACGCCAGTAAGCTCATAATTTCACTATGACTTAAGGTTTTGTGAGATAATGAATTGTCATAAACATCCTTCCAGGAAAGTTCCACAAGATCAAGGGGCGAACATCTTTCAGAAAGATAGTCATCAATAGTAAATGGATCATACTTTTGATCTCTACAACTCAACATCCAACCCCCCGAAATGGATTAGTGCGCATACATTATCCCACTGATGAGTCTTTCAGGAAAATAACGTTTCGATCACTTTGGTTCTCAAAATCAAAAATATGACCTGATTTTCTCATGTGGTAACCATTAAGCATATTAGCAAGAGAATTATTGATACTTCACCAAAAAATATTCTCATAACAAGTTTAAGTTTCCTCTTGTGTTTGATATTTCTCTTGAAGATGATCGCTTGGTGATCGAATGAAATAACGGTTTGTTGTTGGGAAAAATCTTCAGTAATATTTATTACCACACCAAAGGTTCCAAACATTGCATCACAAATAACAAGTGAGTTTATTTGCGTTCAAATTCGACATTTCAAGAAGTCAGTTTGAATTAGATCATTTCGTATACACTACTACAGCTTGTCAATTATTTTATGGTCTCGCCCACAAGACGTATGTTCGTTAAAAAAGGGTGAGTGTGACAAAGAGGGAGACAGAGAGAAAGAATTCTCGAGTCTCTTCCTAGATTTGGGAAGCTGTACAAACTCGTTTCCTATTTATCTATGCTATTCCATTACGGATACATTTCCATAATATACACACCATTCACTAAATGTAATAATAATAATTATTTAACACAATCCGGCCTTTATTGAGCATATTGTTCAATCTGAATTAGTTCCACTCGCCAGATATTCATCTATCGAAGTAAATTATTTATTCCTCAATTCATGTTCAACATAGCTGTAACGATTCTATTCAACCATTAATCCGTTTTATGTGCGGTACTGAATGTTATTGAATATTCATCGCTCGTTTTTCGAAAGTCGGAATTTTCATAATTGTAATTGAGCTAGACTGATGATAAAATCCTTAATATTATTGAATTCAATGGAAAATGCAAAACAAATGATCATTCGGTATATTCGAACTATAGAAAATAACAGGGAACTTTTTGAATTGATAACAATTCCATTGATTTTGAATTTTAATTTATGGCCCAATAACACATGTATAACTTTACAACAGTTATACTATTGTTAATGTGTCCAGATTTATCTGAATGGAAACATACGAATATACGAATGTAGAGAAATAAAATGAATGTTTCCAATACTAAAATATTCGATGAACTGACCTTTTATGTATATTGAAATTTCATCAGAAGTTCAAATCGTTAAAAATATACCCCTCTCAATATATTCAAATTCACACTCAAAAGAGGAAGATGAACAAATCATTTTCTTTCTGCATAGAACCATGCCAAAATGTGAAAATCCAACTGAATTATCTCATTATCATTATCAGTTTACTTGTTCTTCTCTTCGAGATTCCAATGTAAACGGATCCACAGACACAAGAGATCCGTTACACTTACGGTGCTGCTGAGAAGTTTCAGGGATCCTTCGATATCCTCAATGATTTTATTGATTAACGATTTTTGTTAGCCCAAATAGATATTAAACATTGTGTTGATGTAGAATTATCTCAATTCGCTCCGTGCCATATTTCACATAGGGCATGAATGCTTTTCAACTGACTTTTCAACGCAATGCTCACTTGAATTGGACTTCGCTAAACCCATTGCATCCAAAGGTATTTCCTGAGTGATTGCGTTTCTCAGGAAACTTTCAGAAATAGATGTAACCCTCTCAACTGAAGTCTTAATTAATTATACCCCTATTGTGTCCTTGCTGGAATTGGAGTTTTTACTCACATAACTATCCATATGTATTGAGTTCATGTGCATGATAATATCCAGACCTAATATCCAGACAACCATGGACAGGTTACTTCGCCTTCTGGATCATAATGGACAGTCTAGAATATAATCTCTGTCCAAAGAAATAACAATGATAATGATGTAGTGAAGGGATGCATGTAGTAAACCCGAAATATTTCAACTAGATAAACTGTATGAAAAAGATTTGAACATTAGTCTAACGGAATCGAACATAGTTGCGTTTTACCGAGAAGACCAAACCAGGATCACTAGGACCTCAAGAACTTTGAGTCGAAGAGACAGATCTGCAGGGGAAGCTCGGATATTTGGAAAGGATACTATATATTGAGCTAATTTGGAACTAATCTATAGAAAAAGTGAGAAGATAGATGAAGGTATCAGAATGCAACTATTACTGAAGTGCAATGGCATGTAGTATCCCTTGTAGATGATAATCTGGTTCGAAACTTAAGTTTTCGCATAAGTCTCTTGGAATGTTCAAACTTCTGCGTACATCTGGAATATTTCTTATCGAAAAACAGTCTCCTATAACCGCTCAGCTTCAAGTGCGTTACTATTAGCAAGTCCTCCACGATGCATATCTCTCAACTGCCAATTCATCCAATGTATTCAGAATAAGAATAAATTGGAAACAGAAAACTGGATGAATTAATGATGAAATTGGCCGATATCCTATGAGAATTTATAACGTATTCAACTAACACTTCATTGTGAGATTTTCACAGGACAGTTCATAAAGTCACAACACGTGTTTCACTATACACTAACATCCTCAGGTGTGATGAGAAATCAGTTTATTACTTTGTCAAAAGCTCGTTTCCTCAAAATGAACCCAAGAACAACCTAGTTACGAATGAACATCTTATTAAGGTACACCTTCTTTAACGTTGTTTCAGGAAATTTTGCACGATGGATCCTTTTTATTGCATCTATAAAAATTCCAAGCGGATCAAGTTATTTACTCTACACGTCCAGATTATAGACCTCTATATGAGGCGAAAGCACTGCAAGCGGTAAACAAGCTTAACAAGATACAATAGCTGGGTCGCTTCAGAATAACATATGATATGAGATCGACCCTGATAACGAGTTGAGTCTTGTTGAACCTTCTACAGTTTGTGCATGCGAGAGAAGCAAATCCTGATTAGTTCAAGCTGAAAATGTGAGGTACGATTGAAATGGGCGTAGGAATGATGTTGAAACCTAATTAGAAGCTTGGAAAATATTATAATTGTAGAATTTACTATTACGGTTATGATGTGTTCTTGCTACTTTCATTAAGAAAATAGTAGTATGGCCCAGATGGAAATGACTAGTTTTCGAGTTTACGGAGACAAGGGCGCGGTTTGACTTTTGATTTTCATAGTAATTCAAATGAAAGCATTGAAAAGGAGTCTCCTGATTACCTGTTGTCATTTGAACACTTACTACAGTAAATTAAAAAAATATTGTACTTTCTGTTTCGTACTCTGTAGAAATGAATCCATTGAATCCATACTGAGGAAGCTATGTTGATAGCAGAACCCAAATAGAAATTGAAATGTTTGTGTGAATTGTGTAATTATTATCATGGATAGTGAATATTACTGGAGTTTTTTCCTCACACCAAACCGTTATTTCAACACCTCGACACGTGTTTCGATCACCAAATGATCATCTTCAGGAGGAAGATCAAATAGTTTGACCTTCTTTTTGAAGATGACCACTTGGTGATCGAAACACTTGTCGAAGTGTTGAAATAACGGTTTGGTGTTAGGAAAAAACTCAAGTAATATTCATTACTACACCAAAGATTCCAAACAGTGCATCACAAGTATCATGGATGGTGTTATTAATTTTCCAGTATCGGGTCAGTCCCTTCATAAGATTCCTATGGCTGGAATTGAATCAAATAAGCGAGTGAATGTCATTACGTACTGACATTTACGACATGAATAGATTCAGCTCATTCATGACAAAGTTGTAATTTTATGAATTAATTGGGAGCTTGATCTTGCAATGTTATTCAGATTGCTGCTGGACAGGCAATACTCGTACGGCAAGTGTCTTATTCCAGAACATCTGATGTCCGCCATTGAGGATCACAGTGTTCCATGTAAGTAGTAATCCTTTGAGTGGTATCTGATTCAATTCCATAGAGAATGTTTGTGTTACAAACTGAATAAGTAAAATTATTTTTCCATTCGTGTTATTCAATGTTTATATGAAAGTAGTTGTTTCCGGAGAGCCATGAAACAGTGATTGAGCATACATTTGTTGAGGAAACCCTAGCTGGTTATTCCAATTACTGAAGTATTCATCTATTAGTAGTTTGACTATTTTCATGTTAAGACTCGGAGAAAG
Organism: Leptinotarsa decemlineata; assembly: GCF_025532065.1. Lineage (NCBI taxonomy): Eukaryota > Metazoa > Arthropoda > Insecta > Coleoptera > Chrysomelidae > Leptinotarsa > Leptinotarsa decemlineata. The sequence goes on from NW_027412688.1 coordinate 30,713,780, forward strand.
AAAAACTTCCGATGACATGTTGTCCAGTCATTTAAGATCGATTTAGGCCTGTATTTCGGATTTTGTTTCAAACATTTTTTCATACGTTGAGTCGTTTTTGAGATAGACGGCAGCGCGAGCGCAGATTAAATATTATTTGAAATCAACTGGTTGTCCCGATTGAAATCAGTTCATTTAAGGTTTATAAATTATTACTTGAAAAATAATCATAAATAATTTTCATTCTTTTATTAACAAATACATTATATTGAAATATTTTTTTCATTAATGAACCGATCTATGAATTTAATAGTGTAATTTATTCCTGTATTTCAAGAAGTCATTAAGGGATATACATTAATTATATTTCAATTTCATTCTCTTTTACGGTAATAGCATTTTAACTAGAAGATAATTCAGTAAATCTTGTTTAAAATTATTTTTGACGAATACGTTAAGTATTCTCAAACATGTTATAAATCAAAGAATATTGTTGTATTTGATTACTCAGATTACATTAAAAATATAAAATCTATGGAGCAGCAAAGAAGAATGGCTGCAATTTCAAAAACATACGAAGTTTGCTTCGACGAAACCATGATTGTACCAATTAGCCAAGAAAAATTTCTATCAAATAGCAAAAATAAAGAAAAGCTGATTACTATGCTTATTGAAAAATTGAAAGCTGTTGACATCAACACTAAACAGGCCAGAAATGATGCGGATGTTCTCATTATTGAGACTGCTATTGAAGAATCTAAACGTCAAAGAACAGCAATTATAGTCACTGAAGATATTGATTCACTTGTGATTTTAATTGGGCGTACACTGTCTTTCGAAGAAGAAATTTTCTTTCAAAAAGTTGGCAAAGCAAATGTGAAACCGGAAATATACTCCTTTAAAAGTTTCGACAAATATTCAAGTTCTAAAGAACACATTTTGTTCCTTCACGCTTCGAGCGGCTGTGATACGACTTCTGCGCTCTTTAAAAAAGTTGAAAAAACGTTTTTAAGAACATTCGAGAAACTATCTAATTTGGATGAACTTGCCGCAGCATTTCAAGAAGAAAACTGCCCGGTTCAAAGATTATTTGATAGTGGATTGCAGACTTTGTTAGCTGTTTCTAGTGCTCCAAAGTCTGTAGATACTATCAATCATCTTCGTTATGCACAATACGTCAAGCTAACAAAGCTAAATAAACCTGTGCAGTTATCAAATATCCCACCAACAAGTGGAGCAGCTCACCAACATTTTAATTGTGTATATTACCAAGTTCAAACTTGGTTAGGACATGATTTGGAACCCCAGGAATGGGGTTGGACAATGCGTAACGGAATGCTAGAACCTATCAAGACCATTTTACCACCTACTCCAGATGAGTTACTCAATACGATATTCTATAACTGCAAAAGTGGTTGTGGTTCGAAATGTGGATGCAGGAAAGCGGGGTTGCAGTGCTCTTTAGCTTGTGGCCAGTGTAATGGGCAAGCTTGTCTTGTCTCAATGCTGTATCATATGACACCGATGTTAACGAAGATAGGTCCCTTGATCCAGAAATCATGGAAGAATTGGAAACGAATCTGGGTGAAGATGATAATGAAGATGATAACGCCCTTGAATTTTCACAGCTGCGATAAGCGACGACGATAGAGAAGAAAAAAATTGAAATCAAAACCCATTATTCTTCCATCTGTTTTTTTTAATTTTGACATTTACAAATGTATCAAATGAGATTTTTCAATGAAAATATTATTTAAAATTTTATTTCTTCTCTATTCATTTTCATTTATTGAAGAATAATTACTATAGATTAGATTCAGATTATAATGTAATATATATTTTCACTCTAGAAATTTATAACTACACAGGCAGGTAAGTGTTATCAAATAAATTATAAATTATTGATAAAAGTATTTAAATATGATGTATTTGTTGATAAAAAATGAAAATTATTTATAATAATTCATCAAGTAATAATTTATAAACGTTAAATGAGCTGATTTCGATCGGGACAACCAGTTGATTTCGATTAATATTCAATCTGCGCTCGCGCTGCCCTCTATCTCAAAAACGATTCAATGTATGAAAAATTGTATGGAACAAAAGTTGTAGAAAATTTAATTCTCTACAATATTAATGATGAATATAATTAGCATAGAACCGATTGGAAACGAGATATTGGCAAAAGACGTGCAAAAAGTCGGTTTTTTTCACTTTCGACCCCCAATTTTTGAAGTTGCGGCTGTATGTCTGGGTATGTACACTTTCCTAGGCAAACCCCCTAAAATGACCGGACTAATGGGTTATGTTGACTTTGAGGACCGCTGTGGTTTGTGACTCATTTGCATATATCTGCGACACAAGAAAACCCCACAAGAAAAAGCCTAACGGGGTCAAATCGCACGATTTCGGTGGCCAGTTCACAACATTTCCATGTGAGATAACCATGCTCTCAAATCGTTCGTGCAGAATATCCAATGTGGCATGAGGATTGTGGCACGTACTGCCATTCTGTTGAAACCACATGTCGTTTATTTCCAGATCATCCAATTTAGGCCAAAGAAGTTGATAATTATCGACCCATAATGCCTGCCGTTGACCGTGATGGCCTGACCAACGTCGTTCTTCAAGAAATATGGATCGATGATGCCGCCAGTCCAGAATCCACGCCAAATGGTGACATTTTCCGGATACATTGGACGTACTTGAGACTCATTTAGATGGGTGTTGTTCCAATTTAACAATTCTGTTCGTTCACGTACCCGTTCATCCAGGAATGGGCATCATCGCTGAAGATGGTTTCTTGATGAAAATTAGGGTCAGTTGCCAACTGATCCAGAGACCATTCAGCGAGCGCACGTCATTGTCTATGAGCGTTTATCTCCAGTTCGTGAGACAGTTGAATTTTGTACGGGTGCAGACCAAAAATACGATGCAAAATTCGCCACGTTATGGTCTGCGGAAGGTCAAGTTCTTGCGAGCGACGCGGGATCGACTGCCTCAGTTTCTCCGGCTCACTCTCGCAGACAACGGCGATGTTTCCAGCAGATCTTGCGGTATCGAATTATTGTTGTTGAAAATTTAGTTCTGAAAAAGCATCAAATTACTTTGACTCACTTCATTTCTTGATAGGCATGTAAGTTCGCTGAGGCGACTTCTCACTAAATTTTTGTCTCTGTCTGTTGGACTTCAAGATTTTTATTATAATTGTTGATTTTCTGTAAATTTTGAACTTCCAGGAGGCACTGAAGGCTCTTTGAAGATGTTAATTGTTATTACACAATTGTGACCCAGTCTGAAAATATTAGTATTCAGAGAATTCATACTGGTGTCCGTTTTAGCCCCCAACAAACTCATCGAAGCAGAAAGCGGAATTGGAACAACAGCGTTGATGGTAAAAGTAATCGAGAGATATCCATCAACGAGCACTTGCAGAGAATGTTCTTTCAGGAAGCTGGAGAGTCATAGAATAAAATGATTCGACGAGTCATACCATCGAAGTTTGGCCAGCAAACCCTCATGCCGAATACCGTCAAAGGCCTCAGAACTATTGAGCGCAACAACTCTTGACTTTCCGTGTTTCTCGATTTTGTTATTTCAAATCACTGATAGTAAAGGAACTGGTCTATAGTTATTAGAAAGATTTTTTTGTCTGGCTGAACGCGAGCAATTTTCCAACAAGAAAAAAACTTCTTCTTTGTGAGACAGGTTGAAAATTCTGAAAAATACTGGTGCGAGTTCATTGACATACTTTCCAAGTACGATGACGGGCACTTCATCAGGACCAGATACCTGTCTCAAAATTCGCCTGACTGGACTTTGTCGAAAAGTAATTTTCGGCATTGTGGATTCTAGTGTGAGAATAGTGGGTGGTGCCTTTCCCAGAAAATCGACTTTGTAGTGGGATGCAAATTGTTCAGCTAGTAGATGAGCTTTTCTATGGCTGCTGTTGCAATTGAAGCATCCGCTTGTGTTGATGGTGGAATTGTAGAATTTTGTGATGTTTTGATTGACAGCTTCAGCTATCGATGAGAAGGATCTAGACCAATTGAGATTGGTGAGCAATTCATCTCTAATTCTCTGACTGTGAAGTTCTTTGCTTTGTTTTGTTGTTGCAGCTGTTGCGAGCATTAGCAAACCTTGGTCGGTCTTTGGTACTGGGAGTTTTGCGCCACTGTCGAAAAATTTGAGTTTCGAAAAAGCATCTCTCTATTTTTTTCTCTCTGACTCTTGGACTTGAGGTTTCTTATTATATTTGTTGATTTTCTGTCAATTTGGAGCCTACAGTGTTTGGAAAATGTTCGCACAATTTTGAAACTCATTGGAACTCATGTGCTATTTCAATATTCACTAGTCCCAGATGAAAAAGAAAGAAGTGAATCACTCCCTACATTGAAAGTAGTCGTACTGATGTTTTTCAAAAATCAAACAAAAGCTCCCTCTTCTCATTCAGTTCACTTCACTTTCCATTAACGCCATAAGACACGCAGAGGAACATTCCTTTGAAACTCGCTCAGAACCCGACATATATTATCAAATTTTCTTGTCAGTTTCAACTTTCGAAATTGTTCGCACGGCCTATTTCAAACGAAAAACTTGGAGGAGTTCGCGGTGACGTGAATGAAATCTAATTGTTCGGTACCCGAATGAACGAGCATAATTTATTGAAGTTGAACGCTGAATACGATTATTAAATATGTTCCCCGGGCTGTTTCACAAACAGCGAGAGGGTTGGAGAGTAAGTTATGAAATAAATTCATCACCTGTCTGGCGTACTAAGACTCTGTAGATGGATCCCCATTTTTCTGGTGGAGAGTAATAGACCTGGTTGGAAATCTTGTTGGCTGAGACTTAGTTCGAAACTAAAAAATTGATAAAATCATATAATAAGTGAACAAATTTGAAGTTTTTGAAAAATCTTTGAATAGAAAGATATATACAGTTGTAGAGAGAGTTATGTTAAAACTTTCATTATATGAAAATGTGTTGACATATTCTAAATCCATGGAAGGAAAAATAAAATTGAAATGAAATGAATATCAAAACTATATTAGATACTTTTTTGCAGTACCTCAAAAGCGGGAGATCTCAATAATACCTACTTAAAATGAAGCGAGAGGTCCACAATGAATTGTCCTTTCCAAACGTAATGATGAAGAGGACTGACAAGTGGTAAACATCTGTAAACCAAAAACCAAAACATATCCAATCACAACCAATCTGATGAATTGGTTAAGGTTTTCGCAGCCGAAATTTTCAGTGTTACTATCTTCAAGCGGGTTTGAAGGCCTGCTTCCTAACATTTCGCCAGCACGAGTGACTGGCTTCCTCAGAGGTTTATTCATCTTGCTAATTCACAGATGACTGGTGACTGCTTTCTGTTTAAAATCTGTTTTTCCGTTAACCAGCTGTCGCACCCCTACGAACGACAACCCTCAGAAGTAGAAACTTGTGTGAGCTGAGGATTAACGAGGTCTTACCTTTCAACGTGTGATTCCTAACTGCTAGTTCCTAGGTTGAATTCATTCCGACTCAGGTAGTCCGCCTCCCTTCTTGATGCGTTGCTATTGACCGAAGTGTTATTACCTGGTAATGACGTAACATGGTTTTGCGCTGTTGCCAATCAAGCATCTTTCAGTATTGGATTCCAAATCCGGCTGAGCGTTACCGCCTTCTCTCTTCTGTTGTAGTTTTCCGTATGTTTATGGATTTATATGGCTTCCCGTACAAACCGACTGTGGTATTCATAATCAGGGGAAATTAGTTTCACGTCTTCAAACAGTATCGTGTGGTGTCCTTCACTAAGCGCGTGTTCCGCTTCTGCCGAAATGTCTATTTGATCTAATCTAGAGTTTCTTCGATGTTCATTCAGACTTGTACCCATGGATCTTCTGGTGGTACGGATATACACTTTTCCGCAGGTGCATGGTATACGATATACCCCCGCTGCTGATAGTGAATCATTTTAGTCTTCCGCAAATCTAAGGCTTTGTTGTATTTTCCTGGGGGGCTAAAACACTATTTTTATTTTATGCCTCCCTAAGATTTCTTCGATTCTGTCTGTAACCCTTAGGATATACGGTAGAAATGCACATGCAACCGTTTGAAATTCCCCTCTAATTTGACTTGTGAAAGTTTTCAGTTTCATAGCCTTGTTGATCTTGGTTACACTGTATCCATTCGATCAGTTCGATCAGAAAACTGGCTTTTCGATATCATTCCTGGTAGAATAGTTATGAAAGTTTTGAAAGGAAGTGAGACCCGTTTTTTTCTGGAACACCATTTCTGTCGAGAGGGATATGGAGAATTTGAAAAGTGCCTGACGGAAAACTACTCTCTTGGCTAATATTACGATGGAAATTGAATTATATTCGATAGACAAAACGAAGTTTTTGCATATGCTTCTTGCTCCTCCAGCAGCAGGACATCACTGAAATCATTCGAGTGATCACTTACAGACCAGTTTCCACTGATCGACTCTTTGTCGTTGTGGCGGGTTGTCTGTCCTTGTTCATCTTTCACTGCCTGAACCACTGTGCATGCTGTTTTTGGCGAGTGCATTGGCTTGGGATGTGGGGATTGAGCAAACCGGCCATCGGATGCCTGCTTCCACGTAGCCCTACTGGATACGGGAATGACAGAATCACTCCTGGTTTTGTTATTTCCTTACTAATTGGCACCCCAACGAAGGCTTAATCCTAAGTTGTACTGCTCCCACGCAGCCCCGCTGGATCAGGAAATCACAAAATCACTTGTGGTTTTGTTATTCCCTAACTGAATGGTATTTCAACGATAGATTAGTCCAAAGGTGTGTGTAGCCGTGCCGAGAGGATGAACAGCACTGAGCCAATCAGCTGTCTCTCTGGAACCTCCGAGATACCGGGCGCCCTCTCGTCGTAGCATCGCCTTGGCACGGTAATGCGGATCTCTGCCGTGATTGACCTTCTTTCCCTAGCTACTCGTGGGACTTTCATGGACAGGGTGCACTTAAAAATTCTTTCTGACGCTGAGTCTATAGAGGAGATGAATGTCGAGCTACTGAGTCCAGCTACTGGAGCGAGAGCTTCTCAACTCCCCAACTCCTGATCCATTAACTGATCCATTAACTGAACCAAAAAAAGATTTCGTGGTGCAGCCAGGGAACGACTGAGTTGTCTCCACAAGAACGGGGTATCTTATGAAACCTCCTCGCACCAAATTCTTGAGCGCCTTACACATAATCTGTCTCAGGTGGAGGAACAAACCCCCCATGAGCAGGTAAGCAAACGTTTGCGCTCAAATCCAGAGGCGAAATAGTCCTGCACGGTTGAATTGAAGGCATCGTCAGCAGAGCATATATTTTGTGCCTGCCCCGCTGGAGACCGAATCAGGTTTTTAGAGTTCGGCAGAGCCGTACTCTCACCATCTGTCCTGAAAGACCACTCACCATACAAACTAATTGGCTTCGTTAAGAAGCTGGGTTCATTTGGTCGAGTGTGAATAGGTGTGAGCCACAATGAACCCTTGCGGATTGCGGTGGGGGGTCGAATAGACCCACTCACTTTGGATTCGACCTAACCTAACCTTTGTTGGTGTAGGACAAGTCGTGGTTCAATCTGTTTTGCTAACATTCCCCAAATGCTACTATGTAGGAACGTCGGGAGAGGCAAATGTCTCGGATTTTATTCCAAGATAATAATTTTTCTGATAACATCCGTATTAATTTTTCTAGTAATATTCACAAGATAAAGAAATAGACACGGAAATTTCGTATTTTTCCGTGTATACAGTTAGCCACGACCTTCTTGTTATCAAAAATAGATGTGAAACTCTCAAATCATTTTTGAATCACCATTTATTTGTTGTATCAGTTTCCAGATAATATCAAATAATTCACAATAGCCTCATTAGGCTCTATAATGAGTTTTCATAACCCATTGAGCGGTGTTATTGGCTTTAGGATAATTATTCCGGTGCAATGTTGCGTTTGTTTTGTTTGTGATTTCAAATTATTTTGGAGTATTATAATCATAGTGAACAATAAATGAATTTACTTCGTGATCGGATTCATCAAATTGTAATTTTTGACACCCCTTCAGACATTCAGATATTTTCATAGCCAATGTAAATAGTCATGAAAAAATTACGCTGAATCAAATATTCGAACATCAAACAGAATCAGAAATTGCAATATATTTTTCAACAGGGCACTAATATTTGAAAATGAAAAACAAGGTTTCAATAAAAACAAAGTGAGAAATGAACGAATAATATTTTTTTCGAATATAATGAAAATTTCTATATTTTTTTCAATGAACTCAAGTAAGTAACTAGACCAGTGAAATCAGATTCTCTTACATATTGAATAGTGTTTCGTATCCGAGAGTACTATAAACCTCATCAATTTTGATATGTTCCAAAACTCAAACCAGAATATGATTGGAATCTTTGTTAAATTACTTTTCATGAAGATACGTGGAAATTATTTCAACAGCTGCAGTCAGGAAGTTGATAAGTTTGGTCACGTAATAAAAAAAGTATTTGTGCTACAAATGGAAGCATTTCATTTATTTTTTACTTTCAATTTTATTTTTTGGTAAACAAATCAATCTCTTCATGGTGAAAATGTATCTTATTCTCTCCGGGAGAATTATTTGTTCCAATATGTACTTGTTATATAATAATACTATATAATGATGAGGTCCTACTTCACTTACCGAAGAAGGTTTAGAATGAACGATTCTTTATTTGAATTAAACTTTGTGATACACCCTTGGAATTACAAATTGATCATTGTCTAACGAATGAGAAAAATGTACAGGTCGGTATTGGAAAAAAGTTCAGAAAAGTGCCCTGAGAAGATGAAATGTAATTTTGTTATAGATTTGGTATTCAAGAAATGGGGCTCTCAGGGCAAAAAAATCATTAAACAATTTCTTGAGTTTTCTTCAAGAACATACTTCTGAATATTCTGTATTTCTTCACATCGTATAATGACAATTTTTCTTGATTCAACTAACACTGTATCGATTTTGTATTTTGAATCAGAGTGGAATCTTACATGAAATTTTCAATGGTAAATTCAAAAGTTCCTAACGCATAATATTTACTCAAAATATTGATATAATATTTTGTTTCAGATCGAACATACGCTGAAAATGTTACCTTGTGATATGGCTAATCTTTCTCAGGATGACCCAGAATAATGCATCAAGATAATGTGATGGAGGTAAGAATTTGAAATAAATATAGAATAGAGAAAATAACTTTTGTCTAATTTCTCATAGGATTTATCACGATCGGTTTTAGTTTATTGGACAATTTTCATGTAAACTGACGCAGTTTCACGAAATTTATTTTCCTAATCAAATATTCGATATGGATTAACACAACTCTTCAACTTCAGAACACCAGAAAGAAAAATAGCCAGGAGGATCGAAAAGTTACAAACTTACGATTTTTAAATCCAGAATCTGAAAGGAACGAGTCACGGAAACGCAGATAGCCTTCCAAAAAGACCCTGTCTGATATCCCGATACTAATTTTGTCAACGCCAGAAGCTCTGGTCAGCTCTGATATGAATTGACCCGGAGGGTAGCAAGCTGTCACGGTCTCTTGTCCAGAGATATGTTCAGGAAACCTGGGGAATAACCTAACCATGCTGTGGTATGATCATTACCAGCCTCTGAGGGTGACTCTACCTTCATGACGAGGCAAGGGATTATCGTAGCGCAGAAGAAGGTTCCAGTTTTGAAAATTGTACGGGAATGGATTGCCAAAGGAGTGATGCCGAAATGGCAGAAGATTCCCAAGCACGGCCAGCAGGCAGAGAGCTACTGGCTCCAATGGGACTCCATGAACATTCGGGATGACCTACTCATTTGGAAATGGGAAAGCCCCAATGGGAGAACTCACAAGTTCCAGATGATCATTCCGAAGACGTGTATCCCGAATATATTCGAACAGCTCCATGGTAATCGCACTGAAGGACATTTCGGAGTAAATAGATCTCTAGCGAGAGTGTGTGAGTGGTATTATTGGGTAAATTGCCGCCGAAACGTAATAGGGTGGGATACGCGCTATGACCTGTGCTCTTCGAGAAAGTGTCCGAAGAAAAGGCAAAGAGGGAGGTTGAAGCAATACCTCAGTATGTGCCCTTTCGAAAGAATCACAGTTGACCTTCTGGGACTACTCCCTATGACCACATCTGGTGAAAAGTACCTTATGATTGTGATGAACTATTTCTCTAAATGGTCTGAAGTAGTAGTCTTACCCAACCAAAAGGCTAAAACGGTGGCGGAAACCCTGTTGTGGAACGTAATTGACAGACACGGAGTACCCCAGGAACTACACATGGATCAGGGCTGCAATTTTGAATCGAATTTTTGTTAGGAAATGATGACATTGTTGAGAATAAAGAAGAAAAAAACAACTGCTCTTCACCCACAGTCCGATGGAATGGTCGAGGGGCATAATCGCACCCTAAATAACTACCTCTCGATGTTTGTTTCCGAAAATCAAAGAGACTGGAATAAATTGGTTCCTCTTTTTTTTTGGCACACAGGAGCTCTCAACACGATGCGTCAAGTTACATACCATCCATGTTGTTAACAGGTCGAGAACTGAAGCTTCCAATAGATGTATGTACTGGAAATTGTACACAAATTTGCCAGATCCAAATAACAGCTTTCCTGCGACAAGATGAAGAATAGATTTGACAAAAAGTCGCAGCCAGTCCCAACGCCGAAAAGGTTTGTGTCCCAAGTTACTGACACCCTGGCAAAGACCTTACTTGGTAAGCGAAAAGATAAACGATCTGGTGTACAAAATACAATTGTCACCCAGAAGCAAGCCTAATGAATTTTGTTTGGGGTAGTGTTGCAAATCATGCCCTAAAGAAAGTAACGCCGGCCGCCACTGGCAGCCATAATTCAATTGTGCCGTGACCAAGATCACTTCTACCTCGATGTGCTTCGAGAATAAGGCACCCGATGTTCCGCAGCCTGTTCGATGTTCGTGCCGCAAATTTTCGTTCTTTAGTATTATATTGCAATAACTATCTGAAATTTTTATAACTGTATTGAAGCTATTTCCCGGGTTTTCTGCCCGTGTTCTGCAGGTTTTCATGTCTGTCGTTTCGTCTACTGCTGCGGTAGACATTTTCAAAGGTGATGTGTTAATGGTCGCAATACCCGAGCTCTGGTTGTTATTTCTGTTATATCCGACGCATTAACTACTATTGTATTGAATATTACTGGAATTTTTTCCCAACACCAAATCGTTATTTTCAACACCTCGACACGTGTTTCGATTACCAAGTGATCATCTTCAGGAGGAAGATGAAACTGAAAACTTCGCGAAACTAAAGCTATTTATGCTATATAGATATATCATACAGGTAAACCATACAGGTATACCACCCATACAGGTACACCACCCTAAATTAATTTCACAATTAGCCTTATCTATTATTTCACAATATGTCGTTATGTAATGTTCAAATGTTATAGCTATATATAAAACAATTTTCAGCTATATGAAAATTAATTTCACAATATTGCCTATCTGAATATATTTACAACGTGTCCTTATGTAGTAATCAGTAAACCCAACAATATTATTTCAACAAGCTATATTGTATGCTATTTGGTATTGGTCTGTCATCGTTATTCATGATATTATTATGTTTACTTATTTCTACAATCTCATAGGCATCTAGTTGCCTGTTCTTATTAACTTGTCTAACGAATCTCAATGAACTGAAGTCTATGGAATGGTATTGTTGCAAAATATGATTGTTAACTTGTCTAACTAATCTCGAAGAACTGAAGTCTATGGAATGGTGTTGTTGCAAAATATGATGGGCAGGTGTGCTATGTGTTCTTGGAGGTGCTATGTGTTCTATGGAGGGTTAGAATATGATATTTAGAAAAGACGTACAGGTAAATTCCTGACAGTTCACATCACTGTGAACAGCACAAACGTGCTGAGTTGAATTTTTTGGTCTTATGACTTTCCCTCACATGATAGGTTCACAAAAGAAAAACGTACAGTACAAGAAATAGCAGCCACTAACGGTTTCTCGAGGAGTATTGTAGATGACATTATAAGGAAGATGAAGTTTAGGTTAAGAATGAACGAAATCTCGACTTTCAGAAATGACAAAAATCAAGATAAATACATCTCAGTTCCATAACACCAATATACGAAGAACTTTGGATATATTTCCAAGGAACTAGGTAGGAAGGTGGTTTTTTAAACAAGTCATACACTACAGAGCCTTTTGGGAAGTCCAAAAGACAAAGTCGAGAATTTGGAAAAGTCTGGAATTTACGAAATTGAATGTAAGGACTGCGATGCAAAATATTATGGACATACAAAAAGATCTATTGAAGTGAGATAGAATAGAATAGAATAGTTTATTAACTACGTCACATTTTCATGTTTGTAGCAAGTCAAGTGTAGGCTTTCTTAAATAAATATATAAAACAGGTGAGTAAACTGTAAAAATATACAAATATTGAGCAACATAGAGGTTGCCTACTTACATGTATAAACAAATAAATATTCTCCTATGATAATAGGAGGTATTTACAAACTACCACAGTACAATCTATACCGTTGAGTATGTTTCATCTTGAGTGGACAGCTGATGTGAACTGTCCTAAAATGATCGTAGTATTCCGAGACTGAGTAAAAACATTGGTTGAGTAGCATTTCCTTGATGGCTCTTTTGAATTTGGTGATACTAAGCTCTTTGAAGTTATTTGGCAGAGAGTTGAAAATATTGTAATCAACAGAATTCATTTTTGATCTGGTCAAACGATAACGGCATGTTCTTACCTTGTCCGCCTTTTTCGTGAAGTGTTGGTGTATGTCAGACTGTTTCTCTAGCAAACGAGCATTTTTTCTGATAAATATATGATGTTGGCAACGGCATGATACGTACTTTTTTTAATAATGGTCTACAGTGATCCCGGAAACCTGCACTTGCCAATATTCTTACAGTTTTTTTCTGTAGTTTGAAAATTCTCATCGAACCAGGAGAGTTTCCCCAAAGAACAATACCGTAGCTGATGTGTGAATGGAATAATGCAAAGTACGTCATAAGGAATGATATAAGGAACGCATAGCACACTTAAAATATGGAAGACCTGAAAAATCAGCAGTCGCCCATCATATTTTGCAACAAACAATAGACTTCAGTTCATTAAGATTAGTTAGGCAACTAGATGCCTATGAGAGTGTAGAAATAAGTAAACATAATAATATTATGAATAACGATGACGGACCAATACCAAATAGCATACTGCATAGCTTGTTGAAATAATATTGTTGGGTTTACTGATTACTACATAAGGACACATTGTAAATATATTTAGATGGGCAATATTGTGAAATTAATTTTTATATAGCTGAAATAGTTATTTATGTATCAAGGGAATTAGGAGGGCCTTAATTACCGATGGCAAAGTTTGCGTCCCGAGGGCCTCTGGCCCGAGGGACAGCAATTGCCTGAGGTTATTAAGGCTCATTAATTCCCGTGGTACATAGATAATTTTATTTCTGACCGATTTCAACAAAATGTTGTTCATTTTTGAAACGGAAAAATGTACCAATTCATTACCTTCCCGGTATATTTGAATCAGGTACCGTTGATTATAGTAGAGTTTTCTTGTTGCTAGGTTGTTGCTATGTTACTTGTTTATAAACAGAACTTTGTTATCAAGCTGTGTTTGCGGTGAAAACGTGTTTTCTATCCCAAATATAATGGAGGATATTTTGAAAAAAGCTGAACAAGCAAGAGAATCATCAATTCCATCGAAAAGTGAAGCCGTATACCAAAAAGAATACAAGATATATCTGGACTGGCTGACACGGAAAAATGTTATGCCAAAAGATGTCACTGAAACTGTATTTCTGGCATATTTTCAAGAACTGGTAAGGAATTTTCTATGTTTTTCGGTAGATTTGGTAGTAATTGTGTTTTGGGAAAATTTTCGTTATCTGGACACCCGGCGATTTTGAAAAAATTTTTGGCTGTACTTACGTATTTTGATGCGTAGATTATGAATTATTTGTAATGACGTGAATAAATAAAATATGGTTCAGTTTTCATTTCTATTTATTTTTACTTGTGAAAGGTAGAGGGAATTATAAAATCTATAATGTCCCAAGGGAGTTATGACCCTCTTTATTGATAGCGTAACTATGACGATATAAGCTTATAATATCCCGGTCAGAAATAATAGTTATTTATGTATCAAGGGAATTAGGAGGGCCTTAATTACCGATGGCAAAGTTTGCGTCCCGAGGGCCTCTGGCCCGAGGGACAGCAATTGCCTGAGGTTATTAAGGCTCATTAATTCCCGTGGTACATAGATAATTTTATTTCTGACCGATTTCAATAAAATTTTGTTCATTTTTGAAACGGAAAAATGTACCAATTCATTACCTTCCCGGTATATTTGAATCAGGTACCGTTGATTATAGTAGAGTTTTCTTGTTGCTAGGTTGTTGCTATGTTACTTGTTTATAAACAGAACTTTGTTATCAAGCTGTGTTTGCGGTGAAAACGTGTTTTCTACCCCAAATATAATGGAGGATATTTTGAAAAAAGCTGAACAAGCAAGAGAATCATTAATTCCATCGAAAAGTGAAGCCGTATACCAAAAAGAATACAAGATATATCTGGACTGGCTGACACGGAAAAATGTTATGCCAAAAGATGTCACTGAAACTGTATTTCTGGCATATTTTCAAGAACTGGTAAGGAATTTTCTATGTTTTTCGGTAGATTTGGTAGTAATTGTGTTTATTCGTTTCAGTCAGAAACGTATAGTCCGAATTCTTTATGGACTAAATGGTCAATGCTAAAATCGATGGTGACTATACATGAGAAACGAGATATCACCAAGTTCAATGAACTACAGGCTTTTTTGAAACGGAAGAGTAAGAGTTATAAGCCGAAAAAGTCTGCTGTTTTATCTCCGAAAGTAATTTTCAGGGAACATTTCAAAATTGTACATTTATTATTTGTAATGACGTGAATAAATGAAATATGGTTCAGTTTTCATTTCTATTTATATTTACTTGTGAAAGGTAGAGGGAATTATAAAATCTATAATGTCCCAAGGGAGTTATGACCCTCTTTATTGATAGCGTAACTATGACGATATAAGCTTATAATATCCCGGTCAGAAATAAATTGTTTTATATATAGCTATTACATTCAAGGCTAATTGTGAAATTAACTTAGGGTGGTATACCTGTATGGGTGGTATACCTGTATGGCTCACCTGTATGATATATCTGTATAGCATAAATAGCTTTAATTTCGCAAAGTTTCCAGTTTTTTCTTCCTCTTGAAGATGATCACTCGGTGATCGAAATACGTGTCAAAGTATTAAAAATAACGATTTGGTGTTGGGAAAAAACTCCAGTACTATTCATTACTACACCAAAGGTTCCAAACAGTACATTATAAGTACTATTGTATTACCTGATGGTGTACATCTAAGAACAGGTAGCCAGCTTTTATTAATATTCATTGTCTTTCCTTTTCGATAGGAATTATACCTATACTTTCGGATCTCTATTGCATCTCTATATATTCTTGGGTAATAATTTTGAGTACTGTCGAGTATTACTGTGTCTGAGTACTACTGTGTCCACATTATCTCATAACAGAATTAAGTTGCAGTATGTCATTGACTACGAAATAGCTATTGTCGTTTATGAAATCACTATGGATCTTCATCAAGTAACGGTTGAAACAATCAGAAAACAAAGTTGTAAAAACGTAAATGTTTATTTCATTCCATTTCAAACGTTTGTTATGAAGTTTTCAAAGAATGATTCAGTGTAATTATTTTTTTTTAATATCTTTCATTTTTTGAAAAACAACCTTGAAACCTTATTAGAGATCAGTGTGATGCTTCATTAATTCATTCAGTTTCAACATTCATTAAACAAGAAACTTCGTGGAAGAGTTAATAATAGATTGTGACTGTATCATTGTGATTGAACTCCGCCCGTGAGTGTTCTCAGAACTTTTGAAAGCAACAAAATAGATCTAATCTATCCCAATTGGAAGCACGCCAATGTTAGAAGTGGGCGATATTGCAAATTCACTGAGTTTTCATTTCCAACCCGGGCTTATCTTGGTTTTCACTTATTTAAACAATACGTTTTCTCACGTTTCGCATTCATTCGTACCTCTGATAATACTTCACTACGGTATGCACGTATATATCTTCATGGTAATTAGTTCCTGAAACTGAAATGTGTTCAACTCGTTCTTTGGCGGATTCCGCAATAATTCCTGTCACGGAATTCCGATTACAGAAAGATTGTATAATGGCTTTTTCTACGTTACAGCGATTTATTTTCCACATCGGAAATAGCAACATCGAGGTTTAATATGAAAATTAATATGAAAGCTCCACGAATTCAAGAAATAATTGTGTAAAAAAACCGAATTGTGGAGAATTTCTGAAAGAAATTCATTGGGGTCTGTTCAAAAAATAAATAAGTTTTCGATTTTCTGGAAAAACATTTATTAATTCATCGATTTCCATTTTGTCCCCTTCGAATTAGTCCCCCTCAGATATAATATACATGTGTCAGCGTTTTTACCAATCCTCAAAGAAGTTGGTCAATCGTCGCGAAAGGTCATCATCTTCTCATGGGTCTCTTGAATCTTTCAATTGTCGCAAAAAATCGCCACTTCACTGGTCTCTTCAATTTTGGAGTGAGAAAAAAACCACAGGGTACCAAATTTGGGGAATACGCTGGCTCAGGCATGATTACGGTGTTGTTTTCACTCAAAAAATTACGAACAAGCAATTTATTGAAAACAGTTTCCTAATACCGAAACAAAATTACGGTCTCTCGACGAACGGTTTTGGTATCCTCAAACGCAAAATGCCAAATATGGTGAATACGGTGTTGTATTTTCCCAAATAATTGCGAACAAGCAATAAGAATAAGAGCAATACTTTCTCAGGTGCAAGATAATGAAGAAGTCGTCATCAGCTGGGAACATCCGGAAGAACTTACTGCGTCATCAGAGAAGAACTCATCGCAGTTGTTGAAGGGTAGATCACTACCACTTCTTTTCATATGGTCGTGATTTCTTGATCAGGTCAGACCACTCAGCACTTCGGTGGCTCTTCAACTGCAGAACTCCAGAAGGACAAATAGCCAGGTGGATCGAAACGTTATAAACTTACGATTTTGACATTCAACATCGGAAAGGAATTGGTCACGGAAACGCAGATAGCCTCTTAATAAGACCATGCCTGATATCCGGATGCAAATTTTGCCAACGTCACGAGGACAAGGATATCCAGCTACTGGAAGAAGAACTTCCCACCAGACGCGAGAAGGTAGCGGGCAGAGATTCCTCAATGGATAGCTCTGATTGGGAGATAAGTTTCTTTCCTTCAGCCGCTTCGGGTTCTCTCTGATCCGAACGGTAGCAAGTTGTAAGGGTTCTTTGTACAAGAAACTTGAGGAATCACCCGACCATGGTCATTAACAGCCTCTGAGGGTGACATAGTAACGCAGAAGAAAGATCCAGTTTTGAAAACAGATGATCATTATGACTGTCATAATGATATTCTGAGAACGCTAACTTTGTTAGCGAAACACGCGTCAAGAGACCGTAATTTTGTTCTGGTGTTGGGAATGTGTTTTCAATAGATTCATTTCACGCCAGAAGTTCCAATACGAACTATCAAGAACAAGTAAATGTTTTTCTACACAACCGGCGCAAAACTTCAATAAAATACTTTTCATTAACCATACGACCATGACCATGTCAAAATGAACCATAGAATACATTCAATAGTGAGCAATGAAAACATTTTTTCCCAGTGAGACCACTTTTGGTACATTTTTTCGTTTATAGAAAGCATCTTCTTTTTGAGAATGGTGGATTGGCTTCAAAATCGTCTAATATCTGGTCCAACGAAGACACTTTCCTTCAACTTTGCCTCTGAGAGTTCTGGAAACTTTCATATTGAGTATGTGAAGCAATTTCCATCTATTTAAAATAACTTAACAAATTGCTTCATAAATTGCAGCTTAATGTGTGAAGTATGGTAGAAAAACTCCATGAGGTTTGCACCAAAAGTTTTGAGCAGGGTGTTTTATCCGCGGACGTGGGGCTCATTCGGAGGCCAACACTTGTTGGTCTATTTTTTTGCTCGGTCTCTGTTATCCCACAGACACAAAAAGCAGGGGAATTTGGTAAACCCAAATTGTTTTCCATGCAACATGGCTAAGATTTCTAAATCACCGCACATTTGACAACCGTGGTATTTATATTTCAATTTGCAAAGAACCAAGTTCACGTTTTTATAGGTTCCCTTGTAGTATATGGAATGACCGAAAGGAATAGAGACATAGAAACAGCCAGTGTGAAGCAGAACTGCTTTAAGGCTTCTCTTTGAAGCATTTATAAAAACACGCCACTCTGTTGGGCCATATGAGATATAAAATTTATCAATCACACCTTGAATGTGCTTCTCACGATATATAATAATAATAATAATAATAATAATTGCTTTTATTGACAGGAACAAATACAAAGAAAAAATATATATATATATATATATATATATATATATATATATATATATATATATATATATATATATATATAAACAAAAATATAACCTCCTATCAAATGGCAGGATTCAATTTCTGACCATGCTACGGAGAAATCGCAACATGAGCAGACCTTGCTCTTCCATCCAACCAAAAAACGTGTGCACCTATGTAAACATAAACACAAGTGCACACAAGCAAACATAACACCAGACAACACGATTGAAAATATACTTCATAAAACGGTATGCAAGACACATTGAACATATGTATAATACTATAATTTAAAAGGAAAAAAAAGAAAATATATACTAGCACTTGAAATTCAGCATGCTAGGAATTTCATTCATAAGCAAAAGATGTTTAATTTTTTTCTTGAATATAATACAATTTGAATTCTTTAGTTCGTTAGGTACTTTGTTGAAGAGCCAGGTTATGTAATAAGAAAACGATCCACGATAATGGGAAGTTTTGTGATGAGGGGGCGTGAGCAAGTTCTTGAATCTCAAATTAAGATTATGAACGTCTGTCCGAAACCTGAGTTTGTTGTAAAGATAAGCAGGCTTCATGTGATTTATTATTTTGTGAAATAATGTACATGCATGTAAGATACGCCGATTTTCCATATTCAACCAACCCAATTTTGGTAAGTGATGTGTCACATGATCCCGTCTTCGCGAACCAGTGATCAACCTGACGCATGAATTCTGTAATACTTGCAGTCTTCTCTTATCGGTTTGTAACAGATAAGGACCATACACCACATCAGCATAGTTCGCATGGGATAAAGCAAGTGCATCGCAAAGAATTTGTTTAGATTGGCGATTCAGTATTTCACGGTTACGATAGATTGTTTTGAGGTTACAATACCCTCTTTTCAAAATCAGTGAAACATACGATGAAAATCTTAGCGACGGATTTATCAGCAAACCTAGGTTTTTTATATTGTCATCTTCGCCTTTTATTGGTAACGACACGTTATCGACAGTGATGCTTATATTATTCAAGCACTTTTTTCTAGTTGCTGACCTCCCAAAAAGCATGACAAACGATTTGTTGACATTCACAGAAAGACAGTATTTTTCCGAAAGTTCAGTCAGACTTTTCAAATCTATATTGATTTTTCGGCAACTATCATCTGCAGAAGATTCCTCGAAATGCATGTATATCTGCGTATCATCAGCGTAACTATGTATGTTTGTGTAACGAAGGCAATGAGGGAATTGGGAGGTATATATTACAAACAAAAGTGGCCCTAGGATGGACCCCTGCGGAACACCATTCCGAGTAGCAAGAAAATCTGATTTGATTTTGTTCAATATAACACACTGAGAACGATCACTTAGATAGTTTTTCATGAGTTCAACTGAGTTGGGTGAAAATCTGAGATATTTTAACAAAACTAATAAAAGCTGATGGCTAATCGTGTCGAAAGCTTTTGAATAGTCTAACAAAACAAGTAAACACAAATTATTACTATCAACCGAAGCATGAATATCGTCCATAACTTTCAACAGTGCAGTTGTACAGCTATGTTCAGCTCGAAAACCTGACTGAGTAGGAGGCAGTATATTAAATGTATCAAGATAATCGCGCATTTGAGAGTTCATGATTTTTTCCAGCGTTTTTGAGATTGCACAGAGGATGCTAATTGGGCGAAGGTCATTGATACTCTGGGGATTTGCGGTTTTTGGTAACGGGATAATTTGAGATTTTTTCCATAATGAGGGATATACTGATTGTTGGATGCATATATTGAATATATGTGTGACATGAGGAATGATAAAAGGACAACAAAGCAATAACATTTTGATGCTGATATTATCAGCACCAACTGCATTGGATTTTATTAAGAGAAGTGTTTTGTACACCTCATTCTCCGTTATATCATGGAAAGCAAAACTGTGATCATCAAAGGAATAGTTGTTAGAAAGAAATGATAAGATATCATTACCTGGATTCGATATACGTGAAGAGCTATTACAAAAGAAGGTATTGAGATCATTGGCGTTGGTGAGCTCTTCAGGGATGGTACTATTGGATTTTTTATGTATGCCCAAGGAAGCTAAATCCTTCCAAAATTTATTTCTATTACCTTTGAGACGGGACTCCAGGTAGGCCTTCTTTTCCAACTTGATTGTGCGGTTTGTGAGGTTTCTCATTTGCTTGTAATAATCCCAGTGGGAGGGAAGCTTGCTTTTTTTGAATCTGGTAAAAGCTCTATCACGCAGTTTCATCATGAACTTCAAGTTCGCTGTCAACCATGGAGCCCTTTCTTTCGTAATTCGAACAGTTCTAAGAGGAGCATGGGAATCGAAAGTTTTTAGAATAATTGAATTGAGTGTAGACGTTTTTTCATCTATATTTCTCATTCGATAAATTGAGTCTAAATTGGCATTCGTAAGATCTATCAAAAAAGCATCATTATCGAAGTTTTTGAAATCCCTGTACGTATGCATGGAGGCAAGAATTTTGGACTGTCCAGTACCAATTTTGCATGCTACTAGATTGTGATCGGAAAAAGTGGAACAATCAACTACAGTACGGTCGGTGATATCTAAAACTTCGGAACACATTATAAGATCAATCAAAGAACTTCGTGTTGCACTGTAACGAGTAGGTTCATCAACAACATGAGACAATCCATAGGATTCTAAAATCCCATATGAGTGAATAGGTAGATACTCCCGGCAAAAGTGAATTTCAGCTTTTGATCCTTGATCCAAATTCAGAACTTGACATCGGGTTCAAGTAGAGCACCATCTTTGTCAGTACTTGGAATCTCTGCCAAGGTATCACGGGCTTTGGGCACTGGTATTTTGGTTTCTCTCAGGTGATACCTTAGGAATCGCATATCGGAAAGCTTGTTTCTTGCCCTGGAAGCAATTTCGAAAGTCTTCAACACATCTTCTGCAGACTTCATGAGGTGCCCAAACTTTATCCTAATCTTCAAGTTTGAGACCAAACTACGCGAAGTATATTATGTTGTTGCTTCAATACCATATATTCACCACAAATATAACAGAAACTTTCGTAAAACGATATATCGTTTGCTTGAGGCAGTTCCAATAGTAACCTTTTCATTCGAGCGGAATTTCTTGGCGATGAACATATTTCTGAGGTCTGAGATAAGGTATAAGGCCAAATCATGTAGTTATGCCTGCATTGTCTTGATGAAACAACAAAAATTATGTATTATTATGCGGTCGTTGCTTTGCAATTTTGACCTTCAAACGCTACAATGACGTTAAATAACATTTTCTGTTGATGATATTTCCCCTCTCAAGATAGTCGAAGAATATTACATCACACACACACATCCCAAAATACCAAAGCTATAACTTATCCAGCCGATTATTGTGCTTTCAGGCGCTTTGGGCGAGGTTTACCAGTTGCTCTCCAGCACATATCGATGCCAAAATTCCTGTTTGTTTAGTTTTACCATGGCCAAACACTGCTCAGAATTATCAAGACCTCTTGTCATTGGTCAATAGTGAGCTCACGTGGCACCCACTTTGAACAGAGCTTTCCCATAGCCAAATGCTCATGCAATTTTGATATCTTTAGCTGAGACACGCAACTTCAATTTTCGATCATTCAAAACGAATTTGGTGAATTGTTTTATGTTTTCTGGTGTTACTGCTTCATTTGGACGTCCATTGCGTTCTGCATCATCGGTGTTTCTACGACCATGTTTGAAGTCAGCAACGTTTAGTAATTGTTTCTGATTGAGTGGAGTCCTTATAACACTTTTCAATCCATTGCTTCGCTTCAACGGTATTTTTCCCATCAAGAACCATTGTGAAATTGAAACACGAAATTGTGTTTGATCCATTGTTTTGAAAATAACAACAGTAGTTCATCTCTCAAAACAATAACTCACAGACTCATGAGTAGAGTATCATAAAATTTCAGTAGCTTTTTTTGAAGGTATTACTTTTTGAAAAAGCGGTGAATGCAATAAGACTAGCCCCATCTATGTATTAGGCCCGAGTTATTTCATCTTCAGGCGTGCCTTTACTCACACCCGAACAAGCCATTGTATGGCGAAACACGTCTTGCGTTTTTGTAAAATCTTTTAGTGAAAATCTAACGATAAAGTGTGTTTTGAATACGTTAATTATGGATTTTCATCAAGTATCGGCCAATTCCATCATATAAAAAGGCTTGTAATATTCTGTGATTGAGAGTAAATACCTTGGAATAATCTAGAATTATCAAAACATATATCGTTCCTTTAAGAGTAGCGTCAATTATGTCATCAGTCATTTTTAGAAGAGCCGAAGTACAGCTATGACCTGGCCTAAAACCAAATTGGTTATTTTGAATAATATCGTTTTTCGATTTGATTTTCAATGACATACTCCAAAATTTTTGATAAAGTATGTAGTATACTGATTGGTCTGATATCATTTAAGCTGGTAGGATTTGAATTATTCGACAAAGGTATGATGTGAGCTTGTTTCCACGCTTTTGGAAAAACATAATTTTTCAGACAGTAGGTTAGGTTAGGTAGGTTGGGTTAGGTTAGGTCCAAAGTGAGTGGGTCTGTTCGACCCTCACCGCAACACGGAAGAGTTTATTGTGGCTCACAACTATTCACACTCGACCAAATAAACCCAGCTTCTCAACGAAACCGATTAGTTTGTATGATAAATAGTCTTTCAGATCAGCTGGTAAAAGTACAGCTCTGCCGAACTTCAAATTCTTGATTCGGTCCCCAGCGGGGCAGGCACAAAGTATATGCTCTGCTGTGTCATCATTTTCCAAACAGACGCAACAGACACTGTCTTCCGATAGTCCGAATCTCTGCATATGATGATTCAAACGACAGTGACCTGTGAGAAGGCCTGTTAGATATCGTAGGTCATCCTTACTTTATCACTCACTACCAAACTTAATACCAAACAACCGTTTGGTAGTAAGCTTCGAAGAATGAATAAACGCCTCGGATTGTACCAATCCTGGAAGATTCTGCCAGAAGTCCATAAATCTTCTTGCCATCCAAGTGTTCAATGTTTGTTTGGCAAAGCTTAAAGCGATGCCACTGGCAGGTTCAGGTTCGATGAAGCTGCTTGCAGCCCCCTCCTTTGCAAGAGAGTCAGTAGTATTATTGCCTTCCAGGCCAGTATGGCCAGGAATCCAAACCAGAGACAATCTGTTGAGTCTTCCTATCGAGGAGAATCGTTTTTGGCAATTTGCTCGATAGGAGCCAAGAATTCCCAACGGCGCTTGACTGCCCGAGAATATTTTTATTGACTTGTGTATGAGGTTGGATTCTTCCAATCTCTCCGCACACAATTCAATAGCGTAAATTTCCGCTTGAAATACAGTCGCATAGGTTCCTAGGCAGGTTGATATCTGTCCTAGGTCTGCGACTGAAAACACCTGCACCAGAACCGAAAGGTGTTTTTGATCCATCTGTGAACCAACAACTATCTGCTCTTGATATTTCTTTCTCCCGGAGAATCCAGTCCTCTCTGCTCGGGAACAGTACTTTATAAGGCAGTTCGCAGTTGTGATGTGTAACGTGTGGCAGTGAAAATACAGTACAAAGATGTAACGTTAACTTATTAATGGAATGGAATTATTAATGTTGATCTACTCCTAATTTTTTTATTAATATTGAATAATTCTGTCTCATTGACTTGTTCAAAACCCAAAAAGGAGAATATTGAATTTTTCGAAATATTCACATAATGTTCAATATAATCCTCACGAGGTTCGTGATTAGAAATATTGATAATGAAATGATCATTTATAGCATCAGTATCATTCAACTGTTCAATACGTACTATTATATCCAAAACTCATAATTTTTTTTAGAGTGTGTCAAATTTTATTTGTCTGGGAGGTACACAGTTTGTTTGAAAAATAAGCCTCTTCATCTCTTTTCACAGCTTTCCAGAGTTTTTGAATAACACTTGTCTTCTGGTATTTGGTTTCTGTAGAGTAGGGAGGGTGAGTGTAGAACCACAGCACTTAGGCCACATGTGACCCATTGTACATCCTCCCGAAGAGTTGTCCTCCTAGGTCATCGTCCATCCTGTCCTGTCCAGGATGGTGAACAGGTCACTAGGAGACATCTCCTTTATATTGACAGGTGTAGGCCCCAAGACTCGCCGAACACACACTCTCCTTGGCAACCTTGAGGTGTCTCATGGTGGCCTCCGCGAAGGTTTTCAAAGGTGCAGCGATATCAGTCCGGCCGTACACGGACCACATATTTGCAGTTGAGGCAACCACAACATTGTGGCCACGTTGACTGCACTTCGCGGTTGACCCAACCACATTTTTGTGGTCGACTTGCGGTCATATAAACCACACTTGCAGTTGAGGTAACTGACATCAAAAATTGAAAGCTGTGAGACCAATATGAAAAAAAGTACACGACGGTGTACGCGGTTGGATACGACTGCAAGTTTGTGGTTAGTGTACGGCAGATGCCGTGATGAAATCTCGGAGGAGATCAGCAGCAAGTTGACTGCAGACGCCCGTTTTGACTTTTGTGAACGCCCGTGTACGTGTAGTACAGTATTTCTTATGGGCGGCTTGAGTTCGCTGGAACGCGACTGCAACTATGTGGTCGATCCGACCGCAAAATGTGGCTCGTGTACGGGCGCACTTACTGTCGCTGGATGGCTTCTTCAACCTTCTTGGGGTTCCCTCCGTGGATGTGCACAAGTGAGGGAACTTTCCTGCAGGGGCAGCCGGTTCCTTGCCTTTATTCAAGGCGGAGCTCTTTACGCCCGCCGCAGAAAGTGCCCTTGCTGTTGGAGTTGATCTGCTTTGTCTAGCCTCATTCGAAGCGGTAGATTGGGGTGGATATTTCTGTTCATCCCCAGCCACCGCCTGAGATTGAGGTGAGCACTTCTGTCCAGCCTCGGGATTGGTTTTTCTTTCTTCTGTGTCTGTTTTTGTGTTGTTTCATTCATGTGTGTTCCCACGAGTAGCAAAGGAAGAGTTGGTCACCTCTAGCAGAGCCACACATAACCAGATGTAGGCTTTTCACAATGAGGCACGATTCCTTACACCTTAGCTTGATTAGGCTGGTTCACGGTGGCATGTTTTGCAAAGGATTTTGGTGAGTTTCAGTTCTACTCACCCTACTAATTTCACCCACTGACCCGGATTCCGGCGACCCCGTCCGTTAGGCCACATTGGCTTCCCGGACAGGGCCTCCAGTCCCGTAGCCGTTCCTTCATCCGCCACCTGGGGACGCGACCGATAGGTAGCCCAACCCATGGGAACACTTATGTCTTATCTCTCCACGAAACAGTCATCAGACTGATTCCATATCCGCTAGGAAAAATATCAGGTCTTTGTGATCATAAAACATCTGGAAGACAGGATAATAATAAATTCAAAGTGTTTATCCCACTTTGACCTGACCCAGTCAGTCACACACACGCTTGTGACGTATGTCAGAGAATATGTTACGGCAGAATCCCGGCAAGAGAAATATTTGTTGTCATCATGAGCAATTTGGCGGTGATAATCGGGTTTGAAATGTTTTCGAGTTGACGGAGTGCACTGAGGATAATGCACGTCACGAAGGATTTGACCCGAGATATATCGACTTCAGAATTCATCTGAAACGTGGATTCCATTATGGGTATGTGAGTCGACGGCACTTGAAAGCACATTTGTCGACGGAAGGATTTCTTGTACCAGTTCTGTACCGAAATGAAAAATAATTCTCTCATATTCGAAGTGAAGTAGTTTTATTCACAATATTCGAAATGTCGACGATATAAAAGGCTTTCCTTCCATCATGTTAGATAATGTTATTTTGGAAATCCTTCAGTAAAACACGTTTCGAACAGAGTGTCAGTGTAATATTTTCCTCAAGCGTGTTTTACCAATCAAGATGGTGTGGTTCTGAAGAAGATTTAGGGTTATTTTTGAACTCTGAATGAACACTGTATCCTCAAAAAAGATAGTTCATCTTCATGAGAAACCTATGCCGTTTTATGATAATTTTGATGCTGAAGGTCTCATTGAAATAGATAAAATAAATTATTTTGAAAAACTGCCTTGAACAATTAGATAAAGATATTGCTTTTTCTTCCACGCATAAAGTTTCATATGCATAATTGAACAAGAAGACAATTAGCAAACACTTCCAATAAAATTTATTATCAATCATACTATTAACTGGTAACATCCATAATCTAGCAAAATATGATTATTGGGTTGTGGTGAGGTGATGTGATTTATTTGCTAGTAGATAATTTTCTGGTTGAATTTGTGAGTGTAGAATGCTCAAAATTAAGTTCCCTCAATCCTGAAGTGAATAATGTTCTTGTGATATACTGTTTGGAACCTTTGGTGTAGTAATGAATATTACCGGAGTTTCTTCCCAACACCAAATCGTTATTTTCACACCTCGACACGTGTTTCGATCACCAAGTGATCATCTTCAAGAGGAAGATAATACTCAGTTTCATCTTCCTCTTACTATTAAAATCACATTCAAAGAACGAAATTTTGATGTCCGTTTGGGGTTTTCATTCTGGTTTCAAGGAGAGAGAGAAGAAAATGTAAAGTTTCCGTATAAAATTTTATGGACAGATAAGGCAACGTTCTCTTCAAATGGTGTGCCCAAGAAAATCCCAATTTCACAGTTGAATGTGGTAATTTAAAACTAATGTATGGTGTGGGATACTTAACGACCAAATAATTGAGCCATTTTTCTTTAGGAAAGATTTATCATCCGTCGGTTATCTCAACCTTTCGAATAATGAGGTTAGTGAAGTTTCAGATAATATGCCTACAAATATTAAATACGACCTATGGTATCAGCTTGATGGCGCACCAATACATCATACGGTTGCTGTAAAACAGTCCCTCCAACAAATGTTCAGAGGCAAAGTTATTGGACGTAACTGGGAACATTATTGGCCACCTAGATCACCCGACTTGACGCCTTTAGACTTTTTCTTGTGGGGTTACCTGAAACAAAAAGTATATCGAAGTAGACCATTTACTGACATACAACATCTGGAAAATACCATTCGCGAGTGCTGTGCATATATAAATTCCCGATTTATTGAAAATGCAGTTACAGATGTCAGTAGAAGGACCATAATTTGTATTGAACGTGGAGGACGACATACTGAAATGTAGGCTATAAGTGTTTGACAACCTCATTAAATAATTTTTGTACCCATTTATATTTTCTATAATATTATTGTTGTTTAAAATTTATAATAATAATAATAGTTCTATCGAAATTATTTGCATTTTTTTTAGTTGCCTCTGCTTTTTCGAAATCAAAGGTTTGTTTGAGAGAATAGCCAAGTGATTGAAACTTTGCACCAGTCATGTTGCAATATGATGTTTCGATATCTCAGCAACCACAGTCAATCTCAAACAAGATTCAACAAGGATTTTGACCTACTTTGATAGATAAATTCGAAACCACCGGCATGAAATGAATCCATTAAGAACACTCCTTCCAAACTAGAACTGAATTATTGTTTTTTAACGCGTCTTTCTGGGGTAGAAACCAGGGGAGTGTATAATTGGAATATGAATTAGTTTGAATTGAAAGGGTTATAATTTTAGGAGTGATTAATTTTTCGGAAAAAAGTTTTTGGCTTTCTACTATTTCATCTTAATACAAAAATAATGTGGGAATCTTTCAAAGAAAGGAAGGAAGGAAGACTCCCACATTTTTTTTGTATCAAGATGGAGTAGCAGAAAGCCAAAAACTTTCTTTTACAGAAATGAATTAGTTAATACTAAACCAACACATCAACTAAAACCAAATATTTCCTGTGTGGGGAAAAATATCCATTTCAGGTACCCACCCAATCAGTACATATCAGTCTCCCATGCTGCAGTGTCAGTAGAGTGAGCCACAGATAGCCAGGCCGCACTTTGGTCATTGACGAACCCAAAGGTGACACGAGATCGATCTGGAAATGCCGTGAAGAACTAAGGAGACTAGTGAACGGAACTAGATTGACTAAATACCTGTCTTCGATGCCAGATCACTCAGGTATAGCAGGCAACGAAATAGCTGATAGGTGTGCCAGACACGGATCATCAAATCTATATATAGAACCTGAATCAGTTCTGATGGTATCAGAATCTTCGGTACGAAACCAAATTGGAAAGTGGGTCTATAAGAAACATAACGAGTACTGGTAACACACATTACTGAACCTTTATGTAGGGGAAGGTCTGTGAAGATATCAAAAAAACTGCTTCAACAAGTCACTGGAGACTGATCATTGATAGGATACCTGAACAAAATAGGGCTTCATACCGAAGACCGTAGCAGTAGGCAAGGCAACAAAGGTACAGAGACTCGTCGTGCTTCAAATGTGGGGCTCTGGATCACAGGCAACAATTCATTAAAAACCCAATGGAATGATGTCATGAAAAAGATGCGACAGAATTGCAATAAACCCGTGAGGCCTGGGAGAAATGGATGAAACAAACGGCTTTCAGAGTAGGAAAAAAACATATCAAGTGATACCAGGAACTCATTCAATATCACTTAATTAGGGACTGAAAGTGATGCTTCAGCTAGATGCATATAAAAGGCTTCTATTTGGTTGAAAGATTCAGTTTCAGTCTTCTCCTGATTATGCTAACTTGGATCATGAAACTTACGTAGAGAAGAATTGTTTTAGTTTCAGTTCTGTTGTTACAAAGTGTCTTCTTCATTTATCGACCTGGTAATTCAATTCAACATTCTATTTCTCACCTTGAATTCATCAAATCATTGAACAACAAACTAACTTGTCTTCCATTCCTGACACAAATAATTCTAATAGTCGTAACCATCAACCTATACTCAATGCGAGAATTGAATTTACATATTTTCCATGGGCTCCGTCAAATTTGCTAACTTGACCTCGAACGTCATGTTGCAAACAAATGAAGTTCTGGAACCCCATTAAGTCCTTTATATCCCTCCGAGAACTCTCGGAGAATTATTTATAATCGGATTTTCATCCAGTATTCGGAAAGTTTGGGACTTTTTAGGAGAAGAATGTAGAGGGAAAAATAGACCTAGAAAAAGATAGGTTTGTCGGTTTGACAGACAATTCAGCGTCCAGAATGAAATATGGTTTATTTTTGTGTTAAAAAAAATTCCAAGCGATGAATTTTCCTGTGAATATTCATGGCAAAGAAATGATAACGACAATGGTATAGAATATAAATCTGAGAGAACGAGATCACTTCGAAAGATGAATACCGTGTAATAATAAAAATTGCCAACGAAATGATAGTTTTCCCAAAAAAAAAAAATTAAAAAATCGATTCTCAACTCAACGCAGAATCTGCAAATATATCTTCCAAGATTTTGAAGAATACTGTATATGGTATTTAGCTTCCTAATATTATATTGATTGAGATATCCACTGGAAATTGGAACCTCTAGTGATAAATGACTCCAACAAAAATAACTTCATCATTCAACAAACCTGTAAGTGAATTGATGAATGTAGCCGTTACTACGTGCTAGGAAATCATAATGAAAAGAGAAATGAAAATTTCTATATTTTTTTCCACTTTTATTTGTGACTAACATTACTGCAGTTTCGTCCTTGACTTGATTGAGTACCTGAATTTGCAGTTCACAATGCGGATGTGTGAATTTAAAAACCGAAGAGTAAATTAAATCGATTTGATCAACTCAAGAGAAAATTGCGAGTCTAGGATTGGAAAATAAAAAGCTCAAATTTGAGAGAGAAACGATTGAAAGGAAACTGGAAGAAAACAATTTGGTTGTTTATGGGATAAGAAAGAACATTGTGAATGTCATCAACGAATCTCTTTTGAAAAAACTGAACTTAACACCGGAGGACTACAATTTCAACAACATCTATAGAATTGGAAAGAAAAACACTGTCATAGACCAATCCTATTGAAAATCACAGGAAACGTAACGAAACAAATCATCCTTAAGCAGTGCAAAAATCTGGTAGGGAGTCATATATCTGTATCACACGACCTGACTGTCCAAGGGAGAGAAGAGAAAAAATTGGTCCTGAGATACTATAGAGAAGCCAGAAATAAAATAAAAAGTGCAACCCTTCTGAAAAATGAAATCATCATAGATAGTGTCAGCTACGCATATCAGGACTTAGCAAACATTGACCCTGCCTTCGGGCATGAAACAGAATCCTCTATTCCAAGTAAATCAAATAAAAGAAAATATCCTCTGAGTCCGACTGGAAAAAATCCCAAGAAAATCACAAGAAGTTATATAAGAGACACTAGTGGTGATACCACTAAATAATCTTATATGTAGAATATCTCACATTCTGTAGAAATCAGTTATATGTATAAATATATTTTGTTTTATGAGTTAATACCAAATTTAACCTGTCACCTACTTTGTTTTGCATTTGTAATATAATACCCCTGTTTATATTAATATAATAAGTTTCAGGCAATCAATGAACAAACATGGCATTGAATATTTTAGAAGATATTGAGAATATGACTGAGCCTCATTTCCTGTGCTTCAACTCATCTGCTGATTTTATTGATGAATTTCAAATCAGTAATGATGACCATGAAATGTCTCTCTTTCATATAAATATCAGGAGTTTGAAAAAACACTTTGATGAGCTGGTTGTCTTTCTCAGTGATTTGAATTTTGAATTCAAAGTCATAATTTGCACAGAATCCTGGCTAGATTCATTTTCTGACGGATTTACCATCGAAGGGTATAATACACACATAATACCGCCATCACAAATAAATGCGATGGAATTGTCATTTTCGTTCAGTCGAATCTAATCTATCAGATTCATAAAATCAATGACATTACGTTCGCTGCTGCTTCAATCCAGATGCTTACTAACGATTACAAAATGATCGCAACATATCGAAGTCCTAATGATAATATCAACAATTTTATTGAAGAGATTCAAAATATACTTGAAACACTATCTGCTAGTCATCAATTTCTGATCGGGGATATCAAATTGAATATCTTAGATAGTTCCCTCCTAACCCAAAATTATCTGACATCATTAAGTTCTTCGGGTAAAGCGGATAAAGCGTATTCGAATTTCATGCAGTTGCTATCAGATTCCATAACAAACAATAAATGAGTAAAATAAAAAATATAAAGTCGAAGAATCGTAAGCTGAAACCATGGAAAACGCGCTCATTAGTGAAAAGTATTAGAAAAAGGGATAATATGGCTGAAAAAATGAAAAGACAACCTGAGAACTTACAGTTGAGTAGAGAATACCGAATCTATAGAAACACACCCACCGATCTCATAAGGTGTCAAAAAAATTCGTTCTATAAAGAAATATTGGATAATGCTAAAGGTAACATAAAATAAACATAGAAAATAATAAAAACCGTACAGGAGGTGGTTTTTCGACTGAAGAAAAAATTAACTTAAAAATCGGTAATAGGTATTCGGATAATGGGGTTGAAATAGCTAATATATTAAATGATTTCTTCAGTGTAGTTGGAGAAAAACTCGCAAATGAGATAGAGGATGATCCATCATTTGTAGAAACCCCAATTTCTACTAATAAGTCTTCACTATTCCTCAAACCAATAACCAATGTTGAATTGTGTAATCATATAACTCAGATGAGAACAAATTCCTCCTTAGGGGAAGATAATATCACAGTGAAAATATGGAAATTATTTAAGAATGACATAACTATCCCCCTTCTCC
Organism: Leptinotarsa decemlineata; assembly: GCF_025532065.1. Lineage (NCBI taxonomy): Eukaryota > Metazoa > Arthropoda > Insecta > Coleoptera > Chrysomelidae > Leptinotarsa > Leptinotarsa decemlineata. The sequence continues at coordinate 30,746,025 of NW_027412688.1, forward strand.
ATAAATATAACTCTTGCATGGAAAAGGGGATTTTTCCCAAGGCGCTGAAAGTGTCGGTGATTACGTCAGTATTGAAGGGGGGCGACAAAACAGACATGAACATTCATCGACCAATATCCCTCACTTCTGTATTCTCGAAACTATTCGAAAAATGTTCAGCGTCTCAACTTCATGATTTTTTTGAATAAATATAAAATAATAAATAAATCACAATTTGAATTTATAAAAGGTGTTGGTACGAACTATGCAGTAACTCAACTTATGGAAAACATTTGCAAAAATATTGATAAATCCAAAAATGTTTTGACGGAATTGCTTGATTTAAGAAAAGCCTTTGACACCGTGAGCTCTTATAAACTACTGAACAAATTATATAGTTATGGAATATGAGGCCCAGGACATGACCTCATGAAAAATTATCTTTTCGATCGTATCCAATATACTAGGGTGAACAATGAGATGAGTGGATACAAAACTGTTTCCTATGGAGTTCCTCAAGGTACAACATTGAGTCCCATTTTATTCGTTATTTATCTGAACGATATGTTGCCTTTAGATATTCAGGGAAATGTCACTGCTTATGCCGATGATACAGCGATTACTCTCGTGGGGAATTCTTGGCCCGAAGTTATCAACCGAACGAACCAAAATCTCTTGTCTGTCAGCAAATGGCTGAATAATAACTTGCTCACTTTGAATATTGACAAAACAGTAGCAATTCCTTTCAAAAACAATAGTAATAATAACCTACAAAACATCAGCTATGTCGAAAACTCCAAGTATCTGGGAATAATAATTGACCATAAACTAACCTGGAAAGTGCATATATCTAATCTGGTCTCAAAAATAAGGAAAACCATCTATAAATTTTACTTACTAAGAAATATACTGAATACTGTACCTCTTAAAACAGTTTACTATGCTATCACACAGAGCTTACTGTAGTACTGCATAATAGCATGGGGATCGGCATATAAAACAATTATGGAATAATTGGTTGCAGCACAGAATTACATTATCAAGATCTGCCTTCAGATATCCATCTAATCTTCTCTTCAAAGAATTCAGAGTCCTAGTAGTCACAGAACTGTACCTCAAATACTTATTGATATTTACCCACAAAACTGGAAATCTGTGTGATGCATTATCTTACGATGGTGTTACAACTAGAGCTGTATCAAATAGAAATATACAAGTTCCATCCTTTAACTATACGTTGACGAGATACAGTTTTGATTATCTCGGTAAAAAATTGTCGGTAAAAAATTGAACAATATTGTAGATGAATCAATTAGGGATATTAAGTTTCTCAATTCCTTCAAATCAGAAATAACTCAGTGGATCGTTGAGGATTCCAACCAGTTGTTGCGATTGTTATATCATCCAATACAATAAAAAGGGGTAAATTCACAAACTACACCTAAACAATGTGATCTCCACAAACTTTATAGAAAAAATATATCACAACATGTTTCGCTAAACATTAGCTTTTTCAAGTGATTAATACATCAAATTATCCTTACGTTCATATTTATATACTACAAGTCACCATAATTGAGACTAACTGTAAGAAATTACCTGAACCTCTACATCTCGTACCTGCTCAATTATGATTACCTAAAGCATATTGCCTCACATCTACATCAATAATAATTCTTTCTTGGTTTTTAAGAAAACAAGTTCAATAATGGTGATCTATTCAAATCTGGTTGGTCATTCATTAGAATGTTTGAATTTTTAAGTTTATTAATTTCCATTGCTTTCAAATGATTCAGTTTCAAACCTTTATTTTCAATGTGTAAAATTTCGAACTCTTCATTAAAGATGTGATTTTCTTCTAGTTGATGATTTGAATTTGTTTTCTTATTAACATAGCTCTTATGATGTTCCTGGATTCAATTCCTAAATGTCCTGCCAGTTTAATCAATATATACCTTAGGACACGTTCCACAGTTTAATTTATATACTCCTGATTTCTCGAATTTGGATGTTTTATCCTTATTATTTTTAACTAGCTTTCCCAACGTATTACTTGTTCCATATACAATTTTAATATCTCGATTCCTAAAAAATGAAGCCACTTCTTCCGTTGGTTGTCCAAAATAGGTTAAAGCTCTATAATTTTGATTATCTACCTTATCAATGGAAAAAACGTCTCGAATCGCTTTTGTGTAGACTTTCTGGGCAAGTATTTTATTTATTAATTCGGCTTTAAACCCATTGTTCACCGCAATTTGCTTGATGATATTGAGTTCTTTATCAAAATTATCTATTGGGAGAGGAACATTGACTAATCTGTGAATCATGCTATTATAAGCTTCTACTTTGTGTTGATACGGATGGGTAGAATCGTAATGTATCGTAATATCCGTATAGGACGGTTTGTGATAAATTGAAATCCCTGAAAGAATCTGTAAAAAATTTAAAAAATCAGCTGAAAAATAATTTTGATAAGCAAAAAACTGAAATTACAATGAAATAACATACAAGCAACAACCAATGGGACTGCCAACCAATGGGATCGCCACTTTCATCGGTTATAGCCAATATCTATATCTATATATATATATATATATATATATATATATATATATATATATATATATATATATATATATATATATATATATATATTAATTAGATGGTATCTTGAGGTTGCAGTCAAGGTCAATGATGAAAACTCTTTGCTAGTTTGTCAAGCTTTCGGAAATGTTCATTTCCTTCTTCAGGACAATCAACATGAGATTGATCTAAAGAATTAGCAGCAAATCGAAACGAAAAATATTTTGAAAATTAATTTTGACATCTGATTAATTCATAGATTCAGTCATTGAATATAATGGGAATGCAGAACTAGACACTTTCCTGAAGCACATCATCAATGTCACTTTAACAATGGAGAAGAAAGTCCACAACGAATTGCCATTCTTAGACGTATTGGTAAAGCGGACCAACACTGAACGGGAAAAATCTATATATCGAAAACCCACCCACACGGGACAGTATCTGAACCAGGAATCCAACCACCATCTATTGACTAAGACAGAAATCATCAAGACTACTAGATCATGCTTTCAAACTCTCTAATACAAAGGAAGGTCTTGAAAAAGAACTGGGCATCATCAAAAATGACCTCCAATGGAAAGGTTACTCTAAAGTGATTGCGGAACTGGCTCTAGCTAGAAGACAGCAAGAGCTCCACAAGGAAGTAAAGCCGCCACAATCAGAACTTATACTTTCCTACATCTTAGGATTGTCGGGAAAAATGAGGAGTATTGAACCTGTTTCAGATCTGGGAACACTATCCGTAGCAGCCTTACGAAAACCAGGCCACCAATTGCGGACTGCGATTCCAAGAATTGCATTTACCGGATACCCTGCGAGTGCGGAGAATCATACATCGGTGAAACTAAGAGGCCATTGAAAGTTGGCATTGCCGAGCACAAGAAATACACACAACGAGGAGAAACCAGCAAATCCGAAATAGCAGAGCATGTTTGGACTCATCAACATAACATTAAGTGGGCTCGAGCTGAAATCATCCACAAGGAGGAACACTGGTTTAGGAGAAAATTCAAAGAAGCCGCACTCGAATGACCTATAAATAGTCAGATCTCGGAAAAATAAGTCCAGTTACCACCCGAAGACGATTGTGGATACTAACAATCAAAACGTCTTGAAGTAACTTGGTTTGGAATTTTTTAATTTTTAAATTTTTATTTCTTGTTAATTTTCAGCTCGTGTTATTAGTTCTTTTTTTTTGGTTGTTGCTTGTTTGTTATTTCATTGTAATTTCTGATTTTTACTTGATAAAATTGTATTTTTCAGCTAATCTTTTTAATTTTTCACAGAAAGTAAATTTATTTGGGAAATTATGAAACAACAAAAAAAATAAATGAAATGAAATAATGAAATGCACCACGAAACATTGTCAACCACCTTCAAACAAACATCAAGGTCATATGTTCTCAACTTGGATGGTGAAACAGGCTTCAAGGAAATCGTCACAGTTTCAACATCACAACAGAAAAGTGAAATTTTCAGAAGAGGAGAATGGCATTTGAGTTAAAAATTTCTTCACGATTTTTTTGTTATTCAGTACTAAAAATTTTCAAACTTCACTTCTATTGAAAAGAAATAATTTTTTGCTCTGGGAAGTTGTTTGATCGATCACATGATGTGTAACATCTTCCTTCAGGAAACTCAAACTTCTCGAAATACCCATGAAACTTCAATTTACCCAAGATATTACTGTTTTGCCATTATGGTGAAGGGTCGTTAAATAAAGGCATGTACGAAATAACTACCCTCATCTTCTGTGGTATTTCCCATATCCGTTATACAAACAAAGCTGCTCGAAAACTGGTTTTAAGTACTGAAATCACATTTGTGATAGACCATAACTTTTCTACCGTTCTATAATTACTTTCTGGATAATGGGAAATATAAGTATAGCGGAAGAGTAATAACACTATAATCTTTTTAATATCTCCATCATAGCGTTCAGAAGGGCGATGTTGAAAAAAATCACCACTTTCTTGACATCTCGGAGAAAATCTCTAATCCAGATTTTTTAAATATTTTTTACAGTGATGGTTGAGTATGTATGATTCTTTAGAAGGTTAGATTCTGATATCGTCTTTGAGAAAAAAATCAGGCTTCCATTTTCATATCACCATATAGAAAGTTAGAAACTTCTGCATAGAGTTGAACGAAATTATGCCAGTGAAACTTCACGAATATCATACGTGTTCCTTCCATTCACGGATTGAAAGAAAAAATACATCCGAAATATATACACCGAATTACATGAAACTTAGTTCTTCTCATTTAGTTTCACCCAAAAATATCACCTATAAAATTGTACTTCTACAGTAGGAGATTCAGATGATACCAAAATCCAGAAGATATGTTTTTGTAATCCAGTATGAGATATCACTGCTATGATCTGCTACAGTCAGTGATATAAATAAGGTCCAAAATTTGAGGTTTATCGCTTGAGTATACTTGTGTATATTTTTTATTCTGTAAACAGAGTTGCGTTTTCACCACTCGGTTCTTTCCACCCCTTTCTTTATCTTCAAATTGAATAGCATTGAAGCTGTTCGATGTCATTTAAATGTTTTATTGCATTACTTTCTGTAAGAATGAAATTGAAATTATTCGATAGTTAATTCAAAAATAGTATATGCTATGAAAACTGTGTGAATTTCAGTCTACCAAGAGAGTAAATTTTACATTTATTGATCCTTGAGACAGATCAAATATACGCGGGCATAATGCATATATAAATTCACATTTTTATCATAAAATAAAATTAAAAAATATAATTAACTTACTGATGACTTGATAGCGCTCTTTTTGCAGGAGACTGCTGTTAGGTTAGGTAAGATCGAGAGGTAGAGAGGTCCCTCTACCGCAACTTGCAAGGGTTGGAGTGAGCTAATCCTTAAAGATTTTGCCAGAAGTCTTTAAATCTCCTTTCCATCCAGGTGTTCAATGTTCGTTTGGATAAACCAAAATCAATGCCAATAACGGGTTCTGGTCCAATGAAGCTACTTGCAGCACTCTCCTTTGCAAGGGAGTCAGCAGCCTCATTACCTTTCAGGCTAGTGTGGCCAGGAATACAGACCAAAGACAATTTGCTAAGTCTTCCTATTTTGCTACCAACTTAGACGTTGCTATGTAGAGCCAATAGCTTTCGAAATCGCTTGACTGTCCGAGAAAATTTTCATTGACTTATGTGTGGGGTTCAAGTCTACCAATCTCTCCGCACAAAATTCAATAGCATAGATTTCCGCTTGCAATGCAGTCGCATGTGACCCTAGGCGAGTTGATATCTCTGTCCTGGGTTTGCAAATGAAAACATCTGCGCCAGCGCCCGAAAGTGTTTTTTATCCATCTGTGAACCAACAACTATCACCTCGTGAAATTTCCTTCTCTCGGAGGAACCAATTTTCTCTACTCGAAAAAAGTACTGTATAGGGCAGTTCGTCGTTGACAGTTGGAGTCATGATATCACAGGTCATTTCCAGAATGCTGTGACTTCCAGTGTCAACCAGCAGTCTAGAGTACTCTGCATTAGATTGCTTCGTGCAATTGGCTATGTCTACAAGTCTATATGCAGTTCATCTAGCTTCTCCCTCCAGAAAAATGTGTAGAGGAGGTACTTCTAGAAGGATTTCCATGGCTGCTGACAGTGTGGTACTGATGGCATCACAGAGCGCCAGACAAGCCTGTATCTGTAAGCCAGAGAGCTTCGACTGAGCTGTTTTATGTAAAGCCTTCACCCACCACGCAAGTGTCCCATATGTGATCATTGGTCTGACAATCATCACATTTATCCAATTAATTTGTTTGCGAATTCAACACTAAGTTTTATCACAATCTGAAATTGTATAGAACTTTTTCCAAATCAGACTTCCAGAGGAGTTTTCAATCTAGAATGCCACGATATTTCACCTCCGTTCTGAATTGAATGACCTCACAATTGAGGAAAAGTACAGATCATCAAAGTTTTGCTGAGTTTGACAGATATCTGCTTCCTCTAGTACCAACTGTGAATCACATCCATCGTACTTTGGAGGATATTACACGCTACACTTCCCGATGTGGATCTTGCCAAGATGATAAAGTCATCTAGATAAGCTTGAAGATCTACTTCTCTTCTAACGTGGGCATCATCAGGAGTGACCACAGAAGGAAAGATAGTACTCCCATTCTGTGGGGGAGCCCATGGTGACTCTTAACCTAATGGCCTCGTCTTGAAGAGTCGTAGTTGCAGTTCTGTTAACCAGCATGGCATAGATACATCCAGTTATGGTCGATTCTATGCCTTTCCCAGTCAGGGCTGGGCCTTGGCTGGAAAAGCCCATTTGATAAGATCAAAGTATATTACGGAGACTGCTGACTTTCACTTTCTATATTATCACCATCAGACAAATTTAATTAGCAAAAATAATTATACATTCATTGAAACACAGGTTAAGTATACTGTAGTAAACACAACTGTATACACTATAATCCGAGCTCAGTGGGAAGGGGATTGCATCAGATTACCGTGCAGATATAGATGTTCACACAAAGAATTGAATGAAAAATACAGAAGGTTTTTATAAACGCTACAATAGACATGATAAATGATTCGTTTCAGCAGTTTATAAGAAGAATAAAGTCAATGATATGTACCTCGTGTTGAATTGGAATAGTTTATGTCTAGGAGAAGCTCAATCAGCTGAATTGTGTTTTTCAATGTTATTTACTAGTTCGTAGTGGAAGTTTTATTTGATTGTATTAATATTTCTAAGTCATAACAAACGACACCATAGGTTTAATTCAAAAATTGGTTTCATGTAATTTGATGAGGGAATATATTTTATAAATGGTGATGAAACAATGCGTAAGCTTTTGTAAAGCGAAACACGTGTTGCGTTTTAGTTAACATCTCACAATGAAGTAATTTTTCATCAAATACCGACCAATTTCATCACACGTATTCTCATTTTTGGAATTTTTTGTTATACTATACTACAGTTACACTACATTTTCTCCTGATGTGAAATATTCATGTCTTGGGCTCGCCATCTATCTTTGTTGACTAATTTCAATTAAACTTCTTCCACGACTAATGCTGGATGAATATTTTCCCGACGCTAGATGATCAATTATTACACAACATCTACACAACCATCTAAAAAAACTTCAAAGCCCTTCTAACATCGTTTTCTCAAAATGATAGTCTGCTACTCTTTCATTTTCACAGGCGATATTTTGTGAAGTAATTCAAAAGGTTTGAATTTAATTGAAAAGGATCTGGTAAAGACTAGCAGCTTCTTCAATGAGTGCTTCGAAATCATCCATTTCAGTTCAACAATAGAGGTGGTATTATTTTCGGAATCGATACTCCCATAACAAAGCCTTTCAGATTGGAATGAATTAAAATCCAGATTGGAGAATTCGAGAACATCGAAAAAACTTTCTGTCGCAATTTCTACAAATTTCTTTTGATTAGATTGAAAGAAAAAGTGACAACTTATTCATCAGTAATGGTGAACGGCTTCTAGATAAAACTACCTAATCAGACGTTGAAAAGGATTTTTCGCAGTTTTACTTCCCTCGTTCAATCAGAAAACTTCGAATTGGGCCTCTTCGTTAAAAACTAATAACTCCCGCGTTGAGAGGAAAGAATTTCAATATTAGAAACTCCAATACTTTCAAAAGGAAAGTGAAAAATATGATTCAACTGGCCAATACTTGATAAAAATCCAAAACGTACTCGAGTAACACTTCATTGTTGAATTTTCAGTATTTGTTGAATGTAATAGATTTATTTGACGCAAAAAATGATTTACTCCAAAAAGAAACTCTTTTATAATTGTCCCAGTGGACACCATGCCCTCTATAATAACATCAAACAAGGAATATCATGAAATAGTTCTTCAGTTCGAAGTGAAAAGTATTAGAATGAATTGTATTCATTTCATTCCTCAATGGAAACAATAGTCTTCAATTTATTACAATCTTGAATTGTGCTGTAATCGAGAATTCCAAATTAATTCTTCAGGAAAAATGGAAAACAACTGATGACGTACAACTTCATGCAGAATCAAACTTACAATCAATGTTAAAAATTCTAGAGAAAACTGATACTCTCTGGTTTGTAGTTTCCCAACGGTAGTGTTTATGATAAAAATAAACCAAGAGAAGGTCGTCTTTGACTAGTAAGGAAGCAATTCCCAAGAAAGCTGCGTAATCGAGTTAGTTTTGTTCAAGGACAAAGGAATACTAGGGATGGAGTGTATCGTTATAGGTGAGGGGACTACTGGCATGGGCGCGGGGAAATGGTCGCCATATTGGTATGATTATTTTGTAGAAATCTCAAAACTCTGCCAATTGTACTGTATAGTAGCAATAAATACTGGATAGTCACCAGGACCTGACGGTATGAAACCAGCCCTACTTCAATGAGGACTGGATATTCTTATGCCGCATCTGGTTGGTATATTGAGAGCCTCTCTAGCTCTGAGGTATATACCCAGTAAGTGGAGAGAAGTACGAGTAGTATTCATACTGGTAACCAGGTAGGATGGAGTACACCTTACCAAAAGAATTCCAACCAATTAGTCTCACATCGTTCTTATTAAAAACTATGGAGAGGCTATGTGAGTGGTACATATAAGATGCAGTACTAGTTCACAACCCACTTCATCCAAATCAGCATTCATATACTCCGGGAAAGTCTACTGATTCGGCCCTTCACCATGTGTTTGGCAGAATCGAGAGATCATTGGACAACAAAGAATCCACCTTGGGTATATTCATAGATATCGAGGGAGCGTTTGATAAAACAACCTTTCCAATAAATACCCAGCAACTACACTCCAGAAATGTACCCCTGGTAGTAGGAGAATGGCTACTCGAGATGCTTTCTAGTAGAGCCATAAGTATCAATGTAATACCACAGTGAGAGGACTGGTCATGAGGGGATGTCCATAATAATCTGCACTGACAGCATACATGCCCTATTAACCTGGTACAGACAACGTGTCACCTCAGGGCTATAACTAGAGTGTCATCAAGATTTAGCCAAAGCCTCAGTCGATAATAATATCATCCTGAGGTGTGTTAAAGGGCACGACAGGAGTGAAGATAATCGTATTGCCGACTCTTCAGCCGAGGAAGCGGCTGTACTACGAATTTTAGGACCCAGTGGCGCCTAAGGCTTGATGACTTCGCCAATTGCGGAACTAGTCAAATGTGACACCCATGCCCGGGATGAAATCGAATGATGCGACCTTGGGCGACCCTGGGATGCTGACGCCGAAGAAATATCTGGCGATGACCAGGAAAAATCTACGCTCAACAGCCTACCGGTGACCGACCGGTATAAAATCGGCCGTCCACAATCGGTGTGTGTGCAATTAGCCTTATCATGGCTATTTCCACTCGCGACCGATACAGTGCAGCACTAGTTCATCATACCAATATGGCATACCACCCCTAGTATTCATAGGTCCATGGTTTTGTCTCAATCTATTGAAATAATCTAAGTATTTCATAATTTCTCTTCGTGTATTCCAACAGTGTTTCAATTGTTACTAAACAACTTCACGAATCATTTCATTCTGCAGTCCTTGAATATTCCTAAAACACATTTTTTTTAGCTGATAACCATTTATTCTCTTTGGGAGCAATGTTTTCGCTTGATTTTTCATCATGAATATTTCTTCTAATTTCTTCAATAACTGTGTTTCTTGATATTTCCATAACTTTGCTATTATTTCAGAACATGTTTAGATTACTGAACTTCAAAACATAGAATTTCTGGGATATACTACGCTGTTTTTGTGATAGGTTCAAATCAATCAATACATAGTATAAATCAAAGTCGCTTTCCGCTGTCTGTCCCTATGTATGTTTCGATACTTATTATCATTAGATAGAAGGATTCAAGAGGAAGGTTTTTATGTATATAATATGCATAATACAGTAGAGAAACACTGATGATTTCAGAGGTGTATTTGCGTTTACATTGCAAACGCTGACTGAACCTCTCTGAGATAGATAGAAAAATGTATCACAGTACTGTACACCTTGAAAAGGTCTACACACAATAACCATTTTTTATCCTCGAGAAATAATGACTAATTTACGAAGCGATTTTGAGCAATACAGTATTAATCCTTATCCAATTGGAAAACAGGATATAAATTTTATCTTACCTATACAATTATGCAATCGATGTATATTGGGGAAAAATTTGCTCGATATTAGGTACTTGAAAATGGATTGAAAAAAATCATCAAGAAACAGATTCGATTATTATTTTGACCAAAATCAATTTCAATCAGGTCTCAACATGTTCCAATAGCCTTTGATATTGATTGAAAATCAGGCTCAATGACAATGTAAATACTGGAGCTTGAAAAATAGACCAATTCATTTTTTTAAACTATTCGCTGGAAACACAACTTCAATTATCGAGTTTTGATTCAACATAAACATAATTCATATTGAGGAAGCATTCTTGGAACTTGCCAATATTGAAATTTCTTGGTACTAATAATAATTCATTAATTTGATGGAAATTCTACAAAAAGTCGAACAACTTTGATTATATCCCTCTGGTGGAAATACTTCATCTGAAATTATAATAAAACAATGAATATTTGGAGTTTCAATGCATAGTGGCAGTCAACTGTTAGACTGTAGAATGAGTTGTTCATAAACTATACTGGCCTAAGATTAGGTTGCATCAAAAGATGCAACCAACTGATCTTCGGCCTTTCCCGTTTCAGTAAATTTTCATACATTCATACATTCGGGAGGGCGCGCCAGCATTATCAACCAATGACCACTCCCCACACCGTGTGGTAAGTGATCATTGGGTCCAAAAATCATGTGCCCTGAGCAAACGCATTGAGCAAAGAATGACAGCCTTCTGCATCTGTGCGGCTAAGATTTCTGCCTTAGTGCGGCAAGCCGGTATGATTTTGAGGTTCGATAGTATAGAGGGCATCATTCCACCAAGAACTTCAATAATTAGAACAACCATCTTAACAGAGTGATCTGGATAGAGTCTGCGGAGTTCGAAGAGAAAATTCGTTTTTCCTCCTCTTTTCTGACGATATTTGTCTCGCCAGGAGCTGAAAACTCCACAAATATCGTTTTACTCTGGTGGTCGAGAAGGACTATATCTGGCTTATTCGCTTGTATGAGCCTGAGTTCCAATAAATTCGGCACTTCTCATTCACTATAACGGATTCAAGATCCCCCGGAGCGTAGGGCAACACCGGTATCTCGTCAATACCGTAAGAGTACCATAGATGGCATTCCTACGGCCGCGTTATGTCGATGGATATAGGCCGAGACCGCATATGCTGGACATGCTGATAGCAAGTGCATTAGGGTCTCGGGCGCCTCGCGGCAGGCCCTGCATCTTGTGTCAGGTACCTCTATTCCCATCATGCGACTACGGTAGACTAAGGTGTTGAAGACACCATCTTGGTGAGCCGTGATGAATTCCTCAGTTTCCGACTTCAGCCCACTCGACCTGAGAAAAGCGATCGTCAGGCGCTTTGATAAGCCAAGGTCTCCAATGTTATTGGAGAAGACCCCATGCATTGGCTCATCCTTGTGTTTCCGCAGAAGTGAGGTGATCTCTGCGGCTTTTATCTGAGCTTTTTGCTGAACGGATTCCAAAAATTATTATTATTATCAACAGATTGATGAACTTCCTTCAGTAGGTCGAGTTTTTTGTATTTTCTCAATTGTGTACACCTAGATGCGGACACAAAAAGAAACATCCCAAAAGTAGAGTTGGTTTCTGGACCTGACCGTTGCTGGGTTTGGTACCTTTGGCGTAGTAATGAATATTACTGGGTTTTTTCCCAACACGAAACCATTATTTTAACATCTCGACATCACCCAGTGATCTTCTTCAAGAGGAAAATCAAACTAAAACTATATCTATCCGGTTCGGAGATCTTGCTAGTACTCTGCTCTCACACAACATTTTTCATTTCAATTCTATTGATAGGCAGTTTGAGGATGGCATAGGCTCATTCGCCAAGGTTCCTGGTCTCATCAACGACATGAAGTATATCTGCATTTATGTGAATTTCAACTGAATTTATGATTTTACCCTTTTTGATTTTCGACCCGGAAATGATAAGTTCAGATGTGTCTAATATAAGAGTCTATGATTCCGCATGCTTCTTTGACATCTTTCGGATAAAAACTGTGATGAAATTGAAAATCGTCCGCATAAAGTTGCACGTTACAGGTTTCAAGTTTCCTTAGCAAGGTTGATGAGTAAAGAGTAAAGAACAATGGACTCAAAACTGATCGTTATGGTACTTCTGCCTTCAGTTCCTTTCCTAAAACCTTTGATAATGTTGGCAAAATGAGAAATTTTCTTTATTGCCTGCACCAATCTGAATAACATTACAAGTTATTTCTTTGGAATTGATTGGCCTTTTCGTATCTTGGGAAGATTACCACATTTTTTTGTAGGAAGATGGGGGTATAGTAGTCCAAAACCTTCCCTATTCAGAAATTATACCCCCTTCAATTCAATTTTTATTCAGTTTTTGGAAACAAAATTCAAAAAAATATGCAGAAAATATGAGAAAAAATAGTTTAATGCAAATTATATGCATTTCGTGTACGCACTCGAAAATCTTCGAATTTGAGCAGGCTTGAGCTGTAAGCATAAGGTATATGCTTTCATATTTGTTCTGACTATACAGAGTTTTCTGGGATCAATACATAAACGCAATTATTGACACACAACCAATATTAGCGACTTTCATCCAAAATGTACCTAATTTCGTCTCCTAATTCATACCATTTCATTACTTTTAGAAGTCAATTACTCACCCACCTTCACCACCAAACTCATCAATTGAAACATCCGACCTACTGAAAATAGGGATTGGTTAGGAACTTCATGTGTACAGTGGCATGCGGGAAAAGTTATTCGCAGAACACTGAAAAATTTAAATTATGCATGAGATAGTATCACGAAAGGATCATTAACAAGAAAATGTTGTTTTATACAACCAAAGAGAAATAATTCGACTGAATGTGTACACGAAACGTTCTGTTAATGTGAAAATAACAATGGTTGAGTACAGGGTGACTCACAATCAAAAAAGACTTGGATTTCTTGTTTGGTTGTTTAAGAAAATATGGAATTCTATCACTGGAATTGCAACGAAACTTTGACATTCAAATGATCAAATAAAAATCTATTACTGAAGCGTAGTCAGTATGTTTTTCACAAAGTAGCAGAAAGGAGTACCCTGTATTACTTCTAATCGCGAAATTGTCATCATATCTTTTGAAAAATCTGTTGAAATATGTTTTCTTTTCAACCAACTATCGTCAATCCTCAAAAGTCGAAACTTTTGCGAGCAAAGCTTTAACGAAGTCTTACTTCCTGAAGTGGGATTTCTCGCAAGTTGAAATAAAAAAATTTATCAATCTCGTCAGAAAACAATTCAAATTAGATTTCTGTTGAGAATATTCACATACGTACTAATAAAATGTGTTCCCAACGTTCTAACATAGGTGAAAATCTAGAAAATGGCGGTGGGAACCAAACTACTTCCTGTGCTAATAACCCGACGAGTATTGGATTATATTTGATTACTATTCAAGTTTTCTCACGGAGAAAATTATTCACAAATGCTTCTTGTTAGTCTAGCAGCAGCAGTTGAAGGAATCCAACTGATCCAACTGATAGCGGTTCTGTCTGGTACTTGCCTGTTTGGCCGCCCAAGGCTTTGTTTCTATGAGAGACGAAGATTTCCTCTATGCGAAGGAGTAACTATGAAATCAGCTTACTATCTTGAGTAGAAATGTTCAGTGTCCTTCGTGGCATTAGCCAGAGAAAATAAATATTATCTTTTGAAATTTAATACGGAAAATATATTTTCATTGGAATTGAACCTTGGCTTTATCGTCTTTGGTGAATATTCGTGGTAAACGAAACGGCAGACGTGAAAATTTGCGGACCACGGTCAGTAAACTCAAAAAATAGCTTTACACATTTGTGATTTTAATTCTTCTTCTATTTCTAGACGCAAAACGTGAGTTGTTATTTAGACACCTTCATTTCAGTTGGTTTTCGACTGAGTGGTCACAAAAATTTTAATGTATGTGTGAATATATGCATGTTTTCATTCATCCTTCATTAAACGAATAGACATTTCAAATTTCAAATAGTTTATTGAATACCTCGTGAAGATTGTGATGAGGTTTATACTGATAAAAAAGCAACTGCCGAAAGTGTCGATAAGAAACACAATAGTAATGCTCCGTGAAACACAAAATCTTACGCTTTGACTAATAGTGAGGAACAAATGATCAAAACAATTACATTTTTTTTTTCAAGAATAATGATCTTCAATATTCTCAAGAAACAAGATTGTTTATGACAGGAATAAAATTCAAACAGTTATTGAATAAATTATTTAAATACGGATACACATATCCAGGGTATCAACCTAAAAAGATCCCACCTTCAGTATCTTCTTTTCAGTACATTATATGAAAAATTGAAAAGACAGGTTTATTTTTTTTTCCAAGAGGACCGACACTTCAGTTGCATATTTTCAACCCTCATGATTCAACCTCTGGAAGGGGTAGATGTTACTCTCAGAATGTGAAATAGAAAAGAACGTCACGTGGCTTATAATTTTGAAGGACGTTCAACTCCAACGATTCTTATTCAATCAATTCCAACGGTACTTTAGTTTATAATTTTTTAGGAGTAGGTAACTAAGTAACTAAGAGTAGGTGACTTACAGTAGTTAATCTGGTCTACACGTGTGAGTTTTCATTTGTTAGGCAGTTGGGTATCTGATAAACTGGACTAATGATTGATAAAGGCTGTTTTCGAGCTTCTTTTGTTCTTTTCAAGTTTATCAATATCAGCTGGTTGTGTTTCATGAACAAGGATTTTGAAATCTAACCGAATGAAATATCTGAGAAAGCTAAATCCGGTGATCTCGGAGGCTGAAATGTATTGATACACCAGTCCAACTGAGAATACTACGAGTACTGAAACACGTATTGCAAACGAAATCTAAATCGTGAAAATTTTCAATATCTTTCAAATTGATCGAAACTTTCATTATTGGTTCCTCGAATACATCAATAGATATTGATGATTATACAAAATTGAAATTCATTCACTCTACGGTATGAATACCAGCTCATTTTTTTCAAATAATAACCCGAATATTTCACTACTGATTGACGCCAAATTGAATACAGTCAGAACCGAACTGATGGTAAGTAATGAGAGTTCAATTTTCTCGGAGGTTGCACGATATGAAATCTTGATGAAAATATCATAAGTTTGTGTTTTAGTACATTTGGTGAAGTTAGGTAAATTTCAAACCTAAGGGTGTCACTAGTCGGACTACGCCCTATATAAAATTTGTATGGTAATATTGTCCATATTCGGATTGAATGAAATTTACAAAGGTGAAGTACGTCATTTTTTCTTCTGCCTCAAGTTGAGACTCAAGTGAGAAAGGTGACCACATATCTGAAAAGTATCTGAATATCATGAAATATCTTGTGAGGATATTCATGAAATTTGATATGCTGACTCCTCAAATCAAGCTGACTATCAGTTTGTGATCAAACCTTTGATAGTGTTCTTTTAGATGCAGTTATATTGGAAAGAGTTTATCCAACTTGCAATTCTGCTTCAACAGAACAAACCAACTGAAGAAAAACTGTTGATAAGAAACGGCTGTGGACCAATACATAAAATTGTGTTCCGTGAACGATAATAAATAAAAGTGGCTGTGTGGTAATTCTCCAAAATTAGCTTTCTCAAAAAGGAAGCCTCTGATAATAAAAGATAAATTTTCACTAGAGATTTATACCAGCTACTTCTTGTGGCAAATGAAAAACAAACAAGTTAGCTGAAAGCTAGGTTCCAACAAGTCGCATCTGCAATAAACGCTGATGTTGGAAAACAAGTAAAAGAGCTACAAGAACGCTTTAGTTGGTTGGAAAGTAAAAATAGGAAGAACAACATTGTTATATTTGGACTGTCAGTATCAGATTTACTACCTGACACACTCAAAACCCTCAACAGTTTATTAAGAACAAAACTCACCGTGAAAGATAAACAACATTTCATATATTGGAACCGGGTAGAAAAAAACCAATCTTTCTGGAATTCACATCTTTCCTAGGAAAAAAATACATTTTAAATAACACATTTGAATTAGAAGGGAAGAATACATCGATTGTCAACGATTTAACGAGAAGGACAGAGAGGATTATAAAATTTTGAGACATCACCGTAAAACAGCCAAAGAAAACAGTATAGTGGGTGCCAAAATAATAAGGAATACATTGTTCATGAGCGACACTGAGCACACTTGAAGAACTGAAACAACGAAACCAAGTAGAGAACAGCAGAGAAGAATCTCAAACAGGAGACGAAGAAGAAGTCTGCTCTATTACCACAGTTAATTCCCAAACTCAAACTGGTAGAAAAAATCAGGGGAAGCAGAGAAAGAAAGGGAAGAGAACTCAACTAGACACTATCTACTCCACGTTCTCAAAAGACGGACTGAAGAACATAAATCATAGCTCTTTAGCTCAATTTGTGAGTTTTTTTGCTTTCTTTCGCACTGAGTATGATCAGTATCATCAGTAATACTATAACTTAATTTTTTTTTCATACATTTTGTTTTTATATGTCCTCGAATTGTTTTGATTACTACTTATTATCAAAATGGATCCTTACATTGAAAACTATACATATATAACAGTTGATTCTAAGACCATTAATAACATAAAACATTTCAATGATGAATATCCTACAGCCACAAGCAAAGGCTTCAAAATGATCCATTTCAATATTAGAAGTTTAGCGAAACATTTTGATGAATTATCTGGATTTTTGGATAATCTCAAAACATTATTTCACGTTATTGTGCTCACAGAAACGTTCAATCTCTTTGATACATAAAAAAAAAATTCTTCCAATAATTATGATTTATTATACAATGGGGGTAATTTGAATCGTAATGACGGCGTTGTGATATACATAAATACTGAACTGAACAAAAACTCAAAATTATTCAGATTGGGGACATCAAGGCGTTGAAGGTAAATATATCTCAAAATTTCAGGAATATTAGCATAACTGCAATATACAAATCCGCCAGCGAGAGTCCAAAGTTTTTCAATGATGAATTAATTCAATATTTAAAAAAACGCAAAGCTCATGATAAATATTTAATAACAGGTGACATTAACATTGACTTGTTAGGCGAGGAAGATTACATAGAGGAATATGAAAATATCCTGAATACATACAATTTCACGTCCTTTAAGAATAAAGTAGGCAAGACCCCTGAGCAAAACGTGCTTAGATCACATATTTGTGAAAGGAAACCAACAGATAGAAAATAACACAAAATCATTCATATTTCATTATGATATTACAGACGATTTTTCTACAGCGATCGTTCTTCCTGGTATACCCGAGATATCAATTAGCCAGAATAAAATTCATTCAAAAAAAATTCTTTATTATGAATATCTTAAAATAGACCTTGATAGGGAAACACAGGAGGAAATCTATAGATCAGACGATTTGAGTTATTCCACAAGAACCTTCATCGATAAACTGAAACACTTTATAGAAAAAAATACTGAGTCAATAAGAATTAAAAAAAAAAAACAGAATAAGAAATAAATGGATTACAACAGGAATTCTTAAATCAATTGATGAAAAAAAGCAAATGTATCTGAAAATATTGGAAAACCCAAACAACATCGTTCTGAAAGAAAACTACAAAATCTACAAAAATAAAATCAGTTCACTGATTAACATTTCGAAAATAAATCTAATAAATCACAAATAAATCTAATAGTTCTAACTTGTGGAAATCAGTGGTAAAAGTTTGAAATTCTGTGGTAAATCGGAACCCAAAACTAAAATGGAAAAAATAAAATTGAGTAACAATCATATTTTAACAGATAAGTTGGATATCTCTAATAGCTTCAACGACTACTATAGTGAACTAGGCCAAAACCTCTTGGAAAAAATACACCAATCACAAAATAACATCGATGAAAATCACAATGAACCGAACATAATGTACCTATATGAAACATCTGAGGAAGAAGTAAACCTAGTCATGAAAAATCTTAAAAATAAAAAAAATCTCCAGGATGGGATGATATTCTTGCCGAGACTCTGAAAAAAATATCAAGCCAAATCAGTTCACCACTGACTCATTTGATAAAAGAATGCTTTCAAAAATGATGTTTCCAGACTCCTTAAAAATTGGTTTAATTAAAACACTACATGAGAGTGGGGACAAAACCAGTATAGACAATTATCGCCCCATATCCTTGCTGTCTATCTTTTCTAAAATTATCGAACGAATTCTGAAATCAAGAATTTGTAAGTTTTTAGACAAGTTCCATATACTATATGACTTACAATACGGTTTCAGAAAAAGAAAATCGATAGAAGATGAAAAACACCATTCAACCTCACAGATTTATGAAGCATTGGATTCTCAAGTTCCAGCAATTTGTATCTTCGTCGATCTCTCAAAAGCGTTCGATACATTATGCCATGAACGACTTTTGGAAAATAGACAGTATGGACTTAGAGGTAATGGAGATGAACTCCTTAAGAGTCATCTCTCAGAATGGAAACAATTTGTTAATATTGATGGTGTTATCAGCAATCCCAGGAAAGTAACCTATGGTGTCCCTCAGGAAACCATAACCTCATAAAAAATGTTGTCAATAAAATAAGGGGCCTACTGTCTAGATCAAAGTACTTGAGAGACTTTCTTGATTTAAAAAATCTTAGTAGGTTGTATCTCTCTTTGGTCCAGTCGCTTATTAGTTATGTTATTTTGGTATGGGGTGGAGGTGCTGAACACCTGTTACATTACCTGAATGTAATCCAATCTACCGAAAGAATATTGACTTCCCAACTGATTTCCTGTTTCAAGAGAGCCAATTTCTTGATGTACGGCAGCTTTTTTGTCAAAATTTATCACATAATCTCCATAGGAAAAAAATACCAGTAAATAATCTGGATCATAATTATGAAACAAGAAGGAAATTAATATATGCCTGCAAAAACAATTGGCCAACATACATGTTAATACATTGCTCCAAGGTTATATAATCTACTACCAGCTACTGTAAAAACATAGATGAGGTCAAAGATTGGATTATGCAACGTGGAAGAGAAATTTTAAACAATCTTATAAATCTAAAATACTTATGATGAAGCAAAAGACGAGTTGAGAGCTCGTTTTCATTTCATTTTATATTCTTTTTTATTCTTCATCTTTTTTATTTATATTTTTTTCTCAAATACAGATAGAGTTCTTTGTATGAAGAAATCCTTAATCAGGGTAGTATGTACTGTACTATACGTAGAAGATATATCAGATGTGTGAAACAGTGTAGTGTTTACGGTTATGTGTACTGTATATGTATGTATATATTTTGTTTGTTTTAACTCTAGCATCATCACATACAAGTATCTTGAATACTTCCGTGATGTTTTCAATATTTACTCTTCATTATTGATGTAACAATATTTTCTTCATGAATTATTTCTTTGAATAAACTTCAATATTATTAAAATCAATGTCTGAATAAGATTATCAGTAACCTCAACGTCGTGAGAGAAGATTCAAATTACAGAAATATTTGCAAAGTACTTCAAGTGCCTCCTCCTAGATCATTCATATAAAAGGATATAAATGTAGCATAAAACAAAGCTCTCGCATTCCAATTACAATATCTGGGAAATATAGCCCGTGCGTGCTTTCCAATTTTGTCTCCCTGTCGGAATAGAAATTCCAGATTCGTGTTAACGTTACCGTATATATAGGGTATAACTGAATAAGTGTAAAACATTTAAGGAGGTGATTTCTCATCGAAAAGAGATAGGATCTTTCATATGAAGAAACTTCATTGTTAAGATACAGCCCCTTAAAGGGGGTACATAAAATTTGTATAACAATTTTTTTCACAAGCACTGAAAAACCTACAATATTGAAATTAACCTGACGTTTTGTACTACCAAAAAGACACTTAGCCAGTAATTTATTTGGTTTATCCCCATGGTTGTAAGGGGTGGAAAACGCAACCCCTAAAATTAATTTCCAATGTAACTTTTTGTCCTATTATTTGTTTACCATTTGAAAATCTATTTCCGATAGCCTGTTCCATTCTAAACAAAAAATGTCTGTTGGGATTTTGCCCAAAATAAACCAGTTCACAGCAGAACATTATTTTACGACAACCAATACGTAAAAAGTTGACAATTCATATTCATCCATCAACTAACTAATTATTATAGAGAACAAAATCTGGGCTGGTGGGCAAGGTCGATTGGAACCAGAAGTACCAAACGTCTCGCCTACTACTGCCACATACATCATCAGTGGTATATGTGTTGACTGCGAGTATAGAGGTTATATCTCGAAGTCTCAGCAACGACTGAATGCAAGAATGTAAACAGCAAGAAAGTTCTTGCATTCTCTACTCAACAAATATGTCTCGAGGATATTGGATATGTTTCGTTTTCCCTGCGCCGCCACTGTATAAAACAACTGAAACTTTTATAAGGTACATTTCTTTGTAGTATGTCCATCTCTAGAGATGAAAATAGGACTCTTTCAAAGAGACCTACTATACTTCCACGACACCCGAACTGTCCACTTACAATGGATGCGAAAGCACAGCAAATGGCTTTTTCGGCAGTGAAAATGAGCCCTATTCACAGATGAAACCAGAATTGAACTGCATAGTGATGACCATAGGCCTGGAGAGAGCCAGGTCGTCAGCAAAGACTGATTTTTTCCCGAGTGGTTGCTTCCTATCAAGTAGGGTTAGTAATGTTTTGGGGTTCAATCGCCGAACGCCATGAATTTCTATACGTGATAACAAGACAATTTGAATTTATATCATAAATGACCCATTGTTCATATACTGAGAAACGAATCAGGTGAGAATTTCATCTTTAAGGATGATAACGCCTGGCCACATCGAATGGTTCAAAACGTACTGGATGGAATGAAGACAAATTACCTTACTAGACAGGCCACCTAGCTCGCTGGATAAGAATCCTATTGAGCACAGATTTTGTTTCTATAGCAGTTCAAAAATTCATTAACTCGACCCAAAATGCAGAATAGTCATTGCATCAGCAGAAGAATGATGGAGCAATATTGCTCGAGGAAGGATCAATCGCTTGAGATTGTTGCATTACACAGTCGTGTCAATATGTTATACCAACCATCGCAAAAATCATTGAAAAATCAGTAAAAATCAATTCGGCTTCGAGAATAATAAAAATACGCACGATGCTATTTTCTCATTTCTGAATAAAGTTTATTCTGAGATAAATGTCGGTGAAAAGACTGTCACAGTATTTTGTGACCTGTCAGAGGCATTTGACCACGTTGATCACGAAATACTGCTGAACGTTATGGATGCAGAGGAGTAACTCACAAATGGTTTGATTTCTACCTAATGGGACGTACGCAAATGGTCAAAACAACCCAACTATTCAAAAAAGAAGGGAAATTTATTCTGGAGTTCCACAAAGTTCTGTGTTAGGTGCCATTCTTTTCTCAATATATATCATTGACCTCACCAAGCTTAATATTTCTGGAAAGTTCACCTTATTTGCAGATGACACTACCATACTTTGGAATAATAAAAACACTTGTGAGTTGCACATAATAATCTCTGCCGACTTGAAAAAAGTCGTAGATTGGTGTGTTTCAAACATTTTATCTTTCAACTTATCTAAAACAAATCCATTCAGATGCTCAATGAACGATTTTTTTTTTAAGACAGATCACTGGAATCTAAAAATAACTCTAAATTTCTAGGAGTGTTCATTGACCAGGATTTAAAATGTGTGGAACATATTACACTCATAGATTCTCATTTACGCTATAAAATACCATTTTGGGGAGCATGCAGTCCAACTTCATTCAAAATTCTACTAATTGTACAGAATAGGGCAATAAGGTATACAAGAAACCTCAAACCAAGAGACTCCTGTAGAGCCTTCTTCAAAAAACATAATATTCTAACGGCAACTGCATTATTCAAACTGAAATCTGTGTGTTTAATAAATGAACATATATTGAATTTTGCTGCATCCTCTTCCCATTATAACACCCAAAACAGCAGACACACTCTGAAACTCACAGACACTCCATCACTGACATCACCAGACACTACATATTTTACAACGGTGGAAAAATATACAATCATTTGCGATTGATTGGCAATCAATCAATCATCTGCCAATATAAATGACTTCCAATTCAGGAAGTTAGTCAAACAGTTTCTATCTGATAGACCCTATTATACTTAGGATGAATATTTTAACGATAGCTTTTAACTGACTCACTCATATTTTTTCATCGTCATTCATTAAGGAGCTCCTAAGTTATTACTTTTTATGTCTACTCTTTTATAAACTTGACTTTCACGCTTTTATATATACATATCTTTCAAATCCTCCATTTTAACATAGTTTTTACCCATGCACCACTTTTATTCTAATTTAATTTGTTATGTATTGCATTTTTTCAAGTATTTACTACCCAAACTTTATCTACAAGATTGTCTTACAATAATAAAGCATATTATTATTATTATTATCATTATAGAAACAGAGGAAGTCACACGGAATTCTGATTGATGTTCAATCAGGAGCAACGACAGTTTTGTGAATGTATGTTCTAAATCAATACAACAGAAAATTACAAATTTTTTCTCATGTTGCTTGTGTTATTATTCAAATTTTCTAGAGGCGCATTTTTGCGAAAAAATGCATTCAGTAATAATTATGGTTCACGAACAACTTTTTATTTTATTCCAAAATGAAATGAATTACAAATAAATGTTGGGTCCAAGACTTCTTATGCTGTGTGTATTTGACAAGGTAATTCCTGAGATGGAGAAAATTCCAACAATCGAAACTGCAGAAACTACCAAAATGTGTACCAGCAGAATATTCTTTTGTGATGAAGCCAGTTGATTCATTAATTCAACAACCGTAGCAGGAAGTTCATTCACTGGAACTTTTATTTGCAGGTACCCCTATTCCTGCTGATACTTGTAACAACTTTCATTGTTGTTGGAAAAGCGGTGCATCCAGGTGAGTCTCATTTCTATATGGATTTCAGCGAAGCACTTCCATTTAGTATTCCAAAAGAAAATAGGTCTACTCTGTTTGCATGTACAGATACGGTTTTCTTGCACGAAATGGACTAGGTCTTACGGGGCTTACAAAAGTGTTCAGTCGATTTATATTACTCGCATAGATATAAAGAAAGTATTGATTCGATACGTTTTCGAAATTGAAACAATAATACATATTGGAAACCGAATATTTTCAGCAGAGAATATTTTTTTGAGAAAACAAATTTTTGGATTTCTTCTCATCCATCATTGATTTTTTTCTTCCATTGGAAGTTTCCTACATTTTTTGTTTGATGATGAAGACTTTGAAGGTCAATGGCACATTTGATTCCACCAAGAGTGATACATATCAAAAACACGTGACGGTCAGTGGCTGCTAATCATTTTGAGGTTCAACTCAGTACACCTCGAACTTCACTGTTTGAGAACTCTTTCATTTGGAGAACTGCGTTTATGTGGAATAAACTTCTTGAGAACGTTCTTCCAAATGAATTCAATCTCCAGCTATTCAAATCTGACGAGACTCGTTACTTTCGCACAAGCATCGCTATTAAAGCGCCCTGAGAATTTTCATGTAGTGCTTGTGTTTTGTTTCTGGGAAAAAGTTTTTTCTCCAGTAAACTAATTTATTTTAAATTTTTTTTTCAATTTGAATGAAAATTCTTCAGCAGGAATTGAATCAACTAACTGTTTACATATGCATACCTACTGTCAACGTGACAAAAGCAAATTTCTTCTTCAGAAACATGAAGTCGTGATGATATAAAAGAAATGAATGTTTCGTTGTGTTATCCAAGGTTGTGATTCAGACGAAGTGATAAGGCAAGTATTTAATCTTCTAAGTGCACCAATGAGGGTGATACTGTTAAGGCTATCTGTGAGAGTGTGCAGGAGAATCCGAGGCAGTCGATTTCGCATCGCTCACAGGAACTCGGCCTTTCCTGACCACGAATTTTGACTAATTTTGGGTAGTGATTTGGGCTTGCACCCAAGCAAAATTCAACTGACCCAGAAACTGAAGGTTGAATGGGTACGTGAACAAACAAAATTCTCAAGCACAAGTCTCTAGAGCTGGAAATGGTCTTGAAAATTCTCCCATTCAGCTGATCTGTAATGCCAAACTTTGCGTAGCTTAGATTGTTCCCCAACATTAAACGGTAATTCACTCAATACTGAAACATGTTTGTGGCCAGAAGATCCCAATGGAGACCTTACGGTGACTGTGTAAATCAATGGATTGGTTGTTAGGTATAGATCAAGAAGAATATTCTTCATCACGATCAGGATTCCTGGTTAGCTCATTCATACTCTGATAAAAAGAGATATTCCAAAGTTACGTCTATATCGGGAGTGCAAATCATAGCCGGGATATAGAAAATTGACAGGGTTTATTGGAGCACTGACTTCGGTTTCTATGAATGCAAGAATTTGAGGACTATTTGATTGCAGATGTTGGTGCACTGAGTTAGTATTTGAGTTGAGTTATCTGATGTTGCAGGAATCGGTTTGGAAATTGCTAGTTGGCCTCCCAACAACTGCAGTGAACCTGCTATTTCCCTGTGTACTGATGTTAGAAAGACCCTGCTGACTGTCAGAAATAGTGGTTTTCGAATAACTCCTGTAGGATGATGCCCTTGAATCAGCCTCCACCTGGACATCCGATTTGGGAGCTATTCTACCTCCGGAGTATACAGACTCATGGAGCGCCATCACGCATTTTTCCTTATATTCCCACCCTTGAAACCGGAAACAGTGTCACGGCAAAGTAACGTTAGCACGAAAGCAACTTTACGCTGCCTGAAGCTTGTGGCTCACTTGTTCGGCACAGCACAACACGGCGCTGTCCGTCGCCTGATGGCGACGGGTCGTAGCATCGCCCACTTATCCAGCTTCAACCAGCATAATGAAGGTGCTGTTTGTTCAATTTCAAGGAAATTTCACTTGACATCAATCGATGACAGAAACATGTCTGTCACTAGCAGTTCTGACGGAGAAATCGTCATTATAGTGGCTGCATTATTGAATGTAGACGGGTCCATCCCATTTATCAAAAAAGGAAGAATCTGGGAGAGTTTCATCATCTATTCAAGGACCTGATAGAAGACGATGAGGAATTTTTCCAGTATTTCCGAACGACTCCAGGCAAATTTCCAGAACTTCTGGACTCAATTTTTTCCCATCTATTTTCATAGGTACCGTCTGATACTGTGCTGTCAACTGATAGAATGGCAAAACAGAAAGACAGAAACTTCCTATGCACATTTGGACAAGTTGATGCTGACAAGCGCTGGCCAGCGACGCGCTCACTTGGCCAGTCCATTTTCATAGGTACCGTCTGACACTGTGCTGTCATCTGATGGAATAGGAAAACAGAAAGATAGAAACTTCCCAAGCACTTTTGGACAAGTTGATGCTGGCAAGCGCTGGTCGGGACGCGCACGCTTGGCCAGTCTGTCATAGAACGTTCCGTTATTTGCCGGTCAGGATCGGAGAGCTGGAATCTTTTCCGGCGGTGTACGATCTTGGCTGTGTCATGCCGGTCTAGTGGGCGGTTGTCCATCCATTGTCATTGTTCCAATCCTATCCGTATTTTGACAGGACGGGTCGTGCTGTGCTGTGTCGGACAAGTGGGTGATAAGCTTAAGCCGTTGTGATGGTATTTCACCGGGCGATGCCGGGTGGTAACAGCATCTTCCATCTTGTATGTGAAATTGGACGTTTCGGATGCGCTTTACCCAGAGAAGTTGTGACGAATATTTGAACGATGTTATATTACACAAATAATTGTAACAAACGATTGAAAAATTTCAATGATATCCCACAAACACATTGTTTTATTCAAATTAAAAGATAGCAAGGACCCAATAAGAAACCTTATATTTAAACTTATCTACACCGGTTTTTATGTATTAAAATTTACATTAAAAACTCGAATGAATCCGTCACTTTTCATTTAAATTGTTTTCCAGCAATCAACGGTCACGGGCACTTTTTGGGACACACTTTCCAAATATTAAACCACTTAAATACAGGGGATAAACTCATTTTGAATCCCCCAAATCGTAATACATAACTACCTATTCAGTCGATAAACCTTTTTCTCCATACCAGTAGCTATATAGAACAATGGTATTATACTAACCTCCGCCAAATGGCAACGTAAAAACGTGGAATATCAAACTACGTGAGCTGGATCTCTGAACGAATATAAATGGAAATATTTTCCTGAGATGTAGGTCTGATAACTGTGATGAATGAGAAAGTATAATGTTTCGTTCATACGTTTTTCACGTCTATTCAGGTTGCTTGCAGGTTTTCAGGAAATATTTAATATAATTATATTATGAGAATTTACCGTTTGAAGTGAGAATTCCACACAAGTATTTTACCGTCGTTTATTATAAACGTTCCTTCAGAAATATCGAATGTTAACAGTGATAAGTGAATTGATACAATGTCAAGTCATAAATCAGTGTTATGTAAACGTATTAGTATCTTAGGAACATCCTTTTGTGAAATCTAAGCACCATGTCTGTGTAGAAAGGATAATTTACGTCGAATATAAAACACTGTGGAATGAATTCATGTAGAAAAATGCTTTCAGGACTTTTCTCCACAAGAAAGAAGGAAGAAGAGGAAGTATATATAAAGGAGCAATAGAAGTCATCAACTTACCTCATATGAATCACCTAGCAATACAATACACGATACAATTTTATTTCCTTAGAATAGTAGATATATCTTTTTGGCTCCAAGAAGAAAAAAATCCTCGCAAGTAATGCTCACATAACAGAAAATTAACTCATCCATAAAAATGCATTAACATATTTGAAAAAATCCATTAATTGTTCAGAAACATGCTTTGGATATCTCAGCATAGTACTTATCTATTGAAAAATCGACTTCCTACTACCTCAAAAATGGAACGAGTACTTTTATGTCTGTTCTGAATTTTGACTCTATTTGGAAAATATACACACCAACTTTAAAAATATACAAAGAGATCAAAGGCAGCTGCATCCATCGTATGTCGTATGATACAGCGCATAGTCTAATGAGGACATACTTGACTGGCAGAACGCAGCGAGTTAAAGTACGAAATCACATCAGTGTAGAAAAATCTATTACATATGGCGTACCTAAAGGCACAGTTTTGGAGCCAATTCTCTTCATAATATATATGAACAATCTCTTCTTCACGAAATGAGATTGTGAAATAATTAGTCGTAAATAATACTGTCATTATATACGAAGATGAAACCTGGCCACAAAAAATTGAAAATAACTTTCCTCACATTATAAAATAGCTGAATCATAGACTGCTGAAAACCTAAAAAACCGTTTACCTACGTTTTTGCAGCAACAAAACACGTCTTTGATTCTTAGAATTTATCACTTGATTACGATAATGATGTTTCTCAAGGCTATTAGGTAATTAGATTAACATATATAGCTTTCAATAAACTCGTATATTTGAAAAATTTCACTGAACAGATCCAGTGTCAACAATGTGAACTGTTCAAAAATCGTACAGAAGTAGATCTTTTATCAAATTTTCAATGCAAGATTCATGAATGTGAAAGAAATTTCTCATCAACGCTCCCAACTCTGGAATTGTTTATCGTTCATAACATTATATTCCTATTTCTGTCTTGAATATAGATATGAAAATTTGAAAACAAACGTGATCTCTGTGTAATTTTTTCACGACGGAAAGGTAAAGTTTTGAAGGGCTCTTTCGTTTAGTTTATATCAAAAATAAAAATATTTGAGAGACCTTCCACTAAAATATCTTATTGAAGTGTGTTTTCACTTCCATTCCGTATTTTCTGTGTGAAGTTTAAAGGTAGAAGTTACAAAGTTATAGCAATTCTTGGAATGCTCAAATTTTCTCATAGCATTCAAATCTGATAGATGTTCCGGATTTCTGACTTCCCAGTTAATGATTATTTATGCATTCAGGGATTGAATACCGTCAGGCAATGATGCTAATGGACGACCTTCTTACTATTTGGCAATCGGACAAGCTCACAAATGAATACAAATGACTTCGCGGTTAATGCTGTTTTGCCTGTTTAGAATTATCGTTCGATTCCTGAAATTCAGAGAATGGCATGATGCCAAGAAAGACCCGTATTCCAATCCTGAATATCCATCATCTTGCTCAGTAGATACTTTGGGAGTATTGCATTCTTTGATCTGTTACTTAGACATATCTTTTCTGCACATATTCCAGCAGTTTAAATAATGAATTAATAATGAATTGAAGGGGTTGTATATTAAGGAGTGATCAATTATTGGGAAACAAAGTTTTTGGCTTTCTACTACCCCATCTTGATAAAAAATGTGGGAATCTTCCAAAGAAAGTAAGGAACTGATCAATTCGCTAATAAGTGACTATACATGGATGTATAGATCATGCAAAGAAGCAACTTTCAGACACAAACAGGAAGAAAGCTCTCCTGAAACAGCTAATTTCATATAAACATTGAATTACACGAAAGAAAAAAAATCTTTCGAAACATATACTTTTATATGAACACTGAATTATACAGAAGATACTTTTCTTCACTCAGTAGAGTATTTTTTTCTTTCGTGTAATTCAATGTTTATATGAAAGTAGCTGTTTCAGAAGGGGTTTCTTCCAGTTTGTGTCTGAAAGTTGCTTCTTTGCAAGATCTACACATTCATGTATAGTTACATATTTTCAAATTGATTACTTCCTTCCTTTCTTCGGAAGATTCCCACATTTTTTTATCAAGATGGAGTAGTAGAAAGCCAAAAACATTTTATCCCAAGACTTGATAATCATGTTGCAATTACGTAGCTGTCTTATCTTTAATCGTTCTCTTTCCACTTTCTTCAGTGCATTCGTTGTGGTTCTGGTATTTTCAATGATTACATATTTCTACATCGACATAAAAATAAATAAAAAGCTTTCAGAAAGCTGATATCATTTACAAATATCAACGAAATGTGTACATTACACACATATATTTATTAAAGGAAGAAATCGAAAGTGAGGTTCACCTCAAATTGATTGATTGAATTGCGAAGCTTTTTTAAACAAACTTCCAATGGAGCTTGAGTTATTGAAGTATAGGAATTATTACGATTTTTGGGCAAGGCTGGTACCCCTGGATGAAATCCATATCAAATATATTATGAAATATGTGAAAATATAGTATTCCACCTTGAATATATCACAGTTGATAATGATATAATGAAATAATTCGTCGTGAATATTCTTGGTGGAGTTTCCAGCACCGGGTAAAACAGGACTTGATCCTCCGGGAGAAGGAAATATTGAGAGCAGCTAGTTGTTGGTTCACAGATGGATCAAAAATACCTTCAGGTTCTGGTGCAGGTGCTTCAGTCGCAGACCCAGGCAAGAGATATCAACCTGCCTAGGAACCTGTGCGACTATATTTCAAGCGGAAATGCACGCTATTGAATTGTGTGCTGGAAGATTGGAAGAATCCAACCCCATACACAAGTCAATAAAATATTCGCGGACACTCAACCGACGTTGGAAACTCTTGGCTCCTACCAAGCAACGTCTTAATTGGTAGTAAATTGCCAAAAACGACTCTCCTCGATAGAAAGACTCAACAGATTGTCTTTGGCCTGGATTCCTGGCCTGGTAGGCAATGAGACTGCTGACTTCGTTGCAAAGGAGGGTGCTGAAAGTAGCTTCATCGGACCAAAACCTCTCGCATCGCTTTAGGCTTTGCTAAACAAAGATTGAACACCTGGATGACAAAAAGATTAATCGATTTGTAGCAGAATCTTCCAGAAGTGTCTCACTCCAATGCGTTTATTCACCCTTCGAAGCTTGATACCAAACAGATGTTAGACTACAGTAGGGATGAACTACGATGTCTAACAGGCCTCCTTTCAGGTCACTGTCATTTGAATCATCATATGCAAAAATTGTAACTATCTAGCTGGGTTTATTTGGTCAAGTGTAAATAGGTGAGAGCCACAAAAAACCCTTCGGGTTGCGGTGGAGGGTAGAATATCGTCCAAAAGGAGAATAAGACAAGAATGAAATGAAGAGATTTCCAATCTGAATTCCTCAGAATCTATATAGACCACTCTGCTGAGATGGATGTTCTACATACTGAAGTTCCAATTGGAATGATGCACTTTCTACTCTCAAATCTCAAGATCATGACGGATTACCGAACTGAGGCAGATATACCAGCCCGTTCTCATAACCACATGTTGAGAGATCTTTTTCCATTTTTTCATCTTCACGAGAAAAGTCTAGTGGTGTTAAATCGGCGGATATGGGTTACCATATCATCTCTAATCAACTCGAAAAGTATTAATCAAGGAACTGCCAAACAATGGAGAATTCAACTGGGTGGCAATATTGATGTTTGATATTCAGTTAATTGAATATCCACAACAATGTAGGTGTACATCTAAATAGAACGGTCCTATGAGGTGTTTACCCAAAATTTCTTCCCAGAAATTTAGTTTTTGGGGATATTGTGTGAAAAGCTGAGTTTTTTAAATCTATCGAGAATTCAAACTATTGGAAAGAAAAGTCTCAAAATTTTTGCAGTAATACATTTCTATTCGCTCAGTTATTTGATAGAACTGCAATTCATTCCTGCTTTCGATATCAACCCATCTTCAATAGGGAGAATATAGACGAGCATTATTTCCGGTTATAATCCCATCCTTATCTTAGGCGAACCCAATCATTTTGTGCCAGAGGCAACAGTTTCCACCAACATAATTATTTTTGCCAATCGACTTCATCAACAATAGAGTCTTTCATTTGAGAATTTCCGAGTCGAACGTCAATTTCATTCTGATACCGCCTGCGGCTCTTAATAATTGTGTTGGAAGGATAATCTACGCCGCTAGACAAACAAACATAATCAATAATATGAATCGGTTGAGACATTCCAGCTGCTGAAGGATCACATACTTGTGAAGTTTCGATGAAAGGAGACAAAGAAGGAGAAAACATTCATGTTCTATTTTGTCATTAGTATACCGGGTGTTAACCAAGTCAAGCTACCCTCCATATAACATTTTTGTCTTTCCTGTTATCAATGTGGAATTTTATTGTTTCTAATCGTATCACAATTCGAATTGATTGGATAATAATTGCTTTTAGTAGCATTTTCAGTTCCACAGGAAATGATTGAAGCTTTGAAATTCCAAACAAAACACCCTGAATGTTTTTACATTTTTGTATCCAGCAATTCATTTTACATACAAATATACCATTTTGGAAAAAGTAGTGTCAAGTTTCATATGTCGAAAAATACCTGTGACGATAATTTATGAAAAACTTCCTATGTGATATGTTCTCAGGTCGCAACCCAACGAATGATTTGCGAGTCAGAATATTAGTGACTAAGCAGAATGTGCAATCTTTCTTGGTTCTCGTCTCATTGAGTCCAACGACTCTTTCAAAATTCCTATTATCTATGTCTGTCACATCCAACTTGTACCCAGCAAAAATTTCTTCAATATTCGATAAACTATAAGGGTATATCTATATGTATATGTCAGGTTAGAATAGTGATCTGCTAGAAGTCTTATAGATATCGTAGTTCATTCCTGCTGTAGTAGGGATAAAGGGTGAATGAACGGCTTGGAGTCCTTAAATCTCCTTGCTATCCAGGTGTTCAATGTTTGTTTGGCAAAACCTGAAGCAATGCCAATAACAAATTTTGGTCCGATGAAGCTGCTTGCAACCCTCCTTTGCAAGGGAGTCAGCAGCCTCAATGCCTTCCAGGTTGCTATGACCAGGAATCCAAACCGGAGACAGTTTGTTGAGTCTTCCTATTGAGGAGAGTCGTTTTTGTCAGTTTGCTACCATTTAGTCGTTGCTCGGTAGGTGCCAAGAGAGAGTTTCCAACACCGCTTGACCATGCGAAAAAATGTCTATTGACTTGTGTGTGAGGTTTAAGTCTACCAGTCTCTTCTATAGCATAGTTTTCTGCTAGAATTACAGTCGCATAGATCCACAGACAGACTATATGGCTGTCATAGGTCTGCAACTAAAAACACCTGTACCAGAGAAGGTATTTTTGATCCATCTGTGAACCACGAACTATCTGATCTCAATATCTTCTTCACCTGGAGGATCCAGTGCTGTCTACCCGGAGAAGTACTTCATAAGGCAGTTCGTAGTTAACAGTTGGAGGCATAATATTAGGTCATCTGCGAATAACAGACACACACAGTACTTCGATGGATATAAGAAAAATTAATGGGCCCAGGTTGCATTCTCAACGGACTCGAGAGTTTACGCGATATTTCCCTGTACAATTACCTTCATATTTGACTCTGAAGTGTCAAGGCCAGCAATTTGAGTGGTTGGGTATCAGAGCCACTCCTATGAAACTTTTCGAATTTCATATCAGGATCAACTTCATCAAAAGTCTTTTGAAAACCTGTATAAAACATCGACTTGTTTTTTGTTATCTAGTCTAGATGGTTGGGGACATGATAAGTTGTTTTATCGACGTCGATTTTCTGGAACAAATTAGTGCTGTTCATCACAAATATTTTCGCATGTCAGCAAGTTATCAGAAAATATCCTGTATGAAGATCAACAACGTGATTCCTGAATAGAAGCTGTTTTTGCAAAACTGTTTAGCTATGAATATCTTCAGTTTCAAGTTTGAAATTAAAGAACCTGGTGATAATCGAAATTTTTGATTGTAAATATATTCATCTAACTGAAGAAAAACGATATAAAATCTTTTTCATGGCCTCGAGGAACTAGTGAAAACAATACGTACCTTCATATCATTTTAATGTTACGTTCATTTTTCAGTTGTCATGTCGTCAATAAATAATGGTCATTTAGATATTATTGATGGATGTAGCCGCTAACAATGTGGTAGAAGATCATCATGAAGAATTAGAATCAAAATTTTTCATGCATCCACAGCATCAAAAATTCGATCTCTACAGTAGAAAAAATGACTAATCAAACTTTGCCACATAATTCAATTTCAGTTTCATTCGATACATAGAGTATATCCTTTCACATACCGTACAACGAATGTACATTAGTCTCCCATTTCAAATATGGCCAAAGTAGACCATGTAACTCCATTTGAAATTCCGACAGCTTTCTATGTATACGTTAATCAGAATCACTTACAGTTTAATACAAAAATTCATTAACAGGATTCAGGTTTACCAATGTCCACGTTTAGCAGACGTATTTATGAACAGCTTGGAGACCACTATAATAAATTTCGACCTGGGTAAAAATCATATCATTTCTAGTACAGATATTCAGACGAAATTCTCGCTGGTTTTAGAGGTGCCACACGACAGCTGAACCAATTTGTGACATTTATGAATAATCTTAATAGAAATATACAGTCCACACTCGAAACAGAGAAAAAGAAACATAATAATATTTCCCAGACCTAAACATCACACATAATAATAGTAAATTTGAGTTCGGTGTATCCATTGTGATTCTTTCTATCCCGATAGTCATAAATGAGAAGCCTTCAATTTTTGTCCGCTAACAATCTGGATAGGAAAATTGAAATCACTATACAGATAGGATAGAATAATGGTTTCAACGCAAACACAACCCAGAAGTTAGTCAGAAAAGAATCATAGAAATCAAGAAATGTGTGATTTTAACATGTGTTGGTAAAAAAGCAAGGACCAAAGTTATGCCTGGGCGAGCTGAGACGCAACTAAACTGGTGTGATGACGTCACTGTTTGCCTGACTCGACGTATATTCTGAAAAAACTGACAACATTCCCCATCCAATAACTCTCATAATTACTTTTCACAACACTCCTCAAATTTCTTTCATTTTACAACATACTATCTTTCAAACTCATGGCGATCATGTTTTTAAATTTAGAACAACACCCTGTAGACTCAATTTTGTAACTCATGAGCACGCTCGTATTGTTACCGTCACCGCAAACACTGATAATTCGCTTCCGACTCTGTCATAATTGTTTTTCTCAATATTACTTCGAACAAAACTAAATATGTTTTACTGTTCAGAAATCATAATTCAAATGTAAAAACAATTCGAAAAGCAATGACCGAAGCCATCACTATCAACAGTTCGCAATTACTTTCAATATCTAACGACTAATTAAGTCTATCATACCAACGACATGTGTTCAATTCTCCAACAAAAAAAAACTTTTTTTTATGACGTCATGAAACAAAAATGTGTTGAGCAAAAAGGTGGGCTGACGTAAGCGCGCCACGTGACTGGGTGGTATGCCTCGTAGAATGGTTACCTATTCGAATTATTTATGTTCACAGAAAATTCAAATCTCCCGCCACGATGTTCTGGGATGCAGAAGCGTGCACTCTGATTAGCTGGCGAGCTGGATGATATGTTAAGGACGCTACGTGACAATTTGGTACACTCTGATTGGCTCATCGCCTAGCCAACTGGGTAACAAGACACCACGTGACAATTTGGTGCACTCTGGTTGCCTGGACGAGCTGAGAGGCAACCTGACTGGTGTTATGACGTCACTGTCAGCCTGAACCGACGCATATCTTATATTCCTTGAAATGCAACCACCAGTTTCTGAATCTGAACGATATGGAAATTTTTCACTATGCAGACAAGGTCAATCATTTGGAATTTTTGGAAATTCATAAACGTGAGCATTGCAGATATTTTTTGCTAAATGACAAAATTGACTTGTTCTACTTGCCGTTTTTCAGATTAGCGATCAAAGATCACAGATAAACGAAATTCAGATAATAAAGTCATTAATGCCTGTTTAATATTATCTGCTGTGGTTATATAGGTATATTAATCCAGTCATTTAAGCTTAAATTAGGTAAGAATCTCGGAATTCGAGATACCCAGCTGTAAGTCTGTAAATACTTGTATATTGACATCCTTAAAGTTGTCTCAAAACCTACATATGGTAGGGTGTGAGCAACTATTAAATTTCAAGGTCAAAGTTCAGAAAAAACTGTTTTTTGCGCTTTTTTTGGAAATATCTCATTTCCTATGGGTTTTTTGCTATTTGTATTTATTATCAATATTGTAGAATATAAAATTCTCTACAAATTTTGTTTGGAAAAATTTTTTATACGGTGAACCGTTTTCGAGGTAAAGGGTGGAGAGCGCGCGGTCACAGCATCACTTCAGGTCAACCGGTGCCTCCGGTCGAAAACGCGCCATATATAGTTGATGAACTATCGATAAATCAAAGATTATAAATATTGGTCAAATTTTATCTATTATTTTTGATAAATACATGAATTATTTACAAAGGCATTACAGTTCCAAAATAATTGTTGTATTTGACGGATATTCAGACTACAGTAAGAGCGTAAAAGCTATGGAGCAGCAGAGAAGGTCTGCTGCACTTTCAAAAACGTATGAAGTTTGTTTCGATGAAACAATGGTTGTACCAGTTACTCAAGAAAAATTCTTATCAAATCGAAATAACAAAGATAAGTTCATTAATATGTTAATTGAAAAATTACAAGCTGCAAATATTACTACTAAACAAGCCAGAGATGATGCGGATGTTCTTATTGTTGAAACTGCAATTGAAGAATCAAAGTCTAAAGAAACTGCAGTTACAATAGGACAAGATATTGATTTACTTGTCATTTTAATTGGGCGTACACTGTCTTACGAACAAGAAATTTTCTTTAAAAAAGTTGGGAAAGGTAATGTAAAAACGGAGATATACTCGACTAAAAGTTTTGATAATTATCCTCATTCTAAAAAACATATTTTATTTCTGCACGCATTAAGTGGCTGTGACACAACTTCTACGCTTTTTAAAAAAGGAAAAAAATCATTTTTAAAAGTTTTTGAGAAACTGACAAATTTGGATGAACTAGCTGCAGCATTTGAGGAAGAAAATTGTTCGGCCCAGAGATTATTAGAGAGTGGAACTCAAACCTTATTGGCAGTCTATAATGCTCCGAAATCTGTGAAAAGTCTCGATCATCTTCGTTATATGCATTACGTCAAGTCTACAAAACTTAATAAACCTGTGCAGCTTTCAAATATTCCACCAACAAGTGCAGCTGCTCATCATAATTTCAATCGTGTATATTATCAAGTTCAAACTTGGTTAGGACATGATTTGGAACTCCAGGTATGGGGTTGGGCAATGCGAAACGATTTTCTGCAGCCTATCATGACAATTTTACCACCTGCTCCAGAAGATTTGCTAAATACAATTTTCTGCAACTGCAAGAGTGGTTGTGGTTCGCGATGCGGATGCAGGAAAGCGGGCTTGCAATGCTCTTTAGCTTGTGGCCAATGTAATGGGCAATCTCGTCTCAATGCTCTACCATATCAGAGCGACATTAACGAAGATGGAACCTATGACCCCGAAATAGTTAATAAAAATTGACAAATATTTATAATCATTGATTTATCGATAGTTCATCAACTATATATGGCGCGTTTTCGACCGGAGGCACCGGTTGACCTGAAGTGATGCTGTGACCGCGTGCTCTTTGCCCTCTATCTCGAAAAAGGTTCAACGTAAAAAAAATTTTTTAAACAAAATTTGTAGAGAATTTTGTATTCTACAATATTGATAATAAATGAAAATAGCAAAAAACCCATAGGAAATGAGATATTTCCAAAAAAAGCGCAAAAAACCGATTTTTGTGACCTTCGACCTTGAAATTTAATAGTTGCTTACACCCTACCATATGCAGGTTTTGAGACAACTTTTAGGGTGTCAATATACAAGTATTTACAGACTGACAGCTGGGTAGGACGAAACTGCAGTAACGTTAGTTACAAATAGAAGTGATATAATTACATAGGAAGTTTTCATGACAGCTCATAATTAATTTTTGTGTTACTATACTATTTCACTGTTCATTATGGAATCCAAACATCCATCCCCAAGACTTATGTGGAAGTATCGAAATCCAGGTCAAGTAATGTATCCCAGCGAGTCAACCAGAGTGGACGCAAAATAATTGTTCAGCATATTACGAGTCTGAATACAGTGCATTGAATGGCGAAATACATCAAATCGGATTGAGCTCCGATGGAAATGCACTTCGATATGTATTCAGGTTTCAGCGAATGGAAATAAAAATCTGGATATCGATAGCTCTCTGGAGTTATGACGTTCGAATTTGCATCAGGATTTCTTGATTGTTTCAGTAGGATTGGATTTCGGTATTTAAATCTAGTCGCGGAAGGGACCATATTGATTTTTATTTGTTGTAGAAGAAGTAATTGGAATTGTGTCTGCTGTGGAATGAAACGTGATATTTCAGCACTTTGTTTTATGGAAAATCATATGACGTGTATTCGCCTACAGTGAAATAAACTCAATTTTTTTCGTTACTTCATTCTTCTATTCAGTGACTAGGAAAGCTTTTCGAGTTATCCAGTCACCAAGACTTAGATAAATAGAGTCATTTGAAAGCAGAGCCTATATGGGGAATGGAAAAGAGTTTGTGAATTTTGAAAGGGAAAGTATCTCACCAAAATGTCAGAAAGCAAGCAAAACAGTCCTAATTTCGTTCCAAATCTCGTACTACGAAAATAGCGCCGGTAATTTCGAGAGTTTCGGTTGTGATATGAAATAACAATTCTTATTGTATATGATGGAATTGGCCGATACTTGATGAAAATCCATAACTAACGTATTCAAAAAACACTTCATTGTTGGATTTTCCCTAAACGGTTTTACAGAAACGCAACACTTGTTTCGCCATATAATGGCTTCTTCAGGCATGTCTTCACAAACTGTTTTAAAAATCTGTTCTGTTTTTTAATCTGTTTTTCCGTTAATCAGCTGTCGCCCCGATATGAACGACAACTCTCAAAAGTTGAGAAACTTGTGCGAGCTAAGGACTAACGAGGTCTTACCTTTTAACGTGTGATTCCTAACACGGTAACCAATTCTACACATTCTATGCTAAATATAACTTATTGAAGTATCTACATTTCAAGTACCTACTTTCTACCTAAGTTTGTAATGAATTAAATTTCCTGAGCTTTGCAGATTTGAAAAATATTTAGTAACAGGGAGTTGCTCAATTCTACTTGATCATACAGTCTCTTCTAAATGTAACACGTCGTATTCATGATTTAACTCATGTCCTTCTGATAAAAGGTGGTTT
This sequence comes from Leptinotarsa decemlineata, assembly GCF_025532065.1. Taxonomy (NCBI): domain Eukaryota; kingdom Metazoa; phylum Arthropoda; class Insecta; order Coleoptera; family Chrysomelidae; genus Leptinotarsa; species Leptinotarsa decemlineata. Next base: position 30,784,888 of record NW_027412688.1, read on the forward strand.
GCAAATGTGGAAATGGCCTTTCTATTTTCAAAACTACTTCTAGCATCTTCAATTCTTTGGAAAAATGTTCTTCCTGTTTGGCCAATCTACAGTTTTGGACAAGAGCCACAAGTCAAATTATATACTCCTGATCTGTCCGACACCGAAGTTTTGACTTTATTATTTTCAATAAATTCACCTAGATCATCACTCATTATGAAAGCTACGTTTTCGAATTCCCTCTTCAAAAAACTGGCAATATTATTGGTTGGTTCACCCAAATATGGCAATGTCCTATAATCATTGATAACGTCAGTATATAAAGGAATAATCCAATTCTATCATACGACTGAGTATAATACCTTCGATCTTTTCCATCATACTTCCCAATAATGAATTTTGAATCACTTCCAAGTTAACTAGCGATGTATAGAAGATAGCACCCCATGGTCATGTGCGTTAAATCAAAGATCGATGGTCGAATAGCTAGCCTCTGTACCCTCTGATTTACAAAAGATCCGAATTGAGTTTGAAAAACAAAATCTACAACACGATAAGAGATTACAACACAAGTTGATTAGGATAATTGTAAATGCTCCTTGGTTCGTGCGGAATGAAGCCATCCGCAGAGATTTGCAGCTGCTTTCCATTTGGCAGTACATTCAGTCGAGGAATCGGCGAATTTTTGATAGCGCGGAAACTCACGAAAATCCGTTAGTTAGGGAAGCTATAGATTATGCTGTAGACACTCTATCGAATTAGGCCCTCATGTCCCCCGTTAGAGGACGAATAGATTGTTTATCCATTCCACCCCAGCCAGGTAGGGGTACCCCGTGAAGGGCGGTACTGATGTCTGAGAACTTCATACCGCCAATATCCCCTCTCAATCATGAACTCATTTGTCCTTCTTCGACAAAAATCAGCCAAAAGGGTAAGGGAGCTGGGCTTCCACTTGCTTGAAACGAAGATGACTTTCCACTTTCCACTTTCCACTACCCCATAATGTTATACAGTAACTTATTATTAATTAGTCAAGACTTCATACATCCTCATTATCATTTCTCTGTTCATTATATTCCTAAGCTGATAAAATTAATAGAATAATTTACTTTGTCTATGTAGTTACTGTATAACCAATGTGTTTTACTGCAGAGATTGGTTGTTTCATGTATAGAGGTACAGATACAATTGGAAATATTCACATAAGATATTTTGTGGATTTTTATAATATTTCAAACCGGTTGGTCTCTAGTTGTTGAAGTAAATGCAATAAATTTGTTTTTTTGGCATTGACACTCAATAAATTAGAACTCAACCAGTTGAAAATCATTTTGATGGCTACTTCAGGTCTAATGAATGAGTGTTATGAGCTATCTGAATAATCGATCCCAAAACCTCGAGTTAGATGGCGACTGCATTGCATGAAAGTTCCTACTATAGTACATTCCATTTTGAAAAATTGTACGACATTGTTTCAAGAATGTGCTATTCGATTTTTATTTCCATTCACATTTCCGAATTTCTCCACATCACTGCTGGATTGAAATGGAATTATACAGACAATGAAAAGAAATGTCTCTCTCCAATCTGAAATTGACGTATTCGACCTCTTTTTATATTTAAGATATCATGTCCTGATTATATTGTGTGCCCTGATTATATTATGTGACCCTTGACCCACCTATAATTTGAGGGAAATTATGAAATTAAGAGAAAAAGCTTTTAAAAAATTCAAATCATCAAAATCTCATACTCATTGAACGTACTTTAAGCAATTACAATATAAATATTGTTTTATATTTATATACAAATATAAAACTGAATACGAGTAAATCCCAACTTTTACTCATGGGTACTTTCACTTGGTGATGATACACTTTTTTTAGTAAACCTAGGACTGTGCTTAGACCCCGACTTCTGATTCCACAAGTATGTTAGTGTAATTTGTCAGAATTCCTATAATATCGTACGGCAGCTGTACCGAAATAGAGACTTGATAATATCTAGGCTCAAACTGAAGCTTTGCGAAGCACTGATAGTACCCAGGGTCTCTTAATGTGATATCATCCATGGGACATGACAATCGGACATAAACCGCCTCCAAAAAATTCAGAAAAACTGTATACGGTTCTCTTATTTGAAGGCGGTTGACAATGTTTCGTGGTGCTTTCCATTGTCTAATGGAATGATATAAGTTGATTTGAAATCCCTGAAAGAATATGTGAGAATTTGAAAAAAAAATTGCTGAAAAAAATAACAATTATATTAGGCAAAAAACTGGAACTACAATGAAATAAAATACAAGCACCAACCGTAAAATAAAAAAAATTGAACTTTCAACACGAGATGAAAATTCAAAAATCATTAACAAGAAAAAAAAAATAAAAAATTAAAGGATTCCAATCTAAGTTAATTCACGAAGTTTCGATTGTTAGTATCCACAATCAACTTCGGGTGATAACTTGGACTTATTCCTCAGAGATCTGACTATTTATAGGTCATTTAAGTGCTTTCACCCATCCCCCCTTTCCTCTACCCGCTTCATCGGTTTTAGCGGAAGCTGACCGTTTGGTGGGGGTTGGTCGTGTTCCACTTGATTAGAGGTTTCCATATGTTGCGAATCTCCACGCTAACTTGACCTAATGCATTGTTGGACAACAAATATGCGGCTTCTTTGAATTTTCTCCTGAACCAGTGTTCCTCCTTGTGTATGATTTCAGCTTGAACCCACTTGATGCTATGTTGATGAGTCCAAACATGCTCTGGTATTCCTGATTTGCTGGTTTCTCCTCGCTGTGTGTGTTTCTTGTGTTTGGCAATGCGAACTTTCAATGGCCTTTTAGTTTCATCGATGTATGATTCTGCGCACTCGCAGGGTATCCAGTGAATGCAATTCTTGGAATCGCAGCCTGGTTTTTGTGAGGCCGCTACGGATACTGTTCCCAGATCTGAAACAGGTTCTAATCCTTCATAACCCTTGAAACAATCCTCTGATGTAGGGAAGTACAAGTACTGATTGTAGCGGCTTCTCTTCCTTGTGGAGCTTTTGCTCTCTTATAGCTGAAGCCTGTTCCACCATCATTTTGGAGTAACCATTCCGTTGAAGGTCATTTTTGGTGATGCCAAGTTCCTTTTCGAGATTTTCCTTTTTATTACAGAGCCTGAAAGCACGGTCTAGTTAATTCTTGATGAATCCTTTCTCAGTCGATTGATGGTGGTTGAATTCCTGGTTCAGAAACTGTCATGTGTTAGTGAGTGTTCGGATGTATAGATGTTTCCCATTTACTGTCGGTCCTCTTTACCAAGAAGCCTGAGAATGTCAATTCGTTGTGTTCCTTCTACATTGTGTAAGTGATGGAAGGACTCATGTTGTTGATGTGCTTCAGGAAGGTGTCTAGTTCTGCATTCCCATGGTTCCATATAATGAAGGTGTCGTCCACGTATCTCAACCAGACTAACTTCTTGTGACCAGAGTTCCAAACCACTCCATATACATATATTGGCTATAAGCGGTTAAAGTGGTGATCCCAATGGCAGTCCCTCATCTTGCGTACATAATTCGTCCTTCAGTTGGAAGTAGCAGTTTTGTACACATCATCCTAGTAATTCCATAATTACTTGTAAGTTTGTTCTATCTTTCAGGTCCTCATCTTCGGATAGCTTCGTCTGTATGATTTGAAGTACTTCTTCGACAGGAACGTTGATGTAAAGGCTTCTCTTATGGTGTAGGAAAGTTTGATCACAAACTGATCAAAATTACGCAACTCCACCCTCTTGTTACAACTCACAAATTTATCTCTCGAAGGAAACCTCACTATTCATGTTAAAGATACATGACATTTGAAACACAGATTCAATATTAAACCAGAAATCGTGGTAAATTCATCATCCCCAAACACTCCACAGCTTGTTTCTCTCGAAGTTCCATATATAATTCATTTATTCTCTATAATGCACTTTCCAGTGAGTCCAGACACTACACGTTATATAATTCCAAGAAAAAATTGAAACTGCAATTGAAATTACCTGGATAGTTCAATTGGATGCCGTTGAATCTCTCTTTTATAATATGTTACTGCAGTTTTTTCATTTGTTTTTCTGTCTACTATTCGAAAATTGAAATGAAAATTTCTATGTTTTTTACCACTTTTAATTGTAACTAACGTTACTGCAGTTTCGTCCTATATGGACATTCCCAAACTAATACAATAAACAATAGTTTACAATAAACAATAGTTCATTGTATTAGTTTGAGAATGTCCTTATAGGACGAAACTGCAGTAACGTTAGTTACAATTAAAAGTGGTAAAAACATAGAAATTTTCATTTCTCTTTTCATTATGATTTCCTACCACGTAGTAACGGCTACATCCATCAATTTATTGTCTACTATTTAATTTTTTTATTTGTTTTGTTCAACTTTCAAATATTCAATTATGAGTTAACTATTTGAATGTCTATGTATATTTGTGTCCTTTTAACTAGTTGAGAAACAGCTCAAACTTAACTTTGCCTTTCATGGTTACTTTTGTTTTTGTATGTTATTGTACTTGCCGATGAATGAAGCCGATTATCATCATCGATATTATTAATTGAAAACTTCCATGGTACTTATCTACCATTTAACATTCGAAGAATTATTCTCAGCTTCAGTGTTCGCATTCTACTCCATGAAAACTTTCGGTATCGTTCCTTTTATATTTGGTACAATGAGAAATGGCACAGAAATATAATCGAATTTCGAATGATAACGCCATTAGGAGCTCCCAATTCTGAAACCTAATACAGGAGTACTCAGCGGGATGTTAATTTATCCTAATAGCTGCAGCGCCTCTGGGACCCTTTTATTTTCATCATGATTTTCGACTACGCTGAAAATGTGCAATTTATGTTTTACCTCGGATTTCCTGGACGTTGCGTGGTCTCTGACACTTTCCCTAGCGAATTTCAGTCCAATGCACGAATTTCAAAGGATTTCGATGGAAAAAAATGATTTGTTATACAAGAATATAACAGTACTCGTTTCATTTAAATGGAAAATAATGAAAGATAATTATATTGAAAGGGTATTGTTTTTCAGAGTGACTAATTTTTAGGAAAGAATTTTTCTGGCTTTCTACTACTCCATATTGATACAGAAAAAAATGTGGAAATCTCCCAAAGAAAGGAAGGAAGTAATCAATTTCGGAATTAGATCTATACATGGATGTGTAGCTCATGGAAAGAATTAACTTTCAGACACAAACTGAAAGAAAAAGCCCTTCTAAAAAACTACTTCCTTATAAACAGAGAATTACACGAAAGAAGAATTCTTTCGTAACAAATACTTTTATATGAACACTGAATTATATAGAAAACACTATTTTCTACTGGGTTCGTATTCCAGTCACAAATAGGTGAATGAATTTCATAACGATGTCATCGATGACATAAGTAGATCAAACTTATTCCGTGACATAAAAATTGTAGTTCATGAATGAACTGTGTGTTTTTTCTTATAATGTTATCCATATTGGTACTAAAGAGCCTTGAGTAATGTGTCTTACGGCGAAACATCGATGTCTACCAATGAGGATGGCAGTGTTCCATGTAAGTGAAATTTTTTTACCATTCTTTTAGTGTAGAAATCCTGTGAATGATATCTGATTTTATTTCATTACGAATGTTTGGAATACAAACTGAGAAGACGATGTATTTTCTGTATGATTCAGTATTCATATAAAAGTATTTGTTTGGAAAGACTTATTCTTTCGTGTAATTAAAAGTTTATATGAAAGTAACTGTTCCCGGAGGGCTTTTTATCCCAGTTTGTGTTTGAAAATTACTTCTTTGCATGATCTACACATCCATGTATAGAGTTACCTACTTATTTTAAAATTGATTACTTCCTTCCTTTCTTCGAAAGATTCCGTTTTTTTGTATCAAGAGTAGTATAAGGTCAAAAACATTCTTTCCTGGAAGTGAATTGTTCGTGATATTTTTATGTTATGATGAACAAAACACCAGTATTTAGTGAGTCATTTTCAATGGATACCATTTTTCCGGTTTTTGGATGTGTTGCAATATCCACAATCATTTGTGAAAAAATAGAATTGAGAGAAAAATAAAAGTGTATACATATATTAAGCACAATGGTGAACTTCGTTTTCTGTACATTCGAGGGTTGATACTTGAAAAATTGTTCAACTATAAAATTTGCAGCCCCAGTAAAATGATTCACATGGATCCTTTCAGGATTCAGTATTATCCGGCTGAAATCAGCTCGTTGCATAAAAAATAAAACTTCATGATTGGCTTCAAGTTCGTTCTCTCCAAAGATTTGAGTTTTCAAGTGAACTTCGCTCATTCGTTCAGTGTTTTACTGTTTGATCAAAGAAAGCAGTTTATTGACATATACACATATCTGATGTTTCTCAATCTTGGGCAAATTTGAATATCAGCCTAATTAAATAGCAGCCAATTCCAACTAAGAAATCAAAATGGAAAGTTATCCTATCATTTTGTATGTTTTCTCATATAAAAACTCTCTTAGATATTGAATGGGTTATTCATATATTTCAAGTAATGCTACAATACGAGTTATAGTTCATTGTATCCGGAACTATACGTATTTGTTACCTATGTAAATTCACGTTTCAACTAACCCCGATTATGAAGGAACATTATGTAATACTTGTATTGTGATATCTATTGATAGAACAACAAGAATGTTGTTTCGAATTCTTGGGGTTCTTGTTGAATAATTTTTTGCTGGAAATGAGAATAATATGACTAATAATCAGTCCGTGCAAAGCATATTGTTAAATCATCTGAAAATGGTACTTTTGACAAGTGATGATTGACTGTATTGCCAAACATGCGCCAAACTAACTGACTTATAGGAAAATAAGTATATCTGAAGCACCAGTCAATCTAATAATAACATTGATGATCTTCAAACATGACTCTCTCTCTCTCTCTCTCTCTCTCTCTCTCTGACGGAAGCACCAAACTCTCACGAAGGCTCAAAATAGATGAACATTTCAATCTAGCAGACCGCTATTATAATATTCATGCAATAATTGTTTACTGTGATTCTGGCAGTGAATCTGGTCATTATTATGCCTTGGTCAAAGACGAAATGATTTAAGTTTGACGATAGTCGTGTCACTGAATGTTCTGACGATGTATTGAATTTATTGCAGTCTCTGGAGACACCCTACATTTCATTCTATGAAAGAGCTGCAGCTGAAAAAGCAAATGCACCACTGGAATTGATGAAGTCGCCCTGGAGCGCCAAACAATTTTTGTTGTTGTTTCATAATTTCATGATTTGTATTTCATGATATATTATTTGTGTTGTCATCAATAACATATTTCATTGAAAGAAAAATAATGAAATGGCATATACAAAATCAATAGATATCACAAGTATAAGATGATGTTCCATCATAATCGGGGTTAGTCAAAAGGTGAATTTACATAGGTAACAAATACGTAAAGTTCCGGTTACAATGAACTATAACTCATCTTGTGGAATTTGATATTACTTGAAATATCTAAATAGCCCATTCAACATTCTACAAAGCTCAGATATGAGAAAAAAAACAAAATAAATTAATTAGTAGGAGCCTGCGAGGAAGAATTTCAATACCAGAATAGTTGAAAAACAAATCGTTGAAAACAACAACAAATAAATCTGGGTAATCATACAACTCATAGTGTTCCTGGAATTTTTTACTTGAGAAGGTTTTGATTCTTTCCGTTAATAATGTTTCATTGCTTAGCTTTTGATCGTTTTCGCACAAGCACCACTGATTGAAATCCTTTTTTCACACTCCGGATAAAGGGACACCTGCAAATCGACCGTTCTTCACTTGGTCTCCTTGATGTCGGCTGACTTACTCCTTCCATTCTTCAGCAGAAACATTTTAGTTTTCTCTCTCAATACTGTCATATGTTTGTTCCATGACTTTCAAATTTGAGTTCTCTCTTAACAGTGTTATTTTCCGAACTTCCTCATTCTAACCCATTTACTCGACCAAGTTCCATCTGAATAGTACTGGAATTCTATTCTAACATCGAATCGTTGTTTTTAACACCTCGACACGTGTTTAAATTACCAATTGATCATCTTCAAGATTGATCTTTCTTTACATAATGCGTTAGCCACCGTATCCATCAGATTTGTCCCCCTACGACTTTTTCCTGACCCGAATATTGGAGAGACCCATGAGAGGACGGTGTTTTCAGACGATTGAGGAAATATATAAATCGAAAATCTGAGAGAGCTCAAAGACAAATCAAGAAGTACATATAAGAACTGTTTCGAGGATTGGAAAAAACGATGTTACAAGTTTATTATATCTGAATGAAATTGATGAGCCAATTAATATTTTTTAAGAAATGACAACGAATATCTTGAGAGCACTTTCACATGTTCAGTGAAAGAAAGCACTTATTAAATGATTGTCTGAGCTGTGAAACTGTTATTGTTCATAAACCAGTTTCACAAACAGCAGCCTGCTTTTATCACGCCACCCATTTTACAAAGCTTCGAATAAAACTGCTTTTTATGGCCTTCGACAAAGTGATTCGGACTCATTAGTGAGCAAGTTACTACTAACCTAATTGGTTTATCAATTAGTTCAAAAGTGGACACCAATGACTGAAAAGTTAGTCAAGAAGTATTTAGTGTATTTTCACATTTGTCGATTCCAATGTGTCAATTTATATTCCTAGCATTTCTCATTAATTCACAAAGTGACCGCACAAATCAATGAATTTGTTAGCGATTAGCATAGTATCTCGATCTCAAACTTATTTTTACTTGAACATTCTTCTACACTTGAACTGTTGTATCGCTTTTCATACAAACACCTATGATTTAAATTGATTACTGTGATTACATATTACAGCTGCACTCCTACGTATGAAATTTTTCAAATTTTAATACGTCCGACACTCAAACTATTTTTGTATTTAATATTTGTATTCATTATTCTATTCTTCATATAGTACGGAATATTGCAAGAAAACACTTGTTTTGCAAATTGTAACACTCTACACTTCATTCATTTTCTGTTCAAATCATATTGAACTGCTGTGAATGAATCCGTTATATTATAGTAGAGTAGAGTAAAACAAGATGGCGTCAAGTGACGACGAGTCGCCGGAAACCTCCAACGAAAATGCCTTTAAAGAACAAATTAAAATGAAATGCTTCTCAAAAGATGTTGCAGTTTTTGTGTGTATAAACTGCAAAAGTGTTTTTCATAAAAGTTGCGCGAAGATAATTATAGAAAACCAATATCTCAAACAACTACTACATGAAGTACAAGAAAAAAACAATATCCTGAAGGTGAATAATAGTTTATTGTTAGACGAAATAAAGTATCCTGAAGAGAAATTGGCTGGGACAAAAAAAGAAACCCAACATTACCAACAAAAAACTGTAAAAACTGTAAACATGAACAAAAACACAAGTTCGCCTTCCCAAATGTTAAAAAGCAAAGATACAATAGAAGATACAATGGAACTTGTACGTGACAAATAAATTGTAAATAATGAGAATATTAACAAACAACCTGCATCCCACCCAAGTGGAGAAAAAAATAAAAAATATGAAGAGGAAAGTGCTGAAACAATCATCGAAAATGAAGAAAACGATGGCTTCCAATACCAAAAACTAAGGAAAGGAAAGAGAAGATTTGGAACGGCTGAAGTTTCAGGAGAGGAATTGGAAAATGGATTTGCGGGAGCAGATCGCAATGTTTGGCTATATATCTACAGGGTCAAGACGCATGTTACAGCAGATATGATAATGAGCTTCATCAAGGAAAATGATACATTTGAAAACGAGGATGTTGGAATTCAAGAATTACCCTCAGACCCTGGCAGGCGCAAAAGGTTTGTTGTCACAGTACCACTTGATCACAGAGACGAAATGTATAATCCCAATTTTTGGCCTAGTAAGGTAGGAATAAAAAGATTTGATTTTCAAAAACATGTAGACTTCCTGAAGTCCACAGAATTGAATTTTTGATGAAAAATGTGCAGTTTCGACACACATTTACAAAATAGGAATTTGAACATCAATACCTTCTTATCGTGTATGGAGCTCTGCTCCAAAACCCTGAAGTTGCTGGGTACCATCCAGAAAAGAGCCATACGCCTGATTGGAGACGCGAATATCACGTGCAACCTTGATAGTCTGGAACATCGAAGAAAGGCTAGAGACTTGTCTTTCTCCTATAATGCTCAAGTGACTTGGCACACTGACTCACTGAGAAACTTTTCGCAAATGGATTTCATTTCCAGCGATTGAAACCCAATGTGAATCGTAACTTTCGCATAGGCACCGGTCTGAGAGTGCCTTAAGGACTTTCCTGTGGTGCTTGTGTTTTCTAACACCTCTACACAAAAAACCACCTACGACTACTAATTAAAAGAATCAGATTTATTTTTACAAATAGGTGTATAAAAACACCAAATGGATTGAGTGCAGTGAGTGACGACCTGCAATTAATCGACTCCGTTTCATTGTTCCAGGTTGCGAGTGTCTCGTATTTTCTACGCTGTATGGCAAGGAAAAGAAACCGTTCAAGAGTCCTGACTTTCCTAAGCCGTATTCTCCGAATATTGACTGCCTGCTCTACACCTTCATTCACGATTAAAAATTTATATTTCACTACCCAACACTGTAGCCTGTTTCATGAAAATCTAAAATCATCGGTGTTATATGAAGTATCTGCAGGTATGAGCATTGATATGATATAATAAGTCTTCATGGAGGGGTCGAAATTATTTTTGAGAGAACAAGGTCATGATATTGGACCCCAACTTCAGTCAATATTAAACATCCGTCGTTCTTTGCAAATACGGCTCTTTACTTTGACTCTATTGCATTAAATCTGCTTGATAATCTGTACAATAATTCATATCTCGAGAAGGAGGAGACTCTGAAGACTCCAGGAGACTCCTGGCATGCACAAAAGTCTCAACAACAACGATCATCTATAGAAGAATGGCTGTATACCACTAACAAACAATGAAAATATCAATGAATATGTCTAAAATTCTTGGAATTATCAGAATTTAAATGAGATCATCAACTGCATTGTGGTGATAATGGAAAATACATCTCTATGGAATTTATTGGGATCCGAAACTGGCTTCTACGATAAGCAAGAGATATTTTTCACGTGAATTCCTTCCTGAACCAAAAAAACTCACCATAACATTGACAGCAGTTACATACAGTACCAGACAAATAACATGAATATTTCAACTTGAATTCCGAATATTCAAAAATGATGACTTCCACGAAGAGTTTCGACAATTTTTCTTGAAAATCACCAGGTGATACAATATGATAGGACTTGAGGTTTTTCGATAAAAAAGGTAACACATTTCATCAAACTTGATGATAATTTTGGGAAAATTCGAAACTATAAATCGAATCAAATCCCCGATTTGCTCAAAATTTCTAGTTTTTTACGATACCATAAAGGTCCGAGAAAAATAAAAAGTCGGTATGTTTAAAAAATGTAATAGTTGGTGATTATAGTGAAACAATATTATTTGTCACTATTTATTAAGTGAGTTTATTCTATTCGGTTTGGTGAATTATTCATTTCAATTTCTGAGGAAATCAAACACGAAAGTTCATTCATGTTGGATGCTAGTACTTTCCGCTAAGTTTTCCAGTATGATTCAACAGTTGAGTGAGAGTTGGCAAACATTCTTGCATTTAGGTTTTCAGAAATAACATGTTGAATATTGACAATTTTTCCATCACTTCTGGTCATCACCTCATATTCAAAATGCATAGAAAGGGCTTCCCCAACAAAGACATCGTAAATTGAATAAATTTATTGATATGGACAAAAATTTGTCTTTGTGAAATCGTTATTTGTGTGTCGATTTCAAGACTCTCCATACTTTCAACTAGCCTCTCTCAACTGGCAGCCATATGTGAAATTGTAGGAGACAGAAAATACCATTTTATAGCTACGATTGTTAACTTTGAATCACTTGGCCTTGATCCATTTCTCGTAGGTATTTATTCAGTTCTATTTTCGATATTTCCCTATTCCTCTCATATAGAAAATGATGTTTTTCGGCTTTATCCTTCTGGCAATGTTATTGCTATTTTCCTGAGTTTGATCGCAAAGAATGGAACATTTCCAAATGAACGCAGGTAAATAGGACTCCATAACATTTTCAGTTCCTTCTATCACCAGTGACAATTGGTATAATTACAGTTTTGAAAAACATTTTGAATCCACACTAATATTACATTTTTCGCTCAGAAAAATAACAAAACACAATTTAATGCAACAATAATCAGTGTTTAATAATTCAAGTTATTAGTACCAATTACATAAAAACTCAAAATCATGTGATGGCGTATTCACATTCTACAAATTATATTGTTGAATCAGAAAAAATTCAAGGGAAGATTAGTTTTTAGAAAAGATCATTTTGGCTTTCTACTGCTTTGTGTTGATATACAGGGTGTCTGGAAACTTCCTACCCTGAACACCTTCCGTTCAGTAAATAATATGAGGAATCAAAAAAAACAGGTCAATTTTATTGTCAAAGCAGATATTTCCGAAGATTTGTAGCCGTCGTGGATCAATCCACCATGAGGGGTAAATGTTACCCATAGAATTTAAAATGAAAAGAGGGATCAAGTGGCACATGATTTTGATTGGTGTTTGATTCTGTTTTCAATGGTACCCTAAAGATGGAAAGCATTCTCGATGATCTCACAAACCGCCTCTTCAAGTTATACTTGAAACAGACGTTTTCACAAAATTGAATTTCTGATGGAAAATGTGCAGTTCGGACACACATTTACAAAATAGGAATTTGAACATCAATACCTTCTCATCGTGTATGGAGCTCTGCTCCAAAACCCTGAAGTTGCTGGGTACCATCCAGAAGAGAGCCATCCGCCTGATTGGAAACGCGAATATCACGTGCAACTTTGATAGTCTGGAACATCAAAGAAAGGTTGGAGATTTGTCTCTCTCCTATAGTGTTCAAGTGACTTGGCACATTTGATACCACCAAGAGCGGACTATGACTGCTCATCGTTTTGAGGTTCAACTCAGTACTCTTCGAATTTCACTGTGTAAGAACTCTTCCAACTGGAGAACTGCGTTTATTTGGACAAACTCACTCAGAAAGTTTTCGCAAATGGATTTCATTTCCAGCGATTGAAACCCAATGTGAATCGCTACTTTCGCACAGGCACCGCTCTGAGAGTGCCTTAAGGACTTTTCTGTGGTGCTTGTGTTTTCTAACACCCCTCCACAAAAACACCACCTACGACTTCTAATTAAAAGAATCAGATTTATTTTCACAAATAGGTGTATAAAAACCCCAAATGGATGGAGTGCGGTGAGTGACGACCTGCAATTAATCGACTCCGTTTCTTTGTTCCAGGTTGCGAGTGTCTCGTATTTTCTACGCTGTATGGCAAGGAAAAGGGAACGTTCAAGAGTCCTGACTTTCCTAAGCCGTATTCTCCTAATATTGACTGCCTGCTCTACACCTTCATCGGGAACTCTGATGAGATTATCGAGCTCACTCTCACGGACTTTGATGTACAGAAGACTAAATTCGGGTAAGTACTTTGTTCCCTGTTACTATCTATTGTTCTCGATGTAAAAAGTTCGTAGTACATTCGCTTGATTTCTCCATTTTCGGTATTGAGGAAGGGAAAGTTCTGTTAATATAGGAGAAAGAAATCCTGGGTGAAATTCAATATTTTCCATCTAGGAAACAATTTTATTCAATTTTGTAGTGAACTTTTGGATGTTGCGAAATGTAAAATATCTGAAAAATTCAAATTTTGTTTCTATGCAATCACTTCGAATAAATGTCATTACGAGAAACTTAATGAAACACGGTCAAAAATGACAGTCATTACCTAAGTTGTGTATGACTAGTTTTTTCAGTTCAGAGTTTCAAACGATAACTTATTATAGTTATATGACTATTTGTGAACCTGGATCAAGTCAAATGAAAATAAACATTAGGGAAATTTTACTTTATGGGATACTCACGGATTTTCGAGATTTTTTCTGGGATGATACTACATGATGGTAGAAATTCAGAACACTTTTTATTTTCAGTCGGACTCAATCAGTTTTCAAAATAAAGCTTGTTGAAATTTGTATGATGTCATAACCTAACTCAATCTAACCTATCCCTACCTATCCTAACCTAACCTCACTATATAATTCAAAAAAACTATCTATCCTCAACATCTAACCTAACCTCCAAATTCTAACAGAAACTTATTTTCAAATATTTAATTTTGTAAAACCCATCTTTACTCAACATCTAACCTGACCTCCGAATCCTAAAAGGAACGTATTTTCTAAAATTTAAATAAAAAAAATATCTTTCCTCAACATTCAACCTCTCCTCCGAATTCGAAAACGAACGTATTTTCGAAAATTCTAGTTAAAAAAAATATATTGTATCAACATTTAACCTGACCTCCGAATTTGAAAACGAACGTATTTTCGAATATTTAACTTTATGGAAACTATCTTTTCTAAACATCCAACCTGAGTTGGAAAACCTCATGTATTTTAGAAAAAGGATAGAAAAAGATGCGATGATATGTAAAACAGTTAACCAAAAAAAAAGACAACCGCTTGACAGATAAACGTGCGCCACTAGACACCAACAGTTGAACAAATACGCACATCAATATTGATCACGAAAAAATATATACAATAAACTAAAAATAACTTTGAGAATGTCCATATATAACAAAACTACAGTAACGTTAGTTACAAATGAAAGTGGTAAAAAACATATGTTCTCCTACCACGTAGTAACGGCTACATCCATCAATTTATCAATATTCATCAATATTCTATTATTCCATGTCATTTATTATTCTTATTTTAGGAATAAATGTCATATCAAGTGTAAGTTAAAAAATTCAAAAACGAGTTTTCAAGTGATTCTACCTAATAGTGAATATTCATGCATGAGTATCTGACAAATTATGGAATTTCAATCTAATTTCAAGGAACTTGACAATAAGTGAATGAAAAGAGATAGAAAAAGTTGCGATGATATGGAAAAAGATGTGTTGAATGAAAAATATGTGAATAGCAATCGTTTATTGCTTGAAAAAAAAGGTAAAATATGACATCATACAAACTTTGACAGATACGTTTCGACACAAACTTTTCGAAAACTAATTGTTTCCAACTAAAAATAAAAACTGTTCTGAATTTCTATCATCATGTAGTATCCAAGAAGAAATCGCGAAAATCCGTGACTATCCCATAAAGTATAATTTAGCCTAAACATTATCACACGACACTGTTTGAAGATTGAAACTACTTGCCACCGATCAAGAAGACTACAGTCGGCTTTTACAGGAAGCCAAAGAAATCCATAAACATACGGAGAACTATGAAAGAAAAGAGGAGGCGGTAACGCTCAACCGGATTTGGAATACTCAAAGATGCTAAAATAACAACAGCGAACTCAATGCAACGTTACGGCTCTTACAGACGACAGGCCACTCATTAATACGTCAAGTATCAATACCGTAACAGTTACGGCGGGAATAGATACGTCATTAATAGGTAATAACACTTCAGCCTACAGCCTACGAACTAGAAACCACCAGTCATCGGCGAATCATCAAGATGAATAAACCTCTGAATAAGCCAGCCATTCGTGCTGGCGAAACGTTAAGATGCAGTTCCAAACTACGACGACCTTCAAATCCGAATGAAATTAGTTACACTGATAAACATTATCATTACTATTATTTCTTCCTAAGGTTGCATTGGTCGGGCCCTGTCCTTGAAGTCTGACGCATTCGAAAGGGCGCGCCAGCATCGTCAAACAATGATTCCATCTCATGCCATAGGGTGAGTGATCATTTGGTCCGAGAATCATGTGCTTTGAGCAGATGCGATGAGCCACAAATGACAGCTGTCTGCATTCTCCCGGTCAAGATTTCTGTCCTAGTGCGAAAATCCGGCATGATATTGAGATAGGAAAGTAGAAAGAGCATCACTCCACCAAGGACTCTAATAGTCAGAACAGCCATTCCAGTTGAGTAGTCGAGATAGAGTCCGTGGAGTTTGAAGAGAAATTATCTATATTTCATCCGCTTTTCCTTCTCTTTTTGGAGGAAATACGTTTCTCTCGGAGCTGAAAACACCACAAATATCGTCTTTCTCTGATAGTCGAGAACCGCATCAGGATTATTTGCTTGCTATCTGATATTTGCCATGAAGACTAGTTACAATAAATTCGGTTTTCCCCATTCTCCACAACGAATTCAATTTCCTCGTTGCGTAGAGCAACTTCGGTGTCTCGTTGATACCGCAAAAGTACCGTTAGTGATGATGAAGAACTTTTAGAATCACGTTATGCGAATGAATTCACATCAAACAACGCATATTATACTAGATATGCCGCCAGCGAGTGCATGAGGCTTCCAGGTGTATCGCGGCAGGTTTTTTACGTGATTTCAGGAACCACTATACCAATCACATGGTAGTGGTGGACGGTGGTCCTGACAGACCTCAATTTCCGATATCAGTCCATTCGACCTGTTGTTTCAGAAGACCTCATGCATTAGCTTATCTTCGTGTTGCGCAGGAGTGAAGTGATCTCTGTTTCTACTATGTGGGCCTTGCTGAACGGATTGAACAATCACTCGGGCAGCTGCTCCAAAGAAATCCCTACTTTTACATTGTCATGGATAATGCAGAGAAGGGGATCCGAACTTCTGATGACTTCATAGGCTCTATTTATCATGAAGATATTTAAAACTTCACTGCGTTCGTATTGTCGGGGAATGGAATGGATGATTTGGGATGCAAACTTCAATAAAGATATGTAATTCGTATTCGTAGCACCAGCTTTGTTTTTTTTTTTCATATATTTCCGATAACCAGACTTGTCGGGATCTGTGCTGATACTTCCCGTAGAGTAAGTTTTTCACTGCCGTTACTTTCAATGAGTGACATTGTACTAGTCTGAGAAAAGTATACGTCTCTACGACATCCATTAACAATTTGCTTTTTTTTCAACAAATAATGGCAGTGGTTGTATATAGAAATGAGAAAAACATAGGAATTGCCCTGAAATACACCTTCACTGAAAGTGACGTGCTCATTTTGAATTTAAGCTGACCAGACCTCATAGTGTAGCGAGTTTCTTAGAAGGGTATTGGATGTTCAAAGTTCATTACTGTTTTATATGTCTGATCATCTGAGCAAGTGCAAGATTGTTTCATGCGATGTTGTATCAAATGCCTCGCAGTAATCAATCCAGGACATAGCGAGGTAACACTATAGTGTATTGAGACCTGCGTTACATATCTGTCGATGGGTAAGTCCTCCTGACAGACAGCAGTCAAAATGTCTGCAAAACATTGATATTTGAAGTAGAAAAGAGTGTCACCTTAATGTCGTGCATAACCTAAATATATGATTCCAGGGGAAGCTTTAACCCCATTCCTTCAACATCATCCATTTTAAACAATTCTTCAGTTACGATATCGTGAAATTCATTAGCGCTATACCATCAGGAATTGAAATGTCAGTGAGTCAAGGAGAGTACTTCGACCACACCACTGAAGGTGACTGTAGCAGATGCAGTTGAAACGTTTGGAGATCATAACCAAAGAAGACTACTGTATAACCAGATAGCCAATTGAAACATTGAGTTCATGAATGGAATTATTTGAACTTCGCCCATTATTTGATTCAATTTGTAACATATATATTTTTTTTAGCAAAAAAAAACCTTTATATATATATATATATATATATATATATATATATATATATATTGTTATGAAAAGACTCGAAATACAACAGTGTATGGGAATTTTAAAAAACATCACGAAGGAATTCAGACACAAAAATAAAGCAAGGACACCCTGTACATATATTGAAACCCACAGCTTTGACCGGAAACAAGCAAATAAGAGTGGGAAATTCAAATATTAACATTCTTACATTGAAACGCATCAAAATACGGAAAACTGATAACTGATATAGGTTAGAAAGAAATGTCAGATAAAATTAAATTAACATATGTGATGAAAAAACGAAAAAGGCATGATAAACTAATTGTTATTATTTAGGAATTCAAAATTCAAAATTTATTATTGTGAATAACTTCCTTAGAAACTGACATGAAGTGATGCTTTTGAAAAATATTTATATTTACATAAAAGGGAGGTTAACTATTGTTGTACGAAACTATAAAAAGAAAATGTATCTAAATTTAAGAGCCAATGTTACAGTGACAATTACAGTGACCTGCAATTCATAAACTGACAATTACCACATTTGTTCCGTGTTTCTATATTGAATAGTTCGTTGTTTGGTGTAGATTTAGGACTTTCTTAGAATTTTCGCTTTTGGCAATTGATAAATTTATATATTTCTGAATCAAACATATTTTTACTTTTACAATTAAAACTGTTCTATATTTCCTAAGAACAATTGTGTCTTTTCCAAATTTTTCCACAGGTGAAATCTACTAGAAAAATCAAAGTTTGGTAAGTAATTATTGTGTTTTTGCCTGAATCCACCTGAGAGGTTGAGAAAAATCTCTATACACTGAGTTATACGATTCAAACTCAACGTAAGAGTCTAGCCGATTGAAATTTTCATAAAAATATGATAACAATAATAATAAAAATAAAAAAAAATAATATTTTACAAAACCCAAATCAATTAAAAATCATTTATCATCTTCATCATCTTCATCATATACAGAGTGACCCATTTGAAAGCGGGCCACCTCTCTAAAACTGTTATTTATTATCCGATTCAGAAGTTTTTTTTTTTCAATAGATAGAGCGTCAATAGTTCTATTAGAGTGCTGTGAAGTCGAAATATAAATAAAATTTTCAAGGCCTACTTCGAATTTTTTTCAAGGTCAAAAATCCAAAAAACATACTAGCGATTTTTTTATATGAAATTTGACGACGCCACTGGATTTGTGATGCTTTCAAATGGTTGTGACTGAAATTTCAAGATAAAATAATGTTTTTTAACAGAAATATGGCATAAGTAAAATATACCAATCACTGTCAAAATAATTCAAATAGTTGTATATTAAATAACAATTTTGTAAATAATATGGTTTGAAATACTTCTTCAGAACATAACAACTTTATGTGCGATATAGTTATCTTTATTAGCACACTGCAGTTTGTTGTCAAAGAATAGAAATACACATCTTTATATCATAATATAATTATCAATATTAAAACCATAAATGAACCACTACAAAAGAATGTATTAACATGACAATGCCCACACATTAAATTTTGGACTGTTCCACCAAATCTCCATTCAATTCGATACATTTATCATATCGTTTTCTAATGTTAACCAAAACATTCAATAATTGATTTGGGGTGATATCTCTGCAAGCCTGTCTTATTCTTTCACGCAGTTCCTCTTTGCTCGTTGGGCGAGTTTTGTATACTTTTTCCTTAACGGTGCCCCATAAAAAAAAATCAAGTGGAGTCAAGTCCGGGGATCTGGGGGGAAACTCAATCAGTGAACTATTTCGCCCTATCCACCGATTAGGAAAATTTTCTTCCAGCCAATCTCTAACAATCCTGCTATTGTGGATGGAACAGCCATCTAATTGAAATAGAATATGGGCCTCTTCTGCTAGTGGAAGTTCATCCATAGCGTTGGAAAACTCGTTTTTCAAAAAATTCAAAAAAATTTGACCATTCAAATTGTTTTCAAAAAAAAAGGGGCCAATTATTCTGGTATGTAATATTCCGCACCAAACATTTATTTTTTGGGAGTACTGTCTTCTGCAATTTATTATCCAATGTGGATTTTCTTCCGTCCAGTACCTTGAATTTTGAGAATTAACTGTTCCATTGGTTGTGAATGTTGCCTCGTCACTGAACAAAATTTTTTTCAGAAAATTCCTGTTATTTAGATATTCTCCTTGAGCCCATAAACTATACTCCATCCTCTTTTCATTATCGCCTTCTTCTAAGGTGTGAAGAAACTTTGGTTTAAAGGGCTTCATATTATTATATTTCCTAAGATTTCTCCTTATTGTTTCACGCGGTAAGTTGATGTCCAAACTTGCAATTCTCACACTTGTTTTCGGATTATTATTAAAATAATTTCGAATTCGTTCAGAATTATTTCGTCTCTGCCTTTGTACAGTATTAATATTCTTCAGGATATGTTTACTAACAGCTCCATACTGATTGAAAATTTTGTTTACTCTTCCAACTGTAGCTCTGCTAATATTTCGACGCTCCGGATGCATGTTATTGAAAATTCTACATACTTCCCTTTCGGATCTGTCGTTGTTACCACGAAGTTTTACTATTTCAATTTTCTCCTGCAAAGTCAAATTATCTGCCATACTTCTTTATTAGTGTAGGTACTTGAAGAGTTATAAACTTCACTATTAATACTGACAAATTTGTGTCTTTTCGTCTTTTATTTTAATGACTTGTCATCTCCACGGCAACTTAACTTTCAAAGCCTTCTAATAAAAATAATATTTTCGAAATGTGGCATCCCAAACATGTTTGAATGAAACCAAGATATGTAGATATTCGGAATAACTGACAACCACCAAAGAGGAACTGCGTGAAAGAATAAGACCAGGCTTGCATAAATGTTACCCCAAACCAATGATCGAATTTTGATCGAATCTTATGATTAGTTAGCATTAGAAAATGGTAGAATAAACGTATCGAATTAAATCGGAAATTAGTTACAAAGTACGGAAATTAATGTCTGGGCACTCTCATCTCAATCCATTTTTTTGTTGTAGTTCATTTATTTCATCAGTATTGGTTATTATTGATTATTGAATATTGATTACTATTTGATGTAAAGATGTATATTTCATTTCTCTGATGACAAAAAAACTGCAGTGTTTTGATGGACATAACTATCTTCTATACTTTATGGAGTTCTGTTTGAAAGAAACATAATTTGACACCATTTTGAATAACTGCTGTTTACAAGCTCGACTGCTAACGACGTGAAAGAGCATTTTAAACGATATTATTAATAATATTGTGATTTAATATGACGACAATTCGAAATATTTAGATAAAGTGATAAAAATTTTACTTATGCTATATTTCTGTTAAAAAAACATATTTCATCTTGAAATTTCAGTCACAACCATTTGAAAGCATCACAAATCCAGTGGCGTCGTCAAATTTCATATAAAAAAATCGCTAGTATGTTTTTTGGATTTTTGACCTTGAAAAAAATTCGAAGTAGGCCTTGAAAATTTTATTTATATTTCGACTTCACAGCACTCTAATAGAACTATTGACGCTCTATCTATTGAAAAAAAAAACTTCTGAATCGGATAATAAATAACAGTTTTAGAGAGGTGGCCCGCTTTCAAATGGGTCACTCTGTATATATATATATATATATATATATATATATATATATATATATATATATATATATATATATATAATTAAAATTGCATTTGAAAGGCAATCTGCCATGGCATCGTCAAAAGTATTTATACTCTTTCAACCAACAGTATGGGCATAAATATGAGATGAAACAATACAAAATCGAAAGCCTCACACCATTTATTTTTTCTTTCATTTTTCTATTATATCTTCTTCATTTTGTTTCGCATCTACAAGTCCAGTAGAGACACGAGAATGTTCCATTTCAACAGATTCTGATAAAAAACCAACTTGGGTTTCAAACTACAGAGCAATGTTGGGATAATGACAGTAGACGGCAGTGACTCTGAAATTGGCCGTGGAATTTTTTCTGCGTCAATTGGAGTCGTGATACTTTATATCAATAGCAATCTTTTTTTCATTGACGCTTCATTTACTTCTACTGCTTCTTTCCCAAAGAGTCAGCATACGTTGGTTTCCTGAATATTCGATAAATTATTATCGAACAAAATGAGTAACGGAAATCGTGGCGAAATACTCACTAATTCAATGCATCAATAATAGAACTAATTTAGTATAGGGTTGACATCTGTCAGAAGCACTTTGGCATCGCGTTGCCTCCAATAACCAACAGATACGTATACAGTTTTGACCACAACAGTCCAATTCAGAACATAACATTTACATTTCGATTTCATCGGGTTGTTTTATGCTAATATGAAATATTGGGGACACGTGTCATTGCAGCTTTGGTGTATTCCGGAAAATGATGTCGTGTTTTGTGCGGTCCTCGTGTTTTCCATTGTTTATTCTTTATCGTGTTTATCGTTTGTGCAATTGACGGTCGTCAATTTCGATGCCACCATCAATTTGTTGGTCGACGATTGCTAGCTCAGTCGAAAATCATTTGTAATGAATCAAATGAAATGCCAGGGCTCTTTTATCGTAACAAATTCCGTGAATCGATTGTCATATTATCTGTATTGATCTACTGCGTTCATTCGAAAACTGACAAATGTTTCAAAATTCATTATTGGCAGGGTGATATATCGATTTTTGCATTTGATGAAACTAACCGCAATTGTTTTTAATTTTCATTTCTGACATTTTGAGCAGATATCATTCACAAATAATTGATACCTCTAATAAATTGATGAATGTAGCCGTAACTGTGTGACAAGGGATCATCATGATCCCTATATTTTTTACCATTTGTATTTATAAATAATGTTATTGTAGTTCCGTCCTATGAACTGATTCAAATAACTGGAAATAATTTAGAATGTTAACTCTTGTAAATCTAAATACCACTGTAGGTGATGACAAAGGTATTTAACTTGATTGATTACCCGAATTTTTCACATATAGTCAGTGAAAACTGACTATAAAGCAAATCATCTAAAGAAGCAATTCGTTCAGGTCAGTCTCAACTCCCTACACTGTAGTTTAATGGACTGACACCTGTCAGAAAACAACTACTCCCCTGGCTTATACCACGAAGGGCGTTGAATTATATCCGACAGGTGTCAATGCAGGATTCTCCACTGAAGTGAGTTATACCTGTATATGCTACTGGCAATAAAACTGCCGCAATAGATTTTCAGTTATTGGAACACACTCGCAGACCGACTTCAGGCTCTTTGGCCACTCGTCAGTGCAAGGTAGTGTCTATCATCAACATAAAGTCGATGATTTCCGATAATTGGAACTCGAATTTCTTCGGAGTATCATTCCTCGAACTAAGCTGAAGCGGACAACAAACAACAGGTTTGTCATCGCCCCATCTGCCTGTGAACGAGGTAACCAACCGCATATCCGAAATTTGCCCAATTCCTCGTATAAGGAAAGAAATCTTTCCACGTATAGTCAGTGGGCATACTTGGAGACTGGCTATAAATTGTCCCTTTAGATGATTTTGAAATATATAATCGAAAATCCATTGCGGGAGTTGTATCGCCAACAGAAGATACAGGAATAACTTCACTGAAGAATCCTGCACTGACACCTGTCGGATATAATTCAACGCCCTTCGTGGTATTAGTCAGGGGAGTAGTTGTTTTCTGACAAGTGTCAGTCCATTAACCTACAGCGTAGGGAGTTGATACTGGCCGAAACGAATTGTTTCTTCAGATGATTTGTTTTACCCGAACTTTGTTTACCTGTGACAATGTGGGTACGCTAATTTGAAAACCGGTAAGTTAACTAGATCGATTTAATCATTCAGCAGGTTACATCCGCAATGCCTATGGGTATGAATTTCCAAGGATTCCAAATAATTGAGTCTTCAACCCTTGCTGGCTTAGTGCAAAATTACCTTTTCGTTCAGATTTAATAACTTGTGGTTGCATTCCAAATAATAGTTCAAAAACGTCGAATCATTTCCACATAGTTTGAAGGCCTCATCGTCCAACATAAACACTATTACACTTCGGACACTAAAGTTGATGAACTCCAGATTCCTCCATCTTGTCCACTTCATCTTTGGCATTACAGAGGAGATTAGATAACCTAGCATGTGGTCTGAATGCTACTTCCACATTGTTTTTTCTGAAAAACCAACAATTGTCTCTGTCATTCCAACAAAAAAACCCGCAGTTGTGTTCGTTTCCAACAATTCATATTTGATACTCTTATATCACTCATTGTTTGATTCATTCATTATTTAATTTTCATTTCAGGTCACAAAAATCAGTTTAATTACGAATTAGCGTCCTTATATTTTTTATCATATTTTGTTTTAAATAACTATGATATTTTGATCCTGATATTTTCAATATTCTCCAAATAACTTCATCTTTTCACTCATTTTTCATTTTATTTCTTCCCTAACAATGTACAGTGTACAGGATTATCAAAAATATCATTTTCTTTTCATTCAAAACAAGGTTTGTTTCATTATTCTGTGTCTGTTTGTTAGACTGGCTAACAATGTATGGCTCTGGATAAACCCAACAAAACCAATCTTTGTCGTCTAGGCTTTCATTATTTCGATGCTTTTTTTAGCCGTTTGATTTGTTTTCTCCATGTTTGAAAATGATTGACAATGTTTTATGATAAATTTTATTAGTTCGGACTTCCATTGTCTGATATTATATAAAATGATTTGAAATATCTGAAAAAACTAATAAAAAATAAAAAATGAATAGTTGAAAATAATAATTGTATTAAGCAAAAAACCTGAAATGAAATACAAGTAAAAATAACATACTTCACGACGTTTCGATTTTTAGTATCCACAATCGTCTTCTGGTGATGACTGGACTAATTCCTCTGAGAGATGACTATTTATGGGTCATTAAAGAACTTTCACTCATCTCCGCTTTCCTTTTTCTGCTTCACCGGTTAAGTGGGAGATGACCGTTTGGTGGGAATTGGTAATTTTTCGCTTGATTGTGAGTTTTCATATGTTGCGTATCTCTACGCTAGCTTGGCTGATTATATTGTTAGACAACATGCTTCTTTGAATTTTCTCCTGAATCAATGTTCCTGCCAGTGTATGATCTCAGCTTGGGAGCACTCGATGTTATGTTGATGGGTCCAAAGGTACTCTGCTATTCCTGATTTGCTGGTTCTCCTCGCTGTGTGTGTTTCTTATACTCGGCAATGCGAACATTCAAAGGCTTCTTAGTTTCACTGATATAAGATTTTCTGCACTCACAGGGTATCCGGTAAATGCAATTCTTGGAATCACAGTTCGCGTTTGGTGGCCTGGTTTTCGTGAGGCTGCTAGGGATAGTGTTACCGGATCTGAAGCAGGTTCTGATGATGAACTTGGAACCAATTCTTCTTATTTTTTCCGATAATCCTCTGATGTAGGGGAGTGCAAGCAGTGGTTGTGACGGCTTCTCTTCCTTGCGGAGCTTCTGCTTTTTTAGCCAAAGTCTGTTCCACCATCGCTTTGGAATAACCATTCCATTGAGGATCATTTTTGATGTCTAGTTCCATCTCGATACTTTCCTTCGTATTACAGAGCCGGAAAGCACGGTCTATCAGAGTCTTAATGATTTCTCTTTCAATCGATTAGTGGTGGTATTATTCGTGGTTCAGATACTGTCCCGTGTGAGTGGGTTTTCGGTATACAGATGTTTCCCACTTAGTATCGGTCCTCTATACAATACGTCTGGCAATTCGTTGTGGACTTCCTTCTCCATTGTGAATTGCTATGTGTTTCAGGAAGGCGTCTAGTTCAGTATTCCCATGATTCCATATTATGAAGGTGTCATCATCGTATCTCAACCAGATACGAGGTTTCTCGTGGACTTCTTCAATGGCCAGAGTTTCAATCCACTCCATATATATGATGGCTCCGACTGGTGAAAGTGGCGATCCCATTGGCAGTACCTCATCTTGTTTAAAGAATTTGTCCTTCAGTTGGAAATAACAGTTTCGTACACAGCTTCTTTGTAATTCCAGGATTACTTCTATAGGTAAATTGGTTTCATCATCCAGGTCCCCGTCTTCGGCTAGCTTCCTTTGTATGACTTGGAGTGCTTCTTTGACCGGAATGTTGGTGTAACTTCAATTGCCCCTAGTTGTGTGAACAAAAGACGATGTTTTTCCTTGTAATGTTTGTAATGTATTGGTAGTATTTCTTCTGCCTTTTTTTTTCCTGTTGTGATATATATCGTAAATATTTCTGTTTCTTTACACTAGCTGCATTTTTCTCAGGAAGCCTCAAGAAAAAATCGAATATTTTCTGTGAAAAAATTGTAATTTGTACCCCAAAGAACTATTGGAGTGTTGGTATGTGAGACTGCCATAATGTTTGTATCCAAAACTATCGAATTATTTGAACCTGAAACCAGGTGGATTCGAGCTGTTAGGAAGCTTGAATATGCTTCAGAATTATCCACTTTCGATACGCTTTCGTTATTGAAATTTGTTAATTTAGCATCAATGCCATCTGGTCTGTTCATTACATAGGAGGGAGCAAGATCAAAGTAAGAGAATAGTTTCCTTTTGAAGGAAAATATTTCAGTGCATTTTAATTCTGCGGCTCTGATTGTCTGAGAGTCATTGGAAAATCTTCGGTCAAGAATTTCGTGAAGCCACATAATTCCACCTCACATATTTCTCAAAAGTACTATAAACTCATTGACCCTGCTAATGTAGTTCAACTCAGCAGTATGGCGGAGAAGAGGAAACCCATGCCCTTTTCTTGAGAATAATATTAACTATCAATGTACGACTGATATTGTTCAGTAGTAGAAATATGCAATTCCCTCTTGAACAATTGGAATTATTTTTCAAACTACTTCAGGTATAACAAGATCTCGTCTTTCTGCTTCTGGCCTTTCGCGTTACCAATTTATGTATACCATCCAAATTATTAAAATATATCAAGCGATATGATATAACTCCTTTTCAATTTCAATTAGGGGTTTTTATGCTGATATGAAATATTGGGGACACGTGTCATTGCAGCTTTGATCTATTTTGGAAAATGATGTTATGTTCCTACTGTTTGTTCTTCATCGTGTTTATCGTTTGTACAAATAACGGTCATCAGTGTCGATGGTATCGTTGGTAAACGATTGTAAGATCAATCGAAAATGATTTGTGATTAATCAAATAGAATATCAGGGCTATTTAGTTGGATTGTTTTCTGGTTCCTACAAAACCAGATCTTTGATCACTCAAAATTTGATCCAATATACAGGATAAGCCATATGTAACAAGGCCGGGATAATATCCAGATTTTTCATGAACTACACCTCAAGATTTGTAAGAAATTTATCACCACATGTTTCACGAAGACAGTAGTTGTTTTGTGATGAATTACTTTGGATCTTCATCAAGTAACAGCTGAATCAATCAGAAAAATAATATCCAGCCCTTATATCTCAAATGTGATTTGACAGGCCATATATTTTTTCAACGCCTTCCTCTTCTTTGAATTCAATGCAGAATATACCAATATCAATTCAATATTAAATTGTTACCGTGATTCTTATAGCGCCATTCATACTTAACACCACGTATTTTTTCTAAGTACAGCTCCAAGATTTTATGTTACAATCATTAACGAAAACACGTAATATTCAAAATATTTTTGCTTGTCTTTATCTGAACAATAGATTTGGAAAAACAAATTTGGGTA
The DNA here is from genome assembly GCF_025532065.1 of Leptinotarsa decemlineata. Taxonomy (NCBI): domain Eukaryota; kingdom Metazoa; phylum Arthropoda; class Insecta; order Coleoptera; family Chrysomelidae; genus Leptinotarsa; species Leptinotarsa decemlineata. Next base: position 30,812,400 of record NW_027412688.1, read on the forward strand.
ATGAAAAAATTTGTTTGTTGTTCAGATTACCAGAAATGTTATTCGTTATTCTTCATATTTGGGAAATGGATATTATTGATTGTGGATTCTTCTGTCATTAGTAAAGGGATCATTTGGTATATTTCCATGAACAGAATAGAAAGACATGCCTGACTAGAATGGAAACTGAATGAGTTCAACGCATAGGTAAATCAATTGAGGAATGATTGAGTTTTTATATGATTCACTCCCAACTCATGAAATAACTATACACTGTTCGTCACCGGTAATGTAATTAGTGCATTATTTTCCACTATTTTACTCTCATTTTCTTTGAAAAGAAAAATGTGGAATTGATATAAGTATTACATAATTTCTTATAGAAACAATAATCAACCGGGAAATATAAAAAAATACATATATATTTTATTTCTATGTTATTTTCTCATCAGAATAATGTTTTTCTGTGTATTTCTGATTCATCCTAGATTCAAAAATGATGCAATTGAAAAAATGAGTGATTTCAATACTCGTGAAAAAAATTTTCATTTTCATAGATCCATTCGACTAAGCGAATTATGATTTATGAGTTTTGAGTATATATTTTGTCTAGGAACCGCCCCGATTGTGAAGTTTTATTCACTTCCATATATCAGAAATATAATTTCGCAAGTGCCCACCTTCAGTTTCCACACTTATTCCATAAAGACATTCAGAAAAATCTATTCAGATGAAAAAATATTGTATGAAGTGAAAATCATTTTTTCTTGTTCATCGGTCGCTTGTTGTTCGATATAAGTGAATTCGCAAACATTGAGTACTTGAGATTCGATGAAGTGGACGAAGGCCATTTTCGCCTGGTCCTGATTAGCGAAGGTTCTACCTACGAAGACTTCAAATGGAGAAGCAGGTGTTGTGGAGCAGCCACATGAAATTGTGGCCCACAACACGAGTCTATACATCAAAGAGACGAAACGTGTACCTTTCCGATCACTGCGATTACTCGCATGATGAATGCTTCTGCGCTTCATCATTGCGTTGTTGGTCTGAAAGTATTGCCCTCTAGAGAAGCTAGTGTATGAAATGAAAAACCACTTTCAAGCCAATATACAAATTGGGAATCGAGTTGAGGTTCTTCCCACGTGTGGAAGTGAGAGAGTGATGACCGCTACAGCAGCGAACAGCAGCGAGTCAAAGTTAAGGAACGGGTGTATGGAGGTACACCACGACCTTGCTTTGATCAATATCAAAAAAACGCGATGGTCAGACATGGAGGTAGTTTGATAGAATAAATTTGGGATCACGAGTGGGCTTCTGGTCCACTCAAACGGTTCAAGCGTAGGATGTGAACGTATTGTTTTGCCACCACTGAATGGCCATAGCAAAGTTTGAGGTGAGTTTCCCATTGCCTTATGAAGACATGTGCAATGAAAATCAGCGTAGGCATCCTGTGGTGCCATCAAATAAAATGGTGACAAAACTCAATAATGGTAACAGTCACCTGCAAGTCTTACCAGTCCTCTTACCAGGAGTAGTGAGCAGTGGTAAGACTTGACTGGTCCTCAACGCCACACCAACCTACGAACAAAGTTATCGAAGTGGTTGAAAATATGGTAGTCGATTGGCGGTTGGTCTGAATTATATGGTGAGTGGTGCAGAACTTCAACGCTCAAGTCAGTTAATTTTCGGTGAAGCAGTATTGAACATGTTCTGTCAACCAGTGCCGGCTGCTGCTGATGCAATTTTCAGAACATTTCGTCGATTTCCTCACAATAGAAATCTTCTGAATCACACCAGGCGCTGACCACAATACAGTAACCATGGTCTTTTTTTGGTGGGTTTTTGCCTATGGAAAATGCCTAGGTGGCTCCAACCACTGTCCTGAACCTCCACCTTCGGTAATGGGTCAGTCTCCACCAGGGTCCTCAAATCCTCGTTCTGGATCACTGTGGGTCAACCACTTTGGAGCTCATCTCTGCGACTGGAATCTCCGAAACGAAATTATGCAAACCAATTTAGAATTATGCGTACATTATCAGTTCCATTGCCGAATGCATGTTTGATTTTTCGGGCTGTTTCGGCAGCCCTTTGGTTCAATTTGAATTCGTAGGAAATAAGGGGCTAAAAATATCGCTGGACGACATCATATCGTAAAATATATTACAATATGATGATTATTGAGATTTGGAGTTAGAAAAACACATAACAACAGGATGGACAAAGTTTTTGAACCAACCATATATTTTGTAAAATTGGACCAATTCCTAATAAAGTATGGAATACTATTAGGAATTAGTTTTTCATAACCGAATAGACTGTCTTCATGATATTTTCTAGCGAAGTTTGACTACGTTCGGAAAAATTCTTCCATTTTGTACCATAGTTTGAACAAAATGGTATCTGTCATAAACCAATTCAATAGCCAATTAAAATTTCACATTTGTCAATATTGATCAATATGAAAGTTTTTTTACACCATTTGGTCGCTGAATCAGGTTCAATCTGTGAGTTTTAGGGATCTTTCGAATCTTTTGTTCAGTTATATAGCATCAACAAAGAACACAATTCCAGTCCAGTTGACGAGATGTTATGAATCAAAATTCAAGTTCAAGTTGGACTTCTGGGCTACCCCTGAGGCTCCCTGAAACTCAGCTGACTCCGAACCACCACATTCGACTTATATATTTTGTCCTTTATCAATGGTATCAACTCCACATGTGATTTTGGGAGTCATATTATGTCAATTTTTGTCAACAACATACAGGCTGATTCACGGTGGATGGCACATTAGACGTTTCTGGTGAACCAGACATCCAAATGCATTGAAATTGTTCTGAATTCGTATAAATTTCTTGAGGTTCATTGGCGGTAGATTCGGATACATTTCATTGAACTTTCTACATGTTCTGCTGATAATTTTGTCACACTGTCCAAAAATAATAAACAAATTCATAAGAACTTCGTTTGAATAGTTTTGTTCCATCGTTTTGAAGGTATTTGCAATTTCTGAAGTGACGAAAATGTCGATATTATTAGGAGAATGTCACAACGCTACTGTCAAATAGTAATCATGGCCTGCTTACCAAATACCGAATGGAAATACCATTCTGAAGGGACATTTTCACAAATAAATGTTCATAAGTCCGAAACTTGACTAGTTAGGTATAGGTATGATATACATAGAAAGAAAGCAAATTTCAGCAGCTTTCCGAATTTTCAATAATATACAGGGTGTTCCATTTAAAATAATCAAATTTCAGCAACTTTTTCAAGCAAACGAATAAACTGTATTTTTTTACCACCCTGTATTTAAGTAACGGAGATTAGGCTGACTTGTGGGAAGTGTCCGAGTATCACCTAACTCCAAACCAAATTTCGATATCATAGTACTTCTTAACTAAAAGATATCGGCATTTTTAGAAGTCATGATTTTCGAAGAAAAAAATTGAAATTAATTTTTATTTCGAAAACGGTGACAGATAGGTATAGGGAAATATCAAGAAAAGTTGTCGGGCAATTGTTGGAGATTCCAAAAATAATATTATATACAGAGTGTTCCATTTGAAAAATCAAAGTTGCTACTGCTTTCTAATAGAAGCGGCAACACCGCATTGTCGAAAATATTTTAGTTGGCTAGAGAATGTCCGAATATGCCCTCCATTGAATTTTCAAAGTGATCCGTTGTCTGGTTCACCAGAAACGTCTAATGTGCCATCCACCGTGAATCAGCCTGTATAATGGCGAATTACATCATTAACAACTTACTGCGACTTATTACATCAAATTGACTTCGGAAATTCAATAATTCATGAAAAATATGTGTGACGCAGACTGAACTGGATTCAACGAAATTCCTGTCAGAAAACCAAATTGTTTCCGAGATAAAGAAATATTCATTGACATTATAACATTTTCGTGAACACAGTTACTCTAAAATGAATTATTCAACTATATTCACCAGCTCTTTTTACATTCATTCGCTATAAAAAATATCCAAATCAGCGTGGCATATTTACAGTTCTAAATTACCCCAGCTCATTTGAAATTCTAAAGAAGATGGAAAAACAAATATCGCTAACTGAATCCCGGCGCATTATATTCCCATGTCATTTGAAAAATTGTCAGGAAATGAGAAGACGTAATAGAAGTTTCACTGTGCAACTGAAATGTCCATTTTTTAATATTCCAACCGACTTTCTTTCTCTGCCTCGGTTGATGCTGCCTTGGAAATTCCCTTTCTCTGAACTTCATTGTAATAGACAGTCTCCGCCAGAATAATACTGGGACTTGACGAGTTCTATATTCACTAATAATAAAAACAGCCATTCATCTCAGCTAGCGAAATTGTCCCGGTTATTGAAAACACTGCTTCAACCCTGAATAAATGAACGGGTAGTTAGCGAGTGAAGTATTTTCTTAAAATTAAAATTTGATAATTTCGAACTGAAATGAGTATTATTATTAGTACTTTCATTGTCTGCTTAGAGTTAAGCTTGATCAAAATGGTAGAATAAATCATTGAATGAAGGATAATTCTGAAATGAAATTCAAAAATAATTTGATGAGAAAAGAGGTTTTGCTTCGCTACTTTTTCATCATTATATAGAAAGTGAAAAAGTTCGGAAAAATACTACATCGAAGAAAAATCTAATGAACATTGAGTTTACATCAGACATAAACAATTTCCAGCTTGAAAATTGACAGAAACGCATTATAAAATTCGTATGCGAAGAAAAAAAACTCAAAGTTTTCTCCACAATTTATTATCACCCTCTGATGTTGATTGATAATAACGATTTCTTTTTCTTCATTATGAAATATTTTTTTCTCCATGATTTCAAATAATGAGCTGATGATCTGTTCTATTTTTCTATTAATCAGCTGTCGCCCCCATACGAAAAACAACTCTCAGAAGTTGAGAAACTTGTGCGAGCTAAGGACTAACGAGGTCTCACCTTTAAACGTGTGATTCCTAACACGGTATATAACAATAGTATACAAGAACAATAGCATACAACAACAATAGTATACAACAACAATAGTATACATCAACAATAGTATACAACAACAATAGTATAGCTTACTTCATTTATACTTCGTTATTTCGAATACACTTTAATCAGTATTTTTAGACGATCTGTCAGCAGACACCGGAAAAGGCATATGTGAATTATTTTCTAAGTATTTTAAGAGTGTATATATTCACGACCCGCTTGCAAATGATCGTCCAATGCTTAATAATAATTTTGACTACTCTGCAATTAATGATATAAGCATACGGAAGTGTCCTGGTCCATATGGCACACCAGAGATATTTATAAAAAAATGTAAAGAAAACTTGATACCACCCCTTTTTCAAATCTATAATTTATCTCTACAGACAGGAAGATTTCCTAGTAAGTGGAAATCTTCTATCGTCATGCCACTCCTCAAAGGTGGTGATAAGCGTAACGTTAAGAATTATAGACCTATCAGCAAACAATGCATTCCCGGAAAATTGTTTGAAAAATTATGCATAGAATCATTTTAGATCATGCACAAAATAAAATAATAGTACAACAACATGGTTTTTCACCCTGTAGATCCATCGATACTAATTTAATCGAGTTTACAGATTATGTGTTAGAGAGTATAGATGATCAGATGCAAGGGGATGTGATCTATACGGATTTCAGCAAAGCTTTCGATGAAATGAGTCACAACTTGATCATTGAAAGACTTGCGGGGATCGGGATAGATCAGCATCTTCTGGTGTGGATATCGTCATACATTACAGGAAGGCATCAAGTTGTGGATGTTAACGGTTACCAGTCAGAACCTTTTGTGGTTACATCAGGTGTACCACAGGGAAGTCACTTGGGACCATTACTTTTTATAAATTATATCAACACTATTGTTGAAGTATTTCAACATTCCAACGTTTTGTTATATGCCGATGAAGTTGTAAATCGATTTTAATATTTTTTTTAATGTCGAGTACTAAAAGGTCTACCTTGGGACAAAATTTGAAATGTTTATTGAAGTTTCAGGGCATACTACGATATTTTTTCTTAGTCGATAATCGGGATTTTTTATTAGCGATTTTTTTATTGAATAAATCACTACGCCACTGAATTCAGAGTGCCTCTAAATAGGTGTGAACAAAATTTCATGAAAAAATATTCATTATCAACAAAGTTATGACAACTCAAAAATTCGAAAACTCACACAGCTAACATCACAATATATCATTTTTTTTGTGATTTCAACAATTAAGTGCTGCCAGATGAAAAAAAAAACAAATAGCGTAAATATTTTCAATGAAAATAACGGAATTACATTCCGTTCAAATAACAATGAAGCAAAAAATTTTAATAAACGTAACTAATAACTAATTATTGAAATGTTTCGATTCAGTGCAACAATTAATTCTAACTCATATTCTAGTAGCCCCTACTAATCCACCACGTATTTTGATACATGTGTCGTAGCGCTTACGAATGTTTCTGATTACGTTCCTTAGTTCTTGAGGGCTAATATCTGCACATACCTGTCGAATTCTTGAGCGGTTTTTGTTAACCTTTTGTGTGAGAAGTCCCCAGAGAAAAAAGTCCAAAACTGTGAAGTCTGGAGATCTGGGTGGCCACTCTATAAACGGACTATCACAACCTATCCATCGGTTTGGAAAATATTCGTTAAGCCATTGCCTCACAACTCTGGCATAATGAACTGAACACCCATCTAACTGGACAATTAAATTTGATCGTTCATTGATTGGCAGCTCGTGAATAGCATCCCAAAACTCTGTGTTTCAAAATTCTAGAAACCTCTGCACATTAATGTTTTCCTCAAAAAAGAAAGGACCAATAATTCGTTCGTTCAATATCCCACACCAGACATTGATTTTTTTGGAATACTGGCTTTTACAGTTCATTACCCAGTTAGGATTATCCGCTGCCCAATAGCGACAATTCTGTGATGACACTACTCCATTTGTAGTGAAAGTGGCTTCGTCGGTATATAAAATATTTTTTAGGAAATTTCTATTGTTTAAATATTCCAGGCGTCTTGCTTCGTCTCCTTCTTAAAGTGTGTGTGAAAATTTTGTCTTAAAAGGTTTAATATTCTTCACCTTGAGACATCTCCGAATAGTTTCTCGTGGAATATTCAAATCTAAAGTGGCATTCCTTATACTGGCATTAGGATTATTTCCGAAATAATCTAAAGTGATTTGATCATTCCTGTCATTCCTGTTTCGTCTTTGTACAGGATTACTTTTCAACATCATTTTTGATACTGCACCAGTTTGAATATTTTATTTATTTCATTTACCGTACCCCAACTAATACGAGGACGATCTGGATGTCTCTTATCAAATACTCTACAAACCTCTCTAGCACTTCTAATGTCGTCATCTCCCGAAATGCATACAATTTCAATTTTCTCTCTTACGCTCAATCTTGCAGCCATGAAGCAAAATAATTCGAAGAACTGTAGGGTGAATATTGTTGACAATAGTACACCTAAATCTTTCACAAGTGTCAAACTGAATATTTTTTCATGAAATTTTGGTCACACTTATTAAGAGGTACTTTGAATCCAGTGGCGTAGTGATTTCTTCAATAAAAACATCGCTAATGAAAAATCCCGATTTTCGACTAAGAAAAAATATCGTAGTATGCTCTGAAACTTTAATAAATATTTCAAATTCTGTCCCAAGTTAGACCTTTCAGTACTTGACATTTGACAAAAAAAATTATTGAAATCGGTTCACAACTTCAAATTTTAGGGGGGTGTTTCCATTAGAAATGGGTCACACTGTATATGTTCATGGTGTCCAAAATGAAATTTTTCTCATTCAAACTCATTCACTGTGTTTCTGTGTTCTTTCACACCATAGTTTCCAACGTCCTTGCCTCTCGAAAAAGTTATCCATTCGCATTTTGTAACCTCCAAGCGATCCTTATCGTTTCATCAGAGAAGATTACACCATGGCGTAGATTTTTTTGAGTGGTACCTTGCTTGCTGTTACACTACAACTATTACTGTTTCCTTAGCAACTTGTATTATCTCAATTTCTTATTCACCGACTCCTATTTGTCCAGTAATGAAATAGTCATCTCATAAAGTTTTCAACTTGAGCAAATGGCAAACTTCACTAAGTCTCATATTATATGTATTGCTGAAAATTCCAATATCGATAACCAAGTCCTGCTTCCTTCCTTATCACATATAGCAAGTAGATAGTGTTTTTATGAATAGTCAAACTGTATTTCACAAAATGTTTTCAAGATTTTCATGTAAGTTGTTTGAAACTTCCCAGGAAAAGCTCATCCCGACCGGCTTGTAATACCTCCCGGAAGTTTACTACGTGTTTCAAAATTTACTAAGCGGTAAATCGATGTTAAATGTCGGTGGCAGTGCAAACATCGCAGGAAACCGATAAAGAAGCGCTTGTTTCTTGCTGTCTTGATTTACGGCCTCTCAGCCCGATTGTTGAGATGAAGTGTTCTTGGAGATAGCCTCTCAGACGATCTCCCGTTTTTTACTGAGCAATTCAATTGTGCCACTCAAGTTGGACACTGAAACGAATGTATGGCAGCTTCAGATCTTCGCGATAAGGATCTTGAGTGATGACCCTTCCCTCATGTTTGGTCGGAGAAAATGACTCTATTTGAAAAAGGGATCATGAAGAGTTCAGAGGTGGAGGTCAAACTTTTACTGACAAAGGTTCATATAGAAAACTTGACCTACTTTGGGTACCGCTTGTAAGGTTTTCCATAGTGTTGTTTCAGATACAATTTATTGCGGAATATTCACTTCATCAAGAAAGGCTGACATAGATTTTCAACAAAAACCTATATAATGTGAACGTGTATAGTTCTCCCCACTTAACTTTTGAATAGGGCAAGATATCAAAGTTTGACAAAATTTGTATGAAAAGGAATTATTTTCAGTACTTTTTGATAAAAAGCCATTGGTATGGCTTCAATCGTTGTAGACATTCCGCTATTATGTTTTATTTCGAAGAAAGGGTGGTTTTGTGACCCTTCGCTATATATACTGCTTCACATACTCCCAGTTCCGGAGTACCCCAAGGCTAAGATTTGGCATCAAGATTGCCGCGGAACGAAATGGGATCTTTCTTGCAAAACTACCCCAGAAAGAAGGACAATAACTCAATGTCATATTTTATTTGGATCATTTTTGTCTTATTCGTTGAAGCCTTCTGAATTGCTGTGAAATATTACACCTCTTTTTGAAATGCTTTTTATTTAGAATGAATTTTCATCGTTGTCAAGAGTTTTTGTATGATTTGACATCAAGATTGCCGCGAAACGGCAATCCAAGAAAGTAGGACAGAATTATTTTTGTCTTATTCGTTGAAGTCTTCCGAATTACTGTTGAATAGTACACCTCTATCTGGAATGATTTTTAATTGCTTTCTTCCAGTTTTTTCATAATCTCAAGTCCAAAAATCTCCTCAATGTATCATCAGTTCGAAGGATTGAATGAATTGAATAAAACGTGACATAAAAATACAATAAAACGAATGAGATAAAATAATCGAGATGAAAGATGAAAATGACCATAGACTAACAAGAAATGAATATAATGGGAAACAATAATAAGCAAAAATGAGTAGACTGGATTTCTCGCACAAGTCAAGAAGTTTTTTTGCAAAATATCTGAAATTATGGTAATTCACTACATATTTGATTCTGCAAGATTCTGATCTGAGTTTTGACTTAGTATTCAGCTTTTATTATAAATTGAAATGAAAACAACATATAAATATTTCCTACTGTTTTTGGATGTATTACTTTCCACAAAACTGAATCAATAGATGATTTGCTGGAGTGTAATTTCCATGTCCATTTCAAAAAGTGTCATTTCATGATTGAAAATTGATGTATTTCAGGATAATTATAGACTAGATATGCAGAGTGTTTCAAATTCGATCGTCACCATTGGGATCTCGGAAACTGTGAGAGATACGAAGATGGTTGAATTGGGGCAAAGTTGCACATTTACCTGACTGACAATATGCCATTAAGAAAGTTTTGAAATTCCGTGTATATCCGGAGATATCCAAAAAAAAACAGAAATTACGGAAAATGGTTTTTATTTTTTTCTGGCTTTATTTTCTGAAGGATTCGAGAACAAATTGCTTTTCTGCATTGCCACTTTTTCCCTGCTACATAATGGTGTTGTCAGATTTGCTATCCAACGTTTCGTCTTCCGATCACCATCATCAACTTCATTTTTTCTCGTGGGCGCTAAATTGGAATATTTCTGTTTTGAATAGAACCAGATTTTACATGTTCAATGATGTATCATAAGTTATCATTCTTTTTCTAAAAATTGAAGATATTGAAAAAAATATATTTCTCATTATAATATTGTTATTGTACAAGTCATTGAATTTTTGGCGGAAAATGGCTTTCACGAATGAAGAAACAAGAGATGATACCAATTTATTACATTAACGATAGAAACAGTGTTAAGACATCGGAAATGTATTTAAAACTTGTATCCTGAAAGACGACAACCACATCGAACTATGTTCAAGTTATTGGATTAAAATATCACAGAGTTTGATTCGTTTGAAAAGCCAATGAAAAAATACGAAGACGAAATGGACCAGGAAATTGAAAAAAAATTGATAAATGAGGTATGTATGAGGTAAGTTAGATATTGTGTCTTTTTTAATAAAAATTATTAATTCACATATAAACATATACACGTCAAATTTCCTCCGAAATTATTATTTGTCATACAAGTGCTTTGGTGTTTTGGTGATAAATGGGTAGGGAATAATGGGCCGGTGAGGTGGCCAGCAAGTTCTTCAGACTCAAATGTCATGGATACATTCTTATGGGATACACTGAAAGATAGAATTTATGGTCAGAGGGAATATCAAAATATTAAGGACCTTCAACACAGCATTGTTACTGAGTTCGGAAGGTAGGAGGAGGAAAGTTAATCGTGCAGGAAAAAAGTGGCAATGTGGAAGTGCAATTTATTTTCGAATCCTTCAAAAAATCAAGCCGAATAAAAATAAAAAACATTTTCCGAAATTCCTGTTTTTTCTGGATATATCCGGATATACTTCTAATTTCAGAACTTCCTCAACGTATAGTGTTAGTAAGGTGAATGCGCAACTTTCTTCAATTTATCCATCTTCGTATCTCTCATAGTTTCCAAAATTCCAATGAGGATCGAATTTAAAACAAAATTCATTTTAGAACCCTTAGTATTCATAATGAATAGATGTTTGTCACTTGGTATCTGGCCAAACGCTCTCAAAACAACAATAGTCACGCCTATCCATAAAAAAGGTGATGAAACCCAAATCGGTAACTATAGACCTATTTCGCTTATTACCCACCTCTCAAAAATCTTCGAAAAATTAGTGAAGAAAAGATTATGTTCATTTATCAATAAATATGAACTTATTTCGACAAAACAATTTGGATTCAAAGAAAAAACATCTACCGCAGATGCGATACTTGAACTAACAGAAATAGTACACAAATCCTTAGAAAAAGGAAAACCTTCACTTTGCCTGTTAATCGACCTAAAAAAAGCTTTCGATACGGTTGACCACTAATTACTATTACAAACACTGAACAATAATGGAGTCAGAGGTATATGTTCAGAATTATTTGAAAGTTATCTACAAAACAGAAAACAAGTTGTTGGAATAGCAGATAAAACTAGTGATGAGTTAGAAATCAAATGTGGAATTCCCCAGGGCACAGTGTTGGGCCCCTTATTATTAAACCTTTATATAAATGATATATTTAAAATAAATAGCGTGGGTACCATAATAGGATATGCGGATGATACCGCCATATTTTATGAAGCGGACAGTTGGCACGAATTGAAATAGAAGGTAGAGGCAGATTTCCAACTATTGAAACTGTGGCTTGATAACAGACTCATGACTGTAAATGTGGAGAAAACGAATTTTCTTCCTTTCAGTTGCAATGCATCTAATGCCTGTCCTTATGACAACCTCAATATCCTGACTACACAAAACCATACAATAACAATTCAGTATGTTAAACAATCGAAATACTTAGGCGTATATATTGACACACATCTAAAGTGGGATTACCACATCAGATATATTATAAAAAAACTCCAAACAGTCCTCTACAGATTTCGGGTTCTGAAAAGATATTTACCTTTCAACGAACTGAAACATTTATATACGGCCCTTGTTGAGAGTCATTTACGATATGGAATAAGTGCTTGGGGATCAGCTCTACGTGTACATTTGAAACCTCTGGAAACGTTACAGAAGAGATTCCTCAAACTCATAATGTCACATTTTCAACAGAGCGTTTGTATAAAGAGTGTGGAAACTTGGATGTGCGACAGTTGTTTTCTTTCAGTACAAGCGTGAAATACCATTTTAGTTCCAACAAAGCAAAATCTCGTGATCACCCATACTCTACACGTCACTGCGAAAAATTAACATACCCCGTGATACTGAAAAAGTCAATCTCACAAAGAGTTCACTCATTTATATCCATTAAACTTTATAATAGCATACCAGAAGATATAAAAAATATTAAATCTTCAGCATTATTCAAAAAAAAATTGAAAACATTTTTGTTAACAGCTGGTAGGAAATTTACTCAAAATTTAATAGAATGAAGACACCATTGCAAAAAGACATTATTATTGCCTTTTCCCAAAATTTTTATCAAGAGTAGCCAAAGTTCATTGTCTTAAATTCAATATTTCTCTTATATTTGTGTGTAATTTTGTTCAGTGTACTGTCTATATTATATTTGTGTAGTACTGAATGTATATATGTTCAGTTGATATAAACTAGTCATAGGTATATTTTATTTGAAATGTGTAAAAAATGTGTAGATTGTTAGATATGTGTAGATTGTTATTTTTATTGCGAAACAAGTGTGTTACACTTATCACTTTTTTCACGTTTTCTGTAATGTCTATTTTATATATTGATGTGAATTCAATGATTTTCATTGTAATGTGAATAAAGTCATTATTATTATTATATAGTTATCTGTTACCTTTTGAAACACCATGTACAAGTGAGATGTATTTCAGAAACCAATATCATAACAACCTGAAAAGCGTCCATTTGTTTTGTTACAAAATCACCTCGGTTCGCAAAAAAATAGAAATTGATTATCATGAAGATTTGAGAGGTATAATAAATGTTACGTTTTATTCTTCTCAAACAAAAATGTAATGTAACAGAGGAAGAGCAACTTTGTTTTCAACAATTTAAAGTTGTCTTGTCGAATCAGTTCCTTGTAAATTTTCGGAAATTATCATATTTCCATACATCACTATTTCTTGTGATAAGTATCACCACCCTATCCAAGGTAAATGCAGAATAGTGTGTTGAGAGATTTCCTGCAAAATTCAATTACGGGAAAGCCGTTAACTCCCCTGCAAAGCGGTTCACCACCTACTCTACTCTGTAGAAAAAAGTTCACCGGAGCTCTCACGGTCGACAGCAGTGCCATCAGGCATAGAAACCTTACACATTACGGTCATCTCCGCAAAAGAGACTCTCGCAAAGTACCGGAAATTGAATCCATCCGAGGTGAAAGCTAAAAGGTATTTTCAGTCTTTGGAATACAAAATACAGACATCAAAAGGTGATTCCTGGAAGGAAATTTCATCACTCCGAATAATGCCTAGAAAATGAATCGGAGATATCACACCGAGCGTTAATCCAGCTAAAACCTGTCTAGTTCACTCGCGATAGCTTGAAATGATATTGAATGTTTTGGAAATGTCTGAAGAAGTAACGTGATAGAGTTTATAGAAATAATTTGAAAAAGATTTCTGGTATATAAGGACTATTTTGCCCATTCCATAGAAAGAATAAAAAAGCTGGAGACAGAGCAGCTTCTACAGGGTTCTAAAGTATTTATGTAGAAAGTGTGTAGAAGTTTTTTGAGATAGATGAAAACTGACGACTGTGTCTAAGGGTCAAATTTTGTGATAAACCTAAAGGTGAAAACCGCATATCGATATTTATCTTCGTTTCTGAGAAACAGCATGTTTTTCGAAAATGTGCATGTAATTAGAAGGCATAGTTTCAATAAAACTGATAATAATTGATCGTATATTTACTGCTTATAAATGGAACATCTACCAATCTCTACCAGCTCCTCTAATACACAGGCGACACCTCTTCTGGAGGTTTTTTTGCCGAATAATCCAGTTCAATAAGTTAGGTTAGAGTGAGGTCCAAAGTGAGTATGTTTATTCGACCCTCCACCGCAACCCGCGAGGGTTTATTGTGGCTCACACCCATTCACACTCGACCAAATAAACCCAGCTTCTTAACGGAGCCGATTAGTTTGTATGGTGAGTGGTCTTTCAGGTCATAAGATTTGGTCCCCAACGGGGCAGACACAAAGTATATGTTCTGCTGTTTCATCGTTAATGAGATAGTCGGATAGTCAAGGTGCAAGATTTCCACCTTGATACCCGCGACAACCTTCCCATATGAGGGTTTTTGCACGTCAGCTAAACCTGACGACGCCTTAGATTCAACCGTGCAGGGCTTTTCCGCCTCTGGTTTTGGTGAATCATCCCTTTAGCTCGCACGTTTGCTAACCTGCTCATGGGGGTTTGTTCCACCACCTGAGACATATTCTGCGTACGCCGCTCAACAATTTGGTGCAAGGCGGTTTCATAAGATACCCCGCTCTTAAGGAGATGACTCAGTCGTTTCCGGGCTACACCACCAAACCTTTTTTTAGGTTCAGTTATTGGATCAGGAGTTGGTGAGTTGAGAAGCTCTCGCTCCTGATCTTAATTCACAGGAAGGTCAGTTGGAGTCGTAAGCTCGACATTTTTTACATCCATGAGGATGTATTCATAACACCCAAGTCTGGAGACCTTGTTGGTCACTCACCAGCCTATTGATCCCTATGCATTTTTCACCAAATCTTTCAGACAGGTGATTAGATACTCGTCTGGTAGTGTGCGGTGGAGCACCATCATGTTGAAACCAGATGTCGTTATAGTTAGCCAAAGGTAGATAATCCAAATGGTCTTCGAAAATCAACATTGAAAACTGGTGATAGGATTCTCCATTCAAAATTCCGTCAGATAAATGAGGACCCAAAATTCTATCTTCATAAATTCCTGCCCATACGTTAATACTGAATCGCACTTAAGGTCAAATTTCATGAAATCGCCTGGGGTTGTTTATGATCCAAATGTGTTCATTATTTCGGTTGAATATCCCACAGTTCTTAAAGTGCTTTCATCTGTCCAAATTAAATTTTTCACGAAAACAGGAAAATCAGGTCTTCTTATCAGCCACCTGAATGCAATTTTTGAAATATGTGTATTTTGTAACATTTTAAACGGTTTTTTTCTGATAATTTGACGTGTAGATTTCCCCGCGTTCATGTTCATCTGCAAATTAATAATTTTTATTGAAAAGGACACAATGTCTAACTCATACATACCTTATCAAATGTTCCTTAGTTTCCTGGCCCATTCTGTCTCCGTATTTTTTCCTTGGCTTTTCAAATGAACCAAACTCGATGAGATTTCGATCCAATAACTTGAACATAGTATGATGTGGTTTTCGTCTTTCGGGATATAAGTTTAAATTAATTTCCGATGTCTTAACACTGTTTCTATCATATTTGTAATGAATTTGTATTATATCTCTTTTTTCTTCATTCGTGAAAGCCACTTTTCGCCAAAAATTTAATGACTTGTACGCAATAACAAAATGTCATTGAGTGTATCAAATTGAAAGTCGAATTTTGAAACATCAAAGTCGAAGCTTATTACGATAAGAAAAAAATTTTTCACTATTTATTCATTTATTTATACGGGATAAACCCCATTACAGTGTGAAAATTTCACAGAAAAAAAAAGTACAGTATAAAAATGTAAAATATAAACTAAAACGCTACACAACGCTATGTACAATTTTTCGAAAAAGAATGATAACTCATGATATATCGGTGAAAAAGTAAAATCTGGTTCTATTCAAAACAGAAAAAATCCAATGAAGCGCCCCTGAGAAAAAATTAGGCTGATGATGATTGGCGGAAGACGAAACGTTGGATAACAAATCTGAAAATACCTTTATGTAGCAGGAAAAAAGTGACGATGTGAAAGTGCAATTTATTTTCGAACCCTTCGAAAAATAAAACGAGAAAAAAATAAAAACCATTTTCCGAAATTTCTGTTTTTCCGGATATCTCCGGATATACTCAGAAATTTATTAACGGTATATTCTAAGTCAAGTACATGTGCAACTTCACCCCAATTCAACCATCTTCGTATCTCTCATACTTTCCGAGATCCCAATAGTGAGGATCGAATTTGAAACACCCTGTATGATGAATATTCATTTCAGCTTGTGTTTTTAAAAACAATTACCAAAATTATCGATTCGCGATTGACGGAAGAGTATTTACTCCGCGATTGATAGGCGAGCACTGGGGATTCTATTTCGTCGAGATATTTTGGAATCGGTGAAAGAACGAATTGACCAAGGGGGTTTCCTGAGAAAGTCTTCCAAATTCACCTGAAGTTTTTTCCCAACGCCAAACCGTTATTTCAGCACTTCGACCACCAAGTGATTATCTTCAAGAGAAATATTGAACTGATTTGATAGTCCTCTTGAAGATGATCACTTGGCGATCGAAACGAGTGTCGAGGTGTTGAAATAACGATTTCATCTTCCCAAACTTCATTTTATTCAATTCAATTCCATACCTCAACCTATCAGATCTGCTCACCAATTGTCCTTATTAGATCGATATGTTAATTTGGAAGAAACTGAAAACTCCTTTCACTTCACCTCAGTCACCTGTGAGATGGTGCGAAGTTCCCTGAGACGCATCAAGAGCAACGCTTTAGGTTCTGACGGGATATCCCTCAAAATGATCAATCTCATTGACTCTTTTTTGATAAATCACTTCACCTTTCTCATAAACTTCATCATTACCAGTTGCCAATTTCCAAAATGTTGGAAGGATGGATTGGTTATCCCTCTGGCTAAGTGTAACTCACCTACTGTCCTTTCTGACCTAAGACCAATTACAATTCTACCGTATCTCTCTAAAGTAGTGGAATCGATTCCGAAGAATCAGATTAATGAGTACGTCAATGAAAATCATATTATAACATCTGTACAATCAGGATTCAGACCTCAGCATAGTACCACCACGGCTCTTCTGTCAATTACTGACGATATTTTTCAAGCTGCAGATGAACAAAATTTGACCTGTTTAATACTTCTAGATTACAGCAAGGCATTTGACACTCTAGATCATGAGATATTGTGTGACAAACTTGTCTACTTCGGTTTTTCTCGGAAAGCAGTGTCTCTCTTAGAAAACTATCTGAAGAATCGTACTCAAAGAGTTGTTGTGGATGAAGTTATTTCAGATGCTCTGCCGGTAGTGAAGGGAGTGCCGCAAGGATCTATCCTTGGGCCCTTGCTTTTCAGCTTGTATATTTGTGACTATGCAGACGACACGCAGTTATATTTCTCTTTTTCGCCAGGCGAGTCTACATCTGCTCTGTCGCATATTAATAACGATCTCCAAGCCATCTTTAACATTTCTGCTGCCCATAAGCTCAAGCTCAATTCAGACAAATCCGCAATAATGATGTTCGGAGCTAAGAAAAAGAGAGAGCTCACCAACTCCACCTTTCAAGTTCGCATCGAAAACGATATACTTCCCTCCGTGGACGAGATAAAAAATTTGGGATTGTGGTTTGATCTGGATCTCTGCTTTACTAAACATGTCAGCTATCTGAACCAATCTTCTTATAACGTTCTCAGGCAGCTTTTTCCTAATCGTGATTTGCTCAACACAAACTCAAAACTTAAACTATGCGAGTCTCTGATTATGTCAAAAATTTTCTATTGCGACAGTATTTATGGACCTGCTTTGAAAAAATCGGATGCTCTCCGACTACAGCGTATTCAGAATAGCTGTCTACGTTTCTCGTTTGGTATTCGGAAATATGACCATATATCCCCAGCAATGCAAGAATCAGGATGGTTAAATGTTGAGAAACTTAGAACTCTACACCTTCTTACCAACACACATAAAGTTTTGATAACTCGACAACCTGATTACTTACTGAAGAAGCTTAAAACATTGTCTACGATTAACAGCTTTACTACAAGGAACAGTTCAGTTCTAGTCATCCCCAAACACAAATCTTCCATCTTCACCCGCTGCTTCTCGTATAATGCACCCAAATATTATAATCAACTTCCCTACGAATTTCGATCATATACCATCGTAAACTTTAAAAAAAGACTGAAGACTTATTTATCTCATTAGCCTCTTGCCCGTTCCCGGCCTTGGCATTTCTAAAATGAATTTTCTAAAGAAAAGCAATAACTGAAATTTTTTGATATTGTTAACTCGACTTGTGTTCATATTATTTATCTATAGTTTCTCCCAGGTTTAGTTGAAAAACAGCCTTGGCTGATACTCCGCCTATTCACCATATACTGGAAGTTTTTTTTCTTTGTTTTTGTTATTGTTCCTGTATTCTGTTTTATTTTATTTTTGTCTATTCCATTTGTATTTTACGGTGAATAAAGACGTATTATTATTATTATTATTTTCAAAAAATATATCACATATATTGGAACGATTTCGTATTACGTTCCTCATACTGTATGAAAATCAATAAAATGTGAAGTTCATATCAGAGTGTGACTAACTAAAATAAAAAAAAATTATTCATTTTATTTTAGCTAAATTTTATGGTTTCAACGTTCTAAATTGCTGCAAGTAACCTCATTTCACGGTATTAATTTTTGTATATGCTTGAAAGGAATTTTTTCGAAACCCTCAATGCTGCAGCAAATGTCAATCTATTCCGTTCCACTTGATGGAACCGGAAAGGTTGTTAGAGAGGAGAGTAACCGGACAGTCCTACAAAATGATGTTTGCACACTCAAACACCGTATTAAGCTACGAATTTCAATCCTGCTGCTGGAATCAGAATGCAATTACATGGTCCTGCTGCTTTTGCAGAGTGAATGCAGTTGAAACTACTCCGTGACTGTTAAATTACAATTTCAGAAATGAGTAAGCTTCATGACATGCTGGCGGAAATTCATTTATGCAGGGAGTCTATGTGGTCGCACACGAAGTCTTCTATTCAACGTTGATGGAAATACTGCTCAAATTAGAAATGAATATCCCAATTCTTTTTCACTCACAATAACTTGAAAATAAAATGTTTTTTGGGCAGATTATTTTTCGGGAACGTAATAATATCCCTTCATTGAATATATTAATACAAATCCATAAGGAACAACTACTTTTGATTTGGAATATACGAGTAGAATTACAATTATGTCAACTCTAATGTCATATTTCCTCCAAGGACCACTTGGTTACCGTCACCCTGAGCGTGGATCAATAAAAAATAATTCTATACAGAATTCATACTGTGAAGAAAAAAACGATTCGGTATTTCGAATCGTGATACTTCTTTTTTCAAAGACAAAACACAAGCACTACAGAAAACTCTTTGACGCACTGTAAGAACGGTGCCTGTGCGAAAGTAGCGATTCACGTTGGATTTGAATCGCTGGAGATCAAATTATTTCGGAAAAATGTTCTCAGGAAGTTCATTTCTCATATACACAAGTGAAATAGTTTTTAAGCAGTGAGGTTCAAGTGTACTGAGTTGAACATCAAAACGATGCGCAGCCACAGTCCGTCGCATATTTCTGATGTATACCGCTCTTAGTAGCATCAAATATGACAAGTCACTTGAACACTTTCCGTGGAAGTATCTGTGAAGGCAGATGGCTCTTTTCTGGATGAAATTCAGCAGCTTCAGGGTATGCTTAGGGGTGGAGCTCCATAGATGATAACAATACTCCAAAGGAGGTCTGATCTGAGCTATAAAAAGCATCAAAACTTGCTGAGGTGTGTACAGTTTTCTGGTTCGGAACAGTGATCCATGCTTTTGAGAAGCGACTTTTGCAATTCCAGCAATGATTGTGTCAAGACATATCGGTGTCCATTTCAACCACTAAGAAACTTATCGAAGTAGAAGGTGAAATTGTCTGACCTGACATTATTATATCCGCTTCGGATACATTTATCATTTTGGAGAACACCGTTGCCTAGGTTTTTGTGGCATTGAATTGAACCTGGTTACTTCCACCCTGATTCAAACCACTTCTTGTTACTCATTAAGATATGCAGCCTCCTGCAACCGGTGAAGATGTGTATCTGCCGTAGATGTCCTGGACTTCAAATGGAATGACGAAACGAGTGTGTTGTCGTTTGCGGAGCAATATATTTGATCCTTGGTTTTGTACAATGAGTCGTTTATATACAATAGGAAGAGGGTTGGAAACCCTCCATCAGGATTAGAGGTCTTGTTGATATCGAGCTGTTTCAAAATTCGCCTGACTGGACGTTGTCGAAAAGTAATTTCCGACATTGTGATTTCCAGTGTGTGAATAGTGGGTGGTGCCTTTTCTAGAAAATCGGCAGTGAACTGGGATGCAAATTGTCCAGCTAGTAGATTTGCTGTTTTGTGGAATTCTTTGCTTTCATTTATGTTAATTTTGCAGCTGTTGCGACCATTAACAAACCTTGTTCGGTTTTCGTTACTAGGATTTTTGCGCCACTGCCGGTAGACAAGTTTTTTGAGGCGACAGCTGGCTCACAATTTTTGTTGAACCAAGGTTTGCCATCAAAAGTTCGTTTCATTAAAAAAAGAATATATGCAACCATGGATAATAGAATAACCTCCGTGACTTCAGAAGCACAAATAGATAGCTCTTCAGAGCTGAAACAAACATCTAGCTAGGGGAAATTTCGGAAGTGGTCTTGAAGATCCTTCCACTCAGCAGATCTGTAATGCCAAACATTGCGCGACTCAGATTGTTCTCCAACATTTATCGGTAATTCACTCAACACTGAAATGAGTTTGTGTTCAGGAAGATCCCTATGAAGACCTCACGGTGACTGTGTAAATTTCTGGATTGGTTGTTGAATATAGATTCAGAAGACAAGCATAATCAACATCATGGTCAGGAATCCCGGTCCATTTATAATCTGAGTAAGTCTGCTGCTTATTGCAAAAACCTCAGCTTTGCGACCTTGTTCGTCGTTGATATTCGTTGAGACACTCGATATTATGGACATTGAAGTCACCGAATATGGAAATTCCGCCATTGGGGTGATTGATTTGAAGAATTTCGAAAGTGTTTTCAAGTGAAGAGAATAGTGCCCTATATTGTGTATCGCTTGGTGGTTGATAAACGCAGCATATGAATTCATTGATCTTCTGTGAAATTATTTTGAATCACATAACATCAAAGTTCTGAAGTTTTATCATTTTGTCTCGTTGACAGGAGAGATCGCTTCCGATGAAAGAAAAATTCCAAAATTACGTCTAAATCAGAATTGAAAATCATAGCCGGGATATAGGAACTTACACGTTTTTTTGAAGCACTGACTTTGGTTTCGGTGAGTGCAAGAATATGAGAACTTTTTGTTTGCAGATGTTGGTGAACTGAGTTATTGTTTGAGTTGAGTCCTCTGATGTTACAGAAATCGATTTTGAATTTGATGTTGGGCCTCTTAGCAACTGCAGTTACCATGCTGTTACCTTGTTACCTGCATGTAGGGCTGGAGAGCTATACACAAAAATGAATCGAAAAGCCATAGCACAAATTGAGGAACTGTGAGCCGTGTGAATCCAAAATATGAAGAAACCGTGCATAATTTCAATAAATGATTCGTTTTACAACATTGTTTCTATTGTGGACGCGTTTCGCTGACACAGTAGCTCCATCAGTAGTAATAAATGCCAGTACTTTACACTGGAGTACAATTCTCATATACGAGTATAACAGTATCATATATCTATTACTGGCATTGCTCATTACATGAGTATAAACACCCATCTAAGTCGTAAACAGTCCCGCAGAGATGATTTAGAGCCATTAGGGCACATGTTCGTGTATTTTTAGAAAGGCTTCCTTTCCTGGCCAGACTTGAAGGGTGATACATTGAAGGAACGATACCAAAGAACAGAAGAAACAGAAAGAACTACACCTATAGAAGCATTATGCGGGGGACATCCAAAAGAATGGGAAATTTACTTGAATTACGTGTGTAATTCACCGAGATTCCAGATTACTTAAGAAAATTGTTCAAAGATCTGTTCATCGAAAAAAAATTGATGACGATGGAATTTTCGATTGGACGGGTCCGCAGACAGTGGCTAGGGCTAGTTATGATTCCATGAATTGATTATCGTTTTCCTCACTTAATTTGTTTAATAGTAAATGAGATAACAGGCAGAATTTGTAGATCGAATTTCAGTCTCAGTTCTTGGGCAGTAGGTAAATTTTGAATACGAATGAAATCATTGACATTATGAAAAAGGTTCAACAATGGTGAGTGGTTAACCTTTTGTTGGTCTTTTAATAAGAAATTTGAATGTTTTCTCTTATTTATTTCCAGCGACTCCAGCAGGTTCATTTTCTGTCCTTCATTCTCCATATCTTATTAGTCAGTGGGCTATGCTTGAAGATTGGCAGTAAAAAAATCTGAACTCAGTAGGTTGAATGAACTGACGCCTATCAGAAAACAGTTGTTTAATAATAGGCGTCAGTCCATTCAACCTACTGTGTAGGTATATTCGAGATTGGCTTGAACGTTCAAAGTTCATTTCTTTACATTTGTTTACTGCCAGTCTTCAAGCATCATAGCCCACTGACTAATAAGAAAGTTTTTCTTCCTTATTCAGAGAAATCGGGCACATTTCGGATATGCATTTGGTTAGTACCTCGTCCACTAGATGGAGTGACATTTTTTTGTTCGCTCAACCTTAGGAAGAGGAATAAAATACTCCGAAAGAATTACGATTTTCAATTATGGAATATCATTGACTTTCGGTCGATGATGGCCACTATCTTGAACTGATGAGTGGCTAATGAGCCCGAAACCGGTCTGCAAGTGTGCCTGTTCCAAAATTGAAGGTCGACTCTTTCAGTTTTATTGCCAATTGCATATGCAGGAAATTTTCTGTGAAGATTCCTGCACTGAAGGCTGTCGGATGTAATCCAACGCTCTTCGTGGTATTAGCCAGTGGAGTAGTTGTTTTCTGATAGGCGTCAGTCCACTCAACCTACTGTGTAGGTTGTATGTAGTATGTCACAGTATGTCACATATAGTGTTGAAATCGTGATTATACTCCAAAAGGTTGCACACATATGAGGAAATGGCAAGACTAATCTCTATGAGGTGTCTTGCATGAATGACTGTTGGAAATAATTCAATATCCAACCTGGTATTAGCTGAGAAAGTAGTTACTTTACGGCAGACAATTACCAGAACCCACTGTGAAATATTGAAATATTAATTTTACTCTGATTCTTTTTCGGAGGTCCATTATAAGATACCTATGTACGTAGTTTTCGATACCTGTTTAGACGTTTAGAATTTTTGGGTTCCATGCAGGCTCTCCTAACTGCCAGTTCAAGAAATTAACGACTATAAGGCTGCTATGAAGTAGTATAGTTTTTTATAAGTAGTCAGGCGCTACTTTTGTACCCAAAAAAATTTGTAAGGTAAAACAGAGCCCCTAATTTGAAAAAAATTGATCTCTGATGTGGAGCTATGACCCATATTCTAACATATATCACCTGAACGTAATGTCCTACTATCAATACAGGATTTTTCATTGTGTTTTTCTTGTCCGTAAAGTTTCAAACTATTAAATTGTCCAATCATTTTCCCATTTCCGGATTATCGAATCTAACAGTGAAGTGTTTCTTGAATATGGATTTTCATCAAATATCGGCCAACTGCACATAATTATAAAAAAATGTATTTGAGGATCCTAAATTTTGGTTCGATTTAATTTGATATTTCAAAAGTAGGAAACTGAAGAAGATTCCAACTGAAAATTTAATGCTAATATAAATATAAATCTGTGTTAACGTTAAAAATACTCAATTTTTATAAATTCCAATAGAAAAATAATGTTCATTTCATGTTTTCCATGTTTTCCATTGAAGGAGCCGGATAAATAAAATTCTTGAAACATTTCTCCTGAGAATTTAATCTATAGCCAATCTTAAATGATCTGGGGAGGATAAAAATATGAAAAGAATTTTAGGATAAGAACACGACGGACATTTTCTCCCAAAAACAACCACTGCGACTAAAGAGTTCGCCAACTTATGAAGTTGCGGCTCGACATTCCCACAACCGACATTCTTTTATCTCCAACCGTGAACGACTGACCTCAGAGAATGGAAAGGATGGGATTAACCAACCCTCCAGCTCTTTTGAATTTTATGAGTCGTTTGAATGCGAAGGGAAGTAATCGAAGAATTGAAATTGCTACTTTTTTTTTTTGCAATTTCATTCGACACTGATTTTATAATTTTACAAATCATTGATCAACCGAAGTTTTCCTTGCAGAAGACATTCGAATTAATGATGGGTACAGTCGTTTTATTGCCCCGTTCATGTGATTAATTGGTCTATTCAAATTAAACAGTGCTTTGTATCTTCCTTCACAGCTTCCACACCAGGACATCTAAATCAAACTAGAGCCTTAATTTCAGTTGTCTTGCAGTGATGGCTACAGGGAAAGCCATAAAGCGATTTCTCATTGAAGGTCGTCTATTGGATTCGAAACATACTGTCGTGGGGACTTTTCACCAACCACGGTGGCATTTTCATTGATGTCGTCTCATTGAGGAAAAACATCAATTCTCATTCATACTCACACTTTTCCATTGAGTTCACCTGAATCCATGATGCATTCGATGATACCGTTGGCAGGCTAAAACATCACGCTTTGGAGATGAATTACGAATGAACATGCATCACTCCAAAATGGAAAGAGTTCAGGAGAAGCATGTCGAGACTTATTTTTAGATCATAACCATGTCATTTACAGAGTAACTTCTGAAATTACCTTCGAACATATGTTGACAGTTGCAGTTTGGTGAAATGCAGTTTGGTGGTGAAAATTTCGTTTCTAATGATTGTATTTCTAAACTGTCTATGCTTGCTAGGCCAATTTCAGACACAGCTCCGTTTATGTATTCATTTGGTGATGAAAACACGTGTTGAGGTGTTGAAGTGACGGTTTGGTGTTGGGAAAAACACCAGTTGAGAGGTTAACTTGCTGTCAAGTATGACTCCCAAGTTCCAAGTCTTCTTATATCGAATATCTCCTGAATAGCACTATCTATTGAGTAAACAAAAGTTCCAATCATCAAAAACTTTATACACTGGAGTACACCAAATCCAAGAGGCCAAATTTTGTGCTAAATTTTTTGATAGTACTTCAAGTATAGGTGAGTTTCTTCGACCTTGAATTGAGAATATTTTGCCCAGATATAAATTGTTGGTATCAACAAAATGAAGCTGAAAATAATAGTGAGAACTGTTACGGGCTAGTTTTGCACTAGCTCCCAATTTACTTCAAAATTTGAAACATCCTCAGTAGGTATTCATCTGACTCAAAGTTTTGTTTTGAGTTTCGTAGTTCAATATAAAAGGAAAATGAAGCGTGTTTTTTATAGAGGTATAGAAATTTAAGTTGCAATAAAACAACGATGGATTATTCGATTGACATGAATTTTATTTATCCGAAAGATAATCTTGTGGCATAACATTTTAAATATGATTTCTGGCATATGACCGCCACGGCTGGCGCGGATGTAGTCCAATCTGGACGTCCAATTTTCGATGACTTTTTCCAACATTTGTGGCCGTATATCGGCAATAACATGTTGTCTTCCAAATGGTCAAGCGTTTGTGGCTCATCCGCATAGACCAATGACTTTACATAGCCCCACAGAAAGTAGTCTAGCGGTGTTAAATCACAAGATCTTGGAAGCCAATTCACAGGTCCAAAACGTGAAATTAGGCGGTCACCAAACGTGTCTTTCAATAAATCTATTGTGGCACGAACTGTGTGGCATGTTGCACCGTCTTGTTGAAACCACATCTCCTGGACATCATGATTATTCAATTCAGGAATGAAAAAGTTAGTAATCATGGCTCTATACCGATCACCATTCACTGTAACGTTCTGGCCACCATCGTTTTTGAAAAATTACGGACCAATGATTCCACCAGCCCATAAAGCGCACCAAACAGTCAGTTTTTGTGGATGTAACGGTGTTTTGACATACACTTGAGGATTACCTTAACTCCAAATGCGACAGTTTTGTTTGTTGACGTAGCCATTCAACCAGAAGTGCGCTTCATCGCTAAACAAAATTTGCTTATGAAAATTGGGAACAACGGTAATCTCGTTTTGGGCCTATTCGACGAATCTACGCCTTACTTGATGATCGTTTGGCTTCAATTCTTGCACGAGTTGGATTTTGTAAGCACGCAAACCAAGATCCTTCTGCAAAATCTTCCATAAAGTGGATGGACACAGATCCAATTCCTGTGCTCGATGGCGGATGGACTCCTCCGGGTCTTCCTCAATGCTACGCTGTACAGCAGCAAAAGCTTCTTCTGTACGCACCGTACGGCGTCTCTGGGGATGCGAGTTATCAATAAGAGTAAACGTGGTGCGAAAACGTTCCATGGTTAATCGAATTGACTGCTCTGACGGGCGATTTTGTCGACGATAAAATGGACGTAGTGCGCGATACGTTTTCCGCACAGAACCATTATTTTCGAAATAAAATTGCACTATTTGCAAGCGTTGTTCAGGCGTGAGTCTATTCATGATGAATTGCCAAACCAAACTAAGAATAAATCACTTGACAGCTGTTAAATCGGTCGCCATCTTGAAAAGTAATGCCAACTCAAAGTTCTATACCTCTATAAAAACACCCATTATATCGGGTATGTCACTGAACGTTTTCATAATTGAGACTTTTATGTCTGTGCGATACGTATTCAATCCTTTGGCTGTTCACTATGCTGAGATTTGGTGGATTTGGGCCATGGAAATACCGTAGGTATTCCGTTCAGATTTATCTTCATTCATGGTCAACTATTTTGTGACCGCAGAAGTAGAGTGTCACCTTTGATAATTTATTCGACCTGTCATCGCTGTCACCAATCGGTTTCCTTCTGAAATGACATGTCAATTGTCTTCCCTCCTAATTGTGGAGTACGACGAATAAGGTGTTGTGTGATACGAATCGATTCATCCTGAATGGAATCCATCCTGGGATTTCGAGATTTTTGGACTTGGTGATTTCTGGTGTTGTTTTGTGGTTGTCTGAAACCTATATTTTCGTTGGATAGCAGAATTCCTTTCAGCAATTTGCCGGATTTATAAAGCACCGATAAGAGATAATGTTCTATCAGAGGGAAATGTACCTATATGAATTGTATTCATTTTAAGGCCTGCTCATTCCATTTGTTTGGACTATTTCCACTGCCAACTTCCATCATAACCGTTTTGTTGTTTATTATGTGTTCATTCTTCAGGGTGTTATTCTCCGGTTAAGCAATCGACTGTGAAGGCCAATAGAACCGTCGGCTTGGGTTTTGTTTCCTTCATTGGATTCTTTCGTTCTTTTATTCCTGTACCTCTGCATAATAATAATTATGTATAAGACACCGGTGTGGTAGCCTTTTAAGCGAAAGCAGCTCCCAGCCATCACAGGCTGAACATCTCCTTGGATTCCTTCGGAGCCGGCAACACCTCTCATAGCAGTTGATTAGAGCTAGTAATATTATAATTATTATGATTTGGGTACTCTGAAGTGACGTCACAAAACAGCATCCCCTAGATACATAACTGTTAATAGTATTTGTGTTACTTATGAACGCTGTTTCTCTACGCATTGACTTTGCTATTCAAATCGTATCCGGTAAAGTGATGATGCATCATCATATCGGTTTTGGTAATAAAAGTTTTTCAGCCCATAACGTTGGGAATTCAACCACCGAATATTTAATTTAAGATTATGTCAGGGTATTCTGATCCTTTTTGTATTGTGTTTCTTCTATAGTGATGTACCAGTTCATTAAAATTGCTGTTGAATATTTCTTAACCATCTGATATTTTTCCTGTGCTGAAACTTCTTTTTTTTACAGTAATGTGTTCCTCAGTTATCAAGGCGATTTCCTTTTTTTTTCTGGCCAATATTAAGTGGCGCAATAAAAAACAACTCTTCCCTTTTTCATTAATCTAACCCACGACCACTGACCTAGCTGGGTAACTTGTTAGTGGTGTTTCATTGCATCCCATTACTGTTAGAATTTTAAAATTATCAATTGGCAAAACACACCCTAGCAGAACCTTTTTCAAACATTCATCCTGATATGTAGGTGGACCAGATCCGACCATCATTTGTGAGGACTTTTATATCTCACAGAAGATATCTACAGATCGCCAGTTTAAACATGGGCATCGAAATGTTCCACGTTATCTACTCAGTGACATGAAACACTAATATTTTTCCATGAAAACTCCAGAGAAATTTGAAAGTTCCACTTTTGATGGACAGATGACTGAAAACCCTTTCAAAATGATTAGAGTAGGAAGTAAGGAGGGTAGGAAATGAGGAGGGTAGGGAAACTTAGAATACCCCTGCCGAATGAAGTATCACCTGTGGAAGTGAAAAAACTTTCAAATGACATCTCAGTCTGCTTTGTGTGTGTATCGATGTCGAAAAGATATTGTATGACTCTGAGTCTATTCCAGTATCACTAACAGAATCTTCGGGATACCAGGCTCCTCTTCGCCATAGAAAAACAAGTTGCCGTAATGCGTGTTGCTCTGTTATCTCTATATTTTTCCAACTACTCGTAGGACCATTTTTGAACCACCAAGAGACCAAATCATTCGACTCACAATGTACGGAGAAGATGGACGTCGGCTAAATAACCTCAACAGTCCTATCTGTACTATTGGATCAAAAGCAAACAAACCTAGGAGGCTGAGGGCAACCAGAAAGCGATTTATCGCCTCTTTAAGAGCGATTTATCCTATGAATCACTTCCTCATATGCTGCATGCATTTTTGGAATCTCCCACTTTGAACATTCGACAACCTGGAATTTCGTCAGTATGCTGAAATGGCGGCCGTAGAAGATATTCCCGTAGACAGTCCACAGGAACGATTACAGAACTGGATTAAGAAGGAAAGGAGGGTGCCGTGGGAGGGTGGAATGTGACACAGTAAACCTGCCTGGAAAAGTAATCGCAGACTGACTGCCGATCAGGTCTTCAGTAATTTAAGAAAAATGTTCCATGGTCTTCCAACCTTTGGGAAGTTTATTCTCCACGAAAAAAAAATCAGGTAGTAGAACACATAGTCTGCGCCTGTTTTGTCGAAGACTGGATATGATTTTCAGCAAACCGTTATTTCTTTAACCAGTTCTTGTCCGGAAGGCAACCCTCATAAATCGAATATTGTACGACATACAAAGTTTCACCTTGTAGTTTGAAGATTCAAATAATATCCATATATGTATATCATGAAATTAACAGTTATTGTTGTGTTGAATATCATAGAACATTTAAAAAATTTCCACTTTGCCTTTGGAATCCAACTTCGATATTTCCAGAGAGACTTTTTTGCATCGAACGCTTGGCATTCTGGAAATGGGTAGCCGGATGAACCTACCCGTTTTTCCGAAGACCCTTCGGAATTTTATGAGTCATTTATAGGGAATAGTGAGGGAGCAAGAATCGGTAGCTTGGTTGTTCTTTCACAGGAGGATTTGAATTTCATGCTACATTGAGCGTCTAGTGTTCAGAAAATCAGGAACCTTCACTCGCCCTAGCTGAAGTTTCCCTTTCATTTCGCAAATAATAATTCCAATTGGAGTTCTTGTTGAGTCCAATCGTCTCGAATATCCACACGTATATAGACATGTAGATATAATCTATGTTCGTTAATTAATCTGAAAATACTCGAGTCATTTTGTTCCACAGAATTCTGAAATTTTTTTTCCTTTGTGGTAAATGCTCAAATTGATTATAATCATTCTTCAAACGATGCTAAATTCAAAAGTGAAGAATTGTTTCGACATTGTACCTGACAATTAAAAATTTTCGTCCATCTCTTGCAGTAGCTTATCACAATCTCTATCTCTATTCTGCCAGATTACAATAGTTTTCAAGTACAAAACACAAGCATTACAGGAAAAT
Source organism: Leptinotarsa decemlineata (assembly GCF_025532065.1). NCBI lineage: Eukaryota > Metazoa > Arthropoda > Insecta > Coleoptera > Chrysomelidae > Leptinotarsa > Leptinotarsa decemlineata. The sequence goes on from NW_027412688.1 coordinate 30,842,507, forward strand.
TCTTTTGAGGCGCTCTCAAAGCGGTACCTGTGCGAAAGTGGCGATTCACATTGGATTTGAATCGATAGAGATTAAATCCATTTGGAAAAACGTTCTCAGGAAGTTTATTCCACATAAACGCAGTTCTCCAGAGGAAAAACTTCTTGAACAGTGAAGTTTGAGGTGTACTGAGTTGAACCTCAAAACGATGAGCAGCAATAGTCAGTTGCGGATTTCTGATATGTACCGCTTTTGATGAAATCAAATGCCAAGTCACTTGAACACTTCCCATGAAAGTATCTATAGAAGAGAGACAAATCTCCAACCTTTTTCGATGTTCCAGGCTATCAAGGTTGCACGTGATGTTCGCGTCTTCAATCAAGCTATATGGCTGTTTTCTGGATGAAATACAGCAACTTCAGGGTATGTTTGGTGGCAAAGCTCCATACATGATAAAAATACTCCAAAGAAGGTCTGATCTGAACTTTGTAAAGCATCAAAAGTTGCTGAGGTTGCTGAGAAGAATTTTCTGGTTCGCAACAGTGTTCGAAGTTTTTGAGAAGCAGCCTTTCCAATCCCAGCGACATGATTGTGTCAAGATATATTGGTGTCCATTTCAACCCCCAACAAACTTATCGAAGCAGAAAGCGGAATTTACCTTCTTGGAGAAAACCGATGTCTGGGTTTTTGTGGAATTGAATTTAACCTGGTTACTTCCACCCCAATTTGAAGTCACTTCCAGATCCTCATTAAGATATGCAAGCTCCTGCTGCCGGTGAGAATGTACTTCTGTATAGGGTTTTTCCATGCAGCAAGAACAAATTGAAAGCACTGACGAACATTAAGCGATGAAAAAATTGAATATGAATGAATAATGAACAATCATTCATATGAAAACTTTCATTCACAAGAATACAGGGAGGGAAGTGGGTGTAGGTGAAAGCACTCGAATGACCTATAAATAGTCAGTACATCATAAGTATAAATAGTCAGATCTGAAGTCCAGTTATCACCCGAAGACGATTCTGGATACCAACAATCGGAACGTTTTGCTCACCAAGTTAACTCATGAAGCAGTATTATTGACGTTGAGGACTAACATTGGAATTATATTGGTTTTCCTTTATCAAAACACTTCAGCGTCGATAGGTTGAAGTAATAAATGGAATATCAAAAATAAGAGATGAGATGAAAAGAAATATTTCGATTTCAATGATTATCATGTTCTTTATCACAATAATCTGTACATTCTGATGATGAAGGACCTTCACATTCATATGTTGGGGACATCAACGGAGTCAAGTTACAATTATGAAATTTCACGATCATAGGTAACGGTTGTATTTTGTGATGCAATGAAATGGTGGGTTATAATTGTTAGATTGAAATTTTGGGTTATTGAGCATCAAGTGGAATAGAGAAAAATTTCATTAGATCGAAATTCCATTGTCAATATAAAATGATTAGAAATTCCCGAAAAAACTAAAAATAGGAGAATTGAAAATGAATAGCTGAAAAAACAGTTATATTAAGCAAAAAGAACATGAAATAAAATAATAGTGAAACAAAATACTTTTGCTTAATATAATTGTTTTTTCAGCTATCCATTTTTAATTCTTCTTTTCCAGTTCTTTCAGGGATTTTAAATCATTTTATATAAATTGATGGATGTAGCCGTTAACGTGGTAGGAATTTCCTGCTTCGTTTCCTGAGTAACTTTTGGATAGGATCTGCATTGAAACCATTATTATGACCTATCTCTGTAATTATATCAATTTCCCTAGCTAGTTTGTCTGCACTTTCAGATTAATATACCCTCGAATCAAACAACAAGAAATCAATAAATGGGGAATGCTAACATATTTTGGAAAAAGAACAGAAATAATCGCAGGTTTCTTCAGAAAAAACAATGTGGAAGTAGCATTCAGACCACATGCCATCTCATTTTCATTTCAATGCCAAAGATACAATAAGTTTGTTTTGACATTGTCATTATAAAATAGATAAACCATGCGACAAACTTTTATATCATGTCATTGATTCGATCAAAAGTGTGTTTCCTGTTTTTGGAACATATACATGAAAGCTCGGCAATGTAAACTTTCAAAGGCCGAGCACAAGAAACACACACAGCGAGGAGAAACCAGCAAATCCGAAACATCAGAGCATGTTTGGACTGATCAGCACAGCATCAAGTGGGCTCAAGCTGAAATCATCCACAAGGAGGAACACTGGTTTAGGAGAAAATTCAAACGCATTTAGTCACGCTAGTGTAGAGATACGTAACATATGGAAACCTCGAATGAAGCGGAATGCGACCAACTCCCGCCAAACGGTTAGCTCCCGCTAAAACCAATGAAGCGGAGAGAGGGAAGTGGGTGTAGGTGAAAGCACTCGAATGACCTATAAATAGTCAGATCTCGGAGAAATAAGTCCAGTCATCACCCGAAGACGATTTTGGATACTAACAATCGAAACGTTTTACAGATTCTTTCAGGGATTTCGAAGCAATTTATGTCATACTAGTACTATGTTGCTATATCGCTGCTGTTCCAGTGTTTTGACAAAATCAGAATCATTGAACTTAGGCGTGCGTAGCGTTTTAGAACAGTGCTTTCAAAAAATTGTTCTACAGCGCCATCCAGTGACAAGTTACAGAAAAATTGATAGCCTAAAAACCTCCTCGATGAAAAATTACTCATCCATATCAAGTTTCATCATGATCGGTTGAGCGATGTGGAAGTTTATCACTTACCAACCAACCAATCAACCAACCAACAAACATCAATTTTTATACAGTGCTTTTCAGATAAAAGTATCCACCTTTAATAACTTTTGTTATTTAGGAAAAATCCAAAAACACGTCAATTTATGTTGGAAGGGGCAAGCATTATGGGTTATTTAAACTTACTGGAAAAGCCACCCCCTCACCCCTAGCATCATCCCTTTTTTTTAATTATTTCTCATATTTTTTATGTAAAATTTGGATACTCCTCTTTGAGCTGATTTCAAAAATGTATAATACTTGTAGGTTAAAGTGGTTAGTTTATGAGATAAACAATTTTTCTTTTAATAGCACAAATTTTACTTATTTTTTATTTTCACCTTATTTGCCTGTACTAAAATGGGTTGTACAACAGTTCAAACTCTTTAATCTGTTTAACTGTGCTATTTATTCTACTTCAAAAATTCAAACAACAAAAAACTCTACTTTTTATTAAAGTTTGACATTGTCAACTAGAATTTGTAGTCACTATTGATAGTGTACTTTGATACATTATTTATTTTGTTTCGCTGAAATGGTTTACTCTTTGCAAGAAAGAATTGAAATTGTAGGTTTAATACTACCAAAATAATAAGTATGTAATTCAACTGATGGAGAAATTTACCACAACAGAGTCTGTTTGCAATAAAGTGCATAAGCGAGAGGGACTCGTGAATAACGAAGCAATCCAAGTGGCAATTTTAGGGCAAATCAGCTTAGAGGCTCAACAACCCCAATCGTTGTCAACAATAAGTAGAGCGATCGGTGTTTCATCTTCTACAGTTTTCCGAATTCTACATAAATTCAAGTACCACCCATACAAAGTTAAGTTGGTGCACGAGTTGAATGAAGATGATTTTGATCGTCGTCTAGAGTTTTGCGAATCAATGACGCAATTCATCAATAACAATCCACAATTGTTAAACAATATTTGCTTTTCTGATGAATGCTCATTTTCATTAAATGGCTTAGTAAATAGGCATAATTGTAGATACTGGGCTGAAAGTGATCCACATATTATGCGTGAATTCCATACACAACATCCCCAAAAGTTAAACGTTTGGTGTGGTATCCTAGGTGACCACATTGTCGGACATTTCTTCATCAACGGAAATTTAAATGGTGAATCATATCTTGAGTTACTCAGGGAAGGGGTTGACCCACATATTACAACAATAATAGAAAATGATGATAACCTTTCCGAAGATTTACTGGTATTTCAACAAGACGGAGCTCCCCCACACTATGCTATGCCTGTCCGACAATTTTTAAACGAAACATTCCCCGCTCGTTGGATAGGTAGAAGAGGGCAGATGATGGAGTGGCCACCTAGGTCACCGGATTTAACACCCCTAGACTTTTTTTCATGGGGGTATTTAAAAACAAAAGTTAATGCTACCCAACCAGAATCTCTGGATGATTTACGAGAGAGGATAGAAAATGAATGTCGACAATTGAATCCAGGCGTATTAAGCAATGTCAGAGAGGCATTTCAAAATAGATTATACCATTGTATGGAAGTGAATGGTACTCATTTTGAACACTCATTTTAACTTCATAATAAATAGCACAGTTAAAAAGATTAAAGAGTTTGAACTGTTGTACAACCCATTTTAGTACAGGCAAATAAGGTGAAAATAAAAAATAAGTAAAATTTGTGCTATTAAAAGAAAAATTGTTTATCTCATGAACTAACCACTTTAACCTACAAGTATTATACATTTTTGAAATCAGCTCAAAGAGGAGTATCCAAATTTTACATAAAAAATATGAGAAGTAATTAAAAAAAAAAAGGGATGATGCTAAGGGTGAGGGGGTTGCTTTTCCAGTAAGTTTAAATAAGCCATAATGCTTGCCCCTTCCAACATAAATTGACGTGTTTTTGGATTTTTCCTAGATACCAGTATTACAGAAGTTATTAAAGGTGGATACTTTTATCTGAAAAGCACTGTATATTAGATTACACAATGGAAGTCCGAATTAATAAAATACACCACGAAACATTGTCAACCACCTTCAAACAAAAAATATGCCACACTCTACAGTGGTCCAACCTGAATTCAGTAAGACGAATAACCTTTTCGAAATATTTTTTCTACACTGATTTATAATAAGTGGGTAATCCGCAATACTCATTATATCACACTCAAGAAGATATTCAATTTCCAACTTTGTGTAATGTTGTAGTCATTTTTTCCCTCAAATCTAACCGAGTCCTACAAACCCATCTGTAGAAGATAACACCTGTCATAACAGATCTCTCTGTAAGGCCCGTTTAAATTGGACTTTTTGCCGGAGTATCCTGCTGAATTTTTTCCTGACTGTATGGCTTTTGTCCAAAGAAACATCACCTCATCAGTATTCTACATTGTTTGAATTTGGATATAAAGTGAAGTTTAAATAAACCTCGTTCCTTCTCACAATGGGGGAGTATTCTTTGAAGTAATTTCGAACGGATGAGCCTTGTCACACATTCATACAGCCGGCATCTGTAGCTAATTTAAGATTCATATACAGTGTGGCCCTGTTCTGAAGTGCAAAACATGTTTTTGAAATAGTAATGTTTTATGTCCCGTGAGAACTAATTTTTCTACAAATTTCATTCAGAGATGAACTCTCTCAGTAATCATATAATGAATGGAGTTCGAAATGAAAATTTAGGAGTATTATATAATGAATTGTCCAGAATTCTGATATATTGTTTCAGAAGTTCTGTCCGTTTTCATTAGTCTGTAGAATTTCAATAATGATAATAATATAATAATATTTTATTGAACAATTAAAATGAGACTAAAAAAAGCAATTGGACAAGTCAGTACATATCAGATACTCAAATAAAACTATAAAACAGACACATTCACATAACAAGAGATATGAGAAGAATAATACAGAACATTTTTTACTAAAGCAGATAAGAAAAAACTCAACATCTCTGAGGCCACTGACTTTTGTCTTCATTACTTAGTTTTGTTGGTTTTGTCCATTTTTTGACAAAATATTCTGGTTGTACTCCGAAAGCTGTTGGTGATATAAACACTGATTTATTACCCTTCCGTGTAGTGACAAATAGTTCTTTCAATCCTGTAGCAGTACCATGAATATTAAGGTTAAATAATGGTTGCACCAAAGAAACGGTACTGGAATATTTATAAAAAAATACGGACCCTGCAGAAAGTCTGTGCAATACTTTAACTATCAACGCTGGTGTTCCCCACGGATCCATATCGTCTCGAACCATCTTTTCGTTGTATATCAAGAACTTATTTGAAAAAACAAGAATCCAATATATTGCTCTTGCACACTTGCCTTGGATTCCAGAACAACGGCTGTGGATGCACATTTTCACCGGCAGCAGGAGGTTGCATATCTTAATGAGCTCCATGTATGGAACCCCACTTCTAAGCATACCCTGCAGCTACTGGATTCAATCCAGAAAAGAGCCATTCGACTGATTGGAGACACGAACATCTTTTGCAACCTTGATATCCTGGAACATCGAAGAAAAGTTGGAGATTTGTCTCTCTTCTATAGATACTTTCACGGGAGGTGTTCAAGTCACTTGGCACATTTGATGCCACCAAGACCGGTACATATCTGAAATACGCGACGGAATGTGGCTGCTCATCGTTTTGAGGGTCATTTCAGTATACCTCAAATTTCTGAGTTCCATTCCATTTGGAGAACTGCGGTTATGTAGAACGTTTTTCCAGATGCATATAACATACAGTGATTCTTATCCAACGTTAATCGCTACTTCCGCATGGGCACCAATCTCACAGCGCCTTGAGGATTTTCCTGAAGTGTTTATGTTTTATCCTCAAAAAAGCAATGAAATTACCGATGGTCCCAAGCCAAACTTCTATTGTTTCGGAAGGATATGTTGGTCCTTGTTGAATTTCAAAATTTATAATTAATCCATCTGTTATTGTTGATAAAAAACTTCCAGACTGGTTTGTTACGTTACGTTACGTACGTTACGGTTTCGAACGTTACGTGCTGGGCAAGAAATTGAATCATCTGTTCATCAATAGAAAAAGAGCTGCGGCTCTATGATGATTTTTAATAAAGTCAGTTATTGATTGAATGGAACTGGCCGATACTTCATGAAAATCCATATTTAAACTAATTAATATAGTTCATTGTATGATTTTCACTATAAATGGTTTTACCAAAACAGCGGTGTTTGTAAAACCCTTTATAGTGAAAATTATACAATAAACTGTATTAATGAGTTTCAAGTCAGTTCTTCACGATTTATTTTCCCCTTCTATTCCATCATCTACGCCCAAAATATCAAGTTGAAAGAAGTCGTTTCGTAATACGGGAAATTTATTTCGGGTAATGACGTCAGCTATAGAGTTGAATTGAAATGAATCACATGCAAACCAACAATGTGTTTGATCTACAAGTTGGAAATATACAATGTCTCTCAAGAATGAAACTCTCATTTTGCTGATGTGATTTTCAGTAGACTATCAACGAAAATCCATCTTCTTCATCTTTGGACTCAGCTTCAGTAGACTCATCACTCCATTCTTGGGGCTCAAAGACATTTGAAAATTGTGTCTCATTTCATTCTCCCCTTTTATCTCAAATCCAAGATTCCATCCAATTCCATTCAGTAGTTCCAAATTATCATCAATATTTCTCTGAAGGTGTTTTAGTTTGATCTTGTCAGCTGAAAATGAAGGGGAAGTCAATAATAAGAATCAAGAGCTGTTGCGCTTGATATTTCTAAGCCCGTGTGTGGCATGAGGGTTTGCTGGCCAAACTTCGATGCTATGGCTTGTCGAGTCATTTCTGTGTCTGGCTATCCAGCTTTCTGAAAAAACGTTTCTTGCAATTGGTCATCGATGGTTTTCTCTCAAATACTTCCACTATCAACGCTGGTGTTCCCCAGGGATCCATATTGTTTCCAACCCTCTTTTTATTATATATACATACAGCAACTTCTGATGCTTTATTAAGTTCGAGTCAGACCTTTGTCTCTCTTCTACAGATACTTTGACATGAGGTGTTCGAGTAACTTGGCACATTTGATTCCACGAAAAGCTGTACACATCAGAAATACGCGATGGACTGTGGCTGCTCATCATTTTGAGGTTCAACTCAGTACACCTCGAACTTCACTGTTTGAGAACTCTTCAATTTGGGGAACTGCGTTTATGTAAAATGTTACTTGACTCATGTTACTTTGGACCAGGAATTTATCAGATAATACCCGATGTAATCAAAGACAATCATAATAACAAAGGTTTCAATAATAAAATTAAAAATGGATATTGCCCGCCGAAAGATCATTTTTCCGTAAACTGGTTAATTACCATAATTAAAAAAATATATAAACAAAATTACCCCCTATATATCCTCACTAGAAAAAAAAGTACAAAAGACAAACCAATTGTTATATCATAGCGGCTATTTTCAGAAACTGCCATGTAAAATAATTACTTTACCCAACCCACTATTTTCTTATTTACTGATATGGCAATATCACGTACAAGGAATACCCCTTCGGCGATGCTCCTTTCGTGATGCCGTTGTTCATTTACCCTTTTTATATATTTGAGAATTATGTATATCTTTGCATCTATATTTGGTGAATGAATATTATTTTTATTATAATTATTATTATTTTTCTATCATGCCCAATTATGTCTCTGAAATTTTCAGACCTATATCATATCAATTCACTGAAGAAATTGATCCAAAAAAATGTTTCATCAAAACATTCTGTTTCGTTTTGTTTATAATGTTTCATTGTAGAGACTCCGTTATTTCAATCATAACATAACGTATAATTTTCTTTGGCTGTTTGAATACAATAGGCTTGTTTCATGATTTTTGTTTTATAGTTCACTTGATAGAAATTTCAAATCGAAAAATAGTGAACTTTGCTTCGGCTCTCTAAATAACGTAGTTATCTCGTAATTAATTATTAAAAATCGAATGTGGTAGGCTGGTGACGTCACGGCCCTATTCCCGCTTCTTTTTCGATTGACCAATAAGAACAATAGATATAAACAACATTGCCAAATCGTAAAATCTACGGAGCCTATAATTATCAATTTATTTATGGAAGTGTATATGAACCCGTTAACGTTTCAATTAATGAAAAATTCTACACATGAAATGAAATGTACACGGAAAATCATATTTGGAACTGTGTTCTATATCTAAAATTAGTACACAAAGTTGGGAGATCACAAAATATTCACCTAAACTATAATTTAATGCATTATTCAATAATATACAGTTATGAAAATCAAAAAATTTTGCAAACTGGATTGAAGAATCATTTCAAATATTCAATTTATTCTACAATCCTCAATCTGTACAACTGCAATTCATTATGAAAGAAACGATTCCTACATGCATACCTCTTTCTAATATTGCTACTAAATTCAAGCGTTATAGGCTCGCTTGGGTAATCTGTTGAATCTCCCAAAACTTGAGAGAAAGGTTGAATGAGGTCAAGTATAGATAGAATTGATTGTATTCGAACTGATCCAACAAAAGCTTCTGAGGTAATGCCATTAATCATATAATAACATTCAATGAAGTAAAATGAAAAGCATTTGATTTTTTGCAAAAATATTAATTGATTTTCTTCCATACTTTCAGCAACAGTATTAACTCCAGATAATACTTTCTGTGGAGAATACTTGGAGTTGAAATAAAAAACTGTGTCATCAAATTCCATATTTTCGTTCTCCTGTCATTTATAGTCACTTTTTGAATGATTTCTATAAAGTCTTGGAAGAGTGGAAGGATTGAATATATCTCTGAAACACTTTTAAAACACACACAAACTAAACTCGATGAAAAAACGAATTGTTCCTACGCAAGCTGTTGGCTAAGAAAAAGTTGAAACTCAATGTTGCAGAAACAAGCAGAATGAATCCGATATGACATACATTTTCAATGCCGAATAAACCAATAAATTGTGATATGGGTACTCCAGTTTTCTGAGCAAATGAACGATCAATTAAAATTTTCCGTAATTATTCATTCATTTTTTTAAAAAATCAAGCCAGCAAACAAATAAATATACAATAATAAGATCGCTCGAATCCAAGAATTAGGCATAAAAATGGACAATAATATTTGCCTTAATAAATGATATAGTACAAGTTATATCTAAATATGATTCTTAATAGAATTCAACGGGCTGTATTTTCAACTGGTTTTCGGATGCTCATGAACCCTAATAAAATAAATCAATTATGCATTCATGCCACCCATTTAAAATAAGAAATTCAACGTTACTGGTATATTAGCCATAGTGTCATCCAGTCAGCCAGCGCCCTCTACAATGTGAGCGGCAATGTGATCTTTTTACTGTCAATGGTTTCCACACATAACTATGTATTTTTGTTAAAATAATTTCAAAATGAATTTTGAGCCTGGTTTTGTTAAAGCTGACTCCGAACATTCACCAAGAGTCGATTTCGAAATTATCGATGAATTTTACTTGAAAAATTTGCAATACTTTGGTACCGAAATGAAGAATGAAAAATTGAAACGAAAGGTGGTATATTTAGAAGGTCCCTTTTATTTATATGAGATTCTTTTCATACTTTGTCTTTTATCGAAGGATGGAAAGTTTTGATTTAATTTTTATTTTAGCTCGGCCAACTGAAGATAACCATAGATTTCTTAGAGTTTCGTTTTTGGAACACTGAAAAACTTTTTGTCTGGTATTGAAGATCTGTTTTTACAACTAGATATAAAACATATTTTAACCATTTTGGTGGTACTAATGGTAAAATTCAATCCAAAAATAACCTGAAAAAATATTATTGGGAATGTAATCTGATGACACGGAATATGCAGCAAAATAGGCACCCAACGAGACCTACCTTTTACAAAAAAAAAGTAAACGTTATTTAAATACGTGATTGTAACATATTATGCACTGTTTGGAACTTTTGGTGTAGTAATGAATATTACAACCCCAAATCATTATTTTTAACACCTCGACAAGTGTTTCGATCACCAAGTGATCATCTTCAAAGAGGAAAACTAAAACTAGAAACTAACTCGAAGCTTACCCTATTTATGCTATATAGATATCACATACAAGTAAACCATCCAGGTGTACCACCCATACAGGTACCACCCTCACAGCATAAATAGGGTTAGCTTCGAGTTAGTTTCTAGTTTTAATCTTTCTCTTTGAAGATGATCACTTGATGATCGAAACACTTCGAGGTGTTAAAAATAACGATTTGGTGTTGAGAAAAATCTCCAGTAATATTCATAATTGTAACAGTTGTATTCGCACCGAGTTGACAGCAATAAAAACAAAAATGACATCTGTCAAATTGGATCATCAGATCTGTGATTAGATATTAAAAAACAATACACTTGGCAACTCCGCTCCAGACACGATCAATTTTATTGGTCAACAGACACGCGGCCAATTTAAATTCTTGCTTTTCGAATTGTTATTTTTTCTGCAAAAATGAAGAGATCTTGGCACCGATTAGGCTCGATAAGTATAATAAAGCCCTAACTCGATCAGTCTATAAGCAAACCAGTATCATTTTCTATAGCATATTATTTAAATCTCGAATTTCTACTACGGCATACTCACAACAGATTCCTCTGCTCAAAACATAATTGAAACTTTTCCTTGGAGGAAAATATTCAGTTACCTCCAACTGTCATTCCAGGTGCAACAAATTTGAAGTATTTGAGACAATTACACGACAACCTGGCGCAAATTCAATGAAGATGAGATTTTTACATATTCGTCAAACATTCGATGCAGTTTCAATCATATACGAATACTGTTTTGAGCCTTAATCACACCTTCAATAATGAGTCACAATTATGAAGAACGGTGCTGAAAGTAATTCAGTGGGTACAAATCCATTACATTCATTACATTGAGTCTTTGAGTATATGTTAACTATGTCTCTTCTGTAGATTATCGCATTATATATTCCAGGTAAACTCAATCCATGAAAATGATGATTCACAGATCTACAAAGTAAACAATCATATCGTTCAATGCTTCTTCTCATTCCAATTGATTCAACTCCAGGTCAATTTTTGGTTTCTGGTATGATCAGAAGGGACATTATTTTACTGTGAACTCGTAGGAGAGATAAAAATTGAATGAAACCGAAACCAAACATTGAAAAATTCAATCTCAGCGTTTTTCTGAAACCATCCTGCAAATAGAAAACTTAATAATAAGTGTTCTCTCAGCGAATGTAATGACGATAAAGAAAACACCAATATAGAACAAATCTCAGTGATTTGGATGTAGGACACGTTCAGGCTCCTCTGAAGTAGAAAATTGATATCGATAGATAGCACTTGTTGGCAGAATTGGAACTCTTAACAAGTTTTGCTCCCGAGTAAGTATAAAGAATCTTAAAACGATTGTATAAAAGTGAAAGAACAGATAATTGATCCGAATTATATTCAATTCCGCTTTTCAATGAAATCATGGAAGCCTGATTGTTTCGGTTGATTTATTCCCTTCGAACGAGGGGAAAATCTGATGTTTTGAAATTAGGAAGTGATTTTCAATTTCAAACATTGAGGGTCTCAGTTACACACAGTTGATGATGAATAAATCGAACTTATTCGCTTCAATCATGAAGGATTATGAAACCTAAAGTCTACTACAGGGGCAGATGGCATCAACAACTGACTGCCGAGCTCCGTGTTCACTCGGATATATGATTTCAGTGATGAGGATGATAGTGAAGGAAGTAGTGGGAATGATTGTGGTGGTTATGATAGTGAGGAAGGTGATAATGGGGTGTCCATATGAATGTTCATTTCCGATTCCATCGGGAAATAAGAAGGTGAAGAGGCCAAGAAAGTCGGATATAGATTTGAATACATTTCCGAACAAAATAGCACCGACGGCATGCCTGGCAACAACATAGACCAATCAGAACATCCTTGTAATAGTGTGGGCTAATCAGAACAACCCAGTGAAAGTGCGAACCAATCAGGAAGATGTATCCATATGGACACCTTCCTACCACCCCCAGAATCAGCCCATCATCGCCCCCTACATCATCTCCACCACCCCCTGAAGTGAGTGAACACGTGGCTTGCCAGTCAGTCGTTGCTGAGACTAAGACCATTGACGAAGTTTGATGCAGAAGCAGAAAAAGTATTCGTGACTCCAGCTTCCATTCAATCACGGCCTACCAGCCTGGATTTTGTTCTTCTCAATCATAGCCGCTTAGTCAAGAAACTAGAATAGTTTCACAGGAGTACCACTGCAGTTTTCAATCAGTCGTTTCAGTAATAGTTAGCATTTCACAATTATAGGTTTAGGAGTTAGTGATAGAAGGTTTGACGTTATCCACAGGAAGCTGTTGTTCAATATGTACTTGAGGTGTGTGATGGGTATTCAAAAGTTATGACAAATATTCAATGAACATGATTTTGCAGATGATGATTTTTCATTTAATAAACTATTTTCTATGAGGGGGAAAACTCAAAGAATCAGCATACATATATAGAACAAATCATTAAACACGGCAAGTTATTCAAAAATGATACTTCTTCTAGAAAAATATATTGAATTTAGGCAATTACTAATTGGGGTTATTTGAAGTTTTCTAGATAGAACTATGAATCCTATTGTTGAAAAAGAATTCAAGGCTAAATCTCCAACTTCATTTTGATAGTGAATGAAACCTATGTCAGGTTCTGAAAAATATGTAAATAAAGAATATGTGTGAATAATATTCAGACTTTTTCGTGAAGTTGGACATCACAAATAATGTGCCAGAATCCCAACTGGCGCAAACTTCCTCATTGTCAATACGAGTATATATCGAGTTGGCGTTGGCAAATGTCCAGGGAAATCTACCTCTTGTTTCTTATATCTTGCACTATGCAGACCCTCTTTGGAAAGTTGTTATCGAGTAATAACGATATACTGTATTGAACTAAGAGCACGAAGAAAAAGTAATTTATAGTTGATAACAGGGTGATTGTACATGAACTTTTCACTTCCGAAAAATGTTAGTAGAACTCATGCCTTGAACATATTTCTACCACATAATCATTAACCGATCTATCCAAATATACTTCTTTCCATTAATTCATTTAGCCATGTATTCGGATATATTCTATCCGACAGGATATATCCTGTGGTATATATTGAGACTGGCCTAAACTTATTGTTCCTTCAGATGATGCCGAACAAATAGGAGAAGTGCCATGAATTCTTTATTTTTCAAAGGGTTTGATGCATACAATAAATCACCAAATGTAATTTAATCTAGTCCATCATTAACTATTTTTGAAAAACAGTTATTGAAATCCGTCCATGATGCTAGACAGAATAATATATGTAAGATGATTTTAATAAATATAGTATTATTTGTTTGTTTTCTTCTATTTATCATTGGAGCTGCACCTATATTGTAATGTATTTTCAATAGCATATGTCGGTATTTTCTAAACTAGAAGGTTATATTTTTTTATTTTCACTTTTGAACTATGTCCACATTTTATGTATGTTTTATGTTGTTTTCTTCTATTCATCATTGTATTGAAGCTGCCCTTATAAGGCAATGCATTTTTAATAGCATATGTCTTCATTTTTCAAACTAGAAATTTTAATTTTTTCATTTTCAATAGTGAACTATATCTATATTTCTGAATTATATGAAATTTATGACATTAAAAATAAAATAAATACAACAATAAAAATTAATTGGCGCTCAGGGGCGACTTCATTGATTCCAGTGGCGCATTTGCTTTTTCAGCTGCAGGAAAACCCGGAAAAACCTGCAGCACCACATCATCTGAAGATCTTGATCTAACAATGTCCTCTCTCTCATAAAACAAAATGTAGGGTGTCTCCAGAGGCTCCAATAAATTCAATGCATCGCCAGAACACTTCGTGACACGACTATCGTCAAACTTAAACCAGTCCGTTTCTTCTTTGACCAAGGCGTAATAATGACCACATTCAACGCCAGAATCACAGTGAACAATGACTGCATGAATATTATAACAGTGGTCTGCTAGTTTGAAATGTTCATCTATTTCGAACCTTCCAAAGAGTTTCTTGCTTCCGTTAGAGGTTGAGTCTTGTTTGAATATCATCAGTGTTATTATTAGATTGACTGGTGCCTCAGATATACTTGTTTCCTCATAACAGTCAGTTAGTTTGGCGCATGATTGACAATACAGTTGATCATCACCTGTTAAAAATTCCATTTTCAGATGATTTAACATATATTTTATATTTTTTATAATCATATTCAATTTCTATAATATTAGTAATATGTTATATATAGTATTGTATATTAGGGTTATCTATTCCAATGAATATATTCTTCTTCTTCTTCTTCTGATTCCATTTATAGCCAGTCTTTAAGTATGCCTATAATGTCTATGATTCAAGTTTCTTCATCGAAATTGTAAGTTTTTCAGACGGAACTGTAAAAAATGAACATTCGTATTTAATCATTTTCCTCATTTCACTACGACGAAGTTTCTCTTCATTTGTTGATAATTCCCAGTGTATTATGGTAGTTGATAAATGAGTTATGAAAATTGTTAGAGTTTGAAAATTCTAAGATATTCAACAAGTATTCGGAAAAGTATTTTGTGGATCGTAAAATTATGTGGTTTTCAATAATTTTTGAGATGAAAACTTCTGAAAAAAAGTGTAATCACCTGATTGGCATTATTTGTGAATTTTTCCCTCAGGAAATTATGGAAAGTGGGGTTATTTTCCAAAATATAGAAATTTTTGGTACGTCAAATTAATAACGATGAGATTGGAACCTTCTGTGTGGAAGTTGAATAACTTTTTTCGAGATCAATTGCCCTAACACCAAACTGATATTTTTGCACTCGACGCGCGTTTCGCGAACAAAGTTAGCATCCTCAGGAGAAAAAAATTGATACCTAGTCTAGTCTGGCTAGTCCTTATATACTGAAATTTATTACCTGAGGTTGTATACCGGAATTCCAATATGGAATTTCTCGGTAATTAACTACCTGCAAGTTCTCATGAATTATTCTCTTCCTAACAGAAGACTAAAAAGCGTTCTAAACGGGATGGGCCCCTTATCGCCATTCAAGCTGTTTTTACATTTTGCTATTTCTAGACTCTCACATGCATCGAGTAGCCTGGTGGCATGCACATGCCTAATCAGTTTCAGATTGTTTTCACCAATTCTGTGGTCCTTGTCTAGAGCATGTTGGGCGACACTGGATTTTTCTATCCTTCCGTATTTCATGTGTGCAAAATGCTCCTTGAAGCGGGTTTTAATCGCTCGTCAGCTCTGGCCGATATATCTGCTGTTGCAATTTCGACAACTGATTTCGTGTTAAAAACTCACAAGAATTCATAGAGAAAATAAAAGATATTAAATTGGGAGAAGGCGAATTATTGATTTTGTTCGATGTGAGTTCCTTATTTCCAAGCATACCAATATCACAAGCTCTAGAGTGTTTGAGGGATTTTCTGAAATCGAACAACTTAGCAAATGAAGCTGTTGAAGAATACATTCAACTCACCAAGCTTTGCATGGATCAAAATTGTTTTCAATATGATGGCTCATATTATGAACAGCGTGAAGCAACGGCTATGGGTAACCCATTGTGTCCATTTATAGCGAACCTATTCATGGATAGGTTTGGGACGGAAGCTGGGAAAGAACTCAGTTACTTCCCTAGGGTCTCGATCAGGTATGTTAATGACATATTCGCTGTAGTGGATACAAGAATAACCAGAATCGAGAATGTCCTTTCAGCACTAAACAACAGGTGTAAGAGTATAAAATTCACATATGAAGTAGAAAAAGAACGAAAGTTACCGTTTTTAGATGTATTGGTCATAAGGAAAGAACAGAACGAAATAGAATTTGACATTCCCAATGACTCGAATCATTGTCCACAACACAAAATGGCGGCACTGCAATTTCTGATACACAGGTTAATAACTTTTCCTTTAAAGAAAGATAAGTACGACAATGAAAAGAGAGTGATTCGGTATGTAGCTGAAGCAAACGGTTTTAACCCAGATATAGTTGACAAGATAATTAGGTGCATCTTCAACTTTTCAAAAAGTGGAGAGTAATATCAAGTTTATATGAACCCCAATACACGAGAGGGCTTCAACAGATATTCGATAAAGTAAATATGAAAGTTGCATATAAAACTTCTCATAAATTGCAACAGCTTCTTGGTAATCCAAAAGATAGACTAGAAAATACAGAAATGTCGGGGATTCACGAAATCAGTTGTCAAGATTGCAACAGCAAATACATCGGCCAGAGCCGACGAGCGATTAAAACCCGCTTCAAGGAGCATTGTGCACTCATGAAATACGGAAGGATAGAAAAATCCAGTGTCGCCCAACATGCTCTAGACAAGGACCACAGAATTGGTGAAAACAATCTGAAACTAATTAGGCATGTGCATGACACCAGGCTACTCGATGCATGTGAGAGTCTAGAAATAGCAAAATGTAAAAACAGCATGAATGGCGATAAGGGACCCATCCCGTTTAGCCCGCTTTTTAATCTTCTGTTAGGAAGAGAATAATTACTAAGAACTTGCAGGTAGTTAATTACCGAGAAATTCCATATTGGACTTCAGGTATACAACCTCAGGTAATGAATTTCAGTATGTAAGGACTAACCAGACTAGACTAGGTATCAATTTTCTTCTCCTGAGAATGCTAACTTTGTTGGCGAAACGCGCGTCGAGTGCAATAATATCAGTTTGGTGTTAGGGCAATTGATCTCGAAAAGTTATTCAACATCAAATTAAATTAATATCGAAATAAGGCACAGATTGATGCCGTAGTTATAAACTCAGAATGAAGCTGTCAAAGAGAAATTGCCATAAAATGCAATTTTCCGGTCAGTGTAGATAATTTCAAAGGAATTCATCTCATCAACTTATTTTTGTGACAGTCTGAAGGTTTATCTCTCAAAACATTGTTTAGTTTATGTTTTCGTTTATTTCAAATGATTTGCATTCGTAAAAGAACGCTAAATGAAATTTTCTTGGTGTAACCTCATGCCATATCTCCATCATACTCATTTCCAATACCGGCAATATATTTCAACTCATAAAAATACCTTCAGCAAATGCCATCATCAAAATTCACCCGAGATCGAATAAAATTGGGAATTTACCAAGTCAAGACATGCGCGCCGAAAGTTTGACGCTCATTTGTTATGCATGACGCTTTTTCCTAAACATGACAATATTGGCCGACCTCCGCTGACAAGGGAAACCGTGTAAATCATTTATGATAAAGAGAGTGAGGAAACTTTCATTTTCGTATACGGAGAATATCGAGTAAAACGGTTTCCTGCTATTCAAGATTGGGGTCACTAGGAAAAGATGTTTCTTTTTTTTAATGGGCACAGGTTTTGTAGATTCCACAGTGAAAAAGGTCCCATTCCAAATATTATATTGTTCATCTTCATATGAATAGCTCTGTTGAAATTGGCAGGAACTCTTTTAGAAATGAATAGACACCAGATTCAGAGTCAAAAATTGGTGTGCCTCATCTCCTGAATATGCTAACTTGGTTGATGAAACTTGTGGCGAGATGAATGTTGCAGTCCTGGTATTCAGAAATAGTACATGTTTTGGATTTATTTTACTCCAGAGGTTCCGATTCTACCTTCAATATCAATTTCTAAAGTTGATGGAGGTGTAACCACCCACACCACATCCTTAGGAATCCGTCCTTAATAGATATTGCTCAACGTTTTTTGAGGAATATTGTAGGCTACACTTACCGATGAGGTCATTACCTAAATGATAGAGTCTTCTACGTTTACTTGAATATCAACGATTTTTCTGTCAAATACATCGAGCAAACTGTGCATTTTATTCGAAGACAGAAAAGAAGATGGTACCCAGGCAAGTCGGCAACCCCTAATTACCTTCAACCTTATTTCGAAAGTTGTACTAACTAATTTGTTTATGAGCGTGTCGTACTCGTAGAAAGTCATCAATGTTTCATAAAAAATGATTATTTTCAATAAATCATAATACTCTTTACTCCTTTGCGACCAATACATCGAACATTTTGGTATCTGTTACCGTAATGATCCCTAACCTAACCTAACCTTGACACACTTTTATTTTTTGAAAACAATGATGTTTTAAATTTAATGATATAGATATAGAAATAAAATAGTTTGTCTAATTTCCACTTACTTAATGTATTGATATTAATACGACCAAGGTTTCGGTTTTTACACCATTCTCAAAATCACTTTTCCAAATTCAACAAAATAACATCTTTCATAAATAATAATAATTTAGGCAAAATCATATTTAATGCAAAACCTAGACGTGACAGAATGAAGAAATCTGGCATATATAAAATAGAATGTAATGAATGCTTTGCAGTATATACAGGCCAGACCGGCAGAAATTTCGAAGTAAGACTCCGTGAACACGTCGGTGTAGACAAAAAATCTTCTATGTACGAACATCTACAAGAAACAAACCACAAAATAAGTAAGGAAAACCTCAAAATCTCCACTTTTGAATTTATAAAGATGACAACGCAATCAATCACAGTTTGGAGTTTATGTAGTTGGTATTAATGAATGTAGGTATATATCTTATTACCTACTCTCGCATATATATACCCCGATATTTGTCTTAGCTCAGTAGCAGGAGTCCCGCAAGGTGCAGTCCTTTCGCCACACCTCTACTCGATATACACGACAGACGTGCCCAAGCCAGAGAACAACTTCAACAAGTTGGCGCTCTACGCGGACGACACGGCCCTGCTGGCGAGATCTACGAGTCAAGCACACGTTACGAGATACCTCCAACAACAGGTAGACAGATTGGAGGAGTGGGCTAACCTGTGGAAGATCAGTATCAACCCTGACGAGAGTCAGGCGATACTCTTCACTCGCAGGTTCGAACAACCGGAAGGCAACGTCACCTTCAACGGACAAGAGATTCCGTGGACAACCAAAGCGACATACCTTGGGGTCATCCTAGACAGGAAATTTACATTCCAGGCCCACGTATAGCAGAGAATAGGAATGGCCAGACAGGCCAGACGACGCCTGGCGCCGATGATAGGAAGAAGTAGTAACATGGCATTGAAAGTCAAGTTACTAATGATCAAAACGATCCTAATGCCAATAATACTGTATGCATGCACTGCCTGGGGCCAGTATGCGCAGACATACAGGAAGAAGATCCAATTGTTTATGAATGCGAGCGTAAGGGCCGCTGTAAACGCACCTTATTATATACCCAATAGATTCATATACAGAGACTTAGACCTGGACACGCAATATGTGGACGTGTATATGAGAGAACATGCAGAAAGCACGTTCGATAGAATCAGATCGCACTCAAATCCAGCGTTCCGCGATTTACACGATGCGTTTAATATGGATGACCCCAGATTCCAGGTCGACTAAACAGAATAACAGACCGCCCACGTTAGTCGCCGTCAGGCGACTGAGGTAAGTATAACACTAACCAGATACACTCTCTTCCAGGTAGGTTCAGCGAAGAACACTTCGACCGCAATCGCGACTCTAAACATTTTTCTTGGATGCACTGAGAAATGCTCGATGCATTAACACAAAGCCGCCGGTTCGATAAGAAAGTAAAAGCACCTAAAGGCTGACTTCCGACCAAAAGAGGTCAGATGTCAATCTTGCTGAAGTGCCCATCAGCAAGTTGAGGACCGCTCGGAGAACGGGGGTGGATGGAGTGGGGTAGTAGGTTCTCCTCGCTGAATAGCTGGGAGGGAAAGCTTCTCCTTCAGGGCACTCAACCCGGGAGGGGGCATGGGGGGTTAGCTCAGTAGAGAATGGTGTGAAAACCGAAACCGTATTAATATGAATACATCAAGTAAGTGGAAATTAGGCAAAGTATTTCATTTCTATATCTATATAATTTGATTGAAGATGAATTTCCACAAAATAAATGAGTCATCAATATCACAAAATGATGTTTTAGTTTCGATTTTTGACCAG
This sequence comes from Leptinotarsa decemlineata, assembly GCF_025532065.1. Taxonomy (NCBI): domain Eukaryota; kingdom Metazoa; phylum Arthropoda; class Insecta; order Coleoptera; family Chrysomelidae; genus Leptinotarsa; species Leptinotarsa decemlineata. The sequence continues at coordinate 30,863,240 of NW_027412688.1, forward strand.
TTCTCACTCTGAAGTAATTAGAAAAGAATTAGAAATTTCACTGGAATCTATACAAAATATACAAGATATGCACTATGTTTTCCATATTGGCGAACATTAATAGTGAAATGATATATAATTATTATGAAAATGAGTGTTAAGATTCGAAGTTATAGCCAACGTAGGAAAATCATCCACGACTGTACATATACTCAACCAACCATAATAAATGAAGAATGTTACTCGATATCGCACAAGTTTCGACTTCTGAGGGTTGTTGTTCGTAGGGGTGCGACAGCTGGTTAACGGAAAAACATTTTTTTTTAGATTTCGTGATTTATACTATTCAGCTCGACCATAATCAGTAATTTATATTCCACCTTGACCTCTATCAATTAACACAGCTAAGGCACGTTCACAAGTGAAATATTTTCTTCACCAAATTTATATATTTTGGTCAATTCAGTGATTTTCATTTATTTGACACCTTTCAATAATATTTAGAGAGTAGTGAACCACCATTTCCTTAAATATCTGGAAGGCTTTAACATCTTGAGCGATCATCAATATCGCTTTCGGAAACAAAAATCAACAGGCGACCTTCTATCTTATGTCACCCATATTTGGAATAACGCAATCGACAAATATGGACAGTCGATAGCTGTTGCGCTTGATATTTCTAAAGCCTTTTCCCGTGTGTGTCATGAAGGTTTGCTGGCCAAACTTCGATGCTTTTTGGATAATTCATTTGTATGGCTCTCCAGCTTCCTGAAAGACCTTTCTCTGCAGGTGGTCGTCGATGGATATCTCTCGAATACTTTCACCACCAACGCTGGTGTTCTCCAAGGATCCACATTGTATCCAACCTACTTTTCATTGTATATCAACGACTTATTGGAAAAACCAAGAAACCGATACATTGATTTGCTGTCGACAGCACACTTGTCTCGTCATTTCATTTGGATTCCAGGACATCGGTTGTGGATGCACATATTCACCGGTAGCAGGAGGTTGCATATTATGTTGATGATAATTTAGAGGTCCATCAGAATTGGGGTGAAAGTGACCAAGTTCAATTCAATGCCACGAAAACCCAGGGATCGGTTTTCTCCAAAAAGATAAATGTCTATGAATCAGATAAAATAATACCAGGACAGATAATTCCGCTTTCTGCTTCGATGAGTTTGTTGAGGGTTAAAATGGACACCAATATGTCTTGGCACAATCATGTCGCTAAAATCACAAAGGCTGCTTCTCAAAAGTCTTGAACACTGTTCCGAACCAGAGAAGTGTACACACCTCAGCAACTTTCGAACCTTTATGAAGCTCAGATCAGACTTTTTTGGAGTATTAGTCTCAGGTATGTAGCAACACTCCTAAGCATACCCTGAAGCTGCTGAATTCCATCCAAAAAAGACCCACCCGCCTGATCATACAATACAATTCAATAAAATACAATATCTTCATCCCTTAAAATCATCACTTCACAATTAATATTACACAAATATTACTTGCAACCTTGATAATGTGGAACATCGAAGAAATGTTGGAGGTTAGTCTCTTTTATAGATACTTTCACGAGAGGTGTTCAAGTGACTTGACACAGTTGATTCCACCAAGAGCGATACGTATCAGAAATACGCGACGGACTGTGGCTGCTCATCGTTATGAGGTTCAACTCAGTACACCTCGAACTTCACTGTTTAAAACACTCTCCATTTTGATAACTGCGTTTATGTGAAATGAACTTTCTGATTAAATCCTGATTAAATCTCCAACGATTCATGTCCAATGTGAATCGCTACTTTCAGAGTGCCTTGAGGATTTTTCTGCAGTGCTTGTGTTTTGCCTTTGAAAATATTTATTTTTACGTTAAGAGTCCGTATAATACTGTAATTTTTTTGCACGAGTAGACAAAATTCTAGGACGAGCTGTAGGCGAATCGTGTTGCGTACATTATTTTTTGGCAATCGTGCAGGACAAGTCACACAAGTCGAAACTTGTGCGAGTTAAGGACTTACAAAGTCTTACCTTTTAACGTGTGATTCCTAACACGGGTTGGACGATAGCAAGTAAAAATCGAGCGTTCAGCCTGCGGCTTGAACCATCGACTCACACATCGACCAATTGACAAAGCACTCACATAAGACCGCCTGGCTACTAGAAGATAGGTATTCACAGAAACATTTTAGTTCTGGTAATATATGAATAGAGTTTGGAGTAATTGCTGATGTCGAAGGAATTAAATTTGTTTAAGATGCTTGGTATATTTAAATGCCTTTTGTTGAAGTCAAAATGATGAGGTAAATTTTTTTTCACGTTGATTGTTTTCTCCAATACCAAAAATCAATAATTCAGTATAACTGAAAGATCTACAGGCCATCAGCATCCTTCCTGCTTGCTCTAAAATAATAGAAAATATCATAGAACAGTTTCGCTCACACTTAGATAGTAATAAACTGCTACCAACAGACAGATGGATTTTACGCGTGGTCACAGCTTTACTACAGCTCTACTGAAGGTAACCTATGATATTTTCAATGGGAGTGATCGAAATCAATGTACCGTCCTACCTTCACTAGATTTCAGCAGGGCATTTGACACCACCAATCATGAGCTTTCATTGTTAATCTTACACTACATTGGCTTGTCAGATAGATGGTTCAGTTCTTTTTTTTTTTCGAAACTATCAACACAACAGACGCCAGGAAGTTGTTCTTGATGGAGTTCATTCCACACCTTTGAGTGAGCGTTCCACAGGGATCAATTCTTGACCCTCTCCTATTTACGATATACACCAGTCAATAAGTGAAATGCCTTCAGTCCTGCAGTGTACGTCTCTATGCCAATGACACCCAAATCTATTATTCTCTTGAACCACACAGGTTGAATGACTCTAATGGGTGGATCACTCATGAATTCGACAAACTCTAATCCCTTGCTGAAAATATGTGCCCAATGAATAACATATCTAAGTCGGAAATACTAATATTTGGTCCAAAAAATCATAGAAATATTGCAAAACAACAACTCAATATTAGTATAGGCTCTAATGCCTCGGAAATTGTGAAGGAAGCAAACAGTCTTTGGGTGACTATAGACAGTGATCCCCGATTTGATTCGCATGCAATCCAGAAAGCTCACCTCTCACTCAAGCTGATTCACGGAAGTCGACAATTCGTTCCTGAAAACACAAGTGACACTCTCGTTCTTTCATCTTTGAACAATGCAGATGTACTTTATGGACCAAGCCTCCCAATTAGGAGCAAGAAAAGACAAAAGATTCAAAACTCCTGCCTTCGCTTTATTCATGGGGTACGTAGAAGAAACAGAATCTCATCAAAGCTGTCATAAACTTGTTGGCTCAATATGGAAAAGCGAAGGTCGCTACACTCAGCGTGTATCTATCATAAGGTCAACTGCAATAAAATTCCGACTTATCTATATAATAAAACTACATTTCGGACTGACGTACACAACTGGAATGTACATATATCATGAATTTTTCAAGCGATCATTTACGTATCAGATACGTTTATAATAACAATAACGTTTACAATAAACTTCCCCCTCATTCAAAATATTTTAAAATTGGTACTTTTAGGCAAAAATTAAAAATTGAACTAGTGGGTAAACAAACTCGACTACTCAATAATTTATCCATATGTATATATTTTCTTGTTATCATTCGAATGCTGATCGATATCAGGTGTATACTGTATTTCCCTTTCTATTTTTTGCTTTTTATTTGTTGTGTTGTGTTTTTGTTTTTTGTATTTGTTATATTTTTGTTGCCAGTTCTCGTAGCTGGCTATAGAGGTTGAGTGGTAGAACAGTGTAGACTTCTACATTGCAGTTTTGAACTTTGCCTCTTGGATGTTATATTTTATTTCACCCAATAAAGATCATTATTATTATTATTATCATTATAACATTCCATTTTTGATGGATGAACACTTCATTGAAAAAATCGACTGCTTTTACTGGAATAAATGTCTATTCAATGTTTCACTCCGTCAGTCTCCCTTGGGATATCTTACTCCAAACCACGATGACATAATTCACCGATTTCATTTCCCTCGATAGTTTCTCAGTTTGAGTAGGTACACCAGCATCACCCTCAAAATGCGCGGCACTCAAGAGATGCAATAACACCCTCATTTTTGTTTCAGATGCATCCACGGTGATTACGTGAAAGTTTTCATGCACTTGGAGAGCGCCGGTGTGAACGAATACACCCCCTGGGAGACACTTTTGTGTGGAAGACTCGCAGATATTCCCACCGTGTTGTATTCTTCTGGTCCCGGACTGGTACTGGAATTCCACTCCGGTTCACAAACGGCCAATTCTACCGGCTTTTCCGGCACTTTCAGATTTATTGATAGAAGTAAGCGAACGTTCTTATTCTTTGCTGCCGTTACTTTTATTTCTTTTCAGTCGAAAAAGTATTCCGACGAGATTTCGATTTCAGACATAATGAGAGTGCTACCCAGTGAATTTCTAGTCAGGTCGCTGAAGTATTCTAACCAGTTTTTAAGAACACCTTCGATTCTGATGATTATTTTCGAGTTTTTTTTGTCTTATTTACATTTACATTTACAATCAAAATGAGTCATAAATATTGAACAACACAAACATTTAAAAAAAATATCTAAAATATTCTGCAGTCAGCAAAAATATATATATATATATATATATATATATATATATATATATATATATATATATATATATATATATATATAAGCTATATTTTGATATGATTTTCAAATATACAGGGTGTTTGGTGTAGGTGCTACAGACCAAAATTCCATTTTTTTTAAATAGAACGTCCTATATATCATTACATATTCAGATGCTACGTTAAATTCTGATATCATTTCATGTTTGGTTTTTGAAATTCGGTTACGGCGTTGTTGAGTTATTGCACTTTTCCTTAAATATAAAGTTTCAAAAAAACTTATTTACTCGTACACGAATCCAGTCTATATTTTTTATTAAATTGAACTAGACTACTACTGAATACAAACCATTATTCTCACCTCTACGATACGATATCGATATCAGTTGAATATAATATTGAAATTCTTGAGAATGTGACTAACTTGAGGGTGAATTGCTTTATATTGCACAATTTCATCAAGTAGCTTATGCTTGTTGATGCCATAGTAACAAATGTTGTTGAATTGTATCTACTTGTCAGTTCGATTCAGTGATTCTTTGCAAAACAGTAACTATGTTCTTTGTGCGAAAACTCCAGTATGCCTTTCGCGTTTAGTCCAAGTGATTGCATTGATATGTTATTAATTTTTGGGGAATGTCAGAAAAACTGCCGTCAAGCACAACGTCTATACCAAGAACGTTTTCCAGACAGATCCATTCCGTCACGAATGACTTTTTCGAGAGTTGTAGAAAAATTGCGAACTGGGTCATTTCCTTCTACTATAAAGCATCGTCATCATACGAGATCTGTTAGAACTGAAGATTTAGAGATCAATGTGTTGGCTTATATTATTATTCATCCACATGTTTCTATACGTACTCTTGCAGAAGAAGTCGGTGTGAGTAAATCTAATGTACAGAGAATTCTGAAAGAAAATAAATACCACCCATTCAAAATTCAGTTGGTACAAGGTTTGAAACCCACGGACTTTGAACGACGACTTGAATTCATTGCTTGTATTCAGGTAATATTACATGAAAGTCCTAACATATTCAGTCAAATTTTGTGGAGCGATGAATCGCGATTCCACAATAATGGAGTTGTGAATCGACATAACAGTCACTATTGGTCTCAAGAAAATCCCCACTGGGTCCGCGAAAGTAATTTTCAAACTACTTGGGGTATTAATGTATGGTGTGGATTGTTCAATGGCCGCATCATAGGACCTTACTTTTTCAATGAAAATCTCAATGGATTGCGATATTTACATTTTCTAGAAAATGATTTGATCCAGTTGATGGAAGATATTCCCATAGCAGAACGACAAGGAATTTGGTGGCAACAAGATGGTGCTCCTCCTCACAATTCACAGGTTGTTACTGAATATCTGGATAGAACGTACCCAAATAGATGGATTGGTAATAAGGGTCCAATTCGGTGGCCGGCTCGTTCCCCAGATTTATCACCGCTTGATTTTTTCCTATGGGGTTATTTAAAAGATATTGTTTTCACTACTCCCCCTTTGAATGTGGATGATCTGAAAATGAAAATTCGACTAGCGTGCAGTGATATTACGCCTGATATTATAAGAGCGACTTGTACGAGAGAAGTGATTCGACGTTTCGAAGCCTGTATAATATCTAATGGGCATCACTTTGAACAATTTTTATGACTTATTTCTAGGTATCTGCCATTCTTATGAAATGATTTATCAAGTTATATTATTTACATTGTTATTAATTAAAGATTTGTTTTCGAATACACCTCTATCAATTTCGCAATTGTTTCATATTCAAAATGATTCCTTACTGAATTCCACAACTCAAAATTGAAACCATTACTTCGAACACCCAAAATTTTGACTAATTTTCATGTGATCTGATGCAGAGAGAATAATTGTATGAGATATTTTAAAAAATAATAGTCGTTCTCAAGACTTTACATTTTAAGCAATAACTCAACAACGCCGTAACCGAATTTCAAAAACCAAACATGAAATGATATCAGAATTTAACGTAGCATCTGAATATGTAATGATATACAGGGCGTTCTATTTTAAAAAATGCAATTTTGGTCTGTAGCACCTACACCAAACACTCTGTATATTTAAAAATTATATCAAAATATAGCTACCATGAACTCCTAAAACTTTTGTATGAAACATTTTTGTGTATCTCCTTTAACAAACCAGATATTGCCTGTCACATAAAATGTGGGACACCCGGTATATATATATATATATATATATATATATATATATATATATATATATATATATATATATATATATATATATACATATATATATATATATATACATATATATATATATATATATATATATATATATATATATATATATATATATATATATATATATATATATATATATATGATAACTCGAAGATTCCCACGGATAAAGTATGATTAGCTGTTTTCTCTATATATATATATATATATATATATATATATATATATATATATATATATATATGATAACTCGAAGATTCCCACGGATAAAGTATGATTAGCTGTTTTCTCGGGTTTCGCTCCGTGTTCTGTGTATTTTATCCCCATATATATATATATATATATATATATATATATATATATATATATATGTATATATATATATGTATATATATATATGTATATATATATATATATATATATATATATTATATATATATATATATATATATATATATATATATATATATATATAATTCCATGAAAATCAAAAGATAAATAGATAAGTACTTTCTGATCATTTCCATATCCCCATATATATATATATATATATATATATATATATATATATATATATATATATGTATATATATATATGTATATATATATATATATATATATATATATATATATATATATATATATATATATATATAATATATATATATATATATATAATATATATATAATTCCATGAAAATCAAAAGATAAATAGATAAGTACTTTCTGATCATTTCCATATTGATTTTAATTCAAGCTGACACACAATTTGACTTGGGTGTCACACCAATAGGTGGTTCCACTTATGTTTCACTTGCATTTACGCAGTTATTTTTATCAAGTACTTTTCTGGTTTTTCACAGAGCTATCTCGGTCAACTTTGCGGTGGACTTTTTTATGTTTTCGTCGGTAACAGCCAAGTCTTAGCTTCAACACTATTATTTTTGCCAAAAAGCAATGCTTTATCAACACACAAAATTCCTTATTATCCATTTTGTTCAAACCCACAACAGTTGATTCACTCAAAATGCTCTATCCCACAAATTAATAGTCCGGCAGCTGTAAATTTGTACACGTGTCTCTTGAAGGTTAAGTCAATCAGAAAATCATATGAATTCAATACCAGTGGAGCCATCTGTGTGTTAGCCTACGAACATTTCAGTCCACCTAATATACTATTCGGTAAAAAATAATTTCCACTGAATACTACTGTTGAGCATATAATGAGCGAAATATAAATGCCATCAAATGTATTGGCGGCTTAGTGGTTTTGAGTGGAATTCAATTTCTCCAATATGAGAAATTTCGTAACAGAATATTCTGAAATACTCTCGTATGAAAAATTCCCCGATCTTGGAGTTGGGAATGCCGTCCACTGTCACTCAAATTCAGCTGGCACCTGTTGCACAGCTGATAAATTCCCCGGGCTCTCATCGGTCTATTGTTGAATTTTCCTTCACAAAATTCATGGGAAACGACCTGAAATTATTTTCCACGGATAAATTCTGTTTTCTCGAAAACAATTCAATATGGCGATGTTCGTATTAGTGAAATAGTACTCAAAAATTATAACGTGCCAAGGGGCCAGTGCCAAGAGTGCCAAGAGGCCAGTGAGCTAGTTTTCAGCAAAAATCCTAATTATACCGGTAGTAATAACTGGAAACGACTATATCATAATGACGTCGTCAAATATGGAAAATAATCATGAAATAATTCAAATTCATTTAAGCAAATACATGAATTCAAAGATTGTCCGACCTTAACCTTCCGGGACTAACATGTTTGAGTGGAATTCGGGGACTAACATCGGTCTCAGAGACCGACTCACAAAAAAAGGTATGTTTTCAATAATCATCAGTTGAAGCATTTTATAGTTAGGGTAGGGTATTAAAAGACATTTAGAGCATGTTGTATAATTATTGAAAATTTACAAGAAAGTATTATAAACTTTTCAAAAACATATAAAATAAAGACGTATGACCCAACTTTAAGTAGAAAAAACTAAAATTGTAACTTTTTCGTAAAAAAGTAAAGTAATATATATTCAAAATATGTTAGTAATTTAACCTAAACAATAGACCCAATTGTTAGAATTGGCAGAAACTGAAATTATGTAGTTAAAGTTCATCAAATTTTTCGATGCATTCCTTGCATGTGGGGGTTAGATGTTCAAAACACATAAATTTATTGCACCTGTGACAGCTAAATCTGGTTTTCCTACTTTTTTTGGAGGAAAAGTAGAAACAACGTCCATGTGCAGGAAGTGTAGGAGTTTGATTTTCATCAATAGTGTAGATTTTGAGTATTCTCAATTTAGTTGTTCTGGGAGACCATTAGAGTTGACACGCTTTTTAACATGAGCTTCTTCCAATTCATATCCAAGATCTTCTATAAATGATCTTCTTGGAATCGGAGGTTTATCTTTATTATTATTATTTTGGTGTATTATATAGGAGTTAATAGAAGCTATGTTCAAGGCACCATAGAAAATTACCATAGGCCAACGCCGTGTATTTCTTGCACAATCGTAAGCTGCACATAATTTGTCAACGGTGTCCACTCCACCTTTTGTACGATTGTAGTCAATTATAATTTGTGGCTTATTTGTTTCCCTATCAAGCGAATCATCTTCCCTGTGCCAGGTCGAGAGGAGAATTACATTTTTATTTTTTTTCGGAATGTACGACAATAGGGTACACTTTTCTTGATACCCGAATATAGTTGTTACTTCAGGTCTCTTCATTTTCATTTCGTTAGGAATTTGTGGTTTGTTTTTTCTTAGTGTACCTGTAACTGTCAGCCCATAATCATTCAATAGTTTATAAGCTAAGGCAGTAGATCTAAAAAAATTGTCCATAGTAACATTACGGTGTGAGCCCCATATGGGTTGGCATAACCTTGGCACTAGTGAAATATTGGATGTATCTAAACTATATGGACCCACTGGTTGTGTACCACAATAGATCTCCATTTTAGCAGTGTAAAACATTTTTGCGTCTACTTAAGAATAAACTTTCAACCCATATTTGTTGGGTTTACATGGAATATAGACGTTGAATCCACAGCGACCTCTAAATGACCACAACATTTCATCCACAGTTACATACTTCGACAGCGAGAAATATTTGGGCAAATTTTCATTTAGTTCATCAAAAAATTCTCTTACTGCTGCTAGTTTATCTAATTTTACCTTCTCTGTTCTTGTAGTAACATCATCCATTCGGATATTTTGCAGCAAAAACTTGAACCTTTCAAGGGACATTGTCAATCTGAAAATCTCTATTCCCATGCCATTGGATCTGAACAGATCGCGTATATTTTGGCGACCACTTTTTGATTTTCCAGAAATATAAAGCAGCCCAAGTAGGGCTTTCAGTTCAATAATATCAGTGAGTCTGGCTGTTCTATATTCCTTAGAATATTGTTTCCTTTCTATTTGTCTGTTAGTGTGGACGACAATTCTTTCTAACATGGTGTCAGTGATAAATAAACTCCATATTTCAATTGCAGTTTTTTTCTCTTTTGCTAAACCTTTTACTCCTGGTAACCTTGTTATAATATTATCTGATCGTGTTCTTACGTTTGGATATCTGGTAAAATGTTTTCTCCATCTGGTGCCATCTTTGGAAATGAAACAAGGGATACGAACAGACCTGTGGTTTCAGGTTCTGCAGCATCTTCTTCAATATCATCTTCGAACATTTCTTGCCCGGTATCCGAGTTTTCCTCCTGAACCAATAACTCATCTTCTTCTAGGCTACCGTCACTGTCTTCAGCTAATTCTATATCGCTATCTACCTCTTCAAAGAGCTGTTAAAGTCTTCTGACTTCTTCCTCGTAACACTATGAAGACATTTTTATCTGAAACCATTAACCAACTATTAAAAAAATATAACATTTCCAAGAATAAAATTTTTATCTTACCACTTTACTAAATCAAAACAGTTACGGGACGACTAACATCGGTCTTCGAGACGGATCACGTAAAATCTCAAATGAGGAAAACAATCACAACTTCCACCTTTAACGCTTCAGCAGACACTGATCAGTTAGGAAGGTACTGAGAAGGGCAAAATTGTAACGCTAGCAATCGGGCCGTATTCGGAATAATTCGTAATCGTCGGTCTCAGAGACGTACTGTTAGTCCCGGAAGGTTAACTTCAATATTCTGAAACGAAAACACCCAGTTTTCAAAATTTTATTTTTTGATATTCCAAGTTCATAGACATCAAAATTGATACGATCACAGGATATAGAAATATAAAACAATTTCCAAATACGCAAACTTTGCACAGGTTGCATACTGAGCATCGTACCTCAGTACAGTGACCGGATAAAAGTTGCAATGTCAGCGTATAAATTTTCATAAATATTGAGGTAGGTCAAGATCATAAACAAACAGTATTGAGAAATTTGTTCAGTATTTATTGATCTTCAGAAAAGGTTCCAGCAATGCAGCATATCTCCTTTGCTTCAATCCTGCTGGGTGGCAGTATAATGTGAGTTTTTGGTGATTTATTTTATTTTTTTTATAAATCAGTGGGCTATGTTCGAAGATAAGCAGTAAACAAATCTGAAGAAATGAACCTCAAATGTTCAAGCCCGTCTAGGATTTACCTACACAGTAGGCTGAATGGACTGACGCATATCCGCAAAAGCATTCCTTATTCAGAGGAATCGGGCAAATTTTGGATATGCAGTTGGTTAGTACCTTGTCCACTAGATGGAGTGATATTTTTTATGTTCGCTCCAACTTAAGACGAGGAATGAAATACTCTGAAAGAATTTCGATTTTCAATTATGGAATATCATTGACCCAAAATGTTAGTGATGTCTTGGATAATCGTGGTCAAGTTGATATGATATATACTGATTCTGCTAAAGCATTTGATCGACTTGATCACATGATCCAGTACTTTTCATTAAATCCTACTTACTTCAACGCGAACAGTTTGTATCTTATAACGGCTATGATTCTTTTAATTACAATCCTTCATCTGGAGTACCTCAGGGGTCGAATCTCGGACCACTTCTGTTTTTATTATTTATTAATGACCTCAGTAATTATGTCGATTGTTATAAGTTATTTTTTGCAAATGATTTGAAAATATATTTATCTGTCGAAACTATCAAAGACTGTGATAAATTGCAACGAGAGTTAGAAAATATACAGACTTGGTGTAAAGTAAACAAACTATATCTCAATGCATCCAAATGTGAAGTAGTGTCTTTTAGTAGGAAAATGTCAGTCATCGAGTACAATTATCGAGTAGATACCATTTCACTGTCACAAAGTAACTCAATATGTTGGTGTATATTTTGATCAAAATTTTTTTTTTCAACCACATTAGATCGGAAGTAAGTCAAGCATTGAGAATTTATGGCTTCATAGTTCGCAATTGTAGATATTTTTTAAACATATCTGCTCTATTGACACTTCATGTAGCCTACGTAAGATCGAAATTAGAATATGGCTCTGTTCTATGGTCTCCATTCTATAATTGCTATAATACATTAATTGAAAAAGTTCAACGTCTTGAATTACGCAGAAAACTTGCTGGAATAATTTTTCTGTATAAACTTCTGTACTGTAGAAATACAAAAAACTTTTTACAGCTGACTAGCCAGAACCAATTTGTATCTCAAGTCACCTATCTTCAGCATTTGCAATAATTTCAATTTAATTTCAAATTTGTGTGATATCAATTTTGATTCCCTAGAATATATTATTGACACTGCATCTCAGTATTTCATGGAGAAGTTGTAATTTTCTGGTATAGTTTTTTTTCTATATTTTATTTTATTATATTATAATATTCATTCATTTTCTCAAATTGTAACTTGGTGATTATAAGGATCGATATTTACTTTTTTCAATATACCTAGTTAACCCTGTGAATGGTTTTCAACTGTTGGGTAATGAAGACTATTATAATTATTATTCAGGTCAAAATTGAAGGTCAAGTCTTTCAGTTGTATTGCCAATTGCATATGCAGGAAATTTTCTGTGAAGATTCCTGCACTGACGCCTGTCGGATATAATCATCGCAGTTCGTAGTATTAGCCAGTGGAGTAGTAGTAGTTTTCTGATAGGTGTCAGTCCATTCAAACTACTGTGTAGGTAAATCCGAGACGGGCTTGTACATTTAAGGTTCATTTCTTTAGATTTATTGTATTTTTTATTCACATTTTAGTGTAACTTTATTCCTGAAGTATTCTCCCCGTTTCCATACAATAAATATTCAATTGAGTTCAAAAATGATTTCTTTCATTATTTGGATGAATGATGAATGGGTGAAACAGCGAATAAAATCCTCTCGTTAATAAGCCAAGCGAGTACTAAGTTGCGACAATGTCATTTGCGATGTCTATTAATGAGAATGGAAACTATGACGGAACATTCAATGTGAACAGGATGCTCTTATATAGGTTAATACCTAACTGGCATATAAAATTTTTATGAGGAATTACTGCATATTTTTCTCAGTTTTCAGAGAATTATGGAAAAATTTCACTTCACCAGAACCCATTTAGTCACCACACGCGCAACCTTCCCGATCAAACCCTTGAAGACACTTATTCACCTTGGTCAATTCGTTCTTTTACCCATTCCGAAATATTTAGACAAGATAGATTCCCCAGTTCCTACTCGCATATCAATCACGGAATGAATACTCATCCGTCGATCGACAATCGATATATTTGGTGATTGTTGTTGAAAACACAAGCTGTAATAAATTATCGTTACTCAACCCTATCATCGAAATGAATTAATCTTCAGCAAGAAGATCCACCAACGGGTTTTTACTTTATCTAACTTCTTTCAATCAGTTGAAATCTGACAATTTAACTCCCCACAGAAAACAGCTCATGATTGCAAAGTTGTTCCACCTCTTAGAAATCTGCACAGTTGCTTTACTGGTGTCCCTAATTAAAATGTTAATAAACGCTATCATTCTCTACGTGTTTGGCCATATCAACTATCACCTAAGCAGAGAAAAACCTCACTTAATCAAAGCGTTAAAGTAACGAATAACAAACAACCTTATCTTGCCGCCTTTTAACTCATCTGCATATTTCCTTGTTGGCGTCTCGTTTGAAGATTTATAAGTGGAAGTGTAACTGGTTTCACCTATCTCAGTGTTTTGTGTTGGAAAATATGCTGAACTAGCGTTCAACGAATGATACAGAATGTTAGTTCCGTGCAGGTATCCCCATTTATTTTTGTTCAATTGTATTATTTCCCTAGAACTGTGGCTCTGTATTCAATTAAACTGTCAGATAAAACATGTAACTACACTCCAATGAACATTCCGCAGGATTATTTGCCTTGAATTCATTAAGCTCTAACTACGAGAATATATATAACTTTATAACTTTGACAAAATTTGTTAACAAATTAAGTGAATCCTAATGAATGGGTTTTGATATTAATAAAACCGTTTTGGGAGATATTGTTGTCAGTGTGCTTTCAGGAGAGCAATTGAAAAGAGGCAAAATGTGTACCTTTTATCTGATTTTGCGATGAAGGTAAACTTATGGGATCTTCATGATATTTTTTTTGGTTGTGTTATATCAGTTGATTCATTGGCCTGGTTGATACTATAACAGGAAATTATGGTAGTTACCTCGGCCATTTATTGTCGGAGTAAACGATTCTGTCAACACTGAATAGAATACAATCTGTTTAAATCTGTTTGAAATCTGTTTTTTTCGTCAATCAGAATAGAATAGAATATATTTATTTGACTATATTACAATACACGTTTGTTTGTAGCATGTCATAATAAAAAAAACCGTAGAATAATAATTGTTAAAATTCAACCTATAGTGTAATATTAAGTAATTTTCGAAAATAATGTTAAAACAAGAAACGATAGTTAAAAAAACACAGAATGTAACATAAAATTGGAAAATTAGGCGAGACAAATTTCATTCCCTACAAAGTCTGAAATGTTCAATGTATTTCTCTGTGGAATAAAAACAATGCATCAAAAGTAAGTTTTTTTATCCTTATTTTGAATAAATGTATACTTAATGATTTCAATTTCAATGGTAATATATTGTAGAAATAATAATGTAGTGAATTTTTCTCAGACTCAGTTAGGCGAAACCTGTCTCAGGTTATCTGTTGTCTGGTAGCATAGCTATGTATGTCCAATTGCTTGGTGAGCATCGAGGAGTTTTTCTGAATCCCTGTTAGAACTTGGAAAATGTACAAACACGATAAGGGCATTATTCTGTACTTAATAAAGAATAGTAGCGTAACTTATGTGTGAATGAAACAAAGAAAAATATGTTGTTCTGAGTGCATTTGAATTGGTTATAGTTTGAAGGACGAGCACTGCATAGTTTACTTCTCAATTTGGTAATATGAGGTTTCCACGATAGATCCCTATCTAGAGTTACTCCTAGTAAATTTAGAGAATGAGTTTCTATGACATTCATAAACGAAAGATGAATATAACCTGATTTATTGTTATTGAGTTTGAGTTTATTGGCTCCAAACATGTTTTCGAATTTATTATCTGAGTCTTCTTGAATTCTGTGCAGATCTGATCTCAGTTTGCCAGAATATATGAACGTCGTATTATCTGCAAACGAATAAGTTTTCACCGGAACCATATAGTCACTTAGGTCGTTAGTGTATACTATAAACAATAACGGTCCTAATATTGACCCTTGAGGAACACCATGTTCTTTGTGTTTGAAATCAGATGAAAATTTCCAATACTTACCGCTTGAAGGCGGTTTCTCAAATAGGATTGTATCAGATTGAGTGGTACTCCCTAACTCCGTTATACTGTAATTTTTCATGCTATATATCATGTGACATGCAATCAAATGCCTTGGAAAGTTACACAAGGTGATAGCCGATTGCATCCCATCTTCCAATGTAGATACTATGTCTTTCAGGACATTCATGACAGTGAGAGCAGTAGAGCGATTTGGTCGAAAACCATATTGGGTGTTGGTAAACAAATTGATTCACTGTATGTCTTGAAAGCTATCAGCAGTGGGGGATCTCTTAACAAATTTCAATACCAGAAACTGATTTTTTGGTAATATTATGAATTCCATATTTGATTGAAGACTACAGTTCGCTTGGTGAAACGTGCGTCGAGAAGAGTATTGCAGTTCTGGTGATTGGGAAAAATTTCCAATTGGCTATAATTTATTGAGTTGTTGGTTTTTTTGCCATCGAAAAACATTACAATTCATACTTACAGTAAAAATGAGTTAAAAACAATGAATTGAACATATAAACTGACGGAGAAGGTTGAACATGTATAAGATTATTTTAGTTTGACAAATGTCATACCTTCACATAAATGTCATTTTTCAATGGGTATGATGATTTCATGATCTTTGACTTTAAGAAAGAGTTATTGATTGATACAATTTTCATTATTATCATGTTTTTGATGTATTTCCAGTAAGTTACTGTATATATTGCTGAGATTATCAATGTCAGTTTTCTTATTCATACAAACAGTAACTTAGTGGAACTACATCAAAAACATGATAATAATGAAAATTGAATCAATCAATAACTCTTTCTTAAAGTCAAAGATTATGAAATCATCATACACATTGAAAAATGACATTTGAAGAATGGCTATAAATCAAATCATGTAAAGGAATAATTCATTCAGGCCAGTCTCAACTCCCTACACTGTAGGTTAATGGACTGACCACCATCAGAAAACAACTACTGCCTTAGCTAATACCACGAAGGGCGTTGGATTATATCCGACAGGTGTCGGTGCAGGATTTTTCACTGAAGTTATTCCTGCATATGCTGTTGGCGATACAACTGCCGCAATAGATTTTAAATTATTGTAACACACTTGCAGACCGGTTTCGGGCTGTTTGCCCACTTGTCAGGGCAAGGTAGTGTCTATCATCAACATAAAGTCGGTGATTTCCGACAATTGGAAATCGAATTCCTTCAGAACACTTCAAATACTTTAATAATTTTCAAGAAAGCAAGCATTCAAAAATATTATATGAAGTTTGACTCAAAATTCTCGGTATGGCTGAATATTTCGAAGATGTATAGCGATAGAAAACAACAAAGTACAACGAACGAACTTAGGATTTCTTCCTGGCTATCCAAAGATTTTGATTTGAGCTTGACCATGACCATGAAGGAAAAGAAGAAACCTAGATTTTCTATCGCAGAAGTGAAAAGTATGACCGGATATGACCTTGTATGACTCTGAGGTTGACATCGGGAGGTCATTTGTATCTGTAGAATAGGGAGGGTGAGTGTAGAACCATAGCACTTAGGCCACATGTGATCCAATGTACATCCTCCCGAGGAGTTTTTCTCCTAGGTTATCGTCCATCCTGTCCTTTCCAGGAAGGTAGACAGGTCACTAGGAGACATCTCCTTCATTTCGGCAGGTGTAGGCCAAGACTCGCCGAACACACAGTATTTTTGGCAACCTTGGGGTGTCTCACGGTGGCCTCCGCGACGGTTTTGTAAAGTGCAGCGACATTACTGTCTTTGCACGGCTTCTTCAACCTTCTTGGGGTTCCCTCCGTGGAGGTGCATATATAAGGGAGCTTTCCTGCAGGAGCAGCCGGTTCCATGCCTTTATTCAAGGCGGAGCTTTTGGCGCCCGATGCAGGAAGTGCCTTTGCTGTTGGAGGTGGAGTGGGGAAGAAGGAGGATACACTTATAGTTGCTGCTACTTCTGCCTCCTACGCTATCTTTCTATTTTTGATCTCGATGCTGCAAATGCGCTTCCGCCTTGGTCTTTGTATTACATCACGAGGTGATCTGGTATATCCAGCGGTCATTCCAAGCGGTAGATTGGAGTGGACATTTCTGTTCATCCCCAGCCACCGCCTTAGATTGGGGTGATCACTTCTTACCAGCCTCGGGATTAGTTTTTGTTGTCTCTGTTTTTGTGTTTGTTTCATTCATGTGTGTTCCCACGACTAGCAAGGGAAGAGTTGGTCACCTCTGGTAGACCTCCGCGTTACCAGAGGTAGGCTGATTACAACGAGGTTTCGCCCAGTTCCCCAAGGGGATCGTTCGTAACCGCATATCACCCTGTGGTCATTCAGCTGTCGCCACCTTAGCTTGGGTAGGATGGTCCACGGTGGCATGTTTTGTTTAGTTCCCCTCACCCTACTTATTCCTGAAACTAACCAGGAGTCCGGCGACCCCGGCCGGACCTGGGCCACCTGGGGACGCGCCCGATAGGTAGCCCCACCCACGGGTTCGGAAGGTCATTTGAAGGTCAAACATATCGAGTACTGAAAAAAGAAAGGGTTTTTTCATTACTTTACGACGGCGGCCTTAGATTTCATTTCGTATATAACCCCGCTTACCATTTGAAGGTCATGGTCAGTAAAAGTGAAACAGTTGAAAATTTACGGTCAGTGTTGAATCTCACCATTGTCCCAATTCGCCGAGTGATGAAGCCATACTAGAACTTTTAAAAAACAGTGTAGCATTATAGGAATGCTTTGTTGAATATTGGAATTATTTTCTTCAGTTGGTTCAGATCCTTACTATAATCACACGTCTGAAACTAATATCATTTTGAAGAAGTCTTATTGAACTTTTAGTTATTTGCCATCCCCTGTCGGATTTTGTCTCATATTATCACTTCATAACAATTCAATTATTATTTTCTGCTTTCAGAGGCCGACACTCTTATTAGTCTTCGCTAGGTACGCCGATAAATAATATTTCCTCATCTGACCGAAAAACCGGATCATTTCCAATCAAAAAATCAGTTTGGTTATCTTTTTGAAAAAGATTTTCCTACCTCTAAGAATTTTCTATTCATGAATAATCAGATCAACCTCAAGAAGAGTATCGATTCATAATAAATCTCTGTTAGTTCAAGACCGTTAACATTTTCTTTTGATGAAGCACATTTCTGAGAATCTAATCCGGTTTCAATCAAAAAGTAATTGAATAATTCTCTTGAGCAATCTTGAGACGTATTCCGTTTCAACAATCCTATTAAATTTTCAGGTGTTCTGCCTTTTTTCGGACTCTTTAATTAATTATATTATAGGTCGCCAGAGAACTTCAGAAGAGATTTTGTCGATCGTTGCCTTCTATTATGGAGATCTCCTGATTTTCGGAACATAAATAATCATTGAATTCACCCCTTTTGTTATTAATAATCAGATTTTAGTTCTGTGTGGACGTGAAATATGAATCCTTGCGTCTGTATTTTATATGATTTTTTACCATATGCTGCTCAAGAAAAAAAGAATTCCTGTCGAAACATCAGGATAACAGTATTGTGGAGCTAAATTTTAAGATTTCTGACGATGTGAGGATCTTTCACTTGAACGTACGTGGACTTTCGAACAAATTTGACAAACTCTCCATGTTTCTTAATGGTAACAAAAATTTCAGTGTTCTTTGTTTTACCGAGCACTGGTTGAATGCGGACTGTTTACAATTCTGTAATATTCCGGACCATAACTTGGCAACTTATTTGTGTAGATCTAAATACATACATGGTGGTGTAGCTATATTTGTACGCGATAATAATGAATTTGAACCTCTTCATTTAGGTGAATAGTGTATTGAGCGTGACATCGAAGAGTGTGGGATTGAACTGAGCATTTTGAAAATTGCCGTGATCACGCTATACAGATCAGCTTGTATAGCGGATTGCACCATTTTCTTTAACAAATTAGAGGAACTTCTGATATCTATATCAAAAAAATTCGAAAAAGTCAATCTGCTGGGTGATTTTAACCATCTTCTAATCTCAGTGATTCAATCTGCCTAACAAACTCTTTTAGCCTTCAGGCAACTATTGCTTAGTATATTAGGACTGAAAATGGCTCTCGAAGTTGCATTGATAATATTTTGACTAGTCTAGATGAATCATACTATCAAACTGACGTTATTGACCCCTGTCTCTCCGAATATTACGCACAGATATTGAATCTTGGAAATTTTGAGACACAGACTAGTACCCCGACCTTCAGGAGGCAAATAACTACTAATGGAATACTACTTGCATTTCGAGCGTCATTACATACAGTGAATTGGAACAAAGTATACGCTTTAAACTCCTCGAAAACCATGGTAGAGTTTCTATTGAACCTATATTGTCGTCTAGTAGAAAAACATTTTCCTCATAAAAAAATGTCCTGTGAAGCGTCACATAAAAACCCTCTCAGGTGGTTTAATGACGGACTGAGAAAATTAAGGAACACAGTTCGCGGAGTTAAGATAATATACGACACGACAAATGATTCTGTTCACAAGCAAGCATTCAAATTGATCAACAGTAAATATCAAAAAGCCATTAACGAGTCAAAAAAAAGGCATACGATGAATTTATTAAGGAATCCGACAATAAAATCAGAGATAGCTGGAGGCTGATCAATTTTGAAAAAGGCAAAGCAGCATCTCAAGTAGCAACTGACGTGATCACACCGCACGAATTCAATTCATGTTTTACTACCATGCTTGAATCATTTCGTTCAATTATACTGAGATCTAGCCGTATTTTGATAATAATCAATATTCTGTAACAGACGATGCTAGATTTCTTCATTAGTTTCTCGGTTTGCTTGTTGAGGGTTACTGATTAGCTGATTTCAACATAGGTGTCCCACAGGGCTCTATGTTGGGTCTTGTGTTATTTGTGCTATATGTTAATGATATTGAGAAACTATGTGAAAATTTTCATGCTGCAATGTAGCAGATTATATCTTGGGTCGGATAATTCTGATGAAATTCTTGGAATGTGAATAAGACACAATATTTTCGATACCACAACCGTTAAAAAATTAGTACAAAACCCGATCTCACTATTAACGATATACCAGTTTCCAAATCTGCCACCCATATCAAGTTTTCAGGAATGTGCATTGATGAACATCTTGATTGGAAAGTTCAAGTTTGATTTCAGCGCTACATTCGCAATGGTATCTTCTGAAAAATTTTAGAATTCCACTTCAAGAGGAAGTTTAATCTTCCCCTTCCTCTTCCAAAGGTTCCAAACAGTGCATCACAAGTATCCAATGAATATTCAGTTCAAATTCAATAACTGTAATATAATTACATACAGTCTAAATGAAACCCAGCGAGGTATTCAAACTATAAATTCGAAATATCAGTTTCATTTTACTTTCAATTGAATGTTCAACCTATCATATCAAATATCAAATTCGGATAACACCAAGTTAGCAAGCTTGCATCGACATCTAGAAACTGGAAGTACTCGGTTGACATCTTCGATCATCTTTGTGAAAGGTTTATTTCGAAATTATTTGATTTTTTCCTTCCTTTCCCTGTTTTTTGTATGAAGATGGAGAAGTTAGAAGCCGAAACCTTTCTTCTCCAAAAAGTATTCTCTCCTAAAAATACACACCTTTCAATTTGAAAAACACTTTTTCACTGAATCCAAAAAATATCAACTTCGCAATTTATCCTAGACACTTCAACCTGAAAGAAACCACTAATATTTGTCGTCTATAAATCAGACTTATATTTTCCAAATGAGTTATTTTATTCGCGAAAAATGTATTCCACTATAATCCGTATGCCTAACAATGTATATGAGCAACGTCTGAAGTGATATATTATGTTTCCCTGGATTTATCTCCATATCCGCGAGCTTGTTGTGGAACGCTTGGTTTCATCTAATTGTTGGTTAAATTGAGAGAGATCAGCAAACATATTGATGTATGAGAGTATGTTAATCTACCACACGCAGCGGGGTAATAAAATGTTAATGTATCGTTAATTACCCCTTTGTCAATTTCCTGAGAGATGAGGTGAACTGAAATCACATGATATTTCTCTTGGTAGTTTGTTGCCGCGGCATTATCGAACAATTAAAGTACACAATGATATCATCATCGACAACTTATTATTTGTCACAGAACAAATTGAATCAAGAGATCCTCAATTCAAATTCGATGAGTGGAAACTGCAATGTCTTCATCTTTCAATGTTCCACTAGAAAATTGGAGTGAAATGTACGTTTTGATGTGGACATTTTTGAAGTATCCTCAGGAAAGTTCAGTAGGTCCCCAACTTCCAAAATAATATACTGTCAGATTTGAATTTTCACACCTTCATTCAATAATTCAAATTCACTTTTGTTTACGAAGAACAGACAGACTAAACTAGTATCGGATAACATACAGACTGAACTAGTCTGTCTGTTCGTCCCATAATATATATTACATTCAAACTGTATGTTTGCGGTCGCAAACAGAAACGAAATTAACATCTGATTAAGAAACCCACTCAACTTTCGAAGTGATGTCACGATAGGTTTTCAGATCAAAAGGAGTAGGTACTTACGTTGATGGTGGGAAAACAGCGTTATATCAATTCATTCTGAACACTTGGTCTTATGCGTAATAATTTTAAACATTTAAACATAGAAGAAATGCATGACAAATTGGAGGTATTGAAAAAATAGGTAGTAGTGTAACACTAACCGGTGTAGTTACGTAAAACTAACAGGTAATAGTTAGGCCACTAGGAAATTAGAAAGGGTGTCTTGGAGAAAGCTCTATGAGAGTATTTCTGATTTACCTCGAAGCACAAGAATTCACAAGATTCTCTCTAGAGAGCCGACTGCTGAAATTGGGTCGCTTGAACGACCCGATGGAACATTCACGACCTATAGTAAAGAAACGTTAGAGCTTTTGATAAAAAACCACTTTCCTGGAAATCTGACTCTTGACAACAACAGACCTCCCATCTTCGAGGATGCTAAACGACCAAAAAGGAACGATCGGGAGGTCGTCAAGAAGGTTATCATAGCACCTGCAGTTGAATGCGCTCTCAAGTCGTTTCAGTCCTTTCAAATCTCCTGAAGAGGATAGTATATTTTCAGCTCTTCTTCAAAACGGACTGGTAATAATTTTACCTATCCTCATAAAATTGTATAGAGCTAGTCTGGCGTGGTATATATACCTAAAGTGGATCAGAAAGAACCACACCTCAAATCGGTACGATCAATCAGACTTACATCGTTCCTGTTGAAAGGACTTGAGAGGATACTGGACGGATATATCAGGAGGGTGGCACTGTATACAGCCCCCCTGAATAACCAGCAGTATGCCTAATAAACCGGCAAATCGACAGACTTAGCATTAAACAACCTTGTAGAGAAAATTTCCTAACCATTGACAATAAGGAGATTGCGATTGCTGTATTCCACTATCTGAATCTATAGGATCATCTCTGGCTAGAAAAGGTATATAGTCGACCATAACTGGCTGGATCTTTGCCATGCTGGTAAACAGAACTGCAACTACGACTCTTCAAGGCAAGACCATTAGGTTTAGGGTCACCAGAAGCTGCTCTCAAAGTAGGGTATTATTTCCTCTTCTGTGGTCGCTCCTGATGGATAGTCTACTTGATGCCATCGACAGGAGAGAAGTAGATCTGCAAGCTTATGCAGATGACCTTGGCAAGGTCCACGTTAGGAAGGGTAGCTTGTAATATCCTCCAAAGCACGATGGACGTTGTTCACAGTTGGTGCCTGAGGGAGCAGATGTCTGTCAACTCCTTCACCAGGAGGATAAAATTGGATGATCTTACGCCACTTTCCCTCAATCGTGAGGTCATTCCATTTGGAACGGCGGTGAAATATCTTGGCATTGTCCTTGATGAAAAATTCACCTGGAAAGCTCACTTGGAAAACATTTTTCACAAAGCCAGACTGATCCTATAGACATGTCGAAGGATTTGCGGTGAAACTTGGGGTTCAGGTCTTAAACAAATCCATTGGATTTATGTTATGATTGTCAGACCAATGATCAATTATGGTGCAATTGCCTGGTGGCCGAAGGCTTTACAGAAAACGGCCCAAGCGAAGCTGTCTGGCTCACAGAGACCGGCTTGTCTGGCCATCAGTGGTGCCATCAGTACCACACCGTCAGCGGCCATGGAGATCCTTCTAGATGTACCTCCTCGCCATATGTTTCTGGAGAGAGAGGATGAATGACTGTATATAGACTTGTGCACATTGCCAATTGCACAAAACAATTTGATGCAGAGTGCAACAGACTGTTGGTTGACACTGGGAGTCGCAGCATTGTGGAAATGACCTCTTACTTCATACCTCCAACTGTCAACTATGAATTGCCTTATAAAGTACTGTTCCCAAGTAGAGAGGACTGGATCCTCCGGGAGAAGGAAATATTAATAGCAGATTGTTGTTGGTCCGCAGAAGGATCAGAAACACCTTCCGGTTCTTATGCAGGTGTTTTCAGTCGCAGACCCTGGACAGAGATATCAATCTGCCTAGTTACCCACGCAACTGTATTTCAAGCGGAAATTTACGCTATTGAAATGTGTGCGGAGATATTCCAACCTCATACACAAGTCAATAAAAATATTCTCGGAAAGTCAAGCGGCGTTGAAAGCTCTTGGCTCCTACCGAGCAACGTCTAAATTGGTAGCAAATTGCCCAAAACAGCTCTTCTCGATAGGATGACTTAACATATTGCCTCTGGTCTGAGGTAGCTTCATCGGACCAGAACATGTCATTGGCATAGTTTTAGGCTTTGCTAAAAAAAGATTGAACACCTCAATAGCAAAAAGATTTATGGACTTTCGGCAAAATTTTCCAGGATTGGCTCACTCCAAAGCGATTAACCACCCAAACAGTTATTGGTCTAGAATAGGGATGAACTATGATGCACATATTTTGTGACTTCCCGCGGGGGGTCGAATCAGGTATTTAGGGTTGGACAGAGCCGTACTCTTACCATCTGACCTCAGCATACTCAGCATACAAACTGATCGGCTTCATTCTGGGTTTATTTGGTCGAGTGTGAATGGTTGTGGGACACAATAAACCCATGCGGGTTGCGGTGGAGGGTCGAAAAGACCCACTCTCTTTGGACTTAACCTAACTTAACCTAGGCCACATTAAAACACTAACATAGAAGTAAAATTTTGTCAAAATGATCTCCTGAGGACGCTAACTTGGTAAGCGGATCGCGCGTCGAGAGACCGTAATTTTTGTGCTAGTTTGGGCAAGTGTTTTCAATAGAGGAGGTTTTTCCGTTAGTAAATTGAAAAATGTAGTTTTAATCATATACGCGACATACTTATTTCACTCGAGGTGACTGTCTATAATCACACACCGATACTTAAATTCAAATGTAGATTATATTGACGGCAAAGTGATTTCATCTTCGTGTAGAGGAAGAAACAAGTTTTGCTAGGGTTAATTGTCAGCAATTGACTGAAATCATGATTTAATTTCATACAGTTCTTCAAAATATTCCATTCTTGGGCTGAGTAAAAGATTGCTGAATCATCTGCATACGTCATTATTTCTTATTTAGATTGGCTCTAGTATGGTTTTTTGAGGTAGTATGACTTCTGAAAAGTATAGAACTTTACCTCTGATACCTGAATTTTTGAGCGAATCAATGAGTAGGTTATGACTTACCGTATCGAATGTCTCAGATAAGTTAAGAAAGACGCAGAAAGCAGGCTGCCTTTTGTTCAGAGCTGAATATATTTTGGAGGTTGATTTCAATATCGCGTCTTCGGTGGAAGTACCTTCCCTGAACTGTTATAATAGAAATAGTCATTTCTACAAAGTGGTCAAGATAGTGTCAATAGACTGAGGAGGGTGGGTTTCAACTAAGGACCTTTCTATTTTGGGGATAAAACATGGAACGGACTATTTAGGTGATAATATTCAACAAACAATATAGTTTTTTCAAAATTTCAGTTACTTGAAGTTCCTTCTGCTCTGCTATCACAATAAGTTGATTGTGGTCGATATAGCAAGCATATTTGTGCCAGCCATTTTATTCGTTCAGTAATTCTGATTACCAGACCTGTCAACTATTGTAATCAATGGAGCTGTGGTTTCACTGAACCTATCAGAAATAATTTTTACACTAGGAAGTAATTCCACTGATTTTTTTTATAAATCATCGATTTTTCAACAAGATGATACTTCAAAGTTCAACATTACTTTGTATAAATTCAAAAATACCACAGGTTGTAATCATTTTTTGAAACTGATCATAACAGTAGGGTTCAAAAAGTCTCGTACTTCTGAACAGGTGCCAGGCAATTTGAAGATATCGAAAGAGATGGAGAAGTATGGAATTTATGAGACAAACTGTGGAAACTATCACAAAATGTACCTTCGTCAAACTACATTTTTTCGACTTCATCATGAAATGAAGGAGTATTTATGGAAATCGCTGAGATTTCTATAAATATTTCCATATTTTTGAAAGTGTAGAGTGAGAACTGAAAACCCTTTGTTAACTCATTCATGAATCACTGTGTATATCCTTTCACAAGTGATATTTCACCCTTTTAGTTGTAAATACGCTGAGTATTCAATTTTTTATATGAAGATCGTAAAATACCCCTATTCGAAACCGCTGCATAAGAACTATATTTGACTTGTCATAGAAAAGAATTCACGCTATTTTGCCCATTTCCCACTCCCAGGACAAAGACGCAATTTTCAATTATTCGAAACCCGTGAATAATCACGATATCGAAACCAGAAACAAAACCCGCCTTGAGAAATACGGCTTAATAAGTGATTCAAAACTTAGTCGTTCCACTAAAATTTAATGAAGTTTGCCCAAACCCAATTCTCCGCAATTTGAATACTGCAATGGGACTTATTATGAACAACCTTATTATCCCAATATCTCTAATAACAGGAGCGGTATTTAACGGTAGTATAATTAAATCAATTAGAGCAGAAACGGAGAACTTTCCCCAATACTGTGGAGTAGTTAGAATTTGATGAATTTATGTAGAGCCTACTCGCTAACAGAGTCATAACTTAGCAAGAAACTTGATTACAGATTTTGGACTATTTTGTTAACCACACAGCAATTATTCTTGCTGATAAGTTACTGGATACAGTAAGATAGAGAGAGTAAGAGAAAGAGTATAATACATTCTTAGTTATATTGTGTTTGGGTATGGACCGTGTTGAATAATCCAAATCAAAGTCCCCATTGGGTTGAGAACTGTAAATTTTTTTTAAGAGGAGAGCACAGAATCGTAGCTATGAGTATAATCGCAAATGCAGTCAGCAACGTAGAGACAGAAACTATTGGTTCTGGTTATATGTAATAATAATTGTTTATGTAGCACAAACCCAATCACAACAGAATACAATTTATAAAGCAATTAGGACATGGTTTTATCACTTACAAATGGAATTCTGTATCAGGTGAAAACAAGAAAACAGAATTTCATCAGTTCGGACTTCCATTGTTTAATATGATATAAATGGATTCGAAATCCCTGAAAGATCTGAAAAAAATTGAAGAAATTAGCAGAAAAAACACTTTTATTGAGCAAAATACTGAAATTACAATGAAAGAGTATACAATCAACAACCAAAAAACCAAAAAAAAATTGAACTATCAACACGAGCAGAAAAATTTAAAAAATTATTAACAAGAAATTAAAATCAAAAATATAAAATTGAAAGATTCTAAACCAAGTTACTCCACGCCGTTTCGATTGTCAGTATCCACAATTATCTTCGGGTAATAACGTTATCACTGTCCGATCACCACTGTCCCAATTAACCACCTAATTAGTATTTCCCAAGTCTGAAAAACTGTCCCTAACACTCCTCCCTTGTAGCGTCCCCTAATATTCTCGAATTTTTCCATAACCCTTTCTACTCAAGACCTTTATCTTCTTTTCATCGAAGTCATTGGTCAGTTTTTATTTTAAATAAATTTTCGGGTCCACTTATTCAGATATGGCCGAACTTCCTGTACTCGAAGCTGAAATGTAAACTCCTAGCTTGCATTTTCGTGTTCTCAGTATTAATACTTATCAACCGGATACGTTTGTTGAGTCTATCCTGAAGGAAACATAACTTAAATGATGATACCAAGGTTCAACAATCATAAATTAAATTCAACGCTTACTCTGTTGAAAAAGTATCGATACCGAAAAATCGAGTGACCGACCCCAATATCTATGAAAAAATTATATTAACTGTCGCAATGACAGTTATTACACTATCTATTTTGATCATATCATATCATATCATATCATATCATATCATATCATATCATATCATATCATATCATATCATATCATATCATATCATATCATATCATATCATATCATATCATATCATATCATATCATATCATATCATATCATATCATATCATATCATATCATATCATATCATATCATATCATATCATATCATATCATATCATATCATATCATATCATATCATATCATATCATATCATATCATATCATATCATATCATATCATATCATATCATATCATATCATATCATATATCATATCATATCATATCCATTGAATGTGATTCAAAATAATGCTTGAAAACTAGTGTCCAGAAAAACATTAAGAAAAATTTCAAAAATTTGTTCATTTTGATGATTAGCAGGAAAGAAACCAAATTGAAATAGTTTTTCAATCCTTGACATGAAACATTCCGAAACCTAAAGTATCTACTATATAATGACTTGGATAAAAATACCAAACTCATTGGAAAAGAATATTGAAGATGTAGATTTTCATTTTGAAATGTTTTGTTTTATATCTGTGAATATATTCTATAATTGATACTCGCAAAATACTTGCCATTTAAAAAGAGTCTTCAATGGGTCATTTGGTATTGAGACTGTAAAAAATCGAGAAACACCCCAACTTTAGTACTCAGTGAGTCAGATTTTCGTATCGAAATTAATCTCTTATCAGTCATACCCTCCCCATAACAAATCTTTGAATGAGAACACTAACGACAATTATTTGAAACGTTTTTCAATTCTGAATCCAGTCCTGTATCATTTTTGACTTCACAAAAGAGAGCAATGTCAAAAAATTGAATACTTCTTTGAGTTTGTATTCAATTCCAATCTAGGAAGTAGTATTATAAATTTCATATCAAATGATTTGAACGCTTCTGTTTGCTCCATTACATTTCGATTGATATCAGAAGTAGCCTACAGAATCTGGAAATTTTATTCTGCAAATTTTCTACAGTACTTGGCTGCATTTCATAGACTTTTGATTTTGAACATCCAGTAGAGTCAAATCGAAGGATCTAGATGGCCATTCTGCAGAACCCCTTCTATCTATTCATCAATCAATAAAGTTATAACGGTACTGTCGCGCTAGTACTACTCAATGAAAAGGAGTCCCACCTTGTCAAAAATCAACCCATTTTGCAGTAGATACTCTAACTGGACGGCGTTTTTAATGCGATTTAGATAGAGAGTACTTTCATCCAGAGAATTTGTGGTCTATAACAAAGTTGAATTACACTGGTTGAGAGGACTTCACAAAATTCGAATCTTTTATCGAAATCGTCTTTGTAATGGTAATGTAATGGTGAATTATTTGTCGATGGAGCATTCTGAAAACGTTTGTACGACTCACTCCTGATGCTTGGGACGACTTAGTTTTAGTCTCAATCCCAGCATTAGCCTCAGTCTCAGCTCCAGTTTTCGTCTCAGTCTTAGTCTCAGTCCTAGTCTCAATCTCAGTCTGAGCCTCAGTCTAGGTAGTAGTTTCAGTCTTGTCTTAGTATTTGTTTCAGGCAAGACCGCGTAATTTATATCAAGGCAACATGGCCTTACACCTGTAATTTTGATGCCTTTGTTAGTAACATCGTTTAATGACTAGTTTCTATGAATTTATGAAACAATTCCAATACAGTCTATGTCTAACGTTTTTGCTCGGATGATTCTTGTTCAATGCACAAGCAATTCTTTTTGTTTCAGTGGACCTTTCAGTTTGGAATTGAATATAAATCAAAAAAGAATTTTATTTTTCTTTGACATTGCTTATCGTTTTTATATCAAATATGTCATAAGGTTGGATACATGATACGAAGATCTTTGGAATGAGTTATGAATTGACTATTATTTCCATTTGAAATTTTCAGGGGGGGAGCTGACAATTAGTTGATTGTGAAGAATGAATGTGCATTCCTGTGAGTCAACTTATTTTACGATTTTTTCATAGTCCCAATTTCAACTGCCTTATTTAGAGTGATTTGTGTTAAGTGAAATGCACTGTATCTTACTGTATTTTTTCTCAAACTGGTGAATGTGTTTTTTGGTGGAACACTATTATAGTCTGATTCGTAAAAATTCAAGTTTGAGACTTTAGAATATAACTAACTACTACTTTGTTGCTATATCGCTGCTGTTCCAATGTTTTGACAGAATCAGAATCAACGAACTTAGGCGTGCGCAGCGTTATAGAACAGTGTTTTCAAAAAAAAGTTCTACAGCGCCATCCAGTGGCGAGTTACAGAAAAATTGATAGCCTAAAAACCTTCTCTTTGAAAAATTACTTATACATGTCAAGTTTCACCACGATCGGTTGAACGATGTAGAAGTTTATCACTTAACAACCAACCAACAAACATCCATTTATATATATATATATGATTAGACATAGATTTTGATATTTCCAAAAAATATCACTTTGTAAATACGTAAATTATGTTATGTGTACGGTTCCCCATAAAATATTTTTGTAGTATGATTATAATTTTCCCAATCAAACTAATTGAAAATTTCGCATATCCTTCCACACCTCATACTCGACTATGCATATTCAATATATTCGCTGCAATGCCTATACTAATTTTTTCATTCAATTTCATAAACAAACAATTTCAAGGGCTCAATGAGCTGATAATCATGGACTGGATTCTCCTCGTATCGATAATAAAATAGCGTGATATAATTCACTATCCTCCAGAGAGAAATGTGTGAGATTGAATAACCATAAAATCAATTTGAATTCATGATAACTGAACCATGGGATTTCACAAACTCAGCTGAATGTCAAAAGGTCAAGCTTTATTGGGTTTGCAATTAATACTGAATCCGATTATAAATCTACATGATATTTTATATAAATCCATATTGAACTGTATGTCTAAAGTTTCTGAAAAGTAGGAAATGAACCGTAACTAAATATTTGGCCTTCAAAAAGAAGATTATACAATAAACAAAAGTTATTTCGAATACTGTAAACTGGATTCAAAAATACCATTCTGATATAGAAGTTCCAGAAAATGATAAGATGTATTTATTATTCATGAGGTTGCTGTAGACCAGTCCTCTCACTGCTGAACTTCCAGTCAACCCGGATACTTTTTCTGTTTTCTTTCAAAAACTGCTGGCAAAGTGTTGAAAAATTTTATGAAATCTTCATCATCAGAAATAGCCCATTGAAGAACAAGTTGTGAGATTTTATCTCACTAAAACCTACTGCTACTTGAAAAGTATTCGGATGAATCAGGATAAAAATATTGTCAATCACTCAAAACGTTGAACATCTAGTATGGATAACAAAAGAATATGTTCAAGGTGACCAAGCGGGAAAACTCATTCCAGTTCATTGTACAGAGCAAAAGACAACAACATTATTTACAACGGTTTCCATCTGAAATCATCAGTCCCAACGAAACAACTTCCACTATTGCCACGAACAAGTCAACTCTGGAGACTCACCATAGAAGATGGTGATGAGTGAATCCTTGAAGATTCCTTTATATGAAGAACACCCGCAATTGTAAAATGGAAAGGTTAACACGATGATGCTACATTCATCAACCAACCCACCGATATATAGAACACTTTCTACTGGAAAATCCATAGCTCACCCCCTTAGTCATTTGAAAATTCCAAAAATCAGTTTCGACCTTGAAAGGTTGTGGATGAAATTCTTCAGAATATGAAGATGAAGGAAGTTATCTGAAGACAAGGATTTGAAATCCAGAAAAAGACTTCCAATGACACGAATCATAGATAATATACAGTGTGTAACAACGAAAACTTAACAGAGCCGTTTTTTAATATAGAAAGAAAGATTTTTAAAAAAAGCTCGGACACATCGATTTTACATTACAGGGGGACACCTTTCAGACTAATCAGATTTTTACCCTTATTTAGATAGGAAAAGTAGGTCGAGTGGCACCTTGTTTTAAAGGTCTTTCGAATACCTTTACAACTCTGTTAAAAAAAATTTTGTAACGGTTTGGTTTTCGAGATAAAGTTAAAATTGCCATGTTGATAATACATTAGACAGACCACTCGGTAACTTGTATGCCTACATAAAAAATTTTTCGAGCAGTTCTTCTTATCAGTTTTTTGTTAAATAAAATCCTTTTTTGAAATCAATACCCACCCCTCTTCTTCCAGGTTTCATTAGTACATCGTTCGATTGTTTTGTTTGAACGGGTCGTGTATTGTTATATGTTTAAAAATGCCTTACACTACTGCTGAAAGGGTTTCAGTTATTGTTTTATTTTGTGGCAACGACCAAAATTCTAATAGAACATCAATTTTATTTAACGAGCAAAACCCTGGTAAACACCTAAGCAGAAATCACGTTCAGGATTTGGTCACAAATTTCAGGGAGACAGATTCGGTTTTAAATAAGAAAAGAAATGTTCAGAGAAGGGTAGTGAATGACGAAAATGCGATTGGAGTGATTGGTCAAGTCATCGCCAATCTCAGGTTAAATACCAGTACCAATGACCGGAATAAGCCATATGAGCGCAAGGAGAATCCTTAAAAACCACAAATTACATCCTTATGAAATTAATCTTGTTCATGAACTCAATGAGGATGATTTTGACCGAAGACAGGAGTTTTGTGAGGGCATGAGTGAGAGATTAATGCAAAATCCCGAGCTGCTTTATAACATCTGTTTTTCAGACGAAAGCTAATTTTATTTAAATGGTTGCGTGAACCGTCACAATTGCCGTTATTAGTTGGATGAAAACCCAAGACAATACGCAGAAATACATACCCAACATCCCCAAAAGTTGAATGTTTGGACCGGAATATTAGGCAATCATATTATAGGTCCATTTTTCATTGATGGAAATTTACCCGGTGATTCTTATACACAACTTCTTGAAGAGGCAATACAACCTCGTATAGTTGAAATAATTGAACAGGATCCAAGATGTCAAGATGAATTTATCCATTTTCAACAAGACGGTGCACCACCCCATTATGCCCAGCAGGTTCGAAATTTTTTGAATAATCTTTTTGAAGGACAATAGATTGGCAGGAGAGGTCCAATTGAATGGCCAGCACGATCACCAGATTTAACACCACCGAACTACTTTTTGTAGGGATATTTAAAGTCTAAAGTGTATGCTACACAGCCAGCCAATTTGGATGAACTACGTTGTAGAATTATTGATGAATGCCGAGCTATAACTCCTGAGATGTTGAATAATGTAAGAGCAAAATTCGAACAAAATCTTTATTGTTGCATGGAGCAAAATGGCGCACATTTTGAACATTTACTCTAAATTCCCTATGTGAGTTACCCTCATTAGGTGTTACTCTTTTTGTGTGTGCTTTAAAAACAATTATTGGGATTTATTAACCCTAAAACAGTTTTTTAAACTTTTCTGTGTCATCAGCATTCAAGGAAATCAGCAGATTGTATTCGTTGTGTTGGTAAGTTTTTAGTATGATTCACTTTTTTATCAGAAACATAAAATATCCACGTCAAAAGGCAACCTTCATAAGGAGGTACCACTCAATTTACCTAAAATTTAAGGGTGGTAACCAACCCCATCCCCCGAAAAAATCTCCTCGTAATAAACAAACAATTCTTACTTTTTTACTAAATCAAATGGACACGTATTAGCAAGTTGTCATAAAAAGCAAAAATTTATTTTTTTCATGAAAGTTCTGAACGTAAATTGTACCTTAAAAACAATTTGATTCATTTAAAAAATAGTTGAACTCAATAAAAATACCTTTAAATCTTCAAATTATCTTGAAAAATAATCCTTACAAAAATTTTCATTTGACAGAGATGTGAAGGTATTCGAAAGACCTTCAAAACAAGGTGCCACTCGACCTTCTTTCCCTATCTAAATAAGGGTCGTCGGACGCGCCCTCCGAAGGGGTGCGTACTACAAAAAATCTGATTAGTCTAAAAAGTTTCTCTCTTTTATTAGAAATCGACGTGTCTGAGCTTTTTTCAAAAATCTTACTTTTTATATTCAAAAACAGCTCTGTTAAGTTTTCGTTGTTACACACTGTATATACCGTGAACAAAACTGCTATTATCGGCTGAGGGAAGATGGACTATCAAAGAGCTCGATAGTTCAACTGGCCATAGTCATCATGGTTTGAACAGGATACTAGTGAAGAAGCAAAATCATATGCAAGTCTAGTTGACGACACCTCCTGAAGTGACTCCTCATAATCTGTCGGGGCTATGTCAACTCATGTGCATACCATATTCGTAATGCAAAAACAGCTTATTCGTTCATTATTTGGTTCCAGTGATGCAATGTATTGCAGGTGCATGAACTCTCATACGCACCAATGATTCTATCCACAAAATGTCATTGTTAAAGCATAATACCTCGATTACGAATTCAGTTACCACCAATCTCACCAGATAGAAATTGCTCAGTCACCTCTCAACTCTTAATCACGGTAGGAAATTTTATTTTGCTCAGGAACTGTGAAACATCAAATATTAACCTCAACAGAGATGGTCGAAAAATCTGATGAAAAAAGACGACAAGAGCCTTTGAAAGTGTAGCTGTCACATCCAGTAATGAAACCTGTGTTGAAATATGTTACAACCAAACAAATTTTAAATTTGTTTTTCAGTCAACCGTAAGTCTGTACCTCTGACAATGAAGGAGAGATGAGATAGCTGTTAAATGAAATATTTAATAGAAATAGCATACGTAAAGAATTATAATTTACAGTCTGTCATCTGTTCTCCTCGATCAACCAGTTTTTTTGGTTTTGAGTGATTGACACCTTTCTTGAACAACTCAACAGTAGGAGTACTTTTATAAAATTCATAGTAGAAGTATGCCCAAAATTAGCTTTCGTTTCTAGATCCAATGGTGCAGAGGACTGACGTAAGAGAAGGATACATCCGTATATAGAAAATCAATCCATACAGAGCTGTACCCCAATTACTGATTCATTCACCACTAATATGACGAGATTGAAAATTTTCGAGACCCCAATATAATGTTTTTTTATTCTTAACTAGAGTATCATCTTCATTTTCGTTCCGGAGATAAATTCAATATTGACATGAGGCAAAAATTATTTACAACATCGAACGTATTCTTGAAATATTTCAAACCCGAACAAAACGAAAGGTAATTCCATTATTCAAGTGTGCCCGAAAGTTCCGTCATTAACAGAATGAGTTTCGACGACTGTGACTGAAATATATACTCCCCATGAGAAATTTTTATAGCATATGTGAAATATTATTCTATTCCCACGGTCACAACTCGAATAGACATGGGAATTTTGCACAGAACAAAACAGCGTATAAATCTGGACAGATATATAGTCGTGTTTTTCTGGCTTACATTTTTCTCGCGAAATTGCCAACCCCATCACGTAGTGCGCGCAACTCTGATCAATTTCCACATCACTTCCTTCATGTAATGATGGTGTCTTTTATGAAATACTACTCTTGAAGTATGTCATTGACGGATTTACTGTTTTGGACGATGACCATTTTTCAGGAATTTTACCAATGTCAGTCCTATATGTATGAATTTATGATTCAATACCAGACATCGCTGTTTCAGTAGTGTTGGGCTAGACTGAACTATCCTTGAAAAGAAGAACCCTAAAGTTAATGCTATGGCATCAACCCCGACGATGACGCAATCTTTCGGACCGACGGGAGACTCGATTCTCAAAAACTAAAGAACGGCGCGCTTATCAAGGCGGCCAGATGCAAAGCCGAACTTTAGTCCAGTCATTATAGTAAGTTCACCTCGGAATTCGAGATACCCAGCTGTTAGTCTGTAAATACTTGTATATTGACACCCTTAAAGTTGTCTCAAAACCTACATGTGGTAGGGTGTAAGCAACTATTAAATTTCAAGGTCAAAGGTCACAAAAATCGGTTTTTTTGCGCTTTTTTTGGAAATATCTCATTTCCTATGAGTTTTTTGCTATTTGTATTCATTATCAATATTGTTGAATACAAAATTCTCTACAAATTTTGTTTGGAAAAATTTTGTATACGGTGAACCGTTTTCGAGATAGAGGGCGGAGAGCACGCGGTCAAAGCATCACTTCAGGTCAACCGGTGCCTCCGGTCGAAAACGCGCCATATATAGTTGATGAACTATCGATAAATCAATGGTTATGAATATTTGTTAATTTTTTATTAACTATTATACTATATTTTATCATTTTTTTCCTAACTTATCCACTTTTTATTCAGTATTAATTTATTTAACAACACTTACCTGCCCATGTAATTGCAGAATTATTAATGAAAATATAGGAATTATATTTGAATTTTAACCTAATTAATATCCATAACTTCTTACATGATGAAAAAAAAAACGAATAAATTATGAATTATTCTTTTTATTAAAAAATATCATTGAATACATTTATTTTTATTGAAAGTAAAGAAATGGAATAAAGGGTACAAAAACTACAATTTATAATTTTAATCATCTTCTTCCTCTTCATCGTCGTCTTCTGGCTGCTGGTAAATTTCAAACTGGTCTTCATTCTCGTCTTCAACGACATTTGTCTCAAGTTCTTCCATGATTTCGGGGTCAAAGGTTCCATCTTCGTTAATGTCGCTCTGATATGGTAGAGCATTGAGACAAGCTTGCCCATTACATTGGCCACAAGCTGAAGAGCATTGCAAGCCCGCTTTCCTGCATCCGCATCGCGAACCACAACCACTCTTGCAGTTGCAGAAAATTGTATTTAGCAAATCTTCTGGAGCAGGTGATAAAATTGTCATGATAGGCTCCAGAAAATCGTTTCGCATTGCCCAACCCCATACCTGGGGTTCCAAATCATGTCCTAACCAAGTTTGAACTTGATAATATACACGGTTGAAATGTTGATGAGCAGCTGCACTTGTTGGTGGAATATTTGAAAGCTGCACAGGTTTATTAAGTTTTGTAGACTTGACGTAATGCATATAACGAAGATGATCGAAACTTCTCACAGATTTCGGAGCATTATAGACTGCCAATAAGGTTTGAGTTCCACTCTCTAATAATCTCTGGGCCGAACAATATTCTTCCTCAAATGCTGCAGATAGTTCATCCAAATTTGTCAGTTCTTCAAAAACTTTTAAAAATGATTTTTTTCCCTTTTTAAAAAGCGCAGAAGTTGTGTCACAGCCACTTAATGCGTGCAGAAATAATATATGTTTTTTAGAATGAGGATAATCATCAACACTTTTAGTCGAGTATATCTCCGTTTTTACATTACCTTTCCCAACTTTTTTAAAGAAAATTTCTTGTTCGTAAGACAGTGTACGCCCAATTAAAATGACAAGTAAATCAATATCTTGTCCTTTTATAACTGCAGTTTTTTTAGACTTTGATTCTCCAATTGCAGTTTCAACAATAAGAACATCCGCATCTATATATGGTGCGTTTTCGACCGGAGGCACCGATTGACCTGAAGTGATGCTGTGACCGCGCGCTCTCCGCCCTCTATCTCGAAAACGGTTCACCGTATAAAAATTTTTTTTAAACTAAATTTGTAGAGAATTTTGTATTCTACAATATTGATAATGAATACAAATAGCAAAAAACCCATACGAAATGAGATATTTCCAAAAAAAGCGCAAAAAACGATTTTTGTGACCTTTGACCTTGAAATTTGATAGTTGCTTACACCCTACCATATGTAGGTTCTGAGACAACTTTGAAGGTGTCAATATACAAGTATTTACAGACTTACAGGTGGGTATCTCGAATTCCGAGATTCTTACCTAATTTAAGCTCAAATGACTGGATTACTTTGACGTCAACCTCCGAACGAGATAAGTGCTCTGTACTTTACTGCAAGGCTGAAATGAAAGCCAAACTTCAACATCGACTACCTCTTCATTTTGTTTTGTCCTTTTGTGCTTTTTGGCCTTTGCAAGGCTGCAAGGCTGCAGTAAAATACAAAAGAAGAATCTCAATCGGTGGTCGATATCGAAAGTTGGCTTTGCACATGACCGCCTAGGGAAGCCTTGTTTATCTGTCATCTGTCGATCTGTCGATCCCGTGAATGGCTTCTTCGTATAGGGGGAGACTTCATCACCTTTAATTCCTTCATGGAACTGAATTAAAAACATGAGCTGTAGGAAAAATAGTATTTTTTTCAAAATCATATATGTAACATTTATACCAGACACGGGGATGTGATATCAGTTTCCGAACCTTAAAATCTAAAGATTGCAAGTTAAGCGAAATGAAGCTTTTATGTTTTTTTTATTAACTTTATTTATTGTCCCTTCAACTATTACAGTTATCGAAGACATTCATATTGATAGTGAATACGTTGATACTGTGTAACGGTACTAAATTTTGTTTGAGATATTGGTTTGTTCAAAAAAGTTCATCACATTTTCTGCTGCGCTGCATTCTCCTAAGATCTGGGCGATATTTTCTGGGATGTTATTGTCCTCTCTTTGCTGGTAATGTAAAGGTCACTCTTGGAGAATGTGTTCTACAGTAATTTATGTCTGGCAAAGATCACAGTGTGGTTCTTTTGTTTTGTCTATGATATGTCCATGAATAAGCCTTGTGTGTCCTATACGTAGTGTGAGGATGACATGATGTTTCCTAGGCATTGGGATGTATTTCCATCGTTTTACTGACGGCTTTATTTCCTACAGCTTTGACCCATTGGTGTTCCATTGTTGTTGCCAGCTATTTATCAGAATATTCCTCACAACATTTTTGAAATCAGATTGGATAATTATGTTCGTACATGGGGATACTTCACTGTTCGTTGCATTTCCTGCGAGTAGGTCAGTTTTTTCATTTCCCTCAATGCCGATTTGTGATGGAATCCGTAGGAATATAATATTCTGTTTACACATTTGAAGTTGTTGGAGTTCTATTTTTATCATTCAAAGGATTGCATTATGAGGGTGGATTTGGAAAAGACTCATTATGGAGCTGAGAGAGTCAGTAAGGATAAGGGAGTTTGGTAATTTTTCACTTTTTGAAAATTCCAAGGCTTTCCATACAGCGTAGAGCTCTGCATTGAAAACACTGAAAGTCGAGGGGAGTTTGTAGGTGGCGTTGTACTAGTTTGTCGAGAATGCTGCAGCTGTTCCTTCAGGAGTTTTGAATCCATCACTATATAATATATGTGAGTATGATGGCATTGTATCGAGGATCTGGTATGGGTGTAGGATTAGTGTCAAATTTGTTGTATTGCTGCAGGGATGTATTTATTTCCGGGATATTTATTGTCCATGGTGGGGGCCACAGAATATGATGGGGATAGCATTCTGGTATGCTGATGTTATATTCAGCAGGATATCTGTTTATCCTTTCATAAAAGGGTGAATCAAATTTTCTCATCCTCCTATAAGTGGATGTGAAGCGATCTGAGAAGCAGTAGCTGTGGACGGGTTTATCTTTATTTGAAGATATCGCTGTAGCGTAAGATAGGCTTGAGTACTTTTTTCTGGAATGTATTGATGGTTCTCCAAGCTTGGAATTGGGCTGGTACAGAAAGCTCCAGTAGCTAGGCGGATGGCTGTGTTTTGTATACTGTCTAGTGACTTCAGAACTGACTTATTTATCGAATTGTATCTAATGGATCCATACTCCAGTTTTGATCTGATGAGTGAGTTATATATATATGGGAAAATAATTCTATGAAAATCAAAAGATGAATAAATAAGTACTTTTTGATCATTTCCATATTGATTTCAATTAAAGAGCCACCGGTAGACACTTGTTTCAGCCTATTGGGCATCGTCAGTACCGGGCAGGCGGTCTGTATTAGCGAAAGTTGTCATCAGATTAAGTTTATTCAGATATTGTGTTTTCAGGTTTTGAATGTGATGTTTC
Organism: Leptinotarsa decemlineata; assembly: GCF_025532065.1. Lineage (NCBI taxonomy): Eukaryota > Metazoa > Arthropoda > Insecta > Coleoptera > Chrysomelidae > Leptinotarsa > Leptinotarsa decemlineata. The sequence goes on from NW_027412688.1 coordinate 30,902,988, forward strand.
CAGGTTAATTTTTTATCGAAGGTTGGTTATAAAGTCGTAGAATCCTCGTCGCGTGTGGGTCACGATTACTGAGAATGGCATAATAATCAACAACCATCTACTAAGGCGGGCCATAGGCTCACTAATTACAAATTTGGCAAAACGAGATCAACTGGGAGGAGAAAAATAAATTCTTGTGATTGATCAAGGGAGGTTTCAAGAAACTTGTGACGATGTACCTTTAATTTCTTTCGCGGTTTTCGGGACGCAGTCGTGCGGGGAGTTTTTTTTTAAGAAACTCTCCCTTGACTGACCACGGAGAGATTTCTGGAAACGGGTCGGGACGCAGTCGTGCGGGGAGTTTTTTTTTAAGAAACTCTCCCTTGACTGACCACGGAGAGATTTCTGGAAACGGGTCGTCGAGCAGTTGTCGTTCGGAAGATAAGTGAAAATCTCGTTGACGAACAAGGAGGCTTCATTTTTTCATTTTGCGAGTCGATCAAGAGCGTTTTCTTGGGGTAAATCTTTGTAGAGTTCAATATTTGAAGGCACCAAGTTTTAGTTTCATTTCGAGATTTCGTTATTGTTATTTTCTTTGTTTTTGTTGTTTTTTGCAGAGGGCCAAATTCAAGATCTTTCAGAATTGCCTGACATCCAAAATTTGATGTGGATAAATCCGTATCTGGTGACAGCAGCTGCCAAATTTAAATTGACAAAATAATCACGGCATTCAGCGAGAGGGTTTTCAAGGGGTGACCGATAAAAATAAGTCTAGTTGTTGCACTGGGGAGCCATTTCGTCGAAAGTTGGGAAATTTTGTTAGTAGGGTTGGGAAAATTTGGATCTCCACCCCCTCCCTGGTTTTCGCTACGGCCCTGCGTCCGGTATCAAAAAAGGGTATGGCTTTCTACTCCTCCATCTGTATATAAAAAGTATGGGAAACTTTCAAAGAGAGCAAGGATGCAATCAATTTCGAAATAACCTCTTTATACAGATGTGTAGATCATGCAGAGAAGTTACTTTCAGCCACAAATTGGAAGAAAAAACCCTCACGAAACAACTACTCAAATATCAACAATGAATTACATGAAAAAAAAAGTACTTTTGAAAAAAAACTACTTTTATATCAATAATGAATTATTAAAAAAAAATTCTATTCAGTTATTACTCCATACATTCGTTAAGGAGTTGAATCAGATATCATTCAGATATCAGATATCATTCTATATACCACAAAATGGTATATAGAAAAGGTAAAATCTCACTCACATCGAACTCTGTCGTTCTCGATGGCATATATCGATGTTTCGAAAAAATACACATGCCTTATTGCCAATTCAGCACCAACCTGTATGATATTACAAGCGGTGTTATTGATGTTTCAATAACACCGCTTGTAATATCCTATTCCAGCCTATGTCAGATATTTTTTATAAGTGTTCATTGGAAATAGAAATAAATACTCAACATATTTTGCAATAGGTAAGAGTTGAACCCCCTGACAGTGAAAAAGTATATTTTCAAACTCATTTCTAACATTTTGGAATTTTTCTGGGGTAATAGCACAAATTTCAATAATTTTATCTCTGATTTTTATTGTCTCAGGCTGTGGAACATAAACTTCCGATCTAATGAAGCCTCTGAAAAAAAAATTGATAGTAGTCAAATCCGGGGATCGAGCAGGCCATTCCAACAGACCGTGCCTACCAATCCACATGCCTAGGTATGAATCATCAATCTCTCACAGGCCTAAAATGTGTGAGGGTGCAACACCTTGTTGAAAAAAACTAATTGTTGGTCATAATTTCTTGAGTCCGTGGGTAAATGAAGCTCCAAAGAATTTCCAAATATAAATCAGCAGTCAAGTTTTTCTCTAGATATATGGGACCAACAATATGATTTCTCAATATTCTTGCCGAACAATCATTTCCTCAGGAGTTAGTTTGAGTGTGACCTCCTCAAAAAATATGTGGGTTTATATCTGAACAATATCACACATTTTAGCAGTGGTTTGTGAATTTTTTGTAGATAGTTTTTTTGACTTTGACCTTGAATAAAAATTTTTTCACCCAGGGGAAAGATGGGAAACTTCCAAATTTTATTTTTAATCATATTTCAAACAATCTTACTGATTTTCATCTTGGTGTAAATTTAGGTAACTTCGAATGTCTGAATTGACCGGACTAACGTGTAACAAATTCCAGTGTGTCTCTATTTACTGAAATCCTCACTCCTCGATTGAACAACGTTAAGTGAACTGTCAACAGAGTCACTTCCAAACAATTCGGGTGAAAATGTTTGGAACACAATTTCACACAATATTTATCGCGGAGTATGTAGGTATACGTAACAATGTTGATGTATTCACGTCAACACCCTTATCCTTCTATATTAATGACCTGGGGAATATTATTTGCAGTGGTGGAGATAGGTACCCTTTCTAATTAGTTTCCATGAGTTACGTACAAAGTTTCACAGGTTAAACGTTTTACGGGAGACCTTTTCATCATTCGTTAAATTTAAAACTCTACCTCTAGCTGAGGAAGTGTGGTTCAAAAAAGCCAATGAATAGTTACCCTTGAGCTGGTTGCTATCTGGTTGCTAGTAGAAAAAGGAATTGGTCAATGGAATATTTTCCAGGAACTCTCCCTATAGAGCTGTGATGAATAAAGAAAATTGCTGCAACGGGCTACTTACCATTTTGGTTTCGATGCATTTCTTCATAGAAGTGGAATGCTCTGGAGAACTATTGACAATCAATCATTCCATACGATAACTAGATTGCAAACTTCAAAATTGACATACCTATATGAAAAATTTTTCGAAATCATAGGTCATGAAAACTCTGATCCAGAAATTATTATATTTGGCATATCTTTTTGATATAACATGAGCTCCTCCTCAACAACATTCATCACGTCACCTGGCCAGTTTGATATTCTAACTCTAAGATACTTTTAATCCAAAGTGACATCAAGACAGGTTTGGAAAGGAAGTGACGAACTGAGAAAACTAGCAAAAAGAAATAGATCGACTATTTACTGATTCTTAGGACACGCAGGTGTATCATAGGCAACGGAAATGCTGACAAGTGTGCCAGACACGGATCCTCAATTCTATATATAGACTCTGTGTCAGCTTTGGGGTAACAAAATCTTCGATGCGGGACCAGATTGGTAAAAAAGCTGAAGAGTACTGGAAAAACACACTTAGAAACACACAACAGAATAGGGCTGTACAATGGAGACTTTAGCTGCAATGCGAATGTGGGGCTTCGGTTCATAAGGCAAACAATCCATGGACAACGAGAATGGTGTCCAGAAAAATATGATGTGATTTGTGTAATTGTTTATTTCGTGGAAATTCATGGTCACTTCAATGAAATGAATGAAAACGTCTGTCTAACTTTCACTAGTTATTTTATTTTTACGACAGGTTCCGGGTTTTATCCCATTATCAAGTATAAGTTAGTTTTCATACTTAATAATGGGATAAAACCCGAAACCAGTCGTGAAAATAAATTAGTTTTCATACTTGACGATGGGGTGAAACCCGAAACAGGTCGTAAAAATAAAATAACTACTAAAAATTAGACAAAAGTGTTTTCATCTACGTGTTTCTTAGCTACGAAACGAAACTTCAAAGGGTGATTCATTGATCGTTTGGAAAAAAAAGTTTTCATGAGCATATATCCGAAGTTGCTCCGTTTCTGAGATACATGGCGTTAAATTAAAAAAAAACAGTAATAATGAAATATCATAAATTTTCTCACTTCGATTTGATTGCAATTTACTACGGTTATTTGAAGTAATGAGGCGCTCATTCAACCCTGACTAGATTGAAATGATTGGGTCCAGTGGAGTCTCAGTTGGCACCACAGTCAACAATATTAGGAAAAACGTACGCCACCGACTTGTTGTAGTAGTTTTTCATTTTTTTTTTTAGATGAATCAACTGATGATTCAACTTTTTCATCGCTTGTGTTTTCTTCAAATCTAGCTTCGTTTTCGGTTAAAGAATTGAAGCCCCTTTGCATATCATGAACACCTGCTTTGGAAACCACCTGACAGTAATAGTGTTGTCATGTCAGTGAAAGTCAGAGTGGTCAATTAGCAGTGATTACATCATGAATAATTTCAGTAACGCTGAAATGGTTGACATGTACTTCATTTATGGATTAGCAAATGGAAATGCAGAAGAAGCACAGATAATTTACCGGGGCAGATATCTTAACAGAGTAATTCAATGCTACATGCAAGATTATGTGGAACTGAGAGTTATAATGAAAATGCAAGTGATGGAAGACCAGAAACTATAACAACGCTTGAACCAGAAGAAGCTTTACTTGAAGCGATGGAAGATACTTCAAATAGTACCAGCAAGATTGCACTGCACCTGAAAGTCAGCTCAAAATCCATATGGACAGTTATATACCCATATCACATTGGCGGTGTAAATATGTCTCTGATATTTCATAAATGCCATTTTTTTCAACTTCAACGCTCTCTGAAGTTTTGTACCATAGTTATACACACCCTGTATGTGGTGAATGAACATTAGTTCCCAGAGCTCCTTTTTTTCAACCCGTTGAAAACGTATTCATTTTTTCATGTCATCTCATCTCAACAGACAACCACATTCAAATATATCCCTAAGAAATCCTGCTACTTTGTCTACCTATTCCCGTGAATTTTTCAATGCTTCGTGAACAGAAACTATTTTAATAAACAATTTCTGATTCTGATGAAAAGATCAGGTTTTCAATAACATTGAATGTGAATCTAAATTATTTCCTTTTTGTTCGAGTTCCATCGTTTCAGCTGATATAACTTTCAGTGTCATAATTCCTTTTCGAACCGAATGTCTCTTATATACCACTACGAACAATCTAAAACATTCGCCGAACAAATAGACACACGTTGGAAAACTGTCAGTGAAGTAATTGTTCTAGAACTAGACAGCAAACCTCTCAGGGACCCCACTGAGACTAAACAGAGTCAAATGAAGCTAATTGAACAGCAAATTCCAGCATAACAGACTCATTTACCATCCGGACAAAGCATAAACATTAATCATCTTCATCATAATCAGAATTTAACGTCCAGTTTTCCGCGATAATGCTACATGAATTCTGAGCAGGCGTTGATTATCACTTTATCGAGAAGTTGTGTATCAGAAGATATTGAAGAATCATTTATTCCAAAGAGCACGACGAAAAAAATGAGTGATGCAGTTGGTTCCCTGTATGATTTATCACTCTTCAATTTTCAGTTTCTCTAACGAAGAACGGAATAAGCTGAAAAGGGTAGAAATTCGTTGACTCATTAGGGCCTTCATTAAATGAATTTTGTTTTCAAAATAGAGTGACTTTATCATCTATCCTAAATTCAATTTGAAGATTTCAATTTCATAATTTGATGAAATTAGAGTCCATGTAACGGCCCGTTTAAATAAAATGAATTTCATTCGATATACAGGATATGTTCGAAGGAATACAGAGTAGCGGTCTCTATCTGAATGATCAGATAAATATTTATAATTCTCCATCATTAATATTGATATCAGTAATTTCTCAAATGCCCTTTAATACCCCTCTCCACCAATCAACGCAACATACAGTATTTAACGAGATAACATCATAATATACTTAGGTTAGTCCATAACTTGATCAGAAGATGGCACAGTGTGTCGAAACAGCTGTTAGCATTGAATGTTAGTGTTGTGTAAATTGTGAAATATTATTTTCGCCCTACCCATTCAATTGAAATGAATTTACACATATTAGAGCCTAGATTATTGAACTAATACAGGGTAAGTGTCATTATTTTTCGAGTTTGAAAGCCGTGGATTTTTGGAATTTCTTCCCGACCTTTCTCTGGCGCGAGTGGCTAGCTTCTTCGGAGGTTTAACCATCATGGCTTGCTGTCCGATGACTAACTTTCAGGCTTCGTAAAGCGTATTTATGCCTTATCAGGTAATCTTGTTTATGTACCTGTACTTGTCTTTGCACTCGTACGAGTACTTGTACCTGTACTCGAACCTGGAACATTAACAATCTTGGGGTCAATTAGATCTGTGTTTTTAAACAAGACTGTGTGGTCTCCTTCACTAAGTGCGTGTTCTGCCACAGCTGACTTGTCCGCTTGGCCTAGACTGCAGTTCTTTTTATGCTCTTTTATTCTTGTTCCCATGGATCGTTTTGGTGGTTCCGATATATACTTTCCCACAAGTGCACGATATGCGATAGACCTCTGCTGCTAATAATGGGTCTCTTTTGTCTTTAGCCGGCCTGAGGCGTTGTTGTATCTTCCTCGTGGGTTTCTAGACTGTTTCGATGTCGTGTTTATCCAATAGTTTTCCAATTCTGTCAATGACCCTACGGATGAACGGTAGATATGCGCGTGCAACCATCTGATCCTTTTTCGCTTTTTGAACCGTGGTGCTCTTCGGTTTCATGGCTTTCCATTATCAGCAGCAGGGGTTTATCGCATACCGTGCACTTGTGGGAAGGTATAGGTATATCGGAACCACCAAACGATCCATGGAAACAAGACTAAAAGAGCATAAAAGGAACTGCAGACTAGGCCAAACGAACAAGTCAGCTGTGGAAAAACACGCACTTAGTGAAGGAGACCACACAATCTTGTTGGAAAACACAGAAATAATTGCCTCCAACCAATGATACTATAACCGATATGTACGGAAGGCAATATTGATCGACAAACAGACGAAGAATTTCAACAGAAAAGAAGAAGCGGTGAACCTCAACCCAATATGGAACCCCATTTTAAGGAATTCGAGAATAACGAACAGAATGACAACAGGCAGCAAGATTGTTAATGTTCCAGGTTCGAGTACAGGTACAAGTACAGGTACGAGTGAAGCTAGCCACTCGCGCCAGCGAAACGTCAGGAAGAAATTCCAAAAATCCACGGCTTTCAAACTCGAAAAATAATGACACTGAATACCTCAGCCGTGAAAGTCTAAACCATTTTGTCACATACAGGGTGAGTCAAAACAATTTTCTCGGTCCATTGCTATCAGAGGAAAAAATTTTTTGAAATGCTAAATTTTGTTTGCAGTCATATCGACAAAAACTGTCTTTCAAAATTATTTTCTTGCATACTGGGTAATTTAGCTGAGCGTGGCCAACCAAAGTTATAGTTTTTTCAATAGAACACCCAGTATATGAATACGTCTTTCGAATCCATATTTTTCAGGTCTCTGAGAAATTTTTGTTTTCAAATTTTTATTGCGGCATTGCCAAGTTATTCCAGAAAAACCAAATTCACAACCCACATGTCTACAGCAATTAGGTGATTTTTTTTAGAAAAAGTTAGTCGACATCACTATGATAATTTCTGGAATCTGAAATTTTGGAAACAATATATAGGATGCATAATTTCCAAACAGACATAATTCAACTTTATCAAATAGAACACCCTTCATTTTTTCAGTTGTATGAAATGTTTCAACATTTCAATATATTTTTCATCAGAGGTATACTATACAATAAACTGATATTTTACAAATCAAACTAAGTTTTACTTATTGTTGTAACCACAAAAAAATGTATTTTCTTACGTTCACTTAATAAAATTTGTTTTTCGAATAATCAAATCAAATCAAAATGTACTTTATTGTCGAAAATGAAATCATATTGACAAATTGTTACTATTCTAAGAAATATAACAACTCAAAAGATATTGTCGAAGTCAAAGTGTTATTATTTTAAATAATATAAGTTATACAAATTAAAGGTAATATTGGTGATTTCAACATTTTGGGGTGAAAAAGTAGTCAGAATGTAATGATATATATGCTACATATTGGAATAAATAATAATAATAATGAATATTTTCATGCAACACATAAATGTTAGTATGAGAATATAAAAACTATAAAGCATAAACGTGAATGCATAGAAAATAACAGTAAGTATCAAATTCGTAAACATTTCCAAATAAACAGTTCAGAGCTGAATGTAAACATCGAACAAAAAGTTAAAAAAGTCACATAGTTTAAATACCAGCAGGTACTGAAACACAATAATTAAAATTAATTGTTTATATAATTTAAATATCTGTCTGAATGGAATTCGTTTAAAAAAAACTACAACAAAAAATACAGATCCGTATTTAAAAATTCAAAGATGGGGGTGGCCCAAGACAGATGACACCCTGTATAAAAGATTCATGGACATATTCTGAGAGCTCACATCAAGTGCCAATAGCAAAATGTGGACAAATTTCCTATATGTCTGCGAATAAAAAAGATATAGGCAAAAAAATATTTCGGGATTTTTTTGTTTATCCTGTTTATCTCCAGGACCAAAAGAACTATATTCGATTTTTTCACATCATTGAATAGGTCTATGAAATACGCAACTTTGCCACACTTCAACCGACACTCTATCTCTTATCGTTTACGAGATCCCCATGTACAGAAAGGAATTTGAATAGCCATGTATATGAAAGGCCTCTCTATTTTTGATGATATTGGAATCGGTAAACCTATATTGAGCTCATTTCTGGTATTTCGTCGTGGTGAAATGAAAATTTCCGTCCTGTATTTTTTTGCATCAGACATTACATTTCCAAGATAAGTATGGAAGGCAAGGTCAAGATTTTATGCTTTCTGAATAAAGGTCGACAGAAATCCCTGAATCCAACTCTACACATATTTCTAATTCCTCTTTTTGTAGTACAAACACCCTATCAAACATGTATTGGCAACACGTTCACTAAAAACAGATACCGTATCTCAGATGGGAATCGATGAGAGCAAAGTACACATTTTTCGCCATATTAGTGTCCAGTACATTTGCTGACTGCAAAGCATCCTGATGAAATTTTTCACATAGGTTATTTATGTGACCTTCAAAATCCAAATTTGTTATCCAGAAATTGGCATCACACTAGTCTTTTATTTTTATAATATCCATGCAGATCAAATCATGCAGTTCCCTTTCATTCTTGGAATACCAAAATAATGTGTGTCATCAGCGAATTGGGTTATTTCTGCAGTTATATTAATGAAGGCTAGGTCATTAATATATAACAAGAAGAGAATTGGGCCTAGAATCGATCCTTGTGGAACACCACAAGTAACTGTCTGGAGATAGGATATGTTGTCCGGGAGTTTGACTTTCTGAGTACGTTCTGACAGGTATGATCTGAACCATTTCAAAGATATATCTCTAAAGCCATACACTTCTAGTTTCTGCAGCAGAATTTCATGATCCACGCAATCGAAATCCTTCGAAAGATCGCAAAAACCCGCTGTTATTTCACGATTATTTAAATTGAGATACACGTTTTCTAGTAGATGAAACATAGCATCTTCCGTAGATATTGAAACTGATCGCTAGTACATTAGCATTTTTCATACTATCCAGTGATATTTATCACCAGTTTCAACGGTAAGAAATTCGTAAAAAACCTAAAGAATATCTATACTGCTTTTTTCTTCAAAAACCCAGTTATCCATGGCTGACATCAAAAAATGAATTTCGGAATTTTTCAATAATGCCATGTGGTGAAGTTTCTTTCACGTGTAGATTGAATCATTTTCATTATGAATCATGTATTGGAAGATATTGTGCAAATGGTATATGCTTTGCATATACCATTACAAAGAGGAGTTTCCCGAAAGAAGTCAACCTGATGGAAGGGCATTTCAGGCTCTAAAAAGAAGATTTGAAAGAACTGGTAATCTCAATCACGAAAAGTTCAAACGTGTCTGCCCTGTAATACATCTGTTCAAATCTGTTTCCGTTAACCAGCTGTCGCACCCTTACGAACGACAACCCTCAGAAGTCGAAACTTGTGCGAGCTAAGGACTAACCTTAGGTCTTACCTTTTAACATGTGATTCCTAACACGGGTTGGACGATTGTAAGTGAAAATCGATCATTCAGCCTGGAGCTTGAACCAGAGACCAACACGGTGGTAGATTCGAGAGAGTGAAAAAAGCATTCACGTCGAAATGACCGGCTACCGATGAAGAGAATACATTTCAAACTGATCTTCACCGAGATAATCTTGTTGACTTACCTTGTATATAGTATTATTATTAGTTCAGATTTCTGTTGAGAGTTGTCACATCAATCACATCTCACTGGGAAGTTCATTTTGATCCCCCAAGAAATGACTTGTGAATTATGTATTCACAACCTTCATCTGAAAGGGGATGTAAGATATTGACTTTTTTCAGGGTAGACATAATTGATAAAACACTAAATATTATCAGTATGTCACAAGTTCCTTGATAGTTTTACAACTGCTGAAGAAAGGTATGTTTGTGGTATATGAAAAATCTATTTTCCTACAGATATATTCGAAATTTCAGTAACAGGATGTTTCATTTCCGTTAGAATCACAATCAGGTAATAAATGGAAATAATAGTTGTTTTTAATTAAAGAAACATGAAATAAAGTAATACAAATTATGAAATTATGAAACAACAAAAAATTAATTGGCGCCCTAGGGCGACTTGATTGATTTCAGTGGCGCATTTGCTTTTCCAGCTGCAGGAAAATCCGAAAAAACCTGCAGCACCACTCCTCTATTTCATAGACTGGAATGTAGGATGTCTCCAGAGGCTCCAATGAATTCAAGATATTGCCAGAATATTTAGTGACACGACTATCGTCAAACTTAAACCAGTCCGTTTCATCTTTGACCAATGCGTCATAATAATCAGATTCAACTCCAGACCAACAGTGAACAATGACTGCATGGAGATTATAATAGTGGTCTGATAGTTTGAAGTGTTCATAAATTTCTAACCTTCGTAAGAGTTTGGTGCTCCTTCAGAGGTTGAGTTCTTTTTTCAAATGATTCAAAAACAATCTTCGAACGGTCTGGTTATCAGTCATATTAGAAAACGCTAGTTGAAGTTCTAGAAAGTCAGATACGTTTTTTCTACCATATATTCTAACATATACTACCAAGTAAACTAGTGAGAATTTTTTCAGAAAAAGATCTACAAACACTAGATGACTGTATGGAATCATTCAATCCAGAGCGGTCAAAACTATCGATTTTGCCTTTTTCCTGCTCACGAAAAGTATTCAACAAGAATCCCAAGAATTCGGAACAATCCTCTTGTTGTCCAAACGAGTATCTAGTGGACTTTAAAGACTCTAGAAAATCGGTTGTTGGGAAAGATGGTATATTTCCACGAAACTGCAGCTGTATGAACAGGTGTTTGAGTTTGGTGGATAAATAGGAAACATTCTCGTTCTCGTTCATCGTTAAAACCTCGTTTTCGAAAGCTTCGTCATGAAAAACACTTGTAGGATTCTATTCATGTAGCCGATGTTTCCAAACTCATCCAATCCAATTTTCGTCGGAAGATTTTTTGGATAACTGCCTACTGATTCGTAAGAAAGATCATGTTTCACAGAATCTGCATCAGAATCATTTTCCAAACTGCAATCGATCCTTCCAAGTCATGAAGAGCTTCGTAGAGGGATCAATTTGTCTCTTGCTCCATGAAGCTCTTCCACTCAAAGGAAAATTACGAGTATTAGTACTACATAATAAACATTATTTTGGAGCCATATGGAAAACATCAATTTGAAACTGCTGATTTTGATGGAACATAAATAATATTATACAAAAACGTTACAGAAACATCTGAAAGATGTATATTTTTGGATATTATATGTACATCATTTCCAAGCTTCAGATATTCAGTATTATGTATTGCACTTCATATACATCTCATATTTTCATCAACTCCTTCGAGTTGATGACAATACTTCATTTCAAATTAACTTACCATAATATTGATAACAGAAACTGAATATTATAGTAGTAATGTCAAATATCACCAACATTTGAGAAAAATATTTATGTATATTTTAATGTTATTTACGTTACCTAAAATTTCTATCGAATCTTTCTGAGATGTGCATCAAATTGAGGTTATTTAATGTCTATTCAACCTGAGGAATTGGCAATTATCTCTTCAAAAGAAACGTATTATGTAAACATAGAAATGATAATAATTAGTTTTCAAAAATGATGTTCACCTGAAATTTACATATTTCCATTCAACATTTATGCCCATGAAAAGTTTTCAAAGATTATGAACGTAAAACCCAAAGAGAAATAAATCCTTTTTTAGAACATGTTTTGTTTTGCTCCTCTCGTCGAGGATTCTCTTCATTCAATAAAGGTACTCGCGCCGTTTATGAAGCGTAAAATACAAAAGCGGATTTGAGATCCAGGATATATTATTTACTTTCAAAGCCGCAGGAAACATACATTATTTATGGATACAGGGAAGTTGCCGTATTTCGATAATAGAGAGAAAATACTCCCGGTGATTGGCAGATATAAATTCATAAGCTGGATGTTTCATGATCAGGAGCTCTAAAAACCTATTGGGAAATGTTCAGTCTATTCTCATTTTTTAGGTTTGGTTTTCAATGTATCCGCCTTGGTTTCAATTTTTGTCGTGATTTTTCACTTCATACTCCATGCCTGTGTTATGGATTTGGCCAGGGAGTTTCGTTTTATGAAAAAAAAGTAATTTCTATATTTTTCAACACTATGTCGATTTTTTTTGTGAAAGTTACGTCTCTCATACCGGATGCACTTCACTTGAATCTTTCACCAGCTGTTTCTTGAAGTAATCACTCTGAACCTTCCATCTCCAGCTTCCTCAAAAATCATTCCACACAAGCCACCGATAGTTTTCTATCAGTTTCTACATCAGAGCTGAATGATCAGGAGTTTGTGAATGGATTATTTGTAGAGAAAAAAATCAGTCAAAAATTTATTTATTGAAGTATGGAAAGTATGAACAGCTGCTACTGCATATGCTGGACATAGTAACAGAAAGTGTATTAGGATACCAGACGGACGCGGCAGTCCCTGCACCTTGTGTCAGGAACTTCTATACCCATCACTCGGCTGCGGTAGACTAAGGTCTTGGCAGGCCTGGCTGCCACGACTCTAGCTGAGCTGAGTTCTTCAATGTTGTGACCTTCATTATCATTATTATTTCCCAAAGGGTAAGCTGGTAGAGTCGAAGCTCCGACATAGTCGGGAGGACTCGCTAGCATTATCAACCAATGATCACGGACCACTCCGTGGTGATTAGTTGACCGTGATCGTGGAGTAAGTGATAACTGGGGCCTTTATATGGGCTTTTATCATTATTTTTTTTTATTCTAAGTTTGCGCTGGTCAAACCCTATCTCCAGAAGCCCCGATTCCTTCTAGGAGGACGCGCCAGCATTATCAACCACGATGACTCCTCCACCGTGGGGTAAATGATCATTGAGTTCGAGAAGCATGTGTCCCGAGCAAGCGCAGTAGGCCAAGAACGTCAGTCTTCTGCATTTCTCCGGTTAAGATTTCTGCCTTAGTGCGGCAAGCCGGTATGATTTTGAGATTTGAGAGTAGAGACGACCACCATGGACTCTAATAATCAGAACAACCATCTTGACGGAGTGGTCTGGGTAGAGTCTACGGAGTTCGAAGCGAAAATCTCGATATTTCATCCATTTTCCCCCTTCCTTTCGGGCGATTCTCGTCTCGCAAGGAGCTGAACCCTTCACGACAAATATCCTCTTGTTCTGGCTTATTATCTTATATGAGCCTGGCAGGCCATAATGAACCCCTCAGTTTCCGACTTCAGCCCACTCAAGCTTAGGAGTGAGAAGGTTAGGCTCTTTGATGAGTCAATGTGTTTGATATTGTTGAGGAAGGCCCCATGTATTCTATTGCCGCAAAAGTTGAGTGATCTCTGCCACCCTTATATGAACCTCTTGCTGAACGGGTTCCAACTTGGTGATATAGTTGTGATCACCTTGGTCAGTGTTGAAAACTGAGCCCGAGTTCACCAGCTACTTGGGTAGCTACCTCAAGAGAAAGTACTGCAAGTCCTGCTCTTTCATGGTCGCGAACCGTACAGAGAAGGGGATCCGAATTCCTGATGACGTTATGGGATCCATCCAGTACCATTCTGGCATGTAGACACTTCAAACGCGAAAGTCCTCAGCTTTTCTATTTTCGGGGGCAGTTCAACCGTGAAACGGTCGATTTGGGATTCAAACTCCTATGGATATGCATAATTTTTTGGGTCTTTACGTCGAGTTGATATAGCTCCTCCCGACTCACTGATCAAATTAAGTAGAGTAAGATTGAAACGGCAAGCATATTTGTTGCAACAACTTTGTTCCTCCCTAATAGTTTCGATAACCAGATCTGTCGGATTTCGTGCTGATACTTGCCAAGGACAGAATTCTTCACTGCTGTTACTTCTTGTGAGTGGCGTTGTTCCGTGGTAAGTTTATTATATATTAAGTTTTTAAAACGAACAAATTTTTTGGGAGTATATCACGATGAAGACATGAGCTGGAAGACCCACATTGATTATGTTATTAAAAAGTTACGTAGTAGTTACAATGCGATTCAACAGCTGAAGAATATTTTCTCTGCAGAACAATTACTAAGTGTTTACTATGCCATAGCTTATTGTCATATCTCATACAATGTATTGCTTTGGGGGAATGCAGTCGATGCTTCTAGAGTATTTATATTGCAAAAAAAATTATAGGACTCATATACAATCTTGCACATAATGAAACAATGTGAAAATCACTTTAGAAAGAGTAGAATTCTTACACTTCCATCGATTTATATATATATATATATATATATATATATAAAATACTATTATATGTTGAACAAAATATTGACAAATTCAAATTGAATTCAGACATGCACCAGTATCCTACTAGAAACGGTAACCTACTCAGGATCCCAAAACATACCAGCTCGTTGTACGAGAAATCTCCAAATTTTACTGGCATTAAATTTTATAATTGTCTTCCTATCAGCATTAAGGGTGAACAAAATTTCATGAAATTCAAGGCCAAATGAAATGACACTTAGTAGAATCATGTTTTTTACAATGTTTCAGATTATTGCCCTACAATGAAATGAATAATGTAACACGTAGATTTTACTTATTTATAGTTTTCACTGTTTCCTGTGTTGTATTTTATGACATATCCTATATCATGTGAATGATCTTTTAAGGATAAATAAATTCATTATTATTATTATTATTATGTCTCTTTGGCATCCAGATGGTGCAGGATGCTCCCATCTACGAGCTACATATCCTCCCCATAGTCTCCGCACCATCCTCTTTTGAGATGGACCGTTGTACATTTGTTTATACTGAATTTCATAACCGTGTTCTCTTCCACCATCCTCATGAAATGAATAATAATATTTTTATCATTATTATCGTGTATCCTGTGTCTCTGAATTTCATATCAAAATTCAATTTTGTATTTGCTTTCTGAGTTGTTTTGTATTCTGAATGATATTATTTGATCGATACAAGGATCATTGACATTGACAAATCATAGTAAAGCACTCCATGTTTCGACTGAGAGAACATATATGTTCATAAATGATCCTTACTTATCAGAATCCTAAAAAATTGCTTCAATCGCAGAAAAGACGTTCCTTTGTAAAACGTCTAACTGTCACAAAATATGTAATTACCAAAACTACTCACAAACGTCAAATTTATTTCCAAAGCAAATTAAAAAAGAAAAAGACGTTTAGGTGGCGCCCCCTACGAGTAAGAGCAATAAGAACATCAGGTTTGAATTCGACACCTCAAAAACCTCCTATTACCAAGTTTCGTTTGATTAAGTTCAGTATTTCAAAAGTTATTTGAAAAAAACGAAAATAAAAATAAAACTTCAACATCCTGTATCTTGAAAACGAAGCGTTTCCGAACATTTATTTATTTGGACGATTCATATTAGAATATTGTGAGGAATCACCTCCTGAAGTTTGTCAAAGTACTTTTGAATCACCCTGTATTAATTGAGAAATAGCAACTGATTTCAGTTAAATAGCAAATTTAAAGTGAAATGAGTTAGTTATTTTCTATCGAACTTCGGTATTTTTGTATGTTTCTTATTGAAATATTCCAATGGTTGACACTCAAAGTAACTTTTGAAAACATCATTCACCTCAAAAAAAAAACTTTTCACCATAAGACAATGTTTTCAAGTATTACAACACAAACAGCAGTAGATTTTAACATTCTTTTGAATAATCTCTTTGTTGTTACTATGAGACAATATAAATATTGATTCAGAAGAAGTTGAAGCAACTCCAAAAACTGAAATGCCTCAGGGATCAACAACTACAAGACATATGCGATCTCATTCCGGCACTCTGCCAACTCAAACAAGTACATCCGTGCTCTAAATCCCAACATCGTTGTAAAATGTAATCAAACATGTATACAAGAAGTTTGAATAATGTAATGAAACGCTGCCTCAGCGCTAAAGCCCTGTTGAACCGGCACCCTTCAACGTGTACAGGTGTGTCCCTACCTTACGCGTGAATAATTGGTTTGTCTCTGTGAATACCTACTTCAATAATGTAAGTTCTTTGATGACCTGGTCGGAAAAGGGTAAGGAAACGACGATGTTTAATTTCGTCCGGGATAATTGGACGGAATTTGCGTAAACAAAGGGAGGTCCTCTGGTTACATTCACGATACCTTATTGTCTTCGCCGAATTGCTTTGCATTGGACGTATGTTAGATTGAAGGAAACTATTACTGTATGAAGATTTTCTTTCAAATAATATTTGAACATATACAGGGCTTTTCATGTTGAGCGTTAATTAGCCGTTTCTGGCAAACTATTCAACCGATCAACCTGAAAATTCCACAGTATGCATAAGTCAATATGACCTACACGCCTAAATTATTTTAGACAAAGCTGCGTTATCGCTTCTACTATAAAGTAGCGGCTTCTTTGATTTTTCAAATGGAACACCCCGTATATATTATCATATTATAATTCATTATTACTTTGTCAACAAATTCATATACTATTTCTCTATGCCTAACTATTACCGTTCAGAAGATATAAATTAATTTCAATATTTTTTTTACCAAACATGAATTTTTATAAATGCTGATAATCTTGAACTCTCTTGCACTAAAATGATCAAATTCGAAATGGAGTGGAGTGATACTATGAGGATCTTCACTCCGAGTCATATTTTCATTTGCCTCATACAGGGTCTTCAAAAAATGCAGATACTTTGATCTCATGAAAAAATGAGTGGAACTCAATTTTTTCAAATGGAACACCCTGTATATTTCAACAGTTTTGAGCTCTACATCCAATTTTAGATTACCTTTGTTCAAATAATAGTATTTCTATTTTGAACCGTTTTCGAGATAAACTGTTTCAAACGTAAATTGACATGGTTTCCTTGTTCATCACTCATTTTTGTAAAACAGATTTCGTTTGATGTTTCTCAATTAGTCACAGATAATACAATGAAAAGATAATTATTAAAATACTCCTCAACCATCGAATGAAACTTCTCTTCAAACAATAGTTTATTAACGCTGAAACACGAACTGAAAATAATAAACCCATAAATTAATGAGTTAACTCAATCGTCAGTGTATTTCAGAATATGTTCAAACACATCTCCACCTCTACTTAAACAAACATGTAATCTCTTCAGAAGATTGTCATGTGTAGCGCTTCTGATCAAATCTGGAGTCAAACTATTGAAAGCAGTTGTAGCTCTCGATTTCATATCTTCCATTGTTGTTATTGAAGTAGAGTAAACCATATTTTTAATGAAACCCCACACGAAATAATCTAATGGATTGCCATCTGGTGTTCTAGGAGGCCAAATAAAAGATCCCTTATTACCAATCCATCTGTCTTCGAAGATTTCGGTTAAAGCTTCGCTGACTGAAAGAGAATTATGGGGTGGAGCACCATCCATTTGGTACCATACACGTTCTCTTCCTGGTCTATTATTTAAAATCATTTGAATTCCATTCCTCAGTGAATCTTCATATTTTGATGCATTCAAATTATCATCATAAAACTCGATATAAAAAATTGACTCATTCTTCATGGCACAAAATACATTGAATTGCCATCTGTCTTGAAAACCCCTTTGGCGGACAACATGGGGATTTTCTGGCGCCCAATAATGACTGTTGTGTCTATTGAAAACTCCATTTTTTGTAAACTTGGCCTCATCTATCCATATGATATTGTCAAGGAAATGTTCATCCTCTTGAGTCTTGACAAGTAACCATTCAAAGAATTCCACTCTACGAGGTAAATCAGTCTCTTTCAAATGTTGGACACAGTGGAACTTATAGGGATGACATTTATGCTTATTAAGAATTCGACAAATTGTCACGTAGGGTATACCTATTTCTCTTTCAGCCTCGTGCAGAGAAGCATTTGGAAATGCATGAAAGTATCCCAAAACTGTTATACCATTGTCATCATCATCCACTTTAGTCTTCTTACGAATGATTTTTGGACGGAAGGTTTCATCAAACCTACATTTTTTTAGTAGTCGATTTATCACATTATTATTCGGCTTCGGAAGTTGTGGATATCTTTCATGAAATACTTGGCATGTTCTACTTGCAATTCTATTGCACTCACCATAAATTATTAATAAATTCAAGAAATCTTCATTACTGTAACCTAATCTTGACATTATTCTATTATAATTGGTAGCTATCACAATCAGTTAAAACCACCAACGAAAGTCTGATGTTAAATAATTGTTTTATTTATTTCTCCAAAGCACACTATTGAAAAATATTAATGTGTAGGTACTGTTGTACGTTAGAGACCAATGTATACAAATTGTAACTTTTTCTAAGGCAGGTACATACCAATTTCGAATTGACTGATCTGAGACAGTTAAAAAACTGGATCAAAAAAAAATATTACTAAGCATAAAAAAAATGTTGAATATCCAAAATAAGTGATGAATTCAAAAAAACGAGCAAGAAAACCACGTCAGTTTCCGTTTGAAACAATTTATCTCGAAAACGGTTCAAAATAGAAATAGTATTATCTGAACAAAGTTAATCTAAAATTGGATGTAGAGCTCAAAACTGTTGAAACATACAGGGTGTTCCATTTGAAAAAATTGAGTTCCACTCATTTTTTCATGAGATCAAAGTATCTGCATTTTTTGAAGACCCTGTATGGGGCAAATGAAAATATGACTCGGAGTGAAGATCCTCATAGTATTACTCCACTCCATTTCAAATTTGATCGTTTTAGTGCAAGAGAGTTCAAGATTATCAGCATTTATAAAAGTTCATTATTGGTAAAAAAAATATCGAAATTAATTTATATCTTCCAAACGGTAATAGATAGGTATAGAGAAATAGTATATGAATTTGTTGACAAAGTGATAGTGAATCATAATATGATATTATATACGAGGTGTTCTATTTGAAAAATCGAAGAAGCCGCTACTTTATAGTAGAAGCGACAACGCCGCTTCGTCTAAAATATTTTAGGCGTGTAGGTCATATTGATTTATGCATACTGTGGAATTTTCAGGTTGATCCGTTGAATAGTTTGTCAGAAACGGCTAATTAACGCTCATCATGAAAAGCCCTGTATATGATTCACATGTTGTTGTTATCAAATTGCATCAGGAGAGTATTTGAATGTTCCATAAAAATTTCAAACAGGTCTGCTAGTTCGAGTGCCACCTGAATCACATACTCAGCGGCGATAGAACTCCTTCTAAAATATCACCAACAAGACCCACATACGGTCGATATATACAAAAACTATAATATCCATTTCATCCATCTCTGCGAGCTTTCGATGGCCCTTCCTGCTTGACACCTAAGCTATTTTGGTTCGAACTCAGCTTCTAATGCTTAGACTCATCGTTATCTATTATTTTTCAATTTTCTGACTCTATTGTGTTTAGTGTTTGCATGGTGGACCCTCCGTATCTGAATGGATACGAGATTATGTGTATCGCGAAATGAGTATGTGTGTCGAATGCAGAGCTTACGGGAGTCGTGGGATGGTGACTATCGGAGATGGTATGTGGTTTTGTTTCATAGACCTCTTGTGCTTATCTCTCACGCGAAATCTGTAGTCCTAAATCACACACACTGAGCGCTTGGTTGAGGTGTGTTTGAATTCGCTCGTAGATGTTTTCGGTAGGGTTTCACAAAAGAACATCCACAAACTGTGTGACCAGTAGATGTATCGATGGTGCATTCACGGCTGTACGCAGGCAGACATTCATAAACTATTGAATCTGGAATCTGTACATTTCTGCGCACTGGCTCCAAGCAGTGGCGGCATGCCGGATTTTGGAAGATAGAATTGATTTGAGTGGATGCAACTCCATTTCAAGATTCATATTGCATTTGCGTCCTTTGATGGGATTGATGTTGTGTCGAGTAGTTCTCACCAGCTACAACCTCTGTGTGACATGGGACTTAGTGGCGAGAGCTGTGTTGTCGGCGTTGAGAGCCAACATTCTGAAATTGTTTCCTGAATTGGGTACGCCTACTGTGCACATTAAGGAACGAGGTGAAGAAAAAACTACGCCTTGGGGGACTCCTGCTCCCACAAGTCGGTTAGTGGAGAGTTCTTGTTCTACTTTGCTCTGGCATCGTAGGTCAGTCAAAAAATATTCGAACAATTTTACCGTTGTCTCCAAACAGATAAAATTGGTCTATTTGGATTGGAGTCCTTCCTGTTATACTCTGTTGAATATCTTGAAGACATATCTTTTGACCAGGTTAAAACCTCCAATCACACAGTAGACGATTTTCAGCACCTGCAGTTTCGTCAAATGTTCTGGCCTAAATTTGAACTGCTCGTCCGACAGGATGTTCAATCTTTCAGTTCTGTTTCTAAAATCGTTTCAGAATATCACATTACGTCATCTTGCTCATTGATGGGGGTCAAGCTTATCGGCCGATGTAGTCTCTCCAGTCATTCCAGTCATTCTGGTGAAAGGGAGGAACCTCCCTTTGAAAATTGTGCACACAATTTTGCTAATACAGCGATTTGCGTTAAATTCAAATTTCTTTTAGTATATTTCTGATTTTTAATAACTCTTGTTCGTAGAAAAACATTCATTATTAGTTTTATCGATTTGAAAGGGTTATATTTTTAGGAGTGATTAATTTTTTGGGAAAGAAAGTTTTTGGCTTTCTACTACTCCATCTGATACGAAAAAATGGATGATAGAATCTTCCAAAGAAAGGAAGGATTAATCAATTTGAAAATAAGTAATTCTATACATGGATGTGTAGATCATGCAAAGAAGTAACTTTCAGACACAAACTAAAAGAAAGTCCTCCTTTCAGTTTGTGTCTGAAAGTTACTTCTTTGCATGATCTACACATCCATGTATAGAGTTACTTATTTTCAAATTGATTAATCCTTCCTTTCTTTGGAAGATTCTATCATCCATTTTTTTGTATCAGATGGAGTAGTAGAAAGCCAAAAACTTTCTTTCCCAAAAAATTAATCACTCCTAAAAATATAACCCTTTCAAATCAAATAAGATTCCTCATGGCTGGGATTAAATCAAATAGGTGAATGAATGTCATTACGATGTCATCGATGACATAAGCAGATCAAGCTTATTCCGTGACATTCAAAATCGTAATTCATGAATGAAGTGTGTGTATTTTCTATAATGTTATCCAATTTGGTACTGAAGAGCCTTAGGGCAAGTGTCTTAAGGTGAAACACGTGTATACCAGTTAGGGTGACAGTGTTCCATGTGAGTACAATTTATTACCATTCATTCAAAGTAGAACTCATGTGAATGATTTCTGATTCTTATTCCTCCACGAATGTTCGATATACAAACTGAATAGAAAAAAGTATCTTCTGTATAATTCAGTGTTCATATAGAAGTATTTGTTTCGAAAGAATTTTTTCTTTCGTGTAATTCAATGTTTATATGAAAGTAGCTGTTTCAGGAGGACTTTCTTTCAGTTTGTGTCTGAAAGTTACTTCTTTGCATGATCTACACATCCATGTATAGAGTTACTTATTTTCAAATTGATTAATCCTTCCTTTCTTTGGAAGATTCTATCATCCATTTTTTTGTATCAGATGGAGTAGTAGAAAGCCAAAAACTTTCTTTCCCAAAAAAATAGTTTTATCGGTTTTCTCAAAGTTCATTAGCCTAAAAGCTCTGCCTTTTTCCGAAAGGAAAGTGACACATATCATCTCATCAGAATTGTCATGTGAACACATTTGTCACCGACATCAATTATCACAAATTACTCACTCGTACATCAATTGAACAAAATGGTGACTTTAATTAACGATAGATTAACACCTCCTACCTGAAGACTAACTTTTTCTATAAGAATATCGTGAAATCATAATCAAGTGCTATCGAGAAGTGGTGGTGGTGGTGGTGACCTCCTCAATTCCCTTCAATTCGGAACACACCAGTGTCTGTATAATAAGGTGGTTATTCCAGAAATCTCATTAGGAACTAAAGGAAAAGTTTTGTGATTTACGGTAATGAGCCAATCCCTTTTCTGATCAAGCATTGACAAGGAATGAAACCGCTGGAAGAAATGCCAAAGGAAAGGACCAGATTGATGAGTTCGGTCAATAGTAGCACTATAGTATCCTTCGTCCCTTTTATAATTTAACAAACTTTCATTCAACTTGCAATGTATGTATGTACGACGTCACTCCTAATCCAAAATAGCCGACTTCCAAAGATGATAGATTATGTTTTATGCACCTCTATAATATGGGTATAAAGGAGATCAAGGGACAAAATTCAAAATGCTCCAAAATAACTACTTACTTGAATAGTTAGACCTGTATTGAAATACTCAAAGAATATTCTTTATTCTTACATTTTTTTCATGTTGGGGTACAAAATCCTCTCTATATCCACCAGCCTATAAATATGAACCGACTTTTTTAGTTAGCTGCTCCATCGATTCGAAATAGCGTTCCCATTTCTAGTAAAATATGGTTCCCAGGTGAAAGTAATAACTTATGCTCTGCAGGCTTCTGAAGATATTACTTTGATTAATTCGATAACGTACCTTTCCAAAGAGTAACAGATGTTGTCTTCAAGTTAATATTGTTTAAAATCATTTCAGTTTACTTATTTTAAATAATTCTGAAAGGGTGAGTTTTTTGAAATTGTGTCAACAGTGTGAAACTCAAACGAGTTGAAACAAATTCATAGAAAATTTTTAAAACAATTAATATTTCTGAAAAATGTATCTAGACAAACAAGTTGATCTGTTTGAGAAAATCTGTTTCAAAATCTGTTTCTCCTTCAATCAACAGTTGCCCCCTAGGAACGACGAAAGTCAAAAGTCGAAACTTGTGCGAGCTAAGGATTAACGAGATTTTATCAATTAACGTGCGATTTCTACCACGAATTCTAAAACGAACAATAATTAAGTGTTATTTCGCTCAATTTTTCCTAATCAAACATTATAGCTACAGATATTTCTCATAGACCACATTGGCTATTATTTGGAACAGCTGAAATTACAGGCGTTCAAAGTTAGTTTTTCAACTAGAACTTCTTCGGTCAACAACTAAACTGAGTTGCCAGAACTAGTTATTAGTAACAAAATTATAATGATCTTCTAACCGTATGCACCTAAATATTTCAATTTCATCAACTGATCCTGTTCTGAATTTATTTGCATCGTTAGATCATATACTGGTAATCAGTTCATCATCAGCTAGTGTGGGGAGTATTACATGAACCATTCGAAATGTGTTTTCCACAATGTATCGTCAATAGTCTGAGGTTGAAAAAATTACAACGTTTCGAGAATTCGTCTTGATGATATTTTCAGAGTTTTCCAGTCAAAAACTTGACAAAAGATAGAATATCGTCTGCACAACTAACAAAATCCCCGCACAATCATTCAAAAAGATCATTCAGATAAATTTTGAGAAGGATTTGCCCTAAACAGTTCCCTGAGGAACACCGTTTCTTATTGTTTGATAATTACTTTTAGACCCATTGACGCACTGTCTTCTATATAGCTCTAAATCAATTTGTTTTCTGTTCCCATAAACTCAATGTTTTCAAGCACACTCATCAGTTTTGGATGGTCAACGGTATCGTTTGCTTTTGCCAAATCAATAAAAATACAGATTGATGAATTTTTTTTCTCCATTCCATTACTTATCTGTTCTATCAGTTTGGCAGTTGCATCGGATGGAGAATTATTTTCTCGAAAACCATATTGTTTTTCTGTCAAAATTTTTAATCAACTGATGAATGAGATCTATCTACTGTGCATTAGTGTTTCAAATATTTGGTAATGCTTTGGTTCAGCGAAATAAGGCGGTATTTTCGTAAAGAGATGTAAGTTTCAGAATGTCTAGAAATATCTGGAATAGCTTGTGAGAAAAATTATGTATAGCATTCTGTTTATGCCAAAAAAATTTGTAATTAGTGAAATTGACTATAAAGACCTTGAGAGAAAAGCTCACCAATTCGATTCAATTTCATTTTTTCAAACTCTGCAGAAATTTAAAAAACAACACTGTAATCCAAAAATATTTCCAATTATGAACATAGAAGGCAACAAAATTTTCAAAAAAATTGAAGTTCAGACCGCGTCAAAAAATATGATCAAACCAGGGCCGTCGCCATGGATGGGGGGATGGGGGGAGCCTCCCCCCCTGCTTTTTCGACTTGGGAAAACGTTGGGAAGTGAAGATAGAAAAAAATAATAGTGAAAAAATTAATGGAAATTTTAAAAAAATGAGAGAGAAGAAAGGGAGAAGTAATAAGTATAGGAAAATAACCAGGACAAGGTTGGGATTTCCCAATATGCATAGCTTGGAGATCCCATACTTTGAAATTCAGAGTTGTTTGAAAACTACAAAAAAGTATTTTTCCCAAGTAAGAGAACAGTTGAACAGTCCACAAATTTTGAAGTACAATTTTACAAAATTTCTAACTTTTCCAAGTCGAATAAACAGCAAAAAGTTGGAAATTTCGGGGCGTGAAGATAGAAAAAATAATACCTAGTAGAAAACAATAAGCACAATATTATTTGAGTGTTGTTTCCTTTCATTTGTATTAAATATTCCTATACATGGTAGATATGGTGGAAGACCAAGGACCTTGGTTCAAAGTAGAATAATTCCCATTATAATTTTTATAATTACCAAAATTTATTTTTGTTTGTGCATACCCTAACGGTCATAAGCACTCATCCAATCTTCAGATAGCTAAGTAAGGAAATTAATATATTATAGGGGTAACTAATTCCTTGGCTTTCATTTTTTCAAAAGTTGGGAAATTTTGCTGGTGGGGTTGGGAAAATTTAGATTCCCTTTCCCCATCGGTTTTTCTTTTCGCTACGGCCCTGGATCGAACGCAATAAAACCAACACCAATGACTTAATCTGTGGAACATTTTTTTCGAAACTTTGCAGGCAACTTTCTGTACTCGAACTAAACAACAACTTTGTATGAAAAAGTAGGTATCATTGATTACAAATCAACAGGCAGCTGATTACCAGTGAAAAATAACTCTTCTTTGGGGGTACTATTGTAGTTTTCACTGCAATGATGAATTGAATATCTCAAATCACAAAAAAAAAATATTTTTTTGGAATTCTGTATTCAAATCCAATGTGATACAACTACTACTGCAATGAAAATTATAGCGATTACTCTGCAACATTTGTTTTTGTGTTGGAAGATAGTTTGCCATGAGATTGCCATCCAGTATAAATATTTTGGTTGAACCATTCCGATAGTATATTTTTCAAAGAAGATGCTGAATTATTCATCAGTTAAATCAGCAGAGAACTTAATTCCTTCAGAGTTCCTCATCCAGCCGGAAATTGAATTTGAATGAAACATTAGGGTTTTGAATAATTTAATAATTTCATATAAAAAAATATCTTCAGAAGTTACCATCTTCTTAATTCTACTCCGTCTCCAACAATTTTCATATAACATTTTGGGTGAACTCCTTTTTATGGATAGGAATTGAATTCTGCCTTCTGGCGTTACTTTTTGTAGAGCTATAATGAAGAATTTGTAATATTTTGATTTTTAGTACGTCAATAAAAACAGTTATCATCATTTTTATCTATCACAGTATCGGTCATGTTACCGTACATCAGAACATCATTTCTCAAAAACTGGAAAATAAGTTTAGAATAATCGTAGGTGGAATTGGCCAGTACTTGATTGAAATACATGATGTATTTGAGTATTACTACATTATGATATTTCCGGAAAGTTGATTCTCATTTATTTATCACATTTCATGACTTCAACAATCTTAGGATTTCACTGTGTTCCTGTTATTCATCTAATTATGAAAAAAATTCAACTTGTTGTTTTTGTATAACACGGTTCCTAGGCTTTGAGAACCTGATCCCGGTTTATGTAATTCAATTTTCTGCTATAGATATGATGACTGACTGACACTGACGAAAATTTTGCACGTTTTTTGAAATTTTCACTACTCGTCTTCAGTATCGACAATTGTCACTGTATTGTCTTCATTGAATTGTGTGTGAGACCATCGAAATGCTAATTGATTCTCAAGTATTGTATTTGAATTCCATACTCCAGTTATTCGAGTATGGACTGTTTGATCAAATGGTTACTATTTCTCAACTCAATTCAGTGAATCTGAACCTCACTAAGATGAAATTGATAAAAGAAAGATCTAGCTGAATGATCAAGCTGAAATTGATAAACCCGTAAAAGTTTGTTGTTTTGGTTACAATCATATATTTTATTTTTGTCATAGGAAACATAAGCATGGAGATTTATTGATTTATGCTCGTGAAAACCTGAATCTCAAATCCATCAGGCCCAATTTGCGAGCACATCCTCTGGAGAAATTTGTAGTTACGAACTCAAAATTATATCAATTGTTGTTTACTGAAGCTCAACAGGCGAGTATGAAGATATTTGCAGCTGTTCTATATGATTGGCAGGGGTACAGTACTGTACCCATATACCAGTGGCAGGAAAACGTACT
This sequence comes from Leptinotarsa decemlineata, assembly GCF_025532065.1. Lineage (NCBI taxonomy): Eukaryota > Metazoa > Arthropoda > Insecta > Coleoptera > Chrysomelidae > Leptinotarsa > Leptinotarsa decemlineata. The sequence goes on from NW_027412688.1 coordinate 30,929,830, forward strand.
GTATTTACATACCAGCTAAAAGACATGGAAGACTATTAGTTATAAGCATGAATGGGAGTGGGTTAGAATTCAGACTGAACGTAAGACCACCACAAGGAGGTAATAAAGAGGATGAGACGCCGACGATTGCACTTAGCGTGATTTCCGGTATAGCCCCGCTACACGGGGAAGTATGAGCAAGACACTGGGAATAGAGCATGACTGGTACAAGAAAGATTGATGACAGAGTGAGAGGAAGGGATGTAAGGAGTATTGCTGGAGGAATCGAAGGAAAGAAATGACCGAGGTGCACGTAGACGCCGGGTACGAACAGAGGACAGAAGGACGATTATAGGCTGCAAGAGAGGAGGTCGAATGAGTTACAGGGAATAGGGGTCACTAGACACAGCAGTGTGGATGAGGCGGAGTTGATCGCAATCGAGATACTGTTAGGCATGTGGAGTATGTTTGATAGCGTATGTATGAGAGCTGTAGAAAGTATAAAAATGGGGAGAGTGAAGGGTAGGAAGTTCGCATAATTCAACGAATGATTGAGGAAATGAGAGAAACGGGACAGCGAACCTACATTGAATGACGTGAGGGGCACGAAGTCAACAACGTGGACTCACGAGGAAGTGTCTGAAGGGCTGGATAGAGAGAATGTGACTTGGAGGCGAGGATAATTGACAGTGTGAATGAGGAGCGAAAGAGAATAAAAAAATGTATCATTAATGATTAGCAACGGGAATGGGAGAGTCGCACTGAATCTGTCGAAGAAAGCAGTATAGCTACTAACGGAGCATGGCACCTTTTTGGGATATCTGGCCAGGTTCAACCTGGGACCGGAGGTGCAGTGCTTCTGTGGATACAGGGAACCTGAAACGGCAGATCATGTAATCAAGACAAGTATGGATGGCATCAGGACTGGGTGGCGCAAATGGATAGAAAGTTTGTTAACAGAAAAATGAGAGTATAATAGGGAGGGGAGAATGGAAGGAAGGACTAGTGAATCTGGTTTGTGAAAAATTGGCAGAGAATGTGGTGAGGGATGAACCAGAGGAATAAGGGGTGAGCTGCTGATTAAAAGAACATGATTTCAAAGAACGGGACAGAGATCCTGATCAAAATCGTTCCAATTGGAGAAGCCTAGTGATGGGAATGTGTGGCTGCATCTACAGCCAGCATTGTGTTTAGTGTGAATATGAATCCTTGTTTTTGCTTGATATATTAATTATCATTGTAATAGTTACCAGGGGATAGGTAGTAATTTGATTAGTTATCACTAGTCAATAAGGAATAGGTATAGATTCAAATTTGAATTGAATTGGAGATAGTGTTAGAAGGGAATATGTAAAGATGTACATAATTGAATAAAGAGGAGTCTCCACCGTTGATTCGCCCCTTCGTGTGGCCGACGTTATACGTCGGTGGCCAGGGTAATGTAAGCAATGGCACTTCTCATGTTCTATATGATCTGCCTGATGAATTGTTTGAAATTTAAAAATTGAACATCTATCTTATATGAAGATTCTAATGCCGATATGCGATTTCAATGCAATAGATATTGAAATACTCAATCCAGATATAACTAGTGGAGAACCTACACGTGCTACTGTACTTCTGTCATAGATAGCATTCTCATAAAAACTGATCTCAAGTGCCTAATTTCTGAAAGTCCAGTTTACAGTTGAAAAAACTGATAGTGCAGCCCCATATATTTCCAAACTCATACTTAACGACAAAAGCAACAAAAAATTCACACATTCGCTGAACAACATGAACTAAAGTAAAATCAATGGAAACATTTTAACAAATACCGGCCTCGAGAGAATTGTGAGGCCATGGAATGAAACCTCTTGGTGAGCTATAACATCAATTGTCAAACTCTCCTACCAGTTATGGTCATCGGTAGTGGAGTAAATGGGCTGAGATACTCAATGAAACAACTAATCTAGGTTTTTTTGAGTACAGTTATCTTTAAACATAAAGAAAAAACTTTCTTTTTTTCGAAAAAAATTTCATGAAACTCAAAGGGCTTTTCATTGCTACATTTTTCAATACAACGAAAGTTATTTCATTCGGATCACTGAGCTGTAATTGAAAGTGGGAGCGAATTTCACATTCTTTGCTATTCAAGAATTCAAAATGTGGAACAATAAAATTTTCAATAAAAATTCATGAAAGTCTTTTTTACAGAAAAATTTCGAACAGATGGATTGAAGCTACCCAGTACCATGTGCGATTACCAGTTCCTCAGTTCTGAACATTCACCGCTCTATGGAAAATTCTACTCACCGAGGTTTCCATCTAGCTATCCAAAAAACATCAGATGTACATACAGATTCAGAGCCAGGTTGGTATATCGTTTTATAACTACAACTTCAAACCGTTATAGAGAAATTATGAATAGTTTTGGAATATTGAAATAATATCATTGAAAACAATAATTTCACATCCTTATCAAGTATCAAGTATCATCATGTTTGGTTTCCGTAAAAGATCCACTTCAAGAGTGGATCGAAATGGTGGGTTTCTGTAGTAAAAACCAATAGAAAATTTGCAGAAACCATTGCTCATATTTCCAAAAAGAACTATTGTTATTGAAGTCCATGAAAACTAGTAACGTTTCTAATAATCAGCATGACTGCTGTTGACGAGCGGTCAACAACAAAAACAGTCAAGTGGAAGTTGTAGACACGTTCTTGATATAAAATTTTCCGCATTCAGCTAAGTTGTTCAAGCATCAGAAATGTGTCATATAAACGATTTCAGTATTATTCATTGGGACAGATTCCACCCTTACGAAATGAAAATGATTCTTGAAATTGACAGAAATGATTTCGACAGAAGAATTGTATTTTGTTAGATCCTTTTGGAACGTGCCAACCGTGGTTCAACTTTGTTGTACACTACATAGTTTTTGAATCAATGAACCTTCTGTCAGGATAGGGAATTCAGATTCCAATATGGCACGCCATATTTCCAAAAACTGAGTGTTTGGGTCGAAATTTTGTTTAAACATATCATAGAATCATTGTTTCTGAAAAAGTAAATAGTAGAAGATTTTTCAATTTGCTGCTGAAAGTTACGCTAAGCATCAACAATGCCATCTAATCAGATCCTTTTGCAACAAGATGAGGGCTCTTTCTTTGCGTACTATCAGTGGGACAGTGCTTCGATAATATCATTTCGAGTCGATGTATAGTGAGAAGAGGTATTACAGAATAACCATCCAGACCACCTGATTTGTCTTCATTGAATTTTTCCAATGGAAATGAAAAATAAAATTCTGCAAGGAGCAGCCAAATATATAACGGAAATAAATCACCATATTCAGGCAACTGACACCTGATATTTTTCAAAATGTGAGGGAAGAAACAAAAGTTCGTTTATGCGAGTTGATGGTACCCAGATGGAAAATTTGATGAAGTTGACTTTTCTGTTCAGTTCCACTTTTCAGTTCGAAATTGGATACAAACATCAGAAAGTATTTAATTTTTTCGACATTGGCTATCGCTGTAATGTCTAATGTTGGATACAGAATTGAAAGACTCTCCAAATAAGATATCACCCGTCTATTTTTGAAGGGAAATATCAGCGGCATTGACTGCTTTGGTCATTGGTCTCATTTTCTGGGTCTACAATATAATTAATTCTTCGAGCCACAAGTAACGTTGCAGAATCATCCCAACTTCAACTAGATATCACCCGTCTATTATTCCCATTTGAATGTTTTGACATGTGCGTTGTTATGGGGAGAGTGGCTGACAAGGGGTTGATTTTTATAAAGAAATGTGCCCCCTGGAAACTGAGGTTGACATGTTTCTGGTTGACATGTTTCTTCTTACAGCTTCAATAATAAACGATTTATTCAAAGTGACTCGTTTCAATTTGCATGCCCCATATATGGTGCATATATGGTGCATATATGGTGCAGTTTTCAGGTACAATCAAATGACATTTCTATTCCATTTCACGATCATACGAAATGTTTTCCCCAGCATGATATAACTTTTTGAATGATGGGAAAGGAAGTTTTTGGCTTTTTTGACTACTCCATCTTGATACAAAAAATGGATGAGGGAATCTTCCAAAATAAAGGAAGAAAGTGATCAATTTGAAAATAAGTATCTCTATACATGGATGTGTAGATCATGCAAAGAAGTAACTTTCAGACACAAACTGAAAGAAAGTCCTCCTGAAACAGCTACTTTCATATAAACATTGAATTCCACGAAAGAAAAAAAATTCTTTCGAAACAAATACCTCTATATGAACACTGAATTACACAGAAGATACTTTTCTCTACTCAGTTTGTATTTCAAACATTCGTTGTGGAATAAAAATCAGATATCATTCACATGAGCTCTACTTTAAATGAATGGTAACAAATTGTACTAACATGGAACACTGTCATCCTCTCTGGTATACATCGATGTTTCGCCTTAAGACACTTGCCTTCAGTACCAAATTGGACAACATTAAAGAAAATACACACAATTCATCCATGAATTACGATTTTTAATGTCACGGAATAAGCTTGATCTGCTTATGTCATCGATGACATCGTAATGACATTCATTCACCTATTTGATTTAATCCCAGTCAAGAGAAATCTTATTTGAATTGAAGGGGTTCTATTTTTAGGAGTGATTAATTTTTGGGAAAGAAAGTTTTTGGCTTTCTACTACTCCTTCTTGATACAAAAAAAGGATGAGGAAATATTCCTCATCATCATTTCCTAAACAGATGCGACATACACTGACTTCGGACACTCCGATTCTGTGCATATGATGGTTCAAATGACAGTGACCCATAAGAAGGCCTGTTGGACATCGTTGTACGGTATATTGAAGAACATACTTTTACATCGAATGAAACTGAAATTGAATTTTGTGGCGTGGTTTTGGTTACTTTTATGTTCCGCTAAGTTCAATGAATTTTTAATGCTGTGAGGTAGAACGAAATTGGTAATATTTTTCAACAACTTGTTAGGACGTATTCCTAGGTCTCTTATCGAACTATTTATATTTGACACTATAGGTCTTATAAACACTACCGGTGTTTATAGGATATATAAAAGTGATGAACAATATTTTCTGATACTTTAGGCTTGAAAAATATTGAACCGTTTCCCTGAGGATCCTAGATAGTTGCTCGGTCTGTGAGAAACAGTTTTCTTGATGACAGCTCAGTGAAAAAATGATAGGATTACTACATTTGTTTGTGCATATAGTAAAACGACAGAATTACGATGTGCCTCTTTTCCTCACATCGAAAACCATATGATTATTTGAAATCGAATCAATCGTAAATTCAAATATCATTAACAATTAACTAGTTTAGTGATCCAATAATTTTTCTGAAAAAGGGGGTTGGTTGGGTAACAGGATCAATTTTTTTCAAACAAAAACAATTGTATTCTTGCCGACGTTTCGAATTTAATTAAATTCTTCTTCAGGCCTCTGTAACAATGAATTTTCATGAATATACCTTCCACAAAACTTATTTCAATTTCACAAGAAATAATGAGTTTTCATTTAAATTACTCACCGAAAAGTAGTTTTTTCGTGTTGATGATAATACTATTTTAAAAATCATCAGACATATCAGATACGTATTTGAAAAATAAAAATAAAAAACACATTGCAAACAACAAATTTTCGAGACAACACCAACACAAAACCACATGAAACAAACGAATGACTTTATCTCTGATTCTGATAAGGTGGTGTATGTTTATTAATCAATGGCAGAAAGGAAAAGAATGAAAAAAGTGTAAATTATTCAGGTATTTCACGTATCAAATTAAAATATGCGGTATTAAGGCCATCGACATCTCTTCATGTATCATTTCGCTCAAAAGTATTTTTGGTAAGTATGGTTGAACATCTGAAATAGTTGGACGATCAAAATTAAAAATGTGTCCATATTCTTTTTCATGTTCAACGAGGGCTGTGGGATTTTTCATACTTAGTTTCTTAGAGTCATGTGTTCTGAAACTCATGTTTTTAGATACCGTCTGGTTTGACCAACACAGCATTTGTGACAGCTTCCATTGTTCAATTTGTACATAATATTGGATTGTATTTCTTGTGGTGTTTTAGTTTTTTGTTTCGAGAAAAAATGCTTTCAAATGAAAATACCGTTGGAAAGCATCCTCTAACAAGCTTCAAATCGATTTCCAAGCAGAAGCCTTCATGTTACGCCCATCCAAACATCAATATTTTCAGATAGTCAAATTTTTCGTAGAGTTCATTCCCATTTTCAATTCTCTCCAATGAAACATTGATCAATTTATTCTTTTCCACTCAACAGTTCTCATCAAGAAATGCCAAGTAGCAAATTCTATTATGCAAAAAGATTTTCCCTTGCTTTATAACGATTATTTATATAACCCCATTCACATCATTTTCACTGGAGGTTCCCTCGGAATGTTTCCTCGTTATTCGAGTTTCAATCTTTGCACCCTCTTTCCATCAAATCATATCATTCATTCGTGGGGTCGAGCAACAGCGAGGTTACGTAACTCTTTTCTACTCGATTCCACTGGAATATATGATCGTGAGAGAAAGCGCTAACATTCACATGATTATACAATGAAAATATTCGTGAATTCCCAAAAATATTACATTTGTGTTATGTAATGAAATTGGCCGACACTTGATGAGAGTATATGACGCATTCAAGTAACATTTTGTGTAATTTTCACTGAAAAGTTCACAAAAACGGAACAACGCAATCAAGAAACATGGAGAATCAAGAGATGTTGCGCTTGATATTTTCAAAGCATTTGGCCGTGTGTGGCATGGGGATTTGCTGTCCAAACTTTGATGCTATGGCTTGTCAGATCATTTTTGTGTATGGCTCTCCAGCTTCCTGGAAGAGCATTTCCTGCAAGTGGCTGTCGATGGATATCTCTCGAATACCGGTGTTCCCCAGGGATCTATATTGTCTCCATCCTCGTTTTTATTCGTTATCAATTACTTATTATTGGAAAAAACCAAGAATCCAATATATTGCTCTGCTGACGACAGCACACTTGTCTCGTTATTTCATATGGATGCCATGAGCAGATCTTCACCAGCAGAAGGAGGTTGCATATCCTAATGAGTATCTAAAAGTGATTTCAAATTGGAGTAGAAGTAAGCAGGTTCAATTCAATACCACAAAAACCCAGGCATCGGTTTTCTTCAAGAAAATAAATGTTTCTGAACCGAATATAATAATGTCAGGTTAAAATGGGGTTAAAATGGACACCAATATGTCTTGGCACAATAATGTCACTGGAATTGCGAAGGCTGCTTCTCAAAAGCCTTGAACACTGTTAGAGACGGGAAACTGTACACACTTCACCAACTTTTGATGCTTAATAAAGCTAAAATCAGTCCTTCTTTGGAGTGTTATTCTCATATATGGAGATCTGCCCCCAAACATACCCTGAAGTTGCAGGATTCCATCCCGAAAAGAGCCATCCGCCTAATTGGAAACGCTAACATCGAAGAAAGGAGTTAGAGATTTGTCTCTTTTTTTTAGATGCTTTCACGGGAAGTGTTCAAGTGACTTGGCACATTTGATTCTACCAAGAGAGGTACATATCAGAAATACGCGACAAACTGTTGCAGGTTCAACTCAGTACACCTCGAACTTCACTGTTTAAGAACTCGTTCACCTGGAGAACTGCGTTTATGTGGAATAAACTTCCTGAGAAAGTTTTTACAAATGGATTTAATCTCCAGCGATTCAAATCCAATGTGAATCGCTACTTTCGCACAGGCCCCGCTCTAAAAGCGACTTAAGGATTTTCCTGTAGTGCTTTTGTTTTGTGTTTTTCGAAAAAACTATACAATAGCTTTCTCAGTCGTATTTTTACTGACTTATAAATCAACAATTTAGATCATATTACCTAAAACCTACTCATTGACTAATAGTTTCACGGGAGTTGAGTTAACAGCTGATCACAAATTCTAATATAAGAGAGCAAATTTTATAATCGCATTCAAATGTACATGTATCAAATGAACATTACCTTAGTTCACGTATCAGCTGATTACCGGAAAAAAATTGTCTCCACTACTATGCTCCTCAATTCTCTAAAATAAGTTTCTCCCCGTTTGGTCAGTATGAAGTTTTGCGTAAGAATCACGAGTCAGCTGATTTTTTCCTGATCTATCCGATACTAGAGTTTCGTTTCAATTATTTTCATTCAAATTGCTAGATATTTTATTTATTCTGTGAGCCTCTTCTAAATCTTTCATTTTTGGTGGGTTCACCAAAGAATGCCAATATCACATGATGTTTACTATCGTTTTTTGTTGTGGAATGGACCTGGTGTATAGCTTGATTTCGTAATTATTTGGGAAAAAATGGAGTCGATAATACAATGTAACCTTGTAACCGCTGTTGAGAGCGATTTGATGAAAATCAGTTTTTTCTGAAAACTACTTGCTTACTGTGTAGTAGGTATAAACTGCTGCTTATTCATGTTGATTGGGATGTTTGAGGAATTATGTATGACAATGTCCGTATAAGATGGTTTTTGAATTTTTTTCATAATTAATGCCAGTAAAAGTCAAGTCTGGAAAATTTATTGATTCACTTACTAAAATGTCGAAAAAACTGTTACTAAACTAATTCTTTTGAAGTTTTTCTCAAGATTACCCGTAAAAATTCCAGCTAGCAAAAGACTCAAAGGTTTCTCCATTATCAGAAATATCAAAGGAATGTCTGCGTTTGCTCAAAAAAGCCTTCAATATCTGACAATTTGTGGCAACCATAAGCTCCAGTGATTTTCAATTCTGTTGGTCCTTATCATATCATGTAAGTCAATATTGTATTTTTGGAACAAATTCTTTGGCAATATTATCAGCGAAATTCGATTGCATGAAAGGTATTCATTTTTGTTTTCGTTATTCACAAATGTTCTTTTTTCTCCTTTATTTGGTACTTGTCATTTTTCTTTCTATTTTGCTTTGCTTTTTTTGTTTTGGGAACTCAAGAATATTCTCTGATGCTCAATGATTACACAAGTATTCAGCATACATAATGAAATTACTTCAATCACTAACACTTACACCACCCCCTCAACATTAACCTTCTAGGTTTTTTCAAAGAAGAGAAACAAATATCAATTCATCCATGTATTCGATACTATGAAGTGTATTTTGTAAGCATTCATTGGAGCCACACAGGACCGTACTTGCCCCATTCGCAACAATAAATATATAGAAATTATTTCCATTATTTTTCGAAAGGCGTAGGAAAATGGACTATATCTTTTTTTCCAGATATCATCATCCCCATAAAATAAAGGTGCATACTGCGTTCAATCCGTAATGCTTTTTTTGTTGAGCTCAAGTTAATCCCAGCAGGCGATTAAGAAATATAATTATATTATAGTATAATTATTATCACTTCGATAACATTTTGCGCTGAATGAAGTTGACCCTTCTCCTCAAGTTTGTTCAAGAATGAACTATGGATCATTCGATAATGTAACGCCTTTTCACATGAATATTCCAAATCCATTTTTCTATTCTGGAAATTTGCTATATATCAAAGTTTCACAAAAAAAAACTCACAAATTTTATATCGGTTATTGATTTTTTGTATTCAATCTGTCAACATAAACTGAATGATAATATACATTTGACATAATAAGTTTGAGAATGAACACGGCCGGAAAGCCTATGTTCTCGAAAGTTTAGGAATATTCATTCCCAGAACATTTGTGGATCATTTTTGAATTTTCACTTCGAAAATGTTGATATTATGAAATCATGCTGAGTAAAATTCGTCACACGACAGTAAGAGGTGTTTTTTCAGTTCTAGTGGGGGTATTTTCAATGGTTTTGAAATGAAATAATAAATGTTAAATGTTGGAGGTAATTTTTTTTGTGAAAAGGTGAATAGGTGATAAACATTCCATTGTCAAATTTTCACAGGCATATTTCATGAAATCTTTTTACTCCAGCAACTTTTTGAAGAAATTCTAGAGAGGCTCGAAAAAATTGAAAAAACCATAAACAATTTAGTAAAAAAAGGGGGGGTTTGGTTTTTTACATATATCTCGGAAAATATCAAAGATATACAGAATATAAAAAAAGATCCTCAAAGAAGAGGAAATGAGTCCTACCACCCGGAACTCTATCACTATTATTTATAATTTTAATTTAGAGGCGATTTCGTGATTTTTCCATTAAATATACCTTAGCTAATTAACTAATTCATACACGTTTTGAATTTACATAAAAACCCTGATAATTTTTGAAGTAAAAGCCTCAAGTTTCATTCACTTCTTGTCGCTTTTTTTGAATGCCTCCAGAAAAGATTTCCGTTGGAAATCGTTGTAACCGTTGAAAAAGACGTTAAAAATTAAAAAATTCAATTCAAGAAATGAAAATCTATTTTAATAATAATCAAAAGTAATCAATTTTCTCATTATTTTAAAATATATAAAAATGAATTTTCATAATTTTTAGCTGTATTTGTTAAAAAAATTGTCATGAACAAATTTTTTGTTTCTATCAGTGATAAATATAATGATTTTTTTAAATAAAATCGGTTTTATAAAAAACTTATTGCTTGAAAACGCATTTGTTAATTAACAATTTTTTTATACTCAAAATGAGTACTGAGGAACGATTTTTTTTCAATCATAATAACGATTTGTCCTTGATATTCTGAAAGAAGACTTTTTTCAATTTATTTTTTTTAATTGATTCAAAAGACAATTAGGTAGTTTTGAACAAATTAATTTTTACAATATATTTTTTTTAATACTACCAAAAAAAACAAAAACAATCATGTGTCACATTTTGTGTAAAAAAAAATTATTCTCTATTTTTTACGAATATTTTAATATTTTTTTTTACTGAATTTGTTACAACTTTTGCCATTTCTTCAAGCTCCTCTTAAAATTTTTGAAAAAGTTGCGTGAGGTCATTCCGAATCATAATTTTCGGTGCTCTTGGACAGAAGTTCCAAACAAAGGATCTTGTGACCCAGACTATCACCCATATATCAGCAAGTGATTCAAAAACTTAGGAATGTTTTCGAATATATGGACAAATGAAAAAACTTATTTTCATTAAAACTGTGTCATTAAAAGAACATTTGAAAACTCTAGAAGTTTTGCAACTGATTCGGTTCTGTTTGATGAATTCATCTAGAGGTGGTAACATGGAAAATTTTTTATGTGTTTGCAGACACAGTTCGTTCAGTTGATAACTGTGTTTGACAACTGATTCATCAAAATTCACCAATTCAGTTGTCGTAAACACTAGTTTACTTTCATACTTCGAAATGACTCAGTACCAAAGTTTTTCAAATGTACTCATTCACGCATTCACCATGAAGGGAAATACAAATTTGGAAACCCTTAAAATTTATAAATGTTTCAAAATCAAATTTGATAAAAATCATTACTCTCTGACATTTTCAGTATATTTACAAATGATCATTAATTTGTACCATCTGAACTTCAATGTTATAAACTCATGCCGAGTAAAATTCATTACTCCAGAGGAGGTTTTCCTTTCCTTCAGCATGATTATTAGTTTAATCTCATTCACCCAAATTCTGTCGAAATACTGAGAATGTTTTTCTCGTTAGTCAAATTCCCGTCTTTCCACTCTCTATTGAATCGTATTATTCATTGCATTCACAAGGCTCTTTATTACTTAATACAATCCTGACGTCAAATGAATCGGATCAAAGGTATACCTATATCTCAGTAATAAATTGTGATATCAAAAAAAATAAGAGTCAACGTTGCAACTTAGTACTCGGTTAGCTCATTACGAGAAGATGTATCGCTGTTTCATCCGAAAAAACTCAATTGAAAATTTAGATTATACTGCTACCCAGCAGGATCGAAGAAGATGAGATGTGCTGCATTCTAAAAATGTTCTGGAACCGTTTCTGAAAAGGGATCAATGAAAACGGAATGAATTTCCTAATACTTTCTCTTGGTGATCTAAACCTCCCTTACCGGTACCGTACTAAGTAATGCTTGATACGCAACCGTGCAACTTTGCATATTTGGACTATGTTTTATATTTCCATATCCTGTAGTCGTATCAATTTTGTTGTCTATGAACTTGGTATATTTAAAGATGGAATTGTGCATACTGAGTGTTTTTATTTTAGAATATTGAAGTTAAGTTGAAACATCTTTCAATTCATGTATTAGCTTGAATGAATTTGAATTAATTCAAGATTATTCTCCATATTTGACATTATTCTATACTACTTTCAAATTATTACTCAGTTTTTTCGAAAATATGAACCCAAAAGTGACATTGAGATAGGTCTAACTGATAAGACTGAGAAACATTGTTTGTATTTCGCATAATATTCTCCATGGTATCCATGGACTGTCCTTTGAAGTTTCTGAACCTTATTATCACGATAGATCACAGTGTATATCATTACAAAGAATCGAATGTGAAATCTGTCCAACATCCCGTCCCGTCCCGTCCCGTCCCGTCCCGTCCCGTCCCGTCCCGTCCCGTCCCGTCCCGTTCAGTCCCGTCCCGTCCCGTCCCGTCCCGCCCCGTCCCATCCCATCCCATCCCATCCCATCCCTTCCCATCTCATCCTATCCCATCCTATTCTATTCTATTCCATTCCATTCCATTCTATTCTATTCTATCCATGAAGAGTACTGTTTTCAAGTAACACTTTATTCTGAGATATGTGTACAGTAAGCTGATGATAACTTTCGTAGCATATGATAAATAATGATTTTTGTATGCAAATTTTTCATACCTTAGGCTAGTTACATTATCGCAACTTTCGTAGGGATTTCAGATGATTTTCGAATGGAGTACGACCCATGTTCCATTCTGATGATGTAGCTTTCTTGAGTTCGGTAGTTTTTGAGTTCATCCATTACGAACGAACTCACAAGATAATCAGTGAAGAAAGTAGATTTAAATAACTCAACTTTCTTCCTCTTAAGTTATACGAACTTTCCCATGAAAAAGCAATAGAACATAGTTTCTACGATTTAATTTCATATTTCATTTCCTTTCTTTTGGGAAGGAAAGCTCGAAGATTAGGCACACATCTCGAGGCACTTCCCTTCATTCAGAGATTCCACTTGCATTTTCTATCACTATTACTCAAACAGAAAACTAAGCAATTTCTAGGATTCCCTGCAGAAATCCCTTTTTGAACTGGATTCAACTTTTAATTATCACGACGTTAACTACTACATATAAAAGTTTGTACAGCAGAGAATAATTATTAATCTGGGATTACTGCTAAGTGAAAGATTTATCATCATCTCGGGTATATTATGAAGTTCATAACGTTGCCTCGAAGGACTATTAAATTGATTTATATTGTTTGCAGATATAAAGAGCGGATCCGGGTTGTTTTCGAGGAGGTGGCTCTGCAGAAAGGGGATATCAGGTGAGGAAACTTGGCATGCTTATTTGTCTTCGTGGAGTTTGTGAACTGGGCCCTTGTTTGAGGTATTCTCCATTGTCTAATATGATTCAGATATGATTTGAAATCTATAAAAGAATGGATAGCTGAAATATCAATTATATTGAGCAATAAACGAATGAAATTATCAAAATAAAAAATTCAGCACATCAGCAGACAAGAACCTTCCATCACCTCCACAATGGAAGAGGAAATACACAACAAATTTCCATTCTTCGACGTATTGGCGAAGAGGATCAATACCTAGTAAGAAACATATGTAAACCAAACACCCACTCACATTGAACATTATCTGAATCACAAATCCAACCACCATCAATCTACCAAGAGAAAAATCATCAATACTTTCTAATACGGAGGAAGGTCTCGAGAAGGAACTAGTGATGATGAAGTGATGGTGGAACATACTTTGGCTGGAAGACAGCAAGAGCCTTGCAGAGAAGAGAAGCCGTCACAACCAGTAATTGTCCTTCCGGACGTCAAAAGATTGTCGAAAAGGATGAAAAGAATTGGGTCCAAGTACAACATCAGGACCTGCTTCAGATCTGGAAACACCATCCGTTGCAGCCTCATGAAAACCAGGCACCAAACGCGGACTAGGGTTCCAAGAATTGCATTTACCGTATACACTGTGAGTGCAGTGAATCCTATATCGGTGAAACTGAGAGGCCATTGACACCAAGCACAAAAGAATCACACAGCGAGGAGAAACCAGCAAAACGGAAATAGCAGCGTCTGATTAGACTCATCAACATAACACCATCCACAGGTGTAACACTGTTTCGAGGGGAAGTTCAAAGAAGCTGCGTATATGTTGTCCAACGACGCATTGAGCCAAGATAGTGTAGGGATACGCAACATATTGAAACCTGTAATCGAGCAAGAAAACTGTCAACTTTCGGTAAACGGTCAACTCCCGCTAAACCGGTAAAGCGGTGAGAGGGAAGAGGGGATAGGTAAAAGCACTCAAATGACCTATAAATAGTCATTTTGTGGAGTCCAGTCATCACTCGAAGGCAATTGCGAATACTAAGTTACTTGGTTTGATACCTTTTTCAATTTTTTTTCTTTAATTATCATTTTCATTCCTTTCCTCATTTCTTCTTACTCTGTTATCATTTTTATTTTCCATCTTCATTATTTTAATCGTTTTATTATATTTTCTTCTCACAGTTTTTTTCCTTAATATAATTGATATTAGATTTCAAATCATACCAGACAATGAAAGTACAACGAACTGGTGAAATTCAATGGTATAAATAGAACAGCAGTTTGATTTTCATTTTGGAATAGGGATCGATTTCTAATAAAAATAATTTTTCTGATATGCAAACGTTTCTCAAATTCAATTTGGATCTCCAGAGAGAAATATTGATCAATTCATGTTTACATAATATTCATATAATTCATTATACTTTATTTATCAAAATTGAGACAAACAATGCAACAAATTCAAAACAGTATCCCATCCAATACACTACAAATTTTATTCAATACGCGTTTCACTACATCGTATTATCATCAGTTGAACTGCTACATCAAACTAGTCTGAAATGTCTTTTGTATAACAGTAGGTAGCTACAAAACTTGTTTAGAAATAACTGATTATTCCGGATAAGTTAGGTAGATTTTGGAAAACAGTTATACTACAATAGAATTACTTTTAGGAAAACAGATAATTTATAAACATGATAGTGCTTGACATTTAACGACAATGGTTACTGAATAACTTCCTGTGGTTCTTTAAAAAAAGTTAATGTTTGCGTTTATACTTTTCTTCATTTTCTGTACGTGATATATCGTGGAAATGGAATCACTTCAGTAGAAATAGCCTGTTTTATTCTTCATGAAATGTTGAACAATATGCATGACTCATATTCAACATAAAATGAATTTTGATGAGATTCTTCCATCCGCAACATTCATGGTATATCACTGAAAAACTCATCTGGGACGCTGATTCGTGAAAAATTCCACATAAATCCAAATTATCCTCATGAATATGTCGGAGAATCTATGAAAAATTTTGTAGCTTAGAGAGTAAGCAAGTCCATTGACTATATCCTATGGCCGAAATCTTCACAGCAAAAGGCGCAGTATACAGAGACAGTGTTGTGCACCGAGACTAGTGTCCGACCGACCGAAAGTTCGGTTTTGGTTTCGGTCGAGTTTCAGCAAAAAAACAGGTTTCGGTTAAGTTTCGGTTTCGGCGCCAAACCTGCCGAAACTACGACCGAAACCGAAACTGCTTTCGGGAGTTCCCGCGCTGTGATCGGTCATGTTCGACGCGTTGAATTTCATACAATCGACGAAGACATTTTGCCGCTTCCACGTGCCTAATCATGTGATTATTGTGATATTGTGAACTCAAATAAGTAATTTTATGTTAAAAATTTCAAAAACCCACCAATAATATTCAAAAGAAGAATCTACACCTCGCCTAATTTAAGTATTTTTAAGGTTCAATTAATATTTTTTCTTGAATAAGGGTTTTTTATGTTGATTATCAATAAGTAAAAATGTCAAAGAGTGCATAACAATGTGATTTAAAAAAAATATAAAGACTGACTGAGACCGAAACTGAGACCGTTGCCGAAATTCGTTTTTGGTTTCGGTTTTGGTCGCAAAAACCAGTTTCGGTCGGACAACACAAAACAAAATTGTGCATATGGCCAATTGCACAAAACGAGTTTATGGAAATAACCTGCTATTCAATCGCACCAATTGTCAAATACACCTGCTTCGGTTTGAGAAGAGGGTAATAGATCAACCAAAATGAGAGAATACTCAGAGCAGATGGTTATGGTTCAGACACGAAAGGTTCTGATGCATTTATAAACAATCGAAGATTCGCGACAGGGACGTCAACCTGTTCAAAATGCCCTCTTTTCAGATGGAAATCTACGCCACTGCTTTGTATGTGAAGTGATTGACGGAAACCAACCTTTCACATAAATCAATAAAAAATGTATCAGATATCAGAGGTGCTCTTGAAGCACTTGGCTCTTTATAGCGTAGTGAACTGCTAAATAGACTATTATAGTCTGGTTCACATGTACTCGATTTAGCTCTTTTTGGTGACATTTTTCAGTCCTGTCCAAAAATTACAACCAAGGTGTCATTCGATTCGTATTTTTGCCTAGAAATTTCAAGGAAAGATCCGAAAACGCGCCGATAAAAATACAAAAGTTATAAACAATTGAGTGAAAAAAATGGGGTTTCAGATTTTTCTCAATATCTCAGAAAATTTTCAAAATTTGGGAAATTTGAAAAAAGATTTGAAAAGATCAATGAATTTGCGTAAAAAAAGTCCTGACTCCCGAAACTGTATCTCGATTATTTATAATTTTTACAGAGCCCTGAAAATAGAGCCAAAAGCCAAAATTTCCAAAATTTTGAAAATTTTCCGAGATATTAAGAAAAAACTAAAGCCCCATTTTTTTCACTTAATTGTTTATAACTTTTGTAATTTTTATCGGCGCGTTTTCGGACCTTCCCTTAAACTTTCTAGGCAAAAATACAAATCAAATGACACCTTGGTCTTAATTTTTGAACAGGGCTGAAAAATGTTACAAAAAAAAGTACATATGAACTAGACTAATCAGTAGGAGCAATCTGAAAATTGTCTCCGATTTGGATTGCTGACGAAACCTACCTGGAGGTTATTGAAGATGCAAGCGGTTCCATTAGATATAGGAAAATATAATATAAGTATGTTTGTTTTCTATATATTTTTACACATTTTGAACATTTCAGCATCTTCTGCGGTCATCAATTCCGTTTTTGTGAGCAAAGATCAAGAGATTACTTCCTTCCGGATATTATCACTTTCCAAAATAATGCCATACACAAATACATATATCTAATCTCTATTTGAAATTTCAAATGAATTGTTTCGGAGAAATCAACAAGCGCTGTATATTGTTAACTTTTGGTCGAGGCGATATGAGACGATCTGAATTCAAACCAATAACGACTTCAGAACAGTTGATGATGGAATTTGACTTCTATTGTCTCTGGTTTGTTATTCCCGGTAAGTTTTTCATTCAGAACGTGAAACCATAACTACGGCCACAGCAACCCGATCCAAATCTGTCCTTCCATTGAAATCATCTAATTCGAAACCTTTCCAAATCTCGCCGTATGACCATTATGAGCAATAAAACCTCGAGTTAACTTTCACATACGCTATTTCAGTAAGATTACATCCGCATCCCGAGGCTATAAAGTTTCCAGTACCTACTCGTGTTGACTTATAATGTAATATCCTCGAAACCACCGAACCTGGGACAAAGTGAAACACGGGGTCGGTCAGTTTATACCATTCTGCTCGAGATACTCCCCTACAAGATTCATAATTTCCTTCTTATTGCTAGGCTCTCAAAGGAAGGAAAACTTCTCTCGGCACTGTTCCGGACAGCAGGAGATTTATGCGCGGGGACCTTCTACATTACTATTCGACCCGTTGCTGTTCATTGCTGTACTGTTATGCGGTGCTTGCGAATGAGGCTCCGGACGAGGTGTTCGAGGCCAAAATGAATTTCAGCGGTTTGGTTTCGGTTCTTACCGAAAAAAATGAGGTTATTAATTCAACCCGTACATTCTATTTGAAATATATCTGTCTTATGATGGTTTTCGTGAGACTTTTGCAAGTAGATCAAAATAGTTCCAAACAATTGCATTTGTGATGAGAATTGCTTTGTGGAATATGTATACAGGGTGGACCAGTGAAAATGAAACAGGGTCAATTTCGCATTGAAGGCATTTAAGATAAAATTCGCTTGGAACCTTCGATTTTCAGCACCTATCAACAATCTCAATGAGGTATCATGAGAGAAGTCAGCTTTCATCGACTTTTTGACTCAACAGGAAAAAAATATTCTACTACTTGGCATATGTCTGACTTGTTGGTTTCTCCGGATAACACTTATGGGTTTATTGCGTTCTCTCCTAATCTGATTCATGAAACTCATTTGAAAAATATTGTTTCCTCTACTAGTTTCTACGAGTCACTTGCTGAATTTGAATCATCTAGCTGGGCATGATTTGGGTTGTCCATAAATTATTTGCCTCCTGTTATCCAATGCCTCACATTTGCATATGGGGCATATTG
The DNA here is from genome assembly GCF_025532065.1 of Leptinotarsa decemlineata. Lineage (NCBI taxonomy): Eukaryota > Metazoa > Arthropoda > Insecta > Coleoptera > Chrysomelidae > Leptinotarsa > Leptinotarsa decemlineata. Next base: position 30,948,377 of record NW_027412688.1, read on the forward strand.
CATTGCAGTTAAAGACTCCGTTGTTCAGCCCTATTTCGTTCAGGTGTTCTCTCAATGGGCAGTGTCCAGCTCTGTGATTGTTTTGAGCCGATGTCTGCTTTGTTGACGCAGTTCTTCAGTCCCCTTCTCGGCCGGTCCGTCATGAAGGTTTCTCCGCATATGTTTCCTGGTAGGTTTTCCCAGTACTCTCTATGTTCCTCATTGACTCACTTTCTGATCTGGTTCCGTATCAGACGAATTGGTACCCCCACAGCTGCTTCAGTACGTATATATGGAGTTGATGATCCATGTCTAGTATACGTCTCACCTCTCCCGTTGCCTGCGATATCTGAGTGTCCTGGCACCCAGTATATAGTCCATTAATTCCTATACGTCACTTCCCTCCGTTCTTCACGGTATTCCCAAACCAGTCTTGATGTCACTTTTCGCTTCGATAGTGCTCTAAGTGTTGCCTGGCTGAAAAAATATCGATCCGCTCATCCCATTGAGACCTCAAATTAAAGTTCCTAGTGCATTGCAAAATCGGATACACTTCATTCTGGAAAACTGATGTGTACTGAGTGGTTAACTGAAATGAAGATTTCTCTCCGTATAGTGAATTCCAGCCCCTGTTCCATATTCGGTTTTCGACCCCTCTGTATACCTGGTGCTTCTGCCAAGCATGTTCTCAGGGCACTTCTCGCGGCTCAAAACGAACTATATTTCCAATATGTGGCCCATTCTTGCCTCCTCCATTATCACTAGATGTGAAGATGCAACTGTAGAAATGGTTTTCATTACTCCCGTCATTTTCAAACATGCATGTGTTTGCACTCTGTTTAGTTTATCAATAGAGGTCACCTTTGACCACTAAACCATAAATGGCTTTGACCACCAATTAATCATGTCTGGTTCAAGTCCCCATGTCTTTCCATGCATACGTCTGGCCAACATCAGTGCTACCTTCGTCTTTCTATCCATAGAGGAGAGATGATAGGATCCAAAGTTTGACCACTATCTCAGTTCCCAAATTTCTACTGTAACATGTATTTTGGCTCCATACGGTAATAGAGGTTTGATAAAAGGAACATTTCATGTATGAGGAACAATTATTAACAATACAATAATACGTCAGTCATCTAACAGTACTGATGGAGTGCTCTTCAAAAAATCCAGAAAGATATTCAACGAATTCAAACCTGAAGACCTTAAGGCCCACTCCACTGATCCTTTTCGGCCGATCCACATATCAGGTAAGGTTTCATTCGGATACTCATGAACAGCAAGTATGCGAGGTGGTACCGTATCTTGTTGGAATGTGAATTCATTTTCATTGTGGGAGTCATTAGGTTCAAAAATATCTGGTAATGCAAGAAAGACATTGATTTGCAACAATTACTATCAATGTTGATCCCTATTTTGGTCATTAAAGAACTGTGCTGTAGTACTAGCGAACCTACCATTTCTGTAATAATCTGCAGTTGAATAATCGAGCAAAGATGTGAGATACCAAATTTAGATAAATGGAATCATGAATACTTTTGAAGAAACATCGAAAAATTGCTTTCAATTTTTTCATCAACAGCATCGAATTTCAGAGTAGGTAATCGTAAATAAACCAGTAAGGTCAATTTCGAATCAGTACCTGGTTAATTGCACACTAATGGCAAATAGGAAATAACTCTTTTATTAAGGTTCAAATAGTACAAAGAATTCAATGGCCTTTCAAATGAGGTGTCGCTTGATCCCTGATATTTTTCAAGATTCCAGGTTTGGATTACACCCCAGCAGTCGGTGGAAATGACAAGAATGAAATATTTCCCTCACAAAAAAAGTAGACGGGTCCGATTAAATTTTTTTCCGAATGCTATTTATGAGAAATTAGACATGTTTTGTTTTCACTGACTCACCCTGTATGTGATCATCATTTTTATAGCGTTTAAAAATCTGTTTAAAATCTGTTTTTCCGTTAACCAGCTGTCGCACCCCTACGAACGACAACCCTCAGAAGTCGAAACTTGTGAGAACCAAGGATTAACGAGGTCTTACCTTTTAACGTGTGATTCCTGACACGGTTTGTTGAGGTATATCATATATACATTAATTTCATGACTAATATTTGGTGAAACACTGAAAAACATGAATATCTATGGTTGAAAATCTGTATTTCTGCTGAAAAATCGAAGAAGTTGAAAAGAGAATATTTCAGTTCCGTGTTATTGTGAATGAAATTAACAAATATGTGAAAGACGTAATTTATTAGTGACCCAATCCCAGTCCATATTGGTCGATATTGGTCCATATTGATGATATCAATTGGAAAATGTAAAAAGACCAATGGTTCTGATCCTTTCAAAAACAATTCGAAAGATATATATGAGGACCTTTATCCAAACAGGATAGGGATTTCATGTATACATTTTTCCATGCTTGAAAGATTTGGAGGGATAGAAAACATCATATAATAATCTTATGTTACATGATTCTTTTCGAGCTGATAAAAAGCATATTTTTCAATCGTACAAGTGTATTCATACACCTGAGAAAGCTTCTGTGCTAGCGAAACATGTTGTATATTTTTTCAAATAAAGTTTGTAGAGATCGAATCGTGAGGTGCAGTTTTTGAAATTATATTGTAGGGTGTTATATGTCAATTATTTCCATGCCTCAAATATTCTGTAATACAATTTGAATCACTTATACATCTTATATGAAATCATTTTTTTTCAAGTTGGTGAAAATAAAGACTGTCTCAATTTAATTTATGGAATTTGTATTATCGAATTCATGACTGAAATTTTATCGATATGTGATTTCTTTGACATAAAAATTAGGCTCCTCCATAAACTCCAGTTTCGAATTCTGGTTATTGGAAATTGATTAATACCGGTCCAACTCATCAATTTTCGTGATCGAGCAGAATATGATGTGATATTTTCTAATGCAAGTAAATGGAAGATTACCAAAAATTGTTTTATTTTTAACAGTGAACTACTATTCGTTGCAAATATATTACTCTGAAAATGCACAAAAAAACTCCAGTAAATTTTATCAAATGAGATTTTTTAATGAACGAATATACGAAAGCCCATTGTTCGTCGGTAAGTAGATTATCCTAAATTGGTCTTTCACTGAAATTCCAGATACCGGAATAATCTTTTCAAAATACTTCAGCTCGAGTTATTGTATAAAAATGTGGTGGACGGATAAGATCGAAAAATAATAATCTGCCAATAATAATGAAACGAGCAATATCTTTCATTCATTTGCCATCGAAATCCTACTGAAACCATTAACAATTATTGTATTTTTTGAGCAACCTTGAATTAATTTCCAATTTTCAACCTAGGAGCATCCCTTATTTCCTTATTACAATCAGTTACAGTAATAAGCAAACTTGGTCATTGTATGTAACAAAATACAAGTTCATTGTATTATTCATTCGGTATCGTGAAAAGAAATGAAACAACGTATAAACTGAAAATAGAAATTACTGTTAACGTAGAATCAAAAATACTATTTTCATTGAACATTGTCACCTCAAGCTTATGAATCTCTCTAGATTCATGATCAGTAAGCAATTACTTAAGCCTACTGGCAAGTTGCGCTATTTGTGAGGTCAAATTCATCCAAAGAATAATATAGAATGAGAGCCATGAACATCATCCAAGAGGCCGTCACAAAAAACGGACCTACAATTTTCCATCGAATTATTCTCCAGCAAAGATTATACTGAAACACATCGGAAACCCCTCGAATTTATCAGAAAACATCTTCTTATGACAGATAATACGAATTTATCAATTTGGACCAATTTTCTAGACAAAACTGTCAATGGAAAAGTTACGTGCGTCCAATATCATTGAAGACCTTTAAATGCAAAGTTCTGAAGAAAAGAAGTATTTTAATTGAACAATTCATTAATAAATTCGCTGGAATTATGTGTGAGAGAGAGAGAGAGAGAGAGAGCGACAAAAAAATCAATGAATTTGAACGAATCGTCTCTACATTTACAGCAGTTGGGGTAAAAGGATTATCGTGAACGGCAAAAGACATAAATTCTAACAAATTCCACCAAATTCCAGAAAAGATACCAGAGAACACAAATTAAAGTTGAATAGTCTACCGAGAAAAAATTGAGATAATAATAGGTATCTAACAGCAGAGAGAATCACCGACACCAGGAAAACTATCGATGTCTCTAATTACCTGTCATGAAAGGAAGGGATAGTAAGTGTCTCAGGTTGCCCTGATCCTTAAGAAAAACACAGATCCCAGGTGCTTGATTATGATAGAGATGTAGACCTCCAGATCGGTATTTTGATTAGACGTTAGTACATGATCTGGAAAAACTTGGTGCTGAATACGGTACTAAGACAAATATAATCCATAATTGGAGCTATAGTGCAGAAAGATCCAATAAACACCAAATATTTCGTATTATCAGCTGAAATAACGATAATTTGAAAATTCTAGTATTTTTTTAATGAACTATGTTGAACACTATACAACTCTCAACCAAATATGGGATCCGGCATCATTTAGGCATAACTTCAGAACTTCAAACTGAAGAGTCAGTAACTCTAAGTAATTGATTATTTGACCAAAGTTGCGAAATAAACTTTCTCTACTTTTTGATTCCTACATTTCTACATTCCATACGACAAACCAACATTTCCGTAATGGCGTACATCAGTCGCAACCACATTTCACTCAGTTATCTTTGCTGTCAAAAGAACTCGCGAAACATATTTTCACTTGGAATATAAATTGGCGAACAGATCTATACCTAGTTCGTTTGTTAGCTGGGAAATTGAATAAAAATTGGTTTTCAGAAAAATCAGCAACAATATTGATATTTTTGATGATGATACAAATAACTCTGTTTTGATTGAAATTTGAATGAAAATTTAATTTCTTATAGGTCCTAAGGGGTTAGTTCTACTGCAATGACTCAATTATAATAATATATATTGATATTGATAATGATAATAATGAAAATAATAATAATTGTTCCGAACTTCTAACGACATAGAGGCCATATCCAGTACTATTTCGTCATGTAAACACTTCAAACTCAAAAGTCCACGGCATCCCTGTTGTCGATGGAACTACAACCGTAGAACGGACGATTTGGGATGCAAACTCTTATAGAAATGCATAATTTTTCGGGTCTTAACATCGAATTGATACAGCTCCTCTCGAGTCCACTTCACTACTCCAAACGAGTAGAGTAAGATTGGAATGGCAAGCATATCTGTTGCAACAACTTTGTTCTTCCCCAACAATTACGATGACCAGATCCGTGTGTGCTGATACTTGCCGCGGAGAGAGTTCTTCACTACTGTTACCTCTTGTGAGTGGCGTTGTCCCCCCCCCACCCCCGAGGTAAGTATACGTCTCTCCGGCATCCAAATGGTATAGGTTCCATTCTTCCATCTATGAGCTGCGAATCTTCTCCGTAGTCCCCGCATCGTCCTCTTTTGAGATGGACCATTGCACATTGTCTATCCCGAATTTCATACCGATAGTATGCGTGTACTCTTCCACCATCCTCAAGAAGTGATGGAGATCCTTCTCTCCAGAGGCATAAAGTTTAAGATCATCCATATAAAACAAATGGATGACTTTGTGTCTTCGGTTTCCGGGGGTGCCACAGTTATATCCTCGAGTATTTCTGAGGGCAACGGATAATGGCAATAGTGAGATGCAGAAGAGAAGGGGACTGACGGAATCGCCCTGAAATACACACCTTCTGAAAGTGACCCACCCTGTTTGGATTCTGGCTTGACCAGATGTTATGGTGAAGTGAATTCGTCAGAGTGGTATCAGTTTTTCAATACATCTCACTATTTTGTCGGGTACCACAAGGCATCTGAGCAATGCAAGATGAGCTCATGCGAAATTGTATCAAATGCCTTACGGTAATCGATCCAGGCCATAGAGAGGTTACGCTTATATTGTATCGAGTCCTGCGTTACAGATCTATTGATGAGCAAGTTCTCTCCACATTCAGCGACTCACCTCTTCGACCCTCTCTGTTCATGTATCCGTTCGAACACTTGTTCAACTTTGGTGAGTATTCGTGTCTATAAGATGCTTGTTAACAACTTATAATACGAATTCAATTGAGAAATGCCGAATCCATTGAGACAATTCGCTCATAGAAGCTAATACGCCAGATGTAGTTGTTTATGACCATCAGAACAAGACAATATTTGTCGTGAAGTTCTCAGCTCCTGGCAAAACGAATATTGTCCGAAAAGAGGAGGCAAAACGAATAAAATATCGAGATCATCTCTTCGAGCTCCACAGACACTATCAAGACCACCCTGTCATGATGCTTTTTTATTATTGGAGTCCTTGGTGAAATGACACCCCCTCTACTCTCAAATCTCAGTTTCATATCGGCTTAGTGCAATAAGGCTTAAATCTTGGCCGAACAAATGCAGAAGTATGTCATTCTTGGCTCACTGCGCTATTAGGGCACATGATTTTTGGACCAAATTATCACTTACCCCACGGCGTGGGGAGAGGTCATTGGTTGATAATGCCGAAATGCACTTCCGAATGTATTGGTTCTTCGGGGGATAGGGTACGACCGGCGCAACCTCAGGAGATAAAAATAACTATTCATTTCACACCCTCAGGCTCATGCAAGCTAATACTGATGTGGTTCTTCTCATCCATCAGAGAAAAATTATATTCCTCGTATCAGCTTCAGGTAAGATGTTTATTGCCCGAAACGACTAGGAAAAATGGAATAAATATAGAGATTTTCTCTTCGAACTTCGCAGATTCTATTAAAATAAGGCCCAATCAGCTCAATTTTTGGTTTGATGATAATAATGATACACATTTGTTATGATTTAGGATAACCCGTTTGCAATAAAATATACCTTCACACCCTGGAATATTCATTTCATTCATATCCACTCAATGACATATATGTATGTAGGATTGGTTAAAACACAAATGCAAAAATATTGTCAAGCTGAATAATGGTAACTAGTTCACAACGCAGGTGAATATACAGAAATATTTATATAAAGGATGTAAACATTTTCCAAATAAAATTTTCTTTCATACTTTGTTGAATATTTTACTTTCATTTGTGTTATGAAATTGATTATGAAGAGGGTGTGACAGATATAAACGAAGCAAGTATGTGCTTCATGTGCTTCAATAAATACTAATTTCCATTCATACAATGAATGTATGTGTTCGTGAAGAATATCTGTGTTATGAAGTGCTGGCATCCATAACTTGATGTTTTGGCTTACGGTTGAAGTTATTTTTGTGTTCATGTATTTCTTTTGCCTCTCTGAACAGCCTCGAATAGTAACTTCCGGTTATATCAAGAACTTGCGTGCGTTTGACAATCTCATTACTACCCTCTGAGAGAGGACACTTCTCACATGCTCAGTCAAACGCATTCCAAAGTTTCTTCTCGTGGTTCCGATGTAGAACGAACCATAACTACACGGTGTTTGGTATACTCCTGAAATACCAAATGGATTCCTGGGGTCTTTTGCTATCGTGAGACTATTCTCTATCATTCTTGTGGGCTTGAAAACTGCCCTAACTGCATGTTCTGCTGGGATCTTTCCAATTTCTTTCGCCACACTGCTCATGTAGAGCATAAAAGTCATCGCAGATTAGTTCTGTATGGGTGGTGAGGCTCGGTTGATTTCGAGCTCGTTAATGCGTTACCAAAAACCGCTGTCTTCAGATAACACATTTTTTCTTGTAGTCCTTCCGGTTCGCAAACAGGTCTTGCCCTTTCCACCAGAGTTTTGATAACCCCTTTGTCGCGGATAATGATTTGATTTCCCATTCAAATGGTTTGGATTCCTGTGTACTTCATGCCTCAGTCTGGTGAAGCACTTCGACCGTTGCCGTTTGTTTTCAAGCACAACTCACAAACCCTACATGAAAATCCTTGAAGCGCACTCACAGCGGTGCCTGTGCGAAAGTAGCGATTCACATTGGATTTGAATTGCTGGAGATTGAAAAACCTTCTCTGTAAGTGTATTCCACACAAGATGGAAGAGCAGCCATAGTCCATGGCGTATTCCTGATATGTACCACTCTTGGTGGAATCAAATATGCCAAGTCACTTGAACACATACCATGAAAGTATATATAGAAGGTTATCAAGGTTGCACGTGATGTTCGCGTCCTCAATCAGGCAAATGGTTCTTTTCGGGATAGAATTCAGCAACTCCAGGGTATGTTTGGGGGCAGAGCTCCATACATGAGAACAATACTCCAAAAAAGGTCTGATCTGAACTTTATAAAGCATCAAGAGTTGATGAGTTGTGTACAGCTTTCTGGTTTGGAGCAGTGTTCCAAGCTTTCGAGAAGCAGCCTTTGCAATTCCAGCGACATGATTGTGAAGGCCTCAGAAATATCAAGCGCAACAGCTTTTGATTCCCTATGTTTCTCGATTGCATTATTCTAAATATGCGTGACATACATGTCTAGTTTTATTAGACTTTAATGAAGCTTTTGATACCTTCGACCGCAGTCCTTTATGCAATTAACTAAATCACTTTGGTTTGGATAAATGTGCCGTAGATCTTATTGATAGCTTTTTGGAACACCGAACTCAGTGTATCAGCCTTGATCACTCGAAATCTGCAGTTCTGAATACCAAATTTGGAGTTCCACAAGGTTCCATTCTTGGACCTCTCTTATTTAACATCTATTTCTCAGATTTTTACAAATGTATTAATTTTTGCAATATCCATCACTACGCTGATGTCACTCAAATTTACTTATCTTTTCCGGAAGCCAACCTGGAAGCACAAGAACTGATAAATAGAACTACACCTAAACGATTTGATCTCCACAAACTTTATTGAAAAAATATATCACAACATGTTTCGCTATACATTAGCTTTTTCAAGTGATTAATACATCAAATTATCCTTACATTCATATTTATATACTACAGGTAACCATAATTGAGACTACCTGTAAGAAATTACCTGGACCTCTACATCTCGTACCTGCTCAATTATGATTACCTGAAACATATTGCCTCACATCTACATCAATAATAATTCTTCCTCGGTTTTTAAGAAAACAAGTTCAATAATGATGATCTATTCAAATCTAGTTGGTCATTCATTAGAATGTTTGAATTTTTAAGTTTATTAATTTCCATTGCTTCCAAATGATTCAGTTTCAAACCTTTATTTTCAATGTGCAAAATTTCGAACTTTCCTTTAAAGATGTGATTTTCTTCTAGAAGATGATTTGAATATGTTGAACTTGTTTTCTTATTTACATAGCTCTTATGATGTTCCTGGATTCGATTCCTGAATGTCCTGCCAGTTTGACCAATATATACTTTAGGGCACGTTCCACACTTTAATTTATATACTCCTGATTTCTCGAATTTGGATGTTTCATCCTCATTATTTTTAACTAGCTAAACAGATATATCAATCCACTGTATAATGTCTCGTGCACACATAACTTGAAATTGAATGCTATAAAATCATCATATATGTTATTTGGACCCAAATCTAAAAGGAGCCTGATTTCCAACCTCATCAAATCCACATGAATAATGTTGCCTTGCCTTTCACTTCTGAATGCAAAAACTTAGGTTAGTGGATTGACTCCGATTTGAGATTTCCTAAACATATCAGTCATCTTTGTAAAACATCTTATAACATTCTGAGACAAATTTTTCCCAATAGAGATATTCTTTCTACTTAAGCTTTGCGAAACTTTAATTTTTTCTAAATGATCATATTGCGATTGCATATATGGACCAGCACTTACTCAATACGACTCTCTTTGCCTCCAATGAATTTGTTTGAGATTTTCCTTCGGTTTACGTAAATTTGATCACATCACTAGTAGGTTTGATGACTCCGGATGGTTGAAGATTGAAAAACTACGCACTCTACATATCCTCACAAATACACATAAATTACTATTAACAAATAAACCTAATTATTTATATAATAGACTTGTTAGTTTTTCCCAGACTAACAACTATTATACTCAAAATGGCTCTGTCTTGGTCATTCCCAAACACAACTCGGCACTTTTTACTCGTAGTTTTTCCTATATTTCCGCTGAACTGTATAATAAGTTGCCCAGTGACTTCAGACTTTACACGATGACATTTAATGACATTTAAAAAACGCTTGAAACTCCTTCTTAAATCCTGGTAATTGGTGCTCTGTATGTCGATATTTGCATAACCCTTATTATTATTTCTTTAAATCAAGCTTTTATTATTGTGTTTATTATTGTATTGGTTAATTTATCTTCTATCTTATACTTGTTATTATTATTTTTTTTATCAATTGAAGGGGTTATATTTTTAGGAGTGATTAATTAATCAAAAAAAAGTTTTTTTATTGTATACTTTTGTAAGGTTGATTTAAAAAATAGCTTATCCTTTATTATCCTTTATTATTATACGATAGAAGAAGGCCTGTTGATTTTCGTTTCCGAAAGCCATATTGATGATCGCTCAAGATGTTGAAGCCTGCCAAATATTTGAGGATATGGTGGTTGACGACTTTCTTAATGGTTTTCGATATCACTGATAATAAAGCGACTTGTCTATAGTTATTCGAAAGATTTTTCTTGCCCCTTTTGGTTGGAAATATGCTGAACTGTTTGCAGTTTGCAAAACACTGGTGCGAGTTCATTTGCGCACGTTTTAAGTAGGTACGATGACGGGCACTTCATCAGGGCCAGACGCCTTGTTGATGTTGATATGGCGCCGTTCCCAGAAAATCGACTGTGGCCAAAGTAGATTTGTTGTTTCTATGGCTATTGTTGCAATTGAACTATCCGCTTGTGTTAGTGGTGGAATTGTGATTTTTATGAAGTTCTGATCAACAGCTTCAGCTACCGAGCAGAAAGATCCAGGCCCTTTTGGATTGGCAAGCAGCTCATCCCTAATTCTCTGATTGTGGAGTTTTTTGCTTTTATTCATCCCAAATTTGGAGCTGTTGCGAGCCTCAACGAACGTAGTTCGGTTTTCGGCACTGGGATTTTTGCGCCACTGCCGGTAGGCGAGATTTTTGTAGGCGACAACTTGCTCACAATTTTTATTGCCGTTGAGAGTTCGTTTCATTGGAAAAGTTATATATTCATTCATGGATGGTAGAATAACTTTCGTGACTTCGAAAGCACAAGTTGTTGGATCTTTAGAGCTGAAACAAACATCTAGCCAGGGGAAATTATGGAAATGGTCTTGAAGATCCTCCATTTAGCTTATCTGTATCGCCAAACTTTGCGCGGCTTAGATTGTTCCCTAACATCCATCGGTAATTCGCTCAACACTGAAATGTGTTTGTGATCAGAAGATCTGCTCAATGAAGACCTTACGGTGACTGTGTAAATTTATTGGTTGTTAGGTATAGATCCAGAAGACTACCATAGTCTCCATCGCTGTCAAAAATCCTGGTTGGCTGATTTATAAACTGAGTAAATCCGATTCTTATTGCAGAAGCCTTGCGACCTTGTTCGTCGTTGATATTTGAAAATTTGAGCCATTCGATATTGTGGGCAGACCAGATCTGACACCGTCTGTGACCTAGACGTTAAAAAGATCCGAAAGATATATTTTGTACGTTTCTGAATATTTTTCTCTACCGAACAAAAAGATAAAAGTGATTCAGTACGTATTTGCTAGTATCACTCAGAAATCTCTTGAAAGCCTACGGAAGATTGAAACTTTGCAGAAATCAGTGCTGATAGTAACAGTTCCAAATGTAAGTAAAATTTTGGATTCAGCAAATCAAGCAACTGTTTAGATGAGATTGTTGGTATTTCTGACCAAATATTTGAAATGAACCAACTTCGGCTGATAACAGAAAAGACATTTTCCATATTTCCATAAAAATCATTGTTATGAAATATTAAAATTAATGAGAATGAAGATAGAAAAGAAAGAGGTTCATATTCGATATTCCTCCTCAGACCTTAACATTTTCAATGGAATAATATGTATATGAGAATTTTTTTTTATTCAATTCAGATTAATATGAAATATAAACCATTACAACTTACATCTATGAAGGATCATGGCTATCTAAGCCAAGCTTGTGTTATAGCCACGAATCCAATACAAACAATACATTTACAAACTAAGATGAACCTACTAAATAGTTCTGGAAATTCCTAGAAGGACGACCAAAATGATGAGCAATCTTTTAGCATAACTAGAGCATCAAATACGAAAGATGAAACAGAAACAACAGTTTGTGACATTGTTTTGAGTGATTGCAGTATGGTGAATTAGTCAACTATCCAGTATTGTTTCCAATCTGTGGTAGTTGTGATTGATAAATGTTTTCAATCCAATTCAATTCAATCCAAACGAACTGGGTTTGGATTCCGAATAACTATGCGGAAGTAACGATGGTAATGCTTTTCAACCCTACATGAGAGAAATGAAAACAGCAGATCATATCAATAGAGTGCCAGAGATTCGCAGCGTTGTGGGTATAAATTGAAATATCAGAAAGGATTGACTATAGGTTATACGTCTTGTCAAACAGGCCGACGTATTTCTTCCGCTCATGTGGAAATAAATCGAAAGAACGGTCTACGTTATACTCGTATGTTCCAGGCGGGAATAGATATATGGGCTACATGAAAGGATGATCCTCAGCCTAGTTTATTTTTTACGAACATGTCACTCAAAGCAGGGAGAGATACTGTTTTAGAGATAATCGTCAAGGGATAATTTGCAGTCAATGCCACAAAATCGATTGCTGTGAGTTTACTAAGTTTTATGTTGAGAGATTATGAACGCAATTGTCAAAATGGATAAAAATACCTCATGTTGAAACTGATTAGTTGAAATAGTAGTAATGTATTCGAGAAAGTAAAATATATAGATGAATATATTGTATTCACTAATATACTTCTTTGTTCAATAAAAATTTGGTGAATTTTCATTCTTATCAAAAACTATTTCTATTTCAATTCTGTTCTTTTTGAAGTGTATGTAATGTGCGAAAACAAACATCTTCCAAATGATGGTCATGGATACATAATTCATTAATCATTTCAAAAAGGATCGAAATAATTGTTCTTTATCACTTCCCTGAGATGATGTCTTCAAAATGGGCCTGAAATACCGTCATTTTGAATTACTGATAATTTTCATCTTTAAATATTTAATACGGATTTTCGTTGATTGAGAAAATGCGTATTTCAATTTGCTGGACAAAAATGATTCGGTGTGAGACATATTTATGAAATCCAATATATGGTGTTTATGGCCCGGAGTCTCTGTTATTCGTTCATGAACTTGAAAGAAGAATAGGCCAAGCAACGAAAGATCACCGTTCTACCTCTTTTTTGATAGGAAGAATTAGTATTGCTATTCAACGTGGCAATGCTGCTTCAGTACTTGGAACTATTCCTTCTTTACATGATTTTGATGAGATCATGCATTGCCCTAATTTCAGTACGGAACTGAATCCACTTCGAAACAAGCCGAGATATGTGGATATTCATCAGTCTCCTATCAAGGTTAATTCAGAAGTGATTGATCCACCTTCTTCTTTTTCAGTGCGGTCAGTGGACTCAGGTCATTCTTGCCCCCCAAATATGAGTTGCAGTCCTCGTAGAACTGGTTCCCTTTCAGTGGAAGAGCTTCATGAAGCAAGAGCCGAATCGATCCTTCTACGAAACCCTTCTTCACTTGGAAGGATCGATCGAGCTTAAGAAATGGTTCTTATGAAGATTCTGTGAAACATGTTCTTCCTTACGAATCAGTAGATAGTTGTCCTGAAAATCTAGAGAAGAAAATTGGATTGGATAATTTAGAAAACACTTACTACATGAATAGCATTTCACAAGAATTTCAAGAATGAAGTTTTAATGATGAACGAGAACGGAAATGTTTCCTACTTATTCATCAAACTCAAACACCTGTTCATGCAGCTGCAGTTTCGTAAGAAGGTATCATCTTTCCCTCCAACCGATTTCCTGGAGTCTTTGCAGTCCACTATATACTCGTTAGGATAACAAGAGGATTGTTTCCGAATTCTTGGGGTTCTTGTTGGATACTCTTCGTGAGCAAAACAATAGCAAAATCAATACTCTTAACCGCTCTGGACTGAATGATTCCGTACTACCCATCTCGTCTTGTGTTTGTAAATCTTTTGCTGGTAAATGTTCAAGAAGTACCGAAAACTTATGTGAATTTCTGGAACTTTTCCTATTATGACTAATAACCAGTCCGTGCAAAGCTTATTGTTAAATCATCTGAAAATGAAATTTTTTAACAGGTGATGATCGACTGTATTGTCAAACATGCATCAAACTAACTGACTGTTATAAGGAAACAAGTATAGCTGAGGCACCAGTCAATCTAATAATAACACTGATGATTTTCAAACAAGACTCAACCTCTAACGGAAGCAAGAAACTCTTTGGAAGGTTCGAAATAGATGAACATTTCAACCTAGCAGACCACTATTATAATATTCATGCAGTCATTGTTCACTGTGGTTCTGGCGTTGAATTTGGTTATTATTACGCCTTGGTCAAAGATGAAACGGACTGGTTTAAGTTTGACGATAGTCGTGTCACGAAGTGTTCTGGCGATGCATTGAATTTATTGGAGCCTCTGGAGACACCCTACATTTTGTTTTATAAGAGAGAGGATATTTTTAGATCAAGATCTTCAGACGATGTGGAGCTGCAGGTTTTTCCGGGTTTTCCTGCAGCTGAAAAAGCAAATGCGCCACTGGAATCAATGAAGTCACCCCGGAGCGCCAAATAATTTTTATTGTTGTTTCTATTTTATTTTTATCGTTGTTTATTAATTATAAAATTAACTCTAAAAAAAAATCCAATATAGTTTATTGTATAAGTTTGAAAATGTCCGTATAGGACGAAACTGCAGTAACTTTAGTTACAAATAAAAGTGGTAAAAACCATAGAAAGTTTCATTTCTCTTTTCTACATTATGATTTCCTACCATCCATCAATTTAACAAAATATTTTATTAGTATGTATGTATATATGCCATTGAAATGACGATCATGTTAACATCATTTTGAATAATTCCTATTGCCATCTCATCACAAACGTAATTGTTCAGAACTACTTTGATCCATTCACAGACGGCTCACGAAGGCTGAAGGTCAAATTTTATGGCAAACTCAATGATGAAAACCGCATATCGATATCTATCATCGATAGATATATCGATATGCGAAAATATTCATTTTCGAAAAATTGCTATAAGTTTTTTCCTGTCGGAAATTTCTTGTTTCTATAAAAACATTTCCAGAACACGTTTTTACGTAGAATCCAATGGTGAAAGTTATTGATGGAAAACTATTTTTTCAATGAAATACCCTGTATATTCCTCTGCACATTTTAATAAAGCTGAAAATTACCTTTCCAAAACTGTGGCACATTACATGTTTTGGTAGAGTCATCTTTAAAATACAGACCTAGCTATCGAATGTAGCTATCGAATGTTGAGAAAGCTTTTCACAGCAGCAATTAAAACACATAGTTTCAATGAATCTGATGACAATTTATACTATATTTACTACTCATAAATGAAACTTTAACAATAATAATGATAACGACAAAGAACAAACCGTGTAATATATTCCTTCAGAGAAGATGTCCGAAATGTCAACCAGCATCTCCTACAGGAGAGACAGAAGCATAACTTAGCATCACTACCGCTTCCAATTCGTATCTAGAATGGGTCGGCAATTTCAAAATAAGATTTTTCAACCTTCCCCACAGGTCAAATTCTATAGGAGTTAGGTTCGGTGACCTGGCCGGCCAACGGTTGGGTCCTTGATTGACTATCCAATTATCACCAAAATTTGCAGCCAAAAAATTGTTGACAATTGAAGTGTTGGGAGGCGAAGCCCCATCTTGTTGAAAACATATTCTTATGAGCTTCATTGGTGGCAATTCATCAAGAAGGGTTTCCATATTTTGCCTTGAGATTTCTAAATATCTCTGAGATGTGAGAGTACTATTATAAATGAACGAGCCGATGACTTTACACCTGCCCAGGTACTAAATCAAATCTTCCTTGCTTCACAAAAAAATGAGGATTTTGTTGTGTCGAAGTATAAGAATTGTAGCAGTTGCAAATGCCGGCACTGCTCATTTAAGCTTTGTTTGAACAAATTCAATCCAACAAAAAATCATGCACCTAGTTACAACTTTTCAGGTATCAACAAAAACATGTGGCGTTCAAAATCTCCTGGTCTGAGTTGATGAACTCTTCTGGTTCTGTATGGCTTGAATTTGTTTCTTTCCAAAATCCTCCTGACGTTGGTTCTTGGTATGCCTGTTGATATTTTCAAATTTCGCGTTAACGTTTTGACGTTATTTTCAACAGCTCCGAAAACGACTAGTTCTTCCAACTCTTTATCCCTATTTGTTTCATATAATTTTGGCATTTTCTATTCAATCTTGCGAAAATGTCTCTAAAAGTTTGTCTTCTCTCTGGATACCTCTCATAATACAAATTGATTGTTGCTTCTGCATTTTTCCGGTTTGTATAAACATACTATCATATCCCATTTTTCATAATTTATAATAATATTTATTTACCATTCAATATGAAATACACAATAATCTTAGTTAACGACAAATAAATATAATTCCCACAGAAGGATAAACCTGTGCATGGGCTATATCAATTTATCATACAATAGATTATAATGAATGAAATATAAAAATTAAGTTTTTTTCAGTAGGAACAAAAAAGCACCAGAAAAATTGTATACAAGTATTATAATAAAATCATATATAGTCAATTTGAATAAAAACATTTAGCATGAACAAAACAAACACTAGAAAAATTGTATACAGATATCACATTAAAATAACATACAGTTCATATAAATAAAAACATGCAGGTTATATAATGAAACAATCGCAATAGGTACATTACATCGAACATCATTCACGCGTCAATCAAACGAATACTTAATTTTTTTCAAATGAAACAAACAAACAAACCATAGAGAAGTTGACCTACAGATTTCACAACTCTAATCACATATTCTACAGGCATTAATACATTGTACTTAGTAATATGTATTTTCCACATCAACAATTGGGGTATCTGTGCTCATACTTAGTTGCGAATGTGTTTGAAAATTGAACAAAAGCTACTAATTGAAGAGCGTCTTTAATCTTAAATCGATACCAGTAAAGATTTGCATTCTGTTTTATCGTCGCATCTTCCAAAGCCTACTTGATCAAAGTGTGTCTACAGGAAAGAACCTAATAGGTCTGTATTTCAAAGATGACTCTAGCAAAACATCAAGTGTGCTACATTTTTTGAAGGGTAATTTTGAGTTTTATTGGAATATGGAGAAATATATAAGGCGTCTCATCAAAAAACAAGTTTTCCATCAATAAGTATTGATATCTCTTCTGAAAAAATAAGTTTTTTACACATTTCAAAGAGTATCCGGGACTGACTAAATGTAGGGTTATTCCGCCCTAATATCACCATAACGTTTACGAATTTCCCAATGAAACCCCACTGTTTAATGTTCCTCGACAAATATTATGATCCTATCACCACTCTCGATTGATCACTCTTTGATAGAAAAATTGAAAACTTATCCACCGCCCTCGATTCCTTCAAACTAGTTATCACCCTCAGCTTATCTACTCACACACGTTCATTTTCAGCTGTTTGGATAGAGCCGACATAATCCGAGTGTACGATGGAAAGACGGCCGCCGATCAATCCATAACGGTGCTGTGCAACGAAGGAAACGAAATTGAAATTCTTTCGACAGGATCTGACCTCTTCATCGAATTCGTTGCGAATTCTGATTGGCCTGGCCAAGGGTTCAAAGCAAGATTCCAGTTCCAGCCTAGCGACGATAATTCAATAGGTAAATATTTCGTCCGAAAAACCTCTGGCAATATTTAATAGCAGGATCATATATATGTGAGTATATCAAAGACTTAAGACATGAATAACGATGAATAACTTATGAAAGTATAGACAGTTCAGACAAAATAGACGAAAAATAGGACTGGGTTTGCAAAAATTACCAGCGTCGTTATGCGTCATTATGAATGAAATATCAAGGATCTCCAGCAATTCCACTTATGTGTTGTTTTATAATAAAGATCAGAGGACACAAATTTCCGTTTTTTGTGTTTATTACTTGATGGTGGGAGATAATGGAAAAAAACAGTCAGATGAAGTTTGTAGATAGAAAAATTATATCAATTTTTTTTCTCAAGATGCACCGTTCTCAGGTTATCGCGATGTCGTTTTTCTAATTATATACATTCATTTATACATGGATAGTTTGAAAAATTTTCGACCTAACAAAGAAACGAGACATTTTTTCACAATTTTTTATTTTTCAACAAAGTCTTCTTTCAATTCTACATACGTTTCTTAACGATGCTCCCATCTCTGTGACCTATCCAAATAGTACACGACGTTTTTGTCTGCGAAATAATTGTTCATGAAGGTGATTGCCTCTTCATTCGACAAAAATCTCAGAACTCCAAGTGCAATTTTTAGATGAGGGGTCGATTGAAATAACTCCATGACTATCGCCATCACTTTCTAGACCGAAAAAATCTCATCTATGTTGTTGTTTATCAGTTTGTTCATCGTATCTCCTGAAATGAAACGAATATATGATCACACAATATCAACTGGAATTGGAACAATACGAAGATATGACAACTTCATTTTCTCATTGATAAATATAGGAAATGTTTTGATGTACCTAACTCATAAATTGAAAGAAATATTTTACAAACGTGATACTGCTTGAAGAATAACCCTAGATGTTATAAAAAGCTTTTATAAACTTACCTAGTTCTTTATTTCCATCGAATACCCCTATTGAAATTTTCGTTTCGTGCACTCTCAGATAATCTACTCCTCTCTTTTTCACAATCTTCGCTATTTCAGTAACATTGGCATCTCCGGCACCTGGTAGTGAATGATTTGAATAGAAATTAGTTGAAAACTAATTTTTCAATGTGACATGATAGTATAAAACATGAGGAAACAATTCTACACACTCTATATTTCACTCCATAACAAAGTGTCATGTGAATTATTTGAAATAACTATATCGCATTTTACTAGACAATAAAGTTATCTCACTATATTTAGTAATAACAAGAGTATTTGGCTGTTGGTTGTTCATCTTTCACTGCCTGAACCACTGTACATGCTGTTTTTGGCGAGTGCATTAGTTTGGGATGTGGGGGTTGAGCAAACCGGCCATCGGATGCCTGCTTCCACGTAGCCCCGCTGGATACGGGAATAACAGAATCACTTGTGGTTCTGTTATTCCTAAACTGAATGGCATCCCAAAGATGGCTCAATCCTAAGGTATATGTATCCGTGACGAGAGAATGAATGACACTGAACCTATCATCTGTCTCTACAAAACCTTCGTGATACCGGGCGCCTTTCGTCGTAGCATCGCCTTGTCACGGTAATGCGGGGCTCTGACGTGATTGACCTTCTCTTCCTAGCTACTCGTGGGACTTTTTTCCTTCTATGAAGCGTATTTCCCCTTCGTAATACACTGTTTGGACTGCGATTTTGTTTCGGGCGTATAATGGTGTATCCAAGTTTCATAAACAGTAATTAATCGGATTCATTGCACCTAAACTGCGTCAACAGAGCGTTGAAATTGTTCATTTAAACACGTTTTCAATCTAACGTTAGTGGCTTGGCTGTCCTTGTTCATCTCCCACTGCCTGAACCACTGTGCATACTGTTTTTGGCGAGTGCACTGACTTGGGATGTGGGGGTTGAGCAAACCGGCCATTGGATGCCTGCTTCCACGTAGCCCCGCTGGATACGGGAATGACAGAATCACTTGTGGTTCTGTTGTTCCCTAACTGAATGGTATCCCAACGATGGCTTAATCCTGAGGTGTGTATATCCGTGCCGAGAAGATGAATGACACTGAACCTATCAGCTGTTTCTACGGAACTTTCAAGATACCGGGCGCCCTCTCGTCGTAGCATCGCTTCGTCACGGTAATGCAGGGCTCTGCCGTGATTGGCCTTCTTTCCCTAGCTACTCGTGGGAATTTTATGGACAGAGTAAACTTGAAAATTCTTTCTGACGCTGAGTCTACAGAGGAGATGGATGTCGATCTCACGACTCTAACTGACTTCCCTGTAAATTAAAATCAGGAGCGAGAGCTTCTCAACTCTCCAACTCCTAATTCAATAATTCTACCTTAAAAAAAGGTTTGGTGGTGCAGCCACGAAACGACTAAGTCGTCTCCACAAGAGCGGGGTACCTTATGGAACCGCCTTGCACCAAATTCTTGAGCGGCGTACACAGAATCTGTCTCGAGTGGAGAAACAAACCCCTCATGAGCGGGTTATCAAACGTTTGCACTCAAGTGATGATTCTCCAAAACCAGAGGCGCACAAACCCTCATATGGGAAGGTTGTCGCGGGTATCATGGTATGAATCTTGCATCTTGACTATTCGAATACCTCATTAATGATGAAACAGCAGAGCATATACTCTGTGCCTGCCCCGCTGGGGACTGAATCAGGTTTTCAGAGTTCGACAGAGCCGTACTCTCACCATCTGACCTGAAAGACCACTCATCTTACAAAATAATCGACTTCGTTGAGAGTTTATTTGGTCGAGTGTTAAGAGGTGGAGGCCACAATAAGTCCTTGCGGGTTGCGGTGGGGGTCGAATAGACTCACTCACTGTGGACCTAACCTAACTTAACCTAGCAAACGCGGACAGCTTTCTCATGCCTGGAAAGAAGTCCCTAGACGATCAATAATATTGTCAATGATGCTCATTGGAGCAAACAAATGATCGTATGGGGGGCGATTGGAAATTCCATCGCAATAGATGGATGGAAATTGATAGAAAATTGCATTGAAGGACATTGATTGGCGCCATTGGCCGAGCAGGTTGATAGTGTGAATGAGAAATATTGTCAATAGTTCTGCCAGTGGCAGGAAAGTGAAATCGAAGGATTACTTAAATAAAAAAGCATTGCTTTAAAAAAAGTAGTTATTGTGCTAAAACAATCCGAACCAGATTACACTAAGGAAAAACTAAACCAGAAAGCAACATTGAAACAACTATCAATCGAAATCACCAGTCACATTGACACCAGATACATTGCTGTATTGCGGTTGCTGTATTTCTTGATATTGAAGGAGCATTTGACAATGCACTACCTAAATCTAGTTAGCTAGCTAGCTAAATCTGGCTAGAAAGGGTATAGAATCGACCATAACTGGCTGGATCTATGCTATGCTAGTAAACAGAACTGCAACTACGACTCTTCAAGGTGAGGTTATCAAATTCAGGGTCACCAGGGGCTGCCCTCAAGGCGGGGTACTATCTTTCCTTCTGTGGTCGCTCCTGGTGGATAGTCTGCTTGATGCCCCCGACAGAAGAAAAGTTGATCTGCAAGCTAATGCAGATGACCTTGTCATCCTGGCAAGGTCCACGTCGGGAAGGGTAGCATGTAACATCCCCCAACGCGCGTTGGAAGTTATTCACAGTTGGTGCCTGAGGGAGCAGATGTCTGTCAACCCCAGCAAAACTGTGGTAATCCCCTTTACCGAGAGAAAGAAATTGGACGATTTAACGCCACTTTCCCTCAATGGTGTGGTCATTCCATTTGGAACGGAGGTGAACTATGTTGGCATTGTCCTTGATAAAAGACTCACCTGGAACGCTCACTTGGAAAAAGTTTTACACAAAGCCAGACTATCTCGATGGACATGTCGAAGGATTTATGGCAAAACTTGGGGTTTAGGTCCCGAACAAATCCATTTGATTTATGTGATGTTTGTCAGACCAATGATCACGTATGGTGCAATTGCTTGGTGACCGAAGGCTTTACAGAAAACGGCTCAAGCGAAGCTCTCTGGCTTACAGAGACAGGGTTGTCTGGCTATCAGTGGTGTCATCAGTACCACACCATCAGCGGCCATGGAGATCCTTCTAGATCTACCTCCTCTCCACATTCTTCTGGAAAGAGAGGCTGGATGGACTGCATACAGACTTGTGCACATTGCCAATAGCACAAATGAATTCAATGCAGAGTGCAACAGACTGTTGGTTGACATTTGAAGTCACAGCATTCTGGAAATGACCTCTGACTTTATGCCTCCCACTGTCTACTACGAACTGCCTTATAATGTACTATTCCCGAGTAGAGAGGACTGGATCCTGCGGGAGAAGGAAATATTAAGAGCAGATAGTTGTTGGTTCACAGATGGATCAAAAACGCCTTCCGGTTCTGGTGCAGGTGTTTTCAGTCGCAGACCCAGGACAGAGTTATCTATCTGCCTAGGAACTTATGCGACTGTATTTCAAGCGAAAATTGAATTGTGTGCGGAGAGATTGGATAAAACCAACCTCACTCACAAGTCAATTAAAATGTTCTCGGATAGTCAAGCGGTGTTGGAAGCTCTTGGCTCCTACCGAGCAACGTCTAAATTGCTAGCAAACTGCCAAAAAAGACTCTCCTCGATAGGAAAACTAAACAGATTGTCTCTGGTGTGGATTCCTGGCGGTACTGGCCTGGAAGGCAATGAAGCTGCTAACTCTCTTGTAAAGGAGGGTGCTGCAAGCGGCTTCATTGGAGCAGAACCTGTCATTGGCATCGCTTTGGGCTTTGCCTAACACACACTTAACACCTGGATGGCAAGAAGAGTTATGGACTTCTGGCAGAAACTTCCAGGATTGGCTCACTCCAAGGCGTTTATTCACCCTTCGAAGCTTGATTCCAAACAGTTGTTGAACTACAGTAGGGATAAACTAAGATGTCTAACAGGCCTTCTTAGAGGTCACTGTCATTTGAATCATCACATACAGAGACTTGGACTGTCGGAAGACAGTGTGTGTCGCCTCTGTCTGTAAAATGATGAAACTGCAGAGCATATACTTTGTGCCTGCCTCGCTGGGGACCGAATCAGGTTCTTTGAGTTCGGCAGATCCGTACTCTCACCATCTGACCTGAAAGACCACTCACCATACAAACCATTCGACTTCGTTAAGAAGCTGGGTTTATTTGGCCGAGTGTGAATAGGTGTGAGCCACAATAAACCCCTATATGGGTTGCAGTGGAGGGTCGAATAGACCCACTCACTTTAGACCTACCTACCTACCTACATTGACGATATTATTGACCGCATAGGGACCCCTTAAATGTTGATTCAATTCAATTCAATGTGTCAAACACGTTCTTTTGACATATTCATAACCTTTGCTACATCTTTCACTTCAATTCGGTGGTCGTCTAGTATCATTTGGTGAACTTTGGCGATTTTTTCGTCGGCAGTTGCACTTATTGGACGTCCCGAACGTTCATCATCTCTCAAGCTCTTACGGTCACGTTTGAATTCAGCATTCCAGAATTTCAATGTATTGAATGACGGTGCAGACACCCCATACACAGAATACATCTTTGATATGCGTAGGCGTATTGCCTTTCAAAAACAAATATTTCATGACAGCTCGATACATGATTTTGTCAATCTTCATAAAAACACCCACATCAACCAACTCAAACGACTGGCACATAACAATTGCGCGTCAAAAATGGCTGAAATTTCGGCGAGTAACTGTCAACAGATGAACAACAAAATTCAATAGCTTTTATCCACAAGTGCTGCTACCTTCACGTTGACATCGGAAACTTTTCAGACCATCTTCGTGCACCACGTCTGAGGTGGTGTGATTGACGCTTCATTAACGTACTTTCCTTCGTAGGAATACTGCACAATAAATAATATGATCGAGGAAATTTGATAGCTCATTATTATATGAATGTACTTGCACGAGTAGTAGCAAGAAAATTTAAGTTTCGTCATCAAAGTCTTTCTCTTTGTTTTAGTCCTCATGGTTCCCTTCTTTCTCTTCTTGTTTCATTTATGTGGATTGTTCTAAAAAAAGGGAAATGTCAATTACAGAAATTTATATCTTTTTCATTGAATTCAGCATGCGTGGAAAAGTAGCATTATCATTACATGTATACTTGGTTTTACTCTTTAGGGTTTTCTGCGTGTATCACATTAATAACCCTATGATTGCTATAGATCTGATGACGACAATTATAGCGATCAACCACACTGTTCAAAAAAGTACACTCGTTCGAAAAACATTCACCAAATAAAAGTAACCAAATCTTATTTTTTTTTCTATTACTCGCCAATTTATTTTTACTGAGCATAACTACCCATTGGACATTGTACCAATACTGGTGTCTTCATAGGTCCATCAAGTAACACATTTCACTTCAAACTGATATAGTTCAGCACAATTTTGCAAACATTCCAGGCATGATTCTCCCAGAAAGATGTCTCTCAGATTGCCATACGTTGAATAGCTTGGTCAACCTATTTCCACTTTTCCAAAAAAGTTCAATCGTTTCCACCATTTCCAGAATCGAGTCCCCATAACGTAAGAAGATCCAAAATGAGTGAGTCTGTTTTACCCTCCACGACAACTCGCGAGGAATTATCGCACCCCACCCTTATACAGGCTCGACCAAATATATCCGATTTGTGAATGATAAAGTGAACTGCTTCATTTAGTTAGTGATTTTTTTTCTGATCAGCTGATAAGAGAGGAGACACTGCAGATTGCTCAAAACCTGATTTCGTCCTCTGCAGGTAAGCAACAGAATATGTGTTCTGATAGAAGGTCCCTGTATTTCCTTATGAATAATGGACTTAAACGTTGACAGACCATGGTACGTTTTCCTAGTGAGGACCTGCCGACAATCAGTCTACAACTACTTTCTTCAGCCCAAGCAAAACAAATGTGTTGCTTGGACTGTATCACATTTCAGAAAGACGCCCTCTCTTGGCTGCAAGGGACTAACTGCATTCATCAGTCAGACACTGGTAGCTATGCAAACTGGAACATGCAGATCTAGAATCTCAAATGTGGATCATCTTCTAAGTTAGGCAGCCATAATGGCATACTGAAAACATTCAAGGTTATATCAAGTTGTTGACATTTCAAAGAGCCAGGTTCTCACCTAGATGACCGCAGCAAACTTCTCATATGAGGGCAAGGGAAAGCCAGGCAAACATGACGATACTTTGAATTCCGTCATGCAGGACTCCTCCTTTGGTTTGAATGAAACATCGTTTGAGCGTGAACTTTGCTGTCCTGCTCAGAATGAGTACGTTTGTTCTCTGGATGTAGATTCTGCTTCTGCAGATTCACAAGGTATCATGTACTTGAAGAGTTGTATTTATTCAGCGTATGGCTTATTCACATCACGAAAGTTAACGTAACGAACAAAATTGTTTATAATTTTAAGTTCACAAACAAACATCTGAGTCATGTATATATTCAATTGCATCCTTAGTCGCTGTCCGGAAGTCAGAGGGGTCACCTGTGTAGGCCCTCAGTGGGCCTGCACCGATGAGTCAGCGCATTTCCCGCATTTGGTTCTAATTCTATTTAGGGTTGACTATGTTTTGCGGGGTAAGTCAAATCCATGTGGTTTGCTGGATATGTAAGGTAGGCTAGTGGAGCGGAGTTGGTTTCTTTCGAGGGCGAGGGCATCGAAGTGGCTCGATAGTTGAGGATTATTAATGATCTTCTTGAATTCCCTGACAAGACCGGGCTCTCTACGGAGGTGAGGAGGGGCTATGTGGCTAAGCGTGGTGAGCCAGAAAGTAGGTGTTGGTTCGATCGTTCCTGTAATAAGCCGCATTGTGTGGTTGAGCTGGACATCCACCAGGTAAACGTGTGCGCTATTAAGCCACATCGGGGTGCAGTATTCAGCTGCTGAATATACCAAGCCCAGGGCTGAAGATCTCAGTTTCTGGAGGATGTTATGACATGTTTCTATCTCAGCTGCTGTTTCCGAAACATGTTCTTTAAAGCTCAACATTCTGTCTAGTGTAACCCCTAGATATTCAGGTTGTTCATTGTGTTCAAGTAGCATGCCTTCGAAGTAGATTTGCAGTTCTCTATTGGCTAATTTCTTGTTCAGGTGGAAACTAGAGACCTCTGTCTTAACAGCATTTGGTTTAAGTCTCCACTTGCGAAAGTATTGCCCGATAGCCAGCAGGTCGTTCGTTAGGATATTCTCGGTGACTTCCATATCTTTGTGTCTAGCAGCTTGCGATCAGTCGTCAGCGTTTCCGAACTTTCTAGAACTCGTTTCAGGCATGTCAGCAATATATGAGCTGAAGAGTGAAGAGTCACCATTCAGTCTTCCAGGTTTTTTCCACAAATCAAGAGTGAGTGAACTGACGAGCTCCTGTTATTGATCAAATGTTGAAGTTGGGATTATTCAGCTAATGACAGATTATGCTTCTTCGGATTTTTTCGTCAAGAAGAAAGTTCTTGCCTAACGGTATTTTCTGAAGAAATTGATTTCAAGCATTAAGATTTTCAACATGACTTCGTATTTTTCAAAGATGATTTGTTGGAATTTCCGAATGAGTGCAACGTATGTAGATTATATAGCTAATATGAAGTGTTCCATTCCAAAAAATTGACAAAAGTACTTTGAGCTTTGAATCACCCAGTAGAGTAAAAAGGAATTTGGTACATGAATATTACTGAATGATTTTGAGATACGCTTATATCTGGAACTTCAACATGAAATAATTTTCAATAACTTCATTTATTCACTTCAAAGTTCTAATATTGGCATGATGTGGAAGACATTTTTTATTGAAACTATATTTGACATTATATCCACAACATTCCCAAATTCTATAGAAGAACGAGAAACCTGCACTCACCAGAAAATTGGACTATAAACAACTTCTCATTCCTCATTTTAAAGTCCTTCTGAATTATAAGTACGTACGAAAAGAAACATCAGACCTGCACTTTGCGGCAGCATTTTATGCAGTTACAACTTATTTTAATTGAAATTCATGCAGAAAGCGCAGCATAGCATAGTAACTGGCAGTGATACAGACCGCAAATGTAAAATTGTTCTGCTGGTGAGGCGCTCAAAAGACGAATGAACATGAACATGTTTAAAGTTATATTTAGTGAATACGAGGGTAATTTATGTTTCTGGAGTCACAAAAAATTACTGCTGGTTATGTTTTCGCAAAAAATGATGAAGGGAACTTTTTTGCATCAGTTTGAAAAACTTTTAGAGTTTTTTTCAGTTCTAAGGCAGTATATTTTTATGTTATGAACTTAGCTTGTTCTGTATCTCCTTCTGGAGATTTTTGGCTAGAAAACGATGCATTTCTATTACGGAATACTTCATATAACTATTTCATTCCAACAATGTATTTATATTCATTTGAACAAAATATTGTCTATTATTACAAAAATTATTTGATTGGAAAAATGTATGTATGTTGCCACGAGTAATTACTCATAATAATGTATTATGCATACAAAGATCATGACTCTTTCCTATATACGGAGACAATACAAAGTGAATTTACCAAAAGTCAATAGGTATATACTGAAGAATAAAATTATGATTTCCAAGCGATCTCTTTGAAAAATAGGTGGAATAAAGGAAAAATTCTGAATGGAAATTGTTTATTTCTCACAGCAATTTCAAAATAAAACTCAAAATCCGTAACTAGTGTGATCAACATTTTTTTCAGAAAATATTTTCATCATCTCTTAAATATCCTTATTTTACTCTCAATGTTGCTTAAGCGTTGTGGACAACAAACTTCACCTCTGAAAAGTTCATTCTGAAATGTTAAATTCTTCTGAATACGTTTGTTTCCTAATGGGCTTATTGAATAAAAGGTATAACAATCAATCAATCAATCAAAATTTTATTGAATCAGTTTTCTTTCACAATCACATTGCACAAGAAAAAACATAACATCATCATAAAATACTGGCTGATTCAACAGGTCAAACAAACATAAAAAAGATAAAAAATCAATATAAAACATAAAACAAACATAAAAAAGTTAATGAGCTACAATCAAATTAAGATTCAAGTAGAAACTCGTTCACAGATTAGTATGCTTTTTGCAACAGATAAATCTTTTAAAGATATTGATATTTGAGGATTCAATGTCCTCACTAAGCTAACATAAACTTCATCAGCTTTAGCTGATAAGCTATATATCTGTTATGTTCCAATTGAAATCCTATTTCAGTGTTATGATGAAATGTAAAACTGGAACCTCCAGAAAAGAATGAAGTGTAGATGAAGTAAGCTACACTATTGTTGTAAATTATGACCTAAAGAAAATAACGCCGGCCGCCACTGGTAACCATGAACCAATCGTGACGTGGCGTAAAGCGCGCTCAATTCGACCAACATTTCGCGTCGTTTCGTACCGAATCGATGGAATTCCCAGCGAACATTCTACCGACTTCGATGGAATTCCGAGGAATGTTCCGGCGCCTTCGATTGCCAAATATAAGCATCATCCACTCGCTCATCGAGATAGTCAAGTGGAAGGTATAGTGCGGTACGCGAAGTGATCCAGTCAGGCAATAGACATTTTAGTTGAAGTGTTTGTTGTATTTGAAGTGAAATAATGTTAAATTTGATTATTGTTCAGTGTGGTCAATTATTGGAAAACTCACGGTAAAAAACGTAACACTATAATGCCAAAATGGTAGACAATAAATTCTCAGAAATGACTGACATTTTTCGTTCAATCTGCCTCTTGTAGTGGCGTATGGAAATTATACTGAACAAATGTGGTAAAATTATGATAAAATATATACAATCACATGAAAAATTTACGGCAGACTCATTCACTTTGAAACTGTGGAATTTGGAGTGCTACAAGGTACAGTATCGGGCCCCATTTTATTCATTTTATTTATACAATGTTGATACAGAAGGTCACAAAATCAGATTCGTGGATGACACCGCAATATTCTTATTCTGGTGATAATTGGCAAGAGTTCTTTGGCATAGTCGAGAAAAATTTTCTCTAAATGAAACAATGGTTCGACTCCAAATTACTTACGATTAATTTTGATAAGACAAAATTTCTTCCATTTTCACTCATCAAAACAAATTTTTCAGGTATTTCACATCTATCAATGACCGACAATGATAACACCCATAATCAAAACCATGAAATATTCGGGAGTCTACTTAGATAGCCACTTGAAATGGGGCACACACATGAAAAAACTCACTTTCAAATTGAAAAGCCTCATAGCGAAGTTTAAACGTATCAAGAAATATATTGAAATAAGATGCTTGAGAATTTTACAGTTCGCACTGGTGGAATCACAATTGGGGTATGCAATAATAGCTTAGGGAGGTGCCTACAATAATCAAATGAACGGACTCGATGTACTCCAGAAATGGATACTAAGGATAATATACTCGAAAGATCGATTATATTCCAGTGATTGAATTTATCATCTAGCAAAAGTTTTAGGTACTGAACAATTATTTTCGAACGTCTTGATAGTGGAGCAGAAAAAAAAAGGATCTAAAAATTACTACGTGCACACATATAATACTCGGAAAGGAGATAACCACCTCGCAGTGCCTTCCGTCAAACCCAGAGTATACAATGCAGTTCCCAGTGAACTCAAAACAATCAACTCGCTAAACCTATTCGAAGAAGAACTGAAAAAGTCTATTTCAAACCTTCCTAGATCATTCACCTATCAACTGATCGATATAAAGAATAATTTCTGAAATAATACAATAGGACCAAAAGACTGTTCTTCAGAGGTCTTCGTTTTCATTGTAGACTGAGTTTTCTCCAATAAAATTAAATACAAAAATGTCATCAAAACCATTTACCTACCTAGTTAAATCATTATGTATTATATAATTAACTCTGTCATTTAATATAGTGAATAAATATATTATTACTATTATTATTATTTTGTTGATGAAGGTATTGTTTTTTCTTTGGTTTGCGAATTTTCGTTCCGGAGATTTCAGGCTCGAATATGAGCCACAAAGTGGTAGACCTAAAGTAATCGAGGACGATGATTTAAGTACCCTGGTGGAGACTGACCCATAACAAACGGTGCGTGGGATGGCGGAAGAACTGGGTATCAGCTTCCATGTGGTTTTTGATAGTTTGAAATATATTGGAAAGGTCGAAAAGCTCGATAAGTGGTTGCTTCACGCAATGAACAATAGACAGAAATTGTCACGTCTGTGAGGTCTGTTCTTTTATGCTTTTGCATAAAGTACGATACTTCTTTGAATCAAATCGTCACATATTTTGTAACTGCCCCAAGGCGCGAAGAAAAATCTAAGAGACACAATCTATGATCTAAAAAATGATGCTAAAAAATTTGTGGAAAGTTCAAATGTTCAACTTAGTAGCCTCATTTTTCGTCTCAAATGAGTATAACTATTCCATTCCAGAACCAATCGGCGTCTTCAAGAGATGAAGAAAAGTGACTCCTAACTTTCGAACTCTCAATTTATATCTAACAGGACACACTTTCAATTTCACTTTCCGATACACATCAATAGTTTCAGATAGAAATTTACGGGAAATGTTCTCGTAGAAGTTTTCGCTAATTTCAACAGGGTGCGATAAATATTAATGATTTCGGGTACAAATTGCAGGAAAATTTTCCTGTGAATGTTCCCGCAAATTTCAACAGAGTAATGCAAAAAAAAGACGAAGAGCCCTTCTACCGGAAATTATCGAAGTTTTTTCTGTTAGATATGAATAGAGAGTTTTATAGTCAGGAATTAATTTTCTTCATCTCCTGAAGAAGCCAACTTGGTAGGTGAGAAAAGTATTGCATTTCTGGTGACTGGGAAAATTGATTGTTTTGAATTCATTACATGCCAGAGTTTCCACTTCAACCTTTCAGTAACTATTCCGTTGTTTGATATAATACCAAACTTTTAGACGTTCATGAAAAGAAATATAATTTCTATCTGTTGTATTGAAAAGTACTCTGAACTATAGAATAATTGTTTTCCTGGACCTTAAAAATGCTCTCACACAAGCTCAAAGTTTATTTGCCTTGTAACTTTTTGTACGAAATGCCATATACCGTTCCTTTTTCTTTAAGTAACAAAATAAACTCTCAATTTCAAAAATTTCAAAAAACAATCAATGTGAACTGCAAAACTACCTTTTGAACTCCCTTCACGCGTTCTTTCCATGGTAGACAGATGGCGACACTTGATATTTCTGAAGTCATTCGAATTTCAGCAATAAAGGTTTCTGTACTGCTTTCGCAACAGAGTGCACGATATCGATTTCAGCGGAAAGAGAACTGTAATCCAGACCTGTTGTATCTATTGATTTTGTTGAAATACTTCTCTTTTCCTCACTAGAGGGCGCCGAAGAACGTTTTCCTGTGGAATAAATTGAAACTTGAAAATAAATTGATGGATGTAGCCGTTACTACGTGGTAGGAAATAATTACGAAGAAAAGAGAATTGAAAATTTCTATCTTTTTTGTAACTAACATTAATGCAGTTTCGTCGTATGAATAAGTTTGAAAATGTCCTTATAGGACGAAACTGCAGTAACATTAGTTAAAAATAAAATTAGTGCGGGTTCCGTTGTTCATGAAGCAGAGAGTAAGATTCATAGAAAGCCTGGTGTTTCCATCGATTCACTTTTGTTATGTCAAAAACTCTCAACGAGAAAAACAAGATTTTTAAGCATGTTGATAGGTGGTGGAAGAATCGAAAACTGTGGCGTGTATTTTGTTCAGCTCTTCGAATTATGGACCAAAACTAAAAACAAAGTCACATAATATCAATTTGATCCCAAATGTCAACAACTTTGTACCTGGTTCTGCCTCATTCACCTTCTGAACCTCTATTTTTTTCAACGTGAATTTTGTTGTCAAAAAGCTGAAATTTCTTGTTGTATTCGATGATATGCTTTTACAGCTGTTGTTCTGTATCTAAATGGAAAGACGATAGAACTTTATTGTCGTCAGGAAAGTAATCTATTGGTTCTCTAGTATTTTCAATAGGTTATTGATGTATAACAAAATGGTTCGAAACAGTGACAATTTTGAAACCGGCATGGATAAAAAAGTCTCCGAAATAAAACCATCGATAGTAACTTTCAATGAGAGATTAGAGTTTAAAAAACTAAAAAACATGCTTTTAAAGAACATCGAACTGAGAAGTAAAAAATATTTTTTTAAAATAAGCTTGAAACAATAACGAACGAAAAATCCTAGTGTTATTGTGATATTCTTCAAGAGCGTGTTTTTTAGATTTATGAGCTATATTTATTTTGCATTTATGTTTCGTATGCTATAAAAGCGTGTTTTTGAGTTTTTTTAAACTATAAGAATTTTATCTAAGCTTTGGGATCTATCTGCCGTATATTGTTTAGAAAAATGATCATTGACATTTTCCGATTCCGGAGAGGGAGTCTGAAAATCAGCTACCAAGCCCAAGACAGCAGACGCGCAAAGGAGGGTTACAAATAAGGCAACAGGCGCGCGTTTTAATAAAAAAAACTACTTTTTTCAAATGAAGAAATACATGTAAAGTGGGTTCGAATCATATCAAGGAGATTACGTACAGCACCATCTGCCCGTGACTAGATCAAGCCATAATGTCGATATATCAAGGTGGTCAGGTCCAAAGTGAGTGGGTCTATTCAACCCTCCACCGCAACCCGCAAGGGTTTCTTGTGGCTATCAAAGAGGTTACGTACAGCGCTATCTGTCCGCGAATAGATCAAGCAATAATGTCAATAATTCTGTCGAATACAGATCTCGAGCTTGAGAGTTACAAACAAATTGACATACAAACAAACATACATACACATACAGGTGAAGCCGTAAAGCGTGTAATAAGTGAATGCGATTCAGATTGAGTTAGTAAATATCTCAATCTAGATTCTAAGGCAATAGGGCAATTGCATTTTTCTTCAAATCACGTGACTTATCGGTTTGTCCTCACGTGATAGTTTCAAAGTTTTTCGACAACTCCTGAAATATAAATTAGAATTGTATTGTGCGATGAATTCATTCAATAAGGATCAACATCAATTCCCTGTAAATAGACTCCAATTATCAGATTATACAGTGCGGGACAAGATATCAAGGACAGACAAAATTCACGAAAAAAGGTGTCTTTTTAAGTAATTTTTGGTAACGAAGAGAATAGCGTTGCAACAAGCGACCCCAAAAAGGCGCTATCAACTTTTTATGAAATAGAAAAAGTAGTCTTGTGATACATGGTTTGATAGCTATTCCAATTCCCACAAACGATAAATGTCATAATTAAAAAATAATTACAAACTCACTCAGTTCATAGCAATGAAGATTTGAAATGTTTACTATTCACTTCCTGAAAATGATGAAGTCTGTTCACAATTCTATATTATATATTATGGGTTCTTGGGGTTCTTGGGGATCCTGAGGCTAGTGAGCCTCATCTCCAACTGGTGTTGGCCTCTTAGGGGCAGCGGCTCCGCTAGCGGGTAAAGGGATACAGGATTGCGGTAATCCATTCATGGGTGCATTGCAGCCCCATACTGAGGCACTGGACGGCTTATGCTGTTCCGTGATCCTCGCCTGCTTCTGTACGGATCCGAGCGTTCGAGGTGTCGGGGCTCGCGGTCCTTCCGGGCTCTAGTATCCGAGTCTAGTCTTGGAGGGCACCAAGGCAGACGCTTGAGGTGTCGGACCCCGGTTGGACGGAGCTACTAGTATCCGAGCTTAGGACCCCGACCGGCCACTTCCGGGACCATATTCCCAATTGATTTGGCATGGTTGGCGGGGGCAGGTGTGCGACGCGAGCACTCTCTGGCGAAAGAAGAGCTTAGTTAACTTGTACGAACGTTTGGTCGAACGCTGCCGATGGTCCTGTCTCTTGGTTAGCCACACTAAGTGGATGTAAGGAAGCAATTCCGGGTTCGGTGAGCGGGAGGAAGCCCTGCGAAATCCTGTTGGTGTGGGGTGAGGGGCGGTACCCGCAAGGATTTCTTGAAAATCCACCCCTCCACACCCGATCGCATCCAACGCCAGGGTGCGTCTGGGGGGCCTAACCGGCCCCCCGGTGCGGTCGTAACTATGACTCTCTTTCTGAGTTCTTCGCGTTCAGGTAGACAAACAAACGCAATGAACAAATTTGTTTTACAACTTATAATGACTGATGTTTCATTAGATTCATTTTACGTTTCGAGTTCCAGTTCTACGTATTGTGCTTATCATTGGACTGTTTTTGTTTCAGATTCACATAGTTATAACCGCCTGAGAACATATTCCTCACCGACTGAAACTGAACCAAATGTCAGCGAGACAAGTAAGTTTTTATTGGTTTTAAGCAAATACCAGTGGAATGAAATTTATGAACTCCAATTAGGAATGATCGAAATGTGTTCACAGTTCACAAATTTCAAAATCCCTATTCAGGCAACTCACTGTACCTACATATTTGAGTGTGAACCAAAAAACTTAGTGTTAAGTGCTACAGCGTCAAGGATTTTGTCCTAAAGATACTGTAGATTGCATTCTGATAAATTCGTATGGGATAACTCATTTTTATGAATATAAATTGAATAATTGTTTAACAAAATGCATATTTTGAAATGAAATACTGAAACATCCATCTCTCTCAATGTACCCACCAAATCTAGTGAATGTCTGTCTATTGGAAAATAACAACTTCCCTGTTTACTACCGCGCTGGACATTGAATTATATTCAACAGACATTTATGCAAGATACCTCGCAGAGGATAGCCTAGCAGATGCATCTCGTTCATCCAACAACAAGACCACGCTGAAATAAATCAAGTAGATCATCTTCAGATCGGTTTTGAAGTGATACTTCTCATCAATGCAGAAAAGATCCTACCTAAACGAAGGAGTTCCTGGTTCTTGACTGACTTCAATGCGGCACGACTTCATGTATGAAATCGTCGTCTGAGAGAAAGATGTGTAAACTATTAAAACTCTATCTATAACAGAATATCCTCTCTGAATATTTTGCATAAATATTTGTCGAATATAATTAAATATCCATCGTGGTTTTAGCCGGGAAAGTAGTTGTTTCCTGGCAGGCATTTAACAGAACTGTTGGGAGAGCTGCATGTTTCGAGATATCATTCCGCAATATTTATTTTTTCATACTGTATATATATCTCCTAGATACACTATCTTGACTCATTTTGATTGCAGTATTGGTATATGGAGTCTTTTTTTTTGCTTCTAATGCTTTGTTCACGAGATGGAGCTGTTTCTCAGATGAAAGTTTTATGTATGCCAAAAAATACCTAATTGAATGTCCATATCATTAAAACCGTGCAAAATGTGAAATGTTTTCCACCTAGACTAGGAACTCAAACGATATCAAAAGAGGAATTAAAATATCACCGGTCTTCTTCACTAGGTACAGTTTTTCAAAATGATTTTCATCACTGATCAAATCCTCATTTGATTGAATCCTCGATTGATACTTGATAAGATAAGTGGAAATTCAAAATATATTACTACCACCACTAGCATTCATATATGAATTTTTTCCCAAGGATAAAACACAAGGAAAATTCTTGAGGCTCCATAACTATTTGATGATTATCACTATTGAAACAACCTGCATAATTGCTAACTTTGTGAAAATAATAACTCACGACTTGATTGTTTGAGTCAACATGGCATCCCCTTAAGAAAACGTCATACCAACCCATAAATCAACAGAAAATCACAGATAAGAATAATAAACAAGTCGATTTATTCAAAAGCTAAGCTTTGACATCGAATTCCAAATGGGAGATTTGTCTTCTATTTTTCTTCGCCATTTTTACTATATGTCATCTGGTCAAATCCAGAGCCCAAAAACAAAACAATCTTGTGAGATGAAAAATATTTCGTTTTTTGTTGTCATCCATAATATCGAACACGGTATCACACATTGCTGTTTACATATTAGGGTGTTATACTTAGATTGTGTATTAGTGATATGCAGTCCTTTTTTCAGGAAAAGAACTATAAAATTTATAATAATAATAATTATTTTCATTGATAGGTGAGAAAAAAATACATTGTATGGAATACAATATATACAATCCACCCACGTACCTATCAAAAGGCAAAATTCAATTTCAGATCTTGTCAAAAATTACTCAATAAGAAGTTGGTTGTCCATTGTACCTCAAAAAAAAAAATGAAAAAATATTGTACATCCACAACATACGTGAATACGGGCTTCCTCCTCTTATTAAGACACGCCCGAGGAAGCCATTGTATGACGAAACACGTGTTGCGTTTTTGTAAAACTATCTAATGAAAATCACACAATAAAGTGTTTTTAGAATACGTTAGTTATGGATTTTCATCAAGTATCGGCCGATTCCATCATATATGAGGTGTAGTTACTTGATTTCTGAATCTCAGGTTCAAATTTGGGATGTCTGTTCTATATTTTATTTCGTCATGAAGATAACTGGATACTTCTGTTGTTATAATCTTATTGTAGCATGAAATATGCGTCAAACTTTCATTTTTAGCTAGCCCAGTCTTTCCAAATGATGAGACACGTGTTGTCTCCTTCTAGTTTCTGCATGCGTTTTAAAGGGTCTGTATTTTTTTTATCAGATAAACGTAACGCTGGGCCATATACTATATCTGCATAGTTGGCCTGAGAGAGAACTAGGGCATCGCATAATATTTTCTTCGATTTTTGATTCAATGACTTCCTATTTGAGTATATTGATTTCAAATCAATATAGACACGTTTTATAATTTGGAGACCTGAGAGTTGAACTCAGGGATTTGTCAATTATGAGACCTAGATTTTTCGTAGATTCTGTCAAAGGCAACTGATGCTAGTCGAGAACAATATCGATATTTCTCTCACATCTTTTCCTCATTGCTGTTCGACCAAATAGCACTACTACTGTTTTGAAGGCAGTACTTCTTTGAGGTTGTGAGGATTTTGAATCGGCATTTATTTGCTCACAAACAAGTGCTACAGAAGACTCCGGCTTTGACTTGGGTGTCATCAGCGTAGGTATGAATTTCAGTGTGATGGAGACACTTTGGAAATTAGGATGTTTAGATTACGAAAAGAGTAGGACCGAGAGTTGAACCTTTAGGTACACATGGAGATATATTCAAGGTTAATGCAGTCAAGCTGCTGCATTAACCTTCCTAGATTTCATATCATTTCTAGAAACATGTGGATTCGTTTTCCGATGGCATTTCATGTTAGCTTCCCAAATTTCTGCTACCGCAGTTGTCGGTTGATTGGTCAAACCACCAACACTCACATAAAAACTTGGCAAGTTGACTTGGGTGTCACACCAATAGGTGGTTCCACTTATGTTTCGCTTGCGTTTACGTAGCTATTTTTATCAAGTACTTTCTTGGTTTTTCTCATTTTGTCTTATCAGTTCAAAGGGTAAGGGAGCCAGGCTCCAACCTGATTGAAATCAAGACGACGTGCAGGCTCATTTTGTCTTCAATCGAGGGCCGCCTGCCTGGAACTGACGATGCCCAATAGGCTGAAACAGCTGTCTACCAGTGGCTCTTAAATTGAAATCAATATGGGAATGGTCAAAAAGTACTTATCTATTTATTATATATATATATATATATATATATATATATATATATATATATATATATATATATATATATATATATATATATATATATATATATATATATATATATATACAGGGTGTTCCTTAAACACATGCTAATATTTGAGGAGGTGATTCTTAGACCCATTTTAAGAAAAAAACGTCCTATGGACGTATGTCCTAAACGCCTTAACTTTTGAGATACAGGTTGGCAAAGTTTTCAAAAATAATCAGCTTTTTAATAATAACTGAGATAATTTTGTAGACATCTTTGGCATATTTGGTACATATGTTCCATGCCTCAAGGCGCATTTTCTGATGTTCAATTTTCTTAATTTTCTCTGCCAGTGGCGTACGTACGAGTTTTGAAATGTATATTTTTGGCGAAAAAAATACTACGCCACTGCTCTATCTTGAATTAAAAATTATTTTTAAAATCTCCATACATTTTTGAGCACATTTGATTTGCTGGGTTTTCTTTGTCCGAGGCATGGTTTTCGCTCAAAAAATTAAAAATCGCTCTACTTAAGGATAAATTCCTTAAAAATCTGATGCGGTATCGTGCATCGACTGAAAGCAAACTAAGAGATTAGATTTGTTGCAAAATAATTGAGGATCTAAAAGGTATTTGTTTGTTGTCAGATGCACTGTTCTCAATTAAAATTACGTCATAACGCAGCACCGCTTAATAATTTTTGAAAACATAAATTTAGTTATCCTGGAATAAATTACGTGTAGCAGAATTTATTTACTGCACCTCTTGAAAATATGGAGTTTGTCGATATGTGATTTCTTTTAAAGATTAAAAGCAGAAAAAACAGCGTACCCACCATAGCAATAAACGAATTCTCTGTATGTACAAATGTCAGTAGCTAATATTGATGTTGGTTTAAAGTAAGGTTTTGGTGTTAAAAACTGTCACAGCGCGTTTTGATTGATTTTGAAGTTATTTTGGTAGTCCGCTGTTTTTCTGAATATCAGTAAATATGGTAAATTATACGAATGCGGAAATGGCGCAAATGCATTACGTATATGGCCTTGCCGAAGGTAATGCAACAGAAGCCAGGCGCATTTATCAGGAAAGATATCCTAATCATGCCTTACCAGATAGCCGAACCTTTTCAAATATTCATCGTCGACTTGGGAAAACTGGTAGTTTCAAGAAAGGGACTCCGGAAGGTAGACCTCGTGTAGTAGGAACTCCTGAAATTGAGGAAGCGGTGCTGCAAGAAATTGAGACGAGTACGAGGAAGTTCGCTATAACTCTGGATATTTGTCATCAAATTGTTTGGCGTATTTTGGTTGATTTTTTGTTATACCCATACCATATTTCAAGAGTGCAGGCATTACTCCCCAGAGATTTTCCACAGCGTGTGAACTTCAGTCAGTGGTATTTACAAAGTATTGCACTAAATCCGCAGTTTGAGACACAAATTTTGTTCACAGACGAAGCAAATTTTTCTCGGAATGCCATTCAAAATTTCCATAACAATCATGTGTGGGCTGAAGAAAATCCCCATGCAATAACCGAAACTCATTTCCAACACCAATTTTTGGTTAATGTATGGGCAGGAATTATAGGTGATCATCTAATAGGCCCATTTTTTCTACCAGGACGCCTTGATGGTCGTTCTTATTTACACTTTCTCAAAGAAGACTTACCTGGGTTATTGGAAGATGTGCCACTTGCGTTAAGGAATCGAATATGGTACATGCACGATGGCGCCCCTGCTCATTTCAGTGTAATTGTCAAAAACCATTTAAATACAGTTTATCCTAATCGTTGGATAGGTCGCGGAGGACCTCAGCAATGGCCAGCAAGATCCCCCGATCTGAACAGTTTAGATTTTTTTATGGGGTCACCTTAAAACTCTTGTGTATAAAATTCCCGTTAATACTTCAGAAGATTTAAGAGAGCGAATAGTTGTCTCGTGTGAAACTATACGAAATACGCCGGGAATATTTGAACAGGTGCATACTAAGTGCAGGTGGCCACTTCCAACAATTTTTATAATCAGTTTTGGTATTATTACTAATTAACAAATTTGTGCTATTCGTTTAGACTTACTGTCACAAAATAAAATAAAACTCGTTTTTGTGAAAAATTTATTTTTTTGCAGATTTTGTTTTCAAATATTATTAGGGAATTGGTAATGCGTTATGAAGCAATTTTCAGATTCTCATTCATTTTAGAATTGATCTAATTTCTTAATTTGCTTTCTGTCGATTTTTATTTTCTTGAGTGAAAATCATGCGTCGGACAAAGAAATACCAGGAGATCAAATTTTCTCAAAAATAAATGAAGATTTTAAAAATGATTTTATTTTGATAAGAAAGCATTGGCGTAGTACTTTTTCCCCAAAAATATTCAATGCGAAACCCGTAGGGATGCCACTGTTTGAAAAAATACAAATTTGTGTACATCAGAAAATGCGCCTTGAGGCATGGAACATATGTACCAGATATGCCAAAGATGTCTACAAAATTATCTCAGTTATTATTAAAAAACTGAT
This sequence comes from Leptinotarsa decemlineata, assembly GCF_025532065.1. Taxonomy (NCBI): domain Eukaryota; kingdom Metazoa; phylum Arthropoda; class Insecta; order Coleoptera; family Chrysomelidae; genus Leptinotarsa; species Leptinotarsa decemlineata. Next base: position 30,988,346 of record NW_027412688.1, read on the forward strand.
TATTTTTGAAAATTTTGCCGTCCTGTATCTCAAAAGTTAAGGCGTTTAGGACATACGTCCATAGGAAGTTTTTTTCTTAAAATGAGTCTAAGAATCACCTCTTCAAATATATATATATATATATATATATATATATATATATATATATATATATATATATATATATATATATATATATATATATATATATAAATATATATATATATACATATATATATATATATATATATATATATACAGGGTGAAATTTTACATTCGTATTCAGACTTATTTTCTATTGTATCATTGTAATGCTCATCATTATGATAATTGAAGCACTCATTCCTTCATTCAATCCGAAAGGAACTGAAAATGTTAAACCTTTAAAACGGGGTGAACAGCAAAACCTATACTTTCTTCATCTCCTGAAAATGCCAACTTAGCTGGTGAAACACATGTCTGGTAATAGAAAAAAATGCTTATTTTGAAGTAATTTTTCAGTTCAAACTGTTTAATGATATAATAGGTTGTGTTGAATTACTTCGAAACTTCGTGTTTCTTTATTTATCTTCTTTCCCCGAAGATGAAAATGTAAAATTTCTCACAAATGTCGATCCAAGCAAATTGTTCCATACCTTCGAAATGAAGGTGAAATGAAAAAGCCTAAAGTGAATGTTGAACGGTTTTTGAAGTATATACTCAAGTATAACTTCTACTTGAATCTCGAATCGTTGAATAACTAAATTAAAATAAAGAAGAATGATCTCCGAATCAACCGATTAAATCTACATTAAACACATTTACATTTACATTAAACATACCAGCAAATCGATCACTTTGTATCCCTCATAATAAATCATACCGCAATAAATCAAAGCGTTCAGTTAAATCCGCAAAGCTGATTAAAAGAATCATCCAGCACAATATCAACATGACCGTTGTTTGTTCTCCAAATAAGGGAATCATAGTCGACACGGCATATCAGCCGCATATATCACTGCGAATTCCTCATTATCATTCCCTCTACACTACCCAGTTCAAACCTGGCGTATGGAAGTTTCAGTGTGTCGTTGTTATAATGAGTCCTGCTGAGATTGGAATCTGGGAAGACCGAGACTAACATTATACTGATGATACTAGAAGATATATGAGTGAAATTCTTGCCTTTTCTGGAACTGGAAAACACATTTTCAACCAAGCATAGGTACAGTAAAATGTGACTTCGTCGCTAGGGAGCCTTCTGACTCGTCCGTTTCTTCCAAGTTTTCGGAAACACTGGAGACTCATTGCCTTATCTTCCTCTATATACCATTTGGTGCAACGTGTAAACAATCCAAATAATATTTTCAGTCTGAAAACACCAGATTATTGTATTATTGATTTTCTAATACACCTTGTCAAATATTTTATAATCAGTCACGTTTTTATCCATTCCCTACAAACTGTTTTGTATTAATTCATCCAGTGTGCTACGGAAATAAGGATTTTTAGTTTTTAATATTCTATTCTATTCTCATATAGACCCATTTCAACGATACTGATCCCTGTAACAGGTTTCCCGTTGGGATTTCATTGTATTCTTCTGGGTTCATGAATCACGAGCTCAAACACAAACACTTTGAATATATTACATAATGATCATGATGATAATAATACCTGCAGTTGACCTAGTGTTCGAAAGGATATATGAGCAGCGAGGGTCGAAAAGAGGAATCGCTAGATGTTAAGAAAATATTGTCATAGATAGAGGTACAACGTAGGACTCAATAAAGTTCAAGCGTTACCTCGCTATGACCTGGATCGATTACCGCAAGGGTTTCAATGCGGAATCGCATGAGGTCATCTTGCATTTGCTCAGATGCCTTGCGAGTCACGACAGAATAGTGAGACGCCTAGAACAACTGATACCACTCTGGCGAACTCGCTTCACCATAACATCTGGTCCAATCAGGGTGGGTCACTTTCAGAAGGGGTATATTTCAGGATGATTTTCTCAGTCCCCTCTCTTCTCACTCATGCCATTATCCGTTGCGCTTAGGAATATTCGGGGGTAAAACTGTGGCATCCCAAAAATCGGAGGCAAAAGTGAGCCGTTTGTTTTATAAGGATAATTTTGAACTTTATGCTTCTGTAGAAAATGATATCCATCTGTCCTTGAGTCTGGTGGAAGAGTTGACCCATGCTTACAGTATGAAATCCGGGATAGACGAATGTGCAACAGACCATCTTAAGAAAGGACGATGCGAGGACTACGCATCGTAGATGAAAGCATTCTGCACCATCTGTAAACCGGAGAAACGTATACTTAGGTCAGGTTAGGTAAGGTCCAAAGTGAGTGGGTCTATTCGACCTTCCACCGTAGCCCGCAGGGGTTTATTGTGAGTCACACATATTTACACTCGACCAAATCTGTTTAAAATCTGTTTTTTTGTTAATCAGCTGTCGCCCCCATACGAACGACAACTCTCAGAAGTTGAGAAACTTGTGCGAGCTGAGGACTAACGAGGTCTTACCTTTCAACCTGTGATTCCTGACATGGTAAACCCAGCTTCTCGACGGAGCCTATTTGTTTGTATGGTGTATGGTGTATCTGCTGAGTCGTTCCCCAGCGGGACAGGCACAAAGTATATGCTCTGCTATTTCATCATTAATGAGGTAGTCGGATTGTCAAGGAGCAAGATTTCCACGTTGATACCCACGACAACCTTCACATATGAGGGTTTTTGCACGTCAGCTACACCTGACGATGCCTCAGATCCAAACGTGCAGGGCTTTTTCGTGTCTGGTTTTGGTGAATCATCACTTGAGCGCAAACATTTGCTTACCTGCTGATGGGGGGCTTGTTCCACCACATGAGACAGATTCCGCGTGGGCCGGTCAAGAATTTGGTGCAAGGTGATTTCATAAGGTACTTCGCTCTTGAGGAGACGACTTAGTCGTTTCATGGTTGCACCACCATAACTTTTTTTTCAGGTTCAGTTATTGGATCAGGAGTTGGAGAGTTGTGAAGCTCTTGCTCCCGGTCTCAATTTACAGGGAGGTCAGTTGGAGTCGTTAGCTCGGCATCCATCTCCTCTGTAGAGGAGATCAGCATCAGAAAGAATTTTTAAGTTCACGCTGTCCATAAAAGTCCCACGATTAGCTAGGGAAAGAAGGTTAATCACGGTAGAGCCCTGCAATACCGTGACATGGCGCCCGGTATGTCGAAGGTTCCGTAGAAACAGCTGATAGGCTCAGTGTCATTCATCCTCTAGGCACGGATATATTCACTTCAGGATTAAGCCATCGTTGGGTTGCCAATCAGTTAGGGAATAATAGAACCACAAGTGATTCTGTCATTTCCAGGGGGCTACGTGTAAGCAGGCATCCGATGGCCGGTTTGCTCAACCCCCACATCTCAAGGCAATGCACTCGCCAAAAACAGCACAGTGGTCCATGTAGTGAAAGATGAACAAGAACATCATACCCGCCAACGTATATTTACCTTGGGGTGGAACAACGCTACTCACAAGAGGTAACAACAGTGAAGAACTCTCTCCACGACAAGTATCAGCACAAACTTCGACAGATCTGTTGATCGAAACTGTCGGGTAAGAATATAGTTGGCTGCAATGAATATGCTCACTACTCTAATCTTACTCTACTCGTTTGGAATAGTGAAGTGGACTCGGAAGGAGCTGTATCAACTCGCCGTAACGATACGAATCATCCGTTTGACGGTTGTTCATTGAAAACCTTGGCTTATCAAAGCGCCTGACCTTCGCTTTCCTCAGGTCGAGTTTGCTGAAGTCGGAAAATGAGGGGTTCATCATGACCCTCAGGGTCATGCGAGCCAATAAACCTGATGTAGTTTTTATTGACCATCATAGCTAGACGGCATTTTTCGTGAAGTTTTCAGCTACCGGTAAGACGAATATCGTCCTGAAAGAGGAGAAAAACTGTATAGAAAATAAAAATTTACTTTTCGAACTCCGCAGACTTTATCCCGAACAATTTTTGAGATGGTTGTTCTGATTATTGGAGTTCTTCGTAAAATGATGCAGTCTCTACTCTCGAATTCAAAGATAATTTCGGCAGAAATATTGGCCGGTCAAATTCAGAAAGCTGTCATTCTGCTCGCATGGCGTATGCATAGGGCAAATGATTCTTGAAGTCAACTTACTCTTTCAGAAAAAAATTATGATACTCCTCATTGTTCTTCAAGTGTGTTTATACGCTATTTTGTAGCGTATGTATAGCGTATTCATACGCTATTGTATAGCGTATTGTATAGCAAAATACGTATAGCGGTTTTGTGAACTGTTCAGTGAAAATTCGGAAATGAAGATGTTACTTGATTATGTTATGGATTTCCATCAAGTATCGGTCATTCTGCTCGCATTGCGTATGCATAGGGCACATAATTCTTGGAGTCACCTTACTCTTTCAGAAAAAAAGTGTACTCTTTATTGTTCCTTAGGTGTGTTTATACGCTATTGTATAGCGCATGAACGTATTGTATAGCGTGTTCATACGCTTTTGTATAGCGCATGAAAACGACATTGTATAGCGAAACATGTATAGCGGTTTTGTGAACTGTTCAGTGAAAATTCGAAAATGAAGATGTTACTTGATGTTAATAAGGCAAAACTATAATGAATATCGAACAGATTCTAAATTAAAACTGGACACTGGACACTCATTTTGCCTCGCAGGGTCCATTTATACCTGATGTGTAGACAGCGGTGTCAGCAGAAGACGATAACAAAAGTATTAGGTTCTGCTGACTCTGCTGATTCAATCTTGGTAGTCGTTATCTTGGTAATCTGATACCATACCGGTGATGTCGTCCTACTCACGATATAACAAATAGCTTTAGTAATCAATCTCAACGACTCTGTTAGTGATAAAATCCAGTCTCCGTAACATTTGTTCTAACACAGCAAACATCATTTAGGTGACAATTCCTAAAAATTTCAGTTTTTTATAATTGATAGAATCATCCCGCATAATATCAACGTGACCGGTGTTTGTTCTCCAAACAAGGGAATCGTAGCCGACGTGGCATATCTGCGGCATATATCACTGCGAATTCCTCATTATTATTCCCTCTCTACCGTCTTGTTCAGATGATGATGTATGAAAGTTTCAGTGTGTCGTTATTTCCTTCGAGGAAATGGACTGTCACATATTCCCCTGAATTCCTAGATACAAGAATTTCAAGCCGGTGATTTTCTTCGACTATGAAGACATTACATATTCGAGGCAGGGGACATAGTTGTGTCGATTGAATAAGATCAAGTTATTCGTTTGAAGAACTTTTCAGTATCATCCAGAAACTCTCTAAGAGATTTAGAGCTTTCGAATATATAAAACCTCTCAGATTTTATTATTTGTGTCGACAATTGTCTAAAAATGAATACCTACTTCCTGGTTTTCAATGTAAATATGAAAATCTTGGTGGGTATGGTTTTGTTCTTCTTCTTCATTTCGATTCAGTGGACCAAATAACGACTGACAGCAATTTGACAAGAATTCAGTTGATATTTTGCTTTTTGAATGTTTGCATGATTTTTGTTTGGAATAAACAATGGAAACCAGCAGGAATAGTGAGTTTGAACTTGTGTTTCGCTAAATTTCAAATGCAGCATCTACTCCAGCACAATTATTGCATGAAACATCAAAGTACAAGTACGTAAACGTACCCTATTCGCTGAAGACACCACAATATTATGGCGTGATAAAACTTTGTATAATATCCACGAGATTATAAGTGCAGGTATAAAAAAATTAAAAAATGGTTCGACTCTATGTTTCCAAAAAATATCATTCCGCTTTTGTATTGACAGCATTCTTTTACCAACACAGGACGTGGACAGGATAATTGAAAACTGACCTATTACTGGATTTTTGGGGGTAATAATTGACAATGAACTCAAATTCGCCGATCACATTGTAACCCTGAATAAAAAGCTAGCTTCAAGGTGTGTTACAGTGAGATTAATTCATAAGGATCTTGGTTTTTCTGCCGCTACATCGGCATTTTTCTCACTTGTTGAGTCGCATTTAAGGTATGGAATTCCTTTCTGGGGAGTATGTTGCAAAACTCAAATACCGACGGTGTTTTAGAAACAGTATGTTCAATTAGCAAACATAAATTTAATTAATATTCAGTGGTTACTCCAATTATTATGCCCTTCGTCAATCTAACGACCTAAGATTATGTTTATGATGACTGATGAACAATTCATTCGTGATTCAGCCTAGCACCATTGATGAGATCTGTGGTAGGTCGAAACAGCGCTGTCTGCTGATGTATCACGAATTATTTGTTTTGGGAATCTGTTTTTAACTATCTTTCAACAACGACGAGCCAAGTAGTTGGTTTTCGCCAAGCTTTGGCTAAACCGTTTTAATGAAATAAATTATGATATCTTTTTTTTATTGATTCTAAGTGAGGTCATGATTTCCATCCGAAGTTGGACAAAGTAACGATAATTTCCATATCCATATCCAGTCTTCTGAGGATTTTTAAGGAAGGTCCAAAAGAGAGACATATATCAGAATATATCCATGAATCTTTTATACAGGGTGTCATCTGACTTGGGCCACCCCCATCTTCGAATCGAATGTTTAAATACAGACCTGTATTTTTGTTATAGTTTTTGGATCGTAGACGTTCACTTCATACTGAGAAATTGAATTCAATTTTATATTTGGGGATGTTTCGGTAATATTCGATTATAATTATGTGAATTATTCCCTTTTAAATTACGGCCCTGGAAATTGGCAGACTGAGTTGAATAAAAACATAATAGCAACTTTCACGTCTCCCTATGTCTCGTAGAGTTTTTCGAGAGTTTTTTTTTTTCATTTTTAGGTACCTATTCTAATTTTTCTATTGCTCTGAGCGTTTTCTACAATGAACTTCGAATAAGAAAACCTTTCATGATTATTTGAAACATATATTATAAATATATTATAATATATTCCATATGTATGGAATAAATTCATTTTAGCGTTATTATGTACTATGTGAAAAAACCTGAAACAGGTCGATTTTTATTCTTAAATTACAATTTACAGTATGAAAATATTATCCCCCTTCAGCATCCCTTCTAAATTATAAGCATTCCCTCGAAAATTTCAAATAGCAATAGGTATCACAAAACTTCACGTAGAATGAAGAGAATGCTGCCACATAATATTTGGAATGTATTTTTCAATGTACTTTACAATTGAATTCAATGTTCAAAATGACCATCATTAACTTCTTGACAATAACCGAGGCGATTTTGGAATTCTCGTACAATATTTTGTATAACTTTGGAGGTTATTTTGTTAATTTCTTCCGTTATCCTAACTTTATTCAGCTATTCTGTCTGGTCTATCGAAATATACTTTAGATTCTAAATAATCCCATAAGAAATAATCGAGAGAAGTCAAATCGGGGGATCTAGCCGGCCATTCGATCGTTCCACGTCTTCCAATCCACCTATTGGGAAAAACCTCGTTTAAATAATAATTTCTAGCTGTACGTGCAGAATGCGGTGAAGCTCCGTCTTTTTGGTGGTAAATAGTTTGATCTATCTCATTCGGATGATTACCATCAGGAAAATGTATTTGTGATGCAGGCACTAAAAAGTTAATCAAAAAATCTAGATAAACCTGACCATTAACAGTGCCCTCAAGAAAATAAAGGCCAATAATTTTATTGTTAATGACACTAGCCAAAACGTTAACTTTTTTAGGATATTGAGTGTGAGACGCACACATCCAGTGAGGAGTTTCTCTGCTCCAATATCTACAGTTCTGTATATTAACTGTTTCGTTTAAATGAAACGTCGCTCCATCGGAAAACACTATTCTGTGCATCATCAATTCACAAAATTCTTGCCTTCTATTAGGATCATCATCATTTACCTCCTGAACCAACTGAACTTTGTAAGGGTGGTATTTTTCTTTATGCAAAACTCTCAAAATAGATGATTTACTTACATCATTGTTGGCGGCAAGTTCTCGAGTTGTCTTATGCGGATTTTCCCCAATCTCTAGAAATACATCTAACTTTTTTTCATCAGTAAATTGAAAATTTCTACCTGGTTTTCCAATATTTTTCACATGTCCAGTTTCACGAAACTTTTTTTCAATTTTGCTAACTGTAGACTGCGACACGTGTTGACCAGGGTATTTATTATTAAAAATTTCACAAACCTCCTTCTGAGTTATTGTTTTAATACCACAACCAATCATAATTGAAATGTATATTCTTTGAGTCTCGGACAAATGAGCCATAATCAAATATAATACGCCCACAAATATCATACTGACGTATTTTAGTAACCTACTAGATTCATATCAATTGTTTATTTGGCTTTTTGTCCAATATTTTAGTAACTTCAAAGATTTTTTCCAGGATTCAAGGTTACTAAAGGAGCGTGTTACAGGGATGGTATGTTTAATAGATCAGGTTATTGTCAAGAAGTGAATAATGATGGTCATTTTGGACATATAATTCAATTGTAAAAATTAATTTTCTCAGTTATGATTGCACCAAACTGGCTGCAAAAAAACACCGATATTGGATTGAATATTTTGATGAGGTTACGAAAATTAATTCTATTTCCCTCAGAGCTCAATTGAGTCTCATTATTTTCCTCAGAGCTTATTCAAATCCCATTGTTTCACTACAGAAGAGCATTGAGAATGAAACACAATCATACAACAGATCAAAATTAGTGAAACTTTTTCAAATAATAAATTGCCCAGAAACAAACAAGTGATCAACATTTATGCCTAGCAATACTTTGGTTTTTTCTCACTGGGAAAATTGATATTTCAGTGATGATATCAAACTAGTCTAATATCACCTGCTTCTGAAAATAATATCAATTCACGCACCCACCGCGTCGTTTGGGCTAATTATTCAAGTTCATTCCTCACGTATTATATGTCTTGGAACTAGAGACTATGTTTCTAAATGAAGTTTCATAAGACAATTATATTGTTAAGTTGACAGTTCGCTGACGCGCTTTACATCAACCATTATTCATAGGGGTATATAAATGAGGAACGAAGACAACTAACCCATTCATCTGAATTGTATATACTTCATCAGAATATGCTGAACGTGCCTAGCCTTATCAGGTGAATAATTTAGCGAGTGATTAGGCGAAAACTAAATAATTCATCGTAGAACGGGAAGGTACATTTAACCCACTTGAATTATTCATCCACATATGCTGTCTGATCATTACTGGCAATCAACGATACATCACCACCATCGAGGTATACAATTTGTCAACATCGAATATGAAAGTAGATTTCAAAATAACTTCAATACTTGAAAGAGTCATAGGCAACTCGGACTGTAAGATAATAAAATAATTGAGTAGTTTGGGATTTATGATTGCAAACAAATACTCAGCAAGCTACGAAGCTTGTTTCGAAAAGAACATGGTAGATATTCAATTCCGTAAACCATGAGAAGTTAGTAGCCAAAAGCTTAAAAACTAATCTCTCCAAAAAATATCCCCTTTCAGTTCACCAATCACTTCTTGACAATGATGAAGTTTGTTAACAAATCCATTTCGTGAAATATGAAACGTTTTTGCAGCAATTTTGTTAGAAGCCCATTTCATTCACAACTAACAGATTTCATAATTTTTCGATTACTTGAATTACTTTTGCAATTATTCTATAGCCCCCCCTTGATACATTAAGAAGTGCTTCACTAGTTTTATAAACAAATATCATTGTGATATCAGTATTTAATCTGATGCTGAAATATGTATGTTTCTCTCAAACAAATATCCCTCAATTTCATATATCTGTCTGGACTATGAAAAACAATGACAAATTCCTCTGGGACATGAGGAAACAATTCATTGCATATTGTTTTCTTCATAGATCTACAAAAAAGACGGTGATGGCATATGTTTGTCTTTTAAGAATAGCTTACTATCCCCATTTCATAGTGTAAAATGATATTCACATCTGGGTGAATATTGGCCCACAGTACTTAGGCCACATGTGACCCATCAGGTCATATCAGGTCACATCAGGTCATCGTCTATCCTGCCCTTTCCAGGAAGGTGGACAGGTCTCTGAGAGACACCTCCTTTTTATCGGCAGGTGTAGGCAAAGACTCGCCGAACACACATATTGACGATAACTCTGGGCACTAGCACAGGACATGCCTGACAGTTTCATCTTCTTGTTCACGCATCCTGAATAGAGGTGTGTTCACTAGCCACATATTGTGGAGGTGTTTCCTTAGTTGACACTGGCCAGTCAGAAATCCTACTGTTAAGCGTAGATTTTTCCTGGTCATCGCCAAATATTTCTTCGGCGCCAGCTTTCCAGGCAAGATTGCATCCTTTGATTTCATCTCGTCTCTTAAGAGACTGAGCATGGATACGACTTTTGGCTAGTTCCGCAATTGTCGAAGTCATCAGGCCGTAGGTGTCACTGGGTCCTAAAATTCTTAGTCCAGCCGCTCCCTTGGCTGAAGAGTCGGCAATGCGGTTACCTTTACTGCCCTCGTGCCCTTTAATCCATCTTAGGATAATGTTATTATCTACCGAGGCTTTGACTAAATCTTGCTGGCACTCTAGTACACGTTGTCACTTATTTAGATGATTACGTTATTGATACCCATCAAGCAAACCTCGGTTACCTGAAGCATTTAATTCGCATTATGATTATCTCTCACACCCTATCATTTAAAATAATATCTTAGCAAATATAGTTGAATTGAAACTATTGTGCGAGAAAATAACTTCTAGTGGCTCGACCAACCGATTCGACAAGCGTGATGAAGAAAGTTTGCGATGGTGTTCGTTTTGTTTTGCGAGGTGTACCATTTTGTAGATCAAGGTCGTTTTTTGTTTCCTGTTATCTTTATGTAGATAGGTTGGGTTAGGTTACGTCCAAGGTGAGTGGGTTTATTCGATCCTCCACCGCAACACGCAGGGGTTTATTAACCTATTAACACTCGACCAAATAAACCCAACTTTCCAACGAAGCCCATTAGTTTTTATGGTGAGTGGGCCTTCATGTCAGATGGTGAGAGTACGGCTCCACCAAACTGGTACTGGTTTGGCTCTGCCAAACTGTGTCAAGCCTCGATGGGTGAATAAACGTCTTGGAGTGAGCCAATCCTGGAGATTCTGCCAGTCCATCTTCTTGCCATCCAGGTGTTCAATCTTTGTTTGGCAAAGCCTAAATTGATGCCAATGGCAGGTTCTGGTCCGATATAACTGCTTGCAGCATCCTCCTTTGTAAGGGAGTCAGCAGCCTTATTGCCTTCCAGGCCAGGAATCCAGACCATAGACAATCTGATAGGTCTTTCTAGACAGGAGAGGAACGATTCGATAGCGTAAATTTCCGCTTGAAATACAGTCGCATAGGTTCCTAGGCAGGTCGGTATATCTGTCCTGGGTCTGCGACTGAAAACACCTGCTCCAGAATCGGAAGGTGTTTTTGATCCATCTGTGAACCAACAACTATCTGCTCTTATTATTTTTTCTCCCGAAAGGATCCAGTCCTCTCTACTCGGGAACAGTACTTTATAAGACAGTTTCTAATTGACAGTTGGAGGCATAAAGTAAGAGGTCATTTCCAGAATTCTGTGACTTCCAGTGTCAACCAACAGTCTGTTGCACTCTGCATTGAATTGATTTGTGCAATTAGCAATGTGCACAGATCTATATGCAGTCCATCTAGCCTCTCTCTCCAGAAAAATGTGGAAAGGAGGTATCTTGAAGGATCTCCATGACTCCTGACGGTGTGGTACTGATGGCGAGATGTAGATTTAGATTTAGATAGGTACTCTCGTGATGTTTGACTCAATTTTGTCACAAGTCATAATTATCAGTTACTAGCAGGTACCTGGCTTTGCTCAGAGGGTTGATATGAGATGAAGAGGTAGTTGAAATAAAAAGATGAACTTGAATTTCATCAATTAATAAAATATAGGTATACGAAAAGGATTTGAATGGTTCACAATATCCCATAATATCCAATATTCGAATACGTTCTGGAATGTTCTACGAGGACCTGGAATGTTCAGGAATGTTCCTGAATGTTCCATATTAATATCGAATATTCCATGATATTTCAGAATGTTCTGGACTGTTTCAGCGATTTCTAGAGTAAAAAAATGCCAGCTCTTATATCGCGATATCACGACCTTCAAGTGACAATAAGAACATTTTTTCTGGATCAGGGATGAAGAGCTACTTCAGAATATTTCTCTCTTGATCATTTCACAATAAACTGGTATGTCTCAAACTTTCAGTTGATTTCGTACTCCCTGAATCTTCTGAAATGGAGTGGATTGCTCTAGAATATTTCTCTGTTGTACTTCTGGAATTTTCAAGAGATTTTCACCTCTTATATATCATTCAAAGCACGCCTTTCAAGTGAAAATCAACTATTAATATAGTAATCAACTTCTAATTCTCTTGATCATTTCGCAATGACCTGTTCGTAAAAAAATATGTTTCGGGACTTTCCTAAACTTTCCAGATCATGTTCAAACGTTGCACCACATTCCAAAATATTTCTGGATATTCTGGAACATTGTGGAATGCTCTAGAGTGGAATGCTAGCGAACATTCTCGAATGTTCTGGAATTTTCCAGAACTTTCTAGTAGGCGAAACTTCCAGCCATAAAAAGCACACCCTTCAGGTGGAAACAGGAACTTTTTCATTAAAAAACTGATGCGACAGAAAAAATTGGCAAATATATTCCGTACTGAGTCGCTAGTACTTTATTCGAATATTCGTTTGTATTTTTTTCTCATTTTCTTCATCGGAAACTTTGAATTTCCTTCACATATCAATTTCATTTCTTATTCACTTCAGACTTTTTGTATACATTTAGTAACATTAACAATTATAATTGAAAATGAATTGTAGTTTTTCCAAATCAACAAATTGTTAAGAATAACCAAAATTGGGTTTACCAATCGTGAATTATGATTTTTCATGAGTTTCCAAATCCATTCAACAACAATACGATTCGCACCAGGAAATATAACAAAGATTCCCAATTAAAACCCTGAATGGATTTCGAGTGAAATTCAACGAATCGATGGGATAAAACGATTAGGGGTTCATAAATTATATTTATTATATTTCGAAATGAAGGGGTATTATCTGTGTAGGAAATATAGAGGACCACACAATTTATCTTTGAATTGTATTCTCTATCCTAAAAATAGAGGTTGTGAAATGAAATTATTCCTTTAATTGGGTTGCACTGCATCTGCACCTCTAGTATATTAGCGCACATATATCTCAATTTTTAATTTTGTACAAAGTTGTGTAGGGAAGAATAGTAGGATTGAATGAGAAAACAAACAAAGAAGGAGCACTGTATTCGTTGTTTCTTGGGAGTTTTAACCATCGTTTGTTTGTTTGGAGTAAGTTTTCCAACATTTTGCCAACACAAGTGGTTGATTTCTTCAAGGGCATCAAAGACTGATAGTATTTTCCCGAGATTGTTTCGTATCTCTCCAGTTAGGATATAATTACTTCCGGGTGATTAGTTTCTAGGTTTTTGCTAGTTTCAATGATGTCAAAGCTGGCTGAATCAACAAGGACACTGATGAAAAATACTCCCACAAAAGGCGACGTTTTATATTCCAGAAAAACAGTTATTATGTAGATTACTCATTTCATCATATTCATGAGAGTATATAGTGTCACTTACTGAAAAGATTTTTTTTAAGATAATTTTCCAGGAAATGCTCTCTTCTACTCCAAAGTGAGTTTCATTCTCCTGATGATGCAGATGCCTAGAAGTTTTGTATTCTAAAATACAATCATCTGTTGAAAACTCAGCTGAATCAATTCGATGTGTGGTGCTGCAGGTTTTTCCGGGTTTTCCTGCAGCTGAAAAAGCAAATGCGCTACTGGAATCAATAAAGTCGCCCCGGAGCGCCAGATAATGTTTATTGTTGTTTTATAATTTCATGATTTGTAATAATTATAATACAAGTTGAGAAACTTTTTTCATCAGTTTGGAACAAAGAAAACATTTTCTTGATTGTATAACTCAACTATACAAAATAATCTTTATGATTTGAAAAAATGAATCATGAACAGTACCAAATTCCAAATCATGAAACTTTTATTTGAGGCTCTTTTCTCCATAAGCTATAAAGATAGATCTTTAGTAAAAAATGTGGCGGTGTCTTCGTCGGACTCCAGATCACTTTCTGAGGACTACTGTGATTATTTTGTCTAGTATTGAATAGTTGAAGTAGCAGTCAGACTTCCATTTTCGCGGGTACGGTATAGATCGAAAGTATGAATAGAAGAATAGGGATTTTTGAAGCGACTTCTCTGACTCATAACTAGCAACTCTACAACGAAGTATTGGGGCTTCGTTTGTATTGACGAACAATAAGCAGAAATGTTATATAGCTTTCTCGAATTAACCATTGTTACACAGAAAAATGATCATGGAGTTCAGAGATGTTGAATGGAAATCAATTCAGGATAAAACCTCAGAGACTCCAAGAGATAAATGATTATACCAACAACTTTTAAGACTTGACGATGGTCAAATTGAAGACGATGGTCAAATTAAAGACGATCAGTAAAACCAGCATTTGATCAGCATACCTTCGTTACGGTAGCTCGAAACCACCACCAAATAGGAATTTGGAAGAGCTAGTGCTGCAGAGTTGAGAGATCACAGCTCATGATTTGCTGTGATACCAATGCACAACTTCTCTCAACCACCGGAAGAACTAGTGAGCAATAACTCCATTTCATTATGGCAAACTAACGTACTGATTGTTTGCTGTCCGGCTCTGTCCGAGTTTATTAGCCCTAGTCTGACCTTCCTGACTGAACTCAACAAAGCTCTGAGGACATCTAAGAAAGACTCATAGTAAAAGTTTTGCAGAAAGGATAAAAATACTATCAGGAACTTCAAATTTTAATTAATGACCTATCAAACACAAAAGGAGTACTATAAGACAGTTTCGTTGAGTACACTTGTTTGGGTGAGAAACTATTAATCTGATATGTAGTCCTGAATAAAATTTGAACTTGAAGGCCATCAAACAAAGTCAAGAAGATCAAGAACCCATGGTGATACCGAGTTGAAATACTTTTCTTGATGATAGTACGAAACATGGATCATAAAATCCATGTATGTGCTGTGAACCTCCAGAAAACCAATGATATAGGCCCAATCATTGAATACAAAATAATACTGAAAGCAAGAAAAGAAAGAAGCTACGTCGATGCAAGAAGAAAAATTAACTACTCGTCATGTATTACATGAATGTGAGGATTTTAAATTGAGGGAGGCAAACAATTTATAGAAGAGTAACTTTGAGGAGAAATAATATAAAAACTATACAATGAAGGACCTGTACAAACTTGTAGAAACAACCAGCTGAACTGTTTTTCTCTAAAATGACCTGAACATCTTTGTAGACAGATTTTATTGCTGTATTCAATTCCACCTTACTTTCTTCAGGAGTTACCACCTTTCATATAATGGAGTAGCGGAAGCCATAAATATTTTTTCTGAAAACTAATCTCATCTGATTTTTCACGATTTTCAATTCGTTCAGCATCAAATGAACTAACTGAATGAATATTTTCCCAAGATTTGTCATTGTGACAGGAAGACATAACGTAGTTAGATAGATTATTTCAAAGAGAATACAATAGTGGCTCATAGGTTTATTTGGTGATTCAACTTTCATGCTCGTTATAGAGAGTGATACTCTTCCGAACACTGCTCTGCTGTTTCATCATATTCCAAATAGACATGCATTGTCCTTCAGCAGTCCAAATCTCTTCATAACAATTCTAATGATAGTGACCTGTGAGTAGGCTTGTTGTCTAATCTGCTGCATAGCAATCTTCGAAAGTTGAATAACTAACTTGAAATAAACCAATCATGGTATTCTGTATCTTTTGCAGGATGTGAAATGCAGAATGATATTTTGAATAATCCAAAGTTTTGCAAGTGACAGATTCTGATCTGAGTAATTCGCTAGCTACCAATTTCCTCACGAGGGAATCAGCAGCTTCATTACATTTCAATACAGTTATCCAGGCCATGGATGAAATCTCCTTCTCTAATCCTAGTGCACCAGAACTTGAAGGTATTTTCGATACATTACTGAATCTACAGCTATCTTTCCTTAGGTTTTTCTCCTTGTGAAGAATGCACTTTTTTTAATTTGAAATTGGACTGTATGAGGCAGGTCGTAGTTGAATGCTGAAGTCATTGAATCTGATGGCATTTCCATAATGGTGTGACTTTCAGTGTCGATATACGTTTGTTTTGTGCAACAGGTAGCATGCACAATTCTGTATGCTATCGATCTAGCCTCTCTTTTCAGAAATATGTGAAAAGGCGATAACTCTAGGATTATTGTGATTTCTGAAGTTGTAGTGCTGATAGCATCGTTGATAGCCACATAGGCCTGTCTCTGTACACTAGAAAACTTCACCTCCACTACTTGGTTTTGACCACCAGGCAATGTATTCATTGTTTTGTTTGGGTCTCAAGACCCTGTGATGAGTCCTTAAGGCTAGTTTGACTTTTTGTGAAACTTTTTCCAAATAAGCGTCCCAGGTAAGTTTTCCTCAAATTCCTCAAGTTCATGTCAAGATGATACCTCTTCTATCGAGGTCATCGAGTGAATTACCCTTTTGGCGTGACTATAGAGGAGGTCTAATGGATGCCCCATCTTGAACATCTTCATGAGTCGTATCAGCTCTTCTGCTTATGAAAGTTGCGTAGATCCAGCCGGTTATGATTGATTCTATACCTTTTTTAGCCAAAGCCATTCCGAAAGATCCAGGTAGTATATTATTAAATATCATATCAAAAAATATGGTCCCCGAAATCCGTAGATGGTCGAGAGATTAGGATATTTTCAAGGTTATGTGGATCTATCAATTCGTCAGTTTGATAAATATTCTGATGGTTATTCAGAAAGGATACAGTCAGCATAAATAGCGACTCTTCTGATATACCCATCGAGTATTTTTTTCAATAAGAAGGATGTTAGGCTACTTGGTCGTACCGATTTAGAGTGTGGGCGCAGTGACATAAGCTCAAGAATTTTTTGCAAGGATTGACTGAATGATTTTTTTTCAGTCTGTTTTTTAAAGAAATTTTTCTCTCTTCTTCCGAAATGTCTTACATTTTGTATGGTCATGAAAAAGTGGAAATAAAAACGTTTTTATTTCATCAAATGAAAAACAATTGGTTCCGCATTTGTTTTTCAAAACTCACAGTGTACACGACGTCACCAACTAAGTAACGGAGTTTATATTGTGTTTCACCAACATTAACAGGTATAACCACATCAATTCATAAACAGTCGAGCCCGTGCAGGTCCTGTGCTCTAGGGGCTCTATCGCTCGCTCTAAAAAACATTTCGCATGCAAAACAAGGGCAACTGAAATCAACACTGGTGCCTCGTTCAAAATTTCCACCCGAGTTTTGTTACAAGAGCCATGTATAAAATTTATGCGCCGATGAAAATTTAAGATGCTCAATTATCTTTCTGATAGGGTTGGCTGCCTACTGATAATTACGGTTTGTCCCTCGACGTGGACAAGGTATATTCACCGTGTTGAGTTGAAAGTAATTATACAAAGGGAATTTATTGTTCACCACGTGGTTACGAATATGTTTGTAGTATATAATTTTTTGGATTGGCAAATTCAGAAAATTGAAATTCAATGCATGAGTACTATATTTTAAAGTGAACTAGGGAAACGAAAATCTCAAGAAGGAGGCTGAGCGCCATTTCATTGGAAAATTGAATAGATTGGAGTTCTGTCAGGATATTATATATAACTCTAGAATATGAAATCGATATATTTTTTACTACAAAATAGAGGGAACTGCCAAACGATTCTTGCAATCAAAAAGGTACTGGGTCCTCTGCTTTTCAATTTATATCTAAATGAATTATTCAATTTGGACAGCGTTGGAAAAATAATTGGATACACAGACGATACTGCGATATTCTATTAGGCAGACACTTGGCTTGATTTAAAAAAGAACGTAGAAACAGATTTTCACTTGCTCAAAAAATGGTTTGACCAAAGGCTCCTGACAATGAATCTGGAAAAAACTAATTTTCTTCCTTTTAGCTGCAATCTATCCAATGATTGTCCATTTGATACTCGTGATGTCGTCGAAATCAAATACTTGGGCGTCTACATAGATAGAAACTCAAGGTGGGACTCTCATATAAAATATACAATGAAAAAACTGCAAACAATGCTTTACAACTTCCGTTCCTTGAAAAATTACTCACCTCACAAAGAACTTAATCAATTATATAGTTCCCTAGTAGAGAACCATTTGGGATATGGTATAACAGCATGGAGATCAGCTCTCCGTGTACACCTCAATCCGTTAGAGGTATTACAAAGGAGATTCATGAAGTTGATCATGTCTATAAATTCACGTTTCTCATCAGATCTCCTGTATAAAGAGTGTGAAGTTATGGATATGATACAATTATATTACTATTGTACAAACGTGAAGTATCATTTCAGCAAAAATGAAGCATCATCACGAAACCTCGACTATAACACACGACATCGCGACCAACTAACCTATCCTACTGTTAAAAAGTCAATTTCACAAAGAACATATTCTTTCATGGCAACTAAATTATATAACACCATACTTCACAAATCAAAAAATTCCTATTCCGAACCAATATTCAAAAAAAAATAAGAAAACACATTCTCGAAAAAGATAGACAATTTAGAAAAAATCTGTTAAATTGAAATAAGTTAGTCTCAGTTAAATTTATCCCAAAGTTGTATCATACTGTATTGTAAGTAGCATAATGTTATCCATATTGCCTAAGATTTTATCTATTTGTACATTAATATTTTATTCTTATAGAACGTGTAATATTTGTCTAAGGTTTTATCTATTTTTCTTACTTTTTGTTTGTCTAATATTTAATCGGCCTATTTTACCTCAAGCCGAAATATAACACCAAATTCACAAAATTTAATAAAATGTTTTGTAGTTTCTACTCCATGAAGGCCATACATATTTTTTTACAAATATTTATGTACTTACATATTCTTTATAACTTCTTGCGAAACAAGAGATCTGCCCTTATCGCCAAACCACTTTGTTCACATTTTTTGTTTTTATTGTACTCTAATCTGTATACGTTGTGAATAAAGTTATTATTATTACAACATAGCGTTATGTCTAATAACACTAGCCAACAAAAAGAAAAGAAAATTTCGACTAATATCATAATGGTTATACATGAGAGTTTAAAGCATCCTGACTGCGACTTCAACATCAAAAATTTTCCATAACCTAAAGATTTTGAGTTATATTTATTTCTATTTCAAACAAACATGTTCATATATTATAGGGAAATATGAGATCAAAACAAGAAAAAAACAATATATTTTGAGAATAACAGACTTTATTTACAATACACATGAAAAAACATGTCTTTTCTGCATAACCTTTTTGCAAATATGTTCAATAGTTTTCCCTCATAAGGAACCAACAATAATCCTTCATTATTGATGCGTCCCATCTGCCTTGGTAACGTTGCTCCATTTTCAGTGTGTCTCGGTGGAACATTACCCCTTGTTCGTCACTGACAGCACCCAAATTTTCTGACAAAATATTCATATAGGAGTGCAAGAAATTGATTTTGAGAGACATACGACATCCCGTTCTGCAGTAGTTTTCAAGTAGTTCTTCTACAAGTGTTTCGTGATGTTCTTCTTTCTTGTTCCCTAGAAACTCAGAAACAATTATTTTGTAAGAACTCCACGCAGCTAATTCAACATTACTTAATTTTCGATCAAACTGTTGATCACTTAGTAGTTTTCTAATTTGTGGTCCATCAAATATATCTTGCTTGAGCTCTACATCACTCAATTTTCTGTTTAAGATGTTTAAATGCATCACCTTCTTTGTCTAATGCTTTTACAAAATTTTTCATTGATCCCAGTTTGATATGTAATGGATATAACAAAATGTTTTGGGATCAACAAGCTTGACCTGGAATATATTTATCTCTTAGAGGTCATACTTTTACTTGATAATGGCTCTGTGTTGCCCTACTGTTCCAAAGGCAAAGAAAACAACAAAACTTAGCAAATCCGCCCTGAAGACCTAGTAATAGTCCTATGACTTTAAGGTCACCACATATTTGCCATTTATGCGTATTATTGCATTTAGAATAAGTGACATACTTTCGTGTGTTTCCTTCCTTTTTCCATCACACCAATTGGATTTACACAAACACACATTTCATCCTGCATAGTAAAAAACGAGGATAGCTCATGGTTAGGATTCCTAAATATTGTAACTTTGCATTTAGGGGCTAGTAAATTCCATTGTTGTAATCAAGACCCTAATAGTTCAGCATTCTCTTTGGAGAAAATAAGGACCGTTTTCTTCTGGCACATCATGGGAACCTGCCTGGCCATCATACATTTCCAAATCTTCCTCCCAATTTACCGGGGGTGTTGGAACTGGTGAACTTTCTCCATGAAGAACCGGCCTCATTGCAGAAGGAATATCTGGATATAAAATTTCGTGTTTGCTCTTTCTTGAGAAACCAGACACGTTTGTCATGCAAGAGTAACAGTCGTTGTAATGATTTGTTGTTTCTCGCCAAATCATTGGAACTACAAATGACATAGAAGAGCATTTGCTATTCAATCAGTTACTTAGATTTGCTGCACAGGTTTGGCAACATACGCGAGGAGCCCAATCCCGATCTTGATCACCAACAACACATCCAAAATACCTATGGTGAGCTACTTTGGTCATTTGATTAATTAACCGTTTCTGCGATTCAGGAGTAAATTGCCACTACTCACGTTAAACCAACATTGGTGATCCGATTGTCAACTTGCTACTTTTATAGCGCTTCCGTATTTCTGGTATTTTCTGGAAACTTCGAGTATCGGAAGTTCGAAAAGCGGTTTCACAAGTCTCATATACAGCGGAAGCATATTCGAATATTGGGCAGAGCCGCTGTGTTGCCAGATTTTAAACAATTTCCTCAATTTAGGAGAAAAGCGAATTTAGAATGTCGTATTCATTGAATTTTTGTGAAAAAAATCATAACTCAAAAATCTTACGTGTTAGGAATTTTTTACTATAATTTTCGCATTTAGAGACCAAAAATTAACAAAGCACTGCCTTTGGCATTACAGTCGTAAATCGGTTGTAAACTAGTGTAAATACTTAAATTCATTAAATTTCAACTCAATGATTTGATTTCAATTCAGAAGTGCTGTTCCGGGTTCAGTGTTGCCAGTTCTACTGTTTTAATATAAGATCTCATGTACTATTCTACTATTTGAGAGTTATACAGACTCAGTTCACTTTCTGTAATCATCAAATGACTGGGAATAGTGAAAATCACCATTTTGTATCAATCAACATTGTTATGGCACAAATAACTGAAGTGACACCAAAACCGTTGCGTAGTTTTGAAGACCTAAACGAACATAGGGACAGACAACGGAAAGCGACTCTGTTTTATACTTTGTAGTGATAATATGTTTGTTGTTGAACCATTGTGTGTAGGTGAGTTCCGATTACAAAAGTTGACAAATTGGTGTTGTTTCCTTTATGAGAATAAGCTAGTCTCAGTAATTCGCTTTCCATCACTAATATTTTTCACGAAACATCATGAAAACTATTACAATACAAGGCAATATCTTTATTCCTTAAAATTATCACTTCACAATGATATAAGAGTCGTCAATGGTAAAAAACATGAAATGTATATAAACATTAGTACAAAATACATACATTTAACACATGAGAGTGCTTGTTTAAAATGAATAATTAAAAGTGTTCAAACATGTACATGATAGCTGAAATAAGTAATGCCGGAATGATATTAATTGTTTATTGGCGAAAGTGGATATTCCAAATATTCATTTATATAGTAAAAACAACCATCTACAAGATAGTCTCTGATTCTCCGTTTGAATACTAAAATTTATGCTACACTTTCAAGGCCGGAAGGTAGACAATTGAAAAATTTGGAACCTGCTAGAGATGGCGTCTTTTCGAATGATTTTGTACGATGTTGTTGTAGTTTGATTGAATTCCCGTTCCTTGTTGAGTAATTATGACATTGAGAGTTAGTTTCTAATTCGAATTCGCGTTTTTTCACAAAGAGCAGACAGTTATAAATATAGAGAGAAGTTAATGTCAATATCTTCCTTTGATTGAAAACAGGTCTTCATGAATCAATATGACGTAGATTGTGAAGCATACGAATTATTCGTTTCTGAGCAACAAAGATCCTGTTAATATTTGTTGCATCTCCCCATAATAATAGGAGAGCCCAAACGGAGATTTCGGGATTTACTAAAGCGCGGCAGATTAATATACAGGGGGATACCTTGAACCCGGTTAAGTACCTTCACCAAATATGAGCCCCATATATAAGGCCGCGTGTGAGGGGTAAAGGTTCAGATTAGTAAAAAAAATTGATCATCAGAAATTCTCGAGTGAGTCATATTAAGGTAGAGTGAGTTAATTACCTGCTAAAAAGTGTATATTCCAGTAATCTGACAATTTGAGAGTGACGTAAAGAAAGGGGAGGGCAGCAAAGTTGTAAAAAAATAACGTCATTTCGACATTCTCCAGCGTAGCTAATTTTTTTTTATTCTGAAGGAAGTAATTCAAGAATGACGAAAAATATATTATCTGACGATTTCCGCAAGCCGAAATAACAAAAATTCGTCGATGAAGTTTAAAGCGTGCAGCTGTGTGATACCTATATTTCTCTCTCCGAGTTTTAATTCCTCTATTCTCTATTCACTTTTTCTCTATCTATTACTCTCTCACTCCGTCCCCACTCTGAATTCTGTTGCCATGACGCCATCACAGCTGATCACAGAGACTCGTTCGTGATGAAGATGAAGATTAATTAATCAATTAATTGATGGATGTAGCCGTTACTACGTGGTAGGAAATCAAGATAAAGAAAGGAGAAATTGAACTTTCTATGTTTTTCACCACTTTTATTTGTAACTAATGTTACTGCATTTTCGTCCTATACGGATATTTTCAAACTTATACAATATATAAGTTTGAAAATGTCCTTATAGGACGAAACTGCAGTAACGTAAGTTGATTATGAAAAATTACATTTTTTTGAGCATTTTTTAAAAATAATTTTCTTATAAATACAAGTATTTTACTTGAAAAACATACACTTTTTTATTTGTATGCTATTTCCTGAGCTTTCCTATTAATTGAGTTCAATGAATTGAAAAAAATTTTAAAAATATTGTTTTTGTCAGATTAAGCGAATCCCTCTAGATAATCGTCAGATTATGAGACAGCACGTCTAAAACATAAAGATGAATCATATATATCTCAATCTGATGCGCTTGAGTATTTCAAAATGACGAAATTTTTTTGCACATTATAATAATGGCCGCGAGTTTGCGTCAGATCGAAATCGTCAGATTATTGAATGAGAGCTTTTTTCTTGTTGCACTCAACACCCCCTTAAAAAATCTGACGCGCTCGATTGAATTTTTTTTCTTTTCACTTTTAACCCTTACATACAACCACCCACATCATGCAAACGATCAGGTTAACATACCAACATTATTAAAAATACGTAGGACATTGATGCTATCAATATCTGACGCGCTCGAGTATGTTCATGCAACAGTATTTTTTTACATATTTAAAACATCTAACAGTTGTTTTTCACTCAGTATTTTTTTAAGCTGCATTAAGGCATATAAACTGCTATTAAGTCTTTTACTCACGTAGTCAACTTGAAATTGCCAATTCAATGAATGGTCGATGTGAACTCCTAAAAACTTTGTGGATTCTGAAGGGTATATATTCGTGTTATTTATAATAACATGTATGGCATGTTCCACAGATTTTCTTGGAGGAAACTGTACCAATACTGTTTTTTCTGCATTGACCATAAGTCTATTTTTTTGACACCACTTTGAGAAATTTTGACTCATTACATTCAATTTTTCATGAAGTTCCAAAGGACTGTCGGCTTCTGCGGGAATAGAAGTATCATCGGCAAAAAGAACTATCGAAGTAGTGCCAATATGTTGTGGCAAATCATTTATGTATTCTCCAAAGAAATAACATTCCAAATGAAATTAATATTTCTGGAAAGTATTCATCATTTTTCCTACGAATACTGTTCAAATGAAATGGAGCCCATCAAATCATTACTTTACTAATATCAACTCTCTTCAGTTTTGAACAATAAACTAAATAAAATCTGATCATTTATGTTGTTCCAGCAAAGAAGAGAACAAAATGAATTTAAAAAAACACTCGGAAATCGTTCAAGGCCTTCCATCCCATCACTTCTAGGCTACTCTCTATTTGTTCCATTTCGAGACACGTCTTGTTTGAGTGCTTCTATTTTTTAAATCACACATGTGAATACCGCTTCTACATCGCCTCGGGCCCAACCAAAGAGTATAACTGCAGAGGTGGAATGTAAACATTTCAGTTTCCGTGTACTACATTGGCCCGGACACTGAATTATGCACGAAGAAACTGCGCGTTATCTTCAAATATGCAAACTTGATTTACACATTTACCGAGCCTCGGTTATGGGACAAACACACGTACAGGGTGTTCTAAGTACCAATACTGGATGTTGAGTGTTGTTAACTGAAAAATATGGTCCTATATCTGAGTACAAGGGTTGTAGAATCTGTGAATTGCAGTTATTCAGATAACATTTTATTGTGAGTCTCACACAGATTCATCTGATAAATTCACTACATAATGAATTTGTATCATTCTTCAAATGAACTCATGAAATTGGACATATCAATATCAATAAACACAAAAACTACCTGTGACTTCATACCTCAATTAAGATCTATCCCAATTAGCAAGTTCATCAATATAATACAAATTCAACAAAGAAGAATTATTGTACTATATTTGGTCATTCTTGCATCTATTGATATTCAAGCATTCCAAATGATTGGGTGTTGATCCTTTCTTTTTTGAAATACACCGTGAACAAAACTGAAATCATGCCCCGTTATCAAAGTATGGTTTGCAAATGTTGAACTGATCTTGTCATTCAAAAAACTACTTATATGTTATGTCATTCTTCTGGGTAACATTATACCAGTTTGGCCAGTATTAATTGACAAGAATCACAAGTCAACTGATGAGTTCAATATCCATTTATTGGTAGTTGCCAGAGAAAATGATTTTAGCTTTCAAAGCACAAAAACCCACACCTGAATAGCTGAGATCCTACCAAAGTCATTTTTCCAAATGAGCACTGCCGAACTGCAATATCATTCACCTTCTGAGAACGCAACAGAATTGACGTCTTTTGGAAATGAAGTAGATTATTTTCTAACTCTTAACCAGGATTCTATTCATATTTAATCAACGATTCTATCAGGCATACCAGCTATTCATTTATTCATATTCGACTAATGTCGTCAAATTGTCCCCGAGTTCTATCGATATAACATCCTTCTTCAGTCAAGCTATAAAATTCCATCATGAAATATTTCTATAAAGTCGGACCTTGTAGGACCCCCGTTTCAATATCAAGAAAATCCGAAACGAATATTTTTTGAAAAAATATGTACCTGTTAGTTTTTGAAATACGATAACTTTTTATAATTTTTTTGAAAACATTTTATCAGCAAGAAAATGGTTTTGCAACTTTCTGAACCACTGTTCATGATGATATTCAATTCAAATATTTCTATTTCATTACAAAGATTAATTTCCAGACATGAGTCAATACTGCACGTCTTCTTGAGTTTGTTCAGGTTGAAGTCCAGCTCCCTTACCCTTTTGGCTGATTTTTGTCAAAGAAGGACAAATGGGTTCATAACTGAGGGGATATTGGCGGTATGAAGTCCTCAGACATCAGTGCCGCCCTTCACGGGGGTACCCCTACCTGGCTGGGGCGGGCTTTCTGTCTGTTGTCAGACAGAAAGCCCTTTACTCTAACCTGAAATGTTCTGTCTTTCAGAAAAAACCCAATCCACCGGATCAGATCCACACGGTCGAAGGCTTTCGAGATATCTAGCAACACAATATGCACTTTTTTATTAGTATTCAGCTCATGGATTGTGTTTTCGACCAGCCTTAGAGCCTGTAACTCAGTGGAGTGCTGTCTCCTGAAGCCAAATTGTTCGTCAGGCAGATTATTTCGGTCCTCAACTTCTTCGTTGAGCCTTTGAAGAACAACTCTTTCAGCCAGCTCAGTCACCGACGAAAGTAGACTAATCAGACGATAGTTCTGTGGGAACAGCGCAGCGGGTTCTAACCATGTTTTGGGATCATGACGACGATCGCATGCTTCCACCTTCTGAAGAAGTATCTGAGAGCCAACGAACTGTTCATAATGTACAGTAGGTTCTCGACGCAATTTTCCGGGAGCCTCTTCAATACCTTGTTGGTTATTGAATCGACCCCCGGAGCTTTCTTGGCCTTTGCGCCCCTGATGTATCCCTTCAGCTCTTCCACAGAAGCTGGACGGATGTTATCATCGTCATCTTCCCTGAGGATACGGAGAACCCGGTCTTCCAACAGCATATCGCGGTCGATGTCGTCATCATCGTCAACGTTGCTGAAACTGACGTTCCATCGTGTCAGCGAAAGTTAACGCTTTGTTGGCGGGGGAGTAGCACACTCCGCGCTCTCCGTGAATGGGTGGGAGAGCAGTGTTCTTCCCCTTGAGCCTGGGGATGACGAGCTTTGGCGAGTCATCCGCAGGCTTTGGAAGAATTCCAAAAGCTCTGTCCACCTTTCGTTTCGATGATCAATGATGGCCTGCTTGCCGCAATTTTGTCTTCTGGGAAAAGGGTTCGTTGATAGAGCGATTCCTCTCCCGTATCAAGGCTTGGATACGAGGGGGAAACTCATTTTAGCTCTTCAGCAGACACTCTTTCCTGGAGGTGGCCGCTCGAAACGCATCATTCACTTAAAGTTTGAACCGCTCAACTGCCGCGTCGAGTTCTTCGGAAGAGCGGGAGAGTCAATACTTCTGGTGCTGATGAAATATTAGTATTTACTATTCTATCGTTATCCTTCTCAGTTACATGAGCAAATATAATGCGCACTCTCTTTCATTCGAGCAAAGCAACGTGCGCTTTTGCAATGCTATGCAATCGTTCAGAACAGTCAACTCGGACCTTTTTCTTGCACATCTTTAGTCATATTCAAAAGCTCGCCAACTATCAATCACACCAAAATTTTCAGACAACCCTATATTATCTTTTTTGTAATTAATGATCAAACAGATGGGTGAAGTTTGTTTATAATTTGAATTTTAGATTGAAGCGTCTAAGGTGTTACAATCACCTGATGTATCTACATTTTCTATTGCTGTTGTCACCGCTTGCACTACGGATCCCTCTCTTCTTCTCAACCATAATTGTTATTTAGCCTAATTCCGTTCATCTTTCAATTCCTTTACGAGTCTCTCGCATTTACTATATTTTAGAAACAAAATCGTCCCAGCTATTTTCCGAGAAAATTTCTGATTTCCTGGACAAATTGGGAGTGGCGGAGCCAATTTGAATCCACCAAAACAACATCAACTTTGTTACGTTTCACGAAGTCTTCTACAGTTCTACAGGATACCATTAAATGATTCAAGGAAATCAGGGGACATGCCTTAGAAGCCCAGCTCTATTCTTTCACAAAACCGAATTCTGATGATTAAGAATTCGTCAGAACGTTGGGAAAACGTGGAGAAACGATTTTCTGATGAAACTACACCTCATTGTAAATGAAGTTATCCCCTCAACACGATTCAGTATGCCGATGATACTACTATTTATGAGAATCACCCTGAACAAGAATATCCAAAGACACTAGCTGACAACGCGTTGAGAATAATCGAATTTTTTTTTGCAGCCAATGAGTTATGCTTGAATGTCAAGAAAACTGAAACAATTACGTTTACACTGAAAGAACTGAAGAATAGTCAACAGTTTTTGGGGGTAACGCTGGATCGAAATCTCAATTGAAAATAACACATCAAAGTCCTCTCTACTAAACTGTCCAACACTCTTTACTTGATTCGTAGAATCAATGAATTTGTTCCTTCTTATGTTTCGAGAGCAGCTTACTTGGGGATATTTCGTTCTAAGCGGTCATACGGATTGGTTTTTTGGGGACTTTCAACTGATTGGAAAAGGATATTCATTTTACAAAAAACGGCTATTAGAATCCTGGGAAGGACAAAACGCACTGACAGCTGCACACCTCAATATATCAACCGTTACGGCTTTCTACACTATTTCAGTGTCTTGTCTATATCAAGACACAAAATCACTCCCCTCGCGACCATGAATATTTGACCAGAAATGGCCACAATCTTCTTATGCCACAACATCGACTGGCAATCACTCATAAAATCTTTTTTACTATGGTGATAAAGCTCTTCAACCATCTACCACCATATATGAGGAAATTACATACAATTAAATTCAAAAAAAGTATAAAAGGGCTGCTGGTTGATCTGTGCCCTTATGACGTAAGTGAATTTTTTGACTGCAAGTTTCAATGCTTTGCCTTTTAATGTGTATGTTTTGTACTCTATTCATCTACCTTGACGCTGCTAAATCTGTTGTATTGATAATAAACAAATTAATTGATTGATTGATTGATCGAATTAGAGAAACACACACATACCGAAAAAGTAGAAAAATTCATGTGAAACTATAGACTATCCAACTAGCTGGTTGTATATAGATAATACAATAGACAAACCTTGATCATGCAAACAAAAGAAACCCTATTCGTAGTATTGTGCTGTTCATGATGTTTTCCAAAAGGGAGTATAGAATATATTGCCATAAAAGTCCACACTCTCAATAAAGAGAGGAGACATCATTAATAATTTCAAATTGAATACGTTTCAGAAAGCAATTCTTAAGTACAGTTTTCCACAAGATTTTAGGACCCTGACTCTTATAAATGAGCTGCTAATGATACCGTTATCTTTCATACAGCTGAAATTTGGATCTCACCCCTGTAAGTGTCAAGATTTGACAAATCATTTGTTCCGTATGATCAGACATCTAGGACTATGACTGCTGCATTGAAAAATGTCTATTCGTAATAAGAGTCCAGAGACTGAGTACAGTAATGCGTTTATGCCAATAAATATCTAAATGAAAGACTTCGAAACCACTATTTTGGACTTTTTCAAAATCATACACATTTGAACAATGAATTTTGATTCACTTCTTATGTGAATATATTACAATTGATGAACAAATTATCAAAAGCGACTTAGCAAAAATCTTGGAATGATAATCAGCAGGCATCTGTATGTCGTAACTTCTTTCGCAAAAACAGTTTCACATAATATAAATTGAAATTTTCTTGAATATTCAAGAAGCTACATCATCACAAAAGATTATGGATTAACCGACCCGTTTCTTGATGGAAATTAATTATACTATCAAAGATAATAATTAAACTGTGGCTTCATTACCACCGATGCTAACACCGTAGCTTCATTTCTACCGACGGAGCTACGGTGTTAACGAAACGCATCTGGAATTGTTGTAAAAATTGTTCAACAATCATCATGGATATCCCACAGGATGTCTACTATTACATGTCTCCCAGCTTTGAACTGATGACACACAGATAATCTTGAGCTGTTATTTTTGGCAGTCAATTGAAATGTGGATCTTCTAACAAAACTTCTATGATTTAATGTGCTATGATAGCATCAATGATATTTATAGTCATGATGTTTTCCAAGGATCTCTATTACAAGAGATCAAAAATCCAATACATCGTTTTGTTTATTCCATTCAGAAGCCAGAAGATCAGCTGTCAATGTCTTTGATTACAAAAAGGTTTTCATCCCAATGGATATCAAAAAAATATTCAAGTTTGGGGTTAGGATAACCAAGTAGAACTCAGTACCAGGAAAACCCAGACAACTATTAGACACCCCAATTTCACAACCAACCAACCAAGTCTAGAGCATCGAAAAAAGTTTGAGGATCTATTTCTTCTGTATACTCTTCAATGAAAAATATTCGACACAAATCTAAATCAAATCATCATTTGAGCAAAGGTTCAGCTCTCAATACAGATTCCTCCATTAATGGCGCATTTCCGTAGCTCTCTTCGATATTCTTAGATGTATGTGATCAATATCAAGGATAAATTACATGAAAAACTTTTCAAATCAACCCACTACAGGAAATCGTTAAATAAATAATCTACCTGCTACTTCATTCCCTGTGGACGAGAAATATTTATCAAGTCACTCTGAAATCCTATCTAATCTTCGACGGTGTTGATCAAAACTTCCCACATCTGAACGATGTATATGCGAAAAAAGACAAAATATCGGTGAACTCAGCCTACCGAATAGCCCACCGGTTTTCCATGGAAGCGCATGCTTTGGCACGTTCGCCAGAGATTCATCTCTCTTCGAGTCTCCATCGCGGCAAAAGTTTCCAACAGTATCGTACACCATTCATCGTCGAAAAGTTGGCAGCTTTGCAAAATCTTGAACTGAATCGGTGAACTGTTTCTCAATAAAGAGACACGAGCGACAGAAATACGGAGATTTTTCCACAGGGAATCTTTTGTGGTTTTAATCAGTGACATGCTGCTGCGACTTATTTTTCTAATTGGATTATTAGTTTGGAAGACTGATGCATATAATGTGCGAGATAAGTCAAGAGGTACGTATCATTAGACTGGCAATTTCGCTTGGCAATGATAGAGAACTTCATTAGCCCAGAAATACAGTTCGGTGATGAAAATTAAATTGGTTCAGTGGGAGTTATCTATTTACCAGATAGAAAATATAATGTGTTCAACAGACCATCACATCCCGAATGTATTCATTGCCTTTCCATAGGTATTCTTAGTTTTGAAAGAGTAATACACTTTTATGCAATGTTTTACACAAAAGCACTATAGTTTGGAAAAAAACTCAAAATTATTTCCATAGAATACTTTTGTGGCGAACAAAATTGTTTCAATGGAAAACTTCGATAACTGTAGTAGTTTCTGATAAAACTAGACATCGTCTGTATTTTCTGTACTATTGAAGAAACAGAGAAATTGTGATCGATTGTTGCATATTTTCTTGAGATGATCAAAAAGATCTCACGAACTTTCCATCACTGGAAATTTTTTGAATTTTTTTGGCGGCATAAGCATTTTTCCAAACTTTTGATTGAGCCCATTTTTAATAGTTTCATATTGATATTTCGTTTCTTCGACATGATAGAGTACCAACTATGTTGGTACTCTGATTTTCTGATTGTGAGCTTCTCTGAAGTATCCAAATGAAAAAGTAGAAGCACTATCTAAGGAGAACTGTTTTCCCTCATTTTTCAGAGAAATATTTGTGCAAAGCCTTTGATACAGTTGACATAGTATATTGTTAAAGAATTATTTGATATTAGCATCAGAGGCAATCTTCTAGAATGGTTACAGAATTATTTGTATGATGCAAGACAATATACTTATATAGGTAATCAAGAAAGCTCTTTTCAAAATATAATTCGTGGTGTACACCATTAATCCATCCTTGGTCCTGTTTTTTTCCTCATTTATATCAACTCACTAGCCAATTTGAAATTGAATGGTATAATTGAACTATTTGCTGATGATACTACTATTATATATTCCTCAGATAGTTACGAAAAAATTAAGAGTTATATGGAAAATGATTTGGATGAAATTCTCTTTTGGTTCTGTGAACAAAAGTTGAGACTCAATTTCAATAAATTTTCATACATGAATATTGCCCTGAGACTAATTGACACTTCAAATAATTTGATTATGTTCGATCAAAATTTTATTAAATATACAAGCACAACATAATTTTCAGGTTCATACTTTGATGAGAAATTGTCATGGAATAAACATACCTATTGGAAAAATTAGGAAGAAAATATCTCCTCTTATTGAAATTATTTACAAAATTAGAAACTTAATACCATTGAAATTAAAAAAAAAATAGATTTCAGTCTCATTTATTCACATATGCACTATCTTATTTCTGTTTGGGAAACAGCAAGTAAATCTATAATCAAACCTCTGAAAACCTTTTTAAACAAAGTAATAAGAAGCATTTATGAATTAACATAGGTACTTGGAGCCAACATTGAATTTATATAAACCAAACTTTTTATTGGACTTGCATTCACTTTATAAACTCAAAATTTGCTGCTTCATTCATTATGCAATACAAAGAAATTGAACCTAAATTTTATTCCAACTGGACATATTCACAATCATGCCACAAGACAAACCAAATTACTGTCACAAATTAAGTTACAAAAAAATTTTGGAAAAAGTCGGTATATCATGATAGGAACATTATAAATAATTCAATTTCAGAAAAAATAAAGAAACATTATTCTGTTACAAAATTCAAATATCAATTGAAAAAATCAAATTAGTGGAATTTCACAGTTTGCGTGTTATTTCTATTACACTTCATTCGTTTTCAACATATACTTTCTGTAACCAATTTCATTATTTGACTATTGATTTGATTTGATTATTGTATTTTTTTTTTCTAGATATACTGTGTTCATTGTAAAATATGTTATTTCACAATGAACACATTGTTATTTCATTAACTTTTCAGATAGTAAAACACGATAGGGGGAGCTCTCGAACCACTCTTCCTAGAATATTATCCTTTTCTTTTCTGTGACCCAAACCCCCAAACCCCCCAAACCCTACAAACCCCCTTCTTTATACGTGTTTTCTCTCTGATGATATTACAAACAAACCAAAATTTACTAACTTCATTAAAAAAAATGTTTTTGGCGTAAACCTTAGACGTTCCATCATTTATAATTTCTGCAATGTTATTTATATTCAATAACAAAAGAGTTATCACTATTCCCAAATTCATAGTTGACACTCCAACGCCCTTTCTGAAAGCAGACACCCGCTATATATTTTCCAATAAAATTGAGGTCAAGTCACACATCATTCGACGTATTAATTTTTTTCTAGCTGGTTTCGGTTACTACACAACTTTCAGCTCTAAACTCCTTACAGTCACCCCCGTTTGATCCGTGAACCAGTTTCATTATGGAAAGACGGAGATTAAGGTTTTCGGAATTCGAAAAGCGTTCATTATTCATCAACTTATAGCTGTAACTCAAATTACTTCATGACTTATAGAGTATAGCACTCCATATTTTTTATTGTGAATGTGTTAGGAATGACACGTTAAAAGGTGAGACCTCGTTAATCCTTAGCTCGCACAAGTTTCGACTTCTGAGGGTTGTCGTTCGTAGGGGTGCGACAGCTGGTTAACGGAAAAACAGATTTTAAACAGATTTTTTTTCTAAACCTAAACCTAAAATAACTTCTGAATTCATATTTTAACTCTCTACGTTTCACTTATGTTCTACCCTAAACCATTCGTTTAGACAAGTTTCACAAAGGCTTAGCATATTCATTATTCTGCTGGTAAGTATTAATTATTTCTACCCTTCCTTCAGTTCTAACGAAAATGTTGGAGAACATTAGTCAAGGGTAAATGAATGATTTCGTTAGACGAACAGACAGTGCCCGACTCTTCACTTCTGTGGATTTATTCAACTGCGAGAGTTTATTGTGGCTCGCACCTATTGAAACTCGACCAAATGAGTACAGATTCTCAACGGAGCCGATTACTCAATTTGGAGAGTGATGTTTCAGGTCAGCTGACAAAAGTGTGACTCTGTCAAACTCTGAAAACCTGCTTCAGTCCGCGATAGAGCAGGCAAGGAGTATGTACTCTGCTAGCAGAACCTGAATTTTCTTTCGAAATATAATGAATTCTACGATTCAAATCATCAAAAAGAAGAATTCGTTCTGGCCAGTCCCAACTCCCTACACTGTAGGTTAATGTCAGTCTATTAACCTACAGTGTAGGAGGTTGAGACTGGCCTGAATGAATTGCTCTTTTAGATGATTTGATTCATAGCCAGCCTTCAAGTATGCCCACTGACTATATGTGAAAAGTCTACGATTGATTGACCATAGTTTAATTCCTCAGTCCAGTAAGCACCTGATTGGCTGTCAGTTTGCAACAACCTTTGTCCAGTAGGTGAGCAACATAAATGTGTGACTTGGGAACTACTGTCCACTTCTGTAGCGCATTTAAAAAAGTAGCCCTCCCATAGCTGTAGGTTACTAACTGAACACACCAACCAGAAGAAACTGCCAGCTCTGACATAGTACCTGTGAACCATCTTCTAGAATATCATCATCAGTTCGTTGGTCGATATTGTGTTTGTCAAGTGCTCAGGGATCAACATTCCCACTCCATAACTGCCGTAACGTTTTCATATTAGGGCATTTGTGAGTCGACTTTCCCTAACAACGCATTGGATTCAGCCATGTAGGGGGTTTTCACCTCTAATTTGAGTAAATACGCTATTCATGAGCTTAATGCACGGCAGATCTATGAGTTGGTATGCTCTTGATTAATTGATGCTAGCTGCACCAGATAACATCTTTGGTTCATAGACAGGATCCGGAGTTGAAGAACAGGGAAGCTCTGAGTCTAGATCCGATGTTACAGGAAGGTTATGTGGACGTCCATCTCCTCTGTACACTCAGTGTCTGATTCTTTGGTTGCTTCAGGGCCCATAATAGATTCCAAGAGTAGCTAGAAAAAAGAGATTCATAACGACAAAGCGCCGCATCATCGCCACAAGGCTCGCTTGGACGAGAGAGAGCCCAGTATGTCAAAGGATCCGTAAGTTACAATTCAGGATAAAACCATCGTAAGGATGCAATGAGATTGGAAATAACAGTTTTGGAGAACAGACTTCCAATTCCTAAATAGTTGAACATTCCACAACCGAAGTTGGAACGCATACAAAGAGCAACAAGAGACGGTGAGACATCGAGTAAAAATTGCAAACCCCACCGTCAATACCAGGAATGAACGAAGGAAAAAGTTTTCTAATGAAGCCAGGCAGTGAAATGGAAAATCAACCTTCAATCAAAACTTCGCGCTTTTCACTGATGTAGTGGGCTGTTCAAAAAAATAAGGTGAATAATGTTCGAATTTCGCTGATTATCGTCTCGAACATATGTCCACAGATTCAGCTGTTTAGCATGTTCAGTTTGTTGATGAGAGGCATAAAAGATAAAAGTGTTTTGTATGTTCGGTCATTTTCTACTATAAAAAAAAAGAATCAGATAGTTTGCACAAATTTTCACGTAAATAAATATAGTTTAAACTAAAAATCACCTTTTCGAAGAACATCGAAAAACACGCTAAAAAAGCGTGTTTTTTTGTTTTTTCAAACTATATTCATTTTTTAGTTTTGTGTGCTATAAAAGCGTGTTTTCAAATGAAGAAATACATGTAGAGTGAGTTCGAATTATATCAAGGATGTTACGTACAGCGCCAACTGCCTGTGAATAAATCAAGCAATAATGTCGATAATTCTGTCAAATAGAGATCCCGCATTTGAGAGTTACAAACAAACAAACATACATACATACAGGTGGACCTAATGAAACCGTGTTAATTAATAATATACTTTTTTCAAATGAAGGAATACATGTAAAGTGAGTTCGAATTATATCAAGGAGGTTATGTACAACGCCTTCTGCCCGCGAATAGATCAAGCAATAATATAGATAATTCTGGAGTTTCAAACAAACAAACAGATATACAGGTGAAACTAATAAAAGCGTGTTAAAAATGGAAAAACGTTCTCAAAAATACTTGAAATGTTGACAGTGGCATACAGTGATTGTACTCTGACTCAGAAAAATGTTTACAAGTTGTATACGCTCTTCAAAGAATGTCGAGTTTATGTAAATGACAACGCCCGCCCTGGACGCCCCTGTTCATCAACAATCGATGAAAATATTGAGAAAGTGGAGAAAATTATTAACGGGAATCGTCAAGTCACTATCAGGAAAGCTACTTAGTATGTCGGCATATATAATGGCTCAGAAACTTTGGGCATGAACCGTGTGTCAGCGAAGTTAGTTCCAAAATTGCTAAATTTTGACAAAACAAAAAACGCGGCATAGGCATCGTTCAGAAATTATTGAATGACATCATTGGCTATCCAAATTTGCCCAAAAGGTTCATAACTGGTGACGAATCATGGCTATATGGTTATGACAACGGAACCAAAGTCCAATCGTCCCGATAGAAGAGCCCAGGAGAGCCAAGCCCAAAAAAGCACGGCAAAATTGATCATCTGTCGAAGTTTTGCTAACTATTTTTTTTGGATTGTGGTGGGTAGTACATCAGGAAGTCTTGCCACATAGTTGTTCGGTCAATAAGAAGTATTATCTTAAGTTATGCGCCACTGGCCAGAAGCAATACGAAGAAAACACCCGGTATTGTGGAAAAAAAATTCATGTCTTTTGCTCTCTCGTCACTACTTGTTCGTTAGTTTTTGTCCAAAAACAACACCGTTATCTTATTCCAGTCACCGTATTCACCAGATTTGATCCCTTGCGACTCTTGCCTATTCCCAAGATTGGAAAGACCCGTGAAAGGACGCCATTTCGCGACGATTGAGATGATAGAAACCCAATCGCTGAGAAAGTTCAAGGACATACTAAAAATTGCATATCAGAACTGCTTCAAGGTTTGGAGAAAACGCTGGCACGAGTATATTATATTTAAAGGAGACTACTTTGAAGGGGACAAAATAGAAATTGATGAATAAATGAATATCTTTGAGAAAAATGAAAATTCACCTTATTTTTCGAACAGAGTAGTATATGGAAATGAAGGTAATATATCGCTGAGCTCCACATACCAAACATCCCATCGGTCTTTTATGGAAGCGCATGCTTTGGCACGTTCACCAGAGATTCATCTCTATTCGACACTCCATCGCGACAAAAGTTTTCAACAGAATCGCGTACTATTCATCGTTGAAAAGTTAGTAGCTTTGCGAAATCTCGAATAAAATCGGTGAACTGTTTTTAGATCAAGAGACACGAGCGTGTCGATACGTAGATAGAAATTATTACTTGTGAATTCTTGTGGCATGAATCAGTAAAATGATGCTGCAACTTTATTTCTTAATTGGATCATTAGCGCTGAAGACTGATGCATACAACGTCCGAGATAAGTCAAAAGGTAGGTATTATCAGATTGTTGATTTCGCTTTACAGTGACCGATAACTTCATCACCTCAGAAACGGAGTTCAGTAATGAAAATGGAATTGGTTCAAAGAAACCCAATGATTATATTCAATGCTGAGTGAAATCGAATACATAAACATCTCTCAATAATTATTTTTCATTATTTCAATACCTACAATTACAGAATTTGCGAGACTTTTCTTGAAAGGTTAAGAATGTATTGTTTTATTAATGTTATATGCCTATAAAATAAAATACAGAAATATGCATATGTATTTGCAAATCATGAAAATGTTTTCTTCGAGCTAACTCAGAAAAATAAAATACTTTCATTTATTGAAACCTTTATGAGAACAAGCCTACTTATATCTTTCGTTTAATTTTATTTTCTGCTCCATGAAAAGTCGATTCTATTTATTCAATCAACAAGAATTCTTTTATGGATTTCTTTCAAGCTTCCGGGAAACATCGATATATAATTCAACGACATTTTTCAAAATCTAATTTGTTCAAATATTCTTTTGAATGGTTTTCTTATTTTTCTAGACATATTGTGATTTTTTAAAAAAATGTATGGCTTCTATAGATCGGTGCCTCATTTGACCTCAGACATGATGAGCTAACTTCGGCCCTTCATTCCATTACCTGAAATTGAAGCATTTGTTTCATTTTGTTCAAGTGCTCTCTTGGAAACCTTATTCATTAGGAAGTATTCTAATTATTGTTCTGAGCCAAACTCTGCTTCATTCATAAAGTTATTTTTCCAGTCAATCCTATCATGGAAGTGCTGCCGTGTATTCTTCGAAAAGAGTTTTCTAATATCATTACATGTCATTACATGTATTACATGTATCACATGTATTATATGTATTACATTACATTACATTACATTACATTACATTACATTACATTACATTACATTACATTACATTACATTACATTACATTACATTACATTACATTACATTACATTACATTACATTACATTACATTACATTACATTACATTACATTACATTACATTACATTACATTACATTACATTACATTACATTACATTACATTACATTACATTACATTACATTACATTACATTACATTACATTACATTACATTACATTACATTACATTAAGCCTATCAATGATTTTGGTACAACCACAGTTAGTTCAAGGCTCACATATGAGATTGGTGACCCGTTCGCCGTTTCTCCAGTTTTTTCTGGCACTCCTAGACTACTTTCTATGTCTCTGTGGTTCAGCAATGCTTCGATAGCAGCCTGGTTGTCTGTGATAACAGTGATGGGCTGATTCTATTGAAGCCTCAAAATAACATTCCTTACGTGTTGAAGGCCTTTTAAAGAAGTAGAATATGTAGCGAATTATTTTGTTACATTACCCAAAGTGATGAAGTAGTGTTTTTGATTGAATATTCTGGCTCTACTAGAGTACTACTGTTGATCCGACTTCGCACAAACAACATCATCATATTTCAACAAATTTACATGGGATAATAGTGAAATAAACAAATTAACCTTTCTCTTGAATCACTACGTCCATTGTTGAGAACCGTACGAAAATTCATTCGGGATTTTTGTATTATTGTATCATCTTAACTATTCGAATTTGAGGGTTTGCAGCTAGTTGAATACTTCAAATTTTCCAAAACACTGAAAAATAATAAAAATTGATTTAGGTATTTGATTTCATGTTCATTTCAGTTTTCACATTTCCAAAATGACCTACAAAGAAGTGTATCAATGCCAATGGGAACAAACAACGGATGCATTATTTATATTTCACGCAATGGCTTCATAACGAAGGGTACCCTTTGTTTGATCATACAAATAGCGCCGTAAAATTTAATATTTGCAGATTCATAGCATGTAATATTTTCTGCATAATGAGCAATAATTTGCTATAGTAGAAGGAAGCGCTTCCATAAAGTAGGAGATATTTTAATGTTCACATAGAATGAAGCCACCGCAGATGCACGTCTGTATTCAAATGGATCATTGTTCGCCTTTCAATGAGTGAAATGCTTGGGGAACCATTTCTGTCGTCAAGTACAATTGAGACGAGGAGTGAATGGGTGATAATGGAAAAAATCATTTCTTGGTACCTCTGACAATTCTGAATTTTAAATGAAAATGGAAAAGTGAATTCACAATCAAACTGCTTATTGAATCAATTATTGTGAGACATCGTAAGTTTCAAATTGTTCAAGCTTGCTGAAATCGGTATTACAGATCACTGTTGAATTGGATCCGATCTAACGTGAGTAACCGTGAGACACTTTGCATTGGAAATTATATCTCACACTCAATTCACATAACATTTGAATTCCCCCAGAAACCACATTTGGGTCCTTTACTCTTCCCCATTCACATGAATGAGGTTCAGGAAATATCATCGAATAATGTCACTTCTCTTACTAATTCTAATATCTCTATCACTGATGGAGATATTAGAATTCTGTAACAAGTTTTTCAGTTGGATTATTTTCAGAGCATTTTTATTTTCGTTCATTGAAAAGTCATTGAGTATTCAAGATCCATAGCATGGTCCGAGAGAGCTCAAGAACGTATCAGGAGCCTCCAATCACTCTCATGGCCAGATATTCTCGATTTTAGAACTTGACTGGTTTGGCCACTATACGTTTTATTGCAAGTATTACATGGTATATACTACGTATAACATTGATTGTATCTGAGTTGATTCTAAATCAATCTATAAATATAAACACATCTAATGAAAAAAACCTGTACGTTTCGGAACGCCGGACAGAAATGATAACTTAAACTAATCTAAGTAGAGCTCTGAACGGCCTACGTAGAGACAACACCATCAAGATCCTACCTGCAGATGAAGGAAACGCTACTGTGGTAATAGATACCGTTCTCTACGAACAGAAGATCGAAGAGGTTCTTCATAAGGGACGATACACAAAGATCGTACGGGACCCTACTGCATCAATCGAAGGGAAGTTGTACCAGATTTTGAAAAAACACCAAGTCTATTTTTCGGACAAGGAAAGATCATCGATAACACCGCACCACAGTAAGCCTACGTTCCGCTTAGACCGATCATCAGCTCCAGAGATTCGGCTACTCAAAACTTGTCTAGATTTTTACTTCCTTTAATACAACCATTACAAGGAAAAACATCGTCTTTTGTGAAGAATTCAAAGCATTTTGTCTATCTACTAGGGTCAATTGAGGTCACACTGGAAGATCAACTAATTAGTTTCGACGTGGAAAGCCTTTACACCAACGTTCCGGTCGAAGAAGCACTCCAAATCATACAGAGAAAGCTATGCGAAGACGGGAACCTGAAGGAGAGAACGAATCTACCTATAGAAGTAATCATGGAATTACTAGGATGCTGTGTACGAAACTGTTATTTCCAACTGAAGGACGAATTCTTTACACAAGATGAGGGATTGCCAATGGGATCGTCACTTCCACCAGTCATAGCCAACATATATATGGAGTGGTTTGAAACTCTGGCCATTGAAGAAGCCCACAAGAAACATCGAGTCTGGTTGAGATAAGTTGACGACAACTTCATAATATGGAACCATGGGAATACTGAACTAGACGCCTTCCTGAAACACATCAACAGCGTGAGACCTTCCATCAATTTCACAATGGAGAAGGAAATCCACAATGAATTGCCATTCTTAGACGTTTTGGTGAAGAGGACCGACACTAAGTGGGAAACATCTGTATACCGAAAACCCACTCATACGGGACAGTATCTGAACCACGAATCCAACCACTATCAATCGACCAAAAGAGGAATCATCAAGACTCTATTAGACCGTGCTTTTGGGCTTTGTAATACGAAGGAAGGTCTCGAGAAGGAACTAGACATCATCAAACATGATCTTCAACGGAATGACTACTCCAAAGCGATGATAGAAAAGGCTTTGGCTAGAAGACAGCAGGAGCCTCGCAAGGAAGAGAAGCCGTCACAACCTGTGCTTGCACTTCCCTACATCAGAGGATTATCAAAGAGGATAAGAAGAATTGGTTCCAAGTACAACATCAGAACCTGCTTCAGATCCGGTAACACTATCCGTAGCAGCCTCACGAAAACCAGGCCTCCAAACGCGGACTGCGATTCCATGAATTGCATTTACCGGATACCCTGTGAGTGCGGAAAATCCTATATTGGTGAAACTAAGAGGAACCAGCAAATCAGGAATAGCACACCATGTTTGGACCCATCAACACAACATCGAGTGGTCCCAAGCTGAGATCTTGCACAGAGAGGAACATTGTTTTAGGAGAAATTTCAAGGAAGCCGCATACATGTTGTCCAACAACGTATTCAGCCATACTAGCGTAGAAATACGCAACATATGGAAACCCATCATCAAGCGAAAAATGGCCAACTCCCGCCAAAACGGTCATCTCCCACGGAACCAGTGAAGCGGAAAATGGAAAGCGGGGATAAGTGAAAGTACTCGAACGACCTATAAATAGTCATCTCTCGGAGGAATCAGTCCAGTCATCACCCGAAGACGATTGTAGATACTAACAATCGAAACGTCATGAACTAACGTGACTTGGAATCTCTCCACTTTTTATTTTTATTTTCTTTTTTCTTTTCTTTATTTTTATTCATTCAATTGTTCTATTTTTACTTGTATTTTATTTCACTATTATTTCATTTCAGGTTTAATTTGGTTAATATAATTCTTATTTTCAGCTATTCATTTTTAATTCTTCTTTTTTAGTTGTTTCAGGGATTTCAAATCATTTTATATAGTAGACAATGGAAGTCCGAACTAGTGAAATTCATCACGAAACATTGTCAATCACCTTCAAACAAACTAAGTTGAACTATTTGATATTGACATTGTTCAACTTGTAAAATGCTTAGGTTATCACTTAAATTTCAAGCATATTGATTTGCTAATGTAAGAAAGGGTTATTTAATAATGAAATTTTATATTGTTCATGTTTTATGTATGTACATATGTCATAGTTACTATAAGCCAATTGTTACTTGTGTAGGATTAAATAATGATACTGATAATAATCATACACACTTTTGAGACACGTTTCACGCAATAAAAGAATATTACGTGCTTTTTGGTTAGATTTTCATAATACTATCAACAATACATGTCTAACGGACACTAAACACTGATCGTGTCCGACGAGAGAAGAGGGGCCTGCCTTCCGCTGACGTATGCATATGATTTTTTCGAAAATAATTATAATATCAAAATAGCTCAAAAACTCAGTAAGTATAAACAATATTCACGCTAAATTGGAACAATACCATGGCACTCTGAGGAATGAGAAACCAAACGCCATGTCACCTCATTTTGATAGATACAGAGAAATGTATTGAAACTATTGGATCTTCCAGGAGGGTGGAATGAAATGAAAGTGTCAAGTAATCAACCCTGATCCATTGCCAACGGTCCAAATGAAACACATATAGGTAAAATATCTCGTCCTTACTGTAATGTAGCACTAATACATCACTATACATAACCTAATATGAGGCATATTTCAGTACAATACTAACAATATATTCATTCTTCACGAATAAGTCGAACTTCCATGAATATGTGGAATTGATATATTCTCAAATAATCGGTGAGAATGGATTGAATTTGCTTACCAAAGGGTTAGAATTTATGACGGTCAACAGTTCCGAAATATAAATCAAAATCATGAATTTGGCCAGTTCGTGGAATCGGAAATATAAATTTAGGAAAGTTACAGTAACTATGAGCATACATTCGGTCAATATTGGTTCCTTTTCTCACTTCTACAGTCTGTTACAATATGGCATTGATTTCTGGGGTATACTCATGTGCATAACACATTCATAATTCAAAATCATGCTAATTGTGAATTGTTTGATCTTAATTATAGAATGTATTACAGGTATTATCTTAATGTACAAGGCGTATCAAATTCGAGGATGTACATTGGGATCTCGGAAACCGTAAGAGATACAGGGTTGAATTGAGGCATTCAATTTGGTACTCCTCAAAATGATGTTTTTGAATCTGTAAAATTTCAAATACTCCCGTAGATATCCTGAAAAAGCTGAAATCGGCGACTATGTTTTCATTTTCTGCTGACGTTACTTGATGCGCTATTAAAACACAGAATACACTTTCTCGCAACAAGTATTTTTGTTCTACAACATGCAGTGCTCAGATTTGGAATCTGACGTTTCGTTTTTCGGAAACCATCATCATATTTGTTTTTTATATGAACCCTGTATTCGGTAGAGCTCTTCAAAACGAATTTGATGATATATCACCATTCATCATTCGAAAATGATTTTTCGTCAAAAATAACGATTTTATTTCATTTATATTCAAACAGTTGGCCATGGCAAAGCGACATTGCTAGGTAACTGACTAGAATAAAAATGTCATTGTTTATGTATTCATTAGTTCAAAAATTGTCTTTTCCAATGTCTAATGGTTTTGTATCTCTCTTTTTCTCCCCTCTCTCTCTCTCTCGAAGAGAAATTTGTCAGTTTTGCATGTCAATTAGCATTGTTTTTCGGTACAGTACAGTGTCTCTCATTTGTATTGTGTTGAGCGTTTCATGGCGGCTAGAGATTTGATAATACAACCAAATCAAATCGAAATAATTCACTTCCTGATAATGACTTTTGAATTGGGACACTTCAGTGTTTCGATATTTTGTTTCTGGAGAAGTCAGTTGAACTTGAATATTTTATTGAAATATCGTGACTACGATATTTAGAAAAAATATTCAGAACTATCTATAAAAATACTAATCAAAAACTTCAAATGGAGCTGTGGGTATAGGATATTCATTAAAATGTTCTACTCTGCTCCACATTTGCTCCATACTTTTATAGTTCTTCAATTGACATTTTCAAAATATCAGTACCATTGAAAAAAGCAAAATTTAAATTCAGCATGAAAGCAAAATCAAACCTCTTTTTAATTTCTGATAGGATTAGGTGAAATACCATCAGAAAATAGTTGAACAGACTGTTTGTAATTTATCTTCACGCATCTCATCGAAATGTTTTTTACGTTTCGTAATTCGTTTGTTTTGCAAAATAGGCTAAACACCAGTGTTCTCAGCAACTTCTCCAGCCTATTTTATTCAATTTTTCATTGGATTTCGTCTCACTTTTCGCAAAGTTTTGAGCAGACCATCCATTATTGCGACAGAATGGGCAAGGATAATATCTTCTTTTTAAATTTCTATATTCACTCGACTGATTTCGCCAAATAGTTATGATTGGCCCAGATGGATAAATTAAGAATAAATTCAAAATTATTTA
Source organism: Leptinotarsa decemlineata (assembly GCF_025532065.1). NCBI lineage: Eukaryota > Metazoa > Arthropoda > Insecta > Coleoptera > Chrysomelidae > Leptinotarsa > Leptinotarsa decemlineata. The sequence goes on from NW_027412688.1 coordinate 31,032,753, forward strand.
TAGCAGTTGAGACATGACCTTCCTCGTAGTAAGCTTCTGGACCTCTAGAAGTTTTTTCAACTTCTTCTAAGGCTTCCGCTACTTCTAACAACTTCTGACTACTCCATTTTGAACATGTTTCAACATGTTTTCCCTTATTGCCTCTAGACCTAGTAGTGGAGTCAACAAAAAAAGCAATATATATTTTGAATCAGTCCAAATAGATTTATAGCTTCCTGCTCATTTGCTCCGCAAATGCTCATTCTAACTGTTTCTGCCATTACGTTGAAAATGACCGTGATTCAATTGAAACTTAATAGTTGAATTATGTTTGGTGAGCAGGTAAATTGAGTTCAAGGAATTACCGTGACTAGGCTGAAGATATTCTGTGATGAGATCGTTAGGAGAGTGTGAGACCCGCGAAAAGAAAGACAGATTGTCGATAGAAACAATACGGCATTCATAAAAATAAGCAGAATCAGTCTTTATTTTTATTTCTCTGAGTGAATGCCTAGCGCAAGTCAAAGTTGAGTAAATGATGAGTTGTCCATTTGTCTGTAAAGTGTGAATTTGGTCGCCCTCTGAACTAGCTGCCTGGGACTTAGGCCCCCGCTTGCCCCCCGTAGATCCGGGGCTACCTCAAGCTTGCTAATATATCCCTCATAACACCGTTTTGTCCCACTAACATTTGCAGGACATCTCAGGATCACGATGAGAACACCTACCGACATCCTACTGATGATTTGATGTCGTCCCTCATTGGTCCCAAAATGGTCATTGTTCTATCTGGATATCGTTCAGTCCTTTGTCCCAATAATATACCAAGAGTTAAAGAAATCAGCGCATTCACAATTTTCCAAAACTCTGAAGCTTGGTAACTTCACAAGCCCTATCAGAATTATTTTCGAATGACATTAAAGTATGTGATCGAATCGTCCAATGACGAATCTAGGCCATTTGTTACATTTCTAAAAGGTTTGTACCAGCATGATTGGTGAAGTGTTTTCACGAATTTGTTATCTCCTCCTTCTGAAGATGCCAACTTCGTTGGTGAATCAGCCACTATTCTCACACTGGAATCCACAATGCTGGAAATTACTTTTCGACAGCGGTTGGTAAAGCAAATTTTGAAACAGTTCAATATCAACAAGGCGTCTGGCCCTCATGAAGTGCCCGTCATCGTACTCAAAAATTGTGCCCAAATGAACTTGCACCAGTAAGAAAGGGGTTTTCCTCCTTGTTAGAAGATTGTTTGTGTTCAGCCTATTCCAAAAAAGGGCAAGAAAAATATCCCAAATAACTATAGACCAGTGATATCAAAAATCATGGAGAAAGTCGTAAACCACCATATCCTCAAATATTTGGAGGACTTCAACATCTTGAGCGATCATCAATATGGCTTTCGGTAACAAAGATCAAAAGGCGACTTTCTATCGTATGTCACCCATATTAGGAATAATGCAATCGAGAAACATGGAGAATCAAGAACTGTTGCGCTTGATATTTCTAAGGCCTTTGACCGTGTGTGTGTCATGAGGGTTTGCTGGCCAAACTTCGATGCTATGGCTCGTCAGATCATTTTTATGTATGGCTCTTCAGCTTCCTGAAAGTACGTTCCCTACAAGAGGCCGTCGATGGATATCTCTCAAATACTTTCAACATCAACGATGGTGTTCCCCAGGGATCCATATTGTCTCCAACCCTCTTTTCGTTGTATATCAACAACTTATTGGAAAAACCAAAAATCCAATATATTGCTTTGCTGACGACAGCACTCTTGTCTCATCATTCCATTTGGATTCTAGGACATCGGCTACGAAAGCACATCTTCACCGGCAGCAGGATGTTGGAGAATTTTAGAGAAACGTACAGACCACTGTTTAAAAAATCTAGGATATTGACTCTAACTTGTTTGCTCATTTATGTATCAGTCATTGAGATTTACAAAACGATAAATGAATATATGACACACTCTGATGTGCATAATTATCCAACGCGAAATGCAAATCAGGTAAAACCTCCTCGTTACAGACTTACTGTTTCATCTCGCAACTCTCTGGGAGTGAGTCTTTACAACAAACTCCATACTGATATCAGAAATTCCAATATTTCAATATTTATCATTTCAAACGTGAAGTGAAAAATATCTTATTAGAGCTTAGTTTCTATGAAGTGAGAGAATATTTGGAAGCACCACTTATCAATACATTCATTCTCTTTGTTTGTTAGTAAATTACGTTAGGCTTTTTCGTACTTTTACTACATTAAACTTGATCGAAAATAGTCATTTGTTGAATTTTAAATTTTATACATTGAATTATTTATGTATACATATCAGTATATACACTTTTCGTATGACCTGCTACAAATATAATGTAACGTAGTCAAATAAACTTACTTATTTTGCATATCTTAATGAGGATCTAGAAGTGATTTCGAATTGGGGTGAAAGGCATCGGTTTTTTCCATGAAGATAAATAATAATAATAATAATGTCTCCGAACCGGATACAATAATGTCAGGTCAGATAATTCCGCTTTCTGCTTCGATAAGTTTGTTGGGGGTTAAAATGGACACCAATAAGTCTCGGCACAGTCATGTCGCTTGAATTGCAAAGGCTGCTTCTCAAAAGCTTGGAACTTGGTTCTGTTCCGAACTAGAAAACTGTACACACCTCATCAACTTTATGAAGCTTTATAAAGCTCAGATCAGACCTTCTTTGGAGTATTGTTCTCATGTATGGAGCTCTGCCCCCAAATATACCCTGAAGTTGCTGGATTCCATCCAGAAAAGAGCCACGAGCCTGATTGGAGACGCAACCATCACGTGCAAACTTGATATCTTGGAACATCGGTGAATGGTTGGAGATTTGCCTCTCTCCTATCAATACTTTCATGGGAAGTGTTCAAGTGACTTGGCAGATTTGATTCCACCAAAAGCGGTACATATCAGAAATACGCGACGGACTGTGGCTGCTCATCGTTTTGAGTTTCAACTCAGTACACCTCGAACTTCACTGTTGGGGAATTCTTCCATTTGGAGAACTGCGTTTATGTGGAATAAACTTCCTGACAACGTTTTTCCAAATGGATTTAGTCTCCAGCGATTAAAATCCTATGTGAATCACTACTTTCGCACAGGCATCGCTCTGAGAGCGTCTTGAAGATTTTCCTGTAGTGTTTGTATTTTGTCCTTGGAAAAACGCGTCGACAAGAGTACTGCATTTCTGGGGCAGTTCTTGTTTTAGATTCGTTATCGTGTGGAAACAATTCAAAATGAATTCCGTCATTTTGATCATGCTATATGACTTTTTTTTCCATATCAGTGACATCAATGATTTTTGAGCGAAACTAATGAATAATTATGACATCCTCAGGAAATATTTGAAGGCAGTGTAAAATAAACACAAAAAAATGTATTATATATCAATTCCAAATCATGAATATGTTCTACTCGATATTTTCCCCTCAATATACCATTCTATAATAATGATAATAATATCGTCTTCATTATCTTCTAATACATTTAAAGCAAATTAATCAGGAACAGTTCATTTATTATATGAAGATAAAAGGCGAAGTTCTATTTACATGATGACAAGACATCATTCAATTGCTCTTCCACTTAACCTCAAAAAAATGTGGTCTATATTCAGATAAGAGTTATTAACTACGTAACATCAATTTTCCACGCAAACAGGCTTTTCTGAAACTCAAACAGCGAAGCCATCAAAACCGCAGAGTTGGAATGATCCGCAAAATAGCCATTTACCGCTTTCCCATTTCCGATGTTCCTTCATATCCGCCTCTGGTAAAAACTTTATCTCATTTCTCTGCAATCGAACAGATACCAAATTTTATTATGTTCAAAATGGACATTTAAAAGCACTTCGATAAGATGGAGAGATGGCTGAAATCGTGAATAATGAAAGTAACTTTATTTATATGAATAACTCCCTAAAGCGAAAACTTCGATGAGGGGAATAATCCTAAATTAACTTTCAGAAGGAAGTCGGCCAAACGGACTATAAAACGAAAACAAATATTTTATATATTGAGGTTATCAAAATCTATCGCGGTCAGTAAAAGAGATTATTCACTTCTACGTGAAGATATTCTGGAAAATTTATGTTTCACGAAAAATATATCATTTCTAGACCTGAAATCAATGTTTGGATTGATAGTTCATACTCAGTCCATATTCCTTTGATGAAAATATGGATAGAAATGCATATCTTGAACACCGAATATTTCTTCGGACAATCGTGGTAGTTCAATTAGGAACATTCAACCACATAGCGTGCTCCCTAATGTATTCGACCTCTGGCGTCAGACAACAATCGTATGTTGAAGGGAGCCTTGACGACGATGAGTAGATTCTTTGTTGAGGCGGATGTCCTATAGGTTCCAGTTGCCCTAAAAAAATCAAGTTTCGAATTCTTGAGAACAGAAAAGTTTTGAAGTTGCCTGCAGAAAGACCAGATTTCAGTCTATTCGACCAAGCACTTGTTGAAGAGCTGCGAAGCTCTATTGTATGTTTTTTCGAGCAAATGGTTTATTGATTTCCCATCAGCGGCTCACATCGAAGTTTCGTTTTTCTTTTCAAGTGCTGAGTGACAAAAATGTATGTACATTTTCAATATGTATTCCACCGCTTCTGACATGATGACGTAATCGGTTATTTTTTCAAATTGATATATAGGTCTTGTACAAAGTGAATAAAAATTAATATTACATTTCATCAAAAAAAATTACTTTGTATCCAGCGACACCTGTATCTGTATCTATAGAGTAGGGCGGGTGAGTGTAGACCCACAGCACTTAGGCCAGATGTGAACCATTGTACATCTTCCCGAGGAGTTGTCTTCCTAGGTCATCGTCCATCCTGTCCTGTTTTGGAAGGTGCAGCGACATTACTGTCGTTGCACAGCATCTTCAACCTTCTTGGGGTTCCCTCCGTGAAGGTGCATAAGTGAGGAAGCTTTCCTGCAGGGGCAGCCTGTTCCTTGCCTTTATTCAAGACGGAGCTCTTGGCGCCCTCCACAGGAAGTGCCCTTGCTGTTGGAGGTGGAGTGAGGGAGGAGGAGGAGGATGTACTTTTAGTTGCTGCCACTCCTGCCTCTTGCGTTCTCTTTCTCCTTTTGGCCTCGGTGCCGCAAATGCGCTTACGCCTTCGCCTTTGTATTACATCACGAGGTGGTCTGCTATGTCCAGCCTCATACCAAGCGGTAGTTTGGGGTGGACATTTCTTTTCATCCCCAGCCACCGCCTCAGACTGAGGTGAGCACTTCTGTCCAGCTTCTGGATTGATTATTGTTTTTGTTGTTTCTGTTTTTGTGCTTGTTTCATGCATGTGTGTTCCCACGAGTAGCAAGGGAAGAGTTAGTCATCTCTGGCAGAGCCCCGCATTACCAGAAGTAGGCTGATTACAATGGGGTTTCGCCTAAGGAGATCGTTCGTAACCGCATATCACCCCGCAGCCATTCAGCTGTGGGCGCGATTCCTTACACCTTAGCTGGGGTAGGCTGGTCCACGGTAGCATGTTTTGCAAAGGCTTCTGGGGATTTTAGTTCCCCTCATCCTGCTTATTTCTGCCACTGATCGTTAGTCCGACCCCGTCCGTAAGGCCACATTGGCTTCCTGGACAGAGCCTCCAGTCCCCTGGTCGTTCCCCTATCCGCCACCTGGGGACGCGCCCGATAGATAGCACTATCCAGGGGTATTCAGCGACATATAATATGTTCAAATTGGCATCTACCACCAGAGTCTGGATAATGAGCAATTCTACTGACATAATACTTTTGTTCATTCTGTACATGTATGTTATGAGTATAATTCTGCTAATTCCGATTCTAATTCAATTTTAAAGTTTCTGTGAATTTTGCAATCTATTAATGCAGACTTTCGATTTCAAATAATTCAGCAAGAAAAAGTAACGAGAGTGAGATTTGGTGATTTTGAAGGCCACTCTATCGACCCTCCTCTACCTTTCCCTTTTCTGGGAAAACAGTTGTTTAAGAACTCACGAACATCACGCGCATAGTGTGGAGGTGCAATCTTGTACTTCAATTTGGTACAGTAAGATTATTGGTGTTTGTAAAACTATCAGCAAGGACAAAACTAAACGGATCCGTGAGGATCCGTTTAGTTTTGAAAACCTGTCTGCATGATTAGCGAATACTAATGTTAAAGATAAGCCTTATGATTCTTTTCCGAACAACAAAAATTCTTGTTATGTCTGATGCCTGACCCCATACTATAATATTGTAGGAAATTGTGGAATACACAAATGCATAGTAAACCTATAATAATGAATCTGTGTTCAAAATATTCCTTAGTGTTGCCAAAATATAAAAGCTTTTGTTGATTTTTTTACATACTATTTGTATTTGATCCTCCCATGTTAGGTTACAATCTATGAGCGTTCCTAAGAATTTAGATGAAGTGGAGGTTTCAACAATATTATTATTGACTTCGAAGGTGAAATTAGAAGGTATTCCATGTTTTGTGTGAAACTCAATTATTACTGTCTCACTTTGATTCATTTTTAGTGTATTCTGTATACAGTAATCCGCAAAATCTTTCAAAACTGAGTCAGTTTTTTACTGTAGTCTTTGGCGATCAGTGTCAGACACCACAGTAGAGATGTCATCAGCATACATGAAAACTCTACCGTCCTTTATGTTATGAGGCAAGTCATTGACATAGGTAAGGAAGATCAAGGGACCCATGACACTTCCCTGTGGTGTTCCAAGATCTAAATCGTATTCCTTCGATTTGGTTTCACCGATTCTCACGATGATCTTCCGATCTTCAAGAAAGGACGTTATCCAGTCGTTCACTGGGCCACGTAGACCTAGGTTGTTGATTTTTTTGGAGACGAAATTACGATTAACCGTGTCGAATGCCCGCGTTAGGTCAAATGATATGACAACTACATACTCATTTTTGTCCATCAGATCATTAATGTGTTGGACAAGTTCTGTTATGGCTGTTGCGGTAGATAGGCCAGGGCGGAAACCATGCTGGCAATCAGTAAGTAATTTATGGTTTGTGAAGAAATCTGTAATTCTTTTGCAAATGATTTTGGAAAATATGCTCAGGAGAGCAATTGGGCGGTAGTTCTCTATGTTGCTCGTATCACCTTTTTTGAATATGGGAATGATGGCAGCCGATTTCAGAACACTAGGAAAAGTGCCTGAATTCACTGATAGGTTTATAATGTCAGCAAGGTATTGTGATATAATACAAGCACACTTTTTTATTATATCAACCGGGATTTCATCTAATCCATTAGATTTTTTATTAGGTAAGTTAGCGATAACTTCTTCAACTTCCTCTTTAGTGGCCGATATGAATACAAGAGAATCACTTATGCTGTTGGAGGTTGTGCACGACTTTGATATATTATTTCTGAAATGTTCAGTCATTTTTTTTTCAATAACAGTGGATAGGTAGTTGCCAAATAGATCTGCGATAATCTTTGGATCCGTGGTTAAATGACCTCCATAAGAGATTTCTAATTGTTTCTGTTTTTTGGATTTCCCTGTAAAATTATTTGTGAAGATTCCTTTTGGAAAGATGTGGACCAGTGATGTCATCCTTCAATATTCCTGCCCAAACAAAAACTTCATGATGGTGAATCATCCAGTAGGGATTATTCCTATCCAATATCTGCAACTTTAACGATTCACTGAACCATTTAGACAAAACGTAGCTTCATCTAAAAAACTTAATTCGGTCAATAAAACATGAATTGCTTTCAGGCAAATCCTGTATTAGTTCAAAGAATTCGATCGTCATTTGGCATCATCTTCATTGGGTTATTGATTAAGCTGTACCTTGTACAGATGATATTTTTCTGTTTTCAGAATACGTAATACAGGGCTTTGTAATATAGGGCTGATCCCCTCTTCTTCGTCCTTATTGAACTAGCACTTCTCACTTCCAGGTTGAGGATTTTTTTGTGGGAACATAAAACATATTAGATGGTTCGCATTTACTGCAGAATATATTTATAGCCGATGAATGAAAAAACGACTTGCTTTCACGAGAAAAATTCTTCGTTTTAGGATAGAATGATAAAAAACTAATGAAGAATTATTGGAGCCTTTGATATGATGATGCGCTAATGAAAAATCCGTAACATGTCTTGAAACACTTATCAATTGTCATAACAGACTCTAACTCTTTTGGCAAACAAAAACTTAGTTTTGTCTAAGCGTCAAAATCTGCAAATTGTAGCGAAGGATTTATCCTTCACATTAATACGATAGGTGTTCATTCCAATATGCATTTTTCGAAAAACTTATTGTCAGCATTTCAAAACTGTAACTTTTCTAAGACAGTGAACCAATTTTCAGAGGTGAAGCAGACATCTCTGGTTTCACCTACTCAGGTCTCATCAGTGATGCTAGGGTTAACCGCTCATCTGTCCCAAAAAGGGCAAGCTTAAAAGTAAATGATACCATCTCCTCATCTCAATTCTCGAAAGACAAAGGAGAAACAGACTCGCCAAGGCGGATAACATTGCCTCTCAGGAATTTGTTGGTTTCGCATTTTTTTCGTTTTCAACTCGTTCATTAACGAACTTGATCCGCTTTTGAGTTTTTGGTGGGAATTTTTTCCTGGTAGCTCTGCTTTGCAGTACATTTGCGTAGACTCTGTATAGTGATGATACAAACATTTCAGAATATAGTCATATCGTTCCCAATCCCTATGTCAAAGAGCATACATTTTTGCAATAATGTTTTTGGTGTCAACGGCATTGAGTGATATATTCTTTGGCATCGTGTTTTAGTACTGTACTAACTTTACACTTTTTGGTCGATAACGTTTGTTTTTGTTTCATAACTGATTTTGTTTCCATCTAGAATCTAGAGTATTACTATTCCTAATGTTCCATAATATAGAATCTGTCAAAGTCGATAACTTGTTGTACTCACAAGCTTTGCCAACAAATTGAATCATCAATGAAGAAGAAATTAAATTTATATGCTCATCTTAAGGTAATAATTTGATATATTTCGAAAGTTTGTCATTAGATAATAAAATAAGACTACTTAGAAACTCTAATACTTTTACTTGTGAGGTGGTCGATGTGGAGTAGAAGCTAGGTCTCAAGATTGGCACACTGGCGTCCTAAGTTCGATTCATGTGGCCAGTATCGTTTTTTAAACCTCTCAATTCTCAAACTATTCGAAGTTGAAAACAATCTCGGAAATAGAAACTATTTCTCAATGTTTTCTCAGGTTGCATTGATCATAGAAATTATGGGAGCTTGTCTTGCAAATGAACTGCACTCAATGAACGTAGAGGAACGTATTTTAGTCACTATACCAAAACGAAATCAGTTCGAAAATTCACGATAACAGAATTTTTTTATCAAATTTGTATTGAATATATCAAGCTCAGACTGAGTAATGTATCAGAGGATTATTTTTTCCTGAATCATCGGAAAGGTGAATGCACCAATCAAAGAGTTGGAATCAATAAATTCGAACTAGAGGTGAATAGATCGTAAAATTTCCATAACTTTCAAATCCCGTACTTTATACTGGGCATACATTTTGAAGATCATCTACAACCCTTCCAGTGGATGTCGGACAAAGAGGCATGGAGGGTGGAAATCAACATCTGCGGTGAAATGATATATGAATGATTTGATGAAGAATAAAAATGCAGAAAAAATCAACTGTCTACCAATACCAGTAATGGAAATATGAATGTGCATATAGAATGCTCGATACTACCTGTTATGATATCCAACTGTTCGAGCTTCGCCATAAATTTAATAGACACAAAATGTTTTTGTTTATAAGAATTGTTAGAAATATGATTTTAGAAATTTTCAGAAAATGAAAGATTTTGACATGAAATTCAATGATAGGAGTATTACTATGACATGCTTGGAATCGCACGTTGAAAGGTATGATCTCGTTGATTTTCAGCTCACACAAGTTTTGCTTTCTGAGGAGGTAACGGCTACAAAAAAGGTCTTTCAAAAAATTCTCCCGCCATTATTCCATTTCAATTTCATTTCAGATACATTTGTTTCTCTGCGAATGCATTAAGTGAAATTCAGAGAATACCTTAGTGCAATCAAAAAAAAAATGAAACAAAAAGTTTTCATTTTTCCAATGTGGCTAAGAACTTTTCTTATTGGAACTGGTTACACACACAACTATTCCAATCACTTACTTTGACCCAGATGTGGCAAAACATAAGAAAGGAAGTGAATTGCCAACCAAACAGCAACATATTCCGTTGAATAAGACAAATGGCATTAATATCGTGAATTAGGTGAGTGTTGGGGAAAGTTCCAAGCTCGATTCCCACAAGGACCGTGAAGCTAAAGTTCACGTCTGTAAAGATCCGAACAATCCATTCTAGGAATTAGTTTTCTCTACGATTTGTGAAACAGACCTCCAACATGCGGTCTATGCAATCCATTGAGATCTGACGGCGGTCGGAGGTAAAGCAGAGGCTTTGTTTTTGAAATATTGAGACGAGTGTAAAAAATAAAATGGTTGTATGTTCCAGTGGAAACTACGCAAAGGAGTTTTCCTGCTCAGAGAAATTATGTCTGTCACTTTTGAAAATACTGGAAATGAATACCAACTCCACTATTTCCACCAGATGGAAAATGTTTTTTATTTATAAGTCGAACACTCTCTCATACACTGTCTTCATTAAAGGGATTTTTTCATTGATAGACTTACATGAAAGAATAGTTTTTTACCCAAACCCTAAGAAAATCAGTATGAAAAAGATGTTTCTTCTGTGGGGCATATAAATAATGCAGAGTATCGTACTGCGTATCACTCATTGGGAGATCTGCGAGATCGAAATAACTCCACAAGTGCTCCAAAATATACGAATGTTTCGAAATTGAAATATATTTTTATGAAGAGGTGGTGGTTTCAGATGAAATCTATTTAATTCTTCTATTCACAAAAAAATGTGTAGTTGGCAATCCAGAGCTCTTCATTTTCTAGTAAAGAGTCTTCCGACAGGGGCTTCCAAACTTTGACAATTCACAACGGCCGTCTTGTTGAAACTACATCTGTCAAAATAGTTGTCATTTATTCAGCCTGTTTCGACAAATCACCATGGACGGTTATATCATTCAACAACACGTGCAAATGATAAAACTGTTCATTCAAAATTAGTGTTTTGTTCGGGCAACATACCGCGCACTTTGCCCATTTTACGGTCGCTAGAATCGCAATGTTATGGATGACAGTGGAAACAGTCCACTAGTTTGAATGAATGAATTTATTTGAATAGGAAGAAATCCCAATATACAAACATTACATTATTACATTGGTTTAATAATACATATACAAGGACAACTTAAATATAAGTCTAAGTCAGACCTATATACTAACAAATATATATACATATAATAATATAATAATAATAAAATCACAGTTGTGACATAAGCCGATATCGTTAATGTGAATTAATAACAATAAAGGACCCAATACAAGTACACCAACTTTTGTGTTGATAGGATTTGAATAAACATTATCCACTTCAGTGATTTATTTTCGGTTATTTGGGTAGTCTTTAGACTATTTCAGTACAGTTCTTTTTATTCCTATAGCTTTTTTTTTTACTAGTAAATCATGATCTATTGTTTCAAAAGCTCGTCTCAAGTCTAAGAAAACCGCAACAATATAGTCTCCGCTATCGATAGATTGCGTCCATTTACTTATAGTTAGTTGTAAGGCCGATTCGCAAGAATGATTTTTTCGAAAACCTGATTGATTGGACATTATAAGATTATTGTTTTCAACATTATTCAAAAGCTGATCATACACAGCCATTTCAAGTATTTTCTCAATACCCAGCAAGGTGACGGAATTCGCTAGCTTTTTTTGTGTTTTTAACTTTTGGTATTGGTGTAATCGTGCTAGTTTTTAATTTATCAGGAAATTGACCATATTGAAGTGAAATATTAATGAGGTTTAGTAAATGATCGACCAACACACGTACGTCGTATCGCAAGGTCTGCCGAAAACATCGTTGCTGTCTGCGAGAGTGTGCAGAAGAAATCGAGACAGTCGATTTAGCGTCGCTGATAAGAACTCGGATAAGAACTCGGCCTAGAGAATCATTATGTAGAATGATATCCTTGAGCAGAGAGTTGAAAGATTGGGGATTGTTTCTAGATCAAAACTTGTTCTCTCTACAAAAGAACTTGAGGTATCCTGGATTTTTTTAGAAATGCATATAATAATAATAATAATAATACTCTATCCAGACCCTACCGAGATCACTCTGTCAAGATGGTTGTTCTGATTATTGTAGTCCTCGGTGGAATGATGTCCCCTCTACTCTCGAATCTCAAAATCATACCGGCTTGCCGCACTTAGGCAGAAATCTTAGCCGCACAGATGCATAAGGCTGTCTTTCTTGGCTCACTGTGCTTGCTGAGGGCACATGATTCTTGGACCCAATGATCACTTAACCCACAGTGTGGGGAGTGGTCATTGGTTGATAATGATGGTGCGCCCTCCCGAATGTATCGGGGCTTCTTGGGGTAGGGCTTGACCAGCGTATACTACGGTGAAAAAAAAAGAATAATAATAATAAATCATCTCTATTCATCTTTGTACACACATGTAGAGAGATAATAATAATAATAATAATAACAATAACATTTCCCCCATGGGAAATGAAACCGATTGAAAGCAACTTAGATTGTTCTGTATTCAACAAAGAGGAAATCAACCCATATCAGGGCTGAATTCGAAAGAATAAGTGAAACATACCCGAATAGCCTCATAGTGTACACGGATGGATCGAAGACTGAGTAAGGAACTGGAAGTGCTTTCGCATGTTTGGGATCAACCCACCTCTGGACCAACCGAATCAAGCAAGTGTTTTCACAGCAGAACTATATGCAATCTGGCAAGCATTACTATACATGGACTTATGTAATTTTCATTCATACATCCTTTGCACAAACTCGCTGAGTTCTATTCAAGCAATTGAAAACTCTTTCAGTAAACATCCGCTGGTTCAAAGAATCTTAACACTGATGAGTTGTCTCCAGTCCAAAGGAAAATCGATCGTATTTGTTTGGGTTCCTAGTCATATAGGAATTGATGGTAATGAGAAAGCTGACACTGCAGCAAGAGCTGCAACTGAGAATAATGTCGATCTGAATATACCTGTGAGTCCAAATGACACAAAAAAATTCATATAAAACTCAACACATGGCAACACGAATGGACAAACAACGATTCGAAATTGAAAGATATCAAACCTGATATTGCAACCTTGAGACTTCCACAAGGGCTAACGAGAAGATAACAAGTCATAATAACACGACTTACGATAGGACATACGAACTTAACATCCTCTTATATACTGAGAAGACAAAGACAACCATTCTGTGAAAATTGCCAAACTTTGATGACGGTTACACCTTCTCTTAGAATGCCACCAGTATGAAGCCGATCGACAACGATATAACTTACCGGATAATATCAGAACTTGCCTCGGTACCAAAACTATAAGAAATGTTTCGAACTTTCCGAAAGCAACAGACCTGTTTAACAAAATATAAACAGATATCGTATTCTACAAAATGGCTAATGACCTCAGCAGTCGATGCCAGAATATTAATAAAAAAAAACAATAACAGGTATTCAACAGTGGCGAAGTGTGACCCGAGGATGTTTTTGAACTTAACAGTGGAAATACAATAATAATTGACAATTTTCTTAATTATCTTACCAATAATACCTACGATGAGTATAATTCTATCACATTGTAGAATAATTTTGCTATCTGAGATCTGTCAAATCAATCAGTACATTAAATTCATAAAGTTATTGACTGGTCATTATTCGTTCTGAAGATGCAGAGTTCGACATGTGTTAATCATATTGAGCTGATGATAGGGATTTCAACTTTTTTTTTGAAGTTCATCAGAGTATATGTACTGAAATCATGCGGAAGTTGATTATTGAACTTACTGGCATTGTACATGAAGGGTCGCTGGAAAATTGAAGTTTTATGCTTGTATATTACCGAGTGTTATAATCACTCAGATTTCCTATTTTAATTAGTTTGTCATATAAATATGTTGGTATCCTATATTTCAGTACTTTATGAGTCATATTCAATAGTTGTGATTTTCTCATATCTAGCAATTTCAGTTTTCGCATTTCCCGATTTTTATGACTTACGTGCTCATATTTACGTATTCCGAAGGAAAGTCTAATACAAGAGTTCTGTATTTTTTGAAGTCGACTAATGTCAACACTCAGAAGTACGGTTCCATAAATGTAGTCACAGTAAGCCAGTTTCGATAATATGAGGGATTCACAAACACGAATTTTCAAATCGGAACTCATGAATTGTCTACTTGGATAAAGTTATTCGATTGTATTATAATATAAACGTCGGCTAAGTTGATTGACATGTTTTGTGAATCTCAATTCATTGTCTAACCAGAGTCCGAGTTTTTTGTTTCATTTTTTATGGAAATTTTCCCCGCCCACAACAATGTCTCAGTTGTAACTTGCAACGTTTTCAATGCAAACCTGTATGTCCAAAGAATTGTTTTAGCGAACTTCAGTTATACATTTTTCCGCTGCTTTTTATCAAAAAAAACGTCGCAGTTCTTTGCTCTTCTACTGCACCGTTGCTGTTACTATTCATCTTCCAGATAATAAGTGGGGTAATTTCCTTGTCTATCCCCTCCGAAATGGCCATCTCCCCAATTTTCAGAACTGACACAATATTGCTATAGAATAATCTTGACATGTGGAACGACGGGAATGCTGGAATATTTTCCACTAGTCTCAGAAAATCTCCCCGAGGATGAAACCGGCGTTCACATACATTTCACAATTCACGAAAGCTTCGGAGAATTGCAGATAATGGCGGTGATAATGATTGAAAATACTATTGGATACGACAATGAATTACTCTCTTGGCGATATACGGAGTATCATTATTTATGGAGTAACGTATGAAAACCTTTTATTTATAATCCATCTTCCACAAATATACTGTAGCGGAGTGAAAGATATAAAACAATATTTCCGAGAATCCTTATTCCTCAAAGAAAAGTAGAAAATGTCTAACTATTTACATATATTACATCAGTTCGCACTTCCATTGTCTAATATAATGTAAATTGATTTGAAGTTCCTGAAAAAATATTACAGACTAACCGAAAATAACAATTTCATTTGAACAAAAAAACTGAAATTACAAAGAAATAACATAAAACCAAACAACAACCAAAAAAATAAAGATTGAAATACTAATAAAAGCTGAAAATTAAAAATTATTATCAACAAAAAATTAAAAATACAAATGAAAATTAAAAGATTCCAAATCAAGTTATGTCACGACGTTTCGATTGTTAGTATCCACAATCGTCTTCGGTTGATAACTGGACTTATTTCTCCGAAATCCGACTATTTATAGGCCATTCGAGTGCTTTCACCTATCCCCTCTTCTCTCTCCGCTTCATTGGTTTTAGCGGGAGATAAACGTTTTGGAGGGAGTTGGTCGTTTTTCGTTTGATTAGAGGTTTCCATATGTTACGTATCTCCTCGCTGTGTGTGTGTTTCTTGTGCTCGGCAATGCGAACTTTCGAATGCCTCTTAGTTTCACCGATGTATGATTCTCCGCACTCGCAGGGTATCCGGTGAATGCAATTCTTGGAATCGCAGTTCGCTTTTGGTGGCCTGGTTTTCGTGAGGCTGCTACGGATAGTGTTCCCAGATCTGAAAAAGGACCTGATGTTGTACTTGGACCCAACCCTTCGTATCCTTTGCGATTATCCTCTGATGTAGGAAAGTTCAAGTACTGGTTGTGGAGGCTTCTCTTTCTTGTGTAGATACAACTGCCGCAATAGATTTTCAATTATTGGAACACACCGGTTACGGGCTGTTTGGCCACTTCAGTTCAAGGTAGTGCAGGTAGTGCAACGTAAAGTCGATGATTTTCGATAGTTGAAAATCGAATTTCTTTAGAGTATCAGTCTTCGAACTAGGCTGAATCGCACACTACCTTGTACTGAAGAGTGGCCAAGCAGCCCGAAACTGGTCTGCAAATCTATTGCGGCAGTTGTATCTCCAACATCATGTGCGAGAATAACTTCAGTGATGATTTGATTCACAGTCAGTCTTCAAGTTTGCCCATTGACTATATGTGAAAAGTTTTCTTTCCTTATACGAGGATTTGGACAAATTTCGGATATGCGGTTGATTATTTCGTTCACAGGCAGATGGGGCGATGACAAACCTGTTGTTTATTATACTCTGAGTCAGAAAAATGTTCAGAAGTGGTACAAGATTTTCACAGAAGGTCGGGAAAATATGAATGACGACGCTTGCCTTGAATGCTGAGGATGTTGGCATATCAGTTGGCATATACCATGAAACTTTTTCGTAAATTTTGGGCATGAAGCGTGTGCCAGTCAAGTTCGTTCTGAAGGGGATTGAAAATAAATTGTAGAATGAATGAATATTTTTTGAAAAATGGAAATTTACGTAATTTTTTGAGCAACGAAAATTTGACTACTTTTTGAGCAGATAGCTATTTCTGCCGCAGTGCGCAAACTAATATGATCTTGCAGTTCGAGAGTATAGAAAAAATGTAATAATGCTTATTCTTCATTAATGAACACATTCAAGAAATTCATATTTTCTCTGAAAGGAGCTGATTATTCTAAACTTCCTTTATGCATTATCAGCACTAATGATTCTGGATTCAACTCCGTTGTCTTGCCTGCAAACTGTATAAATATTTATAGCGCAGTTCTGAGACGAAATTAGGTCGACAAACAACCTATTATCTCTGAATACCTGGATATAATAGTCTTAAGAAATACGAAACTCCAGACAGGAAGAAACAACTCAGCAAGAATCGGTGCTCATTAGTTGAAGGTAAATCAGGAGAATTATTATTGATTCAACTCCACAGCGGTGTTCACTGAAATTTCCTTTCATGAATCTTCACGAAATAGAAGTTTCTGTACGATTCATTCCCAACTTTGATATCTTATTTATTCGTTACGTTACTTGAGTGGTATACTTTTCAGGTGATTTTGACCAAAGTATAACAGAAACACTGTCTGTTCATAACTTAGGTTGGGGTGAATTTTCCCAAAAAACTGCATTTACTCATCAATTTTCATTTTGCCCTTTTCGAAGTAGGTATATAATACCCCTCAGATATAATACACTCATGCCGGATTTCTTTCCATTAGATTTATTTTTCATCTTCTCGTTCGTAGTTTTTTAAGGGTCTCTTCAATTTTGGGAACTGAAAACAGTCGCGGGGGTCAAATCTGGTGGATACGCTGGCATGATAACGGTCTTGATTTTGGCCAAAAAATTACTGACGAGTGAGCAGGTGTACCGTGATGGAAAGCCACGCTCAAGCGGTGCATAAATTCAGGATAATACTCCTTATTGACCATTTGATCATGTTACAAAAACTCCTGATGCACTACGCCACGGTAATCGAAAAAACTGTGATCAACCCCTTGAGATTTCATCGAATTTGGCGTGGTTTTGTGGTCTTGGCTCACAAGCGTGAACTGTTTACGCTTGAGCTATTGTATAGCGAAATACGTGTCGCGATTTTTGTAAAATCTTTTACAGTGAAAATCATACAATAAACTATATTACCCAATTAGTAAAATAATTGAAACAATACAGAGTTTATGTACCATAAATTTAACGGACGATTCTTTAGGTAATTTCAAGACGAAATGTGAAAAGATACAGGGTGTTAAAATAAAAAAAAGTTATTCGTAAATATGTTAAATATTCTTTACCTAATTTCGTTGTTATTTGGCAATGGTATCTATAACATTAGGGAGCTAATTTAGCCCGAACTATAGTCAATTTATTAAGTCCAGTGGCGTCTCAAGCGGGATTTGACCGATTGTTTATGTCTTAAAAACGTACGCCACTGACTTTCGTGCTATTTTCATCATTCCTTTGGATTAGGCAATCAGAAATACAACTTTTTTGTCTCTTGAATCTTTTTCATATCTTGCTCAGGTTTTAAGAAAAAAAAGTCGACCTAATTACATATCCCTGGACCTCACATGGAAAATTATCATTTTTATAATTTCTTATTACTAATTATGTAACAATAACAACAAATAATAAATAACATCAACATCTAGACTAACGAATTGCAATTCGTTGGTCCAGATTTTAATGTTATTTAATATTCGTTGTTATTGTTACATAATTAGAAATGAAAAATTGTAAAGATGATAATTTCCAAAAGAAACATTCAATTCCCCATATTATTCCTTGTGAGGTCCAGGGATATAAAATTAGGTAGACTTTTTTTTCTTAAAAACTAAGCAAGATATGAAAAAAATTCAAGAGACAAAAAAGCTGAGTTGTATTTCTAATTGCCTGATGATAATTGCCAAAGGAATGATAAAAATTGCACAAAAATCAGTGGCGTACATTTTTAAGTCAAATATATTCGTTCAAGTCCCGCTCGAGACGCCACTGGACTTGATAAATTGAATCACTTTCAGGCTTAATTAGCTCCTCAATGTTATAAATACCATTGTCAAATTACAACAAAATTAGATAAAGAATATTTAAGATATTTACGAATAACTTTTTTATATTTTTATTTTAACACCCTGTATCTTGAGAACGGAGGATTTGCGAACCCATGTTTATATGAAGATTTCGTCTCAAAATTACCTAAAGAATCGTCTGTTGAATTTATGGTACATACTTAATTAACACCCTGTATAGTGAAAGAATCAACCCACTTGCAAGAAATAAATAAACTGTAATTCTTCCAGGTGTAAAAAGAAGATCAAGAGACTGAAAAATGATCATGAGAGCTTTTGAGTATTTATTCGTTGACAACGTGCCAAAGTTGATAATAATATTAAAAAATCTATAAATTGTAAGCATATATCATAACTTTTCACAAGAAAGAGGAGCATCACCTACCAATGTAACCGAATTAGCACTTTTCATTGGTCTTTTATAGCTCAATGGACTGTACAGAGTAGGAGAAATTACCTACAAGATACCTACGCTACTGGTGGCTCTAGTGTTGAAATTTTTCGATCCACAAGATTCAGGCTCTTGCTTCATACACTGATATTTGATATTCGTGAATCGCGATTAGAGAGAAAAATAGATCATCTGGCACATATTCGAGTTGTTTGAAACATTTGTAAGAAACTATCCATCACGTTATTCTGTTGAATAAGATGTCTCAATCGAGGCCGATGTGATTTTACGCAATATATTCCATAGAAATCTGCCAAATATGGCACCAAAATACTTGCTGTTGTTGATTTATGAGTTAACTATACATATAACAGCCGTAAAGACAATTTCAAGTGAGTTACAAAAGTATAAATGTGGTCAAGAGATCAGTGGCTACCATCACTCAGGAAGAAACGTTATGAATGGTTACGCTGAAGAAAAACAAGTGGCTTATTTCTAAAGAAATTAAGGTAATCAACCACAAACCAACTTGTTCTACAATACATGACATGTATAAGTAATTTTTCATAGAGGAGGTTTTAAGGCTATCAATTTTTCTGTAACTCGCCACTAGATGGCGCTGTAGAACAATTTTTTTTAAAGCACTGTTCTATAACGCTGCGCACGCCGAAGTTCGTTGATTCTGATTCCGTCAAAACTTTGGAACAGCAGCGATACGGCAACATAGTACTAATTAGTACTACAACTACCAAATTCTATACGGGCGAAGCCGCGGGCAACAACTAGTCTAATATATAAAAATGGATGTTTGTTGGTTGGTTGGTAAATGATAAACTTCTACATCGCTCAACCGATCGTGATGAAACTTGACATGTATAAGTAATTTTTCATAGAGAAGTTTTTTAGGTTATCAATTCTTCTGTAACTCGCTACTAGATGGCACTGTAGAACAATTTTTTGAAAGCACTGTTCTATAACGCTGCGCACGCCTAAATTCGTTGAATCTGATTCTACCAAAACATTGGAACAGCAGCGATACAGCAACATAGTACTAGTCTCATATATAATAAAAAATCTCAGAGAAACTGTCTCGATCAAAGTCTTAAGGTTGATTTATTTTGGATTGGCGCAATCAGTGTTGCAGTATGGCTTGTTGTTCTGGGGCTCTCTAGCACACATTGGTAAGGCATTCATTTCCCAGAAAAAAGTATTGATAGCAATTTTCAGAGCTCATCCACGAGAAACCTGTAGGTTAGGAAACCTAACCTAACCTGTAAACCTCTATTCCATCAGAGTCCTGACACTTCCATGCCTTTATATATTCCAATTGATAATGTATGTAAAAGAAAATGAGTATTTTTGTCACGAATAGTGACATTCATGGACATAATATACGTCAGAAAGATAACATTCATGAATTATTTTCAAGATCATCGACGGGCAAAAACTCACCGAATTATATTGGCATAAAATGTTTCAATAAAATAAAAACTTTTATTGATACGAATACTAGTAAAATGAGGTTTAAATCTGATTTGCATTCGTTTCTCTACAGCAATATGTTCTACACGGTGGATGTGGATGAATTCCTTAAATTCTAAGATGATTACATATTAATATAATGGCTGTGATATACATTTTATTCACTTCATACATTCTATACATTTTAATGTGTTATGGCAAAACTTTACATTTGTCTTTTGTATTACTTTGTATTTCTATTGTTTACATTTGTGTATGAATTTTGTGGATGAAATGAAGATTATTATGATTATGATTCCATCCAGAAAAGAGCCATCCGCCTTAATGGAGATGCGAACGTCACTTGCAAACTTGATAATCTGGAACATCGAAGAAAAGTTGGAGATTTGTCTCTCTTCTATAGATACTTCCACGGGAAGCCTTCAAGTGACTTGGCACATTTGATTCTACGAAGAACGGTACATATTTGAAAAACGCGACAGACTGTGGCTGCCCCTCGATTTGAGGTTCAACTCAGTACACCTTGAACTTCACCGTTCAAGAACTCTTTGCGTTTATATAGAATGAACTTCCTGAGAACCCTTTTCCAAATGGATTTAATCTCGAGCGTTTCAAATCTAATGTGAATCACTACTTTCGCACAGGCACCGCTCTATGAGCGCCTTAAGGATTTTCATGTAGTACTTGTGTTTTGTACTTGAACAAAATTTATTTCATCTGTCAGAGAAGTTATTCCAGAAGGATGGCTGTAAATTATCTGAGAGGATCAGGAGCACTTGTCTTGGCTGGTGGATGTAGGTATAGTCCTGCAGACATAGGAAGGCGTCTCTCTGAAATATCTCACAAAGTCTGTGGATTATTCTTCACAAGAACATTTTGGAGAGATTTTCAGAGTTTATCCCAAGTCCTCCTCTTGGCAGCTGACCTTAACGACCTTTGGGAGCTGGATATATTTGGTCAAAATTGGATAGGTGTGAGCCACAAAAAATCTTTCAAGATTGCGATGCAGGGACGAATGAAACCATCCAGTGCTTGTTATCACTCGTTAGAAGGTGAGCCCTCGTTAATCCTCAGCTCGCACAAGTTTTGGCTCATGAGGGTTGTAGTTTCTAGGGTGGCGACAGCTGGTTAACGTTAAAACAGTTTTAGACTCACTTTGAATCTACCTTCAGGTTGAGAATGCTGTCATTTGAAATTCGAGTATGAGAACAGTTCCTAGAGAAGTTTATCCGTGTTTCTGACTGAGAACATAATTTCCACTAGATTTGGACTACATAATTTCCACTAAGTTCTGCTATTTCACTGAGCAGAAATTGCATTAAACAAAACATCCCTTAAAAAATGAAATATCGAGTATTGTGTCTCCTTGAGAATTATTATTTCTTTCAATTATCACAATTTCGATTATTTGGAAATGTGATATGTGACAGACGTTCATTTTGAGTATTTTCCCATTCATTTTCCAATTTTTTTTCATTCCAGGGTCAAGTTGTGATATCATAATAAGTAGCGATACGAATAGGAATGGAACAATCATGAGTCCGTCTTATCCTTCACCATATCCACCGAAAACGACATGCAGATACGAATTTCAAGGAAGAGGAAAGGAGCGAGTTCGAATCGTCTTCCAGGATTTCAATCTGTACCACACGTCAGAAGTGACAAAAAAGTAAGTTGGTGACTGAATCAATTTTTTTGTCAATACTGATCATTATGGAATTGTACGATTTCAATTTTTGTGAAGACAAATTGTATTACACACTAACTGTTCACCGGGACATCATTCACGTGTGCTACATCCCAAATTGGTTGAGCCGTTTTTGAGATTAGCACTCACAAACAGACAGACATGCGGACAAAAATTCTGAACCTCTTCAGATTCTATCGCCTCAATGAAGACCTCCAATAATAGTTTTCTTCAAAAATCTTCCATATACAGATAGCGATCAGTTACATTTTCGTTATATGTAATTATTATTTTCCTTGATTTGAAATAATAATGAGAAAACAACAAAATAGTTCAATCCTGTGTCAATCACAATTGAAGATACAAACCAAACTACATTGTAACAAGCAAAATCCCACAAAACTTATGAAGAGAGCATCAAAAATATTAATTGACTTCAAAAACTCTACAAAAAAATCAAATTGCTACATACCTGCTTTATCAGACTAGACCCAAGTTGGTTTGTCTTCATTCTTCATATGTTTCTACCAACCTGGCCGCGAATGAAACATCAAATGGTATCAATATAGAGACAACGAAGGATTCAATAATTGAATCGTTATATTCTTTGAAATGTATGCTTCAATATATTCTCATTTAAATGAAAAATAAGAAAATTATTTCATTTCTGGATCCATAGTAGTATACCAGATACTACAGCTACCGACTGATTCATGGCCGGTGGGAGAAATCATATCTACGTAAAGTTGGGGTTGGTGTATGACGAAGAAAGTATCAGGGAAAAGGGAATAGATACTTTTGTTGGCAATTTTACGTAGAACAGATTAAGGTGTAAACAAATAATGGATATTAAAATGTCATTCGGGTTCTGGTAGATATATAAAAAGCAGTTTATGTAGAGGCAAATTCGAAAGGAGTGGCTTCTCAGCAGTCATGAGCCAGCCCGGCAGCTGTAAATGAAAATTATAATAAATATTCGGAGTTTGATGAGGAAATTCATCAAGCTATTAATTTTCTTATAGTTGATTCAGTTCAATTTTGACTATCACCATTTTCAAAATTCGATGACCTGCGCAATTTTTTTCATATTCGTACCTTTGCACTAATAGATGTCTCACCTTACTGACTGTTATGAAATTTCCTTCGTGGTTGTTATAAAAAATATATTTTTGAATATTCATATTTTCACAGAAAAGACTCTCCAGAATAAATCAATGACGATAATAAATCAAGCATAATTGACAATTCTTCAAAATAGCATAAAGACATTTTTTGATAAAATCACAAAAAGTTTCAGGCAGTTTCCAGTCAGCTACCAGCCAGTCGATTTAATTAGATGCGTCTGTCTGTATGTTTGAAATCTGTTTTTCTGTTAACAAGCTGTCGCCCCCCTATAAGAACGACAACTCTCAAAAGTCAAAACTTGTGCGAGCTAAGGACTAACGAGGTCTTACCTCTTAACGTGTGATTCCTAACACGGATTGGACAATAAAAAGTGAAAATCGATCGTCCAGCCTCGCGGTTCAAACCACCGATTCACACAGAGGTCGGTTGAGTGAGTGGAGCAAACCACCCAAGTCAACCCAACAGGCTACCATCCCACCCAGTGTTCGATAACATTGAAAAATTTCACCACATGATCTTTTCTGACAGCTCTCGAGAAAGTTCGAGAATAAAATGAATCAAATAAAGAAAAACTGAAACTTGAAACTTATATTCGATTTTTTACAAGTTAATTATAAATGGCGCATTTTTTGCGGGTTAATTAGACGGAAAGTGGAAATTTCCTGTTAGTTCAATAAAAAGGTCTTCTTTCCGTCACAACAAATAACTTGTCCAATAGATTACCCTTTTCTAGTGTTCACTTTCACTTCAACTTTCAGGAACACCTCCAAAAAATTCATTTGTTCCACTCAATTCTTTTGTGAACTCTAAACTTTACGGTATTCTCTGAGAACCGTATTCAATTCAAAGAAAGTTTATATTATACTATAAGAGTTGAACATTAGTCTGTTCCACAATTTTTCATTTATAAATGATAGAAACGTGATGGCGACTCATATTGGAGTAAACATAGATACGTAAAAAAATACTTCAGGGGTCAAGTTTAAAAATTATCAGGAATCGTTCTTCCAGTACAAGTGTCGTAATTTTAAAAAGTGTACTGAAATAACTGAAATCTCAAATAAGTTGTAAAGCTGTTGCACTCTGTATAATTCCAGGTATAATATATTCATGTATCCTTTTAGTCTCATGAAACATGTAATATTGTACTCCCGAACGTGACAGTTGATTGTTCTTGTAAACCCGTACATTTCAATAATTAATTTTTATGGTTTCGTGCTTGTCTGTAATGTTTTCGCGGAAGAAACTGCGAGAAAAGAAGTGGAGAGATCCATTTGTAGGGAATGTTTCAGATGAAGCAGACTGTAAATTAATAATGACAGTTTTTCTGATTTCACAAATGAAACATTTTTCTCTTCCTATTTCATTCTGAGGTCACAGATAAAAAGAGGAGTTTCTTTCATAAGTTCATTGATTTTCCTGTAATAGGTACGATCATTCCATTGTCAACATTAATCATTCAACAATTTTTGAATCACTTTATTTCATTCGTTTTTGTAATTCAAGTTGAATAAAAATAATTCATTGTTTCACCCTGTTGATTGTGATGAATTACATTCTGACAGTCCGGCTTTTCATCACTGTATCGTTTGAGGTTTTTTTTGGAGAAAATCCAAATCTATATGAGCTCCGAACTGTAATTACTAATACTAAAGTTAATTAGTTTTCTTGAGGCAAACTTCTTGATATCATAGAGCATATATCTTCAATCACATAGTAAAAGGTAGGGCCTTTGGCAAGGTTAATGCGAGAAAAGAAGTAGAGAGATCCATTTGTAGGAAATGTTTCAGATGAAGCAGACTGTAAATTAATGACAGTTTTTCTGATTTCATAAATGAAACATTTTTCTCTTACTATTTCATTCTGAGGTCACAGATAAAAAGAGGAGTTTCTTTCATAAGTTCATTGATTTTCCTGTAATATGTACGATCATTCCACTGTCATCATTAATCATTCAACAATTTTTGAATCACTTCATTTCATTCGTTTTTGTAATTCAAGCTGAATAAAAATAATTCATTGTTTCACCCTGTTGATTGTAATGAATTACATTCTGGCAGTCCGGCTTTTCATCACTGTATCGTTTGAGGTTTTTTTTTGGAGAAAATCCAAATCTATACGAGCTCCGAACTGTAATTACTAATAGTAAAGTTAATTAGTTTTCTTGAGGCAAACTTTTTGATATCATAGAGCATATATCTTCAATAACATAGTAAAAGGTAGGGCCTTTGGCAAGGTTGATGCGAGAAAAGAAGTGGAGAGATCCATTTGTAGGAAATGTTTCAGATGAAGCAGACTGTAAATTAATGACAGTTTTTCTGATTTCACAAATGAAACATTTTTCTCTTACTATTTCATTCTGAGATCACAGATATAAAGAGGAGTTCCTTTCTTGAGTTCATTGATTTTCCTGTAATATGTACGATCATTCCATTGTCATCATTAATCATTCAACAATTTTTGAATCACTTTATTTCATTCATTTTTGAAATTCAAGTTGAATAAAAATAATTCATTGTTTCACCCTGTTGATTGTGATGAATTACATTCTGGCGGTCCGGCTTTTCATCACTGTATCGTTTGAGGTTTTTTTTTTTTTTGGAGAAAATCCAAATCTATACGAGCTCCGAACTGTAATTACTAATTGTAAAGTTGATTAGTTTTCTTGAGGCAAACTTTTCGATATCACAGCGCATGAGCAGTATATCTTCAATCACACAGTAAAAGGTAGGACCTCGTTAATTCCTAGCTCGCACAAGTTTCGGCTTTTGAGAGTTGTCGTTCGTAGGGGGTAGACAACTGGTCAATCGAAAAACAGATTTTTTCAACAGAATTTGAGCCTTCTGCAGATCATACTTCGTAATCCGTGAAACAAGTATTCTGCAATCTCGTTTACCCATCCGTAGTCTAGTTAGAGTCCAATCCAACAATTTTACGGTTACTACTTCAGTGAAGATGGGCATCGACCTGTAAAATATATATTAATCAGTTTTGGACCTTTGTCCAACCATAAAAGCTCTTCAGCTTTTTTTGACAATCAGATAGCCGCTCTTTCAGCTTTGACAGTCAACTTCGATGATATCTCAGTTGACCAGATTCCCATTGTTGTATTCTTCCCTAATGTGCATCTTCAAGGATCCAAAGAAAAATTCTTTCCCAAAGAAAACAGTTAAAGTTCCTCTTCTCGCGAGTACATGGCATTTTTTTCCAATTTTCTTATGACATAGTACTCCCACCAAGATAACTTGATTTCTCCATGCTATTTGTATTGTTTTTGGAGTCCTGAGACAGCTCAGATTCGAATACAAAAACCTTGTTCTGCTTGGCCTCATAACTTGCCTCACAACTACCTCTTTTAAGATACTCCAGAACACATATCTGTGTACCAAGTAACTGAGATATGATGGAGGTGGATCCAAGAGGTTTGGATAAATAGAATATTCACCTTGGGGGCCCATTAGTAAACTGTTCCCTCTCTACTGAGGTTCGTATTATTGGTCTAATTGGTAGCTGTTTATATCTCTCTAAGTTCTTTTCGAAACCTTATCTAACTGACATAACGTCTCTGGGTTTTGACATAGGTTCCGATGAGATGAAATTTCTAGATTACACATGAGCTCTCTAGTATTTCAACCTACATCCTTCCAAAAGTTCCTTTACATATTTAGGTTTCTGGTGTAACTTTGGCAAGAATTTCGTTCAGTCCATCTTTAAATTAGGTAGAGGTTAATTAGCATGCCATCCTATGGAATTCATAGAATACGGAAGACAAATGATACTTCAAAATCCGAGATACTTCCTGACACTTTAATCAATGAATATTTTTGTTACAGTTGTGAAAACATGGATTCCCTAAATGCTTTCATCAACATTGACGGCAGGATGGAGAAAATCGACAATTTTTGTGGTAACGTTCTACCGAAGCCCATCATGTCGAATGGGCCCAGACTGAAACTTGAATTTCAGAGTTTAGTTGCTTCGAGGTACTCAAGAGGATTTAAAGCAACGTACTCTTTTATCGAAAGTGAGTTTTTTGAAACACATACTTCCCAAAATATAGAGTAGGTGACAATTTGGCCTTCGTTGAAGTCAAGGCGATGACATCTTCCCTCACAGTATCTATGGAATCTTCAAAGGAATACCAAAAGATGAGAGACTTCCCAAAGAGCAGCATGTTGCAGAACCAATATTTTTCATCGAATGCCTTCACTTTCTCTGGCTTTCAATGAGAGTTGAGTCCAAGCATGAGTTCGTGGTTCAGCGTGGTACAACTCATGAAGCCTTGGTAGATCGAAATAGTGCTTTTTTGTGCTGAATCACGCATGCTTGGTTTTTGGGCTTTATTTTCTACCAAATGACTTTTGTTGTTCAAAAAAAGGTGAATTTGCAATTTCTACCTTAAATTATGGCTACGCAGGTACTTGAGCTTCAGACTGGAGCTCAAGTACCTGCGTAGCTCCAGAATGAAGCTCAAGTTATTTCTAAATAGCAATAGTATCATTGCAAAACGTTCAACTCTTCAAGTGGGGGTGTCATCCTCGATTATTTTAATGAAAATTGGGGTGGAGTGATATCTCATTGAAAACGAGAAATGCCTTATCCATTACTGCTCAGGCTTTTGGGAGTCGTTCATTCTTTCGAAATATATGGAGTTTTAAAATAACATCAAAACTTTTTTCGCAAAATGCAAAAGTTAAATCAATTTTGAAAGACAACCATGATTTGGAAGATTCACACTTTCTTTGTATCAAGATGGAGTAGTAGAAAGCCAAAAACTTCCTTTCCCACAACAATGATGATATCAATCAAAATATTGAAAATAAGTTCCTTCGGAACAATTCGCAGTTATTTGTTGCCAAAGAATTCAGTTTATATGGTGTTCACTTTCGAAAAGGATGCATGATAGGGCTTTTTTCAATTATAAATAAGGAAATCGGGTTATCAAAGCAACGACATCCTGACAAACATCTTCCTGAGAAAATTGATAGTGAATTGGTATTCACCTCTATATTTTCTGAAATTCTATCAACCTAGATCTCACTTATATTATACAGATTGATTCTGATTATATTGAAGAAAAAATAATACTTCAAAAAAATAGCGAGCGGCAGCTCGTTAACAAAAAAACTTTTTTTTTCTAATTTAATGCAGTTACATAAAAAACAGAGTGTGCCGTAGTCCACCTATGAGGATGAATCATCAATTTATCGATGTATGAGGGCCAAGAAGTACGACAATCGTTCAAAGATAACCTCTATGTTGAGATTGGCAGAAAATGAATCTAGCATTCACCTTGAATGGGATTCATCAAAGTTTTTCCATTTTTGTCAGCATCACAAAATTCTATATATTCCAAAAAGTAAACCGACTTTCGAAAGCAAAGTGGCAGTATATGAGTAGTCAGTTTCTCATTCTTTCTCTAACAAAAATTGAGAATAACACCATAGAAATGGTTTTTGGAGAGAAGCTTGAAAACAACCTAAAATTTTTTCGAAAAAATCTTTCATTGGCAATTAAGTCTGGCGGTACACCCTGTATGGCCACTATACTACAAAAAATGCATTTGATTCAGAAACATCACCTATGAAAAGAATTGGAATAATTTTTGTTGAATTGAGAATGAAAAGTACTTCGGGAATAATTATAATTCAACGAATAAGTACCGATGAGAAATTCTGAAATTTGATTTGAATGAGACTATTAGATCAAAAATGAACTGCTTATCGAGTTAGTGACTGAATGTGCAACGGCATTTTTATAGTGTACAAATACATCTGCATACCCTGATTCATATATTATGCAAAAATGTTGCTTATATCAATTTATTGGGATCACTTTAAACAAAATTTATAGAGTCTATAAATTGCGAAATGGCGGTAAAAATGTCAGCTCAGTCTAAGTACTTTCGAAGCAATAACTCATTAATTTTCCACAATTTTCAAGTAGTTCTAGGTTAATGGCAAGAGACCACTTGAATGGTCCCATTTTTGTGATGATTTATGAAAGGAAATATCAAAACAGTCGAAATTCACTAGGCTAGATGCATTGAGCGATTAGTTATCGACTTTTTCATAATGGCAGCCATTAATATCAGCCATCACTCCTGAAAACTGCTTTGTAAAAATTCTTGTGGAACTAATTTATACTTAGATATTCATAACGTAATGTGAATAACTACTGTTTCGAATTAGATATCTGAATTGAAAAACGTTACTAAGTACTTTACATTTTCCATTGGTATTAATCTTTCCTCAAAATATTGATACTTAAGGTACATACTGAAGCCTTTTCTGGTAATTACAATGCATATATATGTTCTAGTTTCATAGCCAAAATATTACAATATTTTCATACGAGAGCCCAATATTTTGGTAATTTTGCAAATCTCTTACCAGACCATTCAGTTCATCATCAGTTTTTTTTGTCATTGTTTAATATGATACCTTGATGATACCTTCATAATATGGAATCATGGGAATGCAGAACTAGACACCTTCCTGGAGCACATCAACAACGTCCTTCCATCACTTTCACAATGGAGAAGTAAGTCCACAACGAATTGCCATTCTTAGACGTATTGGTGAAGAGGACCGACACTAAATGGAAACAGCTGTATACCAAAAACCCACTCACACGGGACAGTATCTGAACTAGGAATCCACCACCATCAATCGACTAAGAGAGCTTTCTGACTCTGTGATACAAAGGAAGGTCTCGAAAAGGAACAAGGCATCATCAAAAATGACATTCAACGGAATAGTTACTCCAAAGTGATAGTGGAATAGACTTTGGCTAGAAGACAGCAAGAGCCTCACAAGGAAGGGAAGCCGCCACAACCAGTACTTGTACTTCCCTACATCAGATTGGAATTCAAGTTATACTTTAACAAATGTTTATGTTTCTATGTAATAATAGACTGACGAAACCAATATTGATTGTACTACGTCTCTTAACGGCATATTTTTTTCAGATTTTGGTATAACGACTGGTACCCAGTTACAGACTTACCCCTGTGCCTTCGTATTTAATAGTAACGAATCCAGAAGTGGATATTTCCATAGTCCAAACTACCCTGGACTATATCCCAGAGATACCGAATGCCATTACTTCCTTTATGGAAATGCATCGGAAAAAATACATCTGCACTTCGAATACTTCGATGTGGAAGGAGTTTTGCCGTAAGTTGATTACTGAATTTAACCCATTTCATGAGAGACCGTGTCATCGGTTCACGGTTAAAAAAATGGAAGATATTGAATTTGACTGAATTTGTGTAGCGAATGAAACAGGCCCTGCAGAGGCGTCATTTTTCCCAGAAAATGGGGGGAATTTTTTTGCACTGTTATATTCTTCATATCACATTGTATCAACTCCTCACCAGCATCGTTCATCTATTCAGTCAGGAGGTTCAATGATTTCTCGTCCCTCTTTTTGACTTCCATCAAGAGAATATAGAGGTTTGACCGTGTGACCTTGACTACAGACCTGAATTTTTTCTAGAGAATAAACTTTTTCATCCTTTCTTATTTTTCCTCAGCAGTCCACTTTTATCTCCAATTCCTTTCCACACCACTGTATTTTCCAATACATGTTTACCTTCGGAATTCCTCAATTATCATAATTTCTTGATGAATTCCGCTATTTTCCAGTCTCCCATGGCATACTCATTCACCTCATTTGATTCTCAATACTTTTTATATTTCCCTTGGACTCTTTCTCGCAGAGAATCTCTCTGCTCTGATAAAAAATCTTATTTTCCACTCAATCTCTTGATATATCGCGGATTTTTGCTTACCGCCATTTGGGCATTCCTATTGAACTGGATGTGGTTACTTTGATGGCCCAGTCGACTATGATCATTTTCTCCCCCATGCTACCAACCAACATCATAGCAAACATATCATGCTGCTCCGCCCGCATGCATGAATTTCTTTGCCGTTATCACTGTCCTTAATCACTTTTTATTCTCTACATAGATCATTTTTTGAATAGCACTCATTTTTGTCTATTCCCGCACCACATGGGTGGTGAAATTGGTGATTCAGCCAAACTGCGAAAATCTCCATCATTTACCATAGTTCATAACTATCGTCAGAGTTCTACCTCTACATCATGTCCTGTCATCCATTTCGTTTTGATTGGACAAATTTTATTTTTTGCCGAATTCATTGGTATCTATAATTCGGCGAATGCGCGACATTTATAATTTGGCGAGTTCTTAGAGCCTATAATTTATTGTTTCGGTATATATGATTTGGCGAATTCGCACGCGTCTATAATTTGGGGAATGCATATACTGTTTTGATTTTTTGATAGCGTCTTTCTGAAGAATGATTTAAAAGAAACTCAACAAAGCTTCGGATTCTGAATATTACTGGAGTTTTTCCCCGACACCAAATCGTTATTTTTACACCTCGACACGTGTTTCGATCACCAAGTGATCATCTTCAAGAGGAAGATAAAACTAAAAACTATTCAAAACTAAAGCTACTTATACTAGTCAGGTACATCATTCAGGTAGGTAATCAGTAATACCACCCATACAAGTGTACCACCCTAAATTGATTTTACAATTGGCCTTTTTATTATTTTACAATATGTCCTTATGTATGTTTAAATGTTACAGCTATATATAGAACAATTTTCAGCTATATAAAATTAGTTTCACAATATTGCCTATCTAAATATATTTACAATGTGTCTTTTTGTAGTAATCAGTAAACCCAACAATATTATTTCAACAAGCTATATAGTATCCGTGTCGAGGTGTAAAAATAACGATTTGGTGTTGAGGAAAAAACTCCAGTAATATTCATTACTACAACAAAGGTTCCGAACAGTACATCACAAGTACTTCGGATTCTGGTTGAGTACCCGTTATCATTCAACAAAAATGAGCAAATGGACACGATCTATTGTTCTATACGTTATTTAACTTGTCATTTAGAAGGTTTTTTTTCTGTTTAGCGATTTTGGGTTACACTCATACACAAAAATATTAGGAAACATCAGTAAACATAATTTGTTCAGTGAAACGTGGTTACATAAATCCTGCGTCCTGTTTAGCGTAAGCTAAACTCCGCCAGTATAAATTTCTCAAAACGGTATGTTGAACATGAGAGGTCCTTCAGACTAGTTAAAAATGATTCGACATTTTCAAACTATTCTTTGGAATGCAAACATAAGTTCCCGAATCTAAACGATACGGAAATTTTGCACTATTCAAATGATTTTATTCTCTACATCGATCATTTCTTGAATAACATTCATTTTTGTCTGCTCCCGCACCACCTAGGTGGTAAAATTTTGGGCCATGAAGATAGAAAAAAATTATAGTAAAAAATGAATGAAAATAAAAAAAAATTGAAATGAGAGGAAAGAAAAGGAGAAGTAATAAAAAAAGGGAAAGAACCAGGAGAAGGTTGGGATTTCCCAACATGCATAACTTGAAGAGAATTCTGAGTTGTTTGAAATCTTCAAAAAAGTTTAATTTCTCCCAAGTAAGAGAACAGTCCTGAAGAGTCCACAAATTTTGACGTGACAATTTTACAAAATTCTCAACTTTTTGCTGTTTTTCCGACTTGAGAAACTTGGGGAATTTCTGGCCGTGAAGATAGAAAAAATAATAGTAGAAGTATTAATTTCTTTAATTTGTATTGAATATTCCTATACATGGTGGAAGACCAATGACCTTGGTCTAAAGTGGAATAATTCCCATTATTATTTTTATAATCACCAAAATTTATTTTTGTTTGTGCATAGCCTAACGGGCATAATCATTCAGCCAAGTAATAGCTAAGTAATAAAATTAATATATCATAGTAGTAACTAATCCCTCGGCTTTCATTTCTCCGAAAGTTGGGAAATTTTGCTGGTGGAGTTAGGAAAATTTGGATTTCCTTCCCTACTGGTTTTTCTTTTCGCTACGGCCCTGGATGAATAGTTTGAATTTTTGTCGAATTCATCGGTATCTATAATTTGGCGAATGCACAAACATTTATAATTTGGCGAATTCTCTTGAGTCTATAATTTGCTGTTCTGGTGTCTATGATTTGGCAGATTCATGTGTCTATAATTTGGTGAATTCATCTACTTTTTGGTTTTTTGATAGCGTCTTATTAACGAATAATTCAAAACTTCCGATTCTGGTGAAGTACCCGTTATTATTCAACAAAAATGAGCCAATTAACACGATCTATTGTTCTGTAGGTTATTTAACTTGTCAGTTAGAAGATTTTCTTTCTGTTGGATGATTCAGAGTTACACTTATACACAAAAAAACATAATTTGGTCAGTAAAACGTGGACTGCGGTTACATAAATCCTGCGTCCTGTTTGGCGTAAGCTAAACTCCGCCAGTATAAATTTCTCAAAACGGATAAGAATGATTCGACGTTTTCAAACCATTCCAAACCATAAATTCCCGAATCTAAACGATACGGAAATTTTTTCACTATTCAGGCAGGGTTGAAAACTCAATTATATGGAATCCTTAGAAATTCACAAACATAAGCATTGCGGATGTAACCTTCTAAATGACCAAATAGATCAGCTCTACTTACCGGTTTTCAGATAAGCGTATCTACTCACATTGTCCCAGGTAAACAAAATTCAGGTAATAGGAAAAGACACTTAGGACCGTCTGTTATTACCGACAGAGGTTTTTATAGGTATGTGTACATTGTTTATTGTATTCGTTTCATAATGTCCTTGTTGGACCAAACTGCAGTAACGTTGGTTACAAATACAAATGATATAAAAACAAAGAAAGATTTAATTCACATTTTCCATGATGATCTCCTTCTACATAGTAACGGCTACATCCATTAATTCATTGAAAGACTACGAAATTTATCAGATGTCATGGTTTGAAAATTTTTCAGTTTAGATATCAATTGACACCATTCTGTAGTACAAAATTTATTGAAGGGCTCATAATTCTTAATTATTATCTCACCTTATTGAATTTTGCAGATGTGAGGCAGTATCGGCTAGTGATTATGTAGAATTCTCAAACTACTTGACAAGGGACCGAAAATATTCGAGATATTGCGGACAATTGAAGGAATTCGACATCGAATCTGACCGCAAATTTTTCAGGGTGACTTTCAGGTCCAATGATAGGCTGGACGGAACTGGATTCAACGCGACATATCACTTCTTAGACGAAGTGGAGTCCTTGGCGAAGAAGCCAAGCGATAAATCGGACTCTCCGAATCGAAAAGACGGTAGGTAATTGATTTTTATGTGGCATTAAATATGTAGGTATGTGTGAAGTACAGAATGGCATTTTCAAAATGAGCAATGAACAATAATTTTGAGAGCGATGAACAAATATTTCAGCTTCATTATCTCACAAAAAAAAATATATTAGTTTTTTGGAGTTCAATGTCCTTTTGTTTCTGGATAAAATCGGAAAAACGTGAAAAGATTTTTAGATCTCTTGGTCAGAAAAACTCCTGATTGAACTTGCATATACTATAACAATTTTCAATTGAAGGTGATTCATTAGCAACGTTGCACTTGAAGTGACCAACGTATAATCCTCTTACCAAGTATGTAGAGGCGTACCAAAATAATATTTTTATCTAATTAAACACAGGTAATTACGTAAAAATTGTTATAGTAGGTGGCGCTACCTGGTGTCAATGGTAAAACTGATTACATTTTCTTATTATGCCTAATACAGTACTTCAAAAAAACTGAAAAAGTCACAAAATGATTATTATGTTCCTTTCATAAAGAGAACTACAAAGCAAAGAAATAATTACCTATGTTATGCTTATGAAGTTTCAGAATCCATTGACTCGTCCGAAGAGGAATCCCCAGTCACACTTAAATCTATTATTATTTGGTCAAAAATAGTGTCTACCATCCCGTCAAATCTACACAGTTTCTCTTCTTCCTTGATCACAGGGGCTACAGCATTAGCCCAATCTTCTTTCCGTATCCGTTCCATTGCGAGTTCCAACAAACGTTGGACATTAGAAATTTTATGTGTCACGTTTTCACGAGCTACGTAACCCTTAATTTGAGCCTAGATTAATTCTATCGGGTTCAACTCGCAATGGTAAGGAGGAAGTCTCAAAATGGTGATGCCTTCAGCACGAGCTATTGTATCCACCACATGCTGGCGAAATCTGTCACGATGCTGTTCAATGACACTCATAAGCTCGGCCTTAACCATGTCCTCGGAAAATGGAATTTCTTTTTGTCCTAACCAACTCTGCATGTCTGATTTTCTAGTGGTCATAGTTGGCATCTGTTCTACTAATCGGCTGTGATAAGAAGCGTTATCCATTACTATTACCGAATTTGGCTCGACTCGTGAAAGAAGGGATTCAAACATCCTTCAAAGCGTTGGGTGTCCATGTCTAAATCTATTTGAAATCTGGTTTTCCGTTAATCAGCTGTCGCCCCCATACGAATGACAACTCTCAGAAGTTGAGAAACTTGTGCGAGCCAAGGACTAACGAGGTCTTACCTTTTAACGTGTGATTCCTAACACGCATGAAAAAATTGAAAACAGTTCCGAATATTTTCATTAGCACCGGTAATATTGACAAGATTGTTGAATCTTGACTGTTGATCGATGATGAAACAAATCAGGCGTGTTGAATATGAACATAAGTTATTGCTTAGTGAAAGACGTGTTGCGGTTTTATGTAAACTGTTTAGTGGAAATCTCACTCTGAAATGTTACAAAACTATGGAATGTCTATTCGATTTTTTTATGAAAGAGTGTAAACTTAAACGTCCGTAGATAGCTGTGACATCTATTTTCCGGGTTTTTTGGCCGTTATCTGCAAGTTTTGTGCCTGAAATTTCATATACAACTGCGGTAGACGTTTTCAATGCCAATGAGGCAACGGATGAAGTTTTCTGGTGTGTCCCCATAACAGATACAGACTTGCTTTGGAACTCTGAATTTTTTCATTGTTGATGTGAGTGGCTTGCTTTATTATTTTAATTAAATGCTCTGAAAATAGTGAAATTGAGTACAGGTAGCCAAATTTTATTAGTGTTGATTCGCTCTTTCTTTTTTCGC
Source organism: Leptinotarsa decemlineata (assembly GCF_025532065.1). NCBI lineage: Eukaryota > Metazoa > Arthropoda > Insecta > Coleoptera > Chrysomelidae > Leptinotarsa > Leptinotarsa decemlineata. The sequence goes on from NW_027412688.1 coordinate 31,069,055, forward strand.
CGCAATTGGGAAATACCCTGTAGATCGTGATTCTGGTAGATTCAGAACGAAACATCAAAATAACTGGCTCAGGTATTTAGGAACCCTTTTGAATGTCTACATTTGATCTTGAAGCCTTTCCATGGAAGAGTCTAATGAGCAAAGTATTTGATACCCTCGACTCCCAAAAAACTGACACTAAATTGAAATCATTTTTTTACCCCCTGAATTACCCCATGAATTACTTGTTTTTTTCCAGGTTTGAGGTTGCTGCTCCTTCTCTTCATCTTTCTACTGACCAAACTGGGAACATAATCACATGAAGCAGGGAGTTTCTGAAGCAATAATCAATTTATCTAAAAGTGTTTAACACTCAAGTGATTTTTAAATAAAAGTTATTTGAGAAACAATAAATGAAGTGTACATGAATGGATGTTTTTCCATGATGAGTGGTATTTTATGTTGAACTGTAGAACTGTTCACAATTATGTTGATATTATAGTATTTTATATAATTGTCTTGTTTCCTTTCATTTTCAGTACAAGTAGAAGGAATCAAAAACATTCAAATCCGTTTCAATTTGTCGTTTTTTTATATTACTCAACGCAAATATTCCAAAATTAATCTAAATCGAAACGTTTTTAGATAAGTAAAGAAAAACCTTTTGAACCCAAACCGCGAAGCAACAAATGTAATTTGATTTCAAGTGAAATATTATATTATAATGCTATATTTTGTATATACTAGTTCAAGATATTTGAGTTCACGATCTGTAATAATTGATTCGAAAACAGCATCAATGTTTTCTACTACAACACGAAATCCTTCAAATTGATGACTCAAAAGCGGCAGCCATTGAATTTGGAAATCAATGGTGAATATTGATAGTGTTTGGTAATTCATTGCGACATTGTAGACCAAGTCACAAATAGACTGCTAAATTTAACATTACTTATACTCGTACTCGACTATTGGCACCATCTTACGGCAACGGCAGAACTACCCCACTTAGTCACAAGTGTAATGCTAAATTTAGCATTTAGTATAATGCTAAGTTTAGCATTATACTTGTGACTAGGTCTAAATTTAGCCAATAGTCAATATTTCTATTAATTTCTGTCATGAATTGATCTTTGATTAATGATGTTGCCAATAGTGGTATTCCTCCTCATAAACGAATAGTTGAGGTTACCGCAAAAACCGCAAGAGTTGACATTCGTTAATGTATTATGATTGTGTCAAATTTGAAAATTATTCATTATCTTCATATATATTCATTATGTTGTTTCCTATTTTGGTAGTATATAGAGGACTGGGTGAAATGAGGCGGAATCGTTTTTTGTGTGAAACTAACAACAGACGTTAAAGAAAGTGTGCATTTCAATATCATTGAAAGGGCGATTTAGGTTTGTGAATCAAAATAAAAGAACAAAAGGTATGTATAAAAATGGAAAGTAATACTCATGTCATTTTTGATCAATTTACATATTATGATGTTAGCATATCAATAGTCAATTCCGTCAAAAATTTTCGCTATTTCTACTCGACTTATGTTGGTCGAACAGAGAGAGCGAATAACTTATAGCAGGATAGATAGATCTGGAATATATTAATGCGAACAAAACGTACTGAATATCACTATAAAATGTCCACAAATGTAACATCACTAACTTGTAAAACACTTTAATTTTAGTCCAGTAGATAAACAAAAAAGCAAACGTGTTTACTCACCGTAATATATTTCCATTCCAACATTCACATGAAAATTAAATTTGTTCACAACGCACACAAACTGACAAATATATTCCAAAAGAAAAATATATATTTGATGATAAACGTTGTTTATAGTTTTACATTTTTGTAGATTCACAAAATGAATGTTTGACATCCCTAACATGAAAAGACAAATTTTTTTGATCCACGTATTGCTTCAGTGATGCCCACACTAATTCGATGGGATTCAAATGTGGGTGATAGACTAATAACAGATTTCTACCATCTACTGCACATCTTGAGGGAGGGGCTTCTCACCGGCCATGACTCAGTCCGGCAGTTGTACATCTGAATTTACATCATTACGTAGTAGAATATGCAACACACTGTACAGTTACACGAACACCGATATTAACGGTATGCAGTGTTCTTTTAAAAAAGTGGCTCACATACATGAAGTCGAGTGAGCAATATCTGTCGATAGATTTACATGAAAATTCTACAAGAAATGAGTCGCTACACCAGTGTATAGGCATTTTAGTTCATACAAATGTCTGTGAATCGATTGTTTCCTGTTTTCCATTCACATAAAACATGACAAGTTATCTATATTATATGTATCTGTTCTAAGGTATTTGTTATTCAGCCCTACTTTGTTTAGGTGTCCAGTTTTCCACCTTCACATTTTGTTACTTCATAACCAGAGAGTTTGATTATGGATAAATGGTTCTTCAATGAGTCATAATGACAGTTATGCATTTTTATCACATGAGAAATTTCACGTGGTGTACTTTTCTGAAAACTACACAAATAGCGTCTGCAAGTGGTAATGATTAGATGTAGTGTCAAAAATTTATAATGATCATGTCAGACGGCATACCAGTCTGACATGATCATGTGTCGAATTTACGATTCTATGAGTGATAATTTGATTCATCAAATTCACTCCGAATATGAAAAAAATTGCCTAAGTCCTTAGGCAAGAACATATGAACGCATGTTCATATGTTCATTTGTGTTGTACAGTTGGGTTGATGCTGTATATCACCTAGAAATTGAAAACCTTTGTAAAAATTTTAAAATAATAAAACTTCTGTTGAATCGTCTTCAATAACATCTTTATTACTAATGAATAAATAATATAAATAGAATACTAACTTTGGTATGCAGATGTCAAATTAAATTACAGGGTTGTGATAACTCTAAACCTAATTGTACCATATAATGATGTGACCATTGAATAAACTTTCCAGTTCATTCCACCTTAAATCCCTTCTTCACAAAAATTTATTATGCAACCCTAGAAACATAAAAATTAGTTATCAAGTAAAGTATTCGTTTGAAAAAACTTAGCCTAAGAGTTAGCCAACTGAGAACTTACAATTTTCGAAAATTAAAAATAAATAAAAAACAAATTATTTTTCATTCAAGAGAGTATAGCAGAAGTATGCAGTGTGATCAAAATCTTAAAATTTCATTTGAGGTTTCCAAGATGACATTCCTCACATGAAATTTTCAAATGTTCCATCAGTAGTTTTGGAATTATGTATCAAATGAGAACTATTATATTTGTTGAGGTTTCAAATTTTCAGTGCATCTTCAGGGTTAACATAATATAATCGAAAGTTAACATAAAAACGATCCCTTAAAAATGTTTTGATGAAAAATAAACCAGATCTTCCATTTTGTTAATTTTCTACATTTATGTCAACATTTTCTCCAATCCACATAAATTAAATTCTCAAATGCTGGGTTCCGTGAAACTCATCCGTTTTTTAATATTCAATTATGACTTGGCTGTCTACCTAAACGGGAGCCGCAATCACAACATTTTTCAGTCAGTTTCCTGAATATAAAAAATAGAATTATGTGTTTGAATATAATAAATCACTATTGACATAATACTTCGAAATACAATTGGGGAATTTATACCAAGAGTACAAAATTTTCAATGCTAATTGATTCCATTAATGTATTTCTTTGCATATGTCAAACTATTTAATAATAATTTTTGTATCGAGATGGAGTAACAAAAAGCCAAAAACTTTCTTTCCCAAAAACTCGAACTCAGTTGCATTTGATGCAATCGTGATAAACCATCAAAATCTCATGGAAACTTTCTTTCTATTCACCAAATTTTGAATATTGTATGATGTGAATTGAGTAATGAATGGTAGTTGAAAATTGTATCTTCAATAAAAAGTACAAGAATAAACTCTGCTTCTGTGCAAAGCAGAATTATGAAGTCCGCTAAGAAATTTGAATTTTTTAAGAGAAAATAGAGAATCACATAATTATTCTTATAAAAACAATACAATCTGAACTGAATCCTTTAACCTACTACAGGTGAACCCTTCACAAAAAATTTTATTCTGAAATCTATGCAAAGAACTGACTAGTTTATAGTAAAATTAACCACCTATAATCCCATCTGGACTTGTACGTTAAGGAGGTTGCGTTATTGGCCATGTTACACCAGCGCACGACTTCGAAGTAGGAATGGGTCAATTGAGGCTGGACCTATGGCGAGAAGCGCTTACTACACAACTTCTGCTGCAGGCAACCAGTGATGCAATTGAACCCAGGTTTGTGTTTAATAAACCCTACAAAATACAAATGAAACAGAACACAGAGTCAAATGCTACAAATGCAATAGGCCTATATACAGACGCCTCAAAATCCAAAGAAGGCTCAGGATGTGGAGTTTACTCTAGATCGCCAAGCCTGAGCATTAAGTGGGGAATGGGAAAAATACCAACGTGGTTCAAACAGAACTGGCTGGTATCTCAATCGCCACAAGAGAATTAACCTGGAAAGGAATTTCTAGCAAAAACATAACAATCTGCACTGATAGTAGACAAGCTCTATTAGCCTTGAACAGACAACATGTTATCTCAGGGCTAGTACAAGAGTGCCACCAAGATTTAGATAATAACATTATCCTGCACGACAGGAGTGAAAGTAATCGCATTGCCGGCTCTTCAGCCAAGGAAGCGGCTGGACTAAGAATTTTAGGACCCAGTGACATCTACGGCCAGATGACTTCATCAATTGCCGAACTAGCCAAACGTCAAACCCATGCTCAATCCCTACGAGATGGGATGAAATCAAAGGATGCAATATTGCCAGGCTCACCCTGGGCGAACCTGGGAAGCTGGCGCCGAAGAAATATCTGGCGATAACCAGGAAAGATCTACGCTTAACAGTAGGATTTCTGACTGGCCAAAGTCAACTAAGGAAACACCTCCATAATATGGAGCTAGTGGACACACCTATATGCAGGATGTGTGAACAGGAAGATGAAACTGTCAGTCATGATCTATGCGAGTGTCCGGAGTTATCGTCAATAAGAGACTGTGTGTTCGGCGAGTCTTGGCCTACGCCTGCCGATATAAAGGGGATGTCTCCCAGTAACCTGTCCACCTTCCTGGAAAGGACAGGATGGACGATGGCATAGGAGGACAACTCCTCGGGAGGATGTACAATGGGTCATATGTGGCCTAAGTGCTGTGAGCCTACACTCACTCTCCCTGCTCTACAGATACGGAACCACATATATTTTTGGCTATATACTTCCAAAAGAATAATAAAAATATACTATGTAAAATAGTTGTATTCTTCAGAATACTGTTAAATCGACAATTTTTTTTTGTTTTTTGATGCAGAATTGTGAATGTAAATATGTGAATTGTTAATATTTTCTTATCCTGAAGGGGTATTTTTTACGAGATTAATTTTTGGGAAAGAGATATGTTGACTTTACACAAACAAAATGTGGGAACCTTCCAAGGTGAAGAGTTTGTTTTTGAAATTGATTTGTTTCCTTCCTTTCTTTAAAAGATTCCCACAATTTTTTGGTTCGAATCGAAATCTTTCTTTCCCAATAATTATTTTGTTTCATCCATGCAAACCATAAATAGATTTTTGTAAACACATTCAAAATGAAATGTTATGACTAAAAGGTAAATAAGAAACGTAACCTAACCTGAAACATTTATATACAAATTTTTTAATGCCTTCCAATGCAAATATTTTTCACTCGTTTTAAATTTATCAATTGAGTTTTCGTGTCTAAAAAAATCAATTCAAACTTATCCTTGACCTATCTATTCCACCATTTGTTTTTCTTTTCAATAATTGGAATATCAACCCCCAATACGAAAATTGAGTGAGATTTACGAAGAAAAAAAAATTGTGTTATACCAATTCAAAAAACAAAAACTATGCTACATGTCATAGATTCTTTTTTCTCTTGAACTTAGAGTGAGAATAACATACTTTTCCACTCTTTAAAAATATTCAATGAAGAAAAAATCAAACTTACATAATACTTATCCTATTTATTCTAACTATATACAAAATATTGTAACATATATATGGGTGGGCATTATATACAAACGAGAACCGACTGCTGCAACATATCAGGATTTCTGGACATAAAAAAAATATAAAACACAATTGAAATGGGTGTATTTTTAGAAGAAAAATATTTTTGGAAAATAAATGTTTATATATATATAAAATATACCTCTCTATCTTCATACAAAAAAAATGTAGGAACCGTCCGTGTGGGAAAAATAAACTCTTTACAAAGATGTGTAGATCATGCGATGAAGTAACTTTCAGACGGTAATTCGAAAGAAAAAACCCTCTCAAAACAATGACTTTCAAATAAACATTGAATAACACAACAGAAAAGATTCTTTCGAAACAACTGCTTTCATATGAACATTGAATTACAAAAAAAAATGCTTTTTCCTAATGAGGAACATGGCATTAAATACCTATGTAGTGCAAAATATAACCCCACTTTAATCAAATGTAACAAGCAGGAGCCTCATATGTAGTAGGAGAGGTTAGTCTACATTTAGATGGTTTTTGAAATGGAACATTGCATTTTTCACAGATGTTGTATCCCATTCAATATCTGCCTGAAATAATTGTCATGAAAGAAATTACCGTCTATTACGCAGTTGCTTGTCGATAAGCAATGCGATACAGCAGTTTTAAAAACCTCTAAGAAAATTTTACATAACAAAGGGGATAACTGTGTCAAATCCATTTTTTGGATTTGTTGACTGTGGTGTACTGCTTTTTATGCCTGACATTTCGTCTAAGACTGCGGTAGATATTATCAACGTCGCACATTATGAAGTCAGGCAAATATTTTGCAATGAACAGGAAATGGATCGGATCGAGTACTTTCTTCTGCTGAAGGATGAACTACTAAACTTAAAAACAAAGATGATGAAGAATCGGTAGAGGCTCTTGAAACCTACAATCTCTAAAAGTAAGCAGAATTACTTTCTAAAGAAATGAACTTTAAATGCCGAGACGGGCTTGAGCATTTAAAGTTCATTTCTTTAGATTTTCAGAGGAATCGAGCAAATTTCGGATATGCAGTTGGTTAGTACCTCGTCCACTAGATGGAGTGACATTTTGTGATGTTCCCTCCAACTTTGGAAGAGGAATGAAATACTCTGAAAGAATTCCGATTTTCAATTTTGAGGAGATAACAGTGGTGGCACCGCACATGCCAACACACTACCCACAAAGAGGCATAGAACAACTTGCCGACATCCTCGACATCGCACTAGTACAAAACATCGAAACAACGGAGATGGAAGTGCTAGACGAAGGGTCGTCAGACCACAACCCCGTCCTATTCTCAATAGGAAGAGGTGAAGTGGAAGTAGACAACCCAGTTAAGCGAGTAATAAACTGGAATAGATTCCAGCGCGCCATACACGATGCTATGGGAGACATGCCACGCATCGAAACAACAGAAGACCTGAGGAACGCTGTGGACCAACTACAGCAAGCAATAATCAGAACGGTGAACGAAAGCGCAAGGAAAGTCCCTGCCCCACGCTTCAACTTCCAAGACCACCTCCCACCAGAAACGATGGAACTGATTAGGATAAGAAGAAGACTGAAAAGGCGTTACCAGAGAACCCGAGCGCCTCTGGATAAAGCTTGCATGAACAGAGCCAACCGACTGCTAAGGGAAGAACTGAAAAACATCAGAGACAGACAGTGGACTACCCGTCTAGAAGAGTTAAACACCGAGGATAACTCTGCATGGAGAATGCAGAAGATACTAAGGAACGGACCTCGTCAGCCATGCCCGCGTATACGCGGGGACAACGGAATCGTCTACACTGACCTGGAGAAGGCGGAAGCATTCGCGGACAACTTGGAGAGGCAGTGCAGAGAGAACAGAGTCCCTCTTACAGACGAAGTAGAAGAAACAGAACGACAGGTGGAAAGAACGGCGCGAAGAATAAAGAACCGACGAACGAACACCCAACCCCTGGCCGCGACATCTCCCGAGGAGGTGAAAGGCATCTTAAGACGCCTAATCACTCGGAAAGCCCCAGGCCCGGACGGAATAACAAACCGGGCACTGAAAGTCCTGCCCCGAAAAGGCATAGCAGCCATCACTAACATCGTGAATGGCATACTGAGACTACAACATTTCCCGCGCCCGTTCAAGGAGGCAACGGTGATTCACATACCGAAGCCAGGAAAAAACCACCTGCTCCCACAAAACCACAGGCCAATCAGCTTACTTCCAGCCATCAGCAAAGTGGCGGAACGCGTTATCCTAAAAAGACTAGAGGAACAAACCAACGAACTGGGAGTCCTCCCGGACGAACAGTTCGGTTTCAGATCCGAACACTCCACCGAGCTACAAGTCCTAAGGGTCGTGGACTTTGCAACAGAGGGATTCAACCTCGGCAGAGGACGCAACACCGGAGCCATATTCCTAGACGTCGCCAAGGCGTTCGACAGAGTGTGGCATAACGGATTAATAGCAAAGATGAGCGACTTCGGCTACCCGGACACAATGGTAAGACTAATCGATTCTTTTTTAGAAAACAGAACGTTTCGCTGCAGAGTAGGAAAGGAACTCTCGACAACCCGACAACTAGAAGCAGGAGTCCCGCAAGGCGCGGTCCTTTCGCCACACCTCTTCTCTATATACACAGCAGACGTGCCCAGGCCAGAGAACGGCATTAATAAGCTGGCTCTCTATGCAGACGACACGGCCCTGCTGGCTAGATCCAACAGCGCAACTCACGTTACCAGGTACCTACAGCAACAAGTAGATAGACTAGAGAAATGGGCAAACCGATGGAAGATCGCAATTAACCCTGACAAGAGCCAGGCGATACTGTTCACCCGAAGGCGACGCATACAACCGGAAGGACACGTCCTCTACAACGGACAAGAGATTCCCTGGAAGGAAAAGGCCAAATACCTGGGGGTCACCCTGGACAAAAGACTGACGTTCCGGGCTCACGTAAGGGAGAGAATAGGGATGGCGAGATCAGCCAGACACAAGCTAAAGCCAATTATAGGCCCCAAATCCAACATGGGGCTGAAAGTTAAGCTGCTAATGATCAGAACAATAATCCTCCCAATGATACTATACGCCAGCGCAGCATGGGGACACTGCGCGCAGACATACAGAAACAACATACAAACGTTTTTGAACACGTGCATAAGGGCCGCTCTAAACGCACCCAGATACATGCCCAACAGATATATCAACAGGGACTTGGACCAGGACCCCTATTACGTGGACACATACCTGAGGAAACACGCAGAAAGCGTGTTTGAAAGACTCAGAGTGCACGACAACCCGGCGTTTCGAGACCTGCACGAAGCGCTGAACATGGACGACCCCAGGTTCAGAGAACGGGACAAATACAGAAGACCTATAGACCAAAACAGCAGACCTCCCCCGCGAGTCGCCGTCAGGCGGCTCCGGTAAGTATAATATTCCAGTGTATATTAACCATATATTCTCTTTCAGCAAAACCGCGAGTCAATTTCAAAATCACATTTCTCAGCTTCACTGGGAAAAGCCCGACTATCACAACTCTGGCCGCCGTTAGCTTTGGGGGCCCCCATGCAAAAATTCAGTCAGGAATACCGCGACAAACAAGAGCCAAAAATTTTCAAAACGCGAATAGATAGGGAAATAAAAGCACCTAAAGGCTGGTTTCCAACCAAAAGAGGTTAGATATCAATCTTGCTGAAGTGCCAGCAGCTGGATTGAGGACCGTTTCCTTAAGAAACGGGGGTGGAAGGAAAGGGTCGCCAGGTCCAAACCTGCGGAAGCATTTCCGTAAGGAGGGAGCTTGCGACCTGGGCACACAACCCGGGAGGGCATGGGGGGGGATTTTCAATTATGGAATATCATTGACTTTAGGTCGATGATGGTCACTATCTTGCACTGATGGGTGGCCAAGGAGCCCGAAACCGGTCTGCAAGTGTGTTCGTTCCAAAATTGAAGGTCGACTCTTTCAGTTGTATTGCCAATTGCATATGCAGGAAATTTTCTGTGAAGATTCCTGCACTGACGCCTGTCGGATATAATCCAACGCCATTCGTGGTATTAGCCAGTGGAGTAGTTGTTTTCTGATAGGTTTCAGTCCATTCAACCTACTGTGTAGGTATATCCGAGACGGGCTTGAACATTTAAAGTTCATTTCTTTAGATTTGTTTACTGCCTGTCTTCAAGCATAGCACACTGACTAATAAGAAAGAATTACTTTCCCCTAAAATATTTTCTGGATATCCTAAAGCTTCATACCATACCAAGGAGGTAGAAATGAATCATTTTGACGCAAATTTGGAGAATTGTTGTAAAAACCGAGAGTAAACTGAAAATCCAGTTATGAATATGAAAGACAAAAACATAATGTGTTAGTAGGGATGCAATCAGATGCAAACACAGGCCACAATTCAAACCCACTTCTCCTGTTCACTATACATTTACCAGTTACGCTATCAGAGCAGAATTGCCATCGCAATCTTTTGTGATGTTAATGCGAGAAGTATAAAATTTATCGGTTGGATAACATTTTTGCCAATTCAATTTTACTTTCATTCATATCTACATACTGTCAATCCAATATTTCATGTTGATTTGAATGAATACTATGACATAGTACAAAGAAACTCAACCTATCGGATATTTCAGTTCTGCAATAATAATAATGTTAATTAAATTTTACTAGCTCAACTATTTTATTTCTATGAAAGTACTGAGCTTTCTACATTTGAACAAGAAATAATAGTAGCGGCACTTACGCTATATAAATAACCTAATTTAAGTAATATTTTATAATACATTTCAAAACTTGAAATATATTGTGCAATGGAGACATTAAATGGAGTAAACTTTATATACAAAATTTAAATAGACACATTATCATTGGATGGTGGACAATTATCCAAATAATTCAAATACAGAAGACACAAGATTATCTAACCTAATTTTAGAAATATGTTTTAATACATTTCAAAACTTAAAACACATTGTAACATAGTGAAATCCAGTGAAGTGACCTTTATATACAAGATTTAAATAAACTTATCACCATTGAAAGTTGGACAATTAGCCAATACCATACATGAATATCTAACCTAATTTAAGAAATATTTTATAATAATTTAAAACTGAAAATACTTTGTGCAATGGAGACACTAAATGGAGTGAACGTTATATACAAGATTTAAATAAAGATATTTCTAGAAGTTGGACAATTATCCAATTCCATTTGAATACTTCAAAAACAGAAGACACAAGATTATCTAACCTAATTTAAGAAATCTTTTATAATACATTTCAAAACTTAAAATACTTTATGCAATGGAAACTTCAAATGGAGTGAACTTCATATAATAATAATAATAATAATATTTATTGGCAATTATACATTGTTCAATGTCACAAGTTGTACGAGGCAATTTCCGAATAAATATAGAATTCCCACAGAAGGATATACCTGTGCGTGGGTTATACAAGATTTAGATAAACAAGATTTAAATAAACTTATCACCATTGGAAGTTGGACAATTATCCAATTCCATCCAAATGATTCAAATACAGAAATTACAAGATTATGTAACCCAATTCAAGAAATATTTTATAATACACTTCAAAACTTAAAATACTTTATGCAATGGAGACGTTGAATGGAGTGAACTTTATAGACACGATTTAAATGAATGTATATCATTGGAAGTTGGACAATTACCATCCAATCCATTTAAAAACAAAAGATACATGAATATCTAACCTAATTTGAGAAATATTTTATAATACTTTAAAACTTAAAATACTTTGTGCAATGAAGACATTAAATGGAGTGAATATATACAAGATTTAAATAAACATATTACCATTGGAAGTTGGACAATTATCCAATTCCATCTAAATAATTCAAAGATTATCTAACCTTATTTAAAGAATATTTTATAATACATGTCAAAATCTCAAATACTTCATACGATGGAGACTTTAAAAAAACGTACATCATTGGAAGTTGGATAATTATCCAATTTCATCTGAATAATTCAAAAACAGAAGAAACAACATTATTCGACCTAATTTAAAGAATATTTCATAATACATTTCAAAACTTAAAATACATTGTACATAACCTTACTTAAAAAAAAACTTTATTATACATGTCAAAACTTAAAATACATTGTACCATTGGCCAGTCAAGTGGAGTGAACTCTATATACAAGATTAAAATAAACATATTACATTTGGAAGTTGAACAATTATCCAACTACATCCAATCAATTTGAAAACAGAAGACACAAGATTATCTAACCTGATTTAAGGAATATTTAAAAATGCATTTTAAAATACATTGTGCAATGGTGAGGTCAAATGGAGTGAACTTTTTATACACTACAAGATTTAAATAAACATATTACCATTGGAAGTTGGACAATTATCCAATTCCATCCAAATTATTCAAAGATTACCTAACCTAATTTGCAAAATATTTTATAATACATTTCAAAATCTCAAATACTTCATGCAATGGAAACTTTACATAAACGTATATCATTGGAAGTTGGGTAATTATCTAATTCCATGTGAATAATTCAAAAACAGAAGATACATTATTAGACCTAATTTGAGAAAAAGTTCATAATACACTTCAAAATTTAAAAAACATTGTACCATAACCTAACTTAAAATTTTTTTTATTATACATGCCAAAACTTAAAATACATTGTACCATTGATAATTCAAGTGGAGTGAACTTTATATACAAGTTTTAACTAAATATATTACCATTGGAAGTTGGACAATTATTCTATTCCATCTGGTAAATTCAAAAACAGAAGATACAAGATTATCTAGCCTAATCTATCAAATATTTTATAATACATTTCAAAACATAAAATGCATTCTAAACCAGGGAAGGTTTTGAAATGAGTGAACTTTATGTACAATTCTAAATGAATAATTAAAAAACAGAAGATACAAGATTATCTTACCTTTGTAATCGAAACTTTCAATCAACTATCAGAATATGTTCTTATAATTTTTATACAGGGTGGTCTGAATTGAACCTCTCTCAATGTTAAAATTTTCAGAAGAGCCATATATTACTGAGATATTGAACTGACTGAGAGTTTAGATAACTTGATCATCACGTAATTCGAAAAAAAATTTATAACGGTCCTGACAATCACTAGAATTATAGCGATATGAATTCCTCCTTATATATCACAGATGAATCTCAAAACCTTCTTTGGCAATCCATTTTGGTTTGGCTAATGGGTGAAGTAAAAAGTACCATAAATTAAATTGATATTACAAACCTCTAATATTGACAGTGAGGATTTTCCAATATAGATTATGACCACTTGTGATTCTCAATCAATACTAAAAATAGTTTTTCAAGAAAAATGAGCTGATATTGATTTCAACTCATAAAAGAATAATTAATTTCTCTCAATTCAAGACTCATATGAAGTTCCAGAGAAAAGTGGCGTATTTCATATCTCTGAATCTTTTTTCAGAGATATTGAAGAAATGATATTAAGTGAGTATATTTTTTTATGGAACCTTCATTTTGGTACTCAAAATTCCTCAAGTTTCATAAAAGCTTCAGAATAAGGAATATACATCCATTTACAAACCATAAACAATACCAGCTCATTTTTGTTTTGAATACCGATTCATATTTCTTTTGGGTGTATTTACTAAAACTGAATGGTCTTCTATTACCATTATTAAATTTTCTATGGATCTCCAAGTCATGTTCAATTCAAATTTGTATATCTTTGGAGATGAAATATATGTCCGTAAGATATCCATAGAATGGATATCTTTGTGTGATTATCCGAAGGACATCCAGAATATATTCAAGAAGTGTACGATACCTTATTGACATACAAGTCAGTATATTCCGGACATTCATAAGATATCCTTTAGATATAAATTGAAAGTAAAATGGATATCAGTTAAATATCCTTGGGTTGTCTGAGCAATCAATGGATGATGCAATACTCAGTAGGAGGTAGAACAAAAATGTTCAAATTTTGCTTAAACTTCCACTCCCTACACTGTAGGTTAATGGACTGACGCCCATCAGAAGACAACTACTCCCCTGGATAATACCACGAAGGGCGTTGGATTATGTCCGACAAGTGTCACTGCAGGATTCTTCACTGAAGTTATTCCTGCATATGCTGTTGGCGATTCAACTGCTGCGATAGATTTTCAGTTATTGGAACACACTTGCAGGCCGATCTATTACCTACAGTATAGGGAGTTGAGACTGGTCTGAACGAATTGTTCCTTTGAATGATTTGATTTATAGCCAGTCTTCAAATATGCCCACTGAGTATATGTGAAAAACCTAGAGATTGTATGAATTGAAGGGGTTATATTTTTAGGAGAGATTAATTTTTGGGAAAGAAAGTTTTTGGCCTTCTACTACTCCATCTTGATACAAAAAAAAGGGATGAGAGAATATTCCAAAGAAAGGAAGGAAGTAATCAATTTGAAACTCTATACATGAATGTGTAGATCATGCAAAGAAGTAACTTTCAGACACAAACTGAAAGAAAGTCCTACTGAAACAGCTACTTTCATATAAACATTGAATTACACGAATGAAAATAATTCTTTCGAAACAAATACTTCTATATGAACACTGAATTATACAGAAGATACTTTTCTCTACTCGGTTTGTATTTCAAACATTTGTTGTGGAATAAGAATCAGATATCATTCACATGAGTTCTACATTGAATGAATGGTAATAAATTGTACTCACATAGAACACTGTCACCCTCACTGGTATACACCGCTCTTCAGTACCAAATTGGATAACATTATAGAAAATACACACACTTCATTCATGAATTACGATTTTGAATGTCACGGAATAAGCTTGATCTGCTTATGTCATCGATGACATCGTAATGACATTCATTCACCTATTTGATTTAATCCCAGCCAAGAGGAATCTTATTTGAATTGAAGGGGTTATATTTTTAGGAGTGTATAGAGTTTCAAATTGATTACATCCTTCCTTTCTTTGGAAGATTCTCTCATCCCTTTTTTTGTATCAGATGGATTAGTAGAAAGCCAAAAACTTTCTAGAGATTGTACTTCATAAAAAAAGTATGTGCAAATAGAGTATTGCGAATTATTAGAGAATCATCTGTGGTAAATGAAGAGACCAATTGCTTCTCTTCAAACAAATCTCAGGGCCGTACAGAAGAAATATAATTCATTTGATGATAAAAATGAATTATTTCATATTACATACAAAAAGTGTTAATCAAAACATTGCTATGGAATATACAAAGTTTAAACTTTCTATGAACAAAAAAATCACAGACAAAAATAGAATTTGGAAATCTTCGATTTTTACAGTATCTTTCAATAGTACCTGAAAATAGGCAACTTTGCCACAATAATACCATGTGAATATTCAAGAGTATAGATCCACATGAAAAAATAATAATACAAAAATAAGAGGTGTTGAATTTTCAAGAAAAAAAAGAAAATTTTCAATATATCCAATATGTAGTTTATAGTTTGTGATGAAAAAATATTTTTCTCAACTTTAACTGTGGCGTCGGTACCGGAATTGACTTCGATATTTATGAAGAAAAAAATACATCTATGGTTTTTCTCAAATAATATTCATTTTTGAACTCCACCGATGAAAAAGACCTCTTGAGTTTTTTCCTATGATATGTCATTTCTGAGTAAAAAAATAATAACCTTTGTCGGAGATATAACTGAAAAATTTCTTTAGAATTTGATCTTGTTTTGAATTAGTTAGAACGTGATACTTGATAAAGCGGCACATTTTTGTGCAGGAACACACTCATCATTGTGTTCATTGAGGAACACCCTGTATAAAAATGTTTTCAATCAAAAAATTACTAAAAATTATACAGGTTAATATTTTAATTTCCAACAGGCACATTTTAATCTTTCTGAGAACAATACATTACCTCCAAAAACAGAATTTGGTAATTTAAGATGTTTTCTTTTCATCTGACCCAAAAAAGCTATAGTTGTTTTTTTGGCTTCGTTCAATAGTACCTTTGCAATAATTCAACCCACTCTACATCTTCCACTGTACCGACATATGCACTACATAAATAAAAATATCCTTACCTAATTCAATAAATATGCTGTAATACATTTCAAAATATAAAAAATCATAACTTTTGGAAGGCATTCAATAAAATAAATACATTTAATTTGTGAAGAATTTTTGAATTCTTGGGATTTCATTAGAGTTTTCTCATCTAATCTATTTTTCTCTTCTCAAGACTAGAAAAAAAGAATGCTGGAAGAAATGTTTTCAACAGGTTCATCATTGTAGTCAACTTCAAACCATAATTAGTTCCTAATTGATTAATTTAAAGTGATTATACACACGAACCGTAACTCAATTCTTGACATCTATTTCATCAACCAATGTGGTCTCAAATATGAACTGAACTGATTCCCGAACTCTAAATCATTCTTTTTATTTGTAACAAAGTGTTCAAGTCAATGAAAAAGTTCCCACTAATATTAACAAAGTGATTCATGAAATTGTGGCCAATGGCCTACTTGTATTGAAGCATATGTCTCTGTTTATAATTCCCATGTAACACTCCTTTGTTCTAGAAGAAATGTTGGACTCAACTATCTTTTTTTGACGTATGAAATCGGCAATGCACCAAGTGTTCCTCAAAACAAGTTTTAACAGCAACACTCAGTCTGACCACCACAATTTTTTGTGTTTGGTCTGACTAAAAGAGCTATTAAAACTCGTTTCGAAGATTCAGGGTCCACTTTGTGGGGGGCGGAGAATAAAAAAAATCTTGAAGTTATCAAGATCAGTACATGACAGTAGACGTTGCCATGCATTTGAGAATCTGGAGCCCCCCCTTTAAAATATATAAGAACTTTTTCTACTTCAAACTCATGATACTTTTGCTATACCTGAAAACAATCAACAATCTAACCTAAACTTACCCATCTATTCTATAAAATGGTCATAATTTTACCAAATTTCAGGAATGATACTAGCTGCTATCGAGTGTCATTGACACTCAGTTATTCTTACATGCTAAGAGCGAGCAAGCTCTATAAATAAAACTTAAATAAAATACGCTTTGGACAATACAAATTGAAAACATAAAATAAATATCTGAGAAAGCAAAATTCTGCATTAGACTATTTTTTCTTACTTTTGCCCAAGGTGAGAGTATGGTGGCTCTGTCCCATTTGTTGATATTGGGACTTTCTTCTATTGAACTCAACAATTTCGTCCTCCAACTTTTTGCGGGAGTCTTCAATTTTTTTCTTTTCTTCGGTGTGATCTTTTTTCAGTTTGTCGAACTTGGCGTGAAGCTGCAAAAAGGTTTTGATAAACATTTAGTTCATTTTAAGAAAAACGTAAATGGGTAATTTTGCATTAAAAGTATGAAAGGGACAATCTATGATACTGTTACGATCAATTGGGAAGCACACATAAATACTGTATGTTCGAAACTAAGCACTACATGCTATATAATAAAAAATCTGCGAGATACTGTATCAGCAGACATCTTGATACTATGTTATTTTGGGATGGTACAGTCTACTCTACAATATGGCGTGATCTTCTGGGGGTCATCTCGTCACTTTGAAAGGGCATTCGTATCTCAAAAAATGATAATAAGAATGATTTGTTATGCTCATCCAACCACAACATGTAAACCTTTATTCAAGAATCTCCAAATACTCTTCCTTCCATGTTTATATATTCTTGAACTGATTATGTACATAAAACGTAACCAAAAAGAACCAATGAGGAATGAAGACACTCATATGTATAATACTAGGAATAAAGAAAAACTTCGCCAACCCTATTCAAGGTTATCAGTCTGTGAAAATTCACCAAAGCATATTGGTATCAAGTGTTTCAATAAAATAAGAGATTTGATAGATGTGAATCTGAATGACATTCTATTCAAAAATAAATTGAAAAACTTTCTTCTTGAAAAAGTATTTTATAATGTTGAAGAATTTTATAATTCGTGATATCTCATAATTGTAATTGTATGTACAATTTTTCTGGTTTGTTTGCAATTAACAACTTATTTGTAGATTACCTTCTTTTCTTTCTTGACTAGTCTGATAAGTGTTATGTATGTGTATGTATAATGCCTTGTATAACCTTTGATTGATGAATAAATTCTATTATTATTAATTGAAATTCAAGAAGCTTAACAGCTGAAACGCTAATAGAATTACATAGCCCGCGAAAGTAAGCCTCTGCATAATTTTGTTCAAGAGACTTATTCGAAATATTTTGTTAACAATTTAGTTCAACTTGTAACTGTATGATATCAGTAAAGTCAAATCCCAATAATAAAGTCATTTGTGTTCACAGAAAAATAGAATAACTTTGATTTTTAATCTGGAACATGAAAGATTCACTTTCACATTAACTACGTTGTTAAATTTAATATATTTACCATAATTGTGGATATGAGTTAGATAGTTCTTCTGCTAGTTTCATGAGTAGTAGATATTTTTCTAACACATTGTATAAACCTTCATTTTGTTGAAATGTGAAAAGTGTGCTTTGTAATGTTTTGATTATGAAACATTTAGTTTTTGGAAAGTTGTTCAAAAATATATTTTATCTATGTATCAGCAACTAGACAATGAATATTGTTCAATAATATTCAACATAAGCCATACAATACTAAGAGATAGTTGAAGACTTGTTTATAAAGATTTGTGGAAACAGATTGTGACTTTTCTGGTAGATTAATTTGTCAAACCTTATTAGATTGCCATTTGAAAGAGAAACTGAGAATTTTTTCATGGTTATTTTGAAGGTTCAACAAAACAGCTCATACCTCCTTCTCAGCTTCTTTCAATTCCGATTCCTTCTCTTTCACTCTGACAACAAACATTTGCCTCATTTCATCCTCTTTCTGTTGCAATTCTTGCAGATGATTGGACCTTTTAGCTTCAAATGTTTGTTGGAAACTCACAGGCTTGTTGTCTTCATCTACATCACTGAAACCCATTTGCTCTAGCCTTCTCTTCCTGTATAATTCGTAATGTTTACAATGAGTTTTTTCACGCATATCTTCCATGTTAGTGCGAATAAGCATTTCTCGAAGTTTTACAAAGTCGCAATGGCTCTCATTCTGAAAAAAAAATTACCAAATTCTGAATAACACAGCAAAGAAAAATCTCTCAACTTCGTATATTACATAGAATGTATAAATTGAAAGGGGTGTATTTTTAGGAGAGATTAATTTTTGAGAAAGGTTTGGCTTTCTACTTTTCCATCTTCATACAAAAATGTGGGAATCTTTCAAAGAAAAGAATGAAGCAATCAATTTTAAAAATTATTAAATAAATAAAACAAAAATAATCTTCAGACACTTCAGTGAAAACACGATCTCAACTAGTATAAATTTCAAAGACTGGAGATATTTTCTTCCTTAGATATTAAATATGTGTGCTCCATGACAAAAATTGCGAATCGAATGTGAGAACTTCTTATAATAACCTTTTGAATTGTATTTAATTATATACTCCTTCTTACTATCTAATTCTGTCTCTCTCTCTCTCTTTCTTTGTCCCCTAACTTCCTCTCTGTCCCCTATCTTTCTCTGTATCCCCTATCTTTCTCTCTGTCCCACATCTTTCTCTCTGTCCCCTATCTTTCTCTGTCTCTCACTCTGTCTGATTGTTTGCCTTTATTTCTAATAAAACAGTATAAATATACAATGTTGGTGATATCAAGTTTGACAAAATGTTCACGACAATGATCTCTATAATCTGTCAGCTAGAATTTGTGACATGATTCAATTGTCTCAGTACAAAGAGAACAATAGATAATTATGAATGGACTGACCCGTTACTACAGCAGTTTGACCACTCACCATTCTTAAACCTTTCTTCATAAAACAAATCATTTTACTCATATTCTGAAATTGTGATTGATTGACAAATTTTACTTATCATTTTCATTTTTAACCAATCAAGCTAGGTACCTACACTGTTGTATATAAGAATTGTAGCCCAATGTGTAATATTCATTTCAACCGAGGAAGCTACGGTGTTAGCGAACGCGTATGGAAATAAAAAAAAATTGAGGAAATTGTTCAATTATCATTGATTAAACACCGGATAGTTTACATACTACATGATTTACATGACTGGACCAATTCAACCTGTCATCTATAGTGATTCCTCTTGATTTTTCTGATTTGATGAAACTAATAAATTAAGTAAATGTAAAAACATATAAATGTAAATAACTATGTAACCATATTATAAAAATAAGTCGAAATAATATGGTTACATATTATAAGTCAGTCAAAATAATATAAACAACACAATAACACAAACAGTGATAAACATCCATGAGTAATAAAAGTAACATATAAATATAAAAATATAAATGTAACTAGTTATAGACTATAAAAAAGCCAATAAAATATAATCAACCCACAATTTCTCAAGTATTTCTCAAGTAATGAAAGTAAACACTTTAACCAAATGTGCTAAGGCTCAAGATCTCAGGTTAGTTGGTTGGTGAATGGTGTAACAAGTTCTTTGAAGTAGCATTTTTTTCAGCTGACTTTTGAACACATTAATATTTGGGGAATTCTTAAGGGCTATTGGAAGCATATTGTATAATTCACACCCACTGTACTCTACGTTTTTTCCATACAAAGAAGTTCTATGAGCGTTTGGTATGATTAGATCTTTCGAACGAGTATTGTGTTTATGATTTTGAAGAGAGGACTGAAAATTGGATTTATTTTTGAAAACGTATGCACTAGCCTCTAGTATGTAGGTGCTGGCAACTGTAAGAATTTTTAGCTGTTTAAAAGCATCTCTAAATGAATCATGGTACCCTAGCTTAGCTATTATTCTAACTGCATATTTCTGGTGAAGAAATATCCTTTTAACAAAAGCACTCATACCCCAGTTATCGAAGGTGTGAATGGAAGTTAGCATGGTACAAGAAGAGAGAAGAAGAGATCAATTTTTGGAAACACTTTTATTCAGATCACTGATTGATTTTTCTGGGCAAATAAGAGTGGTGTCATCAGCAAACATATTGAACTTTGTAGGTGCGATATATTGACACAGGTCATCAATATACACAATGAATAAAAAATGGACCAAGGACTGAACCTTGAGGTACTCCATATTTAAATAATTCACAATCTGATTTTTGACTGTTAAAATCGACCTACTGTAATCTGTTTATCAAGTAGGAATGTAGTTTTAGAGCAATTTCTCTTATGCCATAGTAGCTCAATTTCTGAATAAGTCTGTCATGAGATACACAGTCGAAAGCCATCAACAAGTTGCGTAATGTAAGCACAGTATGCTTGCCTTGATCAAGACCTTCAACTTCAACCTTCTATAAAAATGTAGAAAACAGCTTTATTTGTAGATTTGTTTTAATGGAAGTTGTATTGTAAATCACTAAAATGAAATTTATTCTCCAAATAGGTGTTTAGCCTATCTTTTAGAATGATTTCGATAGTTTTTCCAATAACAGGTAATAATGATTGGTCGATAATTACCGAATGAACACTTATATCCCTTTTTAAATAGAGGTATCACTTTTGAAACTTTCAACGAACCAGGGAGGGTCTCCTTATTAAAAATCATATTTATCAAATGGGTTTAATATCAACACTTGCTGGTTCAGATCATGTACATGTTATCCTCGATGAGAATAGAATTGTGAGGGATGTCTAAACAGGTGATATCCTTCAGACTCAGAACCAAATCTTGAGAAACTCCCAACTTTAAATCATTCAATTTAAAGTTGAGATATCAAAATACTTAAGAATTCAACAGGTCACAAAATACTGCTGCATAGGCCTCATCTATACTAAACTAGGAAGTTTACCCTTTTGATACCTGATTAACGTTGTCCATTACAATTTTTATTTCATCAGATGGTGGAAGATAAAGAACCAATAAAATCTATATTCCTACACAGAGTCCTTAGGAGACAAAAAATTAAAAATTGATAATCTCTTGATGCCAATGCCATCAAAAAGAAGAGAAAGATCATGTATTTGTCAATAATTGAACTCACCTCAACCTGTACGGTACCCCAAGGATACTGCCTTGCCCTGACCATTTTGTTTCCAACTTTTATGAAATCTGTGCTTCCTATCACAGCAAACGGAATATGGGAGTTCATAGTCGAATTAGCATCTGAAACAGACTCGTCATCGACTGGAAATTCGTAAATCGAGACTCCGTTATTCTGCAACTCAGCAATTATTCTCGATTTGAATTTCTGCAGTTCTGTCTTGGATATAGTGTCAGCTTTCGCAATTATTGGGATAACATTAACCTTTTGATCAAGCTGCTTCATACAAACAAGATCAATGGATTTCAGGCCATGTCCTGTGGGGCATATGAAATACAGACAGACATGGATCCTTGAATCATGGTAAGTGGAGAGGGACCTTTTGATTTTTAATTCTTCTTGGAGGTAGTTCTCAAACTGGGCATCAATGTAGTCTACGATAGCTTTGAAGCTGTCTTCTTTGTTGATTTGGTCACCGTAACCCACAGTGTCTACGATTGTAAGCTGAAAAATTATAATGTAAAAAAATAAAATTTTTTCATTTGATAAATTTATTTAGAAACTTTATACTGAAAATTTCAAAGTACCTTCAGGTGCTTCAGTAAAAAGGTGCTTCACTAGTAAAAGGAAAATATCTCTTGATTTTTCAAAAGATTTGTCTCCATTAACTATTGCACTGAATATCTTCCTCTTTCTATTCATTATTTAATGTTTTTTTATCGTATTCAATATTATTGTCATTAGTAACAGTTTTGCTATTATTTAATTAATTACTATACTTATTTTTTCATGTCCTGTTAATGGGTGAATCCTGTTGGACAAGAAATAGTTATTATTTCCAAACACAATATTGACACATTAGCAATTATTGTTGTGACGACCAAACTGATTATTCATAAATATATTGATACTCTTAACCTAATGACAGAGAAAATGAATTTAATGACGAGTTATGTCCAGAAGAAATTGTTAAAATAAAAGAAAAAGCATTTGGAAAAGCTTTAATGCATTATATCAGATTTTTGCAATTTTGATGGTCTCATAAAAAATAAAAAAAATCAAAGTGAAAAATCTGAAAAACCCATTTTATTTTTTCCTCTTCAGGACGAAAAAAATTTAATTGTGCTTTTAAAATGGATGATGACAAAGTGAGGCAATGTTTGGAATGTTTCAACATGTTTCATTGTCTTTTTGTTCCTTATAATACTCCCAATTCTCTCACCTTCAAACGAACATTGCTTTCCTGTAGCTCATAAGTGTGTGCTTTGAGTTTAACTGAGGGTAAAGAATGAGGACTAGGTGATGACTCGAAGTTGGTATTGAAAAGAGAATCCATCAATGTAGACTTCCCCAAACCAGTTTCACCTAAAAAAAAAATCATACATAAAAACATTGTGAAAAATTTTTATTGAATGAAAATAAATGTTCCAAATATTTCTTTTGGGAGTAAAAGAACGGATTGAAATGTCCCAGAAGAAATCAGAAATAAATGATAGAAAGATAAATGGAGGTTAGGATGGAATGACCAATATATCACATTTATAACTTTCAAATTATAAAAAAAACAATATCATTCATATTAACGTGTTGACTTTGAAGAGGGTTTCATCACATGGATAAAAAAATTACCTTTCAGACCATGAACTGGAGAGATACTCTTACAAGTTCAGTAATGACAATCATTAACATTTTTTGAATTCCTAATTTCTAAAATATTTATAAAAAAATGTCATATAAACCGAGTTGGGCATTTCACTACTAGATATAATACTCTGCCAATGAGATCATCATATCGGTTAGAAAGTATAAACAGTTGCCTAAATAAAGTTGTAAACTATAGATTTACATAGTTGTCAATTTTTTCGGACATAAATATTGAACCCTAAAAACTAGACTATTGCAACCCTTCATCTCAACCAGCTCTCATTGAGTCTGTGTTGGCAAATCCATGGCGGGCCAAACAATTGACATGTATTACACGATAAACTGTCTGTTATATTGAAGTTCTGGGGCAAATTGAGTTTGCCAACTGGAGCAGATACTTTTTTCTTGATCAAATAAGCCAAAACGACAGCCAACGTGTTAAGGAGTGGAACTGAAATAAGGAACAACATAAAAAAGTATAGTATAATTACTCTACAATGTGAGATTTTCACTTCATAGTTATTTAAAAATCTGACATTCAAGTGTTATTTTGATATGTTATGAATTTTTGTCAAGAATCAGCCAGTTCCATCGTGTATACTTGAAAAATATATGGATATTTAGAAATATTGCTCAAAAATATCCTTGAAATTATTGTACAAATGAGTATAAATAAAACATTTCTATCCTTACTGTTATAAAACATTTCTATCCTTACTGTTATAAAAAATTCTATATAAAACTTACCGATACACATTATATTGAAAGTAAACCCATTTTGAACGCTTTTTGAGACCAACTGGTCTGGCAAGCTGTCGAATCCCACATGACCAGATAGGGTCAAGTTCCGCAATTGAACCTCAATCTGTAACCAAATAATTATATGTGATTGGAATGTGTTCCTCCAAGATAAGCTGAATTATCTTGAGCTGGCATTAGAGTAATTAGGAGAATGATTTCAATCAATGAAATAATCATAAGAAAATATAATTAATTCTCAACACTATGGTCAGAACTGTCACAATGAGTTCAACTGAAAGGACCCATGGTTTCATGTACCAATAATCAAGGCCATATTCAGGGTGTGTTCCTAGGTGGAGCTAATATGAAGATGACCTCTACAGTGAAATAATGATATTCAATTCTTATTGTAAAATGAAAATCATCAGAATCGAAGAAAATTCTAAACTGTAGTTTACTGACAAATTGTGCCAGTTAATAAAGATCAGAGGTGAGTATGTCTTCAAGATAAAGTTGACTTTCATAATTTATATTTCTTAGGACAGTACAATTATTATAATTTTCTATTTGAGAATTCACCTGAAATCTATTTAGTGTGGAATAAATACCAAATTGCATAATAAAATGAATATTCCGAAGTATTTTCAAATTTGATTATCTCAATACCACTATTATCAAAGGTATCACTACAAACCCTCAAAAAGTTATTGATGAATTTCTTTAAAAAAAAAATTATTATTCAGCAATATCTTGAAAGTAAACAGCATAATAAAACCATGAGTCCATAGGAAGAGTGGTTTTTTCTATTGCTTCCCTTTAATCTATCGCAAGGAACAGAATTGTTTATGTTAGAAGTACTTACTTTGTTTCAGAAATAACTGTTTTAAATTATCATAAAATGTTGCCAGCAATATTTTTATTGATTTGTCATTTTTGTCGCATTATTAATAACTCAAGTGTAGCCAAGGAAGGTACAGTGTTAGCTAAACGCGTCTATAAACAAAAATTTTTGTGAAAATTGTGTAATTATTATCATGGATACTATTAGAAAATGTTTATTCAAAATGCAGTATTTGAAAAACTGATAGGTTGTCCATAAGAAAAACTCCACAAGACAAAACATATAACAATCTCTTTTGTTAGGGATACTTGTTGCATTAACCGAGTGGCATTTATAAATGACTGCACATTAATCTGGCACTTTATGTTTTTACAGATCAATTCTTGTTTGAGTTAATTTCGTCTTAAGAAATATGCTCAAGAGTTGCAATTTGAGCCATAAATTTTGGTTGTGTTTGGTTGTGTTGGTTGTGTATATAGTTTGCAAATCCCGTGGTGAAAATTCTGAAAATTATATACTCAGGAACAAAAAGGATTATGATTGTTGTTCACCAGTTTTTAAATATTTCACTTTTCCAAAAAAAAGGTATAGCTCAAATTAAAATAAACTATGTTAAATGATTTGGAGGTGCAGGACCACACAAAATTCATCATATCAAATCAAAACAGCAACATTTAGAAAAAAGTGATTATGGTACATTCATCATTTACTCTACGAGTCTAATTTACCACCCATTGGACATTTGGAGATATAATTTAAAATAATGTGGATCAAATTGTCGTTTTTTTCAGCATTTCTTGTAAATTCATATTTTTGATCCAGTGAATACCATTATATTCCGAATAAAATATAAACACTAGACAACGCCTTTTGTTTACAATAGGTACCATTTGTACATAAATAAGAATTGAGGTGAATCATCTGCAAATTACATAAATATAACTTACTGGGGGTGAATCAACATCTACTGGTGCCATTTTTCGTTGCTAGAATTTTTCTTTCAAATTAACAATCCAAACTCAATCAGAAATGCACTAAATGCATACATTAGAAATATATATATTTATACAAATATGCTTTCAGCTCTGTCACAATAAAATTAGCTTTCTACTTTCAACTGTGGCTCTGTATTTTCTGTCACAGTTCTCTATATATCTTCTGTCTGTACCAGTGACGTCATAATATGCTCTAGCCGTTAAAGAGAGAACTTTGAGCCTCGCCACTAAAAAAAAATGAAGAGATTGACGTCTTGGCAATTACGTCACTGATACACTTGGCGTCAGATACGTCACGATGTTTTACATGTTACATATTTCCACTGTGGAAATTTTTTGATTTGATTTGAAACAGTAGCCAGGCGATATGTGATCCGCAGATGAAATTTACCGTAAAAGTGGCGAACGCCAGTCCATATTATCATGTCTTTGGTCTTGACACAATCCACCGTCTTACATTTCAATCGGCTCTGCCAATTTTTTTTCAATTGCGCTGTGTCAGCGTTCTGTGAATGACTTATACAAGTGGTTTGAAGACAATTCTTGAAATGCTTTGCAATCATTCAACCGTCTGCAATATCTTTCAAAGATCGACAGAGAACTCAAGATTGGCCTTCAAGGACAATTGATTTCCGCAACGCATCACTGATGACACCTATGGCGAGTCGGAACAAAGGACTAATCTCGTCGGCAGCAAATGTCGAAGCATACCTTTGCAACTGACTGCCTTGGAGAGCCTCATTTATCTTTGATATTTGAGGATTGAGTTATCTGTCAATACCATAGATGGCGTTGTCGTACACGGCAAATGTCGTCGTCCTTTCTTACTGTTCTTTTTGTTGAATAAAATACCTGTGTCGATCTTCACCTTTTTTCATGTTCAATTTTTACGTAAAAGAATGAACAAACATCTGTTTGAAATAGAACCTTTTTGCTGCTGTTCGAACACTAGGCTTCCCTGGTCAATGAAATTGGGTATGTAAGAAATGTTCATGTCTGACAAGACGACCGACAAGGAAAAGTCAGTAATTCTCGAAATAAGTTGTGAGGATATCAACAAAATTCATGTTGATCAGTATAAATGGACTATAATAATAACTAGCTACAAAAAATATGTTTCACATACTCGGTTTCATAGACTAGAGAAGTGTAGAGCACTTGACATGCCTTAGAGAACAACCACATTATGAGTGAGAAATATTTGAAAATCTTCGAGACCGGCACCATAACAAGTTTCTAGGTGCAGATTAGGTATAGTATGTTTTACTTTAAATGGTATTGGCTTATCAACTGCAATAAACTACCTGGTCTAATTCCATTGTGTAGTGTAGTGTAGTGTAAAATTGTGATTTTCTTCCCTTTATATAGTTCGGGTTTCACAACTCAAGGGTCTAATTTATTTTTGGTCTAATTGGTTTTATTATAAAAGTTAAACCAACACCATTTACCGTGAACCTACTATATAACAAAACAGTTAGTTGGCAAAACAATGAGTGTTACTAGGAAATAATTTGATGTCACTCATTACTTGAGGTGATAATGCTTTCAGATGGATATAGAAACATACATTTCAGTCGTACTCATCTCCTGATGATGCTAACTCGATTTGCGAAACACACGTTGAGGCCGAGACAGTATTTTTGGTCTGGTGCGGGAAAGTGTTTTCAATGATATATGACGCGTGTTCATAAGTAGAGCAGTTCTGAAATTCTTGAAGGATGACTATATATACTATTAGTCTGTTAGTCGATGACCGATGAAAAAGGAAACGGTCTGCAAAGTTTGACCCAGAGCATGAATATCTGGGGCACAGAACCTTTATTTTCTCTATCTGGGTCAGATAACCGTATAAAGGAAACAAAATGGACACAGAACAGCATGTTAGTTTATCTTAGTGTGTCGATCCGTGCCACCAAGTGTAATAATGTGAAATGTCACTTTTCATTTTGTCAGTCAACTGAATACTGAATGAATTGTGTCAAAAAACGGTTTTATTATTTTTATTTTTATGTGGTCTTCACGTTGTTTATGAGTTTAAACAATTCTGTCGTAATAAATTCCAATTTAACAGTGCTTCGTTAAATTCCAGGCATTTTAATATAGAAATTCAATCTATTTATAATGGCACCAGTGGACGTTGATTCACCCCCAGTAAGTTTTTTAAATTTTGTACTTTTTATTTCAGAAACCTATCTGTTGTAATTGCTGTGAAAGAATAGAAAACTTTGCCTACAGGTAGAAACTTATTTGTTTTATTATCTAGATTGGCAGATACGGGTTGTTCTAAAAATAGGGAGGGTGTGTCCAAATGTGGTTAAAATGTCGATTTGAAAACCAATTATTAGAATAATTGAAAAATATTTAGGATTTCGTTTTTCTCTCTGCAGCTTGACCAAAATAAGTATTTCTTTGAAAAAATACCAAAAGTATGAGGATTCTACAAGTGAAGAGGACTCTACAGGAATTTTCTAAATTTTTTTCTCATTTCTTTGTTGAATGGTTCAAATAATTTACTATTTCCTCTGTTTATAAAGTAGTATAGATAGATGGATTTATTGAAAGTGGTATGGCAATAAAATAACCTATTATAAATATGTTTTGATTTTTTACTGTCAGTACCAAAAAATTGTTGAGAGACTTCTTGTAAATGTGGATGTACCTACCCTACATTACTTTTATTTTTTCAACAGATTGAAATCCGTTTGAGAAATTTGACCCTCTCTGGTCATGTAGGATTTGATAGTTTACCAGATCAATTGGTTTCTAAGAGTGTCCAAAATGGATTCATCTTCAATATCATGTGCATTGGTGAGTATTCATAAGAGAATTAGAGTAGGATAATCACATACATGTTTAATTCATCCTGTTTACTGGGAAAGCTAAAATATAGAAAAAAAAAATGGGAACTAATCATCAACGAACATTAGAAACAGCTCCATTTTCAGATGCTGAAAACTTTCAGACTAGTTACTAAAACTATTATTCGTGCTTTAGGTGAAACCGGACTAGGAAAATCTACTTTGATGGATTCTCTCTTCAATACTGATTTTGAATCCACACCCAGCCCCCACAGCTTGGATTCAGTTCAATTAAAAGCTCACACTTATGAACTGCTGGAGAGCCAAGTTCGTTTAAAGGTCAGAAAATGGTTCAGCATGATCAGTTGCTTTAAGCTACTAAATACAAGTGAATCTTGTGAAAGAATTAACCCCATTTACTTTTTTTGATTGGTATGAAATTGAGAAAAACTAAACTACTAACAGTTATTCGTTATCACAACTGGCAAAACAAACATATATTTCGTGATGAACAATGTAAGGTTCTTGAAAATCATTCTAGACTAGTTAGCCGCTTATATACATTTTGCTCAAGTAGAATCAAGACTCACGTGTGTCAACTGTACTTATTTTCTGATAGTAGTCACTCTATTAACCTACAGTGTAGGTGGATTGACTGAAAACTAAGTCAATTTTGAAGGCAAATATTTTGAAAAACAAATATATGTTCTTAAAGTTTTTTGTATTAATTTAAGAAGTGACCCTTCTCTAGGTTATCTCACTGGAAGATATGAATAATAATGAATTTATACATCTACCATCCTGTTTGAACTTATGAGTTCAATTTTTTGTTTAAAAGAAAGTGAATAATATTTTGCTTTCACTTGAAAGATCATACTGAAAATTGTAGTTTAAACCAAATTATGAGGTGGATATGCTCACCACAAGTTCAGAATATAACTATTCACACTATTCAACGTATTAATTGGGATTTTTAATTGTGGGATATCAAGATGTGGAAAAGTTAAGTAACATCTTCCTTATAATCTACATTGTATTTTGATTATTATTCCAAATTAGTGTAATATTCTTAGTCAATTTATCCTGATTAATATCAGTGCAGTGTAATATTCTTAGTCAATTTATCCTGATTAATATCACATTGAATCTTGAATATCCTTCAGGGGTCTATTCATTCAGAGGTTGAATTATTTTATGACAGTACATTATATTGTTTTTATTTCTCTACAGCTCACTGTTGTCGACACTGTGGGCTACGGAGATCAAATTAACAAAGAAGACAGTTTCTCCGCGATTGTGGACTACATAGATGCTCAGTTTGAGTACTACCTTCAAGAGGAGTTGAAAATAAAAAGATCACTGTCTACATATCATGACTCTCGAATTCATGTGTGCCTTTATTTCATCAGTCCCACAGGGCATGGCCTGAAATCTATCGACTTAGTTTGTATGAAGCAACTAGATCAGAAGGTGAACATTATTCCCATAATTGCAAAGGCCGATACAATTTCCAAAACGGAACTCCAGAAATTCAAATCGAAAATAATTACAGAGTTGAAGAATAATGGGGTGTCGATTTATCAATTTCCAGTTGATGATGAGTCTGTTTCAGAAATCAATGCAACTATGAATTCACACATTCCATTTGCTGTGATCGGAAGTACTGATTTCATCAAAGTAGGGAACAAGATGGTCAGAGCAAGGCAATATCCATGGGGTACTGTGCAGGTTGAGGTAAGATTTAGCTGTTTATATTTTCTTATGTTAGACTCTGTTTTACGTTTCAAGAAAAACATATTTTGGACATAATAAATAATCAATTCATTCATTACACTTTATTATAAACCGTACAGTAATGTTAACTGTCATATATCAAAATGGTTTGAATGGTGAAAAGATGAAAATTGTAAGCATCTTCGTCTTGAAATGCTCATTAGACATTAAAACACCTATTATTAACATCTCAAACTGAACCCTCTGGTTTATGAAGAAATGAATGGATCTTTATTGAATAGAAAACTTATCCTAATATACATAGACTAGATTAGATAGTAAAGAAATATATCTTTTTTGAAATGTTTATGTAAATATAATTAAAATGGCCATTGAAAGAAAGAGTGTTATCTAGCATGAAACCCAAATACTTAATCTTGTTTACAAATGTGATTCTTTTCACAATTTCTTGAAAGTTTATTTTGGTCAATATTGACATATTTTATTTTATGTGGTGTGGATATTATCCATACTTCTTTTTTTATAGTTTATTGTTTTTTTTTGTCCCTTGGGAGCTGTGTGACTTGTCCATTTAGTCCAAGTCTCCAGAAAACACTGCAGCCTCTTGGGCTTATTGCGTTTATTCTTCCATCTTCTCATGACACCCTCCATCAGTCTCGTTCCCTATACTAGTTTGTACAGGTTCCGTGTTGGATATTCGTCATATTCTTCTGGGCGTAATTTTGTATGTCCATATATTGCCTGCCTCCTGTGATTCAGTGCCTCACATTCGCTTAAGATGTGTAGAGCTGTTTTTATCCTTTCGTTACATAATCTGCAGCTGAGGTCTCCGTTGTACAGCCCCATTTTATTCAGGTGTCCTCTAAGCAGACAGGATAGTTATGAATTGTTGCTAGTGGGTTGGTGATTTTGTTGAAAGCACTATCCAAATTACTACTTGAAATAGAAAACATTGTATAATCAGCAAACTAGTTACTTAAGTCATTGGAATGAAAATGTGCATGTCATTTACATACAACAAGAACAATAATGGTCCCAAGACCATTGTGGAACGCCAAAAAACTTTCAACGGGTTGAGGAAAACTTTTTGGTTGATTATAGTTATTTGTTTATGAATTTTGAGGTAATTTTTTAACCACTCAAGTACAATTCCTTGAGTACCAGCAACTTCTAGTTTTCTCATAAGAATTTCACAGTCGATTGTCTCAAAAGTTTGTTTCAAATCTAAGAATACTGCAATAATGTAATCACCTTTATCAATACTTCCTTTCCATTTAGTAATAACTAACTTTACTGATGATTCAATGAATAATGTCGATAGCCTGATTGATTTTCACAGAAAAAATTAGTATTAAAGTTTTGTAATCACTGCCGACTTACTACCAGTTATTATGTGGGAGCTATCAGGAATTCATCTAAACTTCTGAATTATTGCAGATCTAAGTAACATTTCATACATGAACTGGACAACAATCTATAAGTGGTTGATAACAATTCATATTCGAAATTTTATGAAAATGAGTTTAATGATAGTGATTCATTTCTTGTTAATATGTTACTAGGAAATTCAATTGTTTTTGTTTATTGATTTTCAGGGATTGCAGCAGGTTGAATTTTCCTCCGTTTTATGTAATATGTTGTATTTTATATTGAAATCAAGGTTGTTGTCTGAAAGGTGGCAAGCATAGATAGAATTGGTTGTTTGGTTCAAAACATCTTTTGTGTGCTGAAATTCTCGTTTTGAAATTTGCTATCGTTCGTCCT
Source organism: Leptinotarsa decemlineata (assembly GCF_025532065.1). Classification (NCBI taxonomy): domain Eukaryota; kingdom Metazoa; phylum Arthropoda; class Insecta; order Coleoptera; family Chrysomelidae; genus Leptinotarsa; species Leptinotarsa decemlineata. The sequence continues at coordinate 31,101,690 of NW_027412688.1, forward strand.
ATAATAGGTAATCAACTTGTGAGTTGAGAACCTCATCAACTGAAGGATACTAAACTGAATTTTACCATATTTTCAGGTGTCACATTAGTATCATTAGCATTTTAAAGTTGTTACCATTTCTCTGGTCGATTGAATTAGCAACCCAAGTTTTTGCCTGTAACATTGTTATTAACAATAGAACAAAATATTCTTAAAAAATTTCAGCCTCATTTGTTTTGGACAGTAGCTTGGATATTGTATTTTTCATTCATTTCAATACTATTTGTGTAAGAGTTGATTATGTGTACGACAGGTGTACTATCACACATAAATTCATTTTTAGCTTTGACAATAAGAGGTTGTTTTCAAAACATAAAAAATAATATTGCAATGTTGAACAGATATATCATTATTTTGATATCTGACATATACTGAACTTTTTGCAGAACGAGAGCCATTGTGAATTTGGACAACTGAGAGAGATGCTCATCCGCACCAACATGGAGGACATGCGCGAAAAAACGCATTGCAACCTTTACGAACTCTACAGGAAAAGGAGACTGGAGCAAATGGGATTCAGTGACGTAGACGAAAATCACAAGCCCGTGAGTTTTCAGCAGACATTTGAAACGAAAAGGTCCACTCACCTGCAAGAACTGCAACAAAACGAGGAGGAAATAAGGCAGATGTTTGTGGCGAGAGTGAAAGGGAAGGAGGGCGAGTTGAAAGAAGCAGAAAAAGAAGTGAGTTTGATTTTATCATCGATGGGAAATTATTTTAAAAAGGATTGATTAGAGAAAATCTACAGGGATATTTGTATTTTCAGCTACATGCAAAGTTTGATAAGCTGAAGAAGGCCCATGCTGAGGAAAAGAAGAAGATCGAGGACTCATCCAGAAAATTGGAGGATGAAATTTTAGAGTTCAACAGAAGGAAGGCTCAGTATCAGCAAATGGGTCACCATACTTTGACTCTAGGTAAAACCAAAAAGAAGTAATGGACTGTGAAGCGACTTAAGACTATATTTTTATATATTTTTTTTTCAATTTTTTATATTTTCAGCACTAGAATAATATTTACCTTTTTTAAAGATCTGATATTTTTATACTCTATGCTTATACCGAGATTTTTGTATCAAAAAGAAACACACCTCATTTCCTATAATCACAATTTTGTTTTTGGTATTCTAGAGTTGTTCAAAATATTACTGAACTACTCAACTCATTATTTGAAATATCGACTATTTTGATCACAAAATGTTATATAAGTTACATTATATGATAATGAAGGAATGAAAAAACCCACTAAAACCAAAGGAAAATCAAATTTGATAAAAAGTCAACAAAGAAATTCCAAATGATCTCAGTCGCTGACCCTACCTAACTGCAACAACCTCATCCATCTATGGGGATGTTATTTAGATCTGATCCATAGACATGATAATATATGTACTATGCGTGATGACACTTATATATATTCTATCTGCAGATCACTCAGCATCTTGGCCACTGCGTCACAGTATCATGTGATAAGTCGGATCCCACAATTTTCACTTGGAAATATGCAACATGTAAAACATTGTGATATTGCATCTAACGTTGAGTGTATGAATGACATGAATGCTTCTTTCTTTAGTAGTTGGAGTCTATGTTCTCACTTTATTAACCAGTCCATGTTTACTGTTACGTCACTGATCTGATCGTATTGCTGCGCCTCTAGAACAGCAAATATGGAACTGGAGTTGTCTAAAGCTTCAGAACGTATTCTTCCCGCACTGTCTTTACCGAAGAATCATCGAACCTCAGCCAGCAGTTGTAGTCGTCGTGGAAGACATTGGTCACGTAGGGTCCATTGTTGGCATACTTGCCGTCGTGGTACACAATGGCGAATAGCTCTTTTGCAAGTCGAATCCAAACTCCAAGGCCTTCATAATTTTCCTGCAACTCTCGTGGCTCTAATCGAAAAACTCCAGATGTAATATGAGGATGACTGAAAGTTATGCACCCCAAATGGGGTGCTGGTGTTGCAATAACAGCTTGGTCATTCTTAGCATTTTTATCCATTATCCTGTCTTTCGTCCTAATGTTAGAATGTACATAATCAAACTGCCTTACAAAAAGACACATTCCTACTTTAACCTTGGTGGATTTCTTCCTCTTGTTTGACGAGATGTTTTTGCTCTGGCTGTTCAGCAAGTTGTAGACTGGTGGACATATAATCAAGGCTTGCAAAATGTAGTTGATGTAGAATCATTGAAATGAAGGGTGTTCGCTTTTGAAGAAATTATTATTTTCTTTCGAAATGTTACAATATACGGAACGTTTTTTTATGTGCAACAAATGAAAAATCAAATGAAATTTGTATAACGTATTTTTTAGACCAAATATTTTTATATTTACCTTTGAATATATTTTTACACGTTTATGTGCCAATTAAATGTTTGTATATTTTTTATTGTAATTTGTTGTTTTGACCACCGCCTAAGATTTGAAAAGGGGGCGGAGTTGAGAAAAGGTTCAAGAATCTCTCTATAGTATTTTCTAGGTATTTTCACACTCGAAAATTAGGTGATATTTGAGACCAGAATTTAAATGAAACTGTCAGGTACTCGCAATCTTTTCTAAGAATATTAACGAAGAAAAAATCGGGGTTTTTCTGAAGTTTAAAATGTATGCATTAGAACTACCACATCTGAAGTATGCTTCTGAATTCTTATCTTCATTGTTCAGTTTGATTGTCGTAGAACATTAACGTCATTTTGACAATCTGAGGAACATGTATTTGTTAATTTATCGAGCTCATGTTCTATACTGTGATGTATTATTCTAAATTTATAGGTTTTTAAAACCAAACAATCAGTGTACCTACAGGAAATTCGTGAAACATAATAAGTTCAAAGATGGTAAATTTCCATTGGCTGCTTTGAAAAGATTATCGTTTATGATGAAACTGATGAAAAATACTAGTAAATTAATAATGATAATATTTATTTCTTTGGTTGAAAGGTACAGTTGACAAAAATCAATACACAATAAACAAAGAAAATGTCAATTATAAAAGTAAATGTAAAAACATATAAATGTAAATAACTACATATAACCATTTTATAAAAGTCAGTCCAAATAATATGTAACCATATAAGTCAATCAAAATAATATAAACAACACAATAACACAAATAGTAATAAATATCCCTAAGTAATAAAAGTAAAATATAAATGTAACTAGTTATAGATTATAAAAAAGCAAATAAAATATAATCAACACACAACTTCCCAAGATTAGATCTTTCTCCAAAAATACTTCCATACAAATGCTTGCAATAACCATAACCTATTTATTGCTTGCTAAATAAGTGTATGGCTTTGCTTTCTCAGCAATTTGTCAGTCTTCCTTGAACTAAATAATAGCAAAAATTGCCTTTGACACTGACTCTAAATCTTTCGAAGTTTTTGAGGCAACAATTTGTTTAATGAAAAAAGAGAGTTGTAATTCGAATGATGGAATAATATATAATATTATTGTAAAACGACTAAAAGTTGAAAAATTAAACAAACAAATATGAATAAGAAGTTTTTGGAATTATTTCAAAGTGACTAGAGTTTAACTCCATATATGATGAAAATGTTACAGGCTACTATTCAGAGGATGAGGTAAGTGCATAGTTTATGAAGTTCTGTTGTTAGCCTGTGAGGTTGGGTAAGAACAAAGTGATTATGGACTTCAAATGGAGTATTTTGTTATTGTAAATATTTACCAGATTTCTTCTTGAAGATTATCATGTGAAGATGAATGCTGCCCTACCTACTTTCGAACCTCGAAGTTACATCTAGAAGCACTAAGGCCGAAAAATGCGAAAAGCTGCCCTGTCTAATCGGGGCATATGATTCTCAGGCTCAATGATCACCTACCTTGTGGTTTTGGAGGGTGGACATTAGTTATTGTTGTTGGCGAGCCCTCTGTAGTATCTGAACTTTGGTTATGGGGTCCAGTGAGCGCAACATTTTCGGTAAAAATTGTAACGATCTTTATTTATTATCACGAATATTAAATGGCAAAAAATATTTTCAGTTTTCATTTTCTTTTCAGTAAAATTCATGTCTTTTCAGTAAAAAGTAAAACTCATGTTCTGCATTTGAAAATAAACACTTATAAATCATTTCAGTGATTCCCCTGAAAAAAACGCCGGCCGCCGCTGCTCTGCGTCAATCGACTGTGACTTGCCAAAGTCTCGCTTTACTCTACTTGTCTTCCTCGGTTAAAGTAGGTGTCGCGTTGCCTTGAGAATATTCCTATCGGCTTTTGAAGACTTACATTTGGATATATAAGCACTACTAACATGCAGATGAGACGAGTCTAGTTGAAAGTGCGGAGTGAGTTGATAATGCGATAGACATGCGATAGCCTCAGTCTGAAATTCAGTTAGAGTTTTTGTGTTTTACTGATAGAGTAGTAGTGAAATGAAGTTGAGTTTAACTCTACATTATGTACAGTTGAATCTTCTGCTTTTTCACTGGAATATTTTGCTAAGTTTTGGAGACCTCGTAGTGTCAGTGTAAGAATTGTTGCTTTCTCCTTATTTTTCCATCCATCTGCAACAAATCGACCATACAGTTTCGCCATCAAAGGTTGGACGTATAATAAAACTACTACTAGAAACGACAGATGTTTCCGATTAGCATTTTTCCACAGCGATCCTCTTCAGCTTCAGGTGATTATTTCCGAAGTTCCCGGAAAACCTCTTCAAATTATAATTTTTTCAAATTTTTCCTGAATAAAATCCTCAACCTCCCCTTTACTCACTTGACAAGGTTTTAATTCTTCAATTAAATGAAGGTATATTTGATTGCCTCTTTCTTGTTTCTCCAGAATATTCACCAATAGTTCACGATCTTCCTCTCTGTCTCATTTTTATAGTAATTCACGGTCGTCATTTCGGCGTAGTCGTTCTTCCTGACTTCTTCGTTCTTCATTCTCCGCCAGGCCCGCTTGCAAAGCCTCGATCTTTTTCTTCAGTTCTTACGTCCGGTCGTAATCGATACGTCTTGTTCTCGCAATGAAACAAAAAAATAGTCAATTATTCCACTTCCGACCGTTTTTATACATGGATTCGGCAATAATTGACCACTAGTATACTATACAATTAAACTCAACTTTATTTGACTACTACACTGCCAATATAACACAAACGCTTTAACTGAACTTCTGACTAATTCTCAAATGACTACTTATCGCCTTATTAGCTCACTTCGTAATGCACTTCCAACTAGACTTACTTCTTCTGCCTGTTGGTAGTATTTAAATATCCTAATGGAAGTATATCTGAAGTCGATAGGAATCTTGTAGAAGTTACGCGACATCTAGAACGAGAAACGCAAATAGATTCCATCGCGACCTTGGCTAAGTCATAGTCGATTGACAAAGACCAGTGGCGGACGGCGTTTTTTTTTCAGGGGATAATTTACCACATTATTCATTTCCTGTTCCAGTATAGGCCTAGAAAATGTTCAGCTTTCTTTTGTGATGAGCTAATTTAGTTTTTCAGTTTCATTTATCACAATCCTGCTGTCATTTTCTGCTAAGGAATCAGCAACATCAGTTATTCTTTCAATTCCATTTTGTGACCTGGTACACATAAAAATATTACTTCATTTCTCTCTACCAGAAATCGTACGTTAAAAGATTACACCTTATAAATCCTTAGCTCGCGCAAGTTTCAACTCTTGATTGTTGTGTGAACTTTATTGTTAGTTCCTGTTCATCAATATAATACAAAAAACATCCAGATCAGATATTCAGCATAATATTGAGCTGTAAACCTATGATCATGTAGCCTTGTTGTCAGATTATGAACAACTAGTGACCACAAAAGAAGCGACAGTATCACTTCTTTGAAATTAGATAGTATTAGTCTGTTGCTATGAGGATTAACTCGTATCCACCAGATTAGTGAGAGATTCACGATTCGTTCTTTCAGCGATCTGAATGAATTCATATAATGTGTTGTAAAATACTTTCATTATACATATTTTTTTGCAAGAAAGTATTTTTAATGCTTTCGACGGACAGAGCATCAACTTCCTGTCTTATTCACCACTAAACACCCGGTATTATATTGGCCTGAAATCAGACCGTTCAGTTTATATTCGATTTCATTTTATTTGAATAAACATTGCCGATGATTGAATGTATACGCTGCCTCTTGGCTTCTTGGGTCGGCCTTTAACCTTATTACCAGCTACCGTCAAATTTTATTTACTGGAAAGGTCCGTACGAACGTAAGGTTGGTACAAAATCAAAATAAAATATTTTACACATCTTGTTGGAATCTCTAAATCGGTATATGAATGCAGGAAATAATGAACTATTAGGTTGTTTCAAATGTTTTGTACATTTTTATGACTATACTTTGAACTGTAATATCTCAGTGAATACCTATTCAATTTAATCGAGATGAGCACCACTTGAATCAGTGCACTTTTGCCAACGTAAAGTCGATTGATTCCGTCAGCATAACAATGGCGTGATCGGGATTCGATGAAGTCGACGAAGAACATTTTTGCTTGGTCCTGATTGGCGAAGGTTCTACCGGTGAGAAAGTTATTGAAGTACTAGTCGGTTGGCGAGGGGTCTCCGGAGACAAGAATCTAGTGTCATGGACTCATGTCATCAAGGCATGTTGAACGAAACCATACCTTTTTGCTTTTTTTTTTTATTTTCGAAGACAAACTCGCTGGAGACTGAATCCATTTGAAAAAACGTTCTCAGGAAGTTTATTCCACATGAACGCAGTTCTATAGATGAAAGAGTTCGTAAACAGTGAAGGTCGAGGTATACTGAGTTGAACCTCAAAAACGATGAGCAGCCACAGCCCGTAGCTTACATCTGATATGTTCTAGGTGGAATCAAATGTGCCTGTGTCTTGGCACATTTGATTGAACACTTCCTGTGAAAGTATCTATAGATGAAAGACAAATTTCCAACCTTTCTTCGATGTTCCAGGCTACCAAGGTTGCACGTGATGTTCACGTCTCCAATCAGGCGTATGGCTCTTTTCTGGATGGAATCCAGCAACTTCAGGGTATTTTTGGGGGCAGAGCTCCATACATGAGAACAATACTCCAAAGAAGGTCTGATCTGAGCTTTATGAAGCATCAAAAGTTGCTGAAATGTGTACAGTTTTCTGGTTCGGAACAATGTTCCAAGTTTTTAAGAAGCAGCCTTTGCAATTCCAGCGACATGATGTGCCAAGACATATTGGTGTTCATTTTAATCCCCAACAAACTTATCGAAGCAGAAAGCGGAATTGTCTGACCTGTCATTATTATATTCGGTTCGGAGATATTTATATCTTCATGGAGAAAACCGATGCCTGGGTTTGTGTGGCAATCAATCGAACCTGGTTACTTTCACTCCAATTCGCAATCACTTCTAGATCCTCATTAAGATATGCAACCTCCTGCTGCCGGTGAAGATGTGCCTCCGTAGCCGATGTCCTGGAACCCAATTGGAATGACGAGATAAGTGTGCTGTCGTCAGCAAAGCAATATATTGGAGTCTTGGTTTTTTCTAATAAGTCGTTGATATTCAATAAAAAGAGAGTTGAACACAATATGGATCTCTGGGGAACATCAGTGTTGATGGTGAAAGTATTCGAGAGATATCTATCGACGGCCATCTGCAGGGAACGCTATTTCAGGAAGCTGAAGAGCCATACACAAAAATGATCTGACAAGCCATAGCATCGAAGTTTGGCCAGCAAACCCTCATCTCACACACGGTCAAATACCTTAGAAATGTCAAGCGCAATAGCTCTTGATTCTCCATGTTTTTCGATTGCTTTATTCCAAATATGGGTGACATACGATAGACGCCCGCCTGTTGCAATGTAAAAGCAATTGTTTCGCGAGGGCTTTTTCTTTCAGTTTGTGTCCGGAAGTTACTTCTTTGCATGATCCACAAATTTCTGGAAGGTTCCCTCATTTTTTTTGTATGAAGATGTAAAAGTAGGAAGCCAATATATTTCTTTCCTAATATATAATGCTGTAATATTAATCCCTTCCTGTATACACTTTCTATTCATATTCATCAGTATTTCCAAGAAAAACAAGAAAATTTGTCCACAGTATTATATGTCAAGGAAGAAAATTGGAAAATTGAGTAATCAGTTTATCTTTGGAGATCCCTTCATGGAATCTATTCGATTGTGTTTTATCTCGAAATGTTTGAGAGCTAACAGAGGACTTCCCAGATATACACTATATATATATCTCACCGACGGAATCGATAATGGGATAATATTAAATTGTTGCGTGGGATGCAACTTCAGGCAACGTTCTTTATTGTTCGGAAGACACGTAGAACTCGTTACAGAAATAAAATATAAAAGAACGCTCTTTCAACCAACTACGAATATTTACCATCTTATACAGGAATGTGCTTGGAATTTAAGAACTGTAAGAAATAAATCGTGGTTAGTTTTTTTATGAAATATTTGCAACTGAATCACTTGAACTTACTGAATCTTCGACCATAACGAGAAGATGAGTTCATATAGAAATAATTCGAAGATGTAATTCTTTGAAATGCTATATTATGATTTTTTTTCAACAATCTAGTGTATTGATAAAGAGGATGCTATTTTTTAAAATAACCACATTTCGTTTAATGATTTCGAAGTAGAAACCAAAAAGTTTTTTTATCAAAAAATGGTAATAATGTACGGAAGTGCAGAAGAGCCACATATTTTCATTATTGGTTTCTTGGATTCCGGGTATAAAGTCTGAATTCCAAGATTAAAGTCGTCATTTTGTTCAGCTCTGAATTAATAAAAACGTATTGCTTCCATTTAATGATCTTCTCATACTTTCTTCAAGAATTAGATACATTTTTTATGGAAATGAAGTGGTTAATCGCTACATTTTATGAACGCTCCTAGTCTGGACTATCCTGGTATGGCTCTATGTACAGGGTATTCCATTTTTGAAAAAACAGAAAAAAGTGATCCCGAGTTTAGTTTATCCCTGTATGGAAAAAGCGCCGTTCGGTAAACTTATGAAGACGGAATGAAAATACAGTATACTCAAAGATATTTGATTGAAAAAATTCCTCATTCCATTCAATCGAGTAGGATATATTTGGTGTTGAATGAACCCATTTTTTGACATTAATTTCACTATAACTTCTGAACCACCCGGTATAAACACAAACAATCCTATATTCATGAGAAGCACTCTGCCCAAAGAATTCAATCGAGTAAAAAAATATAACTGCATAAGTGCGGTCTGCCACACATTTATTGAATATCCTGTATATTAGTAATAATGATTGAAACAGCTTTCATCAATTTCTTTAACTTTTTTTATGATACATTCTTTTGTTTATCTAATAGGGAAGCAGCTATTGTCCACGCACCTAACGTTGATACACCCTGTATATACTTCTCCTTACTATTAATTCAATTAGATCAGAGTCTGTAATTATTTGTGTTTCTACATCTGTAAGTGATATTTCATTTATATTTGAATATCTACTGCAACTGATTTTGTCAGTAAGATTTATTTCTTGAAGTAAAGAGGACGATGGTGTAACGCTGTTATTCTTTCAGCAATAGCGTTTTTATAAGGAATAGATTGATCGATGTAACCCTCAGCTACTATTGTATACCCCTATCCTCCTCCTGATTCTGCTAGCAAAGAAGCAGAAGACCTTCTGAAACAGTGACCTGTATATTCCTTTGGTTCCGGGAGGTACAGAAACTCAGCAGTGGTAGAGAGCATTTTCCCAAACGTGTTTCATACCAACTGGGTGGATATTGCATTTAAAATTTGAGTATTTCACAAAACAACATTGATGATTGATAACAGAAGGGCGTAATGCAACGTATTTATTAAAATAATTAATGTGTTTTTCAACAATACAAAAATAACGACCTATTTTTGTGTTCGTTTTTGGAATTTGAAAATGAATGGTTTACCTATTAATTTAATGTCTTCTAATAATAAATGCCATAGCTCTTCACGCCGGCAGGCTTCATATATTCCGGAAATAATAGCAACTTTTATCATGAAATATTTTTCATCTGGCGCCTCATTTTTGGCCATTGGGCCTATAACTTTCATTTTTCCGCTTTAAGAATGCTATTACCTTGAAATAATTGCTTGTGTTAACACCTTTTTTAACGAGCGTACCTACTCGACTTAATTATCATTGAAAACTTGCTCCACAAGTTGACGAGTTCCATATTTTTGATTCTAGATAGGCTAAGAAGACGGTTTCGCTGACATTTCCTTCGACGTTCTCAAGTCTACACCAGCTAAGAAAATTAGAATATGCGATGTCCTACTGCTGAGCCGATTTTTTTGGTAACAATTCAATTGAGGCTTTTTTTGCAGCCTCTTCAGTATTATCAGGAACACACAATTCCTCACTATTGTTCTTAATTATGCAAGACATAAAACACCAGCAAGAACTTTAAATAAAACGATTGAGTTATGAACAATACTGTTTGTTGGTAACCAGGTCATTTGGCGTCACCTGACACGGCTACTTCACAGCAAATGTTATAACATGAAAATACTTATGATGCACTGTTTGGAACCTTTGGTGTAGTAATGAATATTACTGTTTTAATCTTCCTCTTTGAAGATGGTCACTTGGTGATCGAAACACGTGTCGAGGTGTTAAAAATAACGATTTGGTGTTGGGAAAAAACTCCAGTAATAAACATGAAAATAGTTAACTGGCAAGAAATGTCAAAATGTGTTTTCATAGAAATACTAAATTTATCCATTTCATTATGAAAATAGGACAGTTGTATAAAAAACAAAACTTTTTATGATATTTGTGTTTAAAGTAAGTATTATTTTGTTTGTGAAATTGCTCAACTCGCTACGCTCTTTTCGCAAACTTTTTCATTTACAAAATAAAACCTTACTTTTAACTCTCATATCATAAATAGCTATTTTTGAATACGTTAGTTATAGATTTTTATTAAGTACCTATAGGCTAATTCCTTCATATATTTTAAATTCTTTGGACATATTTGGTATATTTTGATTATAATGGTGAAGGTAGTGAGTTAAACTTCATATTAATACTATTTCATATATTACCTTGTGTGGCATTCTCATGGATTGAGATCTGCTTCAATTTCTTACTGAATGTTTACATCACAAAATGAACAACAAAAAAGGTGATATTGAAGGTTCACTAGAAGTGAAAGTAGTTGTTTCGAAAGAATTTTTTCCTTCAATCCGGAAGTCCGGATTAAGGAGTAAAAAGTTTGTCAATGGGTGTAAGTGCAGATGAAATAAAAATTACTAATTTTAGTTGAGCTGAATAATATAGAAAAAGTTATTTATAATCACATGATATTTTCATTAACTAAGGTTGGTTGAAGTGTAGCTGATTACCTATATAGAGCTATGGATGTTATTGATCAATGAATATTTAAGGACGAAGGCGCATAGTAGGTACGTATTTTGGTAGTCGGCTGTGACTTTGACTTATGGCAGTTACTTTTATAATAATTATAGATATATGTTTATTACTATAATCTTGGTTTTTGGAAATGTGGTATCTGTATCCGTAGAGTAGGGAGGGTAGACCCACAGGCCACATGTGACCCATTGTACATCCTCCCGAGAAGTTGTCCTCCTAGGTCATCGTCCATTCTGTCCTTTCCAGGAAGGTGGACAGGTCACTAGGAGATATCTCCTTTATATTGGCAGCTGTAGGCCAAGACTCGCCAAATACACACTCTCTTTGGTAACCTCGAGGTGTCTCACGGTGGCCTCCGCGAAGGTTTTGGAAAGTGCAGCGATATTACTGTCGTTGCGCGGCTTCTTTAACCTTCTTGGGGTTCCCTCTGTGGTACTGCACAAGTGAGGGAGCTTTCCTGCAGGGACAGCCGCCGCACGAACTGCTCTTGCTGTTGGAGGTGGAGTGGGGGAGGAGGAGGGTTCACTTATAGTTGCTGCCACTCCTGACTCTTTCGCTCTCTTTCTCCTTTTGGCCTTGGCGCCGCAAATGCTCTTACGCCTTAGCCTTTGTATTACATCACGAGGTGATCTGCTATGTCTAGCCTTATTCCAAGCGGTAGATTGGAATGGACATTTCTGTTCATCCCCAGCCACTGCCTTAGATTGAGGTGAGCACTTCTGTCCAGCCTCGGGTTTGGTTTTTGTTGCTTCTGTTTTTGTTTCATTCATGTGTGTTCCTACGAGTAGCAAGTGAAGAACTGGTCACCTCTGGCAGAGCCCCGCTGATAACAATGAGGTTTCGCCCAGTTACCCAAAGGGGTCGTTTGTGACCGCATATCACCCTGCGGCCATTCAACTGTCGGCCCGAATCTTTACACCTTAGCTTGGGTAGGCTGGTCCACGGCGGCATGTTTTGCAAAGGCTTTTGCGGAGTTTTAAATCCTCTCACCCTACTTATTTCTGCCACTGACCTCGTCCGTAAGGCCACATTGGCTTCCCGGAAAGGGCTTCCAGCCCCCTGGCCGTTCCTCTATCCGCCACCTGGGAACGCGCTCAATAGGTAGCCCAACCCGCGGGTTGGAAATGTGGTAAAAATAGTGTACAAAGCTTGTACATTTTGCACAGATTTTATTGAAATTTCTAGTATTAATTTTTGAGTGGTAACTAGTCAAAAGTCGAAACTGAAACGTCATCGCTTTTAAAAATGGCAACACAATACAATATCAGGTACCGGAATGTTCGATTTATCGGCCGCAAATGAGAAAAGGGTAAGTTGATTCACTAGACAAAATGAAATAAAAGTATTTTCTACCTATTTAAATTTGGAGCTGTTCTGACCGAAAACTATCATCAATGCTTGAGTATTTGGCAACAGTGTGCAAAAGCCATGCGTCAGATTCGTTTTGGCGGCAGTAGGCTAGTCAGTCAATTTTTTTCTTGTAAAAGTTTTTATGAACTGATTAGAAGTTGCCTCCTTATTGATTGTTATTTGCAACTAAGGTAAGTCCTAATACGTATTTATGTCCTTTGATGGCTTAGTTAGTATATGATATATTATGGTGCCGTTAAAACAAAGCTACTGAAATATAAGCTAGGAAGGGGATTTCCTGTATTTGTGTCTGGGATGGCATACTATTCGTGTGGACTAGATGCCATCTCATACAATCATATAATTTGATGGCTTTTTCCCAAACCTAGTTATTGATTATTACAGTAATGAGTCGGTAGGAAAGAAAATCATCCAGACAAAACTGGTCCGAGCAAAATATGCAGCAAATCATCGATGTTGTTGAACAAAAAAGAATATGATGGCTAATGGCATCATAAACATACAATGTTCCTTTTTCTACGTTGAGATGTCAAGGTGCTAACTCAAAAGGTGCCAGCAAAAGTTATTTGGGAGGCCACAAAATTACTCTCTTCAAAGAATTATAAACTGAGCTAGTAGAGCACATTAAAACTTTGGAAACTAGCTTTTTCAGGATGTCAACTTTTGATGTACAAAAACTAGCATTTCAGATGGCAGAAGCAAAAAATATCCCACATAGGTTTTCACGGGAGAAACAAATGGCTGGTTGGGAGTGGCTTAGAGGTTCAGGCAACGGAATCCGTCTATATCGCTCTGAATACAACAATTAAGTTCTGCTGATCGTGCCCGCGTTCCTTCCACAAAGTACAAATTGGAAATTATTTTCAACATTTATCAGATGTCATCAGTAGTCGTTTGAACGAGGAGATATTTAGAATGTCGATGAATCTGGGTTGTCAACTGTTCCTTATAAAATCTTCGCGTCTAAAGGGCGAAAACACGCGGGTGTTTCGAGTAGTGTTGAAAGGGGGCAACATATAACTGTAGTATGCTGTATGAATGCCACTGTGTCATTTGTACCGCCCTCTTTTACTTACCCCCGTAAAAATATGAATAACGATTTATTGGATCATGCGCTATTTGAAGCGATTGGACTGACTTCAGGGAAAGGCTGGATGAATAGCGATGTATTTTTAAAATGGATTAAACATTTCACAACATTTGCTAAACCAACTGTTAAGAACGCAACAAATGGTTTTTCTTCAACAGACATTTGCCCTTTTAATGCAAATGTCTTTCCAGACTGGATGTTTCCCCCTGCCGATGTTACTGATTTACCTATTGATGAAAGTATCCCGCGAGTACGGACGGAAGAAGTTGTTTCCATTGCTCCAAGACCATCAGGTGTAATGAGTAATAAAGGTGCTTTTGATAAAAGCAGAGAAGTTGGAAGTATTTCTGTGGCAGAAATAGCATCATTAGGTACCTGAAGCGTCAGCGTCACAGAGGAGACATGTTAATAGAAGAAAAGGAAAATATGGAGTTATTAACACCACCCAGCAGCAACCAAGCAGCTGGTTGCTGACTAGAAAGCGCAAGCATTAAGGAAATCCACCCGAGCTGCAAAAAAAAGGTCGTAATACTTGAAGAAGACTCTGAAAAGGATAGTAGCGATTCGGAGATTGAAAGTCACAACGAGGATAATGTTGCATGTATATTTGGTAACGAATTATATTTTCGTTCCCGTGCGGGAGAACCATGGGTACGATGTCAGACTTGTTTGCAATGGGCCGAGACCGAATGCGCCGGCGTATCTAAAGCAACAAAAGTATTTATTTATGATGCACTGTTTGGAACCTTTGGTGTAGTAATAAATACTGTACACTAATCGTAGTTTCTTAGAATTAGATAGCTATAGTCTATATAAAAAACTAACATATAGATTAGACGAAAATGATTACGTACAATGGAATGACTTTCAGAGAGGAATGTTTCGGATGATTGAATCAGAATATATCAGAAAAATGTGTACACTGAATGAGAAACTCAAAACCCTCATGTCTAAGAATAAACCAAAAGAAACCACTCCGAAAGTCATAAATATTGTTGAAAATCATTCATCACAATCGTTTGATAAGGAAGAGATCAACCTTTTGAACAAGGGTTCCGAGAAAGTTCTTGAGGATATCGTTGCTAGTGTTGAAAGTTCGATTCAATATATGCTCGATTCCTCGAAGGGACTAGTTCGAGAAAAAGTCAGGAATCAAATCTCCAAGAACATGATAACGTATAAACGGAAGCATTCAAAAAACAACGATAAAAACCAAAAGAAACTTATCAAACGATTGAAAGACAAGGACATTTTTTATTTGAAAGCTGACAAAGGTAACAAAGTAGTAATTCTGGATAAATCGTACTACTACGAAAGGGTCAATACTCTCATTACTAATGGACCGTATGCGAAATTGTCCAGGAACCCGTTACCAAAGATGATTGCCGAAGTAAAAGCGACAACATACTTACTCCTCAACTGAAACGGAAGTTACAAGTTTCCAACCCAACGGTGTCGAAGCTATATTGCCTCCCAAAAATCCACAAACCGGGAAAATCAATGCGCCCCATCGTGTCAGCTATTTGAGCTCCTAAATACCAAATAGCAAAGTGGCAGACTAAGGAATTTGAAACCTTATCTATTGCGGAACCATGTTTTAGTATAAAAAACTCTTTAGAGTTCATACAATATACAAAAAACATTGTTCTACAAGAAAATGAGATTTTGGTTTCTTTTGATGTTAGGTCGGTCGGTAGCCAAGCGGTTCGGCGTGGGTGCTTTGTTCACTCACTCGAATTGACTGCCGTGTTGGACGGTGGTTCAAGCCCTAGTCTGAAATATCGATCTTCACTTGCTACCGTCCAACCCGTGTTAGGAATCACACGTTAAAAGGTAAGACCTCGTTAATCCTTAGCTCGCACAAGTTTCGACTTCTGAGGGTTGTCGTTCGTAGGGGTGCGACAGCTGGTTAACGGAAAAATAGATTTAAACAGATTTTTATTTCCTAGCGTCTAAATTGAATAGACCTTGCAATACCTCAGGGAATTACTAGAGAAAAATGATTTCAATAATAACGAAATCGATGAATTCGTTTCTCTTACTAATTTGTGTATGAAACAAAATCGGTTCCAGGTAGAAGGTTGCTTTTATGAACAACAGGAAGGAACGGCCATGGGAAACCCCTTATCCACCTACCTGGCAGACCTGTTCATCAGCAGATTCGAAAGGGAAACAAAAGAAAAGTCAAAGTATTTTCCTAGGATTTGGCTAAGGTATGTGGACGATATTTTCGCGATATTCGATACCAAAAAATCGAATATTGAGGACTTCGTTTTCCTTTTAAATAATAGATGTCCATCAATAAAATTCACGTATGAGTTAGAAAATAAGGGACCACTACCATTTCTTGACGTTTTGGTAATGAGGAGCCAATATGGAGGGTTAGAATACGATATATTTAGAAAAGAAACAAGCACGTACAGGTATATTCCTGACAGTTCACATCACTGTGGACAGCACAAACGTGCTGGGTTAAATTTTTTAGTGCATCGTCTTTTGACTATTCCTCTAACACATGATAGGTTCAAAAAAGAAAAACGTACAATACAGGAAATAGCAGCCACTAACGGTTTCTCGAGGGGTCTGTAGATGACATAATAAGGAAGAAGAAGTTTAGGGTAAGAATGAACGAAGTCTCGACTTTCAGAAAGGACAAAAACCAATATAAATACATCTCAGTTCCATACCACAAATATACGAAGAACTTTGGAAAGATTTTCAAGGAACTAGGTACTTATGAAGGTGGTTTTTAAAACAAGTCATACACTACAGAGTCTTTTGGGAAGTCCAAAAGACAAAGTCGAGAATTCGGAAAAGTCTGGAATTTACGAAATTGAATGTAAGGACTGAGATGCAAAATATTATGGACAGACAAAAATATCTATTAAAGTAAGATACAAGGAACACATAGCACACTTAAAATGTGGAAGACCTGAAAAATCAGCAGTCGCCCATCATATTTTGCAACAAAACCATTCCATAGACTCCAGTTCATTAAGATTAGTTAGACAAGTTAACAACAATAGGCAACTAGATGCCTATGAGAGTGTAGAAATAAGTAAACATAATAATATTATGAATAACGATGACAGACCAATACCAAATAGCATACCATATAGCTTGGTAAAATAACATTATTGGATTTACTGATTACTACATAAGGACACATTGTAAAAATAACTTTGGATAGGAATATTGTGAAATTAATTTTTATATAGCTGGAAATTGTTTTATATATAGCTATAGCATTTAAACACTACATGAGGATATTTTATAAAATGATAGATAAGGCAAATTGTAAAATTAATTCATGGTAGTATACCTGTATAGTTTACCTGTATAGCATACCTGCATAGCATAAATAGCGTTAATTAGGAGAGTTTCCAGTTTAATCTTCCTCTTGAAGATGATCACTTGGTGATCGAAACACGTGTCGAGGTGTTGAAAATAACGATTTGGTGTTGAGAAAGAATTCCAGTAATATTCATTATTTGTTTGCGATATATGCCAACTTCAGTAGGCAGTTTTACACTATGTCATCTCACCAACAATTATGTTGATGAGATGGCATATAAAGAGTTTTTTTTCAAATTTGTATAAAAAAAGTTTTTCAGAGTAATAAAGTTATATTTCAATAAATAAGTGTTTTAAGTGTTCATTTCACTCCATACTAATTCTGTAGCTTCAAGGTGCTACTAGTAATTAAGTATGGAAAAAAAAGTATGCCATCTCAGGCATATAATATTCCCTGTATTTTTTTATTCAAATCTGAAAACAAAAGAATCATAGGACAGAGAAGCAGATTACACCACTAATGATTTAATCGCTCATTCGTTGTCGCAACAACAGCGAAAAAGTTTGTTGTTCGCGAGAACGCTTTTTCGTACTCGTCGCTTTTGCGCCGGCGGCACCACCACATGGAATCAAGAGAGCTTTATTCGCGAAGTAAAATATCAGTAACGCAGCTTCCGTCGCGTGTATCTTGTACTCCACTGCTGACTCGATTCTCGCCAGCGAGCAACAGGCGTCGTCATACGGAGGAAAACATGCGATGTTTTTGTTTCTGATTATTATTTCTTGTTCTCGATTTAGTTGTGCAAGACTTTCGTGAATGTTTTATTCGTTTTTCGAGCATTTTTGAGAAATTTTTATTTATAATTTCAATTGACTACTTTACTGATTTTCAGTCAATTATTCATTTGAATTCAGGCACAAATGAGTATTTTTGAGTATTTTCATACAAGCAATTTGTTTTAATCAATTTTGATATTGCCGACTCTTCTGATTCTGATTATTCTAAGCAGTTATTATCGTAAATATTTCATTGAAAACTTTTAGTCTGATTGGATGAAAAGATATTTGATTCATTGAAATTCGTTCAATTATTAGTTCTATTCTAATTATTTCCAGAGCATTTTCATACACATAAAAATCATAATTTTTTTTATGCCTCATGTTTTAAATTTTTGTTCGACTTCATCAACTTACAATGTAGACAAACAGTTTTTCAACCTAATGAATCTAAATGGGAAGTTATTCCATATCTATTGGTAAGTAAGATAATCATAAATCTATTTTATCTTAAACTTACTGATCATTTACAAACTAATATTGACAATACACAATGATATAGCAAATCAATGACAGTTCAAAATGTATGAGCTTTCTATTTTCTATTGAATATCTTAAGTTTCTTTATTTGATTTTTTGATATTTTTAAAAATATCAGTTATTACTTAATTGAGACCACTGAAACTATGGTTTAATTGATGCTTGAGTTAAACGTATTGGTTTGAAGTTGACTTATTAGTGGAAGATGAATCAATTGGTAAAGAAAGGTTTTTGGTTTTCTACTTCTCCATCCTCATACAAAAAATGTGTGGAGGAAGGGAGGATAGTCTGGTTCACATGTACCTACTCGATTTAGCTCTTTTTGGTGACATTTTTCAGCCCTGTGCAAAAATTACGACAAGGTGTCATTCGATTCGTATTTTTGCCTAGAAAGTTTAAGGAAAGGTCCGAAAACGTGCCGATAAAAATTACAAAAGTTATAAACAATTAAGTAAAAAAAAATAACTTTTTCTGAATTGAAAGTTAATATAAAAATCGCTATAATTTTATTAAACTAAAACCCAGGCATTTTTTTTCTTTGGTGAAGTTATCCTTGATAGATTACCGTTGCCAAAATAAAAAAATTGTTATTTTCTATTTTTATATTAACATTTTTTATAAAAAATACATTACAATTTTTTTTTCATCGTTTCAATGTCTCATGACTAAAAACTTATTGATAATATTTTTTTAAATTTTTTAGAGCTATTGTTAATAAATTTATTATAAACAAATATATTGTTTATAAGAAATTCGAAAATTTTTTTTTGTATCATGTTAATTGAAAAAAATCATGATTTTTAGAAAAAAAATGCTTTTTGAAAAAAATTTTTTTTGTTGCTAAAAAATGCGTTTGTTGATTAACAATCGTTTTTTGCAACTAAATATTAAAATTAAGGAACCGTTTTTTTTTAAATCATCAATTCTATTGTTCTTTAAGGTTTTGAAAAAACTTTTTTTTTTAATTGTTTATTTAACCCTCCAAACCGTTAGCAGATATTTCTTCCACGTAACAAAAGAATATCGCATACAGGTATAAACCGGAATTTTAAAGTAATTTAAAAATTTGTGAGCATCGGAAATCTAAAGAAGGTTAATGAGTAAACTCATTAAAATTTAATCAACACAATGACTGATTGCTTCATTTAATTTTTTTAAACTCCATACAAATATGACAATAAGTGAATGTTAATGATCTTACATCTACTAAAAGTGCAAGTAATAAAATTCTTATGATTTATTGTTACATGACACAAAGTTTATGTTGAAAAGACTTAACAATTTTTTGTTAATAAATAACGATCAATAATTAAATGAATAATAGGACTACAACTTCAGTAAAAGGCTTAAGTTGTTAATAAATTCATGATGAACAAAAAAGACGAAGCCTATTTATCATAACTGCAATAGTTTGAAAGTTATTATAATTATAAAAGCGAAGGAGCGAATGAAAAAGGCAATTATCAAGGTATCACAATATTAAAAGTTTTATAAAAATAGAATAAAAAAAAAATAAAACACATAGTTACTTTTATTATAGAAAAAAGTATTGAAAAAAAAATAAAAAAAAAATAATTTGTCTATAACAATTTTTTTTAAATAAACAATTAAAAAAAGAATAAAAAAGAAGTTTTTTCGAAACCTAAAAGAACAAAAGAATTTATGATTAAAAAAAAAACGGTTCCTTAATTTTAATATTTAGTTGCAAAAAACGATTGTTAATTAACAAACGCATTTTTTAGCAACAGAGAAATTTTTTTAAGAAACCATTTTTTCTCTAAAAATCATGATTTTTTCCAATTAACATAATGCAAAAAAAATTTTTGAATTGCTTATAAACAATGTATTTGTTTATAAATTTTTTGACTATGGATTATTGTTAACTGATGAACCCCAACATCACATGAATTTTTTCATTCCTTAATATTTACATTTATAATGTTTAAATAATTTTTTTTGTTTTTATGTCAGAGTGACGAAAGGCGTGCGGAAGCCAGACTACCCGCTTTTGGCTCTATTTTCAGGGCTCTGTAAAAATTATAAATAATCGAGATTCAGTTTCGGGAGTGGGGCTTTTTTACGCAAATTCATTGATCTTTTCAAAACTTTTTTCAATTTTCCAAAATTTTGAAAATTTTCCGAGATATTAAGAAAAAACTAAAGCCCCATTTTTTTTTCACTTAATTGTTTCGAATGACACCTTGGTCGTAATTTTTGGACAGGGCTGAAAAATGTTACAAAAAAAGTACATGTGAACTAGACTAGAAATGGTATAAAAAAAATCAAATTTCAGTAACATGGAACACTGTCATTCTCCATGGCGGACATCAATGTTTCGGAATAAGATACTTGCCTCATTACTTCTTTAGCTCTATTTTGGATAACATCACATAACGGAGCAGTTACTTCATTCATAAAATTAGCAATTCAGTTTAAATTAAAAGTTTAAGTTAAAAAAAACTAAAAAACACGCTTTCAAAGTTCATCGAACTAAAAAGTTAAAAATAATAAAAAAAAATGAGCTTGAGACAATAACGAACGAAAAATACTAGTTTTATTGTGAAAAAATCGACAGGCGCTTAATATACGAAAAATAATGGCACAAAGTGTCCACGCTTTTTTCACAATAATACTAGTATTTTTCGTTTGCTATTGTTTTAAGCTCACTTTAAAAAAGATATTTTTAACTTTTTTTGCAAAGGAGGGTTACAAATAAGGCAGCAGGCGCGCGTTTTAATAAAAAAATACTTTTTTTATATGAAGAAATACATGTAAAGTGAGTTCGAAATATATCAAGGAGGTTACGTACAGCGCCATCCGCCTGCGAATAGATCAAGCAATAATGTCGATGATTCTGTCAAATACAGATCCCGACTATTCAAACGGGAATATATATGAAATGAAAAGAAGAGTTACAAACAAACACACATACATAAAGGTGAAGCTAATAAAAGCGTGATAATGAAAAATACACCACCTTTGATTTATGAATTATGTATTCATTATGTTATGAATGAATAAACTCAAAGAAATTTTCAGTTTCTGATTATTGTTTTTTTTATTTGATTTTACAGTATTTCCCGTATTTTTTCAAATTCAAGTTATATTTGTCACAATTTTACATATTGTAGATTTCCTTGGTTTTCGTTCAATTATTTGCTTGAATTTCGGCATATCTCCTACTAGTTATTTGTTTAAATCAGTTTGGATTCTGTTCTAGTCAGTTATGTTAATTTTTTTCTTTTGTTTTAATTTAATCAGTTGAAAAGATACTTGATTTATTTGTAGTTATATTTCAAAAGAACAACGATTACAAAACATCAAACAACAAAGAAAGTACAGAATAAACAGTCAGTGATGTGGTAAATTTTTTCTCTCCAAACCATTGACACTCCGAACTTCAACATCTCGACCGTCCCTCCATCAGCGTAAATGTTCGATACAGTTTATAGTTTATGCAAGCACCATGTTGGAGCCCACGTTTAGTCTTAGTCCCAAGTTTAACTCCACAATAAGCTAGATAGGTTTTTTTACAAAGTTAGAAATTGGTTTCCCGGATTCATGAATTGTAGCAATGTGTTTTCGCCATATATGTAACAGAATATATTTCGGGTAGTTTATATATTACCTACTTGATGCCATTTTCCGAAGATTTCAAAATTTTCCCAAAACTTACACTATGACTCGTGAATTGAAGTAGAATTCTTTTACCAATTTTATATATTCAAGAAGAAAAATAACACACAACGCATTACTAAATAATGATTAACTAATAACAAGCGGTATTGTTTTCTTCATCAGAGTTCTGACTGATTTCCAAGTAGAACAATCACATAAGCTGACAACACTTCAGCTTGTTAACAGTTTTGCGGATTTGGAATCAGCATCCTAAAAACCCTTCAAAATAGCTCAGATAAATTTCTTTGTTGTTTTGTCTGATCCATTATAATTCTGAATCTGTTTAAATCTCTTTAAAATCTGTTTTTCCGTTAACCAGCTATCGCACCCCTACGAACGACAACCCTCAGAAGTCGAAACTTGTGCGAGCTAAGGATTAACGAGATCTTATCTTTCAACGTGTGGTTCCTAACTATTTCATAATTCAAGTGACTCTCAAAGCTCTTACCTTCAATAAGATCTCCATGAATAGCCTTCTATGTAGATAAATCACTTTCCAAGTATACACATTTCGAGTGTTCATGAAATTGAAAACCCTTCGGCATATTTCCATATACAGTTTTCTGAATTTTCAGAGATAATGTTTTTTTTTAAATTTTCTATAGAAACTTTCCGTATAAAACGAATCTAACGAAATTACGCGGGAAAAAAGAGTCAGTTGAACATTGGTTACTGTTTTTACTCTCTTCCTCTGATGATTTCTGTTATTTCTGTATAGAAGAGCCTTCATAGATTTAAAAAAGGTCATCCAGTTTCCCACGTTTTCTCGTCTATTAACAGAACATTGATATTTACTTTTCGCAAATATCTTTTCATTTTCAATATGATGGTTAACCCGCTCATAATCATCAATGATAAATTGATTTTTCTTGTGAGATGCCGTAGAGAGAATTCATATTTGAATTACAATAATCGTAAATAGATGGAATTGAACAAATTAGTTGAGTATTTTTTCACCTACCAGTTTTCCCATTAAACGGTTTTATTCTATTTAATAACTGTTTTATGGTTTTATTCTATTCAATAACTAAGTTGTTATGAATTACATCTTGAGCTAACCTTCAAATTCTGAAAATAATGAAACAATCAGTTAGTTCAACCTCATTTTAAGGCAACTTTCAATTTATACATTAACGCAATATCTTTCATCACAATCACCAGTCTGGAGAAGTTACTGAAAAGTAATTTCGTCAGCCATCAACGCTTTCTTTAATGCCCACTTAAAGTTGGGAAAATGGAAATTGGTTTTTTTTTCAGAATTTCATTACAAAATTTGCTTATCATATATGGGAATGTGGCGATAATGAAGTCTATATTAGATGAAGGAGTGTTGAACTTGAGCCATTTAATGGTGTGTAAAATTTGATATAATTCCAAGAAGAGATTAAATTCCCCACTTTTGTATAATGAAATGGAAAACTGAATACTTTCCATAGTCTACTTGAAACTGTTTTGAATTTTGTCGGTTTAAAACAACAGTTGCTTCATCATACACTTACTAGTTTCTGAATTAGTCTTTCAACTGATGAAGTTAAATGCCTCAAGCCTCCAACTTATGATGAACAATTGACTTTGGCTGATGAAAATTTGAGAAAGCAACTGGTCAGAAGTAGAACGGGCCACTCCATTAGCTCTAGCAATGTTAGATCAAGACCTAAGTGAACTTGAGGCAAGTTTTCCATGCCTACCTCAAAGTAGACAACAACAACCGCAGGATATTTTACGTGATTATGGGATATATATCAGGAGACTGAACAGTTTGGCATATTTGCAAGCCTCATAATAATTTATAATAATAATAATAATAACGGTCTTTATTATTTTCAAATAATATACATATAGATTTTAAAATTGTATGTAAAAAAAAATAAATACATTTCTGAAAATAAAGGGCGAAGTTCATTTTCTGCAGACAAACGATAGTTTTACTACGAAAATGTTCTTCCATGTATGTTATCATAAATAAAAATACATAATTCATAAATATATATCCCAACAAGCGTAAGAAGTTTCAAGTATAGCAATTATTCAAACGACCGACTTCTGTAGTATAAAAATCCTTTCCACGTTCAACCCTGAACCCAATTCAAAATCCCATATCGTAAATAACAATGAAGATTTGAACATTACAGTATTTATAATCTTAACGCATAACAATTTTTAACAAGTTTTTCACAAAGTCTATCTCTATCTATCTATCTATTTTTCCGTTAACCAGCTGTCGCACCCTTACGAACGACAACCCTCAGAAGTCGAAACTTGTGCGAGCTAAGGATTAACGATGTCTTACCTTTTAACGTGTGATTCCTAACTCGGGTTGGCCGATAGCAAGTGAAAATCGATCGTTCAGACTAGGGCTTGAACCACCGACCAACACCGCAGTCAATTCGAGTGAGTGAACAAAGCACCCGCGTCGAACCGCCTGGCTACCGACCGACCGATGGGCATGATAATATCTCAAGAAAGAAAATTGTAGCCACTGGTAACAAACACATAATACATATCATATTTGTACATTGAAAACAAATTTCTTCAGTTTGTTTTTGAACATGTTCAGAGACGGGATATTTTTAATTTCCCTTGAAAACAAAGGATTCATGATGTTTTTGTTTTTTGTTCTGTTTATATATAATATTAATAGTAATAATAATAATGTTTATCCACCATTTTTTATATACTTGGGTATATAAGGTAAGTCAGTTGTACTACAAGCTAGTAAAGATAAAAAAAAGAGATTGAAAAATCTTGGTAACTGTAATAAATTATTATTATTTCTAGTGAAGAGTTGATGATCATGGTTCGATGGTCTCGAATTTCAAATTCAAGTAAACATTGGATTAGTTTTGAAATTACTTTTTATCTGTTAAAAAAATCTGTTCAAAATCTGTTTTTCCGTCAACCAACTGTCGCACCCCTACGAAGGACAACCCTCAGAAGTCGAAACTTGTGCGAGCTAGGGATTAACGAGGTCTTACCTTTTAACGTGTTATTCCTAACACATGATTGAATCGATACCAGAATAATGCCAGCCGCCCAATTATTATTTTCCTCAGCTCCGGTATCTCATTCACCCCCAGCTTTTCTATAACGATTCCGGCATCCAAATGACTGGATAATTTGTTGAAAATCAATATTATTACATTGCTAATAGAAATAACTCAAGTGATTTCCGTCCACTACATTTCTCTAATTCCATTTTTGTTGATTACGTTACCTTTTTTTTGGAAATCTCTTCGGGATAAAACGAGTTGATATCCTTAGTGTTGTGAGTAATATAATTTAAAATCAGTCTTCACAAGATTTTCCGCAATAAAGAAGATTGCCCGACGCTGAAATAAAGTATCATTTGTGAATGTCTAGAATAATTTGATTGACGGTGGATCATCAGGGTCGAGAGAAATTTATTAGTACAGGGTATTTCTGTGTAGCACATCTCATAGATGTTTTGTTCATTTTTCAACTTAGCTTAGACTAACATAAAACTTGTAGATTGGACTGTATAGTAGTATATTGAATTTCATTTTGCTCCGTGATTGTTACCAAATTTTCCACAAAACATTTTTTTATACTCACATTGTTAACGGTACCTTCAAAACTTCTGATTTTATCTAACAAACTTCTTGTGAAAGGAGTAATTTTTAGTATTTTTTGATAAAATAGCCAATAGTGTAACATCATTTGTCGCATAAAAGACGCTTTTTTTGCAAATGGCAAGAGGGGTCTTGTAACATTTCGTATTAAAATTTCAATTCTCTACACAATAACCTTACTTTTTTTAATTTCGATTGCGCAATTATTGATGTTCGAATTTGCCACTAGGAATATAATAATAATAATAATAATTTATTAACAGCAATGTAGGGTACATATTGTGAATAAAGTAATACCACGGAAGCAGTACTGCTTGTGTGTGGATATACATACATATATGGCTAATTTGAAGTAATATAACAATATAACATTCAGAGTAAAATTAGAGGTCAAAATATGAAAAGAAAATCTAAAATTAATTCATATGTAGAATGTATATACATGTTTGAGTTACAATATAAAAATAACTATTAAAATTCCAATCTAAAAATGTATATATAAATTCTAGGAGTGGTAGAGAACTTGTTAATTATTGTAGGTAATATAAGCATAATTGAAGTTGATAATAACAATATATAATATGACTGGTGAAGGATGAAGAACGAAGAACATGCGAGAATAGTATCAGTATGTATTGAAATGTGAGTTTTATTCCTTTCTTGAATCTGAATTTGGAAGTCTCGTAACTTATCTTTTGCAATGGATAAGTGTTTATTTCATGGACATGGCATTTCATTTCAACCCCGTTATTGTTTATCTCACATATGAAAACTCCTTTCAGCAAATGTTCAAAACGTTCTCCTTGAATCCCATGATGATAAAACAGTTCATTTTTGAGTTCTAAGTTCCCATATTATATGAGTTTGCATAACAAAAAAACTTTCGATCTGATCTATTCCCAAAGGAAAATCCAAGTGGAGTTGAATCTGGTGAACGAGCAGGCCATGCCAACAGATCCCGCCTACCAATCCACTTGCATAGGTATCTCTGATCCAAGCAATTCCTCACAGCACAAAGTGGGGGTGCACCAGCTTGTTGAAAAACAACTGGATTCTCGGGCCATAACGGCATTCACAAAGTTCTTCCTACATTTGACAAGCAGTACATCGTAACATCAAGAAATCTTGCATTGAACACCCTCCTGCCTAATGAAAATTACTGAAGGTTCCATCGTGAATGAGGATTGTTTATTTTTATCCCATAAAGATCTGGCGTGAACCATTTTTGAAAATCTAAACGAAATAAAATGAAGCGAATCAACAGTATGAGTAGTGAGAGCTGTCAAGCTCATAGAAAGAGTATATATAGAAATGTTTTGAAATTAGCCGATACTTGATGAAAATCCATAACGGGAACAGATCCCAATTCAATTTCTCGAATAAAATATAGTTAATAACTGATAACTTGTCTTTGCTGGATATTCAGTAATTTGTAGTTTCTACCGTTTTGTGTATTGTTAGTACTATAGTTGAGCAGATATTAATTTTTATTCTGGTTTTCCACAAATAGAACAAATGAATATTTTTATTTCTGGAAATATACAATAAAGAAAATAACTTTCGTCTAATTTCTTCTAAGTACTACTAGTATAAATTAGACAAAAGTTAAAATATTCTTGAACTCATAAGATCATAATTACTTAGTCCTATTGTTTTGTTTTTTCTATATTTTATTTGACGAGCATGAATTAGCGTCAAATATTCCACTTTCATAGAATAATTTTCCCCTCAATTCTGTATTATACATCATTTATATTAACCACTTCTGCGATATCTCTATTCCCTCCCTCCACAGGTGATCATCACATAGGAAAGCTGATGAGCCTGGACTAATGCATAATAAATAATTTTAAGTTGTTTCAAATTACAAAACTTGTGGTAAATTTTGAGTTTAGGTATTAGGTGTATTATTTTATTATTATTATTATTATTTAGTGTATTAGCTAGTACTCTTGCACACAGAGCTTCAAACGATGATTCAACTAAATCAGAGGCTAAAAGGCCCTGCTGTCCTGGAAATATCATTATGTACAGCTGAGTTGCATATGCCCTCTCATATGGGACGGTTGCTGCGGTTATTAAGGTGGCAATTTTGACCATGGAACCTTACATATACACCAGTCAACTGGAATCTCCCCAGCTTGCCATATTGGCTGCCGCTGGTTTGAGGCTCATTTGCATACAATTGCGGCTTGAGAAAACTCTATAAGAAAAAGTCTAACGGGTTCGAATCGAACAATCTCGGTGGCTAGTTCACATCACCCCCACGTGAGATGATCATGCCCTCAAATCGCTCGCAATGTGGCATGAGCTGTGTGGCACGTAGCGACATCCTGTTGGAACCACATGACGTTAGTGTTCAGATCATCTAATTCAGGCTGAAAGAACTTAGTACCTATTGTTCTCGCCGTTGACAGTAATGGCCTGGCCAACGTCGGTCTCTAAGAAATATGAACAGAGGACGCCACCTGCCCAAAATCCATACCAAACAGCGACTTTTTCGAAATGCATTGGACGCTCTTGGATCTCATGTGGATTGGTATGGCCCGTCCTAAATTGGACAATTTCGTTTGTTCGCGTATCCGAGTATCACCAAGATTTAGCCAAAGCCTCGGTAGATAATAACATTATCCTGAGGTGGGTTAAAGGGCACGACAGGAGTAAAGGTAATCGCATTTTCGACTCTTTAGCCAAGGAAGCGGCTGGACTAAGAATTTTAGGACCCAGTGACACCTACGGCCTGATGACTTCGACAATTGCGGAACTAGCCAAATGTTCCACCCATGTTCAATCCATAAAGAGATGGGATGGAATCAAAGGATGCAATCTTGCCAGGATCACCTTGGGCGACCCTGGGAAGCTAGCGCCGAAGATATATCTGGCGATGACCAGGAAAAATCTACGCTTAATAGTAGGATTTCTGACTGGCCACTGTCAACTAAGGAAACACCTCCATAATATGGGGCTACTGGACACACCTCTATGCAGGATGTGTGAACAGGAAGATGAGACTGTCAGGCATGTCCTATGCGAGTGATTGGAGTTATCGTCAATGAGAGAGTGTGTTCGGAGAGTCTTGGCCTACACCTGCCGATATAAAGATGTCTCCCAGTGACATGACCACCTTCCTGGGAAGGACAGGATGGACGATGACCTAGGAGGACAACTCCTCAGGAGGATATACAATGGGTCACATGTGGCCTAAGTGCTGTGGACTTACACTCCACCCTCCCTACTCTACAGATACAGAGATATGTTCGCGTACCCAGATGATTTTTCGATGAAAATTAGGATCGACTGTGACAAAGCCCATTCAGCGAACACACGTCATTGTCTATGGTCTTTTACCTTCAGTTCTTGAGTCAGTTGAATTCTGTATGAGTGCCGACCCAAGTCACGACGCGAAATTCGCCAAGTTGTGGCCTGTGAAAAGCTGAATTTTTGTGAGTGACGTGAAATCGTTCGTTGCCCGAACAGAACAGCCATTTTGATAAAACAGTTTAGAGTTTCATCATTTCCACGTGTTGTTGATTGGTAATTTGGCAAGACAGACTGAATAAATGACAAATAATTTGTCAGATGTAGCTTCATAAGCCACATATTTGTGTTGCTTAGCTACCAGTGACGGCTCGTGCATCGGAGAACAGGGGATGTTAAAGTCATAAAGACTATATACTATATATACTAGACTATATACTAGACTATATACTAACTATAAAGTTAGGGCATGGGCATGACAATGCGTAAAATGAGCATGAGGAGCTATGGACTTTAATTTGTTTTATAAACCATTTAAATGGCCGGCCATGACCGCAGCCCCATCATAGGTTTGCGCAATTAACGATTGTCTAAAATCATAGTTGTCACACGTACGAATTAAAAAGTTAAACAAATCGTCAGCTGTGCGCCCAGTTGAAACATCATGAACACCTATAAAACGTTCCACCACATTACCATCTTTGACATATCTAAAAACGATTGAAAGTTGTGATGTTCAGGTAAAATCGGTAGTTTCCCATGCAAAAAAAGAAACACGTTCAATCTTCTTGCTTATATTTTCCTTAATAATATATGCCACACTGTCTATAAGCTCATTTTGGATGGTTTTTGAGGTGCCCGAAAAAACGCTACCGTTTAAAAAAGTGCCGAATTGTGAATCATATTTGCCCCATAACACGAGGTAAATTTTTTAAATCGGAGTATCCTATTTTAGACGACGTTTGGTATTCGGTTTGTACGGAAAATAAAACACAGGTCCAACAAAAAAGTTTTTCTCGTTTAATGGAGCCGGTTAACCAATCGCATTTATCGTACCAACTAATATTAAATCTTCGATTTTGAATTAATTGAAATCAAATTTGGTTGAGGCCTTCCCAGAGTTTCAATAATGTAAAATTTATTATCATAAGATAAATACTTGAAATTATTTGTCAGCAACCAATCGACTATATCGTCAGAATTTTTTAATTTCAAAAACCTGAAACCACCTTTAAATTGAAAGAAAACTGTTCAAAAACACATTAAAAATATTACCAAAAAGCACTGCTATAATACAATACTGCCTGTTTTATACACAAATAATAAATATTATCAAGGAACACTAAAACGATTTACCGAAATATTTTTCCGTCCCGGTCCGTCACGGCATCCCGTCCGGATAATTAAATAAAAAACAAACGCAGTCATACCCTAACGGAGACCAACTGGAGGCTAGCCTCCTATGACACTATAATTTCTGCAACTGAAATTACTAATCGGGACGTATTTCGCTGGTTGGATCGGTCCCGTTGGGCCTGTGTTTTTTAAAGCGGTCGGAGGCTTGAATCCCTTGCAACGTATGGCATTTATTATTTCGGGTTAATGGTTTATTCGTTCATTAGCGATGCGTTTGAGTTTTGTTGATGCAGGATGATACAGTGTGGTACGTACTACGTAGTGAGTGATAGTGTTTTTTTCGGGCATATTATGTATTTATATTCAAAATCAATGGTAAGGTAATGATACCCAAGCATTTTTAGAAAAAATAATCATAATTATTTCTCAATATCTTTTAATTTATTGCGACGAAAAGCCTCAAATTTTATGGGAAGGCCAAGCTTTCCTTGCCTCCTCTGACGAGCCGCCACTATTAGCTACCTGACAAAGCTAGTTGCAGACCGACCGCGAATCAGGTCCTTCCTAGAATAAGAATGATGTACTATGTTCTATAATCTTTGGAGTGGGTATTCTGCAGAAGAAAATTCAGGCCTTGATAGCCGAGCACATAATCTGTGCCTTCCCCATTGCAGACTGTATCAAAATTTCAGCGTTTGGCAAAGTCACAGTCTTGCCAGCTGACCTGAAAGATCATTAACAATATAAACTAATCGGTTTCGTTGAGAAGCTGGATTTATTCGGTCCAGGTTGAATAGGTATGGGCCAAAATACACCCTTGCGGGAAGCAGTGAATGGTTAAATGGATTCACTCATTTTGGACCTACCCTACCTACCTTCCTCTTAGGGTAAATCTATGGTATCCAATTCATATCCATATTCAAAATCATTTACAGCAGATATACTATCGATGGTTTCTACAAGAAATTCTTCCAAATAGAAATTCTGCTGCTGACTTCTGACCTCATCGAATAAATTCATTCGCATAATGAATTCACTAATTTCTATAACACCAACACCTGAAAAATCGACAAAACTCGTTGATTCAGAATGATCAATTTTCCACATCGTTTTTTGTTAAGTTCGTATTTGGGATGGAATACTAAGTGGTAAATGAAGTGTGCATACTTCCTACCACTAGTCTCCAGATTGGAGTCCACTTGATTTCTACTGAAGAGGAACTAGATGTATAACGTTATGAGCTTGCTATCATTTTCCATCGTGGTTATGAATTTTCTCTATTTCTAAGTTAACATCATGAATTTCAATACTAGGGTAGTATGATGAACACGAAATACATATTCCAAAGTACTAAATATTTTGCCTCAAACTTTGTCATTGCTTTTATGAATATTTCATGAAAAAAATCTGTGAGAATTTTCAATATTTTTTAATTTAGCATAGGAATTATTTTTTGAAAGGAAAAATTTGGTTATTTTACTATAATTTATATTGTTATTGATTCAGTATAATTATAATTATCTGTGGAATTTCATTTTTAAAAATCAGTAAACCATCCAATAACTTTTTAATACATGTGAGACAGTGAGGGAATGAAAAACTTTGGAAAACACCAAAAATTGTTCATTCCTTCCAGAACATATTCAGTGAGTAATATTTATTATAAAAATATTCAATTTGGCTCATTTCCATGCCCGACTATGATAACGAAACATTTTTTTCTGATATATAACTCTTTGGGATTATACACGCTTATGAAAATTTTCTAAATTTTTCCCGTATCTCGAATAAAAATATATATATATAACTCGGCCATGACGTGATGTCATTCAGGATAGACATTAAATCATTAATCCACCCGAATTCTGAAACGTCCACTCTTCCGCATACGGTTCTTTAATAATTCCGTAATTCCTCGTAGGGGAAAATACATTGAGGTTTATACGTGCTAGCCGCTAGCCTAATGAAATATTCATTAGTTTTTCTTAAATTGTCATTTTTCGGACCATTCGGATTTATTTTAGGGATTAAATGATTTCATACATTTATTGTGATTAGTGCGCATTATTGTAGGAAAGTTCACGTTGAAATAGGAGAAGCCCTTGCGAAAAAAGTGTTGTAGAATTCTATTTGTTTGGTCAGAACTGGTGATATATCTTCCTGACTGAGATTTTGTGATCAAAAAAGAGTCAAGGACGGTAAGTATGTTATACTTGAAAAATGAATGGAGTAAGATGACAATGACTCTTCAATTTTCGTTCACAAGCTGAGAGTAGCAAATGAATGGATACATATTTTTGTTTCGAACAAATAGATCTATAAAATCTATAAATATATTGTTTTTTCATTTATCGATGCTATAAAGTGCATTACTTACTATCATGATGAAGTAAACATCGAAAATACATATTGAATTATGTACATAATATAACAAAATTGTCAGAGTAGTGTCTAAATTTATTGGACAGATCGTTATATTGTTTGATAGAGTTGTAAATAAAACTACGAGAAAAGCAGGCTGTCGAGTGTTTTGGAATAATAAAAGTGTGACGGTTTCGTGTCCTCGAATCATTCTGAGATTTGAAAGTTTTATATCTTTCATGAATATAATTTCGCTTTTTGTAAATGAGGAATTTATGTGTATTGACGAGTAGGTGGACCTGCCAGGTTTTAGCAATTGGTAACCAATCTGACTCCTCGAACTTGGGGGATATATGGACGAATTTTCTCACACCATAAGATAAACGAATGCAATTGTTTTGTATTTTTTGTAAGCGATTTACATCAAATTGTATCAAAGTAGGCCCGTAGATTATATCGCAGTATGCTAATCTAGACAATTTGAGGGTTTCGCAAAAATTCAACTTCAATTCGGAAGTCATAATATCTCTACTTTGATAAAGTTGACGTTGAGATGCTGTACAAGCTACGACAAAGTGTAGTGAATTTATATGTTTGTGAAATCTCAGATCAGCATCTAGCCACAAACCCAAGTTTTTGCTTTCTGTAATTATTTGTAGTAAGTCTTATCCAAGATTGATTTCAATTCTTCCTTCAATTTCCCACCTTTTGTTTCGGGCCAAAAAGTATCAGCTGAGATTCGGGGCTCATGTTTGACGCTGAAATATCTGGAACGAAATTTCGCAAAGCAACATCAAATATTGCGTTCATTAATACTCATCATTGTCAAATGCCTGGTTAATCTTCCAGACTGTTTTAGCAGCGGTTTGGTTCAATTTGAATTTCTAGAGAAAAACTGACCGCAAGTCGCTTAACGAAATTATATATCAATAAGCTAGAAAGAGGCAAAAAAATGAAATTTGGGAAAAACAATCTATAGCAATAATATATAGAGTACATAATTCTCTATCGATCATTATATATCACCACCCAGTAGAATATATATTTATTGAGATATGGAGCTATAAAAACGAATAGTGTAATATATTATGTTGAGGATTTTTGTGAAAACTTGTTTCAATATTTTCCCAACTCCCTATAAAGAATAGCTTTCTTTCCACAGTTTCACAATCCTCTAATTACCCTTTTCCAGAAATCGTTTGGATTGTTAGATTGCACCTACTTCTGTGGAAGTTTAGAAGTTTCTTGCGACATTTCTTGGATTCCGCAGATAGTTTAAGATTTAGCAAGACAACTTTGAACGCGAAACGAGTTTTTGATGTCATTTTACGATCATTAAGGCATTTTGATTGGTGAACTGCAATTCATGCCCGTGAACATGAAAGATTTTACATTCTCTATATTATTCTCAACTCTGATTTGTGAACTCATATAAAATTGAATTAATTACGAAAATTGATAACACAACTCTTTTCTGTTCCGTTTTTGATATGTATATCCTAGATTGATTTTAACTTCCATATTCTGACAGGTCGTTGGTCTTTGATATTAGGGGATTGAGTTCTCTGTCGAACTTACTCAGGCTTGTTTGAAGGTGATTGACAATGTTTCATGATGAATTTAATTAGGTCGGACTTCCATTGTCTGATATTGTATAAAATTATGTGAAATCCCTGAAGGAACTGAAATGAATAATTACAAATTAAAGAAGAAGAATAAAAAAGAATAGCTAAAAAAACAATTATATTAAGCAACAAAACTGAAATGAAATAATAGTGAAATAAAGTACAAGTAAACTTGAAACAAGTTGAACAAAAAACAAAATAAAATTAAAAAGTTAAAAGATTCCAAGCCAAGTTACTTCACGACGTTTCGACTGTTAGTATCCACAATCGTCTTCGGGTCATCACCTGAAGACGATACTGCTGATACTGGTGAAAATATCACAAGTTTGAATAGACACGGTGGCTGGAAGTCTACCAATGTCGCTGAAGGATATGTAGATAATTTACTTACCAAGAAAAATGAAAGTGCAATGATCATTCAAAAATTATCAGATGAAAACAATAAACATGAAATAGAAACTTCAATTTGTTCTGACTCCAACAAAAGGCATTTGAATATAGCAAGCATTTCTATTAAATTTATTCACTTCTATGCTAGCAGTTGCCCAAATTTTCATTTCAATATAAATGAGAATTATAATGTATTTAAGCACCTGTCTTCTGATCCAATGTCAATATTCAAAACAAATAGGAATTTGAATATTCGAAAATTTGTTCTACAAAAAAATGTAATAAAGAAATGTGTTGCCGAAGAAATAGTATACGCAACACGTCCGAAAACAGTTTTCTTGGACTCTTATGCTTCCAGCACTCGCCAATGGCTCGTTCTAGAATTTTTTCTACTCGTTCAAAAAACAATATCTTCCGGATTTGTTGAGTAAGGTACTATTTAATGAAATATCTACGTGAAGTTTTGAACTGTCAGTGTCTGAAAACTCTCAATTAATCACGAAGGCGATTCACTTAGATACCACAAATCCGCATATACCAGACCTAATGGAACAGGCCTAACTGATCCTCCGATATTGTTTGCTTCACCGCTTCATTTACCAGCAATGTCGGTAGGTAGAGCAACCCTTGGTGATGGAATTCAGTCTCTGATTTATCAGTGGGTACAATCCGTCATAATGATTTCATGTACAGAAAATTAATACAGGGTGTATCAACTATACGTGAATAAACTTTAGAGCTGGGAAGAGCACAATTTACACTAAAAAAAGGTCAGACAAAATAAACAATGATTATCGTGTAATTAGATGTTCATGTGAAAGTAGTTGTTTCAAAACGAGTTTTTTTCTTCCAGTATGTATCTGGATTTTCTTTGTGTCCACTACATATCTTCAACAAGAGTAATTTTGAAATCCAAAAGGATTATTTTAGAAAAATGCATAATAATTTCTGAAATGATGTATTTATGGAATTTGCCTGTTATAGAACAGATAAAAAGTATCAGAAAACTAATATTCACGCAATATATTTTTAGTTTTCAATGAATATCACTTCGAACAGAAGCAACTTTGCTTCATCAGTGAAATGATAAGCTATCGTGAAGAGATACTTCAAATAAGCAAGCTTGGAAATGATGAAACTAATTTAGCTGAAATTGTATCGTGATCATATGTTACTCAAGTGAAGACATGCAGTAAAAACTCCAAATAAATTTATCTCCTCAGTTCAGTTCCTTCGTGTAATTCTGAAGATGTTCATTTATATCTCTCAAAAAAATTAATATACCTATCTGGATAATTTCCTTACAAACTTTCCAAATTCTGAAAGACTACAACTTCATTAAGATGAAATATTTCACAAACCTGCATATTTTTGTATGGAGAAGGCGAGTGGAATGGAAAACAGCGTTTTCCTAATGTTCCGTGACTGATAAAATAATCCTTCGAATTTGGAGTATTAACAAAAGAAAATCAACCCCTGGAAAAT
Source organism: Leptinotarsa decemlineata (assembly GCF_025532065.1). Taxonomy (NCBI): domain Eukaryota; kingdom Metazoa; phylum Arthropoda; class Insecta; order Coleoptera; family Chrysomelidae; genus Leptinotarsa; species Leptinotarsa decemlineata. The sequence goes on from NW_027412688.1 coordinate 31,137,925, forward strand.
CCTAAATCATCTGCAGGCTAGTATTCCTCTCATTTCGTTATAATTATTCTTTAATATAACTTAATTTCATCAAACTAAAAGAAAGAATTCGTTTTATGCATTCGCAGCCCACTTAATTTGTTCTCGAATTATCTTAATAACACATTATTTGCTCCATTCTTTGTCTTGTTTTCTACGAATCGGAATCATCATGGCGATCTCCATTTCCCAAGGTGTTCTTTTGAAAGGATCCTTAATTCCATTTGGCACAATGGGGTGTATTAACAGGATAAGTCTTTCAACCTAATGATACCTTTTCTGAAAAATTCATATCACTATACAGGATGCTTACAAAATCCATTGTGTAAGTGATTCAGAAGTTCGGAAATGAATAGTTTTTAGCTTATATGCTTATATACAGGGTGTCCCTGGACTTCCTCTTTTCCTCTCGGGAATGTATAGATGGGGTCAAAATATCACCAGTACTTCATATAACTTTTTTTCCTAAAATCCGTTACCAAGTAACGGGCCCTCGAAGTTACAAAATGAAAAATGTTTTTCTTTGATAACTTTTCAAGTGAATATTCAAAATCATCCAAATTTTGGTAATTGACTAAACAAATGAATTCCTTCGATGAACTTTCATGCAGGAGTCAGTTGTTTTGCTACAAAGTCAGGAACGGACTACCCCCCAAACTTTGAAATGACAGATATTTTTCAATATTTTTCAACAAATTAAGATTACTTGGACAATTTTATGAATAAAAGTACTCATGTGGAAAGTCGATCGGAGCAACGAGTCTTGATAAAAATGTAGTTTCACTCGATGACATCAAACCCGCTCGTCCACCATTATTTGAAATGAATAATTATCAAAGCAGAAATAATAATGATAACGTTAATTCAACAACATTTATCCTGAGATGTCTACCATTATTCGAAAATATTAGTTTTTAAGGAAAATGGAAATGATAGGTAAAATGTTCATAACGAATTTTTATAATGCAAACACGTTTAACTAACGAAACTCAAGAGCCTCAAGAGCAAACAGAAATGAAAAATCCGCTACAGAAACTGCTCGATATGACCACCTTCTCTCTCTATACATTTTCTTAGTCTGCGAAGACACCCTCTCTGTACTTGAAATAGCATTCCAGGGTCGTTTCGTATGGCTTCATAATGTAATGTTATTCTATTCAACAATGCATCTCTTGTGTGAATAGGTGTAGCGTAAACAAGGCTTTTTAGATGCCCCCACAGAAAGAAATCCAATGGATTTAAATCCGGAGACCGCGATGGCCATGAATATGGCCCACCTCTACCAATCCATCTATTGTGGAAAATATGGTTCAGATGGTCACGCACAATCAAACTAAAATGGGGAGGAGCGCCATCATGCATAAACCACATATCTCTTCGGGTTTGCAATGGAACATGTTCCAAAAGTCCATTCAAATTGTTCTGAATGAACTACAAATAACGTTCTCCATTCAATCGGTCCTGTAGAACGAATGGTCCTATAAAATGGTTTCCTATGATACCAGCCCAAACATTCACGTTGGATTTCCGTTGGTGTTTGGTTTGCAATATCCCATGGGGATTTTCTTCGGCCCATATATGGAGATTATGAGAGTTGATAACTCCATCTCTACTGAAACCTGCTTCATCAGTGAATAAAACTCGATTAATAAAAGTCATATCCTCTCTTTGCCTATCCATGAACCAATTGGCATATTCCAGTCGTGCTGGAAAATCTTGAGGTGTCATGGCATGTACCTTCTGGATGTGAAATGGGTGGAGCAGTTGTTCCCTAATTATTCTATGAATAGTGGACTTGGATGTATGGAACTGTTCTGATAGATTTCTGATGCTCATTGAAGGATCATCAGCGACGGCTTCCAAAATATTTTCCTCCAATACAACGGTAGGTACAGTCCTAGGAGCGCCCTCACCACCTCGTTTTGGCAAAACTGTACCTACAATAATATCGAAATAAAACAACGTGCTCAAATTAATTATCAATTATTACATACCTGTCTCCCTCAAGCTGCGATCGACACGCTCGAATGTTTCTCTTGACGGTACCGTTCGATTGGGAAAATGCTCGGAATACAGACGACGAGCTTCTGCAGCATTACAAAATGCTCGTCCATAAAATACATGCATATCTGCATATTCATTGAATGTAAACTGTTCGGCCATATCAAAAAAATTCAAAATATCCTATAGAATATTGACAATACAATGATAGTCATATGACAACGCACCACTCAACAAAACAAAATCGCATTCCAGTTTCTCATTTTTTATCAAAACTTTCTAAAAGGTTTTTTTGTCAACATCTGTGAAAGAAATGGAACATAATTATTCCCTGGATATTTTTCACCTGATCATGTGCAGCCGTTTTTGTAGTTCATTCGTTTGCTTTTTATTAGTATAGTAAATATTTTTTCCGATGTGCGTTTTTTCAGCTAAATTTAGATTCGTGTTAAAGAATTTCTCCCATAAAATTATAATTATCAGTGAAACTCCTCAACAGTTTAGCTGTGAAGAAGAATTTGAAACATTCGAATGTTGAGTTTCATGAGATTCAGATAACTGATCAACACGAAACGTGATTATTCCACACGTATTATGTACATACAAAATATGGAATGAATTCGATATTTCATAGTAGAGTAGCTTGTTAGTTTAAAAACACCACGAATCTACAGAACTTGATATTTCTTTTGAAAAAATATCTGCTATCAAAATTGTGACTTAAACTTCCATATAGGTACTGTACTTTTTGTTTAAGACTTCATTTTAGCATACTTTGTATTATTCCTGTTATGAATGTTGTTGAATTAACGTTATCATTATTATTTCTGCTTTGATAATTATTCATTTCAAATAATGGTGGACGAGCGGGTTTGATGTCGTCGAGTAGAACTACATTTTTATCAAGACTCGTTGCTCCGATCGACTTTCCACACGAGTACTTTTATTCATAAAATTGTCCAAGTAACCTTAATTTGTTGAAAAATATTGAAAAATATCTGTCATTTCAAAGTTTTGGGGTGTGGACCATCGGGGGTAGTCCGTTCCTGACTTTGTAGCAAAACAACTGACTCCTGCATGAAAGCTCATCGACGGAATTCATTTGTTTAGTAAATTACCAAAATTTGGATGATTTTGAATATTCACTTGAAAAGTTATCAAAGAAAAACATTTTTCATTTTGTAACTTCGAGGGCCCGTAACTTGGTTACGAAGACTTTTAGGAAAAAAAGTTATATGAAGTACTGGTGATATTTTGACCCCATCTATACATTCCCGAGAGGAAAAGAGGAAGTCCAGGGACACCCTCTATATATATATATATATATGTATATATATATATATATATATATATATATATATATATATATATATATATATATATATATACAACAAATACTTCTACATGAACACTGAATTATATAAAAATACTTTTCTCGATTCAGTTTGTATTCCAAACATTCATTATGGAATCGAATCAGATATCATCCATAGGATTCCTACACAAAATTTCACTTACCTGGAACACTGTCATGCTCACTGGTAGATATCCGATGTTGAACATCAACATCACATGCAAGCCAAACACGAAAATAACACAAAAAATAAACAGCTATAAAAAAGAAGAAGACAAAAACCAAAACGGGATATACAGTATGCAATGACAGGATGACAGCACGACCAGCTGTCGAAAGCGCTCGCAGATAATATATATATATATATATATATATATATATATATATATATATATATATATATATATATATATATTATATATATATATATATATATATTATATATATATATATATATATATATATAATATATATATATATATATATATATATATATATATATATATATATATAATATATATATATATATATATATATATATATATATATATAATATATAATATATATATATATATATATATATATATATATATATATATATATATATATATATATATATATGTATATATATATATATAATATATATAATATATATATATATATATATATATATATATATATAATATATATATATATATATATATATATATATATTATATATATATATATATATTATATTATATATATATATATATATATACATATATATATATATATATATATATATATATATATATATATATATATTTATATATATATATATATATATATATATATATATATATATATATATATATATATATATATAATATAATATAATAACGGATAAAACAGCATACCTGTGCTATGTGAGGATATTTAATTTTGAAAGAAGTCTTCAACATGTTTCGATTCGCCCCCTATTCCCTATTGATATTCCTAGGGTTGTTCATCCCTCTGCTCCGGGGTTGAAGTGACGACGCTGTTAATGGGGAAAAAACTGTCCCCCTCCCAATAACAGCTTCAGCTAAGAGCTGAAGGGCGTCAGTTGACAAGAAATATAGAGCTAAAACCTTTCTTTCACAAAAAATTAATCTCTCTTAAAAATATACCCTTTCAATCTTAACAAGATTTCCTATGGCTGGGATTTAATCAAATAAGCAATAGAAGGACATTACAATGTCGTCGATGACATGAGTAGATCAAACTCATTCCGTGACATAAAGTCGTAATTTTCTGGATGAATTGTGTGATTTTCTCACGACGTTATCCAAATTAGTGCTGAAGAGCTGATGAAGCAAGTGTCTTACCGCGAAACATCGGATGTCTACCAGTGAGGATGACAGTGTTCCGTGTAAGTGAAATTTTGTGTAGGAATTCTATGGATAATATCTGATTCGATTCCATAATGAATGTTTGGAATACAAACTGAATCGAGAAAAGTATTTTTATACAATTCAGTGTTCATGTAGAAGTATTTGTTTCCAAAGTATTTTTCTTTCGTGTAATTCAATGTTTATATGAAAGTAGCTGTTTCGAAAAGGCTTTTTCTTCCAGTTTTTGAAATTCATTGCTTCTTTCGTTTCTTCGAAAGATTCCCGCATGTTTCTATATCAAGAGGGAGTAGCAGAAAGCCCAAACCTTTCTTTCCAAAAAAATTAACATTTCCAAAAAATATACCCTTTTCAATCTAAACATATTACTAGCCTTTGTTTCAGTATTTCATCTTATTTTTTTCCAGTAAATTAGTCGATCGGTATTTTCACTTTGTTGAATCTTTGAAAAATATTCGAAAAACTCATTATTTTCCCGAATCGTCAAGGCATGCAATTTTTTAAGGTTGTTCGAAGAGAATCATCCTATTGACAGTTAAAACGATTTGACCTGAAAACAACAGAATTATTTTTGCTTAGAGCATGAAATTGAAAAGAGCAATATATAAAAGAGCAATATATAAAAGAGCAATATATTGAAACAATCTGAACTCAATTCAAAATGTTTGCTTTTCCAGAAAACAAATTTATATTGAACGGTGTAGTGATTTAAGATAAGAGCGAATATTGAAGTGATACAAATCTAAGGCTTCTCAGACAAATATCAACACGATCTCCATAGAAATTGAATATTTAGTCCTGTCTCTTTGGCAACATGGGAAAAAACAGCGAAAATATTTTGATTGATGATAGGTTTGTCAATAAAATATTGTTCGTGGAAATTGGTTAAGGGCATTGGATAAGATGGAATCAACAGTTGGACAGAAAAGTTAGTAAAAATGAAGAAAACATTTTTATAAAATTTTCCTCAAAGATCTCCCTCTCAAAATGGAAGTTTATAGTTCTTATTCAATATATAAGTATAGTTTGCTTGATGTGCTCCTTCGGTAGCGGTCTATGCTAGTCAAACAGTTCTCTTGAAAATATCTATAGAAAAGAGACAATTCCAAAATATTTTTTTCATGAATTGAAGGGGTTATATTTTTAGGAGTGATTAATTTTTGGGAAAGAAAGTTTTTGGCTTTCTACCACTCCATCTTGTGTAGATGTGTAGATCATGATATGGAAGTTACTTTTTTGCATGATCCATGTATAGAGTTACTTATTTTTAAATTGATTACTTCCTTCCTTTCTTTGTAAGATTCCCTCATCTTTTTTTGTATCAAGATGGAGTAGTAGAAAGTCAAAAACTTTCTTTCCCAAAAATTTCTTTCATGTTTCAGGCTATAGCGGATGATTACATCCTTTTGTCTCCAATCAGGAGAATGACCCTTTTTTTGATAGGATCTAACTACCTCAGAGCTTCCCACATATGATCAGTATCCCAAACAAAGTCTAATTTGGAAGCTTTAAAGATGCTGAGATGTGTACAAATTTCTAGAACGAAATAAGTTCATGAACATTTTCCTCAGCTGATGAAGTGATATGATATAAGACATATTGATATTCAATTCAACACCTTCGAACTGATTGACGTAGATAGCGGAATTATGTGCCATGACATGCTGATGGGTGGGTTTTCATAGCATGACTACTTGGTTACCGAAAACACGAACAGATATTCCCTTCAGATGTTTTTCAACATTTAAATGTAAAGCCATATGTGGTATCGTTAATGAAGGAAGATTTTTGGCTTTCACTTCTCCATCTTCATTAAAAAATGTTGGAAACTTCCAAAGTTAGGAAGGAAGCAACTGAGTTCAAAATAAACTATGAGAATATAGGTTTTCACGGCCGGAGTCAAGATTGAAGAGAACCTGCTACTGCGGCAGACATCATTAGTGAGACCTTGAGTAGTCGGGATATTTCAGTGATCTAATGCTTATCGGCTTTGGTCGATGAGCGACAGGTAGCTTCTGAGCGATTGGGCTTGGGTTGTTCTCATGATTGCTTCGTTGTCGATTTCAAATCTGGAACTATGTCATATTTAATATGTGGATAACTAAACTCTTCGTCTTTTGCGTCATCGACTTGGAAAAATCAACCGCAGTCGTAGACAAAAACCTGGAGAACACGGTCACCAACTCGAAAAGCAGTGTTGACACAGAAACCTATATTTTTGAAAAAAAATGCTCATATTATTAAATTTTATTTCGAAATTTCCTCAAAATTACACAAATATTGACATAGTTTTCTACTTCAATTCTATTTAGTAACAAACCGTATCATTATTTGAAGAAAATTTCTTGAGAGCAACCTGATTGAACTGTATTAAAGCCAGCTCGTAAGTAATTATTGTTGCTGCAATCTGAAAAAAAGAAAATTAAAAATTAAATAATTAGATGGTGTTTCCGCTTTGACGTATTTACACTTAGAATTAATCCTTTTGTTATGGAAAAAAAGTCGTGTCCTGTCATGGTGGGACTGCTCGTGTGAATCTGATTGATGAGGCATGCTATCTGTAACATAAACAAATGTTTGGAAACGAAATATTTGTAGGAGATATACAAATTAGTATTTCTGTTGCTGATGTAATACTTATAATTGAGTTAATAAATAGGAAAATTCAAATTCAGATGTCCACTAAGATATTAACTGAAAAAGAAATAACCTAGAGACATATTCTTCAATTTGATAGTTCAATAGATGTGCATCAATATTTTTTTAAAAGTCAAAATTATGGTAGAAAAATGTACAGATCTTGATTGCCGCCAATATTGCAATTATAGGAGCGAACTCATCTGTAAAGTGGAGAGTAAAGAACAAAATTTGTATTAGCACTACCTATAACTAGAAGTATTATATTTTTCATATTATATGGTGTACAGTTTGGAATAAAAAAAGCAGTACGGTGACTTAATAATGTTGTTGAACATTTGTAGACCAAACAGATATCGAAGAATTTTCTTCTGAGCTCAAGGTGTTCTGATTCATAAATACTAGCAGACCCGGCCACGCGTTGCTGTGGTTGAGGTTTTTGTTATATTACATTGTAGTAAACTATTTAAGAGGAACGGTAGAAGAACATCAGTCACGGGGATCACCATGCGTTTTTACATAGATGCCATTTGTAAAAAAATATGGCGACCTCCATGACAGATTTTCTACTACCGTAACCCCTTATTACAATGAAATTATTATTCACGAACGAAAACGGAAACGTTGAAGCTGGTATAATATTCCACTGGATTGGGATTTGAGGTGGAAGGACTTTGAACACGATTGATTACAGTTTTCGTACAGTTGATATTAAGCAAAAATCAATACAAAAGAATTAATTTTAAAATTAATCATTATTTTCATTTAATTTTGTAACAAATGAGTATATTACAAAGTTATCAGTAAATAACATGTGACACTTAAACTTAGGAATGAGATAGGTGGGGCAGATAGTCTTAAATCTTTAATAACAATATTTATTATTTTGAATTATAATTGCTTTTAATTTCAATTCGATTCAGCACTAATCGGTGCCCAATATTTTTGGTCACCCTGTCTTTAGCTTACACAAATAGATTCGACGGTTTCCCTACTCGTGAACATGCAACATATAGTTGCCCATGAGAAAAACATGGATTTTCCAAATCTAAACCACAAATGGACATTGTTTGGCCTTGAGAATTATTTATAGATATGGCAAAAGCTAAACGAATTGGAAACTGTAGCCTTCTGAAGGGTATGCTGGAATCTGACGGTATCATTGGAATACGTGGCAACAGGACCACTTTTCCTTTACACTTTCCAGTTGGAAATTGAGAGAAATATGCTATTATAGCACATTGAAATCAGAAGTGCAAAATAATTTTTGATGGAGCTTGAATAAAAATAATGAAAAAAAAATTCTACAATTATAGAAAAGTGTGGGGAGCTTTGTACTATTTTCATATAGATATATTAATTAACTTTTATAACTATGTGATAATACTTACATGTATATATTTTCATAAGAGAGTTTTGAACAATGAAGCATAAATAATCAAAAAGCAGGAATAATTTCACTGTATTATAGGTACCTTTACAATAATATGAATTCAATTTACACTTCAGTCTAAATTACACGTGGCCGGCTATGCTAACACCAAAAATTTAAAAATTAAAAACAATTGAATTTCACAGTATTTCTTTCACTACAAAATAAATTTAACTTATACTTTATTCTCAACAACACGTGGTGGTTTTGCTATTGAATTGTAGCTTGTATGACACGATTGTAGGTTTAACATAGCAGTGCCATCTATTGATTACTTACTCAATCCAGTCAACAAATATCGCCATCTGTTACAATCGTTTGAAGTTAACAGATAATTGTGAATGTCATTAATAGACAAATAATTTGCAATAAAATAATATTGCGACTATAAATTAAGATGTAAGCTATCCTATCTTTCAAGTTGGATCAAACTGCACATGGTGTGCAAATTTAATTGAAATCGGTTGAGTAGTTTAGGAGTCCATCGCGGACAATTTATATATATATATATATATATTAAGATTGAGTTTATATGAAAAGTACTGCCGTTGCCTATGAACTCTGTAATTCAGAGTGTTGACGAACTTCTTTCGAATATTTTTAATTATTTTTCTGTGGTTGTTGTAGCAGGGGTACCATATTACGGATGGGTATTCAAGGTTAGGTTTTACAATTGCATTATGAAAGGTTGCGACACAAGTGATGTTCTTGAATTTCTTAGTAACCCTCAAAACTTAGATTCCAAAGACTTTTTCGAACAACTTTGTCGATATAAATATCAAATGCTAATTTAGTATCCAAAGTGACCCCGAGGTCTTTCACAGAACTGACCTGCGTTAACGTTTTCCCGTGAGGTGAATTGCTTCTGGTAAAATGATCTTCTTACATTCATCAGGATTCAGATGTAATTTGTTGGCGACGAGTACGTGAAGAAATTGTCAAGGGCAACATCCAAAGCAATGTAATCTTCTAGAAACGAAACTGCTTTGTAAATTTTCAAGTCGTCTGTATTGTCTGTGTTCTGTTGTATGATACAATTTGTTTCCATTAACTCAATCAGTTGGATATATTTGAATGGAAAATTGATTAGGAAAATGAGACAAAAATGATGAGACAGTAGAATACAAATGAAATAGTAGATTTTCGTAGGATATATTCACAGTTAACTTACTTCTGGATTATATATCTCAGTTGGAACTGCATTCAGAGTAGGTAGAGCAGATTTAGCAGTCTCATTCAGCCATCCTCCATAAATGGACACGATGACGGTTCTTGCAACAACGAATCCAAATGAAGAAAAGAAGTAAATTGTTTCAACTGTTCCATCCCTATCTCTGAAATGAATTCGTACTATTATTGAATAGAGATCGGTGTATTGATGTACTTTACAGTTGAAAACCAAGTTGTGCAAGCAATGGTTGAAGTGAAATAAAAATTGAATTTTGCCGACGTTTATGGTGATGATTTGTGAGTTGATGATTTTTTGGATAATGTAACTTTTTTTGTAATGGCCCACAATGACTTCTGAGCAATATTGTTACAAAATATGAAATATTCAAGAAATGACGATTTTCGGTCACTTTGGAGAATTGAGTAGTACTACTAATCTAGAAAAAAATATTTCTTCTAGAAATAAATAGATATAAGTGAAGACGAGTTTAATTCTTGAGAAATAAAATCATTTTTCTCTTTCCTTTGAGCCAATATTCTCTTAGCTCATTTTGTTCCTGACTATTGATATTGATATAAAATTGAAAATATTACCTTAGACTCACGAAAAGTTGAACAAGGATGAATATAATATTACACGTATAACTCAATAGTATCATATCTCCCAGTAAATCATTGGTTGTTGAACACATCTGACATAAGCCATTGTAGTCCTCACGAATGTTCTTCCAGAACAAAACGTCAATCTTCTGAAATGAACATAATATTGTTTCAAGAATCTGATGATGATTCACCTAATATAACTTCAAAGTTTTTTTCAATGAAATGCATGAAAATATCTGTTTACCTACGAAAGTCGACCTTAAATATATTTACAATCTTGGTGTGTTCTGTTTGTTTATGAAAACATTACTTTTTCCCCTCTCAATCTGTAGGTAAAAAAGAGACCAGTTTGTATATATCGGGAAAATTTTTGGGCCAAGGAAAACTGTAATATGTGGGATCCTACAAGGATCTATCTTCGGGCCGATACTCTCCTCATATATAATTGAATTCAATGGCTGACTGGATCCCACAAGGATCTATCTTCGGGCCGATACTTTTCCTCATATATAATTGAATTTAATGGCTGACTGGAATCCATCAGGAGAAGTTATTATGTTTGCTAATGATACATCTTTGATATATTCAGGAAAAAAAAATTAATATGCTTCCTATAAATTGAACGATGTAGCCGTTACTACGTGGTAGCAGATTATCATGAAAAATGAGAAATGGAACTTTCTATGTTTTTCACCACTTGAATTTGTGACTAACGTTACATTACATGTATACGTTAACGTTATGTTAACGTTACGTTACATGTATACATTTTCAAACGTATACAATATTATATACATTTGAAACTATCAACTATTCATCATTTGTTATGTTTTAAGGGCTTTACATAGATGAAAATTCATCGTAGTGTGAACATATGGTGTATTTTAAGAATTTATAAAATATATTTTCAAATTGTATTATAAGGAACCGACTATTGATTTATACATACCAAAAAACATATTACCCATATCAATGATATACAAACTCAAGCTTTGCACTATTATGCATCTGGAAAAAAACAAATTGAAATATACAAATTTGATTTTTGAAATAATCAGTGATCAATATTTATAATTATTGAGCGGCATTATAAGTCTCATATACAGCGGAAGCAGTTTCAAATACTGGGCAGAGCCGCTGTGTTGCCAGATTTCAAACAATTTTATCAATTTAGGAGAAAAGCAAATTTGGAATGTCGTGTTCATTAAATTTTTGTGAAAAAAATCATAACTCAAAAATCTTACGTGTTAGGAAATTAACAAAGAACTACTTTCGGCATTACAGTAGTAAATTGGCTGTAAACTAGTGTTATTTAACAAAGCTTTCAAAAATTGTGAGGGTACTGAATATTACATCGAATATTGGTGAACAATCAATTTATGGAAGTGGTTTTGAATCATATTTATAATAATTTACCAATTTCTTTGAGGAATATCAGCAAAATAAAATTCAAATAAATGTATCATATTATCATCAATAGTGTATAAAATTCATACAGTTTTATATCAGCGAATTGAATGAACTTTCTTTTGTTCTTTTCTATATTGTATATTCCTGAGAAAATAAATTGTTATTATTATTATAATATAATACAGTCAACGTTTTGAGAACTTCTCAATATGAGCATTAAATTTCGGAATCGCCAGGTCCAGAAATCACTCACCTCTGTTTGATTGTGACATAAGTTCACGATGTCCCTACGTCCACATAAATTGATTGATTTCACATAGCAAACAATTTTGTCTTTCAGTTGTTCGAATCTAAATGTCAATATTATGCACATAAGCACTATCAGAATATCTCCAAAGTTCCATATGTAGGTTGATATCCATCCAACGACCTACAAAGTATTATTGAAAAGTACAGCATGTTGCCATTTCGTGCTTTTCAACAGTGACCAATAGTCCGGTCAATTTAGGCCTGAAAACAGTAACAAAATAACGAAAATTGCGACAGAGCCAAATTTTGGTGAAGACCTTCATTTTACCATAAAAAATAAAAATTTGAAAGTCTCAATCTGTCCCATGGGCGCTTCGAAAGTTATTCGGGGTCAAAGGTCAAAATTTCAGATTTTTGAGTTTTTCTCAAAGAAAAGTTTTATCAAAGTAAGTTTTATCAAAGAAAATACCTCAGACCAAAGCTATAGACCTCAAAATTGTCTACAAAAATGGTCCTAATGATTTTTTCGTTCCTAAGATATCGCAATTGTAAAAGTCACGTTCTATGTAATATGCACGTTTCCACACCACCTTTGAGGTAGTGTACTCGGCGCCTTTTTTTTTAACGTCGTTTCCCCAGTAGGCCTATTCCATAAATCGTTATTACGTAATTTTTAGTCACAATACTTATTTATTGTCAAACACATAAGATTGAATATCTTCCCGAACGATCGCTGTCGCAGCTTTCAAAATTTTTCTCCGTTTTTCTTTTTCATCCAAGTTCTTATTATCAGACCATGACTTAAAATGTCTTGGTAATTGTCTACAAAACAAATAAATGTTAATTTCCCGTGTTTTTTTGTAATAATAATTTTACTACCATATTTTAACTTCAATCGTACTTTTAGAATTTTCAAACATTCTTTAATTCATCTAACGTAAACTGGCAGTCGTTACTATTTTCCAAAAATTCATAAATTTCCTCCATCGCAGAGTTTACAGATTCACTTTGTGGATGCCCAATTTTACCGTCAGTATTAGATCTTAGAGAAGACTTGTAACAACTAATATGGTATTGAGCATCAGCAGCTACTAACTCACATTCAAAATTAATACGATCAGCGACAGCTTTTGATAAGTCATCAGAACGATCTTTAGCTTATTTCAAATTAGATTCTTTAAATTTGAGTGTAGAAACTTTGTGAATTTTTTTTTCGAAGACTCTGTGGTTTCTTTTTCTCAGCCTGTTCATCTGCTTCATTGCCACAAAATAAGCAGTTTTCCGTAAAACTAAAGCTGGATTCACTTACTCGTGCTCTAGTACGAGGTGGACTTACTTTTGTGTACTGGCTTGTTCATCTTCACGTTGTCAGTAGATGAACAAAGCCGGTTCTATTACAACGGGAATTCAACTAACAGAAGCAATGAAGTTTTCGACACATACTTGACCAACTGCCCCACGAAAGCGCTGCACGAAAAGCGTTACGCGAAAAGACGTTACGCGAAAGCGTTACGACAAAAAAACGATCGTTTTTTTCGTGTGAAGTTTTTTCGTTAACGCTTTCGTGTAACGCTTTTCGTGCAGCGCTTTCGTTGCGCAGTTGGTCAAGTATGACGGTTACGCACGAAATCGCACGAAAAACGGTCGAAAACGCACAAAAAACGGTCGAAAACGCTGTACTTCATTGCTTCTGTTTATTGAATTTCCGGTGTAATAGAACCGGCTTCGTTCATCTACTGTTCTTTTAGCTGCGGCAATTGAAGTTTTTCGGGTGTATGATTTTCGGCAATCCACGTGGATTGTAACGACTTTAGACATCTTAAATATTCAGTAAACTCATCACTTCTCACATCACTTGCATCGATTAAAGTTTGCATTCCACGATTAACCACAACAGTTTCACCTTCAGTCAAAAGCTTAGAGCAAATAAAGCAAGATTGCGACATTTTTTTTTCAAATAATAATCACCAAAAACTCTTACACTAGACGCTTGTAATGAATACGTATATTCATACGAACAGAACGTTCAACACTAAAAGAAGCAGGCACATGAACGACGCCACATGGACAATAGAATAGGTAGCCAGATGTTATATTCAAGGCCACACGGGTAGAGGGGATTTTCGAAAGGACTGACGGCCCTTCAAATGTATATTTTCTGAATATAATATAAAGTACATACATAAAAGAGACACAAACAAACATTTTCATCTGCTTAAGTACCTGAATGTGTATATACGTGGCTAATGTGTGCCTATTACATAGAACGTGACTTTTACAGTTGCGATATTTCAGGAACGGTGATACTTACAAAAAAAATTATCACAATCATTTTTGTAGAGAATTTTGAGATCTACAACTTTGGTCTGAAGTATTTTTTTGATAAAACTCACGGTTTTCGAAAAAAACTCAAAAATCCTGAAATTTTGACTATGACCCCGAATAACTTTTGGAACGCTCATGGGACAGATTAGGACTTTCAAATTTTTATTTTTCATGGTGAAATGAAGGTCTTCACCAAAATTTACCTCTTTCGCAATTTTCGTTAATTCAATATTGTATAATGACCGGACTACAATTCTTGACAATATAGAATGTGAATGATAAATTGATGACTGAATATAAAAGCATCAGTTCTCGCATATGTTAATAGCAGATCAAACATATCAGGAACTTGATTTCACTCACCACTATGAAAATTCCACTGAATGTGTTATATGGGAGATATATGAAAATGAAATGGAACTGCTTTCTCACATAATTCTCGAAACCTACCGCGTCATTTCTGCAGTCAACGGAAAATACAAAGTTAGCAGTAGCTAAAACGTGTTCGGCTGTAACAAAAATTAACTCAGACACTGACGGTAATGCATTGGAACTTTGATAATAATTAATGGTTTAGATATGAGCCGAATTTGAGGAGCGCGTAAAAGTTTTTGGATGGTTCATATTGCGTTACTAAGTGCAGTAAGTTCAGCTCAACAATAGTGCTGCTTTATCATTCTTTGTAAGTCATTTCAGCTCAACAGAGATTTGGCATGAACATAATGAAGGCTGGAAATTCTGCTCAAAAAATTGATACACGAATATGGCTCCGACAATTTTTTTCCCCCAAATTTTGAATTACCCCTTCGAACCCCACCCGTTTTCAGTCGAAAAATTATAAAAATTCGCAGCAAGTACTGAAGTCGATTCCAAAAAATGCGTTCAAATAATGTTTTGATGATTGGGTCGTACGTTGACGTAAGTGTAAGTATCGGAAAGAGCCTACTTTTCCAGACGATACAATCATTTAGATGAATGATACTTATTTTGCTTTTCTTTGACCAATTCTTGGTTCTTCTTTGACGTCACAGATAATGCACTTTCCCATGATGACCCTGACGAAACAATTGAATAACAAAACCTATTTATGTTAACTAAATCAAGCAAATTCATGGACCCAGAACCATTTGTGATGGTATTAGAATTTTTTTTTCTTCAAAAAACAGGTAAATCGGTTCCATTTTGTACCCCTTTGAATATTTTGACATGTAGTTGATCTCAACGACGCATTCTTATTCTATACACAGCTTTTTAGTTCAACAATTTTTTGATGCAAGCAATCGTTCCGAAGGTATTTTGAAAAAATAATTTTGACTGTAAAAATTTGCCGTAACTTTCTGAACCTTTGGTTCACGGCCATAAAAAGTGATAATTCGAAATCATTGCATCAACATTAATGAAAAATGGTTTTTAGTTATAACAAACACATCTTTGTGAGGAGTGCATTTTGAAATGAATTATTTTTTTCTGTCTTTGGAAGATTCCTACACGTTTCTGTATGATGATGGAGAAGTAGAAAGCCAAAACCTGTCTGTCCCAAAAATTACTTATAAAAAAAACTAATAAAAAGAGTTTATTCTATGAAGCTATTGTATATCGAAACACGTGTCGCGGTTTTTGTAAAACCCTTATAGTGAAAATCATAGAATAAACTCTATTTATTAGTTTTTTTTTAAATATCTATGGATTTTCATCAAGTATCGGCCAGTTCTATTCAAAAATTACTTAGGTCTATACTTTGAGGATACTTGAGTCTACCAATGCATTAGTAGTTCAGCCTAGAACTACTGATGATGGTGGGTTGAAACATAGCTGTTTGGTGTTGGATAAGGAAAGCTTTATTTTGGATCTGGTTTCGATTGGTATATGTTTGTTGGATGTCTCTCCAAAATTTGAACGAAAATCGCAAGATAGTGGACAAGAGCTTAATGGTTCATGATAAGTTGCAGAGCACATGCCTTACTGTAATCGATTCAGTCCACGGAGAGGTACTTCTCAGTATGAAATTTGCGGAATGGTAACTTCGAGTCATGTATTTCTTCTCAGTTAGGTTCTTTCAAATGGGAAAATTCGAATGTCAAAAGACAGAAATATTTCGTCAACAATGAAAATACAAATTATTGGTACATACTCATAACTGCAATAGTTGCCACTAAAACAATTTTATTCAACTTGGCCTTCAACTTTGCTTTCATTATATATCTTCTCGAGAAGTGCATCTCTTCCAAATACACCTTCATCATGAATTTTGGCCAAGCTTTAGCTATCTTTGTACTCATAACGATGATTCCACTTATATGAAAATAAAAAAGCGGAGATACTGGAAAAAATAAAAACGATATCAGTTTAGATTCTGAAAAGGTTTAATAGATGCTGATTTCTATCATTATTTTTTCAAGGACAAAACACAAGCACTACAGGAAAATTCTTGAGGCGCTCTAAGAGCGGTGCCTGTGCGAAAGTAGTGATTCACATTATGATGATACGAAGTAGTTTTTCAGCTGGAAGGTTGCCTTTTGACTTGAATAACAAGAAAATCTGACCGAGAATTATCATTAAGACTTTAATATCTTTCAATCAATAATTATTTTTCCCAATAAATTGAAAATCATTCAAAACTAATTTAATATTGTGTTCAACATCAATAATAAGTTTTATGGCTTGATGTAACTAATGTCTTTCAATAAGTTTGAAACAGGATTAATCCATTTACAAAAAAATTTAAATGCATGGAATGCTTTTATTGTGGCTCCAATCTGACAAACAGCTCCTAACCAAGTATTTATAACAATGGATATTTAGCACCTCACGCTTTTCTAAAACAAAATTAAAATCTTTTTAATTAGATTTATTCTGATTTTTCAAGTCATTAGTTACATCAAACATTAGTTCAGTCGCAGACCCAGGATGGAGTTATCTACCTGCCTAGGAACTTATGCGACTGTATTTCAAGCGGAAATTTTCGCTATTGAATTGTGTGCGGAGAGATTGAATGAATTCAACCTCACAAACAAGTCAATAAAAATAATCTTGGACAGTCAAGTGGCGTTGGAAGCTCTTGGCTCCTACCGAGCAACATCTGAATTGGTAGCAAACTACCAAAAACGACTCCCCTCGATAGGAAGACTCAACAGATTGTCTCTGGTCTGGATTCCTGGCCATACTGGCCTGGAAGGCAATGAAGCTGCTGACTCTCTTGCAAAGGAGGGTGCTGCAAGCGGCTTCATTGGACCAGAACCTGTTATTGACATCGCTTTGGGCTTTGCCAAACATACACTCAACACCTGGATGGCAAGAAGAGTTATGGACTTCTGGCAGAATCTTCCAGGATTGGCTCACTCCAAGGCGTTTATTCACCCTTCGAAGCTTGATTCCAAACAGTTGTTGGACTACAGTAGGGATGAACTACGATGTCTAACAGGCCTTATTACAGGTCACTGTCATTTGAATCATCATATGCAGAGACTTGGAGTGTCGGAAGACAGTATGTGTTGCCTCTGTCTGGAAAATGATGAAACAGCAGAGCATTTACTTTGTGCCTGCTCCGCTGGGGACCGAATCAGATCCGTACTCTCACCATCTGACCTGAAAAACCACTCACCATACAAACTAATCGGCTTCGTTAAGAAGCTGGGTTTATTTGGCCGACTGTTAATAGGTGTGAGCCACAATAAAACTTTTTGGGTTGCGATGGAGGGTCGAGTAAACCCACTCACTTTAGACCTACCTACCTACCTACATCAAGTCATAGGACTTTGTATCAAGATGGAGTAGTAGAAAGCCAAAAACTTTCTCTCCCATAGGATTTATTATTGAAATCGAACACAAACTTAAAAAAGTTTCGAACTATTTTCATTTTTTAGTTTGTGTTGCTGTTAAAGCGTGTTTCTTCAGTTTTTTAAGTTCTTATTTATTTTTCACATTTAAGTTTGACTTGCTATTTTAGGCCCATTTGTTTCAATATTGCAGACATAACATTATTCTATAAAGAACATTTTGAAGTTTATATACCAAAATTGCTGATTTGACTCAATCTATAGACTATACAGTAGGTTAATGGACTGACACCTATCAGAAAACAACTACTCATCTGGCTAATACCACGAAGGGCGTTGGATTATAACCGACACGTGTCAGTGCAGGATTCTCCACAGAAGTTATTCCTGCATATGCTGTTAGCGATACAACTGCCGCAATAAATTTTCAATTATTGGAACACACTTGCAGACCGGTTTCGGGCTGTTTGGGCACTCGTCAGTGCAAGGTAGTGTATATCATCAACATAAAGTCGATGATTTCCGATAATTGAAAATCGAATTCCGTCAGAGTATCATTCCTCGAACTAAGCTGAAGCATACAACAAACAACAGGTTTGTCGTCGCCCCATCTGCCTGTGAACGAGGTAACCAACTGCATATCCGAAATTTGCCCAATTCCTCGTATAAGGAAAGAAAACTTCCACATATAGTCAGTGGGCATACTTGAAGACTGGCTATAAATCAAATTATCAAAGAACAATTCGTTCAGGCCAGTCTCAACTCCCTACACAGTAGGTTAATGGACTGACATCTATCGCCAACAGCATATCAGGAATAACTTCTGTAAAGAATCCTGCACTGACACCT
The DNA here is from genome assembly GCF_025532065.1 of Leptinotarsa decemlineata. Classification (NCBI taxonomy): domain Eukaryota; kingdom Metazoa; phylum Arthropoda; class Insecta; order Coleoptera; family Chrysomelidae; genus Leptinotarsa; species Leptinotarsa decemlineata. Next base: position 31,157,122 of record NW_027412688.1, read on the forward strand.
GTCGGATATAATCCAATGCCCTTCGTGGTATTAGCTAGGGGAGTAGTTGTCAGTCCATTAACATACTGTGTAGGGAGTTGAGACTGGCCTGAACGAATTGTTCTTTGATAATTTGATTTATAGCCAGTCTTCAAGTATGCCCACTGACTATATGTGAAACTATAGACTATAGATGACAACTTCCACATGAGAAAGGGAGAGAATAAATTATCTAGAGATGTTGTTGGAATAGCTATGATATAATGAATTGTTGAGGAAAGAAGAACTAAGGATTTAAGGACGCAAAAGGAAGAAAGACCAGAATGAACAATTAAAAAGAATAAGAACAAGAGACATTGTTGAAGCTGTTGGATCAACTAGGACGGTTTGAAAGAATGCAGCTACAGACTTCAGAAGTGAGGTCAAAGAAGTTCAGGATTAAATGCGTTCATTCATTAAATGGGTTATGGAAAATTACATGAAGAGAAAACCGAAAACAGGGCACACCCACATCACCTCACCAACTTCACCTTTGTGATCGGTTTTGTGGAGTTCACCTTTACTATCGATAATTCGAGACAAAAACATACGCTCACATTTGAAGAAGTTCGGAGTTTATATAAGCGACGAGATCACAAGCGATAGCAAATAAGTGAAATGAGTGTATCGAATTGAAATTGAAGTATCCCATTTTAGTGTTGATAAGTGTAAAAATGTTTGCTTTAGTATGATAACAGAAAAATATTCAATTCGCTCCTACGATCGGCTAGTATTGAATACAGTGAGATGAGAGGAGTGACATTTTGAAGTTCTGAAGCTTTCATGACACTTGTATATTATTTGAAATATATTTTGCTTTTCAAATGAAGTGATCTTAGTATTAGAAAAATCTCATATTCTTGGGGAAATATTATTTTAAAAACTTTTTTATTATGAATCGATTTTTTGAACCGTAAACACACATGAAACACCTGATAGTAGAGTCAATTAGGATGAAAATTTGGGAGAGTATCTTCACAAATCAAAATATTACAACTCCTAATGGTCGAAAGATTAATTAATATTCCAGTATGAATTAACAATTTATTTTACACATTCACGTGTGAATGTGTGAAATAAAAACACAAGAACATAAGTATAATAATAATAGAAACGAAAACATGATCGTAAGTATATATTGTTAAGCTTATTTTCACAGAACACTGAGAATATTTACAATTTGTCATTATGATATTTCTACAAGCTATAATAAGCCTGCAGGAATATTTTTGACCGACTTCCTGAAACGTCTGTGCTCTGTTATATACCTAACCACCCATGGTAAATGGTTGAACATTTTTTTCCTTCGTACATCTTAGAGTGTTTCGTTAGAGTCAATCTGGACATTGGCAGATGGATATTATTACTACTGTTCTGTGTTGTGTTGTGAATTATATGTGCATCAGAATCGGTGCAATATCTTTCATGAATCAGGCAAACAACTTCAAGAATGAGGATGCTGAATAGAGTGAGAATTCGGTATTGAACGAAAAGTTGTCTACAACTATCCCTATAGTTTGTTCCAAATAAAAACCACAAAGATCTCTTTCGCAACACGAAGAACTGATTCAATAGTTGTTTACTACAGAATCCCCAAAATGCAAAGTGAGTCAATCTAGCAGTGAATATATCATCTTTATTGGAGTCGATTTTGACAGCAAATAATCCTGAAGCCAATTTTGTGCATAAAAATATGATATGTTCCTCAAAATTCAACTCATGCAGACCAAGAAACTCCTACGACTACCAGCTCATGTAATTTCCGCTAACACATCTTAGATCGGTGAGTGTAAAGTTCACAATTTTGTTCTTGTCTACGTTGAAGGATAGTAAATTAGAATCACACCAGCGTTTAACCTTTTCTAAATCTATTGAAATGATTTTTTTCAAGTTGGTAGTATTTTTTTCATGCCATAACAATGTGGCATCATCCTTCAATATCGACTGTAGCAAGATCGTTGATGTATAAACAGGAATGAAATGGGCCCTAGAATATATCCCTGAGGCACTCCGCATTGCCAGAGTACGCATTATTAACTTTCGTCAGTTGGGATCTGCATTTTAGGTACGATTTGAATTACTCAAGACATGCCCCTCTTATGCCATAACAGTGTAGTTTTTTTTTAAATATATCATGATTGACACAATCGAAAGCTTTCGGAAAATAAAACACACAAGTCTACTCACTCAGTCGACCCACAACCATTCCATTCGAGAAGCTTTTAATACCAGCCAATATGCAACAACAGACGTACACGAACAAAAGGAATGCCGTGTATAACATTTTCATAGACAAAATACGGAATTTCAGCTTGGAAGGATCCATATAAGTCAACCCTTCTAGTGGAAATATTCCAAACAACAATCCCAAACTCAGAAAATACTTCAGACAGTTGTGAGACAAGTACGTGGGGTTTGATATCATTACAACTCTAGATTTGTGATACATCTCTCGTACGTTACTGAACAACTATATTTCGGTTCGTGATATTGATTTAATGTGCAGTAATAACAACAAATGATCTGTTGTTTATACTTGTACTTCTCGTGTGTGGTTTGTTTTTTCTCTAGAAATGAAATATGTAGAAGAGATTAGTACGGATGTTCTGATGGAATTAAATAAATCACATGTTGACTTCGCATAGTAACATAAAAATAACATAGAAACCTATGAAAATCACCAGGAATTCCTATAATAAATAGATGTTTACTCAACATTCATTATTCTGTATGTTTATTTGTGTTCATTTGTTTTGTAAACAAGTATTTTCAGTAATGGATTGGAAAAAGTAAAAACGCCATTAAAGATTCTTCTTGACTAAATTTGGATCTATTGGCTCAAATTGACCAATTTTTCTGAAAGAAAGAAACATTGGTAACCCCGACGTGATCACGATATAGAGCGGTCGGTGTAAATTCCAAAGACTTGGTGCCGGTTTGAATCGAAGCCTAGCGATGGATTATGTTTGGCCCGACTAATTTGACAGAGTAAATCGTTCCTAAATTCCAAAAACTTCGAATGACCAGTTCGAGAAAACATTCGTGAAGGAAATGAAGAGAAAAGCTAAAGAAATAAAAAACAATTTACATTCACCTGGAAGACGAGAAGCAAAGGAAAATGGCAGTATTCGTGATAGCGTTCATCCTCAATCTGAAACATTTGGTTTGGCATCTTGAGAAGAGTCGGTTAATGAAGAAAAAGAGAGGTGCTGGAGCCCAATGGATTGAAACCTATTAAAACAGTAAACCCCAAATAGTTGGAAGGCTTCAACATTTTGATCGATCATCAATATGGCTTTCGGAAACAAAGACTAACATGCGACTTTCTATCAGAAAAGCACAAGAGCCGTGGCTGATTTATTTGAGTACATAGATTATAGATAATTTCGCCGGTCAATCAAAATCCACGATGAAGTGCACATATTGTGGACACTCATCTGTAACCTTCGATCCTTTCTGGGATTTGTCACTCCCCATAACACAAAGAACTGGCCAATTGAGTTCATCACAGTGCTTGGATTTCTTCACAAGAGAGGAAACTTTGGATGGACATGAAAAACCGACGTGTTCAAGTTGCAAGAAAGAAGTCCCTATCGATCCATAAGTTTTCCCGTATTTTAGTCATTCATTTTGAAATATTTCCTCAAACAGAAAGATTTAGAGGCAAGTTAAATGTTGCCATCGAATTTCCTCTAGATGGATTAGATATTAACAATTATGCAGCAGAAAATGTGACTCCTTGTCGTAATAATCTATATACACTTTCGAATCACAGTGGGTCTACTTACAATGGACATTATACAGCATTCTGCAGACATTCTTATAGTGGCACGTGGCACGAATACAATGATTCACACGTGTCACCAATTTCACCAAAATCGCTTGTGAGTGGAGATGCAAACATCCTCTTGTTGATTTTAATGTTATAATGAATTATATGTTATTGTATATTCTATCGTATGTCACCCATATTTGGAATAACGCAATCGAGAGACATAGAGAGTAAAGAGCTGTAGCGCTTGATATTTCTTAGGCATTTGACCGTGTGTGCTAGCCGAACTTTGATGCTATGGCTTGTAGAATCTTTTTGGGTATGGTTCTCCAGCTTCCTGAAAGAACGTTCCCTGCAACGGCTGCAATGCACATTTTCACTAGCAGCAGGAGGTTGCATATCCCAGTGAGGATCTAGAAGTGATTTCGAATTAGGGTGAAAGTAACGAGGTTGAATTCAACGCCTCAAGAACCCAGGCTTCGGTTTTCTCCAAGATAAATGTCTCCTCGCGCTTTTTCATTCATCAAAAAAAATTTCTTTTTGTTTTCTAAGATCACTATAGAAACAACAAAATTTATGACAGCAAATGATCACGCATTGAGTCCAAATCTTACACTACTACTCAAAAAAGTACATATAAACCCGTACAAATTAATCTATAATCAACGTGTTTTTTGCAATTAGGGCAGTGACTGATGTGAATTGGGAAACATTTTTCAATTCGATAGAATACAATTATGAATATTGGCAATTGTATAAGAGAAAGATAATTCGAGAAGAGAAGTTTTGAAGCAGGAAATGGTATGCTGACTTATGAGATCATGCATTTTTTATAGAAATATCACTTTACAACAACGGATAACGCGGTATTTTGAATAATATGACTTTGTGTACGAGAGAACAGAAATATTAAAATTTTTTTTTTTTACATCCAACCAACCTGTTTCATAAAATGCAGTAGAAATTTGGCTTGGTATGCAAAGGCTTGGTCCACATATGAGCCTTATACATAGATTTTGCATCAGCTGAAGTCGGCGAATGTCAACTGGCAGTAAAACAAGGCCATATATGCTGACAGCATAATTGAGGTGTGGGACAATAAGGGATTCACATACTTCGAAAACAATGCATTATTTGATAATGCTCAATTTGGGCTCAGAGGTGGTAGCTCAACAAACGAATGCGTTCTTGCAAGGAATAATGGACGCAGTTGAAGGTATTGAGCAGAGTAAGCATACTAGGCTCACACTGTGCGACCTAACCAAGGCATTTGACTGTATCACATGAGGTACTGATTGGCAAACCGTAGATTTATATCTGTTTCAGAGTCAAAAGTTGTCTCTATTGATGGCGTTGTGTCAAACCTAGGTCATATTGATTATGGTATCCCTCAAGGGTCTGTTTTGGGACCACTACTTTCATCATCTACATTAGTGATTGTCATCACTTTTTATTGCCTGTTACATTTGCTGATGATACTACCATAATAAACTCCGACAAGAATATCAACTCCCTCAAACATCTTGCCATTGATAGTAGAATTGAAGTTAGGAAATGATTTACAGCGAATAAATCCAATCTGAATCAAGCCAAATACAATCTCCAACCATCTTTTTACATATAGACGTCACACAGGGTTTATCAGTGAAATTACTAGGAGTACATATTAATGACAATTCATCTTGAGTCAGTCATATACATTATTTATGGAAAACATTATCAAGTGTAATCTTCATGCTTCGAAGACAGAAACAATTACTAAGCTTCACAACTATCAAAATTGCTTATTTTTCACTATTTCATTCGCATAAATACTACTCGATAATTTTGTACACCTTAATTACCCAACAAGATCTGGAAATATTAGATGTCAACGATATAGGTTGAATAAATCTAGAAAAAATTCGCTGGACCTTGACCTTTACAATAAACTTCCAGATTACTACAAAGATCTTCCCCAGAATCTTTCCAAGAGTGGAAGTCACTGTTTTTACTCCACTTCATAGTTTCGCGGTTTCAATTTTTCCCGCAACTCTGGATTTGTTGAATGAATCAAACTGATCTTACTCCTACGAGTACCAGTTCATGTAATTCTCGCGGAAACATCTTAGATCGGTGATATTTATCGAATATATTCTAAAACATTATAGGCTAATAACATGTTTGGATTTGGGTTACAAGTTATTCACTAACATCTCATATATGGCACATTTTCTACATTCTCTATGTGTTCTACTCATTCTTCCTATCACACCCATCGTGTTTTCTGTATCAGTTTGTACAGGTACCTTGTTTGATGTACTTCTGGGTTTGATGTTGTTACATTAATATGGGCAGTGTCCAGTGACCTATAATTATTCAGAGCCTATCCCTGCTCTGTTGGAACAGTTTCTCAGTTTTTTCTCTGACAGTTCCTTCATAAAGATCTTCGTAGTATTCCAGGTATATTTTGCCATTACTTTTATTGTATCATTTGCTCTTGAACCAAAGAATCTGTGACCCCACAGCTGGTTCAGGGAGTTGATGATCCTTATCTAGGACACTCAATATTTTTTTTGTTGCCTATGATTTCTTAGTATCCTACCACCCCGTGTAAAGTCAATCTATCCCTATTTGTGAGTCCTTTCAGTTTTTCACAGTATTTCCAGACAAGTCACGATGTCAGTTTTAGGTTCATCAATGTTCCAAGTGCAGCTTGACAGTCTTTAAAATCATGACTTTATTCTCAGAATAAGCAAAAGTTTTGAGCCTTATCCTCTTCTGAATTTTTGGAATATAGGCATTTTTCCGCTTCATACTCCATACTCTTAAATATCAAAGTTTGTTCGCGAGGTGTTCTACTATCCCACTTTGAATATAAATCGCTTCATTAAACGTTTTCATAAGAGCTATAAATCACGGAGGAGTCACTGAAACTATTCATTTAAATTCGATCAGGTTATTTATATGCCTGTTCGGAGCTCTATCCAGGAATCAAAATGATCGAATCACCTGGTTCAATTTGATTTTACATCGCGTAAACAATTTGTTTTATACCAATACGTCACGCATATCGGTCGAAGCCATAAAGCATTGCTTTGAATTATTGATGTGGCATGGCTACTTGAGATTGACAGCGTTATTGAAAAACTATCCCAAAATGATCCTCATAGAGTTAACTGGAGGACTCTCGCATTAATCTTATGTTGTTGTAAATTGCTGTCCGCTTTTTACAAGTCTATAGTATCCATGGTGATGGCCCAATAAAATCACTTGTTTTGTTTTCTTTGATGTCATTAAATTGAAAGTACAAAAGAATGAAGGATAATCAATAGGGTTCTTTCCGGTCTGAGAAAAAACTGTTCATTTTACTCCTTTACGATTTTCCGCCTAGAATTGAAATACAGGGTGGCCGAAGAGAAAATAAAAAAAAAAGTTTTCAGGAAATTTAACATTTTAGAAAAACGTGACTTTGAAAGAGATCAATATTTTTCGGTATTTCAGCTATATGCCATTTCTATCCCGAAAGCAAAAGAAATTAAAAAAATTTCAAATGACATGTTTTGTCGTTTGAAATACCTTGAAATTCTATTCAACGAAAGTCTTTGTTGTGAAGGAAAATTAGTTTTTTATCGACCTTTATTGGGTATTTGTTACCTTCCACAATCTGAAAAATATAAAAATTATAATGGAGAACTTTATACAAGTGTAGAAAGACAAACACAACATACCGAACACATAATATTACAAAAAACATGCTAACCAAAACAGAACACACTCAACTCATTTCCCATTTTAGTAAACCTCCTCATTTCTATGGTTTACCAAAAATACATAAACCTAATGTTCCTTTAAGACCAATTGTAAGTTCAATTGCATCTCCCTATCAGAAATTAGCAAGATACCTTTTGGAAATTTCAAAACCAATCTCAGGAAACAGTAATAGTTTCCTAAAAAATACAACCCATTTCATAGATAAACTTAAAGATATAACACTCAGTGATGGTGATGTTCTCATGAGCTTTGATGTTGAAAGTCTTTTCACGAATGTTCCTGTTGATAAAAGTCTTCAAATTGTCAGATCAAGGTTGGAAAATGACTCAATTTTATTCCCTTTATCTCCCATTTTGAGTAACATATATATGGAGTATTTTGAAGAATCTTTTGTGGAAACTTACCAGAATGGTCCCAAAGTTTGGTGGAGATACGTTGACGATATCTTTGCTGTTTGGAATAGAAACCATGATGACCTGAATGCTTTTTTGAATTATATCAACGAGCGGAAGCCGACAATAAAGTTCACAATAGAGATTGAACAAGATGGTCGACTCCCTTTCCTTGATGTAACGTTGGAGAAGTCATCAAATCAATTTGATACAAATATTTATCGGAAGAAAACTCATACAAATAGATATCTTCACTATACATCGAATCATCATGCGAGTGTTAAAAAAGGTATAATAAATTGCCTTTACAAAAGAGCTAAAACGATATGCAATTCAACTGAAAATCTCAATAAAGAAATATCATTTATTAAATCTGTTTTGAAAGATAACGCTTATCCAATTAAAAACCAAATGAACATACAAACAGCTTCACAAATTCAACAACATCCAACTCAACAATTACCGACTCAACATCCACCGACACCTTTCACAACTAACGTTATACCTTACATTCCAAGACTATCTGAAAAAATAAGACGATTTGGAAATAGGTATGATGTTAGAACTACTTTCAAAACAAAAAATACACTGAGATCTATACCCACACATACAAAACCCAACAACACTGAAGAAAAAACAAAAAATTGTTTATGAAATACTTCGTTTTTGTGGTAAAAGTTACATTGGTGAAACCTCGAGACCGTTGAAAGTGCGTGAGAATGAACATCGAGATTACATAAAAAATTGACAATTGACAGGATCTAAATCGTCAGAACACATTTTAAAATCAGACGGTGAACATCGAGTGGAAAGGAATAGGACAAGAATAATTACCAATGAGCCTCACTCTAAGAGACGTAAGCTAAAAGAATCAGCGTATATTCTGATATCTGGAAATAATTATATTTCGAATAGCTCCTTAGAAATAGACCGTACTTGGCTACCCATCTTGAAGAAAAATTTGGATAGTGGCAAAATGGCAACAGACTGATATCGGAGAGCACCTTGTATTACATCGAATGTTTCAGTTGTCAATCAACAACAATTATATAATTTCATTTTCCAAAACTCTTTTGACATCTGTTGAAGAAGTAAAAAAATAAATAATCAAAAAGGAATAACTGTCAATATATTAGAATTTTTTGTCCATTTCTAAAGACGGAGGCAGATTTTGGCCTCCGAAACGTTGAGATAAGTATTGTATTATTTCTAAACAATTTTTTTGATAGGCAAACTTGTTAAATACGACAAGTTACTGATAAATAGAAGATTTTTCTTTGTGAAAAATACATTGATTTTTACGCAGTAACTTATCGGAGTAAACTAAAAAGTTTGCCCTTCTACACTTGTATAAAGTTCTCCATTATAATTTTTATATTTTTCAAAAAAGGTCGATAAAAAACTTGAAATTTTCTTTTGAATAATTTAATGTTTAATCATTATTTAGTTGAATAAATGTTGAAACTAGTATATATGTTGATTTCATGAATAGGAATAATTACCTTTTTCATGAAAAGTATAAATGTGTCATTCTCTTGAATTATATATGGATCAGATGAAATGATATGTGTTTGATTCTGAAGACTTTATCTTTGATTCGATACAAAAACAAATCATATGTAGCCTAGTTTTCAACCAGTCTCCATAAAAAATAATTACCTTTTCGATGAAAAATGTAGTTGCGCCATTCTTTTGAACTATGTATGAATCAGATGAAATAATATGTGTTTGGATTCTGAGGAGACTATCATTGATTCGATATAAAAAAAAGGTTATCTATAGCCTAGTTATCAGTTAGTCTCAATCCTTAAGATACGAATATGTGGCAGTCTACACAATTTGTTGAATATTTTATATAAACTCACTATTCATTCACTTGAATCTGGTACTGTTTATTGTTGTGTTAGATTTATTGGTCTCCCATCTCATATCACGATTTGTATTTTTAGGGAATGTATTTTCACTATTTTTTTTATTGAACGTTTTAAAAGAAGCTGATTTGAGAAACAGCTTATGCTGATGATTTACCTGTTCATCTGATTAATTCCATAACTTATCTGTATTCACATACATTTTTCATGAATGAAGGCGATTCTTTATTTCTATCATTATCTTCATCAGTGTCATTATTATAATAATGAAGGGTAAGCTAGTCCGGCCCTGTCACCAAAGCTTCGACACAGTTGGGTGTGAGCGCCAGCATAATCAATCAATAGCAACTTCCCACACAGTGAGATAGGTGGTCATTGGCTACGAGATTCATGTGCCTTGATCATTCCACCTGAACAACCATCAGAACAACCGGATATTTTATCAAATTTTCTTTCTGCTCCCTGACGATTTTCGTCTCACCCGGAGCTGACAACTCCACCATGAATATCGTCTTGATCCGCGATGTTCGAAAAGAATAACTTCAGGCTAATTAGCTTGTATGAGTCTGAGGGTGGGGAAATGATAATTTCAATGACTCAATCATCAATAGATTGTTACTTCCAAACAATGGTTCGAGAGCCAAAATAGGAGATCCGCAAAAACAGTAGACTTGGCGACACTGAACATGACGGTCTTCTCGTGTGATTTCTTCTTCAACTGGAGTGGATTGATTTTCCAAAAGCGAATCAGACAATGTCTCTCCCTATCACGCGTTAAAATCAAGTTATCCACTGAGAGATTAAAAAATTGTCTTATTTTGAATGAATTCCGAATAAGTGTACATGTAACTCTGCGGCTGCATTATCGACCCTTCTTATGTTTTTGAAATTATCACGAAGGTTAACGACTACACTGTTATCTCGTGTTTTGTGAAATCAATGCATACATTATCAGTAATTTACCACAATGTGAGAGGGAGTGCCAAAGCCATATATTTCTAAATTTCCCAAGTTTTGCAACTAATTCCGAAATCACCATAACTTCATTAATATTCATGTTACCAAACTCGGCTCAAGAATATTAAATAGGCGCCATAAAGTGATGTCACAAAAAATGAAAAACACCTGCTTTGAAAGAATTTTTGAGAAATCAGTCGACATGTAAAATTTGCTGGGAAATGTGATTATGAGAAAATATGTAGTACGAATATCATTGAAATTGTAGCTAATAGTGATGCATCACAACTGATGCAAATAAAATATTCAATTGAACCAAAACAGAGATAGAAAATATTTCATGTCCTGAAATGTATAGTGAACCATCACTCTGGTACAGGAGATAAATGCAAGTAAAATTTGGAAAAAAAGCAACTTATTTTTCGACGGAATCTCCTTGCATCTTTATACACTTGGAATAATTCCATGGAGTTATTGTCCAGCAGCTTGACTGCATTAACCTTTCTTGATTTCATATCATTCTAGTAACATGTGGATTCGTTTTTCGATGGAATTTTAGGTTAGCTTCCCATATTTCTGCTACCGCAGTTGTCGGTTGATTGGTCAAACCATCAACACTGACATAAAAACTTGGCAAGTTGACTTGGGTGTCACACCAATAGGTGGTTCCACTTATGTTTCGCTTGAGTTTACGCAGCTATTTTTATCAAATACTTTCTTGGTTTTTTCTCATTTTGTCTTCGACCGCGTTTGGCATGAAGGCCTTCTTCACAAATTAATCGCGTTCGACCTGCCTCGGGGCCTGATCCGGTGGATTGGGTCTTTCCTGAAAGACAGAACATTTCAGGTTAGAGTAGAGGGCTCTCTGTCTGACAACAGAGAGATCCTCGCTGGAGTGCCACAGGGGGCCGTGCTCTCTCCCACGCTCTATTCCCTTTATACCAGCGACCTTCCGAAGTCCGAGCATGTGAAGGTATCTCTCTACGCCGATGACACGGCTCTCCTCTCATCTTCCATGGGTCGGGAGCTCGGGATCGTCTATATGCAACGTGCATTGGGCGACCTCGAGCGCTGGTACCTCGAGTGGAAGATCCGAGTGAATCCGGAAAAAACTCAGGCAATAACCATGGGAAGAACGATAGCTTCTCCGGCCATGAAAGTGAGAATCTCTGGAAGGGAGATTGATTGGCAAGCGTGGGTCAAGTACCTAGGTCTTCTTATAGACCGTAGGCTCACCTGGAACCCGCACCTGTTAAGCGTGAAGGCAAAGATCCAGGGTCGGGTGGCAAGCCTGTACCCTTTGATAAACAGAAATTCTAAGTTAAGCCTAAAGAATAAAATCACGATGTATAACATGATGTTCAAGTCTGTCATCATGTATGCTTCAGGCGTTTGGGGACAAGCGGCTCCGACTAACATCTCCATCTTGGAGACTTTACAAAATAAAATTCTACGGATGATTGTGAATGCTCCGTGGTTCGTGCGGAATGAAGCCATCCGCAGAGATTTGAAGCTGCCTTCCATTCAGCAGTCCATCCAGTCGAGGAATCGGCGAGTTTTAGATTATGCTGAAACTCACGAAAATCCTTTAGTCAGGGAAGCTATAGATTACGCTGTAGACGACCCCTCCCGATATAGAAGGCCCCGACACTCTGTCGAATAAGGCCCCTATGTCCTCCGTTAACGGATGAATAATATCTTCATCCATCTCACCCCAGCCAGGTAGGGGTATACAGCGAAGGGCGGTATGGATGTCTGAGGACTTTCATGCCACCATTAAACACCAGTCATGACTCGTTTGTCTTTCTGACAAACACCAGTTGAAAGGGGAAGGGAGCCAGGCTTCAACCCGATTGAACTCAAGATGGATTACGTCTCATTTTGTCTTCAATCGAGGACCGCCTGCCCGGTACTGACGATGCCCAATAGGCTGAAACAGCTGTATACCGGTGGCTCTTAAATTGAAATCAATATGGGAATGATCAAAGAGTACTTATCTATTTATTTTTTGATTTCCATGGAATTATTTTCCAGCAGCTTGACTGCATTAACCTTTGTACTTGATAAAAATAGCTGCGTAAATGCAAGCGAAACATAAGTGGAACCACCTATTGGTGTGACACCCAAGTCAACTTGCTTCCCAAATTTCTGCTACCGCAGTTGTCGGTTGATTGGTCAAACCACCAACACTGACATAAAAACTTGGCAAGTTGACTTGGGTGTCACACCAATAGGTGGTTCCACTTATGTTTCGTTTGCATTTACGCAGCTATTTTTATCAAGTACTTTCTTGGTTTTTTCTCATTTTGTCTTCAATCGAAGACCGCCTGCCCGGTACTGACGATGCCCAATAGGCTGAAACAGCTGTGGCTCTTGAATTGAAATCAATATGGGAATGATCAAAGAGTACTTATTTATTTATTTTTTGATATTCATGGAATTATTTTCCAGCAGCTTGACTGCATTAACCTTTCTAGATTTTTTTATATATATATATATATATATATATATATATATATATATATATATATATATATCAATATTGTAATATTGTATTGTAACATTGATTTTTTCCTCCGGATATTTTTATTATCGAGACATATCATTTTATGGAATTCATTAACTAAGCTCATGGGACTATGGAAACTTGGTTGAAAAATTGAATGATGATCAGAAAACGCAATATTTGGCCCGCAAAAACGTCTAGTTCATAGGTTGCTTAAAAAAAGCCTCATGTCTTGAAGACGAGCCGAGAATATTTTATTAGACAAGTGCGGATCGCAGAGAAAGTGAATAGCAAAAAAATCAATCGACAATTTGTTAGTAGATTTATCGTGTCTACCGGATCACCAACCGCATTCATGTTGACCTTGAAAGGTTCGGGCGCGATTTTCATCGAAGTTTCGTGTGTTTTTTGTGTTTTGTGACAACTACTGTCGAGTATGGGATGTGAAAGAGGTATTAGAAAGTGTTTATTTATTCACACGATAAAACCTAATTATAACTATATTTTTAATCGTTTCATCATAGATAAGGTGTTCATTTGAGTTAACAGCCACTTTGCATATAAAATACCTGTGAAAATATGATAGAACTGAGCGATATTTGACGGAAATATATTATAACCTATTCAACGTATTATAACGTAGACTACTGTGACGTAATAAAAAAAGAATAAAAAAAGTTTTTTTAAAACCTTGAAGAACAATAGAATTTATGATTTAAAAAAAAGGTTCCTTAATTTTAATATTTAGTTGCAAAAAACAATTATTAATTAACAAATGCATTTTTAGCAACAAAGGAATTTTTTTAAGAAACCATTTTTTTTCTTAAAATCATGATTATTTTCAATTAACATAATGCAAAAAAAATCGAATTGCTTATAAACAATGTATTTGTTTATGATAACTGTATTAACAATAGCTGTAAAAATTTAAAAAAATATATCAATAATTAGTTTTAAGCCATGAGACATTGAAACAATAACAAATTGAGAAATAATAATTTTTTTATTTTGGCAACGGTAATCTATTTTTTTGCCTATTAAGGATAACTTCACCAAAGACAAAAGAAGCCAGGGTTTTAGTTTAATAATTATAGAGATTTTTATATTAACTTTCAATTCAGAAAAAGTTATTAATTAACAAATTTATAATTAACGTTAAAATTGGGATAAAAATTTTTTGACTGCGGATTATTGTTTATTGATGTATCCCAACATTACATGAATTTTTATCATTCCTTAATATTTACATTTAATATGTTTGAATCATTTTTTTTGTTTTTTTGTCAGAGTGACGAAAGGCGCGCGGAAGCCAGACTACCCGCTTTTGGTTCTATTTTCAGGGCTGTGTAAAAATTATAAATAATCGAGATATAGTTTCGGGAGTTGTGACTCCGTTTACACAAATTCATTGATATTTTCAAATCTTTTTTCAAATTTCCAAAATTTTGAAAATTTTTCGAGATATTAAGAAAAAACTAAAGCTCCATTTTTTTTTCATTCAATTGTTTATAACTTATGTAATTTTCATCGGCGCGTTTTCGGACTTATCCTTAAACTTTCTAGGCAAAATTACGAATCGAATGACACCTTGGTCGTAATTTTTGGACAGGGCTGACAAATGTCACCAAAAAGAGCTAAATCGAGTACATGTGGACCAGTAAAATGCGAATATAAAAATGACATCTGTGATACCCAGTAATCTGAACTTTTGCTAATTGGACAAATCAACAATGAATAAAGCAACAGATTTATTTGATTCATCAACTCTCCAGGGAATAATTAGCAATTCATATTTTTATTTATTTTTCTTCGGTCATGGTACCATCACCGTTGATATTTTCGTTATGTTCTATATGTTCGCATTCATTATAGAGTGGTGTATGTTGGTTGAGGTTTAGTAGCTCTGACCTAAATTTCCCTAATGAGGATCTCTTGTAACTTAGTTTTTTTGATTACTCTTTGTATTTTTTTGTATTGTCAATGAAGTAAATTTATTATTATTTTTATTATCATTAGAATATAAATTCAACGCTAGAAGGGTCTTCAGAACTTTCCTAAAAGAGAAAATCTAGATATAAAAAGTCTAAATTAGTACGCATATTTTGACAAGAGATGGTGCTCATATGATGGATTGGAATAACGTCAAAATTCTGATAGCAGTAGACAACGAAACTAGAAGAAAACCAAAAAACATTCAGAAATATTTACGAATTTATTACACTGTTAAATTTCTCTCTTATCGTGATATAATTTTTGCGTCTGGAAATTACCAATGTTGTGTGTTTCGAGTGCAGTGTTCTATTTTCCCAACAATGAGGTAATGCACGTACCGGCACCTCTCGTTGCATAATAAATCAAACTTTTCCGCCCTATCATTTCAAATCGTTATAAAAGTAATATTTCTCTTCTAATTGCTGACCACTCCGGACTGAAAGTTTTGAGTACTCGAAATAAAATCTCGTTGTTATGTTGGAAGTTTGCTCGTAGTGCAGCTATAAATTGAAAATGAGTTTTTCGATCAATGTAGTTTATCCGATAATGCTCGTTTGATAGGAGCAGTATGAATTTTTATGGAATATGGATCACACATAACCGTTTTGATATCTTAATGCTTTCCGGATGATATGTTCCCCAATTTCGAAGTTCTTACTTTAACTTGGATTGACTCTCAATATTCCAAAAATCGAACAATATCAATACATTTTTGGAAAAAAAAAGGTTTTAGCTTTCTTCTTCTCCATCTTGATACAAAAAAATGTTGGAATATTCCAAAGAATGGAAGGAAGCAATCAATTTCAAAAACCAAGTCTATACAAAGATGTGTAAATCATTAGTCTGGTTCACATGTACTCGATATAGCTCTTTTTGGTGACATTTTTCAGCCCTGTCCAAAAATTACGACCAAGGTGTCATTCGATTCGTATATTTGCCTAGAAAGTTTAAGGGAAGGTCCGAAAACGCGCCGATAAAAATTACAAAAGTTATAAACAATTGAGTGAAAAAAAATGGGGCTTTAGTTTTTTCTTAATATCTCAGAAAATTTTCAAAATTTTGGAAATTTGAAAGAAGATTTGAAAAGATCAATGAATTTGCGTAAAAAAAGTCCCGAATACCCAAACTGTATCTCGATTATTTATAATTTTTACAGAGCCCTGAAAATAGAGCCAAATGCGGGTAGTCTGGCTTCAGCGCGTCTTTCGTCACTCTGACGAAAAAACACGCTTTTAAAGAACATCGAACTACAAAGTTGAAAATATTTTTTTTAATGAGCTCAAAACAATAACGAACGACAAATACTAGTATTATTGTGAAAAAAGCGACGAGCGCTTGATATACAAAAAATATGTGACAAAGCGCCCACGATTTTTCTACAATAATAATAGTATTTTTCGTTCGTTATTGTTTTAAGCTTATAAAAAAAAAATCATTTTTAAATTTTCAGTTCGATGTTCTTCAAAAGCGTGTTTTTTAGGTTTTCAAACTATATTTATTTTTCATTTTTTAGTTTAGTATGCTATAAAAGCGTGTTTTTTAGTAATTTTGAACTATATTTATTTTATCTCAACTTTGGGATCAATTAGTCGTATATTCTTTAGAAAAATGACCATTGATATTTTCCGATTTCGGAGAGCGAGCCTGAAAATCAGCTAACAAGCCCAAGGTATCAGGCACGCAAAGGAGGGTTACGAATAAGGCAGCAGGCGCGTGTGTTGATAAAAAAAATACTTTTTTCAATTGAAGAAATACATATTAAGATTATATCAAGGAGGTTACGTTCAGCGTCATCTGCCCGCGAATATATTAAGCAATAATGTCGATATATCAAGGAGGTTACGTATAGCGCCATCTGTCCACGAATAGATCAAGCAATAATGTCGATAATTCTGTCAAGTACAGATTCCGAACGTGAGAGTTACAAACAAACAAACATACATACATACATTTGTATAGTTGAAGCTAGTAAAAGCGTGTTAAAAAAATACTTTTTTCAAATGAAGAAATAAATGTAAAGTGAATTCGAATTATATCAAGGTGGTTACGAACAGCGCCATATGCCCGAGAATAGATCAAGCGAATAGATCGATAATTCTGTCAGATACAGATCCCGAGCTTTCAAACGGGAATAAATATGAAATGAAAAGGAGAGTTACAAACAAACAAACTGACAAACGAATAAGCAAACAAACAAATAAACAAACAAACAAACATACATACATACATACATACATACCGGTGAAGCTAATAAAAGCGTGTTAATTAAAAAGAAGTAAAATTTCATTTACAGTGAACACTGTCATCCTCACTGCTAGACATCTGATGGTTCCCCGTAAGACACTTGTCTTATCGGATCTTCAGTGGTAAATACGGATAGCATTATGAAAAAAAACACTCAATTCTCCTGAATATATACAATTCCAATTCAATCAATACTTTTATTTCATACTGCCATCAACTCACCCTTTACCCATTTGCGGCTGCTATATCGTAGGTTCACATCATGATTGCCTAGCAATTGGGAGGAGAAAGTGATCGTCTTCAAGAGAAAGATTATTCTTGAAGATGATCAGTTGGTGATTGAAACACGTGTCGAGTTGTTAAAATAACGGTTTGGTGTTGGGACAACTCTTCAGTAATATTCATTACTACACAATAGGTTCCAAACAGTGGAAGATAGTTAAACTAACCTAGATTCAACGTAGACATCCGTGTTATGTACTTTGCTATCTGATTGTGAATTCCAAATTAAGAGCTATCAGATGAGTGGATGTTGTCAGAGCATTACATTGTTCATCGAGAGCCAAAAAGCGCTGATCGTTATTTTGACTGGTAATAGAAAATTGTTCATTGGAGATGATGGAAAGAAACTATATGAAATGTAAAAGTTTTCAGTTGACACTGACAGATTCTTCACAACGGCGCAGTTGCTTAGGGTTACGAGACTATCTGCGAAGCAGCCAATGGTGCTTGATTGCTTCGGAAGTAGGATAGCTCAAATGAGAATACGTTGGGATACTAGTTGTACTCAAGTTGAAAATATGTTGAAGAAACTTCTCTACCTTCCTAACCGATAATGTAATTGGACGAAAATTGTCAAAACCACATCGAAAAAAATCGTGACAGATATTGCTGAGTCAATTGTCGACGCGACCTTGATGAATGGTATCAATACCATACTTATGAGATCCAAAGGAAACAACTACAATGAGGTGTAGAGAAAAAAATCTGTTTAAAATATCTTTTTCCGTTAATCAGCTATCGCCTCCATACGAACGACAACTCTCAGAAGTTGAGAAACTTATGCGAGCTAAGGACTAACGAGGTCTTACCTTTTAACGTGTGATTCCTAACATGATTGCAGAATCATCCCAGCCGCAACCAGATAAATTCTCTTGAGAAAAATATCGGGTCGAGGCAGGAATCGAACCCACGGTCTTCCGATAGTGAATCGGGCCCACTACCACAGCGGCCAACTCCACAACGTGAATTTGGCCGAGGTGACAAATTATTTGTTCTGAACTTCAAACAACAAAAATCATAAAAACCTTTCACTAGGTAACGGAATCAAATACTTGTACTTGATAGTCATACTTCTATGACGTACTTCCAGATGATATGAGTACTTCGGAGTGTTATTAGAATTGGATTCCGATCAAAAACGCAATCACAAATTGAGTTTGTGTCAAGTGGCATTGCTCATACTTATGACTGGAGTTGCTATCTGTTTTATCCAGACGTCGAGAGGAAGATGCTTTGACGATACATTTGCAGATGGATAAACTACATCATCATTGGAGATTGATATAATATTACCATCAAGACGAAAGCAATAATATCACGGGTAGCAGGGCACTACATAAAAAAAAAGTTCTTTATTATCAAAATTTGCTTATCTTCGAACCCATCTTCAACTCTCAGGTAAAAAAAACTGTTGTGATAATAAATCTCAGACTGACGGAGGTGGCACTCTGCTGGTCAAGTAGATGATACCACACCAATAGTAATAGAGAGAACTGGATTTTTTTCGTTCACATTCCGTAATAACATTCTATAAGTAGAGAGTGAGCCAGTACATACTGTAAAATTCACCGTGTTGAGGTGGAATGGAAATTCAGGAATATAAGGAGTAACGAACATTGAACATGCTCAACACAACACAAATTTCACGACTCAAGTCATAAACTGCGAAAAGATAACAGCCATTACGAGAACGTTCTTGGCAAAACCACTTGGTGTACAAAATTGGGACGAGAGCAAAATTGGGACGAGGGCTGGAATATATCATTACATCTACCTGCCTGGTCATTGAACATCCGACTTCTAGCTGAAAGCGTATGCTTCCACCATGAAGCATGTCAATTACAGGTGAAATGAGCGAATCAATATTTCTTCGGATGAGACTGATTCCCACTACTCAGGGAATGCCGTGAAAAACTCGGGACACTCAGGACTCACAGGGATCAAGAAAAGTGCGAGACACGAATCATCCAATCAATATGAAAATTCTGAACAAGTTCGAGGGGTACAAAAATCTAGGTTGGAAAACCAGATCAGCCCAGAATTATTACAGGGCTACTCACTAGACTCTGTACATTTGGAGGACACCTGAACAAAATGGGTCTGTATAACGAAGGAATAGAAATATCTTCTCTTATTGTTTGCGAATGTGAGGCACTAGATCCCTATATATGGAAACTTATATAATCAGTAAATACAAATTCAATACACTTATAGACGGCTCAAAAACCAAATGAGCTTAGGATGTGGAGTTTACTCCGGATCACCAAACCTAAGGATTAAGTGAGGAATGGAAGAAAATACCAGCGTGCTTCCAAAAAAACCTGGTTGGTATCCCAATCACCACAAAACCAATAACCAAGAAAGGAATTTCTGGCAAAAACAATCGCACTGATAGTAGACACTTCCCATTAGCCTGGAACAGACAACGTGTTATCTCAGGGCTAGTACTAGAGTGCTACCAAGATCATGCCAAAGCCTTGCTAGTTAGTAACATTATCTTGAGGTGGATAGGAGGGCACGATAGGAGTAAAGGGATTCGCATTGCCGACTCTTTGGCGAAAGAAGTGGCTAGCTAGACTAAGAATTCAAGGACCCAGTGACACCTACGGGATGACTTTCACAATTGCAGAACTAGCCAAAAATCACAACTATGCTCAATCCCTAAAGAGATGGGATGGAATCAAAGGATGCAGTATTCCTGCATCATCCTGGGTGACCCTGGAAAGCTGGCGCCGAAGAAGTATCTGGCGATGACCAGGAAAAACCTACGCCTGACAGTAGAATTTCTGACTGGTCACTGTCAACTAAGGAAACACCTCCATATTATGCACACCTCTATGCAGGATGTGTGAACAGGAAGATGAAATTGTCAGGCATGTCCTATGCGAATGTCCGGAGTTATCGTCAATAAGAGAGTGTGTGTTCGACAAGTCTTGACCTACACCCTCCCTACTCTACAGATACAGACATATCATCTCTAAATACCATAACAAACTTCTAATATGGAACATGTTCAAAATAGTCAGGTCATAAGACTGCAGAATTTTCTTAAGATAAAGAAGGAATGAATGAGTTGAAACTTCCTTCAGAGAGCAAAAACTCAGTATAGGAGTATGTATTTTTCATCATGCATATCAGAAATTTCGACTAAGTATTCTGAATATTTTTTTTATTAGGGTGACTGAATAAAGTCTTCAGTGTCTCCTTTCTAAGTTCTCCTGAGTTCTTCACTTTTATTTTTACTGTAAATACATTTTCCATTTGTTGATACGGAAATTGAGAAAAATATTGAGTTTTGATGTTATTAAGTTGATTGAATAAAACTGGCTGATACTTGATGAAAATCCATATTAAAACTAATCAATACAGTTTACAAAACACGTGTCGCAGTTTTTATAAAACCATTTATAGTGAAAAATCATACAGTTATCTGTATTAATTAGTCCTAGTAAGTTGATTTCATGAAGAACCGATATTTTACGCAACTCAATCATATTCGATCACCACCGACTTCTCATCGCTTATGGTCGTTTCATCTGAATAGATTACCATCCTTTGAATTTGGAGAGAACAAAAAACCAACTCCCGAATTTCAATCGACGCCGTTCCATTGTGCAATTTTCTTTTCATTCACGAACACGAAGGAATTTTGTGGAGAGAATCCAAATTATATCCGTACGGATTATTATTTCATTGCATTAGAGCAACTGGATGAGAGTTCAAACAATTAAATGTTAATACGATAGTTATGCAAATTGGGGCGCGCATATATTCGAGGAAATGTACTGGAAACCAGACCAGAATAATTGAGTGTACCTGAATTTCAACGGAAGAAATTATCAACTAGGATGATTATTCCTAGGTCGATTGTACCGAAGAGGACTCTGTACCATTACATTCACCGGAAAACTTGAATGAACTCCATAATATTACCAATTCTTGTCTGAATATTTTCCCTCTATGTGAAAATTGGCGGAAGAAGAATGTTATTGAAGATAAAGCTTTCCACTGCAGTCTAGCTTCGAATAACACTTTTTTGTGGGATTTTGACTGAAAAATTTACAAAACCGCAACACGTGCTTTGCTACACAATATCTTTCTCTAGCATTTTGATACTGATTGAATTCTACTCAATTTGTGCTTTAAGTATATAATATGACCTACTTATGACTTACAATTTTTAAATCTGAGTTTACATGAAAGCAATGTAAAAAAATTCACCCATTCTGGTATCTGGTATCTGTAGATTAGGGAGGGTGAGTGTAGATTCACAGCACTAAGGCTACATGTGACCCACATTGTACATCCTCCCAAGGAGTTGTCCTCCTAGGTCATCGTCCATCCTGTCCTTTCCAGGTCACTAGGAGGCATATTCTTTATATCGGCAGGTCAAGACTCGCTGAACACACTCTCTTTGGCATCCTTGTGGTGTCTCACGGTGGCCTCCGCGAAGATTTTGAAAGATGCAGCGATATTACTGTCGTTGCGCGGCTTCTTCAACCTTCTTGGGGTTCCCTCCGTGGAGGTGCACAAGAGAGGAAGCTTTCCTGAAGAGGAAGCTGGTTACTTGCCTTTATTCAAGGCGGAGCACTTGGCGCCCGCCGCAGGAAGTGCCCTTGCTGTTGGAGGTGATCTGCTATGTCCGCCTCATTCCAAGCAGTAGATTGGGTGGTTGGTTGGGGTGGTTGAGGTGGTTGGGAATGAACATTTCTGTTCATCCCCAACCACCGCCTTAAATTGAGGTGAGCAATTCTGTCCAGCCTTGGGATTGGTTTTTGTTTTTGTTGTTTCTGTTTTTGTGTCGTTTCATTCTTGTGCGTTCCCACGAGTAGCAAGGGAAGAGTTGGTCACTTCTGGCAGAGCCCCGCATTACCAGAGGTAGGCTGATTACAATGAGGTTTCTCCCAGTTCCCCAAGGGGATCATTCGTGACCGCATATCACCCTGCGGCCATTCAGTTGTCGACACGACACCTTAGCTTGGGTAGGCTGGTTCACGGTGGCATATTTTGCAAAGGCTTTTGAGGGGTTTTAGTTCCCCTCACCCTACTCTTTTCTGCCACTGACCAGGAGTCCAGCGACCCCGTCCGTAAGACCACATTGCCTTCCCGGACAGGGCCTCCAGTCCCCTGGCCGTTCCCCTATCCGTCACCTGGGGACGGGCCCAATAGGTAGCCCAACCCACGGGAAAATTCACACAAGTAAAAACCAATAAAAACCAATATTATAAAAAAAAACTTTCTGCAAACTCATCGAATGAGCATGTAATGAACTGACTATCAATTTCCACATTAGAAAACAGTTTCACTTCAGGTCCCTACTGTAGTCTAACAACTGTTTGGTATCAACTTTCAAAGGTTAATCAAACCCCGTGGGTTGAGCCAATCCTGGAGGAGTCTGCCAGAAGTCCATATATCTTCTTGCCATCCAGGTGTTCAATCTTTGTTTGGTAAAGCCTAAAGCGATGCCAATAATAGGTTCTGGTCCGAAGAAGCTCCTTGCAGCACCCTCCTTTGCAAAGGAGTCAGCAGCCTCATTGCCTTCCAGGCCAGTATGTCCTTCTTAACAGTTAGAGAGTTTATCAATTGCCAGAAAGACGGGTTCCACAGAGATATACTCTTTCATCTCTCTTTCAGATATGATCCAAATTTCATCTTCATCATCAGTTCTTGCGCTACTACAAAATACAATGGATTACAAATACTTAGGTCAGAGGCATTTCGAAGTAGAACTTCGAAATGCCTCTGGGGCTCTGACAAACCCGAAGGTCACATTAAAACTGGTCTGGGAATGCCATGAAGAACTGAATGAACTTGCAAACAGGAAAAAATAAACTTTGTACTGGGTGCCAGGGCATTCAGGAATCACAGGTAATGATAAAGCTGATGAATGCGCTAGACGCGGATCATCAACTTCATATATAGGTCCTGAACCAGCTGTGGGGGTACCAAAATTATTGGTACAAAACCAGATTAGGACATAGACCAATGAGAAGCACACAGAGTACTGGACAAAAGTACCTGGTAACAAACACAGTAGAACCTTCCTTAGGGAACCGTCTGAGAAAAGAAACGAAGAACTACTTCAATATAGTAGGGATCGGCTCAGAATAATTATTGATATGCACATCACACCCACGAGGCAACATTGGTAAATGTATTGTATCATACATCATCATATCTCATACATCATACACAGTAAAAAAGGTCATTCGCGTATACCAGGTATAATGAAACTTGATGATGAGGTATTTGATAAGCCTGGGGATATTGTCAATGGATTCACCAAGTATTTCAGAAGTGTATACTTGGTTTCGGACGAGAATATGCTTCGTGAAAATTCTCATGATTCTGATTTAGATGCATTGAACATCCCTGCCTTTTCTAAAAACGATATTATTACTGCTTCAAAAAAATTAAGAAATAAACCCACCGCAGAACTGTATCGACGTTCTCTCCATATCTCTAATAGGCATATTCCACTTGATTTTATCAACTTGTGCCTTCTCTGAGCAGTGGAAAACGGCTCGAATTTGTCCGATATTGAAAAAAGCGACTCTAGCGATATCACAAACTACAGGGCGATTTCAATTTTATGTAACTTTTCTGAACTCTTCGAGATATATGTTCAAAATGTTATGTACTCCTATATTCAAAAAGTTATTTCGCCTACTTAGCATGGTTTCGTACAACAAAGATCATGTATGACAAATCTTGCATGTTTAAATCGATATCTCTGTACGTACCTGGACAAGCAAAAACAAGTCGATGTTGTTTATTTAGACTTTCAAAAAGCCTTCGATCAAATAGATCATTACGTTCTTCTCAGCAAATTGACAAAATTGGGATTCTCTAATCAACTGCTCACTGTAATTGAATCATAGCTAATTAACAGAAAACAATTCGTTGAATATGAATCTTTCAAATCGGCCCAGTACGTAGTTACATCTTGGGTACCACAAGGTTCCAATCTTGGACCTCTATTATTTTTAATTTTTATTAATGACTTGGTAACCTCTTTGAATATTCCTAGCCTACTATTTGCAGACGACGTGAAGCTATATTAGAAAATCGACGACATTACTGACTGCTAACGTGTACAGCATGAATAAGATGTAATCAAACTTTGGTGAAATGATAATCGTTTACAACTGAACGTATCCAAATGTAAAATAATATCATTTTCAACAAAAAAGCGAACTTTAATGTACGATTATTCAATCAACAAATCTACAATCAACCGCGTACATGAGATAAAAGATCTTGGTATAACATACGACAGTTAATTAACATTTACAACACATATAAGGAATATGACTGCTGATGCTAATAGGATGCTTGGATTCATTTACAGAAATGGCAAGAACTTCAAAAGTGTTGCCACTTTGAAATTACTATATTTTGCGTATGTCAGATCTAAGTTAGAGTATGGCTCTCTGTTATGGAATCCGGTTTACCAACTACAAACTACCAAACTACCAAACTACCGGACTACCAAAAAACATCAATTGAGAGCGTACAAAGGAAGTTCCTAAAAAACTTATGTCTAAAAGTTGATGGTCAATACCCCACGAGAGGCATCGATCATAACATATTGTTGACATCTTTGGAAAATAGAAGAGTTATCCTTGGTATAAAATTTCTGCATAAATTACTCAACAACACTATTGACAGTACGGTTTTTTTACCCGAGATCAATTTCGTAGTACCAAGAAGAGAAGGTCGACACAATCTGAAATTCTATTGCGAAGCATCACGCACAAATATTATGCTACGATCACCATTGAATTTTATGTGCAGTAGCTTCAATAAAATATGTATACATTGCGATATTCATTTCGACTCTCTGAACGCCTTGGTATCATGTATCCACAATCACTTTCAATAATACTATAAATAACATTTGCTACTACATTGCATGATTCGTAACTTTTTGTGTTATATACTCATTTTTTCATTCCTCTTTGAAATTCTACTTATACGAATATTTTATATATACCTACTTTTTTTTAGCATTTACTTTTATACATTTCTATATTCCATTATTTTTAATATTTATTCCATATATACTCTGTAATAATAGCATTTCCTGTAACTGGGTACTCCTGTTGAAAATAAATCGCTTTTTTTATCATAAGGAAAGGATAAATGTCTCGAATATTAGCAATGTCGTTGAGTTATGTATAAGATGAAGACAAAGCAAACCTCTTGCAGAAGTAGAACTGACAGTTTTCATAATTTCGTATATGATAATATAGAAATCATGAGGTGATCCATCAAAAATATCAATTGAAAATTTTTCTATCGATTCAGGACAAGCAGCATACCGCAAAACGCAAGCTATTTGCTTTTCCTATTGATTTTACTAATGTACCCGAGAGTACAATTCCTTCATAACATTTATCTCTTGCCATGTCAGCAACGATTAATAAATTAATCTATTAGGGAAAGTACTTTTAGGAAAACTTTCACTTCACCGGATCTGTCTGCTTTCAGTTTCCTCAGTCAACGAAGTTTATCTGAATGAACTTTATCCATATCGAGGGGATTTTCTGTGCTTTTCCAGAAAGGAAGTAATAGATGAATCATGACCTGCGATGGTAAATATGTGTCGGTGGAGAAACATTTGACTTTGAAATCTGTCTACCCTCTTCTCGGAATAGTCAACGTGAAATAATGTGAAAATCTGATTGACGAAATTGAAAGCAGTCATTCCCCTGAGAAGACAGGACAAACGCGTGTAAGTGAATCAGTCTTGGAAAAGAAAAACAATGAAAGGAGGTGATCGAAGGGATCGAAAAGTGTAGAATCATGTCACACCTACGAAGTGATGTTCGGTCATTAGCTGAACAAAATTGAGAACGATAGCAGGATTCTATAAAATATGAACAAGTGTCAGGTCATGACAATTTGAATTTTATGTTACTGAGAACTAATTTCTTTCTATGACTACTGAAACAAGCGTCAATTATATGGCTGTTTCGTGTTGGGTAATGAACTGATCAAGGTTGAGATCTAGAGCAAGATTTTATGAAATATAAAACACGTGTTTTCAGGTAATAACAACTCGAGAATCAGAATATCATATCAATGAGAAATGATATTTTGCTGTGACCACCGAAAAAATCGTCAATTATATGGCTGTTTTGCGTTGGGTAATGAAGTCCTCTCAATCACATAACAGAGTTGAAAATGAGAGCAAAATTTTATAAAATATGAAACACTTGATTCCAGCAAAGATTAATCTGTAATAATGATTTAATATTACTGAGAAATGATATTTTTCTATGAATATCGAAGAATGCGTCAGTTATTTGTCTGGTTCGTATTGGGTAATAAAATCTTTTTTATCAACTAAACAGAGTTGAGAAGAGAGAAAGACTTCATAAACGACGTGTTTCCAGGTAACAACTCGAGAATAAGAATTTCATAATAATGAGAAATGATTTTTTTTTGACTACTGAAAAAAGCGTCAATTATTTGGCTGTTTCATGTTGAGTAATGAACTCTTTTCAAATAACAGAGTTGAAAACGAGAGCTAAATTTCAAACAATATAAAACACGTGTTTCCAGCAAATGACAGATCTATTATGAGAATTTAATATTACTGAGAAATGATCTTTTTATATGACTGCCGTCAATTATATGGCGTCAATTATATGGCTGTTCCGTGTTGGGTAATGAAATTTTCCCCATCAACTGAACAGAGTTGAGAACGAGAACATGAAATATGAAACACGCGTTTCCAGTAAATGACAAATCTGTAAGAAGAATTCAATATTACTGAGAACGTCGTGAAGTGACTTGGCTTGGAATTTTTTAATTTTTAATTTTCATTACTTGATAACTGTTCAATTTTTAGTTGTTGCTTGTATTTTATCTCATTATCAATTCAGTTTTGTTCTGCTTGATGTAATTGTTATTTCTCAGCTGAGCTTTTTAATTTTATTGATTCTCTCAGAGATTTCAAATCATTTTATAGCATTCTAAATGAAAAACTGGAAGGTTACCACACCATATAACTAGCTCAATGATGTCATAATGATCTGGAATGTTCCAGTAGTTTTCCGAACATTATAGACTATTTTCGAACATATCAAAATGTTCTAGAATGTTATCATGTATTGTAGAATACTCTCGAATTTCTAGAAGTCAACAATTTCAACCCTTATATCTTCAAAACCATGCCTTTAAGATAAAAACTGAAGTCATTTCTGGATGAAGGATGGGAGCTACTAAAAAACATCAATCCTTTGATCGTTCCACATCATCATTAGATTTTTCCGAATATTTCATTACAATTCAGAATATTCCGGGATGTTGTGATAAAAACGGGAACCTTTTTCACGGACAGGGAAAAAGAGGCCTACCACATGATATCCACATGTATCTATCCATAATGATATTGACTTCAAGCGCATATATCTCCAAAAGTACGCACTTGCAGGAACTATGAAAGAGAAAAATGTAAATATGCTATTACCTGTGCGAATCCGGGTTCGTCGCTAGTCTTTCAATATATTCAAAATATTCTCTGAAAACTCAGATTCGACTGGTTCGAGAAATTTACGATTAACAAAGTTTCAGAAAATAAACTTTACATCGAATGTTTGTCAGTGGGGAAGTACTAGATAAATCATGAACCGCGTTAGTAAGTATGAGTCGCTAGAGGAAAAACTGACTTTCAAACCCGTCAACCCACTTCCTGGGGAAGCCGATTCAAAAATCTTATTTGCGGAAATGAAAGCACTGCCATTCCACCTGTTTTGAGAAATATCTCTACCCTTCATGAATTATTTATCCATTATTCCATAGAACGAAATAAATACTATGCGAGGGGGAAATACACCAACGAAATTTTACTATGCGAACTACCTAAATCACTTTGATTAGTACAAAAGAATGACACCCTCACTGAATATCGTTACGATGCTATTCAACGTCCTGATGACGATATAGATTTTATACAGGGGGATATTTGTCATGAAATCGGTGGATTATTTACTCCAAAAAATACTCTCTTTCAATTCCAAAACGTATTTTCGTATAATTCACTGTTCATATAGAGGTAGTTTGAAACAAGTTTCAATCTTATGTATATGTTTGAATGAGTGTTTATTGACGTAAATATCGTAAAAGAACAATAAACACATACAGTGTGTAAAAGCCAAATAAATTAAATTCATTAATTCGGTTACTGTATAAGTAAAAGTACCAAAAATCTTCAAATATAAATTGAAATTTGACATACTTCAACGGAAAAATGCTACCCCTACCTTCAACCCCGGTCGAATGACAGGAACAACCCCCAATTTTTTAAATGGGAAGTATGGGTTTGTGATATATCGTTTGAAAGGTCTCTTCATTCCCTATTCAAAAATGTTTTCGTTTTAAGTTTATTGCAAAAATTAGGATAAAATGAATTGAAATTCGATGAAATAAACTCAAAAACAATAAATGTAGCACTATAGGTTAATGGACACCTATCAGAAAACAACTATTTTCTTGGCTAATACCACGAAGGGCGTTGGAGTGTATCCTACAGGTACATAAGTGCAGGATTCTTCACTAAAGTTATTCCTGCATATGCTGCTGGCGATACTACTGCCGAAATATATTTTCAATTATTGGAACACACTTGCAGACCAGTTTCAGCCTGTTTGGCCACTAGTCAGTGCAAGTTAGTGCCTATGAGTAGTAGTGTCGATGAGTTCCGATAATTGAAAATCGAATTCGTTCAGAGTATCATTCCTCGAACTAGGTTTAAGCGGACAACAAATAACAGATTTGTCATCGCCCCATCTGCCTGTGAACGAGGTAATTGACGGCATATCCGAAATTTCCCCAATTCCTCGTATAAGTACTGATATCTGTACTCAAGGTTCAGTAAAGTAGTGAAGGAGAGCATAGTGAATATTGAAAAATGGATTGTTTCAATGTAATTAAAATGTAAATTTGCATTGTCATCAGACAGAGAAATGATATATTTTGTTTCATCAGTGCCGCTTCATTGACAGTGACTTTTTCTTTCGAAATTGTCTTCAGTTTTGTAAAGATATTTTAAATCCTATTTTTGGGACACTATTCTTTACCTGGTAGATTTGAAACTTTATATTCTAAGAAGAAGTGTACCATGAAAATTAAAGTGTATCATTGAATACTAAATATTAAATATTGAACAATTGTTTACTATCCACAATCCTAATACATATTGTGCTTTTCTTATTCTTGTTATATGTCAGAATACATCACAGAAAATTTGAAAATAATCAAGCACTCTTCCTATGATAAGGTATTCGTACTTTCTCCATCTGCAAATAGATCTCCAAATCTCTGTTGTTTACCAAACATGCATTCACTATATCACAAAAAATCAATCTGCTAACTCTTGACTCTATCTTTGAGCTGAAAAATGTGTTTGTTCCAAACTGAATTATCCGAAGATGTCCGTTTGTTGACCAAAGTAACCCGTTTTATCTTTATTACTGCTTTTGTTCATTTTCAAACGATTATTTACGAGAGTCTTCAAACCATTAAAAACGCTGCGATGGCAATTTCACTCCATTCGATTTCTCTGTTGCAGGTACTGATCAAAGCGAATGGAAGTCGTAAAAAGGCTCACGAAGAATCGCATGAACTTCTCCGGGCATAGAGAGATAGAAAACTTTGTTATTTACATCGAGCTGCTATAAACCAAAAGTCCATAACCGATATAACAAAACACGGAAGTCGCTGGAACTAATGTTCACTGGATCCGACAATTTTCAATTTAACGACTCCGTAGTTGAAAATGATGGAGCGGGCGATGATTACAGTTTTCTTTGCTAGTGTGATTTCATACAGGATGGTCTGACGATGGATATAAACCATGTAAACTGGTTGGTTTCAATTGAAAATATATTTTTCATCGCATAAAACAAGATATAACATGGGGTTGAACTGGGACCTCTAGCGTGTAACGAAACAAAACAAGTATTTTTCCCATACACCAGAACTGCAACCCTCTTCCCGACATGCGTTTCACCAACCAAGTTGGCGTCTTTAGGAGATGAAATAGACTAATTACTTATTATGAAACTGATTTCTGACAATATTTTATTTCACTTCACTTCACTTCACAACAATAATTTCGCGTGGAAATTCGAGAAAAATTTCCACGTGAGGGATCTCGCTGATTTTTACAAAGTGATTCATGAAAAGGTTAACAATGAGCTGTTCAAAATGGGAGTTTTGCCTAAGTTCATTGTACTCAAGCTAATATTTGCTATTTCTAGTCTTTCGGGTATTTCAGATATACATTTCTGTATCCATATCTGTAGAGTAGGGTGAGTGTAAGCCCACAGCACTTAGGCCACCTGTCTGTGACCCATTGTACATCCTCCCGAGGAGTTGCCCTCTTAGGTCATCGTCCATCCTGTCCTTTCTAGGAAGGTGGACAGGTCACTGGGAGATTTCTCCTTTATATCGGCAGGTGTAGGCCAAGACTCGCCGAACACACTCTCTTATTAACGATAACTCCGGGTACTCATAGGACATTCCTGACAGTTTCATTTTTCTGTTCACACATCCAGCAGAGAGGTGTGTCCACTAGCCCCATATTATGAAGATATTTTCTTAGTTGACAGTGGCTAGTCAGAAATCCTACTGTTGAGCGTAGATTTTTCCTGGTCATTGCCAAATATTTCTTCGCCACCAGCTCTCCAGGGTCGCCCAAGGTGATCCTGGCAAGATTATATCCTTCGATTCCATCCCATCTCTTCAGAGATTGAGCATGGGTGTAACATTTGGCTAGTTCCGCAATTGTCGAAGTTATCAGGCCCTAGGTGCCACTGGATCCTAAAATTTTCAGTCCAGCCGCTTCCTTGGCTAAAGAGTCGGCAATGAGATTACACTTACTCCTTTAACCCACCTCAGGATGATGTTATTATCTACCGAGGCTTTGGCTAAATCTTGGTGACACTTTAGTACTAGCCCTGAAGTAACACGTCTGTTCAAGGCTAATCGAGCTTGTCTGCTATCAGTGCAGATTGTTATGTTTTTCCCAGAAATTCCTTTCCTGGTTATTTCTTTTGTGGCGATTGAGATACCAGCCAGTTCTGTTTGAACCATGCTGGTATTTTTTCCCATTTCCCACTCAATCCTTAGGCTTAGTGATCTGGAGTACACTCCACATCCTGAGCCTTCCTTGGTTTTTGAGCCGTCTGTATATATGCGTATTGCATTTGCAGCATCTCACTCTGTGTTCTGTTCTATTTGTATTTTGTAGGGTTTATTAAACATAAACCTGGGTTCAATTGCATCACCGGTTGCCTGCAGCAGAGGTTGCGCAGTAAGTGCTTCTCGCCATAGGCCCAGCCTGAATTGACCCATTCCTACTTCGAAGTTTACACAAGCCGTGCGCAATCGTACCATGGCCATTAACGCAACCTCCTTAACGTACAGGTCCAGATATACATTTATTCCATTGCTAGTCTCCAAGGTCATGTTGAGCGACACTGTACCTTACCTATCTCCAAAATTGAATATGTATTGCATGTTGGATTTTTTTTTATTTCAAAAATAACCGCATCAACCGCGAAGGGTCATTAGCGGGGAGGAACAATTAGGTATAATTATATCTTATGTAATATATGAATTGATTTCAAAAAGGTTACTAAATAGTTCAAGTTCACCACGTCTAGGGCAGAATTGAGATCACTGGGAAGTCTAGCTTCTTGCCTTTCATATTCAAAAACTGGGCACTCCAGGATAATGTGTTTCACACTGTTGATCACACCACAAATATCACACTCCGCAGCATCTTCTTTCTTCATAAGGTGTTGGTGTGTTAGTCTTGTGTGTCCGATTCTGAGGCGAGTAAGAATGACTTGATGTCTTCGTTGGGCTGATTGGTAGTTCTGCAAGCGCATGTAGGGATTTATTTCACGTAATTTATTTGATTCCATGGTCATCCATCTTTCTTTCCAAGTGTTTGTTATTAGTTTCTTTATGATTTTAACGTAATCTGAGTGGGAAATTTATTCAAACAGTGTTGAGGAAGGAGTAACTGTAACATTGCGAGCGACTACATCGGCTTTCTCATTGCCTCTGATTCTAGTATGGAAAGGTATCCAGATTAGTTTAATATATTTTTGATTCTGCATTAGCTTGGATATCCTTTCCTTTATACGGACAAGTAGTGAATTCCTTGGGTATAACTGTTTGATTCCATGAATTGCGCTGAGAGAATCGGTGATAATAACAGAGTTGCCTTCCAGTCTTTCACAGTATGCTACGGCTTGATCTATGGCGTATAATTCACCTGTATGAACACTACAGATTGATGGCCTACGGTATGCAAGCTCCGTATCTCTTGTAATGAGATTATTTCAGAGAAAGTTTTCTGGATAAAACTTGGTGTGATATCATTTTTCCTGTGGGTGGAGAGTTGGATGTTACAGGATGGGATCTTTATGGTCCATGGTGGTGGAGAACAGAAACCAAGTGACATGACATTATTAGGGACTACAGGATTATTAGTTATTTTTGACATTTTTGCGTAGAGTGGTAAAGCAGATGTTAGATTACTCTACACGGATTTGGATCCGAAATGTATACGATGCATTCGAAGAAATCTAAGGTGAAGGAGTCAGATTCTCAAATATTGTGTTTGTATATGAAATTGAAAATTGCGAGGAGTTACTATTTTGAGATTTCTCTGTGGTAAGAGTCTAGAATTTGCTGTCTCTAAGAAATACCAGTACTTTTGAATATATTCCTGATTTTTGTGATGCACTGTTTGGAACCTTTGGTTCCAAACAGTGGAATAGTGATCACCAAGTGATCATCTTCCTCTTGAAGAGCCGTACCTGTGCTATAGTAGCGATTCCTATTGCAAATGAATTGCTGAAAATTCAACTCATTTGGAAAAACGTTCCCAAGAAGTTCATTCCACATAAACGCCGTTCTTTGAATGGAGGAGTTCCTAATCAGTGAAGTTCGAGGTGTACTGAGTTGAACCTCCAAGCGATGAGCAGCCACAGTCCGTCGCGTATGTCTGATATGTACCGCTCTTGGTGGAATCAATTGTACCCAGTCACTTGAACACTTTTCGTGGAAGTATCTATGAAAGAAACATAAATCTCCAACCTTTCTTCGATGTTCCAGACTATTGAGGTTGCAAGTGATGTTCGCGTCATCAATCAGGCGTATTGGAGACGATTTTTTCTGTAATGAAATTTCATTGTTTCTGATTTTGAGGTGTTCAAGACTAGGCGTTTGTGTTCACACCAAGAAGAGAATTCATCATTAATGCTACTAATTTTCGCTACCACATCATCTATTGGATGTCCAGTGACTGTAACAGTGGTGCCATCTGCAAACATCGTTATGTAGCAGTCTCTCACGTATCAAAATATATAATAAATTATAATGGTCCTAGGAATGTCCAGTTCAACGGCATACTCATCTGATACGGTGTCTTAACGAAAAATACCCTTGTAACAAAGTTACCAACATCCAAGTTGGAATATATATTGTTGAGGAAGTGAAATAGAGCTGTTTCTATGAAACGATTTTTCCTGAAGCTATGCTGATTGTTACATAACAGGTTGTTGATTTCTACATACTTCATTATTTTGGAGGCTACAATTTTCTCATACCATTTTGAGAGCGAGCATAGTGGAGAAATCTGTCTATAGTTATCAATCTCAGCACGGTTTCCTTTTTCAATAAGAGAAATTACCAAAGCCTTCCGAAATTCCTTTGGAAGTACTCTTGTATGAAAGACTGGTTCATCGAATACAGGCAAGTGGATCAATTATAGCACTGATTATATCTTTAACTTCAATTATTTTTCATTGATCTGAAAGTGTCAAATATTTCAGGCTGTTATCAAAGGAGTATTGGGTATTGATACCTGTACTCCTGACGCAAAGTGGGGATGAATTCAGTCCAAAGTGGGTGGTTGGGTATAATTCGGGTTTCTTTAGGAAATTTTTCTGACGTGAATCATTTTGAGATAAATTTGCTACAATTCATTGAAAAAATGATCAAAATCGGGCTAAAAATAAAAAAGCTTTTCGAAATCCAAATTCGTTAAGGTTTTGAAATGGCCGTTTTATGGATCTGGGTGTTGTTCCGAATTGAGCCACCAGACAGAATCCACTTTTTATCACAAGAGCAGAATTGATGATAAAATTATTACCCCATTTCTGCAATTCCTCCGCCTCATATTGCAACACTTCCAAAATTAATCCATCGCATACAGACCATCCTGTATCGTTCGCAGTTCCCCAAAAAATTGCTAGGGAAAACAACATCTTCTGATTGATAGAGACATGATCGACGTAGCGTCACCGCAAGATGACTTTAAATCACAGCAAAACATGGCCCGTCAGCACCCTGGCAGTGGTGCAGTTAAGGGTGAGCCCCCAGGGCAAAACGTACTCGAATATCTTCGAAGACAACGAGGAGAATCATCGGGAAACAACCGACGATCCCAGCGGAAACGACGCTTACTCGAAAGATACTTCTGAACGTCACGCGAAGGAAACTTCTGAAGAAGACGATGACATAATAAACGACAACGAGGGCGTGTTGCCCTTATCAAAAAAACACTTGGAGTTATTTACAATGTCTTCCGTACCGATCAGGAGGACGACTATTAGGACCGATACGATTTCCACTATTCTGGATCCGGCAGAGTTTGAAGCGGAAAGGATTGAGGATGGAGGTGAGTGGTTTTTTCTAGTTTATATTGCAAAAAATGGTGTAAGTCACTTTAATATTAATATATCTAGATGTCTCATAAACATGATTTTTTTTATTTTGTGATTTTGAAATGTTTAGGTCCAATAATCGAATATTCAATATCAGAACCAGGCAATATATTTTTTCGTTTCATATTTTCCAAAAGCAATGTTTCCTTCAATGTTTCAACAATTATTAGACAAGTCTAATGAGAAGTTTTGGATTAGGCTTTTTAACAATCGATGTATATTATACTGTGGAAAATTTCCAATCCTTCCTTCTAGAGGAAATTTGATGACAACATTCAATTTGCCTCTAAATCTTTCCGCTGGACAGAATCTTTTCAAATTAATTACTGAAGTATGGGAAAACTTGTGGATTTATAGGGACTTTGTGTATTTTCTCCTTTCCTTGCATTTCGAATACGTCGGTTTTTCATTTTTGTTCTATTGTGATCGAATTCAAGAATTGCCAAAAAGTCAATGGGGAATGTTCCTCAATTTGAGTTATTACAGCAAATGCAAGTTTGAACAAAATAAAGTTGGGTTTAATTCATGAGTTTCTCAAATAAACTTCGAAAAGTATTCAAATTGATGTTTCAAATGTTGAATTTCAATTTTTAAAGGGATCTGTTTCTAATTCACATATTGGCAACAACGCCTATATCAAGTTGAAATAATTTATACGTACCTAGATATTCTACTTTATAAAAGGAAAATTATCTTTTTAAATCAACAATTAAGGCAATATATAAATTATAGTTCAAAACCACCTTCACAAGCCACATAAACAACAGTTGTTTTGTTATATATTTATATAGAGGGAGATAGGTTTGGTGCACAAAATGTCATATGTCACAGAATGTCTCGGAACTCGGAACATAAGTAAACAGAACAGCACACCTCTGAAATATGTCATCTTTGTTTGACTCATACAGGTAACAGATTCATTGTCCTTTATCAGCTATAACCGATGTTGCCAAATGGTGAAAAAGAAACGAATCCCTTTAAATGTTGAATGCATTATTTCATTCCTCTCTTTTGAGTATTTAAATAATTTTTTCAAGGGAAAGGTTGAAATGATAAGTTTGAAATGCGTTGTTTCAGAGCTCTTTTATGAAAACTACTTGATTTTCGTCAGGAGGAACATTCCCCATTGGTCGGTTCTTTGTGGTATGGAGAGAGACAAATCCCAGAATGGATCAAAGATTACTGATTACTGGCCACAGTGTGTGCATTTCATCGTGTATTTCAATTTACCAACGAAATTATCTTTAATATTAAAGTTATGCATTCTCAAATATGGGAGCCATGACTTATGCATTTCCGCCGTCGCTCAATTATTTGTTAGTCTTCGTTAAGATTGGTTTATGATTCTTCTCATTAATTAACCCGCATATTAACGTCTTTATGTTAACCTTCTAAAAGATAACGAAGGAACTGTTGGGCGTCTTTTGGGTCTTACCTTTCAACGTGCGATTCCTAATAATTTTTTTACAGGGTCCAATATAAATATTTCAAAAAAGATGACAAAAAATGCATATATGAGAATATGAAACACGATACTTTTTATTGATTAATGAATGGGTCAAAATGAGAAAATGAAGTTTTCTACGATCTCGCATTTTGAACCTTTTTGCGTTTCTCAGCTTATGAGATATTGGATCATATTTGCGAATACCGTAGATCAATCTGAGATGCGATTTCTGATTTTCTCTATACGATTGGTATCGTTATCTAAATATGGTCCATACAGAACATCACAAAAGTTAAAGTAACTCAGGACACTTAACTTTTTTTAAGTGATTGTGCGGATACATGAACAATAAGCCTTTTGACGACAAAAGTCAATATGTTTTCTAAATCAAAGTTCTGTATCTGAATGTAAACCTAAATTCCTTGCATCACTTGTAAACAGTAACTCTTCATTTTAATAAAAGAGATTTGAATTCTGCAAAACGGTCAATCAAGGACTTAGTATTAAGAAATGCAATAGATTTTCCCTGATATTTCTAGCTGAAATATTTCCATATTACACTATCGAGAAAAAAACAAGCAATATTCCTTTAAATTAAAAAAAAACTTTGTATTTTTGCTGTGTCTATTTTGTATATCCGGCTATTGACGTGAATTCAATATAGTTTCATCTGATCTCAGAAGAATTCTCTTTCCATCATCCACAGTAAGTAGGTTTGAATTGTTTGCCCAAACGTTATTCTTCCTCAGTTTTTCTTTAGCGAAAGTCAACGTATCAAATCGACTTTTGATTAAGCCTTCAGCTAGCACCATATTGCTCCTTTTGAGCTCATGAAAAACACTGCATTTGTTTGAAGGTGGTTGACAATATTTCATGGTGTATTTCATCAGTACTACAGGCAGTAACTACAGGCCAATATCTCTTGTAACAAGTTTCAATAAGATATTCGAAAAAGCACTGAATTCGAGGATAACTTCATACATTGATAAATATAGGCTTATTTCTTGCAAACAATATGGTTTTAGAAAAGGTCTCTCAACTAATGATGCACTAACAAGGGAAATAAACGGACACATAGATCAGAGACGGCCAGCATTATGTGTATTTTTAGACTTAGCAAAAGCTTTCGACACTGTTGACCACGATCAATTGTTGGAGGTATTAAATAAATCAGGAATACGAGGCAAAACACAACTACTTTTCAGAAGTTATTTGAATAACAGAAGGCAAATAGTGAAAGTAGACAATACCCTCAGTTCTGAAAGAGAAATTACTTATGGTATACCACAGGGTTCTGTGATTGGATCTACATTTTTTTCATTATATATCAACAGCCTACTTACCATGAAGATAAATGGTTCCATTTACAGTTTTGCAGATGATACGGCCATAATATATACCGATGATAATTGGGAAAAATTTAAAATGAAAGTTGAAACCCAAATTAATGTATTGAAAGACTGGTTTGATCATAAGTCACTCACAATCAATTTTGAAAAAACAAAATTTCTACCCTTTGCAAGTTACGAAAATCAACTACCCAACTATAATGAATTATCAATAAATAACCACGAAAAAAAAAATAGAAGTCCTAAGAACAGACCATATTGAATACCTGGGAGTCACAATTGATCTACATCTCAGATGGATATTAAAGGAATAACTAAATTATTGAGATGTTTATTGTATAAATTCACGTACTTGAGATCCTTTCTCGATATCAATCACCTCAAAATATTATACTATTCATTGGTACAATCTAGGCTCCAATATGTCATACTCAGTTGGGGTGGCATATTAGACATCCACCTGAAAAAAGCTGAGGTATAACAAAAAAAATAATTTAAATTATGTACAATAGAAAGAATGACTACCCCTCTAATTATATTTTTAGAGATTCAAAGGTACTTGATGTACGACAGTTATATATGTATAATATAATATTGTATATCTTCAAAAATAAAACATCCCTTCAGCAAATCGGTCATGATTATAATACTCCCACTAAAACAAAAGGTAATGTGCAGTTAAACATAACAAAAAAGTCAATTGGGCAACACTCTTACAAATACCACAGTGCAAAAATTTTTAATTACTTACCTGATCTGTAAAAAACATACATTCATAAAATATTAACCTGATGAAAACCATCTTCAGAAAGTATGTATATAATACTAATAGAGATATTGTTCATGATATACTCATGAATAAATAAATAATCCTCGTTTGTACGATTATCTACGTTGTCATTGTTCGTTCATACTCGTTTACTACTAAATGTATTTTCATTTATATATATATAACACACCTTTCTTTTTGAAAAATTAATCATTCATTTGTGTTTAATATTAAATTTTTGTCGTCGCCTTGTTTAAATGTAAAATCAATTCTGCACATCAGTTATGCATTGCGCAACTGAAGAATTCCCACGCACAACAACGGTTTCAGTGGGTTTCTCCATGTTTGTTTGTATTGCTTTGTTTACATGTTACTATCTTGTGCTGTTGTATATTTATAAATGAACAATATTATTATTATTAGTTCGGACTTCCATTGTCTAATATAATATAAATTGATTTGAAATCCCTGAAAAAAATTAAAATGATCGAAAGAACAATTTTATTAAACATAAAACTAAAATTACAGATAAATAACATACAAGCAACAACAAAAAAAATAAAAAAATAGAAATATTGATGGAAGCTGAAAATTAAAAAATAAAAATATTAACAAAAAATGATAAATAAAAATTGAAAGATTTCAAACCAAGTTACGTCACGACGTTTCGACTGTTAGTATCCACAATCGTCTTCGGGTGATAACTGTGTTAACTGTGTCTTAACTGTGATAACGGGTGATAAGTGTGTTCCAGTTATTGAAAACCTATTGCGGCAGTTGTATCGCCAACAGCATAAGCACGAATAAATTCAGTGAAGAATCCTGCACTAACACCTGTCAGATATAATTCAACGCCCTTCGTGGTGTTAGCCAGGGGAGTAGTTGTTTTGTATGGGTGTCAGTCCATTAACCTACAGTGTAGGGAGTTGAGACTAGCCTGAAAGAATTGTTCCTTTAGATGATTTGTTTCACTAATTGATAACTTAGATGAAAATATATTTTCAAGATTCGCTTTAAATTTTTCCTTAGGTTACATAAAGCACAAATAGGTAGAATTTGGTCAGTATGAACACGCCAGAGGAAGCTATTGCATAGCGAAACACTTATAATGGTTTTGTTCAGTGAAAATCTGCCAAAGTGTTACTTAAATAAGTTATGAATTTTCTTCGAATATCAGCCAATTCCACCACATCAATGATTTTATGTGACTTAAGCATGTTCAGCGATTTCCCTTCGAAAAATGGGTGATTTGTTGTATCGACATCTTCAACTGAATTGAAATGTTTTCTTGCTAAGATACGTCGAAAAACAAATAATGCTTGGAATGTCATTGGAAACGTCTCTGTTAGGTATGCAATAAATGCCCGACTAACTGAAGGCATTCCATGTGCTACATGTGAGGGGTAATATTTCACGTCCACTGGTAATGGCAATAGTGGCCAAGCTGACATTGTTTGCACACATCCAAGCCAACGTTAGCGTAAAGTGTTTAGTAATTCATTTATACGTTGAATTAATTGTTGACGCTTTCCGCAAATATTAATGGGAATGTGAAAGTGTCAAACCGTCATTACTGCAATCTACAACTCGCGAGCACATTGAACTTGCAAATAATTGAAATAGCTTTGAAACGGTTTTCCGAGAAATTTAGTTATATTATAATGCGCTGTGAATGAGGGTTTCATTGCGTCAAGCAGGTCTAACTATGGCTCGTACGTCTTCAGGTTATCAACAGAATTCAAATTATGTACCGACAAACGAAATAGTGTTCTGTGAAAGTAACAATTTGAAAACAAAATTATGATGGAATAGGAATTGGATGATATAAATGCAAGAAATATGAAATTATTAGAGCATTAAAATGATAGGTTGAGTTAGGTTACCTCCAAAGTGAGTAGGTCTATTCGACCCTCCAACGCAACCCGCAAGGGTTTATTGTGGCTCACACCTATTCACACTCGACCAAATAAACCCAGCTTCTTAACGAAACCGATTAGTTTGTATGGTGAGTGGTCTTTCAGGTCAGATGGTAAGAGTACGGCTCTGCCTCTGAACTTTATTCTTGCTGAATGTTTTATGGACAGCTTCGAGAAAAATCTTCAGCAATAATCAATGTTTCAACAATGTATTTATTAGTATATGTGTGTTGACGATGGTATAGCCTGTTCCACAGGAACCCATCAACAATTAATGTAGTTTTCTCAATACAACCATTATATTCACCAAATCATATAATTGAAAACAGAATTAGAAACCAATAATTCAATGAACTTACACCTCACAATTACAATAAAAATTATTTCGCAAATTACCACAAACAAACCTATACAAACACAATTATCAATAATCATTCTAATCGCCCTCATCAACATAAATCAGCAGCTTATCACAACATGATCCGCAGAATCATCAGTATCCCGATGTCTATAGAGAATTTTGATGAGGAATTAAAACTGATAAAATAAATTGCAGTTTACAATAACTTTAACCCGAACATGATTAATCATATCCTTGACAAACCACTTGTCAAGTTCACCCCCACATCACAAACAAAAAACTAACACCTATAAAACACTCTCAAATACAAGAAAATCATCAAATGAAATAGAAAGACTGCTAAAAAAAGAGAACATCAACATGGCCCTGGTAACTTCTGGGGTACCAATAAATATAAAGAACAATAAATCATAAATGGTCAAAGATAACAAATCAGGGGTCTAAAAACTAACATGTGGATCGTGATCAGAAGTTTATATAGGAAGGACTACAAAGGACTTCGAAAGGAGATTCCACCTTTGCTTGTCACCTGTTAGAGAATACCATGATTTCAATATGGATTACGACATATCACATATAGAAAATTAAGGAGAGTTTCGTTTCTGATATGGTGGTGGACGGATGGGCCGATAGCGACAAAGAAGGTACGCAGACGCCATTTTTGGAGACGGAATTCATTTTATGTTATGAATGTCCATCGTTTTATAATGAGCCAGCAATCGTAAATTAATAATATAACAGTAATTTGGGTTTTAAAATAAATAGTACTCCCATTCACGCCGGGGTGGACCGGATGTCCACGTGGGCATACAAGATAAATGCAGTTATTCAGAACCATCCATTCTCTTTATCAAACAGTAGAGAAACCGGCATAATAAAAACTATACAACAAAAACTATACAACAAAAAATAAGAAATAATGATCTTGTTTTCACGAAAGCTGATAAATCGAATGACATAGTTATCCTTGAACGAGCATATGTTCAGAAAATTGAGTCGGTCATTCGAGATGAAAACCTTACTGTCATCAAGAAAGACCCAACGAAAAATGGTCAAAATGAACTGAAAAATTTCCTCTTAGATACTAAAATCATTTTCACGGAATCAGAGAAACGGGGAATCACCAACATGAACCCCTCTTGCTCTAAACTGTATGGCCTGATCAAAACACATAAAGAGGATAACCCCATAAGACCGGTAGTTAAACAGTCCGGTAAGAGAACTAGGAATACGTCTTGAAAAAGTTGTTCAAAAATATTACCAATTTCGTCCCACCTCACAGCATTAAAAATTCACTGACTTTAGTAGAAAACATTAGGGACCAAACCACGCCACATAATTCAATTTTAGTTTCATTCGATGTAAAGAGTATGTTCTCCAACATACCGTACAACGAGTGTAAGCCCCTCATTTTAGACATATTAGATCAAGCCAAAGTAGACCATATCACTTCCTTTGAGGTTTCAACAGCTTTCGATTTGTGCCTGAATCAGAGTTACCTACAGTTCAACAACAAATTCTATAAACAGCATTCAAATTTACCAATGGGCTCACCCCTTAGTCCACTTTTAGCAGACATATTTATGAACAACTTGGACACCAAGATAGTAAACTCCGACCTGGGTAAAAAACATATTCATTTTTGGTACAGATATGTAGACGATATTCTTGCCTGTTTCAGAGGTACTACACGACAGCTGAACCAATTTATGACATTCATGAACAATATCAATAGCAACATTCAGTTCCCACTCGAAATAGAGATAGAGAAACAAATAAATTTCTTAGACCTGGCCATTACACACAATCAGAATAAATTCGAGTTCAATGTTTTCAGAAAACCTAGCTATACAGACATCACCATTCCAAGCGATTCTTTCCATCCAGACAGTCATCAATTAGCAGCCTACAATTCAATGCTGCACAGAGCATTC
The DNA here is from genome assembly GCF_025532065.1 of Leptinotarsa decemlineata. Taxonomy (NCBI): domain Eukaryota; kingdom Metazoa; phylum Arthropoda; class Insecta; order Coleoptera; family Chrysomelidae; genus Leptinotarsa; species Leptinotarsa decemlineata. The sequence goes on from NW_027412688.1 coordinate 31,200,441, forward strand.
TCACTGACTTTGTCTGCAGACAATCTAGCTAGGGAAATTGATACAATTACACAGATAGGTCATAAAAACGGTTTCAACGCAGATACTATCCAGAAGTTAGTCAGGAAACAAAGCCGGAAATTCACTTGCAGATTAATATATCCTCAGGTCAAACAACCAGAAATCAAGAAATGGGTAACGCTAACATATTTTGGAAAAAGAACAGAAATTATCGCAGGTTTCTTCAGAAAAAACAATGTGGAAGTAGCATTCAGACCACATGCCAGGTTATCTCATTTTCTTTTCAATGCCAAAGATAAGGTCGACAAGTTGGAAAAATCTGGAGTTTATAAGCTTAAGTGTCCGGAGTGTAATAGTGTTTATGTGGGACAATGCGGACGAAATTTTCAAAAACGGTATGCTGAACATGAAAGTTCCTTCAGACTGGGATAAAATGATTCGACGTTTTTAAACCATTCCTTGGCATCCAACCACATGTTTCCGAATCTAAACGATACGGAAATTCTGCACTATGCAAGAAAGGGTTGCAAACTCAATTATTTAGAATCCTTAGAAATTCATAACCTGTACAATGACCAAATCGATTTAATTTACTCTCCGGTTTTTAAATTGGCACATGCGCATTGTGAACTGTAAATTCAGGTACTCAATCAATTCAGTTTATTGTTTAAGTTTGAAGATGTCCATATAGGACGAAACTGCAGTAACTTTAGTTACAAATGAAAGTGGTAAAAAACATAGAAATTTTCAGTATGTATAATACCTGCTCCATTCACGACGGTTGGAGGCCGGGGTGGGCCGGATGTCCACGTGATAGTGGGATCGCAACAATAATATTTAATGTACTGGGAATTTATTTATTGAAAATATTAGTATACGTTCATAACAACATTGAAAACATCGAGAAAAACTCGGATATTCACAGTTATTCGACAAGAAATCACAATAACATACACTTAAAAAGTTTTCGAAATCTATCTCACACTCGGTCACCAGAATGGGCTGGAAGTTTCTACTATAACTTACTGCCCAGGACTATAAGAGACAGTTCTATCAACAAATTTAAAATAAGTGTGAAAACTTTTTCGACCAATAATCCTATATATGCAATTGATGAATTTCTGGATTTGGTTAAAACTTGTTGAACATTCGTGTATAAGTATATGCACATACGTGTATCTGTGTAAAAATTGATATAGTATGTATATTTTGTAATTTCATATTTATGAGTATTGTGTGTAAATTTTATTTTCATATTTATGAATAGCGTCTTCATTGCATAATTTGTATAAATGATCTATCTATATCTATTTGTGTATTGACAAACCTAACATATTTCATATGGCAAAAAAGGTAATAACTGAATTGAATTGAAACCATTTCAGTGCAGGACCACGTATGCCATATCATTCTAGCTTTTGTAGAAGAACCGTGTGGTTCAAACAATCAAAAGCTTTTGACAGGTCTAGAAATAATCCCAATGCCAAATTATTGTTCTCAAGTTATAAAAGGTGGTTTGAATGATCTGAAAAATTGCTGTAAGTGTTGGTGTCCCTTTCTGATATTCATGTTGCCACTTACTGATGAGATTACACTGCTTGAAAAAATCCATCACCCGTTTGCATAATACAGCTTCAAAAATGTTTGAGAATGAAGACAGTAGACTAATTGGTTTGAAGTTTTCTAGTTTAGAGGGATCCCACTTTTTCAATATGGGTTTGACTAATGTCAGCTGGAGTGAGTCAGATAAAACTCCGTATCATTCACAATATATACAATAGAAAAGAAAAGGCAACATTAATGAAATCTGGCTACCTATCCTTATAGGTACACAAACAAGGTCAGGTAATTCAATTGAGAGGAGTCAAGTTACGCCCAATAATAATAATAATATCAAACCAGAATCAAATACTAACTTCGTAGTTACTGAGTTCGGAACGAGAACAGCAACTCAAGCAGCAACTCGGGCACTGCGATCGTTACCACATCGCCTTTCATAATGTCTACCGCAGTAGAGAACGAAACGTCAGACATCATATCCTGCACAACACGGCCAAGAAACCCGGAGTATAGATTCTACACAATTACTATCATCACTTTGGATATCTGCATATTTTCGTCTCATTTTCACATCCCGTCTGTTTTTCAATATTATATTCATTATTCATTTCGCAGTTCCCGTTGCTCTCACATGCATTTCAAAATATCTAAGAAGGCTTCAACTCCACTATTCCAATATGCCTTAAACACCTTATACACTCCTTGTTACCCTTTATGTAACAACTGGCCCCATTTAATTTTCATCCTTACAACTACGAGCGAAATAATTGTCTGTTTTCCACTTCCAGCTGAGCTAATCAAACCAGACAACCCCGAGAACGGACATTTGCCATCGCAAAAGTTTCACGTGTTAGCTCTTACGCGAATCGAGGAAACAATCAACGAGTCGGTTTCGGAGAGTCACGTTCACGGCGTGGGTCGCAGACCGAGCATCAAAGTGGACAACTGGGACTTCATCTACACGGAGAAGGTGCCCGAACCCCAGGTGAGTTATCAACAGGGTTAAAATCCACTGGTAGGTTTATGGAGCTCCAACGAATGGTAGTCGAATCAATTGGGAGATCTGGGCATCGGAAGGGTTTTTTAAGTTAAAAAAAAACTTTCTGTAAAACTGTGTTTGTCCTCAGATATATCGAGATTACAGTATGAATATTTAATCCTCCTGGATCAACTTGATGTGTGACAATTCTGAGTTTCTTGGGTTTTTTCTAGAAATATAACATCTGAACAGTTTTGCCTCTCATGTGAAATCTGAAGTTTTGTAGGTACATGTGACAGATTCCTCACGAAGAAACAACAACAAAGCCCATAAATACCAAACTGAATGTTGAAGTAGAACCAAATATGGAAAATCGAAAGAGAGATGAAATCGAAACCTCTAGCGTGGAATAAATGCCAAACAAGCACTTTTCCTAAACACCAACACTGCAACACTCTTCTCGACTCGCGCCTTTAGGAGATGAAGACTAACTCTGAAACAAGTCTCTATTCACATCTAACACGGTACACTTCCACATCCTGTCACACATCAATGATTTCGGGTAGAAATTTACGGAAAATTTCACACTTTGCTTTTTTCAGACTCTCGAAAGTAACCAAAAATCAAGCATCATCTACCAATTCCAACAATTGCAGACTGTTTTTATTTATTCTATGGCCGCTCTCCCGGGCTTGATGAGCGACACTAGATTAGATTTTTCTTGTCGCTGAAATCGGATATGAGCTCTGTGAAACGAGTCCTGATGACGTGCTTGGTCTGTATGATATATTTTTCTTAACACAGGCCTCACAATTCATTCTAGATACTTCATTTTCTGCGGTCTGCGATCTGCTTTCACGTTCAATTTTCAAAAATATGATCCAATCCGTGAGTATCTCTTAGTACATATGAAACGACAGTTAACTTTTAATTTATAGAAAGTTACTTGCTTCTGCAACAAGAATGTACCCCCGTGCCTTTGAAATTGTGGATCCCATATGAGACGCAAGTGTATGGTATTCAAACCTGATTGACCACCGGATTGTCGGTGGTCAATCCGACCAAGTGAAATGAATTCACCTTTTCATTTATAGGAAATTACTTGCAATGAATCTTCCAATGAGAAGAGGTTCCACAGGTACCTCATGGTTTCAATTCAATATTCAGTGCTACATTTGCTGCATATGTGTTCATTGAGACAGCTGAGAGGCTCTACCAATTTCCATATCTCCATGGATTGCCCTGATGATGATGGTTTTGGTGCCGTTATTATTTCGCGCCAAGCGAAACAAGCTCTGTTTCCAAACACCAGAACTACTTCATATCCTGAAGATGCCTACTTGGTGGGTGAAATACACGACTAGTAGAGTACTGAAGTTCTAGTACTCGTTTCGGGTTCATTTCATGGCAGAGATTCCATTCAGTCGATGCAAGATGGTGATTGAAAAGGGATGAGGCTGGATCTGATTTACTGACGAGCAAGCTCATTATAATTTGTTTTGTCGGACACACTTCTGTTCATGCTGCCTCATTAGGTATCGTGTCTTCAGGTGCACATATGAATGTGGAGATTTGATTGTTGACTGTGAATATTGTTCTATTGTCGTACTTCTCAAGAACTCGGTTTGATTTGTCGGTCACTCCTTGAATATGTAGAATATATTTCTGAACGACATCAACTCTCAAAAAGTTTAACGTGTTAGCTCTCACGCGAATCGAGAAAACAATTAACAAATCGGTTTCGGAGAGTCACATCCATGGGTAGGGTCGCACACCCATCATCAGAATGGACAACTGGAACTTCATCTACATCGAGAAGATGCGTGATTCCCAGATGAGTTATCAATTGATATACATTGATGGATTTCTGGGGATCCTACGAATGGCTGTGGAATCCTCGGACGGTTTGGATATCGAGAGGTTTTTTCAACTTCCGTTTCGTATTGGTTGAGTTGAGATTTGAAGCATCGAGATCGCAAGAAAAACGACAAGACTGATAGCAATGAGTATTTTCCATGAAAAATACTAAGTTCACCTTCATATAAGCAAATTCATTTAGGTTGGTATCAGCGGCATCAAAAGAAAATATCCAAACATGAGGTGAAAACAACTACCAACTGCATAGAATTGTGATGCACTGTTTGGAACCTTTGGTGTAGTTATGAATATTACTTGGGTTTTATCTCAACACCAAACCGTTATTTCAACACCTCGCCATGTGTTTTGAGCACCAAGTGATCATCTTCAAGAAGAAGATCAAACTGTTTGATCTTCCTCTTGAAGATGATCACTTGGTGATCAAAACACGTGTCGAGGTGTTAAAATAACGGTTTGGTGATGGGAAATAAACGTTCCAAAACCAAAACTTTCAATTTTTATACTATCTTCAATCACAAGGTCTTTTGAGGAAGCTGAAGTAGTACATAATGGAGTTGACAATAACTTCCCTTGATGTTTTTTGTGTTTTCACTGAAAAGTTCATCACAAAAAGTCATTGCGTAATATAACCCTTTGAACATTTCTATCAGTCAGTAACTTCTATTAATGAACTCAATGAATGAAAAATTAAATTTTCATTGTCGATATTACGAGTATTCAATATGGCTAATGATTTGGAGAAAAGTCGTTCTCCGTTTCTAAAACCTGCAAGAATACTTTCAGATACGGCTCTTTTTGAAAGTGTATGTATTTCTCTTGACAGACGTCACAAGAATGAAATTTTGAGATGTCACATTTGATTCACTCCGAGTATACACACACACAACGTCTCGTCTTAGCAATGGTTAACAGGTGCGATCCATGTACGCAAAGTTAGTTGAAAACCGAGAAAATTCGAGGAAAATTCACAAACTCCACATGAATATCAACTTATCTTCATGAAAGAAGGGACTTGCCGAACTGCCTATGAACATGGATTGAATCAGTAAGTGAATTGGAAAAAATATACAGATGGTCAAGACTGGAAAACGATGTGGGCGCCTTTTTTGTACCTTTAGAAGCCTTCCATTCATGGAATTTGGGAAATTCCTGTAGTATTTAAGTCGGATTTCATATGCTATATAAGCAATTCCCTGCATTGATTATTCCCAAATACAACAGAGCCGTATTTGCCCGGACTGCTTGAGTGCCATTTTGTCTCTAGATAACTGACTACGAGACAAGCTGATATTAGAGCTCAATACGCACCTAGTAAACAAGTAATTCACTGGATGTGTATCTAGGGATGTGGATATTGGATTCGATATGCCGGACGAAGGGGTCTCTATCTCCTAGATAACTTGAACAATTTTAGTAAAGGAAAAATCAACGGCATGTGGCAGAGTAAATAGAATTGGCAGACGTCTAAGATAATCACAAAGGATATTTGAGAATAGTCAAACCTAAATTATCAATAAACTCAACCAAAAGATTTTTCTGGAAAAGAACAAGTATTTCTTTGTCGCTTTCACATTGGACATACTCATCTTCCCCACTTCTATATTCTAATAGAAGGTAACGGAATACTATGTAATGTATATCATGAAAGTCAAAATGTTTCCCATTTAAAATTATCATTCTCACGCGTATATGAAGTACCAGTTAGAATTGAACAAATTTAAACTCCTCGAACATATCGCGAATGTGTCTGTGGCATTTATAATGAGATGATGGCCTGAAAACATATAGAGTACGGACATAAATAGTTCTCCTTCTTTCAACTTTCAAACAGCAAGATATCAGAGTCGGACAGAATTTTTTCGAAATTGTAACAGTTTAACTGCTTTTGTTGAAAAATAGCCTTCTGGGGTTTGCTGGCCCTCCTTCGATGCTATGGATTATTTCTGTGTATGGCTCCAGCTTCCTGAAAAAACATTCCCTAAAAGTGGCCGTCGATGGATATCTCTGAATACTTTTTACATCAACGCTGGTGTTCCCTAGGGATCCATATTGTCTCCGAACCTCTTTTTATTGTATATCAACTACATATAGGAATAAACCAAGAATCCAATGTATTGCTTTGCTGACAACAGCACAATTGTCTCGACATTCCGTTTGGATTCCAGGGTATCGGCTGCGGATGCAAATCTTCACCGGCAGCAAGAGTTTGCATATCTTAATGAGGATCTAGAAGTGATTTCAAATTGGGGTGAAACTAACCAGGTACAATTCAATACCACGGTTTTCTCCAGAAAGATAAATGTATCCGAACAGGACAGACAATTTCGCTTTCTGCTTCGATGAAATTGTTGGGGGTTGAAATGGACGTCATTATGACTAGGTACAATCATGTCGCTGGAAATGCAAAGGCTGCTTCTCAAAAGCTTGGAACACTGGAACCAAGAAAATATACAAACCTCAGCAATTTTTGATGCTTTATGAAGCTCAGATCAGATCTTTCTTGGAGTATTGTTCTCATATATGGAGCTCCGCCCCGAAGCATACCCTGAAGCTGCTGTATTCCATTCAAAAAAGAACCACCCGCCTGATTGGAGATACAAACATCACTTGTAACCTTGATAGTATCGAACATCGAAAGAAGGTAGGAGATTTGTCTCTCTTTTATAGACACTTCCACGGCAAGTGTTCAAGTGACTTGAGAAATTTTATTTCACCAAGAGAATTACATATCAGCCAGACGCGACGGACTGTGGCTGCTCATCCTTTTGAGGTTCAATTCAGTACAGCTAGAACTTCATTGTTCAACAACTGTTTCATTTGGAGAACTGCGTTTATATTGAATATACAGGGGTGCGCAAAAGTCCGGAATAAAAATAATATATTTTTAACCAGTATTTTAGGAAAAAAACACTGAAACACGTCAGTTGATTTCACGTTGGTTGTACGCATTTTTTGGCAATAAAATTAATTTTTTTTTCAACCCCTTAGCTGCAACCCTCTCCAACTTTTTTTTTCAAATGCAAACCGTGTATGGGCTCATTGAAAAGCTCGTGAAAAATGAAATCTGACCATACCCTTTATTTTTTTTACTCATGCGGTTACCACGAAATGAGAAAAAAACCAAAAAAGTTAGAAATACCTACTTAGTGCTATCTACGGGTGAATTAATGTTGCAAAAAACAAATAAGAGGTGATGATGTACATTACTCAACAATTGCTAAGGATCACCAGTACCTACTTTCTAAAAGTTTACAAACTTCAAGAACAGACCAACTGGGCCAGGCACCACAACAAATTTCATTGATTTATGTGTAAAAACTGATAACGTAATGTAGCATCAACATTCTGTGGATTTTATTTTTTCACCAAAAACTCACACATAAAATCAGCAATTGTTGACCAGTGTACCTCAAAAAGAGAAAAAGGTTATTGCATTTTTTGTACCAAAATGAATGCCCTGATAAGAACTATTGTCTTGATTCAGTTTCAAAATTGTGGCATTTCTGGGTGAAATTGAAATTGTATGTATGTTTAGTTAATTGGGTACCTTCAAAGTGTTCTTTTTGAATTTGCTAAACAAAAATGGTATTGTCAGAGAGGTAGCATGTCGAAGTCATGATATTGTTGGGATGTGGGGATAGAATGCGGAGTCAAATTGAGGTGTGTACTTTATTACTTTATTTAATGCAAAATATCCGGAAAATCACATTTCCCGGGCTACTGTGAGTGAGATCTTACACAAATTTGAAGAACATGGTACAGTGAAGGACTTGCCCAGAAGTGGCTGGCCACATGTTTTAGACGAAGATCAAAATTTGGACATTGCCGTATCTCTGCAGGAAGATCCACGTTTGTCAACGGTTTCATTAGCCAAAAACAATCCTGCGTCTAGACGTACGATTGGGAGGTTTGAAAACAGGAAAATACCACCCATATAAGGTATGTCTTGTCCAAGAGCTCTTGGAAGATGACTATGACAGGCGTTTGCAATTTTGTGAGGAAATAATGAGGCGATGTGACGAGAATAATGGGTTTCCACTGAACATACTATTTTCGGACGAAGCTACTTTTCATTCACATGGAGTAGTTAACAGGCACAACTATCGATTCTGGAGTCAGGAAAACCCACACTGGATATGCGAAGCTCGTACGCAGCGTCCTCAGGAAGTGAATGTATGGGCAGGCATCATCAACAACAGAATATTAGGGCCATACTTTTTTGAGGGAAACCTTACAGCTGCACGCTACTTAGATTTTTTTACGCTTTGAATTAGTCCCTGCTTCAGCTGTTATGTTTCAAATGAAGCAGATCCAGATATCCCCACTGAAACACTTTGGTTCCAACAGGACGGCGCTCACCCACATTTTGGTATTAATGTCAGAGAATATTTCGATGACATATTAGCAGAACGCTGGATTGGACGACGTGGTACAGTTGAATGGCCGCCAAGATCCAAGGATCCAAGATCCAAGGATATATGAAAGACATGGTTTATCAAAATGAGCCGGCTAATATTGAAGATCTGAAAAGCAGAATTAGAGTGGAATCACATAACAAACCGGCTGAGGTCATTCGGAATTCAGTAGACGGGTTTTACCATCGCTTAGGAGCCTGCCAAGTAGAGGGTGGAGGCCAATTTCAGCATCTGTTACGTTAATTCACCCGTAGATAGCACTAAGTTAGGTATTTGTAACTTTTCAAAAGAGTTTTTTGTCATTTCGTTATAACTACAAAAAAAATGAAGGGTATGGTCAGAATCCATTTTTACGAGCTTTTCAATGAGACTATACACGACATAGGTTTGCATTCGAAAAAAAAAGTTGGGGAGGGTTGCAGCTAAGGGGTTGAAAAAAATTCATTTTATTGCCAAAAAATGCGTACAATGTGAAATCAACTGACGTGTTTCAGCGTTTTTTTTCTAAAATACTGGTTAAAAAGATATTCATTTCATTCCGGACTTTTGCGCACCCCTGTCGTTCCTGAGAACGTTTCTTCAAATGGATTCAATCTCAAGCAATTCAAATCCAATGTGAACCACTACTTCCACACAGGCACTGCTCGTCGAGCGCCTTAGTGAATTTCCTGTAGTGCCTTTTGTTTTGTCCTTAAAAACCATCACTTGCCAACGAGACAACTAGATGGGACTATCAGCTTCTCTTCAAAAGAAAAGGGAGATGTTGTAATATCTCGTAATGGAACGCAATTCAATTCTCCATACAATTTATTTAGTCCAGTCATTATAGTAAGTTCACCTCGGAATTCGAGATACCCAGCTGTAAGTCTGTAAATACTTGTATATTGACACCCTAAAAGTTGTCTCAAAACCTACATATGGTAGGGTGTAAGCAACTATTAAATTTCAAGGTCAAAGGTCACAAAAATCGGTTTTTTGCGCTTTTTTTGGAAATATCTCATTTCCTATGGGTTTTTTGCTATTTGTATTCATTATCGATATTGTAGAATACAAAATTCTCTACAAATTTTGTTTAAAAAAATTTTTTATACGGTGAACCATTTTCGAGATAGAGGGCGGAGAGCACGCGGTCACAGCATCACTTCGGGTCAACCGGTGTCTCCGGTCGAAAACGCGCCATATATAGTTGATGAACTATCGATAAATCAATGATTATGAATATTCGTCAATTTTTATCAACTATTATATTATATTTTATAATTTTTTTCCTAACTTATCCACTTTTTATTCAGTATTAATTTATTCAACAACACTTACCTGCCCATGTAATTGCAGAATTGTTAATGAAAATATAGGAATTATATTTGAATTTTAACCTAATTAATATTTATAACTTCTTACATGATGAAAAAACAAATAAATTATGAATTAATCTTTTTATTAAAAAATATCATTGAATACATTTATTTTTATTGAAAGTGAAGAAATGGAATAAAGGGTACAAAAACTACAATTTATAATTTTAATCATCTTCTTCCTCTTCATCGTCGTCTTCTGGCTGCTGGTCTTCATTATCGTCTTCAACGACATTTGTCTCAATTTCTTCCATGATTTCGGGGTCAAAGGTTCCATCTTCGTTAATGTCGCTCTGATATGGTAGAGCATTGAGACAAGCTTGACCATTACATTGGCCACAAGTTAAAGAGCATTGCAAGCCCGCTTTCCTGCATCCGCATCGCGAACCACAACCACTCTTGCAGTTGCAGAAAATTGTATTTAGCAAATCTTCTGGAGCAGGTGGTAAAATTGTCATGATAGGCTCCAAAAAATCGTTTCGCATTGCCCAACCCCATACCTGGGGTTCCAAATCGTGTCCTAACCAAGTTTGAACTTGATAATATACACGGTCGAAATGTTGATGAGCAGCTGCACTTGTTGGTGGAATATTTGAAAGCTGCACAGGTTTATTAAGTTTTGTAGACTTGACGTAATGGATATAACGAAGATGATCGAGACTTTTCACAGATTTCGGAGCATTATAGACTGCCAATAAGGTTTGAGTTCCACTCTCTAATAATCTCTGGGCCGAACAATTTTCTTCCTCAAATGCTGCAGCTAGTTCATCCAAATTTGTCAGTTTCTCAAAAAATTTTAAAAATGATTTTTTTCTCTTTTTAAAAAGCACGGAAGTTGTGTCACAGCCACTTAATGCGTGCAGAAATAAAATATGTTTTTTAGAATGAGGATTTATCAAAACTTTTAGTCGAGTATATCTCCGTTTTTACATAACCATTCCCAACTTTTTTAAAGAAAATTTCTTGTTCGTAAGACAGTGTACGCCCAATTAAAATGACAATGAATCAATATCTTGTCCTATTATAACTGCAGTTTTTTTAGACTTTGATTCTTCAATTGCAGTTTCAACAATAAGAACATCCGCATCATCTCTGGCTTGTTTAGTAGTAATATTTGCAGCTTGTAATTTTTCAATTAACATATTAATGAACTTATTTTTGTTATTTCGATTTGATAAGAATTTTTCTTGAGTAACTGGTACAACCATTGTTTCATCGAAACAAACTTCATACGTTTTTGAAAGTGCAGCAGGTCTTCTCTGCTGCTCTATAGCTTTTACGTTCTCACTGTAGTCTGAATATCCGTCAAATACAACAATTATTTTGGAACTGTAATGCCTTTGTAAATAATTCATGTATTTATCAAAAATAATAAAAAAGTATCTTCTCTGCTCCATACAATATGAATAGATATAGATTTAATGCATGAAGAAAATGATAAAATATAATATAATAGTTGATAAAAATTGACAAATATTTATAATCATTGATTTATCGATAGTTCATCAACTATATATGGCGCGTTTTCGACCGGAGGCACCGGTTGACCTGAAGTGATGCTGTGACCGCGCGCTCTCCGCCCTCTATCTCGAAAACGGTTCACCGCATAAAAAATTTTTTTGGACAAAATTTGTAGAGAATTTTGTATTCTACAATATATATAATAAATACAAATAGCAAAAAACCCATAGGAAATGAGATATTTCCAAAAAAAGCGCAAAAAACCGATTTTTGTGACCTTTGACCTTGAAATTCAATAGTTGCTCACACCCTACCATATGTAGGTTTTGAGAAAACTTTTAGGGTGTCAATATACAAGTATTTACAGACTTACAGCTGGGTATCTCGTATTCCGAGATTCTTACCTAATTTAAGCTTAAATGACTGGATTAATTATCCTTGATATGCTGCCCCATTCGAACGTGGGGGAGGGGCGCTATTTACGTATGCATCTTATACCAGTTCATCTGAATGGTGAGACAAACACGTTGTTCATTATCCAATTTATGAAATGATTGAAAAATCATCAACAAGTATATCTTCATTTCAGATCCGGTGTCCCGTTCATCATTACAGTCTCACGTCGCCGAACGGTGCCGTCAAAGACACCCTCCTGCCCCCCGAGCTACCGCTGGACGCGCGAAAAACGACCACCCTAAGGAGACACTATTACCCGGAGGGCGGCTGGGGGTGGGTGGTGGTCGTGTGTGCGGTGTTGGTGCACATCCTCAACCACGGGGTGCAATTGGGGTGTTCGCAGCTTGTTATTCCCGGAGCGGAGAAGTTTAAAGTGGAAACTGTGCATTTTGCAGGTCAGTGGCACGATTTATTCGACTTGAGTGCTCATTGTTTCTTAGAAAATATTATCTAGAACGTTCGCGTTATTTTTTTGCTTAGAAACTTTTTGCTAATGGCCGTCAACTATGTGATAGCGATGTTGAATTGCTTCGGATGATCTTTATAGGGGTTAATAACAGAACCGGTGCTAGGCCGTTTGGGTAAATTTCAAACTGGAATTGTATAGTATTTCCAATACCAATTGGAACAGCACAGAGAAGGAATTCCCGCCTCGACATAGACGTCGGCATATTATTTTTTAGTGGTAGTTTTTCAGTTACTTATTCTTACAATCTGAATTTTTCCACCATGGGTGATTATGAAAAACTTCGAAATTCAAGTTAGTTGATTTTCGAGTCGAAAACTCTAAAATACAATAAAAACAGAAATAATCACAACGAATTCTCGTCAAACATATATTTACAAAATAATAGAGGCCAATAAAATTGCTAGAAAAATCAAAATTCTTCTTCGCTATATTCGGATGAGGTGGAATCATCATCGGGTTGAATAACGATCGGATTTATGAAACTTTGCACATAATATTTTTGTTCTCTTCTTTTATAACGTGGGCCACACAGTTCTTCCACATATCTCTATCACCTACTTCATTCACCACTTGCCTTATATTGTCAAGCACTACACCATTCAACGTCGGTGACTGATTACATTTCAGCAAGCTTTCTTTCATTGTGGCCCAAACCATTTCAATTGGATTGAACACACAATAATAGGGAGAGAAGCGTAAGAGAATATGACCACGTGTTTTACACATCGAATCAATAATATTCTCTCTTTTGAAATTACTTTATTTTATGGTCGCCAGTAATATCTTTTTCGTTGGAATCTTTTCGGGTATTTCCATGTCACGATTTCGCATGAAATCAAAAATATCTGCTTTTTTGTCTTATTGTTTGGTATTGTAGTCAATAACCGAGAATGATACGAAGCGTTATCCATAAAAATAACCGAGTTTGGAGGAATATTTGGGGGAAGCTGCGAATAAAGCCGCAGTGATATCTTCGTGGTAATCAGCAGACGAATCTTTTATATTTTTGGCCGACAGAAGCAAAGCCTTAGGTACGAAACCACTTTCATTCCAGGCATGCAAAATTATAACACGTTTGCCCCTTGAAGAAGGTGTGTTCAAAGCCCAATACTGGGTTTCGTCTACCCAGCCATATTTGACAACATCGTGGGTATCAAACCAAGTTTCGTCGAGGTAGATTATATGTCTGCTGGATTCTTGGTAGCTTTTTATTCGCACCAAATATTCTTGTCTGAGTTGAACAATGCGTGTCGATTCCATTATGACCATCCGATTGATCAATTTTTTATATTTGAAACCACAAGACAATAAGACACCTCGTTGAGTTTCTAAAGATATGTAATTGTAATCGGGATAGTCGAGTAATTTATACCAAATCATTTCCAAGGTTGGTACTTCATTTCTTTGGTATATACCATAAATTGTTCGCCGAATCACATCTTTTGCATCACCATCAACTTTTGCGAATTTTTTATTCCTTTGTTTTCGTTTCATTGCATAGTTAATGACATCCCCTATTTTAATGACTCGAAGAACTGTCGAACGAGACATTTCCGTTAACTGGCATATTCTATTCAAAATAGCATTCTGTGAAGTGTGACAGTTTTCCTTCTTCGAGCATTCATGAATATTTAAAATTACTTGCTGAACTTGAACATTTTCTTATTTTCAAATTCCGGATCCCTGTCGATTGACACAGATTTCTCACATGTAATTTTATGATTTGTTTCAAAAAGGTCTCCAGAAAGCCATATTGATGAAAGTACCTAAAAACACCAAGATTTTCACAAAAATCGGTTTAAGCGATGAGATTGAAACCTTTGGTGTAAAAGTTGAAAACTTTTTCTAGAGATCAATTACCCTAACAAAAAACTGATATTTTTGCACTCGACGCGCGTTTCGCTAATAAGGTTAGCATCTTCAGGAGACGCAAATTGATACTGAATCTAAAGACAAGGGTTAGCTGTTTATATACCTAAAGTTTTTCGGTCCGATGTGGACTTTGTTCGTTAAATGATGATTATCCTAATTGATTTTTCGGTAACTGCCTAGTGGAACCACTACTACCTGCAAATTAATTTGTCAACAATGGATTGAAAAGCGGACAAACAACAGTTCTGAATAGAAACTGTCCGTACCCATATCACATACAGCGGGTCCAAGCTCTACTACCTTGGGATTTTCAAACAAAATTGATATTTTACCAAATATTTCATTTGCAGACGAAGCAAATTTTTCACAAGATGCTATCATGAACTTTCACAATGACCAATTTTGGGTCAATGAAAATCCCCACGTCATTTTCAGCAACAATTTTTGCTGGAAGTTTCGGTAGAAATGATTGGTGTCTACCTGATTTCCCAGTTTTTTCTACCAGCAGGATTAACAAGTGAATCCTTTACAAACTTTTAGCGAAATCAATAATCTATTTTGTTATAAGAATGGCGATACTTGTGAGATGCAATATGTGGTTTATACACGACGGGGCTGCAGCTCATTTTAGTATTCTTGCTCGTCAGCATCTCAACATCACCTACTCTAATCGCTGACCACTGCGCAGGACCTCAAAATTGGCTAGCTCACAGTCCTGATATGAACCCTCTGGATTTCTATCAATGAGTTCATTTAAAGGCTTTTGTTTATAAAACACTAGATGTGAATAACTTGAGAAAGAGAATAATTGACAATTGCACTGTTATAAGGAATAATCCAGGAATTTTAAAGGTGTCATACAATCAATGACAAATCGATTGCAGTGGTGTATTTTATCAGAAGTTTATTATATGTTGTCCATGGATAGTTTTTAGAAGCGATATTTTTTTCTTGGAAACGACGAAGCTTCATATGAAGACAACACCATCGATGAAAAAGTTGTATTTTTAGTAGGATAATCTAGAAATATAAAAAACTTCGAAAAAGTTTCCCAATATTTTTGGCTGTGGTGCTCCACTGGACCTAATAATTTCAATCTAGTTAGGTGTAAATGAGCGCCCTATTACTCCAAATAACTGTAGCAAATTTCAACCAAATCGGTGTAACGATATTTTACAAACACCATTTTTTCTTTCAAACTTCAGCGTACCGTAGTTAGGAAACAACCCTGTAGTAAAGGAACCATGGCGTTACTCCGAATAATGTTCATCAAGCTAAGCCTCGGCTTCATTAGTATTTTTTGGCCTAACAATGCTTCGTCAACATACGAAATTCCTCTTTATCAATTTTTTTTTCAAACTTCACTCAAAATGTTCTGTCTCACAAAATAATAGTCCGACAGCTGTGAAATTTGTACATTTGTCCTTTGAAGATTAGGGTTGACTGAAAGTCATATAGATCCACTACAAGTGGCTCCATCTGTCTGTTAGCCCACAAATGTTTCAACCCACCTAGAACCGATTTATATACATAATTTGTTCGCAGCATTTCTGCGAACAAGTCCTCCTCACAGTAAATAAGCAGAATCATCTATAAATATTGGTTTCCCTGGTGGCTTTTCTGCGAATGATAATATTTATTACGGCGATGTCAAAAATACACAGTTATACAAATATTTCCAGAGACTTGTATCAACAAATAATAAATATATCACCCATTCGTGAGATCGAAAATAAACCCATTCAGTTCAAAATTCTTGTTTTTACACGATGCATTCTTGCAGTATGTTGAATGCATCGGGACTTTTGAGACATTACGTTCATGGTCAATTAAGTTTCCAGACCTTTCTCTGCGTGTTATCGTATGTGTGAACAATAAAAACGATTCTGTTCAGAATATAAAGTACCTACTTTCATTTTCCGTCGATCTAAAAAACCCCAGCAAAAATTTGTTTGGTTTTTGTTGGTTTCCCGATTTTTGGTAATAAAATTGTTTCATTCATGAGGATAAGGACAGGGTGTTATTTATTTCAAAGGGATATCGCCACTGCAGATGATGGTTGAATAATGGAAACTCATGTATGTGACGTTTTTTATGAGTATTATTGGAATGTATAGTGCATGAAGAAGTTTTGAGGTGTTGTTAACAGAAAACAGAAACAGAAAATTCAAAAATTTTCAAATATCATCTTCCGAAGAGAATGTTTGTTTACATTATGAAGAGCAGATGACGATAAACAAATAATTAACTAGCAAATTCCTTCAAATTGAGACTTTTCACAATTTCTGGATATTACGGAATTGGTATAATAATGATATTAAAGCATATCACTATTATACCAATGATATAGGTAGCATAATGATAGCAAATTCATTGATTTTCTTCAATATGAAACGTCACATGGAGATTCCTTCATTGTTATTGTTTCTGAAAGGGATTGTGAGAGTGATATATACAGCTGTTCAGAAATTATACCAGAAAGGATGCCAAAAACAATCCATATATTCAAGAAAAACATGTGAACAATCTTTTTTTTTTTGTAGAAATATGTTGATGAGATAGATTTACATTGCAATTAATTCGCCTTCGTATAATATCGCTAAATGGTTGACAAAAGAATTTGAAAATCTCCCGATCGGCCCAACCGATGCGAGTGTTAAAAACTCACAAGAATTCATAGAGAAAATAAAATATATTACATTAGGAGAAGGCGAATTTTGGTATCGTTCGATGTGAGTTCCTTATTTCCAAGCGTCCCAATATCACAAGCTCTAGAGTGTTTGGGGGATCTTCTGAAATCGAACAACTTAGCAAATGAAGCTGTTGAAGAATACATTCAACTCACCAAGCTTTGTATGGATCAAAATTGTTTTCAATATAATGGCTCATATTATGAACAGCGTGAAGGAACGGCTATGGGTAACCCATTGTCTCCATTTATAGCGAACCTATTCATGGGTAGGTTTGAGACGGAAGCTGGGAAAGAACTCAGTTACTTCCCTAGGGTCTGGATCAGGTATGCTGATGACATATTCGCCGTAGTGGATACAAGGATAACCAGAATCGAGAATGTCCTTTCAGCACTAAACAACAGGTGTAAGAGTATAAAATTCACATATGAAGTAGAAAAAGAACGAAAGTTGCCGTTTTTAGATGTATTGGTCATAAGGAACCAACAGAACGAAATAGAATTTGACATTTACAGGAAAGACACGGGCACTTTCAGATACATTCCCAATGACTCGAATCATTTTCCACAACACAAAATGGCGGCACTGCAATTTCTGGTACACAGGTTAATAACTTTTCCTTTGAAGATGAAAAGAAAGTGATTTGGTATGTAGCTGAAGCAAAGGGTTTTAACCCAGATATAGAAAATGCAAGTTTAGGGAAGCACTTCGTAAATCTTCAACGTTTCAAAAAGAGGAGAGTAATAACAAGTTTATAGTAATCCCATATGAACCCCAATACACGAGAGGGCTACAACAGATATTCGATAAAGTAAATATGAAAGTTGCATATAAAACTTCTCATAAATTGCAACAGCTTCTTGGTAATCCAAAAGATAGACTAGAAAACACAGAAAGGTCGGGGATTTACGAAATCAGTTGTCAAGATTGCAACAGCAAGTACATCGGCCAGAGCCGACGAGCGATTAAAACCCGCTTCAAGGAGCATTGTGCACACATGAAATACGGAAGGATAAAAAAATCCAGTGTCGCCCAACATGCCTCAGACAAGGACCACAGAATTGGTGAAAACAATCTGAAACTGATTAGGCATGTGCATGCCACCAGGCTACTCGATGCATGTGAGAGTCTAGAAATAGCAAAATGTAAAAACAGCATGAATGGCGATAAGGGACCCATCCCGTTTAGCCCGCTTTTTAATCTTCTATTAGGAAGAGAATAATTACTAAGAACTTGCAGGTAGTTAATTACCGAGAAATTCCATATTGGACTTCAGGTATACAACCTCAGGTAACAAATTTTAGTATATAAGGACCAACCAGACTAGACTAGGTATCATTTTTCTCCTCCTGAGGATGCAAACTTTGTTGGCGAAACGCGCGTCGAGTGCAAAAAAAATATCAGTTTGGTGTTGGGGCAATTGATCTCAAAAAAAGTTATTCATATGAAATGAGATTTACCTAATGAATTTATTCTTCGAGAATACTTGGAAATACCGCTCACAACGACTTTTCATCTACGAAGAATAATTCAATCAAATGAGTGGTTGAGGTACATGGAAGTTTGTTGGAAATTTTATCATACCTAAATATGATGATACTTCTGAACAATTTGAAGAAAACGCATTCATTCGCTCTCAAATCTGAATTCATCCTATCAAGAAAAGTATAAATTTAATATTTTTGTCAATATCTTCGAATTGACTTATCTGTCCTATTCACAAATATTGATAGGTGAAATCACCGTACTTTTTGGGATTTGAGTTTTCAGAAAACAGCAAAATATGATTTCGCCTGAAAAATATATGTTTCCATAATAATAACATATGAGCATTCTACATTATTTGGGTGCGGAGAGACGTATACTCACCTTGGGAAGAAAAGGCCAAGAAGTAATTACTTACAGTAAAGAACTCTTTCCGCGGCCAATACAAGCACAAACTTTGACACATCTGGTCATCGAAACTGTTAGAAAAGGTAAAAGGTTGCTGTCACAAACAGCTTACCGTGCCGATCCCACTCCATTCTTTTGAAGTGACCTTGAGAGGATATGTATCAACTCGACGTAAATACTCCCAAAATAATGTACCTCCATAGGAGTTTGAATCTCGAATCGTTCGATCCATTGTTATATATTCCTCGATAATTGGGTTAGGTTAGGTCCAAAGTGACTGAGTCTATTCGACCCTCTACCGAAACCTGCAAGGGTTTATTGCGGCTCACACCTATTCATACTCGACCAAATATACCCAGCTTCTTAACGAAACTGATTAGTTTGCATGGTGAGTGATCTTTCAGGTCAGATAGTAAGACTATGGCTCTGCCGAACTGAAAATCTGATTCGATCCCCAGCGGAAAGATTCTGGAAGATTCTGCCAGGAGTCCATAAATCTTCTTGCCATTCAGGCGTTCAATGTTTGTTTGGCAAAGCCTATAGCGATTCCAATGACAGGTTCTGGTAGGATGAAGCTGCTTGCAGCACCCTCCTTTGCAACGGAATCAGCAGCCTCATTGACTTCCAGGTCAATATGGCCAGGAATCTAGACCAGAGAGAATCTGTTATGTCTTCCTACCGAGAAGAATCGTTTTTGGCAATTTGCTACCAATTCAGAGATTGCTTGGTAGGAGCCAAGAGCTTTCAACGCCGCTTGACTGTCCGAGAATATTTTTATTGACTTGTGTATGAGGTTGGATTCTTCCAATCTCTCTGCACACAATTCAATAGCGTATACTTCCGCTTGAAATACAGTCGCATAGGTCCCTAGGCAGGTTAAAATCTCCGTCCTTGGTCTGCGACTGAAAACTCCTGTACCAGAATCGGAAGGTGTTTTTGATCCATCTGTGAACCAACAACTATCTGCTCTTGATATTTCCGCTAACTGGGAGGCTGTGTATTGTTGAGTTTGGAGTGTTGAAATAACAGAATAGTTTTGGCTTGAGGCTGTATGAAGTCATTAGGGGTTCGAATCATTTAGTCTGCAATGAATCATCTAGTCTGCAGCAGTCGGAGAATTTCTCTTCGAAGCATCTGCCCGAGCGCTCGAGTTGGTTGAGTTTTTGACAATGAAGGAGGTGGGACTCTTGCCAGCTGACTTGAAAACCTGATCTGGTTTTTGGTGGGGTAGGCACAGAGTATGTGCTCCTCTATCGGGTCCTGTGTTTCCTAGTGAAGAATAATCTCCTCTTAAGTTATTTGACCATTGTACATTTTACTAACTTCAGTATGGACCTGATCGGTGGTCAGTCCATGAATGCCTTCATCAGATAGGTAGGAAACATGAATGAGTAGCTTGGGAAGTGGGTATGCTGTGACAAATTTCTGAAAAATGCTCCTCTACCAGCCAGGAGTTGTTATGTTGATCCTTACAGGAAGCCTGTAGCCATCTAGACCGAATTCTGCAGCTCTGGAATCGTACTTTATTGAAGTTGTCGCATGTTTAAGGTTTGGAATTTCCACCATGATTCGCGAAGCATCCTTCGCATATGAAGCCATTCCATATAGCAGCTATTCCCGTGATATATTAGATTCAACCATGGAGGCATCTTTCTCATCTGTTTTGGGTAATATTCGTTCGAGTATGAGCTGCAGCACCTAGCCTTCTGAGTTTGTTCAACAGTTGGATAACTGATCTAATGTTGCAGCCAAGTATGCAGCTAACCAAATTTCTGTGACTAAGATACTGTCAAAATTGTGTTTTAGGAGTGGATATAAAAAAATAACCCTAGTAAACAGCGAACGTACATTGAGTGTAGCAACAATATAGCAACAGTATAGTATTTTTACAATTCAAATCATCTGAAGGAACAATTTGTTCAGGCCAGTCCCAACTCCCTACACTGTAGGTTAATGGACTGACCACTATCAGAATACAACTACTGCCCTAGCTAATACCACGAAGGGCGTTGGATTATATACGACAGGTGTCGGTGCAGGATTCTTCACTGAAGTTATTCCTGCATATGCTGTTGACGATACAACTGATATGATATGATTTATAGCCAGTCTTCAAGTGTGCCCACTGACTATATGTGATGTTTTTAGAATTATCCCCCATTTGAGTCGAGTTTATAAACTACATCTAAAATATAGAAAATACTTTACTTTTCTGGTGGAGTAAAAAAAGGTTTTTTCTAATTACAAATCGTAATTCTTTCATAAACCGTATTGTGTAGCGTCCCTAGCGTTCTATAACGAATGTTTGGGGTACAAGCTGAATATCGAAAAGTAATTTTCGTATAATTCAATGTTCATATAAAAGTACTCGTTTCGAAAGTGTTTTTTTTCGTGTATTTTAATGTTGACATGAAAGTAGTGTAAATTAAAAAGGGTGCTTTTTTAGAAGAGATTAATTTTTGAGGAAAGAAGGTTTTGCCTTTCTTTTCTATGTACATAAAAACAATGTGGGAATCTCCAAAAAAAGCAACTAATTTCATAATAAACTCTTTTCGAAAATGAGTAGATCATGCAAGGAACTTTCAGATACAAACTGGAAAAAGCTCTCATGAAACAACTACTTCACATGAAAGAAAAAATATTTTTAAAACAAATACTTGTATGAGGTCGTCTAACAGGAATTTCTGAGCTGTCTGCGAGAGTGTGCAGGAGAATCCGAGGCAGTCGATTTCGCGTCGCTCACAAGAACTCAGCCTTTTGCAGATTACAATTTAGCGAATTTTGCGTTATGACTTAGGCTTGCAACCGTACAAAATTCAACTGACACAGAAACTTAGGGTAAACGACCATAAACACCGATGTATGTTCGATAAATGAGCTCTGAAGCAGTTGGCAACTGACCTTAATTTTCATCTAAAAATCATCTTCAGCGAAGAGGCCCATAGGGTTTAATAGCGTCCAATGCATCCCGAAAAAGTCACTGTTTGGTGTGGATTTTGGGCTGGCAGCGTAATCGGTCCATATTTGTTTGAGAACGACGTTGGCCAGGCCATCTCTGTCAACGGCGAGCACTATACGTGATTTCAACAGGGCGGCGCTACGTGTCACACAGTCCATGCCACATTGGATATTCTTAACGAGTGATTGGAGGGGTATGAGCATCTCATGTGGTGGTGATGTGAATTGGCCACCGAGATCGTGCCATTTGACCCCGTTAGACTTTTTCATGTATGGTTTTCTTCAGTCACAGGTATATGCGAATAAGCCACCAACCTTAGCGGTCCTTAAGCCAACATAACTCATGCCATTGTTCAAATTCAGCTTCATTTATGCGCCAGAGTAATGAGAAATTGGACTTTGTAGATACGCTCCACGCAGAGAAGCTGTGGCGGATATTTGAACGATATTATATTCCATACATAATAGCATCAATAGGTCTTTTAAACGAATAAACACTTTCGATAATGTCTCAAACACACTACTTGGTTTTATTTAAATTCAGATAGAGAAAGCGTATATTGAAAGATCCTATATGCAAACATTGAGTTATAAAAAAACTTTTTGTTGTTCAGTTTCTACTTCAAACATTAGTTATGGAATTGAATCAGATATCATTTATAGGATTGCTACACAATATAGGATATGAAAGAGGGAAAATTTCACTTATATAGAATAAGACTCAATGGCGGATATTCGACGTTTCGTAATATGGCACTTGACTCATTGCCTCCTCAGGACCAAGCTTGATAACAATAGGAGATGAAGCACTCGTTTCATTAATCAAATTACGACGGTATGTCATGACTTAAGTTCGCTTATTTGATCAACAACATCCATAAGAACAGTTTTCCGATTGAGAGGGGTACATTTTTTTAAAAGATTTATTTACAGAAGTGAAAAATTGTGGCTTTTTTCTTCTTCACCGTTAAAAGGTGGGAATCTTTCAAAGGAAGGAAAAAAGTAATTAATATCAAACTGGAAGAAGAGGCCGTTTCGAAACAACTACTATCATATTAACATTGAATTACACAAAAAAAAACTTTCGAAACAACTACCCGGCTCGAAGGACCAAAAGTTATGTTCGATAAGGACTGTATTTACCATAAATTGATGGATGTAGCCGTTACTACGTTGTAGGAGATCATGATGAAAAGAGAAATTGTAACTAATTTTACTGCAGTTTCGTCCTATATGGACATTTTCAAACTTAAACAATAAACATAGAAATTTTCATTTCACTGTATTTACCGTATATGGGCCGGTTGTTGGATATTTAGGGAAGAGATAATTCAGAAGTTAATGAGGGACGATATCACCCTTATTTATTTACGGAAAATCTCCTTACCATCTGGTTTCACTTTCTAATATGTGATCATGGGGTACCCCGGTAGTGATCTTGAAGGATAGCCAGGCGGCTCGACGTAGGTGCTTTGTTCACCCACTCGAATTGACTGCCGTGTGGTCGATGGTTCAAGTCCTAGTCTGAACGATCGATTTTCACTTGCTATCGTTCAACCCGTATTAGGAATCACACATTGAAAGGTAAGACTTCGTTAATCCTTAGCTCGCACAAGTTTCGACTGCTGAGGGTTGTCGTTCGTAGGGGTGCGACAGCTGAATAACGGAAAGACAGATGCTATTTTTGCAAGAGATATTTATAAACTTTACTTCACAAAACATTTAGCGGAACACACGTCTTGCTTTCTGTCTTTTCCATACCTGAACCCACATACTAAAACAGTAGAATACCGATAAACTAGTTTTATATGAACATTGAATTAAATGAAAATATTTTTTTATTCAGTGTGTACTCCAAACAATCGAATCAGATGTCATATACAGGATTGCTTCACAATGTTTTGACAGAATAAGAATCAACGAACTTAGGCGTGCGCAGCGTTATTGAACAGTGCTTTCAAAAATTTGTTCTACAGCACCATCTAGTGGCGAGTTACAGAAAAATGGATAGCTTAAAAACCTTCTCTATGAAAAATTAATAATACATGTCAAGTTTCACCACGATCGGTTGAGTGATGTAGCAGTTTATTACGTACCAACCAATCAACCAACCAATCAACCAACCAAGAAACATCCATTTTCATATAGTAGATTATAACACTCTGAAGCACGTCAGAGTGCCAGCACTGGCACTTTTCAACGTCGTATATCCCTTGCATGTATTTCTTGCGTTCTTCAAAGTATAAATTGGAATTCAAAATGAACAGTCACATCCTAATCATTTCATTTTCAGTGGTCAATCTGGACGTGAAAAAATTGGAAGTGTGCAGAGACATCACGAAAGTGTGGAGAGCCGGAAAAAGTGACAGGTTGAGGAAAGCGTGCCACGTGACTGGGTGGTCTGTCTCGTTGAGGAATACGCCTGGTCGTCTGTTTGAATTATTTATATCCCATGATGTTCTGAGATGCAGTAGCATGTGCTCTGATTAGCTGGCAAGTTGTGTGACTATTTGAGGACGCTACGTGGCAATTTCATACACTCCGATTGGTTCACCGCTGGGTGACAGGACACCACGTGACAATTTGGTGTACTCTGGTTGACTGGGTGATCTGTATGCCGTGTATGGCGAGTTGAGACGCAACCTGGCTGGTGTGATGACGTCACAGTCTGCATGAATAAGGGCTACTTCTATAGTAGTCGATTCGAGAGGATTTTTTCTTGAAGTTTCTATCTGAAAGTAACCTTTGAGCATGATCTACATATTTTTGTGAAAGGTGTATTCTGAACTCAGTCCCTTTCTTTGGAAGTTTCCCACATTCTTTGTATGATATATGATGAAGAAGTGAAAGCCAAAGAGCTTGTAATAAATGGATGGATGTAGCCGTTACTACGTGATAAGAGAAAAGACAATTGAAACTTTCTATGTTTTTCACATTATAAAGTATAAGTTTGAAAATGGCCTTGTAGGACGAAACTGCAGTAACGTTAGTTACAAATAAAAGTGGTAAAAAACATAGAAAGTTTCAATTCTCTTTTCTTCAAAGAGCTTTTTGTTCCGAAAACTAATCTCTCATGAAAAATGCCCCTTTCAATTGAATAACAATTTTCTATAAAGACGAACTCAAATTTATTGAAATGATACTCAGACTAACGTTGCATTTCATGCACTCGTGTTACAATAGTTATCAGAAATAGCTCTCCACCCGCATCTTCACGGTCTCGTACATTTCCGGTGTCTTCTCGACACTTCCACGGAATCACCGCACTTTCCACCGACGAAATTGTGAAAATGATTTTCATATCTTCCCATCGACGAAATCAAACGGCAAAAGGGGTGTTCGATCTATTTATCGGCGTTTGTTTCAGACATGTTCTATTCAGAAGATTATGTGTTCTCGCTCACGAGATTCGCGTTTATTTATACAGAAATAGCTTCTCCGCGCCTTGGTGCGAACGAAATGAGGCTTGAAATAGTTTAGGTGGATTATTATTTAGCCCATTATTTGAACGGGAATTTTCAGACTCAAAGAGGGCTGAAGGTCGTCTGGGATGGATTTGGGAAATATATTACGGAGGGGTTTTCTTGAGAACGCAAGCTTCATGACATTAGTTCGTTGTTGTTCAAAGCTTTTGAAGAAGAATATTCAAAAATTATTTAAAATAAATGTTTTTGTAGAACTGTCATTGAAATTGACAGTTTTGATGTTTGTCAAGAGCATTAAAAGATTATGTTTACAAAGTAACGTGTTAAAAGTATGTTTAATACGAACTTTTTCGACCAAATAGCAATAAACGAAACAATCATTTGATTTTCAAGGTTCATTATGAACAATAGATATAGATACAATTAAATTCTGTTACGAATGTATGTATGTATACATTAATTACATTATTATATTATTATTATTATTTGTGAATATTAATATGAAGAGAAGAATTAGAATAAATGCTGAATTTCACTAGTTCGAACTTCCATTGTCTACTATATAAAATGATTTGAAATCCCGGAAACAACTAAAAAAAAATTGAAAGTGAATAGCTGAAAATAACAATTATATTAACCGAACTAAACCTGAAATGAAATAATAGTGAAATAAAATACAAGTAAAAATAGAACAACTGAATGAATGAAAATAAAGAAATGAAAAAGAAAATAAAAAGTGGAGTGATTCCAAGTCACGTTACTTCACGACGTTTCGATTGTTAGTATCTACAATCGTCTTCGGGTGATGACTGGACTGATTCCTCCGAGAGATGACTATTTATAGGTCGTTCAAGTACTTTTACTTATCCCCGCTTTTCATTTTCCGCTTCACTGGTTCCGTGGGAGATGACCGTTTTGGCGGGAGTTGGCCATTTTTCGCTTGATGATGGGTTTCCATATGTTGCGTATTTCTACGCTGGCGTGGCTGAATACGTTCTTGGACAACATGTATGCGGCTTCTTTGAATTTTCTCCTAAACCAATGTTCCTCTCTGTGCAAGATCTCAGCTTGGAACCACTCGATGTTTTGTTGATGGGTCCAAACATGATCTGCTATTCCTGATTTGCTGGTTTCCTCTCGCTGTGTGTGTTTCTTGTGCTCGACAATGCGAACATTCAATGGCCTCTTAGTTTCAACAATATAGGATTTTCCGCACTCACAGGGTATCCGATAAATGCAATTCTTGGATTCGCAGTCCACGTTTGGTGGCCTGGTTTTCGTGAGGCTGCTACGGATAGTGTTACCGGATCTGAAGCAGGTTCTGATTGCACTTTGCTTGCACTTTCCTATATCAGAGGATTATCGGAGAGGATAACAAGAATTGGTTCCAAATACAACATCAGAACCTGCTTCAGATCCGGTAACACTATCCGTAGCAGCCTCACGAAAACCAGGCCACCAAACGCGGACTGCGATTCCAAGAATTGCATTTAACGGATACCCTATGAGTGCGGAAAATCCTATATTGGTGAAACTAAGAGGCCATTGAATGTTCGCATTTCCGAGCACAAGAAACACACACAGCGAGGGAAAACTAGCAAATCAAGAAAAGCAGATTATGTTTGGACCCATCAACAAAACATCGAGTGGTCCCAAGCTGAGATCTTGCACAGAGAGGAACATTGGCTTAGGAGAAAATTCAAGGAAGCCGCATACATGTTGTCCAACAACGTATTCAGCCAAGCCAGCGTAGAAATACGCAACATATGGAAACCCATCATCAAGCGAAAAATGGCCAACTCCCGCCAAAACGGTCATCTCTCACGGAACCAGTGTAGCGGAAAATGGAAAGCGGGGATAAGTGAAATCTCTTCATTTTTTATTTTCATTTTCTTTTTTCATTTCTTTATTTTTATTTATTCAATTGTTCTATTTATACTAGTATTTTATTTCACTATTATTTCATTTCAGGTTTATTTTGGTTAATATAATTGTTATTTTCAGCTATTCATTTTCAATTCTTCTTTTTTAGTTGTTTCAGGGATTTCGAATCATTTTATATAGTAGACAATGGAAGTCCAAACTAGTGAAATTCATCATGAAACATTGTCAATCACCTTCAAACAAACGTAGAATAAATGCTGATATCAATACTCCGCGATGTTGAAGAGCTTTGTAATATATTTGAACTATTTGAGTGGACAATTTCATGGGCATTAATATTTATTTATTTAAGTGAAGAGGACGATGCTGTAACGCTGGAGCTGGCTGTTGAAATTATTTTTTTCAGCAATAGCCTTTTTACAAGAAATAGATTGATCGATGTAACCCTCAGCTACTGTTGTAGACTTCCATCCTTCATGCTTCTCAATATCCATTATATTTGCTCCTGATTCTGGTAGCTCACTGAAACAGTGAGCAGTATATTTCTTTGGTTATGAGAGGTTCAGAAATACAGCAATAGTAAAGGTCATTTTCCCAAACGTGTTTATATCAACTGTGTTGTCACTGCAATTATACTTATGATAAACTGTTTGGAACCTTTGGTGTATTAATGAATATTACTGAAGTTTTTTCCCAACACCAAATCGTTATTTTTAACACTTCGACACTTGTTTCGATCACCAAGTGATCATCTTCAAGTGGAAGATTAAACTGTTTAATCTTCCTCTTGAAGATGATCACTTGCTTATAGAAACACGTGTAGAGGTGTTGAAAATAATGATTTGGTGTTGAGAAAAAACTCCAGTAATATTCACTTCATTCATAATTTGAGTATTTCAGAAAAAAACCTTGACGATTGATAACAGAAGAGCGTAATGCAACGTATTTATTAAAATAGTCAATGTTTTTTTCAACAATGCGAAAAAAGATCTATTTTCGTTTTTGTATTTGGAATTTGAAGAGTCAATGATTTATCAATTGATTTAACGTTCTCTATTGATGAATGGCACAGCTCTTCACGTCGACAGGCTCCATATTTTCCGAAAATAGTAGCAACTTTTATCATCATATAGTTTTTAATTTGGGGCCTCATTTATAAACGTCTGCACTTATTCAAACGTAAGAGTTTTTGAGACCATAACTTTCATTCTTCCGCATCAAGAGTGTTATCACCTTGAAATATTTGCTTGTATCAACACCATCTTCAACGAGCGCACTCGAATTCATCATTGAAAACTTGCTCCACAAAGTTGACGAGTTCCATATTTTTGATATCTCCTCTAGATAGGCTAGGAAGACGGTTTCGCTGAAATTTCGTTCGACGTTTTTAAGTCTACACGAGCTAAGAAAAAT
Organism: Leptinotarsa decemlineata; assembly: GCF_025532065.1. NCBI lineage: Eukaryota > Metazoa > Arthropoda > Insecta > Coleoptera > Chrysomelidae > Leptinotarsa > Leptinotarsa decemlineata. The sequence continues at coordinate 31,229,149 of NW_027412688.1, forward strand.
AATATGTGATATCGTACTGCTAAGCCGATTTTTTTGGTAACAATTCAATTGAAGCTCTTTTTGCAGCTCGTTTATTATCGTGAGGAACACAAAATTCCTCACTATTGTTCTTCATTATGCAAGACATTAAACACCAGCAAGAACTTTAAATGTGACTTTAAATGAAATGCGTGAGCTGCAAACAATACTTTTTGTTGGTAACCAGGTGATTCAGCGTTACCTGACACGGCTACTTCACAACAAATGCGATAACATGAAAATAGTTAACTGACAAGAAATGTCAAAATGTATTAAATCGAAATATTAAATTTATCTATTTTATTATGAAAATAGGACAGTTGTGCAGAAAACTTTGTATGATATTTGTGTTGGAAGTAAATTTTATTTTGTGAGTGAAAAAGATTGCGAAACGAGCGTAGCATAACAAAAGTTATGAAGTTTAAAACGGATCTAATTTAAAAACAATTGATGAAAAATTTCCGGGTGACAACAAAATCATTATGCTCAGCGTCATTCAGTTGTTTATGAGCTGAGAAATTTGAAATAAACATATATTTGATGGAAGCCGATATTCGGAACGACAAAACACTTGAACATATGTATAGTGTTAACCGAAAATAGTCAATAATTCAAAATAGAACGTGTATACGTGTATATTCTTGCCATTTGATCCGATATAAAATAATTTTTTCAACGATATAAGACATGTGGCCACTTTTATTCAAAATAGCGGCGTAGGAGCTATTTTCTCCAACTCACTATGAGTCCAACTATCAAAATATTGCCAAACAACTCGATGGAAAAAAAAACAAACCACAAAGTTCACTAAGTTTTTGAAACAAATTTTAAAAATTGAAAATTTCCACGCACTTTTTCTTATTTTTTTTCAAATAGCATATTTCACTTCATTAATCTCGATAATCCTAAAAGAATTTTTTTTGGACATCTTAGTATACCTCTTTCACAAATAATTGTTACAGAGCAGAAATTTACCAGACCATATTTCAAAATATTCTTTTTCTCAATATGTATTAATTTCTCATCAATACAGTTATCAACATTTTGGTTTCTATCATAATGTTGGTTCTAAACAAATTTCTTACAACTTTTTTATCAATGGGAAATTTAGTTTCAACGAAAATTTTAAAGAATCATTTTCCACCCCAAAATTCATCGTACCTGGATGGTTCTCAATTCAGTTTTTCGTAATTACCACATTGGTGTTTCTTTCCTACATGATTCATTTCATTCTGTTCGAAAATTATTTGCATCAACTTGCTGTTGCAAGAGCTAAATGTATCACATTCTAGCACTTTCAGTACTTCGACTACAATTTCTTCTCTTGAATACCAAATCCTTCGCCAAAACTTAGAACAGTCCTCAATCTGTCAAGATGAGTTTCCGGCTAAAATGGATTTCAGTTATTAATGAACTAGGTACTGAAAAAACAACTTGTCAAGAAAATAATTACCTTCAAAATGATAAAATGCATGAGTGAATGAAATTCTAAATTGAATCTGGGTTATTCGAGATCGAGAGTGCACGAATAAAATATGTGTCAAATAGAAAATTTCGAATTTTTGCTGAACAAATAACTTGATTCTATGAAAATTTGTCCACATTCCGATAGGCAGATGATGCATTCATGATTTTTAACAGAAATAAATCTGATATAAATCTGACAAAAAAATCCTCATTAAAAAATAATTGTTTTTTGTTATTTTTCAACAGGATACCAAAAATGCCTAATTGTTGAAAATTAAAAAAGTTCTCTCATTCCACTTTTTCCGAAAGTAATTGGAATTCCAGAAACAGCCGTATCTAACAAAATATAACAGTTTATTTTATATTTCTCACTGTAAAATGAAAACTATAGAATTTTACAAAAAAATTTATTTATTTCTGAATGAATAACATCAGCACTTTTTTTTAAAGCTTTCACAACTTTTTATGATATATTAAAAGTCAAATTGTAACAAAATAAAAATGAGTGATGCAGTAAGAAAGTAAAAGATCACATTGAAAGAAGTCGCTAAATACATAAATGTTGGTAGAGATGAGTATATAATTGAAACTATGAGAATTTGACAGGTATTTCACAATTATACACAGTTGTTTTGGGGGTCCATTGGCGTATTTGTCCTAATTAAAAATTCATAAGTCGTAAAGAATACGAAAATGAGAAAAATCTTCAATTTTTATAAATAGCTATAAATTTGATCTTCCAACGACCTGAACGTCCATTATTTTACCTCTGATAAGCTGAAAGTCATAACAGTTTGTTTCTTAACGAATGAATCGGTCGCTATTATCTAATGGAGAAAATAATATAATTTCTTTGATACTGATTCCGGTTAGTTATGAGATCTTTTTGAAAAAACGGATTTTTTTTCAACTCAATGAATAATTGAATGAATTAAAAAATTCTACAAATCAGTATTGAAACGATGGAAGAATAAAATAACAATAATAAACAATTTCAAAAATCTACTTGGACTTTTTTTCAGGAATCGTTATTTTTTCATGACGACAAAGTGGAAAAAATGTGGTCTTAAACTAGACCGGACTGTTGTTAGTTGCGAAAACGATTACAATATTCATGAAAAAAAATTTAAAGTAATTTTTTGAAAAATAAAATAAAAACAACAATAAAAATTAATTGGCGCTCCGGGGCGACTTCATTAATTCCAGTGGCGCATTTGCTTTTTCAGCTGCAGGAAAACCCAGAAAAACCTGCAGCACCACATCATCTGAAGATCTTGATCTAACAATGTCCTCTCTCTTATAAAACAAAATGTAGGGTGTCTCCAGAGGCTCCAATAAATTCAATGCATCACCAGAACACTTCGTGACACGACTATCGTCAAAATTAAACCAGGGAGGGATGTGGCCATTACTTCATGGTGGAAAATCATCATGAGGAATGAGAAATCAAATTTTTATGTTTTTTACTACTTTCATTTGTGACTAACATTACTGCAGTTTCATCCTATAAGGACATTAAATTGAAATTGATTAATCACATTAGTCTTTATATAACACCACTGTAGGTAATAACAGAGGTACTCAATTTGATTGAGTACCTGAATTTTGTTTACCTGGGACAATGTGGATATGCTAATTTGAAAACCGGTTTTCAAATTACCATCGATCTCCCACCCAAGATTTTGTATCGTATCGAGGAGTGTGTAGCGTTAGGCTAATTGTACATACACCGATTTTGGACTGCCGATATTATACCGGTCGTCCAAATTCCAATAGTGAACCACATGAAGGAACAGTACCTTGCACATATGCCTACCGTGATCGGCGTCGATCCATACCATCCTTCAACAAATGCGTCAACAGGGAGTAGTTCCATTTTCACAAATGAGAAGCAACTTCTTCCTACATAAGGAATGAATCTTATCAAACAAGTGCATCGACTTCCAATCTCAAATTCTTCCTCTTGCCACAGAAAAGAATACATTTTCATATTTAGGGGTATTTCCGTGGGATTCCTATCACGGAGACCTATTTACTGTAGAGGTTCTAATCGAACTTTTATTTAAGTCGATTGCAACTTGGAATCCAATAGCTACGTCCAATCCAATTTCCATTACAGATAAAACTTTTCACCGCACAGTTGCCAAGAAAGGATTCGCTAATATAGGATACCGGATGACAACGCTGTTTTTCTTTTTACCCAATTGTTTCCGCGAAGGAATGTGTATATCAGGGTGGTTCTCAAACGAAACAGTGTGAACTCTTACGTTATTGGAATTGAATCAGGCACGAAAACAAAATACATGTTTTGTTTTCGTTCTTTCAATATTGTTTTGCTTATTAACGCCTCAGTTGCGAATTGAGAATATATTTTGGAATATTGAGATTGTTTTTTGATGATTTATAGGATTCCATCTTTCCACAAGCTGAGAAATGAATAATTATAGATCAATAAAAAATCTACTTAAGTTTTATAAGGACAAACTGAAAAGTTTGCCCCGGAAATCAACTGCGTTATGCAAATCTTTCAAGAATCTTTTATCATGTGTCTGAGTTATTTTACGGTTTTTTCGCCGTGGTTTGCAGGATTCAACGCCTGACGTTTTGCCTACTGGTTCCGTAAACATTATCATTGATGACGGCGATGAGGTAACGGTCTAAGTGCTTGAGTTGTTCTCAACGCAGAAACTACAATGTTAGAATACGTCTCCGGTTTTTAGTTCTTTTCAATTAGAATAAATGACCTTAAATGTGTGCAATTGAGTACAGGTAGGCAGATTTTACCAATGTTCATTGCCTCTTCCATCCTATTGAAATTATCTCTATAGTTATCTCTATTGCCTCTCTCTATATTCTTCAATAGTATTTTGAGTTTTGTCGAGTATTTATATATCTTCGTTCAGAGAGACAGGCAAAAAAACCAAAAAATGGCTTTGACACAGTTTCAGTATAAAGGTGAATAGTAGGAGTATCAGCCAAGGATGTTTTTCAACTGAACCTGGAAATAGCAATAATTAAACAATAACAAAGAAGTCGAGTTAATAGTGAAACTGTCATGACGGGATCAGAAAATGTATGCAATCGCTGTAGAAAATTCCTTTTTGTAATGCCAAGGTCGCGAACGAACAAGAGACTAGATAGTTGAATAGGACTTTAGGTTAGGTTAGGTTAGGTTGGGTTTGAAGTGAGTGGCTCTATTCGACCCTCCACCGCAACCAGCAAGGGTTTATTACACTATTTACACTCGACCAAATAAGCTCAGCTTTTCAACAAAGCCGATTGGTTTGTATAGTGAGTGGTCTTTCAGGTCAGATGGTAAGAGTACGACTCTACCGAACTCTAAAAACCTGATTCGGTTCCCAGCGGGGCAGGCACGAAGTATGTGCTCAGCTGTTTCATCATTTTCCAAATTGAGGCGACACACACTGTCTTCCATCAGTCCGAATCTCTGCATATGACGATTCAAATGACAGTGACCTGTAAGAAGGCCTGTTCGACATCGTAGTTCATCCCTAATATAGTCTAATAACTGTTTGGCATCAAGCTTCGAAGGGTGAATAACCGCCTTGGAGTGAGCCAATCCTGGAAGATTCTGCCTGAAGTCCATGAATCTCCTTGCCATCCAGGTGTTCATTTCTTGTTTGGCACAGCCTAAAGCGATACTAATGACAGGTTCTGGTCCGATGAAGCTGCTTGCAGAACCCTTCTTTGCAAGAGTGTCAGCAGCCTCATTGCCTTCCAGGCCAGTATGGCCAGGAATCCAGATCAGAGATGATCTGTTTAGTCTTCCTATCGGTGAGACTCGTTTTTGTCAATTTATTACCAATTTAGACGTTGTTCGATAGGAGCCAAGAGCTTCCAACGTCCCTTGCCTGTCCAATAATATTTTTATTGACTTGTGAATGAGGTTGGATTCTTCCAATCTCTCCGCACACAATTCAATAGTGTAAATTTCCGTTTGAAATACAGTCGCATATGTTCCTAGGCAGGTTGATGTCTCTGTCCAGGGTCTGCGACTCTGAACACCTGCACCTGAACCGAAAGGTGTTTTTGATCCATCAGTGAATCAACAACTATCTTTCCTCAATATTTACTTCTCCCGAAGGATCCAGTCCTCTCTACTCGGGAACAGTACTTTTTGAGGCAGTTCGTAGTCGTAAAGTCAGAGGTCATTTTCAGAATGCTGTGACTTCCAGTGTCAACCAACAGTCTGTTGCACTCTGCATTAAATCGATTTGTGCAATTGGCAATGTGCACAAGTCTATATGCAGTCCATCTAGCTTCTATCTCCAGAAAAATGTGTAGAGGATGTAGATATAAAAGGATTTTCATGGCCGCTGACGTTGTGATACTGATGGCATCACTGATGGGCAGACGAGACTTTCTGTGAGCTAGAAAGCTTCGCCTGGGCCGTTTTCTGTGAAGCCTTCGGCCACCAGGCAACTGCACCATAATGATCATTGGTCTAACAATCATCACATAAATCCGATGAATTTGTTTGGGACCTAAACCCCAAGTTCAACCATAAATACTTCAAAATATCCATAGGAACAGTCTGGCTTCATGTAAAACATTTTCCAAGTGAGTGTTCCAGGTGAGTTTTTATCAATGCCAATGCCAAGATATTTCACCTTCATTTCACCATTGGCAGAAAGTGGCGTTGAATCGTCCAATCTTCTCCTCCTGGTGAAGGAGATTATCATAGTTTTGGGGGGGTTGACAGACATCTGCTCCCTCAGGCACCAACTGTGAACAACGTCCAACGTGCTGAACCTGAACCTAATGGCCTCGCCTTGAAGAGTCGTAGATTCAGTTCTGTTTACCAGTATGACATAGATCCAGCCAGTTATGGTCGATTCTATACCTTTCCTAGCCAGAGATGATCCTATAGATTCAGGTAGTGCATTGTCAAATGCTCCTTCAATATCGAGAAATACAGCAACCGTAATCTCCTTGCTGTCAATGGAGATTTTCTCTTCTAGGTTGTTCAATGCTGAATCTGTCGATTTGCCGGTTTGATAAGCATACTGGTGGTTATGCAGGGTGGATGCATATAATGCCACCCTCCTGATGTGTCCGTCCAGTATCCTCTCAATTCCTTTCGTCAAGCTTATTGGTCGTGCCGATTTAGGCTGTGTATCTTTCAGACCCACTTTAGGTATATATACTACCCTTGCTGCCAACCAACTGGGTGGTATAGAGCTCCACTTCAGAATAAGACCTTTTTTCAAAGTTTTTTATTGAATAACTTCTAAACTTACGGGGTAGTTGATTGCAATGTTCAGGTGTATTATACGAGGAGCAGCGGGTAAAAATGGAAGATTTGTGTTTGGGGATGACTAAAACATTCTTGAGAATGTTCTAAGCCTCTTCAGTAAATAATCTGGTTGACGAGATATCAAAACTTTATGTGTATTGATGAGTAGAAGCAGTTTTCTAAGTTTCTCAACTTTTAACCATCCAGATTCTTGCATGACTAAAGATATATGGTTTTCGGATACCAAATGAACCAGACAAATGAACCAAATGAACGTAGACAGCTATTCTGAATACGCTGTAGTCGAAGAGCATCCGAGCGTCAGTTATTTCTAACCGTGAAACTGTATACTCCTCAGTCTATAATCCGTCAGCAACTTTCGTTTCTATGAATTTTGCCAATAGACAGAATAAATGATAGAGCAGGTTTCTTTTCATTTATGTCTACATAGCGCAAATCAACCCTTCCATAGTTATATTACAAACGATACTATATGTATTTTTTTCGATCAAGGTCAAAATGGAGTCGAGTGATAATAATTTCCGATTAGTGTGAATCACCATTTCTAGGATACTTCGTGATACATAACGAAAGTTATGCGTCTAGTTTTTTCATATATGCGTTGTGAATATTGCACCATTGATTGTCGAAGTTTCAATGGATGATATCACAGGGAAAAACATATCTTATATTTAAGGTCGGAGTGAGTCAAGAACGACAACCTTCTGGAATTGTCCGGCAAAGATTTCTGCCTGAGTGCAGCTCATTATTATTATTTTCCAGAAGGTTGAGAATGAAGTAATTTCTGCGGCTTCAATATGAGCCTTTTGCTGAACGGGTTCCAACCTGATAATAGAGTTGAGATCACCTCATTCAGTAAACTAAACCGATTTCATTATTATTTTTTCTAATAACCCCTATAATTTGAAACAACTAACTTGTACGTTCAAATTCATCCTATTCAAGCCTCATTTCATATAATTTTTGGTTTTTGAATACATATGATGGTTAGGAAGGAAATATTTTCATTAAATATTTGTTCCAAGTATCCAAAATACTGATGACAAAGAGATGGCGATTAACATATTTATTTGCAGATGTAAATCAAATTGATTCATAGAAACAACTTTCTTACGAATACTATTTTATTCACAACAACATCTAGGTATCTATCTGTAGGTATTATTCGTTTCTTTATATCTATTCGTTATAGATATAAGGTGTTCTAGTTATTAGGTGGATAGTAAGTTAACATGGGAAGCACACATTAACACTGTTTGTTCAAAACTAAGCACTGAATTCTATATACTAAAAAATCTGCGAGACACTTCATCACCAGATATGTCGAGACTAGCATATTTGGGATGGTTTAGTCTACTCTGCAATATAATGTGATTTTTTGGGGGTCATCTCGTCACTTTGAATGGGCATTTGTATCTCAAAATAGGAAAATAACAACAATGTATCAAGCTCATTCAACTACAACATGTAAACCTCTATTCAAGATTCTCCAACTACTAACCTTCCATGGTTATAAATTTTTGAGCTAATTATGAACATAAAAAGAAACCAAAATGAACTAATGAGGAATGAGGATACTCATATGTGTAATACTGGAAATAAAGAAAGACTTCGACAACTCTATGCAAGATTGTCAGTTTGTGAAAATTCACCAAAGCATATTGGTATCAAATGTTACAATATAATGATAGATTCAATGTATGTGAATCTGAATGACATTCTATTCAAAAATAAATTGAGGAATTTTCTTCTTGAAAAAGTATTTTATAATGTTCAAGAAATCTATATTTCCTGATACCTTATCATTCTGAAACTGACTATTGTATGTATAATTTTTCTGGTTTGATTTGCGACTATACCTACAGTATCCTAATAATTTATTTTTAGATAACCTTCTTTTTTTTGACTAATCTGATGAATTTTATACACGTATGTAAAATGCCTTGTATAATCTTTGATTGATGAATAAATTATATTATTATCATTATATACAAATCACAAATTGAGTGTACGAATGGGAGAGTTGTTGTTTTAGATGAACAACTAGTTGTGGTTTGTATCCCGGAGAAATATCTGTGGGAGGTTTATCCAAGCAATTTGTTAAAATTCCATTTTTTTCATTACTATTTTCATCAGAGAAATGCATGTTACTTGGGACCACGAATTTATCAGATAACACCCGATGTAACACAGACTGCCCTCTTGAAAGTAATCACCATTTTAGTACAGCTTGATCGAAGTAAAGCTTTCGATTTAGTTAATTTCGATTTACTCATCAGCAAGCTCAAGTTCATAGGATTTGATGACAGTTCTCTCAAATCGATGACCAGCTATCTCACAGGCCGATCACAGAGGGTCAAACTGGATGATTACTCATGGTCATCCCTAAAAGAAACAATCTCAGGTGTACCGCAGGGAAGTATTTTAGGACCCTTGATATTTTCAGTGTTTATTTTTGATTACCCCACTTTCTTATCACATTGTCAAGTACATCTATACGCAGATGATATACAGTTATATTGGTCTTCTCATAACACCGATACAGAAAGTTGCGTGGCCAATATAAACATAGATTTGCACAAAACATTCCTGTACTCGGAGAATCATATACTGAAAATTAATCCAAATATAACTTTGGCCTTATGCATAGGGTCTCGAAGACAAATAGTAGAAACTCAGTGTAGCTTTAGGCTCACTCTCGATAACGCAGACATTGACTGGTTAGACAGTGCTGAAAATCTTGGCGTAACCATAGATAGCCCTTTGTTTTTTCATGAACATGTGACAAACATTTTGAAAGTATCATTCTTCAAACTCAAATCGCTATATAAATTCAAGTATCAGTTATCAGAAGAAATGAAACTCAGGTTAGTTAAAACTCTAATCCACCTTCATATCGAGTATTGTTGTTCGGTGTATTACAATTTTTTGCCGCAATATAACAAACAGAAGTTACAACGTATACAAAATGCTTGCATGCGATTCGTATACTGTATACCATATGGTGAACATGTCACCCCATTTTTGTTAAAAATGAAGGAGCTGTGAGGTACACAGACAGTCCAATATTTGATAAAAATGTTTTTGTTTGAGTTGCTTCAACCTCAAACACCTAGTAATTAAGTTTATATAGTTTAATAAGCAGGCATTCTGACATACATATGGCTAATTTAAAAATTAACTCCTTCAACATACTTAGGCACCGTACTTCCAAATTTGAAGAATGTTTTTCTTATATAGCCCTTTCTTATCTGAACGAAATTTCAGCCATTTTAAATCATAATATTCATCAATTTAAGAAAGAAATAAAATCATAAATGCTTACTGCTCAGTGCTAATTTAAAATATTTATAATTCAATGTATGGTTGTGCAATGAAATTGTTAAATTGACCAATATAATGAATATTAAGAGTTATTAGGAACTATATGATGTATAATTTTTTTCTCTTCTCTATCATTGTTATGATAGTAAATAAGTATGATTCTACTTATTTTCTTATACTCACTGTATAATTTTTGGGAGGGGTGGAAGATAGCCTTTGGCTAACCCTTTTCCTTTCATGTATAAATTTATTTTTATCCATAAAAAACGATATTATTATTATTATTATAATCAGTGACAATCATAATAATGAAAGTATCAAGAAAAAAGTTGAAAAATGGATATTTCTCATCGAAAGATCATTTTTCCATAAACTGATTAATCAAAACATGTATAAATAAAATTGCCCCCCTATAAACTCCCCACCCCCAGAAAAAATAAAAGAAAAAAAAAACAAAAAACACACAAGAAAAACCAATTTCAATAACATAGCGGGTATTTTCAGAACCTTCCATGTAACATAATTACTTCACTTAAGCTATTGTTCTCATCATTCTGTATTTTATTGGTCATTTTATCACATAAAAATATATTTTGCGTTCAACCGTCAATAACCATTGTCGCTGAACTAGTGTAAATATCAGCCTGATCGTAAGCACTATTTCATAATTCTGAATTTTTTAAATAATGTCTCAACAATAATTTTATATTACTTCTTATGATGAATTTCAATTTACCTCATATGCACTAATTTTTTTTATTATTTACTGATACGGCTATATCACGAACAAGGAACACCCCTTCGGCGATACACCTTCTGTGATTCCGTTGTTTATTTACTTCTTTTTTATATTTGAGAATTATGTATATATATATATAAGCAAATGCGCCACTGGAATCGATGAAGTCGCCCCGGAGCGCCAATTAATTTTTATTGTTGTATTTATTTTATTTTTATCGTTGTCTTTCAGTTGAATATATGTAATGTTTTTATCTATATTGAGTGAATGAACATTATTATTATTATATTATCATTCACATTGCTCAATCAAGCGAATTAATCTGTTGACATAGTTCCTTGAACTATCCAATGGAAGCAATCAGCTGCCACATATTTGATGAAAACAGTTTCTCCTCGATACTCAATTTCATCCAATTCACCTGCAATAGAAACTCTAAACTCACTATTGATACGGGAAATTAAATTGAAGAAACCCAGTCGGATCGTAGTTGTCGAGTTAGTTTCAGAAGTTTAAAGTAGCAAATGGAAGTAAAAAGTATCAACGTCAAGTAATAGTTCAATCAGTTTGCCAAAGTAGCAATGAAAACTTAAGGTACGGTTCAATGCTTTTACGGATATGTTGTTGACACCATTTGGACAAACTTTGAAGTTTTCGAATTGTTTCGTCTAATTTCTGAGGTACGTGTTCTGTGGTGAGTGTTAGAGGAACTTTGACAAATGTAATCGTAATGAAGGGCTTCAGAACTGATGCTCGTTATATTCAATCTCTGTTTTCCGAGCACAATTTTCAAATGGTGGAACAGAAAGAAGTCACTTGAAGCTAGATCTGGTGAGTGAGGCGGATGCATGGTCAAGCAGTTCAAACCGTAATTCGTAGATTTTCGCCATGGCAACCGCTGAGGGGTGAGACGGTGCGTTGTCTTGGTGAAACAGGACTTTTTTTTGCAAATATGGCCGTTCTGCCTTCAGCTAGAAGACAATCGATTAAAATACCTCTATGACAATCCCAAACTGTCGCTATCACTTTCCCAGACGAAAAAACAGTTTTTACTTTTAACCGGCTCTCCCTTTGCAGGACTATATTTTTTTCAATCGTTTAATAATGTATCCAAGTTTCCTCTACAGTAATCAATCGGCACCAAAATTGGGATGTATTGCGCCTAAACAGCGCCAAAAGAGCGTTGGAAATATTAATTCGAACAGTTTTGTCTCATGTGAGCAAACGCGGCATCCAATGCGCGGACAGCTTTCTCATGCCTAAATGTTGATTCAATATGTGACAAACACGTTCTTTCAACATATTCATAACATCTGCTATCTCTCTCATTTTGATTCGGCGGTCGTCTAACACCATTTGATGAACTATGGCGATGTTTTCTTCGAAGATAGTTGCAGTTTTTGAACGTCCCGAACGTTAATCGTCTCCCAAGCCACGTTTTAATTCAGCTGCCTTAAATTTAGATGATGTAGAGTTCCCATACACAGAATCCAACTCATCTTTGATTTGCGTAGGAGCATTGCCTTTTAAAAGCAAATATATAATAACAGCTCGATACTCGATTTTGTTAATTTTCTTGAAAAAACTCACTGTTCAAACGACTGTTACATAATAACTGCAAGTCCAAAATGTCGAAACTTTGGTGAGTAACTGTCAACAGATGAACAACGAAATTCTCTAGCTTTAATAGAACTCAAAAGTGGAAATTGGTGCTGGATGAAAGAGAAACATCTGCGAGACTAGCCTCTGTGAGGAATCTTGTATAAACATCTGTTTAAAAAAATCTGTCTGTTTAAAATCTGTTTTTCCGTTAATCAGCTGTCGCCCCCATACGAACGACAACTCTCAGAAGTTGACAAACTTGTGCGAGCTAAGGACTAACGAGGTCTTACCTTTTAACGTGTGATTCCTAACACGGTTGCGGAATTATTCCAGCTTCAACCAGATAAATTCTCTCGAGAAAAATATCTGGTCGAGGCGGGAATCGAACCCACGGTCTTCCGATCGTGAGTCAGGCGCACTACCACCGCGGCCAATCTGTCGGATATAATTCAATATCCAGCGAGGTATTAGCCGAACAAGTTGTTGTTTTTCGACAGACGTTTACCAGACCCTACTATGTAGGTAGTTGGGAGACTAATATTTCAAAATTTATTTCGAAATATTTATTTCCTTATACGTATGTATCTCTCCTCTATAGTTTTCACTTTTGATTTCTGTTAAAGTTTTGATATATGGGAGGTTTCTTCCCAGTTTGGGGCTTCGTTCACGAGATGGACTTGTTAGTAGTTAACAATCTTTCTCTCAGACGAAGGTTTCATATATGAAGCGGAGCCGTGTTGAGGACACAATGATTGGCCTTATTCAAAAATACGCGTAGATTATCATAGAAAATATAAACTTAAAAAAACGGCCCCACACATAATTGTGAAGAGTTCATTGTGAACGTTGTTTTTTTTTTCTTTTTTCAAGAGATTCTCTCATTTTTTCTATGGACATGGAGAACTAGAGAGCCACCAAGCTACTAATCGTAGCTTGGTGGAAAGATATATAATTACTGTTATTGGTGATACAGTAATATGTACCACGAACGTAGCAAAAATTTAGGTATCGAAATGGACGTGAATTTAAGGTTTACAAAACATGTCACGAAATGTGTGCAAAGCAGTTACATGAGTTTGAAAATGCTTTACCCTCATCGTCATTTATTATCAATAAGTTAGGTTAGGTTTGATCCAAAGTGAGTGGGTCTATTCAACCCTCCACCGCAACCCGCAAGGGTTTATTCTGGCTCACACCTATTCACACTCGACCAAATAAACCCAGCTTCTTAACGAAGCTGATTAGTTTGAGTGAGAGGTGAGTGGTCTTTCAGGTACAGCTCTGCCGAACTCTTTATGTCTGCCCCAGCGGGGCATTCAATTCCATTAAACCACTCTATATCGACGATCCTTCAGTTATTGCATATATAGTTTGTATAATGATATTTCACAAAATTATGAAGTTAGTAAAGTTTCCTTATTTGAGTGTCGCTACAAAAAATATCTCATTGCTGCTCAATTAGAAAGTCACTGATTTTATAGATTTTATTCTTCTGAAAAATTTTCAGTATAAAATTTCAACATGTTTTGTCTCCCTCTTTCCTCTCTCCTTCCTCTCCTTTTTTTTTCTAGTTTAGTTTTTTTTTCGAAAACAGGTCTCTTATAGAAATATACTTCTACAATCTGAACTGAAATTCAAAATGTAACCATCGTTAATCAAATTCTATCAGTCGTATACAAAGTTGGTTAGAACATATGAATTTTGGTCGGGAGCAATGTATATTCATGTTTTAAAAGAACACTAGTTATAGTTTGAAATTGATCTGTGAAAATTGCTGATCTATTTTCCTCACCCACCCACTCAACGCTGAGAAATCTTACACCACAACTGGAGATTGATTGGCATCCGACACTCCATATAAATTCCATAAAAAGTTCGAGAGTCTGTAAAAGGTGTATAACCCCGGAGTTATAATTGGACGTACGCATTTTCTTCCGTTCTGCTATATCGTTAATCACTTTCGACTGCCTCTCAAGTGATAAATTGGTATCAAATTTTCAAGACGAACGATATTGAAGAATCATTTCAATCTCCAGAAAAAATTATGTCGGAATGAGTTGGCAGAAAAATATCGAATGAATCAATTAGGGATTGTTCGCTCCGATAAACAAAAATATCAAATGGAAATTAACAATTTCATCACAGCAGCTCATTTTCATTGTGTAGATGAATGATAGTCTGTTGTCACGGTACTAATGAATCATTCTTGCAAATGGTTTTGAATATGTTTCTGACACATTCTGTCAAAATAGTTTTTATTGGAGTTTGGATAATACGTATAAGTCAAATTATCTAAAGGAACAAATCGTTGAGGCCAGTTTTCTCGCACCTACACAGTAGGTTTATGTTTTGACACCTATCAAAAACAACTACTACTCCTTTGGCTGATACCACGAAGGAAATTGGATTGTATCCGATATATGTCAGTGCATGATTCTTCATAGAAGTAATTCCTGCATATAGTTTTGGCGATACAACTACTGGAATTTTCAATTATTGGAACGTGCAAACTTGTATACTGGTTTTGAATTATTTGGCCCGTCGTCAGTGCAAGGTAGTGGCCATCATCACCCTTCGCAGCTTGATACTAAACAGTTGTTGGACTGCAGTAGGGATGAATTACGATGTTTAACAGTCTTTCTTACAGGTCACTGTCATCTGAATCATCATTGTAAGCCGCTTCTGACCGATATGTCGGACAGCGAACAAATACATGACATCACTGCAAAAGGAATGCAGTTGGAAACCGCCGGATAAACTCTAGTTGAGTACCAAAATTACTACAGAATTCTAGAACGATCGTTACCGTTACATAAGGCCAGTTTCTCGGCCCAAGAGGGCAGTTGACTTCAGAAAGTGAATCGAGCGGTTAAACAAGGAATTCAAATAGTTGCTGACTGTTGCAAATAAATCAGTTTGTGATAGTGCAATTTTGTTGGAACTTAATTTGTTTAAGACAGTTAATTCTTTAATTTGTTGCAATATGCAGAGACTCGAACTGTCGAAAGACAGTGTGTGTAACCTCTGTTTGGGAAATGATAAAACAGCGGAGCACTTACTTTGTGCCTAAACCTCTGGGGACCGAATTAGATTTTCAGAGTCTGGCAGAACTATACTCTTACCATCTAACCGTATTCAACATATAAAGTAATCGGCTTCGTCAAGAAGATGGGTATATTCGGTCGAGTGTGAATAGGTGTGAGCCACAATAAACCCTTGCGGGTTGCGGTGGAGGATCGAATAGACCCACTCACTTTTGACCTAACCTAACCTAACCTACAGCATTTGTTCTAGCACCATTGGATTGTCCCTTTCCTATCATGTTTTTCCTTACGAATCCTTTTATTTGTACCCATATCATGGGGGCTGCATAAATAATTAGTCTTGGACGGTTGGCCACATTGAATCATAATACGTATTTATTCACCAAATACAAACGAAATATCATTTAACTCAATACTATTTTGATGAAAAGCGGCAAGAGCTGTTTTTAAACTCAATCATTAGTGAGTTTTCCAAACAACTAGTGATGAAGATAATTCCATAATTGAAGTATAATTATAAATTGGTCTAGCAAATATTATCCGAAAAGCATTGACAGGATGGAGTTATAGTCTCAATTTGAGGAAGTGCCTGATTGAGTAAATACAACTCAAGTTATTTTTAAGTAATCAAACTTGTATGACCTGAATTCACTAGGAAGCCTGTTGTGATATTTTAGTGCAAAGTAATGAAGACTGGAAGCTAATGCTTTGGGATGAAATCAATTGAATTCAAATATTTAGGATTTATGTTGGACAAGCATTTGTCCAACATGAAACTTTGAAAATTATTTTACTCTTCAAAAAAATTGACCGAGGTTATCACCATAGTTGTGTAATTCGTAATATTACAGGCTTTCAAAATGAACTATCGTATACAGGATATTGTCTATTTATCGTTTTAGCAAATTTTCATTTTTCGTTGTCCCCATTTAAAAAATGGGCAAAAAAATAATACTTCGCTTAGATGGCCATGCCTTCAAATCTAGATGTATTTTTTAATGCTGAACAACTTTTTCAACTAACATTTCCCAAGATTTTTCAAAATAAGAGTACTCTTGTCTCAAAATCAAATATTTTATCAGAATATTACGTGTGTTTTACTGTATTTTGTTAGTGCATATTCAATTTTAGGGGATGCACAAACTTTCATCCAGAGTGAAATTTTGAATTAATAATAATAATAACGTTTATTGTGCAAAAACAAGTTTTATACACAAAGGGCAAAGGGTAAGCCAGAGGCTATCTTCCACCCGTCCCATAATTAAGAAAAAAAATAAGCATACAGTAAGTTTATTACAATGTATTAAAAAAACGATAAAAATAAAATAAATACAACAATAAAAATTAATTGGCGCTCCGGGGCGACTTCATTGATTCCAGTGGCGCATTCGCTTTTTCAGCTGCAGGAAAACCCGGAAAAACCTGCAGCACCACATCATCTGAAGATCTTGATTTAACAATGTCCTCTCTCTCATAAAACAAAATGTAGGGTGTCTCCAGAGGCTCCAATAAATTCAATGCATCGCCAGAACACTTCGTGACACGACTATCGTCAAACTTAAACCAGTCCGTTTCTTCTTTGACCAAGGCGTAATAATGACCACATTCAACGCCAGAACCACAGTGAACAATGACTGCATGAATATTATAACAGTGGTCTGCTAGGTTGAAATGTTCATCTATTTCGAAGCTTCCAAAGAGTTTCTTGCTTCCGTTAGAGGTTGAGTCTTGTTTGAAAATCATCAGTGTTATTATTAGATTGACTGGTGCCTCAGCTATACTTGTTATATATACTATAAGTAACAGTTACAATAGACAAAAAAATAATATAAAAAAAAACTATTATGAAGATAAAATAAAAGATAACAATCATTTTTGAACATCTAAGGAATGAATATTTAGATATTTAGATACTTTGGTACAAAGTAAGAAAAACATCCCTCAAATTTGGTGGTAACATCATATGGAATGATAAATGAATCTTTTCTTAAATTGATAGAATGATTATCAGATCGCTTACTGATTAATCTGAACAAGTAATTAGGAGTTTTGCTTTCCAATAGTTTATATAAGAATAAAGATATGAGATAACGAATTCTAAACTCAATATTCAGCTGATCTGATTTCAATAAATATGGAGTTACATGACCACGGTAGTTTATGCAGCACATAAATGTCATACAAATATTTTGTATGCGTTGAAGTTTGTGTTTATTATAGTCTGGCAAGAAGTTGTAATACACTGAGCAGCAATATTCAATATGGGGATAAATCAATGATTGAACTAATTTCAGTTTTGTTTCTTGAGAAAGCTGGAACTTGAACTTGTATAAGGATTTCAGTTTAGAAAATCAAGTTTTGTGAATGTGTTTAACGTGCTCGTTGAACGAGAGAATGTTAAAAATATATATACACTTGAATTTTTTGCTGAATTCACCCAGTCAATCAGTTCATCGTCAAGAAGAAGATGGAAATTTGTTTCAACTTCATTTCTTTTTAGGTCAGATCCCAAACATAGGGCTACTGTTTTATTTGGATTTATTCGAAGGCCATGAAAAACCCTTAATAAATAAGCTTCCCGCATGGTGCATACTTTGGGGATGACACTGTATATACTGAAACCCCATATTATATGTAGGATGACGTTACTTTTCTAATCATGTATTATCATCTAAACTGAACTAGCATGCAAAATTTCAGCTCAATCGCTTGGAGATAATTGTTTTGAATTCAATTTCAGGGCTGCATATCAACCAACATGCAATAGTTCGTAATGAAATTAACTAATTTGTATCTGAATGAAAGCGGAATCCAAAATTATTACCCGGATTTCAAAAATGATCGCCAGAAATCCTCACAGATGGAGTAAAAGTTACACAAATTCCGTGCTTCAGTCCTTTAACCAGTTTCAATAAAATGAAAGTGGCACTTACCGAAATTTCTAGAATTCAATTCCATTCGAAAAATAAAACAATAACTTGTTACTGGATGCTCCAAAGTTTGGGTTAATAATTCCGTAATCGAATCAACGTTCATTCCGACAATTAGGAAGAGCCAATCTTCTGAACATCTTTATTTCGTTTCTTCATTACCACCATTAAATTCGGAGTCCTAATTATATCAACGGTTGTTCAGCGTTGGACCCTTGTCAACGAGTAAGAGGAGAGAGACACTAAAATTAATGTATTTACCGGAATGTCGCCATTACCACGCAATATCAGACGGGACATTTATATTCGACTCACATTGATAAATAGATCAATCTATATCAAGGAAGCGAGCAGACAACAGTTCAGGTTAGGGTAGTAAGGTCTTTGTCGAATCTCAAATATATACTCTGAAATACACTGTCGTGTGCACTAAAGCCTAATTTTCGTTTCTCGTATATATGGTGATTCTTAGAAACGCACGTTGAAAGGTAAGACCTCGGTAATGCTTAGCTCGTACGAATTTCTATTCCTGAGGACTGTCGTTTATGAGGGGGTGACGGTGGTTTAGAGAAAAAACATAAAAAACAGATTCTTGATGAGTTCTTATTGAACGTTTCACTAGCATCCGACAAAAGTATGGTATTGGAGGTATTTTTCTCTCTTCGATCAGGATGTTGTCCAAAAATAAGAACGTCTTGATGATTCTGAGCAGTGTTTGGTCGTATTTAAATATAACAAACCGGAATTCTTGCGCACAGCACTTAGGCCACATGTGAACTATTGAACATCCTCTCGAGGAGTTGTCCTCCTAGGTCATCGTCCATCCTGTCCTTTTCCAGAAGGTGAACAGTGTGAACAGGTCACTAGGAGACATCTCCTTTACATTGGCAGATGTAGGCCAAGACTCGCCGAACACATACTCTCTTTGGCAACCTTGAGGTGTTTCACTGTAGCCCCCGCGAAATTTTGGAAGGTGCAGCGATATTACTGTCGTTGCGCGGCTTCTTCAACATTCTTGGGGTTCCCTCCGTGGAGGTGCACAAATGAGGGAGCTTTGCTGCAGGGGCAGCCGGTACCTTACCTTTATTCAAGGAGGAGCTCTTGGCGCCTGCCGCAGGAAGTGCCCTTGCTGTCAGAGGTGATCTGCTATGTCCAGCCTCATTCCAAGTGGTAGTTTGGGGTGGAAATTTCTGTTCATCCCCATCCACCGCCTAAGATTGAGGTGAGCACTCCTGTCCAGCCTCGGGATTGATTTTTGTTTTTGTTGTTCCTGTTTTTGTGTTGTTTCATTCATGTGTGTTCCCACGAGTAGCAAGGAAAGAGTTGGTCACCTCTGGCAGAGCCCCGCATTATCAGAGGTAGGCTGATTGCAATGAGGTTTCGCCCAGTTTCCCAAGGAGATCGTTCGTAACCGCATCACCCAGCGGCCATTCAGCTGTCGGCACGATTCCTCACACCTTAGCTTGGGTAGGCTGGTCCACGGTGATGATATGTTTTGCAAAGGCTTTTGGGGGTCTTAGTTCCCTCACCCTACTTATTTCCGCCACTGACCAGGAGTCCGGCGACCCCGTCCGTAACAGGTCCGTACCAATTTTGAACTGAAAAAAGCGTTTCTTCCTTAGTTACAAGACTTTTCAGCCCATGTGTTACCTAGCACAGGCCTATGGTAGAATTTAGCAAGGAAGTCGTTTCTAGGTTTTATCCTCAGCAACGAATGAAGTTTTTATTGCACAAAGAAGAAACTGAGGAATATGATTTACTATCTTCTATTTGTGCCTATATGTTTTCAGAAATACCGAAAAGTTCGAGGTCCGATCGTACATTCATAATGTGAATACTAGACAATAAGGTACACTAGATGTACCTTGTTGTAGGAAAATATTTGTTTCCATTTTCCACTCAATTCGGGAACCAAATTCTATCATTTATCTATAATGGAAATTGAAGAATGTCAGTTTGAAGTAGTTTCTGAAATTTGAATTGAAGGGGTTATATTTTTAGAAGTGATTGATTTTTGGGAAAGAAAGTTTTTGACTTTCTACTACTCCATCTTGATACAAAAATAAAGATGAAGGAATCTACACATGGATGTGTAGATCATGAAAAGAAGTAACTTTCAGACACAAACTGAAAGAAAGTCCTCCTGAAACAGCTACTTCCATATAAACATTGAATTACACGAAAGAAAAAAATTCTTTCAAAACAAATACTTCTATATGAACACTGAATCATACAGAAGATACTTTTCTCTACTCAGTTTGTATTTCAAACATTCGTTGTGGAATAAAAATGAGATATCATTCACATGAGTTCTACTTTGAATGAATGGTAACAAATTGCACTTACATGGAACACTGTCATCCTCACTGGTATACATCGATGTTTCGCCTTGAGAAACTTGCCGCAAGGCTATTCACTATCAAATTGGATAACATTATAGAAAATACACACAATTCATTCATGAATTACGATTTTTCAATGTTACGGAATAAGCTTGATCTGATTATGTCATCGATGACATCGTAATGACATTCATTCACCTATTTGATTTAATCCCAGCCAAGAGGAATCTTATTTGAATTGAAGAAATATTGTTATCACGTGAATGAGCTATTATGAATTTGTTTGTTTTCAATATAATATTGACGAGTATATGAGTATATATGGATATGCATTTGTATGTGTGCTGTTATTTCAATTGAATATCGTTTATGAATAAAAAATGCTGTGGAAACAACCATTTCCAGGCAAATGTGTATTGATGCAATAAAACATAAAAATGATGATATTCCATAATTAGAAATCGAATTCCTTTAAGAGTATCATTCCTCTAACCAAGCTAAAGCAAACTACAAACAACAAATTTGTCATCGCTTCATCTGGTAAACGAGGAACAGTTTTCTGAATAAATGACAACTGATTTGACAAATGTAGCTTCACCAAGATGGCCGTTATCAATTGTCAAATTTCGAAAGTTCCTGTTGAAAGACCCTATATATTCTGGGTTGATATCAATTTGGTTTATTTCAAGTGAAGAACAATAAGCTATTTCCATCCCCCCCTTTACAAAGAGTTTCTCTGTTGAAAGTTTCGAAAATTACGTCACTTCACTCATGTATACTTGATTATTTGAACGACTCAGATTCAGGGTCTACATTGATAGAATACGAAATACATCTATTGATTTTTATATATGAATCGTCGAAAGTTACAAAATTCATTTTATTTCACGAAAATACAGACACACATCTTGGCCCAGTGCTCCTTCATTACTTTTGGGTGTTTAATACGCATATCATTCTGAAAACGTGAAGGTCTTGATTCTTATTTCGGATCCAAAATTATAATTCTTATTTACTGTACTCCTTTTATTGTTTTTCTCCTCACCTCCATTGGGAGTCCTAATTATATCAACGGTTGTTCAGCGTCAGACCCTTGTCAACGAGTGAGAGGAGAAAGACATTGAAATCAATTTGTAAACCGGAATCTCGCGATTTCCATGCAATATTAGAAGGCACATTTATACCCGAATCACATTGATGAATAGATCACTCTGTCTCAGAGACAGCGGTTGAGGTTAGAGTTGCAAGGTCTAACTTGATCCTCGAATAGATACTCTAAAATACATTGTTTTATTCACTGAAGCTCATCAATAATTTCGCATAAACAGAATGATCCTTCATAGATTTTCATTTGATGTTCTGCTAGTAGAAATCAGAAGACATCATATACTATCTTCGAAGTTCTTATCCATGTCTGGCTGTCTGTACACAATGAACTCGAAAACATACAGTTCTCACTAAGTTACAATGATTTGTGTTTGTGTGAATTGGTTACTCATGCTAAGTGGTGGCGGTGGTACCGCTCTGCTAAATTTCATCGAGAACACTACCCGATTTCCATGATATAGATATAGCAAAATAATTCACTACATACTCTTCTGGAGTTTGCGATGACATATGTCTATCTTTCGAAGATACCCATTTTAATGTTCAAAATCCTAGTCATATGGATTGGAAATCTTCATTTTGAGAGTTATTGCGAATTGAAACTATCATAAAAAAATACATTTAAGCGGTCTGACAAACCGATGCGACAATGTCGTATTTTTGATTTGTGTTGTTTTGAGGTAGGTAGGAACTTTCCTATCTCAATATTGATTCTGATACTTGAGAACATAATTTAGTTTGAGTGATTTTTATTCAAAGTCTTCATCAATAGTTACTAGCTGGGTACTCGTCTCCTCTTAGAAAGTTGATATGAGATCTGGTGTTACTTCAAATTATAATGACAGATCTTCCACCGACATTCTACAGCGTTCGAGTCTGTCCTAGAATATTTTACAATGACCTGCGATGTTTCCGAACGTTCGCAATGGAGACTTCAATCAGATCAGGATCTTCAGCTGAATCTCCCAACTGTGGAAATTTAAAAAATATCTGAGGATTATTTTGTCTTACTTTCCACTTTCTTTTTGGCCTTGAGTTTGATTGTGTGTATTTTTTAGGCGTTCTCACTGCTGACCTGACTGAAGCTTCTTCTTTGCTTTCTCTTTTTTTAACAGGCTTCTATTAGCTTCATCTGTATGTATGTATGTGAGTTTGTTTGTTCGTTTGTTTGTAACTCTGAAGCTTGGGATCTGTATTTTACAGAATCATCGACATAATTGCTTGATCTATTCGCTGTCAGATGGCGGTGTACGTAACCTCTTTGATATAATCCGAACCCACTTTACATGTATTTTTTCATTTGAAACAAGTTTTTTTTTCATCAACACGCGAGCCTGCCGCCTTACTTGTAACCCTCCTTTGCACGCCTAGTGCCTTGGGCTTGGTAGCTGATTGTCGGGCTTCCTCTCCGAAAAATATCAATGGTCATTTTTCTAAGCAATATACGGCTGATCGATCCCAAAGTTTGGATAAAATGAATATAGTTCAAAATGACTAATACGAAACTGAAAAATTAAAAATAAATACCTATGAGACTAAAAAATCTGTTTAAAATCTGTTTTACCGTTGATCAGCTTTCGCTCCCATACGAACGTCAACTCTCAGAAGTTGAAAAACTTGTGCGAGCTAAGGACTAACGAGGTCTTACCTTTTGACGTGTGATTCCTAACACGGTTGCAGAATCATCCCAGCTTCAACCAGATAAATTCTCTCAAGAAAAATATCTAGTCGAGGCGGGAATCGAACCCACGGCCTTCCGATCGTGAGTCGGGCGCACTACCACCGCGGCCGATTCCCCAAAACATCGAACTGAAAAGTCGAATTTTTCAAAAAATAAGCTTAAAACAATAACGAATGAAAAATACTAGTATCATCATGGAAAAAGCGTGGGCGCTTTGTGCCATATTTTTTGTATATCAAGCGCCCGTCGCTTTTTTTACAATAATACTAGAATTTTTCGTTCGTTATTGTTTTAAGCTTATTTAATAAAGAAATATTTTTAACTTTTCAGTTCGATGTTCTTTAAAAGCGTGTTTTTTAGTTGTCTAAACTATATTCATTATTTATATGTCTTGGTTATCTCTAGTTTTGCTTATCTCTAGTTGATTATTTCATGACTTATTCTATCACTTCTTTTGGGTTCAGTGTGATTGACTCAATGTTTGTTCTTCTTTTTTGTCCTCAAAGATACTTGGCTGTGAAAATTCCTGTATTTTTGAGCTTTTGACTATTTTCCAGTTATTTCCAATATTTCAGTTGAAATTTCAGTTGATTTATCATGGGTCGTTTAGTTTTCGTCTTATTTATGAATATTATTGATGTCAACCCTAGTGAAGACATCACATGGCTGACGAATTGTAAACAGCCATGATGTTTCCTTGGTTGCTCGGATAATAATTAACATTGCCTACCCACAACACAATGTTGTTGACCAAAGTAGTCGATGACGTTGACATTTGAAAAAGAAAAATGAATAAGTAAATGAAATAATGAATAAATCAATGGATGAACAATGGAACCGTCATGAAAAATATAATACTTGAACTGAATAAATTCCGCTTGAATGTAGAAACAAACAACGAATCAAATAAAAAAATGAAAACATAAGTTCTGCTCATAATTGTAGCTACCTTAGTCATATAATTTTGAAACTGTTAATTGCCAACCGACTCATATCCAACTATGTCTGCCAGTCTCACAAACATATACTAAATAAAATGGATACAATACAATAACAAATCTGCGAAACAAAAAAAAATAGATCAATCACAGTTGATTACTTCCGAGTAGACTGAAGTTACAATGGATGGTACACCTTCATCATTTATACTGACTACTTGGAAGATGACTGCTTTATAAATACAGTAAGTAAGGAATAGAAGCAGTGTAGGAAAATAGTTTGACAGCAACAATTTAATTGTATTTCCTGTTGAAGTTGAAAACTGCATTTTCTTGTTTTGCCAGAAATTACAACATCGAAATTATTTTCAAATTGATATGGGAATTTAGGCCTTCAGTGCCGTGGCCGAAGTACTCTTCTTGACGTATCAACTGAAACTGAAGCTCTCATTTCTGCGTTTTTGTGCGAAAAATCAGCACTATGAATGACATTGCATTGAATGCATTGCAGAAAAGAGAGCTTCAGTTCCGGTTGATACGTCAGGAAGGTTACTTCGACCACGCCACTGAAGATGACTGCCGCAGTTGCAGTTGAAACGTTTGTAACAAAAGAAGACCACGGCAAAACCCGGAAACCAATCAAAACATTTATCAAATTGATTTATTTTTTAGTTATGACGTATTCACTGATTTAGAACCTAAACTAACTATCTAAAACAGATGTTTCGGAAATATTATTTTGAATGAAGCTGATCAGAACTGAAAAATTGTGAACCGAATGAAAATTTATGTCCATATACAGGGTGTCCCATATAAAACTTCGCGGGCAAATATCTAAAGAATGAAAAAAAATAGCCATATTTTGTGAAAGCAGATAATATTAGTGTCAATTACGTAGAGATCCAGCACTAGGCGACATCCGTTAGGGCGTCGCGACACCGACGCCAATTTTTTTGAATGCTAACCCAGTATTTTCAATTGGTTTTTGAATTCTGCATTAAATTCTGAATTCAGCCATATAGCACACTTGTAGTTTTCCTTGAATACTGATGAAAAAAGGCAATTTTATTGCGTATTATAAAGAGGGCCATGAATGAGTCAAAATGAATGCAATAATGTATTTATCGATCTGTCAGAAAACCCGTGAGATTTGACGAAAGTGTTTTCAGTTTTGTGTTGGTTTTTCGTAAAATTGAAAAATTGTTCAATTTTCTAATACAAAAAAGTTTAATATGATATGTATTCATGGCGAAGCAAAAAGGAATTCAAAAGAAGCAGTGAGAATATACGCTAATCGGTATCCTGACAGAAAATTACCGTCAGACAGAACATTCGGTGGCTTAGCCAAATCTTCGTCACGAAATGGATGTTTTAATGAACGGAAGCGAAAAAAACCAAAAACGGCTACTGATGGGAATCACACTGTTGCAGTGCTAGGTCAAATGGTGTTGGAACCATATAGTTCTACCAAACAAGTAGCAATGCATTGTAACATTTCGAAATCGTCAATACAACGTATTTTGTCAAAAAACAAATTCCATCCATACAAGGACTAGGACTACATCCAGGTAATAATCTTCATGTTTCAGTTTTAATGACTGAAATATATTCACATATTCAGGAGATGCTAATAGAAGATTGAACTTCATTGCATGGTTGTCCACCCGTATTCATGACGATGATCAGTTTCTGAAAAAAATATTATGGAGTGATGAAAAACGTTTCCATAACAACGGTATAATAAACAACCATATTTGTCACTTTTGGTCTGATGTGAACCCTCATTGGGTGCAAGAAACGAGATTTCAGTCTTTGTGGGGGGTTAATGTTCAGTACGGAATCATTGATGGTTATTTGATAGGACTTCATTTTTTCGAAGGAATTCTCAATGGTGAGAGGTACTTGGTTTTTCTACAACATGTGTTGCCGAATCTCTTGGAGAATTTACCAATACAAACTCGACTGAATATGTGGTTTCAATAAGATGGGGCACCTCCACATAATAATAGAATAGTTACCCAATATTTGGATGATACTTTTAATGAGAAATGGATTGGAAATAAGGGTACAATACCATGGCCAGCTCGAAGTCCAGATATTACTCCACTAGATTTCTTTTTGTGGGGATATATCAAAGACTTAGTTTATATGCGACGTCCACAAAATGTAGAGGATTTGAAAAATAGTATCACAAATGTTTCTGCTTCCATAACGCGAGAGACGCTTTTAGCTGTCACGAATCGGGAATTACTAAAAAAATGCAATATGTGTATTCTACCTGAAGGGAGGCAGTTCGAACACTTACTTAAATGATTCTTGTTACCACTAATTGATTTCGTTATCATCATGTTAATCGAGTTATGTATGGTCAAAGTAACATATTTTTTGGTAATTTGAAACATTTATTTCAATTGTACAGAAATACGCAACTAGATAAAATTGAACAAACAAAGAAATCATAACTGATGTATTCATTTTATTAAACTCATATTATTGCATTCATTTTGACTTATTCATGGTCCTCTTTATAATATGCAATAAAATAGCCTTTTTTCATCAGTATTAAGGAAAACTACAAGTGTGCTATATGGCTGAATTCAGAATTTAATGCAGAATCCATAAACGAATCGGGAAATCTATCTAACTATTTAAAAAAAATGGATCGGTGTCGCGACGCCCTAATGAATGACGCCCATTGCTGGATCTCTTCGCAAATAAGAGGAACCTTTGTCATCAAAATCATCTGCCTCCATGAAATATAGATATTCTCTCTCATTTTCAGATATGCGCTTGCGGAGTTTTATATGGGACACCCTGTATATTAGATTTGCAATTTTGTGGTTAGGACCCTTCACCAAAACATTGGGCGGTATAATATATGACGGAGGAGCTAGTTCAAAATAATTTTCATAATATTTGATAAAGAAATGGAATACGGTGAATAACCAGGACCAGTGGAAAATATATTTTTTTCACTACTAACCTGAGAAAATGCTATTATTTACTCCATTCCCCTAACTGGAATTAATATTTATCACCCTTGGTAAATAATGATAATAAAAAAACACCTAGGTAAATAATGAGAAGAATTCTATAATTTTAAAGATATTCACAGAAACTTTTGTTAACTTAATTATCAACTAGAAGTAGGAAATTAAACATTGGAAATACGCTTGAAAATTATTTGAAATTATAATTCATTGTACAATTGTGACAAATCATGTGTATTCCAGCATTTCCTGTATTAATGGAACTAACATTTGGACCAGGTGAATTCACTTCCGTGTTACAAACAATCCTCGTATTTTGAACGCATTCATTACCTTTCTCCTCTAAATTATCTTCATCATGGACGGCATCTTGACTTGCAGAAAAAGTTATATTTGGAGATTCATTGGCTAAATTACATTTTTGCACTAATTCGGCGATTCTCTTCTTATCAGCTATTGATTCCTCAGGCTTAGTAAGTCTCCTCCGTTTTCTGCGGGAAGTGTTGCCGAGCTACGTCTTAGAGAATGACCAGTATAACACTCAGGATTTTCTAATTTGAGATAATTAGCAACGACATGGTACTTTACTAAAAGTATTGTGCCCAATATTTTGTTTAATATGTTTACCTTTGCGGTATAAAATAAATAGTTTTGTAATGTCAGTTGGCCTATTAGCTAGGTATTTTTTAATAACATCAACCCATTGCAGCTCAACAACAACACACTTTTTTGATGTTCTGTTTTATGAATTAGAAATATTTATTATGATAATATCATCGCAAACATCTAAATCGTCTAGGAGCATAATTCATCTGTCGTCTGTTCTGCAGACACCGGTAACACTAATTACCATAACAGCCTAAATATCATTCCATTAAAAAATTAAACACAATCTAATAATAAAGAAGTATACCTTTTTTGATGAATATTCGTCATCAGAAGCTTCAACTATAAATTTGTTAATATCTTTTTTTGTAAATAATTTTGATTTCTTAGGTTTATAATTACTGTTTTTCCGTTTTCAAAATGCTAAAAGCTTGTAAATCTTTGGAATGTCAATATTTCCTTTTATTGCAAGTGTCGATTTTAGCATGGAATAATTTGCCCACAATGTCGATACCTTTTTGCCTTCAGATTTCTCTTTGAAATACGCTAATAAAAAAATTTCTGTTACTGTAGCAACTTTCCTTTCTTCACACCATGTTTTCAGTTGGTTATATGCACTCACGTACAGTCTCTTTGATTTTTCTGGCAATAAATCACTACTTGTACAAGCTGCCACCACTTTAACTTCAGGCGGGGTACACATATCATCTCTAAATTATCGTCACTTGAATTTTCACCCATTTTTCAATTAATTATATTGACGTTTTACTTATATAGATCTTTTAACTCCTATAATAATCATTGTACAGTGTTTGGTTGTCATGGAAACGCCGGCAAATGTTTTCATGGCCTAAGTAAATGTTGCGCGCTTATCATCGACATCGCGTATGCAACATGGAAACTGTACCGTTTCAATTTGACATGCAACAATTCATAGCTGCCTTGAGTTACCATATAACCAAGGAAATTTTTCCTCACTAAAATGCAAAATTGAGAAATTCTAAGTTCTGAACATACAGAAGCGATGAGAGAAGTGGAACATTGAAATATATCAAAAATGCAATGAGATATATTTCCTAGATTCATATCAAAATTTGACACATGCCAAATTTTTACATAAATTTGTCCGGGAGCCTCTTCAGTAACTTTTTCGGTTATTGAGTTATTACTAACTGAAAAGATGGATGCAATGAGACTAGTGCCATCTATGTGCTGAGTACGAGACTTTTCGATATAGACCGAATTTGCAAAGAAACAACTACCATATGTCATGAAATCAAAGTGATATATATGAGGTATTACTATATACCATGAAATGAAAAAATTGGAAGTTGACTACGGCAATACTGATGAGAAATCCCCATGTAATACACCAATATATTCATAACGGCAGTGAATATTATACCGATATTGACATTACCTCTTGCTTTCTCAAACAAAAATAATCGCATGCCTATGTAGTTCTATTTCGAATAACTTTTCTTTTTCAATCATGCTTTCGAAAGCATTCATCAATATTCAAAAAACTTTCCTTCTATTTCATAATATGAAATAGATTCCTGTCCAGTGCACAAATACCTGAGGTCTGCCCGAGTTGAAGGGTAAATTGAAACTTTTTAAACTGATTTGGGAAGAAAGGTAAAAGTTTCTGATATGCACATGTTCGGCATCCAGCTGGAAAAGGTCCCGCATGAAAAATACAGAAATTTGCCATACGGGAATAATAAAAGTTCATTCGAACACTCAAAACATGCTAATCTTGAGATGCATACTTGCAATACGAAGAAACTTGGGCACAACGTATGCGCTTTGAATTTATGCGATTTCTGCTCTACTACGATATCCTGACAGTTCCAGATACATAAATCAACGTTTTATTTCAATATTTAAACGTTGCCTAACTCATAAATCCGGCAGAGAATCTCTATTTCACATTACTGGAAAATGGAATTTTCTGATTCAAATACGGATGACAGTGCACTTCTGATAGAAATAAAGTTAATAATTTCCATAGAATAGAATGCAGAGAATTCAATTTTCTCAGACTTTTATTTCGAGAGAACCTAGTGAAATGATATCATTCATTCAATTCAATAATATTCTTCAAAAATATAGGTTACTATTGAAATTCAATTGGAGCATACTTCAATAATTATTGCGTTTCCACCAAAAAGAATGAATCAATTGTTTCTGCAGCTATGCAAGGATCCTGCACAAGTTTCAGCAAACTGAGAGACATCTTAATATTACGATTCTGCCCTGTGCAGGAATCTGAAAACAAAATAATTTTCTTGGTGGTATGTTCTTTGAGGTGTTTGAGAATACACGAAGCTACATCCTGAGATCCTCGTTCTCCTTGTGTCTCATTCCAAACATGCATGAAGCCTGTATTCAAGTTGAAAGAATGTATGCCAAAATCATAAAAATACAAGTTCCGTTTATAATATACCACCGATGTAGAAAGCTTCGAAAAAGGAAGTGCCTTCTGTAAGTCGAATGTGAAGACATAACATTCATCAGAAGCATTTTGCTGATCTCTTCTCAAAGTGTCTCTGGCCTGATCAGAACGAGCTAAATGCATTTTTTTGTATTTCTAGTTCCTTCTTCTTCTTTCCATCAGTTCCACTACGAATCTTCAGGTGTAACTCATCGCACAAACGGCACGTGTCTTTGCTAGGAATTTTGAAGTGGAGATTGAATTTCACGGAAAACACTTTGTAGTAGAATTTTTTCCTGACAGGTTGTTTATTTGCTTTGCTTTAGAGCATTCTTGAACATAAAGGTCATACATCTTTCGAATATTCAATTCTGGATTGAGGTATTTCCTCTGCTCATTATCTTTCCGGCTGTAATGACTTTAGTAAGAAGGGAAAGATTTGATAGGCATGATAACATCAGAATCATCTATTTTGTTTGTGGGAATATTTTTACTACGATTATCCATTACTGCAAAAACGTCTTCTTCAACTAGACATCTATAAAGTCGTCCCCAACTAATTTGGAGTGTAACCAAAAAAAATTTTTTGGGCACATTAATGTTGGCTTCTTTCAAACGTATAGTATATTCAAACGTATAGTATATTCAAACGCTTTCTTCTTACTGTGGACATTTTCACTAAACTCCGCAGGAAAATGTTCTGTTTGCTGTAATCTGCTAGTTTCCAAAATGATTCGAAAAATGTTGACAAATCTCCAATATTGATTTTTGTCCTGCACAGCTTGCGGCATCCACAGTTATAATCAGGATTGAAACATTTACCTGGAACACATTTTTTTGTTTTCGTTTCGTAACTTTTGCCACTATTTCTCAGAATTTTTCTTATGCGACATAATTCTCAAGAGAAATACATCCGCTCCATCTATAAACTTAGTAGAGACTTGCTTCATTACTGCACTGAAAATAATGACCTTTGAAGAGTATCATGCAGGGTCTATCGAAAAACATCGCTATTATGGACTTGGTCCACTTCAGCTTTGAACCCCTTAATTGTCCAACAAGAAGGAATAGCCCTTTTTTCAAAGACACGTTGAAAAGTCTGCAAAATATCGGTGCAAGTTCATTTGGGCACTTCTTAAGTACGATGATGGGCAGTTCATCAGGACCAGACGCCTTGTTGATATTGACCTGACTAGACCCTCTCGAAGAGTAATTTCCGGCATTTTGTATTCTAGTGTGGGTATAGTTGGTGGTGCCTTTCCCAGAAAATCGACTGTGGAATGGGACGCACATTGTTCAGCTAGTAGATTTTCTTTTCCTATGGCTGTTGTTGCCTGTGCTAGGGGTGGACTTGTGGATTTTGTTCAGTTTTGATTAACAGCTTTAGCTACCGACCAGAAGGATCTAGACCCGTTGGGATTGGCAAGCAATTAATCCCTAATTCTCTGATTGTGTAGTTCTTTGCTTTCATTTATCCTAAGTTTGCAGCTGTTGTGCGCAGTAATAAAGCTGGTTCGGTTTTCGGCACTGGGATTTTTGCCCCACTGCCAGTAGGCGAGATTTTTGGAGACGATAGCTTGTTCGCAATTTCTGTTGAACCAAGGTTTGTCTTTAGAAGGTCGTTTCATTGAAAAAGAAATATATGCATCCATGGATTACATAATAACTTCTGTGACTTCAGAAGCACAAGTTGATGTTTCTTTAGAGCTGAAACAAACATCAAGACAGTGGAAATTTCGGAAATGGTTTTGAAGATCCTCCCATTCAGCTGATCTTTAACGCCAAATTTTGCGCGGCTTAGATTGTTCCCCAAAAATTATACGTAATTCACTCAACACTGAAATGAGTTTGTGGTCAGAAAATCCCAATGGAGACCTCACGGTGACTGTGTAAATTCCTGGATTGGTTGTTTACCTTTCTGGATATTTATTTACCCATGAGTACGTGTAAATATTCACAGCCTAGTGATGGAAATGAAACTGTTTATTTATATAACATGCTACAACATTATCTATGGTAGTCATCTATCAATCCACCTATTTATCTTCAGGCTACACGGATTCGAAAATAACGCCGATCTAATATTGTTTCCACTTAAAAAACAATTCGGTAAATTTTCACTAGACTATTTCCTTATTGTAGTTTTCTGGCAAACCTTTTGAAATGTTCAGAACATGTGGTTTCACAAATTATTATATATCACATCAGCTTGTGTACTGGCAACCACAAATATTGTACCAACTAGAGCTAGAGTAACATTATCCGACGTACAGCAAAGTAATTTATTCGTTCTTTCCTTGTACGTAGTTTTTAGTTTCCATTTTGGGGTTTCATACGGGTCATTTGGTAGCAAGAAGTGATATATGAGGAATCGTTCTCCAGGAAAATACGAAGGCGTTGAAAGTTTTCGAGTTATCGAATTCTTATGGAAATTCCAGGTGATGTAAATACCGGTTGGATATTTCATCACCAGTTTATATGATTCGATTAATTTTTTCATAGTTACGGCGACAAGATCCAGGAGAATTATCGATTTAGCATTTTCTTGAACTATAGTCCATTTGTTAGAGTTGAATTTTCATCTTTTGAGTCACAGAGGGAGTAAAAAAATCAATCAATAGCCCGATGTATGATTACTATGACTGTTTTTGAATAACCAACTATTCGAAAAACATTCTTTGAAATTATCAACCTCTCTATTTGAATAAATGAGAAATTATATACAGGTTGAATTTCACTAGTTCGGACTTCCATTGTCTAATATGTGAAATAATTTGAAATAACTGAAAAGAAGGAGAGATGTCAATGTTGTCCAACAACGTATTCAGCCAAGCTAGCGTAGAGATACGCAACATATGGAAACCCATCATCAAGCGAAAAATGGCCAACTTCCCCCAAACAGCCATCTCCCACTGAACCAGTGAAGCGGAAAAAATGGAAAGCAGGGATAAGTGAAAGTACTCGAACGAC
Organism: Leptinotarsa decemlineata; assembly: GCF_025532065.1. Lineage (NCBI taxonomy): Eukaryota > Metazoa > Arthropoda > Insecta > Coleoptera > Chrysomelidae > Leptinotarsa > Leptinotarsa decemlineata. The sequence goes on from NW_027412688.1 coordinate 31,262,622, forward strand.
CCATAAATAGTCATACCTCGAAGGAATCAGTTCAGTCATCACATGAAGCCGATTGTAGATACTAACAATCGAAACGTCGTGAACTAACGTGGCTTGGAATTTTTATTTTCATTTTTATTTCTTTATATTTTTTATTTTTCGTTCAATCGTTCTATTTTTACTTGTATTCTATTTCACTATTCTTTCATTTCAGGTTATTTTTGCTTAATATAATTGTTATTTTCAGCTATTCATTTTTAATTCTCCTTTTTTAGTTGTTTCAGGGATGTGAAATCATTTTATATATTAGACAATGGAAGTCCGAACTAGTGGAATTTATCATGAAACATTGTCAATCACCTTCAAACAAATATATACAGGTTGTTTCAAATTCGATCCCCACCATTGGGATCTCGGAAACTATGAGATATACAAAGATGGTTGAAATTTACCTGACTAACAATATGCCGTTGAAGAAGTTCTGAAATTCTGAGTACATCCGGAGATATCCGAAAAAAACTGGAATTTCGAAAAATGGTTTTTATTTTTTCTGGCTTCATTTTCCAAAGGATTCGAAAATAAATTGTAGGTACTTCCACATTGTTTTTTTCCCTGCTACCATCATCAACTTTTTTTTCTTGTGGGCGCTATATTGGATTCTTTCTATTTTGAATAGAACCAGTTTCAAGTCATTGAATTTTCAGCAAAAAATGGCTTTCGCGAATGAAGGAGAAAGAAATATGATACAAATTTATTACAAATACAATAGAAACGGGGTTAGGACATCGGAAATGTATTCAAACTTATATTCCGAAAGACGACAACCACATCGAACAATGTTAAAGTTATTAAATGAAAATCTCATTCGTTTGAAAAACCAATGGAAAAATGAGGAGACAGAATGGACCAGGAAACTAAAGAATAGTTCATAAATAAGGTACCTGTGTAGGTAGGTACCTGTGGTACCTGTAGGTACCTGTGTAGTTAGACATTGTGTCATTTTCAATAAAAGTTAATAATTTGAAGATAAACATGAACCCGGAGAAATCTACACGTCAAATTTTCTTCGAAATGAATATTTGTCATACAAATGCTTGGAGACATCTCAACAAAGCGATTTATACTGTAACAAAATACACGGGTGCTCCCGAAAGGCGATTAGATTTACCTGTTTTTCAAGAGAATGTATTTTGGACAGATGAAAGCACTTTTATGGATTGTGGGATATTCATGAGAAATAACGAGGACATTTGGAGCATAAACAACCCCAGGCAGTTCCGATGAATTCGACCTCAAGTCCGATAAACGTGTGGGCAGGAATTTACTAAGATAGAATTTTGGGTCCTCATTTATTTAACGGAATTCTGAATGGAGAAACCAATCACCAGTTTTTAATGTCGATTTTCGAAGACTATCAGAGGAGTATATAATTACCTGACTGAAAGGTTTGGTGATAAATGGAAAGGAAATAATGAACCGGTGAGGTGGCCAGCAAGGTCTCCAGACCTAATTGTTATAAATAAAGTTAACTAGTTTAGTGATCCAATAATTTTTCTGAAAAAGTTGGTTGGTTGGGAAACAGGATCATTTTTTCTCAAAAAAACAATTGTATTCTTGCCGACGTTTCGAGTTTATTCAAGTTCTTCTTCAGGGCTCTGTATCAATGAATTTTCATGAAGATACCTTCCACAAAACTCATTTCAATTTCACAAGAAATAATGAGTTTTCATTTAAATTACTCACCGAAAAGTAGTTTTTTGGTGTTGATGATAATACCATTTTAAAAATCATCAGACATACTAGATACGTATTTGAAAAATAAAAAACACATTGCAAACAACAAATTTTCGAGACAACACCAACACAAAACGACATGAAACAAACGAATGGCTTTATCTCTGATTCTGATAAGGTGGTGTCTGTTTTGTGTATAATAAATAATTAAAAAATTATAATTTTCAAAATAAAATCAACATTATAAGGAATTTGAAATCAAGAGCAATTGCCATTTCCAATTCTGAATTCCATAACAAAAATCTCCAATTAATTGAGAATAAACTAGTTAAAAATAATTTTCCTAGAGCCCTTATTACAAAAATAATTGAAGAAAGAAGATTCTCCTCCCAAAATACAGGGGTGAAAACCCAAATATCAAAAAATTTCATTTGTAGAAAATTTATCTGTTAAACTTGGAATGCTACTCAATACCGAAGAAATAAAAGTGGCTTTCTTAAATGAAAATACAGTTGGAAAGCATTTTTTCTCGAAACAAAAAACTAAAACACCACAAGAAATACAATCCAATATGGTGTACAAATTGAACTGTGGAAGCTGTCACAAATGTCGGTTTGCCACCGTCCGGTTTGACCAACATATTGCTATGTTGGTCAAACCGGACGGTATCTGAAAACACGAGTTTCAAAACAGATGAGAGACTGAAGAGAGAGAAACTGAATATGGAAAATCCCACAGCTTTCGTTGAACATGAAAAAGAATATGAACACATTTTTTATTTTGATCATCCAACTATTTTAGATGTTCAGCCATACTTATTGAAAAGACTTTTGAGCGAAATGATACATATCCTCACTACGAGAGAAGTCGATGGCCTTAATACCGCATATTTTAATTTGATACGTGAAACACCTGAATAATTTACACTTTTTTCATTCTTTTTCTTTCTGCAATTGATTGAAAAACAGATACCACCTTATCAGAATCAGAGATAAAGCCATTCGTTTGTTTCATGTCGTTTTATGTTGTTGTTGTCTCGAAAATTTGTTGTTTGCAATATGTTTTTTATTTTTATTTTTCAAATACGTATCTAATATGTCTGATGATTTTTAAAATGGTATTATCATCAACACGAAAAAACTACTTTTCGGTGAGTAATTTAAATGAAAACTCATTATTTCTTGTGAAATTGAAATAAGTTTTGTGGAAGGTATATTCATGAAAATTCATTGTTACAGAGCCCTGAAGAAGAATTTAATTAAATTCGAAACGTCGAAAGAAAAAATTGATCCTGTTAGCCAACCAACCCCCTTTTTCAGTTATAATTAAATTCTTATGGGGTATACTGAAAAATAGAGTTTATGGTCAGAGGGAACATCAAAATATTGAGGACCTTCAACACAGCATTGTCAGAGAGTTCCGAAGATTGAGGAGGAGGGAAATTATTCGTGCAGTGAAGGGCACTGAGATGTATTATCATCATCAAGGCCAGCATTTTGAGCATTTGCTGTGATTTACTTTTGTCTTTATATTCTAGTTAATTATTATTATTTGTTCAAAGATCTTTTTTTATTGAAAAGGACACATTGTCTAAATTACCTCACACATAACTCAATTATTAAATTATGATTGTTGATTCTGCCTCCGTATGTTTTCATCGGCTTTTCAAACGAACCAAACTCGGTGAGATTTTGATCCAATAACTTGAACATACTTCGATGTGGTTGTCGTCTTTCGGGATACAAGTTTGAATACATTTCCGATGTCCTAACACTGTTTCTATCGTATTTGTAATAAATTTGTATGATATCTCTTCTTTCTTCAATCGTGAAAGCCATTGTTTGCCAAAACTTCAATGACTTATACAATAACACAATGTCATTGAGTGTAACAAATTAAAAGTGAAATTTAGAAACATCAAAGTCGAAGCCAATTATGGGAGGAATTATTTTTTTCATTATCTTCAATTTTTCGAAAAAGAATGATAACTTATGATACATTATTGAAAAATTTGAATCTGGTTCTATTCAAAACAGAAAGAATCCAATGTAGCGCCCATAAGAAAAAATAAAATCGATGATGGTGGCCGGAAGATGAAACGTCGGATAGCAAATTTGTCACAAAAACCTTCATTTTGCTGTGGAGAAGTATCAATGGAAAGTTTCAGCAAATTTGAGTTAAACGGTATTAATGATCGTCAAAATAAAATGAAATAACACGCCCGTTGCGTTTTTGAAAATGGTGTAATGACCGAAACTGTTCAACAAATATAGAACTATCGTAGAAAATAGATAAAAGTGTGTTTCTATAGTGCATCCTCAGTGACGAATTGGAAATTTCAACTATCGTTATTGAAAATACGCATGATTGTGTTAACTCGTCAATAAACTTTTAAAAAATTATTAGGTTTATTTAATCCACATCAAACTATATCAAGTTTTTTATATTATGTAGTTGATAATTGAGCAATAAAGACACAACAATTAAATACTAACAATAGTATGACATGAACAATATTGTGTTTATCGACCTTTTTTGAGTATTTTCACCTTCCACAATCTCAAGAATATGGAAATTGTAATGAAAAATTTTATAAACGTGTAGGAAGGGCAAACTTTTCAGTTTATCCCGATAAGTTACTACGTGAACTCAAAGTATTTTCCACAAAGAAAAGAAAAAGAAAATTCATCAGTATCAAATACATATCCATTCAAACTAATTTCTCTCCACAAAAAATGATTCATCCAATATTGTGATTGCGTACTGATCTAAACAGGCTAACGACCTATGAATAGTAGCCTTCAACGATTGCAGGAAGGAACAAGAACGTCGTCCTTATCAGCAATCGTTTCTCGTTCCTGGAGTACCAATGCCGACTTGAAGTAATGGCACATAGAGCAGAGAACACCGTGTACGCAGTAAATCATGTGAATTGTCCGTTCATACATATTACTCTGAACGCTTAAACCGTTGACTTATCGCCCTCTCAAATGGAAATACGCGAATTTCCAACAATTTATGCCACCAGTCGATTAGGTACGAATTTATTGACATGGAGATATGGAGAGATCACATATTTGATGGTAGATTCGGAATATTCGCGGACTCGATGGAGTGATAAACGTTCTTGGTTGAATGATGTCTCCAACTTTCCATGATTATACAATTTCAACATTTTATGTTGTGTTTTCCCCACTCAGACTCGATTCGAGTAAACCGTGCCGTTTTGTCAATTGTTTCAACCTAGTCGAAAGAGTTGTACGTTTAAGAGCACTTGCAGTATCACTTCACGACATACATGAATGATCCATCTTGCTGGTATTCTTTTAAGATATTGTGTACTATGCACTTCGTTTTAATGTATCTCAAAAAAATCTAGTTGACTCGAATTAGGTAGCCAAGGGGTTAACTCAGTTGCACCCTATGTCCTATCTACTGACTTCAAGACCTGTCGTTTAAATAGTTTCAAGATTATTCAGCAAATTAAAAACTGACTTTCTAGTCTATGGAAAAATGTAAAAAATATGCAGAAACCATAAGATACTGAAGGTTGTATAAAAATGATGATAAACAAACTTGTTGACCAAAACTAAATGGAATTGCAGATATTCAATAAGTTCCACAGTAGCATTGACAAAAAACTCTTGTTCCGTAGATGTGAATGACGTCAAATTATAAAAATGAATGTGTAACATCCTTTAGAATATACTGATACTTTGAATTGAATGGGTTATATTTTTAGGACAGGTCAATTTTTTGGAAAGGAAAGTTTTGAGTGTTTTTTTGTGTAATTCATGATTTGTATATGTATATGAAAATATTTGTTCCGAGAGGGCTTTTTTTTTCAGTTTTTGTCTGAAAAATACTTCTTTGCATGGTCTGCATATCTTTATTAGTACCTGATTTCGAAGTCAATTGCTTTTTTTCTTCATTTAGAGAATTTTCACATTTTTTGTATAAAGATGAAGTAGAGTTGTCAATTTTTAGTAAAAAAAAATCATGTCGATCTTTTGACAAATATCAATTTTCACGCAATATTGAAATCTTCTAGTGGGGTATTCATGTTTTCATCTTTTTTGTATTTCATCAGTTCGGACTTCCATTGTCTAATATAATATAAATTGATTTGGAATTCCTGAAAAAAGATTAAAAAGTTCAACCGAAAATAACAATTTTATTCGAACACAAAAACTGGAATTACAAAGAAATAACATAAAACCAAACAACAAGCAAAAAATAAAAATTGAAACATTAATATCAGCTGAAAATTAAAAATTTTTATCAACAAAAACTCAAAAATAAAAGTTGAAAGACCAAACCAAGTTATGTAACGACGTTTCGATTGTTAGTATCCACAATCGTCTTCGGGCGATAACTGGAGTTATTCCTCTCAAGTCCGACTATTTATAGGCCATTCGAGTGCTTTCACCTATCCCCTCTTCTCTCTCTTCTCTCTCCGCTTGTGGATGATTTCAGCTTGAGCCTACTTGATATTATGTTGATGCGCCCAAACATGCTCTGCTATTCCAGATTTGCTGGTTTCACCTCGCTGTGTATGTTTCTTGTGCTCAGCAATGCGAACTTTCAATGGCCTCTTAGTTTCACCGATGTATGATTCTCCGCACTCGCAAGGTATCCGGTAAATGCAATTCTTGGAATCGCAGTCCGTGTTTGGTGGCCTGGTTTTCGTGAGGCTGCTACGGATAGTGTTCCCAGATCTGAAGCAGGTCCTGATGTTATACTTGGACCCAATCCTTCGTATCGTTTTCGATAATCCTCTGATGTAGGGAAGTACAAGTACTGGTTGTGGAGGCTTCTCTTCCTTGTGGAGCTCGTGCTGTCTTCTAGCTAAAGCCTGTTCTACCATCACGCTGGAGTAACCATTCCGTTAAGGTCGTTTTTGATGATGCCTAGTTCCCTTTCGAGACCTTCCTTTGTATTACAGAGCCCGAAGGCACGGTCTAGTAGAGTCTTGATGCTTCCTCTCTTAGTCGATTGATGGTGGTTGGATTTCTGGTTCAGATACTGTCCTGTGTGAGTGGGTTTTCGATATACAGACGTTTTCCATTTAGTATCGGTCCTCTTCACCAATACGTCTAAGAAAGGCAATTTGTTGTGGACTTCCTTTTTCATTGTGAAAATGATGGAAGGACTTACGTTGTTGATGTGCTTCAGGAAAGTGTCTAGTTCTGCATTTTTCTTTTTTTTCTTGTCCGTGTTTACATTATATGGACTTCTGGCAGAATTTCCCAAGATTGACTCACTCCAAGTCATTTATTCACACTTCGAAGCTTGATACCAAACAGTTATTAGACAACAGTAGGGATGAACTACGATATCTAACAGGCCTTTTCATAGGTCACTGTCATTTTTATCATCATATGCAGAGACTTGGACTGTCGACAGACAGTGTGTGTCGCCTCTGTTTGGAAAATGATGGAACAGCAGAGCACATACTTTGTGCCTGCCCCGCTGGGGACCGAATCAGGTTTTTAGAGTTTGACAGAGCCATCTGACCTGAAAGATTACTCACCATACAAACTAATCGGCTTCGTTGAGAAGCTGGGTTTATTTGGTCGAGTGTGAATAGGTGTGAGCCACAATAAACCCTTGAGGGTTGCGGTAGAGCCACTCACACCTAACTGTGTTAGGTTAGGTTAGGTCAAAAAAACACTGTATTGTGGAATTTTTACTAAACAGTTTTACAAAAACGCAATACGTATTATGCCAAACAATGGCTTCTTCGGGCGTGTCAGTAAAGACTCACTTGCGTTTTAAAATAATTGAAAGACAACCGTTATGGTTAGGTTAGGTTTGGCGGATTCCCACCAAAAAGTTGAGTAGTCAAAATAAGGAACATTTTGGAACTTTGTCGCGCGGGCGACTGTTTTTGTTAACAATGAAGTGTTCCGTCGGCAGGCGGAAATATCAAAAGGTTTCAGTGTTTTATGTCTGTTTTTTCAAAACAGAGTTAGCTATGTGAATACTGTCGGCGACATTATTGCTTTATTGAAATTTTCAATCCGTGGCGATTATCGGCACAAGGCACGCCATTTTATTTGAGTCGTTGAATTGTTTATTTCGAAAGACAATGAGATTCAATTCAATTACTGTACTCACGATACTGGAAACGATAGGAAACAGTCTACAACGAAACATACGATTAGTTTTTGTCCGTTTGGTAGAGATTAAATTTCGAGTTTGTTTTCGAAGCTGAACAAGATTTTTGTTTTTGAAAACGAAACTAGCAAACGAGTCCTTCTGGTGGAAATCCGTCTTTATGAATTCGCTCATTTGTGTTTTCAAGGTATTGAGTTATAAGTCTGAACAATTGAGCCTGGTTGGAAGGTTGGGTTGAGTTGAGTACTTTGGTAATAGGAAAATAATTATCTCCAATACCTATTTAACTCTTTTGGCAAGAACTTTCTAAAGAGTATCGAGTTTTTGCTTGCTAGAAATCAATCTTCAATATTGAGGCTGTGGACACGAAAATTGCAACGGCCGAGAGATGGTGACTGCGGGGCGACGCGGAGTGGGACGATGTGGAGAAGTATCTCGCGTGGGCACGGAACGTCACCGCTCGTTTCGTGCGCGTCACCTATACTGTCGATGTTGTTGTATGCATCGCCACCGTTCCGCCGTCGCGTCTTCTCGCCATCGCTCGACCGTCGCCATTGCTCGACCGTCGCTATTTTCATGTCCGCAGCCTAAGAACGGTACGATTACTTTTCATTCAGAGATAGATTAACATTTGAAATTTTTCGATAACGTATTGTAGGAATTTGAAAGCTCTATATATTTAAACGGGAAACCGATTTACAAAAGCGAAGCAGAAATAAACAAGGAATCGAAAGCCATTCTCAACGAGGTATAACTTGATCCCCATCGACTTGTTATTTTCTTATGAATAGCACAATATGCAAAGATCGATATTCCACATAAAAAAGCGATTCGTTTCCAACAGGAATATCCAGTTACAGGAAATGCTATTATCATAGAGTATATATTGAATGAAACAAAGTATATATAAAATATTCGTATACGTATAATTTCAAAAGAGGAATGAAAAATTGAGTATATAACACAAAATGTTACAAATCATGCAATGTAGTAGTACTGACGCAAATGTTATTTATAGTTTTATTAAAAGTGATTGATTGAAGCTACTGCACATAAAATTCAATGGTGATCGTAGCATAACATTGGTGCGTGATGCTTCGCAATTGAATTTCAGATTGTGTCGACCTTCACATCTTGGTACTAAGACATTGATCTCGGGTAAAAGAACCGTACTGTCAATGATTTTGTTTAGTAATTTATGCAGGAAGTTTATAGCAAGGATAACTCTCCTATTTTCCTAAGATGTCATATCAAATCGTGTCAACAAAATGGTATGATCGATACCTCTCGTGGGGTATTGTCCATCAACTTCTAGGCATAAGTATTTCAGGAACTACCTTTGCACGTACTCAATTGATGTTTTTTGATAGTCTTAAACTAGATTCCATAACACAGAGCCATACTCTAACTTAGATCTGTCATACGCAAAATATAGCAAATTTAAGGTGGCAATACTTTTGAAGTTTTTGCCATTTCTGTAAATGAATCCAAGCAACCTTTTTGCATCAGCAGTCATATTCCTTATATGTGTTGTAAATGTTAATTTACTGTCGTATGTTATACCAAGACCTTTTATCTCATTTACGCAGTTGATTGTAGTATTGTTGTTTGAATAATCGTACATTAAAGTTCGCTTTTTTGTTGTAAATGATGTTATTTTACATTTGGATACGGCGGATCGGGTCCTTGTTTAGCAAACATTATTTAACAAAAATGTACGCCACTGATATTTTATTTCGTGTTTGTGAAAATCTGAGAACGAAACATTTTTTTTCTCAATTTGTTTTTGTAGATAATTTTGTTTTCTAGAAAAAAATAAAAAACGAAAAGCGGTTTGAGATGTTTGCCTTTCTCAAGTCACATTAATCGTTGTAACGGATATTCACAATATTTATGAAAAATCAATGTTTTCAAAAAAGTTCAGTACCCTGCATCTTAGAAACAATACATTTCAGGACCTATATTTATACGAATCCTTCTCCAGAAAAGTAGCTAACATTTTTTCACCACAATTAGAAAACACCATATAGAGAGGATATTTTTGAAATTCAATTGATATTTTGCTATCTGTATCTATAACAAATATTTCTACGAAACACTTTTTTTCGTTCTTTTTCTTTGAACCTGAAAATTAGAGCACTGCGTTGTAGCTACAGAGTAAAAATCTAGTTACTACAGTTGACAAAAATGTAACATTCGAATGACACATTATCCCAAACGATTAAAAATTTCGAATACGTTACACGTGAATATCTCAAACTTTTTTCTTAACCCGTACCCTCATATTTCTCGAAGGACAAACCGCTCCGCCACGCATGTTGATTGTTTTCGAGAAGATTTATGGTACCCCGTAAATAACAACATCGTCCGACAAATGCCCGCCTCACCATATTCTATGCGAAATCAAGCCATTTCGCACCCGGACAGAAATGCAACCAACCCCCATCGGTCACTGACCCAAATTATATGCATCAAACGATCTGGATTAAAATTTCTTTGAGTGTCTTTTCATTTATGAAGTACAGGTCCGCATTTTGACTCTGATTCCAGATACACTCTGAAATCATTCAAAATTGGAATGAACGACTATTTGCAAATTCAATAATATGTTTTGTCCTCATACTGGATTCATACATAACTTCATCACCGGCTTTATCAGCATTGATGGTTCCAAAATCAAATTGAATCATACTGCTGAAAGTTGGTTTCACCAATTAGTAGTAATCTAGAATCAGTGAAAGTTAGTTTCACCAATTAGTAGTAAACTAGATTATTTACAGTTTACTTCAACAGTATACATGCTGTTATAATGGCACATCGAACCTGAAAGTTAACAGCCTCCCAGTTGTTTGAAAATGTATAACTACGTAACAAATTATTTGGGATTCAACATTTTCAGTAATTTTTTCAACCGAAACCATCATGCGCTGGATCTGTTTATAACATCATCGCAGGTTACAGCAGCATTGATGATTTAAAAATCACTTTGAATCATACTATGTAGTTGGAAACTAGACCCCAATCATACTGTCGAAAAATGGTTTCACCAATGACGATGTCTTGATTAGCTATATCAGGAAGAAATTCATTCACCTAGAGACACATGGAGATCATTCGCTGCTTTTGATACAGTTGACATAAGTTAGTATTGAAAGATCCAACTGGTTTCAAAATGTCACTACATATTTTTTGTTGCTGGCGAACCGTCTGGCTTTTCCTTTTCTTCCATCTCTCCGAAAATGATAGCAGCGACATGGGCTCATTTTGTATATCCTCCCACTCTCCATAACATTCATTCTGAAAATACTGTTTCCTATACCATTTTGTAAATCTCTTTTGGCAGTGTAATATTCTTCTGAACTCACACCCAAATCTGAAGTCCCCCAGGGCTCAGTTCTAGCCTCTTCTCTTATCAAAATCTACGTCTACAACGCCCCCACCACCCAGTACGCAGATGACACAATGCTATACTTCTCTGTCCCTAACACACGAATCCTACAAATTCAATCCCAAACCATGATCAACCACTTTCAGCACTGTTGCAACAAGTGGCTCATCAAAATAAATCCCACCAAAACCCAAACCATACTCAGACACCCCAATAACACAACCTTTCTAAAACTGAATACCGATAACTTGAACCTCAGACTTTTGGGAGCGAAACTCCAAGACTTGGTGACCCACTTGGGAGTTACTTTCACAACGCATTTGTGGCTCAGCCTAGCTCCACTGATGAAACCTGTGGTAGATCGAAATAGTGTTGTCTGGTGTTGGATCACGAGTATTCTGCTTTTGGGCTAATTGTCTTGCAGTGGAAGCCGCAACGATAGGCAGAAAGCCAATCTCATTAGGCAGTCGATGTTGAAGCTTGATTTGACAACTATCCACTTTTGAGGGCCTTGTTTATCTTTGAGTCTTCGTAGGGGAAGATGATTTATTTCTTAATATTGTCAAAGAAGTGATCTTCAGCTAATCACTAATTATCCAGAGAGGGTGAAGACTTTTCTTTCCAGCCGTGAACCTAATTCCCAAGATATTGAATGAAAAATATTGCTGGGAACATGACAAAAAATTGAGAGATGTTACTTTGAATCTGATATGACGGGCTCCTGAAGATGGTTGTTGCTTTATGTTCCTAGTCATAATCTGTTTAAAAAAATCTGTTTAAAATATGTTTTTCCGGTTATCAACTGTCGCCCCCATACGAACGACAACTCTCAGAAGTTGAGAAACTTGTGCGAGCTGAGGACTAAGGAGGTCTTACCTTTTAACATGTGATTCCTAAAACGGAAAATTCCAGCGATAACTAAAAAATGAAAATAAAATCAATAGTAGAAAAATATTTTCAAAAGCTAGCCTTCATTAAAGTGCTCTGATGATACTTTTGAATTAGAATCGTATCCGTATTCATATCCATACAATCTATGCGATTTTGAAGCTTGTCACAGGATAAACCTGTGTAAATTACCAAGACTATAAAATGAACAATGAGAAATGGAACTTTTTATGTTTTTTACCATTTGTATTTTACCTTCGGATAATGTTCCAGGATACTCTTTCTTGAGAAAAGTGTTTTGAACTCTTCTTTCAGCCACATCACTCGTGCCTTCATTATCGCCTTTTCTGTTGCTGGTGTTTTTGTTCTGGACCTTAGGCACTGTCCATTGAATCACGAGTTTTATTTTTCATGTCTCATGATCTCCTACTACCTACTAATGACAATATACATTAATTACTTAAAAAAAATCTGTTTAAATTTGTTTTTCCGTTAACCAGTTGTCGCACCCATAGTGCGTAATATAGTAAGCTGATGGGTTTGATTTCAAATTAAAATATATTTTTTCCTTTTTAAAGCACGTTGATGAAACCAAAACAAGTACTTTTCCCAAACAACAAAACTGCAATACTCTTATCGACGCACGTATCACCAAGTTGACTGAATAGTTTTCATCATCTTCTAAAGACACAGGCCTGTTGTTTAGGTTTAGAAAAAGTGCTTGTTTTGGATTCATATACACCGGATGTTCCAGTTTCCCTTTATATTATGTTAATGAAATCTTTTTGAAAATATATTTTCCATATTGACACTTTGGTGTACATTCTTTAGACTATTTCATCATTACCTACTTGTGCAAATGAAGAATGTCAGTTTCCCATACCGGTCCTGTTAAGGTATGACGCACGGTCCAGTTGATTGGGAAGAAAGCGGAGAAACAGCAAAAAGGAATCCGATAGGAATGTAATTCTGTTGAGGAGAATAAAAAACTAATTCGAATCTTATGTGAATACACCATATGTTGGTGAAATTCTTCTCAGATCCCTTTTATTTCCGAAAAAACAATTACGGTTCTCACATGAGATAGGGGATAATTATTTTTTACAATTAGTGTTGGTTAAAATGATGCCGAATAACTAAACATTCACGTGACTTGAGACTTCATTTCTCAATGAAATACGATAGTTCGAAGTAGCAATGACTGATAATTTATGAATCCAATACGAATACTTCTCCTACACACTGAAAGTATAACACTGTTCACTAACCAAGTTGACGTTATCAGGATATGAACTATGCTAGTAGTATACTAGAATAGTGTACTTTATTATTAGTATAATAGAAACAAACTTTATTTTATTGTATGAAGTATTGTTGTTGTTGATATTACTAGTACTACTGCCCTTTCACCAACTTTGTTGAAGAATTTTCTGATTGATTCTGGTAGAACAGGTAATACGTTGGGAAAGTCACTTAATAATGATAATAAAGATAAAACAGCCAAATTCGAGAAATCTGGAAAATATACATTCAATTATGAAACTTTTCTTTAGGTATATATTGGTCAAACTGGCAAACCATTTAGAAATTGCATACAGGAACATCATATGAGCTATATTAATAAGAAAACAAGTTCATCATATTCCAATTACCTTTTAGAAGAAAATCATAACTTCAAGGGAGATTCCGAAATTTTGCATATTGAAAATAAAGGTTTGAAGCTAAAATAGAACAATTTACTGAATGACCAACTGGACCAACTGGGAATAGATCACCATTATTGAACTTGTTTTCTTGGAAACCGATATTATTCTAATGTTCGTAGATATATTATTATTGATGTAGAATTGACATAATATGCTCTAGGTGCTTATAATTCAGGATGTAGGTACCTTACATATATAAAAGATGAGTAGATGCTTTAGGTAATTATGATCGAATAAATACCTGAATAGGTAGTTCTGACTGTACACACCTCCGCAAATTTTGATGCTTTATAAAGCTCAGATCAGACCTTCTTTGGAGTATTGTTCTCATGTATGAAACTCTGCTTCTAAGCATATTCTGAAGCTTCTGGATTTCATTCAGATAAGAGCCATCCTGATGAGAGACACGCACATCACTTGTAACTTTGATAGTCTGGAGCATCGAAGATACTTTCACGGAAGGTGTTCAAGTGACTTGACACACTTGATTCCACTAAGAGCAGTTCATATCAGAAATACGCGACGGACGTGAACTCAGAACACCTCAAACTTCACTGTTTGAGAGCTTTTTCATTCGGAGAACTGCGTTTATGTGCAATAAACTTCTTGAAAACCTTTTTCCGAATTGATTTGATCTCCAGCGATTGAAATCCAACGTGAATCGCTACTTTCGCACAGGCACCGCTCTTAGAGCCCCTTGAGGATTTTTCTGTAGTGTGTGTGTTGTATTTGGAAAACCTTTCTTTCAAAAATATTCTTATTTATTTTCCAATAAAATTTTCGTGTTTTCCTGTCAAAAGGAATCATATGAAATGTGATGAATTCAAAAAGTAGTTGAATGAATAGTAATTTTGAAATTTAAGTTCAGTTCTGAGTTGAGTGAAGAATGGTTTTGGATAAAATATACCTCTCGCAATCAAAAAACATCCAATAAATAGTCACCTAATAATCTGTTGTTTAGTCTCGAAGTTGGTCTAAATTACCAATCACTCTATAGCAACTAAGGTCCTGGAAGAAATATGATCCCTACGACAGTCACGATCATCTTTCAATGATCGGTGAGATAGTCATTCGAAAAGCGCCACAGACGTTAAACATTTTCATCGAAAGCACATTTTACTTGTCTGAACAATATAAGCAAATTTCTCATATTCAAATAATTTTTTCTCCACTTAGTTTATATATTTATCGTCATTAAACATTTTGACTATTCATTTTTATCAACAGGTATCTTCTGAATAAATCACAACTTCCTATACCCTGTCGGAACAGTCACATATATTTTGTCACACAATAACAATTAACCAGTTCATTATCATTATTAAATTTGGCTCATTAGGACTGAACGCTTCTGTCATTACTGTTACATAAAATTAATATTACCAGGTTATATTCAATGTAATCAAGTGACAACTGAAGTCTCCTTCTGATGGCAATCAAGACAGACTCATTCAATGTGGAAAGCAATATTGAAGAAAGTTAATCCCATTTTATAAGATGAGAAGATTGGAAAGCTAGTTAGTTGAAGTCGAATACTAAAAAAATCAGTTCATAATATTATTTTCCACCTGTTAGAAAATAATGAGTATCGGATGCAAGAAAGCAGTGAATGTGCCCAGTTGGAATTGCGAAGGCAATGTTGCAGGTTATTTCTTGATTGTTTTCATAAAAATTTAATTATAAGTGCTGAAACAAGTTATTAAATTGAAAGGTCTTGTATGGATGCCATCAACAATATTATGTAAGAGATACAGTACTTCCATTTCCAGAAATACTGTATATCTTTTTAAGACTGTAAACCAACTCAGTTACACTGGAATGGCAGACACAGATTGCAAAGTCCCACACTAGGGTTTGATGTACTAAACCTTACAACTCCTGACTAAAATCCAATTTCTAGAAACCATCTAAGAAACTCAAGGCTTTTGTTTACACTACTTCAACTGAACCAGTCTAATACTTGAAATCCGGGACTCCGGCAGTCTCCAACAGTAGCAACCTTTGACCTATTAGTCTGTCCAAGGGCACCAAAAATTATGATCCAGGGCTCATTCGATTCGGAATGACCTCTAGCAACTTTTTGAAAAATTTCAAGAGAGTCTCAAAAAAATTGCAAAAGTCATAAACAATTTAGTAAAAAAAGGAAAGTTTGGTTTTTTCCCAGTATCTCGGAAAATATTAAAGATATCCAAAATTTGAAAAAAAATCCTGAAAGAGGAGGAAATTTCGTAAAAAATATACCACCTTCTGGGACTTTATCACGGGCGATGCGCCTCTTGCACGCGCTGACCGATACGGACCTGAATTAAAATAATTTTAATCAATTAAATATCATTATTGATGAAAAGAAATCACATACCTTCTAGACAATTCAATAATCAAAAATCCATGAAAAGAAAAATTTCCCGCGATTATTATACTAGGTACCCTTTAGTTAATTAACTAATTTTTACAATGAAGAAAAGATAATTGAAACTTTCTATGTTTTTTACCACTTTTATTTGTAATTAACTTAGTGCAGTTTCATCCTATAAGGACATATATAAGTTTGAAAATGTCCTTATAGGATATTAGTTACAGATAAAAGTGGTAAAAAACATGAAGAAAGTTTCAATTATCTTTTCTTCATTGTGATTTGCTACCACGTAGTAACGGATACATCCATCAATTCATTAATTTTTACAAGTTTCAAATTTACATAAACAAAACAAAGTTTTTCTTGAAAGCCTACAAAAAAGATTCCCATTGAAAAAAATAAAAAAATGTTGATTATTTACTTTGTTATTAATAATCAAAGATGTTGCAAAGTGCAAAATTCAATTGGAGCAATGAATTTTTTTTATTATTTCATTATATTTATTTATTATTTTACGATTTATTTTTATTATAAGTTCTATTTCTCTTTGATATTCTGAAAAAAATTATATTTTCTTTATCTATTCACTAAACAATTTGTTTCAAATAAAGTGATTTTTCTGAATACTACCAAAAGAACAAAAACAATCACTTGTCACTTCTTGTGTAAAATTTTTTTTATCAATGGTGTACAAACTTTTTGATATTTTTCTTGTTTCAACACAAAAAGTGACATATAGTTGTTTTTGTTTATTTTGACACTATTTAAAAGAAGCATATCTTAAAAACTGATTTGTTTTAAACAAATTAAATAAATAAAGAAAATATTAATGAAAAAATCAGAACATGAAAGGGAAATAGAAATTATGATAAAAAATCGTTTCTTAATATTCATATTTGGTAGCAAAAAAATTGTTAATAAACAAATGCGTTTTCAAGCAATACACATTATTTTTGAGGAACGATTTTGTTTTTAAAATCATAATATTCATCACTGATGAAAATTCCCCCAAAAGAATTTCAAATATCTTATAAACAATACTTTTGTTTATATCAATATGTTTAACAAATAGGGGTAAAAATTACTGGAAATAATTTTTTTATTACTTTGAATAATGAAAATACGAATAACTTTGAATATTGAAAAAACAATTTTCACTGCTTTACTTAAATTTTTCACTTTTTAACGTCTTTGATTATTAATAACAAAGTAAAAACTCAAATTTTTTTAATTTTTCCAACGGAAATCTTTGTTGAAGGCTTTCATGAAAAACTCTAAGAAGTGAACGAAATTTGAGGTTTTCAGTTTCTTCCTCTTGAAGATGATCACTTGCTGATCGAAACTCGTGTCGAGGTGTTGAAAATAACGATTTGGTGTTGTCAAAAAACTCCAGTAATATTTATTCAAGTCTTTCTAATTTTGAAACAGTGGGTGGTTGAATTTTGGCTCAACTGCTCCCTCGCTAACCCCTTTATCCACTTTTCACCTTACTGATGATCAGTTAATGGTACAACTTTTCACGAGAGAGCCATGAGTAAACGTTTTCTATGAAATCCAACAATTTCTTTTGGACATTATATATAGAAAATTGGAGGGCGTTTTCAATATCAATTTACTTTTATCGAACAGTTTCTTTTGATAACGGCATTACGAAGCCTATTTTCCACCGAGAATAGTACTGCGTTATCATAAAAAGTGAATCATTCGTGTGACCACAGACCGCGGTCTTGAAAAATGGAATTTCTCATTTCACGGCGGCATAATATGGTTACATGGTTGATTTTTGTAAATTTAGTAATTTGTATCTCGAGAACGAATAATTTTTCGATAAACATTCAACAGGGAAAAGTTGTTTATTTTGACGAGGTCCACAACATACTTAGTTCAGGTAATTTTCTCAGCAACTTCAAAGTTAGGGCAATTTGAAAAAAGAATGAGAGCGTCCCCAGCGCCCTCTAGATGTAACATGAAAATCAATACGAAATTATGATTTCCCAAGTCAAAAAACGTCCGGGTATAAATTTTGTGCGTTTAACTTAATTTTTGCGAAACGTATTTTTAAAAAACGAATAAAAATGGAATTTCAACACTCTGTATCTCCGAAACAGAACATTTCGGCTCAGAAATACGTCACTTGAATATTTTAACGTACTTATGTTACACCCAGTATAGCTACGCAGAATAATTTTCGTTGGTTCGAAAATAAAACATCTGCTTGAACATATTTATCAAAGTGAGTAGCTACTCCAGAATTCCGGTTCCGGTTCAGATAAAAGAAAAGTTGGGAGTTTGTAGCCTTACAAAAGTTTGGATGGCCGTTTGATTACTCCCAAGTGTAATAATGAAAGAATAATCCCTATTCAAAAATTGTTTCCATCCCTAATGGAATTTATGTTGAAAAGGGGTACGAGATGAAGTTGGAGATATTTCATTCTCAATCCGCTGTGCGTGGGAAATGCGAAGGAGCAAACAAGAATGTTAGTTACAAGACTGAGTAACACCAATTCAGAAATTTATACAATGTGTTTCAGTTCCTAGATACATTCTGTTCCGAATCAGTGACGAGAGCGTTACGAAAAGTGTGATGAGGTGAGCGAACGGAAGTTGAGAGGGAGGCATAAGTTAGTAATGATTCAAAGAGAGAGGTTCAAGTACAAATTTACGGTCGAGTAGGCACTGAAGAATTAGGAGAAAACTATCATACGTTGTTACTAATTTAAGTAGGAGATTTTAATGTTAATTACGCGTCCGAAGATGTACAACTCTTGTTGAACACTCTACAAGATAAATCAGAACTACGAATGAATAATAACCGAAATGAGCCTACCACAAGACATGGAACAAAAATCGATGCAGTTTTCTCTAGATGTCTTTCTAATTTTTGTTCGAAAACATACGTATCTCATTTCTCATACCATAAGTCTATTATTGTCTTGGCCTCACAATCAACCAAAATGATTATTAATATATTCGATTAAGAGAATAATAAATAAATATAAAAAATCTATTTGAACATGATAATTTATCAATGAAAACCCATAATAAATTTGAATATTCATGTAAAATCAATATATGTATTGGGTGTTTCATTTTTAATA
Organism: Leptinotarsa decemlineata; assembly: GCF_025532065.1. Taxonomy (NCBI): domain Eukaryota; kingdom Metazoa; phylum Arthropoda; class Insecta; order Coleoptera; family Chrysomelidae; genus Leptinotarsa; species Leptinotarsa decemlineata. The sequence continues at coordinate 31,281,891 of NW_027412688.1, forward strand.
GAAAAAGAAATATTTTTGTTGGGAAAACAATTAAAGTTAAAGGCTTCGCCCATTCGAAAATTCGATTTCACAAATGAATAACATGGGAATTTTTTTTCGGTTTCAACTCGATTTTTCGATATCAAATTTTTTTTGGAAAAATAAGTGTGCCGGTTTTGTAGAGATATGAATTTGCTACAAATAATCATTTTCAAGCAAAACCTCTCCAATCAACAGTTTTTGAGTTGTAGAGCTGGAAAGGTGAATGTTAATTGAAACCTAATTTTCTTGACATTGGAAATTTTCAATTTAGAGTATATATCATTCACAATACACGCTGTGGATGTTACAGAATATAATTTCTATCCAGTTGATACATATAAACTTCAATGTACGAATATAAGTCGTTAGAATTACTGAATTTTTTTTTCTTCCATTTCTGAGTTTTTTTAATTTTAGAAATTCTCTATCTCAAATTTACGCTCAAATCGTAATTTTTTTTACGTATCTTCTGAAATTTTTTTATTGATCTTTTTATATTCCAATAAATTTTAGAAAACTTTAAACTTACAATAATGTTATAAAATTACAGATATGAAGGAGACTTTGGCTTTCTACTCTGCTAGGGAAAAATTGTTCCTGGAACAGGAACATTCTCAAGCAATAAATGGCTTTCGAAAGTCATCGTGCATGGTGTATCGGTCCTGGATCTTTAAAGGTAGTGTTTTCCGTGGAAAGGTAACCCAAATACACTGAAGATAGTTCGACTAAAACTGGAAGAAGTTTGAAAATCAAATAGTGCGAAATTTTTAATTTCATTCCATGATATTATGATTCCATAGTAACTATGGATTGGAATTCATCTATACAAAATGCCGTTTCTAAAGTTTCAAGAATTCAATAAATCTTCACAATTATTTGTGAATGATATTTGAAGCAAAATTTGGTATCACTGATTATTAACATTCACCTATCCAAGTCTACAGCTCAAAAACTGTTGTTTCAAAAGTGTTTGCTCACAAAACATTTCTGTAGCAAATTCAATTTCCTACAAAAGCTTTCTACTGAAAAATCGAGTCGAAACCGAAAAAAAAAGTTCCTGTATTATTCATATGGAAAATCGAAGTTTTGAATGAATTTAGCCTCTAATTCTAATAGGAATATTCTTTTTCATTCTATAAATTGTTAGATTTTCAGGTAAGACTGAGAAAAACAAATGTCGCCTGAAAATAATTCAATTAAGGTAGGGTCCGCGCAGATAATATCAAAACATAGGGTAGCCATGAAAATTGGTTTCAGTCATTTCCTGATGATGCTCACTTTTTTAGCGAAACGCGAATCAAAAGACAGTATTTTGTTCTAGTGTGATGAATGTGATTTCAAAATAATTTGATACAATGAAACTATTATGTGATCTTCAAAAAATGCACCATTTAAGGAAATTCAGAAATGTAGTTTCCCAAGTTATTCCCAGTGATTCATTTGATTCGAAATAAATTGTACGTTTTCAAAAATAATCATTTTTGATGTAAAACAAACAATCAAGCTGTCCCATACAAATTTTTCAAAATTGTTGAATAATAATTGCCTTTATTGGATATATTTTCTTCAGTTTGAAACCGAATTTGACTTATTTTGCAGCAGAAACATTTTGAATTGAATTGGGATTTCATTTATTTGTTTTGCAAATGAATGACACTGAATCAAAAAAATCAACAGGTATTAATATTACTGGAGTTTCAGCCCAACACGAAACCGTTATTTTCAAGAGGAAGAATAATCTTCCTCTTGAAAATAAATGAAGGTCAATAATCACATTTTTCGGTTCTGGGATAGGTACTTTATGGGTATACACACAAATATTCAGTGAAAAAAATGTATTTGGCAATATAAGCACAAATTCAATTTTTGACATTGATATACTATTTACAGAATTGTAATTCATGATATGTTTTGTGATAACAATGTTGTTTCTTTTTACTCATTCGCTCTATACTCACAATTGTTTTTATTTACAGGTAAGTCTTTGAGTATCTATTGGAACTTCTGAGAGGAGACTATAGCTTCACTGAATCGTAAAAAGCATACAGCTCGAAAATAAAAACATAAAAAGAATTTCATGTGAATGCTGATGTAAACATAGACAAACGTGACCATTCAGAAAAATCCAGTGAATGATATGAAACAGTGAATCAACAATGTGTCACAAACTTCAAGGTATGTATCACAAATAAAAATGCCATCAAAATCATTCAAATATTTTTATATTATCATCGTGAATTCATGAAGCATATTTTAAAAGCAACTCGTGACTGTCAATCAAATTGTGTGAAAAAAAAAAACGCATGAAAAAATGTGATCACATTACAATCCAACTGCTTTGAAAGTTATGTAGCTTGAAATACAATAAAATTCAGAGGTCTTTAGTTCCTCGGTGTGATGTTAGTATTTTATACATCAAATTCATCAAGTTCCTCACGTATTCGAAACAATAATTTATTCCAACTCCTCTGCAGCGAAGGATCTCATGAATGTGGAAAACAACTACGTACTTGGCAAATTCCTGCAAGCACATAGAATTACTCCTAACAGCAACTTGTCCAAGTTCCACCACAAAGAAAGTGTTTGCATCAATTATTTTGTCAAAACCACTATCACATACCTGATTAAAATTTGGGAAATAATATTACAGAAAGTCTGAAATAATAAAAATTTCATCAAGAATCTTCATTCATGTTGCTGTTGGTGATTTATAAATGTTACATCTCAAAGAGGATTGACTCTGGTTTTTCTGGACTTTGACGTAAGGTAAGGTTATGTAAAACTTTTTTCGAGATCAATTGTTCTAACACCAAACTGATATTTTTGCACTCGACGCGCGTTTCACCAACAAAGTTAGCATCCTCAGGAGAAGAAGATTGATAAAACGCGCGTTGAGTGCAAAAATATCAGTTTAGTTTTAGGGCAATTGACCTCGAAAGAAGTTATTCAACTTTCACATCAAAGGTTCCAATCTCATCGTTATTTAGGTTATGTAAGGTCAAGGTTTTATGGAATAATTGACCACATATGACTCACTCCACAAAGGTGGGGACCAATATATCCTTATTTTCTTGAATATAGACTTTCCGAAAGCCTTCGATCGAATAGACCATTATGTTCCTCTCAGCAAATTGACAAAATTGGGACTCTCTAACCAACTGCTTGCTCTAATTGAATCATATCTAGATAACAGAAAACAATTCGTCGAATATGAATCTTTCAAATCGACACAGTACGTAGGTACATCTGGGATACCACAAGGTTTTAATCTGGGACCTTTTTTATTTTCAATTATTGGTAATGACTTGACAACCTCTTTGAATATTCCTAGCCTACTATTTGCAGAGACCTGAAACTATATTATAAAATCGACGACATTACTGACTGGGAACGTGTACAACATGAATAAGATGTAATCAAACTCTGGTGTAATAATAATCGTCTATAATATAATATAATTTACAACAAAAATGCGAACTTTAATGTACGATTATTCAATCAACAACACTACAATCAACAGCGTACATGTGATAAAATATCTTGGTGTAACATACAGCAGTAAATTAACATTTACAACACATAAGGAATATGACTGCTGATGCAAATAGGATGCTTGAATTCATTTACAGAAATGGCAAAATCTTCAAAAGTATTGCCACCTTAAAATTGCTATATTTTGCGTATGCCGGAAATTTTTCATTTCTCATTTGAAATTCTACGTATATAAATATTCTATATATACTTTGTATTAGCATTTACTTTTATACATTTCAATATTCCATAATTTTTTATTTTTATTCCATATATACTCTGTAATAATAGCATTTCCTGTAACTGGGTACTCCTGTTGGAAATAAATATCTTTTTTTATTTTTTCTAAATACCAAGATGTATGATGGAATTGGCCGATACTTGATACAAATCCATAACTAACGTATTCAAAAACCACTTCAATGAGAGATTTTCACTAAACATTTTGACAAAAACGCAACACGTATTTCTTCATACCATAGCTTCTTCGGGCGAGTATAAAGACACGTCCGAAGAAGCCATTGTATGGCAAAACACGTGTTGCGTTTTTGTAAAACAGTATAGTGGAGATCATAACAAAGTGTTTTTCGAATACGGCAATACCAGGATAAATACTCAACATTACAACAGCTATGTTTGTTTGTAACGAACAAATTTTGCAAATAGGCTCAATATTAGACTATTTCATTTATGCGAAACAGAAATTCCTAATGATTTTTTGAGCAGGTACCAGCAAGAGACATTTCTTTGTGAAGTGTACAGTTTTATTGCAGAAAAAGAAACCACACATTAGGTCAATCAAATAATTCTCAATGTTTCTTCATGAGGCAATCCTATGATTTCAATTATACTTTCCACAAATATTTCTGTTTAAGAATCGTATTGTTGTAACTGCTCTTTCAGATAAATATTACGCAAACTTCATCGAAGAGTGTAAGAAATATTAATTTTCAAATTCCTAACATCAACTTGAAGTTGGCTACATCTTGTGAATATAAACTATTAATTCCGCTGATATCGTCAAAAACTGGGATTATTCTATACTTTGCGCCATCTACCGGAAAGCTTTCGCAAAGTATCCTGAAATATTTCAGCAGAGAGCTGTAGTATGCTGCACATAATCAATACCGAGACTCCTTTCAGGACGCCGCTTTCCTGAACTAAATTTGTATCCAGGAGTGTGTTTCGTAGCTTTCCCACTAGAAGCCGCTTCAAGAGGTTTTGATATGAATTTGGAATTTTGAGCTTATTGACATGAAAGTATGTTCAATTTCAAAACTGACAATATAATATCGATAAACTAGATGAATTCGTATATCGTCCGAGTAATCAATACAGATCATAAATTAAATTCTCCATCGTGTTTGTCTGTCTGTTTAAACATAGTTCTCATATATTTTCAATCAATGGATGGAGTGATCCAAGGGAAAGGTTTATGTGTATGATTCATTTATATTTTTTGTGAATTGATTCATATTCGACGATGTTTCATATTCGATGAATTGAATATTAAAATATGGAATGGCTCAAATGTTCAAATATCAACAACGAACTAGATCGCGAAGCTGAGGCTTTTGCAATAAGCAGCAGCATATTCTCCGTGATGGAGAATATGCTAGTCTTCTGGATCTTTACCTGAAAACCAATCCAGAAATTTACACAGTCACCGTAAGGTCTCCATTGGAAACTTCTGACCACACACTCATTTCAGTGTTGAGTGAATCACTGGAATTTCCCCAAGATTAATGTTTGTTTCAGCTCTAAAGATACATTCACTTGTGCTTCTGAAGTCACGGAAGTTATTCCATCGTCCATGGATGCGTACATTCCTTTTACAATGAAGCGACCTTCTAACGGCAAACCTTGGTTCAAAAAAGTTGAGAGCAAGCTGTCGCCTTCAAAAATCTCGCGTACCGACAGTGGCGCAAAAATACCAGTGCCGACAAACTAGGTGCGAGCATTAACGGTTGTTAATGTTCGCAACCGCTGCAAACTGCTTGCCAATCCCAACGGGTCTGGATCCTTCTGGTCGGTAGCTAAAGCTATTGATCAGGACTTTACAATATCCACAAGTCAACCCCTAACACAAGCGGATGGTAACACATGTTAGCGGTTTTCTACAAGAAGATAAATGTCTACGAACCGGATATAATAACGTCTGGTCAGACCATTCCGCTTTCTGCTTCGATGAGTTTGTTGGGGGTTAAATGGACACCCATATGTCTTGGCACAATCTTGTCACTGGAATCGCAAAGGCTGCTTCTCAAAAGCTTGGAACACTATTCTGAACCAGAAAACTGTACACACCTCAGCAACTTTTGATGCTTTATAAAGCTCAGATCAGACCTTCCTTGGAGTATTGTTCTCATGTATGGAGCTCTGCCCCCAAACATACCCTGAAGTTGCTGGATTACATTCAGAAAAGAGCCATTCGCCTGATAGGAGACGCGAACATCAAGTGCAACCTTGATAGCCTGGAACATCGAAGAAAGGTTGGAGATTTGTCTCTCTTCTATAGATACTTACACAGGAAGTGTTCAAGTGACTTGGCACATTTGATTCCACCAAAAGCGGTACATATCAGAAACACGCGACATACTATGGCTGTTCATCGTTTTGAGATTCAACTCAGTACACCTCGAACTTCACTGTTTGAGAACTCTCTCAGCTGGAGAACTGCTTTTATGTGGAATAAAATTCCTGATAAGGTTTTTTCAAATGGATTCAATCTCCAGCGATTCAAATCCAATGTGAATCGCTACTTTCGCACAGGCACCGCTCTGAGAGCGCCTTAAGGATTTTCATGTAGTACTTGTGTTTTATCCTTGAAAAAATATATTTTTTTTCCATTTTTCATTCTAAACAATATTAATATTATGATGTAAATCACGCACAAGCTTTTGAAGCTTCAGTGATCCTTCATGTCCATTTTCAAAGTAAGACAGCATTTCTCTTATTGCATTTTGCTACATTTTGAAAATGAACAATATTATTATTAATATTGTTACACATACTAGGTATCATTTTCATGTCCAATTAGGATGAGAACATTGGAGAAACCAACGATACATAATTATATAAGATATCGAGATGACATTAATTACATGTGAACGTCGTAAAAACACATGTCTAATAATTCGTGAGCAACCTATTAGACGATGATTTAACAAGAACTAAATCGTTATCGACGAACTTTTCTAATTATTTCCATTTCTGTACAAACTCACGATACGCGCAAGGATAATGGATAATCGCATACTGATCTCATCATATATTTGACGAAGAGGAATTGGAAGGTTGGTTTAGTTCATTATTCCTTTACTGAACATGATGAACTCTCAAATCTTTCATTTCTGTTGAAATTTCAATTAAGTACGAGAGTGTAAATGAAATATTTGGATAAAACTTGTCACGTTTTAGTGATATTTCAATAATGATATTGTGTAATTCACTTATTCAATTGTTGAAGTTGAGATTTGACAAATTTATCTTTGTTCCATTGAATCCTGTTATTTTCCAATTTACGGCTAACCGACGTTCATCACGCTGTATGTTATAGTTCAAGTAAACGATATAGTGCAACCTACTTTCCAACAGCTCCCCTTTACTAATATAGCTGAACAGAGCAAGCATAAAACTAGTGATGAGACTTGGTGGGGAAACCTATCCAAACACATAGTATATACAATAAATTTCGTTTATATAGGTGAGTGGAAAAGTAGGGATTCAAATAACAGGGTGATAATTGAAAATACTTCTGAATACTACTTACTCACATATTTATACAATCGATTGATTCAAAAACACTTCACCAACTTTCTTCGATAACTTCTGATAATTCCTCTTCAATATTCTCTGTTTCACTATCACTGTCGTCATTTAAATCAATAATGAATTTATTTTCATCATTAATATGAAAGTGTCCAATCACCTCCAATGCTCCAAAGAGCATACGTGGCGTATGCTCTTTTTGCTCTACTCTGTAGTTGAGATTTCCATGTTAGCTTCTTGTCGAGGATAGAAATTAGTAATTATAACTGCACCAATATCGAATTTCAATACTCTAATCGCGATCAGTTCCTGAACTGAACATTGACAATACGACGCGACGGCTCGCATTCTACTCGTCAACCACCGAAACATTACTTCAAAATTAATTTTATGACTCTTCAGCCAATCATAATAATCGGTTAGTAAATATTATCCAATGCGAACCGCCAATTCTTTAGTCCACGTTGACTAGTTAGCAGTGGCTTTATTTTTCTTTATTGGTATTTTTGGCCTTTGAGAGCGCCGACACCTTTGAGTATGCGCATTACCGGTTACTTCGACTATACAATATTCGTTTGCAGATACTGAAACAGATTGATAGATCGATTATATTATATTTTTTTCTCTGAAAAACTAGTATGTAGCGACACTTTGGTTTTTTGGTTTTTTGAACCAAAGTGGTTCAAAAAATTTGTTTCTATGAAAGTTTCAGTCTGAGAACGCTTATTCACACGGCCTTCCAGCTGATCATGCCAGGAGCGTCGAAAACATAAGAATTTTAGAATCGTGACTGAAAATACTCATCAATTATTCATTCTCTGGACGTACGAGAAAACTCTCATCGTGTTCAAATTAATGGGATTTGAAGCTGCATGCACAAAAAAATAGCTCGTAATTCAAGTCAGATAATTCAGTTACATACATTCTTGTCCTTACCGAGAAGCAACAAACTTTACAGTTTATGATAATGAACAAGAAAAGATCAAGTTACCAATTAGGTAAGAAGATACCCCACGGGAAGCAAAATCCACGACGGGCACGAATACTTACTTTTACCTTCCTCGATATATAAGTGTGAATACACTTTAATTAGATGCGATAAATTAGTGGCTTAAATGTATAAAGATATCAATAAAGCAATGAAATTATAATCGAGTACTGCGTTAGTTGTATATTTTTTTTTATTCGGATGTCATATCGGGATTGAATTTATAGATGGCGTATAAATTACAATCGTCTTGGGATTTGGACTATAAAAAAATGTCGAACCAGAATGTGTATTTATAGAGAAGAGAAATCATTCTTTGGAGTTTTCACAACATTGTGGAGACCATAAATATGCATTTGTTTCCTTTTTTGTTCACACATATATGACTCTAAAGACAAAATGGAAGTTAAATATCAACAAGAGCAGTTGTGGAATAAAATATACCTCTGACTGTGGTTGACAAAGTATCTTATTCAACGTTAGATATAGTCTAATCAACAAGTTCAAAAAAATGAAAAATAGAGATAAAGGTCCTAAAAATATGAGCGATAGCTCATTCGATTCGGAATCATCTCTAGAATAATGTTTTTGAAGGATTTTGGTGCAGGTGAAAAATTGCAATTTTTATTAACAAAATAATATTTAAAGAAATGGTATCTAGTTTTTCGTTGATAACTCAAAAAATTTAAATATTTAAGCAATTTTAAAAAAAGCTTCTTGAAGCGGAGGAAATTTTCGATAAAAAAATCCCCCAACTCCCGAAACTCTATCTCCATTATTTATAATTTTAATTTGACTTTGGAAATAGGGTTCCGCGTGGCTGTTACGACATGCGTGCGCTGCCGGTAAAGAGAGTTTATCAAAAGAAATAATTTTTTTATAAAATAAAATGTCATTTTGAAAATTTGAAAAATTCTAGAATCTTCTTAACACCTGAATGAATCGAGTCCCGTAGAAAAAAAGTTTCATCACCATTTTTCAAAAAGTTATTCAATTGTTAACTAACAAATTTTTTCCCAATGTCCGATGGCATAAATAATGGGATAAAAGGTATAAATAATTGGCCTATCAATTTTAAACTTCGTGGAGCCCTTTTGATATATATACTTCATACGATCCTGCGATAAAAGTTCATAAAAATTAATTAATTTGGTAATTATGATTTTTTATAACTATTGCAAAATGAAATATCTGAAAATTGTTGAGACATTTTTTTTTCAATTGATATTCAGCTATGTCTGTTTCCACATTAAACAGTGGCAGTTATTAACATAGGACATGAATTTTTTACGTAATTTGTTTATTATATTATTTTTAACAAATAGAGAAATTCAATATTTTCGAAAAAATTTTTTTGCTATTTTGTTGTCGAGAAATAATTATGATTTAAAAAAAATTTTCTCAATTCAAATTTTTAATTGTTTGAAATCGATTTTTTTATATTTTGATTGTTTAAATAATCAGTTAAGAAATAATTTCGCTTTCAAAAATCATAATTTACACTTTTAAATAGTTTGACAAAAAAATTTCAATTTATTATTTAATTGTTCATTAGTTTAACAATTTGTTATAAACAGATATTGACCAACGTTATATTTTTTTTCTGGAGCAGAAAACAATTATAAAAACATCTATATATAAAAAAGTGCCATAATTTTTTTTTCGTTAGGTATTATAATGAATAAAAAAATATTTATCATGGAATTTTTTTATATATAGCTGTTTTTATGATTTTTTCTGCTTCAGAAAAAAAATGCCGTAACAGCTGCGCGAAACCCTATTTTCAACGTCAAATTAAAATTATAAATAATAAAGATAGAGTTTCGGGAGTCGGACTTTTTTATCGGAAATTTCCTCTTCTTCAACGAGCTTTTTTTAAAGTTGCTAAAATATTAATATTTTTTGAGTTATTAACGAAAAACTAAATACCATTTTTTCATAATCTTATTTTGCTAATAACAATTGCAATTTTTTACCTGAACCAAAATCCTTCAAAAACATTTTTCTAGAGGTGATTCCGTATCGAATGAGCTATCGCTCATATTTTTAGGACCTTTATCTCTATTTTTCATGTTTTTGAACTTGCTGATTAGACTAATACTTCATTTTCGCAATTTAAAAATAGCAGATAAAGGTGGTGAAGATGAATGAGATGAAAAAATTTGGTATTTGAATATTGAGTTGGGAAATGAAGTACATTTATCATCAAGGTAAGTTATAAATGTTCGAATTACTTGTTCCAATCGAAAAGAGAATATTTTGTTGAAGAAAACTCAGTTTTTGGGAATAATCTTCTCGGGCTTTTACCTCTCCAGAGGTTTTACTAGTGGTTAATTTGGGTATATTGGGCGATGGTACTTTTGATTTATATATTCTCACTTTCTCTCGCAAAATTACGTTCACATAAGTAGTTGAGGCAATGATCTGGATTCTAACTACAGATTTAGTCCAAAAATATAATCAATCACATATCTAATATATAAATGATAACGGACCAAGCTGTACAATGACATTTGCAGAATACATAAGCCCTAACTTATTCAATCAGCTACCTACACACATAAAAATATCAATAGCTACAAAATACTCAATAAAATAAATAAATAAACAATCCATTGAAAGGCGGTATGATCAATTGAAAACTATCTTTGAGGACTAATGAATTTCAAACCACCTACTATACTCCTATGCCTCCATGCCTTCATTCCTCTTTATCTCTCAATCATCATATCTTATCTATATTTATATCAATTACTATATGTCTTTATTCAAATTGTCAAATTCAGTAATTGAAGTTTGACCCCCAAATACAAAAAAGAAAATAAGTCGTTCTTTTTGCATTGTTGGAGAAAACATTCACTATTTTAAAAAATACGTTGCATTACGCCCTTTTGTTTTTCCCGAAATACTCAAATCAAAACAGCAGTGTCAACCCAGTTGCTATTAACACGTTTGGAAAAATGCTCTCTATCATTGCTGAGTTTCTAAGCCTCCCTGGACCAAAAAATATACAGGTCACTGGTTCAAAAAGTGTTCTGCTTCTTTGCTAGAAGAATCAGAAGCAAATATTACGGATATCCATTCCAATGAATTTCTTGCTTCCCTCAGTGGTTGAGTCTGGTTTGAAGTTCAACTATATTACAAGGCTATTCAACATCGCAAGGATTTATATCAGCAGTTGTTCTAATTGTACTTTTCAAATGTTCATAAATAATAATAATAATGTAAATAATGCATATAATACATTTGTAACAGAATTTAATTGTATCTATATCTATTGTTCATAATAAAACTTCCTTTCAAATTGAATACTAATGTTTTGTTTATTGCTATTTGGTCGAAAAAAGTCATGTTCTGGAAACCGCATCCTATATGTTTTATCCAGTACATTCTCTAACGATTACATTTTAATGTCCTAATATCATATCTCAATTTCAACTTTTGATACAACAGATCTAAAGTTCATTCAAAAACTTCTTGTTTTAATTTTTCACTTCCCTTGCATATTCAATTTATTTCCCCCATACCACCAAAAATTTACCAGGTCATCCATTTGAGTTAACGTAGACAAATCATTATAATTGCGAGCAGCGGATACACGTTTAGCGGTTTTAGGGATAGAACCTTTTTGATTACATCTCAACTCAAATCCACTTTCGTAGGCTTTTGATGTATAGCCATTGCTTCATCAGGGGGAAGTGTTTAAATCACTTCGTTCTGGGTATTTTGCTCTCACCCTACGGTGCTAAATGTTTCGATAAAGAATTACTGTCGTGTTGTTCATTCATGTAGATAAACGCATATACAGGTGATTTTTCAAAGGAGGTGATACTAGGAGGGTTGTTGTTTGCAGGAGTAAGAAATAAAATAACGTTACGTGGCTGACGGACTGTGAATAGCCATGATGCTCCCTAGATGGTTTGGCTGGGTATCAACATTGCTTCCCAGAACACTAGGCTAATGACCAAAGAGTATCTGCAACAAAGAAACTGAGAAAAATATGTTTTGAGGGCATACTCGTAGTTCACTGCTTCTGTCTTGTAGTCTTCGAGTTAGGAAACAAGAAACCAATGGATTTCAAATCACATCTAGGATTCTGTCTTGAATATTCCATAAATAACTTGGTGGCTCCAAAGAAGGCGTAACCTGCTGTTTCATCTGCATGCAAGGTCATGGCATCGGTTTTTTGGGATACGCGTGGGATAATATTCATTGACTGTCTTGAAAAAGGAGAAACTATCAATGGCTTTAGTTCGATGTTCTTCAAAAGCGTGTTTTTTATTTTTTTGAACTATATATATTTTTCACATTTCAGTCCGATTTATTGTCAAAAATACTTTTTTTTTTTTAATTCTAGTCACTAGTATTATAAATCTTTAACAGACGGCGCACGAAGACGGCGTAAAATTCCTCTCAAACAACATAATAAAGTTTGAGCATTTTTTTGAGGTCTTAAATTGTATAGTAATAATGAGATGCAGTAAGTCTCCAACAGAGGGCGGACAGTTGTAAAATTTGTTTCGAAGTTAAGAGAAAATTTGCAGTAATAATTTCAAAAAACAATTCAGTCTTGATGTTCTGATTTGAAATTTCATTCAAAATAAAAATATTTTTTCAGTGAATAATTTTATTTTCCAGATCAATCTTTTGATTTGATATGTATGTCAAGCACCTTAATTCTAATTTTTCGATTTTTCCAAATATTTTAGTGACTGAATTTTTTAGGTGTACAATTTACGATAAAGTTTTCATTGTTGAAATCCATATTCTGGTTTGCTTTCAAATAATCGAATAAAATTTTAAAATGTATCTTTCGTTTCCTTCAAAACTTTTTTCTGTACTGAATCACGGGTAATTGAAAATATTTGAATATTTCATCTGTAGTACAAAATTTCGTAAACACTTATAATTCTTAAAATATGTTTTTTATTTTGATTTTCTTTTGAACAACCTAACAATGAGGTTACGTATAGCGCCATCTGCCCGCGAATAGCTCAAACGAAGTTGATTCCTACTGTTATTTTCTATCCATTCAGTTTTATATTTTTATGCTTTATAGTTTTCATATTCTCATACTTACATTTATGTGTTGCATGCGAATATTCATTATTATTATTTATTTCAACATGTTGCATATATATTATCACTTTCTGACTACTTTTTCACCCCAAAATGCTGAAATCACCAAATGTTCAAATATTACTTTCCATTTGTATAACTTATATTCTTTAAAATAATAACACTTTGACAATAATATTTTATCTTCGACAATATCTTTTGAGTTGTGTATCTTATATTTCTTAGAATAGTAACACTTTGTCACTGAAATTTCATCTTCAACAATAAAGTACATTTTGATTTGATTTGATTGAAATAAATGATAGTTACGTACAGCGCCATCTGTTTGCAAATAGATCAAGCAATAACTGATAGTTACACCGCCATCTGCCCGCGAATAGATCAAGCAATAATGCCGATAATTATGTCGATACAGATCCCGATTTTGAGAATTACACACAAACATGCATACAAACAATCATACATACATACATACATACATACAGGTGAAGCTAATATAAAGCGTGTAATAAAGCGTGATAAAAGAGTGTTGTTTCATCAAGACAATGTACCAGCTCACAAATTCATTATCGCAATAACCAAAATCAACGAACTGAAGTTTGAATTGCTACCTCATGCACCCTATTCACCAGATTTAGCCCCCTCAGATTATTTTCTGTTCTGTTGGGCCGGGTACTTCTGAACCACCCTCGTATATAACGGCTACAACTATGTCGAAACTCATCTTGTTATATCTTATGGATTCTGAGATATCAATAATGTTCCTGTTTCAGTAGTAATAAATTGCTGCCCTTGACAAGGTAACGTAACATAGGATCGAGTTCTTTTATCACTTCTATGCTCTCGCGTATCAGTTGATGGATCGAAAGTAATAAAGTTTGTGGTACAAATGACAAAATGAGTATAATGAACGGAAAATATCGGTATGTCATCATGCAATCTTCAGTGATTGAACTCAACATCAATCTCCTTGTCCATTAATGCCATGCACATGCTGTTTCAACTATACAGGGTGAAAAGTTTTGAAAATATGGTTTGGTCAATCACACTGCTTTAATCGTATGCTAATAATCACTTTGAATCGTGAAAATGTTCTTAATATATATCTCGATTGTTTGCTGTTGTTATGCTTATAGTCTAGTTCACATGTACTTTTTTTGTAACATTTTTTAGCCCTGTCCAAAAATTACGACCAAGGTGTCATTCGATTCGTATTTTTGCCTAGAAAGTTTGAGGAAAGATCCGATAACGCGCCGATGAAAATTATAAAAGTTATAAACAATTAGGTGAAAAATAAAATGTGGCTTTAGTTTTTCTTAATATCTCGGAAAATTTTCAAAATTTTGGAAATTTGAAAAAATATTTGAAAAAATAATGAATTTGCGTAAAAAAAGTCCCGACTCCCGAAACTGTATCTGGATCATTTATAATTTTTGCAGAGCCCTGAAAATAGAGCCAAAAGCGGGTAGTCTGGCTTCCGCGCGCTTTTCGTCACTCTGACATAAAAACAAAAAAAATTATTCAAACATATTAAATGTAAATATTAAGTAATGAAAAAATTCATGTAATGTTGGGATACATCAATAAACAATAATCCGCAGTCAAAAAATTTTGATCCCAATTTTAACGTTTTTTATAAATTTGTTAATTAATAACTTTTTCTGAATTGAAAGTTATTATAAAAATCCCTATAATTATTAATCTAAAACCCTGGCATTTTTTCCTTTGGTGAAGTTATCCTCAGCAGGCAAAAAATAGATTACCGTTGCCAAAATAAAAAAAATGTCATTTTCTATTTTTTATTGACAATTGAAAATTATAATTTTATAAAAATAAATTACAATTTTTTTTTAAATTTTTTATTGTTTCAATGTCTCATGGCTAAAAACTAATTATCAATTTTTTTTTCTTTTTTACAGCTATTGTTAATAAATTTATTATAAACAAATACATTGTTCGAAAATACAATTCGAAAAATTTTTTTTGCATTATGTTGATTGAAAAAAAATCATGATTTTTAGAAAAAAATGGTTTCTTAAAAAAATTTCTTTGTTGCTAAAAAATGCGTTTGTTGATTAACAATCGTTTTTTGCTAACTAAATATTAAAATTAAGGAACCGTTTTTTTTAAATCATAAATTCTTTTGTTCTTTAAGGTTTTGAAAAAAGTGTTTATTTAAAAAAAAATTGTTAGATATATTACCTGTTTAAAAATCTGTTTAAAATATTTTTTTTCCGTTAACCAACTGTCGCACTCCTAGGAATAACAACCCTCAGGAAATGAAAATTTGTGCGAGCTGAGGATTAACGAGGTTTTACCTTTTAGCGTGTGACTCCTAACACGGGTTGGACGATAGCAAGTGAAAATCGATCGTTCAGACTGGGGCTTGAACCACCGACCAATACGGCAGTCAATTCGAGAGAGTGAACAAAGCACCCACGTCGAACCGCCTGGCTACCGACCGACCACCGACCTGTTTATAAAAAAAACGTAGAAAGTAGATATGTAACAAATAGGTATTTCTGAAAAAAGCTAATATATTATTGATATCACATTCATCTCCTGATATGTCCTTTATTGGTGGTGGGAAGCCATAATTTTGTCTTTCGTTGTGATATTGCATGCACTCGGTAAGGAAATGTTTCACACTTTGAAGACTGTCACACACTTCACATACTGGGGGTTCTTCTTCAGATATTACATATCCATGGATTAGACAAGTGTGGCCTAGACGAAGACGAGACAAAATGACCTGGGCTTTTCTTCCATTAGGGGTGTTTTTCCAAGGAGATACTGACTGTTTTAACTCATGAAGTTTTGCTGACGAACTATTCCATTGGGAATGCCAACTGATGGTCGTTTGCTTGTATAGATATTTCAGATCCGAATGAACGGATCGGTTTAGTAATTGCTTCTTTCGCTAAATTGTCAACTCTTTCATTTCCAACTGTGTCAATGTGTGAAGGGACCCACATAAGCTAGATGAAAATATGTTTTTGATGTAGACTGTTTTATGAGAAGTAAGGTGGGATGGTTGGTGTATAGTTGTGTAATTGCTTTGAGAGCGTTCAGCGAATCTGTAACAATCAAGCATTTTGGGATGTTCTTTTCTTCCATGTACTTTAATGCTCTCCAAATAGCGTAAACTTCACCTGTGAATATTGTATTTTCTTTTGATAATTTGAATGAACAGCTGAAATCAAAGCTGGTGAAAGCTGCCCCTATTCCATTTTCCGTATTAGATTGCATCAGTCTTTAATGGAAGGGATCTTCGTATTGCTCCAGAATTTGCTTGAATGTTACATTGATCATCCTGATCATTCAATGTTGCCTCTAAGGATTATACAGGGGGTAGTATTGGGTGGATTGGGAATTGAGAAAGTACTTGGTTGTTTGAATAGGATACTTGAAAGATACTAGTTATATCTTTGATAAAAAGGAGAGGCTGCTCCAATTTCATTGCAAAAATGGGTTTGAAACGCTGCGCTATGCTATTACATTGTGGTGTACCGGATTTTCTGGATTGGATATGATGGATGCTGCGTAGGTGAAGGTCATGAGCTTCCTTCCGTTAGCTAGTGACGATTCACAGTATACGTTTCCCTTGGGTTTGTGCAAAAAGCTCCGAGGATAGTTCTAATGGCGTTGTTGTGGATGGTGTCCAGTTGTTTTAATATGGATTTTTATCAGAGTTGTATACTATTGCCCCATAATCCAATTCAGACCTGATCAGTGATCTATAGATCAACATCAACATCGATGAGTCCAAAACCCAGGTTCTGGACGCAACTGTCTTCAAGAGGTTGAGTCCGTTCTGATAAGTCATTTTCAAATATTGGACGTGGAGTTTCCAGTTCAACCTTTGATCAAATATCATGTATTAGAATTGAAACGTGAATTTATGAAAACTGGTAACGTGAACAATAAACAAAATGGACAGTTCAGGAATGTAACGGTTCAAGGTCACGTTGCTTTGATAATATACCCAGTCTTTGATTAAGTTGTCTCAAGCATTAGGGGTGAGTTGTACAAGCATTTTCAGAAATCGCAATTGATCATATTATATAGCTTGAAAAGTAATGCTAAGGAAATGTTCGTGTTTTTCAGTATTTCAATGAATAACATCAGGAAAACATTAAATTCAAGTTTGCGAAGTTGTTTTTTTTTATTTGCCCCAGAACTGTTCGGAATTTCCTAACACCTTCTCAAAGTCATTTGAATAAGTTATGAAATGGGCAGGTTCCCATTAATTTGATCAACTTTTCATGACCATATCTTGGGCAGAATGGATTTCAAATTCAATCAGATACCTCCATAAAATAACCATACATCTAAATAACATCAGAAAAAATTCAAAACAAAATTGGTGAATCCCAGTTTTCTTCCAATTCTTCCAAAACTTATCAGAATTCATCCAGAACAAGCACTTTTTCCAAACACCAGAACTGCAATACTCGACTACCGTAGATAACATCAAAATGTCGCATCTTTTGCAATTGCTCTAAAACTGATCGGAATTTTTTAAATT
This sequence comes from Leptinotarsa decemlineata, assembly GCF_025532065.1. Classification (NCBI taxonomy): domain Eukaryota; kingdom Metazoa; phylum Arthropoda; class Insecta; order Coleoptera; family Chrysomelidae; genus Leptinotarsa; species Leptinotarsa decemlineata. Next base: position 31,299,809 of record NW_027412688.1, read on the forward strand.
TCACAATAACATTTAAATAGGTTCTAAAATGGGCTATTTTTTCTAATTCAAATAACTTTGTACCTGTTGTGCTTTCCGATTTTTTCCATGCCGGCCCTCCATATCTGGACACACTGAATTTCCAATTCGATCAGATATTCCCTTCAAATTTCCACATTTCTCCGTATATATACGCCACTAATTGATGTTTTATTCAAATGCTGGGCACTAAACAAGGAGGAATGGAGGAAACAGTGTGTGTGGTACTTCCACTATAATATGGACCTGTAATTGCAGATGCGACCGAGGTTGCACGTGTTGAATTCTCAAGTGAATTCGATCTGCGATAAGAGAAATCTGTATTTCAATGGCTCGCATCTTCGAGAATTTGAAATACTCTCGAGTCTTTAGCTGTAATTAGGAGGAAAAAGTGAGTTTTTGTCGGTGCAACTTTTCAAAATAAATGTCAAGAGTATACTGTTATGGATCATGTCCCGATGTTGAGATTAGGTTTTGTCGGGGAATCGATATGTATGAATAAAATTCATTTTCCCACAGAAAATTCAAGTTGGTCAAATCCAGGTTTTCAGGAACATAAAAGTAAATATTCAGCTCCTATTTGAAATGAATCTTCACCTTATTACAGGGCGATTTTCAGAGAATCAAAGCAGCTGAAAGTGATAACTATTTTGAATAATAATAATAATACTTTATTCATATGTAACTCTATATACATCGATCATTCATATAAGGACACGAATAAACGTATTCCATTGACGTAAACCCACAGCGGGTCTGACTTGTAGGTGGAAGAAGGGATTTGGGTAGTTAATACAATCGTTACACCTCAAAAGAGCTCTAGTAGTTCTTGTGCGTGATGAGTAGTGACACTATGCCCATCATACAGTGTACCTAATATTTTCAGAGTTTCATAATGGTTCCAAAATATAATTATTGTTGCATCAGAATTAGATATGTATACCTAAATTAACCACGAAAGTTTTTTTCACACGCACATACCCCATACACAAGAACATAATAATATTAATAATAGATGCCTTGCGGTACCCGACAAAATAGTGAGAGGCATTGAACAACTGATACCACTCTGGCGAACTCGCTTCACTATAACATCTCGTCAAGCCAGAGTCCAAACAGGGTGGGTCACTTTCAGAAGGAGTGTATTTCAGGGCGATTTCCTCAGGCCCATTCTCTTCTATACCTCGGTATTGCCATTATCCGTTGCGCTCAGAAATACTCGAGGGTATAACTGTGGCACCCCCGAAAACGGGAGGAACAAGGTCACCCATTTGTTTTATATAGATGATCTTAAACTCTATGCCTCTGGAGGGTCTGGAGAGTCCTTGAGGGTGGTGGAAGAGTACACACGCTACCGGTATGAAATTTGGGATAGACAAATGTGTCAATGGTCCATCTCAAAAGAGGGCCATGCGGGAACTACGGAGAGGATGAACAGCTCGTATATGGAAGCATCCTACACCATCTGGATGCCGGAGAGACGTATACTTACCTCGTGGTGGAACAACGCCACTCACAAGAGGTAACAACGGTGAAGAACTCTCTCCGTAGCAAGTATCAACACAAACTTCGACAGATCTGGTCATCGAAACTGCCGGGGAAGAACAAAGTTGCTGCAACAAATACGCTTGTCGTTCCAATCTTACTCAACTCGTTTGGAGAAGCAACTCGAGAGGAGATATATCAACTCGACGTGAAGACCCGAAAAATGATGCATCTCTATGGGAAATTGCATCTCAACTCGTCCTTTCCACTGTTGTACTTCCCCCGACAACAAGGAGGCCGTGGACTTTTGAGTTTGGAGTATCTACATGACAGAATGTTACTATATATAGCCTGTAAAATCGTCAGGAGTTCGAATCCCCTTCTCTGCATGGTTCATGACCATGAGAGAGCAGGAATTGGAGCATTTCTCTTCAGGGCATCTGCCCGAGCAGCTGATGAACTCGACACTGAACGAGGTGACCACAACTCTATCACCGAGTTGGAACCCGTTCAACAGAAAGCTCATATAAAAGCCGCAGAGATCACCTCACTTTTGCGGAAACACGAGGATAAGCCAATGCATGGGGTCTTCTTCAGTAAAATTGAAGACCTTGGCTTATCAAAGCGCCTGACTTTCGCTTTCCTCGCAGGTCGAGTGGGCTGAAGTCGAAAACTGAGGGGTTCATCATGGTGTCTTCAACACCTTAGTCTACCGCATTCGCGTGATGGGCGTAGAGGTTCCTTACACAAGGTGCAGGGCCTGCCGCGAAGCGCCCGAGACCTTAATCCACTTGCTATCAGCATGTCCAGCATATGCGGTCTTGGCCTATATCCATTGACATAACGCGGCCCATCTACGGCACTCTTACGGTATTGACGAGACATCGGTGTTGCCCCACGCTCCGGGGGATATTGAATCCGTTGTGGGTAACGAGAAGTGCCGAATTTGTTGGAACTATTCGTTCCCCATCCTCAGACTCATACAAGCTGATAAGCCTGATGTAGTCCTTCTCGACTACCAGAGCAAGACGATATATGACAAGGAGTTTTCAGCTCCTGGCGAGACGAATATCGTCCGAAAAGAGGAGGAAAAACGGATACAATATCGAGATTTTCTCCTCTAACTCCACAGACTCTATCCAGACCACTCTGTCAAGATGACTGTTCTGATTATTGGAGTCCTTGATGGAATGATGCCCTCTCTACTCTCGAATCTTAAAATCATACCGGCTTGCCGCACTAAGGCAGAAATCTTAGCCACACAAATGCAGAAGGCAGTCATTCTTGGCTCACTGCGCTTGCTCAGGGCACATGATTCTCGGACCCAATGATCACTTACCCCACGGTATGGGGAGTGGTCATTAGTTGATAATGCTGGCGCGCCCTCCCGAATGTATCGGGGCTTCGGGGGATAGGGCCTGATCAGCGCACATTACGGTGAAAAAAAATAATAATACTACCTTTTTTGTTCAACAGTGCCTATTTATAGGAAAATACAAAATTATATTCCTAATGCTAAAATTCAATCAAAGAGAAATTCATGAAGAAAAAAGAAACAATTCTTATAACCTACATTAAGTACATAATAAGATTATGGGGGTTTGTGGAGAATATATCACAATGGAAACAAATTCTTTTGAAATTCATACACATGACATATGTATTTTGGAGAATTGAGCATTAAATTAGTTCTTGCGTTGAGAGGTCTAAAAATGGACTGAGATTTTGAAACTGGCCACGATAAGTTAAAGTTAATATAAGTTAAAGTTAATTTGTTCTGAACCAATCGTAGGAAATTAGGCATATGGTTAATAAATTCAGTATTGAAACATCATGGATGATTGTAAATGAAAAATAAACAGTAGTACGATTGCTAGAAATTTCCTTTATTGCTACAGATATGGCCATGATATTCTAGCATGTTTTAGAGGGACAAATGAATAGTTGTATGAGTTCTTGAATTCCATCAATTCTCTGCACCCTTCCATCAATTCACCTGATTTCAAAAAACGAGAAAAAAGTTATAAAACGTTAACATATTTGGGTCAACCTAGTTCAAAGATTTTTGATGTCCTTTGAAATAAAGGTGTAAACATGGCATTTATAACCAATGATAATCTGAGCATGCAAATTCAAAATAACAAAGACAAAAGTTTGATGTTAGATATGAGGAGTGTATACATTGTTTTGTGATTCATGTCCGATGTTTTGCATAGGTCAAACTGGAAAAACATCCAAAGCATGCATGAAAGAAGATATAAATATAGAACATAGAAATTATGGAGTTGAGTAGCTCCCGGTCACTCAATAATTAATGTTTTGTCGCCCTGGAATAATATTTATGTGCTAATGATTTGAATTAATGACTTGTTTTCCAAATATTTTTCACCAGTGAATAATTATTTTCACCTGTGCTCACCTGCTTTCACAAGTTAATGGAATATCTGTGTTCGCTCTTTTCAGATAGTCAGAACTAAATAATGATCGAACCGTACATCATAGTTATATTTTTATTGAACGGCTTCATTAAGGCTTAGTTTCATTTTGGGTCAAATTTAGTAATTGAAGTTTGACCCCCTTGCTGTTGACAGATCAATCTAATGTTTCGTACACACATTTAGTTTTGATGACAATACAATTTATTAAATTTTGTATCATTGGCCTAGATGGCCGCAGCTACAAAATAGCGAATTACATATTGTTTCACAAATACCTCAAGATGGGTATCGAATGACATGATTTGACTAGTGGAACAGTAGCTCACTTTGAAAAAGATGCATCACTATAATTATTTTTTTTTTCATCGAAACCGTTCAACATAAACTTTTTTTCAACTTTTTTCTTTAGAAAATAAAATGCTCGAGAAAGCTATCATATAGCAAAGCGTGTGTCCGGGTTTTGTTAAGCAAGTATTGGCCAGTTCCATCCAATCCAACGAAAGTTCTCATTCCGGCCATGAAATTTAGAAAGTCCCCTCATGTTTTTTCATTCCATCATGAAATTGAACTGAAACCACAAAAATTTTCTTTTTTCTGGCAGCAGAGTTTTCAACTGATTTTTTCACTTAATTTGGTAGTTCCATAATATTCAATACATGAAAGGTTATAGATTATATGGCTCACATTACTATATACACCATTCTCCTGTATTGGATTCAAAAAATAAAAAACCATTTGTTGAATAGTCTTGAGATGTTCGACCACAAACGGGTTCACTGAAATATGTATATGTGCGAGACTAATGCCAATATAAAGTTTAATGTAAAGAAGTAAGAAGTAAAGAATTCTTTATTGGGGCAATTATGCCTTGTAGAGTAGCTGTGCTATTCGAGTGTTAAACTTGGTAATGCCTTTCATGGAATAACATAGGTGTAGAAACGAATTATGAGACGATAGAAACTTCCCTGCATATCATTAATTCAGTGTAGCAGGTACATATTTCTGGTTGAAAGGTACACGTCCCGAGCCTGATATGTTAGTCAAGCTATTCATTATATCGATTTAAAAATATAAAACCATTTCATCAAAATACTGAATTACAAAATGATGTTTTGAATCTCCTAGCGACAGTACAGTCAATTAGACATGCGGACCATAAATCAGAAGGTATTTGCCATCATCCTCCAATTGATTCAAATAAATTTATGGGCAACCAGACAACCGATGTCATCCTAACGTCCTACTGCGATTTCCATGAAATATTTGACTGTGATCATTACGGAAATCTATTGTCAAAACTTTATAGATAGGTTTTTTTTACTGAAGTATATGGAATTTATCTATGTCATCAAATTTTTCAGTTTCAGTCCAAAGAATTAAGAGTTTGATAGTATACGACTTTCAAGTTTGCCTTCTCATGTGATTTTCCTTAATGTTATCTACTGATATATACTATACTATACTATACTATACTATACTATACTATACTATACTATACTATACTATACTATACTATACTATACTATACTATACTATACTATACTATACTATACTATACTATACTATACTATACTATACTATACTATACTATACTATACTATACTACACGGATGCATGGTTTTATGTAGGTTTATGACTTTTTTACGCGTAAACGACTGAAAGGATTGTGATGAAACTAAACATAAATAGAGCCTATACATCAGAATAACATATAGGCTACAATTTACATAGGTTTTGTGTATTTTTGATCATAATATAACGATTAGTATGTAGTAAGTCGGAAAAATTCTTGCTCCTCGAGAGCACTCTTGGCGTGCGCTGTCTATACCGTTGAAGTTACTTGCAGATAATGTGCGGTAAGTTTGTTTATCTCAAATAGTTCTGAATAAAAGTCCGCGATAGCATATATCTACCTCTTATGTGGTAGCCTTTTTTACAATGCACATTTTAGAACATCTGTCAAATTTTTATAAAAATTGTCGTTTCAAGTATTTAATAGAGATAAATTTTGTCTCTTACACTGAGTTGGACGATTCCTTCAAAAGAAATTATAATAAGATTAACTTGACGTAACTCAGTAAAGGAGGTTGCGTTAATGGCCATGGTACGATTGCGCACGGCTGGTGTAAACCTCGAAGTAGGCTGGGCCAATTGAGGCTGGGCCTATGGCGGAAAGCGCTTACTGCGCAACTTCTGCTGCAGGCAACAAGTGATGCAATTGAACCCAGAATTGTCTGTGTTTGAAGGATTAAGTGTGGAATGGAAAGAAATACCAGCATGGTCCAAACAGAACTGGCTGGTATCTCAATCGCCAGAAAAAAAATAACCAAGAAAGGAATTTCTGGCAGAAACATAACAATCTACACTGATAGCAGGCAAGCACTATTAGCTTCGAACAGACAGCGTGTAACCTCAGAGCTAGTACTAAAGTGCCACCAAGATTTAGCCAAAGCCTCCGTAGATAATAACATTATCCTGAGGTGGGTTGAAGGGCACGACAGAAGTGAAGGTAATCGCATTGCCGATTCTTTAGCCAAGGAAGCGGCTGGACTAACAATTTTCGGACCCAGTGGCACTCACAGCCTGATGACTTCGACAATTGCGGAACTAGTCAAATGTTACACCCATGCTCAATCCTTAAAGAGATGGGATGGAATCAAAGGATGTAACTTGCCAGGTTCACCTGGGAAGCTGGCGCCAAAGAAATATCTGGCGATGACCAGGAAAAAAATACGCCCAACAGTAGGATTTCTAACTGGCCACTGTCAACTGAGGAAACACCTCCATAATATGGGGATAGTGGACACACCTCTATGCAGGATGTGTGAACAGGAAGATGAGACTGTCAGGCATGTCCTGTGCAAGTGCCCGGAGTTATCGTCAATAAGAGAGTGTGTGTTCGGCGAGTCTTGGCCTACACCTGCCGATATGAAGGAGATGTCTCCCAGCGACCTGTCCACCTTCCTGGAAAGGACAGGATGGACGATGACCTAGGAGGACAACTCTTCGGGAGGATGTACAATGGGTCACATGTGGCGTAAGTGCGTGGGCCTACCCTCACCCTCCCTACTCTACAGATACAGAGATACTAGCTTTTGCCCGCTAGTATCTCCCCCAAGGGAGTAACATAGGGGTTTGAAGATTGTATTGAATTCCATCAGTTTTGAAGTTGGAAACCTAAAGTTTTGGGTTAATAAAAAAATAGTAACTATTTTTTAAAATGGTCTGTCACGAAACTCAATGTGACAAACCAAATTCTTCGCGGGCGAAGCCGCGGGTAACAACTAGTCACTAATAACTGGTGCTCACCGCTGATACCATATAGTCCACAACTACTGAACGCTCTCGCTTTGCAGGTTGGATTTGCAGAAAGGATTTCATAATTCAGGTTAGCGCATTTTCAACTTGGTTCAACTGGGTTCCGCTATTCACATTCAAATAAATTGCTACAGAAATAAAATAGTCGAAAACTACCACCATGGCGATAAGAGAAACCATTCATCAATTATAATGGTCCAGATACCAATTGGTTGCCTACTTCATTCAGTATATACAATTTTTGCTGACGATTCCATCATATTCACAGATGAAATCTCAAAAGCGTGATATCTGTCTTTTTCGCCAGATATCATATCAATTTGCCCCTTCACATTTGAATTCTAACAGTGAATTGAGTTCCTTTATGAAGTTCGTTGAAAAGAAACGTTCGAACAATATAATGGAACTACTGCACTGTTCTATTATCCTTCAGCGAAACGAATTATATCTCGCACATGTTTCAAGCAATTTGCGTTTCAAGAGATGTGCGTGAGGTAGTGAGTCTATTAGGTATGCACGTAACGTTTTCTTGAAATTTTTCTTCGAGTGTCATCTAGAATGTCTAATTTTTCTAATTACTTGTTTTGAGAAGTTTAATCTATATATAGTAGGAGCATTACAACGGCATTATGTTCTCACACTTTTTTATCAGCTGAATAGTTTTGGAAAGATTTGTAGAAGACGACAGGAGTGGAATAATAATTTGATTTTTTTTGTTTATACAAGTTTTTGCCATCATTTCATTGCGATGGATGTAACTTGTGTGTCAGATAAGAATTAAGGTTGAAAATGATGAATGTGAATGATTAAATGAATCGATTCTGGAGTGGAAAAACTATAATTGTCCAATTATTTTTGGAAAATAATTTCTTCTTATAAAAAAATTGTAAATGAATATCAAAATGATTCTCCAGTAACTGATTTTTTTCAAACATGTATTCTACTCTATTTAACATCATCAACAACCACCTCCTGAGATATACCTCAAATACCTAATATTTATTTATTTATTTATTTATTAATTTTATTTCATACACTATTCTTTAGGATGAACCCAATTACAGAATAGGGAGTAACAGTGGCATTTACAAATATGTACTTACATAATATAATTTGTGAATCTATATATATAAAAAAACACAGAACTATCAGTTAGCTAAGAAATGTCTTTTGATTTGTATAATCTGGCAGTTGAATATATCTAGGACATGACTAACAGAATTAAAGGTATCGCACATCGCGGAGTGTTGGGATAAAATGTGACACTATTCCTAGATAAACGTCTAGGAACCCAAAAATTCATCATATGTAACAGTTGAGAGCAGGTGATGATAATGTTCATGACCTTGAATAAAAAAAGAAATGATTAATATTTACGCCTCACCTCGAGACTACAAAAATTGTGAGTTACAAGCAATTCATAATGGTAATAGGTATACGTGCCTTCAAATTTAAAAGACATATATTTTAGGAAGCGCCTCTGTAGGGCTTCTAGTTGATTTATATGAAACTGATAGTAGGGACTCCACAGGACAGATGCATATTCCAGCCTAGATAGAACAAAAGTGAAATAAAGTAATATCAATGTTGAAGCTTTTCCGAAGTCTTTTGTATTTCTAACTAAGAATCCATACATGCGATAAGCTGCTGTCAATATGCTTATTGAAAGAGAGGAATGAATCAAAAGTAACACCCAGATCAGTGAGTGTGTCAGGGCACTCTAGAACTTGATTGTTTATGACGTAGTTGTGTAAATTCAGGTTGGTTTTCAGTGAGTAAAACATTGCATTTGGATGTGTTGAGAGACAGATTATTCCTTTGACACCATGTAGCAACACGATTTAAATTCAGGGCGAGAAGTTCGCAATCATTAGAACATGTTATATTGTGATAGAGTTTCAAGTCATCTGCGTATAAAAGGAAATTGACATCCATCTCAGCTCCGATATCATTGATGAACATATTGAATAGTAGGGGTCCTAGATTTGATCCTCGTGGTACACCAGATGTGGCTATTTATTCGATAGACTTGAGGCCATTGAGTTGGGCGTACTGCTTACGGTTGTAAAAATACGATTTGGAGAGGGTGATTAATTCATTGGATAACCTAAAAGTCGAAAGCTTGTTGAGCAGGATACTAAGGTCAAGTCTGTCGAACGCTTTAGAAAAATCAGTGTATCGTATATAGGGGATATAATCAATATAACCTGATGGTTTTACTACAGATCCTCCCTCTCAAGTAATCATCACCCCTGTGACGAAATTGTCGAATGTTTGATATTTGGGCCATTTTAGTCTTGAAATCATCTTCGCCAAAATATTTGACGTCTGTAACTTCAAAAGTTCCTTCAGTCACAATTTCGTTTCCAATACGTTGATTCCTTGTCAGAATCCAGTCCCAGACTATTGATGCTGATTTGGTTGCAATAACCTTGAATGGAGATAATTTTTCATCTGAATAATCAACAACAAACAACATCGACACTTCACTTCCATTTGGTGAATTTCCCTCAAAATTTGCAAATTTGGTATGGTATGTTTACCAATCATTGATTCACAAGGTAAATTGTTGAGCACTGCAGAAAAAAATTCCAAATATTTTCTGTCACCTTCTAATTTTGCCTGGATTTGAACAAGCACCTCGTTACTCCTCCTAAATTCCTATTGAATCTATATTCGATTCTGGATCAAATAAAGGTTTCAGTTCAACATCATTCAATCGAACTGTTTCACATTTCCCTTCAAAATCTCTTGAAGTAATAAAATAATTGGTATGCATCCCAACTTCATCCATTTGTTCATCTGATTCACAATATAGGATGCTGTGTGTGAAACTGATACTTCCAACTGAAGGACGAATTCTTTACGCAAGATGAGTGACTGCCAATGAGATGGCCACTTTCAGCGGTTATAGCCAATATTTATATGGAGTGGTTTGAAACTCTGCCCATTGAAAAAGCCCACAAGAAGCCACGAGTTTGGTTGAGATAAGTGAACGACACCTTCATGATATGGAACCATGAGAATGCAGAACAAAACACCTTCCTGAAGCACATCAACAACATGAGTATCCATCATCAACCACCATCAATCGACCAAGAGAGAAATCATCAATACTCTACTAGACCGTGATTTCGGGCTCTGTAATACAAAGAAAGGTCTCAAAAAGAAACTAGGTATCATCAAAAATGACCTTCAACGAAATGGTTATTCCAAAGTGATGATTGAATAGGCTTCAGCTAGAAGACAGCAGGAGCAACACAAGGAAGAGAAACCGCCACAACCAGTACTTGTACTTCCCTACATCAGAGGATTATTGGAAAGGATGAGAAGGATTGGGTCCAAGTATAACATCAGAACCTCTGGGAACACTATCCGTAGCGGCTCCACCAGGTAACCAGGTAACCAGGTCACCAAACGCGGACTGCGATTTCAAAAATTGCATTTACCGGATACCCTGCGAATGCTGAGAATCATACATCGGTGAAACTATGAGGCCATTGGTTCGCATTGTTCGCATTACAGAGCACAAGAAATACACACAGCGAGGAGACACCAGCAAATCAGGAATAGCAGAGCATGTTTGGACTAATCAACATAACATCAAGTGGGCTGAAGCTGAAGTCATCCACAAGGAGGAACACTGGTTTAGGAGGAAATTCAAAGAAGCCGCGTATATGTTGTAAAATAACGCATTTAGTTAAGCAAGCGTAAAGATACGTAACATATGGAAACCTTTAATCAAGCGGAATACGACCAACTCCCGCCAAACGGTCAGCTTATGCTAAAACCGATGAAGCGGAGAGTGAGAAGAGATCTCGGAGGAATAAGTCCAGTTATCACCCGAAGACGATTGTGGATACCAACAATCGAAACTACGTGAAATAACTTGGTTTGGAATATTTTAATTTTTAATTTTCATTTCTTGTTAATCATCTTTTTTGATTTTCGTCTCCTGTTAATAGTTCAATTTTTTCATTTTTTGGTTGTTGCTTGTATTTTATTTCATTATTATTTCAGTCTTTTCTGCTTAATATAATTGTTATTTTCAGCAATTCATTTTTAATTCTTTTTTTTTTGGTTCTTTCAGGGTTTTCGAATTATTCTATATCATATCAGACAATGGAAGTCCGAACTGATGTTATGTTTATGTGATGCATCAAATATGTCCGTTCCGATTTTTTTCATTCATTATTTTACTTTTGCTGCATAAACGAATGCTGCATATTAACCTTGACACTTTTTCAACTAACATTATTGGACACAAATAATACACATAAAAATACATACTTTGTATTATTTGGTAACGAAGTTGGCATCTACCTGAGCTAATGGAAGTCACGGAAACCGCCAATTTTCCGTGATTTGCAATCTCCCTATTCCACCGAACTAAATGAAAATATTTCCTTGCCCATGTTTTTTTGTCCGCAGTTCGGTTAACTTTTCAGCAATCTTCATAAAGGTTATTTGAACTGAATCAACTGAAATCACATCGTATGGTTTCCATTCGATGAATTTATTCTATAAAAACTTCGATCTTAATGGAATATATCTCATAGTAATATAAAAATACTATCGGCAAAGTACGTCTCTCAAACACAAATATGGATTCGATGGCAGACAAAACGTTGAAACGGCAAACAATTTTTTTTTTATGTTTTCTTAACGGAAAGGATCACTGGAAATATAGAGGTTATAATGTTTCGTCTTCTCAGATACGGGCAATGTATCAATTTCTGTGATTCCTCCGTCGTTGTGGTCCAGATTGCCTTTCTGAAACAATAAATTGAAATCTAGGAGTAAAATGATAGCACAAAAAAACTCCAATGTGTGATTAGCTGTTGATTGAATTTGACGAAATTGATAGCATTTGATTGTTGTTGATTTCGTTGATTTTCCCAAGGATTTCATCAAAAATTGTTTCTAGTGGAAAAGTAGCATATAAAAAACAAAAATACTGGTGAGTTTATTGTGTCTGTCGACTCAGCAAATACAGAGAAATAGCTTGTTGAAGGTTGGTTCTTATTCATCAAATCCCAAAATGGAAAATTTCAATATAACGTAACCAAGAAACAATGTTATTTTCTGTGGAAACTCAAATAGTTTTTTTGAGGTACTTAAAAAGTCTTTAATTTTTCATCTACAAAAGAGGCTAGCATCAGAACTGAGCATTCTGGTCTTTATTTTTTGGTCACAGAACTTGTGGAAATTACCAGCTGATTTCCACCTCAATTTATGATAATCGTAACTACTTTATGATGATTTGAAAGGGTTATATTTTTAGGAGTGATACTTTTTTGGGGAAAGAAAGTTTTTGGCTTTCTACTACTCCATCTGATACAAAAAAATGGATGAGAGAATCTTCCAAAGAAAGGAAGGATTAATCAATTTGAAAATAAGTAACTCTATACATGGATGTGTAGATCATGCAAAGAAGTAACTTTCAGACACAAACTGAAAGAAAGTCCTCCTGAAACAGCTACTTTCATATAAACATTGAATTACAGGAAAGAAAAAAAATCTTTCGAAACAAATATTTCTATATGAACACTGAATTATACAGAAGATACTTTTCTCTATTCAGTTTGTATATCGAACATTTGTGGAGGAATAAGAATCAGATATCATTCACATGAGTTCTACTTTGAATGAATGGTAATAAATTGTACTCACTTCATTTATGGACTATGTTACAGTTATGTTCTGAAGGTTTGACCGGTTGGAAGTGATTATGTTGAAAAAAAAATTGATCTTGGAGTAAAAAGAAAAATGATTTTACAGAAATCATTATTTTTTTTTGAAACTGAGAACTTTTCTACAAAACGGTTTCTACAAAACGGTTTAGTTACCATTCGGTAGTCTTGAGACAGCTCTTCCGAATTATGATATAATTATACAAAATTCATTAGCAGTAAGACCAGCAAATGAAATATTTAGGAATAATGTTGGATCGTTCTTTCAGATGGAAAACTCATGGGGACTACGTGACAAAAAAATTGATGTGTATTTTATATAGGTTAAAAAATTTGTTGAATTTTTTGATGAACAAGAGAGAGTATTAGTCTAATACAGTTTGATATAATCACATCTGAGCTACGGAATCATAGGTTGGGGAGGTGTTTCAAGAGCGCACTATAATGCAATTCAGGCCTCACAAAATAAATTTTTGAAATTACTACTGAACAGTAAATATAGCTATACCACCGATCAACTTTTTGGCGAAGTGAAAGTATTACATATATTATATGCAAGTCAACACTTGAATAAAGGTGATTTACAACGTCGCACACATATCTATGAAACCAGAAATAAGCAAAAGTAAGTTACACCAATTATGAACAAATACAACGGACTGGGAAGTTATTTGTAGTTAGAGACTAAATTATACAACACCTTGCCAGATAAAGTAAAAAATGAAAATACACTCAAAAAGTGTAATAATGAAAATAAAAGTTAATTAACTGATTACGTTCATTGATTTTGATGCCATAGTTGTGCAATGATGTTTCTTATCTTATGTGATATCACATTTTCTTTTTTGTTACACATTGAATTATTATATATAACATCTTCTGAAAATTTTCAGTTCGTTCGTTGGATAAGTTCAGATATAAGTATTGATTGAGATTTTATATATTTTGACTTTATCTTATTCTTCAATTGCCTCACCAGGTACAAAATATCACCCAGATAGTTTCTGTCATTTTATATGTGTTTATTGAAGTGCTTTCTATTTTATCTTGTACCTTTACAATATTCATGTCAATAAACATTCATACATTCATTCTCTTCTGTCCCATACCAAGTATTTGATATACGATGATACTATAACTGGTACAGGATACATACTATTGAGATAATGTTCTATATTTAGCACATTCATTCAATATATTTTGTTTTCAGGTCCACATTTTTGAGTTAATCAATGCTCGTATTTATGTGTGTATATGTGAGAATGATTATTAGGTTGTTCCTTCAAATTACTTTCCATTGCCTATTGCAAGATTACATACATTTCCACCTGTCTTGACTGTAGGATAAAAATATATCGAGAAGTAGATATGAGCTAAGATTGACCTCGTTTTATTTAATATCTCTGTTTCTTTCTTTTCTCAACAAGAAGATGGAAACGTGACGTTTGAAAATAAGATAGACATATTTCATTTCAGTAATGAAATCCTTATTAACAAAAGGTATTTTGACTAGTTTCAGAGATCTCGGAATATGTCTTAATATTTTGTCTTCTTTTCGGATGGAATTCAGAAAATACTGTGGCTAAAAGATATTTCATTCGGTTTAATTTTTTCTTTTATTTCTATTGAAAAATTCGAAATGAAACGAATATCCAATATCGAAACCCTTTCTATTGTGTGATATTTGTCTTCTATTAACTCAGTTTCAGTTAGAATTGGCAAATTTTTTCAGTTATAGCAAAACAATATCCATCACTTACTGAATATAGAACGTTGATAACTGTATCATTTCCCAATGAGATTTCCAGAATTTAAAGAAGTTGGCGACTACCTTATCCAAGGAAGCTCTGCTTTTATTTTAAATTTCGAGCTTGAGTACCCAGGCATCTTTACGTCCTTATAAACTTGCGTCATGGGTGTTATCGTCGCTCACACATGATTAGAGTAAGTCAATAGACGACTGCAAATGAAGTTTGTGAGTTGCAACAGGATCTCTTCAAACTAAATTCCGTGAAAAATATTACCCGCTGCTGATGGTGCCATAAAAGTGTTATTTTCGCAATTTTCATTTTCACTGGAATTATTTTTAACTTCGCACATATACGAGGTAATATTTTGGTAATTGAAATGGTTTTCCTAAACTGCGTGGTAATTGAAAACAACTAACTGTGTAATATTTGATTATGACACAAAACTGATAGAACCATAAAACTTTTTTTCCTAAGTAGACGTATTTGAAAGTGCTTCTCCTGGATATCAATGAATGTGTAGAAGAGGTAAGGAAATTATTCACCGATAAGTAGGGAAAAAGAACTGGTTATATCTACTGGGTATGGAACGCCGTTTTACTTTTTATTGTCACAAATATTCATTCCTCAATTTATTCAACTAACAATTTATTTGTTTGAATTTAATTGATTCATGCATTTGTTTGACACATTAAAAACGATTGTTCGCAAAATTTGTTCTATTTTAAATGACACTTGATTTAAAATGTTACATGAATTAATTTGTTTGATGAAAAGTTGCGAACTGTTATAATATGGATTCATTGTTTGAAATTTTTGGAAGTAAATGTTTGTCATATATACTTGTTTTGTAACTATCGACTATATTTCGACAGAGCTTTGTCTCTCAGTTTCATCAAAAGCCTCAGATTATCGGTCAGCCAAGCGGCCTCTTTTATTTTAGTTATGCGCACAGTTTTCATAGGTGCATGAGCATTGAAGTTATCTAAGATCAAAGAGTTGAATTTTTCTACTTTGAGATCAATATTATCTACCTCATAAATACTACTGAAGTCACAGGTTTGCATATCAACACAAAATGATTCGATATTAAAGCATTTGAAATCCCTATAAGTGTACTACTGAAAACAATGTTGTTTATATTAAAATTCTACAGTTATTTAGGGACGTGGGAGGAGGTATGACAGTTGAAGTTGAGATAAAAAAATGTCCCCCTTTATTTGAAAATGCACCTGTTTCGGCAATTTTTTCTCAACAAATATGGCTTGGAAATATTCGATTCGTTTCGTTTTTGGTGCAGCACACTGTAATATCGGAATCGGAGAACAAATACAAGTTATCGGAAGTTTTTTGGGAAAGAAAGTTTCTGGCTTTCTACTACTCCATCTTAATAGAAAAAATGTGGGAATCTTCCAGAGAAAGAAAGAAAGCAATCAATTTCAAAATTCAATTTCAAAGAAGTAACTGAAAGTTACTTCTTTGCATGACCTACAGATCTATGTATAGAATTACTTCTTTTGAAATTGATTGCTTCCTTCCTTTCTTTGAAAATGGAGTAGTAGAAAGCCAAAAACTTTCCCAAAAATTAATTACTCCTAAAAATATAACCCTTTCAATGTTTCGGAAGTTGTCATGAAATGCAAGGAGACCCTGAAAGAAGTGATTGTGAGATAGCTGCTGACTCAAAGTAGTTGACAGTTTACTGAGAAACTAGAGCAAATAAGACACCAAGAATTTGAAAATTGCCTGACGAATTTATACCCTCTTTATCCAACAGAGAGCACGAGTGGGTTTTAATCTCATCCACGACCTCGGGGATTATTTATAAAAGTTTCCTGACTCTCAGAGAATTCCACACAATCCAATATATTATAACATTACACGGAATCGCGGCACTATTTCGTTTTCTTATTTTGTTCAAGAATCCTGAACAATATCACATGTAATGTAGTTACTCTCTGCATACCGCTTGTACGTGAATATTTCAAATGTGTTCTGTGCTCATACGAATGTATTTACCATAATAATTTTATTGCGTCCACATTTCTTGGTTCTTTGTGAGCGAACAAGGAGCAGCAAACATGATTGTAATACTTGGTAAAGTTGTATTGAAAATTCTGATTGCATGTTGCTATTGCGTGAATGGGTTCTTTGGCTCAACCTACTTGTGAAAGTAGTGGGAATGTCCTTTTTCCTTCAGTTAGTATTATTACTTCTCTATATAATGATAATGCTAGTAATAGTATTGTCGAGACACCGGTGTTGCCCTGATGTAGTTCTTCTCGACCATGGGAGCAAGACGATATTCGTCTTGGAGTTTTAGCTCCAGGTGAGACGAATATCATTCAGAAAAGAGGGGAGATTTTCTCTTCGAACCCCTCAGACTGTTGAGATGGTTGTTCTGATTATTGAAGCCCTTGGTAGAATGATGCTCTCTCTACTACCGAAGATCATGCCGACTTGCCGAACGATGGCAGAAATATTGGCAGGACAAATGCAGAAGGCAGATAAGATTTGATTTGAAAGGGTTATATTTTTAGGAGAACTCATGTGAATGATATTTGATTCTTATTCCTCCACGAATGTTCGATATACAAACTGAATAGAGAAAAGTATCTTCTGTATAATTCAGTGTTCATATAGAAGTATTTATTTCGAAAGAATTTTTTCTTTCGTGTATTTCAATGTTTATATGAAAGTAGCTGTTTCAGTTTGTGTCTGAAAGTTACTTCTTTGCATGATCTACACATCCATGTATAGAGTTACTTATTTTCAAATTGATTAATCCTTCCTTTCTTTGGAAGATTCTCTCATCCATTTTTTTTGTATCAGATGGAGTAGTAGAAAGCCAAAAACTTTCTTTCCCAAAAAATTAATCACTCCTAAAAATATAACCCTTTCAAATCAAATAAGATTCCTCATGGCTGGGATTAAATCAAATAGGTGAATGAATGTCATTACGATGTCATCGATGACATAAGCAGATCAAGCTTATTCCGTGACATTCAAAATCGTAATTCATGAATGAAGTGTGTGTATTTTCTATAATGTTATCCAATTTGGTACTGAAGAGCCTTAGGGCAAGTGTCTTGAAGCGAAACACGTGTATACCAGTTAGGGTGACAGTGTTCCATGTGAGTACAATTTACCATTCATTCAAAGTAGAACTCATGTGAATGATATCTGATTCTTATTCCTCCACGAATGTTCCATATACAAACTGAATAGAGAAAAGTATCTTCTGTATAATTCAGTGTTCATATAGAAGTATTTGTTTCGAAAGAATTTTTTCTTTCGTGTAATTCAATGTTTATATGAAAGTAGCTGTTTCAGGAGGACTTTCTTTCAGTTTGTGTCTGAAAGTTACTTCTTTGCATGATCTACACATCCATGTATAGAGTTACTTATTTTCAAATTGATTAATCCTTCCTTTCTTTGGAAGATTCTCTCATCCATTTTTTTGTATCAGATGGAGTAGTAGAAAGTCAAAAACTTTCTTTCCCAAAAAAGCAGATAAGATGTTTCTACCATCTTCTGTAGCTCTCCACCAGTCGTTTCTTTTTCACAAATGTGTGGAGTATGTGCTTTGAAACAATTCTCATTGCTATTTGGATTTGATTCGAGTAGAGTTTAACCTAAGTTACATTTACTGACACAACTGCGGCTACAGAAAGATTCTGGGCCAGTTCTTGCAAGTATCAAATGTATGTTATCTTCTTCAATAAGCAGTTAAGGTTTTTTGTGACTGGCATCTTTTTTTGGAATACTGTGTAGATGTGAAAACTTTTTCCAATCGGATATGTTGATATTTGTTCGGGTAACGACATATAAGTGACAGCTGTCATCATTATTATAAGGAACAGTACGTCTAAACAAACGAAGTTTTCTTCAACCATGACATATTTGTTTGTCCATTGTAGACAAAGTGATTGTTTCGTTCCAGTCAGCCTAAGTTTCTCCGCCATTTCTGCATCTAATAGTGTTACCGTAGACGCCTTATCGCAAAGAGCGAGAACAAGGACAACACCTCGTGTACCCTAAAAATATTGTTGACAGAGCATACTCTTTCTCGATTATTTTCATTAGTATTTCTTCCTATCACTGCCTGATTGCTATCAACTTCCAGTTCATTGTGTAATAGAGGATGATGATGAAGTTTACAGCCGTTTGTTTCACAAGCCTTTCTGTTTAAAAAAAATCTGTGTTTCCGTTAATCAGCTGTCGCCCCCATACGAACGACAACTCTCAGAAGTTGAGAAACTTGTGCGAGCTAAGGACTAACGAGGTCTTACCTCTTAACGTGTGATTCCTAACACGGTAGCAGAATCATTCCAGCTTCAACCAGATAAATTCTCTCGAGAAAAATATCTGGTCGAGGCAGGAATCGAACCCACGGTTTTCCGATCGTGAGTTGGGCGCACTATCACCGCGGCCAATTCCACAACACATTTGAATTTTTGATGATTTTTTTGAAAGCAACTGAAGTATAGTTTTTTTTCGGGTACCGTTTCCCGTCTCTTATTCAGGTCATCATAATTCATCTGTGGACAAATGTTTTCTTGATGTATATCGTGACAAAAACCAGACGTCTTGGGAGTGTGAGAATTACATACTCTCAGTTCTCTTTACTTGATTTATGAATTTCTATGAGAATATTTCATTGCGTGGGGTACTAACATTACACGCAAAGCTTGCTTTCTCGTTCAACGAAAAGAAGAAATCGTTTGAACTGATTTCACCCTTTTTCATTTCCACCTTTCAACCCAATTGAACTCGGAATTTTCGTCAGTAATTCTCGGATAAATTGAGAATTTTCGAGACAGCGTTTACTACCTATAGTCCGTTCATAATTTGTTGATAGCTCACTGCAAGTTTGACCCTCATTAGAGAACTGAAATACAGAGAGGACAGCTAATATGATATAATAACAAAAACCAAACTAAAACTGACAGTTTAAGATGTTTTCGACTAACCCACCTTGTATCTGAAGAAATACAATACAGCTATAAAACTTTTAATCCGATTATGTAGGTATTTTGAGTGGAAATGAGTGACCAGTGTCGTAGAGTATATGATTAAAACATTAGTTACTTTAAATAAATAAATATATTAATATTCTTAAACTGAAGGTACTGTAAACTGTATTTTTATTTTAAAAAAATTTCTTTATTTTATTCAAAAATAATAAGTTACTAGCAATTTGTAAAAGATACATTTATTTAATTAATACCTATTCTTAAATGATATAAACTACGATTACTTACAAAACTATTCAAATTCAAAATAAACAGGATCATCTTCGGAATCCGAGTCGTCTTGCAGGTTAATAATTAGCGGTTGTGTCTCTACAGTCGCATCAATTATATTGTCAAGATCCCACATTTTTTGTTCTTTTTCTATTGCATGTCTTACTGCATCTCGCCAATTTTGTTCTGTAATATGTTGTAAAGACTCATATAACAATTCACGTACAGCGTGTATTTTATATGACGTATTTTTTCTAGCCACATAGCTTTTCATTTGTGTCCAAATGAGTTCAATTGGATTTAATTCGCAGTGGTAGGGTGGAAGTCTAAGGACTGTGATGTTTCGTCTTTCCGCCATTTTGTCAACTACGTATTTCTTGAACTTAGATTTGTGTTGCCGGACAGTTTTTAAAAGTTCTGCTTTAACCATTCCATCTTCGTAAGGCAGACACTTATTCCGCAGCCAGTCAATGATATCCTGTTTCTTCCACGCAGTCGTTGGAAGTCTTTCAACTAGTCGTGAATGATAAGAGTAGGAGATTTGAGCCGGTTCTAAGCCTCCCCCCACCACTATGACGTATTAATCGCTTTTTTTTGTTGTTGTTTAGTGAAGTCAAGGCGATGTGACCTTGAAGTGTCTGGTGTATGGATCGTTCAGAATTTTTTTTCCGGTTCTGGGCCTCCCCCCACCACTATGACGTATTAATTGCTTTTTTCATTGTTAAATAACATCAAGGCGATGTGACCTTGAAGTGTCTGGTGCAGGGATCGTTCAGATTTTTTTTTCATATGAAATTTTGTGTGTGTGTGTGTGTGTGACATAGTGACGTAATTACAATTACTTGGTGTGTGGGAATGCACGGTACAGGGTTTACATCCTTCAGTTATGTTCATGAAACATGACCTTGAATATGGAATTCAACTTTGAGATTAGGGAACTAGATTGCATACATGGTAAAGTCAGGGTTTGATATTGTCCTTCATGTGTATTCTGTACCTGTTTGTACAGAATAACCACACGTCTGCATACGACGAAGATCCATCGACTGATGAGCGGTCCTTCTTCACCAGTTTGGACGGTACCCATCGTGACAGAGAGCGTATACGTCTGCACTCCATGAAGTTTCAACGACCACTGTTTGCTTGTATCGCCTTCTGTCAACACATCGAGTTGGAATTGGTGGTGGTGGTGGTGGGGGAGCGCCTGTGTTCGACGCATCGAGTTGGCTTCGACCTTAATCGACCTTGATTTACGTCACACCCTTAATGTACGTCATAAGGTAATAAGGATGAGGCGACTTTGAGGTAGTGTTTTGGGTTTGACTTTGAATGACTTTCATTCACACTTTATATTTTCACAGCTATTTTGAACAATGTTCAAAGTCGCATAACCTTGGGGGTTGACCTTGAGATTTTTAGTCTGTCTCAGTCACATCAACATTGAAATGACCTCTACATACGTCACATGATGTCGACAAGGTGACTTTGAAGAAGTCTTTTGAGTTCGACGTTGAACGAGCTTAATCTACTTCACACCCTTGAACTATGTCAGAAGGTGATACGGTCAATGTGACTTTGAGATAATGTTTTGGATTTAACCTTGAATGACCTTCATTCACTTCCCATATTTTCACGACATTCATTGATTCATGTGATTATTTTGACTTTGAAATGACCTCTACATACGTCACATAATGTCGACAGGGTGACTTTGAAGAAGTCTTTTGAGTTCGACGTTGAACGAGCTTTATCTACTTCACACCCTTGAACTATGTCAGAAGGTGATACGGTCAATGTGACTTTGAGATAATGTTTTGGATTTAACCTTGAATGACCTTCATTCACTTCCCATATTTTCACGACATTCATTGATTCATGTGATTATTTCGACTTTGAAATGACCTCTACATACGTCACATGATGTCGACAAGGTGACTTTGAAGAAGTCTTTTGAGTTCGACTTTGAACGATCTTCATCTACGTCACACCCTTGAACTATGTCAGAAGGAGATACGGTCAATGTGACTTTGAGATAGTGTTTTGGATTCAACCTTGAATGACCTTCATTCACTTCTCATATTTTCACAACCTTCATTGATTCATGTGGTTATTTTGACTTTGAAATGACCTCTACATACGTCACATGATGACTTTGAAGAAATGTTTTGAATTCGAACTTGAATGACCTTCACCTACGTCACACCCTTGAACTACGTCACACTGAGAGTAGTGTGACGTATCACGACCACAATCGTATCATATAAAAGACGAGTTGTGATCGTGAACGTCGTCATTCAGTACATGAGAGCGCATCGAGATGAATTCCGAAAAAATCGCAGCTGTAGTTTGAATTTCGCTTTTCTTCTGACAGTGTCGTCTTTCATTAGCATATGAAATTGGATTACGGCTAAAAATATACATTTTCCATTATATAACTTATCTATATTGAATTTTATGAGAAAAATAGTTATGACAAAAGTTGTATGAAATTAAATTCTCAACAATTTTGATTCCTATAATTTTTTTTTCATAAAATCGATATTTTTAGAGAAAGGGTGGAGGTGAAATTTCGTCATTGTATTATCACGTTTATTTTTGACTTTACGAGAAACTTCGTGATGAACAAAGTTGTATAAAATTGAATTTCCTAAAATTTCGATCCCATCAATTTTTTTTTTCATAGGTTCGATATTTGTATCGATTTAAATCTGAAATAAGTAGGGGGTAAAATCTTAAAATGGAATTATCTCATTTATTTTCAATTTCACAAGAAAAATAACAATGATCAAAGTAGTATGAAATGGAATGAAAGACGAGGAATTTTTTTCCACATTGTTTATTCCAAGATTACAAACTGCTTCTTCTAACCTTCCAATATCTACCAAATTAAATTGAAAGTTTATCTGTCGTCATCGTCTTCGAATTGAAATTTAGGGAAATAAATGTTGATTATGTCACCATGTCGTCAACTCCTTTCTTGATCCGCTTCTGAAGATCCTTCACACAGTTGCTAATGTGGGCGACTTCCAGCCGGAACTGTTTCGTTGAATCACCCTCAACACGGTACTCCTCATTGACTCCGACGATGTCCTGACTTCCCCTTTCAATGTTGGTTTCCACCTCTGACAGTTCAGCCAGCAAACAACTTTTCCGTTCGACTAGTTGTTCCTGTCGAACCACAAATCGTCGCTTGCGTGTGGCAATCTCTGCCAATCTCTCATCGCTGTCCCGGATCACTAGTAGCTTCGTCTTCCTCTCTCGGCATATTCTGCCGAGTTCGAGCACGTCGTTGACTAAGTTGCAGCTCCTCTGCGGTGTCGGTAAGTCCATCTTGCTACCAGAGGGTGGGACGGAAGTTGTCCCCTGAACAGTTGGCACAGGCATCGGTGGCGGAGATAGTATGGATCCGGCTCTTGGTAGATTATGCGGTCCGGTTGTGGTCTCTAAAGATATCATGGTGGTGGGCATCGGTGGCTGAGGTACTATGGATCCGGCTTTTGGTAAGTTATGCGGCCCGGTTGTGGTCTCTAAAGATGTCATGCTGGTGGGCATCTGTGGCTGAGGTACCATGGATCCAGCTTTTGGTAGGTTATGCGTCCCAGTTGTGGTCTCTGAAGATGTCATGATGGTGGGCATTGGTGGCTGAGGTACTATGGATCCAGCTTTTGGTAGGTTATGCGGCCCGGTTGTGGTCTCTGAAGATGTCGTGGTGGTGGTTGGCTCAATGTTTAATGCAGTGGATGGCATCTGCGATGCCGTCGGTGGCTGATTTTTCGTATTGACCGTCTCGGACTTTGAAACGATGGTATCCAACGTAGAAGGGGCTCGCCACAGGGTCGAGGTCATCGGCGGCTGCCGATAAGGATTCGTCTCATCCCATATTTTCATATATTTCCGCAGCTCCGACTGCTTTGGTTTCACCTTCGGCTCCACCTGCTTCGACTTAGCGGCGGACACTCTTTTCTTATTCGATTGGGGGGCAGCATACTCATTATCGCTACCGTTCGCTGCCTCTCTCTTGTTGGCCCTCTTCGAACCCTTCTCAGCGTCTTTGTTGGTGCTGCCCGTTTCAGAAGAGGGGGTGGTTGAACGAACATCCTCCATTCTGCTACATCCAGGTCTTGGAGTTGTCACCATCACAGGTTCTCCAGGAAGGGGGCTGAGTGGGAGTTCTACATGGAATTCCGTTAGGAAGTCCACGATATTCTCTGGTAGCTCTGATCCCTGCACCAACACCACGTCTTGCAGGATATTCACCTTACCCTTCTCAGATTTGCCGGTATCAGTGAAAAGAGGCATACTCCAAGCTAGAAATTCACAAAATAATTAGAATGGAATATAATAATAGACAATAATAATATATCTGAAGAATGGTTGGTTGGATAACAGGATCAATTTTTTCTCAAAGAAACAATTGTTTTCTTGCCAACGTTTCGAATTCAATTAAATTCTTCTTCAGGGCTTTGTAATAATGTAGTTTCATAAACATACCTCCCACAAAAACTTATACGACAAGTATCGTTTCTATTACTTACCGAAAAGTAGTTTCTCCGTGTTGATATAACTATTTTGAAAAAACATTAGACATATTAGATACATTTAAAAAAAAAATAAAAAAAATTGCAATACTTTCGATAGAACACCAACGCAAAAGAACATGAATGTATAGACTCCAATTACTTTTGTTACAATGGAACTATTTACAAACAAATTTTTCGAGTTGGTAATGGGTAATTGTATATCAACCATTTGTGCAGATTTGGTCATGGCAGAACTACAAAATATATGCATAAAAAGTTAACAAGCAAAAAAAACACCCCAAGACATGCAATCTAATGTAGTGTACAAATTGAACTGTGGAAGGTGTCACAAATGCTATGTTGGTCAAACTGGACGGTATCATAAAACACAAGTTTCAGAACGCATGCCAGACTCTGAGAAACTGAATATAAGCAAAAACTCCACAGCCCTGATTGAACATGAAAAAGAATATGCACACAATTTTGATTTTGAACATCCAGCTGTTCTAGATGTTCAACCATATTTATAAAAAAGACTCTTGAGCAAAACAGACACACATACACACAACCCATCCATATATGAACCATCATGCATCAGATACTTCAAAGGAGGTGGGGGGGGGGGTTAGAACCGGCTCAAATCTCCTACGAGAGATTTTTGAAATATTTTTCCAAACATAACTTCCACAGTAAAATCAATATTATAGGGAATTTGAAATCTAGAACAATTACCATTTCCAATTTTGATTTCCATAACAAAAATCTCAAATTGATTGAGAATTACCTACTACAAATAATTTTTCTAAAGCCCTCATTAGAAAAATAATGACAGAAAGAAGTTCCTCTTCCCAAAATACTGAGGTGAAACCCAAATATCACAAAATGTCATTCATAGAAAATTCATCTGAAAAACTTGGAATGATAGTCATAAGCAATCAAATTAAAGTAGCCTTCTTAAATGAAAGTACAGTTGGAAAGCATTTTTTCTTAAATAAAACAAATAAAAAACACCCCAAGACCTGCAATCTAACGTAGTGTACAAATTGAACTGTGGAAGCTGTCACAAATGCTACGTTGGTCAAACTGGAAGATATAATAAAACACGAATTTCAGAACACATGAGAGACTATAAAAAACTGAATATTCGTTTTGAGGGCACCCTGCGATTTTGAAAAATTTTTTGAGTTTACTTACGTATTTCGATGCGTAGATTACGAATTCGAAAGAAAAAAGCTGCGCTCTCATTCATTTACAAAGTTACTTCCTTTCAAAGTTCAGAAAAGGGCAACTTTTCATCTTCCTTTTTCATAAGATAAACTACTTAAAAGCACAAGCGTTTATTGAGTAGGTCACCTTTACACCTTATTCTCCCTTAATTGACACTTTTCAATTCAACAATCAATATTTTTCTTATAAAAACTTAATTGGAAATTGAATGCTTGCATCAGTCGTACCAACTATGTCATTAACCTTAAAAACGTAAAATATAGAGATATGTAATCAAAAAAGCAGCTCCATACATTTTTTAACATTTTTATTGGAAAAATGTTGATTGTTGAAGTGAAAACTGTCAAGGAAGGAGGAATAAGGTGTAAAGGTGGTCAAGTGAATAAATGCTTGTGTTTTTAAATAGTTTATATGGTTAATGAATATTACTGGAGTTTTTTCCCAACACCAAATCGTTATTTCTACACCTCAACACGTGTTTCGATCACCGAGTGATCATCTTCAAGAGGAAGATAAAACTATAAACTACTCAAAACTAAAGCTATTTATGCTATTCAGGTACATCATACAGGTAGGTAATCAGTATTACCACCCAAACAAGTGTACCACCCTAAATTAATTTTACAAGAAACCGTTAGTAGCAGCCACTAACGGTTTCTCGAGGGGTATTGTAGATGACATAATTAGGAAAAAGAAGTTTAGGTTGAGAATGAACGAAATCTCGACTTTCAGAAAGGACAAAAACCAAGATAAATACATCTCAGTTCCATACCACCAATTTACGAAGAACTTTGGAAATATTTTCAAGGAACTAGGTATGAAGGTGGTTTTTAAATCATACACTGCAGAGCCTTTTGGGAAGTCCAAAAGACAAAGTCGAGAATTCGGAAAAGTCTGGAATTTACGAAATTGAATATAAGGAATGCGATGCAAAATATTATGGACAGACAAAAAGATCTATTCAAGTGAGATATTAGAAACATATAGCACACTTAAAATATGGAAGACCTGAAAAATCAGCAGTCACCCATCATATTTTGCAACAAAACCATTTCATAAACTTCAGTTCTTTAAGATTAGTTAGACAAGTTAACAACAACAGGCAACTAGATGCCTATGAGAGTGTAGAAATAAGTGAACATAATAATATTATGAATAACGATAACGGACCAATACCAAATATCATACTGTATAGCTTGTTGAAATAATATTGTTGGGTTTACTGATTACTACAGAAAGACACATTGTAAATATATTTAGATATGCAATATTGTGAAACTACTTTCATATAGCTGATATTTGTTCTATATATAGCTGTAACATTTAAACATACATAAGGACATATTGTAAAATTAATTTAGGGTGGTACACTTGTATGGGTGGTATTACTGATTACCTACCTGTATGATGTACCTGAATAGCATAAATAGCTTTAGTTTTGAGTAGTTTGTTTCTAGTTTTATCTTTCTCTTGAAGATGATAACTTGGTGATCGAAACACGTGTCGAGGTGTAAAAATAACGATTTGGAGTTGGAAAAAACTCCAGTAATATTCATTACTACACCAAAGGTTCCAAACAGTACATCATAAGTTTATATGGTGAAAAAGAAGGCTGAAAAGTTGCCCTTATCTGAACTTGGAAGGGCCGTTACTTTGTAAATAAGGGAGAGCGCCGCTTTTTTCTTTCGGATTCGTAATCTACGCATCAAAATACAGAAGTACACTTAAAATGGCCGGGTATCCTCAAAACGAATATTTACCCAATTACTTTAAGAATAGTATTGGAAAACTTGAGTTCTGGGTTAAAATAATCACCAATAACGCCTTATCTTAAGGTTTGTACTAGATAAATATATTTTTGGTCGTAGAAAATAGCGCAACTCAAAATATTAATCGATAAATTTTCCAAAAAAGTGACTTGTTTTTTTTAAATTGATTCTAGTTATTAGAGAGTCGCACTGTAGATATTTCAATTTATAGAAACACTGTACTATTTTTCCATGGCATACTATTTCTCCATGGCATAAAACGTATTATCTAGCGAATTTCTGAAAATTTTGAGATCTTTGAATTTTTCATTGATTGCACATTCATTTGCTTTCGTAATTTATAGATATTGTAATGCAATGCAGAATTTCGACATCGACATTGGCCAATGTTTGGTATGGTCTATTACATTCTACACCAGAAGTAGGTATGCTTTTTTTGTACAGGATACAAGTGTCTTCCTTGGAAATAATATCAATGTATTCTTCACCTTGGATATTATTTCCTGGAAAGTAGGCATATTTCAGTTCGATAAGTAGAACACCTAGATGATTTACCCCTTCTGTTGCAATGTTTTTTATTTTATTTTTAAATGTATCTAATATGTCTAATGTTTTTTAAAATAGTTATATCAACACGGAGAAACTACTTTTTAGTGAGTAATTCAATTAACCTTATTATTTCTTATAAAATTGAAACGATACTTATCATATAAACTTATGAAACTACGTTGTTATAGAGCCCTGAAAAGAATTCGAAACGTTGGCAAGAAAACAATTGTTTTTAGAGAAAAAATTGATCTTGTTACCCAACCAATCTTCAGAAAAATTATTGGTTCACTGAATTAGTTAACTGATTAATAATATACTTACAGTTTCGATTCGTAGATTATGACCACAATAGAACACTCAAAAATTAATTTGGAAGATATAAGGTTAGAAGAAACAGTTTGAATGATGCTAGCTTTCGACTAGACACACTTTTATATCTAAACCACACCTAACCTCCCTCCACATATCACCCCTACTTCATCTAATACTGGAGCTGAATACTTCACGAAAAAAATTGTGATCGATAATGTTGTATAAAATTGAATTTCCTACAATTTCAACTCTATAATTTTTGTTTTCGTATGATCGATTTTTATTATTTGAACCTGATAAAAACTTTGTAACATTACAATCATAATAAATCTCATCTTTACCACATATCTCACTTCCCCCACAAAAGTTATTATAATTCTTGTGTGAATTGAATGAATTATATTTTTAGGAGTGATTAATTTTTGGAAAGAAAGTTTTTGGCTTTCTACTACTCCATCTCGATACATGAAATTAGGGAATCTTCCAAAGAAAGGAAAGAAGTAATCCTTTCTTTGGAAGATTCCCTAATTTTATGTATCGAGATGGAGTAGTAGAAAGCCAAAAACTTTCTTTCCCAAAAATCCTTGTGTGTATTAAACATTCATACTCACTCACTATAAAATAATCGTGAGTCAAACCATAATGATCAAAGTTGAATGAAATTGAATTTTCAACAATTTTGAAGGAATTTTCATATCCTTTTATGCGAATAAATTCGATAGAACTATTATTATTATTATTATAAATTTTAAACCACAATAATATTATAGAAAATACAAATGGGTACAAAAAATTACTTAGTGATCTAAATGAGGTTGTCAAACAAGTATAGCCTACATTTTGGTATGTCGTCCTCCACGTTCAATACAAATTATGGTTCCTCTACTGACATCTGTAACTGCATTTTCAATAAATCGAGGATTTATATTTGCACAGCACTCGCGAATGGTATTTTCCAGATGTTGTATGTCAGTAAATGATCTACTTCGGTACACTTTTTGTTTCAGGTAACACCACAAGAAAAAGTCTAAAGGCGTCAAGTCGGGTGATCTAGGTGGTCAATAGTGTTCCCAGTTACGTCCAATAATTTTGTCTCTGAACATTTGTTGGAGGGACTATTTTACAGTATTGTATTGGTGCGCCATCAAGCTGATACCATAGGTCGTATTTAATACTTGAAGGTATATTATCTAAAACTTCACTAACCTCATTATTCGAAAGGTTGAGATAATCGACGGATGATAAATTTTCCCTAAAGAAAAATGACCCAATTATTTGGTCGTTAAGTATCCCACACCATACATTAGTATTCGACACTACCATGGCATGCATTTTATTTGTCAAGATCTACTTAAAACTTTTATTCGACGTGATTAGGCATTCTTACCGCCCTAGTTAGTATTTATAAATAATCTGTAAATACTGAATATTGAAATTTTAATGTAATTTCAACTCTAGTAATTTTATTAATACTTATTGCAGTTTTTGAGTTGTGTCTGCTTTTTCAAAAAATTTTCAACAATTTTGAAGGAATTTTCATATTCTATCTTATTTTTACTATCACAAATTTCATGAATCAAATTCATGAAAAATTTTCTTCAAATGAATAGGTAGATACCCACTGAGTTCACGAAAATTCATTAACAGAAACAGCTGATACCATAGGTCGTATTTAATCCTTAAAGGCATATTATCTAAAACCTCACTAACCTCATTATTTGAAAGGTTGAGATAATCGACGGATGATAAATTTTCCCTAAAGAAAAATGGACCAATTATTTGGTCGTTAAGTATCCCACACCATACATTAGTTTTAAAGGAATACTGATCACCATGCACATTCAACTGTGAAATTGGGATTTTCTTGGGCCCACCATGAGAGTAAATGTGTGTACAGGATACAAGTGTCTTCCTTGAAAATAATATTGATGTATTCTTCAGCTTGGATATTATTTCCAGGAAAGGACATATCGCTGTAATGCAGTTATATCAATTACATCGCGGACGCTGATTTTCGAAAATCAATACATTTCTTTAAACTTGACATCAATAATATCCATTGAAGGTGTCTACCATTATGAGTCGTGAGAATATCCTGTTTTTTCTTCGTTAATGAAACATAAAAAAGATTCATTAGACGCCACCCCAGTGAGATTGCGTCTCCACAAATATTCCCACACATTCTATAGCATGTAAACGAATATTTTTTTCAATGCATCCAATGCATCCAACATATATAAAAGTTAATTCACGATGTACAGATTTTACTAGACGCCACGTCAATGAGGTTGTGTCTCCAGAAAATTTCCCCACACATGCTATCCCAAAAAATATAATTTACGATTATGTCTACTGATGAATAAGGGAAATTATGAAAAGGGGTTCTACCTGCTGAAATGCAATGAATCTTTTTTATGTTTCATTAACGAAGAAAATACAGGATATTCTCACGACTCATAATGGTAGACACCTTCAATGGATATTATTGATGTCAAGTTTAAAGAAATGTATTGATTTTCGAAAATCAGCGTCCGCGATGTAATTGATATAACTGCATTACAGCGATATGTCCTTTCCTGGAAATAATATCCAAGCTGAAGAATACATCAATATTATTTTCAAGGAAGACACTTGTATCCTGTACACACATTTACTCTCATGGTGGGCCCAAGAAAATCCCAATTTCACAGTTGAATGTGCATGGTGATCAGTATTCCTTTAAAACTAATGTATGGTGTGGGATACTTAACGACCAAATAATTGGTCCATTTTTCTTTAGGGAAAATTTATCATCCGTCGATTACCTCAACCTTTCAAATAATGAGGTTAGTGAGGTTTTAGATAATATGCCTTTAAGGATTAAATACGACCTATGGTATCAGCTGTTTCTGTTAATGAATTTTCGTGAACTCAGTGGGTATCTACCTATTCATTTGAAGAAAATTTTTCATGAATTTGATTCATGAAATTTGTGATAGTAAAAATAAGATAGAATATGAAAATTCCTTCAAAATTGTTGAAAATTTTTTGAAAAAGCAGACACAACTCAAAAACTGCAATAAGTATTAATAAAATTACTAGAGTTGAAATTACATTAAAATTTCAATATTCAGTATTTACAGATTATTTATAAATACTAACTAGGGCGGTAAGAATGCCTAATCACGTCGAATAAAAGTTTTAAGTAGATCTTGACAAATAAAATGCATGCCATGGTAGTGTCGAATACTAATGTATGGTGTGGGATACTTAACGACCAAATAATTGGGTCATTTTTCTTTAGGGAAAATTTATCATCCGTCGATTATCTCAACCTTTCGAATAATGAGGTTAGTGAAGTTTTAGATAATATACCTTCAAGTATTAAATACGACCTATGGTATCAGCTTGATGGCGCACCAATACAATACTGTAAAATAGTCCCTCCAACAAATGTTCAGAGACAAAATTATTGGACGTAACTGGGAACACTATTGACCACCTAGATCACCCGACTTGACGCCTTTAGACTTTTTCTTGTGGTGTTACCTGAAACAAAAAGTGTACCGAAGTAGATCATTTACTGACATACAACATCTGGAAAATACCATTCGCGAGTGCTGTGCAAATATAAATCCTCGATTTATTGAAAATGCAGTTACAGATGTCAGTAGAGGAACCATAATTTGTATTGAACGTGGAGGACGACATACCAAAATGTAGGCTATACTTGTTTGACAACCTCATTTAGATCACTAAGTAATTTTTTGTACCCATTTGTATTTTCTATAATATTATTGTGGTTTAAAATTTATAATAATAATAATAATAGTTCTATCGAATTTATTCGCATAAAAGGATATGAAAATTCCTTTAAAATTGTTGAAAATTCAATTTCATTCAACTTTGATCATTATGGTTTGACTCACGATTATTTTATAGTGAGTGAGTATGAATGTTTAATACACACAAGGATTTTTGGGAAAGAAAGTTTTTGGCTTTCTACTACTCCATCTCGATACATAAAATTAGGGAATCTTCCAAAGAAAGGATTACTTCTTTCCTTTCTTTGGAAGATTCCCTAATTTCATGTATCGAGATGGAGTAGTAGAAAGCCAAAAACTTTCTTTCCAAAAATTAATCACTCCTAAAAATATAATTCATTCAATTCACACAAGAATTATAATAACTTTTGTGGGGGAAGTGAGATATGTGGTAAAGATGAGATTTATTATGATTGTAATGTTACAAAGTTTTTATCAGGTTCAAATAATAAAAATCGATCATACGAAAACAAAAATTATAGAGTTGAAATTGTAGGAAATTCAATTTTATACAACATTATCGATCACAATTTTTTTCGTGAAGTATTCAGCTCCAGTATTAGATGAAGTAGGGGTGATATGTGGAGGGAGGTTAGGTGTGGTTTAGATATAAAAGTGTGTCTAGTCGAAAGCTAGCATCATTCAAACTGTTTCTTCTAACCTTATATCTTCCAAATTAATTTTTGAGTGTTCTATTGTGGTCATAATCTACGAATCGAAACTGTAAGTATATTATTAATCAGTTAACTAATTCAGTGAACCAATAATTTTTCTGAAGATTGGTTGGGTAACAAGATCAATTTTTTCTCTAAAAACAATTGTTTTCTTGCCAACGTTTCGAATTCTTTTCAGGGCTCTATAACAACGTAGTTTCATAAGTTTATATGATAAGTATCGTTTCAATTTTATAAGAAATAATAAGGTTAATTGAATTACTCACTAAAAAGTAGTTTCTCCGTGTTGATATAACTATTTTAAAAAACATTAGACATATTAGATACATTTAAAAATAAAATAAAAAACATTGCAACAGAAGGGGTAAATCATCTAGGTGTTCTACTTATCGAACTGAAATATGCCTACTTTCCAGGAAATAATATCCAAGGTGAAGAATACATTGATATTATTTCCAAGGAAGACACTTGTATCCTGTACAAAAAAAGCATACCTACTTCTGGTGTAGAATGTAATAGACCATACCAAACATTGGCCAATGTCGATGTCGAAATTCTGCATTGCATTACAATATCTATAAATTACGAAAGCAAATGAATGTGCAATCAATGAAAAATTCAAAGATCTCAAAATTTTCAGAAATTCGCTAGATAATACGTTTTATGCCATGGAGAAATAGTATGCCATGGAAAAATAGTACAGTGTTTCTATAAATTGAAATATCTACAGTGCGACTCTCTAATAACTAGAATCAATTTAAAAAAAACAAGTCACTTTTTTGGAAAATTTATCGATTAATATTTTGAGTTGCGCTATTTTCTACGACCAAAAATATATTTATCTAGTACAAACCTTAAGATAAGGCGTTATTGGTGATTATTTTAACCCAGAACTCAAGTTTTCCAATACTATTCTTAAAGTAATTGGGTAAATATTCGTTTTGAGGATACCCGGCCATTTTAAGTGTACTTCTGTATTTTGATGCGTAGATTACGAATCCGAAAGAAAAAAGCGGCGCTCTCCCTTATTTACAAAGTAACGGCCCTTCCAAGTTCAGATAAGGGCAACTTTTCAGCCTTCTTTTTCACCATATAAACTTATGATGTACTGTTTGGAACCTTTGGTGTAGTAATGAATATTACTGGAGTTTTTTCCAACTCCAAATCGTTATTTTTACACCTCGACACGTGTTTCGATCACCAAGTTATCATCTTCAAGAGAAAGATAAAACTAGAAACAAACTACTCAAAACTAAAGCTATTTATGCTATTCAGGTACATCATACAGGTAGGTAATCAGTAATACCACCCATACAAGTGTACCACCCTAAATTAATTTTACAATATGTCCTTATGTATGTTTAAATGTTACAGCTATATATAGAACAAATATCAGCTATATGAAAGTAGTTTCACAATATTGCATATCTAAATATATTTACAATGTGTCTTTCTGTAGTAATCAGTAAACCCAACAATATTATTTCAACAAGCTATACAGTATGATATTTGGTATTGGTCCGTTATCGTTATTCATAATATTATTATGTTCACTTATTTCTACACTCTCATAGGCATCTAGTTGCCTGTTGTTGTTAACTTGTCTAACTAATCTTAAAGAACTGAAGTTTATGAAATGGTTTTGTTGCAAAATATGATGGGTGACTGCTGATTTTTCAGGTCTTCCATATTTTAAGTGTGCTATATGTTTCTAATATCTCACTTGAATAGATCTTTTTGTCTGTCCATAATATTTTGCATCGCATTCCTTATATTCAATTTCGTAAATTCCAGACTTTTCCGAATTCTCGACTTTGTCTTTTGGACTTCCCAAAAGGCTCTGCAGTGTATGATTTAAAAACCACCTTCATACCTAGTTCCTTGAAAATATTTCCAAAGTTCTTCGTAAATTGGTGGTATGGAACTGAGATGTATTTATCTTGGTTTTTGTCCTTTCTGAAAGTCGAGATTTCGTTCATTCTCAACCTAAACTTCTTTTTCCTAATTATGTCATCTACAATACCCCTCGAGAAACCGTTAGTGGCTGCTACTAACGGTTTCTTGTAAAATTAATTTAGGGTGGTACACTTGTTTGGGTGGTAATACTGATTACCTACCTGTATGATGTACCTGAATAGCATAAATAGCTTTAGTTTTGAGTAGTTTATAGTTTTATCTTCCTCTTGAAGATGATCACTCGGTGATCGAAACACGTGTTGAGGTGTAGAAATAACGATTTGGTGTTGGGAAAAAACTCCAGTAATATTCATTAACCATATAAACTATTTAAAAACACAAGCATTTATTCACTTGACCACCTTTACACCTTATTCCTCCTTCCTTGACAGTTTTCACTTCAACAATCAACATTTTTCCAATAAAAATGTTAAAAAATGTATGGAGCTGCTTTTTTGATTACATATCTCTATATTTTACGTTTTTAAGGTTAATGACATAGTTGGTACGACTGATGCAAGCATTCAATTTCCAATTAAGTTTTTATAAGAAAAATATTGATTGTTGAATTGAAAAGTGTCAATTAAGGGAGAATAAGGTGTAAAGGTGACCTACTCAATAAACGCTTGTGCTTTTAAGTAGTTTATCTTATGAAAAAGGAAGATGAAAAGTTGCCCTTTTCTGAACTTTGAAAGGAAGTAACTTTGTAAATGAATGAGAGCGCAGCTTTTTTCTTTCGAATTCGTAATCTACGCATCGAAATACGTAAGTAAACTCAAAAAATTTTTCAAAATCGCAGGGTGCCCTCAAAACGAATATTCAGTTTTTTATAGTCTCTCATGTGTTCTGAAATTCGTGTTTTATTATATCTTCCAGTTTGACCAACGTAGCATTTGTGACAGCTTCCACAGTTCAATTTGTACACTACGTTAGATTGCAGGTCTTGGGGTGTTTTTTATTTGTTTTATTTAAGAAAAAATGCTTTCCAACTGTACTTTCATTTAAGAAGGCTACTTTAATTTGATTGCTTATGACTATCATTCCAAGTTTTTCAGATGAATTTTCTATGAATGACATTTTGTGATATTTGGGTTTCACCTCAGTATTTTGGGAAGAGGAACTTCTTTCTGTCATTATTTTTCTAATGAGGGCTTTAGAAAAATTATTTGTAGTAGGTAATTCTCAATCAATTTGAGATTTTTGTTATGGAAATCAAAATTGGAAATGGTAATTGTTCTAGATTTCAAATTCCCTATAATATTGATTTTACTGTGGAAGTTATGTTTGGAAAAATATTTCAAAAATCTCTCGTAGGAGATTTGAGCCGGTTCTAACCCCCCCCCCCCACCTCCTTTGAAGTATCTGATGCATGATGGTTCATATATGGATGGGTTGTGTGTATGTGTGTCTGTTTTGCTCAAGAGTCTTTTTTATAAATATGGTTGAACATCTAGAACAGCTGGATGTTCAAAATCAAAATTGTGTGCATATTCTTTTTCATGTTCAATCAGGGCTGTGGAGTTTTTGCTTATATTCAGTTTCTCAGAGTCTGGCATGCGTTCTGAAACTTGTGTTTTATGATACCGTCCAGTTTGACCAACATAGCATTTGTGACACCTTCCACAGTTCAATTTGTACACTACATTAGATTGCATGTCTTGGGGTGTTTTTTTTGCTTGTTAACTTTTTATGCATATATTTTGTAGTTCTGCCATGACCAAATCTGCACAAATGGTTGATATACAATTACCCATTACCAACTCGAAAAATTTGTTTGTAAATAGTTCCATTGTAACAAAAGTAATTGGAGTCTATACATTCATGTTCTTTTGCGTTGGTGTTCTATCGAAAGTATTGCAATTTTTTTTATTTTTTTTTTAAATGTATCTAATATGTCTAATGTTTTTTCAAAATAGTTATATCAACACGGAGAAACTACTTTTCGGTAAGTAATAGAAACGATACTTGTCGTATAAGTTTTTGTGGGAGGTATGTTTATGAAACTACATTATTACAAAGCCCTGAAGAAGAATTTAATTGAATTCGAAACGTTGGCAAGAAAACAATTGTTTCTTTGAGAAAAAATTGATCCTGTTATCCAACCAACCATTCTTCAGATATATTATTATTGTCTATTATTATATTCCATTCTAATTATTTTGTGAATTTCTAGCTTGGAGTATGCCTCTTTTCACTGATACCGGCAAATCTGAGAAGGGTAAGGTGAATATCCTGCAAGACGTGGTGTTGGTGCAGGGATCAGAGCTACCAGAGAATATCGTGGACTTCCTAACGGAATTCCATGTAGAACTCCCACTCAGCCCCCTTCCTGGAGAACCTGTGATGGTGACAACTCCAAGACCTGGATGTAGCAGAATGGAGGATGTTCGTTCAACCACCCCCTCTTCTGAAACGGGCAGCACCAACAAAGACGCTGAGAAGGGTTCGAAGAGGGCCAACAAGAGAGAGGCAGCGAACGGTAGCGATAATGAGTATGCTGCCCCCCAATCGAATAAGAAAAGAGTGTCCGCCGCTAAGTCGAAGCAGGTGGAGCCGAAGGTGAAACCAAAGCAGTCGGAGCTGCGGAAATATATGAAAATATGGGATGAGACGAATCCTTATCGGCAGCCGCCGATGACCTCGACCCTGTGGCGAGCCCCTTCTACGTTGGATACCATCGTTTCAAAGTCCGAGACGGTCAATACGAAAAATCAGCCACCGACGGCATCGCAGATGCCATCCACTGCATTAAACATTGAGCCAACCACCACCACGACATCTTCAGAGACCACAACCGGGCCGCATAACCTACCAAAAGCTGGATCCATAGTACCTCAGCCACCAATGCCCACCATCATGACATCTTCAGAGACCACAACTGGGACGCATAACCTACCAAAAGCTGGATCCATGGTACCTCAGCCACAGATGCCCACCAGCATGACATCTTTAGAGACCACAACCGGGCCGCATAACTTACCAAAAGCCGGATCCATAGTACCTCAGCCACCGATGCCCACCACCATGATATCTTTAGAGACCACAACCGGACCGCATAATCTACCAAGAGCCGGATCCATACTATCTCTGCCACCGATGCCTGTGCCAACTGTTCAGGGGACAACTTCCGTCCCACCCTCTGGTAGCAAGATGGACTTACCGACACCGCAGAGGAGCTGCAACTTAGTCAACGACGTGCTCGAACTCGGCAGAATATGCCGAGAGAGGAAGACGAAGCTACTAGTGATCCGGGACAGCGATGAGAGATTGGCAGAGATTGCCACACGCAAGCGACGATTTGTGGTTCGACAGGAACAACTAGTCGAACGGAAAAGTTGTTTGCTGGCTGAACTGTCAGAGGTGGAAACCAACATTGAAAGGGGAAGTCAGGACATCGTCGGAGTCAATGAGGAGTACCGTGTTGAGGGTGATTCAACGAAACAGTTCCGGCTGGAAGTCGCCCACATTAGCAACTGTGTGAAGGATCTTCAGAAGCGGATCAAGAAAGGAGTTGACGACATGGTGACATAATCAACATTTATTTCCCTAAATTTCAATTCGAAGACGATGACGACAGATAAACTTTCAATTTAATTTGGTAGATATTGGAAGGTTAGAAGAAGCAGTTTGTAATCTTGGAATAAACAATGTGGAAAAAAATTCCTCGTCTTTCATTCCATTTCATACTACTTTGATCATTGTTATTTTTCTTGTGAAATTGAAAATAAATGAGATAATTCCATTTTAAGATTTTACCCCCTACTTATTTCAGATTTAAATCGATACAAATATCGAACCTATGAAAAAAAAAATTGATGGGATCGAAATTTTAGGAAATTCAATTTTATACAACTTTGTTCATCACGAAGTTTCTCGTAAAGTCAAAAATAAACGTGATAATACAATGACGAAATTTCACCTCCACCCTTTCTCTAAAAATATCGATTTTATGAAAAAAAAATTATAGGAATCAAAATTGTTGAGAATTTAATTTCATACAACTTTTGTCATAACTATTTTTCTCATAAAATTCAATATAGATAAGTTATATAATGGAAAATGTATATTTTTAGCCGTAATCCAATTTCATATGCTAATGAAAGACGACACTGTCAGAAGAAAAGCGAAATTCAAACTACAGCTGCGATTTTTTCGGAATTCATCTCGATGCGCTCTCATGTACTGAATGACGACGTTCACGATCACAACTCGTCTTTTATATGATACGATTGTGGTCGTGATACGTCACACTACTCTCAGTGTGACGTAGTTCAAGGGTGTGACGTAGGTGAAGGTCATTCAAGTTCGAATTCAAAACATTTCTTCAAAGTCATCATGTGACGTATGTAGAGGTCATTTCAAAGTCAAAATAACCACATGAATCAATGAAGGTTGTGAAAATATGAGAAGTGAATGAAGGTCATTCAAGGTTGAATCCAAAACACTATCTCAAAGTCACATTGACCGTATCTCCTTCTGACATAGTTCAAGGGTGTGACGTAGATGAAGATCGTTCAAAGTCGAACTCAAAAGACTTCTTCAAAGTCACCTTGTCGACATCATGTGACGTATGTAGAGGTCATTTCAAAGTCGAAATAATCACATGAATCAATGAATGTCGTGAAAATATGGGAAGTGAATGAAGGTCATTCAAGGTTAAATCCAAAACATTATCTCAAAGTCACATTGACCGTATCACCTTCTGACATAGTTCAAGGGTGTGAAGTAGATAAAGCTCGTTCAACGTCGAACTCAAAAGACTTCTTCAAAGTCACCCTGTCGACATTATGTGACGTATGTAGAGGTCATTTCAAAGTCAAAATAATCACATGAATCAATGAATGTCGTGAAAATATGGGAAGTGAATGAAGGTCATTCAAGGTTAAATCCAAAACATTATCTCAAAGTCACATTGACCGTATCACCTTCTGACATAGTTCAAGGGTGTGAAGTAGATTAAGCTCGTTCAACGTCGAACTCAAAAGACTTCTTCAAAGTCACCTTGTCGACATCATGTGACGTATGTAGAGGTCATTTCAATGTTGATGTGACTGAGACAGACTAAAAATCTCAAGGTCAACCCCCAAGGTTATGCGACTTTGAACATTGTTCAAAATAGCTGTGAAAATATAAAGTGTGAATGAAAGTCATTCAAAGTCAAACCCAAAACACTACCTCAAAGTCGCCTCATCCTTATTACCTTATGACGTACATTAAGGGTGTGACGTAAATCAAGGTCGATTAAGGTCGAAGCCAACTCGATGCGTCGAACACAGGCGCTCCCCCACCACCACCACCACCAATTCCAACTCGATGTGTTGACAGAAGGCGATACAAGCAAACAGTGGTCGTTGAAACTTCATGGAGTGCAGACGTATACGCTCTCTGTCACGATGGGTACCGTCCAAACTGGTGAAGAAGGACCGCTCATCAGTCGATGGATCTTCGTCGTATGCAGACGTGTGGTTATTCTGTACAAACAGGTACAGAATACACATGAAGGACAATATCAAACCCTGACTTTACCATGTATGCAATCTAGTTCCCTAATCTCAAAGTTGAATTCCATATTCAAGGTCATGTTTCATGAACATAACTGAAGGATGTAAACCCTGTACCGTGCATTCCCACACACCAAGTAATTGTAATTACGTCACTATGTCACACACACACACACACACAAAATTTCATATGAAAAAAAAATCTGAACGATCCCTGCACCAGACACTTCAAGGTCACATCGCCTTGATGTTATTTAACAATGAAAAAAGCAATTAATACGTCATAGTGGTGGGGGGAGGCCCAGAACCGGAAAAAAAATTCTGAACGATCCATACACCAGACACTTCAAGGTCACATCGCCTTGACTTCACTAAACAACAACAAAAAAAAGCGATTAATACGTCATAGTGGTGGGGGGAGGCTTAGAACCGGCTCAAATCTCCTACTGATAAGGTGCATTATCTAATACTATATTTGAGTTTGGTGGTATATGTTCAATCATCTGCTCAAAATACTCTTCGAAAACATCAGCTATCATCTCCTCGTGATAGTCTTTTGTGCTTTTGGATTCAAATTCCAACAAACCATGCTTAGCAAATCCTTTTTCACTGCCAATGTGAGAAACTATCAATCTACTGCCTTTACCAGAGGGTGGGGAAATACCAGTAGACCAACCTTCTATAAAGGCTTGCCTGGAGCTTGATATATTTTTATCTGTCCAAATTTTTGTGAGAGTATGCCCTGCGTTTACCCACGTTTCGTCCTGATAGTAAATTGGCCTTCCTTCAGCCCGAAATTTTCGTATAGATCTTAGATACTTTCTTCTCCAACATATTATCTCTTCCCGGTCAATCAAAAGTGATTTTCGGTCTGATTTCTCCCACCGGAAATTTAATTCTTTTAAAACTTGCCACAATTTGGTTCGTCCGACATGAGGCAAATCCGGGTCGTCTCTAACTTCTTGTAAAATTTTGTTTAAGGTGGGTATTTATTTTTTGTAAAAAAATTCGTGAATTTTCCTTCGAATACCATTTTTGGCAAATTCATCAATTTCAATAGGTTTTCTCCCCCTCTTTAAGTATTCGTTTGTATTTGGGTTAGCTATACCTTTTTTTTTGTTTCTGATAGGAACCTATATATTATTGACTCCCCTACGCCCGCCATGTTGGCACAACTCTTGATTATGTTCTGAACAGTGTTTGTGGGATTCTGAGAAACCAGAGCATCGTAAACGTTCAAAACAATAGTCTTCTCTCTTGGTGAATAGACAGACTTACTGACTGTACGCAACAGTACCGGTGTAAAACTTGATGATGTTGATGATGATGACGAAGCCATCGCAAGCAATCAAACAAAACAAGCAGGAACGAAAGATACGTATATGTTTGTAGGAATATGAAAAAAAGTTACTCACGCACTGCACAAAATTCGCAAAATAAATATTAGACACGTTAATTACTGCCGTAGACGCCGAAACACCAACGAGCCGTAAATTAAATGCGATTAAAAAATGTACTAAACCAAAAATTATTTTCGTTCGTAACAACTTCATCCTTTCAAGGCAAGTTTCGAATATAAACTGAAGCTTTATATTTAATGAATAAACACCTCAGGAACCTCCGCCTATGATTTTACGAGTTTTACGACCGTTTTATGACTTGGGCCCTCATTTTGTGCTATCGACAAATTATGAACGGACTATAGACTCTTCGTGATCGAAAACATGTTGCTCACCTCTACAGAATAAGAAATCAGCTCTTCGAAGCTCTTTTCTCCTATGGAAGAGAGGTTACTAATTCTGTTCATCATAGTATCTATCATGTATTCAGGTCTTCCGAACCGTTTCAATCATAAGGCCTACATTATCGGCAGTCAACATCATTCCTTCAATCGTTGCCATTGCCTCCCCTATCAGAATTTCAGAAATATCTGCAGGTTCAGCATGATCTTTCTATTGCTGTAGTCACAAAACTTGCGGAGATTCTTGACAGATTTATGGAACCGGGGCCAATCTTGAGGACTGCCATCAAACTACTGCGGAAAATCCTTTTCTAATATTTTTCGTATATGAAATTCATCTGGATCAATTACTTCATGTGATGGAGGGTTTCGAGTTGCTGGAGCTGGGAGAGAAAAACGTTCTTAGAACTTTTGCAACAGTTCCGCAACGCTGTTGTATATCTTGTAATATGCTATTGCCTAGTTTCTCTTCAAGAAATTGTCCTTCGACCTTGGGTATGTCGTCAGTGGGTTTCTCAGTTTTTTCAGGAGTACGTGACAGATTTTATTTTCAATCATGATGGAATTGTTCAGATGTGTAATATACCCATTGAGATGCCTTGTTTCTTCGTCTTCTTCAACTAATCCTCTCCTGAGATTTTTGCTCCTTGCTTCTGATACGTAACTGCTGTCTTCTCCTTGGGTATCTTTCTCGGCTTTATGCGGTTCTTCTTCGAGTTGAAGTTGTAAACTATCAGTTATTTCCTTTTTCTTCAACTCTCTATGATTCTGTTCTTTCAGTTGTTGTTCTTCCAGTACCAGCTCTCTGGATTTTCTTCACAACTCTTGTCTCTCTATTACTAGAGCTATCCTTTTCTGTTACAAATTCAAACTACTCCATTGAGATAATCTGGTTCCCATTGAGGCTCTCGATGTCCATTAAGAGAGTCACAGTTACGACCGCACCGGGGGGCCTGGGGAGCCGGTTAGGCCCCCCAGACGCACCCTGGCGTTGGATGCGATCGGATGTGGAGGGGTGGATTTTCGGGAAATCCTTGCGGGTGCCCCCCCTCACCCCACACCAACAGGATTTCGCAGGGCTTCCTCCCGCTCACCGAACCCGGAATTGCTTCCTTACATCTACTTAGTGTGGCTAACCAAGAGACATGACCATCGGCAGCGTTCGACCGAACGTTCGTACAAGTTAACTAAGCTCCTCTTTCGCCAGAGAGTGCTCGCGTCGCACACCTGCCCCCGCCAGCCATGCCAAATCAATTGGGAATATGGTCCCGGAAGTGGCCGGCCGAGGTCCTAAGCTCGGATACTAGTAGCTCCGTCCAACCGGGTTCCGACACCTCAAGCGTCTGCCTTGGTGCCCTCCAAGGCTAGACTCGGATACTAGAGCCCGGAAGGACCGCGAGCCCCGACACCTCGAACGCTTGGATCCGTACAGAAGCAGGCGAGGATCACGGAACAGCATAAGCCGTCCAGTGCCTCAGAATGGGGCTGCAATGCACCCATGAATGGATTACCGCAACCCTGTATCCCTTCACCCGCTAGCGGAACCGCTGCCCCTAAGAGGCCAACGCCAGTTGGAGATGAGGCTCACTAGCCTCCAGCCGCGAGCGGGCACTCACCTCCCCCCTAGAACTCATGTTAGGAAAGTTCCCTTTCCAACGTTTGATGAGTAACCGTCGAGGACTCTCACGAGCATCCTCTACCACACATCATATGTCGAAGATGTCGCGCCCATTACCCGTATAGGTGCGGGATAGGGCGGTTCATCAACAACTTTTGGGTGTACGCCGTGTGGTCTGCACCGCATACCCTTACGTTACCCCGAAGGGCACTCATGTTAGGAAAGCTACCTTTCCAGCGTTGGATGAGTAACC
Organism: Leptinotarsa decemlineata; assembly: GCF_025532065.1. Classification (NCBI taxonomy): domain Eukaryota; kingdom Metazoa; phylum Arthropoda; class Insecta; order Coleoptera; family Chrysomelidae; genus Leptinotarsa; species Leptinotarsa decemlineata. Next base: position 31,343,678 of record NW_027412688.1, read on the forward strand.
GCCGAGGGCTCTTGCGAGACACCTCTCCCACACATCTAGCTTGAAATCGGCCAACGCCTGTTGCCCGCAGATGGGGGATTGGGTGGTTGACCGATAACTTTACTGGGTGAGTGCCGTGTGGTCTTCAACGACTCCTCCAGGTATTGTCAAGATTGAATCCATTTGGCCATACGTAGTCTGGTGACAGACTTTGATTCAGAGATGCACTTTCCCACTTGGACGTACGTTTCCCCATATCGTGATCACGTCGTGGTCACCGAATGTTAATTTCTTGATAATTATCAATTCGAAAATGCCCAATAAATTATTCTTTCAGTCGGGATGAACATTTATTGACTTTTTCTTTGACAAAATTATCAGTAACTATCCAAACATTTTGTGTAATGTCATCTACAGGGTCATATTTATCAACAAATAAAATACCAATGAAAAGATGAACAAATTAATATAACAATATCGTTTCGAGATTATTTTTAAATGGAGCTTTTTGCTTCGAATGGTATAGACACTAATGAAAAAAATTTGAATAGTGAGTTGTTGTGTTGTGAGTTGAAATACATCTGCTCTTGTCACATCGATGGTTTGTAAAACGGTTGTCCCACCCAGCAGCGAAGAACGTTATAATTCCTCTGCTAGACAAGGTGTCACCTGTGGAGGTGCGATAACGTCATCATCCTGAAAAGTGTTCATCAGGGGAAAATACGGGACTCTGCATCAATGGAGTGTCTCCCTAGCTACTCATGGGATCATTCACGAACCATAAACCAACAAAATAATCCGACCTTGAGTCTATAGAGAAGGAAGTCGTCTGATGAACAACCCCAACTATCCTAGCTGTAAAATTTAATGAAGAGAAAGGCCTTTTCAGTTCTCTAATGATCCTGTTAATAAACCCAGGAGGCTAGGTGCAGGAAGTGCAGAATATCTCATAAATGAGCTTTGAACCAAATTCCGGAGCAGCCAGCATCGAGAAACCATGACAAAAATCTGTTCGAGCTGAAAAGTAGATGTTCATACTCAAAAGATGATTCACTCGAACCGGAGGTGTGAAAATCCTGCATAGCTGAATCTCATGGCTCACAAATTCCCTCCTATTGCAAGGGTGTTACGGTATTCAAAGAATGAATTTTGTATTTTGAACATCGTGAAACGTTAAAATTTTTCGTTGGTTGGATGAATCTCCTCGTATAACTTCATCCCAAGGATTGGTGTGTATTTTGAATCTCTCCGACGTGTGTTAACGACCGAGAGTGAATTTTCCTCTACAGATACGACGAAGAATTCGCTAATTGCCTCTAATTGATTGTTCACTTTGATTTATTAGGGTGAGATATTTTCCTCGCAACTTCAATACAATTGTCTGGTAGTAAATTGCGATACTTTTATCTGGTTTGTGGTTTCGTTTGTAGTGGTTGAAAGTCGGCGACTGTTGAGATTCGAAATTGTTTTTCTCAATTTTCGTCATTGTCACTCATACAGAGATATGTCTACATTCCACCACGAAATTCAATGAAAATAAAGATGGGTGGTCCAAGGCAGCGAAGTCTTCTCAATTTTTTATAAATTAATTTTACAAAATGGGCTTGTTTTCGTTAATTATATTTTTCTATGTTTTGAAGAAACCGTAATACATGATATTTTGCAGTCATTTTTATCAAGTGTTCTTCGAATAACAAAACATTCATAAGTAATGACAGTAATATAAGCTTTATAAGCAGACAATAAGAGTTTCTCAATTTTCGTTTGATTTCATTTCAAATTATGGCCGAAATAATAATAATGAAAGTGGAAAAAACAGATTTGTTGATAATAGAATGCTGATAAATTGTGTGCTGTGAGATACCACTGGAAAACATCCAGCCAGTGATTTTTTTTCAATTTTTGTTTAATATGAATGAAGAAACTGCGATTACTGTTCATGGTATAGTTCAGTCTGATGAGAACTGCAAACAAGTCACGAATCAACAAAAAAATTACTGAAAAAGTTTAGTTTTTTGATACATTCACAGACATTTTAGGACTCAAATGTGTCTATAACATTCACCAGATTGTATTGATGTCCCTTTTGGGTTCACTGATGACCCGTGTGCAACATATCTGTCTGAAGGGATATTAAAGAGCCCATGAAGAAATGCATATTACTCTGTTTAAAAAATAAGGTGAATTTTCATTTTTCTCAAGAAAATATTACTTATTTATCAAGTAGTCCTCCTCAGAAATGATACACTCGTGCAAGCGTTTTTTTCAATCCGCGAATCAGTTCTAATATGCATTTTTTGATATGTCCTTGATCTCTCTCAGCGATTCGGTTTCATCTTTACAGTCGTTACGAAATGCCGTCCTTTCATGTTTTTTTTTATTTTGGGAAAAGGAAAAAGTCGCAGGGGACCAAATCTGGTGAATACGGTGGCTGAAGCATGATTATGGTGTTGTTTCTGGCCAAAAATTAACGAACAAGCAATGACGAGTGAGCAAGTTTATTATTGTGATGCAGAAGCCATGAATTGTAGGTGATTGGCTACTGACACTTCTTCACTTCAGTCATCCTTGTTCACCGTGTTCCGACTAGGTTTAATATACTGAAGGAAGAACAGAAATTGTTGCAACTTATTATCGAAATAATGAATGTGCTGAAGCTGGTTCAAGAATTTATAATACGAATCATCCAGACCACAACGTGAGCCATCAATACGATAAACAGTTAATGGATAAGTTTCGAACTTCAGGTTCTGCTCACAACAGAAAACATGAAGTACCCCGTCCTGTCAGAAATGACGGAGTTGAAGTTGCAGATTCAGGACATGTACAAATAGATAATCGACAATCTATTAGACAAGTAGCTAGAGCGTCTGGTGTATCAGCTACTAGTGTTTTTCGGATTTTGGAAGCCTACAAATACCATCCTTTCGAAATAAGGCTAGTTCAGGAATTGGAAGAAGATAATCCCGATCGTCGACTTCAGGTTTTTGAGATGTTCAGCGACAAATCGACTAATAACCCAAACCTATTATACAATACATGTATAATAGTGTGTACTCTGATTCTAAATATAAAATAGTCGCTGTAGAAGGTTCCAATGTTTTATTTTGGTTTGAATCACGAGAATTCAACTGAAGTTCATATTTCATTGACAATAACTATTATAATCTCACCATCAGACCCTATTTGATCAGGAACTCTAACAATTCCTATAGCTATTCAATCATAATGTTATTTATGTCAGTCCTGACTTCTGACATGCTTTTACATTCGATTAAATTACCCTTTACTTTAAGTTGTAGACAGTCGAATTGAATTATTCAGCTGAGGGAAAACTGCTCAACATTCATCAACATAAAATTCAGAACTCCGAAGATAAACGGCCACCATGAAAGGACCTTTTAAAAATGTTTACCCATCCTTTCAAACTTGAAATTATCTTTTAATCCCTTTCCGCCTTTTGGGGAGCAGTGTACCGCCGCATCGCGATTCTGCTCGAGAGACCAAAAAAACTTTCGGGTATAATTTGTTCACAGGTCTGAGACATAATTTCTGCGAGAGACAAAAGATTGCGGGCCGCGCGAAAGATTCTTCTGTTTCAGACGGTTCATGAGGAATTCGTTGGAAATGCAACCGTTGTGTGCAAATAAAAATGTTTTTCGAGCGAAAATTGTATTGGAGGAACTCGGTAAAAGCTTCCGAGTTCATGTAGTCCGCTATCTTATTGTATTTGTTAGAAGTGAGTTACTTAGGGTGTGATGGGTAATGTTTTATTTTATTTCTTTCGGCGCCTTTAACAAAGTGCGATTGGATTGAACTAAGAGCGAGTTTCCTGATCGGGTTCGCTCAATTTGAATGAAAATCGAAACAGTGATGAATTGAGTGTTTTTTTGAGCCGAGGAAGATAGACTGAATTGTTTGTTTTCTTGGTTTCGAAGTAGAAACCTCTCCATTTTCTCTACGGAGAAACTTTTTCATTTGCCTCGATACTTTCCTCAGTTATAACTTGAATTTCAATTCTGATTGTAAAAAAATTCTAAGGGCTGTCTATGTCTGTCATAAATATTTCTGTAACTGCAATAGCCTCTGAATTGAAAAGAGAAACAATCAAAGGTTTTACTTCCTTCAAAATATCCTAGTCAACTAAGAGCGCCTGAGGTTTTGGGCAGAAGCTGTCCTAATTGTCTTCGACCCCAGGTTGTAGGCGCTTTTTTGGAGCAGAAAAATCAGAGCAGTTGACAAAATAGTATCTTCCATAAATAAGGGTTCGTCCCTGTGAAATATTCTCTTGATATTATTCTCGCACATTTTTGACTTGTCCTCTTGGTAATACCGGCAATATCTGATGTTGTCTCCTTAATGCTTTTCCATTTGTTATACGAAAAGCCTGTAACGTTCCGTTTTTCCATTAGTAATTTCATATTGTTTGTGACACAATCTGAACACGAAATAAACCTTTTCCTTTTCAATCTCAAATGGTGAACTATAACATACCCATTATCTAAATTCTTATTTTCATTTTCACAGATCTGGGATTCTTCTGAGCAGTCTTCGGTAGCGATACCAAACAAAATAAATCGGAAAATTGATATTGTTTTGATTATTTTATTCCGTATCACGGTTAGGTATGCAAATAGATGTCAGATAAATCGTCTTCTTCTTTTGTTCAGTTACAGAATCCATTTTCAAAGAGTACCTAATGTTATTAAGTCGAGAATTCATTTTTACCGTGTAAGGTCAAGTTAGAAGTTAGACACAGAGAGAGAGATGTATATTTTTATGTCATTCTCAGAATCGGTGGACTTTGTTTATGTTTCTATTTTATTAGGTGAGTGAAGAGTTTGAACTTTGAACTGGTACCGATTTGATGTAGATAGAATGAAATTGTGAAACGGTTTTTCTGTGCTTGGCTTTCGAAGTGAAAACGTCTAGTGGTGACAAAATAATTATAAAATTTTGATAGTCATCCATTTAACCAAATTTCAAGTATAAGATGATTACGGGTTGTAAATTAAATAGGGAGGATAGTGAATTGAAGCTAACCGTAGAGTCAATTGAAATTTTTTGACAGAAGTTTTTTCATTCTAGTTCTGCCAAGTTGAATAAAACTGGAAAGTTTAATCAGAAAAACTGAAACAAAAAAAAAGTAAAAGTAAAATTGAAACTGATACATAAAAACTGAACCTAATATTCAGGCAAAAGTGAGGCGTAGTGAATCATAAAAAATATTGAGAGGACGAGACCACAAGTGGTTGAGATAGAAGCACCACTATATGAGAGTTGGGGGAGTCCTTTAAGGAAGTGTGGAGATCTACCGCAGACTGCCAGAATCCTGGATCACCTGAATTAGATAAGTCAGAGTGGGAGATTACCAGTCTTTGGTTTTGAGTTATATTGATGGTTTCAAATAAGATTTCCATATGATATTATAACGTTTAATGCATTAAACCCTTTGGTAAGTTCTTATATTTATCGGGGCCATCATTGGTTATTAAAAATCCATTCTGAACCACCGATAATCTGGTTCCTTTGTATAAGAATTAGTCCCATTTTTTATATTTACTTTATTAAATTTTGTACATTTTTTTGTTTTATTAGTAGTCTGGAAGTGTCTCATATCCCTGTGTAGCAACGTTGATCTACAGTGACGAGTGTTGAAAAGGGTGCCCTATTTCTATACAATTCTGTAGATGGCGCCCATATAAGGACTTGGTTTTGATAACCCCTTTCAGCACCCAGTATTGAGCTTCTATAAAGAAAAGAAGGAACGAACCAAGCTCTTGCATCCGCAACAACCACTTCTAGTCGTGGCACTTGTATCGTTATCTTGCTCTGAGTTCAAAAAAGAGTAAGGTAACGTTACAAAATTGGCGCCCCACGTTGGGCGCCATTTCTGAACTCAGAGCAAGATAACGATACAAGCCTTCATACGGAATCCCTCTGAATCCAGTCAGTCTTGATATAATCGCTACGTAATTGGAGATTAACCAGTTAGGGATCATTACCTTGCTTCCTATTTTCAAATATAAATAAAACAAAGTGTGTGTGACTTATCATCTTCGGAATTTTGTATTCGTTTGGAAGAACTATTGATGCCGGATCATCTTTTTTAGGACAAAACTGTCGGTAATCATGGACCTATAGTGCTCGTAGTTGACAGTGATTGCCTGGCCAAAGTCATTCTCAAAAAAATATGAACCAAGGTCGCCGCTAGCCCAAAATCCACACCAAACAGTGACTTTTTCGAGATGTATTGGACGCTCTTGAGTCTCATGGGGATTGGTACCGTCCCAAATTCGACAATTTTTTGTTTATTCACGTACCCACTCATCCAGAAATGGGCCTTATCGCTGAAGATGGTTTTCCGATGAAGATTAGGGTCAGTTGCCAGTTACAACTACAACTACTGAACATAACAGGGATTCTTTGTTTGATTGGGATTGTAAAAATATACACAACCGACTAAAAACAATGAAGAATCCTACTAGCCTTGCAGAACATTGCAAATCGTCCCTTCATACTTTTGATTTTGAGTCAGTCAGTATTATAGGACAACAGACGATACTAAAAAAAGACTCCTGAACGAAAAGATTGAAATAACAAAACATGGAACAAAATGCGTTAACAAAAGGTCGGATATTGAAAACTTACACACCGCATATTTCAATCTAATAGAAAAAATCAAACAAGTACTAACTTTGGAATCATTAACCGTCTGGTTTTTCCAAATACAATTCTCATTTCTTTCATGGGTTTTTTTGAATTATAAAGAACGATTTACAGACAGTTCAAATTGTTAATCCCTTCGTGTCTGTGTCAACGTCTTTCAGGAACCTGTCGAAATTATTCACTTCACCCTTCAACTCTGAAAGCCGCCCTAAATGTAAGTACTCATCAACGTTGTTTTTTTGTAAAGTGTTCGAAACATTTATTATTTTTTAACGATTGTTATATTACATAATTTATTTTGTTTATAACAGAACTGCTTTGTGAATTTCCATTTTAATATGTATGGCTTGTTCTTATACTTCAGAGTCCTGAAGATGAAACAATAAACTTGCGAACATCGACAATTTAGAAATTGGTTTTCTTAAACATTTTGATCGAATTCCCGCCAACTTGACAATCAAAATTGTAAAATAAATTTAAAACAATAAAGACGCAGGTACCTAGCAGAGGTATATGTAAGTTTGTTTCACGCTGAAACTACTCAACCGATCATCATGAAATTTTTTACACATGTTCTTGGAAGTTTTAGACGTAACATAGGATACTTTTCATAAAAAAAAGTTTCATGTAAGATAAAAAAATTCCTACTAATATTACCAATCGAATGTAATTTTGTTTGTTATGGTTTCACACGAAAACTAATCAACCGATCATCATGAAATTTTGTACACATGTTCTTGAAGGTATTAGAAGTAACGTATGATAGTTTTTATCAAAAAAAATATGTAACATAACAAAATTGTTTGTCAAATGAATCATAAAATCTAGCTACTTCAACGTCATCTAACATTCCAATAATTAGGTTCCAACCCTTAGTATCGTCATACCGTCGCACTGTATTATTCACAGCATTGCAACCGTGCGGAGCCGGAGCGGATTGCTAGTATGGTATAAATAAGTACAACGTAGTATGCAGATTTAATTTAATCTTCCTTTTGAAGATGATCACTCGGTGATTGATACACGTGTCGAGGTGTTAAAAATAACGATTTGGTGTCGGAATAAAACTTCAGTGATATGAAAAAAAAATTTTCAAATTTCGTTTCGTGAATACAAGATCTCATCTGATTCACCATCAGTATCAGTATTGGATCTAGCTGTTTACAACAAGTTGCCCATATCAATCATATATCATTCAATTTTTATTTTTATTTCCTATGAATTTGATGTTGTGATGATGTACTTGACGATTTCTATACATGTTCTATGTGTTGAATGAAAAATAAATATTATTGTTATTATGTCTTTTTCCACCAAAGTTTGCGCTGGTCAGACCCTATCCCCCGAAGCCCCGATATAGTCGAGAGGGTGCGCCAGCATTATCAATCAATGACATCTACCCATACCGTGGGGTAGGTGATCATTGGGTCCGAGAATGTGGCCTGAGTAAGCGCAGTGATCCAAGAATGACAGCCATTTGCATTAATCCTTCTAAGATTTTTGCCTAGTGGCCGAGAGTGTATATGCTGGACATGCTGACAGCAAGTGCATTAGAGTCTTAAACCCTCGCAGCAGGCCCTGCACCTTGTGTAAGAAACATATATACCCATCACGCGACTGCGGTAGACTATGGTATTGAAACACCATCCTGGCAGCCCATGATGAACCCCTCAGTTTCCGACATCAGTCCACTCGACCTGAGAAAAGTGAAGGTCAGACGCTTTGATAAGCCAAGGTCTTCAGTGTTATTCAAGAAGATCCCATGTATTGGATTATCGTTGTGCTTCTGCAGAAGTGAATTGATCTTTGCTGCTTCAAGTGTAGAACATTAAACCGAATTCACCAACTGCTCGGGCAGCTGCCGTGACAAGAAATTCTCCAATTTCTGCTCTCTCATGGTCACGGACCATGCAGAAAAGAAGATCCGAACTCCTGAGACTTTACAGGCTTCATGCAGTATTATTATTATTATTATCATATACCATGAAAATACGGTGAACCTATGGTATGGGACTTCACTAGCGTTGACACGGTCGCGGCTTCCCATCTAACCGGAAGTTTGAATCTCTGTAACTGCAGCATTGTCTAGCGAGAAATTTAAAAGAAAAAAATACCAAAATCTTGGTAACAACTATCTGTTCCATCCAGTAGCGGTTGAAACTTTTGATGTTTATGGCCCGGAATCTCTGTTATTCGTTCATGAACTCGGAAGGAGAATAGGCCAAGCAACGAAAGATCACCGTTCTACCTTTCTTTTGATAGAAATAATTAGTATTGCTATTCAACGTGGCAATGCTACTTCAGTACTTGGAACTATTCCTCCGTCACATAATCTTGATGAGATCATGCATTACCCTAACTTCAGTACGGAACTGAAATCTCTTCAAAACAAGCCGAGATATGTGGATATTCATCAGTCTCCTATCAAGGTTAATGCACAAGTGATTGATCCACCTTCTTCTTGTTCAGTGCGGTCAGTGGACTCTCATTCTTGCAACCCAAATATGAGTTGCAGCCCTCGTAGTTCTGGTTTCCTTTCAGTGGAAGAGCTTCATGAAGCAAGAGCCGATTCGATCCCTCTACGAAACCCTTCTTATGAAGATTCTGTGAAATGTGTTCTTCTTTACAAATCAGTGGAGAGTTGTCCTGAAAATCTAGAGAAGAAAATTGGATTGGATAATTTAGAAAACACTTGCTACATGAATAGCATTTTACAAGTGTTGTTCATGACGAAGAAGGAGAACGAGGTTTTAATGACGAACGAGAACGGGAATGTTTCCTACTTATTCATCAAACTCAAACACCTGTTCATTCAACTGCAGTTTTGTAAGAATGTATAATCTTTCCCTCCAACCGATTTCCTGGAGCCTTTGAAGTCCACTAGATACTCGTTAGGACAACAAGAGGATTGTTCCGAATTCTTGGGGTTCTTGTTGTATACTCTTCGTGAGCAAAACAATAGCAAAATCAATACTCCTGACGGCTCTGGATTGAATGATTCCGTACAGTCCATGTCTTGTGTTTGTAAATCTTTTGCTGGAAAAGTCCTAACTTGTTCACTTCGTAGTAAATGTAGGTAGCGAACTTCATCTAGCTTTTCCTTATATGACTTATAACCAGTCCGTGCAAAGTTCATTGTTGAATCATCAGAAAATGGAATTTTTAACAGGTGATGATCGACACCAGTCAATCTAATTATAACACTGATGCTCTTCAAACAAGACTCAACCTCTGACGGAAGCAAGGAACTCTTTGGAAGGTTCGAAATAGATGAACATTTCAATCTAGCAGACCACTATCATAATATTCATGCAGTTATTGTTCACTGTGGTTCTGGCGTTGAATTTGGTCATCATTACGCCTTGGTCAAAGACGAAACGGACTGGTTTAAGTTTGACGATAGTCGTATCACGAAGTGTTCTGGCGATGCATTGAATTTATTGGAGCCTCTGGAGACACCCTACATTTTGTTTTATAAGAGAGAGGACATTGGTAAATCAAGATCTTCAGATGATGTGGTGCTGCAGGTTTTTCCGGGTTTTCCTACAGCTGAAAAATCATTTGCGCCACTGGAATCAATGAAGTCGCCTCGGAGCGCCAATTAATTTTTATCGTTGTTTAATTAAATTTTGGGTTTTTATCCAAAATGTGTATTATCGTTATTATCATGAAAATAATCATCAATATTTGTATTCTTGCCTCACCTGATGAGATGCTGAAACAATGATATCATCTGCATGATGTTCGAGTGATTTAGGTCGGCATCTCCGTTATTTTTCCAATACCACGCCATATGCTTATTTTATTATCCTCTTCTTCAAAACGAATTCTCAGGAATTTCTGCCACCGCGATAAATTGTCCGACTTGATAGGGACAAGTAAATAAAAACGCTGTAAAACAAGAACTACACAAATTATCTGTAGCGAAATTATCGAGGAGTATACATAAAATACACGGTGGGATTTCTTTGGTATGGGGTATAAAATTTGCAAGCGTTAAAAACCAATATTAACCGAAATAACGTATATCGCCATGTGAATATACTGTTATTTTCGTTAATAAAATACCTTTATTGAATTTCTTAGTTATTTTTTAGTGGACAACGTTGTTTTTCAATTTAAATGGTAATTTTGGTCGCGGTTCATATGGTAATGTTGAATTATTCTGAATGAAAAATTCGATGTTTGCAAAATCTCATCCAATTCTTGTTCCTTTCAGGTTGCCACACCAAAAAATTTGAATATTTCACTGTCTTTACTGTAGTATGGTGTTCAAATTGAACGTTATTATGATGAAACAGAATGTGAAAAACAAAAAAGTTTACCTGATATTCGTACTAACACATAAATCAAATGATGAATTTTAATATTGTCAGTGATATGTAATTGAAACTGTTATTTAGTTATCGGCCGATTACTGCTTTAATCATCTGGAAGAAATTTTGAGTCAACCTAGGAAATATAATTATTAGCTCAAAAAAGATAGAAATGAGAGTTACTCACGTTTGTATAGCTCTACCTCTCTTCGATGTACCACAGGTAAGTTGATATTCAAACGAGATATTTCTCTGACTGAACTCACAAAAAATATACCAAATAAAAGTATACTCGCATATGTTAGTTGACAATTAAATGATATAGATATAGAAATAAAATACTTTGTCTAATTTCCACTTACTGTAGTGATAGAATACTTGAGAATGGTGTAAAAACCGAAATCTTGGTCGTATTAATATCAATACATTAAGTGAGTGGAAATTAGACAAAGTATTTTATTTCTATATCTATATCATTTAATTGAAGATGAATTTCCAAAAAATAAATAAGTCATCAATATCACAAATATTAGTTGACCCGGTCGGTCACTCGGGTCATTCTAACACGGCCAGTGTTTCCAGGTCTTTGGGCTGCTTAGCCCAGTAGAGTAGTAGATTGATAAAGTGAAAATATATCATGGATACATCAAATCAAATCAAAATATGCTTTATTACCCAACATCTGAACATCTTATTGGCAAAGTGTAGTAAAGTAAAATGTGTATATGGGACATTAAATTATTAAATATAAACTATAAAATACTGCTTAGAGACAAGAGCAGATAGAGTATATGGACAGAACAATATTGAGTCCAGCTGAACCGATACAGATATGAGTACATGAATATATGAATATTGAGTAAATGTAAGTATATAATGCTACGTAATGAATGTACATTTCGTGTTGATTTCAATAACTTGTTTACACAAAGCTACATGCCAATTACTCGATAGAGCCTTGGTAGAATTCGTCCACATTACCTATAATAGGGCTCCCAACAAGGAATTCTTTTACTTTCTTTCTGAATTTCTTTCCATTAAATATTCCCCTTAAATTAATGAGAAGGTGATTAAATATCTTCTTGCCAGTGAAAATAATAGAATTTTGTGTAAGGACTAGAGTAGTTGGAAAGGAAATGAAGTGATACTGACGTGTACTATAAGTTGAGGTATATGGTGATTTCGACTATTTACAGACATGTAATGATTATTATAGAAAGTAAACTGAATCATCAGTAGATTTTAACCCTTAAACAGTAAAACTGAAGCTCGATAGCGCAAAGAGGAGGTTTACTACAAAACAATTAGATCTGGCAAAACTGAACACGGCGCTCTTCTTGTGCGATTCTCTATTTGTTTATCAAGCAGTCGCTTCGAATTCATAAACCAAATGGTTTTCTAAGGTTCACAAAATATTGAATTTTAGACATTTTTCTTTGGAATGTATAGATTGTCATCATGACTGAGCTCATGCCTCTCCGCCATAAGATGGTTTGAAAATTTCGAATTGGTCTTCTCGTTCAAGAAACTACGTCTACTGTTAAGTCGACAAAAGTATCCACTGGCATCATAAATTCGTGCATCCAATATGAATCAATGAACTAATGAAAATTAAACCATACTGATCCCACTAACTCAACTAGGGAAATTGCATTTATTCACCGAACTCATTAAAAATTGAAGCCCCGTATTACAATTCATGATCAATTCCTTAAAATTCGTCAGTTTTTCATCAATTATTTTATAATGAACATTCTCTATATTTCATTTTCCAACTCCCGTATTTTATTATGCGGTCAAAATTTATTATTATGATATAAAATTCAGTCATTTTTTTTTTCAAGTACCAAACACAAGCACTATAAAAATGCTTGAGGTACTCTAAGAGCGGTGCCTGTGCGAAAATAGCGATTCACATTGGATTTGAATCGCTGCAGATTAAATCCATTCGCAAAAATGTTTTCAGGAAGTTTATTTCACATAAACCCAGTTCTCCAAATGAAAGTGCTCTTGAATAGTGAGGTTCGAGTTGTACAGAGTTGACCCTTAAAACGGTATGTCCACAGTTTATTAGTTGTATATTACTGATAACGTATGAGTATTCCATTGTAGTATGATTTTTTATTCTATTGGAAATAATTTTTCCCATTCAGCCAAGGAAACAAAGACAAACCTTCAGTATCAGATATATTTTGTCCTAAACTTGAAATTTACCAAACGAGAGGAACTTTCTGTAACATGATATGGAAAAACGTTCCAGAATCAGACATATACTGTCCCAAACTTTATATTTACCAAACGGGAAGAACTTTCTCTAACAGAATGAATGAACATAGATGTGGTTTCTTGTATGAGAAGATCAATTCAACATTTATGAACCATAATTTGGCAATGAATAAGTTCAATCATGATTTGAATAGTTCCCATTAGTTGAACTTATTTTTCAATAATAGAATAGAAATTAGAATTCAATGAATATAATAGAATAGAATGGAATGGAAGGGGAAGGGAAGGGAAGGGAAGGGAAGGGAAGGGAAGGAAAGGGAAGGGAAGGGAAGGGAAGGGAAGGGAAGGGAAGGGAAGGGAAGGAAAGGGAAGGGAAGGGAAGGGAAGGGAAGGGAAGGGAAGGGAAGGGAAGGGAAGGGAAGAAGGGAAGGGAAGGGAAGGGAAGGGAAGGGAAGGGAAGGGAAGGGAAGGGAAGGGAAGGGAAGGGAACAGAATAGAATAGAATAGAATAGAATAGAATAGAATAGAATAGAATAGAAATAGAATAGAATAGAATAGAATAGAATAGAATAGAATAGAATAGAATAGAATAGAATAGAATAGAATAGAATAGAATAGAATAGAATAGAATAGAATAGAATAGAATAGAATAGAATAGAATAGAATAGAATAGAATAGAATAGAATAGAATAGAATAGAATAGAATAGAATAGAATAGAATAGAATAGAATAGAATAGAATAGAATAGAATAGAATAGAATAGAATAGAATAGAATAGAATAGAATAGAATAGAATAGAATAGAATAGAATAGAATAGAATAGAATAGAATAGAATAGAATAGAATAGAATAGAATAGAATAGAATAGAATAGAATAGAATAGAATAGAATAGAATAGAATAGAATAGAATAGAATAGAATAGAATAGAAAAGAAATTCATTTATACTGAACAACAAACAGAATGGTTTCCACTTACATAATGTACAGTTTTTTCAAAATTACCTTACATATAGTATTCATTGAGTACCATCGATACAGTTGAAATCGATATAAAATATAACAATAGAAAATAATAAATAATAAAATGACCGTTGCCTGGTTTGGTGATCCAAAGTATTTTCAACCAATAGCAAAAATCGCCTTAGAAAATAAAATGACCGTTAAAAGATTCAGACACATTTGAGCATTCTGAATATATCCAGTTTACAGTTCCTCGCCATTTTGTCAACTGTTTCGAGACATTGTTGAAGAGGAGACAAATTGTTTGAGGTACAAAATAGATTGTCTCTTCTTCTCAGTTTTACGTCAGGTACAATAAAATCAACAGTATAGAGAATTTCAGGTACTTTCAGTTTTCTAAGAATGTTAAAAACAAAAATCACTCCCAAGGTCACGGCAGTATTTCAATGGTTGCATGTTGAATTTTTGTAATTGGCTAGAATACGATATAAATAAAGGCCAAACATTGTGTTTTCTGAGAAAGAGTGTTTTTAATAATCGTTTCTGGACTTTTTCTACAGTTTCAGAATATAAGAAGATCCCGAGATCTTTCATCTCATTGATTCTCTGTAAATTGGTATGATTAATGAAATAGTCCTTGATAGTAGGTGACTTCTTTCGTGTGAAACTCATTATTTTGCATTTAGCTTCGTTGAGAGATAGGTCAGATACTGAAAAGTAAGTAGATTATTGAGATCATCTTGGAGCATATCATAATCTTTTTCGCTTTCGATTCTTTTAAACAGCTTGAGATCATCGGCATATAGGAGAAATTGAGAATGCCCGATATACCGAGAAATGTCATTAACAAATAACACGAAATAGAAGTAGTAATTAGGGTATATTTTAATTATGGTGGTATTTGATTCTACTGGTTTTTGTTTTTCTTATATATCTAGTTCGATGTTGTTTGTTGAGACGGTAAAAATGTGCATCTATTTGGTAGAATAAACAAGCCTTCTCAAGGCTTGTTTATTCAAGTGCAATCGGCTGGCGAAATTCATTGTTTCAGGTATAACCCTACAGTGTAGGGGTGGTCAATTACGTTTTAACGGCCATGTTGTGAACATACTTGGTATTTTGAGGTTGGAAATTTTCAAAATGTCAAGTACAGCTGCAGCTAAGAAATTGCACCACAATATTAATTAAAATAATGTAATTATAAACATACACAAAAATAAAATCGAAGCAAGTCCTTCATTGTGCGAGCTAAGAACTAACGAGGTCTTATCTTTTAACGTTTGATTTCTCGCACGAGTTGGACGGACGATATGAAGTGAAAATCGATCGTTCTGCCTTGCGGTTCGAACCACTGGCTCACACAGCGGTCAAGCTGTGTGAGCTACGTTAACCCAACCGACCACCGTGCCACAAATAGGCATCAAAATGCTTTGGAGCACTCCGTTGCTTGGATGGACATAGTTTACTGGAATCCTATCCACTTTCATTATATTCATCTTAATTGTTTGTAACTTGATTGTTGTTGAAAACGTATTCTCCAACGCATTCATTTTTATTCCAGTGTACATTGATGTGTTTTACTAATCAGTTTCTTATATTTCCATACTAACAATTATTGTTAATTCTGTTTTCATATCCAATTTCACTAAGTCATCGAAATACTTATGTTCTAGTGATTTGAATACATGGTAATTCAGGAATTTGTTTTTAAATTTGAAAGGTGACTCTTCGTCACATTTTCGGGTAAAGGAAGACACAACCTCTAGTATTACAATCAAGATTTTGGACAGAGCGGCATTTCCACTTCTGGATAGACATAGCACCAGATAAACAAACACTGTTGCTATTATCTTACAGCTGAATTAGTTCAACTTGATTGAGTCCACACCTGCCTTTGTAAAAGATGCATCGCGACTTGTAATTTGCCCAATCAATTTCTGCTAACAGCACGATTAAGAAATGATCAATAAAAACATCCCACATTAAAAATTTCAATCTGGTTATGATTAATTTCGTTTGTGGACATATATAGGAACACGGGTTTTAATGGTACCATATTTAGAGCCGACGAAACCAAAAAAGGATGGCAGCTATTCCGCGAGAATGTGTAGTTTCGGCTTGTTGCATTTGATATCGATGGATAATATTCATTTGCCGAAAGAGTTGCTCTGCATGGGCCTGAGAAAAGATGCATTGAATGCTGTATACGTCAGGATAGTTAACTAGTTGAATTGATTTCGGAGCAAATTCAATTGATCAAGTCATAAATGATTGTTCGATAGCAATAATCAATACGATGGGGGACTATTTATATTTCGGGAACTGGCTACACTAATTTCAATAGGTAGAATGTGGCAGCATCATGATACAGTTTGACATATTTTAGCATAAACGTACTCAAAATGTACAAGTGCTATTTGTTCCGTTAACAATGAGTTGAGAAAATCAATTTGATCAAAAAATGGAAATTTCAAGAGAAGGTTTTTGTTCCATTAATTTTCACAAATTTCGACGTGGATTTTGTCAACAAGAATATGTCGATGAACTCAGTTATTTATATGGTAATAACGCACCAATATATTGCTGGTATAGTGAATTCAATCGTAGTCATAGTTCGGTCGCCGACGAATTCCGTAAATGTCGTCCAAAATCGGTGTTTGTGCCAAAAACATCGTTTGAACTTATAACACAAAATCATCATGTGACATATTGTGAGGTAGAAGCATCTTTGTACATTAGTTTCACTTCAATATATTCGATTTTGCATGAACACATTGGATTTCCCATAATTTATCAATCGCTCAAAAAATGATCGCGTCAATTGGTGTGGAGATATGCTAGCTGAATCCAACCAAAGTTGTTCATGGTAGAAGCACAGCGAAGCAAAAAGTCGCCTGTTTCTTCGGCCAAATGGGTCATGTGGCCACTGTTGCGTTTGAGCAACGTAGAAAGGTCAATTCTGAATGGTACACGACCATTTGCTTGCCAGAAGTCTTCGGAGAAACTTGTAAAACTAACCGCGAAAGACGTATCATTCTCCATCATGATCAAACAGGTGAATTTTTGAGCAGTCAAAACATCGAATTCATTAATCATTGCATTTTTACTATGTATTCGTCATATGTAATTATCAAGATAGCCATGATAATTATCATCCCCCTTTATTTATTATTTGTCATGAATTCAGTTTGAAAAAACTCTTATTTTATCTAACAATGGTTTTGAATAAGGAAGACTACGCTGGAGTCTCAACTCTTAAAGAAGAGGGACGAAACATGTTGGTAGGATATCCAATGTCAGCCATCCTCTTGAAGGGAGAATCGAACAACGATTCTGAGCCATACTCGGAATGGCTTTCAAATGTTCCAGAAGGTAAATCAAAACATTCAATTCATGGTCTTTTTGCTGTCAGTCACAACGGTTTTAAGTCATACTCAGAATGGTTTTTAAATGTTCCAGAAGGTCAATCAAAACATTCAATTCATGGTCTTTTTGCTGTCGATCAACTAAGTCCTGAATATCTGCCAAGTTTTAACATTTCAAGCGATCATCAGGATGGTTTTCGAAAGCAAAGATGACTTCCTCTCATACGTCATCCATATTTGGAAAAATATAATCAAAAACTGAGGAGAGTCTTCAGTTTTTTTGTGCTCGGTATTTTCGCGGTCTTTGAGAATAGAGTTTCCCATAGAATAGGCTCTCTAGCTTTCTCAAACTTCCATGGTTCTTGATAGTTCGTACTGGAACCTCTGGATCATAATAATCTCCTGAAGGCGCTAACTTTGTAACTTTTTTTCTGGTGTTGGAAAGTGTTTTCAATTGGTTTCATGGGTCTCTCAAAGAAAACTTTACTTTCAACACTGGTCTTTCACAAGGATAGATACATGGGCTGAAAATTTCACTGCCTATGAAAAAAAACGTATCTTTTTCTTGTTCATTTTATTCATCAACGCAATCTCCATCAAAAGCCACACAGTCACTCCAGCGCCACTCTAATATTTCAATACCACTTTTGTGGAACGATTTACTTTTCGCCTCAAAATAGGCCTCAGTCTCAGCCTTTTCAGTCGAACGAAATTTCTTACCAGTGAGCATTTTTTTAAGTCTGCGAACATCCAGTAGTCGGTGGGAGCCAAATCTGGCAAATATTGTGGATGTGGGAGCAATTCGAAGTTTAATTTATGTGGTTTTGCCATTGTTTTGACTGAATTGTAACACGGTGCGTTATTTCGATGTCTTTGCAATTTTGGCCTTCAAACGCTCTATATAATATTCACTATTCCCTTCTCAAGATAGTTGATTATTATTACATCATGCAAATGCCACGATACAAATTCTTTCCAGTCGATTATTTCAGGCGATATGAACGAGGTTCACCAGTTACTCTCCACTCAGATGACGATCGTTTTGATTCCGTAGTGATAAGTGATGGATTCCCATAAATTGTGAGATATCGACGTAAAATTTTGGTTTGTCATGTGTGAACATGGTCAAACACTGCTCAGAGTCATCAAAACGTTCTTGTTTTTGGTCAACAGTGAGCTCGCGTGGCACCAACAGAGCTTTCTCATAGTTAAATGCTCATGCAATAAAAAGCCAACAGCAGAGTCTGAACCATTGCTTACCTTGATCAGTATTTTTTCTCATCAAGAAGCAGTGTAAAATCAAAACACGAAATTGTTTTTGATCATAATTTTGAATATAGCAAAAGTAGTGACACTCTTAGCATGTTAACTCACAAACGTACCAGTAGAATATCATGAAATTTCAGCAGCTTTCTTTTGAAAGTTAGTACTAACTGAAAAAGCGGTGAATGCAATTAGACCAGCGCCATCTATGTGTTTCAGCCCATCTAGCCCAACTCCTCTATTTATTAAATATCGACTATATTTTGCGAAAAGGAGTTTCAGGTTATCTTGGAGATGCCTAGTGTTCTCTCGTCGTGAAAGATTTCGTCACGAAATACGAGGCTCTGCCTTGATGCAATTTTTTCGCTACCTACTCATTAAACCCTTTATAGACTACTTAGTGATCAAAATGGTGAAACAGTAGAGCACAAACTTTGTGCCTGGTAGCAGGTTCTGTGGCGCCGCAGAGGACCGGATCAGGTTTCAAGCAAATGGCATGGTCAAGTTTGAATGAATTTGAACTACAGTGGGGGCATCGATTTTGAAATCTTATAAAAAGTGAATTTTTTTTATTATACCTTTGAACTTTCGAAAAATAAAATTAGGATTCGATTTCAGAAGAAATGAATCAATGATAATTGCCCTAATTTCACAAAATTCAGAAAAAACCCTGAAGGTGCCTTGCATTGATTTACAGTAGGATCTTAAGGAAGGTGATTTCCTCATTAATACGAAGGATTTCTTTGATTAGAAAATTTCCAGGAAGTCGTTAAATGTGTTTTATTCATCGGCATTTTCTTACGAGATTATTGCCATTTCTTATTTTATCCGTAAGTGAATTTGGAAGTTTCAGAGTTTTATATTGATTAATCATTCATATTACGTACGTCACAAAGTGAACAATAAAAGTGATGAATCGACTCCATTCATCTTTAAAATATAATGTGAATACAGATAACCATGAAATGGGTTGGATGACGATGTTTTTCAAATCAACTTTCCAAAAATATACAATTGAGAAGATTGAAGAGAAATACATCTATCACAAAAATTTTTTTAATTGAGCTACATTAAGAAATCAACGATCAATAACATATAAAGCACCAGTTTCAGTGTAAGAAAAGTTTAAAGCTATTTTGGAATGTAATGATCATCTAGAATCTTAACTCACTCGACAGTTTTGTAGAGTTTAGAGGAACTGTAGGAATATTCGAAGGTGATTGACAATGTTTCATGATGAATTTCACTAGTTCGGACTTTCATTGTCTACTATATAAAATCCCTGAAACAACTAAAAAAGAAGAATTAAAAATTAATAGCTGAAAATAAGAATTATATTAACCAAAATGAACCTGAAATGAAATAATAGTGAAATAAAATACAAGTAAAAATAGAACCATCTGACCACTTTTTTCACACTAGAGCGACGAATAGATTTATAGTGATGACATCTATCAGTAAGAGTTTTTTTATAAATACTCGTATCGAGAGTATTTATCAATTTCTTTATCGAGACGAGGACGTTAATTGTGAACTTTCTATTCTAACCTAAATTTTGTCGTGGGTTCTTTCGAATTCAAATATTTGATTTACTCTGGGGGGTGGTCCCAGATATCAAATACATCATCAACACATCTCCGCCATACCTTTGAGCTATTCTGGCAAGTTTCGATGTATGTTTCCTCGAAATGTTTCATGGAACAAGAACAAGGAATCTTTATTTATTATTTTGATTATGAGTTGGGAATTGTTGCTCACCCTGTATCACTGGTAGTATAATGTGATACATATATGTGGTTCACTCAACATTCACAATAGATAAATGATATATACCTGAACTCCGTTCCAAAAAATATTACAAGCAAACAAGCCACCTTGTCTTCATGAAAAGATACCTTCCAGACTGATTCCGGATTCCAATCCAAATCTAGACTAGGTACGCCATTACTGCATCCAATGTGTCAGTTTCCATCGTCTATTTAAAAAAATCCCAAGTGATCTGAAAAAAGCTATTTCTCCCCTCAAACTCAAATCGAAAAGATGTCTTCTATCGAGTGAGTTATCACTGTGGATTTTTGTTAGTCGTAATCCGTAAGTAGTTGTTATGCTATGTCGAAATTTAAGTATATACTTATTTTTAAAGTGCACTGTAGTCTTCAATAACATGTGCATTTGCTTGTTTGCATGTGATAGGTTGAATTGTTACACCCCGTATTATGTTGGTTCAGTTGGTTGAGTGAGAGGAAGCACCCCCTCGGGTGCGAATCGTTGCTAACTCTGCCCTGTGGAAGGTAATTTTCTCAGGCTAGAGCCAGAACTATCTCAGGCTTGCAATAGATTGCTATTGAAGTTTGAACTGGTGATGAATTCTAACGTACATTTCATTATCATTTTGAGAAACAGAAATTGAAAATCAAAAATCGACTTGTTTCGTAACAATCGTATAATATTGCTCAGTTAGCTCATAATGAAATATTTTTTGAAATGGATTTTAACCATGATTTTCCATTCTCCATCAGAATTAACGATAAATGAGGTTTTTGTGTTTTGTTTGTTTTTGTATCCTTTACTAACACTGGCGTTCCCAACCAATGACCATCAGTTCCGGAATTGGAAAACTTTTTCCATTTTAATAATGGCTTCCACATAACCACAAACAAAAGATAATTGGATCATGAACACATCACTCTTATCTTTGCGGATGTCGCGTGAATATTTCCTAGACGAAAGGTGGAATGAGATGCCCGCAAAGGCAAAGCTATTAAAGCATGAACTTCTTCAGTACTTTGTCGTTTTCGTTGATCGGTGCCAAATTTGGCATGTGAACTGCCCATAAATGGAAATAACGGGGAGAGTGAGCGGGTGATAAAACTACGGGATATGCCAGGAAATGCCGAGAAGTAAGATATACAAAGTTGGTATTAGAGGATCGCAGATGTTTTACTACATTTTGATAGTTCACGAATGAACGTTGATGGCGACTATGAGTGTTATGATGAGAAATGCCAGAAAACAGGGGACATTCGGTTTGTGTTTGTGTAATGCTCTCCAAACTGCTCAGCACGATTAAAAGACACACCAACGATGTCTGGAAAGATTAATTCGGATTTTACTGTTCGAAACATTCATAATGAATCATTCCAAAAATACTACCTTTCATTAATGACGTCATCACCCATTTCATCAATGAAACATCCTTTACGTTTCCAGATTCCAGAGTTATCTTAATGAGTTACAAGTTGTACACTGAATAATGAAGAGCAAGAGTAATAAAAAAATCATGACTTGTTGTTAAAACTACCTCGATGATAATAATAATAATAGCTTTATTGTCCAACAGTTACCCATTTGAAGAAGTTACCCATATTCACAATACTTAACCATAAACAAAAAATAAAATGAACAGAAAAGAAAAACTAATTCTAATTACCTACTTCAAGTACACGTTAGCAATTCTAATAATGTTATGAAGGTTAGTTAAGAATAAATCACCATAGGCACAAATGCTATTGAAATTTGTGCACATAACATATAGCTATTGGGGAATTGAGCATAATGTTAGTTTTTGCTCTGAGAGGTCTGAAAATGGATTGAGATCGTGAAGCTGGCCGTGGTACATTGAGGTTAATTTGTTCAAGAATTTTAGGAAAGTCAACTCTCTCATTCACTAACTTGAATAAACTAAACTGAAAGGTTCCAAACGGTCATATATGACATCATCACTGATACCTCTCTCAGGGTAAGAACCATCTATTCTGAAAATTAGAAATTAACAAAACTTTCTTTGAACTCTTTCAATGGCTATGTTATGAATCTCATAAAATGGACTCCAGACGATACTTGCATATTCTATCTTCGAACGTACGTAGGTGAAATACAACAGCTTCATGGCTTCAATATTATGAAAGATTCTGCAATTTCTAACAATAAAACCATAAACTCTGAGAGATTCTGAAACTTTTTGTGAAATATGTCTACCAAATGTTGATTTATGATTGAATATTACCCCTAGGTCTCATTACATCCCAGCAGATCTGAATCCTGTATTACATACGGGAATGTATAAACCTCTTTTTCTCGGCCATAACTCACTACTTTACATTCATCCACATTGAATGTCAATTTATCATTACTACACCAAGTAACAAGAAACGCTAATTGCGTTGTAATTTTTCGTAATTAGTAAATCAAAGTTTAACTGTTTGAAAAGTGCAGTAAAGAATAAATTATTGACTTTTCATTGATATTGGTTTATAATTATGCTTATGTATCAAGCTATTTCGCAAAAAGTAGAAATACAGTGAAATATTTATCTGTTTTTAAAAACTGTATCAACTTTGCATCATTTTTGGCATAATTTTTTCTGGTGTTTTAAATTTTTGCAAAATAAGTTGTATTTAGAATTGCAATTGGTAATAAAAATGCGTTGGAAAGATAAGTTAGGCTAAAGCACTAACTTTGTTGAGGTTTGGCTAAATTTGAGAAATCGGCAAATGTCAAATTTTCGAAAAACTGTAAAAAACTGAATTTGTACTAGAGAGCTGAAAATTGGTATATGTGTAAAAAATTAAAAAACAATCATCTTTTCTCCTTACCGATTTTCGAAATTTCGAGCAATAACTGCTTTTCTGAACATTTTTTGGAAATAATGTCAAATTGGACAGGAAAGAAAAATCACTTGATCGGTCATATACATGTCATTAGGCATCATTTTTAAAGCACAACCTAATGGAGACATCGGAAAAGTCTAGAGATATTTTTAAAAATGGCAATATTTTTTTTTAGATCGCTTTAGGGAAAAAAAAGTTGACGGGTGATTATTAAACGAATTTATTAAATGGTCAAAAATACTGAGTGCGCATATAAGCAAAAGTAAAAAAAAATATGGCTCTTCTTTGGCACCCCGAAAAAAAATCATAATACAAAAAAAATTGAAATCAGTACAAAGTATGGCCTCCACGCTGGTTTATTACGGCACTACATCTATCGTGCATCGACAAAATGAGATTGTCAATGTCTTGTTGAGGTACATTTGCCCATTCAGCGATTAAAAGTTCTCTCAATTGAAACTTTGTGTGAATGTTCCCCATATGCGGAGTAATTCTTCGTTGAAGCATGTCCCACACATGCTCGATGGGATTCAGGCCCGGTAATTGTGCTGGCCATGGCAATACATCAACTCCTTCGTTGGTGAGCCAGTCAGTCACTAGACGCGCGACATGTGGACGAGCATTATCGTGCATTAGGTGGAAGTTTTCACCAACAGCACCAGCAAACGGACGGACGATAGGAAGAAGAATAGTGTCGAGGTACTGTCGAGCTGTGAGGGAGCGATTTGGAAAAACGAGATCGGTTCTGCCGCCGATCATGATTTCGCCCCATAGCATTACTGTACCACCTCTGTATGTGTGGACTTCCTGGACGTGTCTCAAACGTTCATTATTTCCAGGTCGTCTCCACAGTCTTACTCGACGAGAATCTAGATGAAATCCAAATCTGGATTCGTCTGTAAACAAAACTGTGGCCCAATCATATGTATCCCAGTTTTGATGTTCTTGACACCACTCTAATCTTCTACCGCGATTACCTCTCGACAAAGGTGGACATCTAAGTGGCCTTCTGTTGTGGAGATCTGCTTCATGCAGTCGATTTCTGACAGTATCACGACCAATGGTTAGCTGGTGCGTCTGCTGCAACACGTTAACCAACTCAGGTGCTGTGATTGTCGGTTGTCTTCTTGCGGTTAAAACCAAAAATCGGTCTTGAACTGCAGTTGTAGCGCGTCTTCGCCCTGGATGTTGTTCGGCTGGACTGCCAGTTTCACGGAAACGCCGCCACAATCGACTGATAACACTTTGGGAGACCACCAAACGAAGAGCTACATCATTTTGTCGCATGCCACCTTGAAGAAGCCCTACAGCTCTATTCATCTCAGCCAATGGTAAGTGATGGCGTTCCATTTCCAGTTTAATTGCTGAGCAAGAACTGCATAGAATGTACAAACTCGACACTTTCAGATTATTCATTTTAGCCGAAAACCTACAGTTTGTAAAAAACTTGATAAAAGATTAGTTACCGTTTTTGCAGGCTTTGTTCAATCTATAGAAATCTACAGGGTGGTCGAGTGTACCAATTTAATCGAAATTAAACGACCTCATGCATTTATTTTTATGATATTTAGTATGTTTTAAAAATATCCCTAGACTTTTCCGATATATATATATATATATATATATATATATATATATATATATATATATATATATATATATATATATATATATATATATATATATATAAATTTTGTTTTTTATTGATGCAACTAATTTTGATTTATTTTGAGTATTTTAATATTAAATTCTACAAAAAGGATTTGAAGCTTTATATCTTCTATTGATTATCTGCGAGCGCTTTCGACAGTTGGTAGTACTGTCATCTTCTGGCATTCCTCAAACTGCCAGGAGTGCCAGAAGATGACAGTACTACCAACTGTCGAAAGCGCTCGCAGATAATTAATAGAAGATTTAAAGCTTCAAATCCTCTTCAGATCAACTGAACCAAAACAACAGAGGCAACAACCGCAAACATCTGATGAACAGTAAAAATGTTGAAACGACAAATATCCAAAACAAGACCTGTGCAAACATGTAGATAAACATTATTGTTGAAATGGATGTCACGAAAAACATAGGGGGAAACTTAATACGCCCATAAATTTTTACTTCCTAATGTTTTTATCACTTATCGTTCAAATGGTTAAGTGGAAAGAATGAAAAAATACGAATAAAGATATTGTCAAACTGCACTTCAACTTTTCCACCAATCCGAATTATTAAAATCACGACAGCACGTAACCTTTCGCGTTTGTTTAAAGGTGATTGACAATGTTTCATGATGAATTTCCCTAGTTCAGACTTCCATTGTCCAAAAAAAAAATATTCGAAATCCCTGAAACAACTAGAAAAAAAACAATTATATTATATTACATTAAGATTAAATTAAGAAAATAAACCTGAAATGAGATAATAGTGAAATAGAATACAAGTAAGAATAAAACAATTGAACAAAAAATAAAAAAATACAAAATGAAAATAAAGATAAAAATATAAAAGTTAAGAGATTTCAAGCCAAGTTAGTTCACGACATTTCAATTGTTAGTATTCACAATCGTCTTCGAGTGACCCGAAATCTTCATCCTCATTTATTTGAAATGCGTAAAAAATTGGAGAACTCAAAATTTTGAATTCCTGTAAATTTTCTAAGATCATATACGAAGTCAAGTTATAAGAGTTTATGTATGAAATAACCAAGAACTACAACAGGAACTGAATTGAATCATTGGTGAAGTTCATGAAGTCAACAATATAGTAAAGAAGAAGGAAATAATCACAAAATGTTAGGATCCTCCAATTTTTTTTAGCGCTTCCTCATATATAAAATCATAAGAAGACTACAATGAAATTACAACAATCTGCAAATAAATATGAAAATATAAGTAGACTAGTTGTCGCCCGCGGCTTCGCCCGCGTAGAATTTGGTTTGTCACATTAAGTTTCGCGACAGATTATTTCAAACAAAAAGTAACAACAATTTTTTATCAACCCAAAACTTCAGGATTTCAACTTCAAAACCGATTCATGATTCTTGTTGATTATTTACGCTATACAAAGGACCGACCTGCATATTTCAAGATTCTAGGTTCGGAGCATCGACAGTACGGTAATCAATTCATATTTTTACTTTCAACATACATTAACAAAAAAAATATGCCAACTGTATCAATTTTCATAAAAATTTGACAGATATTCTGAAATGTGCATTGTAAAAAAAGTATCCAATTCAATTGTATTTCTGGCTCAGTATTTTACATATAATGGCTACTACATAAGAGGTAGATATATGTTATCGCGGACTTTCATTAAGAACTTTTTGAGATAAACGATCTTACGGAACATTATTTTTGTGTAACTCCAACATCTAAATCCGTTCAGTCGTTTAGCCACAAACATACATACATACAAACATCCATCCTCACAAACTTTTAAATTTGTTTCAGTTGAAGATAGATGGGATAAAATTATGGAAGTTTGTCCCCACCAATATGCCATTTCTCCATAGCTTTTTTATATATCTGTTGATTCGCTGACCATTTCAGCGAATTGGTAAATCAAAATTCCCCAGAATTGTTAAAATGAGTCAAAATAAAGTTTCGCTAACTTCACAACACTTTGACAGTTCAGACTTTCTAGGTTATATTTTTCTTCTCTACTTCCTGGCTTCAATTTAGTTCACCCATCACCAGTAGGGTTGGGTGAGAATCATATTCCCGCAGTTTATAATAAATATCATTCCAAATTACGGTATTGTCGAACCGTGTCTCTTGTTTCTTTCTTGACATTTCGTCTCCCTGAACCTCAAAAACAGCGGTTCAGGAGGTTTCTGAGTATTTCAGATACTTGAAAAAGTGAAACTACTCCAAGAAAGGGAGTGAAATAGTCCACAGCAATAGTTGTTGTTCTTTCTACCCAAAATTGTATCATATAAATTCTTGAGGATTTGTCAAATCAGGTCGTCTGAATAGGAATGCTCATTAACTTGAACAAAGTTTATAAAAATACTCTCAGGGATCAATTTTGTTTACACAACCTAATTTTCGAATGTGATTTACAATATCTTTCATTCCTACACATTTCTTCTGATATTTTTTCGTCCGAATAAATCCCTACGATTCCAATAATTTCGTTTAAAAATATATAAATACTTGAGAACTGTCACTGCTGATGCAATTGAAGCGAACTCTGGCGATGATAGTGTTTCCAAGAATTCCGTCGGATCTACGAAATGAAATCAGTTCTTTTATATTCATGCTGATGCGTTCATGGACAAATATTTATTGACGACGAGATGCTTTCAGCCATGTTTTGACTCTGCTGAAATTTCAATACAATACAATTTATCCGTATACAATTCGTAGGGTTGGCAAAGTTTCATTTAGCGAAGTAAATCTGAATGTTTACGTATTTTGAATGAATGAATGATTTGAATTTCGTGAAGTAGTTGTTGATGGCTGGGTCATTAGGAACATAATGACATATTTTCTAGAATGAAATACAGAAATGAGATAAAAGAAGTTTGTTGGAAAAAATATTAGGAGATATAAAAATGAAAGAAGCAATGAAAATATAAATATAGTACTATTTTTATCATCGTTTATAGATCTCTTTTTGGTTGAGTAGAAAAAAGCACTTGTCTCACAAACGCTTTTCCTCTGTAGCTATTTCTTTGCTGATGTAAGTTTCATTCTACCAATATATTTATTCAGTATTATTATAGTGGCGTAAATAAATACATCAAATAGACAATCATTGGTAATCCTTATGAACAGTTCCGATTTTTTAATAGAACTGGTCGATACTTGATGAAAATCCATATTTAAAAACTAATCGATACAGTTTATTTGTATGATTTTCAAGTGTAAAACTCTTATAGTGAAAATCATACAAATAAACTGTAATGATTAGTAGTTCCGATTTTGACGAAGATCTTCAAAAAATGTTTGTCTATCGATATTGTTTGAGATCAGACACATTCAATTCATTCATTTGTTCATTTATTGAATAAAGTTGAATATTTTTTTCAACTCTCTAACCTATGAAAACTCATAGCAACAGTAGAAACATTAACAATAATTCTAGACATACTAGTGATTGGAGAATAAAAATACAAAGTCACATATTCAAAAAAAGTCAGACAGTCTAGTTAACCATGTATAACCATCATATGCGAAATACATATCTCTATTTCTCCTACAGAAAGAAGACCTTCGTAACTATAACCTCTTTCAGGATAAATTCTATGCTAGAACACTAGAGCTGATGTATACTCTATACGTGACGGATTTCAAGCAATACTACATACAGTATTCTATTCAATTTATGATAAGTGTTGAAGCCTAAACTTCTCATGGATTTATTATTATATCCTCGATGTGATTGAGAAACTCCATCTTTTGATCAAATAGTACTCCTATAGTTTGTTATATAAACTCCAGGTCAAGGAGTTCAAATGTTTTTGCAGATCAATGTGATCAGTTTCATTTCTAATTTCTCTATACTAGTATATTGTCATATCGTCAGCAAACAAACGGAAATATACAGGGTGTTACTGAATAAGTGTGAAACATTCGAGGAGGTGATTCCTTATCGAAAAAAAGGTAGGATCGTTCATATAAAGAAATTTCATTGGAGTATCCCTTGTTAAGATACAGCCCCAAAGGGGGTACATTAAATTTGTATAACAATTTTTTTCACAAGCACTGAAAAAGTTACAATATTAAAATCAACCTGACGTTTTGTACTACCAAGAAGACACCCAGCCAGAAATTTATTTGGTTTACCCCATGGTTGTAAGGGGTGGAAAAGGCAACCCCTAAAATTTATTTCCAATGTAACTTTTTGTCTTATCATTTGTTTACCATTTAAAAATTAATTTCCGATAGCCTGTTTCATTCTTAACAAAGAATGTCTTTTGAGTTTTCTGCCCGAAATGAACCAGTTCGCAGCAAAAAATTATTTTAGGAACAACTACAGATATACATCGTCATAAATGCGAAACTACGAAACTTATCTATCTAGTAGGTCGCTATTAGCGATAGTGACAATTAAATTGGTATGACGCTGTCAGTTTTTGAATTTTCGAAATTGAATTAATACTAATTGTGTGTTGTTGTTCTGTTCTTAATTTGTTACTTTAATAATTCACTTGTTATAAAAATGACATACACAAATGTGGACATGGCTGATATGCATAACATTCACGGTCTGTCGCAGGGGAATGGGTTAAAAGCCCAGCTAAATGTTGATCATATGACGATCCTAAAGCAACAACTCTTATACCCTTACCATCTGCAACGAGTACAGGCACTGTTTCCTCAAGACTTTCCGATCCGTCTTGAATTTTTCAATTGGATGCTGAAAATGATTAGAAGAAATTGTGACTTTCTGAAGACGATAGAATTCACAGACGAATGTAGTTTTTCTCGGGACAAGATTATTAATTTTCATAATAACCACATGTGGGCTGATGGAAACTCTCACGCTATTGTCGAAACTAACTATCAAGAACAGTTTTCTCTTAATGTGCGTCTCTGAGTTATTGGGGATGATATAATTGGGCCTCATTTTCTACCTCCTCGATTGAATGGTGAGGCATAGTTCAATTTTTAAGAGAAGTGCATCCAGTACTGTTGGAGGAAGTTCCTTTGGGCGTCAGAAGGGATATGTTTTTTATGCATGATGGGGCTCCCGCCCATTTCAGTCAAGTTGCACGTCAGCATTGAATTGAAACATATGCAAATTGGATAGGTCGAGGAGGACCACAGAACTGGCCCACTCGATCCCCGATCTCAATCCTCTCGGTTTCTATATTTGGGACCATTTACAGCATTTGGTTTATCGTACTCCTGTTAGCGATGTAGAGGACTTGAGAAACCGCATCATCGATGCGTGCAGGGTAATCAGAGAGATTCCAGGAATATTTGAGCGAATACGTGGCTCAATGCGCCGACGTCTAGACGCATGCGTAATGTCTGAAGGTAAACATATTGAACATTCATTGTGATTTCTATATGTTGTGTGTTTTGTTATTAATAAATTAGTTTTATTTATTACCCTTTAATCGTTTAATGCAGGTATTAACTACAAAATAACAATATATCCAGTTCGCGTTTATGACGATGTATCTCTGTAGTTGTTCGTTTTGCTGCGAACTGGTTTATTTTGGGCAAAAAATCCAAGAGACATTTTTTGATTAGAATGAAACAGGCTATCTGAAATAAATTTTTGAATGGTAAACAAATGATAAGACAAAAAGTTACATTGGAAAAAAATGTTAGGGGTTGCGTTTTCCACCCCTTACAACCATGGGGTAAACCAAATAAACTACTGGCTAAATGTCTTTTTAGTAGTACAAAACGTCAGGTTAATTTCATTATTGTAACTTTTTCAGTGCTTGTGAAAAAATTTGTTATACAAATTTTATGTAACCCCTTTAAGGGACTGTATCTTAACAAGGGATGCTTCAATGAAGTTTCTTCATATGAAAGATCCTATTTTTTTTTTCGATGAGGAATCACCTCCTTGAATGTTTTACACTTACTCAGTTACACTTTGTATTACCAGCAATATCCTTCGTGAATGAAAGAAACAGTAATGGTCCAAGATTTGACCCTTGTGGGACACCGTAAGATGCTATGAAGCAAAAATTTCAAATTCCGTTATATTCAACATACATACTTCGGTTCAATGATTGGATTTGAGCAGCAACTGTTCATCAGATGAAATGCCAAATTATGACAACTTATTCAGCAGTTGTTGAAGTGACATGTGGTCGAAAGCTTTCATTGAAATTCGTCTGAAAGATTCAACGTGATTTATTCTGTAGAATGATTCAAAGATACAAAGGTGAGTTGAAGACAAATGTATATTAAAAGTTTGTCAATTTTGAAAATTTGCAGATCTTAGGAGAAGATATTCTTTTCAATTTGTAATTGTAGATAATCCGTAGGTTACGTTAGGTTGAGTCTAAAGTGAGTGGGTCTATTCGACTTTCTACCGCAACCCGAAAGGGTTTATTGTGTCTCACAACTATTCAAGTTCGATCCGGCTTCTTAACGAAGCCGATTAGTTTGTATGGTGAGTGGTCTTTCAGGTCAGATGGTAAGAGTATGGCTCTGCCAAACTCTAAAAACCTGATACGGTCCCCAGCGGGGCGGCACAAAGTATATGCTCTACTGTTTCATTTTCCAAACAGAGGCGACACACGCTGTCTTCCGATAGTTCCAGTCTCTGAATATGATGATTCAAATGACAGTGACCTGTAAGAAGGCCTGTTAGACATCGTAGTTCATCCCTATTGTAGTCCAACAACTGTTTGGTATCAAGCTTCGAAGGGTGAATAAACGCCTTGGAGTGAGCCACTCCTGGAAGATTCGGCCAGAAGTCCATAAATATTCTTGCCATCCAGGTGTTTGTTTTCAGGCAAAGCCTAAAGCGATGCCAGTGACAGGTTCTGGCCCGATGAAGCTGCTTGCAGCACCCTCCTTCACAAGGGAGTCAGTAGCCTCATTGCCTTCCAGGCCAGTATGGCCAGGAATCCAGACCAGAGAGAATCTGTTAAGTCTTTCTATCGAGGAGAGTCGTTTTTGGTAATTTGGTACCAATTAAGACGTTGCGTTACTCGGTAGGAGCCAAGAGCTTCCAACGCCGTATGACTGACCGAGAATATTTTTATTGACTTATGTATAAGGTTAGATTCTTCCAATCTCTCTGCACACAATTCAATAGCATAAATTTCCGCTTGAAATACAGTCGCGTAGGTTCCTAGGCAGGCACTGTGAACCAACAATTATCTGCTCTTAATATTTCCTTCTCCCAGAGGATCCAGTCCTCTCTACTCCGGAACAGTACTTTATGGGGCAGTTCGTAGTTGACAGTTGGAGGCATAAAGTCAGAGATCATTTTCAAAATGATGTGACTTCCAGTGTCAACCAACAGTAGGGGCCCGAGATGATATGAATACACACCTTCGGCGAAAATCAGGACCTAATGATAATTTATTCTTCAACTTTTGAGCGGTATTCATAATGTGTTGCAAGGTTATGTTTGTTTAATCCCCCCCCATGCCCCCTCCCGGGTTGAGTGCCCGGAAGTAGAAGATTCCCCCCCCCCGCTATTTAGCGAGGAGAGCCTACTACCCCACTCCATCCACCCCCGCTCTCCGAGCGGTCCTCAACTTGCTGATGGGCACTTCAGCAAGATTGACATCTGACCTCTTTTGGTTGAAAGTCAGCCTTTAGGTGCTTTTATTTTCTTATCGAATCGTTGTTTTATCTGACTATTCCGAACTGAATTTAAGCAAGGGGGTCCCCAAAAACTAACCGGCGGCTTTGTGTTATGCATCGAGCGTTTCTCAGTGGATCCAAGAGAAAATCTTTAGAGTCGCGATCGCGGTCGAAGTGTTCTTCGCTGAACCTACCTGGAAGAGAGTGTATCTGATTAGTGTTATACTTACCTGAGTCGCCTGACGGCGACTAACGGGGGCGGTCTGTTATTCTGTTTAGTCGGCCTGGGGTATTCGTCCCTTTCTCGGAATCTGGGGTCATCCATATTTCACGCATCGTGTAGATCGCGGAACGCTGGATTTGAGTGCGATCTGATTCTATAGAACGTGCTTTCTGCATGTTCTCTCATATACACGTCCACATATTGCGTGTCCAGGTCTAAGTCTCTGTATATAAATCTATTGGGTATATAATGAGGTGCGTTTACAGCGGCCCTTACGCTCGCATTCATAAACGATTGGATCTTCTTTCTGTATGTCTGCGCACACTGGGCCCGGCAGTGCATGCATACAGTATTATTGGCATTAGAATCGTTCTGATCATTAGTAACTTGACTTTCAATGCCATGATACTGCTTCTTCCTATGATCGGCGCCAGGCGTCGTCTGGCCTGTTTGTTTAATTCAGGTAAGGATGGTTTATATATCTTGACTCATTGACTTCGTAGTTGACATCATCAAAAGAATTCACTTGACCAGTATATCTCATATGACCTGGAATGCGAGGCTCATTTCTCTTCGAATCTATGTTGTTTCAAAAACATCGGGGATTGTGTTTTATAATTTGTTCATATCTTTCTACTCCCTGGCATTTTTTATACGCTCCAAATAAAAAAAATATTTTGTTTTTTCATGTATTACTAATTGATTCGTAACTATATCAAGATAGAAAGGAATGTGATTAACATTCAATCAATGGATTTCATTTGGAAATATTATGGAAGTTGGCATCATTATATCAAGAAAGTTGAGGGGCCAAAAAAGTTGACAAATCTTCAGGCGAATTCTGGTTATTACAGACATGAATTTCTTGTATTTCTGCAGTCGAATTCTCCAATAGTGATGGAGACATTCATCTCCAGAAAGTCTTCCATGAATGCGAAGATTTTTTTGAGGCGAGGGCAGCTTGCTATAGAGATTGCGGAAAATTTTTCAGAGCATTATACTAAAATTGCTGAGGACCTAGTGCTCAAAATAGAAACTACGCGAAATTATAAAGAGCTCAGATCTGTTAACCAAAGCTCAATATATTTAACAGAAGCAAATATAGATGAAGCTGAACAAATAATTAACAACTTAAAAAAACACAAAGCACCAGGAATAGATGAAATATCAGTAGAAGTTCTGCAGCATATTAAAGAATATATTGAAGAGTCACTAACACTGCTCATCAAATGAATAAAAAAGGAGAAAAATTGAAATGCATGAATTATAGAACGATTTCTCTAATCACTGGTATAACTAAAATTCTAGAATATATTTTGAAGAGAAGGTTAACAGATTTTTTTGAGAAATATAATCTCCTCTCATCTAGACAGTTTGGATTTAGAGAGGCCAGGCCAACACAGGATGCGATAAAGGAATTAACTACACAAGTTTATAACTCCTTTGATAGTAGTAAACCATGCCTCTGAATATTCGTTGATCTGGCCAAGATGTTCAATACTGTCAGTCATAATAAACTCCTGAACGCTTTAGAAGATTAAGGTATTCGTGGAACGTGTTTAACTCTCATTAAAAGGTACTTGAGTGAGAGAAAGCAGTGTGTCAGAGTAGGTAATACTTTAAGTAAATATGAAGTGATGAAGTTTGGGGTACCTCAAGGCACCATATTTGTTCCAATTCTATTCACAGTATATCTCAATAACCTGTTTAATCTCCACACTGATGGGACAATTATAAGCTATGCAGACGACACATCAGTTTGTTATGAAGCCGAAAACTGGAACTCGCTCATCATTAAAGCACAAAATGACTTTAAAACAATCATTGACTGGCTCAATTTCAAATTATTGACTATACATTTTTCTAAAACAAAATATTTAGCCTTTTCAGTGAATAACAAATACTTACCCAGTCTAGATGTAAAACAAATATTTCATTTAACAATTGCTGTTGACCAGAAAAAAAATCGGAGCAAAATATTTCTAGATTATTCCTACTCCACAAGGTCAGAAAAATTTAATATTTCAGTTCCACATGTGACTAAAACTATATCCCAGAGATTTAGCATGTTCCATGGGCCAAAAATATACAACGATCTACCAAATGAACTGAAACAACTAAACTCATTATCTCTGTTCAAGAAGAAGCTGAAATTATGGCTGACTTCAAAATCAAGAATTTTAACATATTGATCAGTCGATATAAAAAATAATACATACTATGATTGATATTAAGTTGAGGCTATTTAAAATAATTTCACACACTTGTTCTGTCAGATTTTTCTGTGGAAATCTGAGGCATGCCATTATCATAACATAAGTTATACTTTACTGGTTTTGATGATCGCGCTTGCCCCATATTTCATGATTAATTTATGACGTAAATATAACGTTTGAAA
Organism: Leptinotarsa decemlineata; assembly: GCF_025532065.1. NCBI lineage: Eukaryota > Metazoa > Arthropoda > Insecta > Coleoptera > Chrysomelidae > Leptinotarsa > Leptinotarsa decemlineata. The sequence continues at coordinate 31,378,918 of NW_027412688.1, forward strand.
CAATTCTTTTGTACTAAGTATCCTTACTTCACAACAAATTATAGTTACAATTCATATATTCTGCTGAATACTCTCAATCTTATCGTTAGGATGTCCTGAATAGTAAATTTATTTTAATGAAATTTTTGGTATTATTATTTAGTATTATTTCCTTGAAAAAAAATTTACACTTTTCTTAAGCCATTTTTGTTCCAACTTTCGTCTACTGCTCTTTTTATAATTAAGCTATATCCGAAACTCTCAAGCTACTTGAAAACACATTCTTTTGGTTAACCTATAATCTCATTTTTACCCTTGTTTTCTTTTCCATTAATTTGACTATATTACATTTGATTCGTCAACATCACACCAGAATAATATGTCACCACACACAAGCTGATAATATCAGCTTCGGTGGATTTTTTTGTTTATTCTAAGCCTCATATCACTAAATTTTTTTTTATTAGACATTTGATTTCGTAACAATAGCAGGTCTGTACTTTTTTTCGCTATTTATGAATAAACATTATTATTATTATTAAAAATATATAGGGCATTGTAAGTTCAACGTGGCTTTTCACAAAAATTCTTCATATATTATTCAGTATAACAACAACATAACATTACCTTTCAGCCATGGCACCAAGGTTGAAGTTATTTTGATGACAATAACGACGATATAAATGAAGCGTCTGAGAGAAATCACAAATATGTATAAGTTATACATCAATCGAGCAGGTTGCCTCATTTTGTTCAAATCCAAATTGTTTTCCTTTCTTTTTGCTTGTTTTGGCGAAGTTTCTTCAAAACGTTAGATAGGGTGGCGAGGAGACATTGAACGGCGTTTTGGAACACCATATCTTACACTTCTTGATTTATTTAAGAACTCTGAAAAATGAAGTGAACATTAACAGACTTGAACCTTCAGTTCACATCTTTTATAGCCTACTGATTCATTACCAAAAAGATCATAGTATTCGATTTGATCATTCAGTCCAGTTGGTTTATGAACTTGCTGGCTAATAACTTAATGTACTCAAAATTGTATTTTCTTTTATACATTACATTTTTGACGTTCGGAAAAAAATTCATCGGGAAAAAAAAGATTCTTAAATTTTCATTATTTTTCACGAACTTGAATCAAACCTACATATAAGACCAGTATCAAATTTTGAAACATTTCATGGTAGTTAACGATATTTTGAGTAGCATGATATATCCTATTATGATAATCCCGTCAACTTACGAAACATTCCGTAGTTAATTTTTCCAGAAGTTCAGCTATTTATAGTCATAATCCTTGTCATTCCAATATGGAATAAGTAACTGACGCTAATCATATACATACGATATTTTAAACATCTTTCTATCAGGTAGGAGTTTTCCTTTTACGATATTCAAATTGATACAAAATATTCTGCACTCTTGAGAGGTTATCATTATTTAACGTATATAAGTACCAAATTATAGTTATAAAATCGAATTATCCCGCTGTAAAAGGACATGAATTAACACCAGAAAATCTATTAACATAATTCAATGAACCAGTGTAATCTCCAATAATGATGATATGTTAAATACCATCCTCAAAAACCTCTCACGGAACATTTCTGGGACAAAAAAGGAATTGATTATTATAGCATAACGTGCTTTTTTTGTTTGATAATCTCCATTCTGACAGTGCCAGATACAGTATTATCTTCCATATCTGCAAATTCCATAAAGAAAACTTTTTTATTTTGATATTGTTTTACTGCTGATACTGCTGTGAAAAAATTCCTCAACATTTGATGGCTACTACTGAACAATTTCTTTCTGTTTTATCGTCGTCCAAATCCTACTTGATCAAAGGGTGCGTTTCAAAGTCTACATGAAAAAACCTAATAGCTCTGTATTTCAAAGATGGCCCTAGTAAAACATCAAGTGTGCTACATTTTTAAAAGGGTAGTTTTAAACTCTATTGAAATATATAGGAATATACAGGGTTTCTCATTAAAAAAATTGTATTCCATCAATAACTATTGATATCTCATTTTGAAAAATTAGTTTTTTTACACCCTTGAATTCTACGTGAAAAATTGCTTTGGAAAGGTTTTCATTGAAACAAGAAATTTTGACAGGAAAAAAGTTAGAGCAGCTTTTCGAAAATGCACATTTTCGAAAAACATGCTGTAACTAAACAGAAATTTTCCTTTGAAAGTTTCCAAATTGACTCACTCTGTACCATTCCAATGTGAATTTGACACTGTGAAACTTCGAAAACTAATTGAAATTTGCTTCACTTGAATTTATTTTCCATTCGCACAATCTGATTTCTGTATTCGAATATATTGCAACAGACTATCATCTAATTTGTTTCATTGTAGGAGAATGATAATTTTTAAATTCGTTTCAGGAAAAATTCACTACCTTCCAAATTTTTCAGTTGAGAAAAGTGTTTATAGTCAAACAAAACATGATTTGTTGAATAAGGAGAATATTTGAGTACTCGTAAGTAGATTCCTACTCACCCCATGGACAATTTTCTGCTTCTCACGGATAACTATAACAAGAATCCTAAAGAAATCATCGGTACTCTCCATTGTTTTCAGAGTATAACAGCCCCCGAATGTTCCGAATATTACAATTGATGACAAAACCTTATTGAAATCGTTTGGTAATTCTGTTTCAACTTCGATTTCCTGCATCATCCTTAAAGCACCATGTACAAAATTGAATTATCAAAACTAATCTGCAATGCATACACACACACACACACACACACACACATATATATATATATATATATATATATATATATATATATATATATATATATATATATATATATATATATATATATATATATATATATATATATATATATATATATATATATATATATATATTCATGTGGACACAACACTCAAAAAAGGGGGGCAAACCGCGGACACGTGTTTCTGGCTATTGGCCTCATCAGCGCAGTGCAGCCAAGTGTAAAGATGGGAAACACTTGTTTGCCGAAATCAGGAAACAACACAAACGCACGAAGTCAACAACAGGAGCCAACCGCAAATTTGTGGTTCCAGTTAGAAGACCTAGAATTCTTGGCTGCACCGGACCATATTACTAGGAAATATATCTCCACAGGGTTTCTGGAAATTAATTTTCAATAAACATTATTTCGTAAGAATTTTAACTTTTCTCATTTTAAAACCCAAATTTCACTAGCTTTTCGATGCTGAATTTTTTTTTCACAAAATACATACAAATGGAGATGAACATTTGTCCCCTTGGACCCGTCAGTTGATCAGGTAACTGAATGCTTTTGTTTTTCTACAGTTTGTACTGTGGAAAAAATGCTGAGAAGTGGCAATTTTCGGAACTTTGGAATTCGAAAATAGTACTTTCTTCTGTGAACAGGGCAATTCATCAAGTGTATCGTAAAATCAAAACGAGTCATACGTGTCTCATCGGCAGTAAAACTCTCAGTATAATGCCACACAGTTTCCATATACAATCAGATCTTGATAAAGCGATTATGACATGTCTGTTCGATCCACGATCTCTCGCGTATCTCTCCAACATAATCCACTGACGATGTCATCTCAATTTATCATCATGCATCGGTCCGAAGGCAATTTATCATTTTAATAGGATATGAGGTCTTCTGAAGTTACGACTGTTTACAAAAGCCCCAAATGAGCCACCATTCAGCACGTCAGTCACCACAATGAGCAAACGTTTCGCTAAGTGGAATTTGTAATCAATGTCGTCGCGATCATGATTTTGTCGTAATTGGGAGAGGTATATTTATAGTCGAGGCTCTCTGACTGGAAACGCATAATGTTTTGGGAGGATTTTGATAATACCACGTAGGCGTTACGGTGTTTTTATTTTAACTATAAGTGTTCTCTGTTACTGTCAAATCGGGCAGGTTGAATAATTTTGTAATAGTTGCAATCTTGCTGTTCCTACTTAATTTTCATATCGTATGCAGTGTGACCAACTTAAAAGCGGGCATCTTTCTGAAATTGGCATCAGAAATGAACGTTCATCAAGTATTTGTTATTTTATCCAATTCGCCATTCATTTAAATGCAATATATTCAATATAAATTTTCTTAGTTGTTCTGTTGTAATTTCTGCACAAACTGCAGATATTCTGTTGCGTAGTTCTTCTATTGACTACCCCAAAGCAATCTACCGGTGTCAGGTCCGGTGATCTTGGCGGCCACTCAATGTAACGACTATTTCGACCTATCCATCGATTTTCATAATTAGTATTCGGCTTCTATCCTACAATAATTGCATTATGAACAGGAAACACATCTTATTGAATCTTCAAATCTAGGAGATACTGCACTGATTTATTGCAAAATTCGCACACCATTTCTATTCTCACGATGTGGATTGTTTCTGCATGTGCCTCGATACAGAACATGTTTCGGTAAAAACAGAATTTATACGGTTCACCGTACTGCTACTCGCTGGAAGTTTATCAGGATGTCTGTTATGAAATACTCTGGCAGCTTCTTATGCCAAAAGAGCATAATCTCCAACAAGACGCACATGTTCAATTTTATCACAGACACTTACTTCTCCCATGATAAATTTTACAAAAAATTTCTCTTAATAATCGGGGATAATCTGATGTTTCTGTTTCAATACAGTTTTTGACAGCAGCAATAGTAATCAATAGTCGTTTCCAGTGCCAAAAGAAAAGAGGACGATTTTGTATATCCGTACGGTGTTTTACGGTGTTTAAAAATTATTTAAGAAGTGTGCAGTTGATATTCTATCATGATAAAATGTGAATGTTGATTTGACCACTGGATTATTTATATTGAATATTTTTTTATGAAATTCAATGTACCAGTCCAATGGATATTTTAAATTTTTCCTAAACAAATCGCTAATACGATTTCTTGTGTTTCAACCTATGAAAATATTTGCAGCAAGTTTTGGTTTTTGTAGAAAAAAAAACTATATTCGGTCACAAAGTATAGTTTCTTGAACTCTACAATTCAGAATGAAATTCCGAAATCGGAGAAAATATACAAATTTTAGGGAGGTGTCCCACTTTCAAGTGGGTCACAGTGTATTTTTATTTTAACTTTCATTACATTCATATTCTTATTATGTATATCAATACACTTGTTATAGAACATTTTATACACAAGAAACACTTCATTTGAAAAAAAATTTTACTTTGATAAATTTCGAAAATCATTTTAATCTGCTGTTTCTTAAGTCTGTAATCGAACATTAAATGCAATTCTCTCACAAGGACTGGTGTTGTACGAACCTAATATAACCTGAAGCGCCCACGCTTTGGGCCATATTTTTCTGATGAAATAAAAAAAATATGTTTTACCGTTAACCAGCTATCGCACCACTACGAACGATAACCCTCAGAAGTCGAAACTCATGCGAGCTAAGGACTAACGAGGTCTTACCTTTTAACGTGTGATTCCTAACACGGCTTGGATGATAGCCAGTGAAAATCGAGCGTTCAGTCTGGGGCTTGAACCATCGACTCACACATCGGCCAATTGAGTGAGCACCCATGTCGAACCACCCGGCTACCGACCGACCAAGGTTTCGAAAATCCGCCTTTGCAATTCCAGTGATATTGTGCCAAGACATATTGGTGTCCATTTTAATATTTCGATCATTAACAAACATGTCGAAGCAGAAAGCGGAATTGTCTATCCTGACATCATTATTTTTTGTTACATTGGGAGTTTGGTTAGCCATTTATGGGTAAAAATGGGTAGACAGAGACAATTGGTCGCAACGATTTGCCAGGAATCCTAGGAACTGTAGGATTTGGAAATAGTTTTTGTTTTTGGATGCAAAAACCGTCAGTCATAAAAAATGCTACCAACAATAATTGTAAAAATATTCGATGGATATTATATTGATCAATAACGAATGAATTGTACATAATGCATGCGAAGTAACTTCATGAACAGAATATCCTATGTTTCGAACATTGTAAATTCACTGAAGCTAACACACTTCAAGTTTTACTTGGAGTTTTACATCAAACTCAATATCGAATAATTCACCTCGTGTTCATCTTTCGCAAAAAGTTTCAAACAGAAACACTTTTTCCCATTAAAAGCATCAACATAACGCATTATTCATATCACGAATGCTACAAATTCCTGATGCGCTTTACAGTGTGTATCGATTATCGTTGAGTTTTACCTTGAAGCTGAATTTATGAAGGTCATTGCTGCTGGTAGCAAAATTATGAATTTTCGTGGGTTGGAATGAATTGAGTTTATGTTACTGTGAAAATCTGATGTGATCCATCGATTGACATAGACATCTGAAGAATCAACACGAGATTAACAAGCAAATAGTTACAATAATTGAATGCAACTTTTTGTATTATTGTGAAACTGATGAAAAAACTTTTCCTACATGAAATGCGCGTTAAAAGAAAGACCTTTCCTTGAAAATGATATGATGGTATTCAGATATACCAAAAAAGTTACGAACAGTTACTTTTTGAATTACATGATTATAAAGATAATTCAAGAATAATGTATATATGTTCATTATTTCAATAATATTCATTATGGAATATCATTGCGTATACATTCTTTTCTTGACTGAAATATTTGAAATGAATATCAAAAACCATAAGTATATATCATATTGGATCATTTTTATAACCTTCGTCTTCGCTGTTAAATGATATTTTGTTACGAATTGTTTGGTACTTTAGGTTCTATTCGACTACAGCATACATTTATTTAAAACTGATGAACTACGTATTCTTTTCAATCAGTGAAAATATGTATTTCTGCTGATGAATTGAACACGTTAGAAAGAGAATGTTTCATCTCCGTATTATTTCAAACAGTAAATGAACAAATTTTTGTAGATAACAGTTATCAAAAATTCAAGACAATGTTATTTAAAGGCCAAATTGAAGATATCATTGTAGAGATTAATGAAAAATTATTCATTACGATCCTTGTAAAACGGCTTTCGTATTACTTGTCATCAAGAAGACGTTAGTTCTTAAATATTATATGTATATCATTTCCAAATTTCAAATATCCAGTAAAACATATTGCATCACGAACAGATTTTCTATGCAACCATCTTTTACGAATTGCCATTTTTTTCCACATATTGGTATTGATAGAAATTCAACGGATGTTTGAAGGCTAAACTCAATTATGATTTCAAATATCATCACCATTGAAGTCCATATCAAAAACTAACATATGCGATGGAATCGCATAACGTTTTAGTGAAAATCTCACAGTAAAGAGTCTCTTGATTATATGCAAAAACTAACATTTGAAGATTCTGAAAAATTGTTTACCCAACTGACCAAGTTATATAATCTCTATTCAATCTCCCTTTATCTTGCTAGCTTCACCTGTATGTATGTATGTTTGTTTGTTTTTTGAACAGATTCGCGGGCAGATGGCGCTGTCTGTAACTTTTTGATATTTCTTGATCCATTCGCGGGCAGATGGTGCTGTACGTAACCTCGTTGATAGGTTGTTCGAAAGAAAATCACAATAAATAAATATAGTTTAAAAAAACTAAAAAACACACTTTTAAAGAACATCAAACTAAAAAATCGTGGGTAAATGCAATTCTTGGAATCGCACCGTATACCCTGCGAGTGCGGAGAATCATACATAGATGAAACTAAGAGACCATTGAAAGTTCGCATTGTTGAGCACAAGTAACACACAGAGCGAGGAGAAACCAGCAAATCCAGAATAGCAGAGCATGTTTGGACTCATCAACATAACATCAAGTGGGATCAAGCTAAAATCATCCACAAGGAGAAACACTGGTTTAGGAGAGAATTCAAAGAAGCCGCGTAAATGTTATCCAACAACGCATTTAGTCAAGCTAGCGTAGAGATACGTAACATATGGAAACCTGTAATCAAGCGAAAATGACCAACTCCCGCCAAACGGTCATCTCCCGCTAAAACCAATGAAGCGGAAAGAGGGAAGAGGGGATAGGTGAGAGATCTCCTCCGAGATCTATAAATAGTTAGATCTCGGAGGAATGAGTCCAGTTATCACCCGAAGACGATTGTGGATACTAACAATCGAAACATCGTGACGTAACTTGGTTTGAAATCTTTTATTTTTATTTTTAATTCTTTGTTAATATTATTTTCATTTTTTATTTTTCAGCTTCTAATAATATTTAAATTTTTTATTTTTTGATTATTGCTTTTATGTTGTTTCTTTGTAATTTCAGTTTTTGTTCAATAAAATTGTTATTTTTGGTTAATTTTTTTGATTTTTTTCAGGGATTTCAAATCAATTTATATTATATTAGACAATGGAAGTCCGAACTGATGAAATACACCACGAAACATTGTCAACCACCTTCAAAAAAATATTTTTCTCAACTTTCTGAACCAGAAAACTATAAACCTCAACAACTCTTGATGCTTTATAAAGCTCAGATCAGACTTTCTTTGGAGAATTTTTCTTAAGTATGGAGCTCCGTCCCTAAGCATCCTCTGAATCTGCTGGATTCTATCCAGAAAAGAGTCATCCGCCTTATTGGAGACGCAAACATCACTTGCAACATCACTTGATAGTTTGGAACATCAAAGAAAGATTCGAGATATGTCCCTCTTCTATGGATATTTCCACGCGAAGTATTCAAGTAACTTGGCACATTTGATTCCACCAAGAACGGTACATATCAGAAATACACGACGACGGACTGTGACTGTGCTGTTTTGAGATTGATAGGGCCAATCCACAGTTTAAACTAATAAATATGAGTGATAGACAGTTCGAACTGACGGATATGGCTAATCGACAGTTTGAACTGACGATAATGGATAATCGACAAGTTGAACTGACGGAAATAACTGATCAACAGTTGAAACTGACGAATATGGCTAATCGAGAGTTGAAACTAACAAATATGGATAATTGACAGATTAAACTGACAAATATATGGGTGATAGACAGTTCGAACTGACGAATATGGCTAATCGACAGGTTGAACTGACGGAAATAACTGATCAACAGTTGAAACTGACGAATATGGCTAATCGAGAGTTGAAACTAACAAATATGGATAATTGACAGATTAAACTGACAAATATATGGGTGATAGACAGTTCGAACTGACGAATATGGCTAATCGACAGGTTGAACTGACGGAAATAACTGATCAACAGTTGAAACTGACGAATATGGCTAATCGAGAGTTGAAACTAACAAATATGGATAATTGACAGATTAAACTGACAAATATATGGGTGATAGACAGTTCGAACTGACGAATATGGCTAATCGACAGGTTGAACTGACGGAAATAACTGATCAACAGTTAAAACTGACGAATATGGCTAATCGAGAGTTGAAACTAACAAATATGGATAATTGACAGATTAAACTGATGAATATATGGGTGATAGACAGTTCGAACTGACGAATATGGCTAATCGACAGGTTAAACTGACGAAAATAGCTTATTTTTAGTTCAAACTGATCAATATGTCTGACCGACAAGTGAAACTAATAAATATGGGTAATTAACATATTAAACTGACGAATATGGTTAATCGACAGTTTGCACTAACGGATATGGCTAAACGGGTGGTTAAACTGACGAATATAACCAATCAGCAGTTAGAACTGAGGAATGTGGTTGATCGACAGGTTCAACTGATGGTGGTTGTGCGTCCGACTCACGATCGGAAGGCCGTGGATTTGATTCCCGCCTCGACCAGATATTTTTCTCGAGATAATTTATCTGGTTGAAGCTGGGATGATTCTACAACCGTGTTAGGAATCACACGTTAAGAGAAAAGACCTCGTTAGTCCTCAGTTCGCACAAGTTCCTCAACTTCTGAGAGTTGTCTTTCGTATGGGAGCGACAGCTGATTAACGGAAAAACAGATTTGAAAAACAGATTTTTAATCAACAGTTAAAACTGACGAATGTAGCTTATCAAACAGTTTGAACTCTTGATTATGAGAAAGTACTCTGTGGCACATCAGCGCCTTGACTGGAACGTGATAAATGATAATCTATGTTTTTTTCAAAAAAAATTACATGTCAGAAAGCAAACATGTCTGAATGTTAGCAGGAAAAACTTCATCTTCAACTGTTGTTATTTATTGATCGACTAATCAGTCGACTGACTTATCTTCGTCAAAATCAAACAATTGTACCGATTGTGCAAACACGACCCCGGTGTGTACCAAAAGGAAGCGAAGGATGTCGGCAGGATGGCAGGGCGCATCTGGCAAAATTCAGCTGCCGTTGCAGTGAGTTACGGCTTTCAGTAACTCCTGCTGCCTCGCGCAAAGCGGATTCGCGAGCGTGTCGGTCAGGACTATAAAGCCACGCGGTTTCGGAAAAACACGTGCGAATGCACTACTCAAATTTTAATGTGTAGTTGGGTGGTTTGTGTGCCGCAGATTAGGTGATTCGAGAGTTGTGGAGTGGTTGACTTGTCGGCGGGTCTTTTTGGGTGAATATTGAAAGAAATATATTTCGTTCAACACTTGTGGCAATGGGGTGAAAAAACTTATCAAGAATCATAATTTCATGGAATCAGTATGTAGTTTAGGGCAAAGAAAGACGTTGCTATTTAGCCTTATACTTTTTCTCAGGAAATAATATAGAAAATCGTGAAAAACAGTTAGTTTTATTCTTGGGGTTTCAGCCCTCTGGTAGCAGAAAACGTATCCTTCAAATTTGAAGTACATCGCTTGCAACAGTTTGAAATTTCGTTTTCACTGGTGACTTGAATTATGATTTATCAACAAGTAAATTTCGAGAAACACATTCGTACATTACAGAAATAATTGGAACTCTCTTGTATTGAAGGTTATCAGTTACTAGTGAAAGATTCCCACTTTTTTGTATCAAGATGGAGTAGTAGAAAGCCAAAAACTTTCTTTCCCAAAAATGAATCACTCCTGAAAATGAAACCCATTCAATTCAAGTTAATAATAATAGTAATAATAATAATAATAATAGCCTTTATTGTCCAACAGTTTCCCATTTACAGGACAATATTAAAGAATAACAAAACATAAAATGGTGTGTATGAGTAAATTAATAATAATATTTAGTAGATTAAACAATAATTGAAATAACATATCAAAAATTAACGAAATATCGATATAACAATGCTGTTCAATTTTTCATCACCGAAATGAGTTCCTTGATGGAACACGAATGAATGTTAATTCGATTGCTAATTTTATTGAATTCACTACACATTATATAAAGTGGAGATTTCAATTGCATATTTGTTTTTATTCTTGGAAGTTTGAAAGTTGCATGATTTCGAGAAAAATATGAAAGAACATTGATATTAATCAAGCTGAGCAGACTGGGAGAGTCAATAAGGCCATTCAAGATTTTATACAAAAATATAACAAATGCACAATTTCTTCTGCACTCTAAGCTGTCAATATTGACCCTCATGCATAATTCCTCATTGTTTGTTCCCCTTTCAGGATATGTACCATCTATTTTGAAGATGAGAAATTTCAAAAATCTTTTTTGAACGCCCTCAATGGCGGCTTTATGACACTCGTAAAAAGGGGACCATACAATACTAGCATATTCAAGTTTTGATCGTACATTAGAAAAATACAGTAGTTTCAATGCTTTGATGTTGGTTATTAGTTATCTTTCAAAATTTAAAAGACAATTCTGATACTTCAGTATCATTTTGGTATTTCATTAAGGTTTATTCATTTCAATTACTACAGAATGATGGGGAATTCAATATTCAAGATATTTATATGAAAAAAATGTTCGGTTAACAACATCCACACATTATTCTTTGAACGACAATTTTTGTGATTGACTCAATATTTTGACTTGTGTCAAGAGAGAGAAATATAATAGTTTGAGGCGAGATTTTCCTAGTGAATACAGGTTTTGAAAACGAAAACGTTAACCACTCAAGAAAGCCAAGTATCAATAATGAATTTTTCTAATTGATTTTTATTTTCAATTTGTAGGCATAATTTATGAATACGACGAATTACTCACCAACAAGAGTTTCCAGTAGTTTATATTGCGCAGTAGCTTTTCGGGGCGAACATTTCAGTTTGCCGTTTTACTATACTTCAGCAGCGTCTCTATTGATTTACCTTTTATTTTTTCAGATTGTGGAAGGTTATAAACCCAAAAAAACAAAATCAAAAATTTTAACATTTTCTTGTATATAGATGGAAAAGAAGAAATCCAAAATTTTTCTTTCCCATTCACACCACGTTTTGAATGTTGTTTTACAAATTCTATAACATCATACACTAGTACAAAAATGTATGTCGGAATTTCAAAATAGAGTATAACTTTATGATAATTGATATGAAAAAGAGATTGGATGATTATTATTTGATTTTGAGAATTAGCGATTTGTGGTAGATTTGATAATTCTAACTCGTCAGGATTTTTCAACGTTTGTTTGAAGGTGATTGACAATGTTTCATGATGAATTTCACTAGTTCAGACTTTCATTGGCTAATATATAAAATGATTTGAAATCCCTGAAAGAACTGAAAAAGGAGAAATAAAAATGAATAGCGGTAAATAACAATTATATTAAACAAAAAAACCTGAAATGAAATAATAGTGAAACAAAATATAAGTAAAAATAAAACAATTGAACAAAAATAAAGAAACATAAAATGAAAATAAAGACAAAGATAAAGAGTTGAGAGATTTCAAGCCAAATTAGTTCACGATGTTTCGATTGTTAGTATCCACAATCGTCTTCTGGTGATGACTGGACTGATTCCTCCGAGAGATGACTATATGTAGGTCGTTCGAACACTTTCACTTATCCCCACTTTCCATTTTCCGCTTCACTGGTTCTGTGGGAGATGACCGTTTGGCGGGAGTTGGCCATTTTTCGCTTGATGATTGATTTCCAGCGTATTTCTACGCTGGCTTGGCTGAATACGTTGTTGTACAACATGTATGCGGCTTCCTTGAATTTTCTCTCGAACCAAATGTTTCTCTCTGTGTAAGATCTCAGCTTGGGACCACCCGATGTTGTGTTGATGGGTCCAAAACATGCTATTCCTGATTTGCTGATTTCCCAGACCATGTTTGGACCCATCAACACAACATCGAGTGGTCCCAAGCTGAGCTCTTACACAGAGAGGAACATTGGTTTAGGAGAGAATTCATGGAAGCCGCATACATGGTGTCCAACAACGTATTCAGCCAAGCCAGCGTAGAAATACGCAACATATGGAAACCCATCATCAAGCGAAAAATGGCCAACTCCCGCCGAACGGTCTCCCACTAAACCAATGAAGCGGAAACAATCGAAAGCGGGGATAAGTGAAAGCACTCGAACGACCCATAAATAGTCATCTCTCGGAGGAATCAGTCCAGTCATCACCCGAAGACGATTGTGGATACTAACAATCGAAATGTCGTGAACTAACTTGGACTGAAATCTCTTAACTTTTTATTTTTATCTTTATTTTCATTTTGTATGCCTTTATTTTTGTTCAATTGTTTTATTTTTACTTGTAATTTATTTCACTATTACTTCAATTCAGGTTATTTTGCTCAATATAATTGTTATTTACAGCTTATTTTTAATTCATCTTTTTTAGTTGTTTCAGGGATTTCAAGTCCGAACTAGTGAAATACAGGATTTTTCAAGATAAATGTTTCCATTTCCTTTCAAATATGTTTCAAACGAAATATTTCTGTGATTCAATTGCGAAGCGCATTTGCATGATTTCATTTCATAAAATGAAATAGGGTTCTATGCAGCAGTTTTATGTTAACTTGTCCGATCTCGTTAACATGTTCGATAACTTTTTTATTCAAGAAAAGTTCATTTGAGACCTGTGAATATTCAAATTCGAGTAAATATTCGATAATTCTGTTTTCATGTTTCGGATTTATGTGAAATATTTGAAGATATTAATTTCAAACAATCAAAATATTCTTCCTAATGAAAAGTAATAACGTATTTGCATCAGGTAAATTGAAAAAAATAAACTTCTTAGTTTTATCAACATTAGCTTGATGAAAAAAAGTGGCAATAAATTTCAGAACCATATATATTTTAGGCGCTATTTTGTTATAAATTACAGAAACTCAGAAAAAAGTGAAAGATAGTTTTCGTATATGTGTCAAAAACTTTTTTCTATAACCTAATAATCGTTATTCCGGATTTCGAATCTATTGATTCAACTCTTGTTGTCAATAACGCTCCAAAGTTTTATGAAACCCAGTTTTCATTTCACATCATTCAGTCAAAGGAACATTCGGATGATACACTTTCCACAACTGAAAAATAAAACTATATCTATGCATATTTCATAAGCAAACTTCCAGGACGCAAACTTTAAATTCGGTTGATATGATGAAGTTCCGAGGGAGTGATGGAGTCTTCATGCAGTTGAGAACAGTTCATTTTCCGTAGTAGGGTAAACAATCCCAGTCGACTTGACAAACGTACATTCGTCAATTCAGTTTCAGAAAACAGTGGCAAACTTAAGAATCTTCTCCCAGTTTTCAGTAATAGGTTTCCGGTTATAAAATCCTAATTTAACTTTGAAAACTGTGCGAACACATGTTGTCATGAATTTGAATAGTTTGAAGTTTTATGTTTATTGTGAATGACAGTTGATAGAGTAACAGTAAGACTGATTAATATCTTGCTTTCAATTTTATTTTCTGGAAGGTTGAATGCATATAACAAAATTTTGAGCCGTCACAGGACGCCTGGCAGATGTGAAGTATCAATAATAATATTTTACGACCCCTCTGATGGATGCTGTGTACTGAAAAATTTATAAAAAATCTGTAATCAAAATATATGTGGAAAAATTTTGATGTGGCTTTAATGAGTAAACTCAAAAATCTTAGCTGGTAATTGCAATGTATAAGGTTACAAGTTAGGTTAGGTCCAAAGTGAGTGGGCCTATTAGACCCTTCACCGCAATCCGCAAGGGTTTATTGTGACTCGCACATATTCACACTCGACAAAATAAACCCAACTTCTCAACGAAGCCAATTAGTTTGTATGGTGAAGAGGTCTTTAAGGTCAGATGGTAAGAGCACGACGCTGCCGAACTCTAAAAACCCGACTCGGTCCCCAGCGGGGCAGGCACAAAGTACGTGCTCTGCAGTTTCATCATTTTCCAAACAGAGGCAACATACACTGTCTTCCGACAGTCCAAGTCTCTGCATATGATGATTCAAATGACAGTGAACTGTGAGAAGGCCTGTTAGACATCGTAGCTCATCTCTACGGTGGTCCAACAACTGTTTGGTGTCAAGCTTTGAAGGGTGAGCCAATCCTGGACCAGAAATCCATAAATCTTCTTGCCATCCAGGTATTCAATCTTTGTCTGGCAATGCCTAAAGCGAAGCCAATGACAGATTCTGATTCGATGGAGCTGCTTGCACCACCCTCCTTTGCAAGAGAGTTAGCAGGCTCAATGCCTTCCATGCCAGTATGGCTAGGAACCCAGACCAGAGACAATCTATTGAGTGTTCCTATCGAGGAGAGTCGTTTTTATCAATTCGCTACCAATTTAGACGTTGCTCGGTAGGAGCCAAGAGCTTCCAACGCAGCTGGACTGTCCGAGAATATATTTAATGACTTGTGTATGAGGTTGGATTCTCCCAATCTCTCCGCACACAATTCAATAGGGTAAATTTCTGCTTGAAATACAGTCGCAGAGGTTCCTAGGCAGGTAGATATATCTGTCCTGTGTCTGCGACTGAAAACACCTGCACCAGAACCGGAAGATGGAGGATCCAATCCTCTCTACTCGGAAACAGTACTTTATAAGGCAGTTCGTAGTTTACAGTTGGAGGCATAAAGTCGAAGGTCATTTCCAGAATGCTGTGACTTCAACCAACAGTCTGTTGCACTCTGCATTGAATTGATTTGTGCCATTGGCAATGTGCACAAGTCTATATGCAGTCCATCTAGCCTTTCTCTCCAGAAAGGAGGTGGAGGTAGTGGAGAAGAGGTAGATCTTAAAGGATCTTCATGGTCGCTGACGGTGTGGTACTGGTGGCACCACTATTGGCCAGACAAGCCCATCTCTGCAAACCAGAGAGCTTTGCCTGGGCCGTTTTTTGTGAAGCCTTCGGCCACCAGACAATTGCACCATAAGTGATCATTGGTCTGACAATCATCACATTAATCCAATGAATTTGTTTGGGACCTAAAATTATAAATATCAATAATGAATATTTCAATATAAATTCTATCATCATTAGGAAATTGATTAATCAATGAATCTTCTGATGTCCCTGTTAATAACAAAAATATTCGTGCACCACGAAAGTTGATTTTACATTTACTGACCCTTGAGACAGACCAAACATACGCGGACTCAATGCACAGATAAATGCACACTTCAATTATGAAATATTGAACTAGAATCAATTTACTGATGACTGTGTCGTAGTGTGATTTTGCATTTCAAGCAGGAGGCTGCTTACTTTCACTTTCTGAATTATCACTGCCAGACACATGTTATTTTCAAATAATATTGAAAATTTTTCATTTAGTAAAACACAGGTTATGTATACTGTAGTACACACAACCGTATACACTGTAGGTATCCGTCGCCACGGCATGCGTCGCCACGCCAGTAATCGGTTTTACGTGCGACTATAATAATATTAATAATAATGTTTATTCAAGGAAATAGTTCATAAAGAAAACAGTGTTACATGAATAATAATGAGTAAACATTGAAAACATCACGGAAGTATTCAAGATACTTGTATGTGATGATGCTAGAACAAACAAACAAATATATACATACATATATAGTACACATAACCGTAAACACTAACTGTTTCACACATCTAATATATCTTCTAATTATATATCAGTATACACATATAACCAGCAGAGCCACTTAACAACTGAATAGATTTGTTCCCTCCGTCAACCGGTCACACCCCTACGAGCAACCCTCAGAAGTCTTCGACAGACTTGTACGAGCAAGGGAAGACGGAGGTCCTGTCCTGTAACGTGCTATCCTGATTAAGGATTTCTTCAACCAAAAACTTTAGCTATAATTGTAAAAATATTAAAATAAAGAAGATAAAGGATATAAAAGAGTATATAATTAAATGAAAATAAGCTCTTAATTTGTTTTTTTTTTTGCTTCATTGTAAGTATTTTAGATTTATAAGATTGTTGAAAATGTTTCTTCCACTTTGCATAATCTAATCGTTGACCTCATCTTTATATTTTCTGAATTTGTCTATGCTTTTTATTTTAGCTGGTAGTAGATTGTATAACCTTGGAGCGATGTATTTACATGAACGTATGAGGTATCACATCAAAAAATGCTTCAATCACTTTATCGTTGAAGTGTTTTTGTGATTTTTTCATCAACTGCTATTCTGCATG
The DNA here is from genome assembly GCF_025532065.1 of Leptinotarsa decemlineata. Taxonomy (NCBI): domain Eukaryota; kingdom Metazoa; phylum Arthropoda; class Insecta; order Coleoptera; family Chrysomelidae; genus Leptinotarsa; species Leptinotarsa decemlineata. The sequence goes on from NW_027412688.1 coordinate 31,396,284, forward strand.
CTCATATATGAAAAGGTCTATTCAAAAACATGTTTTGCCATATGTATGAATGTTAACAGCTGTTGAAATAATGAGGACGATATCATTATCATTATTAGAATATAGTTCAAAAAACATGAGCATGATAACTTATAAGTTCTATATTTTTTTTTTAATTCCACTGGAGCTTAATTTCTATTTCACACGACAGGAATTATTTGTGTCATGTTGGTGTCCAATATTTATCATTATGTTTCATCATGGATCATATTTCTCTCTCAAACCATAATCCTCTTTCCACTAACTAATTTCTCACTGAAATTCTCCATCTTTAGGATGAAATTATTAGTAGTAAAAATGTTTATCGAAAAATGTCTTTGTCACAAAGCAGTTGTGTTTTTTTCCAATGATATAAAATTGTGAAGTTTTTGCGAAGATTAGTAAATTATGTTTCATAGTTACTCAAAGAAGTACTGATAAGGAGTTGTTTCCTTCTAAACCTTATAGAATTCCGAGAGATCGTCTTTGCCAAATGTTTAATCTTGACGGTAGCCATGGAAATATCAGACATTTTTGTTTATGGAAACGTTGGGTATGTATGGCATCAAACAGACTCAGCAATGAGTAATTCAATATATTAGAACTACAAAAACTTCACTAAAAATAACGCCTTGTTATAAACGTGGATTTTTCATGAAGATCAAAATCGAATTTCATGCACTATCATTCTTTCATATAGCAGTAATTGACGTAAATATCGAACCACACTCGTTACATTACGTGTTACATCAGTAAATAATGGTGATTATATTGTTACAAAAATTACGTGTCACAGGAGTTAATATAATGAATATATTCATAACCCTTGGGAGCTCACATACTCGATATCCAACAGAATACACGGAAAAATTGGGTTTCTCCTCTATATTTCCGGTTTAGTGTGGATATTTCTCAAAAAAAAGTTGCGTTGGTTGTTTTGCATCAATAACTATACGTGTTACGCTTGAAATCTCTTTGTGGTGGTGACTATTTTCATATATTCAAGCGTTTGGAGAGCGGAAGTATGAAAAAATGGAAATTCACAGGGAGAAGGGGATATGCTATATCTCGTCTGCCGAACTGCGACTGGTAGATGGAATATTTCCTCTTGCTGCTTGACGAAATAAAAAATTCCTTTCATGATTCACCTGGTTTTGCTAATGACAACTCAGATAGGTTTATTATTGGAGTTGTTCAAATACATTTTCTGAGATATTTTGTCAGATATATTATTCGAGTTGGATTCAATTCATTTTTTCAATGATATTGAAGTTGGCTTCTACATAATTATTGTAGTTATTGATGAAACCAATCTTGATAATGCTCAATGCAATAATGTGTAGGTACATCCTGATATAGCTATCCTATTCAGGAAGCAAAATTATTCAATACTTCTGCTTGAATTTTTTTGAAATACAATCTTCCTCGTGTAGATTTTTGAAAAATTCTTACAATTTCCACATGTGGATTACAATTGGTTCAAGGCAGTGATTCTTGATGTAATGAATTACCGTTCAGCTGTAGGAAATTTCAAAGAATTCAATGAATGAAATTTCCGTTCTGTATAGTTCCAAATATATAGTATTTGATTTTTATTTTTTCGTTTTTCTATTGAAAACCCATGCACCTCATCTTTAATTTTTTTTATAAATTATTACTGGGTAATTGCATTGACACGAAATGTCCAAAATGCTCATACTCATTTTGGAAACCGTGGGAAATATAAAATCGAGTACAAAAACGGTTCGTGTTAGAAGTCATTGAAAATACATTTTGTTACTTATCGAATGGAAACGGTGACATAATGACGTTGTCATCGAAAATTATAACGTATACCAGGTGATTATATTTCGTGATTCATATTATTAAAATTGATGATGATTTTTCGGAGACGAAACGTTGGATTGAAAATCTGAAAACAACATTTTGTTTAACTTATGAAGTTGCAAATGAAAAATATTTTTTGTTTCTAATCTTTTTGAATAACGTCAGAAAGAATAAAATCATTTGGAGAGTTACGGATCTTTTCGAGTATCTATGGAAATATTCGAAATTTTATAAATTCCAGAACGTCATGAGCTCAAAAATGAACAACTTTGTATCCATTACTTTTCTCATAAAATGCCCCTTCTTGGACATAAAGTATATGAGGAAGTATTTGATATTATATAAGGATTTGCACACCGAAATGAAACTAAAACATGTGATAGACTGCAATTCCATACTAAGAAAGGCAAATTATCATAAAAATGGGTACCATATTACAAAATTGGGGAAATGGTTTCTCGGGAAATCTGTCGTGAAACATATCAAAGAAAACTTTCTTGGTTTCCTAAATACACCACCACCTTCAATCAGAAATGTTATAGAAGATTCTGCTCAGCAGTTTGAAGTGGAACCTAGCAGACTTGAAAACCCTACTGAGGATGGGCAAAATTTTTTGTCTCCAATACGCCTCCACAAAATGCGAGAAAGAGAAAGAGCTCCATTGCACCCATAAATTCAGTCAAACATCATGGCGTGAAAGAAATGACAGGCATAGAAACAATAAATAAAAAAATTAGTATTTGTCATGTAAATGTCCAGGGTTTTCTAAATAATTACACTTCAATTGAACTATTTGTTCATATTAACCAAATTAATATTTTATGTGTATCAGAACACTGGATTACCAGAGAACACTCAGATTGTTTTAATAATACTTTCTTTGGAAACTATAGAATAGCAGCTATCTATTCAAGAAATAATAAAATTCGTGGTGGTTCTCTCATACTCATAAAGGCAGAACACAATGAAACTGTGATTAGGGCCATCGCTAATCTGTCCATAGAATGTGAAATTGAAATATGTGCCATACGTTACAAAATGAAAGACTGTACCATTTCTGTTATAACCGCATATAGACCACCAAATGGTAATCCCAATATTTTTATCAGTGTGTTAACACAGGCACTTGATATAGCTACTAGTAGGTCTGATTTTGTTGTTCTCTGCGGAGACTTTAACATAGACTGTCAAAAATCGAGTATGAACACAAAATTGCTAATAGATATTTTGAACTCATATCAATTATGGGAAAATGCCAAAGAAGATACTAGAATTTTTACCAATAGAAACGGTCACACCAGCGCAACCTCTATCGACTACATGGTGACAAATCTCCCAAAACCAAGTTTTAAATGTAATATAGTTCAACCAAATATTGCTGATCATCTTGCCCATATTTTAATATACGATAGGACGGAAAACATTGACAAAAAAGAAGAAGTGTGTAGCAGACATTCAGTTATGAGGCGTACGCTTTATCCTGACAATATTAAGGAACTAAGAACAAGACTGACTTTTGAAGACTGGTTGCCTGTATATCATCTACTTCTTAATGAAGCTTTCCAATATTTCATTCAGACATTACTATGGTATTATGATATATCATGTCCAAGTAAACATGTACATATAAGAAACAATGGTAATCACACCAAACGTTGGGTAACAAATGAAATAACTAAAGAAAGTAAAGAGTTGAAGGATATGTTTTGGATTTTATCACACTCTCATGAAACCAATTCCATTCTAAAGGACGGATACAAGGCAAAAGTTAAAGAACACAAAGAAAAAGTTAAAAAGGCAAAAAGAGACCATTATTCGTCGAAAATAAATAAATCCGCAAATAAAACTAAAGAAACCTGGAAAATTATTGATAATGAATTAGGTATAAAGAAGAAAGATGGAAAAGAAAAAATCATTCTTCAGCAGAAGGATACCGTTATCTCTGACCCACACAAAGTTGCATTAACTTTTGCTGAGCATTTCGCTAATGCATCAGATTCCGCAATGTTAAATCATTTTGGTCAGAATATGTCTCTTCCCTGTACTAGAGTAGAAAATGTCACCATCAATTATCCATACCCATCTTACCCTATCACAGAATATGAAGTAGTTGATTGTCTTAATAGAATGAAAAATAAGACATCTTCAGGATATGATGAATTATCGATTATAGTTATAAAAAATATCATAGACTTAATACTAAAACCATTTATATACCTAATGAATCAATCACTTATACAAGGGTTCTTTCCAGATGAATTTAAAAAAGCATTGGTAATTCCTCTGCACAAAAAAGGTGACCAAAAAGTAGTTGACAACTACAGGCAAATTTCTCTTCTCAGTTCTTTATCGAAATTGTTTGAAAAAATAGTGTCTACAAGAGTGATTTATCACTTAGAAAAGAATAAATTAGTAAGTACTTCTCAGCATGGTTTCAGGCAAAACAGGTCGATTGAAACAGCCTCGTGTCACTTGCTTAATTATATATATAAAGAGATTGACAACAACAAATATGTCCTATCATTATTTTTCGACTTGTCAAAAGCCTTTGATACAGTGTGTATTGAAACTTTAATAGATAAATTGGCGCCTCTAGGACTTCCAGCCAGTATAATAAAGTGGATACAATCATATATGACAGATAGAACCATGATAGTGAGATGCAATAATTCAATTTCACACAGTCAGGCTGTGAAACTTGGGGTACCACAGGGTTCAGTTCTTGGGCCACTGCTGTTTCTTCTTTATGTAAATGATCTTCCACAATATTTAGAAAACGTTCATGTCACCATGTTTGCCGACGACACAACGATAACAATATCCGATCAGGATGCAGAACAGCTTGCGGTTAAACTGGAAATGGTTGTAAATCAATTTTCATCCTGGTGTCAGAGAAATAAGTTAATTCTAAACACGTCCAAATCGGTAATAGTCAAATTTTTTCACCGAAAATTGTTACCCAACGAACTTTTTGTAATTGACGACATCCAACCCTCTATGGAAACTAAATTTTTAGGCACTCATTTAGATGAGAGTATAAATTGGGGTAGACACATTGAAAGTGTATGTTCAAAACTAAATAAAGCCTATTTCGCTATTAAACAAATGAAATCAACTATGAATATAGCAGGCTTGCTAAGCATTTACTATGCTATGGCATATGCACATATTAATATGAATATATTGGCATGGGGTCGAGCAAGAGAATTCTTGAGAGTGTTTGTTTCCCAAAAGCGTTTAGTAAGACTGATTTTTAACTTGAATTATCAAGACAGTTGTCGATCTATCTTTAAAGAAAATAAAATTCTTACGGTGCCTGCTATGTACATTTTTCGATGTATTATCTTTGCCAAACAGAATATAGATAATTATTCGTGTAATTCTGAGAAACATGAATATAACACCAGACACGGCAACTTATTGAAAATTCCTAAACATAGAACAACATTCTATGAGAGGTCTCCGGATTACAATGCAATCATATATTACAATAAACTACCAGAACATCTCAAACGGACTGGAAGTAACATCATATTTCAAAAGAAAGTTAAAGACTTGCTATTAGAGAAATGCTACTATAGTTTCCAAGAATTTTTAGACGATAATTTCTGAAAAATAAAATCTGAACTAGATCTGTATACGTTTTTATATATTTCAATTGTGTATGTGTTTATATGTATGTATAAATTTATTTCTTTTTTTTCTTTTTAGTGACGTCTTGTATAAATATTAACATTTTTAAATTTATACCTAGTATTAATTCTGATTATTGATTGACTTACCATATATACACTATGTATCGTGAATGGTGAATAAAATATTATTATTATTATTATTATTATTTGTTTCTACTGGATATGCTTCTTCTTCAGATTGTCTCTGGATAAAAAATCAATTTTCATTAATTGTCTATAACTTTCTCTAATTTTTTTAGCCCATCAAAAACAATCCATGTGAAAATTTGTTGAAACAGTACACGTTTGTTTGTAGTAGGACATATTCACACATTATTTTTCTCAGTGTTACTTCAACTTTTTGGAAGGAGTTGAATGCACTTTGTACATGAAGAATTTGAACTTTCAGAAAGTCCGAAAACTATTTTTTGACTTACTAGCATAATTTCAATTTCTGAAACCAAGACCATCAAAACTTCTATTATTTAATTTTCAGCATGTCATGGCATCAGTAATAAACAAGTTTTAATTGTTTCTCCTATACATTTAATGGGATCACTACTACTTCAGACTGAATGATATTAGATTCAGTTCCAAAACGAACATTTTCTGTACAAACTGAATAGGAAAAAGAGTTTTCTGTTCAATTAAATGTTCTCATAAAAGTAGTTGTTGCAAAAGTAGTTTTTGTTTGATGTAGATACAATATTTATATGAAAGTAGTTGTTTCGGAAGCAAAGGTGGGCTTTTCCTTTTGTTTGTGTCTGCATGATCCTCACATCTTCTAAAATTAACTGCTTCCTTTTTTTTGAAAGATTCCCACATGTCGTGTATAAAAAGGAGGAGTAGAAAGCCCCAACCTCTTTTTCCGAAACATTAATTTATTCCAAAAATATATTCCTTTCATTTGTATAAAAACAAAGTCTGTGATTCAATATTTCTATTGACGATTTTATATAAATTGCTCGTCACTCTCAGGAAACATTGAATAAATACTTCAGAAACAAAAGTACAGATATCATATGGAGATCTCTTCAATCGCTTCGAAAACTATCATTATTGCAAACAAATGTTAACAATAATGAAGAAATACATTGACTATGAATCCAGGGTTGAAATACTTGAAATATTTCAAGCCTTTAAGACTTATTATCGTAGTCAAGGTGCAAAAGATAACGAAGGATATTTCTGATGAAAAAATAATTACTTGATTTGATATAATTAACTACATCCTTTCCGTAATGATCCAAAAAAAAGTGAGCTAACAAACTGAATCAGCATGTATTTCAAATATTTCATCAATCACAACATTCTGCGATATTAAGCTTTATGATCTGTGAAAAACGATCAATTACAATACACGACATTACCAATAATGCTACTCAAATGATATGTTGAAGCTTACGAAATCGGTATGTGCTTTTAGGAATCCGATTTGTGCAAATTAGAGAGGTACACGGTCCAATTTACTCCAGAAACGGAATGGACGAATCAGTGAACATCGTAGGTCAGGAACTTCACTGTTTAATGCATTCATTATTCAACCGAATGAACGTAATTGTCGTTACTTCGTTACGACATATCCAGACTGCTTTTGAATTCTTCAATTGCACAGGAACATAACGACGTTAACATTTTTTTTATCTACGTGAAAGTAACGTCTGATTTACGTTTCAGAAATGAAGAATATTATTATAGTGATGTTTGCATAATTCGTTTATTTTGGAACAATTAATTTGTATTTTCATCATATTTACATCTCAAGCAGTAGACATCGAATGAGATGAACGTTTTGACTAAGGTAAATAGCGTATGAATTGAAGGGGTTATATTTTTTAGGAGTGAATAATTTTTGGGAAAGAAAGTTTTTGGCTTTCTACTACTCCATCTTGATACAAAAAAAAGAAGGATGAGGGAGTCTTCCAAAGAAAGGAAGGAAGAAACTCCATACATGGATGTGTAGATCATGCAAAGAAGTAACTTTCAGACACAAACTGAAAGAAAGTCCTCCTGATACAGCTACTTTCATATAAACATTGAATTATACGAAAGAAAAAATTCTTTCGAAACACATACTTCTATATGAACACTGAATTATACAGAAGATACTTTTCTCTACTCAGTTTGTATTTCAAACATTCGTTGTGGAATAAAAATTAGATATCATTCACATGAGTTCTACGTTGAATGAATAGTAACAAATTGCACTTACATAGAACACTGCCATCCTCACTGGTATACACCGATGTTTCGCCTTAAGACACTTGCCCTAAGGCTCTTCAGTACCAAATTGGATAACATTATAGAAAATACACACACTTGTACCTTCTCCGACATCTTGGAATGTTTCTTAGTGGGATACCTATCTAATGATATCATTCCAATCTTTCGAAAAGTAAATCAAACTTATCGGAAGGTATCTGTCTCGAACATAGTACCTACAGAGTGTACTGAAAGATTCTGAAAATGAAAAATCGGAATTGACATGAAGACATTGATTCTCAACAACATTTAATCGCATCTTTTGTTGTTTCTGTCAAAAAATCAGTTCATAATAATTTTGTTATTCCTGTAAAAACTGTCTTGATTCCTAGGACTGTATCAGAGAGATAGAAAGAACAGTTGTAGGTATATCGCACGATTTGGAATTGGGAAAATTTGTTGTTTTTTCAATGATGAATAATTGGAAAGCCAAAGAGAATTTCATTTCACATATATAGTTATATTGATTGATTTTTTGTTTTGAATCTCACTAGAAACTTCATCATGAGTTGTCGTGTAAATCTAATCTAATATAAATATTTTAGCATAGTTAGGTTTATGATAAAACTCACTACCGTGATGAATTACCACAGAAAATCCTTCAGTAGTGGAAAGTATACTGAAGAATTATCGAAACTTGATCACACCAACTTTGGACAGTAATTTGTCAAAAGTAAACTGGTTTGACTCATACCAACTGACACTTAAGCAAATTGAAAATTTCAAATTGATGCAAAGATTCAGTATGCATTGATATACTCGTATTTCTGTTGTTTTCAATTGTTCTCTATCAAAAAATGAATAATTTTTGAGAGATCTTCGTAGGTATGGTATGAATGTTGAACTTGTCGATGAATAGGTACATCTCCTTCACAAAAATAAGTTTTGAGCAGAATTGGTTCGGCTTCAACAGCTATTTAAATAGACAGCACTGAGATATAATAATGAAGATGCCTTCATGACTGATATGTTCGAAAGCAGATCAGAATTGAAAGACGAAAGTGAATTATTTCCCACTTGATCTAATATTCACATGATACAATGGCTAATTTTGACACAAAAATAATCGTTAGAGGAAACTGTGTGAAATTTTGATAATAGAACAGACTGTTCAGTTTACGAGTTGAATTGAAACCAATGAGGAACTGATATCATTAGATATCTTATGAGATATAAAAAAAGTTTCAGTTAAAATCCCTTCAACGAAAAAAACACTGCATTTCATCAGTTCGGACTTCCATTGCCTAAAATAATATAAATTGATTTGAAGTCCCTGAAAAAAATAACAATTTTATTGAACAAAAAAACTGAAAACGGAACTGTCTATGTTCGAGACAGATACCTTCCGATAAGTTTGATTTACTTTTCGAAAGATTGGAATAATATCATTATATAGGTATCCCACTGAGAAACATTCCAAGATGTCGGAGAAAATACAAGTTTTTCAATCAAATTGATTACATCTGATTTTCACAAACTCACTTGCGTGTCATCAGGGAATTGAATGTTACCCTAGAGATAGTCGCTAGCAAGACTATTATCAGGGTTAAGCGTTCTCTTTTAATCGTTTTGAACTTTGGGGAGTTACAATGCTTGCTGTATGCAATTCAAAACATTAGGCAAAGATGCAAGATGATTCACTATTGAGTGAAATTATATATATATATATATATATATATATATATATATATATATATATATATATATATATATATAAGTGGAACCACTTATTGGTGTGACACCCAAGTCAACTTGCCAAGTTTTTATGTCAGTGTTGGTGGTTTGACCAATCAACCGACAACTGCGGTAACATAAATTTGGGAAGCTAACCTGAAATGCCATCGGAAAACGAATCCACATGTTTCTAGAAATGATATGAAATCTATAAAGGTTAATGCAGTCAAGCTGCTGGAAAATAATTCCATGAAAATCAAAACATAAATAGATATAAATTGAAATCAATATGGGAATGATCAAAGAGTACTCATCTATTTATATTTTGATTTTCAATAATGAGCGGCTTGTTACTGTAAAAATATGTTTTGGTGGCCTATCCTTCAATATCCCATCATTTCATCATCATCATCATCAGAGATTGTATGATCTATGATTTCATGTATTTGCATCTGAGTATCATTTCAAATATTCTTCCTGATTTTTTCCCCAATAGTTGATTCAACTTTTTTCTGACTGGCATTATATTTTAGGTTCTGGTGTTCAACTGTGTCTTTGAATTAACTATGATATTGAATCCATATATAATCTGTTCAGAAATGAAAGAGACTACAGCAGTATATCATATATATATATATATATATATATATATATATATATATATATATATATATATATATATATATATATATATATATATTTCAGTGTCATAAGCGTACTGCATTCAAATTATTTACTTTCAACGAATTGAATAAATGAATCTAAACGACGAAAATACAATATTTATTCTTGAAAAATATGATCCATAACAAACAAAATAACAAATCTACTATGACAAATGTTAAAATATGTCCAGTGGTAACCAAGACATTCTCCAAAAAATAGGTATTTAGTTGAAGGGGATTGAAAAAACATTGTTTTTTTGAAGGCGGTATAAATATATATTCCTTTGAATTATTCTGTCAACAGACACATCGCCCCCATCAAAAAGACCGACTTGGCATTTTAGCGGGATTATTCGTGATATTCTACTGTTTACTTCGAGAGCGCGTTGAATAAACAGTTATACAACATAGAAAATAGTTGTTCAGGAATCGTGAAGCGTTCGAAATTGTCACCATTAAATATAAATGAAAAAACAATTGTTATGAATGTATATAATTCTTTAAGAATACAATATCCGCCCGAAATAAAAAGTAAGAAGGAAGTAGTGCAAAAATGCGCGAGTATGACCGGTGTCAATAGATAGACAATTTTTAGAATTCTCAAGGAAATCAAGGAAAACAACAACTTTTTCGAGCCGAAAGTATCCATTGGTAGAAAGTGTTTGGTTATCGATGAAGAAGTGAAGAATTCTTCTAGAAGAACAGTACACTCTTTTTAAATAAAAAACGAAATACCCACATTTTTGTCAGTTATTCATGAAGACAGTTTTTTTCCAGATTTAAGAAGAACTCAATTATGGAAGGTATTACATGAGCTGAATTTAACTTTTGGAAAGCAAGATAGAAAGAGCATGTTAATAGAAAAATCAGAGATTGTAGAATGAAGGAGAAAGTATTCAGGAGAAATAAAGAAAGCCAGAGAACGAGGTATATCTATTTTTCATTTGAATGAAACATGGGTCAATGAGGGTCATTCCGTCTCGAAGGTTTGGCAAGATCAGAACATCAAAAGTGGAAGACAAGCCTATATGGAATGTTGGTCCACTGGTTTGAAAATTCTAGTTGGAAAAAGTCGTAATCTTACCATCACTTACATAGGCAGCAGTGAAGGATTCGTGAAAGATGGATTGATGGTGTTTGAATCGAAGAAAAATGGGGATTATCATCAACAAAAGGATGCCACAGTATTCGAAGAATGGTTTGAAGAAATACTTGTAAAACTTCCGCAGGGATCCGTAATAGTAATGGATAATGCAAGTTACCACAGTAGACGAGTCGAGAGGCTGGCGACGTCGTGTTGGAAGAAAGCAGATATTACTGAGTGGTTACAAATGAAAGGTATTCCTTTTGAATCGACCATGTTGAAAGCGGAGCTCCTCAACTTGGCTAAACGCCATAAGTCAAAATTCTTCAGGTACGTCACCGATGAGATGGCGAACACTAAAGGAATCTCGGTTCTTCGGTTGCCGCCTTATCACTATGAATTGAATCCAAAAGAGTTGGTTTGGACTCAAGTTATAGGATTCATCACCAGGAATAATAAAACCTTCAAGCTGTGTGGAGTAAAGAAATACCTATACAGTGCTCTGGAAACAGTCAACCAAAAAGCTTGGGAAAAATGTATCCACAAAACAATCAGAATTGAAGCAGATATGTGGATCTGGATGATAGCATAGACTCATTATCAGAAAAAATTATTCCAGTTGTTATCGATCCTAATGAAACTGATTCATCCAGAATCACTCAACGAATCCCTGTAGACTTTTTTCAGATTAAAATTATCGCAATATCTCATTCGAAGTGAGTATTCCCATTAAATCTATAAAATTGTTTTGGAATCAACTATAAAATCCAATAAAGATTATGAATCTTCATCACCCAACCAACAAGAATATATTAAGTATATCTCTCAGTGCAGCCACACTTTTCTACTTCCTGATAATGTCAAAGTCGAAGCCGAAACGTCGAACAACGCAAAATGTTGAACGCGGTTCAACTCGAAATCAGATGTTTAAATTTCTCAACGCGGAAATCTATTCTATTTGTATACTCATCTGGTGATGTTTCGAATACTTTATCTATCTTCATTATCATACCAACGATCAATTTGATATTATTAGTGTCAACGATAATAATAATATCAAATTTATTTACATCAGAACACGAAACATAACTATAAATTTGATCCAAATAGATTGGATAAAGAAAAAGGATAGAGTCTTTGGAACATCACCAGATGATACATATTTCTTTCAATATGCAATTTTTTTTTTAATTCAAGTTAATGACAAACTTGATTTTTTTTACAAAAAGGTAATTTATCAAATGCAGTAACTTTTTGCCCTTTCTACATTTGTATTTATTTGTTAATCTAATATTCTGATTATTTTATAGATCTGTAGAAGGTAACAATTTTAAATAATAAAAAACTATTTCAGATATACATTGTCCTTTCCAAAATAAAATATTCAAACAAAATTAGTTTAACCATATTTTGATTAACTTCCCATCATACGTAAATCAGAAAAAACATCAACCGGTTTTTTGGTGGTATTTTCGCATTCTTTGTCGGTGGTTTCGCGTTCTTTGTCACATATTCCTATTTTAATGGCTCGTTAGCGGCGTCCTCAACGAATATAAAGGGTAGACATATCTCAATGATTTTGTCGGTGAATTGCAGTGCTGTTTGCTTGAGACGACTATGTTGCTTTCTTTGATGTAGCGACATGTTTGCATTCTTAAAATTATTTTACTTTCAGACAATACTGAACGAACTATAATTGTTGTATAAACTGAAAAGTATGCTTTTCCGTACAGTAAATTGAAGAAAATATCCACTTCATGTTTTTTGATGGACTGATCCATCCAATAATATCATAACCCCCAGTCATTCTTTCAAGTATTTGAATGTTAGTAAAATTAGGCTAAATTTTTAATAATATTATTTTTTGAAATTTCCATTCAGGGTATAAATCGACCATAGTGCCGAATTATTTGATCTCATTCGTAATGAAAATATCGTTATCACTAATTTTTACTGGTGAAAAGTTTGGAAAATTACTTTGTCAGATGTGAACAGAAGATGTTTTGTTTTTGAGTAGTGACTATTAGCAAGTTCAAATCAAACCATTTTTTCAATTAATGATAACAATAACTCTGATATATCATCACTTTGATACGACGTGATTTAATCGTTCCGTTATTCTGATTTCTCATTTCTGCTCAATCATTCGATTGCCAAAAAACATCTTAATACATATTTGAGAGAATAATCACTCTAGAACTCAATTCATTCAGAGAAACTATTTCAACCCATCGAACACCCGTTAATTTATAAAAGAATTGAAATAAGACCACACGAACCGGAGTTTCTTCAAGATCGAGCGCGCTTCAAGTCGCAATTTCGTGGTATTGCAAGTCAGTGAAAATTATTGACTTGCATCTATTGTCTCTATATAAATGCCTCCATTGAAAGCAACATCATTCATCTCGATGTTTATGGTAATTCGATTGAAATATGTTGAAAGGAATTTTTCGTGAGAACTTAGGACTCGTGAGTTTCTGTATCCTTGATATTGCTTCATGAGTGGAGATTGTTTGCACGACGAAACATGGTTATTGGACGTCAGTTCATTTGATGAAAATATCTTAAAGATGCTACAATTGAAGTTGATTTGACTAAATTGTGAAATGATTTAGGTGGTAAACTTTTACGTAGCCATTTTTTAAGGACAGAAGCACAACAGAAAATCCTTAAGGCACTCCCAGTCCACTATAAAAATGTATATGTTACAATGTGATTAACCAGATTTTCATGATGTACATTCACCTCAAGCAACAAACAGTGGAAGTACATATTATGATCAAAGTTCACTGGGAAAATAATTGTTAACTACTCATTGTCTCTAATCACAGCATTCTGCGATAAGTGGGTACCTTTTGAAGACGTGCAGATATTCGGATTCATAAATCTCACTACCACTACCGGGAATTTCATAATGTTACATCAAGAACGCATCCGCACATGAAGATAACTCCACTAAAGACATGTTAATAAAAATGACCATAAATCGCACGATACCAGCGGCGTACGATCATAAAGGCCATTCGGGCACACCCATTAGAAGAAGAGATAATTTCTTTGTATTGATCCAAATTCAGTGAGATCCAAATGAGGAGGAAGACTGACGATATTTCTTATTTTGAGTTCAATAAGTGTCATTTCAATTATGCATATTAATATTCAACGGTCCGATTTTATGGATATATTTGAGAAAACTCTCATTAATCTATTTTCTATAAGATAACAACTGACCCAGCTAATCTCACGTACAACTATTCAGGGTAAAATTTCGGATAGGCAGTACCCACCAATTTCAAAAAAAATCGGGTATATTCACGCATTTTGACGTGTAGATTACGAATGCGAAAGAGACAATTGGTGCTCTTTCTTCAATGAGTTGTTCGGATTGATGATGTGTTAATATAGAATTTGTATCATCTGCATATTCAATGATTGGATCAGTTGTGCCACAAGTTCTGTTTATATCACTGACGGAATTGATGAAGAGCAGGGGCCTACGTACCGAACCCTGAGTTACATTCACAGTGGTTTCCTTTGGATTTGAAGTGCGCTATTCAGGGTGAAAGTGTTTCATCTAGGTAAAATTTTGTATTGTAACTCTTTCATATAATATTATATTGCGTAGGGTTCCTATGAATAATATCTGATTCAGTTCCATAATGAATGTTTGAAGTACATACTGAATAGGAAAAAGTGATTTTCGTATGTGCATTTCATTAGTTCGGACTTCCATTATCTAGTATGATATAAATTGATTCCCTTGAAATCCTTGTCTAGATTTTTACTACCAATAATAAAACCACTACAAAAAAAAACATCACCTTTTGTGAAGAATTCCAGGCAGGATCAACTGATCAGTTTCGACGTGGAAAGCCTCTACACCAACGTTCCTGTCGAAGAAGCACTTCAAATCATACAGAGGAGAATATATGAAGATGGGGACCTGAGAGATAGAACAAACTCACTGATATAAATAATCATGGAATTAACAGGATGCTGTGTACGAAACTGCTACTTCCAACTGAAGGACGCCTATGGTATCGCCACTTTCAGCAGTTATTGCCAACATATATATGGAATGGTATGAAACTCTGGCCATTGAAGAAGCCCACAAGGAGCCCCAAATCTGGTTGAGGTACGTGAACGACACATCCATAATATGGAACCATGGGAATTGCAGAACTAGACACTGTCCTGAAGGACATCAACAACGTTAGTCCTTCCATCACTTTCACAATGAAGAAGGAAGTCCACAATGAATTGCCATTCTTAGATGTATTGGTGGAGAGAACCGACAGTAAATGGAAAATATTTGTATACCGAAAACTCACTCACGCGGGACAGTATCTGAACCAGAAATCCAGCCACCATCAATCGACTAAGAGAGGAATCATCAAGACTCTGGTAGACCGTGCTTTCGGGCTCTGTAATACAAAGAAAGATCTAGAAAAGGAACTAATTATCAAAAGTGACCTTCAATGGAATGGTTACTCCAAAGTGATGGTGGAACAAACTTTGACTAGAAGACAGCAAAAGCCTCACAAAGAAGAAAAGCCGCCACAATCAGTACTTGTACTTTCCTACATCAGAAGATTATCGGAGA
Source organism: Leptinotarsa decemlineata (assembly GCF_025532065.1). NCBI lineage: Eukaryota > Metazoa > Arthropoda > Insecta > Coleoptera > Chrysomelidae > Leptinotarsa > Leptinotarsa decemlineata. Next base: position 31,412,091 of record NW_027412688.1, read on the forward strand.
GGATAAGAAGAATTGGCTCCAATCAGAACCTGCTTCAGATGTGTGAAAACTATCCGTAGCAGCCTAACGAAAACCAGGCCACCAAAGGCGGAATGTGATTTCAAGAATTGCATTAACCGGATACTCTGCAAAGTGCGGAGAATCATACATCGGCTAATGAACGTTCGTATTTCTGAGCACAAGAAACACACACAGGGAAGATAGATCAGCAAATTAGGAATAGCAGAGCATGTTTGGACTCAACAATATAACATCAAGTGGTCTCAAGCTGAAATCATTCACAAGGAGGAACACTGGTTTAGAAGAAAATTGAATGAAACCGCATAATGTTGTCCAACAACGCATTCAGCCAAGCTAACGTAGAGATACGCGTCATATGGAAACCTGTAATCAGGTCGCGTCAAAACCGATGAAGCGGAGCGAGGGAATAGGGAATAGGTGAAAGCACACGAATCACCTATAAATAGTCAGATATCGGAGGAATGACTTCAGTTATCACCCAAAATCGAGTGTGGATACTAACAATCGAAACATCGTGAAGTAACTTGGCTTGGAATTTTTTAATTTTTAATTTTCATTTCTTGTTAATAATTTTTAATGTTCATTTCGTGTAATTATTTCAGTTTTTTATTTTTTAATTGTTACTTTCATTTTATTTCAATGTAATTTCAGTTTGTTTGCTTGATATAATTGTTATTTTGCAGCTAATGTTTTGAATGTTCCATAGATTCTTTCAGGAATGGAAGTCGGAACTAATGGAATGCACCACGAAACATTGTCAATCACCTTCAAACAAATGATTTTCGTATAATAGAGTGCTCATATGAAAATTGTTGTTCGAAAGTACTTTTCCTATCGTATGATTCAATGTTGATATGAGAGTAGTTATTTCAGGAGGGCTTTTTTCCAGTTTGTATCTGAAAATAACTTCTTTGTAACTTCTATACCTCTTTGTGAAGTGTTTAATTTGGAATTAATTGCTTTCTTCGTCTCTTTGATAAAAAGCCAAAACCTTCTTTTCCTAAATATTCAACTTCCATAACAAAGTCCCATCATTGATTCACAATCGATAAACACAATAATAAAGAAATGATATTGCTGATATCATGTGAATAGAAGAATCGAAAAAATAAATCTTCAAGTATATTCATATTTCGCTATGAAGCAATTCAATTCCTCCACCAGTTATAATCCTGTACTATAATTGATACCCCCTCCGCCAATGGACATGTACCGTCCTTCATTCTGCAAACCTGCACTATTCAAAACCCTACCTAATAAGGAATCCTATTATATTATGTACTCAGTTACCAATATATCTTGAACGTCGTCCTAATGCCTTTGCGGCTGAATATTATAAATTTGCCCTTTATGGATTATACATTTATTTTTGACATTTGTGTCTTTTCATTCATCCTATCTCATGAGAAAATCCTCACGGAACGAATATAATGTTCCCGAGTAGGCGATTTCAAATTGTTCGGTTATTATATTTTCCGATTATGGAAACCCACTGTCCAAATGGACTCTAAATGCTGAATATAAGAATGAGATAACCATTATGTTGGACTTCGGAGTAAAACTCCACGATGTCTGTAACTGGAATAAATTTCATCGGACTATTACCATTCAGAAAAAGATCATTAATGGCTTATAGGTATCAGTGTTGTTACTTCAGTAGAATGTTCACAATATTAGAGAATAGAGTCGCCTAGAAATTCGCAAATTTGACCCTACGAGGATGTAGATGGTTTTTTCTTCAGGGCAAACGAAAAAAAAGAAACCCACATCTTGAATTTTGCAATTCTGACAAATTTTTCACAAATAAGTATCATTTTCAGTATTTTTTATGAGAAAAAGAATATTGTTGCATCACTCCGAGAGAACTTTGTGACATTCAGTTTGATAGGCTTCTCAATTATCTATCCAACACTATTTAATTTTTGCAAATTCGATCAGCCGCTTCTGCAAAATTGACACTTTTATATTCGTTTCGAAAATCTGCATAACAATAAATACATACAATATTTATGGGGTGATTTCCACAGCAGCATATTACGAAATCACTTTTCATTAATAAAAACCTGGCGGTATCATATCAGGTGATCTAGCGGGCCAATCTGAGGGACCACGTTGGCCTATTCTCAGCCAGTCATCATTCTTAGGTACCTGGCTGAAACGTCACATCATTTTGAAATTTATTTGGGTTTGTCAATTAACCCAACCGGGAGATAGGCTGACGTGTTTCCTCAAAGAATCTCACTAGATCACATGAAACTACTAGGAAGATTTGCTCAATGTTATTGAAATGAAACTGATAGTGTAGAGTTCCAAAAACTTTCTATCTAAGGCAAGAGCCTAAAATACGGAATTATTATGTAGTAAGCTATTTCTATTCTGAAGCATGTGAAGATGAGAGTCCTTTTTACTTCTAACCCTAGGATGTTGGACGATTAACTTTTATTATATTACTTTTGACAGTATTGATATTCAGCCACCCCTAAATATTTGCCGGTGACTTGATTGGCGTATACTACCGATTTTCATTGAACAATGTTATGAATATGACTTCTGTTTCATGAATACGATAGCAGCGGTTCCTTTGGAACGCATTACCGTGATTTTGGTTAGTTTTGGACCATATCCTGGTACAGATTTATTTGAAATGTGATTGAGGTTATTGTTAACTGCATTTTGTTAATATTCTGAAGAGTTTTGTCACAGCAGCTCACGTTATGGCCGGAAGTATTCAATTTTTTCCTTATGATTTCAGTTGTAGGAATCTCATTGCTTTTGTACCAGTCGTATATTGTGTTTTTTAATGATTTCATTAGATGAACATCTAAATGTTTTAGTCATCACGCATCACATCGCGTCTTGTGTTTATAAGGTTTGTTTTTGACTATTTTACCTACAGTTGAGAAAGGAATTTTGAATGTAGATTCTTATATACATTGAAATATACTCTCTGTGTTTCAATATTCAAATGCATCAGAATCTTATTCACTGTTATCTCTTTTTCGCATTGTTCACCAGCGCTATTGGAATCACTACACTGGGAAAAGTCTGCGATATTATCACACTCGTTATTACTATTAGTACTTGTCCAAGGACACTACATTTTAAACAGATAAAACTTTCAAGTGATTATAACTGCACCAATATCGAATTTCAACACTTAAATCTCATTCAGTTCCTGAACTGAACACGACGACGATAACCATCCCCTCATTCCCCGATTTCTATTCGTCACCGTGACATGAATTCAAATTTAATTTTATGACTCTTCAGCCAATCATAAAACTCGGTTAGTAAAAATTATCCAATACGTGGACTAGTTCGCTGCCGGTTCATTTCTATGTATTGGTTTTATAGGTCTTTGAGAGTGCCGCCACCTTTGAATGTGCACAATATGGTCGTAGATGAAACGTCAGACATGAAAACTCGCAAACCACGGCCAATAAACCCGAAAATAGATTCGACAGTGTTATCCCCAGCCGAGAAAACACACCAATTTTGAATTTTTGAGTCTTGTACATTTTTATTATTATAATCAGTCAGTCCAAACATATGATGAAGAGACTCAAGTAACCAACCCAAACATTTCAACCGATTATAAGGTATCACCAAAGCTCTACATGAGGTGGGATTCCTCACATGAACAGCGTTTTTTCCTAAAGGCCGCACCGTTTATTCCCACTACTAATTTGTACGAAGAAAAGTACACCGTTTTTCAGTCACGGCTGAACTCCTCAAAGAAAACTATCGCTTTCTTGAACTTGACTCCAAGTAGTTCTATTCGCTAGGATGGTCCAAAAAAATATGTAAAGCGAACGCGCAGCCACAACATCCATTAGCACTGGTAATAAGTTGCATAACTTAATTTAAACATAAAAGGGAGTACAAATACGCCGCGAGAATGGTACCCAGTAATGGGCATCTGATAAGTACAAATAATGCTGTTTCTTGAATTGATTTTATTGCGGATTTCCTTTAAATGTCATTTTATCTTTATGGGCTCACATTCAATGCTTATTATGTTCGTCGGCTCTGGATTGAAATAGATGGGTTGGATTGACAAGATCACCACCATGAAGTTAACTCGAAGCTGACTCATTAGATAGGAAGACTGCCTGGAATTCATTACTATTGTAGTGCTATTTCAATTGAATTAATCAAAATACATGAAATTGCCGTCATTCAAAAATTCCCATTCTGAAACTGATACCGATCTTTTGCTGGATGTTCAACCTCTTATAAAAGATATGCGTTATGCCTGTCAACTACAAAATTCGTTAGTCTACCCAGTCCTTTGAAACATAAAAGGATGACCTGAAAGAATCTGTAAATAATTGCAAAGATTAGCTGAAAAAAAATTGTATTGAGCAAAAAACTGATATGATAATGAAATAGCATACAAGTGACCCAAAAAAAAACAAAAAAATTGAACTATCAACACGAGCTGAAAGAATTTGAAAAATATCAACAAAGAAATGAAAATTAAAAATATAAAATTGAAAGATTCCAAACCAAGTTAGTTCACGACGTTTCGATTGTTAGTATCCACAATCATCTTCGGGTAATAACTGGACTTATTCCTTCGAGATCTGACTATTTATAGGACATGCGTGATTACTAAAACATTTAGATGTTCATCTAATAAAATCATTAAAAAACAATATACGACTGTTACAAAAGCAATGAGATTCCTACAACTGAAATCATAAGGAAAAAAATTGAATACTTCCGGCCATAACGTGAGCTGCTGTGACAAAACTCTTCAGAATGTTAACAAAATGCAGTTAACAATAACCTCAATCACATGTCAAATGAATCTGTACCAGGATATGGTCCAAAACTAACCAAAATCACGGTAATGCGTGCCAAAGGAACCGCTGCTATCGTATTCATGAAACAGAAGTCATATTCATAACATTGTTCAATGAAAATCGGTAGCATACGCCAATCAAGTCACCGGCAAATATTTAGGGGTGGCTGAATATCAATACTGTCAAAAGTAATATAATAAAAGTTAATCGTCCAACATCCTAGGGTTAAAAGTAAAAAGGAATCTCATCTTCACATGCTTTAGAATAGAAATAGCTTACTACATAATAATTTCGTATTTTAGGCTCTTGCCTTAGATAGAACGTTTTTGGATCTCTACACTATCAGTTTCATTTTAATGACATTCAGCAAATCTTCCTAGTAGTTTCATGTGATCTAGTGGGATTCTTTGAGGAAACACGTCAGCCTATCTTCCGGTTGGGTTAATTGACAAACCCAAATAAATTTCAAAATGATGTGACGTTCCAGTCAGGTACCTAAAAATGATAACTGGCTGATCCGAAATTGGATGAAACGGGGAATAGGCCAACGTGGTCCCTCAGAGTGGCCCACTAGATCACCTGATATGATACCGGCAGGTTTTTTTAATGTTTCTTCAATGGCCTCTTCGTTTCACCGATGTATGATTCTCCGCACTCGCAGGGTATCCGGTAAATGCAATTCTTGGAATAGCAGTCCGCGTTTGGTGACCTGGTTTTCGTGAGACTGCTACGGATAGTGTTCACAGATCTGAAGCAGGTTCTTATCCTTTCCGAAAATCCTCTGATGTATGGAAGTGCAAGTACTTGTTGTGGCGGCTTCTCTTCCTTGTGGAGCTCTCGCTGTCTTCTTGCTAGAGCCTGTTCCACCATCACTTAGGAGTAACCATTCCGTTGAAGGTCATTTTTGATGATGCCTAGTTCCCTTTCAAGACCTTCCTTTGTATTACAGAGTCACAAAGCACAGTCTAGTAGAGTCTTGATGATTCCCCTCTCAGTCGATTGATGGTGGTTGGATTCCAGGTTCAAATACTGTCCCGTGTGAGTGGGTTTTCGATTTACAGATGTTTCCCATTTAGTGTCGATCCTCTTCAACAATACGTATAAGAATGCCAATTCGTTGTGGACAGCATTTTGCTGCTGAATAAAATTGTTTTTTTTTTCAATTCTTTCAGTTCTTTTTGATTTCTTACAGATTCTTTCAGGGAAATCAAATAAATTTACATCATATTAGACAATGGAAATCCGAACTGATGAAATGCACCACGAAACATTGTCAACCACTTTCAAACAAATGGACAGTTACTATCAAGAATGAGAGAAATGTTGGTCAATTCCGATTTTGCTATTGTCATGACAGGAATTTGCGTTGTTAACTCACCTGGCTTTCTCAGTTGAAGTTAATTCAATTCTGTCAAAAAATGCTGAAATTGTGTCAAAGCCTAGATTTGTTTGTCTGCAGGTTTTAATGTTTGATGGTTCGTCCATTACTGCGGTAGACAATATCGAAAGCGATGAGGCAACAGACAAAATAGTCAGATTGTGCTCACAACATTCGTTGTTGTGCGTCTTTGGTTTTCTTGCACTGCTGATAACCATGGCTTCATTTTTCATTAGTGTAATTTAGTGCAGGTAGCCAGAATCATTTGAAGTTACTTTTCTCCTTTTGGCGATCGAATTGTTTTTGAATTCATATTGCCCACGTATCTAGGAGCAATAGAGAATAAAAACGATTTCATTTAAATAGACGAATCAATGAGGTTTGGCTACCTGCAATAAATCACACTCGTGAAAAATGGTTGTAGCTTTATTAGATAAGTGGACTGTAGTATAATATAGGATTGTACAAAAAATACACAATAAAAGAGCGAGAGAGATTACATGGCTGTGGTTCCCACCTGACTGTATGTCGTCTGTAGTAGCGGCTTGTAGAGAGACTTTTCGTTCCGGGAGGATGATCTGAAGAACCCGTTGGATCACACAACACTAGCTGGCCAGCAACTTTGTTAATTCGTTGAGTTGGTTATCAAATGACCTAAGATGCTTTCTGTAGCGAGTCTATATATCGAATCCCCGTTGTTCTGCTGTTGTTTCAGCAACCAACCAAATATATTGATACGAGGAGCGGTCCATATATTTAATCAGAATAGGAAACAGTCGAATTACGCGTTGAATACAAATTTTGCAAATTGAGTGAAAATCATCAATAGACAAATACACAAAAAGAAAAATGAAAATCAAAATTGAAAAAGAAAACTGGTGAAAACGCAGCAGTGGTCATTCAATTCGACCAATTGTAACGAAGCACGGCCACATCCAATGAAACAAAACCGGAAAATCACGACTCGAATGTAGTATCTCTTATGAAAATCACCCAAGCACTTCCTCCATTGTCTTATCGCCTGCCTACCGATGAAACTTGTCATAACACTTTGAGGAACATCCCACTGTTATTAGCATATACGATAACAACTGACATATAAACAAATTCAAACTATTCTTATGGAAATTAGTACAATTTGGTGTGCCATAAGGCAGTGTCCTTGGGCCACTATTATTTTCAATATATCTCAATAATTTACAAACTTTGAATACTACAAGAACTATTATCAGCTTCGCAGATAATACTGTGATAATGTATGAGGATGAAAATTGATATGACTTGAAAGAAAAGGTGGAGTCTGATATGCCAAAGATAATTGACTGGTTTAATCATCAACTATCAACAATAAACTTTGGAAAAACTGAATTTCTGATTATTATAGCTCACAGAAATCATTTACCAAATTTTAACACCCTTAATATACATAACAACGAGTCGGTTATTGATATATACAGAACAGATACCATTGATCGGTAATATTATTCCCGCGGCGTCTAGAGCGGCAGTGAACATCATACATTCGTGTGCTCTCAGCTATGTCACAATTGGTTTATGGCCACCAGTGGCGGCCGGCGTTATTTTATTTAGGGCATGATTTACAACACTATATTAGAATACGTCATTATTAACGTGATAATGAATAATAGTCTCTTAGACTATTCATAGTTTTAAAAGTGAAACTGAATACAGTTGAAATTAACTTGTTTTCCTGATAAAAAGATGATGTATTTGGTTCTAGCTTTTTGGTATATTTACTATGTAGATTTATTATTATTTGTGATTTCTGAAAGCAAAAATATTTTGTTGAGGGCTGCAGTGTCACCGAGTTGGTGTCGCCTATAAAATTTACAGTTTCTGAAAAAAAAAGACTCTTGAGAATTGTTAAGTACACTTCAGTTGTCGAGTAGTGTAATCAAACATAACTCTGAGCCAAACAGCGAGCGCCGGCGCCGAAATTATTGAAGTTTCTACTATTGCCGATTCAAACTTTATTTTTGTACCTACGGTCTTTATATAAATTACACTTTGATGTTCATGTTTCGCAAAAGTCCCAGTTATTTTGATGGCTTTTTACTAGTACGATGTACACATTAAAACGGAACATAAGGTTTTCATGACCGAAACACATGTCGTTCTGTGGAAATAGAAACTCAGTTCACATTCAATTAGCTTCAATATATCGAATATTACTTCTCTTGCAAAAATTGAGTAATGTACACACTACATTGTAAAATAAACTTTGAATGAAATTAAGATGTGCAAATATAAGCAATATATCGATATCAGGTGGAAGGTTAACCAGGTGTACTTGCAAAATATCGACCAAATGCTAGTTTCATAAATCATCAGATTAACATCTCACATACATTTTTTTCATGATAGAAATATTTGGTGAAACAGTGAACATCATAGATATGTCTTACATCAGATCATTTTTATAGACTGATGGAAATATATATTTTTCCATTTAACGAAGATCTGTATTTCTGCCGATGAGTTGAAAATGTTAGAAACATAGTGTTTCATTTTTGTATCAGTGACAGAAAAATTAAAAAATATTTGAACATGAAAGTTATAAATAATTCAGTATTGAATTATTTTAAGTCCAATTCGAGTATGTCATTTTAGAAATGCCAAAAAAACAATTGTTTCAAATATATTTTAGACAACAGAAATTATATATTTATGACTGTCTTGCGAAAGACATTTATTCAACTGGTTTATTCAAAACGTTAGAAAGAATTTGAAGGAGAAGTTTTTGAGTTCGTACTCCTCCATCTTTACGTAACCTGTTCAAAAAATAAGGTGAATGTTCAAATTTCGCGGGCTAATTACATCCGATTAGCGATTTCACTTTCCCAGATAGTTTGATATTCAGTTCATTGTGTATCGTATTGGAAATTGAACGTCTGAGATAGAAATTCCCTGCATTGCCTTATCATTAAATATCAATGATTTACGTTGACACGAGGATCCAAATTCCTCAACACCTCTGATAACTCCAGTCTTCAATTCGACAATATCTTTGTTTGTTATTGTAATTGAAGTGTCGTCTGCATACATAGTTATGTGAACCTTTATATATGTAGGTAAGTAGTTAATAAAAATGGTGAAAAGAAGTGGTACCAATACTGACCCCAGGGGGATTCCCAGTTTCACACGATATTTTTTTGAGATAAAATCACCATGTTTGACTACCAAATCTAGATCAAAGTTCAGCTTAGAAGCTGATTTATGACGACACACAGTACCAAAAGCTTTCGACAGGTGAATAGAAGTGATACTACATAATTTTCAGCGTCGATCTTTTGCAAAACATGATTAAGTGGATAGCCGTTTCTGTAGATCGTTCTTTCCTGAATCCATTTTGACTATGTAGTATGTAACTAGAAATAGTTTAGCGGCTGAAATTTGAGTTTCATATCATTATCAGATATGTGACTCATTCAAGTACAAAAGCTTCATCAAGCATTTTCTTACCTACTCAATTCCACTCAATCTGTGCTTAGTACACCAACAATTTCATTCATGTGACGTTCTACCTAGATGATGAGTGCCCCCGCTCTCAAGTAAAAACTAATTGAAATATTCAAATATCATAACATAAAATTATTTCAACTCATTGAATGGACATGTACAATATAAAAACAATTCAAATCATATGGCTGCATAATTACTAATATTTTGACCCGAGTTGAGATAAAAACTGATTGAAAATTCAAATGACTATGTAATGAACTAACAATTTACACATTAGAGAAGAAGAGGAGAATTCAGTTATTTTTGGTCATTCAGGAAATCATTAGAATTCTTTAATCTATTAGTTTCTAAGCACTACAACAGATTGAGTTTCAAACCTCCCTCTATCGTGGTTGAACTTATGCCCCTCTGTCAAAAGATCACTTGCAAATATAGAAATGGTCTTCACATTCAAAAAACTACTACTATTTTCTTTTATTCTTTGGGAAAAAGTTCTTCCCGTTTATCCAATCTAAAGTTATGGACAAGAACTGAAAGTTAATTCATATACTCATGATCTATCCGACACGGAAGTTTTGTTTTGTAATTGTTAACAATAAACTTGCTTGAATTGTCATTTGTCTGGTAAGCCACGTCCAAATCTATCCTTTCCTGAAACGACGATATTAATGTCAATGTCCTATGACACGTGTTGCGGTTTTATAACCTGTCTAGCAAAAATCTCACAATAAAGTGCTACTTGAATAATATTATCATTGTTTTAGTTTCAATTAATCACGAAGACAGAATGATAAACTATCCTCTTCCTATCAATCATTCGCGAGAATCAAATCAATCTGGGAACTATGAATTTGTCAGTAACAAAAAGAGTGAAACTTCGCCCTAATAATGATGAAGGAATCATCTGACAGATAATAACTGTAGCGTTTATATTATGAGTTTTCATGCAAGGATCACTTAGATCGTTCCAGCCACAGTGTGTGAGATTTCATGGGTTGTTATGAAGTCGTTAACTCGAAGTTGAAAGTAGACTTCCTATTTGCAACACCTAAGTATCGTCGCGTTGTTATATTTTACGATGTAGTAAATCTTCTTCCTTGGTGAATTTCAGTGTTATACGTTCTGTAGATACACCGGGTGTTCTGGAAAGCTGATGCATCTTAATGAAATTTATATTCACTTCCATCAACAGGCGAGGGCTGAAATTTCATCAAAAATAAAAGACGGCAAATCATTTCATTGATGCTGATATACCGGATTGGTGAGTTTTTGTCTATCTAATATTTCATTGTTTCGTTGAATACAAAACTCCGTAATTATGAACGGGCCAGTCTTGAAAGACTTTCGGAAACATTTATTTTTTCATAAACTATCTTTTTTTTTCGGTGAGTATCTACCTCTATCTGTACAGCAGGAAGGGTGAGTGTGAGTTCACAGCACTTAGGCCACATGTGACCCATTGTAAATCCTCACGATTAGTTGTTCTCCTAGGTCATCGTCCATCCTGTCCTTTCCACTGGGTCCTGAAATCCTCAGTCCAGCCGCTTCCTTGGCTAAAAAGTCGGCAATGCGATTACTTTTACTTCTGTCGTGCCCTTCAACCCACCTCAGGATAATGTTATCTACCGAGGCCTCGGCTAAATATTGATGACACTATAGTACTAGCCCTGAGTATCTACCTCTATATTAGTTTCGAAAACATCAAAAACTAATTTGAAAGGTTTCTTATTGTTTATCAAATCTGTAATTTCATTACAAATTGGTTCAAATATTATTGAGATATTCATTGTTATATTGTATTTCATTGCTATATTGTATTTCAGCTCTTTTCCAGAACCTTCTTCTATATCATTAAAGTTGTTCGGGTTCAGCATTGAAGGCTCTTAAGTTGCATCCTTTCGAAATGAATTGAATGAAGATCATCCTGAAAGTTAGTTTCAGTTCAATGGTTTGCTTATGGTCAGAAACTATTCTACCATACATCTCTTACAGACAAGTGAACTTTGTTGCTGGAGAGATATGAATTCACACAGCTGAAAATTCCAGAAAATAGCTTTGACAAAGTATATTAAAAATTTCAATCGGATAACGAAACCAAGAAATATATTTAAATGTTTTCATCCATTATTTCATAAAAAAATAACATTCATGGGGTACATATGAGTAACCGTATATCACCCGTTACGAGTTAACTTTTTTCTGGAACCTTCTTGATTTATTTATCTCGAGATATTGATGAACCGGTTTTTCAGTGAAAGAACTAAAAGGTACCTGCTAATAAAAGTACTTTTTATACATCTGTGTGATTTTTTGCTCAATACTGATCTAGTTAATTATTTATTCATACATTGATACCTATGCTCTAAAAGAAGACTTCAAAACACCAACAAACGGTCAGGAAACCTGGATCGAGGAGGTGATAGTTTTCAGGTTACTGTTCATTCGTTTTTTAATATTTTCGTACAGTCGGAGGTTATTATGATTGAAAATTTATAGTGAATTGAAGTGTAGTCCTCCCAAAATTGAAGAAATAGCCAAAAGGCAATAAGGCAACTGCTTCATTCCGAAACATCGGATATACGCCATCATGAACTATATTGGGTAGCAATCCTGTGAATGATATCTGATCCATTTCCATAACGAATGTTTGGAGTACAAACTGAATAGGAGAAAGAATTTTTTTCGTGTTATATTGAAGTAGTTGTTTCGAGAAGGATTTTTTTTCAATAAGTTTCTTGAAGTAATTTCTTTGCAAGATCTACATATCTCCGTGAAGAGTTTATTTTGATATTATTCGCTTTTTCCCTTTCTGTAAAAGTTTCCTACATTTTCTACATAAAGATGGAGAAGTTAGAGGCAGTCAGAATGAATGGTTCGTTTATCATATCTTCCAAATCACACCCGGGCTTTTGAGATACAATATTCAAATAAGAATTATAACGAAAATATTTTTTTCTACCATTTCAATAATGACATAGGTGTTCCCCAGGGATCAGTTTTTGGGGCCAATTCTTTTTATTCTCTACATCAATGAGTCGCCATCTGTTTCGCAAGACACTCACTTGTTTGTATGCGGATGATTCTTCTCTCATAATTAGACAAAAAAATTTGCCTGAATTGCAACAAAATATAAATTCTGATCTTGATAGGTTGCAAAATTGGTTCAATGAAAATTCATTATTTTTGAATGCCTCCAAAACGAAAGTAGTAGCTTTTCATACTGACCAAAATATTTTCAAGATAGACATTATTATTGAGATATCTGGTGTTGAGATAGAAAGAGTTGACAGCATAATATTTTTTGGGCAGCACTGTCAGCCATAATCTTATTGAAATACTCATTAAGTTTCTTAACAGATCGCAGTGCTATCTGTTAAAAAACCTAAAAGGAATTCTAGACAACTCTGGTCTACGTTTTTATTACCATGGGCAGATACAATCAAGAATCAACTATAGGATTATGGTTTGGGGAAATTCTCCACCTGCACACAATGTTTGTGTGACGCAAAAAAGAATTATCAGAAGCATTGCAAATACATCACCAAAATCATCGTGAAGAACATTATTGAAGAATCGAAAATTTTGCCTTTACCTTGTTTCCACATTCTGGAAGTTTTGTTGTACATCCATAAAAATAACAATCTTTTCATGAATATAATACCCGCATCAGAAATTATTTCCACATACCCAAAGCACGTTTATCTCTAAGTCTGAACTCGGTTGAGATTTTGGAGCTAATATTATATAATGCACTTCCGGAGATTTTTAAAATTATAACCAGGGAGCAAAACAATCACTTTCTGAAATTAGAACGAGGTTTTAATGATGAACGAGAACGAAAATGCAGCTGTAGTTTCGTAAGAATGTATCATCTTTCCCTCCAACCGATTTCCTGGAGTCTTTGAAGTCTACCATATACTCGTTAGGACAACAAGAGGATTGTTCAGAATTCTTGGGATTCTTGTGAGCAAAACAATAGCAGAATCAATACTCCTAAACGCTCTTGGGTTTGTAAATATTTGCTGGAAAAATCCTCACTTGTTTACTTTGTAGTAAATGTTCAAGAGGTAGCAAAAACGTATGTGAATTTCTGGAACTTTAACTAGCGTTTCCTAATATGACTGATAACCAGTCCATGCAAAGCTTATTGTCGAATAATCTGAAAATAGAACTTTTAACGGGTGATGATCAACTGTATTGCAAAACATGCGCCAAACTAACTGACTATTATAAGAAAACAAGTATTTCTGTTGTTGTTTTATAATTTCAAGATTTGTATTTCAGAATTATTATTTATGTAATAAACATTAATCAAGTACCGAACAGTTTTTTTCTTACCTATAATAGTGATGAAAAATAATGCAATTATTTTTCATCATTGCTACTTTGTTCACTAACCTGATTGTTTTAATACCTCTTGTTATTTATAGATGTGTCTCTTTCCCAAAAATGTATCTTTCCTCAAAATATACCATTTTCAATTTACCCTTTCGATGTTGGATTTTAGTGTATCTTCGTAGAAAATATTTTAAATCCTGCCTTCTTAACAATAATATAACCGTTTCCACTCTGTAACCTGCAGAAATCCTCACCTAATGTGCATGCTTCAGGAATGCTAATTAAACTAACTTGATTATCACAGTTTGTCGGTTGTGTTTTCACAGCGGCCGTTTTGACCGCCTGCCGTCACATCACAGACCAATAAGAGGATTATTAATATGTTTTCTGTCACCTTTTAAATTAAACAGATCCGAATAGTATATCAGTTCCTTTCATCTACAGATGTGATGCAGACGTATATGACGACTTGATCCTATACGGAAACAAAAAACTGATTTATTGGGCTAGAAAGCATCTCGGGATTTTGATTCGCCTGTTATGCATAACCGTTACGAATGTGCATATTTGTTAAGCTCCTGGCAGGCGATATAAAAAAAAACAAAGTACTTTAGTGAATAGAGATGTTGATTATATTCAACGAAAGTTATTTTTTGTGGAGGAAGATCAGTTTCACAACTAACGTTATACCTTACATTCCAGAACTATCTGAAAAAATAAGACGAATTGGAAATAGGTATGATGTTAGAATCACTTTCAAAACCCAACAACAGTGAAGAAAAAACAAAAAATTGCATTCATGAGATACCATGTTTTCGTTGTAAAAGTTATATTGGTGAAACTTCGAGACCATTGAAAGTGCGTGAGAATGAACATCAAACTTACATAAAAAATAGACTTTTATTTTACGCAGTAACTTATCGAAGTAAACTGAAAAGTTTGCCTTTTCTACACTTGTATAAAGTTCTCCATTATAATTTTTATATTTTTCAGATTGTGGAAGGTAAAAAATACGCAAAATAGGTCGATAAAAAAATGTTGATTATATTCGGTAGAAAATATATTTATGTTGCGAGATCGATGATTCCATATGTGAACTAAGAAACACAATATTTTTTCCCAAAAGAAAGGGTCCAGTAATCAAAACACCTCTTTTTTCTAAGTTACTTACTGAGTTTCAAAAATATTTCCAAATTTCTAAGAATTGTTTGAAATGTATTACCAATAGTATTACCACAAGACCACAAAATTGTATCGATAAATTTTAATTTCTCAACAAAAACTTTGTTATTTATCAATACCATGGAAGAAAACACCATGATAAAGCCCCTTGTACTACAGACATATGTTTTCATCTATTGCTGATTGTTCGATTGGTATTGTTTGAGTAAGAATTTGAATTAAGATAGAATTTGGAAACTCTCGGGGAAACAACATAAAAAACCCACCAAGAAGATACAACAAAGTCTTCGTTAGGCTAAAGACAAGAAAGACCCACTATCGGCAGCAGGGGTATATCGCATACCGTGCAGCTATACCTCAAAACCACCAAGAGATCAAGGGAACAAGGCTGAAGATTCATTAAAAAAACAGACCAAGCCAAACGGAAGAAAACCACAGGATTCAGTTTGAAAATGCGAAACTCATTGCCCCCAACCAAGGATACCATAGCCGACTGGAACGGGAGGCAATAGAGATTCACAAACACACAAATAAATTCAACAGAAAGGAAGAAGTTGTGAACCTCAACCATATATGGAATTCCATTCTAATGAGTTCAAGGGTAGCACACAGGGTGACGGCAGGTAGAAAAGGGTCGGCAATTTACCTGATCCAGGTACATACATACATACACACCAAACTACTTGGGTCAACATGAACAGGCTTTACGCAATTTACCTAATAAGTACAAGTATGAGCACACCAAATTACTTGAGTCAACATACTCGTGAATACGCTTCACACAGGCGTAATATCTAGTCATCGGAGGTAACTCAGGGTGTATAAACCATTGAAGAAGCTAGTTACTTGCACCAGCGAAACATCAGGAAGAAATTCCAAAAATTGATGGCCTTAAACGAAAAAATAGTGACACAGAACTATTGTGTATGCGATCTCGCAATGCGCAGCTCAAAGCCTGCACTAGGGGCACTAACGAAACCAAAAGCGACACCAAGAAATGCCCTGAGGAACTAAGGAAACTGGCCGAACACTCAGGTAGTTTGTGTAACAAAAGAGCCGACATGACGGATATGCCAGACACGGATTGTCAACTCCTAACATAGGCTCTGAACAAATTTTGTGGGTACCAATCAAATTGAGAAACACACCCGGAAACACATACAGAAAAACCCCAATGAAGGGGCCGTTGGAGAAGATAACTGAAGAACTGCCTTAATAATGCAAGGATCGGCTCGGAACCATTACAGGACTACTCACTGGAAACTGTCCATTAGAAAGACATCTGAACGGAACAGGGATGTACACCAGCGACCTCAACTGCAGACAATGCAGCAAAGGGACAGATACAGTTCCTTTTATTTTATGCGAATGTGTGGCAGTGGATCAAAGGATCAACAGTTTTTGGAGACAAGAGTAAAACATATGTCCAGCGAGAAACCTGTGCACACGTTTACAGGGAACAAGATTGGGTGTTGAAAAACATGAGAAAAATCACAAAAATCCCTTGAAGATGCAGTGTTTCACGGAGACTGGTAATGAATGAATGAGTTAGATGGTTCCCAGGAAGGGAAACAAGGAGAGATCTATTGAGGAAGTCTAAAGAGGATCTGACATAGTGAAACAAGTAATGTGGCAATATGCCACAATATGCCGAAAAGTCTGTTTGTGAACATAAACGAACCAAAACACCAATTTTAATTGCCAGAAGTTCATTTTAAGATGAATGAAAATTAATACCAGAGCATTTTTCTTTTATATTTTCTCTTTAGGCTTCACGTGAAGATTATAGAAAATATTTCAGACTAATCATAGTTACAGTTTACATATTCTTGTAAAAAATTTCGGCTTTCTACTCCTCCGTCTTCATACAAAAAATGTGGGAAACTTCCAAAGAAAGGAAGACAGCAAAAAAAAGTACTTTCGAAAAAACAAACTTTCATATGAACACTGAATCATACAAAAAGTCCCTTTTCATATTCTGTGATGACATTTTGAAACCTGCATTCTTGAACATAAAAGAAGCTTTGATAACCACAAGACAAATTCATATTATTCAAATCACATTATAGATGAAAACTGCAGTTTTGATCCAAATTTTTAAACTTCACATCCAGAAAGAAAAGGTTAAGCCTTCTCTTTCTGGATGTTTAATTTCTTAGAAGCACTTGAGATCAACAAAAAAGGCAATCCAATAATTTACTAAATGACCAGTTAGACGTTAACCTTCCACCACTCCTTAATCTCTTCAATAATTATTTGTATACATGTGATATAACTAAGGGCATTTTTGTGATATTACTCTAAATGGATTTCCTATATTGAGCAAACTACCTGTTTATCATTAGGCTACCTATTTATAATCAATATCTCCTTCTATTTATTAAATTGCAAACTACAATAAATATGTCTGTACAATAACTGAACATCATCTTTGTTTGAGAAAGCTATAGGAATAGCGAAACGCGTCATATATCACAAGAAATAATATATTGTGGATATTCAAAATAAAAATGTTTTTTCATTTAATCCCTAATGAAAATTTTTCTTTCCCAAAAACTGATCTCCCCTGAGAATATATCCCTTTCTCGTTTATAGATATTTTCATAAAGTTGGAAAAGTTCCACTTTTCCATTCCAATTTCCCCAGAAATATTATATAATGTGAGAAAGGAATTTGTGAACAGATTTCATTATTATCAGGAATGGGATAGTGAACATTACGGTTTCTTTTTCAGAAACTAATTTCACCTAAAATCATATTCCTCTCACGTCTATACATATTTTCCTTGTGAAGTTTGGAATGTTCCACCCGAAGTCAGTTCTATTACAATATAAAATATGTTTCAGTGACACTGTACATTTTTCCCATTTTTCGCAAATTTGCCTTAAACATTTCTGAAAAATGTTTGATATATTGAACAACGTCTGTTGTTTTTAATTCATAATCAACTGAGATCTGAATATTCCTTTCATTAAGACACCTTGTATATATAACTCCATGCCAGCAACTCCAAAAATCTCCCGAACAATAAGATAACTTTCCCAATACAGATCTGATGTCTGATTCCAGCATAGTGTCCTAGCGCTGCCTTCATTTGTATCTCTAATAAAATAGCGGTATATAAGCAACAGTCAGCTGCAGCTGATATCTTGGTTTTGCATAGCACAACGAACAATTTTCTCCGAAATATTTCCAGCAGATGCAAAACGGGTCATGTCAGTTGTATCTGAACGATCAAAGTTGCTAGAAGCTGGGAAGTAATACTGTTGTTGGGTTCTATTTGGATTTGATGAGATGACGAAAGATACGAATCGAAGTTGATGGAAGTTGATAGTTTTTGGAATATTTTACTAAATTATACAATATGGCTCCGTTTTCGAGATCAATAAAAAGTTAGCTTCTCCAACAAGAATTGAAATTAGAAAGGAATTTGAAAACACATCTGAAACTCAAATAGGACTGTTAGTCTAGTTCATGAACTGAAATTGGTGTTCAGTAGACATAAAGCTCTTCAAAATATGAGAGATAGATCATTATATTCACAATGACCTGTAGAAAAATGGGTTTTGATGATTTCACCGAAACAGCAATAAAAAATTGAAATTGATAAAAAAAATATTCAGTTATGACGCTAGGTAGGTATGCATAAATTTCCACATCATTTCTTGAAAAAGTCATTCACGAACGACGGGTGAAGTATAATTTTGATGAAATTACCATTTTGTTATAAAAAATCTACTTTAAAAAAAAAAACACCACAAATTTTTTCAATGCTTACGATTAATTTTCATTTTTGAATTGTTTGAATGAATAATTAAGGAATTATTCATCCATTGGTGATCATAATTATCATTTCTCAACAAAATGAATAGTTAAATTCAAATTGCAAATTTCCATTTTGTTAAGAAAAACATGATTTCAAAAAGGAATTACTACTAATTTTTTCAATTCTCATGATTAATTTTCATTTCTCCATTGTTTTAACGAATAATTAAGGAATTATTCATCTTCTGGTTATCATAATTATGATTTCTCAATAAAATGCATAGTTAAATTCAATTACTTATATTTGTCCGCTTGATTTGCTGGGAAAAAAATTGTTATTACTTTCAAAATATTAGAAATATGATGATGAAACTCAAGGTTATTTTCATGAAACATCAAATGAGTTCTTGAGAGTATTTTGATGATCAGCTGTTATAGCTGTTATATAGCTGTTGTGGAATTGGCCGCGGTGGTAGTGCGCCCGAGTCACGATCAGAAGGTCGTGGGTTCGATTCCTGCCTCGACCAGATATTTTTCTGGATAGAATTTATCTGGTTGAGGCTGGGACGATTAGGCTACCGTGTTAGGAATCACACGTTAAAAGGTAAGACCTCGTTAGTCCGTAGCTCGCACAGGTTTCTCAACTTCTGAGAGTTGTCGTTCGTATGGGGGCGACAGCTGATTAACGGAAAAACAGATTTTAACCCGTCATTTGTCGCTACCTACTGTCAAACGTGGTTTGTCGCGCGTGAGTATTTTGCTCACATTGAGGATTTCACCGATTGTATGGGTATTTTAGCCAAAATAATTCAGTAAACAAGTGTATCTTAATAATATATTATTAAAACATTATGAATGTAAATCGTTTTAGCCTAATAACACAGAGCTAGGGGGTTGTTGGGAGTTCTTGGCTCTGAATACATCTTTGACATATCCCTGGTAGTTGGTACTGGAACTTCGTCTGCGCCTGCAAGTTGCCTTATTGATTCCCGCAACTTTGGAGGTAAATTTGGGATAGTCTATTTTGTGCAGCCTGCCGGGCTGCGAGCCATGGAATATTAGCCTCTGAGAAGAAATATAAAATAAGTACAAATTTATGCTATTGATCATCAATAACTCACCATAAGCCATTTGTACTCATTATATATATATATATATATATATATATATATATATATATATATATATATATATATTATTAAACTCAAAACGATATTCACAACAAAACATACTTATTCGCTCAATGAGTAAAATGTTCACAACAAAAAATGTGTACTACGCGGTTTGTCGCTCGATGAGAAAAATGCTCCCACAAGTAACGCTGATGCAAACAGACTAACTCAAAATGAAGCATGCAGGTACTTACTGAATTTGCTCAACACGAATCGTTCAGGTAAGGATAGAAACTCAGCTAGACGTATGCGCAAAGTTATTCAAATCGACATTGCCAAACTGCAACAATTTTACCAAAAATGTTAGCAAAATGCTCATATAGCGACAAATGGCGGGTTAAACAGACAGACAGATTTATAGCGATTCGTTCATAGAAATTTTCCGTTTTTTATGTTTTATGGCCAGTGTGATGAATGATTTGATGAATTATTGAGATATTTTCTTGTGATATTTCGTATCGTGATGCTTTTTATAGCGGGTTTTTCAACAAAGACTTCCGAACTTTGACAATCGATAACGTCTATTTTGTGGAAGCTACATCTGTCAAATTAATTGTCATTTATTCAGTATGTTTCGTCAAATCACCAAGGATGGATATATTCTTCAACAATACGTGCAAATGATAAAATTATTAAATCGATGTGGGTTTTTAAGTTTTTGGCCTTCTATTACTCCATCTTGTATCAAGATGGGGTAGTAGAAAGCCAAAAACTTTCTTTTCCAAAAATTAATCACTTCAATTCAAATAATTTTGTAGTTTTGAACCCATTCGAGGTCAATATTGTTGATTCATTATACACTTTCTGAAAAAGTTTTATTTCATAAAAAATTGTTTCAGCTCTAAATATTTTATTTAGCACCAATTAACAAGTTTCCAAAAGACGTTCAACAAAGCAAATTCCATCTTTGAGAACATCATAAATCATTTTTATAGCACAATACTCCAGAATCAAGCACAAACTTTTCACATCATTAATTTTTATTACTGACCGAGTTCTAAAATTACAACCAATGCAAAATCACTCTTCACATTTTATATCCCTGTTTCATTACTACAGACAGAGGTATTGAAACCTGATAATCAAAATTTTAAATCGATATGGTAGAACATAGAAGAAAACGCTTCACCATTGTAATATCCATATGGTAACAACAACCACAATCAGTTGAACCACATTAGCTACTGTGGCTAAATAATTTTTTAAAATTGATACCTTTGTTTTGTGATCTCTCTGGAAAAAGAACAAGAGTCAAATTTGAATTTCATGTTGCTAATAAATGAAAAACCGTAAAAAACTGCAAAGAAGGAAGTAACTACGAAAAATATTACTTATTAGAATCCTACATACTTGATCTCAGATACGAACTGTAAAAAACACCGTTTCGGAACAGATACTTTCAAATGACATGGAATTACACGTTACATTCGTTAAGGAATCAATGGTGTACTTCGAAGTCTCGGAACAAGACACACGGGTTATAGGAGATAAAAAATTCGATAGTATTTCATGTCAGCGATACTCGATAGTCTTTTATATATTACGTTTTGTAGTGTTCTCGTTTCAGTTCATTAACACATGTTTGGAGTGAAAACTGAATGGAAAGAAGTGATTTCTGTGTCATTCAAGGAGTTGTTCCGAAATATTTTTTCTTGATTTATATATCTGAAAGAAACATCCTTTCATTTTAGTTATTTTATTTCTTCCTTTTTTTGAAAGTTTCCCACATTTTTTGTTCGATTATGGAGAAGTAGTAAGTCAAAAACCATTTTTCTTCACAACATAAGTAATCTTTTCGGAAAATATTCCCTTTTCAAATCAACTAATAAATGTAAGTTCTCTTCTCTATAAATCAATCGGAAAGAGCAGTATCCAATATTTTTCCACAGCCCCTGGCAAATTAAATAAGCGAAGCAAAATTAATTCCCATATCAGCTTGTTTCAGAATAAATTGGCAATATTTTTTCTACACAACAAAAAATAAAAGATCATCAATTCACCCACGTAACCCCAGATCGCAATCGGTACAGAAAAACCCCAACTCTCCGACGCATTCTTTGAATATTTTGACTTCGAAATAATATGCCATCAACTCCACACGAGCTTGATACATTGGCGGATCTTGGGGGAAAATAATGATGGGACATAAAAACTTTGGCTGCATCGTCCTTTCATACTATCCAATTATTGCTTGTGAGCAGTTAAAACTTTGGAAAAAAAACCCTCTTTGAATATTTTCACCTTCCTAAATCTGAAAAATATGAAAATTGTAATAATAACAATAAATGGTATTTATTCATCGTACATAAGTTACAAGATTGTCGATGAAAGGCAAAGTTCCGTTTACGCTGTTTCAAAACTTAACCTATTAACTTAAAGTGAAAAAATTTTTCAAGGTACATCACAGTGAATGAAAATGATCGATTAGATAGACTAGAAAGAACATTCGATTGAGAGTTATATTATAATGAAATCAATAATCAATAACCAGTGAGGAAACAGACAAAAAAATGTTTGATCAGTTCAAGAAAATCAAGTTTATTTTAAAAAAAAATCTGTTTAAAATCTGTTTTTCCGTTAACCAGCTGTCGCACCCCTACGAACGACAACCCTCAGAAGTCGAAACTTGTGCGAGCTAAGGATTAACGAGGTCTTACCTTTTAACGTGTGATTCCTAACACGGGTTAGACAATAGCAAGTGAAGATCGATTGTTCAGACTAGGGCTTGAACCACCGATCAACACGGCAGTCAATTCGAGTGAGTGAACAAAGCACCCATGCCGAACCGCTTGGCTACCGACCGACCGACCGAAATGAACTTTCAATTTTTTCAAAATTTGGACAAAATCAAAGTATAGAGTACAAACTTCTCTATCGATCAGTATAAACTACGACATAGTAGAATAAATATTTATTAAAATATGGAGCTACAAAAAACATGACATTAAAACTGACAAAGCATTTGAAACAACCTAATAATTACTATTCAATTTCAGACCGATTTCTGAGATTTATTTCAAATGTACGTAATCTCCTGTTTCTCAATTGAATTTCTTAGATATTCACAAAATTCTTGAAGTACTTTTTCCAATTGTTTGACGGTAGAACCTTCAACAGTCGTTAGTTTCAACGCCAGACAGAATCTGAAATTTGTGTCATCTGCACGTGAATCAAACATAAACCATCTTCAGAAAGATGCAAATTTTTCGCATTCATTTCTTTGAGGTGATCGCTATATCTAGAACTCTGCTGGCCATTTTCGAATTGCATAAATTAAAAGCATAATCTGCAATTATAATCAACAGCAATATAGCTTTTGAAGAATTCGTTCGATGGAATACTGGGTGATGCAGGTTGTTTTTTAATATGTGATGAATTTATTTTTTTTGGTTGGGCTGTTTCAACTACACAAAGCTTATTTCTGTTCCTGATATATCTAGTAGCACAATAAAAACATGAATGATAGCATTTTAGGAAATTTTGGGTATTATTGAAAAGCCGTGTTCCTACTCGAGTTTTTTTTTTTAGTTTTAGTCTTTTTTACTTCAAACAACAAATTGTTTCATTCATTCTCATCTGAGGATTACTCTGTTTCCTAACCTGAATTTCTCATTTCTAGCTGAATCATTGAATATATTGGGAGCTATAATATGAGCTAACGAGGAAGCTGCGGTATGATAGTATGGATAGTTATAATAGATAGTTGTAAACATACCCGCTTCACAACTGTTTTGGGATGGTCCAGACTGTTATCGAACAGTTCACAACATTCTAGAATAACTCGGTATGTTCTGGAATGTTTTGGAATACTCTCGAATACTTTCGAATGTTCTGCACTGTTCTAAAAACTTCCAGCCTTCCAGGTAAAAACGAAAGCACGACTTTCAAGTAAAAACAGAAACCCACTTCCTGGACCTACCCTGATCATTCGAAAATAATCTGGGATGATCCAGGATACCTGTGAACGTTCCAGATCATTTCCAAATATCACAGAATGTTCTATAATATTGTGGAACTTTCTTCAAGACTCCCAATTGTTCTGGATTATTCTGAAATTTTCTGGGAGGCAAAAGGCATATCTTAAGATATGAGGGACCTCTTCGAGAATAGAGAATTATCACAAAACATAACACAGAATCATCTGAAATGTTTCCGATTAATCTACATTATTGCCGAATATTCTTCACATTTCCATGTTCAAGGTTCCTGGAATATTGTGGAATGCCGAACACTCTCGAGTGCTTTGGCCTGTTCTAGAACCTTCTAATTCTAGTGTGCGATAGCACTATATAACTTTCTCGATCAGTCCACAACGATTGGAGATGTTCCGAAAGTCTCCCAAACATTCCAGATAATTGCTGAATATCTCACCGCATTTTGCAATGTTCCAGAGTGTTCCGGGATGTTCCACCTATTTCCAGATGATTCAGTCGAAGATTTGGATGTGATGAATTTTGAAACAATAAGAAACGAAATAGTACGGGAAGTAGCGCGGCATTTTTCTACAGAATGATCTTCATTTTCAGCAGACATTTGTCACCCTTAACATGCGAAATTTTCAAATAATATGTATCATGCAAAAAAGCATATTGTGATTTTTACCGAGATAAGAGCGTGAGTCAGCATCATTAATATGCTGCGAGCTCAATGATGACAAATAAACTTACTAACATTCAGTTGACGAAGATTTTTACATTTGGTATCACTAAAAATGACTGATGTGGAAAAAAGTAGGCATATATGGTCTGCTAGCTGTACGAAGCCAGGTCGCGACGTAAGTACCTACTAATCAACACTTTTGTTCTAAATAAAATGATGCTACCAAGTCCATCCTGTAGAATATCGAAAGCGATGTATAATATATTTGCATACATATTTTCCCAGTCATCCCTTCAAGGCAGCGGCGAAAGCAAAGCAATAGCTTTGGGCCTGAACAAAATTATTACTGATGATAGATGAGCGATTTGCCACAACGGGGACGGTCGAAACCAGCGGTTCGAAAAACTTTTTATAGGGAAACTTCTGATATATTGAATATTGCATTTGAAAAAATCGCACCGATCTCCGTCAATTTATGTATTTTCAATCTCACCTTGTTTTGAAAGCCATAATACTTTCGGAGAGAACGTAAAAAAGTTTTCTGAATATCAATGTACTTTATATTAACATCATTCCAAGAAGTAGTATATTATTCTGAAAATATCATATTTTGAGATTGTCAAAGCGGTTTGAATGGTTTTCATCCAATGAATGGAGTAGTACAAGAGAACATTTTCAAAAACAAGATTTTATCAACTTGCTGTCAAAAAAACTCAGTACTGAATTAAATCCGTGTTATTTCGTTGTGTAAAGTCATGAATCCAATATATTGCTTTGTTGACGACAGCACACTTGTCTCGTCATAACATGTGGAATCCAGGACATCGGCTACGGAGGTACCGACAGCAGGAGGTTGCATATCTTAAAGAAGATCCAGAAGTGATTTCGAATTGAAGTGAAAGTAACCAAATTCAATTCAATGCCACAAAAACCCATGCATCGGTTTTCTCCAAGAATATAAATGTCTCCGAACCGGATATAATGATGTCAAGTCAGACAATGCCGCTTTCTGCTTCGATGAGTTAGTTGGGGATTGAAATATATCTTGGCACAATCATGTCGCTGGAACTGCAAAGGCTGCTTCTCAAAAGCTTGGAACACTGTTCCAAACCACAGGAGCTTTTGTTGCTTTATAAAGCTTAGATCAGACTTTCTTTGGAGTATTGTTCTGATGTATGGAGGAGCTCCGCCCCTAAGCATACCGTGAAGCTGATGGATTCCATCCAGAAAAAAGCGATCCGTCTGAATAGAGACGCGAACATCACGTGCAACCTTGACAGCTTAGAATATCGAAGAAAGGTTGGAGATTTGTCTCTCTTCTATAGATACTTTCATGGAAATTTGCTACGCGATGTTTTTGAACAAGATAATTAAATTTACAATAGGGTTGCCGAAAATCAAAAACAACACTAACATGCCCGACTAGGTCAGTGGTTTGCACAAAGTCGTGGGTGCAACTAATTAAAAGAAAAACAATTATTTTCAAGTAAATGGGAAAGCGCCACCAATTTTTGTTGGCCAGTTAAAAATCGGAAAACTCCCCAGTTATTGGGGAAGCCCACTATTGAAATATTTAACTTCTCATAGAAGTAATAATTCTATTTGCAATGACTAAGGAAGTTTATTACAATAATAAAAAGAAGAAATACAGTGACTCCTCTGTTTGCCGATTCCTCACTTCAATTGCTAGATTACCACTATCATAATACATTCGCTAATATGTGCTAATATGTGACGTCACGTAAAAGCTTACACCACTCCTCTCAATGAGGTAACTTGTACATTTTATTATAGGAAATAAACAAACACCGGGTTCTTTATTCAAATAACTTAGTCTAAACTTAGCTGCTTTTCGGGTGCTCCTTTTTCGTAAGCTGCCAGGGAATGAATACTGATCCGGCAGTATCGGTGGATACGGATGTAGTAGGAATCTGTTAATATTCCCAGTGGTAATTATTAGTAAAGGTAACGATCAGGAAACTTCTTCAAGAGACTGATCTGGTAATCGATTTCAATTTCCCAAATTCAAGCTGATGCAAATACGCCTTTCTTAGGAATATTCTAACACCCTGAAGAAAAATATTCTCATGACAACATCGTAATCAGAAGGTAAGAACAATAAGGACAAAATTTATTATGAGTTCCATAGCTGAGTTGAACAAGGTTGTTTGAAAATACTGTACTAACCTCCTAATAATCGAGGGTGTTTCCAACACAAAACAGACAAAGATCGTCCTTTGAGAATTGAGAGAAAATACTGACTATTTGCCTTTTTTATAAAAATCCTGCTTTTGCAGCGGTGGTTTCCAATATTGTCCCAAAATACTCCAAACTTCACAATATCAAAAAGGAACCACCGTTGGCTGAAAATTCGAAAATCCCTTCTAGGTAGTTAACGAGCGAAATAATTCAACCAGGCAATCAGTTCATTCTGCAATTCACGATCGAAAAATATCTTTTCGCTAAAATTTCCGTCCTTATCCTCATGTCCTTGGGTGTGAGAAAAAAAAAGGAACACAACCTATTTACCGACCTAGTCGGTGTCATAGGCGGGTTAGAAAGGTTTTAAATATACATAAATTCGCATGTGGAAATGAATAAACTAACCGATTATTAAAAGTATAAATAAATTGTTTAATTTATAACAAAGCAAAATTGTATCGTAACAAATTGTGACTTGGCACATTTGATTCCACGAAAACAAATCAGAAATACGCGACGAACTCTGGCTGTTCCTCATTTTGAGGTAAGACTCAGTACACCTTGAACTTCACTGTTTGAAAACTCTTTCATCTGGAGAACTGCGTTTATGTGGAATAAACTTCCTGAGAACGTTTTCCCAAATGAATTTAATCTTCAGCGATTCAAATCCAATGTGAATAACTATTTTCGCACTACAGGAAACTCCTTAAGGAGTTCCTGTAGTGATTGTGTTTTTTACTTAAAAAATGATGGGATTAATTCATTTCAATGTTTTTTTTTCTTTTGAGAGCTTGTTTGGGAGCTTTATTGGTTACCACTCCATAGTCCCACAGTTTGTTCATTTCATTTAATGCACCATTGTTGCATGTTTAGTTGCAGAGTTATAACTTTTTGGAATTAGTATGGCAGCCTTCTTGTTTTACGCCATTTCGATTCACTTTTTCATTGTGTTTTGGATTTGGAGTGATCCCATTTTATTTTTCAGTAAATTTTCGTTTCGCTTCATTTTCGTAGTTAGTTTGCTTTCACAACTATTCACCTGTCATGACTGAATTTATTCTGTTGAGAAAGAGGTCGAATTTAGTGAGTATTTGAGTTCTTCTGGAGGTTTTATCTGTGGAGATGTTTATTCTAAAGCTTCGATATTTCCAAAAGACACGCATCCAAGAATAGTTAACCATTAACAGCGATAGCAACCAATACTCATACCCATACCTACTAGCTTTGTTCTGAAGTTGCGTTAACGTTAAAATACTCGTATTTCGATTTTCTTGAAAACTGATAAAAACATTGCAACTCCAACTCCACTAACTCATTCATCTCTAAATCCTAGTATATAGGTGCTTCTCACGTGTTAGATGCACACTAAGAGAGGATTTAATTCATCAGTTCGGACTTTCATTGTCTATTATGATATGAAATGATCAGAAATACCTCAAAGTATCAATGAAATTGAAAAGAATAGAAAAATAACAATTATATTCAGCAAAAAAAAGCCTAAATTACAATGAAATAAAATACAAGCAACATTTGAAAATTGAACAATCAACAAAAAATGAAAATAAACAAAGTTTTCAAGCCAAGTTACTTTACGACGTTTCGATTGTTAGCATCCCCAATCGTCTTCGGGTGTTGACTGGACTGGACTCCGAGAGATGACTATTTATAGGTGATTCGAGTGCTTTCACACATCCCCTCTTCCTTCCCCCTGATTCATTGTTTTTAGCGGGAGCTGACTGTTTGGCGGAAGTTGGTCGTATTCCGCTTGATTACAGGTTTCCATATGTTGCGTATCTCTACGCTAGCTTGGCTTAATGCGTTGTTGGACAACATATATGTCTTCTTCTCAATCGAGCGGGATTTAAATCCCTGGCTCTTTCTTGCTCTCTGCCTGTGATATAAGCCTAGTTAGAACTTTGAGTGGTGCGTTGCATGGTCGAGACTATTCTCGCTGCCGTGTTCTTCGATAAACTCCAATTCATATTTTAGCTTTTCAAGGTCACTAGCCACTTATCTCACCTCATGGAAATGCGAGGCGTTTTGAAACGGAAAAGGTCGTCGATAGCGTATTCTATCACGGCCATGTCTAAAGGATTCTCAGGAGTTTCCGCCATTTCAAAAACTTTTCTATTTCAGAACTGTATACTCTCCCTAAAAATTGGCAGATTCAGATCCCGTCTTATGTTGACGTTCCGTTTGTACCACGGAGCGTTTATTGCCATCCTTAGGATTTTATTCTAGGTCCGATCCAGTATATTGACCCCTGAGGCGTACTGTATCGCTGGTTCAAACATTGTCTTATGAAGTAGAACTTTGTTTTGAGGACTTAGCTTGCTCTTGCAATGACTGAGAAGAGAATATGGCTGTGCCATCCTCGCACTCGCTTTCGTCTTTACGGTTTGTTTGTGCTTGGCCCAGTTGAGTCTGCGGTCTATAGTAAGACCCAGATATTCTACCTGGTGGCTCCAGGCCCTGGATTGTCCTGCTAAGTGAACTCTTAGTTGCGGATGGGAATTTTGCCTACCCAGTGCTGTCGCTTGAGTGTTCAAAGGGTTCATCCGGATTTTCCAATCCAGGAACCATGTCTTTAGTGCTGCGATTGCAGTCTTCATGTGTGCAAGCCAGTGTCATCTGCATAGAGAGATACCTTTACGTGGTCGAATCTCGGGAGATCTCTAACATAGAGGTTGTAGAGAGTGGGTGAAAGGACTGCCCCTTGTGACACTCCAGTCTGTATTTGTCTTACCTGAGACCGGATGTTATTCAGTTTGACAGTGGAAGTTCGTTACTTCAGGTAGAACCCTATCCACTTGACTAGTCCCACTGGCAGGTTGAACCTAATCATTTTATGTAGAAGACCGAACGCGGTAGAAGGCCTTCGAAATGCCAAGTAGGTAGGAGTTGTCTGTCTTCGATCTCTTCGTCAAACCTGACCATAAAGCTCCCGTTAAATCCGATGAAGCGGAGAGAGGGCATAGGTGAAAGCACTTGAATGACCTATAAATAGTCATCTCTCACAGGAATAAGTCCACTCATCTCCCGAAGACGATTGTAGATACTAACAATTGAAAACTCGTGAAGTAATTTGGCTTGGAATCTTTCAATTTTTTTATTTTCATTACTTGTTAATTGTTTGAATTTCAATTGATGCTTGTATCTTATTTCAGAGTAATTTCAGTTTGCTCTGCTTGATATAATTGTTATTTTTCAGCCAATCTTTTTAATTTTATTGATTCTTTCAGGGATTTCAAATCATCATATATCAAATTGGAAGTTCAAACTAATGAAATGCACCGTGAAACAAACAAAATGGAGTATTTTCAAACAGTCCAACTGGGGCTCCCCCCGTGGGAGTAAAAGGAGCGCGTTTACAAATGAAAATAATTTTTTTATCGCTGTTTTTCCGTACCGCTGTATTTTCGGAAGCTGAAATTTTGTATGTAGGTTCATTTCATGTTGTAGATGTGTAATAAAAAATTATTTTCAAAGACTTCATCTGGGCGCACCCTGGGGATAAAAGGGGGTCGTTTACATATAAAAATTACCTTTTCATTACTGTTCTTTCATGCCCTTAGATTTCCGGTGGGTGAATTTATATTTTTTATCAGCATTGCACCCGTGCGTGCATCGGGGCGGCTCGCTTGTAAATGATAAATACTTTGTTGTCGCTCTGTTTCTCATTACCTTCTCATCACCAGTCTTTTTGAGTCTAATTGCCACAAGTGAAACGAAATATGTATTTATCGCATTGATACTCTGTCTCTCAGTGTTGTTTTTATGTATTTGGTTATTTACGGAAAAATCTGATGAATCAATAGCCTCGTCATCAAAGTGAGAGCCTTAAAAAATAGTATAGTTGTAAATGCGTTGGGTGTGTAACTTTTGTTGCAATTGTATTCCATCAAATTTGGAAATATATTGAGCCAAAGATGATGAAAAAACTCAGTGTAAATAACTGAGCATCTTTTTTCCCCAGTAACTTTCAAAATATTCGAAATTAAAATTATTCAGAATTCGAACAGACAGTATGTGAGTGTGGACAACCAAGTGAAATGTGATTTTCCAATCGAATCTCTGGACTTTCAACCGGGCATTCCAAAAGGCTTCAAGTCGCAGATGAGGGCCACTAAGAGACTATGTCATCACTTTCGCGGGCACAGAGCTGGCCTTTACTCTCCGGAGCTGCACCTGCTGAAGATGCAAGAAATGTCGCAGCCAAAACGTCCCAGGTGAGTTTTTGAATCCTTCACCTTCCATTCAACAATTTTGGGTGTAACTGAAGGGTCATTGCAGAAGTTAGTTTTTGAAAAGTGGAACAAAAAATATGCGAAACTCGCAAATGTACCGGATACTGATAATCCTTTAAATTATCGACCAATGTCTCTCACTCCTACTATTGCAAACATAATTGAAAAACCAGTTGAGAAAAGACTCAATGAATTTCTCCTCCATAACATCATAAGGAAAAAATTTGGATTCCAGAACAACAAGATCAACATGATGCATTATTCTCTTTCTTGTTTGAGGTGTATTCCAATATGAATGATGGAGATGCTGCTGCAGTAGTGTTTTGTGACCTTACAAACGCGTTTGACTGCGTTGAACATGAAATACTGTTACGTAAGCTGAATATCTATGGATGTAGAGGGATAACACTACGGTGGTTTGAGTCGTATCTCAATGGTCGCAGTCAGATTGTGAAAACGATTAAATGTTCAAACAGTATTGAAATAAATACTGGTGTACCACGGGGATTGGTTCTCGGTCCCATAATGTTCCTGTTGTATATATTAACTATGGTTATTAAAATATTTTCACGATTAAAAATCCGTTGAGATTTTTGAGGTCGTTAAATACAAATCTGGGGTCGGATTATCAATGTCATAACTCATAGTAGATTATAGGTCTTTGGAAGACCAAAGGTCTCATAATACCGAATAAATAACAATTAATTGTCAAAGATCAGAAGTTAAATTTGCAAGACCCTTCATTACATTGTGTAGCGTTCCTATATTTGAAGTGAATGTTTGAAGTAAAAATCATATATTGCAATGTTTATATGAAAGTAGGTGTTTCGAAAATCTGTTTACTTTTGAGTAATTCAATGTTAATCAGAAGACGTAATTTTTTCGTGAGGATTTTTTTCCAGTTTGCATCTGAGAGTTACTTTTATACATGATCCACACATTTTTCTGAAGATTTAATTTCAAAATAATTGTTTTTTTCCTTTTTCTTTT
This sequence comes from Leptinotarsa decemlineata, assembly GCF_025532065.1. Classification (NCBI taxonomy): domain Eukaryota; kingdom Metazoa; phylum Arthropoda; class Insecta; order Coleoptera; family Chrysomelidae; genus Leptinotarsa; species Leptinotarsa decemlineata. Next base: position 31,444,276 of record NW_027412688.1, read on the forward strand.
GAAGATTTACACATTTACTATAACTATCTTTTCCAAAACCTATTCTCTCCTGTAAATATAACCCTTTCTATTCTTCTATTATCATTAATACCAACCCTTTTCGTAATAAGTGCTTCTGAAACCAGTCTCATCAATCAAACACTGAACGTAATCACTCCCATCTCTCGATTGTTATGAATGAGGTCAAAAAGAAATCTGACGGTTCTTTGATTTCATTTCGGCAGATCCAGGCACGGAGATTGCTCTGCCGTCATTACTACCCCGAAGGAGGGTGGGGATGGGTAGTCGCCGTATGTGCTCTGCTCGTCCACGTTATCAATCATGGGGTACAACTCTCCTGCTCGCAACTGGTGGCTCCTGCGGCATTCAAGTTCCATGTTCATCCGGTGTATCCTGCAGGTGAGTATTGACAGTTTGTTACGATTCGAATTGGAAGATGTGGAAAATGTTTTATAACCATCGGAAGGCTTTATCGAGTACTGTGATTGTTGAAACTCCTTGATTTATTAAAATCAGATTTTCACTGAACAGTTTACAAAATCGCAGCACGTGTTATACTATACAACAGCTTCACAAGGCGTTAACAAAATTTCACTCAATCAGTGATTTATAGTATACTAGTACTATGTTGCTGTATCGCTGCTGTTCCATTATTTTGACAGAATCAGAATCAACGAACTTGGGCGTGCGCAGCGTTATAGAACACTGCTTTCAAAAAATTGTTCTGCAGCGCCATCTACTGGCGAGTTACAAAAAAATTTATAGCCTGAAAATCTTCTCTATGAAAAATTACTCATACATGTCAAATTTCATCACGATCGGTTGAGCGATGTAGAAGTTTATCACTTACCAACCAAGCAACCAACCAACAAATATCCATTTTTATAAGTATATTAGGTTACGTAGCAAGTTGGATGAGACGCCTCTTACCCACGAGCGAAAAATTGTAAGCACGAGGCTTTAGCCAAGTGCATTAATTCGTGAGTGGACGTAATTGGCCTTATCCTCTAGGTGCATACTATACTTTTTCTACGACTGGTACAATGTATTTGTTTGAGATTTTAGCTTTGGATAATAAACTCTTTCAATCAGTCACAACTGACACGCGTTACCACTGAGCTACTCTGGCGATTACCAATGTGATGTCTGATTGTGATATGAGTAGTAAACATAATTGATTCCACTTTTAGAATGAATAAATAAATTTGAAGAGTTTTAAAAATATAATAATATCAGATACAAGTGTCTACACGTATTTTCTGGCCTGTTGAATATTTTCAAATCGTTTTGCTTGGCTGTTATAGTTCATAGAATTAACGGAAGTAGGCTTTGCTTCAGAGCGGTCTGGCAAAGGAAATATGATTGGCTGTTGGCTGGTGATGTTGAATAATTCAGTTTTAACCTTCATGTTGTGTCTCAGTATTTCAAAAAGTTCATCAAAAATGAATAGATGGAAAAAGCGGAGTTGTGTTACCTTCGAAAACAAATATTTGTCATCTGGGCCTTCCTTAATGAATTGAATTATTTGTTCAGTGATAAGCATCGACGATTCTTCCGATTTATAACCATCAGATTTGCCTTTCAGGGAGGCACGTAATTGGAAATAATTGCTGACGTCGACGATCATTTCAAAGTTTTTGTTAAATCTTCGAAATAAACGAAAAGGACGTATTCGGAACACGAAGATATGTTTTTTTTGTTTGATGGCGGTTGACAATGTTTCGTGGTGTATTTCATCAGTTCGGACTTCCATTGTCTAATATAATATAAATTGATTTGATAACACTGAGAAAAAAACCAAAATAGATTAACCGAAAATAACAATTTTTTTATGCTTATAAAACATTATTTATAAAATTATTACAATGTGTTAAAACAACGATAAAAATAAAATAAATACAACAATAAAAATTAATTGGGGCTCCGGGGCGACTTCATTGATTCCAGTGGCGCATTTGCTTTTTCAGCTGCAGGAAAACCCGGAAAAACCTGCAGCACCACATCATCTGAAGATCTTGATCTAACAATGTCCTCTCTCTCATAAAACAAAATGTAGGGTGTCTCCAGAGGCTCCAATAAATTCAATGCATCGCCAGAACACTTCGTGACACGACTATCGTCAAACTTAAACCAGTCCGTTTCTTCTTTGACCAAGGCGTAATAATGACCACATTCAACGCCAGAACCACAGTGAACAATGACTGCATGAATATTATAACAGTGGTCTGCTAGGTTGAAATGTTCATCTATTTCGAACCTTCCAAAGAGTTTTTTGCTTCCGTTAGAGGTTGAGTCTTGCTTGAAAATCATCAGTGTTATTAGTAGATTGACTGGTGCCTCAGCTATACTTGTTTGCAATTATCTGTAATCTGTAATGAACAGTGGATTCAGTGCATTTCTAGATCGAATTTAACAAAAAGTTAATTGAAAAAGTTGTGTCTACGGCAATTTTATATCCATATGCCAACTTTTATGCAACTAGGATGAAGTTAACGTTTTGCTTATTTTTGACAGATATCCCCTTTATTTTAAAAAACAAGTTCGGTTAATTGTCATCAATTCGTGTATACATAACAAACTCATCATGTAGTTTAAGTTTTCTGATACATTTTTACTTATACGGACATTTTTAGAGAGGCATGAAAAATGTGCTAGAAAAATTTCAGCATGACTAGTGCAAAGTTTCAATCACTTGGTTATTTTCTTAAACAAACGTCAGTATCTTCAATTTTGAAAAAGCAAACACAACTCAAAAACTGCAATAAGTATTAATAAAATGACTATGGTTGAAATTACAAATTTTTTATGAACGGCATCCAGGAAAAAATGTTCAACATACTACTGTGTCAAGGATAATGTCGAAATTCAGAGAAACAGGATCCGTAGCAAATCAATTTATGAAAAAGCACACTCCAAGTAAATATGATGAGGAGACCCAACTTAACATTTGTTCAAAAGTTATTGAACACGGGCAAACGAGCATAACCGATATTATAAAAAATACCGATTACAAGAAAGATAAAGTTTCGGTATAAAATTCAATGGACAGATGAGGCAACGTTCTCTTCAAATGGAACGGTAAGTTCTCAGAATTGCCGATGGTGGGCCCAAGAAAATCCCAATTTCACAGTTGAGTGTGGTGATCAGTATTCCTTTAAAACTAATTTATGGTGTGGGATACTTAACGACCAAATAATTGGGCAATTTTTCTTTAGGGAAAGTTTATCATCTGTCGGTTATCTCAACATTAAATAATGAGGTTAGTGAAGTTTCAGATAATATGCCTTTAAATATTAAATACGACCTATGGTATCAGCTTGATGGCGCACCAATACATCACACGGTTCCTGTCCCTCCAACAAATGTTCAGAGGAAAAGTTATTGGACGTAACTGAGAACATTATTGGCCACCAAGATCACCCGACTTGACGCCTTTAGACTTTCTCTTGTGGGGTTATCTGAAACGAAAAGTATACCGAAGTAGACCATTTACTGACATTTAACATGTGGAAAATACCATTCGCGAGTGCTGTGCAAATATAAATCCCAGATTTATTAAAAATGCAGTGACAGATGTCAGTAGAAGATCCATAATTTGTATTGAACATGCAGGACGACATACTGAAAAGTAGGCTATAAGTGTTTGACAACCTCATTTAGATCAATAAGTAATTTTTTGTACCCATTTGTATTTTCTATGATATTATTGTTGTTTAAAATTTATAATAATAATAATAGTTCTATCGAAATTATTTGCATTTTTTTTTAGTTGCCTCTGCTTTTTCGAAATCAAAGTTTTGTTTAAGAAAATAGCCAAGTCATTGAAACTTTGCACCAGTCATGTCAAAATTTTTATAACAAATTTTTAATTTCTCTCTAAAAATGTCCGTATGAGTAAAAATGTATCAGAAAAGTTAAACTCCATGATGAGTTTGTTATGTACACATGAATTGGTGACAATTAACCGAACTTGTTTTTTAAAATGAAGGGGATATCTGTCAAAAATAAGCAAAACGTTAACTTCATCCTAGTTGCATGAAATTTGGCATATGGATATAAAATTGCCTTAGACACAGCTTTTTCAAGTAACTTTTTGTTGAATTCGATCTAGAAATGCACTTTTTCAATTTTTTTCAAAAAAAAAGTTGAATTTGACAAACACTGAACGTCAGTGGGTCGCAGTTGGCCGCATCATTTCAAGTTAAATTTAAAGCACAAACAAGTGCCGAAGTTAAACTTCCACAGGATAAGGGATCAACGTGACTGCAGAGCCCTCCAGAATAGTTGTGTTAATCGTTGATTTTTTCATAAAAAGTTTAAGAAACGTAATATGTGGAGAAAGAAGTAGATAGCTAGAAAGTATTTCAGTATTTCACAGAGTGTCCGTTTCACAAACACAATAAAATATGTACGTAATCACCAATTTCCTCTTTAATTTGATGTTTGGGAGACATACCGAACTCATAATCAAACACGCTTCTAGAATGCTATTAGGTGAGGAGATGAAATGAAGATTCCATTTCGGAAAAGGATTCTTAAGTAATTGCCTCTTTTTAAGGAATGTTCTCATTCGTGAAAGAGTTCAATAAATTTTCTTTAATTTAATGGGATCGTCCAGATATTTTGCAACATAATCTACGATGATGTGTAATCTACGAAGAACAATATTCATATATTGTTTCCTCAGAAATACGTCCGCTATACTGTGAATCACTTTGTTTTTACGATCCTCCTGCATAACTTAGATTTCCAAATTTCAGTTGTTTTTTGTAATAATATTCACTCTCATTCGTATTTGATTTTCAGTCGACGGTTTCATGAGATTCCCTGTATTATGGGATTTTTTATTGGACCGAACGATTTGACTTACTTTTTTCTTAGGACAAAACACAAGCACTACAGAAAAATTCTTGAGGCGCTCTAAGAGCGGTGTCTGTGCGAAAGTAGCGATTCACGTTGGATATGAATCGCTGGAGATTGAATCCATTTGGAAACACGTCTTCAGGAAGTTTATTCCACAATAACACAGGTCTCCAACTTAAAGAGTCCTTGAAAAGTGAAGTTCGAGTGTACTGAGTTGAACCCCCATATATTTCTCTAGGTTTAAAACCCTATGTCTTTCTCTAGGTGCGTTTGGCCAGCACCAGTGCTACTTCTGCCTATCTTTCAACTCTTTCCACATGCTGGTTTCACGACAGCCTGGGATCCAGTATCACTGAATCCCAGTTGGTAGACTGGTGACTTTCATCTAAGATTGAAGAATCTTGCTGTAGCTCTTCTAGGCAGTATATTTTATCATTCAGTACCAATTCGTTATATCTTATGGTTGCTTCGATTTCATTCTGTTCCACTTCATTAAAATACTGAAGCAAAAATTTAACTTCTGGTGAATAAATCGACGAAGATGATAAATCACCTAACAACTGTGTTACAAGCAAACGGCGGCGACAGAAAAGACATAATCCACGCTACGTGTCCAAAGGAGGAGAAGAGAAACACCAGTAAAGATCAATCCCAAGGCAGTGACTATCTGCCAAACATAGAAGGAGAAAATTAACACCGTCTTCAAGCCAATGAAGAAAATATCGGAGTCTCTGAGATCGGCAAAATACAGCAGAGATCCACTCAAATCAGTGAGAGTTTACAGGATTCCTTGTAACTGTGATAAAGTTTATATTGGTCAGACGAAAATAATAATTTCCACCTTCTTAGTTGAGCACAAGCAGAGTTGTCGATTGAGACACACCGAGAAGTCTGCAGTCGCTGAACATGCACCGTCCTACGAGGAACATAAGATCCTTTTCAAAAATACTTAGAGGCTAGCAACGTCCAATAATTTTTCAACAAGAATGTATTCAGAAGCCATAGAAATACACAAACACCAAGAGAACTTCAAAAGAAAGGAAGAGAGAACATATCTACCAAAGATGTGGCACCCAGCATTGAAAGGCGCCAAAACGAAGCCATGTCACCCAAATCGCGTGAGAAGTATGAGGGAACACGCCATTGCAGAAAGTACGCGGAAAATCATCACTATAAATGACATAGCAGAAAACAGAGCTTCAGTTTCAGTTGATACTTCAAGAAGAGTACGCCACTGAAGATGACTGCCGTAGTTGTAGTAGAAACGTTTGGAGATTATAATCAAATAAGCCCACGGCAAAACCCGGAAATCAAACAAAACATAGACGCCAGCCGCGAATGCCTACATTTCTATAATAACGTTCTCGTTTGGCTAACTCAAGTTGACTGACTAATTACAAATCATAGATACCCGGGCCGCCGGAGCTGCCGTGTTTTTCCACTCATTTCAATAGTGGTATCTGGAATTTCTTACTGAGAACATATTATCTTGTTTGAAATTTGATCAATTCATCGTTGAGAGAGTATTCGACCCGCCTTGAATATATTGAGTGCAAATGAAGTTTCATTACTCAACTGCATTTTTTGCAGTATCGTAAGGTCCGAGTAAATATTGATATAAACGGCGACCATTACGTTGAATCTGACACTTTGTTACTTTAATTTATACCGGCAATAAATAACGATACCAAATATAGGTTAATTGTGAACATGTTAATTTCATTTAAGCACTTGGTAACACACCATACATCAAAATATAATTGAGAATTCGTGCAATGGTGAAATGTGCGTTTTATAAATACGTTTATTCAAAGAATTGATAATAATCTAATAATAATAATGATAATATGTCTTTATTCATCGTGACCTGATGTCACATGGAAGAGTGGAATGTCTCTTGGTAAGAGTTATTATTATTACTTCATACTAAAAATATGATAAATTTACCTTAAATACCTAAATGACTACTCAATTGAATATAACAAAATTTCTTGTTTGATGACAAGCCACAGAAATAGAGTATCTCTAAATGATTTAAAAAATGAATCGACTCCAGGCCCTGATGAATTAAATAGCACTTCACTTAAATCTGTTGAGTATTTCATAGCGAAACCCTTGACCCATATCTTCAATAATTGTTCAACATCTGGTATATTTCCATCAATTCTCAAAATTTATAATGTCATACCAGTATAGAAGAATGGAGATAAAGAATGTATTGACAATTATAGACCAATATCATTGACAAGTAATATTAGTAAAGTGTTCGAAAAATGTATAAAAATAATAATAATAATAGGCCTTTGCTTTGAACTTTTCCGAAGTTACTTAAGAAACAGAAAACAGTTCCTGAAAATAAATGAATATAAGAGTAACCAACAAATAACAATATATGGTGTTCCTCAAGGCACGGTTTTAGGACCTGTCCTTTTTTTGATTTACATTAATGATCCACTAAATACAAATCTTGATGGTGATCTATATTCGAATGCAGATGACACTGTATATATAGTGGATGGAGATAACTGGGATGAGACCATATCGAAGGCTGAAGTTGGCATGTCAATTTTGAAACATAACTTGAGTTATGACTTGCTCACACTCAATATCACAAAAACTAAATTCATGACATTTTCAAGTAGTGAAAAATATCAACCAACATTTGATGAAATAGAAACTCATAGTTCGAAATGTTTACAGAAACATTTTCAAAAACGCAATTGCACTCTTAAATTAAGCAGAACCCCACAAATGAATTAGTTAGGAATCTATATAGATTGTTGCCTGAAGTGAAAAAAATATTCAATTGAATTAACAAAAAAAATAAGGAAAAGTCTCTATAAGTTCAAACTTCTGAGAAGTAAAAACACTATTGATGTTTTATCATGCATTATTTTCCAATATCATGACCTACTGAATCATAGCCTGGGGTGGTGCATATGAAAATTCGGTAAAATATGTCAAGTTTATTCATAAATATGCCATAAAAATAATTTTTTTGAATCTCTTCAGATTTCCATCGAAAGTTTTATTCAGAAAATATTCCATTTCAAATATCAGACAAATAAATATTTCATAAAATCAGTACCATCTATATGAAAAAACATTTTGCAAATACTGACATAATAGAACATAAGTATGATACAAGATCAAAGACCAATAAATGCTTTCAAATTGCTAAATGTGGTCTACATTTAATGCAACAACACTGCATATGTATTGATATTGTGAAATTTACAATATAATTTCACGAGAAAGTTGAGAACAACAGCATTTAAAAAACATTACACAATTGGATATTAGATAATAGTGAAAAAATTGAAAATGTGCTCACATTGAAATAGTTCAGTTCAACAGATAATTTATTTCACCCTCTTTCATTATAAAATACTATTATTGATACAGTTTTCATTTTCTATATATTGTTTCATGAACAATATATATTAACAGTTAACATTATCTTTATTTTTCAACTAACCCAGTCAAACACAAGTGTTTAACTTCGCAGACTGTGGTAAAATTTTATACATGTAATTACAATTTCTTCAATACTCATAGACATTCATTTGATATTGTACATTTGTTAATAAATTTCAGTTTGAAAAAAAACGAATTGAATCTTGGTGTACCTACCTAATGGTAGACACTCATATAAAATGTAATTTACACATTAGGAAGTTAGTTCAAACAATTAGAAAGAAAAACATCTTCTAATGCTTTAATGCGCATTAGCTTGGGGAGGGGCCTATATTAATATTATAAAGAATGTTGAAGTAATTAAAAAATGGTTTGTGAAAGTAATATTCAGAAAACCAAATATCTACCCATCAGATGACCTCCACAATCTTGGCAATATCTTAGATGTGAAACAAATATTTTATTTGACATTAGCTGCTGATCAGAAAACTAAACCGGAGCAAAATATTTCTAGATTACTCCTACACCACTAGGTCAGAAAAAATTATCATTTCGGTTTCACATGTGACTGAAACTATAGCCCAGAGAAGTAGATATATAACGATCTGCCAATTGAATAACAAATCAGTGAGACGCATTTCTTTATTATATATCCCCCCAAATATCGATCAATTCAATCCTTATTTGTATTGAATATTGGAATTCGAAAAGAAACAAGCAAGAAACTCTTTGGAAGGTTCGAAATAGATGAACATTTCAATCTAGCAAACCACTATTATAATATTCATGCAGTCATTGTTCACTGTGGTTGAATTTGGTCATTATTAAGCCTTGGTCACAGATGAAGCAGACGGGCTTAAGTTTGACGATAGTCGTGTCACGAAGTGTTCTGACGATGCATTGAATTTATTGGAGCTCCTGGAGACACTCTACATTTTGTTTTATAAGAGAGAGGACATTGGTAGATCAAGATCTTCAGATGATGTGGTGCTGCAAGTTTTTCCGGGTTTTCCTGCAGCTGGAAAAGCATATGCGCCACAGGAATCAATAAAGTCGCCCCGGAGCGCCAATTCATTTTTATTTTTGTTTTTATTTTTATCGTTGTTTTTCTGATAAACTGCCTGTTATAACTCTTATTTATATCATTATTCTTAAAAAAAAAACACAAATACTACAAAAATCCTTGAGGCGCTTTTAAAGTGGTGGTTGTGTGAATGTAGTTATTCACGTTGAATTTGAATCGCTGGAGATTCAATTCAGTTGGAAAAACGTTCTCAGGAAGTTTATTCCATATAAAGGCAGTTCTCCAAATGGAAGAGTTCTTCAACAGTGAATTTCGAGGGGTACTGAGTTGAACCCCAAAACGATGAGCAGCCACAGTCCGTCGCGTATTTGTTAAATGTACCGCTCTTGGTGTAACCAATTGTGCTAAGTCACTCAAACACTTCCCGTGCAAGTATCTATAATAGAGAGACAATTCTCCAACCTTTCGTCGATGTTTCAGACTATCAAGCTGGGGCCGCACTTCAGGAAGGTTGGTAGGATGGTGAATAATATATAGCTGCCCATGATACTTTAACCATAAAGATAAACCCACGCGCATCGTATCTTCTATCTCTCTTCCTCCTCTGACGTAAGCGCGTGACAAAACGAGCGATCGAGAATGGCGAATCGCGCTGTGAAATGTGGTGAGATGTGAATGCTGTCGTTGTGTTTAGTTTCCTTGCGTGTTTCTGTGTATCAAATATACGTCAAATATTTGAAAACAAAACAATGAACAATGGTTTACTGTGCAGTTACCGGTTGTACAAATAATAACAAAAAAACTAAAAACAATTCAACTAGCTACCGATACTGAAGGAAACACCAGTTTCAAGAATCCAGTTAACGACAAAGACATTCACATATTTGCAGACGCCCCACATATGATTAAACTTTTAAGGAATCATTTTCTTGACAGTGGATATCTTTTAAACGGAAAAATTATCAATTCCAAACCAGTTGTAAGACTTATTGCAAAATACTAAAAATTTGGACTTGAATATTGCCCATAAGCTTAACGCAGATTTATTAATTGTAAAAGGTAACTACCATTTGAAATTAAGATTTTGTTTGTGTATATCATGAGGTCATGAACTTATTATATTATAATTCCAATTGATTTTTAGGTGCTCAAAGGCAGAAAGTAAAATATGCTTCTAAGTTGTTTTCGCATACAATTTCAAAAGCGATGTCTAGATTGGGTATGCTGAGCATTTACAAAACAGAAAATAACTGGCTTGAGTGCTCTAACTTTTTTAAAATTGTCAATGACTGGTTTGACGTTTTTAACTCGCAAATACCACATGCAGATTCACGAAATCGAGTTAAAGGTAAAAATAACAATATTCTATTCTAAACTACTTATTTAATACATTTTAAAATCAATATTCTAGGGTATGGTCTGGCTTTACAAGAACAAAACGAAATTTTGGAAAAAATGAAAAATATGGTTAAAGATATGAGAAAGATTGGGTCAAATACTTTACTACCGTTTCAGAAAGGGATTATTATAAGTATAGAATCCTTGCAAAAGCTTTTTTTTGACCTCAAAGAAGAATTTGGTGTCAAATATTTATTGACGTACCGGCTTAACCAGGACCCACTTGAAGGATTTTTTTTCTATTATGAGAGCAATTGGTGGTCTGCATGACCACCCAAATGCCCTTCAATTCAAATATCAGCTAAGAAATTATTTGGTGGGCAGAAATGATAATGTAATATCTAAATCCGCAAATATTGAAGAGGAACTTGACATTGTAACTAACCAACCAACCACTTCTGCAAATATTGTAAATGAGGCCAAGAACTCAGTAATGCAGCTGGTATTAAGAGGATTTTATTTCATTTATTAAATTTGGTTTCATTTTGATTTATTTTCTTTCTTCAAAATTAATTTTGAATAAAAAATTGTACTTTTAGGCTCTTACCGGAGAAATGCTTAGTGCTTTAGATTTATCTGAAGACGATGAAAATGAGAAGGACATATTTGAAAAAAATATACTCGATACAAAGGAAGAGTTAAGGTGGGACGGATTGGAAAATTTGGCAGGTTTTATCGCATTTAAGTTGAGAAACAAAGAAAAACTTGGTTCTATCCCCGATTCCAATGAGATTTCTTTTTCCTGGGTCAACCATTTAACAGAAGGTGGTTTACAGAAACCTAGTGAAGAGTTTTTATCCAAATGTAATGAGCTAGACCATATATTCACCAAATATAATGGAGAATCTTTGAAAATTGAAAAAAATTATCTTGTAAATTCAAATAAATTAGCGGAAAGTGTCCAGTTAAGCAATGCAGCAAAAAATTTATTTTTTAGGTGCAAAATGTTTTTTAGAATAAGAATTTTGAACAGAAATATTGAAGAAATATCTAGTATGAGAAAACGCAAAATGACCAAAATTGTAAATTAATTAAATTAAATTATATTCTTAGACTAGACCATTCACTTGTAAAATTTACTTTGTGTAAAATTGAGATATTCCCATTGATAAATAAATAAACATTTAAAAAAATATTGTGTATTTGTGTCGTTTATATAATATTATGTTGATGTCTTCCCATTTTAGACTGATTTTTCCATTATTACATTCAATCTCATAAAATTATCGGTTACAAAATAGTTACAATGTTGTAAAAATCGTCGAAATTAATCCAAATTGCATATAAAATCCATGCTTCGCTGAGGCGTACTAATGCATTTTGTCACGCGATGACGTCGTGCGCGCAGAGGTCCAATTCTCGTCGCCCAATTGATCATATCTTTATGGTTATAGTATCATGATAGCTGCCTGGCGAACATCCTGCTATTTATAAACATGAGTAACAGAACGACGCTAGCCGCAGTGGCCCCCACTACCACCTAACCTCCAGAAACCATCCGAAGGTACGCCAGGCGTCTATACAACCTAATCAGTCGTGTTTGATATTCCAGTCGGGTAGCCTAGCTGTGGAAGAGAGCGTAATAAGTTCTGTGTACAAAAGAAGGGAATTTGGGACCCATCAGACCCATTAAGGAAAAATTTGCACTTCTGGAAAAAGAAATCAGCTCCGAAGAAGATCCGGATATATGTTTCTCCAAGAGTTAACTTCCTTATATGCGGGAATTAAGCCCAGGCCATAGTCTGAGTCCGTGGGAAAATTCAAGACCTTATCTTGAATGAATATGAAAAAAGAAATTTGTCTGTGGGAGCCCCTCAATTTGGCTACGAGTATGATAGTCGTACCCAGTACTTATCATTGTCAAATTCTACTGATGTTTCATGCTTTTCAATGGAACAACAATCATTAGATTCGTATGGTGGAAAATCTACAACTCTTTTTTTTTCATAATATGTAACTCTTTTCTTAAACGTTCATGTTCTAATATTTAGTTTCAATGATTTTTTTATGTATTAAAGAGAGGCATGATTGTTACTTTTCCGCTGTCAGTTAGATACTGGCTTCTTTTTACTGCATCCAGGATGCATTACCCCTCCACCATCCACCTTTACCCTCCAAGCGACCATCTAGCGTCCTGCAGTGCGGCCCTGGGTTCAAGGTTGCAAGTGTTGTTCGTCTCCAATCAGGCGGATGGCACTTTTCTGGATGGAATCCAGCAGCTTCAGGTATGTTTAGGGGCGGAGTTCCATACATGAGAACAATACTTCAAAGAAGGTCTGATCTGAGATGTATAAATCATCAAAAGTTGCTGAGTCGTGTACAGTTTTCTGGTTCGGAACAGTATTCCAAGCTTTTGAGAAGCATCTTTTGCAATTCCAGCATATGAAAATAAGAGGAATTGCTATTATCAAAGGGATTCAATTTGTATGGAATGCCCAGGATATGAATCTGTATATGCCTTTTGTTTAAGTCAGAACAAAAAGGTGACGTTTCTGTTCCACATTGATAATTTTTCAATGGTCTTGGCAATGCTAACTTTGTTCGTAAGTGTCTATATCATTCTTTAGCGGTATTGATAGACTTCCAACTACCATGTCTCTTTAAATTTGTGATGGTTTCACCATTTTCAGCAATTAACGTCCCAAAACTGTGAATATCATCCAACTTTAACAACCATTCATTTTGAGAAATATTACTGGAGTTTTTTTCCAACACCACACCGTTATTTCAACACCTCGACACGTGTTTCGATTACCAAGTGATCATCTTCAAGAGGAAGATCTTCCTCTTGAATAACAGTTTGGTGTTGGGAAAATACTCCAGCAATATTCATTAATACACCGAAGGTTCCAAACAGTGCATCATAAATCCATTTTGAGAACAAATCATAAACGTTTTCCTACATGGTCTTCGATTTTTCAGGCAATTATTGTGCTGTAGCAGCAGCTGCTGCCCTGGAAATTCCATGATGCATTTTCAAAACTGACTGTCTCTGCTGCTTTCTATGGTTTATTGCGATAAGTGCGAACATAAACCATGCAAACTATCAAAAATCGAATTATCAAATAATTTCGTATCAAATAGTTGTCTGTCGTTATTTGGCTGCTTTGGTAATAATCAACTGCTTTTGAATGGATGGCTGGAAAAACGTTGCATGTCGTTTTTCTGTTGTTGAACAACAGAACATATATGAATGAACATACCAATTAATAGGTAGGTTTTGTGAACCCAATAGTATGTTTACGCAACTGAGTTTTATAAAAGCGTCCGGGAAGTGGGTAGTTAATAAGAATAATAATAACATAACGCGGCCCTAGGAGTGCTATATTACCATCTATGGCACTCTTACGGCATTGACGAGACACCGGTGTTGCCCTACGCTCCGGGGGATATTGAAACCATTGTGGGGAACGAAAAGTGCCGAATTTATTGGAACTTTTCGTTCCCCACCCTCAGGCTCATACAAGCTAATAAGCATGATGTCCTTCTCGACCACCTTCTCTCCACGATATTTGTCGTGGAGTTTTCAGCTCCTGGCGAGACAAATATCGTCAGAAAAGAGGGAGGAGGAAAAACGGATAAAATATCGAGATTTTCTCTTCGAACTCCGCAGACTCTATCCAGATCACTCTGTCGAGATGGTTGTTCTGATTATTGGAGTCCTCTCTACTTTCGAATCTTAAAATCATACCAGCTTGCCGCACTAAGGCAGAAATCTTAGCCGCACAGACGATGAAGGCTGTTATTCTTGGCTCACTGAGCTTGCTCAGGGAACATGATTCTCGGTCCCAATGATTACTCAGCCCACGATTGGGGGAGTGGTCTTTGGTTGATAATGCTGGCGTGCCCTTCCGAATGTATCATGACTTCGGGGGATAGGGCCTGACCAGCGCACACTACGGCGAAAAAAAAATAATATTCATTTTCCATTAGACACAGATAACATGTATTGTAATCGTCAAAGTGCACATAAAGCCACGACACAAAACTCACAGTGTGGCAACACCGTTGTTATTGAAAAAACAACAATACAATTAACAGAAAATTGAATACAGCACAGATTCACTTACATATTACGAATCGTAAAACTCTTGCAAATTATAAAAACAATTCTTAATCAAATAAATCTTCAGCAAGTTATTGAGGTTTTTTATATCTTTTAAGCACCTGGGGAGCTTATTGAGAATAGTAAGACCTACCACTGATGGACAATTTAATGTTGTTTAATATTGACGAAACGGAACATGGAGATCACGTCTACTGCTTACATTATGAATACTTCCATTTGAAGGAAATCTATTCTTGTTTTTAGAAACATAGAGTGACAGTTGAAAAATTTACATACAGGATAAAGTTAAAATTCTAAATTTCCAAAATATATCCCTACAAGAAAATGTACTAGGAACTCCTGCTACTATTCGAATATTTCTTTTCTGTACAATAAACACATGTGAAGCTAATGTAGAGTAACCCCATATTCATATGACATATCGCAACTTTGACGCAACTTGCGAGTGATATAATGATAATAGTTGTTATTCTGTCAAAATGCTTCTGAGGTTTCTGAAAACGTTACACAATGAATTCAGTTTGTTCATCACGAGGGTGTAGTGTCAGAACAAGCATCAATGGTTATCCCCAGAAATGCTGTATCATCTGTACTGTTGAGTGTTTGATCATTTATTTGAATTTGTACTTTTACGCATTGCCTTTTCCGCACCAATTCACAACTGACTTCAGAGTGCTTCCACACTTCTCAAACAGAAGATAATCCACATTACAGGACACCACCAAGGATGTGTCACCAGCGTACATTGTTCATCCAGGATGAACAATGTTATGGATGAATCTGTGATGAAGTTATCGATTTCATTTATATAAAGAAGGAATGATATCGGACCTAGCATAGACCCTTGTGGTATACCCGTCGTGACGTCCAAGCGATCAGAATCAAAGGTAGTAGTGGTAGACTCTCTATGATATTTCAAGCTAACAAACTGCTGTCTATTCTTCAGAAACGATAAAGTTCAGTCATAGGCAACACCTCGTATACCATACAAATGAAGCTTTGACATGAGTTGACATTGATTGACACAGTCAAAAGCCCTGCTGAGGTCGCAGAATATGCCAACAGGCATTCTCCTGATTCCAGAAGCATTGAAACTGTTTCGATGAATGAAATTATTGCAGTGTTTGTGGACTTGTTTGTGCGAAAGCCATGTTGTTTGTCTGAGAATATTCGATTTTCTTAGGAATTTCAGTAACCTATCTAAATAGGAGTTCTCAGAAATCTTGGAGAAACCCGGAATTATCGTAATTGGCCTATAGTTTTCCAATTTTTCTGGATGCTGCTTTTTAAAAATTGGGACAACTTTGCCGACTTTCAATATTTTCGGAAATGATCTAGTTAGAAACGACAGGTTGACAAGGAAGGTGAGTGGTATTATAATGAAGGGAATAAATAGATTTCTCGATGACAAATAACGGAATGTTTGCCGAAAAAGCATATTCGAATAACCATAACCCGAATGCTCCTCATGAAATAAATACTTGTGGAGTCGCTACTGACTAGACTTGAAGACACTCCCTGCAAATTCGCCAATAAGTGTGAAACCAACATGTCACAATCTACACGTAAAGCTTGTGTCCCAATTATGTATATTACAAGATACGTATAAATCACTTCTCGAAAATCTACAAAATTTATCGCATTCTTCGGTGTTTATCTGGAGGCGCTGAATGTCTCGAAGTGGTCCATTCGTCATGCTGAATCCTCTTATCGACGCACCGGCCTGTCTTGTTAACATGCAAAAATACTTATTCGCCGAAAGGCCAGCAAGGTCGGTTTCGAGCAAGATACTCCGAATTTCGAATTCGAACATTAACTTTTGATGCACAAAGATTCCTATCTCAGAAATTTGCATTTTCACTCCATTATCAGCAAAGCTTTTCTTGTCAATACCTTTCGCTGTTATCAGTGAGTCAAAATCTACGATTCTTATGGCGATACGAGATACATCGAAAGTCGCTTATATCAAACCATTGTATAAGGATATTGGGTATAAATAGTCTTCCAACCGACACATATTGTTAGGTATTTGAGTTACTCAAGGAACGATAAAATTTTTGGTGTTATTTATCGAAAGTAATACAACAAGATCTCCAAGTTAAAACGATTGATTTCCATTTTTCAAGAAAACTCTGTTATTTAGCAATACCACAGCCGAATATGTTCTAACATTTAAACATTTAAAAATATTTGAAAACTGTGCATGACATGATGCGTAGAACCAAAAAATCCCAGACTAGTCTGGTTCACATGTACTCGATTTAGCTCTTTTTGGTGATATTTTTCAGCCCTGTCCAAAAATTACGACCAAGGTGTCATTCGATTCGTATTTTTGCCTAGAAAGTTTAAGGAAAGGTCCGAAAACGCGCCGATAAAAATAACAAAAGTTATTAACAATTGAGTGAAAAAAAATGGGGCTTTAGTTTTTTCTTAATATCTCGGAAAATTTTCAAAATTTTGGAAATTTGAAAAAAAATTTGAAAAGATCAATGAATTTGCGTAAAAAAGTCCCGACTTCCGAAACTGTATCTCGATTATTTATAATTTTTACAGAGCCCTGAAAATAGAGCCAATAGCGGGTAGTCTGGCTTCCGCGTGCCTTTCGTCACTCTGAAATAAAAACAAAAAAAATTATTTAAACATATTAAATGTAAATATTTAGGAATGAAAAAATTCTTGTAATGTTGGGATACATCAATAAACAATAATCCGCAGTTAAAAAATGTTCATGCCAATTTTAACGTCAATTATAAATTTGTTAATTAATAACTTTTTCTGAATTGAAAGTTAATATAAAAATCCCTATAATTATTAAACTAAAACCCTGGCATTTTTTTCCTTTGGTGAAATTATTCTTAATAGGCAAAAAAAATAGATTACCGTTGCCAAAATAGAAAAATTGTAATTTTCTATTTTTTATTGACAATTGAAAATTATAATTTTATAAAAATACATTACAATTTTTTTTTATTTTTTATTGTTTCTATGTCTCATGGCTAGGAACTAATTAATTTTTTTTAATTTTTTACAGCTATTGCTGATAAATTTATCATGAACAAATACATTGTTTATGAGCAATTCGATTTTTTTTTTTGCATTATGTTAATTGAAAAAAATCATGATTTTTAGAAAAAAATGGTTCCTTAAAAAATTTCTTTGTTGCTAAAAAATGGGTTTGTTAATTAACAATCGTTTTTTGCAACTGAATATAAAAATTAAGGAACCGTTTTCTTCTTAATAATAAATTCTATTTTTCCTTAAGGTTTCGAAAAAACTTTTTTTATTCTTTTTTTAATTATTTATTTGAAAAAAAAAATGTTATAAACAATTTTTTTTCAATACTCTGTTCTATAATAAAAGTAACTATGTGTTTTTTATTTATTCTATTTTTTATAAAATCCTTTTGATTTATTGTTACATGACACGAAGTTTATGTTGAAAAGACTTAAAAATTTTTCTTTTTTTAATAAATAACGATCAATAATCAAATAAATAATAGGACTACAACTTTAGTAAAAGGCTTGAATTGTTAATAAATTCATAATGAACAAAAAAAAAGCATATTTATCATAACTGCAATAGTTTCAAAGTTATTATAATTATAAAAGCGAAGGAGCGAATGAAAAAGACAAGTATCAAGTTATCACAATATTAAAAGTTTAAAAAAAAATGAATTTATAATTTATAAAAAAAAAACCGTTCCCTAATTTTAATATTTAGTTGCAAAAACCGATTGTTAATTAACAAACGCATTTTTTAGCAACAAAAATTTTTTTCAAGAAACCATTTTTTTTCTAAAATTCATGATTTTTTTCAATTAACATAATGCAAAAAAATTTTCGAATTGCTTATAAACAATGTATTTGTTTGTATAAATGTATTAACAATAGCTGTAAAAAATAAAAAAAAATATTAGTAATCAGTTTTTAGCCATGAGATACTGAAACAATAAAAAATTTGAAAAAATAAATTTTGTAATGTATTTTTTATAAAATTATAATTTTCAATTGTCAATAAAAAAATAGAAAATAACAATTTTTTTATTTTGGCAACGGTAATCTATTTTTCTGCCTATTGAGGACAACTTCATCAAAGGAAAAAATGCCAGGGTTTTAGTTCAATAACTAATTTTTATATTGACTTTCAATTCAGAAAAAGTTATTAATTTACAAATTTATAATCAACGTTGAAATTGGGATAAAACTTTTTTGACTCCGGATTATTGTTTATTGATGTATCCCAACATTACAAGAATTTTTTCATTCCTTAATATTTACATTTAATATATTTAAATATTTTTTTTTGTTTTTATGTCAGAGTGACGAAAATCGCGCGGAAGCCAGACTACCCGCTTTTGGCTCCATTTTCAGGGCTCTGTAAAAATTATAAATAATCGAGATACAGTTTCGGGAGTCGGGACTTTTTTTCCGCAAATTCATTGATCTTTTCAAATCTTTTTTCAAATTTCCAAAATTTTGAAAATTTTCCGAGATATTAAGAAAAAACTAAAGCCTTATTTTTTTCACTTAATTGTTTATAACTTTTTTAATTTTTATCGGCGCGTTTTCGGACCTTTTCTTAAACTTTCTAGACAAAAATACGAGTCGAATGACACCTTGGTCGTATCGTAATTTTTGGACAGGGCTGAAAAATGTTACAGAAAAAAGTACATGTGAACTGAAATAAACAGTACGAGTTTGGGGAGGAGAGATAAGGAGAACCGTCTCGTATGGAAGGAAGCTTCAAAAAGTGTCCTACTTTCAGCACCAAATAACAGTTCAATAAATCCCCAGAATGGCGCTAGCATAGGTACAGGATATGATATAAATTAGCTTCGTCAATATAACCTACAATTATTGCTTATTAGTCAGTGGGCTATGCTTGAAGATATGCAGTGAACAAATCTGAAAAAATGTTCAAGCCCGTCTTGGATATACATCCCGAGCCCGAAACCAGTCTGCAAATGTGCCCGATCCAAAAATGAAGGTTGACTCTACCAGTTGTATTGCCAATTACATATGCAGGACATTATCTGTGAAGATTCCTGTACGGATTGTAATCGGATATAAGCCAACTCCGTTCGTGGTATTAGCCAGTGGAGTAGTTGTATTCTGATAGGCATCAGTCCATTTAACCTACTGTCTAGGTATATCCGAGACGGGCTTGAAAATTTGAAGTTCATTTCTTTAGTTTTAAAATTATAGCTGTGGTAAAACGTGGAGACATCGATTGAATATTCTTATCAGCTTTGAATAATACTTTTTGTGGTTTTGATGTGTTTACTGTTACAAAACATTGTAATTATAATTGTAAGCAATAATGAGCAAAATTTGCGTGGTGAAAAGTTTTCCAAGTGTGCGTAAATTAAAAAATATAAATAATGATTCACCTCCGTCTCTGTCGTACTTCCAGCCAACAGCATGTATATTTTTTATAATTATAAATTTCAAAAAAGTCACTAGGAAAACTTTTTTTTCAATTGCTTTGTAGAAAACAAAATCTCTTTTAATTTTAATATCATTTTCTTATGTATTACTTCCTAAATGTTACATTGATCAAGCGTTAAGAAATGATAAGCAAACAATTGATTATGAAACTTCGGTTTTTATTTTATTCTCATTTTGAAAAGTGCACTATAACAAGAAGAAAGTTGATGACATTGTGAATACGCTAATTTGACAACCGGTGATCGATTCGATCATTTAACTGGTTGCACCCGCAATGTTTATGCTTATGATTTTCAAAGGATTCCAAATAATTGAGTTTGCAACACTTTCTCGCTGGTAGCCAAATCTGGCAAATATCGTATATGTGGGAGCAATTTTGCCATCGTTTTCATTGATTTGTGACACTGTGAATCGTCTTGATGAGGCAGCACCAATGCTGTCATTTTTCCGCAATTTTTGCCTTCAAACGCTCCAGTAACGCTATACAGGGTGTAACATAAGTTCGTTAAAATATTCAAATAAAATATTCCTGGGACAATTTTAAGCAAAAAAGTATATATGAACTTGTGTCCGAAAATGCTTCATTTCGGAGATACGGGGTGTTGGAATTGAGTTTTTTCGTTCGCTTTTTGGAACTCTTGCAAAAATAAGTTATTTGCACGAAATTCAGTACCCGGTGTTTTTTGACGTGAGAAATCATAATTTCGTATTGATTTTCATGTAACATCTAGTACGCTGTCATTATTTATTTCAAATTGCCCTAACTTTTTTAACAGTATACTTTTGGTACTTTTCATGGAAAAACCTAATTCCTACACTTCTTCCAAGTGGATTTTTTTATATTCCCAGTTTGTTTATCAGAAAGTGATGTTTTCAATGAAATTAAATTTGCGTTCTGCTTTAAATAATTCGAAGCTAATAGCCATCATTCACTACGGTAGGTCTCACACCTAATTAGTTTATTTATTTTCGTTTCTACAGTTTTAACACTGGAATCATTCCAATTTCTTTTTATTGGTCGAACAAACATCAATACCTCGAATTGACGATAAATATTTCGACAGTTTTATTCTTATCTCTTATTTATTCAAACGAACATAGAGAAAAACTCAAAAATCATATGTGAATTCTCATTACCCAGAGTATTTTCCGTAGGACCATAATCCAGACCTGCAAAATATCAGTTATGAATTTTCAACAGAAACATGAGAATTCAACATGAAGTAGCTGATCATGTCACAAAAAATTTCAGATTAGTAGAAATGAAATTATAACTCTCTTGATAGGAAAGAAATAATTACTATAAAAGAACATCATCAGGAAAAAAGTAAAATTGAGAAATCAAAAGATTTCGTAAACCTGAATGCGATATGTACTTCTTCAACTAGATGAATGTAACTACTTTTCTGTTGTGAAACGGAAAACAAAATTCAAGAGGAGTGTATAATTCAACGAGCAAGTAATGGCCATTCCTCACGAGTATAACACAAAACTTTTTTTATAACATATCGGAAATAGTTTGTTTGAAAGTGGTTGGCAATGTTTAATGGTGAATTTCATCAGTTCGGACTTTCATTGTTTAATATGAAATGATATATGATAATGAAAAAGAATAGCTGAAAATAAACATTATATTAAGCAAAAAACCCTGAAAAATAATAACAATAGAATAAACATTGAGCTAGCATACAGATACGCAACATATGGAAACCCATAATAAAGTGGAAAACGGTCAACTCCCGCCAAACAGCCATCTCCTGCTGAACCGGGAAGCGGTGAGACGAAAGAGGGGATGGGTGAAATCACTTGAATGACCTTTAAATAGTCATCTCTCGGCGGAATAAGTCCAGTCATCACCCGAAGACCATTGTGGATACTAACAATCGAAACGTCGTAAAGTAACATTGCTTGAAATCTCTTAATTTTCATTTCAATTGTTCAATTTGTTGCTCAATGTTCATTATATTTTTCAAGATTCATTTTGCATAATATAATTGTTTTCAGCTTACATTTTTAATTTTCATTTTCATTTATTTCAGAAATTTCAAATCATATCATATCAGACAATGGAAGTCCGAAAACTGTGGATATCAGCCATCTATAACAACCATCTATTTTGAGAAATACTACTGCAGTTCTGAAGATGATCAGCAAGTGATCATCTTTAAGGGAAGATCTTCCTCTTGAAGATGATCACTTAGTGATCGAAACACGTGTCGAGGTGTTGAAATAACAGTTTGGTGTGGTGAAAAAACTCCAGTAATATTCATAACTATACCAAAGATTCCAAACAGTGCATCACAAATCCATTTTGAGAACAAATCATAAACTTTTTTGTACTTCGATTTTTCGGGCAATAGTTGTGCTGTAGCAGCAGCTGCTACCCTGGAAATTTCGTGAGGCACATTTACAAACTCACTATAGCTGCTGCTTTCCATAGTTTATTGCGGTAAGTGCGAACAAAAACCATGCAAACTTTCAAAAATCAAAATATCTATTAATTTCATGTCAAATAGTTGTCTGTCGTTATTCCGCGCTTTGGTAATAATCAACTACTTTTGAATGAGTGGCTGGAAAAACGTTGCATATTGTTTTTCTGTTGTTGAACAACAAAATGTGAATAAACATACCAATTACTAGGTAGGTTCTGTAATCCCAATAGTATGTTTTCACAACTGAGTTTTATTTGGTGGAAAAACCTTGTACGTTGTTTTTAGTTTGTCAACTGCTATTTTAAATTACTCTTTGAACATAATTTCACTCTCCTGTAAAATTGAACTTTCAGTACACGTTTTTTCAGCCAGATATTCATTTATCAAAACCGTAACTAGCAATATTTTTATATTTACAATGGAAGCAACAATGTGATTCTCTCCGGACTAGCCCGGAAAAATGCTACATTCTCAAAGAAAAAACGTCCGGGAAGTATTTCCCATCAGACACAGTTAACATGTATTGGAATCGTCAAAGTAACAACACCGTTGTTATTAAAACAACGACAACAAAATTAAAATAAAATAAAATACAGCACAGATACACTCACATATTACGAATCGTAAAGTTCTTGCAGATTATAAAAACAATTATCAACCAAATAATTCATTAGCAAGTTACTGAATTAATTGAGGTTCGTTATATCTTTTAAACACCTAGGGAGCTTATAGAAAATAGTAAGACCTACCACTGATGGACAATTTAATGTTGTTTTATATTGACGAAAGAGGGGATAAGTGAAAGTACTCGAACGACCTATAAATAGTCATCTCTCGGAGGAATCAGTCCAGTCATCACCCGAAGATGATTGTGGATACTAACAATCGAAACGTCGTGAAGTAACATTGCTTGAAATCTCTTAATTTTCATTTTTTATTTCATTTTAATTGTTCAATTTTTTGCTCAATGTTTATTATATTTTTCAGGATTCGTTTTGCATAATATAATTGTTGTTTTCAGCTTTCATTTTTGATTTTCATTTTCATTTATTTCAGAAATTTCAAATCATATCATATCAGACAATGGAAGTCCGAACTAATGAAATTTATATCGGAAATTTTCTCATTTTGAAATAATATCCCTTCCGAATGAGAATAATTATCAATTAAAGCATTAAAAAAAATTTTTCATGTTTTCAGTTGTATTCAATTCGATAAGCGAGTGCATTTGAAAAATGCAGTAGATTCATTGACCATTAGTATACAAAAGTCATAGCTTTTTCGCTACTCCACGGAAATTATAACGAAATAACGAGATATAGAGCTGAGGCTAATTGAGTTTTTAACATCTCTCATTTCGTTATCAAGTGACGAAGTTTGGAGGAATTTCAAATGCTTCGCACTAATAATTCAAATCAAGAAACTTAGAAATGTTGATGTTGTGAAACTTATTAACATAATATTTCAATAAAAAAACACTTGAGTGTATATTTTTCATCTGATAGTTTCATTGAATTCTCTAAAAATTACATTGTCATAAAAGACTGGTAATGTAGTTGACATGAAGCTTCCAATTTCAATAAGAATCGGACGTTCAGTTCAAACGAATAATAAACTTCCAGATCATGTACAGCATCTAAAATGAAAGTTTTCGTCAATACCGAGAGATATTTCCAATAACATCTCAACTTTACGCAATATCCGCAGAGAAAGAAGTCATATTATCATGTCGTCGACACCAGCCTGCAATATCACGAACTGTGATAGATTCTCCTAAAAACAATATTTGGAAAGTTTCACAGATTCATTCTTGCGGAAAACCGCAGCAGCGGTAATAGTGTTTTCCAGGCAATTTAATAATTTCCTTCACGAACATGCTGTGGATGATTCGAGCAGTCTCATCTGCATAGTGGTGATGGTGGTCACAAAAAATCGTTTCTTATAAAAGGTATCCCGGCTTTTATGAAGTTTCAGCCAAGATTGAATATAAATTGAGTTAACAGTTTTGAACGATTATCAAGATGAAAATTGTCAATTATCTAATAATATTGCTTCGAAGACTTTACAACAAAAATGGTTTAACCCATGGAATAATCACTACATTCTCTGGTGTCTATCCGGACGCGATGTACTTAAAAACTACTGAACGAATATTCATACTGTGTTCACTAAGAGACGAAATGCTTATTCTCTTTGAGATATGATACTACAATTCTCTACATATTGTTCTTCCTGTTGTACCTTTCTTAACTCAAAGAAACGTAACAAGCTCATGGAAAAGAAAATTCAGACCTGCCATATCGTGTTGTGGACAATGTTGTGAGCTATCAGGAATATAGGTACTTGAAAGTACTGGTATTTTTTCTACAGACATCAAACTATAGATCGTGGATACTTTTGGATATTCCAAGGGTATTCCCCAAACTTTGGAAGGAGGAGCTTGTAATACCTATCCCAAGAGTCAATTCCCCAACAAGTCTTGTTGATTTAAGACCCATCACCATCCTGCCAACCATGTCCAAGTTATAAGAGAGGGTCATTGAAACACAATCACGTGACCACCTTGATAAATATAATATCCTTTCCTCAGTACAGTGAGGATTCAGACCAGGATATAGATGTGGCACAGCACTCCTAAATATAACGGACGATTTCTTCAGGGAATTAGACAAACAAAAGATCGGTGTTCTAGTATTATTAGATTATAGTAAAGCATTTGACACGCTTGATCACGATATACTGCTCTCTACACATGTTATTTTTCCAATTCTTTAAAATAGTCACGAATCCATATGTACGCAGATGACACTCAAATCTACTACTTTTTCGATTCAAACACATTAGCAGAGTCCCAACAGAAAATCAATGAAGACCTGCTTCAAATTGTAGAGACTTCTAAGAAACATGACTTGATCATAAACCAATCGAAATCGTCTGTTATATTACTTGGACCTATTGATCCACCTGATATAAACATTCAATTAGAAGGTAATCAACTAACTACAATCTACAACTACAATCTGATCAAAGCATACAACCTACTCCCTGAGAATCTAAAAACAATGTCAGTGGTCAGGTTTCGTAATCACCTACAAAAAAACCTTTTTGAGGAGCAATGTTTGATTATATGGGTTCATGTAATCACCATGAATTTAAGTTAATATGTATTTCTTCAATCCCCTCTATATCTTCAATGATAATTATATAACTACTTATCTTTGTGACTTTTCAAATCTTCATTCTTTAATCTTAGTGTTTTTTTTTTAATTTTGTATCCCAGGTTCCCGAGGAAGACCAGTCATGACTGATTGGGCTCTTTTTAACCATACTATTACTTTGTTGTTACATTTCATACACATATGGTTAATAAAGGTTACTATTATTATTATATCAAAAAATGGCAACTCCTCCTTGTTTTCAATTTCATATGTTAACTTAGCATTCGGAGATCTTTTGTTGAGAATTGAAACGAAGTCTTCTACCTTAGATTTCTTTGTGTCAAAAAATCGAAGTACGTGGAAAGTATTCTAACTCCTCTTTTGCTCCCAATTCAAATCTGCTCATGAACAGGTTAGCTATGAAGGGTGACGGTGGGTTTCACATTTCTGTGCCTTCGTGCTGTCTGTAGAAACAGTTGTTGAATTAGAAGCGATTTTGTGTCATGGAAAAAAGCATTAGAAATAAAATTATTCTCCGCCAAATCCAAGAACATGTTGAAACAAATAATATTCTCCCCTCGTGCCAATATGGTTTCAGACCTCTTCATAGCTGTATGACCACTATCCTACACATTATTGAATTTTCTGATAGTTCATTATCCCTCTTGCAAAATTATTTCCCCAACCGAATGCAAGCTGTTATGATAAATATGGAAATATAAAAATTTCTAAACTTCGAGAATGAAGTTCTCCAAGTTTCAATTTTGGGCTCATTACTCTTCATCCTCCATACACATAAATTTCACAAGCATTAACAGTTAACCAAGTGTCACTTCGTCACTTGCCACACAGACTAACCTGTCTTTCCCAGAAGCTGACATAAAAGCAGCTAATGCGCATTTGAATACTGATTTTGAGTTAATAATATACAGGGTGTCCCTGGACTTCCTCTTTTCCTCTCGGGAATGTATAGATGGGGTCAAAATATCACCAGTACTTCATATAACTTTTTTTCCTAAAATACCAGGGTCGTTTCGTATGGCTTCACAATGTAATGTTATTCTATTCAACAATGCATCTCTTGTGTGAATAGGTGTAGCGTAAACAAGGCTTTTTAGATGCCCCCACAGAAAAAAATCCAATGGATTTGAATCCGGAGACCGCGATGGCCATGAATGTGGCCCACTTCTACCAATCCATCTATTGTGGAAAATATGGTTCAGATGGTCACGCACAATCAAACTAAAATGAGGAGTAGCGCCATCATGCATAAACCACATATCTCTTCGGGTTTGCAATGGAACATGTTCCAAAAGTCCATTCAAATCGTTCTGAATGAACTCCAAATAACGTTCTCCATTCAATCGGTCCTGTAGAACGAATGGTCCTATAAGATGGTTTCCTATGATACCAGCCCAAACATTCACGTTGAATTTCCGTTGGTGTTTGGTTTGCAATATCCCATGGGGATTTTCTTCGGCCCATATATGGAGATTATGAGAGTTGATAACTCCATCTCTACTGAAACCTGCTTCATCAGTGAATAAAACTCGATTAATAAAAGTCATATCCTCTCTTTGCCTATCCATGAACCAATTGGCATATTCCAGTCTTGCTGGAAAATCTTGGCATGTACCTTCTGGATGTGAAATGGGTGGAGCAGTTGTTCCCTAATTATTCTATGAATAGTGGACTTGGATGTATGGAACTGTTCTGATAGATTTCTGATGCTCATTGAAGGATCATCAGCGACGGCTTCCAAAATATTTTCCTCCAATACAACGGTACGTACAGTCCTAGGAGCGCCCTCACCACCTCGTTTTGGCAAAACTGTACCTACAATAATATCGAAATAAAACAACGTGCTCAAATTAATTATCAATTATTACATACCTGTCTCCCTCAAGCTGCGATCGACACGCTCGAATGTTTCTCTTGACGGTACCGCTCGATTGGGAAAATGCTCGGAATACAGACGACGAGCTTCTGCAGCATTACAAAATGCTCGTCCATAAAATACATGCATATCTGCATATTCATTGAATGTAAACTGTTCGGCCATATCAAAAAAATTCAAAATATCCTATAGAATATTGACAATACAATGATAGTCATATGACAACGCACCACTCAACAAAACAAAATCGCATTCCAGTTTCTCATTTTTTATCAAAACTTTCTAAAAGGTTTTTTTGTCAACATCTGTGAAAGAAATGGAACATAATTATTCCCTGGATATTTTTCACCTGATCATGTGCAGCCGTTTTTATAGTTCATTCGTTTGCTTTTTATTAGTATAGTAAATATTTTTTCCGATGTGCGTTTTTTCAGCTAAATTAAGATGCGTGTTAAAGAATTTTTCCCATAAAATTATAATTATTAGTGAAACTCCTCAACAGTTTAGCTGTGAAGAAGAATTTGAAACATTCGAATGTTGAGTTTCATGAGATTCAGATAACTGATCAACACGAAACGTGATTATTCCACACATATTATGTACATACAAAATATGGAATGAATTCGATATTTCATAGTAGAGTAGCTTGTTAGTTTAAAAACACCACGAATCTACAGAACTTGATATTTCTTTTGAAAAAATATCTGCTATCACAATTGTGACTTAAACTTCCATATAGGTACTGTACTTTTTGTTTACGACTTCATTTTAGCATACTTTGTATTATTCCTGTTATAAATGTTGTTGAATTAACGTTATCATTATTATTTCTGCTTTGATAATTATTCATTTCAAATAATGGTGGACGAGCGGGTTTGATGTCGTCGAGTAGAACTACATTTTTATCAAGACTCGTTGCTCCGATCGACTTTCCACATGAGTACTTTTATTCATAAAATTGTCCAAGTAACCTTATTTTGTTGAAAAATATTGAAAAATATCTGTCATTTCAAAGTTTTGGGGTGTGGACCATCGGGGGTAGTCCGTTCCTGACTTTGTAGCAAAACAACTGACTCCTGCATGAAAGCTCATCGACGGAATTCATTTGTTTAGTCAATTACCAAAATTTGGATGTTTTTGAATATTCACTTGAAAAGTTATCAAAGAAAAACATTTTTCATTTTGTAACTTCGAGGGCCCGTAACTTGGTTACGAAGACTTTTAGGAAAAAAGTTATATGAAGTACTGGTGATATTTTGACCCCATCTATACATTCCCGAGAGGAAAAGAGGAAGTCCAGGGACACCCTGTATATTGCTGAGAGTGTTGTCTTTCCATCAATCCCAGCAAGCTGTGCTTTTTGATAGGAAAGAGGCTCGCATTCGCTCGCATTGTCTAATCGACAATGCAAAGTACTTGTGAATCATACTTCACCTCAAGCTGATTTAAAATACTTGATCAGTGGTTCAGAAAGACGCAAATATATTTCAGATCCTTTCAAAGAGCTTGATCAGCTGAATACTGAAAATAGGAGAATTATACATCCCTGTACTTGTTTCACAAGATGATCAGAACACATAAGCCACAATATATGTACGATAAAATTCATTAACGTATTGATGTGCATAACGTAAATATGAGATTTAGATCTCAGCTTACACCAAACCACAACCCAGTTTATAATTTCACGACTGTATGAATTTGAAAGATTCAATATTTTGAGAGTCAAGCGAGAAATGGAAAGGACACTTCACGAATGTGGACTGAACCTCTGACTTCAGTTTTTTTTTTCATTATTTTTCAGGACAGAATATAAAAAATACAAGAAAATCCTTAAGGTACTTTAAAAGCGTATTTGAATCGCTGAAGATTGAATTCACTTGGAGAAACGTTCTCAGAAAGTTCATTCCACATAAACGCAGTTCTCCAAATGAAAGAGTTCCTAAACAGTGGAGTTCGAGTTCCACTGAGTTGAACCCTCCAAACGATGAGCAGTCACGGTTCGTCGCATATTTCTGATATGTACTGCTCTTGGCGGAATCAAATGTAACAAGTCACTTATTGAACACTACCTGTGGAAGTATATATAAAAGAGAGACAAATTCCCAACCTTTCTTCGGTGTTCCAGACTATTATCAAAGTTGCAAGCCAATCAGGCGGCTGACTCTTTTCTGGATAGAATGTAGCAGCTTCAGGGTATGCTTAGAGGGGGAGTTTCATACATGAGAACAATACTCCAAAGTAGTTATGATCTGAGCGTTATACAGTGTTCTGGTTCAGAACAGTGGTAGAAACTTTTAAGGAGCGATCTTCGCAATTCCAGCGACATGATTGTGCCAAGATATATTGGTGTCCATTTCAACCACCAATAAACTCAACGAAGCAGAAAGCGGAATTGTCTGTCCTGAGATTATTGTATCCACTTCGGAGAAATTTATCTTTTTGGAGAAAATCGATGCCTGGGCTTTTGTGGCATTGAATTGAACCTGGTCAGTTTCACCCCAATTCGAAGTCACTTCTAGATTCTCATTAAGATATGCAACCTCCTGCAGATGTACATCCGCAGCCGATGTCCTGGAATCCAAATGGAATGACGAGACAAGTGTGCTCTCGTCAGCAATATATTCAGTCGTTGATGAACTATAAAAAGAGGGTCAGAGACAAAATGGATCCCTGGGAGAAACCAGCGTTGATAGTGAGAGTATTTTAGAGATATCCTTCGATGGCTCAAATGGCTCAAAAATGATCCGATAAGCCGATAAGCCATAGCATCGAAGTTTGGCCAAACTCTCTTGCCACACATGGTCAAAGGTCTTACAAATATCAGGCGCAACAGCTCTCCATGTTTCTCAATTGCGTTATTCCAATTGGGTGACATACGATAAAAGGTCACTTGTTGATCTTTGTTTCCGAAAGACATATTGATGATCGCTCAAGATATCAAAGACTTTCATATATTTGGGGATATGGTGGTTTACGGCTGGTTTGGTTTTCGGCACTGTAATTTTTTCACCAGTAGGCGAGATTTTTGAAGGCGACAGCTTGCTCGCAATGTTTGTCGAAGGTTTGCCATTAGAACTTCGTCTCATTGAAAAAGGAATATATACATCCATGGATGTATATATGGATGTATATATATATGGATATATACATGGAATCATGAAGTCATGATTCCATGACTTCAGAAGCACAAGTTGATGGATTATTAGAGCTGAAACAAACATCTAGCCAGGGAAAATTTCGAAAATGGTGTTGAAGATCCTCCCACTCAGCAGATCTGTAATGCTTAACTTTGCGCGGCTCAGATTGTTCCCCAATATTCATCGGTAATTCAGTCAACACTGAAATGAGTTTGTGGTCAGAAGATTCAAATTAAGACCTTACGGTGACTGTGTGAATTTCTGGATTGGTTGTTAACTATAAATCCAGAAAACTAGCATATTCTACATCATGGTCTGGAATCCTGGTTGGCTAATTTATAATCTGAGTTAATATTTGAAAATTTGAGCCATTTGATATTGTGGACATTGTTGCATTTGAGTTCTTTTTTTTATTTTGTTGTCATCCATTAAATGCTTCATTTTTTCCAGAGGGTAGTTATTTCATAATTGCATTTGCATAAGGTATTTTCTTGTTTGAGTACTTCACTCTAGCTATAGTTACCATTTTATTTTATTTTTTTTTTGGTTGAGAGTTAAAGAGCATTCTCCTTCTCCTCTGCCTTTTGGTAGACCTTCATCTGTTTGTTTATTCATCTTATGTTACTTATGTATACCAATAAAAAAGTTTATTATTATTATCATTTTTGTTAATTCTATGTAGTCTTCGATTACTTATCCACTGAGAGAAATAGTCCTACCATATACCAATCTGATAAAACATGAACGTTATTATAACTGAATAAATATGTTTCCATTTCCAAACAAAAAATATGTGTCTAATAGAATTATAGCCACTTTCACGAATGACGATTTCTTTTTCCCAACTGAAGAAGTCATCTGTTCGTGAATGAGATAAAAGACCTGCATTAAATTCCGTTATATTTGGCACACTGTTCCGATATGTGCATTGTTGGATAAATTACAAAATACAATGGACACGTCATGTGCAGTTCAATGTTTGGTTTCGAATCTGTTAAACTTTATAGTATTCGCATAACTCACGGAAAAGCTGATTGTTTATTGTGGAGCAATTTACATGAAGGTTAGGTTATATTTATCGTTGGTCGATATATTTCATGTATCTACAACAGTAAAATATAATAATAATAATGATAATAGTATTTATTATTATTTGATAAATGAAAAAACTCGACACGAGTTATATGTATATTGAAACGACCAAGTGAAATAAAGGGCGAAGTTCATCGTCCTCAGTCCAGTACATCAAGGAGAATATTCTTGATAACAATTTATGTTGGATATAATTGAAACAATGTCGTGGAGTGAATTAAAACGTAAGTCAAACCATGAACATCTATTTCATTTGATCTTAGTTCAATTGAAATAATTTTGAATGTTTCTTTGAATTTTCAACTTGGCATTCTATTTCTTCAAACCCATACTTTTTCGGAAAATCAGAATAAATCTGTGTCCAATCTCATATTATTTATCCATACATACAGTCCAGTCCTAAAAATATTATAAATAAATATTGAAATAAAAGTCACAGACATTTCAATTTGTTCGGAATTACAGCTAGACTATTCCAAACTTGTATGTATAAAAAAGTCAAAAATACTATTTTCGAGTAGGTACCTTCTGAATAAATCGAAACTGGACTGGACATTTTTGCAACAACTGCATGACGCGCCGTTGCAATTATTCATTCATTATCACACGCCCTGAATATGGTATATGTTAGAAATTCGATGTGAAGTCTTAGACGTTTACATCATCTTGATTCAATCGACTGGTTCAAATGTCGAAAAAAATTGTTATACCAATTAGCATCTGCCTTCGATAAATTTATTACATAATATTATACCGTATCCTCACTATTTTCTTGATTTAAAGCAAGAAAGTAGTATTTGTATAGGCGAAGTAACCGATATAGTAATCTCAAAGGTGCGACGAAGTCAAAGGCCAAAAAAAACCGATACAAAGGAATTACGCCGCAAAGAATTAGTTCACGTGGACTGAAGAATTGGCGGTTCGTATTGGATAATTTTTACTAACCGAGTTTTATGATTGGCTGAAGAGTCATAAAATTAAATTTGAAGTCATGTTACCGTGACCAACAAAATGTAGCGATGAGTACCGCCGTTGTGTGTGTTATTGAAGGGAAGTGCTGGAAGGTAGGGGGCACTATACTTTTTACTTGAACTATACCCAGTTGAAATGACTAGCTCTTGATTTGTGGAGGTAAGGCTAATTGCACACACACCGATTTTGGACGATTTTATACCGGTCGTCCAAATTCCAGTAGTGAACCACATATGGGAACAGGACCTGGCACTGTTGCATACTCACCGGTTTTTCACCGACCATTCCAGTCTCGAATGCTCGGTGACATTGTAGTTACTATGCATTAACTTCGTTTTGGAAGTGCGTGCTAATTACGACAAAAATCCGGTGAGTGTGCAAGCACCCGCTACCACGACAAAAATCCGGTGTGTGTGCAACTAGCGTAACACTAGTTGCACACACACCGATTTTGGACGGCCAGTATAAAATCGGCCGATATTTTATTGGTAGTGGGTGCTTTCACACTCACCGGATTTTTATCGGTCAAACAATCAGTTGCTTTGTTGTTATCAGCACGCACTACCAAAACGAAGTTAATGCGTAGTAACTACAATTTCACCGAGAATTCGAGACTAGAATGGTCGGTAAAAAACCGGTGAGTATGCAAGAGTGTATTTAGTCATGTACGCCACTACTTTCCGGTACTGCCGGCGATACAGTGGCAGTGGCCGGCTGCTCACCGATATTTTACCGGCGACGATCACTGGTCGGCGTGTGTGCAAGGTCCCGTTCCCACATGTGGTTCACTATTGGAATTTGGACGACCGGTACAAAGTCGGCCGTCCAAAATCGGTATGTGTGCAACTAGCGTAACGCTAAATGCACACACACCGATTGTGGACGTCCGATTTTATACCGGTCATCCAAATTCCAATAGTGAACCACATGTGGCAACGGGACCTGGCACACATGCTTACCGGTGATCGACGCCGATTACGAACCACATTTTTTAGTTAAAATTATTTTTCTTACAAGTTATGCGAGTATTTTCAGTTGACTAACTCGGCATTAGCGTATTGGCTGTTCACGAAGAATTTTTCATTTATATTTGCAGTTTTGACAACTTGAAATCACATGACAACAGCCATTTCATGTTTGGGTGGAGGAGTCATCTCGTTCTCCGGATCAAGATTGAACCCTGCCAACTGATAGGTCTAATAACAAATATTTCATTCAACTATTTGTTTAATTTTCAGTACCAGATGCAATTCACCTATTAACAAAAAATATATTATTATCAAATAAAATTAAAGAAGCTAAAAAATTCTATTGTTCATGTGAAGAGCACAAAAGTAGACCACTTTCTATTTTTCATTTGGTAATTTCATTTGGAAGTATTTCTGATACATCGCTGCTGATCTATAGCAGATCAAAGCAGTACTATATTGTGAGTGATCTGAATGGTGGTGCACTGTCTGCTATTGTTATAAACAGTATACGAAAGAAAATGTGATCAAACCCAGAATCCATTTAATATTCACAAGACTTTTCATTTTGAACTTGTATATCATATGTTTTTCAGGATGACATCAAACACTTCTATCAGATCGAGGCACTAGGAAAGAAACCGTGGAAAATCTAAACGGAATTGTTAGTCTATTAGTTCTCGGTTAGAGAAATCAGTTTCCTTATGAATGAATAATTTTATATGTTCCTTCAGCGACTCTTCTGTTATTTTGGAAACATTATTGCCAAATGTATCTGGAAATTTTTTCTCTCAACCTTCATTTCTTCAATGGACCTGATTGAAAATGATGAATTGGTGATCCATTTATTGAAGGAAAGATGTCCATAATAACTATTATTGTTATGAGTATCCAGATTTTTTTTCATGATATTCCAATCAGATTTTTGGGATAAATTTCAGTTCTGACAACTCAACTTTTTGTTCACCTCAATGATTTTTTGTTCACAGTTATTTTCCATCACCTAACATGAAGTTTGTAAAATCAAATTATTTGATAGGGGAAACTAATCCTTTCGAATTTTGGCAACTCCTCATTTCTTTATCGTTTGCCTTCCACATTTTTTCTGGGCTATCCCTTGAAAATGTTAGCATAAAGAAAGTCTTGACAATCGTAGATAAGATGTGGAAAATCATCGTCAGAAATCTTTGAAATGTATGTTATGAGACTATATTACTTCTGAGCATACTAGAAACATTTTTCAGGTATCGTCCTGAGGCTTAATACATTTTGTGAAAAATCATATTAAATATGTTTCGGTATTATTGCATCTTTGTTCTGAAATTGAAATTCTTATGACGATGATTATCCTTGATATTTACATGTAATTCCCATATTGCTTTTTATGTTACTTATTGAGAAAAAATACAATTTTCATAAAAACAAGCCATGTTCGACACAGAGAAAAATGTAGATATGACCTTCTCGACATCAGGACAATTCAAGTGGCTTTGTTATTATTGTTACGTTCATAAAATGATCGTTTGGTACAAAGAAGATGTAATGCATAAATCTGAACCGTGAACTTCGAAAGTTTGAACTTCACTTGCAAGCATGCTTCAGTTCTGCATCGCCCTGTATGGGCCGACATTGAATGCTGAACGATATGATAAAAGATAGACACTTTCTCATAACTTTTTATTACTCAATAAAAAATCTATGAAAAAAGCACATGTCAGTCTTAATTCAAGACTGAGCTGAATTATACTATATTAGGCTGCTGATTAGTCATCTCAAATATACGCATTACTTCAGATAAATATAAAATACATGCAATAAAATCTATAAAGATACCCGACTTGGAATGGGTCGCCCTGTGGTCGTAATTAACTGCCAGATTACAAAAAATTCCAGCGCAAATATCTCGAGATCAACGAGATATTCTCCTATAAGGTTGTATCAGACATTAATCACTTTCTCAAAAAGTTTTATAAACTTTCAGTAAGCTTGTAAATGTTCATGCTGATTTATTAACTTAATTAAAATGGATATAGCCGCCACTCGGATTTATCACTACAACTCCTCCTTGGTATTAGATGTAATATCGAAAAACATTGCGATTGGCTGATATTCAGAGGCGCTCATACTGAGAACAGAAGTTATTTTCTCATGTTGGATTCGAAAGGAAATGATCTTGGTGTGTCGGTGAAAGTACAGAAATAGAAATACAAGACAACTTGGTTTATGAAAAGTATAAGGATATGTTAATTTTCAGTTCATCATTGAGACTTCCATGGAGATTCTGGAGAGAAACAGTACTTCGAATATACTATTCAAAACTTTCACTTCTCCCAAGACCCTAAACACTGTTGAAAATGATTGTGAAAAACATAGAAATATACTGTAATTTTCACAATATTTATAGGGTAACTTTAATTTTACACAATAAATAGCGTGATAATGGAATTCACAGAATATCATATGTGAACCAAAGAGTTAAGTGAAAATACTGAAATTAAATAAATCACAGAAGATTCCATGTGTTCAGAGTTAAATTCATTTTCACCTTTTTACCAATTTTCTTCCTATTAATACATGGGATTTTGAAAACGTAGTAAAATAATTACAATCAAAAAAATATTATTTTATTCCGAAGTACAATGTAATTTAGCATATTGCAATCACACAATAAAATAGAATTTTTGTTTGAAGGTGATTGACAATGTTTCGTGATGAATTTCACTAGTTCGGACTTCCATTGTCTACTATATAAAATGATTTGAAATCCCTGAAACAAGTAAAAAAGAATAATTAAAAAGAATAGTTGAAAATAACAATTATATTAAGCAACAATAAACCAGAAATGAAATGATAGTGAAATAACCTACAAGTAAAAATATAATAATTTAATAAGTAAAAATTAAAGGAATGAAAAAAGGAAATAATAAAAAATAAAAAAGTGTAGAGATTCCAAGTCACGTTAGTTCACGACGTTTCGATTGTTGGTATCTACAATCGTCTTCGGGTGATGACTGGACTGATTCCTCCGAGAGATGACTATTTTATAGGTCGTTGAAATACTTTCACTTTCTCTACTTTCCATTTTCCGCTTCACTGATTCCGTGAGAGATGACCGTTTTGGCGGGAGTTGGTCATTCTTCGTTTGATGATGGGTTTCCATATGTTTCGTATATCTACGCTGGTCTGGCTGAATACGTTGTTCTCTACACTTTTTTATTTTTTATTATTTTCTTTTTTCATTCCTTTAATTTTTACTTATTCAATTATTATATTTTTACTTGTAGGTTATTTCACTATCATTTCATTTCTGGTTTATTGTTGCTTAATATAATTGTTATTTTCAACTATTCTTTTTAATTATTCTTTTTTACTTGTTTCAGGGATTTCAAATCATTTTATATAGTAGACAATGGAAGTCCGAACTAGTGAAAATAGAATTTCACATAACTGATAATGTGATTCATACATAATAACTCGCGTGAATTAGGGGTTTATTTTATGTGATATTACAAAAGACAATTACAAGTGAATATAAATTTCTACATGATAAATACTGTAATACATTCATAATAAGTCATGTGATTCCCTGCATTTTGGTCGAAAATTACAATGGAGACTGTGAAAATTACATTATTTGTATGGTAAAATGACATGACTCAATATGTATGTTCAGAAGGAGTTTTCACCGAATTCATTTGGTAATATGACGTTCACAGAAATCCCTGTGATATCACATGATTTTACGTTGGTTACAAAAAGGCCAACGTAATATTATGTGATTTCACAAGATTGATTTTTGCAGTGAACAGTGGGATCTGGCGAATGTCTGCCCCAATGAACAGTATATTTGCAAAATATCGGTCAAATGGTGATTTTCACAGAAAGTTTGCAGATAGATCAAAATGGTTCCAAATAATTATGTTCGTAAAAAGATGATCACATAAATTATTCCCAAAAAATATTCTTTTATTTTTCTATTTTGCACACTTCAAAGTAGTCCCCCTCAGTCAGCGTTTTTTCCAATACTCGAAGCAGTTCTGATATGCACTTTTTGGTATGATCTTGACCTCTCTCAGCGATTCGGTTTTAATTTTTTCAATCGTCGCAAAACGTCGACTTTTCATGGGTTTCTTCAAACTTGGGAACAGGAAAAAGTCGTTGGGAGCAAATCTGGTGAATACGGTGGCTGAGGCATGAAAACGGCAATGAAGAGTGAGCAGGTGCATTATCATGATGCAAAAAGTACGAATTGTTTTTCTTCGTATTGCTTCTTAAAAGCAGTACATAACTTCAAGATGATACCTACTCCTTATTGACCATATGCGATGATGTGGCAAGAACTCCTGACGCACTACGCAAAATGCACTACGCAAAATGAATCTACCATTCACCTCGTATGCCAATAAACTACCGAACAAAGGTCCATTAATCATCAATCAAAACTTATTGATTCCAGAAAGTACATCAATTAAATACCTTGGCTTAATGATCGATCGAGACATGAAATGGGATCCACACGAATTATATCTAACTCAAAAATTACCAGGATTTTTGTTTCGCTTGAAACAATGGCTCAAATTCCCTATATGACTACAGTATTTTATGGTTTGGTTCAGTCGCAACTCTCTTATGGTATTATAGGTTGGGGAGTATTAGAAATACTCACTGGCGATGTCTGGATACTTTAAATGAAAAAATCCTAAAAATTTTGTTAGGTAAAAGTAGAACGATCTCCAGTGACCTCTTATTTGAAGAAAGTAATGTCCTAGATACACGGCAGATATACTGCCAGAAGATTATTCTGAAAGTCGTTGAGAACAAAATAAAAATAAAACCAGTGGAACACATGTATAATTCCCGTAGAAAAGAAAATACATTTTTAGCTCCAAGTTGCCAAAAATTGGTAGGTCAAAGACATTGTAATTATATTAGCCCAAAGATCTGGAGCATAGTACCGGAAAAATACCCATTAATGAACAAAATAAATTCAAATTCAAGGAAGAACTGAAAATTTGGCTCAGAAATTCTGATCAAACTCTGTTTCGTCAAATTATTAATCATCACACTTTAAAAAAATAATTGTGATGCCTACTTTACTAAAACACAATCTGTATCTGTATCTGTAGAGTAGGAATGGACCCACAGCACTTAGGCCACATGTGACCCATTGTACATCTTTCCGAGGAGTTGTCCTTCTAGATCAACGTTCATCCTGTCCTTTCCAGGAAAGTGGACAGGTCACTAGGAGACATCTCCTTTATATAAGCAGCTGCAAGCCAAGGTGCAGCGACATTACTATCGTTACGCGGCTTCTTCAACCTTCTTGGTGTTCCCTCCGTGGAGGTGCACAAGTGAGGGAGCTTTCCTGCAGGGGCAGCTGGTTTCTTGCCTTTACTCAAGGCAGAGCTCTTGGTGCTCGCCGCAGGAAGTGTCCTTGCTGTTGAACGTGGAGTGGAGGAGGAGGTGCACTTATAGTTGCTGGCACTCCTGTCTTCTTCGCTTTCTTTCTCCTTTTGGCCTCAGCGCCGCAAATGCGCTTACGTCTTGGCCTTTGTATTACATCACGAGGAGATCTGCTATATCCAGCCTCATTCCAAGAGGTAGATTGGGGTGGACATTTCTGTTTATCCCCAGCCACCGCCTCAAGTCGAGTTGAACACTTCTGTCCAGCCTCAGGATTGGTTTTTGTTGGGAAAGAAAGTTTTTGGCTTTCTACTACTCCATCTGATACAAAAAAAGGGATGAGAGAATCTTCCAAAGAAAAGAAGGAAGTAATCAATTTGAAACTCTATACATGAATGTGTAGATCATGCAAAGAAGTAACTTTCAGACACAAACTGAAAGAAAGTCCTCCTGAAACAGCTACTTTCATATAAACATTGAATTACACGAAAGAAAATAATTCTTTCGAAACAAATACTTTTATATAAACACTGAATTATACAGAAGATACTTTTCTCTACTCAGTTTGTATTTCAAACATTTGTTGTGGAATAAGAATAAGATATCATTCACATGAGTTCTACTTTGAATGAATGGTAATAAATTGTACTCACATAGAACACTGCCACCCTCACTGGTATACACCGATGTTTCGCCTTAAGACACTTGCCCTAAGGCTCTTCAGTACCAAATTGGATAACATTATAGAAAATACACACACTTCATTCATGAATTACGATTTTGAATGTCACGGAATAAGCTTGATCTGCTTATGTCATCCATGACATCGTAATGACATTCATTCTCCTATTTGATTTAATCCCAGCCAGAAGGAATCACTCCTAAAAATATAACCCCTTCAATTCAAATAAGCCAATGATTTACTGTCATCAATCTGGCCCGCGACAGCCAATGATTACCTAATTGTTGTTACTATTGCTGTGATAAGTTGAAAAAGAAAACACAGAATGATAATTACTTGGTTTTATTTACTTGCAAGGTAAAACTTAACGACAGAAATGATGACAAAGAAAACTTAACTTGAGTATCTAAGTTTAAGCATATTAATAACTAACAAATAATTGAAATGAATCACAGTAAAACAAAAACACTAATGAAATTTATGTAATTGTGATTTTCCACTGACAATACTTTGTAATCGTGGATCAATTTCACTTGTACCAATTATCAAAAGAGATTTAAGATGCTCATCGGTTAATTGAGATCTGTAAACATTCTTTGTGTACTTCATCTTGGAAAACGTTTTCTCACACAAGTAAGTAGTACCAAAAACAGAAAACAACCCACTAGCAAATTTATGCAAATTATTAAATTGTTCCAGTGGAAGACTCTTATAAAATTTCTTAAGCATATCACTGCACCGTAAATCAATAATTTCCATTTGGACTCCCAGAGCCAGGGTTTCAATGTCAGACTGAAAAGGATTTTGAAAAAGCTTAATTTCATTAGCAATGACATCAAAATCTGAATAACGAGTATCAAAATTCATCTTCAAAGCACTCAAAGTTTCGATTGCAAAATTGACCGGAAATTCAGTCTCTGTAGTGTGGCTGAATATTTCACATGTTTCAAAATGTGTGAAACATTTTTTACGTAATTGCGATTGAAATATTATTATTTTCTGCCTGAAGGATTTGATATTACTGTATAACTCAGGGAGAAGCTGATTTTCTCCTTGCAATCTCAAATTCAGTTCGTTCATATGATTTGTCAAATCGACATAGAAGGCTAACTTCCACATTCATTCACTATTTTCTAAATCGGCAAAAGGGTGCTGCTTCTCATTTAAAAAAAATTCGATCTGTTTCTTTCGAAGTTCAAAAAAGCGCTTAAGGACTTTTCCGCAACTAAGCCAGCGTACGGCAGTATGATATGGTGAATAATTTTCTCCAATCTGTTGAATAAACTCGCGGAATTGTCGGTAATTCAGCCCAGTGGATCTGATGAAGTTAACAACTGATATGACTGGTTTTAGAACTTCAATCAAATCCGAACATTTTCCGCACAAGTACTATTGATGAATGATACAATGTAAGACTAATGGTTTTGAACCGCCATCATTTTCAACAGCCTTTGACACAAGTGCAACCACTCCTTTATTTTTACCATTCATATTTTTGCCTCCATCAGTTGTTATAGATTTCAAATTTCTCCATCGAAGGTTCTTTTTATTGATGGCATTTTCAACTCCCTTAAAAATATCTGCCCCAGTTGTCGTGCCGTGAATAGTATCATTATCAAGAAGTTCTTCATACTCTTCATAGCTTTTATCTACTCCGGGAATAAAAATCAACACCTGAGCAGTATCTGACACATCCGTTGACTCATCCAATGCTAGAGAAAAGCACACATGATGTCCATTTTTGTCAGACAGTTGAGATGATATATTTTCTGCGATGTCTTGCACCCTCCGAGCCACGGTGTATGCTGACAAACTGACACTTTTAAATAAATTTACCTTCGGGGCATATTTCTTCGGCTACTGCAATCAAGCATTCTTTTATCATTTCTCCATCGGTGAATGGTTTGCCACGTTTTCCGATTTCAAGAGCCACACGAAAGCTGGCGCGAGTTGCAGACTTTTGTTCAGTAAACAAAGATTGCTGCGATTTCAGTCCGCGTTTCATAGCTTCAAATTTTTCTTTCCGCAAACTTCCTGTACACTTGGAGTAACTTTGAAGATGTTTCGATTTATACTGTTGTTTAATGTTATAGTCTTTGAGAACAGCTATGGTTTCATTACAAATTAAACATAGCGCCTTATTACTGGACCCAATCACAAAATACTGAAAGTTATATTTTTTTGGAACGTTCTGCATTCACTGTCGATTTTTCGCTTCTTTTCCATACTAAAAAATCACACATAAAACAATAAGTCAAATCAAAATACTTTTATTACCGGTGTTACTTTTTTTCACAATAGACAGTTTCGCTTCCTTCGCCTTTCCTACGCAGACTAACTCGCAGTTGCGCCGCTAGCCTTTTTATATGCAATTCTTACTGTCATCTCGAGGTGATCAGAATACACTAGCTAGAACCAGAACTTTCTCAAACCAACGCGGTAATTCCGAATATTTAATTACGCCTAATGCCACCGAGCGGGTAGCTGAAAAAGATAGTACATAGTACCACTACTCGCTAATAGATGTCGTTAAGTGTCACAATACACAATAATAATTGAAATGCAAAAAAAGCGTAAGTTTGCTTAGGTCACGCACTTTGCGACTATCCAAGTTTAGAAATACAGTTAAGGGCAGAAATTGGCCCTTGGAACAAACTGAAAAAATCATTATGGCCCGAAGGATTCAAAGTTTGGAGACCCCTGGTGTAGAATATACTCTTACATACATATTTTTTAGTTTAGTCATAGTTTAGAATTTGGCAATATCACGCACAAGGAACATTTTTTCGAAAATGTTGCTTCTGTGATGTCTACGTTTATTTACCCAATCTCTGTTATATACATGTGATCAATATGGTGATGAGTTTATTTTTGGATGAAATAACATTAGCGTTGAATATATTCAAAAGTGT
Organism: Leptinotarsa decemlineata; assembly: GCF_025532065.1. Taxonomy (NCBI): domain Eukaryota; kingdom Metazoa; phylum Arthropoda; class Insecta; order Coleoptera; family Chrysomelidae; genus Leptinotarsa; species Leptinotarsa decemlineata. Next base: position 31,487,150 of record NW_027412688.1, read on the forward strand.
ATGTTTTTTCATAGTGACTGATCAATTTTCATCACTCTATAAGCGCTTTCAACATTTTGTACATTTTCTGGCGCTCATATATACCTGCCTCAACAACTAGTACCAAAATGTAGATCCGTTATTTATCGGTGACAAATTGAGAGTTAACACGGTATTTACATTAGGTATTCGCTGCACGGGCATCGAAAGGAGGAGGTAGGGGAAGCGAGCGGCGTAATCTCTGCAAGAAACTCATATCACATTTGCATGTTAGCAAAAATAAAAGTGCTATTAGCAGCATACGAGGTTATAGTCCGAACAGAGCGACAAGGATCCATATTAAGTTGCAAGGCATCCAGCAGTCTGAACATAAAAAAATCTACTACGAAACTTCCTTTTTTACATTTCAATTTTGTTGGAATTTGGGACGATATACGAGGAACTGGGAGAAAATAATCCGTAACAGAAGATTTCTCAAAACAAAAATGTGTCAAAGCAGAGAACAGGTGAATATTATATTTACTGCAAATAAAGAATTTTTTAATACAGACTATTTGTGGCAAATAAACACTGTACAGATGGAAAATAAAATCATATTTTGCAATTATAGCAATTGTTTTTTTTCAACCGAAGAAATGCTGATGAAAAAAGAATATCCTAGTTCAGCAATCATATTATATACCTACGGTGAAAATATGGAATGAACTAAAACTGAAGAGAAACTTTTCTCTAGCTACTCGTATAAGAGCAATATTTCCAACTTCAGAACACCTGACATAAATGCTGCTTCTCAAAACCTCAGAATACCTACATGTTGACGATGGCACACACATATTAAGAAAACCACAAAACTTTGAGATCCTTACTGTACAAATTGATGTATTTCAGAAATATATTTAAAATCACTTATCTCAAAAAAAAATATCAGAGATAATTAATTATAGATCTGAAGATTCCACAAATAATCAGATGTACATATACAGTGTCATCCCCAAAGTATGCACCATATGGGAAACTTATTTATTAAGGGTTTTTCGACAAAAAGTTATTTCTGATAAAAGTTCGTGCATCCCCTGAAACGTGCACTAACAGAATACAGTAAAACACATTTTATATACGAGTAACCTTCAAATGTTTGATTTTGAGACTAGAGTAAAGTACTCTTATTTTGAAAAATCTCGGGAAATGTTAGTTGGAAAAGTTGGTCAACATTGAAAAAGACATCTAGATTTGAGGTCATGCCTATCTGAGTGGTGTTTTATTTTTTTACCCATTTTTTTTTAATTTGCTAAAACGATAAATAGACAGCATCAGGTATATGATGGTTTATTTCAAAAGCCTGTAATATTACGAATCACACAACTATGGTGTTAACCACGGTCAATTTTTTTGGAAGAGTAATAATTTTCAAAATTTTTGGTGCAAAGTTTGGTGCAATAATTTATACTCAAAAAATGAGCAAATTCCACTGCAAACATATTTACGATAAAAGGAGCAAATCCAAAGACAAATTGCAAACAAACTCTTGCAAGAAGTCGATAGGACAAAGATCCTCTTCCTACCTCAACCTCACGAAATATTTAATACATTACCCAACATGCAGAAAGCTCTATATTTGGTATACATCTCTGTATACGAGCGATATATTTAATAAAAAAGCCATTGAAAATTCGTTGATTATTCGAATATTATTCCTTGACTAGATATTTGACACTGGTTAGATATTATTATTGTACTTATGTGTCTATACATCTTGCATAGGTTAGTTTTACTTACATATCTTATCAACTTCTTTATATTATTTACTTCGTGACATTTGATATGTCTTATGTTTCTCTCCAAATCTCAACTTGTCACATAACACAACTCAGTTTCTTACTGTTTCAAGCAAAAACTTAAGTCATTGTTTTTGAATCACTGTTTTTGTTCAACAGATAAATATATGCTTTACAACACAGATGATTCATGTAACTTCGAGTGAGTAACGATTGTTTTCATTTTCAACATTAGTTTTGTTTGATTGTCCAATTGTATTTGTTATTATGTACATTGTTCTCTTATACAAACATTGTGATAGAGTACTATTTGTATATATGACGATATATTTATAACTTTCTTCTTTTGACTCGCTACAAATATTTGTTCAAATGTATCACGTCGCCAATAACCTAAAACTAAAAAAAGCTTAAAAATTTTTCAATATGTTCAGATCTATTTCATTTTATCTGTTCTGTTGGTTGTCTTTATATAACTTACCTAATACGAGTATATTTCATGTCATATATTTATTGTATCAGCTCTACTTAATTCATCACATATACGTATTCCAGGTATTCTGTTGGGTAATAATTTTCGTTTTTCACTCATCATTTCACTTTATCATATAGTACATATCATGTACATATAGTACATATCATATAACTGCTATTGGTGCATCAAGCATAGTATCAGACATGAAATCAATGCAAAATCATCCACTTCTCTACTCAGAAGTAACGTTTCTGGTAATATAAATTATTAAATTGCAATTTTCATTAACACTAAAGAGCAATAATAAGAATGCAAAAATGTTTTGGTAACATTGTTCAACTACAGAATATCATTTGCGGTGATCCATTGTATGAGTTATAGTTGAATAAATTAAACTAATGATCTGTCTATCCTTGTGGTTAAAGCGATACTTATTTAATCCTTTTGCAAAAAAGTGCCAATTAGAATGATCTTACTTTGAGAATTGCTATAAAGAAATCATTTTCATTTATATTATCCTAATTGATTCCATTTATTTGTTTCAGGTATGGTAACCTAATAAATACTAGATATCACTGAGAGTTATAAGGTAAGTGCATGAATTTTCAAGGAATATGAGATGATTAAAGTCTTAACAGGTGAAAAAGTTTTCAGAAAATTGAAACTGGATGCAAGTACATGAACAAAGTTCATAATATTTATATTTTCAAGTTAATTCAAATTATTTTCCATAATACTTGTTGAATCCTATACTTTATGATTTCTCAATTGTATTGATACATACTTGTATCTATTTCCAATTACTTTCCTGATTTTGAAGATTAAGGAACGTTTGATATTTAAACGTATCTGAAAGTTTTTCCAAATCATTTCTCTGCATACATGAAAAATACAGCTGTTTAGAATTTTTGGTCTTTATAAATCCGTTTCAAAGAAATCTGGATAATTTTGGAAAATGTAAAGGTCGATATTCTATCACTAACGACATCTATTAGTCATATTTCGAAGTTACTGAATTCGAGTAAAAGCGGATTCAAGGTTCTCGTGACTTTAGCACGTCGTGTATAGATGGCAAAACAGTCTCTCTATGTTGTAGTATTCTACAGTAAAGAGAACTCAATGTAGTTATTCGTTCAAAGATGTCGCACAGTGCTCACATTTTACCTGAAGTTTGACGGTGTTATGACCATGGCAATTGGGAATTCCTTAGTTTCCGATGAATTTGATAGAGTTACAATAATTATCATTATGATAACTTTCATATTAATTTGATGATGATGATTTCTTGGCAATGTGCACAAGTCTACATGCAGAAATTAAAAAACTGCAGAACTTTTCATCGGCAGCGCTGCTCACCGGTTTCATAAGAACAGTAAAAATTGTATTTTACCACAATTTAGGGATAAAATGGATAATGATGACACTGTCATTGAAATTGAAATAATTGAGTAAGTAGATTTATTCACCAGTCTTTAAAGTTGCATGTGGTCAATCGCACAAAAGGTAAGAAATTGATTCAATAATTTTCAATGTCATAGATTTTTGATCACATTTCCTAAATATTTGATTTTGCCTAAAAGATGCTACTTCCAGTGAATTATACATCAAACGAAACAAAAATGGTGAGATGAAGAAAATATTCCTAGATTTATATCGATTATAGTTGTAGTTTTAATGAACTTTTCGATATTTTCGACGCAAATATGAATATTGAAGAGAACAACAAAACCATTCCATACACTTTAGTTCATCAAGATTGGTTAGACAAGTTAACAACAACAGACATATAGATGTCTATGGGAGTGTTGAAATAAGTAAACATAATAATAATATGAATAACGATGGTGGTCCAATACGTGATACTTTACTATACATATATCTTGTTGAAATAACTAAACCGAGGTGTTGAAAATAACAGTTTGGTGTTGAGATAAAACTCCAGTAATACTCACTGAAGAGGATGATGCCAAATGAAGAAACTATTCAATAATCACACCACTACTTATTGTGAAAGTACAATTAGTGTTCCACGAACTTTGAACCCCAAAACAAAATATTTGGTGGCGGCGGAGGGTTCAGTGTTAATTTGGTGTATTAAACTTATGAAATGGTTACGGAATTAACAACACTTCACTATGATTTCCTGAAAATTATGATGGTGTAACATACAGTGAATAAAGTAGCAGGAATTTAGATTCCAGGAAGCCAATAAATACATTTTGTTGTCCGTCGAAATGCTTTCGGAAAACTGAGATCTGAGCTGGTAAAATATGATTCATTGAATACCCTATAATATTCAGATAATGCTTCAGAAAATAGTGTATGTTTACAAAACCGCAATACGTGTTTCGCTATACAATAGCTTCCTCAGGCGTGTTCAGTGAAAATGAGGATTGGCCTTCTACAGTGAAGCTCTAGAGCCAGAATATTATCTGGAAGTCAAGGAGAGATACATCACTATCCACCAACCACCAAAAATACATCATGAACCCAATTTCAGAATTTGGAGCCTACTTATTTGGCGAGAAGGTTATCATAAATATTTGAGTAACTGAAATGAAACCACCATCACTTTAAAGATATTCATTTTCGATAGAAAACTTCAGACTAGATCAAGGCAAGAAAACTAGAAAAAATTACAGACTCTTGATATTTTTGCCTATCATACTACGAATATGAAGTTCTCTTATGGGTCATATTGTACATTCTCGTATGGACTTCAAAGTGAACTTATAGAATGATTCAGGCTATATTTCTTCAAGTTATAATATGAGGTTATTGGTCTTGGCCCTTCAAGCACGATAGCGTTCAACAATTCAAAATAGTAGTGTTTATACTTCAATTCGATCAGCTATGTGTCTAAAGATATGACAATTTTAAATATTTCTTCCTACAATCAACTAACAATTAAATTAGAAAATACTATACTAGATAATAGAAACTCAGAAAACAGAATCAAACATGTCGACCGAATTCCATAGTAGTGGTCTTCTTCTGTGCAACTATTAGAACAGTGGTTCCTAACCTTTTCAATGTCACTACCCCTGTGAACAAGTATGGGAATTGAGTTTACCCTAGCCAATTTAAAATAATTAAAACCACACAAATTCGAACGAAAATATGTTTATTATCTAACTAAATTCTAAGAAATTGCACGTTTAGGTAACTAGTAAAGTAAAGTAATATGTAAATCTTGGAGTTAACTAGTGTGAAGGTTGAAATTGCTTTGCATTCGCAAGTTTGACAATATTAGGTTCGGTTTCACTCAACGCGCATCTCATGTCATGCTCAACATTCAGACGGTTTCTGGCTTTTGTTTTTAATGTGACAAGAGTTGAGAAACCAGTTTCACATCTGTAAGTTGTAGCAAATGGAATCAACATTTTTAAAGCTCTGTCAGCTATAATGGGATATTCTGCAGCTGCTTTTCGCCAAAATGTGCTTAGTTTATCATTTTGAAAATCAACTTTCAATGAGTTATTCTCACGCAGCCCGAGAAACTCTACTTTCGCTGACACATCTTCGTCCTCGAAAATATCGACGCAAGTAGAAAATGGTCTTAAAATCCAGGAGTAGGACTCACGACTGTCCATGTTCGGAAAATATTGCTGCAGTGAGTCTATCACGGCAGTTAAATGTTGAACCACGGAATTTTCAAACGTGATTTTCTCTTGTTTATTATTTACTAATTGCTCACTTAGTTGTGTAAACATTGACATATCACCAGCTTGAACTCTGCGTTGGTAAAGTTCCAATTTGCGCAAAAAACTTGCGATTTTATCCTGCAACGTCAAAATATTCGTTTCATTTCCTTGCAGTGAAATATTCAGACTATTAATTTCAGTGAAAAAATCAGCAAGGTACGCCATTTTTAGAATAAATGTTTGGTCTTTAATTTTTGCATAATATTCTTTTTCTTTTTGTGTTCTCTGATTTTCAAAAAACAATCCAATTTCTTCTGGTAATTCGTAATCCCTACTTAGAACTTTGCCTCTTGATAACCAACGTACCTCTGTATGGTACAAAAGAGCATTAAATGTAGCACCAACTTCATCGCACAAAACTTTGAATAATCTTGAGTTAGTAGCGCTGCCTCGAATATGATTAACAATTTTTACTATGTCACTCAACGTGTTTAGCAAATCTGGTGGAAGCGTTTTCACAGCCAAAGCGTAACGGTGTATCAAGCAATGATAGCCGAAAACTTGGGGAGCAACTTGTTTCACGAGTGCCTGAAAACCAGAACGGATGCCCATCATGGAAGGCGCCCCGTCTGTACAAGTACCAATCAGCTTTAACCAGTCTAGGCCATTTTCCTCAATAAACTCTTTTAGCGTTTGAAATACGTCTTCGCCGCGAGTAGTAGTGGGCAAAGACTTGCAGAACAAATATTCCTCCTTTACATCATCATCTTTAATATATCGTGTAAACACCAATAATTGTGAACACGAAGCAACATCTGTGGACTCGTCCAACTGCAGCGCAAACATAGGACTTTCCTTTATTTCAGAAATAACGGTTGCTAGAATATCGGCACTCATTTCACATATGCGACTTTGAATAGTAGTGTTTGAGAGTGAGATTTGTTTAATCTTAGCTACATGTTGCTCACCAATAACAAGTGCTACTGCATCTAACAAGCAAGGTTTGATGAGGTCCTCTCCTATAGTGTGTGGTTTTTTATTACGTGCGATGCGATAAGCAATTTTGTATGAAGCTTGAAGGCATGATTCATTTGCTTTCTGTATATTGCCTGTAGAATCCATGCGGGAAGACTTCAGAATCCTCTCCTTTTTCTTAAAAAAATCTATATTTTTATCTGCGAACTCCTTGTGAACTTTAGCAAAATGTTCTTTTAATTTGCTCGGTTTCATGCTTTCTGGATTAAGCACTTTATTACATAAAACACACTGAGGCTTTTCTATATTTTTGTCTACGATGCTTGTGAAACCCCATTGTAGAAATGCTTCTTTATAAGTGCGGTTTTTCCCAGATGAAGTAGAAGCCATGTCAAAAACACCTGTAGGTACAAAAATCAACTAATACATACCTACGTAAACAAATCACTCGTGACAATATTAACGTGACGATATTAACAAACACTGCTTACCTTTGAATTTAAACAATTCAAAAATACGATTTCTGCAATGCGCGGCGGAACAAATAAAATGCGTGTTCTTCCTAAGCTTAGGTAAACAAAATGAACATCGCCGCCTGTCCGGCCCGCCGCTAGTCATGCTTCACCCCTCCCACACCGCAGCTCACCCGCCGCCGTCGCCGTCAGCCGCGAGCATGAGAGCGCCGTGCTACCGTTTACCGTACTATTATTTTGTTTATTGCTATTTTAATACTATTTCGTGCCATCCCGTGTTACCCCCTTAGAATCTCCGTTTTACCCCTGCGGGGGTAATTACCCCCAGGTTAGGAACCACTGTATTAGAATATACGTGCACTCAACTGTGAAGTTTAAGAGTTTTATACAAGTAATACCAAGTACAAATTCAACATCATGGAAATTAGTGAAACATGACTTTATACTGAATACAGTTCAGAATCGGTTTCAGACGCATAAAGGAAATCAAAAAAATAGGAACATTGGCTTAGTCGATAAAATAAAAGATGACGGGGTTTTGAAAATTTCGAATTACTTCCTAAAATCATTCATAATTGATACATAAAGTTTCATTTGCAAGTCCGTCAATTATTTTAATAACTATGAAATGCTCAATTTGCTATCAAGTACTCATTGTTATTGTGTTGTTGTGTGTTGCTTATTGTGATAGATGAATTTGATTTTTTATTCGAATCTTCCTTAAAATTCTTAGTATAGAAACGGGTATGTTGGACAAAACTGAAATAATTTTGAATTCCATAAATATTCAAGATCTGAAATATATCAAAAAACTTTAAAATCATCGGCCGGATACAATGGTGTATTTGGACGTGGTCTACAAGTGTTTATGTTTGACGTATCGTCTCTACTGCGGTATACATTATCGAAGGCGATGTGGTAAAGGTTGGTGCTTGAGTTGTTCCCGTTGTTCTGAAAGCAGTAACTAAGATGCTGGAGTTTGGGCAAGGCTTGGTTTTTCTTGACTGGATTACCTGACCTTGTTTGTGTAAATTCAGATAGCCAGATTTTATTAATGTTCATTGCCTCTTCTTTGCTATCAATATTATCCCTGTGTTTTTTAATTTCTATTGCCTCTCTATATTTTAATTTCCATTAAAAATTCCATTTTTAATGGAAACACCCCCCTAAAATTTGAAGTTGTAAATCGATTTTAATATTTTTTTTAATGTCAAGTACTAAAAGGTCTACCTTGAGACAAAATTTGAAATGTTCATTAAAGTTTCAGGGCATACTACGAAAATCGGGATTTTTTATTAGCGATTTTTTTATTGAAAAAATCACTACGCCACTGGATTCAGAGTGCCTCTCAATAAGTGTGACCAAAATTTCATGAAGAAATATTCATTATTAACAAAGTTATGACAACTCAAAAATTCGAAAACTCACACAGCTAACAGTCACAATATATCATTTTTTTATGATTTCAACAATAAAGTGCCGCCAGATAAAAAAAAACAAATAGCGTAAATATTTTTAATGAAAATAACGAAATTACATTCACACAATTCAACTAACAATGAAGCAAAAAATTTTAATAAACGTAACTTATAACTAATTATTGAAATGTTTCGATTCAGTGCAACAATTAATTCTAACTCATATTCTAGTAGCCTCTACTAATCCACCACGTATTTCGATACATGTGTCGTAGCGCTCACGAATGTTTCTGATTACGTTCCTTAGTTCTTGAGGGCTAATATCTGCACATACCTGTCGAATTCTTGCACAAAGTTCATTTCTATCTCTTGAGCGGTTTTTGTCAACCTTTTGTGTGAGAAGTCCCCAGAGAAAAAAGTCCCAAACTGTGAGGTCTGGAGATCTGGGTGGCCACTCTATAAGCGGACTTCCACGGCCTATCCATCGGTTTGGAAAATGTTCGTCAAGCCATTGCCTCACAGCTCTGACATAATGAACTGAACACCCATCTAACTGGACAATTGAAATTGATCGTTCATTGATTGGCAGCTCGTGAATAACATCCCAAAACTCTGTGTTTAAAAATTCTAGAAACTTCTGCGCATTGATATTTCCTCAAAAAAAAAAGACCAATAATTCATTCGTTCAATATCTCACACCAGACGTTGATTTTTTGGGTATACTGGTTTTTACAGTTTATTACCCAGTTAGGATTATCCGCTGCCCAATAGCGACAATTCTGTGATGACACTACTTCATTTATAGTGAAAGTGGCTTCGCTGGTATATAAAATATTTTTAGGAAATTTGTATTGTTTAAATCTTTCCCTTGGGCCCATAAACAATATTCCAGGCATCTTGCTTCCTCGCCTTCTTGAAGTGTGTGTGAAAATTTTGGCTTGAAAGGTTTAATATTCTTCGCCTTGAGACAAATCCGAATAGTTTCTCGTGGAATATTCAAATCTAAAGTGGCATTCCTTATGCTGGCATTAGGATTATTTCCGAAATAATCTAAAATGATTTGATCATTCCTGTCATTCCTGTTTCATCTTTGTACAGGATTACTTTTTAACATCATTTTTGATACTGAACCAGTTTCATTGAATATTTTATTCATTCTCATTAAATACTCTACAAACCTCTCTAGCACTTCTAACGTCATCTCCCGAAAGGCGTACAATTTCAATTTTCTCTCTTACGCTGAATCTTGCAGCCATGTCGAATTCGAAGAATATTAATATATGAATATTGTTAACAATAGTACACTTAAATCTTTCACAAGTGTCAAACTGTAATACCATTTCCATGACAACTAAGATTTAAATTGAAATATTAGGTCTTAGTTTTAGTGAATTTGCGTGAAAACTTGAATGTAATTCCGTTATTTTCATTAAAAATATTAACGCTATTTGTTTTTTTTTTCATCTGGCGGCACTTTATTGTTGAAATCATAAAAAAATATTCTCATGGCTATATCTGTTGATATAGAGTGTTTTTTGTGTGAGTTTTCGAATTTTTGAGTTGTCATAACTTTGTTAATAATGAATATTTTTTCATGAAATTTTGGTCACATCTGTTTAGAGGCACTCTGAATCCAGTGGCGTAGTGATTTTTTCAATAAAAAAAATCGCTAATGAAAAATCCCGATTCTCGACTAAGAAAAAATATCGAAGTATGCCCTGAAACTTTAATAAACATTTCCAATTTTGTACCAAGGTAGACCTTTTAGTACTTGACATTTCAAAAAAAAATTATTGAAATCGGTTTACAACTTCAAATTTTAGGGGGGTGTTTCCATTAAAAATGGGTCACACTGTAGGTACTTTTGAATAGTTATTTTGAGTTTTATCGAGTATCCCTGTATCTTCGAATGGGATAATGTCAACAATTTCTGTTTTGTTCAGAAAGACGTAGACTAACCCGCAGCTACCACGAATTCGGTACACCCCGGGTGTGGTTGAAAGTTCTCTGGGGTCCTTAGCTGACCTCAGACTTGTTGTTGACCCAAATATTGGTTTCACATCGTATTTCTCTAGAATGACCCAATCCGGTGTGTAACATTGAAAGGGAAGCTGTTCCCTTGGGCAGCGTAGCTGCGGTTACTTCTGAAAAATAACTACATAATGGGAAAAACATTTCGTACCAAGCTACTTCACGATGATTCCAGTGTTAGTATCCTCAGTAGTCAGTAATCAGTTGAAGATGATTTATGTTATTTAAATTAAAAAAGGATACTTGAGAAAAAAGTTTCGATTGGATATATAGAGCATTGACAGTTGCTCTCAGATACGAACTGACAGTTGTTTCGATTTTTTTTCCAGTTTGTACCTGAAAGAAACTTTTGAGTATGCTTTACATATTTTAATGAAAAATGTTCATTAGATTTATTCTCTTTGTTTACTTTTTTGGAGATTTTGGAGATTTCACACATTTTATATGTAAAAGTAGATAGCCAAAAAACTTCCTAAAAAAGATTTATTTCATATATACAAAATGACAATCAATGACGAAGTACAAATTTGTATTTCTCATAAGCTGGCTATATTACTATTTTTCTCAACAATGCGAGTCTATCAAGTATCTCTTCTCTTTTCCAAAAGTAATGTGATCGTCCATTTGAAACGAATGTTTTTTCAAATCACCCATTGCCAATATCACAACGTCACACAAGAAATCGAACAATAACAAATCCGGCATAAATTGAACGTTCCATCTCGCGAAATGTGAATTATATGTGGGCAGCGAATGCAATATTCCGAATCCTATTTATACGTCCCATCCTGATAATGGCAGCAAAAACCTAAGGAGAACAACTTCTCAATATGAATTCCGAAGAATATTTCATGAAACTTTAAAATTGGCTCTGTTTTCAACGGAAATATTGTCTGAGTGGACACCGGATTGATTTTCGGTCCGTCTGCATTCGACGTTTTTCTTTTATTTGTTTTTAGAATGCTGAAGTAGCATCTCGCAAAGATTTCTTGAAAGTAGTCCAGTTACTCTGGATGCTCTGACATAGACATGGGACAGCAAATATTTGTACAGCGAATGAAATGTTTTGACAAAGTTCCTTCACTTCACTTATAGCGAGGTTGAATGATCTCGCGAATCTGAAAGAACCCCATACTCATTTTGAATTATAGCTTCAGTGATTCTTTTACAGTTTTTTTCAAAGAATACAGTCTGTCATTCATTGATTTGTTACCCACCATCCAGAAAATTACTAATATTAATAATAATACATGACATGATGGTACTGGATGGAGCCTGTAAAGTCATCAAGAGTTCGGATCCTCTTCTCTACATGGTCCGCGACCATGAGAAAACAGGAATTAGAGAATTTCTCTTAAGGGCAACTACCCGAGCAGGTGATGAACTCGGTTTAGTTTTCGACACTGAACAAGGTGATCACAACTCTGTCACCGAGTTGGAACCCGTTCAGCAAAAAGGTCATATAAAAGCCGCAGAGATCACTTCACTTCTCTGAAAATACAAGGATAAGCCAATGCATGGGGTCTTCTTCAATAACATCTAAAACCTTGGCTTATCAAAGCGCCTGACTTTCGCTTTCCTCAGGTCGAGTGGGCTGAAGTCGGAAACTGAGGGTTTCATCTTGGCCTGCCAGGATGGTGTCTTCAATACCTCAGTCTACCACTTTCAAGTGATGTGTAAAGAGGTTCCTTACATAAGGTTCAAGTCCTGCGTCCGAGATCCTAATGCACTTGCTGTGAGCATGTTCAGCGTATGCAGTCTCGGTCTATATCTATCGACATAATGCTGCCCCAAGACTGTTTCATTACCATCTACAGCCCTTTTATGGTATTGACAAGACACCGGTGTTATCCTACCCTCCGGGGGATATTGAATCCGTTGTGGGGAACGAGAAGTGCCAAATTTATTGGAACTATTTGTTCCCCATCCTCAGGCTCATACAAGCTAATAAGCCTAATGTAGTCCTTCTCGACCACCAGAGCAAGACGATATTTGTCATGGAGTTTTCAGCTCCTGGCGAGATGAATATTTTCCGAAAAGAGGAGGAAAAACGGACGAGATTAGCTTCTCGAACCCTGCAGACCCTATTCAGACCACTCTGTCAAGATGGTTGGTCTGATTATTGGAGTTCTTGGAAGAATGATGCCCTCTCCACGTTCGTATCTCAAAATGATACCGGCTTGCCGCACTAAGGCAGAAATCTTAGGCGGACAGATACAGAAAGCTGTCATACTTGGCTGACTGCGCTTGCTCAGGGCACATGATTCTCAGACCCAATGATCACTCACCCCACGGTGTAAGGAGTGGTCGTTGGTTGATACTGCTGGCATACCCTCCAAACGTATCGGGGCTTCGAGCGATAGGGCCTGACCAGCGGAAACTTCAAAAATCAATAATAATAGTAATAATACAATTTATTCACCATTGGAAATGATACAGTGAGATATATGATGGAATTGGCCGATACTTGATGAAAATCCATAACTAACGTATCCAAAAAACACTTCATTATGATGTAAATCAGATGTATCCATTGGATATCTGTGAAGTCCATTTCCGACGTCAATGGATTTCCATGCGTAGACCCTTCGTATCGTATTCTCGAACTTTTGGGAGTTGAGAATATTTTTGAGAGCTGGTAGTATTCCTATCACAAAATTTTTCCTACCATTAAGTGGCAATTACAGTGTTTGACCATGGTTATCGACTCTGAATATTTCCTAAAAACTTCAAATCTTTCTAGAACAGACTAGAACTTGGTTACACAGATCTGATTTCGATGATTTGTATACATTATTATCATCGGTAATTCATTTGGAATGATTATTAGAAACAAACATTCATTTTTCACTCGTATCATCATCATAATGTCTTCAATTAAACTTCTTGTACAGTTGAAACTGAAGTTATATAAAATCATGTTCATGTTCATAAAATGATGAATCGCTACTTGTCAATAGTAGTGAATTGTCAAAATTGATCCCAGTAGCATAAAATTTCGTAAATTTTCTCTCGAACAAAAGTGGACTTGGTGGGATTTAGGAAAGTTGATTTATTGAGCTTCGAAAAAATATCACATATCCGTTTACTCCAGTAATTATGGATGTCGAATTCACCCCCATTTCTCACCATCATCGGAACCTTCATCGTTTTTCAACAGAATGAAAAACGAGAAGCACCAATGGATTTTCACGTTTTGCATCTATTCCACAATCATAATTGTTATTATTATTCAAGTGGAAAATTTCAGGTTCAGTTTTGCGAGAAATTTAAACGCTGCTGCTGTATAAGTACGTCGAGTTTAAGCTGCAAGAGAACATTTTGGTTTATATTCATATCAATAAACAACTATAAACTCATTCGGCTTCTCCAAAGGTATTCATTTCATAAACGATACAACTTCAGAAATTTTTGCAGAATAATTATATCAAGATATTGTTTTTATTACACTACTATTTTGAGAAGTTCAGAATCAGAATTAAAATCTTCAACCAGGTCTTCAGTTATCAGGCATGCAGCGTTGAATGTTTTTTAAGGATGCCAGTGCATGGGTTCCTATCTAAGCTTTCTTTTCGAAAAAATGGTCAAGTAAACATATGGGATGTCGTGAAGTTTAGGAATTAAGGAAAGGAAGGGGGCCTCGAAAAAAGTTCTCCTTCACTTTTAACCGATAAAAACAGACAAGGTCCCTCAAAATGGTTTGCTAGATCACCTGATAATACTCCCTTAGGATTTTTTTTAGGTATTTCAGATATTTTAATTGTGGTTACTCAACCTCAGTTCATTCTATCCCATTATCACAGAAACATTTCATAATGTAAGAAATTAATTTATAAGTAGACTTCAATAATTTCATTAGTTCAGACTTCCATTCTCTAATATTATATAAAATGATTTGAAATCTCCAAAAGATCCAATACAAATGAAAAATTAAATACAATAGCTGATTCCAAGCCGAGTTACTTCACGACGTTTCGGTTGTAAGTATCCACAATCATCTTCGGGTGGAGACTGAACTAATCCCTCCGAGTGATGACTATTTATGGGTCATTCGACTACTTTCACTTATCTTCTCTTTCCTCTGACCGCTTCATCGATTTGGCGGGAGATGACCGTTTGGCGGGAGTTGGGCATTATGGTTTCCATATGTTGCGTATCTCTACACTAGCTTTGCTGAATTGATTGTTGGACAATATGTATGCCACTTCTTTGAATTTCCTCCCTGTGTATGATCTCATTTTGGGCCCACTCGTTGTTATGTTGATGATTCGAAACATGTTCTTCTATTCTGCTGATTAACGGAAAAACAGATTTTAAACAGATTTTTTTAAACAGATTCCTGATTTGCTGGTTTCCCCTCGATGTGTGTATTTTTTGTGCTCGGCAATGCGAACTTTCAATGGCCTCTTAATTTCACCGATATAGGATTTTCCGCACTCACAGGGTATCCGGTGAATGCAATTCTTGGAATCGCAGTCCACGTTTGGTGGCCTGGTTTTCGTGAGACTGCTAGAGATAGTGTTTCCGGATCTGTAGCAGGTTCCGATGTTGTACTTGTTTCCAATTCTTCCTATCCTTTCCGATAATCCTTTGATGTGCAGTGCAAGCACTGGTTATGACGGTTTCTCTTCCTTGTGAGGCTTTTGCTGTCTTTTAGAGATTCCATTGAGAATCATTTTTGGTGTTGTCTAGTTCCTTGTCGAGACCTTCTTTCGTATTACAGAGCCCAAAAGCACGGTCTGAAAGAGTCTTGATGATTCATCTTTTAGTCAATTGATGGTGGTTGGATTCGTGGTTCAGATACTGTCCCGTGTGACTGGGTTTTCGGTATAAAGATGTTTCCCACTTAGTGTCGAGCCTCTTCACCAATACGTGTAAGGATAGCAATTCGTTGGGGACTTCCTTCTCCATTGTGAAAGTAATGGTAGGTCTTTCGTTGTTGATGTGTTTCAGGAAGGCATCTAGTTCAGTATTCCCATGGATCCATATCATAAAGGTGTCGTCAACGTATCTCAACCAGACTCGGAGTTTCTTGTGGGCTTTTTCAATAGTCAGAGTTCAAGACCACTCCATATATATGTTGGCTATAACTGGTGGAAGTAGCGATCTCATTGGCAGTCCCTCATCTTGTGCAAAGAATTCGTCCTCAGTTGGAAATAACAGTTTCGTACACAGCATCCTAGTAATTCCATAATTAAATCTATAGGTAAGGTCGTTCCATCGTCCAGGACCCCGTCTTCGGATAGCTTCCTCTGTATGATTTGGAGTGCTTCTTCGACCGGAACGTTGGTGTAAAGGCTTTCCACGTCGGAACTGATTAGTTGATCTTGCTCTGTGTCTTTGATTGTCCCTATTAGTTCGAAAAAAATGCCTTGAATCCCACATATTCTGGATTCAAAAATAACTTGGATACCTTCATGCAGATATTCAATATTTGATAAACTATTTAACATTTCGTAATGGAAATAGATCAATGGCTTTCTTATCGTAAGATTTTTTTTTTCATATGAAACCACGAAATCTGTTCAGCCCTTAAAATTTTCAAGGGGGTATTGAAACCCCAAACTTCTGAAACGTTTCTATGCGTTTGAATCAAATCAATATTGTGACACCATTGATTCAACACATAATTTTTGAATTTTTTCATCGTGCTTTGAAAAATCATTAATTGGCTGTTGAACACTTGCAGTTGCAATGGATAAATAAGAGACAGCTGCTTCAACATACTGTCAATTGAAGTTTTCGATAAGTTGTGTGTTGAGAAACATCAGAAAATTACTCAGAAACTACCAATCCGATTTCAAAGAATTAACCAGTTTGGAGAGAAAATTGAAATACCCTCATTTCTGTTTCTCCCCTTTGAGAAGAGAAATAGAGATTGAGAAAAAGTCACACGGCGCCATGTCTGGTGAATATGGAGGGGGCACCCTGAAAGGATTGTTTTTTTTTTCAAAGAAATCGTGAGAAGGCAGATGCCTTATCGTAGTGCACAAGCCATGAGTTATTTTCCATAAATCCTGACGTTTTTAGTTTACTTCACGTAAAGCCCATTGAACATGTAGGTATTGCTCCTGATAGCCTTCTGACCTCGTGGCAAGAAGTGAAGATGCACTATGCCATTAAAATCGAAGAGCACATTAAGCATAACCTTGTCGAGCCTTATCCGCTCTTGTCGATCCAAAATGCCTTCACTAGTACGATCGAGCCTTAGTTTTGTTTCAGGAATTTCGTTTCGGGGATTCTCTATCGTCATTGACTGCATTTTGGAACAAATTCTGCTGCCAACCGTTTCGGCTAATATCATCAAAAACTTATTGTGATTTGGCGATGATTTCCAACTACTTTTTTCACTTTTTGTACGTTATCATCGGAATTTTCTTCATCTTCAACGGCTTCATGGCCATCTTGGAAACGCTCACGCAACTAGTGAACTCATAGTAGACTCACCATAGGCCTTTCACGCACTTTGTTACACTTCATTAAATTTTGATGCATATGTGATACGAATTTTTCGATCCATTTGTTTCAACAACAGGGGCATGTATACCATTATAATAAAAAAAGACAATTGGACCTTTTATTTTTTGAACAAACCTCGTACAGCTTCTCTGTCGAATCATTTTAGCCATAAATCCATGTGTTTCATTGTTCGGCGCGAAAAATATTTTTCCTGTGCCATCGACATAGAAGTAATGAACCAATCTTCACGACGCGAAACTAATTAATTAGAGACCGCCGTTTTTTTTCATGCGGTCAATTAAGCCTTGAATCCTTGTACGGTTCCTGGGAATAGCGCCGTTTTTCTATTGCGGAATGTTATCCGACGATCGAGTCTCCATATGGAAAACTGACTTCTCTGTTGCTGTTCGAAAGGATGAGAAATATTGGCGGAATTCATAGGTGTTTTGTTCCTAGTATCGGCCCGGTGGAATAACAAGAATGGAAATGCAGGAGAAGAAGAAATCTTAAAGGAAAATCCTTCCTGAAACAAATACCTTTATATAAACACTGAAGTATACAAAAAATATTCAGTTTGTATACCAAACATTCGATATGAAATTAAATCAGATATTATTCACAGGGTTTCTACGCAATATACTGAATGAAAGTAAAAATTGGTATACTAAACACTTGGACTATTGTGTAGAAATCCTGTGAATGATATCTGATTTGATTTCATAACGAATGTTTGGAATACAAACTGAGTAGAAAAGAGTGTTTTCTGTATAATTCAGTGTTCATATAAAAGTATTCGATTCGAAAGAATTTTTATTTCACGTAATTCAATGTTTATGTGAAAGTAGCTGTTTGAGGAAGGCATTTTTTTCCAGATTTTTGTCTTAGAGTTAATTCTTTGCATGATCAATACATCTATGTACACAGTTATTTCTTTTAAAATTGATTACTTCCTTCATTTCTTTGGAAGATTCCCACATTTTTCTGAATCAAGATGGAGTAGTAGAAAGCCAAAAACTTTCTTTCCTAAAAATTAGTCACAACGAGAAATATAATCCTTTCAAATTAAGTGTTTTTTGTATAATTCAGTGTTCACAGAAAAGTAGTTGTTTCGGAAGTATGTTTCTTTCGTGTAGCCAGGCGGTTCGACGTGGGTGCTTTGTTCACTCAGTCAATCGGCCGATGTGTGAGACGGTGGTTCGTGCCCCAGGCTGAACGCTCGATTCTCACTTGCTATCGTCCAACTCGTGTTAGGAATCGCACGTTAAAAGGTAAGACCTCGTTAGTCCTTAGCTCGCACCCCAGTTTCGACTTCTGAGGGTTGTCGTTCGTAGGGGTGCGATAGCTGGTTAAAGGAAAAAACATATTCAAATATATTTTTCAATTCAATGTTTATTTGCAAGTAGCTGTTTCGACAGGGCTTCTTCTTCAAGATTGTGTCTGAAAGTTACTTCTTTGCATGATCTATACATCTATGTAAAAATTTAATCCTTTCAATTCAAATAAAAAATCTTGATATTCTATTCATTTTCTCTCATCTTTTTGGACAATAGTCGTCTCACCTGAAACTGAAAACAATCCACGTAAGCAACATATGTTACATATGTGTGCGTGTGTGTGTGAGTGTTGTGTCAGCTAAGGACTAATGAGGTCTTACATTGCAACGCGTGATTCTTAACATGGTTTGGACGATAGCAAATGAAAATCGATCGTCCGGCCTGCAGTTTGAACCGCCAATTCACACAGCAAGCGGCTACCGACCTACCAAATTGACTCCTTATCACTCTCATCAAATATTAAAACAATTTTTATGCGAGGTATATTGCATATGTATTAGTTTAATGAACGTTTCAGTCGAGTATACGAAACAAGAATCATACACAACGGGGACCAAAAAAATAGTGACACCTATGACCTATTAAAATGTATACGAATGGTGCTATGTAACCGTTGTTATTTCGAGTGTTGTAGTTATGGCTTCGTTTTCATCATATCTATTCAATACCAGTGACTTGTAGAACAGCTGGCTAGGATCGAAAACAAACATAACAAATTAATCTCAACACCCTGTTTCTCCGAAACGAAGCATTTCCAGACACAAGTTTATATAGACTTCATTTCTATAAATTGTCTCACTTGAATATTTTAACGAACTTATGTTACACCCTGTATACACGCTGAACATTGAGTCTATGTTGAATATTTTGAACGAATAAACATGATACTTTGACAGAAAATATTATTCTCATTCGTGAGATTTTGAGATTCAATGGGATATGATGGTTTGAATAGGAAATGGCTTGAAACCTTGGCTCGGCTTAAGACCCTCCGGCTCAAGCTCCAATAAATACTGCTCGGCTCTTAGATCTTTCAGAACAAAATATGGTACAACATTTTGAAAGTTCCTATGAACATTCGAGTATTAATTCATTCGAGTAAACTCCCACTTACACTTTTTGAGTAAACTTTCATCGCTATTTTTCATTTGTGAGTACTATTGAAGTGTCATTAGCTGATGTCACTTGACAAGTAGACTCAGACAATTGGAAATGGAAATTTTAACGGCTGATGATCAACTGTATTGTAAACATGCGCCAAACTAACTGACTATTATGAGAAAACAAGTATAGCTGAAGTGGTGAAATACCTTGGTATTATCCTCGACAATAAGCTAACATGGAACTCTCATCTACAGAGTAGAGCAAAAAGAGCATACGTGGCCTATGAGCACTGTCGGAGGACAGTGGGACGCGCATGGGGTCTTTCACCCCGTGTAGTCGCCTGGATCTACACTGCAATAATAAGACCTATGTTAACGTATGGAGCCATTGCATGGGGACCGAATGTTCTACAAGCAACGGCCATCCCAAAATTATATCAAATACAGCGACTGGCTTGTTTAAACATCACAGGAGCCATGAGAACAACACCAACCGCGGCAATAGGGTCTGACCCCTCTGGATCTGTATGTTAAGGAGGTTGCGTTAATGGCCATGGTACGATTGCACACGGCTGGTGTAAACCTAGAAGTAGGAATGGGTCGATTGAGGCTGGGCCTTTGGCAGGAAGCGCTTACTGCGCAACCTCTGCTGCAGGCAACAAGTGATGCAATTGAACCCAGGTTTGTGTTTAATAAACCCTACAAAATACAAATTAAGCAGAACACAGAGTCAGATGCAACAAATGCAATACGGATTTATACAGATGGCTCAAAAACCAAAGAAGGCTCAGGATGTGGAGTGTACTCCAGATCACTAAGCCTAAGGATTAAGTGGGGAATGGGGAGAAATACCAGCGTGGTCCAAACAGAACTGGCTGGTATCTCAATCGCCACAAAAGAAATAACCAAGAAAAGACAAGCACTATTAGCCTTGAACAGACACCGTGTTACTTCAGGGCTAGCACTAGAGTGCCACCAAGATTTAGCCAAAGCCTTGGTAGATAACATTATCCTGAGGTGGGTTAAAGGGCACGACAGGAGTAAAGGTAATCGCATTGCCGACTCTTTAGCCAAGGAAGCGGCTGGACTAAGAATTTTAGGACCAAGTGGCACCCACGGCCTGATGACTTCGACAATTGCGGAACTAGTCAAATGTTATACCCATGCTCAATCTTTAAAGAGATGGGATGGAATCAAAGGATGTAATCTTGCCAGGATCACCTTGGGCGACCCTGGGAAGCTGGCGCCGAAGAAATATCTGGCGATGACCAGGAAAAATCTACGCCTTACAGTAGGATTTCTGACTGGCCACTGTCAGCTAAGGAAACACCTACATAATATGGGGCTAGTGGACACACCTCTATGCAGACACCTCTATGCAGGATGTGTGAACAGGAAGATGAGACTGTCAGGCATGTCCTGTGCGAGTGCCCGGAGTTATCGTCAATAAGAGAGTGTGTGTTCGACGAGTCTTAGCCTACACCTGCCGATATAAAGGAGATGGCTCCCAGCGACCTGTCCACCTTCCTGGAAAGGACAGGATGGACGACGACCTAGGAGGACAACTCCTCGGGAGGATGTACAATGGAGGATGTACACATGTGGCCTAAGTGCGTGGGCTTATACTCACCCTCCCAACTCTACAGATTCAGACAGAGAAGTATAGCTGAGGCAACAGTCAATCTAATAATAACACTGATGATCTTCAAACATGACTCAACCTCTGACCTCTAGCAGACCACTATTATAATCTGCATGCAGTCATTGTTGACTGTAGTTCTGACGTTGAATCTTGTCATTATTACGCCTTGGTCAAAGACGAAACGGACTGGTTTGAGTTTGACGATAGTCACGTCACTAAGTGTTCTGGCGATGTATTGAATTCATTGGAGCCTCTGGAGACACCCTACATTTTGTTTTGGGAAAGAGAAGACATTGACAGATCAAGATCTTCAGATGATGTGGTGCTGTAGGTTTTTTCGGGTTTTCCTGCAGCTGAAAAAGCAAATGTGTCACTGGAATCAATGAAGTCGCCCCGGAACGCCAATTAATTTTTGTTGTTGTTTCATAAATTCATGATTTGTATTGCTATTATTATACGATCAGTTAGAGTTTCAAACTTAGTGACATAATAGGAGGACAAAAGAGGTACCTAGTCCAACTTTCTGTAATATAGTTCAAATCATTCTTATACATACTCGTAGCAAAAATACATTTCTAGTTAAACACCTGGCAGCAGTCATTTATTTCCAACATGAATTCACAAACGCTGTCGATGCTACAGCAACAACTGAAAAAGAATCGATAGAGGTGTTTATTTATTTAATAGTCGGCCTCCTGCCAATAACAATAACTCCTGCTGAGAATAGAAAATCGCGTCTCGCTTCCTTATTGTATTCTTCATTATAGAATTTCCATTTTAACGATTCGCGGTGACAAAGGACGCCATTATATTATATGTTTGTTGAAGTCGATGAGCCGTGTCTTTCGCATTTTTTCGGTTTCATCGGAACACGCATCTAACGGGCTTTTTTTGTAGTGATTGTTTCAGACGTCTCGATTGATAGCATGCGATTATCGAGGATGGATGGCTCATATTGAATTTCGAATGGTTTGTTTTGGATTCGTCATCGACAGAAACGGATTTGCTTATTTGAATAACTCGAAATTGAAATATTCGTTTTGGGGGTGCAAAAATGTTTTGACTCATCAAGGAATGAGTGTATCAATCCAGTATTTAAAAGATAATTTCAAATCTTCCTAAGGGTTCTAGGAAAAAATGAAAGACTTTCTCATCGACAATGAATATAATTCAAAATCATGTATCAGAATTAGGATATTACTCCTAGATCCTTTCTCTTCCATCTAGATTATTCTCAGTGGCCAAATTGTCTTTTCCATCTGACTCTCACGACTACATTGAAATTTCTTTCCATGTTTTCATGAATGGTTACTGTCACAGTTTGTACACTTTCTTTGTTGGCATATTCTTCTGATCAAAGCTTGCGTAATCAGTATCATGGGGATCCTTCTGCATCTATCTCCTCTCCACATTTTTCTGGAGAGACAGGCTAGATGGACTGCATATAGACTTATGCACAACGCCAATTGCACAAATCAATCTAAGGCGGGGTATAATAGACTGATGATTGACACTTGAAATCACAGCCTTCAACTGTTAACTAGAAACTGCCTTGTACAGTAGTTCCCGAGTAGAGAGGGTTGAATCCTCCGAGAGAAGTAAATATTAAGAGCAGATAGTTGTTGGTTCACAAATGGATTGAACATCAAAAACACCTTCAGGTTTTACAGTCGCAGACCCAGCAGAGGAATATCAACCTGTCTAGGGACATATGCGACTATATTGGAAGCGGAAATATATTTTTTGGGAAAGAAAGTTTTGGCTTTCTACTACTCCATCTTGATACAAAAAAAGGGATGAGGGAATCTTCCAAAGAAAGGAAGGAAATAATCAATTTGAAAATAAGTAACTCTATACATGGATGTGTAGATCATGCAAAGAAGTAACTTTCAGACACAAACTGAAAGAAAGTCCTCCTGAAACAGCTACTCTCATATAAACATTGAATTACACGAAAGAAAAAAATTCTTTCGAAACAAATACTTCTATATGAACACTGAATTATACAGAAGATACTTTTCTCTACTCAGTTTGTATTTCAAACATTCGTTGTGGAATAAAATCAGATATCATTCACATGAGTTCTACTTTGAATGAATGGTAATAAATTGCACTCACATGGAACACGGTCTCCCTCACTGGTATACACCGATGTGTCGTCTTAAAAAACTTGCCCTAAGGCTCTTCAGTACGAAATTGGATAACATTATAGAAAATAAACACAATTTATTCATGAATTACGATTTTTTAATGTCACGGAATAAGCCTGATCTGTTTATGTCATTACGATGTCATCGATGGCTCACTCCAAGACGTTCATGCACCCTCCGAAAAATTTGAAACCAAACAGTTGTTGGACTACAGTAGGAGTGAACTACGATGTCTAATAAGCCTTCTTACAACAAACCCTCGCGGGTTGCAGTAGAGGGTCGAATGGACCAACTCACTTCTAACCTAAACTAACCTATTAGTAAGTTGCTTGAATCCTATTGCATCTTATTCTAATGAAACATGACAGGCTATCTCTTTCTCTTTTCTGTTTCACATGTAGCTGAGGTTTCTATTATGTATCCCTAGTTTCATGTCTCTGAATAATACTAGTCTGGATCGATTCTGGATCTGTAGAAGTAGTTCATCAGTCCTTTTCTCAGATGATTCCTTCATCAATATTATTTCAGAATGTATATTCACAGTAAAAGGTTATAGTACACTTTATTTTCCTTGATGGCCCAATCTGGTCTCAGAGGAAGAAAAAAATGTACAGATGTGCTTCTATCCTCCTTCGTGTAGTCTAAATATTAGCAAGATTTTTGTTTGTACGCAAACCTTTGTCACTATACCAGAATAGGAAATATTAAGGGTGTTATCAGTAGATATTGGACTCGATAGTGTTACTGTTTTCGACAACCAACTCGTGGCTTTTGCCTATTCTCTGTAAATAACAAATATTGATATTATGTTTGTCTACAAATCTTATAACATGAAATAGAGAGGGCAACTTTATATTTTTTCCTCTAGATCTGGTACCATAACACACATCTAGCATCTAGTTTTTCATTGAATTTCACTAGTTCGGACTTCCATTGTCTATTATATAAAATGATTTGAAATCCCTGAAACAAGTAAAAAAGTAAAAAAGAATAATTAAAAAAAGAATAGTTGAAAAATAACAATTATATTAAGCAACAATAAACCTGAAATGAAATGATAGTAAAATAACCTACAAGTAAAAATATAATAATGAATAAATAAAAATTAAAGGAATGCAAAAAAGAAAATAATAAAAATAAAAAAGTGTAGAGATTCCAAGTCACGTTAGTTCACGACGTTTCGATTGTTGGTATCTACAATCGTCTTCGGGTGATGACTGGACTGATTCCTCCGAGAGATGACTATTTTATAGGTCGTTGAAATACTTTCACTTTCTATACTTTCCATTTTCCGCTTCACTGATTTCGTGAGAGATGACCGATTTGGCGGGAGTTGGTCATTTCTCGTTTGATGATGGGTTTCCATATGTTTCGTATATCTACGCTGGCCTGGCTGAATACGTTGTTAGACAACATGTATGCGGCTTCCTTAAATTTTCTCCTGAACCAATGTTCCTCTCTGTGCAAGATCTCAGCTTGGGACCACTCGATGTTGTGTTGATGGGTCCAAACATGGTCTGCTATTCCTGATTTGCTGGTTTCTCCTCGCTGTGTGTGCTTCTTGTGCTCGGCAATGCGAATATTCAATGGCCTCTTAGTTTCACCAATGTAGGATTTTCCGCACTCACAGGGTATCCGGTAAATGCAATTCTTGGAATCGCAGTCCGCGTTTGGGGGCCTGGTTTTCGTGAGGCTGCTACGGATAGTGTTACCCGATCTGAAACTGGTCCTAATGTTGTACTTGGAACCAATTCTTCTTATCCTCTCCGATAATCCTCTGATGTAGGGAAGTGCAAGCACTGGTTGTGACGGCTTCTCTTCCTTGCGAGGCTCCTGCTGTCTTTTGGCCAAAGTCTTTTCTACCATCGCTTTGGAGTATCCATTCCGCTGAAGATCACTTTTGATGATGTCTAGTTCCTTCTCGAGACCTTCCTTTGTATTACAAAGCCCAAAAGCACGGTCTAATAGAGTCTTGATGATTCCTCTTTTTGTCGATTGATGGTGGTTGGATTCGTGGTTCAGATACTGTCCCGTATGAGTGGGTTTTCGGTATACAGATGTTTCCCACTTAGTGTCGGTCCTCTTCACCAAAACGTCTAAGAATGGCAATTCATTGTGGATTTCCTTCTCCATTGTGAAAGTGATGGAAGGTCTCACGTTGTTGATGTGTTTCAGAAAGGCGTCTAGTTCAGTATTCCCATGGTTCCATATTATGAAGGTGTCGTCAACATATCTCAACCAGACTCGAGGTTTCTTGTGGGCTTCTTCAATGGCCAGAGTTTCAAACCACTCCATATATATGTTGGCTATGACTGGTGAAAGTGGCGATCCCATTGGCAGTCCCTCATCTTGTGTAAAGAATTCGTCCTTCAGGACGAATTCTTTACACAAGATGAAGGACGAATTCTTTACACAAGATGAGGGACTGCCAATGGGATCGCCACTTTCACCAGTCATAGCCAACATATATATGGAGTGGTTTGAAACTCTGGCCATTGAAGAAGCCCACAAGAAACCTCGAGTCTGGTTGAGATATGTTGACGACACCTTCATAATATGGAACCATGGGAATACTGAACTAGACGCCTTTCTGAAACACATCAACAACGTGAGACCTTCCATCACTTTCACAATGGAGAAGGAAATCCACAATGAATTGTCATTCTTAGACGTTTTGGTGAAGAGGACCGACACTAAGTGGGAAACATCTGTATACCGAAAACCCACTCATACGGGACAGTATCTGAACCACGAATCCAACCACCATCAATCGACAAAAAGAGGAATCATCAAGACTCTATTAGACCGTGCTTTTGGGCTTTGTAATACAAAGGAAGGTCTCGAGAAGGAACTAGACATCATCAAAAGTGATCTTCAGCGGAATGGATACTCCAAAGCGATGGTAGAAAAGACTTTGGCCAAAAGACAGCAGGAGCCTCGCAAGGAAGAGAAGCCGTCACAACCAGTGCTTGCACTTCCCTACATCAGAGGATTATCGGAGAGGATAAGAAGAATTGGTTCCAAGTACAACATTAGGACCAGTTTCAGATCGGGTAACACTATCCGTAGCAGCCTCACGAAAACCAGGCCCCCAAACGCGGACTGCGATTCCAAGAATTGCATTTACCGGATACCCTGTGAGTGCGGAAAATCCTACATTGGTGAAACTAAGAGGCCATTGAATATTCGCATTGCCGAGCACAAGAAACACACACAGCGAGGAGAAACCAGCAAATCAGGAATAGCAGACCATGTTTGGACCCATCAACACAACATCGAGTGGTCCCAAGCTGAGATCTTGCACAGAGAGGAACATTGGTTCAGGAGAAAATTTAAGGAAGCCGCATACATGTTGTCTAACAACGTATTCAGCCAGGCCAGCGTAGATATACGAAACATATGGAAACCCATCATCAAACGAGAAATGACCAACTCCCGCCAAATCGGTCATCTCTCACGAAATCAGTGAAGCGGAAAATGGAAAGTATAGAAAGTGAAAGTATTTCAACGACCTATAAAATAGTCATCTCTCGGAGGAATCAGTCCAGTCATCACCCGAAGACGATTGTAGATACCAACAATCGAAACGTCGTGAACTAACGTGACTTGGAATCTCTACACTTTTTTATTTTTATTATTTTCTTTTTTGCATTCCTTTAATTTTTATTTATTCATTATTATATTTTTACTTGTAGGTTATTTTACTATCATTTCATTTCAGGTTTATTGTTGCTTAATATAATTGTTATTTTTCAACTATTCTTTTTTTAATTATTCTTTTTTACTTTTTTACTTGTTTCAGGGATTTCAAATCATTTTATATAATAGACAATGGAAGTCCGAACTAGTGAAATTCATCACGAAACATTGTCAATCACCTTCAAACAATAGTTTTTCATTGCTAATTATACTTAAGAATCCTGCACAAAGTATTAAAAAATCTCATACACTTCTGCCTGAAAGACTAACAGATAGCTGCAAACCAAATTTCTCAGGGTCAATGTTATTCATCTACTCTTTACGGTTTTTTATTTCAAAAGTGGAGTGTGACTTCACCAGCCTGGTTTCTGTTCCACTTCTGCCTCTCCCATTATTATATTATTGATCTACTGCTCTTGGTACTTGATAGCAACACGTATTTGGGGATTTTTTTCCAATAATTTTACCAAAAGACTTTGAAATTTCATCGAAAAATACCCATTTCTCAACGAACACAGCAATAGCATGCTATTGTTATTCAGCAATATCAATTCCTATGGACTTGTGGTTTTCCCTAATTCTTGTTGCTGAAAAATAACAAAGTTTGAATTGACAAAACAAAGTAAAATTGATTGTAATTGTGAGAATAATACATAACTACTTAGAAAATAGTTGTTTTTCACACCACACTGATCTAATAGCACCACTGGAGTTTGACGTAGTCAAAGAAAGTTGCAGGACTTTGAGACCTGTATTGAAAAAAGTAGACGTCAGAGAAGACTACGTTGCGAATCAAACGATACTTCGGGAGAATTAGGATTCATGTTCTGCAATCAATGAACAACCTGATCAAAGACTGAGGTTTGAAGAGATTCTTTAAATGAAGAACATTTAGGAGTGATCAAGAAGATTTGAGCGGAACACAAATATTATTGTTCTTTGAAAAACACTCATAATATTCCCAGCTAGAAAATGAAGTATTGCTGGGTACCTGGTTGGTACCAAAGTTTTTAGGTTGTATGTAATTTGGCATTAGAAGTAGCAGTTTGGAGCAACCAAAAATGCGTACAGGAGCCTAAATTGAGCAAAATGGACTTCAGAAAAGAACCTGTTGGATATCAAAAGATACTTCAGAAACTATGAGAACTATCACCCGCAACGAGTAACCAATGCTCTCACAGAATAACTTTATCAAAGACCGATTCCTGGCCGGCTAGTTGCATTGAAGAACATCTGGAAGTAGTCAGGGAGGCTGGAGCAGACCTAGTCCCGAAGGACAAAGAGAGAATATGACTGTCGTTTTACAAGCAGTTAATTCAAATGATCTACATCTGGGAGCAGACCGCCAACAACGCAACAAAGAATTTGTTATTCGAAAAAGAACTACATTTTACATCCAGTCGAAAAATGAAGAACAACTTGGTATCTAGTCGGTACCAGAAGGTACAAAGAGAGAATATGACCGTCCTTTCACAAGCAGTTAATTCATAGGATCTACATCTGGGAGCAGACCGTTAACACCAATACAAAGTCTAAAAATGGAGATTACTTGATACCTAGCCGACAACAGAAGGTACAAAGAGAGAATATGACCGTTGTTTCACAAGCAGTTAATTCATAAGATCTACATCTGGAAGCAACACCACAGGTCTAAAAATGGAGAATTACTTGGTACCAAGTCGGTACAAGAAGGTATGGAAGGTATGTTTGCAAAGACATTGTATTTGGGAAAGAAAGTTTTTGGCTTTCTACTACTACATCTTGATACAAAAAAAAGAAGTGTGTGTATTTTCTATAAGGTTATCCAATTTGGTACTGAAGAGCCTTAGGGCAAGTGTCTTAAGGCGAAACATCGGTGTATACCAGTGAGGATGGCAGTGTTCTATGTAAGTGCAATTTGTTACCATTCATTTAAAGTAGAACTCATGTGAATGATATCTGATTTCTATTCCACAACGAATGTTTGAAATACAAACTGAGTAGAGAAAAGTATCTTCTGTATAATTCAGTGTTCATATAGAAGTATTTGTTTCGAAAAAAAATTTTCTTCCGTATAATTCAATGTTTATATGAAAGTAGCTGTTTCAGGAGGACTTTCTTTCAGTTTGTGTCTGAAAGTTACTTCTTTGCATGATCTACACTTCCATGTATAGAGTTACTTCCTTCCTTTCTTTGGAAGACTTCCTCATCCTTCTTTTTTTTTTCTTTTTTTGTATCAAGATGGAGTAGTAGAAAGCCAAAAACTTTTTTTCCCAGAAATTAATCACTCCTAAAAAATATAACCCCTTCAATTCACATTGTATTTAATCCAACAGTATGAATTGTAGCCTTTGATGAAGACCGATGAAGAAAGCTCCATCAGCCACAATGGTTTGACTCGAGTTTGCAGAAGCAGATTTGTATGACGATCAGATTTGTATTTGTTATCAAATGATTTGAGGAGTCAATCATCCAAAACAAATAGTGGCATACTAATGAGAGCTGACGACCCATATTCACGTGACTTCTTTATTGCATCTTAAATAAGGTATTATTAAATCCAACACCTAATATTGTGTTTTAAGTTATGATCATTTTTACGCCTCGTTTATAAAATTACCCATGTGTTTTGACTCGTGAAATTTCGTTCGCCAAAAATAAAAGGAAGTTATTAGCGTAATTCAATATACGATACGGTTATTTGTGTGTTACAATTATCCACGAAGTGAGTTGCAGTTGTTTTGACAACCGGCTTTACGTCTTGTTGAAAATGAGGTTGATGATACTTTCTTGAAATAAACATGAATGTATTTTTCGGAAATAATCAACACTTTGGATTCTCATGTATAATATCATATATTTGAGTAGAATTCTGAATCATTTTTCTCATCACCCACTTCTGTGTATACAACATAAAGAACATGATATTTTCACTGAAGAGTCCAATCTGTTGTATACGTGGGACGTTGGAAAAACGATGTGAACGTTCAAATTTCGTGAGCTATGCACATTCGACTAGCGTTTTTTTAATTTTTTTATGTTGGTACACCCATCTTGAACATATGTTCATAGCTTCAGCTGTTTGGGATGTTCAGTTTGTTGATGAAAGGTTTTGCAACTTTGCAAAGGTTTTTTAAATGTGCTTATACAACAGAATCTTTCTTGATGTTAAGAATTTAATTTCAAACAATCAACACGGTTTCTTTAGCAAAGATCAACAATAACTAACTCAATGTGCCTCACACAATCAGTGAGTAATGCACTTAATAATAATCCACAAGTAGATACTGTCTATACAGATTTCTCGAAGGCGTTTGACAAGTTGGATCATAACAATCTTATCAATAAACTTCACCAATATGGAATCGACTCTCAAATCTTAAACCTTTTCCGCTCATACTTAACTGAACCTATCCTATTCGTAGATTATAGAGGTCACAAGTCGTTCCAATTTATTGCAAACAGTGGTGCCCCTCAAGGAAGCAATTAACACCTCTTTTATTCTCACTCTTCAATAACGACATAGGAAATAATCTCTCAAGCAATTTCTTACTCTTTGCAGATGATTTGAAAATCTTTCGGACCATTACATCACAGGGGGACTGCTTAATCTAACAAAAAGATTTTGACTTTTTGTAGCTTTGGTGTACCGAAAATAATCTTCACCTCAATACAAACAAATGTAAATATTCAAAATACACCCTTAAACATAATATTATTTCTCATGATTACTGCATAAATAACACACCTCTTCAAATAAGCAATAATCAAAGGGATCTTGGTGTCACATTTGGCCCTAAACTGAGTTTCTCCATTCACTATGACACAATAACATGCTCAGCCAAACGGATGCTAAGGCTCATCTATGGTAACTGTAAGAACTTTCGTAGCAGAGACAGTTTTTTAACTCTTTTCAATGCATACGTCAAATCTCGGCTGGAATATGCCTCCCTTATATGGTCACCCATATACAATGTCCACATAAACAAAATCGAGTCTATACAAACAGGCTTCATGAAATATATTACTTACAAGCTAGAAGGAGTTTACCCTGAACAAGGCACCGACAACAGAATACTACTGAATAAATTTAATCTATCATTCCTTCAAAACCGAAGAACCTACTACTCTATAATTTTCATTTATAAACTAGTGAATAATCTGATTGACTGTCCCGAACTAGTCTTCCACTTCAACTTTCATGTTCCACGAATTAATTCTAGAAATGAACTGACTTTTTATCTACCAAATTCTAGAACAAACATATTACTCAAGTCACCAGTTGTTGCAATGAGCAAATTGTACAATCAACTCTGTGAAAATCTCGACAATTATTATGAACCTATTCAAGTTGAGAACCATGTTGAGAAACGTTTACACTCTAGTCAAAATACATGAGCCCAAATTAAAAGTTACTCTACCATGTGAGCTTGTTACTACTACTGTATTACTGCTGAATTATTTTTTTTGTAATACACCTGAACTATGTTTTTACTTGTTAGCTCTACATCTGACTTATGTTTTTTTTCAATTACTCTTCTAGCTTGCTGCACACAAGTTTTTCACCTAATTTTTGCTTAACTCTTCTAAATGTTTCCTTTATTTTGTTTTTTGTTTACTAGCTTCAGGTGTTTCTAGTTGATAAATTAGTATTGTATTCATGTATATGTGTATTTATATATGTATGTGTATATGTATATTGTGTATATATAGACAGATATAAAACTGTATCATGCTTGCTAATGATATTAATATCTCTTGTTATTGTTATAGGATTTATTCCTGTTTAGACTTTAAATTTTATATTTTTTTTAAGTTAGAAGTGTTTTGCGTGTTCGGCGATTTTCTGCTATTGAAAAAAATTGAATCAAATGTTGACAGTGGCATACAGTGATTGTGCTCTGAGCCAGGAAAATTTTCACAAGTGTTACAAGCTTTCCACAGAAAGTCGAGAAGATGTGAGTGACAACTAGTCGCTCCAGCCCATTAACAACTGATGAAAATGTTGAGAAAGTGAAGAAAATTGTTATGAAGGAACGTCAAATCACTATTAGAGATGTTGCTGAGGATGTAGGCATATCAGTGCGGCAGCGAACTTCGTCTAAAATTGCTGAATTTCGACAAATAAACCGTCGCATGAGCATGTTCAGGAATTATTGAAGGACGTCAACGGCGATCCAGATTTGCTTGAAAGGGTCATAACTGTTGACGAATCATGGGTATATGGTTATGACATTGAACCCAAAGTTCAATCGTCCAAATGGAAGAGCCCAGGAGAGTCAAGATCAAACAAAGCACGCCAAGTTCGAATAAATGTCAAGCTTTTGCTAACTGTTTTTTTTCGATTACCATAGCGTAGTGCATCAGGAGTTCTTGCAACACGTACAGTCAATAGGAAATACTGTCTTGGAGGCATACAACAAGGAAATCAGAAAGGCAAAACGGAAGTCTTGGAGGAAGTTCTGATGTGGGAGTATCTCTGATACACCTCGCAGCACAAGAATTCACAAAATTCTCATTAAAAAGCCGACTGTTGAAATTGGGTCGCTTAAACAACCCGATGGATTCACGACCTCTAGTAAAGAAACGTTAGAACATTTGATAGAAAACCACTCTCCTGGAAATCTGACTCTTAATAACAAAAAACCTTCCATCTTCGAGAACGCTAAACGCCTAAAAAAATATGATTGGGAGGTCATCAAGAAGGTTATCACAGCAGCGGCAGTTGGATCAGGTCGTTTCAGCCCTTCAAATCTTCTGGAGAAGATGGCATATTTCAAGCTCTTCTTCAAAACGGACTGGAAATAATTTTACCTATTCTCATAGTTCCACGCTAGTCTGGCGTGAAACTATATACCACCCAGTTGGTTGGCAGCAAGGGTGGTATATACAGTGTGTCAATTTGAAAACTTCCCACCCTCAATATCTCCCTTCCAGTACATAATATGAAAAAATGGTCAGACAGGTCAACTTTATTTGCAAGGGGGACACTCTGAATGAATATTTTCAACCCTCGGGGTTCAACCCCCTAGGAGGGGTGGATGTTACCCTCAGAATTTCAAATGGAAAGGGGGGTCAAGTGGCACATCATTTTGAAGGGCATTCAATTCTCTTGCCAATGATACCTTTTTCATTAGTTTTTGATGAGCAGTTTTTGAACAATAACGTTCCAAACGAACGGTGATTAGAAGTGAATAAGAATAAATGATTAAAACTCGCCCGCACTAGATGTTTGGTATTCAGGTTGGTATTCAAAACAAATGATTGTAATGGACTATTGGAAAAGGTGAGCATCGTACTAGGTAGCATCGTTCCAACCCTTGAGTAATATTCGAATTCGTGGATGTGAGAGGAATGTAGAACTACTTAGTTAACGAAATACGCATCGAGTGCAAACAAAAAATACTAAATTGCAAAAAACAAATTTCAACCATCTTGTTACGCTTTATCTGATAATATGTTCAAAATGTTGTCCATTCTGCTCTAAACAGTAATACAGTCTGTTTTCGAACTCCTCTCGAACATTTTGGAAAACTTCACCACTAATTGACCGGCATGCTGCTGTAATTCGTCCTTTGAGGTCATCCATATCAGTGGGCTGTGTTTTATAAACGACAGATTTGAGATATCCCCAAAGAAAAAAATCTAATGGAGTCAAATCCGGTGATCTCGGTGGCCACTCAATTGATCCCCTTCTGCCAATCCATCTCTCCCGGAATCGCTCGTTCAACCATTGTCGGACGGGGCGAAAATAATGAGGTGGCGCACCGTCCTGTTGGAAATGTAACAAATCTTCCTGCAACAGTAAATTACCGTGTGCATCAATTTGAGTTTCGAGCTCGTGAGTTATAAGTGGATCGATAGGTGCTTGAAGCATATCTAGGTACAGATCACCATTCAAGTTTTCTTCAAAAAATAAAGGTCCGATAATGGCATTTCCAAGAATACCAGCCCAAACATTAACTTTTTGTGGGTGTTGTGTATGTCCTTCTCGAAAATTGTGAGGGTTTTCGTCACTCCAATAGCGACAATTTTGCCTATTAACATTGCCATTCAGGAAAAATGAACATTCATCACTGAAACAGATATTGAACAGAAGATTAGGTAAAGCATTGATTCGAAGAGTCATGATTTCACAGAATTCTATTCTTCTGTCATAATCATCCTCATGGAGCTCGTGGAGAATCTGCATTTTATATGGATGAAATTTGTGCATTTTCAGTGCTTTCCTTACAGTCTCGTGTGACATTCCCGTCTGTTCTGCTACTGATCGTAAGGAGCTAGTCGGCTCTGCAGCAAATGTTCCCAACACCTCAATTTGAGCATCCTCATTCAGTACTCTGGGGTTATTCCTTTTTTTATTCTTCACCGAACCAGTTTCGGAAAACTTTGTCACCAAATCAAGCACATACCGGTGACTTATATTAAGATTTGGATTTCTTTCATTAAAAAGAGATGCCGCCCTTCGTGCGCACTTGCCCACCTCTCCATAAATAAAAATTATTTCAATTCGGTCTTGGATAGTGTAAACCATTCTTACAATTTATACACTTTCTAAGGTATCGCTGATCAGCTCAACAAATGAAACTGAAATGATAGTACTACCAAATGGCTTGAATGCGATGAACACCTTTTTTGCTCAAAAAACGATACTTTTTATAGCAGAAGTAACAAAAAAGGGATAAGAGTTTTAAATCCGATAATAAACCCAAATGAAAGTCACCGAAATCAGATAACTAATTAATGTAAATTTTTTGAGGCTTGTCTAATTTTACCCCTGATGGAAAGTTGAAAAGCTGACCCGTCATCACAAGTTTTACTTATAAGAGAGTCAATAAATTGTATTTCTTTGCATACTAACTTGATAACCAGGCATTTTAGTATAGGCCAATTCTAATTACTTCTATTAGTTTAGAACTACATTTTCGGATACTGCTGATCGGAAAATAATAAATGAGGGCACCGTCGGCAAGCGAATTGAATGCCCTTCAAAATGATGTGCCACTTGACCCCCCTTTCCATTTGAAATTCTGAGGGTAACATCCACCCCTCCTAGGGGGTTGAACCCCGAGGGTTGAAAATATTCATTCAGAGTGTCCCCCTTGCAAATAAAGTTGACCTGTCTGACCATTTCTTCATATTATGTACTGGAAGGGAGATATTGAGGGTGGGAAGTTTTCAAATTGACACACTGTATACCTAAAGTGGGTAGGAAAGACCCACACCCTAAATCGGTACGACCAATTAGCCTTACATCCTTCCTGTTAAAAAGACTTAAGGGGATACTAGACGGACACATCAGGAGGGTGGCATCATATGCATCCCCCTGAATGACCACCAGTATGCTTATCAAACTGGCAAATCGACAGACTCATCATTAAACAGCCTTGTAGATAAAATCTCCTAATCCTTTGACAACAAGGAGATTGCGGTTGCTGTATTTCTCGATATTGAAGGAGCATTTGACAATGCACTACCTAAATCTATAGCATCATCTCTGGCAAGGAAAGGTATGAAATCGACCATAAGTGGCTGGATCTATGCCGTGTTGGTGAACATAACTGCAACTATGACTCTTCAAGGCGAGGCCATTAGGTTCAGGATCACCAGAGGCTCCCGTTCTGTAGTCGCTCCTGATGGATAGTCTGCTGGATGCCTTCGACAGAAGGAAAATAGATCTGCAAGCTTATGTAGATGACCTTGTCATCTTGGCAAAGTCCACGTCGAGAAGGGTAGCTTGTTACATCCTCCAAAGCACGTTGGACGTTTTTCACAGTTGGTGCCTGAGGGAGCAGATGTCTGTCAACCCCAGCAGAACTGTCATAATCCCCTTCACCAGAAGGAGGAAATTGGTCGATCTAACGCCACTTTCCCTCAATGGGTGAGGTCATTCCATTTGGAACGGAGGTGAAATATCTTGGCATTATCCTTGATAGAAAACTCACCTGGAATGCTCACTCGGAAAAAGTTTTACACAAAGCCAAACTGTCCGTATGGACATGTTGAAGGATTTGTGCTTGTTCGTAATTTTTTCTCCAAAAGCAACACCGTAGTCATGCCTCAACCACCGTATTCACCAAATTTGCCCTCTGCGACTTTTTCCAGTTCCCAAAATTGAAAGGGCGGCATTTTTTGAGACCGGGGAGATAAAAACCGAATCTCTGGGGGAGCTGAAGGACATACCATAAAGTGCATATCAGAACTGCTTCGAGGGTTGAAAGAAACTTTGGCATACGTGAATTACATCAGAGGGGCACTACTTTGAAGTAGACAAAACAGACATTGATGAATAAATAAATATTTTTTGAAAATTCCCTTCATTTTTTAACAGAGCAGTATACAAAACCTGTTGCGGTTTTATAACCAATAAAGTGTTGTTTCAACATATTATCCTATATTTTTGTAGATTTTCATCGCAAAATCACGTGTTTTATATAAATACTAAACATATAGCAATTCAGTCTGTGTGAAAATAGTGAATGATTCCGAAGAAATCATGTCGAATTCTAGAAAAAAATGAATCAAATATTAAAATTCGTTTTTTCCAACGTTTTTTTGTTAATGGCAAAACCCAAGTACTACAGGAAAATCTTTAAGGCGCTCTAAAAGCGGTTCCTGTGTGAAAGTAGCGATTCTCGTTGGATTTGAGTCGCTGGAGATTAAATTCATTTGGAAAAACATTCTCAGGAAGTCTATTCCACATAAATTCAGTTCTCCAAACGGAAGAGTTTTTAAACAGTGAAGTTCGAGGTGTACTGAGATGAACCTCAAAACGATGAGTGGTCACAGTCCGTTGATCCGTTTGAACTGATGTAAAATAAATACTTGTACTAATAAGTACCTAACGGCAACTGAAATATAGTGTAGCATGAAAAACAAAATATAGTCTAGCCTAGAGGAGTAAGTATGATAAACATATAATGAAGGACCTGTAGAAGCTAGTAAGAACCAACCAAAGCCAGACCTGGATTTGTAAATGTGTAATTCTGATCAGAGCTTAAGTGGAAATCGATGACAATTCGAGTGATTTATACCCAATTTTATAGGACAATTAACTGGGGCATTAACTCATTTTTATTGCAATAACATATATGACGGACGAGGCAGTTCGTTGAATGACGCTATATACATCCAATTCCACTTACGGAAGAAATAGACGACAAATATTGTTTTCAGAGATTTTTCGATAGGTATACGAGCCTATTTTTATGTTATTTCAGATGAGTGGGTAGGATTTGGAGTAAGGTGGCTGATCAGAAATAGTAGACTTCCTCATGATTTTGTGAAATAGTCATTTTCAATTGAACTTGAAACGAACTCAATTTCATCTTCATTCTGAAAAAAATAAATGTATGAAACGGGTTTTCGAATTACGATATCTTGATTTACGATATTCGTGGAAAAATTTCTCGAAACTTTATCGATCTAAAATTAAATGGAGTTAGCATTATTGGGTAAAATGCATTGAATAGTAAGCTTAGTTCAACATGGGATGATGCTAACAAAATAGAAAAATATGTTCAATTGTGATTCAGTCATACTGGTAATCATCTCCTGTTGACTATTCCGTAAATGAATACCATTTATTGAAGGGATCTGTTGAGGGATTTCAATATATCTGTATCTACCCAGAATGGAATGAATCAATGTATGAATAATTAGGATTCCTCATGCTTGAGAAGAGATAATTTTTATGAAGCTCTAGCTTTTGCTCTACATTCTCATGTATTTGCCTATCTTTTGATTTATTGAAAACTCTATGGATACAGTTAACAAAAGTTTAAGATAAAATCAACTAAACAATATATATTTTTCTTCAACAAATCATTGGCGTGATCTTTGGATTTGTTCAGATTGAAAGGGTTATTTAGAAAAAGAAATTTACTTCAAACGGAACTCCTCACAAAGATTTGTAGATCATGCATAGAAGTTACTTTCAGATACAAATTAAAAATAAGGAACCCTCTCAGAACAACTACTATATGAATCTTCAATGACGAACTTCGAAATTTCGGAAAAAAACACCTGTATTATTATCTCGTCAGCACTGGATAATATTGTCGTAACAATCTCTCAACATTATAGAGAACTTTACATTTTTCAAGACTGAATTCTTCGTTATCAGATAGGATTAACCATCACTGGATCAAGCAACCAGTATTTTACTGAAGACAACTTCCGACACTTTAAAAATAAGGCTCGTCTTCTAGCAGTAACTGTGAAAGAATCTGGTGCTTGGTTAAATACTGTTCCTGTAGCATCACTTGGGACTACATTGGATGACGACTCTTTCAGACTTGCCATTGGATTTCGACTTGGTACACCACTGTGTGTTCAACACTTTTCTAAATGTGGTGCACTTGTGGATGAATCAGGTACTCATGGGTTGAGCTGCCGTTTTAGCGCTGGACGTTTGTGCCATAAATGATCTGATCAGAAGGGCATCAACTTCAGCAAACATTCCTGCGATTTTGGAACCCATAGGTACAAGTCTAGAAGACGGAAAACGACCTCATGGTATGACACTTGTTCCATGGGAAAATGGTGAATCAGTTGTTTGGGACTTTACTCGTGTAGATACATAAGCAACTTGCCATTTTCTTGCTACTTCTGCGAAAGCCAGTGATGCTGCCTCATCAGGAGAAAGTTACAAACTACGGAAATATCAGAATTCGGAAAATGAATATATCTTTTGTCCTACAGCTGTTTGGCTCTGAAGTATTATCTTTCATCGATGAAATTAGAAAAAAGATAAACAATGAAACCCACGATTCAAAAGACACCTCTTTTCTCATTCAGAAAATCAGTTTAGCCACCCAAAGGGAAAATGCGTCTCGTTTTTGATACTCTTCTGATTTGAAAAAAAACTTGATGAAATTTACATGTTTATCGGAGAAATTACTTCATCTCAGCAAAATGCAGAGATTATTTTCAAAGATGTTTTTAATTGTTCAATAATGAATCCTTCAGTAAAAACCCTTGGGCTTGATGGGTTTATCAAACATGAGATGGTTATTCGAATATCTGAAAAAGAATGAATACATGAAAGTAATCAATACTACTTATTATTTTTAGTATGGAGGGTGCTTTAGTAAGTAAGTAAGTAGTCTTCATTGAATAGGAATAATCCTAATATTCACACTACAAAGTTATAATTCTACAATAAATGATTATTAATTAAATACTATATCAAAACATAATACAATGAATGAATCCATGTATAAATTTATAACAAAATACATTATTAACAATAAACAAAGTAAGATTGAGATAATACAAATATCAAAACTATACAATAACTGACTCAATTCAGCTGAAAATCTATAATAAAATATAAAACCATGGGTCATGCCCATCAAAACGCCCAGTAGTTCCTCCGTTATATTTTAGAAAGTTCATATGAGGACCTAAACCGACCTTAACGCATATTGACGGAAAATTGCGCGAAAGCGAAAAAGCACAAGAGTCATGGCTCAGATTGAAAATAATTTCGTTGGTCAATTGAAATCCACGATTAGTAACCTTCGATCCTTCCTGGGATTTGTTTCCCCCCATACCACAGAGGAATGACCAATTGAGTTTTTCGCATTGCTTAAATTCCTTCACAAGAGAAGAAATTTTGAATGGGGATGTTAAACCGACGTATTCGTAATGCAAGGGAAGGAGAAAATGCACGAAGTCCCTATCAATCCTTTTTTTTCGCATTTTAGTAATTAATTCAAAAAATTCTCTCCAAGGCATTTAGAGACAAATCAAATGTTGTCATTGAATTTCCTCTAGAAGGATTATATATGAGCAATTTTGCAGCAGACAATGTGGCTACTTGTTGTTATAATCTATATGCACTTTCGAATCACAGTGGGGCTACTAACAGCGGGCATTCACAGCATACTGCAGACACCCCTATACTGACACGTGGCACAAATACAACGATTCAAATGTGTCCCTAATTTTACCAGAATCGCTCGTGACTGGAGATGTATACGTCCTCCTTCTTGAAATAGATTTGATTTTTATTTTAAAATATATATTTGCGTACCTTATAATTTATATTATTTATATATTTATAGTATTGAAATTGGTGTAATTTTTCACATCCGAATTAAATAAGTGTTGGCTCACATTGCAAATCAAAAAAGATGATGCATTTGAAAAAATAATGATATTCATTTATTCACTTTCTTAAGATTGTTTACAGTGAAACTACATGTACTCAATGATATGAACAAATAAAATACATCTCACGAGGCAAAACGATCCGCCTGTGTGTGAGGAATGGGAATACTGAATCTGACAATGAATGAGATTCATGCATCAAAATACGTACTAATATATAAATTTGAAATACCTACATCTGAACAGAATATAAATGAATGAAACAAATCAATGCATTGGAATAAGTACTAGATATAGATAAAAATATAAGTTTAAACTGGACATATTTGAACAGAATATGAATAATTGAGAATAAACCATCAACTTATTGAATGGATACTCAGTAAGGATGAAAATGTAAGTTTGAACTGGATACATTTAAGCAGAATAGAAATAAATGACAACAATCAATGGATAGAGATCTATGACAGAAGTGAACCATTGTAAAATAAAGTTGAAATATAAAATGAACGTGATTTTAATCATAATGGTTTCAGACTAAAAACAAATTAATACACGATATATATCTACAATCGAGGAAGTAACTATTTGAATCTATATTTGTCTATGTATCTCTGCTCGTAGTATATTCTTAACAAATAATTTAATCTTTGTCGTACAATTTTTGAAATTTTCAGGAGTAGTTTCAGGAGTATTTGCATTGGTTTGACGTTGAAAATAGTTTCTACGATATCTGTGAAAAAGTTTAAAAAAATAAGGTGAATGTTTGAATGTCACGAGCTGCATGAATATGTTAACTTGTCATTACTTTTTCGTATTTTTTTGCCAGAAATAAAGTCGCAATCATGCCTCAGCCACCATATTCACCAGATTTGTCCCCCCTACCACTCTTTCATTCTCCCAAGATTGGAAAGATCTATGAAAGGATGGCGTTTTGCGACGATTGAGGAGATAAAAACCGAATCCCCGAAAAAGCTCAAGGGCATACCAAAAAGTGCGTATTAGAACTACTTCGAGGATTAACACAAGTGTTTTATATCTGAGGGGGAAAAATATAAATTGACGATTTTTTTTTGAGATAAATGAAAATTCACTTAATTTTTTCCACAGAGTAGTGCATTTCAAACTACACATTATACTTTTCTTCATCAAAATATTGTGTATGCTAAAATGCTGTAGGCTTAGGGTATCGGGAATTTTGGTCTGAGAGTAAATGTTTCGAAATGACATTTTTGAAAAATGACAGTACAAAAGCTGCCTTTCAGTAATTAAATAGCGTCAATAATCTCTTATATAGAACGAGTACAATATTATTTGGGTATTTCCTGTATTCAAAGATTGTATTAGTGTCATGACAAATATTTTGATGGAAGTGACTCAAAGGAATCCGAATATCCCATGACATCGATGTAACAATCTTCCAACGTAAATATAAAATACCTCTTATATTTTTCATGGCTGAATCCAAGTCCGAAGAGTTTTCAATCTGATGAACAACCTGATTCCTTATAGGAGTGCGAGTCGACAAAAGAAATCAATGATCATATCTTTTCGTTTATCGACATAATCGACAGAGAGAATGTTTCCAAATTACAAAACGAACCGTAACAGGATGGAGTTACAGACACACAAGAGAAAGTGGAGTAAAAAAATATTCGTGAAACGGTGATTAATATAGGGCTTCATTCATTTAATTTTATTAGCATGTTGAACGGGGTCCGATATTTATTATTGGATATCTGCAAAATTTACGGCTGACACACTGGCAATAATTAATTTTGGTGCAAGTTATTTGGGAAGTTTTCGAAAATTATAACAATCAATTAGTATGGAATGGCGTGGAATAACGTGGACTTTTCAATTGCATATTTAGTATTTTCTCATCATATGATGCAGTCAAAATGAATATATATTTTGGAGTGTTTCCGAATCTTATTCAATGATCTAATGGAAAAAATGAATTTTTTTACTCAGCTTTCTTATCATGGATCACGTTTCGGAAAATAAGCACTTTTCATTTTCGAAAAAAAAACACTTGTGAGCACACTTCAATTGGAAATAGCAGAAAATAGCTACATTTTTTTCGACACAGGATGTTTTCTTGGAATTCTGCTGAAATTTCCCTTTTCAACCTCCCGCCTCAGCATTAGTAACCATCTGTATCTGTAGAGTAGGGAGGGTGAGTGTAAGCCCACGCACTTAGGCCACATGTGACCCATTGTACATCCTCCCGAGGAGTTGTCCTCCTAGGTCGTCGTCCATCCTGTCCTTTCCAGGAAGGTGGACAGGTCGCTGGGAGACATCTCCTTTATATCGGCAGGTGTAGGCCAAGACTCGCCGAACACACACTCTCTTATTGACGATAACTCCGGGCACTCGCACAGGACATGCCTGACAGTCTCATCTTCCTGTTCACACATCCTGCATAGAGGTGTGTCCACTAGCCCCATATTATGTAGGTGTTTCCTTAGCTGACAGTGGCCAGTCAGAAATCCTACTGTAAGGCGTAGATTTTTCCTGGTCATCGCCAGATATTTCTTCGGCGCCAGCTTCCCAGGGTCGCCCAAGGTGATCCTGGCAAGATTACATCCTTTGATTTCATCCCATCTCTTTAGAGATTGAGCATGGGTGTAACTTTTGACTAGTTCCGCAATTGTCGAAGTCATCAGGCCGTGGGTGCCACTTGGTCCTAAAATTCTTAGTCCAGCCGCTTCCTTGGCTAAAGAGTCGGCAATGCGATTACCTTTACTCCTGTTGTGCCCTTTAACCCACCTCAGGATAATGTTATTATCTATCGAGGCTTTGGCTAAATCTTCGTGGCACTCTAGTGCTAGCCCTGAAGTAACACGGTGTCTGTTCAAGGCTAATAGTGCTTGTCTGCTATCAGTGCAGATTGTAATGTTTTTGCCAGAAATTCTTTTCTTGGTTATTTCTTTTGTGGCGATTGAGATACCAGCCAGTTCTGTTTGGACCACGCTGGTATTTCTTCCCATTCCCCACTTAATCCTTAGGCTTAGTGATCTGGAGTACACTCCACATCCTGAGCCTTCTTTGGTTTTTGAGCCATCTGTAGCATTAGTAACCAAGTACGATCCATTTCCACAGAGTTGCTGAAAAAATATATCCGAATTCTTTGAGTTTTTCCCATTTCTTCGTGAAGTTCCTAGATGTCAATGCTTGTTTCACTCCATTTTATTGCCTGATTACCATATGATCACCTAGATCGCCTTGATCACCTGAGCAGTAATATTCCCCAGCTGTATTCCCAATTCTGTTATCTGTCTACTTTTCCGATGTTCCATTTTTCTGCATCTGCATCTGCATCTGCATCACCTATATGGCTCTTTCCACAATACCAAGGTGTTGATAATCATACCAACACATTGAGATCACTTGTGAAACAAAATAAGCGCTGAAAATCGTTTGAGAAAATAAAAGAATGTACTTATGATATACTTTATTTCTGTGAAGAGAGTTATGAAGGTGGAACTTCAAGACCCTTAGAAGTGAATTATCAATTAAGAACAGAACAACAACACACAATTAGTATTAATCCAATTTCGAAAATTCACAAAGTGACAGCGTCATACCAATTCAATTGTCAGTATCGCTAATAGCGACCTCCTAGATAGATTAGTTTCGTATTTTCGCATTTATGACGATGTATCTCTGTAGTTGTTCCTGAAATAATTTTTTGCTGCGAACTGGTTTATTTTGGGCAAAAAACCCAAGAGACATTATTTGTTTAGAATGAAACAGGCTATTGGAAATAAATTTTTAAATGGTGAACAAATAATAAGACAAAAAGTTACATTAGAAATAAATTTTAGGGGTTGCGTTTTCCACCCCTTACAACCATGGGGTAAACCAAATAAATTACTGGCTAAGTGTCTTCTTGGTAGTACAAAACGTCAGGTTAATTTTATTATTGTAACTTTTTCAGTGCTTGTGAAAAAAATTGTTATACAAATTTTATGTACCCCCTTTAAGGGCCTAAATCTAACAACTGCAACCACAGATTACAACAACTACGTTTAGAAATAAAACAATATATCTGGTGGGAACAAATCCTGATGCACTACAGTGCATTTTTTGACAAACTACATTCCGATAGATGAAAAATGGAACTAATTTATCGATGGTCAAATTTGAAATTTGCTACATTTGGAGTTACTATTCATGAATTTTTGTTCAACAAATGATCAATTCAAAAGTTATATAACGTTAACAACTCAGACAAAGAAGGGTTGAAGATGGATCGATAGAAATTGTCAGTCACAAAGAAATATATTTTTTCATTTTGTGGTTTAATCTCTTATAATGTTATATTTATTAGAAAGTTCATACATGAAAACCGAAAAATAGGATTCTGCCGAAAAATACCGATATAACGCAATGAAGATCAGAGAACAATAACAAAAACAAAACATAAAACCAATAAATTAATTTCACCGGCGACACGATACATGGATTCTGATATAAATTGATGTCATCTTTCCCTCCAAC
Organism: Leptinotarsa decemlineata; assembly: GCF_025532065.1. Classification (NCBI taxonomy): domain Eukaryota; kingdom Metazoa; phylum Arthropoda; class Insecta; order Coleoptera; family Chrysomelidae; genus Leptinotarsa; species Leptinotarsa decemlineata. The sequence goes on from NW_027412688.1 coordinate 31,531,908, forward strand.
CGATTTTCTGGAGTCTTTGAAATCTACTAGATACTCGTTAGGACAACAAGAGGATTGTTCCGATTTCTTGAGGTCCTTGTTGAATACTCTTCGTGAGCAAAACAGTGGCAGAATCAATACTCCTAACCACTCTGGATTGAATGATTCCGTACAGTCTATCTCGTCTTGAGTTTGTAAATCTTTTGCTGGAAAAATTATCACTTGTTTACTTTGTAGTAAATGTTCAAGAGGTAGCAAAAACGTATGTGAATTTCTGGAGCTTCAGCTAGCGTTTCCTAATATGACTAATAACCAGTCCGTGCAAAGCTTATCGTTGAATCATCTGAAAATGGAACTTTCAACAGGTGATGATCGACTGTATTGCCTAACATGCGCCAAACTAACTGACTATTATAAGAAAACAAGTATAGCTGAGGCACCGGTGAATATAATAATGACACTGATGATCTTCAAACATGACTCAACCTCTGAAGGAAGTACCAAACTCCTACAAAAGTTCTAAATAGATTAATACTTCAATCTAGCAGACCACTATCATAATCTTCATGCAGTCATTGTTCACTGTGGTTTTGGCGTTGAATCTGGTCATTATTACGCCTTGGTCAAAGACAAAACGGACTGGTTTAAGTTTGACGATAGTTGTGTCAGTAAGTATTCTGGCGATTCAGTGAATTTAGTGGAGCCTCTGGAGACACCCAACATTTTGTTTTATGAGAGAGAGGATATTGACAGATCAAGATCTTCAGATGATGTGGTGCTGCAAGTTTTTCCGGGTTTTCCTGCAGCTGAAAAAGCAAATGCGCCACTGGAATCGATGAAGTCGCCCCGAAGCGCCTATTAATTTTTGTTGTTGTTTTATAATTTCATGATTTGTATTTTAGAAATATTACAAAACAAATTGTTTCGATTGTGCCAATTGCCATCTTTTCAGCCATAGCACAATTGTATGGTACAGCGCTCAAGTGGATATCTAAAAAAGGCGGGAAACTTATCCAAACTTATCCAAACCACAGTATAGACGTAAACACCAGTAAGTTCACTCTCCGCCATATTTGGGTCAAGATTTCCCACCTCGAATTTTATGCGCGGCCGAACTACAGCGCAACCGACTGAATCTGAGGCGTTTACCAAGCGAGCCAAATTGAGGCATGGAATATTATTACATAGTGAATCGTTGTAAGTGGTGATTTTGTATTTGTGAAAAATTTGTGTCTAGTTTCAAAATGAGCAAGTGTCAAGCAGTGGGTTTTAGTAATTTGCAGGGAGATATCGGCATTCACTTTTTCGATTTTCAATTGACGAAAAAATGTATGATTTTCTATTATTCATTATGTAAGATTGAAGTAATGAACATATAACGAAAATCATACAATAAATTGTTATAGACCATATATAGTGAAGTCATTGATGTGCAGACTTTTTATTATGAATTTGATTTGATGAAATTGAACTTTACGAATAGTATATGCCTCCAGTTCCACTGGAAATCCACAAAGAAAAATAATTGTTGAACCACATCAAGTTTTCATTTGTATCTGTAGGAAAACAATTACTTCCACTGAAATCTTTGCAAAACCAAAGTATCAAATGTATATTCAAATAACCTTTTTTGGAGCCTACTTTCCATTTATATGTTCCAGATAATCTACAATAAATAGCAAATATGTCTTTTCTAAGATTCTGTCATCAATAACAAAAACATTAGAATTTCATTCGATTGAAACACTTCATAATTAGCAAACTAGGCAACCCAAACCTAAGAAATCTGTATTTTATATCAAAGTTTTGATTTACAACAACCAACCCAATAATATAAAAAAATATTTCAGAAAAATGATTCAAAACAAAATGAAATTCTGCAAATGCCTTAGTAGTCATGGCAAAAGGCATACATTCGAACTGGAAACAGCCTGTTGCATACTTTTTTACCAATTCATCCACATCAATACTGGATATAAAAAGTATTGTCATTGAAGCTGTTAGGCAATTTTCAAAAATTGGATTGAAAGTAAGGGGTATCATGTTAGATTTAGGTTCTAATTTTTATAAACTTGCCAGAAAAGATCTCGAAGTGTCTGTAGAGCAGCCATATTTCTTTGTTGATGAGAAAAAAATATTTTATATCTGCTACATCTTTTACATCTATATGCATCCAGATTCATTTTTACAATGTATCATTCATCTAGAGACAGAATTTCTTGATCATTTCAACAATGTATGTGCCACTGATTGTGATAATTTTTCTTTGGATTATTTATTTTCTCTTTTCACAAGGGTAAGAATTTATTATACTATATATATATTATACCCAATAGACCATATCGGATAAGCATTTCGTTTAAAACACATGTTTTTTTTTTATGTTGGCTACTCTGTGGAGTTTTCATCAGTGTCAGCTGTCATACGTGAAAGATTTTTGAATTACCCATTTCTTAGTTTTATTAGCTGTTTTGAAGTGGTTTTCATTGGATTCATTTTATCGTTCATATCAGTAAGGACTTTATTTGCCACATATGTATTTTTTTTGAGTTGGCTATCTTGTGTGACAGTAAGGAGTGTATGTTTACATTATTGATTTTTTAATTTCTCTCGCAAGTTTCTTTCATACATTTTCCATGTAGCCTTTTTGATATATTCAGTGGAGACAACGGCTTGAACAATTATTATGACACCTGACCTGGTCTATTACCAAAACTATTTCGATGAATCTTCCACCGCATCATCAGAAAAGTTTCCTTCGACGGAAAGGAAAAGCACCATAATAAAACGTGAAATACGAGATTCGATCCAAAACGGAGAAAGTTATTGACACTTCAGAGTGGACTCGGTCTCAATAACGGAGATTTACGCCATTCACACTTGGTTTTGTTGGAGTGCATTTTGTTTACACACCGGCCAAATGAATCGGACAAGTGTCGTGTTTTTGTTCAGACACAGATGAGGAGATACGGGCGTCGGACAGCTTGTAAATGGGATTTCAGCCGGTGATGGAATGATGAAAGTTTGCGGTTGTTTATTTTCTTCTCGGCTATATGTTCATTTTTTTTGCATGGAGATAATGGAAATGATTTGTGTTCCTAACTTCTCAGAAAATGTACGGCTATGCATGGGGTGATAGCATATTGTCCCTTACTTACCCTAGTATCTGCAGCTCATCATAATCGATAATATAAATAATAATAAAAAATTCATGACTCTGTGGTTTTCTTATTCAACTGCTTATTTTTATATCTCACACTTATGGCACATATCAGCTGCCCCATTTTTCACTTCCTCATCCATTGATATGTATAGTCGAAGTAAACGATATTGTGTACTCTTAAAGTTGTCGGCACACTCAAAGGCAAAAAAAACCGACACATGAAAATAAACTGGTAGCGAACTAGTCCACGTGGACTGCACACTTGGCGGTTCGTTTGGATAATTTTGACTAACCTACTTTTATGATTGGCTGAATAGTCATGAAATTGAATTTGAAGTCATGTTACGGTGACGAATAGAAAGCGGAGACTGTGAGGATGGTTAACGCCGTCGTGTTCAGTTCAGGAACTGATTGCGATTTGAGTGTTGAAATTCGATATTGGTGCAGTTATAATTACTCAATAATGAGTGTGATGAATAACAACGCATACTTTTTCCAGTGTAGTGGTTCCAATAGCGATGGTGAACAATTATAATGCGAAAAAGAGATACCAGTGAATAAGATTCGGATGCATTCGAGTATTGAAACACAGAGAGTATGTTTCAATGTATATAAGAATCTGAATCTCAAGTTTGGTTTCCAAGGAAACAAAGTATTACAAGCAACATCAGATTTGACCAAAATTCCTTTCTCAACTGTACGTAAAATAGTCAAAAACAAACGTAATGAGCGGAAGACGCGATGTGATACATGATTACCAAAACCTTTAGGTGTTCATCTAATAAAATCATTGAGAAAACAATATTCCACTGTCACAAAAGCAATGAGATCCCTACAACTGAAATCATAAGGATGAAATTGAATACTTCTGGCCATAACGTGAGCTGATGTGACAAAACTCTCCAGAATTGGAGAAAGAAACTAGGATTTAGATTTAAAATAATAAACAAACGTCAAGCAGTTCTGAGAAGCAGAAGAATAATGGAATTGCGTAACAAATACTTAGAACAAATAGATAACTAAATATATATAGACAAGAACAATGGCAAATTTTCTATCTGGACGAAACTTGGTATGACACTCACGACACAGTTACACAGGGTGGACTGATAGTTCAAGAATGTGTACGCCTAACATGCATGCAACAAAGGATTGCGACTAATCATTGTGCATTGTGGAGTAAGTAAAGGATAGGTTCCGAGTTCTTTGAAAATATGTTAAATAAAACTTGAGGCCTTCAATGTTTATTATCATAAGAACGTGGAAGCTAATATTTTCGAGGAATGGTTTCAACACATTGATCCCAAATTTAGATGCGAATGTAATGGTGTAATGGTACTTGACAACGCTTCCTATCATTCGCGATAGCTCATCAAAGTGCCGAATAAAAATTTGAAGAAAGATGAAATACAAAGTTTTTTAATGTATGACAATTTGTTATTTTGTAGATTACTTTACCAAAAACCAACTACTTGAAGTTTTACAGACAAAAACATTTGAAAATGTGTATGCCCTTGAGAGTACTGCTGAAAAGTATGGTCACAGCATACAGACACTTCCCCCCTATTTTTGTGTTTTCCATTCCATCGAGTTTATTTGGGGAAAATTGAAACAAAGTATCAGGCGTAAAAATAATTTTCCAAAATTTTATAAGAAGTTAATAGAGCTAATTGAAGAAGAAGTATCTAATATTACCGAAGTTAACTGGCAGAAAAGGATTGAAAAAGTAATTTTAGTTGAAAAAGACTAGATGGTATTATTCAGAAGTATTTTTAATTACCACCCTGTTATTGTTATTTGAATCCCTACTTTCCCACTCACCTATAAAAATGAAATATTTATTATATATATATCATAATATTTTTTTATTATATATATTAAGTATATAGTTATTGTGATTCTTATATAATCAGAAATGATTATTGGATAACGAAATTAGTTAGCTCCCTAACTATACTATTAAAGGGGAACTGTTGCACTATATCGTAGATTGCACTATATCGTTGACATGAAATATACATACCTTTTTTAAGGTATTGGTGATTCGTATCATTTATTTATCAGTTAACGACATGTAATGTAGGTATCTCTATTCTCGAAAAATGAACATTTCCTCCTAACCGACACTTTTACATCGATCTAAAAGCATAATGAATCTCGTCTATCTATTTCGATCTATATATTCATAAATCAAAAGCATTTGTAATCAATAATTCGTGAATCTACTGAACCGATTTCAATAATCCAATAATCAATTTGGATAAACTTTCTATTTGTCTATCTCAAATTTATTTTCAATTCGATGAAAAGTTTTATTCGTGCAGCGAAGGACTAGTAATGGAAAAGCCATTGAGTCCTTTTCTATCTGAAATTTTCATTGATAATCTAGACGATGGAATCCATAATAATCATTTGATTGCCACTTTCTGGTACTGATACAGATACGTAGATGATATCTTAGTCTGTTTTACTGGTACAGCTGCGCAATTAGGCAAGTTTGCCGGATATGTCAATTCCATTCACCCGTCAACAGAATTCAGCACTGAAATTAAGGTGAATGATTCAATAAATTATCTTGACTCGACTATTAAGAAAATTGATAATGAACATGATTTTGCAATTTTCTACGAACCGTCTTATACATTGTCAGACATAATCCCTCCACACATTACTATCATACTATTGAATGCAATTCAATAGTATGCTTCACAGACTATTGAATATTTCACTGTCGAAGAGTAATTTTCAGAGAGAGCTGAATTTCATCAAGCAAATCGCTGCCAACATCGGTTACAAGGTAGATATTATCGATTCCCTACTTCCCAAAAAACTATATGAAAACAAGCCATGTATAAAAATAAAGCCATGAGTAATTTCCTTTAAGACTTTATTTGTCAAGAAAGTACCATACTTTACTTTTTGACGTCTATTAACCTTTTCTGACAATCAACAGCAACAACTTTTTTTCAACATATTTCGATCACAGCTAATTGAATGGAACACAAAATAGTCTGATTGGTACATGAATTATATAGATTTGAAAGTAACAAATAAACAAAATATATAATATGTAACAGCATGGGTTAGGTCTACCCAACTCCAAGAAACGATAGTATGCGTATGCAATAAAGACAAAACTTCAGTATTGAATAGATGAGAATGATATGACCTGGCTTATGATCCTTGCCCAGAACCGTATATTGGCCAAACGAGGAGACTATTTTGAAAAAGAATTACAGAACACAAACATAATTTCTTGAATGAGAAGGCAATTTTCACATCTGCAAACCATCTTTTGGCAAAATAATATGAGTTGAGACATGACTAGGAGGTGTTTGAACTCAGTTTTTCAGAATATTCACAAATAAATAGATTGAGAATTCGGGTGATTTACTGAAGGATCAAATAGAATCAAATAACTCTCGTTGTTGCATATTTTTCTCAAATGTGGAAACTGGTAATTAACTGATACATAAACTCAGGTAATTTCATTCATCAGATGTTTATTGGGATGTGTTTGTGAAGTTTCTCTACTTATGTCAATGGTAATTGATTCAATTATACACTCTGGTACACATTTTCAATCCAGGTACTTCAAATTGTAGAGATATATATGAAGCATTGAATATACAGATTTTAGTTACTCTATACAGGCCTGAAGAAGCTTTTGTATAGCAAAACAAGTGTTGCGGTTTTGTAAAGTGTTTGGTGAAAATCTCACAATAAAGTATTATTTCCAGAAGTGCATAAGCTACTTTTCATCCAGATATCCCAATGAAATTGGAACTACGCGGATGAATAAATTATATTCTGTAGTTCATATATTTCACAAATATGATGTCAATTCAAGGAAGCAAATTCAGAAATAATTAACAAAAAAACGGAATACTATTGAGTACTTCAAACATATTTGCTTTCGATATTTCTTATACTGTTTATAAAGTATTGTTGTGGATCATGCCCGAAAGAAAGTAACACCGGCCGCCACTGGTAACCATAAACTAAACGTGACGTAGCTAAAAGCGTGGGAATGCCCAATGTTCCCTGTCGTTCGAGAAGCAGCAAGAACGGCGAAAATTCTACGATGTTCGATTACGATATTTAAACGCTAGCGGCGGGCATATCGAGACAGTCAAGTACGTTACAGTGCGGTACGCGAAGTGATCTAGTAAGGCGAAAGACAATCAAATAATAGTTGAAGTAATTGTTGTAACTGAAGTGATATAAAGTTAAGTTTGATTATTCAGTGTGGTCAATTATTGATCAACCCACAGGTAAAAACGTAACAGTATTGATTTGACACATTGCTGATTGTTACTTCTTCGTTATGAGTTATTTTTTCACAATTTGTGTTCGAAATACAACTTTCCACCTTTCCCGAACATTTGAATTGCCTTTTATTTTCGACAACATTTTCCCCATAAAACTGGTGTAATAATCTAATGCCTCTATTTATATTCACTTCATAGGGATGCCAGTCCATTTCTTCATTTTTTATGGTCATACATTTTTGCATTTATTGAAAATGATGGGTTACCAATCAAGAAATTTATGTTGGTACTCAAATTGAATTGAAATTAAATACTCACCCATAAACAGGATAAATTAATATTCAAAATCAGAAGAGAAATGAAACTCAAATCACTCATCATTTCCTGCAATGCTCTAGACATTTCTCATTCCAGCACCTCTCGCATCAACTGTTTTACGTTTCGTCACGGAACAGAGGAAATTTATTTTCCTCACTAATCGCTGGCATTACTAATTCGTATAAATCCTTGTTGAATGGACACTCTCACAGATAAACCCTAGACTTTATAAATTAAGGAGAATATTATTAGCGAGCTACATTTGTTAATGTCCAAAATTCTCCTGAAGTGTACAAGGTAATTTCGTCTAATAACAACGTTACAAATGGAGATTGTATGCATGTGTTCGGCTCATTGCAATGAAGATATCGTCGAACTTGTGGGAAATTCGCAGATTAGACCTTCGTGAGAGACCATCAATGTTTAGTCCTGGTCTATTGTGTATGCTTTCCATGTATGAGGTCGATGATTGTTAGATGAAGTTTCAAAGGAGAATTAGATGACTGGAAATTTCGCGGAGGTAGGTAGAGTATGATTATTGCATATTCAGTAACGATGAAGTTATTAAAGTTCGCAGTATAGTAGTAAACGCTGGTTGTTCAATGCAATTATCATTTGAAGTAAAATTTCAAAGCACTAAGGTCATCAAATCCCATCCATTTCAGAAATAGATTGAGTTGACTATTTCGAATGTACTTGCCAACAAATTGAAGACAAACATCTATAGTTTTTTTTTGAATATTCGGTAATTAAGGACTTCTTTTTCATATCATTATGAAGACTATAAAAACATAATAAAATTTAAGAGAGATTTCTTTATATTGTCATATTGAAATGAATACTGGTGTACCACAGGGATCGGTTATCGGTCCCATATTGTTCTTGTTGTATATTAACGATTTGATGAACAAGAGTATATCTGTAACATTCACTCTTTTCGCTGACGACACCACTATATTGTGGCATAGTGAAAGTATAGATATACTCAATGGAACAATAGCTCATGATATACAAAAAATCAAGTCTTGGTGTGATTCCAATCTACTCTACCTTAATATTTCGAAAACAAATATTATGACTTTCAAATGTTCACTTCAGAATTTATCTGTAGCGAGCGGTATCATTGAAAACAGAGAGTGTACTAAATTTCTGGGGCTGTATATAGACGGTGGAGTGAAATTTGATGCTCACATCAGAAAAATGAAAAGTAAAATTTTCACCGGCTGTTATGCAGTGAGAGTTATTGCTAGAGAACTGGGAGTTTATACTGCAAAAACAGCATATCACGCTTTGGTGGAGTCTCACTTAAGGTATGGTATACCTTTTCGGGGTGTGTGTAGCCTTAATTTGCTGAAGTCTGTATTTGTATTACAGGAGAGAGCTATACGATACTTGTGCAAAGCTAAACATCGTGACTCATGCAGGCAACTGTTTGTAGACAAAAAAATGTGACGGTTGTAGCTCTTTTTATTCTGGAGACAGTGTGTTTGATTGAGAAACATCTTGTGAAACTTGAGGTTACCACCCATCACTATACAACTCGTCAGAGCGTGCAAAAAAATTTAAAATTACCTATTCCTTGCAAGTCTCTGGTCAAGGACTACTTATTTTACAATGGTGTGAAGATGTATAACCATCTGCCGAGTTACAGTGAAGAGATAAATATTGATACCAATCAGTACAGAAAAATGATTAAAGAAATTTTGAGTAGTACACCCTATTACAGTTTGACTGAGTTCTATACCGATCATTTTTAACTTAGCATGTTTTATGTGTATGTATGTTTCAAACATTGTTTGTGGTTTTTTATTCAGTGTTTTTATACATAAGTTTACCTTATATTTCATTTATATTTTTATATTCATATGACATTTATGTATTCTTTTATATTTATTCATTAACTTTGTCAACAAGATTTTTTCTTTGGTCCAAAAAGTATATATAAAAAATTAAAAAAAAACTAATCCAAACATGCAAAATTCATTTTTAAATGACAATTTAGCTGTGCTTCTCACTGAAGAATTTTAGCATGGCATAGAGGTAATGAAGTGTCTAAACTACTCGACCATATTATTAATATCTGTTTATACATTTTTCTTCAGTTGTTGATTTGTGTTAGTTTCATAAAAGATTGTGGAATTGGCCGCGGTGGAAGTGCTCCCGACTCACGATTGGAAGACCGTGAGTTCGATTCCCGCCTCGACCAGATATTTTTCTCGAGAGAATTTATCTAGTTGAAGCTGGAATGATTCTGCAACCATGTTATAAATAACACGTTAAAAGCTAATACCTCGTTAGTTCTTAGCTCGCATAAGTTTTTCAACTTCTGAGAATTGTTGTTCGTATGGGGGCGACAGCTGATTAACGGAAAAACAGATTTTTCAAACAGATCATCTGAAAAACTCATGATGAAAACTCTGAATCCATTTTTCAATAGATTATCTGTTTTAAAAATCAATTATCTTGAGAAATGCTGTTAATGTTGACTATTGAAATCCGAACAGAGAGATAAGATTCCATTTAATAGAACAGTTTATCCTGAATACCAATATTTTCATTATTCCAGCAAAACCTCACTTATTATATGACCGTACTTTATGGCATGTTGAGCAACCCTGACTTTTCGGGTCTATGTAATCGAATACGTGAGACATGTTTCTTGTAGCGCGGTGTTATTCTCTGCTCAGATTGACCAACATACTTTTTAACGCAATCCTCAGAGCTGATTTCGTAATTCCCAGACTTTTTCTCTCCCACTCTCCCAAAGCAACTTTTTGGTAAATATAGAAAAACAAAGAATTTGAAATCGTCGTCTTTTTGAAAAGTCGAGGATTCTCGGAGACACTCCCCGAATATTTTTTCTAAACAACTTATAAACTATGTTTGGCGATATCCGTTACTTTCGGGTATCTCCCTGATAACTGTTTTTTCAATATCATATTTCTCTTTGCTCAAGGGGAACGTCACCAGCTTATGGACAAGAAAATGTGATCTTGTAATTTTCTCTTATAGAAAATGGTGAAATTTGTCAGGGATATATCTGAAAGTGCTAGTTTTCTTCCTATATATGTACATGAAATCAGGAACTCGCATCGGCTTTTCTTATAATTAGAATATCCGTGAGTTTCACACGCATGGAATTGAACATAACAACAGTTACCAGTGATTTTATAAAACAGTTATTATTATAAATAGAAAAAAGATCATCTTTGAAACTACTATTGATGGTATATTGAAGGGTGCTAACAAGTTGGCAGTATTTTTAAACAACTCTGTATTTAAATTAACATTTTTGGAACTTCTTCAGCTTTCAGACTGTTGATTGTTTGAAATAATTTGCTTTTGTTTTCATCATTTTCAAATCAACAATTTTTCCAATAAATTCAGCAAGCTCTTGGTCTTATCTGCGCTGTCTTCACCAGGAAGTGTGTTTCTTTTAGAAGCTCAACTGCGGTGGCAATTTACTTGCCAGTACTGAAAATTATATACTCTATATTCTATGTGTCTCTATTCATTATACTATATTCACGACAACAACACGTTTGATGCTCACAAGATTGAATGTATCGAATAATATTTATGGAAATTACGAAATATGTACTAACTAGTCAAGATTATATGTCAACTCTTGGTTGATGCTATGGTTCTTGCCCAAATCTTCTGTGATGTCCCCTACTTCATCAGAAAAGTGTTTCTTCTAGAAGCTCAACTACCGTTGGAGGATGCTATGTTCGTGACAACAATCTGTATGATGCCTACGAATTCGAATGTTTTTAATAAAATTTATTTGAGGTTACGAAATGGGTGATTACCAGTTGAGATGTATATGCCAACACTCTAGGTTGCTGCATTATTGATCTCCCGAATCTTCTGGGGTGTCTGCTACTCCATCAGAAAACGTGTTTCTTTGAGAATCACAACTACCATTAGAGCATGTTTTCTAAAACTGAACTGAGTTTGCGACAACAACTTGTATGACGCCTGAAGTTTCGAATGTTTTGAATAAAATCTGGGACGAAACGAGGTTATGAAACAGGTATTTAACCAGTTGAGAGCATATGCCAACACTCTAGGTTGATTCATTGTTCGTCTCCTACTTCATCAGGAAGTGTGTTTCTTCTAGAAGCTCAACTAGGATTATAGGACGCTTTTCAGAACAACCAAATGAATGAACCATTTTGAGCTTACAAAACAACTATCACTCTGGGTCTGAATCTTCTGTAGTGCCTCCTTCATCAGGACATGAGTTTCTTCCACAAGCTCAACTACCGTTAGAGGACGTTTCATAGAAAAAAATCAAGTTAGCGACGACAATATTTTTGATGTCACAAGTTCGAAAGTTTTGAGTGAAATCTGGTTACGAAACTAGGTTATGAAACGAGTATTTACCAGTTGAGAACATATGCCTCTGCTCTAAGATTTTCGTCGCTTGAATCTTCTGTGCTGTCTTCTACTTCATCAGAAAGTGTGTTTCTTCTAGAAGCTCAGTGAGGTTATAGAACGCTTTCCAGAACTAGTAATGTTTTGAATGACATATATTGAATTTACGAAACAATCTACCAGTTAGATTATATGACATCACTCTGGGTTGCTGCATTGTTTGAAGCTCCAATCTTCTGTACTGTCTCCTTCATCAGGCCATGGGTTTCTTCCAGAAGCTCAACTACCGTTAGAGAACGTTTTATAGAACAAAATTAAGTTAGCGACAACAATCTTCACAATGCCTACAAGTTCGAATGTTTTGAATGAACTCTAGTTACGAAGCAAGTATTCACCAGTCAAGAACATATGCCACAACTCTGAGTTGCTGCATTTTTTGTCGCTTAATCTTATGTGCTGTCTCCTACTTGATCAGAAAGTGTGTTTCTTCTAGAAGCTCAAATACGGTTATAGAACGCTTCCTGGAACTGCAAATGTTTTGAATATAACCTCTTGAGAATACGAAATGAGTTTCTACCAGTTAAGATCATCAAACCAGTGCTAGCCAAGAAACAACAATCAAATAATATACAAAACCTTAATGTAAACCAATCGACATCGCTATTATTCCATGTATCTTCAACTGAAGAGAACTGTTAGTGACTTTGAAACTCAAAATTGTATTGCGGAAGTAAGTTTCAGCAAAGAAAATTCAATGGGATGTTAACCTTGATCTGGACACTTTTAGATTTCAATCACATCGAGATAATAGGTACGTCGTCAAAAAAACAATTTTTGTTTGCTAACGAAAGTTAATATTTTGGTGGATTCAATTGGATTACATTCACTATGCATCCTCTAATTTGGAGTGTGATTATGTGCAACTTTTCCTTCTCTTTTCGATGCATGATATCTAATGATTCTCAAGTTAATTACCCGTCTATCAATCGAATACATTTTCTATAGCGTGACTGTTGTGCTCCTTATTCTTTTCGAGCTATTTTAATTGGTATGAATCGATTTCAGAATAGAAGAACAAGGTCTACTGAAATAATCAAGTTATTCCGGGGCTTAATGTTCGAAGTGGCGTGAGATGTTGTAATCAGGAGTTTTTGTATCAGCTTTTTATCACAAACCTGCTTTACATCAACTTAAAATACTCGCGGAACCACGCGGAAATTATTGTGACATGAGTTATAACCCTCTTAGATATTAAAAAGGGGTTTTACTGTTTTTATGCCGACTGCTTGGCATGTTTCTTGGCTGAAAGATATATTGATAACAGAGCTAAGGTATAGGTGTTCATTCCCTGAGGATGATAGCTTCTGAACTGAGGGTTTGTATTTATATACAAATACAATCTTTCATTTTATAAAGGTACATCATTGCATTTACAATACACACATTTTTGAATTGTTGGGAAAGAAAGGTTTTACCTTTCTACTGCTTCGTTTTCAAATGAAAAAATTTGGGAATCCTCCAAAGAAAAGAAACATAGCAATTGATTACAAAATAAACACTTCACGAAGATGTGCATATCATCCAGAGAAGTAACTGAAAGGAAATTTCCTCTCTGAACAACTACTTTCATATGAACATTAAATTTCTCGAAAGAACAAAAACTTTTGTATGACAGTGAATCATACAAAATTTTATTTACATGAAACACTGTCATCCTCAATGGTGAATAACCGATATTTCGAAATGAGACACTTGCCTTATTGCTCCAATCTGAATTGATGAATAACATCTGAATAACATGATGATTAATGTATATAATTTATTATTGATTTGAATTATCATTACACTGTACCCATTTCTTGATGAAAATTAAAAACTCTAAACAGTAGCTTCCTCAGTCGAACTGATTAAACTACTGTGTAGTAGTTCGACTGATGAAGTTGATTTTTAGCGGAATCCGATTCTATTGAAGTTGTTAATGTTGTTTCTTGTATTTTTCGTGTATATTTATTGTTGTTTCGTGTATATTTTAAATTAATCTTATTAACACGTTTCATTAGCTTCACCTGTATGTATGTATGTATGTATGTATGTATGTATGTATGTATGTATGTATGTATGTATGTATGTATGTATGTATGTATGTATGTATGTATGTATGTATGTATGTATTTATGTTTGTTTGTTTGTTTGTTTTTTTGTTTGTAACTCTCAAGCACGGGATCTGTATTTGACTTAATTATCGACATTATTGTTTTATCTTTTCGCGGGCAGATGGCGATGTACGTAATCTCCTTGATATATCGACGTCATTGCTTGATCTATTCGCGGCAGATGGCGCTACGTAACCTTCTTGATATAATTCGAACTCACTTTACATGTATTTCTTCATTTGAAAAAAGTATTTTTTTATTAACACGCGCGCCTGCTGCCTCATTTGTAACCCTCCTTTGCGCGCCTGCTGCCTTGGGCTTGGTAGCTGATTTTCAGGCTCCCTCTCAGGTATCGGAAAATATTAATGGCCATTTTTCTAAAAAATATACGGCTGACTGATCCCAAAGTTTAGATAAAATGAATATAGTTCAAAAAGACTAAAAACACGCTTTTATAGCATACAAAACTGAAAAATTGAAAATAAATAAAGTTTAAAAAACTGAAAAAACACGCTTTTAAAGAAAATCGAACTAAAATGTAAAAAAAAAATAATAACTTTGAAACAATAACGAACCAAAAATACTGCAGTCAACTTGCCAATTTAAATAAATATTTTCATGGATTCACTAGTCATTATGTGGGATTGAATGAATTAATATCGCAATAAACAACTGATGTCTAAATGTTAGTAAATACAATACGGTTTTTTAGGTCTTGATCAATATTTTTCCTGAATTTGACGTTGCGATTGTACAATATAGATGTCGCTCACTTCGTGATCTCCTTCGAACTATGGAAGGTAGAGGTAAGGAGAACCATCTTTGTGTATCAGAAAGTGGAAAGTATTATTGAAGTATTATTGTGGAATAAGCGTGGGCGCTTTTTGCCATATTTTTTGTATATCAAGTGCCCGTGATTTTCCTCACAATAATACTAGTATTTTTCGTTCGTTATTGTTTTAAGCTTATAAAAAAAATATTTTCAACTTTTTAGTTCGATGTGCTTCAAAAGCGTGTTTTTTAGTTTTTTTAACTATATTTATAGAAGTTATCGTAAATCATTTTGAAAGTTGAATTAGTTTTTTTTGTATTGTCTTAAGTAGTCTCAAAGTAGGTATCTATTTGAGAAATGAATTCGATAGCTGTGTACATACTTGCCTCAGGGAGTTGTGTGGAAGTTGGAATCTAAAAATGAACTTCAAGGATAGAAGATTAGAGGATCATGTTTCCATATGCTCCTACCTACCCTACCTTGCCCCTAAAAACCACTTAGAATGGTCCGCAATGATCCAGAACATTCTGTAGAATCTGCTATTGTTCGAAAATGTCCCGAAAGGATACAGAATGTTCCTAAATTTTCCAGAAAATGTTTCAACATTCCCGACTGATCTGACAATTCAGTTATGGTCTGGGATATTTTATGATGGATGCTCTTAAAAACTAACAAAAGTTTGGAATGTTTTGAACTTTCTAAAACACGCACTACATCTCTACTCTCATCAGGTAAACAAACTCTTATTGATGTGAGTTCAATAAAACATAGCTTATAATCGTAATCATTTGGTGGAGAAACAAATTTCAATAAATGTTGAATCTGAAAACATAAAATGCAGAAATGTTTTGAAATGCCCCAAACTGTGTGACAGAAAACTCTGCAAAACATATGAATGAAAGCAAAATGACTCTCACGAGGAAAGATACGTGTAATTGAAAAAATTGAGGTTTTGAAAAATAATTCAAGATATTCACCTTCGTGGTATCACAGAAGAGCCACATATTTTTATTATCTGTTTCTTGAAAATTGCGACTTCAAAACTCGAAATTTTGACTTGAATCTTTCAGAACATTATGCAAAATAATCAATCAGGATGACAAAAATCATTTTCAGTCAGTGGTACTTGGATGTATTGAAAAAAACTTCAAACTTCGATTATTGATTAATTGGATAAATCCAACTTCACACACAAGTCAATACAAATATTATCGGACAGTCAAGCGGCCTTGGAAGCTCCTGGCTCCTGGCTCCTACCGAGCAACGTCTAAATTGATAGCAAATTGCTAAAAACGACTCTCCTCGATAGGAAGACTCAACAGATTGTCTCTGGTCTGGATTCCTAGCCATACTGGCCTGGAAGGTAATGAGGCTGCTGACTCTCTTGCAAAGGAGGGTGCTGCAAGCAGCTTCATCGGACCAGAACCTGTTATTGGCATCGCTTTGGGCTTTGCCAAACAAACATTGAACATCTGGATGGCAAGAAGATTTATGGACTTCTGGCAGAATCTTCCAGCATTGGCTCACTCCAAGGCGTTAATCCACCCTTCGAAGCTTGATACCAAACAGTTGTTGGACTATAGTAGGGATGAACTACGATGTCTAACAGGCTTTTTTACTGGTCACTGTCATTTCAATCATCATATGCAGAGACTTGGACTGTCCGAAGACAGTGTGTGTCACCTCTTCTTGGAAAATGATGAAACAGCGGAGCATATACTTGGTGTCTGCCTCACTGTGAAGCGAATAAGGTTCTTGAATTTCGGCAGATCCATACCATCAGACCTGAAACACCACTCACCATACAAACTAAACGGCTTCGTTAAGAAGCTGGGTTTATTTGGTCGAGTGTGAATAGGTATGAGCTACAATGAATCCTTATGGGTTGCGGTGGAGGATCGAATAGACCCACTCACTTTAGACCTAACCTAACCTAGTAAATATAAGTTAGCGGTTGACTTTCTATTTTGTCCCCTTCAACCTTGAGAACAGAAAAAAAATCAAAGGGGACCAAATCTGGTGAAAACGTTGGCTGAGGAATTATTGCGTTGTTGTTTCTGACCAAAAAATTAGCAATAAAGATTTTTTCGCTAGCAGAAAATGGCCAAACACACAAAACCCTAGCTTTCATGCCTTTCATTAACAAACTAAACAGCTGAAAATGGGAATATATGTTCGAGACGACTGTACCAACATAAAAAAATAAAAACTCGCTCATCTAATGTACGTAGCCCGTGAAGGTCATTCACCTTATTTTTTGAACAGTACACTTACATATGTGTGAGAAAATGTACATTTCGAAATGAAATCACGATACATCCATAAGGTACGTCAGATTGATCACTGGTTCGCGAAGAGGGGATCATGTGACACATCACTTACCAAAGCTGGGTTGGTTGAATATGGGAAATCGGCGTATCTTACATGCACGTACTCTATTCCACAAAATAATAAATCACATGAAGCCTGCTCATCTCTACAACAAACTCAGGTTTCGGACCGACGTTCATAATCTCAATTTGAGATTCAAGAACTTACTCACTCCCCCCCATCACAGAACTTCCCATTATCGTGGATCGTTTTCTTATTACATAACCTGGCTCTTTAACAAATTACGTAACGAACTAAAGAATTCAAATTGTATTATACTCAAGAAGAAAATTAAACATTTTTTGCTTATGAATGAAATTCCTAGCATGCTGAATTTCAAGTGCTAGTATCTATTTTCGTTTTTTCTTTCTCGCATCGACTTCTTTTCTTTTATTTTCTTTTTATTTATCGTATTATACATGTGTTCAATGCGTCTTTTTTAATCGTGTTTGTTCGGTGAAATGTTTGCTTGTGTGCACTTGTGTTTATGTTTACATATGTTCTGGTTTTTCACATTTTGTCTTCAATCGAAGACCGCCTGCCCGATACTGACGATGCCCGATAGGCTGAAACAGCTGTCTATCGGTTCCTCTTAAATTGAAATCAATATGGGAGTAATCAAAATAATACTTATCTATTCATATATATATATATATATATATATATATATATATATATATATGTATATATATATATATATATACATATATATATATATATATATATATATATATATATATATATATATATATATATATATATATATATATATGGCCAGTGAAATAATTTTAAATCTTTTAAATGTTTAAATAAAATAAGTTCTGTATTTTTTCTCTGAAACATATAAATTTAATGTGTGACACTTTTCTACATGATGAAAAGTATTAACTTTGTTTTTCTCATTGCAACGTCTGACTTTTTACTATAACCTCAAGTTAATGTCTTGATAAAGGGAAAAACATTCTCGAAAGCTCGACCATATAACAAAGAGTATTCTTTAAACAACAGCCCAGTATTTTTTGACTGCATCCCCAACAATATTTCGTATTTCTATATATATATATAGAATAGGCCAATAGCCAGAAACACGTGTCCGCGGTTTGCCCCCCTTTTTGGAGTGTTGTGTCCACGAATTGTTTCATTTTTGATTTGTATCATGCACACTCGATAAAATCTCTATTTATATATATATATATATATATATATATATATATATATATATATATACAGCTGTTTCAGCCTATTGGGCTAATACCATGATGGAAAATGCATCTCTGAAAAATACAGAGAAATGATGAAAAAATACGAAAAATTCAAACCAAACTATTCCACAACGTTTCGATTGTTAGTTTCCGACTAATATTAGTATTCATGATAATTTACATAACTGAACGTCTAACATCGACCAAGAAACATTGTCAGTCACATTCGAACTAACCTTAATCATTATTCAATATTTCGAATGAGAAAGTTGAGGAATGAGAGATCACCGTGCGAAGCGAGTGTGAAATTCCTGATGAAAACCCATAAATCATCGCATTCAAATTCCCAATTTGAATATCTCATCGCAGAACAATCTTTTCTTCTTCCCTCGGGAGCAAAACAGCCCGCGATATAACATCTTCGAAAACAACCCGTCAGGAAGTCGTCCTTCCGACAAAAAAATACCCTTATCTCAACTTCGTCCCGACTCGACAACAATCACTCCTCGATCCTGCTTTATTGGCATTTTGCAAGTCTGAATGTCTCACGGAATGCCTTCTTCGGCCCCCTTCGAACCGGTGATCAGCAGGCGCGAGTCTGTAATCTGCGAACAACCTCTGGACCAGTCAGTTTGGTCCAAGTTCGCTTTGCGGTTGATGTCGGTGCGGTGACGCTCTTGAAAAGCACGTGTTTTACTATCATAGTTAAAAGTAAGTACAATAATCCTTCAGACTTACTTTGAATTGCAGGAGAAAATTATATCTATTCATTTGGTAATCAATTTTGATTTCTATTTGATCTTATTAGCTGTTTATTCGCTTATTGTTGACAAAATCAGTCGTCAAATGTAGTGTACACATGAATTTTTGCAAAAAAGGCTTACAAAACTGCTTGAATATAAACATTACAAATATGCAGGAAAATGACAGTGACAATGACAAAAAATTATACTTTCTAGTTCAAAATATTTTGGTCAGTTTCTCTCCAATATTTTTGTGAAAAAACAGAAACGCAAAAAATGCCGGTTATCAGAAGTTGATAATCAAATAAAATAAATGTGAATTTATTGAGGATATACTACAATTCCATCCTAGTGATAATTTTTTTTTTTTCTAAGTATCGTTCATTAAAAAAATTTGATAATGCAGTACAACGCAATACATGCAGGCAGGCGTATTTACGATACTAGTACAGAGTTAGTACAAAAAATAAAATAAGTAAAATAAAATTTTATGTTGAACGGTTTCATTGAAAAAAAGATAACGATGATGTTGATAATATACTTAAAACTAAAAAAATATTTCATTAGTTCGGACCATATAATATGAATTGGTTTGAAATCCCCGAAAAATTCAATAAAAATCAAATATAATAACTGAAAAGTAACAATTATAAAAAGCAAAAAAAAACTGACATTACAATGAAATAAAATACAGGCAACAATCAATAAATCTAAAAATTCAACTATTAACACGAGATGAAAATTGAAAATTGAAAGAATCCAAGCCAAGTTACTTCACGACGTTTCGATTGTTAGTATCCACAATCGTCTTCGGCTGATAACTTCGGGTGAAGACGATTGTGGATACTAACAATCGAAACGTCGTGAAATAACTTGGCTTGGAATCTTCTTGATAACTTCGGGTGAATCCAATGGACGCTAGCCTTCTTGGATGTTCTTGTGAACAGTCGTGAAGATAGTACATTAGGCCACATAGTGTATAGAAAACGTTGTTCCTACCGAGCAACGTCTAAATTGGTAGCAAATTTCCAAAAACGACTCTCCTCGATAGAAAAAATCAACACATTGTTTCTGATCTGGATTTCTGGCCATACTGGCCTGGAAGGCAATGAAGCTGCTGACTCCCTTGCAAAGGAGTGTGCTGTAAGCAGCTTCATCGGACCAGAACTTGTGGGAGCTAAGGACTAACGAGGTCTTACCTTTGCTGGAGTTTTTCACAACACCGAATCGTTATTTTTAACACCTCGACACGTATTTTGATCACAAGTGATCATCTTCAAAAAGGAAGATTGAACTAGAAACTAACGCGAAGCTAACACTATTTATGCTATATAGATATCCCATACAGGTAAATCATCCAGGTGTACCACCCATACAGGTATACCAACCTAAATTAATTTTACAACTTTGCCTTATCTATTATTTTTTTACAATGTATATTTAGACGTTATAGCTGTATATTGTGAAAATTAATTTCACAATATTGCCTATCTAAATTTATTTTTGCAATGTGTCCTTATATAGTAATCAGTAAACCCAACAAAATTATTTCAACAAGCTATATAGTATGCTCTTTGGTATAGGTCCATCATCGTTATTCATAATATTATTGTGTTTACTCATTTCTACACTCTCATAGGCATCTAGTTGCCTGTTGTTGTTAACTTGTCTAACTGATCTTAATGAACTGAAGTCTATGGAATGGTTTTGTTGCAAAATATGATGGGCGACTGCTGATTTTTCAGGTCTTCCATATTTCAAGTGTGCTATGTGTTCCTTATATCTTACTTCAATAGATATTTTTGTCTGTTCATAATATTTTCATCGCAGTCCTTACATTGAATTTGGTAAATTCCAGATTTTTCCGAATTCTTTGTAGTGTATGACTTGTTTCAAAAACCACCTTCCTAGTTTAGGTTGAGAATGAACGAAATCTCGACTTTCAGAAAAGACAAAAACCAAGATAAATAAATACATCTCAGTTCCATACCACTAATATACGAAGAACTTTGAAAAGATTTTCAAGGAACTAAGTATGAAGGTGGTTTTTAAAACAAGTCATACACTACAGAGCCTTTTGGGAAGTCCAAAAGACAAAGTCGAGAATTCGGAAAAGTCTGGAATTTACGAAATTGAATGTAAGGACTGCGATGCAAAATATTATGGACAGACAAAAAGATCTATTAAAGTAAGATATAAGTAATACATAGCACACTTGATATATGGAAGACCTGAAAAATCAGCTGTCGCCTATCATATTTTGCAACAAAACCATTCCATAGACTTCAGTTCATTAAGATTAGTTAGACAAGTTAACAACAACAGGCAACTAGATGCCTATGAGACTGTAGAAATAAGTAAACACATTAATATTATGAATAACGATGACGGGCCTATATCAAAGAGCATACTATATAGCTTGTTAAAATAATGTTGTTGGGTTTACTGATTACTACATAAGGACACATTGCAAAAATAAATTTAGATAGGCAATATTGTGAAATTAATTTTTATATAGCTGAAAATTGTTTTGTATACAGCTATAACATTTAAACATATATTGTAAAATATTAGATAAGGCAAAATTGTGAAATTAATTTAGGTTGGTATACCTGTATGGGTGGTACCTGGATGGTTTACCTGTATGGGATATCTGTATAGCATAAATAGCATTAGCTTCGCGTTAGTTTCTCGTTTAATCTGCTTCTTTGAAGATGATCACTTGGTGATCGAAACACGTGTGGTATTAAAAATAACGATTTGGTGTTGAGGAAAAACTCCAGTAATATTCATTACTACACCAAAGGTTCCAAACAGTGCATCATAAGCAGATAAATTATCTCGAGAAAAATATCTGGAATCGAACCCACGGCCTTCCGATCGTGACTCGGGCGCACTACCACTGCCACCAATTCCACAACTTGATACCAAACAGTTGTTAGAGTACAGTAGGGATAAACTAAGATGTCTAACAGGCCTTTTTACAGGTCACTGTCATTTGAATCATCACATGCAGAGACTTGGACTATCGAAAGACAATGTGTGTCGCCGCTGTTTGGAAAATGATGAAACCGCAGGGCACATACTTTGTGCCTATCCCGCTGGAGACCGAATCAGGTTTTTAGAGTTCCGCAGAGCCGTACTCTCAAACTAGTCGGCTTCGTTGAGAAGCTGGGTTTATTTGGTCGAGTGTGAATATGTGTGAGTCACAATAATCCCTTGCGGGTTGCGGTGGAGAGTCGAATAGATCCACTCACTTTGGACCTTACCTAACCTATCCGGATTCCTTGCAGCTACGGGTTGGTATACATTGGAACCAATAAAGCAAGTGTAGGACACCAAGAGAAACTGTCGACTCGGACAAATCGACAAATCAGCTGTAGCTGAACAAGCTTTCAATAAGGATAATTTCAATAGAAAAGGAAAGACAATATTTCTGAATGGTTTGCCGTAATAAATCGGTAAAAAACTTTTTAGGCAGCAGTAAATTAAATAAATGTTGGATTTTTTTGTTTAGTTCTCTTCAGGTATTTATTGCCATCTGAAAAATTAGCACGCCATGGTAGTTATACAAACATGAACTATATACGAATTTCATTTGGAAAAAAGAAAAAAAAATCGTTCACGACCAGATAACCTCTATCAAGTTTTGGACTTCCTCAGGCAAAAGTTACTGTGAATAATTAATAAATTGTTACATGTTGAAGTATTTCTCTCAAATCTATTAAACGCATGTTCTATTTAGTTCCCATGTAGCCAATCCAAACATAGGCACGTGTAAAATCTCTTGCCAGTTTGACCTGAATTATTTAACTAATGTTACCATCACGCGGTCCTTCCTCAAGAGATGATATCACGATTCTGTTTCTTACCTATTCCGCAATCCCAATAACTTAGACCTTTCTATGAATAAATTTCGGTGGGTTTCATGAACCTGAAAGAATAGTTTTTGTATTAGACTGTTACGCGATCCAGTTCAATTGAAATAGTTCATTAACAAACTGAAATAGAAAAATTATACAAAATACGTCCTCTTTGATATTCTGTACTATAATCTTCTGTCTAAATTTGAAATAACACTAGATTCTTTTGAGGTGTCAAATATTCATTTGCATTTACTTTGCTTGTGATGAAGCATCTGTTTGGAATTGTCCTAAAAATATATTATGCCTTCATGGAGTATTCAAAAAATTGTTTTGGGGTCATCATATTCATATTCAAAGGTATCAAACCATGATTTCGATTATTAAGATCGATTTTCAGTTCCTATCGACTAACCCGTGTTAGGAATCACACGTTGAAAGGTGAGACCTTGTTGTTCCTTAGCTCGCACAAGTTTCGACTTTTGAGAGTTGTCGTTCTCAGGGGGGCGACAGATGGTTAACGGAAAAAACAGATTTTAAAACAAAGAAATGATCGAAAAAATGATCATCATTTTTTTTGAAAATTCTTTGAGGTATCAGACTGACTGCGATTCAATTCTGCTCAACAGAATCACAATGCATAGTTTTTTATATCTCTACTTTTTCATACACAGCAGTAATTATTCAAGAAATCTGACGAAAGCAACGTCAAAACAAAATTATCTATTTTTGACAATCTCAACATTTTGAGTTCTATCATCAGTTTGTTCAAAAATAATTTTCGATTTATGGCTTTTGTTGAAGGTAACAAAATTGGAATAACGCAACTTTTTCACTGGATGTTGAGAATACAGGTACTTTTATAGCTTCAATTCTTAAAAAAACCTCAATACATTTTTTATCTATAATCTACATCTAAAACAAAGTTATGTGTAGAAAGGTACAAGAAACTAAACCTAGCAGAAATAGAAAAATATGAACTGAAAACAATATTAAAATTGAAAGATTTCCACATCTCTTTTTTGTATCAAGATGGAGTAGTAGAAAGCCAAAAACTTTCTTTCCCGATATTAAAATATTTCAAACTTGCATATAAAAAGGAAAAATAAAAATTAGGCAGTAACACATATACAAAAAAATATTGAAACATTTAATAATTAAAGAAAATAAGGAATACTATATTTTCTATTCTATGGAATGAGTAATATGCACCGATATTCATTAACTATAATAGTAACAAAACAAGTTTTATATATTTATAAAATCCTTAACATCAGTAGACTACGTATCAGATCTGGTAAAATGTAACAAATGAGGTGAATTACTAAACAATAACTAACAAACTACTTAGTAAATCTTAGAAGTGGTGATATTATGAAAGATATTGCATCCTTTAGGTGGCAGTAGATACAAATCAACCTATACTTATGAGAAAAATGTAGCTACTTTTATCATGTGCAGTAATAGATTTTGGTTGAAGAAAAAAGAGGCATCTTAAGTATTGACGATTAATTCATTCACTGAACACTTGTAATAACAAATTTTATCGAAAATTGAGAGGCATTTCTGTTGAGGCATGAAGCAACCCGCCTTAACTTCACCAGATACAATTTTGTATCTGGTGAAAGCAAACATGATTTCTGCAATCAGGTTGAAATAACAAGCATAGTTTGGCCTTCAATGATCCCCGACATAATCCCAATTGAGCGTTCGTGGAATAAACTACGCCGATGAGTGAGGGTGTTTTCAATTTGTTGAGTAGAATCTTGCTACTGGGTGGGTAATACTTGTTGCGGAATGGGAAAATATTCTTAAGGAATTACTTACACGCATTGTTCAGAGCATAAAGTCGTGATAAAAATAAAATTATTCAATAGTGATGATTTTCAAGTCCAAATGTATCATTTTAAAAAAGCTATACCGCTAAATTGCTGCCTTGAAAGTTAAGGAATTTTAAATTTCAGTAATAGTTTTTATCCTATGGTTTTTTGACTGTACCTCACTGTTTATAGTATCATTATCAGAAGTAAGAATTTGAAATGTTTGTATTTTATCAGTAAATTAATTCACAACTTGAAAGTAGAAAAATAGCTTATGAAATGGTCGATGTTGTAAGAAAGTAGAAAAACAGTAACAGTAACTGGAATAGTATTAATTATATAAAAAAGCAAATAAATCACTAAAAACATATCAGGACAGAAAACATCAATTCAATTATTGAACTTGAAATATAGAGACCGTTTTTTAGCTATTCATAACGCTTTCTTGGAAATGGTTATACATACTAAGACATATTGAATTGAACAAAAGTTTTCTATTTTGGGAAACTAGAATAATTTAGTTGCAGATCAAGAATATTAGTGACTGTTTTTGAAATATTCGCCAAAACTAAAATTGTCCAATTTCATTTATTGGCAATACTGCTTCATATTTGTTACAATCTCTTCTGAACCAATTTCCAATGCAACATTTCGTTCATTAGATTCATTCATCAACTTTACCTTTTTAAATATGAACCTCTATTTTCATTCTTCGATTTTTGAAGACACTAATAACAAATACATGAATAATTTAATATAATGAATGAAACGGGGCATTGCAAATTAGTTTATATCAGTTTATAATAAATATGAAACAGTATTTAATGCTCCTTTACATTTTTTTATATCATTCGAAATGGAAACCGTAGAGCCAAAAAGCGAAACTTGACAATTCTAGTTTTTGGCGAGTATTTTGAAAACAACCACTTATATTCCAGATCTGAAAAGAAATTATTCTATTTCCTCAAAATAGAAAACTTTCATCCCATTCAACCGACTTTGTAGCTCTTACCGTTTCCGAGAATTTGAACTGTTGAAAACCCTATTTATTTATTGGATAACTTCTATTATATTCCCAGCTCCTCATCACATTTATTAAATATTTTACCATTGATGAATAGATAATCAAGTTTGAGCACTGTGAATAAAAAAGAAGATATATCATAAATTATACAATTGTTATAACCGTCATTATTCCCAGTAGATCATTTACCGTTAAGTTCTTTACATCGGATCGAATGTCTAAGTTATAAAAAAAACTGATTAGGCTTTCAACAAATCAACTACCTATTAATGTAACTAATTACATGAACATTCAAATGCAGTTATTGATTCATAAACTTGCTTTATTTCAGGTTTCAGAAAGTGGTTCTATAAGTGTTGGATTACTTCGATTTGTAGGAAAGCCAGGTGAATTGGATTCTTTATTAATGGTGCTATTAAATGGATGTTGATTGAGTGTGTCAGAGGCTGTTTGGATGTTGGGTATTATTTACTTGCCGGCAGAATTTCAAATGCGATTCTCGATATTTCCATTCAACGTATAGTTGGGAGGCTATATAAGGAACAGAGAAAAGGAAAATTATAGGCCGTCGTGTAAACGCAATTTTTTTCAGTTTGGAACTTCATCGATTATCGATTACAAACATCTGCCTAAAATTTTTCTTCTTTCTCATATCTCCCTATAACTAACATAATACATAACTGACATTTTCGAAACTCATACAAATGTTTAAGGTCCGAAAAATATTCTTATTTTTGGTGTTCATTTGGCGGCAATTACTTGAATTTCATACACACGGTGGATTTTATTATATCAAATTTCGAATTTGACTAAATGGTTAAGGCTTTCGTGGCCGAAGTTTTCAGTGTCACTATTTTACGGAATATTACTGGAATTTTATCCCAACACCTCGACATGTGTTTCAATCACCAAGTGGTCATCTTCAAGAGGAAGGTTATACTCAGTTAAATTGAACTGGCACGGTGTTGAGATGAAACTCCAGTAATATTCATTACTACACCAAAGGTTCTAAACAGTGCACCGCAAGTATATTTCGGGTTCGAAGGCTGTGGATTTTTGGACTTTTTTCCTGACTTTCCCTGGCGCGAGTGACTAGCTTTTTTAAAGATTATTATTCGATGACTGAAAATTACGGTTTTGTCACGCGTATTTATTCTGTGTCGGGTAGTTTGGAGTGCTAATACCTGTACCTGAATCAGGTAATTTGTCGCTAACATTCATTGACTCTTTTCTACCTGCTTTCATGCTGTTTGCTATTTTTGAACTTCTTAGAACGGGATTCCATATTTGATTGAGGTTCACCGCTTCTTCTCTTCTGTTGGAATTATCCATGTGTTTGTAGATCTCTATTACCCACCGTTCCAGTCGGCTATGGTATCCTTGGTTTGGGGCAATGAGTTTTTTGTTTTGAAACAGAATCCTGTAGTTTTCTTTACTGAGAATTCTGCCACAGCTGACTTGTCTGGTTGACCTAGTCTGCAGTTTCTTTCATGCTCCTTCAGCCTTGTTCCCATGTATCTTTTGGTGGTACCAATATATACCTTTCCACAAGTGCACGGTATGCGATAGACTCCTACTGCTGATAGTCATTCTCTTTTGTCTTTTGACGACCTGAGGCTTTGTTGTATCTCAAAAGAGACCCACTATCAGCAGCAGGGGTCTATCGCATACCGTGCACTTGTGGGAAGGTATATATCGGAACCACCAAAATATCCATGGGAAAAATGCTGAGGGAGCATGAAAGAAACTGCAGATTGGATCAAACGGAGAAGTCAGCTGTAGCAGAATACGTACTCAGTGAAGGAAACCACATGATTCCGTTAGAAAACACAGAACTCATTTCCCCCAACCAGGGATACCATAGCTGACTGGTAAGGGAGGGAATAAAGATCCACAAACACATCCATAATTTCAACAGAAAAGAAGAAGCTTTGAACCTCAACTGAATATGGAATCCCATTCTAAGAAGTTCAAAGATAGACAAATTACCTGATACAGGTACAGGTATTAGCACCTGAAACTACATGACAAAGCATAAATACGCATTACGAAACCATAATTTTCAGTCATCGAATAGTAATCCAGAATGTAAAAACTTCTGAAGAAGCTACCCACTCGCGTTAGGAAAAAGTCAGAAAGAAATTCCAAATATCCACTGCCTTCGAATCTGAAATTTTGAATTCGTTCTTATTTTCACATAAGTAGTCCAAGAAAAATTACCAGTCATATCTATCATACGAATATTGATGTTGAATATTGATCCTCTGATTTATGATCAAATACTCAACTCCATTGGAATAATAATCGCTTCAAATGAGCATGAACTCATATCTAAAAGGAAGTTACAAATTTGGCGAGTATCACAAAATATATTTCTTGTAATCTGGATGAAAAAATATATTGTCATATACACTGATATGAGTTGAGCCTTCGATAAGATGGATCCTTCCTGCTTCTGAAAAAACTTCAAGAAATTGAATTCTCCACAAATGAGGAGTAATACAGTCAAATTCATATATTTTCACTTCTGAGGTCCCCAGGGATCTAATAATATGCTTCACTTACTTTCCGCAATTATTCAGTAATTAATTTCATAAAAGTTTGTTGAATTTTTAAAACTTGATCTACAAATTGCATATCTGGTGTAGTGAAACATACTTCAGATCAACTAGGTTAGGTTAGGTTAGGTCACGTCTAAAGTGAGTGGGTCTATTCGACCCTCCACCGTAACCCTTAAGGGTTTATTGTGTCTCACACCTATTCACACTCGACCAAATAAACCCAGCCTCTCGACAAAGCCGACTAGTTTGTATGGTAAGTGGTCTTTCAGGACAGATGGTAAGATTACGGCTCTGCCGAACTCTAAAAACCTGATTCGGTCCTCAGCGGGGCGGACCCAAAGTATATGCTCTGCTGTATCATCATTTTCCAAACAGAGGCGACACACATGGTCTTCCTACAGTTCGAGTCGATGCATATGATGATTCAAATGACAGTGACCTGTAAGAAGGCCTGTTAGACATCGTCGTTCATCCCTACTGTAGTCCAACAACTGTTTGGTATCAAGCTTCGAGGGGTGAATAAACGTCTTGGAGAGAGCCAATCCTGGAAGATTCTTCCCGAAGTCCATACATGTTCTTGCCATCCAGGTGTTCAATATTTGTTCGGCAAAGCCTAAAGCGAGACTTGTCATCAGTTCTGGTCCGATGAAGCTGCTTTCAGCACCCTACTTTGCAAGGGAGTCAGTAGCCACATTACCTTCCAGGCCAGAATGGCCAGGAATCCAGACCAGAGGCAATCTGTTAAGTGTTCCAATCGAGGAGAGTCGTTTTTGGCAATTTGCTACCAATTTAGACGTTGCTCGGTAGGAGCCAAGAGCTTCCAACGTCACATGACTGTCCGAGAATTTTTTTTTGACTTGTGTATGAGGTTGGATTCTTCCAATCTCTCTACACACAATTCAATGGCGTAAATTTCCGCTTGAAATACAGTCGCATAGGTACCTAGGTAGGTACATATTTCTGTCCTGGGTCTGCGACTGAAAATACCTGCACCAGAACCGGAAGGTGTTTTTGATCTATCTGTGATCCATCTGTGAACCAACAACTATCTGCTTCCTTCCTTCTCCCGGGAGTTCCAGTCCTCTCTACTCGGGAACAGTACTTTATAAGGCAGTTCGTAGTTGATAGTTGGAGGCATAAATTCAGAGATCATTTCCAGAATGCTCTGACTTCTAGTGTCAGCCTTCAGTATGTTGCACTCTGCATTAAATTGATTTGTGTATGCAACTGGCAATATGCACAAGTCTGTTTGCAGTCCATCTAGCCTCCACCTCCATGGCTGCTGACGATGTGGTACTGATGGCACCACTGATAGCCATACAAGCCTGCCTCTGTAAAGCAGAGAGCTTTGCCTGGACCGTTTTCTGTGAAGCATTCGGCCACCAGGCAATTGCACCATAAGTGATCATTGGTCTGACAATCATCATATAAATCCAATGAATTTTTTTGGGACCTAAACCCCAAGTTTTACCATAAATCCTTCGACATGGCCATAGAGGGAGTCATTATCCAGTGGTTTCGAAATATTTTGTGAACAATACGACTTTCAAAAACTGTTATACTTTTGAGGATCTAGAGGTCGGGTTTTGATCTAAGGTATTTATTTGACAGTCATAGATATAACTCATTTGTACCATCTGCGCTAAAGCTATTGTGACATTTTCCCAATGATTGGAAAATTATTTCAAATGTTCTATGTTACTATTTTAGGGAGTGAAGTAGATTGTGCAGTAGATTGTGAAGTAGATTGTGTGTCTTCAATTTGATTTTCATCATTTATTATCTCTTCAGCCTGAGTGTAATTCATTGTTTATATTACAGTAATTGTTTCGAGAGGGCTATTTTTTCCAGTTTGTATCTGAAAGTTACTCCTTTGCATGATCTACAAATCTTGTGAAAAGTTTATTTCGAAATTGGTTGCTTTCTTTCTTCCCACATTTTTTGTATAAAGATGGAGAAGTTGCAAGCTAAACACTTCCTTTCCCAAAAATCAATCTCCCCTATAAATATACCCCTTTCAATTTGAAAAATAAATAATTTTCTGAAAATCAAGAACGGTCTGCATCATTTCTTTTTCCAGATTTCGAGATCTCTGAGAAAACTGAAACTATAGTTTGTTGTTTGTTGTTTCAAATCTATATTATTTGGAAAACTTCCATCTGTAGTAATCCATAGATATAGTCCAATGAAGTTTATGGCTTCCTGTACAAAGTTGAATATTACTTGAATATAATCATAACATGTGAACAGTTTGCAATCGATATATTAGGACCAAACTGTGGAATTATAATTCTTTGGACTTCGAGTTGCCATAAAATCAAAACATATTTCTGTAAAAACTCCTTCAAGGGGTAATAAGACTACGGCTTCAGCAGAGGTCTAAATATACATAAGCTTTTTTTTATTTGATTTTTCCTGACTAGAAGAGACGAAAATTTCGAATACACATATCCTGCATAATTTTACTCATTGGTCAAAATCAAATTATATCCAAGAGACCTTATCGATTTTTAGTATTTTCTACAGAAATACCTAAAGTAACCTAAATTATAACCAGAAAAAACACAATAGATTGCCACTGAGTCACTGCGAAAATTTCCCAATGAAAAAAACCTCACCACGCTTGTGTCACATTCGCATAGCAATTGTTCATCGATTGAATGATCAAAATTGGAAAAAAGGTGGGTCCGTCGTCAACAATTTCGACTCAGCCACAAGTGTTGATGTAGCAAAGTGAAGCTTTAATCTACTTAAACGGTAATTCAATGGGCCACCCAGGCATCAAGAATCCACCGGAAGTTGGGTAAATACCATGAAGGAACTAGATTATTGAAATTCATTTCTCAAGAGGAAATGTTTGCCATGTTAATTGAATTTTCTTATGGATATAAACGGTTTCGGAGATATTAACCAAATTGATTCCATTGAAAAATATTTACTTTTGAGATGTCAGGAACGTTGATGTAACATGGAAAACGTTATTTTTGCGAAACTATATTTTTATTTTTTGAGTTAATATGACTCGCCTTTGGCTATAGTTGAAGTTTTCCATCCTCCAAGGCGTTTCAATGTTAGTATATCCGAGCCGATTCTACAAGCAATAATGTAGTAGAACTGATATGAATATTCTGCAATATCATTTGATATTTTACTAGAAGTATTTATGCGCGCTTTTAACATTGATAATGGTGAATATTTTCAGAATTGTTCTTAAAAAAGTTGTTTCATACCAGTTCATAAATCGTACGTAACAAGTTTCGAATACACTATTAGATTTTCTTGCCATTACAATTATATCAGATCAACATCTTTGACAGCTTCACAAAAAAATGTCAAATCTGAGAACTGACAACTTCGTATCGATTACAGAAATGGTACATAAGTATATTGATATAAAACTCTTGTTATTACAAAATTATATTCAAAGTGGCCATGAAAAACATTCCTTTCCAACTTCTATGGAATATATGTGACGAAAGAGACTGAAAATGAATTGATTTTGGGGCTTGAATATGAGGGTTTGGAGCATTCCTTTCCTTCACAATGTGTGGATGGATAATTTTTGAACTGTTTGTATTCGCGAATGAAAGAAAGGTTTTGGCTGTCTACTTTTCTATCTTTATACAAAAAATGTGGGAATCTTCCAAAGAAAAGAAAAAAATCAATAAATTTTCAAAAAATCAACTCTGAATAGAGATGCGTAGATCATGCAAAGAAGTAACTTTTAGACACAAACTGTAGTCCAGTAACTTTACACATCACAGCATGCGTCAAATCCGGTAGTTCTGATGTTTTGCAGACTTGTTTATGATGTTGGCCTAATGAATAATCCAAGTTTGTGATCTCGAGCGCCGAACGCAACTTTGTCAAGAATCAAAAAAACCGCGAAAAAATCGGGTATTTTCAAATTTTGCCGTTTAAAATCCTGAAGGACTAGTTTTTTAAAAAACTTGCATTATAAGTTTTTAAAGTACTATATGATACTAGAACTGTCTCTATAGACCCAATTGTTTCTCAGATTGAGCCTGTACAAGTTCAGATGCAGTGCACTTCGGGACATGAGGAATTATGGGGAGTCACAATCATTATACTTTCCATTGCGTGAAAAGTACCCGTCCCATCTAAGGCATTGACATTGAAGTCGGCGTTATCAAAAAAAAATTGCACAAACAACATTGAAAGGTCCTTCAACACGAGTTGGTCTGGTGGCATGATGGCCGAGGTTTTCAAAAGCATAGTATCCTTGTAACTAGCTGAGAATCCAAGTATTGACAATAACTCAACCAGATTTTTCGACCTGAACTTGTGATACAAGAATGCACCAATCCCATGCAGTAAACAAGAGATAAACGAGCGAGACCTGACTATCGATATTATTGAATGTGCTATAGCAACGCACATCTTTCTATAGGAATCCAAGCAGCTTCATTCGTCTTTTAAAATTACCGTTTCGAGCAACACTTTCAAAGAATCAGGGATAACTAAATTTACATTCTGAAAGAAGTCGTCGGATGGTGTGAATTGAGTTGGATCGTACATTTGCGCCAGGATCACTTTGGGCGACCCTGGGAAGCTGGCGCCGAAGAAATATCTGGCGATGGCCATGAAAAATCTACGCCTAACAGTAGGATTTCTAATTGGCCACTGTCAACTAAGGAAACACCTCCATAATATGGGGCTAGTGAACACACCTCTATGCAGGATGTGTGAACAGGAAGATGAGACTGTCAAGCATGTCCTGTGCGGGTGCCCGAAGTTATCGTCAATAAGAGAGTGTGTGTTCGGCGAGCCTTGGCCTACACCAGCCGATATAAAGGAGATGTCTCCCAGTGACCTGTCCACCTTCCTGGAAAGGACTGGATGGACGATGACGTAGGAGGACAACTCCTTGGAAGGATGTACAATGGGTAACATGTGGCCTAAGTGCTGTGGGCTTACAGTCACCCTCCCTACTCTACAGATACAGACACAGATCGTACACTTGCGACAGTATATCCTCTCGTATGACTTCAGCAACTGATTTTACCACACGTAGTCTTTCTGCTTGAGGATCTGAGCTTCTACTGTCATACCATGTACTGGTGAGAATTTTGTGACCTGTGTTTTTGAAACAATTAGTCGTGTAGTTGAAGGGTCTCTCAACAATCAAAATGTCTTCCCCATACTTTGAAAACAAGCGAGTTTTGACTGTTCGTAGTTGAGGTCGTTCTCCTTCTTTCTGGTCCATGAATTCATCTAGAGAGAACTGACACTCCTCAGCGTTCTCTTCCGAAAATGAATAAATCTTTTTCATGACCTTATCAACTGTGGAATGCTGATGATTTGCTCTGGACTTTTTTGTTGGTGGTGCCTGGCAAAGCTTTGTTTGACAAAACCGATGATATGTGGCATCAAGGGCTACCAAATCTGTGTTCTCAGATATACGCTGTTTTATTTTAAGAGCCCATTCATCACCACGTTTCTCAGCTGCCTTCAAGACTGTTGCACTGAGAGACAACTTTTCCGCAGTAATGACATTGTTCCGTTTTTCTGACGTCTTCTTCCTTTCTGCCACAAGGAACTCTTCAGTTATTTTGTCTCCATATAGGCAACAGTGTTCTCTGAAATTGAACTGCTCAGAGACTGATCTCGTTGCCCTTGATAGCGTAATATTTGACTTTCCACTGCTAACAGCTGCTTTGATCAACTTCGGATTGTTGTATTTTATCTGACAAGCACTGTCTCATTTACGCCCTTCAATAAACGCTGATTTTCTATGTTCTTAAGGGAAATACTTGACACAAGAAGGGCTTTTACACCTTTTCCCTTGACTAGGCGCACTTGACCTTCCTCAAAGTCTCCTTATATATAAAACACAAACCCAGGCTGGGACTGGGATCAGACATTCTGTAGATTTTGAATTCAAACGACACTCACGTTATGGGCAGCCGGCCAGTCAACAACTGAAACGAAAAAAAATTGGATTATTCATTAGGCCAACATCACAAAGGAGTTTGCAAAAAATCAGAACTACCGGATTTCAAAATCTAGTCCAAAATCTAGCCAAAATTGAATGAAAAATCCGATTTTTCGCGGTTGCGTTCGGCGCCCGAGGTCACAAACTTGGATTATTCATTAGGCCAACATCAGAAGTAAGTCTGCAAAAAATCAGAACTACCAGATTTGACGCATACTACCTCATACTTTCAGGCGACAAAGTTTCTGGATTACTGGGAGAAAAACCCTCTCGAGACACTTATTTTCATATAAACATAGAATTACTCGAAAGAAAAATATTTTCGAAACAAATTCTTTTATATGAACACTGAAATATACAAAAAAAACTCCTCTATTCAGTTTGTATTCCAAACATTTATTATAGAATCGAATCAGATATCATTCACAGGATTGTTACACAATATAGTGAATGAAAGAAGTGAAATTTCACTTAGATGGAACACTAGCATGCTATGAATGATATCTTCTGATTCGATTACATGATAAATGTTCGAAACACAAACTGAATAGAGAAAAGTGTTTTTGTATTGTATTGTTGTGGAATTGGCCGCGGTGGTAGTGCGCCCGACTCACGATCGGAAGGCCGTGAGTTCGATTCCCGCCTCGACCAGATATTTTTCTCGAGAAAATTTATCTGATTGAAGCTGGGATGATTCTGCAACCGTGTTAGGAATCACACGTTAAAAGGTAAGACCTCGTTAGTCCTTAGCTCGCACAAGTTTCTCAACTTCTGAGATTTGTCGTTTGTATGGGGGCGACAGCTGATTAACGGAAAACCAGATTTTAAACAGATTTGTATGATTCAGTGTTCATATAAAAGTATTAGTTTTGAAAGTATTTTTCTTTCATGTAACTCGATGTTTATATGCAATTAGCTGCTTCAGGAGGGTTTTTTTTTCAGTTTCTGTCTGAAAGTTACTTCTTTGCATAATTTTTGCATTTTTGTATAGAGTTTCTTTTTTTAAATTCATTGCTTTCTTCCTTTCTTTGGAAAATTCCAACATTTTCGTACAAAGATCGAGGAGTAGAAAGCATAAACCTCTGTTTCCCAAAAATTATTCTCTCCTAAAAATATTCACCCTTTATCTTGTTTACATTTGTTTTGTAGGCAAAGCGATGCATGCTTGTTTTTAGTTGAGTAAATTACACTGTATACAAGCGGACAATAGCATAACTTAAGTCTAACAACTTTTTGCAGTAGTGTAAAGAGTATTTTACTTTCTGAAATAGAGCAAAAAATCAAATTTTTGGCATAACGGATCGTGTAAAAAAATAGTAATTTTTCACATGATCGTAGAAAATAAACACTTTTGCTGTCTTATTTGTCCGCAGGGTTCCTGCAAATGGAAAATACTACTTTCAAACAATGAATTAATATTGACAAGAGTCGAAAGTGTACGATTAAACATGAAATTGAATCGTGTCACTTGAGGATAATCGTGAAAAGTTGATTGTCCTCGTCGAAATACCAGAATTATTCATAGCGCTGCCACCAGTATCCACAAAAAGAGTAAACATTTCATATCAAAACCGCCATTCAGTCAAATTATATTAGTTTTTCGGGTTTAGTACCAACGAATGAATGGATGTGTCACGCCCCTAGACAGCACTCAGAATTTACAACAGGAAATGTTCGGGTCACAGAAAACAATAAAACTGGAATTCATCACGATCTCGCGAACAATTCGCAGTTCGCATACGCACTCCCCGTTCCAAATATACGATATTCGGCCATTAAATCCCGAATTCTGAAAAATATACATTATTCCAGCCATTTTCATATTTTATGACCAGCATACCGGAACCCCAGGAAGTAATTCATGTTCCGGACGACACAATAGAAGAGGACCCGGACTCAATGGTCACCCTGAATGAAACATATGTTTGAGATCCAAATACAGGATGCTCTAGAAATTTTCTTCTATCAGAGAATTCTTCCAATGATAGTGATTGTATTAAAGATAACGATTTCGTCGATTGGAAGGAAAATTTCCTTGAAATCAATTCATAATGAATGAAAGTCTCTAACTGTTTTTTAATAAAGGATGCATCTCATTGGAATGCTTTCTGTTTTTCGGAATTTTCCAAATTCTCCATTAAACTAAATATAAAGAATGAAACCTGGAAAAATAATGAGTTTTGCAAAAACGACACTCGCTAGCGGATTTCTGTACCTTTATATAATGTCTAGTGACATGTTTGGCATTCTGATACCACGAAAAACGATGCCAACTGAGTCACCAAATTGACAAATTCCATTCAGTACTTTGGATGACAAATGTATTCTTTAGAACGAAAGAGGATGGAAAGTAGTCTCCGTCAATCCATTTTTCTTGCACCAACAAATGAAGACGATTTAATTAATAAGAAAATTTTTTGCCAAAAAAATTATCCTATCAAATTTGTCTATTTCTAGTCATGTGTGTCGAAATAACCAATGAAACCATCATTACACTGATAACTACCCATGGATAGTTTTCACGGGTAGTTATCACTTATGTCATTGCTAAGCAACCAACACAATAAAGTTGTTTGACATTTCAGTAATTCAATTTATTTCGAAAATGTCACTTCCTCGCTTTGGTGTTCAAAATGATGCGGCAATTGACAAAATCATTGAAGAAAATACACCAAAAAATACTGTAAATAGTAAAAAATACACTTGGAAAATATTTATGGAGTTTTGTGACGCCAGAAAATATGAATTGGATGGAAATCGTACTCTCGAAGAGCTTGCATTAATACTCAAGGATTGGACGATTAATATGAGAAAAAAGGATAGCACAGAGTTTAAGGAGGCTACTGTTAAAACCGTATGGAATATAACAAGCAAATTATTACAAGAAAAGTATTACAAGGAGTATAATATCATGCTAGACCCCTTTAAAAGTGTTGCATTCAAACAAGCGCGGAATGCACGCGACGCAGCACGAAGAAATTTACAAACAGATCCCACTAAACGCAAAACAAGCTCAGTACCATTAACTTCAAATGAAATGAGTAAAATTAAAAACTTTTGGGATGAAAATACCCCTATAGGACTCCTACGCAAATTTTATCACATAGCAGCGGTGGAATTGGCTTGGAGAGGTGGTGAAGGTGCTGCTTGCTTAGTTGATTATTTTCATATCGAAAAGGATAACAATGGATCTCCAACTAATAGGATAGAATATAATCCAATTTTCAGTAAAACCTGCCAAGGGGGTTCAAAGAACTGCGCCTCTAGCAAATGGTTAGTTCAAAATAGTGATAACAATGCTTGTCCTGTCAGATTATTCATTAAATTATTATCAAAACGAGGCACAAATATCAAGACAAATAGACTATTTTTAAGGCCAAATCGTCACTGGAAGACAGGAAGCGATAACTGGTATGACAATATGCCTCTGGGTAGAAATATAATCAACGGATGGACGAAATCTTCTGCTGAAGCAATTGGCTTGGATACGAAACAGAGGAAAATAACCAATCACTCTAATAGAGCAACTGCAGTCAGTCAACTAGCTAAGAGTGGAGTTCAAGAACAGCAATTGTTTAAAATTACTGGGCACAATAATGGAAATTCCATAAAACCTTATTTGAATATTGATCAGGAACATCATAACCAAATAATCAATAGTATGCGTGGAAACACCTATGCAGTAACCGAGGCAAATACAGCAAGATCAACGGAATATCATTATACGAATTGTTCTTTTAATAACTGGGTGTTCAATAAATAATTTTGTTCGAATTGCAAAAAATTTTCTCACCAAATATCCCTCGAACATTAATAAGTAACTCATAATTTCATCACAACTTCCTCAAGCACGTTATTTTAGGTAACATCCCTCCGCCTTCGGCATCGGGATGTTACCAAATAACGTGCTTTCGAAAACTGTGATAAAATTATTTCGTTAGTTATCAATGTTCTTGGGATATTATAGCTGAAAATTTTTTGCCAAAAAAATTATCCTATCAAATTTGTCTATTTCTAGTCATGTGTGTCGAAATAACCAATGAAACCATCATTACACTGATAACTACCCATGGATAGTTTTCACGGGTAGTTATCACTTATATCATGACATTGCTAAGCAACCAACACAATAAAGTTGTTTGACATTTCAGTAATTCAATTTATTTCGAAAATGTCACTTCCTTGCTTTGGTGTTCAAAATGATGCGGCAATTGACAAAATCATTGAAGAAAATACACCAAAAAATACTGTCAATAGTAAAAAATACACTTGGAAAATATTTATGGAGTTTATTTGGTAACATCCCGACGCCGATGGCGTCGGGATGTTACCAAATAACGTGCTTTCGAAAACTGTGATAAAATTATTTCGTTAGTTATCAATGTCCTTGGGATATTATAGCTGATAATATCCCTCGAATCGGATAAGACATCACCGGGTATGGATGGTATCAGATCTGAAACATTAAAAGAATATAAAATAGAAATAGCAATCCCATTAACACATCTCATGAACAAAATTTTGAAAAATAAGTTATTTCCCTCAGTTCTTAAAGTGGGTATAATAAAACATCTTTTAAAAAAAAAGGAAACAAAAACACATTTGCAACTACAGACCAATTACACTCATGAGTAGTTTGGCAAAAATAATAAAAAAATATGAAGGACAGGCTAGTAAAATACGTTTACAAACAAATTAATCTCGAATGAACAATTTGGTTATTGCGGTGGCAGATCTACTAAGGACGCAATTCACTTACTTAAGGCTAGAACCTATGAAATTTTGGAAAAGAGCTACTCATCACTATGTGTTTTCTTAGACTTGTAAAAAGCGTTCGACACTGTCAATCATGCACGGTTGTTGGAAGTTTTGCAAGATATGGTTTTCGGAGAAATCGCGCTGGATTTGATCAAAATGTACCTGATGTTTAGAGTGAAATATGTGAGGATTGGTAAATCATCCAGTGAAAAATCAGAGATAGAATGTGGAGTCCCACGGGGTACCGTTTTTTGTCCCATACTTTTTTCACAATATATTAATTCAATACCTACTATCGATAGCTGTGGTATAATTTCTACTTTTGCCGTATTAGGAAACACACGTTGAAAGGTAAAGGTGAAGGTAAGGTAAGTCCTTAGCTCGCACAAGTTTCTCAACTTCTGAGAGTTGTCGTTCGTATGGGGGCGAAGGCTGATTAACGGAAAAACAGATTTAAAAACAGATACAATTATCATCTATGAAGGCAATAACTGGAAAGATATGAAAAAAATCAGAACAGGATATGGAAAATATAATTAAATATTTCAATCAGAGGATACTATGCATAAATTATAAAAAAACGTGGGCCTCAATAAATTTTACATATTAACTTAACTACTAGTCCTAAATCAATTTTACAATATTAATTTATCTATTAGTGGTGAATGATAACAAACTATAATTATAACGAACTATATAGTATACTATCAGGTATTGGTCCACTATCGTTATTCATGATATAATTATGTTTTCTTATTTCTACACTCTCATAGGCACCTAGATGCCTGTTGTTGTTAACTTGTCTAACTAATCTTAATGAGCTAAAGTCTTTGGAATGGTTTTGTTGCAGAATATGATAGGCGACTGCTGATTTTCCTGATCTTATATATTTTAGTCTTAACGTGTTAGGAATCACACGTTTAAAGGTAAGACCTCGTTAATCCTTAGGTCGCACAAGTTTCGACTTCTGAGGGTTATCGTTCGTAGGGGTGCGACAGCTGATTAACGAAAAAACAGATTTTAAACAGATTTTTTTCAACGGTCTGTCCATAATATTTTCCATCGCAGTCCTTTCATATAATTTAGTAAATTCCAGACTCTTCCAAATTCTCGACTTTGTCCTTTGGATTTCCTAGAAGGCTATGTAATGTATGACTTGTTTTAAATACCACATTCATACCTAGTTCCTTGAAAATCTTTCCAAAGTTCTTCGTATATTGGTGGTATGGAAGTGAGATATTTTTGCCTTGGTTTTCGTCTTTTCTAAACGTCGATATTTCGTTCATTCTCAACCTAAACTCTTTCTTCCTTATAATATCATCTACAGTACCCCTCGGGAAACGTTTACTGACTGCAATTTCCTGTATTGTCCGTTTTTCTTTCGTGAACCTCTCATGTTTAAGGGGAAATGTCAAAAACCCATCACCTGAAATAAACTATAAATATATTAAGACATACAGTACCGTACTGCTAATGTACACAATAGGCGCATCTGGAGAAGAAGATCATATCAAAATTCAGAAAGCTCTTCCGACATTCGACAAACTGTACATATATATTATCTGCATATTATTTACTGATTAATATTTCAATTTGTCAATACATTATGTGCCATGAGGCACGTTATTTGGGTCGAATTTTGTTTTCATTAGTTGTTATTTCGTGGAG
The DNA here is from genome assembly GCF_025532065.1 of Leptinotarsa decemlineata. Taxonomy (NCBI): domain Eukaryota; kingdom Metazoa; phylum Arthropoda; class Insecta; order Coleoptera; family Chrysomelidae; genus Leptinotarsa; species Leptinotarsa decemlineata. Next base: position 31,572,909 of record NW_027412688.1, read on the forward strand.
TATAGACGCGTACGATCATAGCGTAAGTGAGTAACCTTCAATTTACAGTCATTTCGAGTGGAATTTGAAAATATAAATATGGAAAATGCAACGTGAATATGAGATGATCATCTCAGCTGCATATGTGCTTGAAAGCAGCAGTAAAGACAAAATTATTTGTGAATTTCACTAGTTTGGACTTCCATTGTCTACTATATAAAATGATTTGAAATCCCTGAAACAACTAAAAAAGAAGAATTGAAAATGAATAGCTGAAAATAACAATTATATTAACCAAAATAAACCTGAAATGAAACAATAGTGAAATAAAATACAAGTAAAAATAGAACAATTGAATAAATAAAAATAAAGAAATGAAAAAAGAAAATAAAAATAAAAAATGGAGAGATTCCAAGTCACGTTAGTTCACGACGTTCCGATTGTTAGTATCTACAATCGTCTTCGGGTGATGACTGGACTGATTCCTCCGAGAGATGACTATTTATAGGTCGTTCGAGTACTTTCACTTATCCCCGCTTTCCATTTTCCGCTTCACTGGTTCCGTGGGAGATGACCGTTTTGGCGGGAGTTGTCCATTTTTCGCTTGATGATGGGTTTCCAAATGTTGCGTATTTCTACGCTGGCTTGGCTGAATACGTTGTTGGACAACATGTATGCGGCTTCCTTGAATTTTCTCCTAAACCAATGTTCCTCTCTGTGCTAGATCTCAGCTTGGGACTACTCGATGTTTTGTTGATGGGTCCAAACATGGTCTGCTATTCCTGATTTGCTGGTTTCCCCTCGCTGTGTGTGTTTCTTGTGCTCGGCAATGCGAACATTCAATGGCCTCTTAGTTTCACCAATATAGGATTTTCCACACTCACAGGGGATCTGGTAAATGCAATTCTTGGAATTGCAGTCCGCGTTTGGTGGCCTGGTTTTCGTGAGGCTGCTACGGATAGTGTTACCGGATCTGAAGCAGGTTCTGATGTTGTACTTGGAACCAATTCTTCTTATCCTCTCTGATAATCCTCTGACGTAGGGAAGTGCAAACAGTGGTTGTGACGGCTTCTCTTCCTTGCGAGGCTCCTGCTGTCTTCTAGCCAAAGTCTTTTCTACCATCGCGTTGGAGTAGCCATTCCGTTGAAGATCATTTTTGATGATGTCTAGTTCCTTCTCGAGACCTTCCTTCGTATTACATAGCCCAAAAGCACGGTCTACTAGAGTCTTGATGATTCTTCTTTTAGTCGATTGATGGTGGTTGGATTCGTGGTTCAGATACTGTACCGTATGAGTGGGTTTTCGGTATACAGATGTTTCCCACTTAGTGTCGGTCCTCTTCACCAAAACGTCTAAGAATGGCAATTCGTTGTGGATTTCCTTCTCCATTGTGAAAGTGATGGAAGGTCTCACGCTGTTGATGTGTTTCAGGAAGGCGTCTAGTTCAGTATTCCCATGGTTCCATATTATGAAGGTGTCGTCAACATATTTCAACCAGACTCGAGGTTTCTTGTGGGCTTTTTCAATGGCCAGAGTTTCATTTCTTTATTTTTATTTATTCGATTGTTCTATTTTTATTTGTATTTTATTTCACTATTGTTTCATTTCAGGTTTATTTTAGTTAATATAATTGTTATTTTCAGCTATTCATTTTCAATTCTTCTTTCTTAGTTGTTTCAGGGATTTCATATCATTTATATAGTAGACAATGGAAGTTCGAACTAGTGAAATTCATCATGAAACATTGTCAATCACCTTCAAACAAAATTATTTGTGTAACACCACTCAAAAAGTATTGATACGCCGCGTTCGAAAATAAAAAGTTCAGCCCGTTCAGCATATGGCATCACTCCGAAATTACTTTCAAAGCCTCCTGCATAGGTTTCGACGTTTTTTCTAAACGAAAGGCTCGTGTGATGGCAGTGGATGAGATGAAGACTCCTTCAGAAATATTTAGGTAATATTCCAAAAAAAAATCAATGAGGTTTTTCAAACTGAAGAACTGGTGGTTAATATAAATTTGTTGAGTCGATTTGTTGAGTTATATATTGAAAAACCCACAGAGATCTAAAATTACCAACTGGTTAATGCTGGAAGTGAAGTACGGGCCTCCAGGTAACTTCAGAACGTAACTACTTGGCATATTTCAGAACAGTGCATCCATGTAATGAGATTACAAAATTGAATCTTCGAGACATACACCTTCCACGCTCTTGCAACCGGTTGCAAACTTCCCGAAGGCTATCAAAGCCCTATCCTCATCGCAATATGATGAGTTACCTGTCAGCTTACCTCGCCTGCTTGATAGAATTGAATACGGCTTCAGAATGTTTCGAGAGAGAATATTTTTCTTGTTGTCGCACTCAATTATGGAGTTATTCTCTCATAAATAATTGCAATGTGCAAAATGTTCCGTTCGAGATTATAAATATATCCACGAGTTAAACCAGTTTTATTTTGCACCCAGGTCCGATGCGATAATAAAACTGATACCAGAATTATTCACGAGTGTAGTGATAAATTGCATGGGTGTCTCTTTTAATTAATCTCGAAACTTGATTTATAGAAATGAATGACCGGAGTTTATATTCTCAAGCTGGTCCACGTTCAAAATGTTTCTCGCATTTTGATGAATAGATGTCATGAAATTCTGGGAAAATGTTCGAGATAAAAAGCAGTCTTTCTGTTTAGCCAGTTGAAGCGGTCGTTTTTTTTCTGTAGAATTATTTTTCTATGTTCACTGTTCTGGTGTATTCTTTCATTTTCTGGATTGACGAATCTTTTGAAATTAGAATCAGAAAACACAAATTTATGAAATCCAAAGTATAATAACAACAATTTCATATCATGAAATTATAAAACAACAACAAAAATTAATTGGTGCGCCGGGGCGACTTCATTGATTCCAGTGGCGCATTTGCTATTTCAGCTGCAGGAAAACCCGGAAAAAACTGCAGCACCACATCATCTGAAAATCTTGATCTGCCAATGTCCTCTCTCTCATAAAACAAAATGTAGGGTGTCTTCAGAAGCTCCAATAAATTCAATACATCGCCAGAACACTTCGTGACACGACTATCGTCAAACTTAAACCAGTCCGTTCCGTCTTTGACCTAGGCGTAACAATGACTAGATTCAACACCAGAACCACAGTGAAGAATGACTGCATGAAGATCATAATAGTGGTCTACTAGATTGAAGTGTTCATCTATTTCGAACCTTCATAAGAGTTTGGTGCTTTCGTCAGAGGTTGAGTCATGTTTGAAGATCATCAGTGATATTATTAGATTGACTGGTGCCTCAGCTATACTTGTTTTCTCATAACAGTTAGTTCGTTTGGCGCATGTTTGGCAATACAGTCGTTCATCACATGTTGAAAGTTCCATTCTCAAATGATTCAACAATAAGCTTTGCACGGACTGGTTATTAGTCATATTAGGAAACGCTAGTTGAAGTTCCAGAAGTTCACATACGTTTTTGCTACCTCTTTAACATTTACTACAAAGTAAACAAGTGAGCATTTTTCCAGCAAAAGATTCACAAACACAAGACGAGATACACTGTACGAAATTATTCAATCCAGAGCGGTAAGGAGTATTGATTCTGCTATTGTTTTGCTCACGAAGAGTATTTAACAAGAACTCCAAGACTTCGGAACAATCCTCTTGTTCTTGTATCTAGTGGACTCCAGACTACAGGAAATCAGTTGGAGGGAAAGATGATACATTCTTACGAAACTGCAGCTGCATTTACAGATGTTTGAATTTGGTAAATAAGTAAGAAACATTCTCGTTCTCGTTCATCATTTAAACCTCGTTCTTGAAATTTTTCGTCGTGAACAACACTTGTAAAATGCTATTAATGTAGCAAGTGTTTCCTATATTATCTAATTCGGCTTTGCTTCGTGAAGCTCTTCCACTGAAAGGGAACCAGAACCACTAGGACTGCAACTCATATTTGGGGAGCGAAAATGACCTATCCATTGACCGTACTGAAAAAGAATAAGGTGGATAAATCACAAATTGTATTATTATATCGTATTTAGTATCACTGATCATCTTTAAGTAACATCTGAGTATATTTAAATAGGTGCCGAGAACTCAGGAATCGGAGGCTACGAGAAAGCTAAAAAGTGTGCTAGACATGAGTTATCCACAAATGAGTAAATTTCAAAATCATTGGTGAAATATCTGATCTGAAAATGGATTATTGAGGAGAATGAGGAATGCATCGCCCTCTCCTACATCACAGTCAGCATTTTATTACCTTCCAGACCTGTGTGGCCAAAAATCCAGATCAATGAGATTATTCTGCACCAAAGCAACATAAGTGACTACAAAAATTTTCGGCTATAATAATATGTTGTCATATCTACAAATCCTATGCATTGCAAATAACGGCTTCCATCAAGTCAACAACTCTGACAGAATCACACCGCAGAGATAATTTGTCTAATATTTTCATTGAGAAGACTCTCTTTCAGCAGCTCACTGCTAACAATGGACGATGCTTGGTAAAATATAAGCCACTTGGTCTTTCCAGAATATTTTCATCGATTTATATGTGAGATTGGTTTCAATGAGTCTCATTCGATACCATGGGTGCCTAGGCAGGTTGATATTCCTGTCCTAGGTCTAAAACTGTATGTAACTGCACCAGAATCTGAAGGTGTTTTCAATCTATTTTTGGACCAGCTCTGTATCTGCTCCTTATATTCTCGCCTCACTGAATATTCAGTTCCCTCTACACGTGAGGTAAGAGGTAGTGATTGACCGTTGGATACATCATGTCGGGGGTTATTCCATGAATTATATGACTTTTAGTGTCAATCAGTAGCCTGCTACGCTCCGCATAAGCTGCTTCGATATGCAATTTGGTACGTTTTCCATCTAGTGTCTCTCCTCACAAAGATGTGGAGAGGAGGTAGATCTAGAAGGCTATAGACGTAGCCGCAATTTACAGATGGCAATAGAAATATCTATGCAGGGCTTGAACTAAGACGAATGCTGTGAAGCTATCAAGTAATTGTACTGTACGGAATCATTGGTTTCACAATCATTTCATATATCCAATGGATTTGATTGGATCCTGGGCTCCAAGATTTTTCGCGGATCTTTCGTAATGTCAATAGAGATAATCTGCCTTCAGGAATGACCATCTTCAAGTGGAGTTCCAGATGAGTTTTTATCGATACTAACACATAGATATATCATTACCGCTGAAAATGGAATAATAATGATGGTGAGGCCATCACAGGAAAGTAGAGGTAAATCATCCAGATTCTTCTTTCTGGTAAACGGGACTTCATTACAAACATTTTGCTGGGAAAATGAACTGCCTCGAAAGCAATTCCTCAGTGTATGTGAAGGAATGAATACATTCAACTCTATTGTTTGGAAACAGTGAAAACTCAAGAAACTTACTTCTCATTTCTTCAGCTATTCGAAACCCAGACACCACCAGAGAAATGCCACTGTTCGAAGTTCAACGAAAATTGGATTTTTATGCAAAGTCGACCAAAACCCAATGGAGTATAATGCAAAACGATGACGTGCAATTACGGGAAGTTTCACGTTCGATTTGCTATTCAAATTTTCAGTTCAGTTTGTTCGAAAGTTACGGAAATTTGTTTTTCGACTCATCATTTTGCTATCGTGTCAACGATTATGATTTATGGAATATCGTTAAAATTGAAAGATTGAAGAAATAACTGAGGACCCTCAATAAATGTTTAATTATATTATTAGATTCAGTTTTCGCGACAAATCAATTTTACACATTCAGTTTATATCTTTCTCTTCTTGGTATATTGATTATTACAAACATGACGATGAGAATTTCGTATAGATTGAATGGCGTATGAACATGAACATTGAATTACACCAAAAAAGTACTTTTTAAACTTGTGTTTGCAGATCTTCTGTTAGAAAAATCCTCACTTTTTCATTTTGTGGTTAATGTTCAAGAGGTAGCAAAAAAATATTTGATTTTCCGGAAATTCAACTAGCGTTTCCTAATATGACTGAAAACCAGTCCGTGCAAAGCTTATTGTCAAATCATCTGAAAATGGAACTTTTAACGGGTGATGATCAACTGTATTGCAAAACATGCGTCAAACTAACTGACTAACTACTATAAGAAAACAAGTATATCTGAGGCACCAGTCAATCTAATAATGACACTGATGATCTTCAAACATGACTCAACCTCTTACGAATACACCAAACTCTTATGAAAGTTTGAAATAGATGAACACTCCAATCTAGCAGACCACTATTATAATCTTCATGCAGTCGTTATTCACTGTGTTTCTGGCGTTGAATCTGGTCATTATTACGCATTCGTCAAAGACGACTGGTTTAAGTTTAACGACAGTCGTGTCACGAAGTGTTCTGGAGGTGTTTTGAATTTATTGGAGCCTCTGGAGACACCCTACATTTTGTTTTATGAAAGAGAGGACATTGATAGAGATCTAGATCTTCAGATGATGTGGTGCTGCAGGTTTTTCCGGGTTTTCTTGCAACTGAAAAAGCAAATGCGCCACTGGAATCAATGAAGTCGCCCCGGAACGACAATAAATTTTTGTTGTTTCATGATTTGTATTACTTTCTTCTTCAATATAATGTCTCTAGAAGTCTTAAAACAACTACTTTTCATGAACATTGACTTATACAAAAAACAATTTTCCTATTCCGTTTGTCCTCCAAATCGTTATGGAATTGATTCAGATATCATTCATAGGAAAGCTACACAATATAGTATATGAGGGAGTTACATTATAAAACTTCACTAACAATTTCAAAAACTGATCTCCACAAACTTTATTTGAAAAATATATCACAATATGTTTCGCTGGCCCAGTAGCTAGCTTGAGAAAGCTACTGTGCTAGCGAAACATATTGTGATATATTTTTCAAATGAAGTTTGTGGAGATCAAATCGTGTGGCGTAGTTTTTGAAATGACTATGGTTCTTCATCAAGTAACGGCCGAATCAATCGGAAAACTTTACTAACATCCAGATTGTAATTCAATAGTTTTTCCAGAAGCTTTTCTCGGTTAACACAGTAACATGGTGAAGTCGGTGATGAATGAATATAGCCAATCTGACTGAAAAAAATATTCACTAAAAATAATTCATCCAAAAACAGTAGTCGCTGGGAACAAAATCTGGTGAATACGGTGGATGCAGAAGTTCAATTTATGTAGTCTTGCTATGGTTTCCATTGACTTATGAAACAGTGTGTTGTCTTGGTGAAAATGTTTTTTCTTTGCCATATGCGGTAGTTTCATTGCAATTTCGGCCTTCAAACGCTCCAACAACGCTAAAAAATATTCATTGTTGATAGTATTTTCCTTCTTATGATAGTTGATGAATATTACTCCACGAACATCTCAAAACACCGAGGCCATAACCTTTCTAGACGATTGTTGTGCTTTCGGGAGCTTTGGAAGAGTTTCACCAGTTGCTCTCCTCTCAGATGACGATCGTTTTGATTCCGGAGTGAAGTGATGGATCCATGTTTTATCCATTCTCAGATATCGATGCAAAAATTTCGGTTTGTTATGTATGGACTTCGTCAAACACTGTTCAGAATCATCAAGACGTTCTTGTTTTGGTCAACAGTGAGCTCGCACAGTACCTACTTTGAACAGAGCTTTCTCATACTCAAATTCTCATGCAATATAAAACCAATACGTTCTATTGATGTCTACAATACAACTTCACTATTCGAACTTTCAAAATGACTTTGTATATTTTCTTGTTTTCTGGTGTTACTGCCTCATTTGGAGTTCCTACGACCACGTTTTAAGTCAGCAAATCAACTTTTGATTGTTTTCTCTGATGGAGCAGAGTCCTTTCAGTAGGTACTTTAAAAGTCATTGCTTCGCTTGAACAGTATTTTTTCCATCAAGAAGCAGTGTGAAATTGAAACTCGAAACTGTTTTTGATGTATAAAGTAACAAAGATACAGGCATTCGGTAACTCAGAAAAAATCTACAAACTATTTGTGAATGTTCCTCTTAGATCAACTGCCATCCTCAGTAAGAAATTTCATAGAATATTCATGTTTTATTCAATTGTTGAATTATTCAACACAACACAAAATTGATATTAACAGTAATCGAGTACATTGTTCGAGCCAGCGGCTCATAATTCGCCTGAGCATTGTGAGGTTTTCCCTAAATAGTTTTACAACAGTTTTTAAAAAACTGTTTAGTGAAAATCTCACAGTGAAGCTTTTTTTGAATATGTTACGGATTTTCGTCGGCCTATTTTATCATATATCGTAAGATATGCTTGTGCTGTGATTATTCTGTTCTTTGACTGACAATTAAAAACATATCCTGCACATTTAATTAGGTCAGTACTTCGTGTTTACCATACATCAAATAGTCTGGATGCGAGGAAGCAAATACATCACCAAAGGAAGCAGCTGAAGATGTAGAGTATTGATGTTTCATTTTCAAAAATGCAATTTCTAATAATAATTTTGCATTCACCGAGTTTCTTTACCATCTGAATGTTTTGAGGTAGTGTAATCTTAAATAGCAAGTAATTGAAAATTATACCAGTTATTTTTCAACGTGAAAACTACAGTATTCCCAAGGAATAGTTCAACTTGACAGTGATTTCGGTATAATATGAATCCATTCCGGTCAGAATTCCAGTCATTCGCAATTCCCGTAATTGAAAACGAAATCCAACAACCGAAATTATACGCCAGCTTCACCCTAGCACGATGATGATAATACCGAAATTCTTTTGACAATGCAATTCTCTTCTATTTTATACGAAGTCGTTAGGAGCTTTCCTAGGAAACGAACGAAAAACTACATAGTAACATGGAATTAAGGAGGAACATTCCGCGGAAAACTGCAATGAAAACAATGGGTCTTGCTGAATCTCGAACAATACTTTTAAATGAAGTTCTCGGTTATTACCGAATTTGCCACTCGTATAATTCAACTCCTGACTTCTACAGAATCTGATAACTATGGATCCCATTTGATTTTCATATCCTGAAGACAAAACAAAAGTATGAAAGGAAATGGAAATCTATTGAGTCTATCTATCTATTGAGACTTCTATGTTTATGAAGAAACGCCAAAATTCATCAGGAACTGATTGAAAAATATTTTCGAATATAACCAAAACATGTCTATTTTTATTTATGAATTACTGAATCTTGAAATAATCATCTAATATGCATGTTGCCCTTTCTAGGACAAATTAAGTCAAAACCGGTCCTTTCAATTTCTGTTTACAATTATAATTTACAGAATATCTAATTAGAAATAAATTGAAAAGGAAATATATTTAGGAGAGCGAGTTGATTTCAAAAACCGTTTTAGAGTTTTTTACTTCTTCATCAATGGACATAAAGAAGAGACAACTTTGCTCGTGTCACGATGAAAGGTCGTTCAAACATTCATAAGGTTAGTTAATTCAACTCCAGCCATAGGAATTTCATTTGAATTGAAAAATGGATATTTTGACAGGTGTATTAGAAAAGTTTGGCCCCCTACTTCTATATAGTATTAGAAATAATCTTTTAGTGAAAAATAAACTATTGCAAAAAATTAACAAGATTCCGGATTACTATTACAAATACTTCAATAAATTGATAAAAATCACTGAAGACTCATTTATAATAAGAGAAATATTTCTAAATAGATTTTAAACATCATCTATCCCAACCCTCGCACCCAGTAAGATGTGGAAAATGCTGCCTGTGTAAAAACAAATACTTTTCTTGTTAATACCATGACGGACATTGGCTTATATCTGCAGTCACTCATGCAAGTTGCCTCAATTTCATATATGAGGGTACTTGCACCAAACCAGCAAATTAGGAATTGCAGATGATGTTTGGACTCAATCAACATAACATCAAGTGGTCCCAAGCTGGGACCATCCACAGGAAAGGACACTGGCTCGAGAAGAAGTTCAAAGAGGCTGCATATATGCTGTTCAACGACGCATTTAGCCAAGCTAGCGTAAGGATACACAGCATATGGAAACCTATAATCAAGCGGAAAAATGGTCAACTCCCACTAAATCGTTGAAGCAGTGAGAAGTAAGAGGGGATAGATGAAAGCGTTCGAATGATCTATGAATAGTCATTTCTCGAAGGAATAGTCCAGTCATCACCCGAAGAAGATTTTGGTTACTGACAATCGAAACTTAGTGAAGTAACTTGGTTATTCTTTTTATATTTATTCAGTTTTTTGATCATTTTATTTCATTGTAATTTCATTTCACCTTTTATTGCTTGATATAATTGATATTCTCAACTATTCATTTTGATTGTATTCGTTCTTTCAGAGATTTAAAATCAGATTACAATAATTTCAGACAAGTAAAATTCACAATGAAACATTGTCAGTAACTTTCAAACAAGCGCCTAAATATAGTGCTTGCCTCCTGTGCTCTAGTGCCCGATATCATGACCTAATTCCATCAATAACCTCTTTGACTCTTGTTAATACATCTTCCAGTGTAAATCCAGTCATTGTGGTATCATCTGCAAACATAGTCATGTGGCGATTGTCAACAGTTCTGAGAGATCATCAATAAATACCACAAAAAGTAAAGGTCCCACTACTGATCCCTGAGGAACTCCTCATATAGGATTCCACTCATATAGGATTTTATCCAAGTCAGTGTGTTATGTGGAAATCCAAGCCTCTCTAACTTCATATATAGAAAATCTGGTGGAACAGTGTCAAATGTCATTGACAGATCGAAAAAATATAAGTTACAAAAGTATTGGCATCAACTTCTGAACATATGCTATTGAGATAATCATAGGCAGCGGTTTCTAGTTTCTATAGAACGATCTTTCCTAAATCCATGTTGATTATTACATAATATATTATTTGACTCTAAGTAATTCACTATTCTAGTAGCCACCACTTTTTCATACAATTTCGAAAGAGAACAAAGTAATGAAATTTGTCGGTAGTTATTTGTATTTCCTATTTTAAAAAGAAGAATGACTAAGGCTTCCTTGAACTCTTCTGGAAAGTAGCCTAGCATGTATCTGTTTAAAAAAAATCTGTTTTTCCGTTAACCAGCTGTCGCACCCCTACGAACGACAACCCTCAGAAGTCGAAACTTGTGCGAACTAAGGATTAACGAGGTCTTACCTTTTAACGTGTGATTCCTAACACGGGTTGGACGGTAGCAAGTGAAGATCGATCGTTCAGACTAGGTCTTGAACCACCGACCAACACGGAAGTCAATTCGAGTGAGTGAACAAAGCACACACGCCGAACCGCTTGGCTACCGACCGACCGTCGGTAGGATTGATTCATTAGTTAAAAAAATCCACCCGAATTTTTATTTTTCATTAATCTCAATGCATCACGAATTTCAGCTTCAGTAATCGGTTCGTTCTCAAATGAGTGTACAATATTAATATCTGTACTGATTGTACAAGGTAACGTTAGACCTAAGTTTCAGTTTCCGCAGAATTTGAAAAATGATGGGCAAATAGGTCTGCTTCAACAGGAATCATGATGAAGATTGATAACATTATCAGCATAACTCTTTGTTTTTCTTCCCAACTCGTTGTTTACTATATTCCACGTTTCTTTGGTTCTGTTAGTGGCATTGTCAATTTTATTTTCATATTACTTCTCGTTATTTATATTATGATGTATTCAATAAAGCTCATATCATTCGAAATTCCTCTGTAGACGTTTTGTTTTTCAGGTCTTTAATAAAATGGATATAACCGCCAGCTAGCGTAACACTTCCGTTGTCACAGTTTATGACTAATAAACTTGAAACGAAGTTACAGTCATCCCTCAGACACTTTATATTCCCGACTCGTTAACCATCCACATCGCTCATAATTTTATTTGTCTAGAGAAAATCTGAAATCAATAAGTGCATTCTCATGGACCAACACATTTCCGAAGGCACTGCCCCCGTCAGAGGAAATTAATGATGTTCATAGAATCCATCGTCTGCAAAGTTAAGATATTGGAAGTTGAGTTAATATTTTGAACGTGCCATATCGCATAGACAGAGAAGATTCGCGCAAAATGGGAAAATACGGTGTAAGTTGTTGAACGTGTAGCATTTGCAGAGAACTGGAGTATTATTCATTCATTAACTGTAATTGTGAATTTCATAGGTATCAGGTTCAATATGACACCAAAAATTTCGTTATGCCACCATCAATGTTTGTATCTACCTCTGTGAGATTATCTGATTGCATTATCACGAATCCATAGTGTATGAATGAGACATTCACCAAGTCACCATTGATACCTTATAATCAATAAGAAATCCATGAGGCAAGTTCCGGAAGGAAATAACAGTTGATAATGAATCTACGGAAATGGAAAAGGGTTACATATGTTTCTTGAAAATTACGACTTAAAACTAGGACTTTTTTTCATTCAAAGATATCGACTTCAATCTCGAAATTACGATTATGAAACTCAAATTTTCTTCTTTTATCCAGAAATATCGACAGTGAACTCAAAATCGAGACTTTAATCTCGAAATTTCGACTTCAAACTCGAAATTTCGATATTATAGTCAAAATTTCGGGTTGAAAGTCGTACATTCGAGACTGAAGTCGATTCTTCAGCAATTAAATTGAAATTTTAAGTTTTAAAGTCGTAATTCTCAAGAATCTTATAATAAAAACATATGGCCTTTCTACGCTTCCGTATAAACTCAGTAGCGTATTCAATGTTGATTACTCCAACATCTAAGGACCAACACCTGTTAACAAACCTCATATTCTGTCAGTGCTAAATCAAATCCCGTCCATTTCCTTCATTCAGGCTAAGACTATCTATCCTTGATTCAGAGATAACTTTGGAATTATATTCTTTATCAACTGAAGTTTCCTCACTTTGAGATCATATGGTCTTAAATAACATCACCTAAAATCCTGCGTCCATTGATACAATACAAAGAACTTCTTTCGTCAACTCTAAATAACATTGATTTTTTCCAAAACAATAATTCCAGTGCCGAAATTTTTGTATTTGGTAATATCAATATCCACACTATCAATAGGTCCGAATCTTCAAGTTGAAGAGGATACGAAGCCAAAGCTTTTCTTATAATAGGTGTTAGGCCTCTGGCACAACGAGCTCTCAAAAGGATTCCTGATCAGGATGAAGCCTTTGCTATACTTAACAGCCTAATCTGAAGTCTACGTTGAGACTGATCATCAGCTCATTTCAATAAATAATTAATTCATAATAAAACTATTTTCAGAGTAGACCGTGGACTGTTTAAAGTTTTGTCTACAATTGTTGTTGTGTATTGTTGAGTGTGCGTAGCCAGCGATAATGTGGAAACTTGTCAGACAGTATTCGGCTATTGCTTACCTGTCGCTAAGCGCCAAGCAATTCTTTTCATTGCTTTCAGAGAGCTGACCACTCATCTTTGTGGCCCCAATGTATAGCTACAGCTACAAATGAGCTTGTTAACCCTTTGGAATCCTCAAATGGCCTTGAACTCTACCTGATGGTTTTCATACTTCAATGTCAATATTACGATGAGACTCTTACGAATTCTGCCAATATGAACCGTGAAATTTTGAAATCAGGCATGAAAGCTTCTTTATTGACGAGCCTATATGGTGTTACCTGGTCGTATTAGGGGGTTAGGATAGGTTAGGTTAGGTCCAAAGTGAGTGGGTATATTCAACCTTCCACCGCAACCCGCAGGGATTTATTGTGGATCACACATATTCACAGTCGATAAAATGAACCCAGCTTCTTAACGGAGCCAATTAGTTTGTATGGTGAGCTGTCTTTCAGGTCAGATGGTGAGAGTACGGCTCTGCCAAACTCTAAAAACCAGATTCAGTTCCCAGCGGGGCAGGCACAAAGTATGTACTCTGCTGTTTCATCATTTAACAAACAGAGGCAACACACACTGTTTTCCGACAGTCCGAGTCTCTGAATATGATGATTCAAATCACAGTGACCTGTAAGAAGGCCTGTTAGACATTGTAGTTCATTCCTACTGTAGTCCAACATCTATTTGGTATCATGCTTCGATGGATAAATAAACGCCTTGGAGTGAGTCCATAAATCTTTTGCTATCCAAGAGTTCAATGTTTGTTTAGCAAAGTCTAAAGCGATGTCAATGACAGGTTCTAGTCTGGCGAAGCTGCTTGCAGCATCCTCCTTTGCAAGGAAGTCAACAGCCTCATTGCCTTAAAGGCCAGAATGGCCAGGAATCCAAACGAGAGACAATTTGTTGAGTCCTTATATCGAGGAGAGTCGTTTTTGGCAATTTGCTTGGTAAAAGCCTAGAGCTTTCAAGGCCGCTTGACTGTCCGAGAATATTTTTATTGATTCCTGTATGAGGTTGCATTCATCCAATCTCTCCACACACACTTCAATAGGGTAAATTTCCGCTTGAAATACAGTCGCATAGGTTCCTAGGCAGGTTGACATCTCTGTCCTGGGTCTGCGACTGAAAACACTTGCACCAGCACCGAAAGGTGTTTTTGATCCATCTGTGAACCAATAACTATCTGCTCCCAATATTTCCTTCTTCCGAAAGATCCAGTCCTCTCTACTCGGGAACAGTACTTTATAAGGCAGTTCGTAGTTGCCAGTTGGAGGCACAAAGTCAGAGGTCATTTCCAGAATGATGTGACTTCCAGTGTCAATCAACAGTCTGTATTCGGGGAAGGGAGTCTCTCAGATTCGCAGATGTGTCCAATACTTTCAATTAACGTTTTGAATAACCGTATCTTTTGTCGTAGTTAGTAAATGTCTGAATGTGTTAGTATTCTGTAGACTCCAATGTCCTATCTTCACGTTACTAGTACTTAAATCCAAGAAGGTTACTGTTCCAAGGGTTTCTCATTGAAAATCGGATTTTTGGAATGAGTGAGTTTTAATATTTCGGAAATATGTTCAGTTGCTCTTCACCATGCTTCCATCTCACGGATGATCTTCAATCAACGCAAGACGTTAAAAATCACTTGCTCAACAGAACTACTATCCAATACATATTCCAAAATGCATACAATTTCAACCCAAAGAAATAGTAGATTAACCTCCTGATTGGGAACCCAAAAATAGCCTGGAACTTCAAGGGAAGATTACAGAATTGTCTCTCTTGTATATAAAGTTTTCACATATATCAAGTTGACGAGACACTTTTCGAAATTTGCAAAACGAATGATTTCATAATTTGCCGCTATTTATTCGCTAATCAGTTGCGGACGAAAATATTTTTTCGCCCCTTTTTTTTTGAAAAAAATACATGTTGTTTCGCTAACTTGATATCAAGTTAGCGATACGACTTTTTTATTATTAAGTTTTTCAAAACTTTGACTATTTTTGAAAAAATATTCAAAATATCTTCAAGTGCATAAAACAAAGAATATATTCAATATTGTAGAATAGAGTAGAGTATTTTATTTGACCATTTTACATACAATAGTACATTTATGGCAAGTGACAAGTACATTGTCTTCAGGCCACGAAGTATCGAGACTTTCTTCAAAACTAATAAGTGGCTAAGGCATTGTAGGGTATGGGTCAGAAGGCAATTTGTCAATAACTTCTAATTGTAAATACACGTGATTATCTCGCTACATCCCCCCTCACCCGTGGTGATATTTCGAGAGTTTTTTCGATTTCGTGTCCTGCCTCAAAGTAGATTCTGTATAGAGCTGAGGTTGTTAGTTTGTTCCGGAATGACAGTTTGTGGTATCCTAATCTGACCGACTAATGTCAAAATTGCTGAAAACTCAAATGTGTGTTCAAAATAAGGAAAAGGAAATATTTTGGTTGAAGTTCTCAAAAATGCAATAATAAAAAGTTGATGTCAAGTTAGCGAGACTATGAATGTTTTTAAAACAAAAGCTAGATCAAATATTTTCCTCAACAACTAATTAGCGAATAAATATATCAAACCAATGTTATAGTCAAAGTTCTGGAAAACTTAATAATAAAAAAGTCGTCTCGCATTCTTGACGTC
Organism: Leptinotarsa decemlineata; assembly: GCF_025532065.1. Taxonomy (NCBI): domain Eukaryota; kingdom Metazoa; phylum Arthropoda; class Insecta; order Coleoptera; family Chrysomelidae; genus Leptinotarsa; species Leptinotarsa decemlineata. Next base: position 31,588,871 of record NW_027412688.1, read on the forward strand.
AAGTTAGCGAGACACCATGTATTCGAAAACATGTTTTTCCCCGCAACTACATATAACAAGCCAATGGTCTAGTCAAAGTTCTGGAAAACTTAATAATAAAAAAATCGTTTTACCTACTTGACGTCAAGTTAGCGAGACACCATGTATTCGAAAAAATATTTTTCCCCGCAACTAATTAGCGACTGAATATAACAAGCCAATGGTCTAGTCAAAGTTCTGGAAAACTTCATAATAAAAAAGTGGTATCGCATAGTTGATATCAAGTTAGCGAGACAACATGTATTTAAAAAAAAAGGAAAGAAAAAATATTTTTCTCCGCAACTAATTAGCGAATAAATATACTAAACTAATGATCTGGTCAAAGTTCTGGAAAACTTTATAATAAAAAAGTGGTAACGCTAACTTGATATCAAGTTAGCGAGACAACATGTATTTTTTTAAAAAAGGGACGAAAAAATATTTTTCTTCGCAACTAATTAGCGAATAAATATACTATTTCAATGGTCTAGTCAAAGTCCTGGAAAACTTAATAATGAAAAAGTGGTATCACTAACTTGATATCAAGTTAGCGAGACAACATGTATTTTTTTGAAAAAGGGGCGAAAAAATATTTTTCTCCGCGACTAATTAGCGAATAAATATACTAAACCAATGGTCTAGTCAAAGTTCTGGAAAACTTTATAATGAAAAAGTGGTATCGCTAACTTGATATCAAGTTAGCGAGACAACATGTATTTAAAAAAAAAGGGGCGAAAAAATATTTCCATCCGCAACTAATTAGCGAATAAATATTGGCAAATTGTGAAATCATTCGTTTTGAAAATTTCGAAAAGTGTCTCTCAACTTGATGTACATAAAGTTTTGGGAATTGTTCTACCGACTCAACCAGCAGCAGTTGATGTGTCTACTACAGTTGCTCATTGATTTAATTCAAATGAATACACCACAAACTATTTTTTTTGAGCTTTTTCATTTATTAACATTCCCAAAAGTTTTCCTTAATGAATATAATCTATAGGTAATCAAAAGAGAAAACTATCGAAGAAAGGTACATACGTATAAGAAAACAAATATTTCGTTTTCCACATATAGTCAGGAATTGGGCGAATTTCGGATATGCAGTTGGTTACCTCGTTCACAGGCAGATGGAGCGACGACAAACCTGTTGTTTGTTGTATGCTTCAGCTTAGTTCGAGGAATGATACTCTGAAGGAATTTGATTTTTAATTATCGGAAGTCATCGACTTTATGTTGATGATATACACTACCTTGCACTGACGAGTGACCAAACAGCCCGAAACCGGTCTGCAAGTGTGTTCCAATAATTGAAAATCTATTGCGGCAGTTGTATCGCTAACACGTATGCAAGAATAACTTCAGTGAAGAATCCTGCACTGACATCTGTCGGATATAATCCAACGCCCTTCGTGGTATTAGCTACGGAAGTAGTTGTTTTCTGATAGGTGTCAGTCCATTAACCTACAGTGTAGGAAGTTGAGACTGGCCTGAACAAATTGTTCTTTCAGATGATTTGACAAATATTTCGGATTGAATTTCGAAATATCAAGCTCTCCCAACTACCTACACCTACCTGGTAAACGTCTCTCGGAAAACAAGTGCTCTCCCGGCTAATACCATGTTGAATATTGAATTATATCGGCAGGCACTTATGCAAGATACCTCACAAAGGCTAGTCTTGCAAATGTTTCTCGTTGATCCAGCAGTAGGACCATGCTGAAATTATTCAAGTAGATCACCTACAGCCCGCGGTTTCGAGGCATTACCTCTCGTCAGTACAGGAAAGATCTTACACAGACAGCAAAGTGCCTGGAACTCGAATAATTTCAATACGACTCCTTGATAGTTTTCACTTTTGGTACACGGGATGTTTTTTCCAGTTTGGGGCATTGTTTACGAGATGGAGTTGTTACAGGTTAATAATATTTCTCTCAGAGGAAGGTTTCATATATGTTGCGGAGGCTTGTTAATCAACACTTTCACACCGATCTAAAAGTATCTCCATGATAACAAATTTGACAAAATAAATTGCACCAATTGTACATTTTGAGAGACATTAACATAAATATTTTTGAATTATTTGTTGACGAATGTATATCCAGTAGATCTTTGAAACTGCCTACCTGTAGAAGATAAAGAAGATAAAGGGACAGTAATCAAATGACAAAACATTGATTTCAAAGAACAACCTTTGAATTCCGTTGAAATTCATCTGAAAGAAATAATAACAACGACCAAAAAAAACAAACGTGTTTACCCATTTTTTTAATACACAATCCACAAAGCCTTCTCAAATGACATATTCATCTAGTTTCATTCTCCACGAAATTTAAATAGAAACTCATCACTTTCCGTTGCACAATATTATGTTGTCGAATTCATTATCTTCCCTCGTATTCTGTCATAGTCCAGCTGAGGCTCATAACAGTTTCTCTTGTAAAAATTGACATCCAATTAAACCTTCTCACCTAAATATTCAAAATATCATATCCGCTGCTACTAGAACAAGGTACTAAATTTTAATCACTGCTCTAATACATGCAAATGTTTCTAATGATGAAAATTATGTGATTCGAGAACGACTTTAGATGCAGAGTTAAGTCGCCGACATGTTCGAACGCCCATTAAATCTTTTCCGAGCAGATTGGTCTATAAAGTATCTTTATTAATTTGCATACTCCACTTAGGTTTTTATTTCAACTGTTCGTGTTCGAACGATATAGAATAAGTATTGTGCAACTGTACTAGTTTTTGATCTATGAAAACGCAGGTCAAGTAGGTGGAGAGTAGATTGATCATTTCCCTAAGGTTCAGTTTGACTTAGATTAATCACTCTAAGGATTGCATCGGTACACTGACACATGTGGAATGGAATAGAAAAACGGTAATCTAATGAAATATTAATTCAGTAATATTCATAGAATTTAAATCTTTGATGATATTAGCTCATTTTAAAAGTTTTGTCCGTTTTTATTAGTCTACTTTGAACTGTAAACAAAAATATATTTGGCGTACTGACCAGCAAAAAATTGGAAGAAAAAAATGCCTTGCAATAAACAATGTTGAGCTGAAAAGAATTATAAAAGAAAACAAGTATGAAATCAGTAATGCTTTTGCTGAATTTTTTTCAACTAATGTAAGACATTCAATAAATGCTTATTTCAACAATACATCCTTTAACGATCACACAACATTATATGTTCAGAATGCCTTCTTTTTCAGGCCCATTATAACTGAAGATGTATTCGATGCTATAGGCTCTCTAAAAAATGTGAACTCTGAAGGTGTTGACTGTCTCTCTACGAAGGTGATCAAAAGTATGAATCCCCATATATATGGGATTATAGCAGACATAATAAATTTTCCAAATGAGAAGGGATCATTTCCTTCTGACCTCAATTTTCAAGATAGGTAATCAATTATGTCTCGATAATTTTCGCCCAGTAACTGTACAGTGTGTAATATGTAAAATTATCGAAAAATGTATTTATACTCAAATGCTTTCCTTTCTCTCAAAATATAATGTAATAACAGAACAGCAAAATGGATTTCTGCCGGAAAAATCAATGGAGGGTGCAACTATTGCACTCTTCAATTATATTCATTCTTCATTAGATATGGAAAAGTATGTAGGTGCCTTATTTTTTGATCTGTCGAAAGCTATCGACTCAATCAATACTCATATTAAAAATAATAAACTAAGTGAACTGGGTTTCCGTGGCAAATTTCTTTCGTGGCTGGCTTCATATCTTGAGGTCAGAAAAATTATTGTGAGAATCGACATTCAGGCATCTCTCCCATATGATGTGGAGGATCGATTCTTGGTCTACTAATGTTTCTACTATATTTAAATGATCTTCCCAAATACGTTAGCACTAAACACCTAATTCTATATGCTGATGATACCACTTTAGCAAAGGAAGCAGAAATGTCTAAATAGTTCATTGTGAAAATGAATATACTGGCAAAGGAATTTTCCACGTGGTGTGGAAGAAATTCTCTGACGGTAAATTCTGCTAAAACAGTTTGTATGCACTTTTTCACCAGAAATGAAATATCTGAGAATAGTGGAATCTTAGTAAATGATAGTGAAGTCCCTTTCGCGAAATTCACCAAATTTCTAGGGGTATTTGCGGACAATAATATGGGATGGAATAGCAATGTCAATCACATTTGAATAATAGTTACTTTGCTATATTGCAAATGAAAAATATGTTTGTGACGAGTCAGTTGATCAGCATTTACTCTGCTATTTTTCATTCCCACATTTCTTATAATATTATTCTATAGGGTGGTGCAGTGGGAGCATCCAGGTCTTCATCTCTCAAAAGAGGAGTATACGATTAATGTTCAGCCTAGACTATAGAGAAACATAAAACATTTCAAAAAACATGGAATTCTTACATTTTACTCTATTTACATCTACAAATGCATTCTACATGCAAAAAGTAATTATCCTAACTTTTCTCTCAACTCTGATTATCACGACTACCCAACTCGAACCTCGAAACTTATTAGGCCTCCTAAACATGGAACTAGTTTGTATGAAAGAAGCCCAATATACTGGTGAATTCAATTTCTAAATCATCAGCCTGCCTGTATAAAATTGGAAGACAACGTCAATGTTTTCGAAAGAAAAGTTAAAAACTTTCTATGTAATGAATGTTACTATGACATGAACTTCAAAACTTTCAATATTGTCATTCCATCTGATTTTGAGTATACATTATGTCTGTAACTGTTCCAATATCATGTAAATATGATCTGTCTGGAATAAAAAAATATTATTATTATCTCAGTATGTCTCGGAAGCGCATCCTAAGATGACTCGTGGGCTGTCCATCTGATCACTCAAGTCGATTTTTTTCAAAGAATACAAAATATTAAAAGTTACTGGCATATTCGTTCTTGAGCTAATGACATGCATACATGGCAATCGAATTACCTTTTAAAGAAACAGTGACTCTCATATTGACAATACAAGGAAAAAAAAATTGACGTGCCCTTGCACCGTCTGGTTGGGAATATCTGCACGTCGCTTCTACGGTAAGAATCACAAAATTATTCAAGTGGATACTGAAAACATTGACTCAACTATTTGTTCAATAGAACTGCCAAAGTCCAGACAAAATTGACACTAGCCGAATTAAAAATTGATTTAGTAAACATTATTATTTTTATCTGATGAATTATTGATGGATTTTAACATTCAATACAAATATAAGAGTAAACTCAATTTCACTCAATTCATTTTGTGTCGTGTTGACACCATAAAGGGCCTAAGATAAAAATGTCGGTATAATCATATACAACACAAAGTCTTCCGTAAATATAGTAGTTCAGAATATAATAGAATCGAAAATCGCTTGTCTTGACACGAATAATAATAGAATTGTAAAGGTTAGAAACTTCCAATTACCAAATGACGGTAAACTTTTCGAATTTCAATTGAGAAATGATTTATCTGATAGACTTTTCAGAAAAATCTCTTGTTTTCATATATAGTCAGTGGGCATACTTGAATACTGGTTATGAATAAAATCATCCAAAGCAGTGTTTCCCAACCTTTTTTCCTGGCGTACCACATTACAAGTTCTGGGTCACAATTTAGTTCATACAACTGTTCCTTTTCTGTCGCAGTAAAGTTTTCTGGCGCAATTTCTATGTCAACAAACGGGTTTTGGATCCAGGAATATTTTCTGAAGTCTTCAGGAAAATTATTTGTTGTAGCTTTCAATCAAACCAAGACAGTGTGTTTCGATGTCCGTCAGAAGTGCAGGACTTACTTTGAGGTCATTTTTATCGACGAAATTCTTGAGCGTTGGAGACAACGATATCTTTCTCAGTTCTGCTTCATTTTCTGCTTGATTCAGTTTGTTTTCATAGCACTTACTTTATCATGAACCCGAAAGAGAGTGTTATAATTTCTTTGCAGGGTTTGGTTGAGCTCATTCAGCTTCGAAAATATCTTTGCCAAATACGCCAACGAACATAGCCACACTTCATCTGCAAAGAAGTTTTTTAATTCAATGTTTTTGTAATACAAAAACACTAAAACTCCATGGTTCATCTCAAACAAACGTGTCAATACTTTCCCTCTTGACAACCATCTGACCTCTGTGTGCCAGCAACAGCTGACTGTGTAAACCACCCATATCATCACATAATATCGCAAACAAACTGGATTGTAAAGCACGTGCCTTGATAAAATTTATTGGTTTTACAGCTTGTCTCAAAACTTCCTTCAAGCTGTCAGGGCAATTTCTGCTTACCAAAGCTTCTCAATGCAAACAATAGTGCGTGAATGTTGCTTGGGCACTTGTTCCAATCCAGATCATGCTCATTCATAAAACCATTTAACTTTACAAAATATCTTCGCTAGTATATGTCGGTAATACCCCACAAAATAGCATATCTTCATTTACCCCATTACCATCTTCATACCTAACGTATTGCATATTGGCATATTGGTTATATCTGTTGTCTCATCACTTTGCAGTGTCTTTGTCTTTGATTTTATTAACTAACATGGATTTCACATCTAGTGCCATGTCTTTCACTCTCCGTGTTACAGTGTTGTTAGATAAAGAAACAACATCAGCAGCTTTGCTTCTTTATCTCCTAAAATGAAAGAAACTATATCTTTGGCAGCCGGTAATATTGAAGCCTCGCCAATTGTATGTGACTTAGCTTCTTGAGCGATTCTTAAACTAACCTTATACGAGGCTTCAACTGCCCTGGCGTTTAAAGATAGAAATGAGATCATTGTAGTTTTGGTCCCTTTAAGCTCCTTTTCCTTTCAAATTACTGTGTTTTGTAATAAAATGCCTCATAAGAAGTGAAGGTTTCATACTGTATTTGGATAGTGTTTCCATACAAACAACACACTGTGGAATGGGCCCAGTATAAGTAAACTCAAAAGCTAAATAATTAGAACAATATTTTCGATTGACTCCTCTTTTACTTGTACTACAAGTAATTCTGGATAGTTGAACGCTAGTTGTGGCTGCATTTGATTCAGTTGGCGTACCGGTATCCTCAGTAACACTTTCAACAGTTTTCACATCACCATCACTACTTTTAAACAGTTTAGAACCACTGGTTGAAGGACTAGTTTGGCAACGTTTTAAAAACTTATCCATATCAACTGTGTCAAAGCAAAGAGCGAGACAACATCAAACTCGACTAGACAAAACATTTAGCATTGCTATACATGGTGACTGTCGGAAACTGAATTGAAAGGTTATAAACAAACTGTGGCAGCCGGTAGACGGAGAGAGACCTCGCAGAGCCGAGCGAACCCCACCATTTCTGAATCGGGGCCGACCAAACACGAGCAGGTTATATTTTCGCAACTGATGAATACCAGAGTGAAGTACTGAATACCGGGCGCAAGATTTTTGATTTCACTTATATTATTTTAATGCTATTATTTCACTTCAGTCACTTAGTTTTTATTAGTTGTGTTGAAAAGTGCATGAAAACTGAATCGAGAACACAGATTCTCAACAATAAAGTTAAATGAGCTAACTCAAATCCAAAATACAACTTGACGGTTCTATCAATCAATAGAGAAGTGTTGAAGAGTGTGAATTCGCAATCTGCGCCGGTATACGCCATAGCCAGTTAGGAAATCGACAAACTATAGTGTATTATTTTAAGAATTTTCAATGATTTTCGCAGTGCAAACCAAATATTTCTTAATCATTGTTGATGCACGGAGTTATTCAACAGATTTTTTTAATTGAAGTGAATATCATGTTACTTGACGATCAAGGAACTTTCAGAATGTGTAAATTATTTTGAGATCGGTAAACAAGTTTTTGAGTTCATTAATGTGTATCCAGTTCATTCGAATAAAATTCCGTTGAAATTATTTTTCCCAATCACACGGAGTCATAAATCAACGACTATTCTGTTGACAAATATCCTTGAAGAGGGGTCCAACTACGCGTTATACTCGTAATGTATGCATGAGAATCAGAATCGGAAACCCAAAAATTAGCAAATATAATTTGGTGGGACCGGAAGCGCTACTTGGAATTGAATCGATTGCATATAAATCCTGTTTCTCTGAATCCTTTATCTACAAATCACGCGAGATTTATTGGGCTGGCATTAATGGATTAAATTAGATGGATCTATTATTTGAGACATTTTCGAATAAGATACTTGGTGAGTCAAGAAATTGAATCCTGAAGTCAATTTATGACTACGAGGATGCATCAAAAAGTTTCTTTTGAAAGAATCGTAGATAAAGATGTGTAGAATTGGATTTTCTGGCGTAAATTGAGTTCAATAAAACTGAAGAGTATTTTATTAAGCGCTTCCTATCTTCAAAACAAAGTAAGTGTTGGATATTATCGAAATTTTTTATTCGTTTTAAAGACCTATTGAAGTCATTGAGTGCGGAATATAACATCGTACAAATGTCCCCCACGGCTTCTTTGAGTGGAATGTATTCGAAACGTCCAACTTTCCAAAATTCTGGCCCACAAAGCAGGCTGAATTTGACCGATGGCATGAGTTATGTTGGTTTTGAGAACCGCTGTGGTTAATGGTTTATTCGCATACACATGGACCGATAACACCGCCAGCGCAACATCAGGAATCACACGTTAAAAGGTAAGACCTCGTTAGTCCTTAGCTCTCACAAGTTTCGACTTCTGAGAGTTGTTGTTCGTAAGGAGGCGACAGCTGGTTAGGTAAGGTTAAGTCCAAAGTGAGTGGAACTGCTTGAACCTCCACCGCAATCCGCAGGAGTTTATTGTGGCTCACACCTATTCACACTCGACCAAATAAACCCAGCTTCTTAACGAAGCCGATTAGTTTGTATGATGAGTGGTCTTTCAGGTCAGATGGTAAGAGTACGGCTCTGCCGAACTCTAAAAACCTGATTCGGTCCCCAGCGGAACAGCCACAAAGTATGAGCTCTGCTATTTCATTATTTTTCAAACAGAGGCGACACACACTGTCTCACGACAACCCGAGTCTCTGCATATGATGATTCAAATGACCTGTAAGGAGGCCTGTTAGACATCGTAGTTCATTCCTACTGTAGTCTTGCAACTATTTGGTATCGAGCTTTGGAGGGTGAATGAACCCCTAGGAGTGAGCCAATCCTGGAAGATTCTGCTAGAAGTCCATAAATCTTCTTGGTATTCAGGTGTTCAATCTTTGTTTGGCAAAGCCTAAAGGGATGCCAATGACAGGTTCTGGTCCGATGAAGCTGCTTGCAGCACCCTCCTTTGCAAGGGAGTCAGCATCCTTATTGCCTTCCAGGCCAGTGTGGCTAGGAATCCAGACCAGAGACAATCTGTTACCTCTTCCTATCGAGGGGAGTCGTTTTTGGTAATTTGCTACCAATTCAGACGTTGCTCCGTAGGAGCCAAAAGCTTCCAACACCGCTTGCCTGTCCGAAAATATTTTTGTTGACTCATGTACGAGGTTGGATTCTACCAGTCTCTCCGCACACAATTCAATAGCATAAATTTCCGCTTGGTTCCTAGGCAGGTTGATATCTTTGGTCTGCGACTGAAAACACCTGCACCAGAACCGGAAGTTATTTTTGATACATCTGTGAACCAACAAGTAGCTAGTCTTAATAATTCCTTCTCCCGGAGGATCTCAGGAAAGCCCAACTGTTATGTTGATCTATTAACAACCTGACATATTTTAACAGAAACTGTGAATTTTTCGGGATGCATTGAACGCTTTCGGATCTCATGTGGATTGGTATCGTTCCAAATTCGACAATCTTGTTTGTTCACGTACCCATTTTTCCAGAAATGGGCCTCATCGCTGAAGATGATTGTTCGATAAAAACTATGATTAGTGGCCAGCAACTTCACACGTCGTTGTCTATGGTCGTTCACCTACATTTCTTGGGTCAGTTGAATTTACGAAAGGCCAAGTTCTTTTGAGCAACGCGAAACTGACTGTCTCGGAATATCTTGCACACTCTCATAGACAACGGCGTGTGTTGGTTGATTGTTCACTGAACCAGTTTACTCGAATTCATCCACCACATTGTTGATATACACAACTATTAAGGAAGAAACAACGGTGCCGTGGATAGTAGGAGACTGTTCTCATAAATAGGTTAGCCTCTTCGTTATGAAAACGTAATGTGGATGAGCTACCACGTTCTGTGGACCATAACACATATTTGGCAATGCAGAAAATGCACTAAGGAAGAACATGACACATAAGCCTATCTGAATCGGTAATAGTGACATTCACCAACATACCCCAAGTATATGTGTTAGTATCTTTGACAAAAAAGGGAAAGGATACGATTATCGAAGGAGGTTATTTTTCTGAAGTGATGCTAGATATCAGACTTGCATGGGACCAACACCAAAAGGAAAGGGGAGGTAGCACTGTTGGTGGCCAGATCCATTCGTTGAAATACACTCCATAAAACTTTTATAGAGGGGAAGTCTCCACGTTGGTTGAGTTTGGTCCAGAATATTTACTTGGATACTCTCTTATAGCTTTCTTTCAGAGAATACTTTCATGAATATGACTATATGTCAAACAATATAGTATACGGACAGAGATAGTTTAACATATCTGATGATCACAGAGGACGTGATCTTCGCAGATAGACCACTCTGACATATAAAAACAGATTTGCTCACATAGTCGCAGTTGGGCCCAATGATCCACCATAGAGTGGGAAATTTGGTCTTTGGTTGGTGATTCCTATACCCATTACCAACAACATCATCAGTTAATCCAGAACAAACAGTTTTTCCAATCACTAGGAATGCGATACTCTATAGAAGAGTATTGTATTGCAAGAGAGAGAAAGTACTTGCTTCAGATTCATTCTACTACATCGGTCCATCTGAAGACACAATTTTTTATGAATTTTTCTCTGATTGACATTAATATAATGGAAAAAACATTAAATGGTTCCTAGATTGAAACATATTGATATGGAATACTGATGGATGAAGAGGTTAGCGTTTGAGTAATAGCCCTTAACTCCATTTCTTCGAAATTATTTGGCCCTACACCATATATTGAACAAAAATGCATACTATAGAGACTTGGGTTCAGGTGAATCTTTCAAGAGACACTCTTGGCGTAGGGATGTATATTTTATGAGAAAATCAAGCATCACTAAGTGTGAGTCTGACTACAAAATGGGTTGGAACTCATAACTGGCAGTAATACATTTAGTAACCATGATTTAGGAGCCAGAGCACGAGGAAATCAAAGGAAATAAGAAAACCTGGACTTTAGTGCCAGAACACAAGGAAATTGAAGTGGATGAGAAAACAAATGTCCCAATGTCGATCTCTACATCAGAACTTTTTTGTAGACTTCAGAAGAGGAACATGAAGGAATAATTCTGACAATAGAATCAATCCTATGGATGACTATGATCTTGAAGGATAGTTTAGTCTAGCATTTGTGCTTCGGCCTAGTACCACTGATGAAACCTATGGCGGATCGAAACAGCGTTGTCTAATGTTGCATAACGAATGCATTGTGTTTGAGCAGTGGTTTCAAAAATAATCTTGATAGCTCAATATAGGATTTCTACTATTATTTTTATTTGTTAAGACCGGTTTTGGTTTGTTTAACCAATTTCAAGTAAACAAAAGTATTTTTTCACAAATAAATTCCTAAATATAAAATGATATAGTGAATGTGCTTTTGTCGCCTGCAATAGGTACCTGAAATAACGAAATATTACCTGAATTATCGATACGAATACCAAAAAAAATAATTATTTATAAAATTACCAAATATTGATCCCAAAAACTATAATTGTGGATCAATACAACTACCAGTGGATCCTAACCTAGTTGTCAAATTTCAATTGTGGAATTGCCCGCGGTGGTAGTGCGCCCGACTCACGATCGGAAGGTTGTGGGTTCGATTCCTGCCTCGACCAGATATTTTTCTCGAGAGAATTTATCTGGTGGAAGCTGGAATGATTCTGCAACCGTGTTAGGAATCACACGTTAAAAGGTAAAACCTTGTTAGTCCTTAGCTCGCACAAGTTTCTCAGTTTCTGAGAACTGTCGTTCTTATGGGGGCAACAGCTGATTAACGGAGAAACAGATTTTAAAATAGATAAAATCAAAAGGGTTTTGGAATTAGGACTTTTATACAGTTTATTCATTTCTAATGCTTCCAACAATATCACGTGCACCTATGGAGAATTTTCATGTTATCTTTACTCATTACAAAAAAACAAACCACATAATACGTGCAGTTAAGGAGGTGAGATGAATTTGTTGGAAGCAATGGAAATAAATAAACTGTATAAAAACCCCAACTTCAAAACCCTCAATGACCAACTACAACTATACAGCTCTCCCCTTTTGAATTTTGACAAAGGAGAGAAAAAGGGATGAACCCACCGGCAGGTACCACAATGTGAAAGTCCAGTCATCCATCTTGCGGTTCTCGACTGTCTGGTTGCTTCCGCTTCAGCACTTTTTTGATCGATTATACACTGCACAAATGTCTTTGTTATAGTTACTTGATTTACTTGTAATTCCTAATTTTTAGTCAATTTTTTTGTAATAATCCAGCTCGAAGGACCATATGTTCGTGCAGTGAAACTATAATACTGGTTTTCTAACGTATATAATGATTCAAAACGTCGTATAGCAAAAATAATATTCTTTATTGTGAAACAGAATCTGATCTCATACCTGCTCAAGGGTCAATTTTGAAGTGTTGATAGTCGATCATCTCGCAAGGGTTTCTGCATCCTTTGCTGAACAGATGCTTAACAGATGGGTCTGAACAGTTAGGATCCATTGGTAGTTGTACAAACCTACAAGTATAGTTTCTGGGATCAGTATAGTTGGTGATTTCTCAAGTATTGTTTCGTTATAAAAGATAACTAGACAGTTTCTGGGAACGGACAATAAACTTCTGGCCGGACGTTGCCCACTGAAATATCATATCCTTAAATTGGGTATAGATCGGACATTGAGAATTGCCACAAAATCTACTGTTTGCCTGAACTGTAGAACATTTGCTTGGCTGCCATTGTCAGGGTCCGAATAGCGGAAGGTTCAAGTTTCTTGAAGACTAGAGGATCTTGGATGCTACACATCTGTAATAACTCACTCCCATTTTTGTTGAAAGTTATTCAGTATATATGGTGGTGTGACCATGAAAAACAACTTTAGTTCAAACAATTTGATATATTATTTTGGGTCGGGTATTTATATGTTCTCGACACAACGACTTGGACTATTCAGATCTTTGTAAAACGCGGATTGAACGACAAGTAATGGCAGTTCTTTTCCGAAAGAAAGTAAAGTCAATTCTAGTCAACAATCGCGAAGGAAATTACTGTGACTTATAGCCTCGTTAGTTCATTGGATTCCATAATCGTTTCCCGTAGTACAACAATGAAGTGATAAATTATTTATTGTTTCAACAGCGGACATTACTAGATCAAATAAATGGCACTTTATGGGCTCCATTTGAATTTCAGAAAGTTTTCAGTCAAGCCATATGGCTCGACGGCCTGTTTGTCTTCAACAACGACAATTTATTTTCTCATAAAAATGTTAATATCAAGACATTGGCTATGTTTCCGATAATATTGCTGTACGACGTTATAGAACTTCAAGGAATTGTGAACCATATTCCAAGGATACTCTGTGGGCGATTTAACGATACTGTTGCTGTTGAAAAATTAATTGCTGGCCATATGAATGAAATAGTGTTGGAAACTCGAAAGTACAAGCCAAAAAAGAAATGAATACTTTTTTGTGTAATTATTGATATTTTTTGTTATAATACATTTGTGGAATTGGCCGCGGTGGTAGTGCGCTCGACTCACGATCGGAAGACCGTGGGTTCGATTCCTGCCTCGACCAGATATTTTTCTCGAGAGAATTCATCTGGTTGAAGCGGGGATGATTCTGCAACCGTGTTAGGAATTACACGTTGAAAGGTAAGACCTCGTTAGTCCTTAGCTCGCACAAGTTTCTCAACTTCTGAGAGTTGTCGTTCGTATGGGGGCGACAGCTGATTGACCCATTATGGACCCTGGGGTCGTTAACGACCCACTTCAGATTTTTATTGTCAAACTTAACTTCTTTTGCATAAACAAAAGATTAAAACTCATTTCCATATTAGCATTGTTTACCTTTTGCATGTCGGGCGCTTGTTTCAGGGTTTTTGTGATTTTCTGGCTTCAGAGAAATTGTTGAAAATAGTATTTTTTTCTTGTGCGTGCAATGACTTCATATCGGAACTGGTAAGTACCTTTTTTAGTATTTCATTGCTTATTTTGGTAAATTAGTACAAATATAAAAGATGTCTCAAAAGTAAGGTTATAAGAAATCAAACTTCGATTGTGTGGTTGGCAAACTGCACGTGTTTTTTTTAGTGGGTCGTTAACAACCCCTTGGACCTCAGAAGTTCTTGAATATTTTTATTGGTTATTTTTTTAGAAAGCGCCCACTCACAGCTGCTGAGCTTTTAGAGCAGATAGATAATTTAGAGGCAGATGATGTGATTCCTGACGGAATTGTGATATTACCATCTGATGATGGTGATGAGAGTGCCGAAGATTCAGGAGAGGAAGACTGTAGGGATCCGGACTGTCTTTGTGCAGCACAACTAAATGCTGAAGCAGAGTTCTTTTATGACAATTGACAATTCCGACCCCCCAGAAGAAAGCAAAGAAGCCGCAGAAGTAATTCAGGAGACAATTCAACCCTCTGCTTCTAAAAACTTAAGTGTGAATCATAATATTGGAAACTTCATTTTTTCACAAACATTGCCAAAAATTGCAGATTTTAAATGGCAAGCACCAGGTGATATCCAGAAAAATGAAACCAATACTGATTTTAAATTTTGTCAGCCCCTAACTGTTTCCAGGAAAAGTGATCCTTTAGATTTTTTTGAACTATTTTTGACCCCAGAAATTATTGAAAATTTAGTAAGATTCTCATGCTTGTATGCTGCGAAAAGAAATAAAGCAGGATTTCAGTTAGATGTTAGCGATATGTACACCTACATAGGAATTCTCCTTTTTAGTGGATATGCTCCATTACCACGAAGAACAATGTGGCCAAGTCTATGCACAGAAATCGTTTTTTGAAATATCTTCTAATTTGCATGCAGCGGATAATGATAACTTGCCTCAAACCGATAAGTTTGCCAAAGTACGGTATCTTATTGATGCACTAAATAATAACTTTTTGCGATATGCACCTGTTGAAAGCAACATATCCATTGATGAATCTATGATTCCTTACTATGGAAGGCATGGATGTAAACAATAATAAGAGGTGAACCTATCCGTTTTGGATATAAGGCATGGGTTTCAGCAGTAAAGTACGGATACTGTGTACAGTTTCAAGTATATCAAGGCAAAGATAAGAACATGGAAATCGACAAAGGTATGGGATTGGGACAATCAGTAGTATCACATTTTGTGACTTTCATCGTTGATATTTTTTATTCCAGATGGCGTATACAAGTATATCGTTAACATATTTCATCTCCGCCATAATTTTGGACTATCCTGCTAACTTCGCACTATGTTTTTTCAAAATGAAAATTTTACAAAACTATCGCAATCCCAAATTATTGTTGACTGAGCTGTAAAAAGTCCAAGGAAGCTTCTAAGTTGACCTTTGTTTATTTTTTCTGATAAGTATGTTCTCCTATTTGTCTGCATTTTTACGGTTTTTCAATACATTGTGATTAAAGTCACAAATCGAAACTCGAAACTAATTATTATGATAACACTAATGTAGTTTGAGACACTCTGTGAACATGATACACCTGTTAACCAGTTAGCCGGAGATCCCAGCAGAATCTTCCATAAAAATAAAACCAATAACGTATCCGGTTAGGCCTATGCTCTTCACGTATGCTTTCGGCAAAACTAGTTTCAAAGGTTGTTGACTGCTACAGTATAACTCAATAACATTTAATAACGGAATGCCAGGTAATATACATACGCCTAGTTTTCGAATGTGTATCATGTCATAACACATCAAAGAGGCGACATATAATTCATGGGCGGTGCTGAATCGCAGGTGAACCTGTCACAGCCATAAATAACCCGCCGTTCTAGTGGGATTCTTCACTGAAATAATTGACGTGACATTACTGCAGTCGCTTTTTAGTTTTTGTAGCATCCTGCAAAATGTTAGTTCCATGCACTGCAGTAAACTGTAACAAATCATCAAACTGTGAAGTACCATACGTCATTTTCCAGTTTCGAAAAAATATTTCATTTCGTTTGCTAACGTTTCGCGATTTTATTCATCGCTTCTTCAGAGCTTAAAACGGCACAAGACGTATTTCTCAAAAATTTACTTTGTGTCTATCTCTCTGGACGCATTGAATGAAAAAACAGATTTGTATACGCTCTCCACCAATGGACCATTTGATTCAAAAGCAAGGTTAATGTATACCAGGTCTGTTAAAAAAATAAGGTGAATTTCAATTTTTTCCAAAAAATATTTATTCGCCAATTTCTATTTTGTCTCCTTCGAAATAGTTTCCCTAGGGCATATCTGTATCTGTAGAGTAGGGAGGGTGAGTGTAACCCCACAGCACTTAGGCCACATGTGACCCATTGTACATCCTCTCGAGGGGTTGTCCTCTTAGGTCATCGTCCATCCTGTCCTCTCCAGGAAGGTAAACAGGTCGCTGGGAGACATCTCCTTTAAATCGGCAGGTGTAGACCTAGACTCGCCGAACACACACTCTCTTATTGACGATGACTCAGGGCACTCGCACAGGACATGCCTGACAGTCTCATCTTCCTGTTCACACATCCTGCATAGAGGTGTGTCCACTAGCCCCATATTATGCAGGTGTTTCCTCACTTGACAGTGGCCATCAGTCAGAAATCCTACTGTTGGGCGTAGATTTTTCCTGGTCATCGCCAGATATTTCTTCGGCACCAGCTTCCTAGGCTCGTCCAAAGTGATCCTGGCAAGATTACATCCTTTGATTCCATCCCATCTCTTTTAAGGGTTGAGCATGGGCGTAACATTTAACTAGTTCCGCAATTGTTGAAGTCATCAGGCCGTTAGTGCCGCTGGGTCCTAACATTCTTAGTCCAGTTTCCTTGGCTGAAGAGTCGGCAATGCGATAACCTTTACTCCTGTCGTGCGCTTTAACTCACCACAGGATGTTATTATCTACCGAGGCTTTGGCTTATCTTGGTGACACTCTAGTACTAGCCCCGAGGTTATACGTTGTATGTTCAAGGCTAATAGGGCTTGTCTGCTGTCAGTGCAGATTGTTATGTTTTTGCCAGAAATTCCTTTCTTGGCTATTTCTTTTGTGGCTATTGAGATACCAGCCAGTTCTGTTTGGACCACGCTGGTTTTCTTCCCATTCCCCACTTAATCCTTAGGCTGAGTGATCTGGAGTACACTCCGCATTCTGAGCCTTCTTTGGTTTTTGAGCCGTCTGTATAAATCCGTATTGCATTTGTAGCATCTGACTCTGTGTTCTGCTTAATTAGTATTTTGTAGGGTTTATTAAACACAAACATGGGTTCAATTGCATCACATGTTGCCTGCAGCAGAGGTTGCGCAGTAAGCGCTTCCCGCCATAGGCCCAGCCTCAATTGACCCATAGGCCCAGCCTCTTCTTCTTCTTAGTTGACCTCATCTCCTTGTTAAGGTATCGAATATGAAATCTGAAGTTTTCACGGATAGGAATATGCTGAACTGGTTTTTCCGGGTATTTGATCCGTGTATGTGATATTATCTCTAATTTCACCGACGTTTCGACAAAATCTCATTTGTCATTATCTAGGTGTGCTGTTACGTGTTCAGAAGTTTGATGACCTTGCTCAGCTCACTTCTTACTATACTGGTAAAATGGTATTCGTTACGTGTTCAGAGATAGAGTGTCCATAAACTCTCTATACCTACTACTTAAATGTTGTTGAGTTTTACCTGAGTTCTTCTTCTTCTTAGTTGACCTCATCTCCCCGTTAACGGGGAGATGAGAGCTACACAAGCCTCGCAAGGAAGAGCCTCCACAACCAGTACTTGTACTTGCCTACATCGGAGGGT
Organism: Leptinotarsa decemlineata; assembly: GCF_025532065.1. Classification (NCBI taxonomy): domain Eukaryota; kingdom Metazoa; phylum Arthropoda; class Insecta; order Coleoptera; family Chrysomelidae; genus Leptinotarsa; species Leptinotarsa decemlineata. The sequence goes on from NW_027412688.1 coordinate 31,606,936, forward strand.
TATCGGAAAGGATACGAAGGATTGGGTACGAGTATAACATCAGAACCTGCTTCATATCTGGGAACACTATCCGTAGCAGCCTCACAAAAACCAGGCCACCAAACGCGGGCTGCGATTCCAAGAATTGCATTTACCGGATACCCTGCTAGTGCTAGTTCGCATTGCTGAGCACAAGAAACACACACAGCGAGGAGAAACCAGCAAATCCGGAATAGCAGAGTATGTTTGGGCTCATCAACATAATATCAAGTGGGCTCAAGCTGAAATCATCCACAAAGAGGAACACTGATTTAGGAGAAAATTCAAAGAAGCCGAGTATACGTTGTCCAACAACGCATTTAGTCACGCTAGCGTAGAGATACGTAACATATGGAAACCTCTAATCAAACGAAAAACGACCAACTCCCGCCAAACGGTCATCTCCCGCTAAAAACGAATGAAGCGGAGAGAGAGAGAGAAGAGAGGATAGGTGAAAGCACTCGAATGGCCTATAAATAGTGGGATCTCGGAGGAATAAGTCCAGTTATCACCCGAAGACGATTGTGGATACTTTGTAATTTCAGTTTTTTTGTTCAGATAAAATTGTTATTTTTGGTTAATGTTTTTTAATATATTTTCAGGAATTTCAAATCAATGTATATTATATTAGACAAGGGAAGTCCGAATTGATGAAATCTTTTCTGGTATTTACACTATCGAGTTTGAAAATATGTATTATTTCACTGACAAATCTATTCGACGAAACAAGAGGTGTGGCATTAGGAACATTGAATTTTTACTGTCTCTTTTATGTACTGATATCCTACTTTTCATATAGCGTCCAGTTTGACCTACACAACATTTTGAACATTCCTCACAATTCATCTAATAAACTAGCGGTTTTTGTTTTTTGGCGTGTTGACACACATTTCCACCGTATCAGTATTTCTAAAAGTGATTTATATAATGTTCCTCATAACAAAAAAATAAAATAAAATGCCATCGTTTCAGTTGAAATCAACACATATATATATTGCGCAATATTTTCTAGAGCTAAGAAGTTGAGAAGTGTGTCAACAACTCAAAAATACTAGTTTGGTTGAAGGAACATATAGATTTCATCGTCTCTATTATTTTGTTATGGGAAACACAAATTTATTATCATTACTATCATCTCTTTTCCGTGGTTTTGTGAAGTACTCGGAAACTGCGGACGTAAAAAGTCTCCCTGCCTAATTTTTTAACGGTACAAGATATCAGGGTCGTATTGGGTTCAACTAAAAATGCTTTATTTGTAGTAATTTTCACTCCTCCAACTGGAATCACTCGTCACTATAAGGGATCTATCAACTTCTTTCATACTTTCGAAAAAGAAATATTCTCATTCCAATCTAGTGTGACAATCTAGTGGCGATCTAGTGTGACATTTTGAGGAACCACGTCAGCCTATCCACAGCTTTGCATAATAGTAACTCATTTAAGTTCGGCAATTATCCAAATCCCTAGAAAGGCAGACGTGTTCACTTGACAAAACACCTTTAGATTTTTCTCGAGATGAACGTTAAATCTAAAGTGTACTACACAAAACCGCAATCTATTCCAGAACTCGTAGTTGGAATGAGAGGTACTTACAAGAAACATTTTCTTGTGTATTGAATGAATTCGTATATAGAATCCATTGTTTTAAGGAAGTGAATTGTGAACATTTTTAGCATTCTGTTGAACTGAGGTGGGTTTTCCCAAAGAATAAAATAACTGCCAATAACTCGGGAAGAGCTGGTCTGATTTCTAAAAATGGGGCAATATTTTATAGAAAATGAAAAGCTCTTCCTTTTTAGTAAAAAATATATATAGCAACCTCTCGATACTATCTTATTTTTACGCAACCTTCATTCGACCTTGGGTCCCGTCCAAAAGTAAGAAGGGCTGGGTGACATACATTGCATATTATAATGTATCGATTTCGTTTTGGTTCAACTCGCCTAAATGCAATTCATTTGCAACATGCATGTTTCACGAACACCAAACACTCGAGGAGATTAGCTTGATCATAATTCAGGATTATCACATTTCTAAAATTGCAACTGCAGCAATACAAAAGAACATCATGACGCAAACATGCATAACTTATCGTCGGTGTGAAAAATGTGTCCTGTTTGTGTCAGAGTGTCGTTTAATTAACAATACAATACAAATTCTGGGTCAAGTGAAGAAACACGTCACCATAAAGTTGGAGTATTTTGTATAAAATGAGTGAAAAGTGAAACAGACGGAGTCAATCGCACTTAAATAATTTTATTAATTTCTGCTATATGAGTATTTATATCGAAACGGATCCTGGAATGATAAACAGAATTCGTTTATTTGAGCAACACGATCCAGAGAATTTCCCTGTTGGTTTCGTTTCATCAAAAACAAAGGTGAAGCGTTCAACTTCATCGATTCCTTTCTAATGTTCGAGGATTCATTTCTATTTCTGATACTCTTTCAGGTGAAACACTTTTCTGGTTTGCTGCCCCATTCCTGTTATCTTGTCATATCACCAGGAAACATTCGATTGCAAACATTGCTGCCGTTACTAAATAGAATCCCTCATTTCAAGATATATACAGTCAAAGCTGATTTTCCAGCGTGCTTTATGTGCTTTTTAATTTATTTGACTGATGCCATCAGTACTGCACTGAGAGCGGCCATAGAGATCCTTCCAGATCTACCTTCTCTTAACATTTTTCTGGAGAAAGGGGCTGGATGGATTGCTTATAGACTTGTGCACATTGCTAATTGCACAAATCGGTTTAATGCAAAGTGCAACAGACTGTTGGCTGACACTGGAAGGCAGAGTAGAAATATTAAGAGCAGATAGCTATTGGTTCACAGATGAATCGAAAACACCTTCCGGTTCTAGTGCAGGTGTTTTCAGTCGCAGACCCAGAACTGATATATCAACCTACCTAGGAACCTATAAGGTTACATCTCAAACAGAAATTTTCGCTATCGAATTGTGTGCGGAGAGATTTGGAGAATACAACCTCATACACAAGTCAATAAAACTATTCTCGGACAGTCAAGCGGCGTTGGAAGCTCTTGGCTCCTACCTAGCAACGTCTAAATTAGTAACAAATTGCCGAAAACGACTCTCCCCGATAGAAAGACTCAACAGATTGTATCTGGTATGGATTCCTGGCCATACTGGCCATACTGGCCTGGAAGACAATGAGGCTGCTGACTCCTTTGCAAAGGAGGGTATTGCAAGCAGCTTCATCAGATCATAATCTGTCATTGGCATCACTTTAGCTTTTGCCAAAACAAGATTTAACACCTGGATGGTAAGAAGATTTATGGACTTCTGGCAGAACCTTCCAGGATTGGCTCACTCCAAGGCTTTCATTCACCCTTCAAAGCTTGATACCAAACAATTGTTGGACTACAGTAGAGATGAACTACGATGTCTAACAGGCGTTCTTACAGGTCACTGTCATTTGAATCATCATATGCAGAGACTCGGACTATTGGAAGACAGTGTGTGTCGCATCTGTTTGGAAAATGATGGAACAGCAGAGCACATACTTTGTGCCTGCCCCGCTGGGGACGGTATCAGGTTACGGTGGAGGATGGAATAGACCCACTCACTTTGGAACTAACCTAACCTTTACTTGTATATATTACTTTGCGGGTAGTCATACATATCATTCTGATGAGATGTTTTCTCTGCAAATCTGGGGCTCTTGTATGAGAACACTATCAAATTCCCCCATAAGCATCATAAGGACTAACAAGAATATATTGTAGGTTTACTGTATTACTACTAACTATCATTTCAGAACTATTCGAAATGTCCACTTATAGTAGGCTCAAAATTTTCCCCTTTTAGGCTATAAACAGTCTTTCGTTAATAGAAAAGGCCAGAATTTACCCCATCTTTTCCTATCAACCAGCAATAAGCCAGTTTTTCACGCACCATGCAGGAAACTGCCTACTTAAGTTTTAATAAAATAATCTTGGGGCATGAGATCCTTCAATTTCAGATCCACCTTTGGAATATTGTTCTCATGAATGGAGCTCCACCTCTAAGCATGCCCTGCTGGATTCCATCCGGAAAAGAGCCATCCGCCTCTTTGGAGACGCGAACATCACTTGCAACCTTGATAGTCTGGAACATCGAAGAAAGGTTGGGAATTTGTCTCTTTTCTACAGATACATTTACGGGAAATGTTCAAGTGATTTGGCACATTTGATTCCACAAAGAGCGGTATATATCAGAAATACGCGACGGACTACGGCTGCTGGTCGTTTTGATGTTTAACTCAATACACCTCGAACTTCACTGATTAGGAACTTTTCCATTCGAAGAACTGCATTCATGTGAAATAAACTTCCTGAGAACGTTTTTTCAAATGGGTTCAATCTCCAGCGATTTAAATCCAATGTCAATCGCTTCTTTCGCACAGACATCACTTTCAGAACGCCTTGAGTATTTTCCTGTAGTGCTTGTGTTTCGTCCTTGAAAAAATTTATTTCCAATGACTCACTTCATTTTTTGAGGCTGGAATGAAAACAAATTTCTGTGGCTGCTGTCCATCTCATAGACCAGATCAGATAGCCTTGAAGATATATGTTTCTGCTAGATTTTTTATCCAGCTCTGGAGTAGGGGGCTATTTTTTTCTGGTTTGTTTTGGCATCTTACACAGACATTTCTTTCGAAAAATCTTTGTCGTTCATTTCGTGGCCACTTGGTCACGTTTTTGCAAATTCTCTCTTTCACCAGTTTACTTTTATCTGCTCTTGATATTCTTCAGCGTTACTTTCACTTTTGCCAGTTCTTCAGTTACGCTTTCAGTGATGCGGTCGTCACTTGCTGATTTGCTTTGTCTTTTCTCGTCTGCATGCGTTCCCGAAGGATTATTTTCTTCTTTAATCTTTCTATTTTTGTTGTCCATTCAACTCCCTCAACTATGGGAGAAGGACTTTTCCACATCCATGATGCATCCTGTGTAGATGAAAGGAAAGTTTGAGTGAACACCTTGTACTGAAGTTTCAGTCATCAATCCTCCTATTGACCAACAATTCTTCACCACCCGTCAATTAACACCTTAAAATAGGACGTGCAAGTCAGTTGGCCCGCTGTTAAAATATTCCTTTCTGTTTATAATGGTTATGCCGCCCAATCCCTACCAGTGGACGCGCCCAATTAGTGTTCCAGGTATTTCATCACAGGAAACTCAGTTCCATTAGAGAAAAAAGTGTTCATAACATCTGAAATTCATTCTGAAGAAATTCCTTCACTCTGAATTTAACGTTATCCTTCTTGTAGAACCTATTCGAGTTCCTTAATGATCCCAGGAGCCGAATTCCATAAAAAGACACATTCATTTGTATGCATTGTCCAGATATCCTTAGATTATTCGGAACGATATCACGGGTAAGAAGTTTAACCACGCCAGAGCGATATTGTGGATCTGCGCCGATTTGAGTTTTATGGCTCTGTATTCTACATTCTACACATAATGCGGAATGAAATGGCTAACGGGATAAAACCATTCTATTGTCCCAAATATAAGTTGGATGAATATTTGAAATTCTGAAGTTTTAGCGTAGAAGTGTGCAAAGCGGAATGCTGCAGGTCACCAACATTCCTGATAGAAAATAATAATACAAATATACGGAGGCAGATTAATTATCCTAACAAAGCTGATGATTTTTCAGTTGCTTTTTTTGATATCGAATGTTGACAAAATTACTTCTTCAACATTAATACCTTTATCGATAACGTGCACTGTAGCAGAAAATATATGCCTAATTTTTTTTGTCATTGTTTAACACATGCTTGTTACTAATGAAAAGGTCAGCTTAGGTTAGATTAGGTCCAAAGTACAACCCGCAAGGGTTTATTGTGGCTCGCACCTATTCACACTAAACCAAATAAACCCAGCTTCTAAAGAAGCCAATTAGTTTGTATGGTGAGTGGTCTTTCAGGTCAGATGGTAAGAGTACGGCTCTGCCGAACTCCAAAAACCTGATTCGGTCCCCAGCGGGGCAGGCAGAAAGTACGTGCTCTGCTATTTCATCATTTTCCAAACAGAGGCGACACACACTGTATTCCGACAGTCCGAGTCTCTGCATATGATGATTCAAATGACAGAAGGCCTGTTAGACATCGTAGTTCATCTCTACTGTAGTCAACAACTGTTTGGTATCAAGCTTCGAAGGTTGAATAATCGGCAATCCTGGAATATTCTGCCAGATGTTCCTTATTAATCTTGTCATCCAGGTATTCAACAAAGCATAAAGCGATGCCAATGACAGGTTCTGGTCCGATGAAGCTGCTTGCAGTACCCTCCTTTGCAAGGGAGTCAGCAGCCTTATTGCCTTCCAGGCCAGCGTGGTCAGGACTCTAGACCAGAGACAATCTGTTAAGTCTTCCTATCGAGAAGAGTCGTTTTTGTCAATTTTCTACCAATTTAGACGTTGCTCGGTAGGAGCCAAGAGTTTCTCACGCCGCTCGATAAAAAGAACATCTGATGAAATTCACTCAAAAACAATATGTTCACATCTAACGACAACAAAAAACAAAAATGCATCTTTAACCCACAGTGTGATTTACTATACGTCAAATAAAACCAACGCAATTGTAACCTTTCTTCTCCTGAGATAGTAATTTGAATTGTATGGCGTGAAGGTAATAATAATGTGCATGACATACTTGAAAGGTTCTCAATGTATTTATTTGATGAAGAATATTATCAGTTTAATTATCATTACAATTATCACCTTATACGTGATCACTATTTCGAAAATCAAAATGGGTATAGTAAGTATGTACTTGAAAAATCATTGATGAGACTGACGACAGTATACCTTATGGTTTGTAGTGTATGGAAAAGGTGTTTCAGTTACAAATTGTCTCTTCAACATTTGTTTTATATCATAATGGGGTTGGTAATCGGAAGTTGTGAAAATATGGCTCAAATTCATGGCAGGGATTTCTATTCAAGTACTTGCCAAGTTGATATTGAAACCTCTTAAAATATAACCATAAAACCACATATTTCCAGAAAGTTCTCTCAATGAAGAATTCTCAATTGTAGTAATTTGTTGAATGTAGAATTCTGACCTGTCAGAATGAGAAGTCACATACAGTTAATTTTTAATACGATACTGAAATAATCACACAGGAACACCATTAGACTAGCCTTCTTCTTTCTGAATGTGAGATGAATACAGAAAAATATTGTGAAAGATTGAATAATTCAAGTCATATTTCACAATATATCTGTCTCTAATATAGTCTGTAAGGTATTAGGTAGCTAAGTTATGAGAGAGCTAGATATCTCAGTTCAGGCAGACAATGACGTCATCACACCAGTCAGGTTGCTCTCAGCTCGCCAGACAAGGCAGACAGACCACTCAGCCAACTAGAGTGCACCAAATTGTCACGTGGTGTCCTCAAACTGTCACCCAGCTAGCTAGGCGGTGAGACAGCCAATCAGAGTGTACCAAATTGTCACGTGTTGTCCTCAAACTGTCACACAGCTCGTCAGCCAATCAGAGAGCACACTTCTGCATCTCAGAACATAGTGGCTACCCAAGCGGGAGATTTGAACTTTTTGTGGACAGACCTCCCAGATACCCACATTTTCGAAAAACATCCTGTAACTCAGAAACGATGATAGATATCGATATGAGGTTTTCACCATTAAGTTTGTCAACAAATTTGCATAGCCATCAGTTTTCATCTATCTAGTTTGAAAACAGGAGTTTTTGAAAGTATCCAATTTGGCGCACTCTGTACAATACATATGTATTTTTTATATTTCTTTTGTATTAGCTTTTCTTTACCTCTTCATGTTTACATTCAGCTAAATAGACAAAGTCTATAACAACAGAACATGCTGAACCGTTTCTTCTGATTCAAAGTTATTTTTTACTAAAAACATATCAGAAGGGCGTTGATCTAATCACGAACTATTATAGTCGATGGACTGCCTTTTCTTAGAAATTGCTATCAAGCGGTAGGTCCTCAAGAATGTGAGAAATCCAATTATAATCGTGTTATGAATGTTGCAAATCGTGAGCATACCTTTGTGGATTAATTTTTGTGTGTCCATATTACAAGTGAACGAAGCTTCGGTCGTGGCCTGAGAACTTGTCAATCAATTTGTTTGGTGAATATTCGTGATTTTGTTATTACAGAATTAGGATGCAGTTGCTAACTTTCACTTGAATAATATACTTTTTTCTTTCGTTGAATGTAGTCTAGATGATTCGAACTCAAAAATTCAGGATCAGTTAGGTTTCTACCACCAAAGTTCTTATGCAGTTCATGATGTAAACTAGAACTACTCAATGGTTATTGAATCCAAAAATTTATTTTGGTTGATTTTAATGAAATTAAAACTCATTAATACAGTTTATTGTAAAGACCGGTCGGTAGCCGGTCGGTTCGACGTGGGTGCTTTGTTCACTCATTCATTCAAATTGACCACCGTGTTAATCGGTGGTTCAAACCCCAGGCTGAACGATCGATTTTCACTTGCTATCGTCCAACCCGTGTTAGGAATCAAATGTTAAAAGGTAAGATCTCGTTAGTCCTTAGCTCGCATAAGTGCATCGACTTCTGAGGGTTGTCGTTCGTAGAGTTGCGACAGCTGGTTAACAGGAAAAACAGATTTTCACTATAAAGGGTTTCACAAAAACCGCGACACGTGTTTCGCCATACAATAGCTTTCTCAAAGGTGAAATAATAAGTTTCTTCTAACATAATACCTACTTGTATGCCTAGTTTCTAATTAATGATTATACCTGAAAAGGCCAGGTATAAATTCATTAATTATATGAATAAATTAAATTTCTGAATGTACTTAACTTTTCTTACCTGGGAATGAACAGATTCAATAATGGCGAATTATTCAGTTCAGTTTGATTGTTCATAAGATATTGAAAGTTTTTAAATTTATTTTCCATACACTCCAACAGGTTAAGTTTCAAACCTTTTCTCTGGAAATGGAGGGGCTTCAATTCATATTTGAACTCATGTCCCTCTGTGATTGAATGAGTGGCATATGTGGAATTTATTTTCACATTCTGGAAACTATTTCTATGTTCCTTTATGCGGGCTTTGAACGTTCTTCCAGTTTGACCTATATAAAACATAAGACATGACCCACATGATAATTTATACACTCCCGATTTTTCTGAAACTGAACTGAACACAGTTAAAATCATACAATGAACTCTTCCGGTGAATGGTCTAAGAGGGTATTCAATTAATGAACATTTCACGCGCCTTTTTATATGAAACTAATCGTTTTCAGAACGTTTGACATTCCAAAAAATATTTTTCAAAAATATTAACCTCTCTTGCGGTTCTACGAAAAACTGCTTTTTTCCGTTTAGTATCTATGTTTTGTTAGATTCTGGGATTATAGGTGTTGTTGAGAATAATTGTCACAAACATTTTTCTGTCCATGCTACCAAAATTCAGAATAGCTCAAGGAAGTATAAAAAATGACATGTATATATATATATATATATATATATATATATATATATATATATATATATATATATATATATATATATATACATGTCATATACATATATATATATATATATATATATATATATATCAGGAAAATGCATCAAAACACAATGAATGTATAAACAGAAAATATAGAAAGATATCTACTACTAGCCAAATATTGTGAATACGTTTCAGAGAAATATGGTGCATTGAAAATTTCAAGGCCCAAATTTTATTGATAAATACTTGAAGGTGCAGTAGTTTTTTTCTGAATGGCAGAATCCATAACCTATATCGTATTTCATATAGTTATTGGCAATATCGTCTAATTCAGAAATAGTATGGTTTTTTGAATGAAGACAGAAAAAACCGTATTGTTAATCTCGATTTTCTGATTGAATTTACGATTTACACTTCTATACAATCTCTTTGAAGGCTTTATTGTTCTCGAAAGACATTATAAATTGAAATATTTCACGACTGTTATTATGTTTTGACAATCAAAAAATTGGCCATTGAAACCATCTTTTCATTTTCAACTTTTGAGAAGTTAATGCTTGAGGCAGACGACAGTTACCTTCTTACATACTTTTTAAGGAGACCAGAACTAGAGATGAAAATTATTATTCGACTTGCAACTGTCACAGTTAAATGGGATAACTTTATATTCTGACAATTTCAGAATCCATTTTTAGAGGAAAAACAATTATAGTAGTAACACATCAATCTTGATGAAACCACAATAGTAAATTCATTTGAATAAATATAGTTTAAAAAACTGAAAAACATGCTTTTAAAGAACATCGAACTGCAAAGTTGAAAACATTTTTTCTGAATAAGCTTAAAACAGTAGCGAACGAGAAATACTAGTATTATTGTGGAAAAAGCGACGGGCGCTTAATATACAGGGTGTAACTGAATAAGTGTAAAAAATTCAAGGAGGTGATTCCACATCGAAAAAAAGATAGGATCTTCCATATAAAGAAATTTCATTGGAGCACACCTTGCTAAGATATAGCCCCTTAAAGGGCGCACATAAAATTTGTATAACAATTTTTTTCACTAGCACTAAAAAAGTTACAATATTGAAATTGACCTGACGTTTTGTACTACCAAAAAAACACTTAGCCAGAAATTTGTTGGGTTACTCCATGGTTGTAAGGGGTGGAAAACGCAACCCCTAAAATTAATTTCCAATGTAACTTTTTGTCTCATCATTTGTTTACCATTTAAAAATTCATTTTCGATAGCCTGTTTCATTCTGAACAAAAAGTGTCTCTAGGATTTTTTGCCCAAAATGAACCAGTTCGCACCAAAAAATTATTTTAGGAACAACTACAGAGATACATCGTCATAAATGCGAAAATACGAAACTAATCTATCTAGTAGGTCACTAGTAGCGATAGTGACAATTGAATTGATATGACGCTGTCAGTTTGTGAATTTTCGAAATTGAATTAATACGAACACCACATCTTGAAGAAGCAGTACTTTATTTGATTGAAGAACAACGTACTACCATTACTAGAAAGATTGCTTTCCAGTTAAATGTTGATCATATGACGGTATTTCGAATTTTAAAGGAACAACTCTTATACCCTTATCATCTGCAACGAGTACAGGCACTGTTACCGCAAGACTTTCCGAACCGTCTTGAATTTTGCAATTGGATGCTGGAAATGATTAGAAGAAATTGTGACTTTCTGGAGACGATAGAATTCACAGAGGAATGTAGTTTTTCTCGGGACTAAATTATTAATTTTCATAATTACCACATATGGACATCAAGAACAGTTTTGTCTTAACGTGTGGCTCGGAGTTATTGGGGATGATTCAATTGAACCTCATTTTCTATCTCCTCGATTAAATGGTGAGACATACGTTCGATTTTTAGGAGACGTGCATCCAGTAATGCTGGAGGAAGTTGCTTTGGGCATCAGAAAGGATATGTTTCTTATGCATGATGGGGCTCCCGCCCATTTTAGTCAAGTAGCACGTCAGCATTCAACTGAAACATATGCAAATCAGTGGATAAGTCGAGGAGGACCACAGAACTGTCCCGCTCAATCCCCGGATCTCAATCCTCTCGATTTCTCTATTTGGGGCCATTTACAGCATTTGGTTTATCGTACTCCTGTTCGCGATGTAGAGGGCTCAAGAAACCGCATCATCGATGCATGCAGGGTAATCAGAGAGACTCCAGGAATATTTGAGGGAATACGTGGCTCAATGCGCCGACTTCTAGACGCATGCGTAAGGTCTGAAAGTAGACATATTGAACATTTACTATGATTTCTACATGTTGTGTTTTGTTATTAATGAATTAGTTTTGTTTATTGCCCTTCAATCGTTCAATGCAGGTACTTACTACAAAATAACAATAAATTCAGTTCTCATTTATGACGATGTATCTCTGTAGTTGTTCGTAAAATAATTTTTTCTGCGAATTGGTTTATTTGAGGCAAAAAACCCAAGAGACATGTTTTGTTCAGAATGAAACAGACTATCGAAAATAAATTTCTGAATGATAAACAAATAATATGACAAAAAGTTACATTGGAAATGAATTTAGGGGTTGCGTTTTCCACCCCTTACAACCATGGCGTAAACCAAATAAATTATTGTCTAAGTGTCTTTTGGTAGTTCAAAACCTCAGGTTAATTTCAATATTGTAACTTTTTCAGTGCTTGTGAAAAAAATGTTACACAAATTTTATGTACCCCATTTAAGGGGCTGTATCTTAACAAGGAATGCTCCAATGAAATTTCTTTATATGGAAGATCCTATCTTTTTTTTCGATGAGGAATCACCTCCTTAAATGTTTCACACTAATTCGGTTACACCCTGTACAAAAAATTTGGCACAAAGCGGCCAAGCTTTTTTCACAATATAACTAGTATTTTTCGTTCGTTATTGTTTTGAGATTATTCAAAAAAAAACTTTTTAGTACAATGTTCTTTAAAAGCGTGTTTCTTAGTTTTTTAAACTATATTTATTTTTCATTTTTCAGTTTCGTATGCTGTAAAAGCGTGTTTTTAGTCTTTTTTAACTATATTTATTTTACCTAAACTTTGGGATCAATCACCGCGAATAATATCGATATATCAAGGGGGTTACGTAAAGCGCCATCTGCTCGCGAATAGATCAAGCAATAATATCGATAATTCTGTCAATGACAGATCCCGATATGAAATGAAAAGGAAAGTTACAAACAAACATACATTCATACAGGTAAAGCTGATATAAAGCGTGTAAAAAATAACCTATGTTTTATCAAATAATACCTTCTAATTATCTTGTTGTCGCTTTATTTTTGCAATTTTGGGACGAGTGGTTCAATTTGGGGTTCAAAATTGGGTTTCAGTAAATTAACGATGTTATATTTCATACATCAATCAGTCTTTCAAACGAATGAAAAACTTTGATGGTGTCTCACACACACTTTGTTTTATTTGATTTTAAAGATAGAATGGAAAAAAGGAAGGACCCTGAATTGTATATCACAATGTCGAATTCATTGGCATAAATATTGGCAATGACACTTCATTGTGTCATTGCCAATATTTATTTTATAATTTCGTGAGCTTGACTCTCATACCAATTTCAAAAATTCCACCAGTCCAATCCTGCCTCAGGCTAACCATGTTCTGTCCATTCCCAAGACAAACTCGGCATGATATCACGTCCGATTAGTTTTTACGAGCATACAATTATACGATTAAATAATTTTATTGAAACGGATGGTATTCTCAAGTTCTTCGGTAAGGATCTCGAAGTCGACATTTTATTGTGTAATGACTAATAACACTGCCGTAATCGTCTCCGGGCCGAGATTCTGATAGGCTCGTACCGATTGAGCTGTCAGCGAAACCCATTGTTTCGATAAAACGGACCGTCAGGAAGCAATTGCTGTGTTTACAATGCCAATGAACATCAAGATAGCGCAAAGTATCTCGAGTAGCTTCAACCGATCTAATCGGTTATTTCTAAGTATGCGATTGTTTCGAAGGGGAATGTTCTTCGAACAACGATATCAATTATGCTATAGAATTAGTCGAACCCATTGAAATGTTAGAGACTGCTTGCTTCCACCAGATTCCAGCAGTTAAAGTCGCTTTAACGCTAATTGTGGTAGACTGTAATGGAGATATCCGATTTCACTACAGGTGAAACAATCTGAAATTTTCACTTTTGTTTCTTCTAATCTCAAAATCTTAAATGGAGTGAGGTCAAATCATGAAAAATTATTAGGATCAAGCATGACTGATTAGAAACCAGTCAGATCCTTCCAACGTCAAAGTATAATCAGCATAAAAAATGACAGCACACAATTGAGAATGATGACCATTCAGAATCTAGTTTTTATACTCTATCATTCTACTTGAGAATTATTTCAGCATATGAACGTATATGATAATATTTTCGAAACAGTTATTATTCTGGTTTGCATTGACTTCATTTGGTTTACCATATTTCAATACCACAATGGCTTGTAGTCTCTGGTTTCTCATTCTCACTTCTCCCATGTTAGTCTGGCTAACGCTTCGCTTTATCAAAACACGTCCAGTGCGGTTTCTTCTTCCTCCTAGCAAAATCTGCAATGAGCTCTTTCTGGCAGGCCCATAATGGCTAATATGTTTTTTTGAGTCGACAATGCCTCTTTGGAAGAAGGACCACCTTGTGGTTGGGGTTGAGCTGGTCTCCCGTGAATTGAGGCACGAGTTCCTTCAAAAACTTTTTTGCCTGTCTCATTCTTGGGTGCTCGTTCCACCAGTTTTGCGATTTGACTCGCATGAGCTCCTACTTTCTGTTCTAAAAAAATTCAGAATTGCATCTACTTCAATTACATTTCTGTCACACTGAAACCATGAATTTCTATTTTCAGATTTTTCAACTATAACTTCTGCAAGCAATTCAACCTTTCTCACAAGATTCCTAAATCTATTTCCAAAGCTAGGTCACAGCTGAATCATGCAAAGTAGCGCCGTATCATCAATATGAAATGGGATTTTCATGTGATATCAGCAGGACTCATGAAGGAACACCAGCGGGATGATATGTGATATCTGCAAGTTCTTTTTGATTTTGATATATTTGGCACATTTTTTCATGAGAAAATAGAGTTAACTAATGAAGTGCTGACGAAGATCATTTCGTTTTCTTGTCAGAAACTCAAGCATCTTCTGAAACTAGAAAGATATGCTTCTCTCATCTAGAATCAGGGTGATAGTGAGTCAAGCTTGTCAATATTTGCGTTTGTCATACACCTGTACAGAGTCACTGTTACCTTCCAGAGGCAGCGCATATTTATCTCCATCATTCAAATAGTGTTACTTTAACCACAGATTAGATACTGGGTCGGTCTAATCGACCACCTTTGAAGGTTGTTCGAAAGTGGCTCATATCCAGTCGAAGTTGGTCGAATATTAAAGAAGCCACCTAACTTATTCAGCAGCACAGAGATGACACGAGAAATGTATATTCAAGTCAAGTTTGTGAACGTCAGAAAATAAACTGCTATTGTGTAAACGGACAAAATGGAATCACCAAATTGAGTTTCATGACTTATGTTTGTCATAAATATAACTTAGAGCACATTAAAACATACACAGTGTGGAATTACTTCAACATTGCTCTACCACATGATCACATCTTCATCAACTAGTAGAATCAAACATAATTTGGACCATGATCTCATGCAACTTTCTTTTGTTGTTGAAATGTTGGCTATTTGGACAGTTTTATCCTGGAAATCCGATTCGCACCATTTGCCATTCACTTTTCGGAGCCTTTTTATTTTTGACTTATATTGTTGTATCCAACATTTCCAATATAGATCTGACAGAACATATGCAATCATTTACTGAACCCTAATGCAACAGTTCAATATCCCCATATGAAAATACACCGCCTGATCTGAAGACAAAAAATAATTGGGTGTGAAAACTTTAAGATTGTCTGGATCCAGGACCTTCGCCAGTCCAGCCCCCAGTAGGGGGGGGATAAGGGAGCCTCCCCCCTGCTTTTCCGACTTGGGAAAAAGTTGGGAAATTTTGGGCCGTGAAGATAGAAGAAAATAATTGAATGAATAAAAATTAAAAAAATTAAAATGAGAGAAAAGAAAGGAAGAGGCAATAAGAAAAGGAAGGTTGGGAAATCCCAACCGGTAGAAGGTTGGGATTTCCCAACATGCATAACTTGGAGATCCCATACTTCGAGATTCTGAGTTATTTGAAAACTTCAAAAAGTTTAATTTCTCCCGAATCAGAGAACAGTCCTGAACAGTCCACAAATTTTGAAGTGACAATTTTACAAAATTCCCAACTTTTCGCTGTTTTTTCGAAAAATTTGGGAAATTTCGGGACGTGAAGATAGAAAAAATGATAGTAGAAAACAATAGGCACAATGAGTGTTGTTTCCTTTCATTTGTATTGAATACTCCTATACATGGTGGATATGGTGGAAGATCAAGGACCTTGGTCCAAAGTAGAATAATTCCCATTATCATTTTTATAATTACCAAAATTTATTTTTGTTTGTGCATACCCTAACGGGCATTAGCATTCAGCCAATATTTGGATAGCTAAGTGAGAAAATTTATATATTATAGTTGTAACTAATCCCTCGGCTTTCATTTTTTCGAAAGTTGGGAAATTTTGCTGGTGGGGTTGGGGAAATTTGGATTCCCTTCCACCCTGGTATTTCTTTTCGCTACGGCCCTGTCTGGATCTACTGATAGTGAGCTAGTGATCCCTACTTCACTATGTATTCAACTTCAGGAAATACAGAACAAATTCTTTTTTGGGATTTGCAGACTTTGGATATATTTGTAGAGCTGTTTTGATGAACTTCACCATTCTCTTCCAAACGCCATCCATATTCGATGCACCTGGACAGTTGACATGTGAAAATATGGACATTTTTGAGATGAATAAATGACCTTGAATGACTTTTTAACACGCTTTTATTAACTTCACCTGTATGTAGGTGTGTTTCATCGTTTGTTTGTTTGTCACTCCAGAATTATCAACATTATTGCTTGATCTATTCGCGGGCAGATGGCGCTGTACGTAACTCCTTGATATAATTCGAACTCACTTCACATGTATTTCTTCATCTGAAAAACGTATATTTTCATTATTATTTTATTATCACGCTTTTACTAGCTTCACCTGTATTTATGAATGTTAGTTTGTTTGTAACTCTCCCCTCCATTTCATATTTATTCCCCTTTGAATGCTCGGGATCTGTATTTGATAGAATTATCGATAGTAGTGTTTGATCTATTCGCTGGCAGATGGCGCTGTAAGTAACCTCCCTAATATAATTCGAACTCACTTTACATGTATTTTTTCATTTGAAAAAAGTTTTTTTTATTAACACGTGCGCCTGCTTCCTTATTTGTATCCCTTCTTTGCGCGCCTTCCTTGGGCTTGGTAGCTGATTCTCAGGCTTCTGAACATAATACAGCTGATTGATCCCAAAGTTTAGATAAAATAAATATAGTTTAAAAAGACTAAAAAACACGCTTTTATAAATCACAAAACTAAAAAATTTTAAAAAAATATAGTTTTAAAAAACACTCTTTTAAAGAACATCGAACTAAAAAGTTACAAATATTTTTTTTAAATAAGCTTAAAACAATAACGAACGAAAAATACTAGTAAGTATTATTGTGAAAAAAGCGTGGGCGCTTTGTGCCATATTTTTTGTATATCAAGCGTCCGTCGCTTTTTTCACAATAATACTAGTACTTTTTGTTCGTTATTGTTTTAAGCTTTTTTTTTAATTATTTTTAACTTTTAAGTTCGATGTTCTTTAAAAGCGTGTTTTTTGTATTTTTTTAACTATATTTATTTTCAAACACTTTGTTCGATCTGATTTTCAAGATGAGGTAAGATTGAAAGAAAAAGTATTATTCCGGCGAGTGAAAATAATTATTCAACAACTCTATTTGAATTCAATCAACAAATGTGGCATGATCTTAACGAGGAACTCCGTGTTATATTACACATTCCTTATTGATTGAACAACTCATGTTACCGAAAGTTTTCTTCAAAACATTTTCCGTCGGGACAAATTTGAATGCATGACGTAGGTAATGTAGTCTAGGATAGAAAACTTCCCCTTTTCCTTTTCTCACTGGAAATTACATTTTGTCTTTACTGCTTCGTTACTAACGTGACTTTGAGAACATTCTGGATGTTTACCAAAGCCTTGTTTATATCTCTGAATATTACATCTTTATACTTTTGTTAAACGTTTACTACATGAAAAGTGCAGTCCTTTAGATTTTCTACAACTATCGATGTAAACAAATACTCTGTAGCCTTTCAGGGATTTTGTATATAACAAATAATGTGATATATTTCTTGCTAAACATAAATTCTTGGAAATTCATCAATGAATCTTAAAAAGTGGAACCGATTTCACGGTTCCTTGGAAAATGCAAAAACAATTTGTCGCGACTTTTATACCGTTCGATTCTGCCGGCAAGTGAATAATGTGCGTAGAGAACAACTTTTTTCAATCAACAGATTTAAATCAAAATGGAAACGCTTTGGGCGATGATTCTTATTTGGAACAACCCGATTTATGAATGCGAGTGCAGCATGCAGTGTGAAAAAACGAATGAATGAGCGCAATTAGTACAGGTAACGAATGAAAACACCGGGGAACAAGTGAAAACTGAACAATATATCAAAACTGATCAAGAGATTTATGGGATGATGTCGGGGACATGAAAATTCGCTGTTAATTTTGTTGATGTTTTGTGAGATTTTCGATGTTGAAATTCCTTCGCATACAGTGTGACCAGTATATCCACAGTTTTTCATTAATTAGACTGGTGCATATACCGAATTCTGATAGAAAATAATGATAGTTTCAACAGACAAGGACTAGTTACAAAGTTACAAAATTTAGGTTCTAAGAAATGGGACAAGTTAATGGACATGTTACGATTGCGCACGGCTGGTGTAAACATTGAAGTAGAAACCTCTGCTGCAGGCAACCAGTGATGCAATTGAACCCAGGTTTGTGTTTAAAAAACCCCACAAAATACAAATAAAACAGAGCGCAGAGTCAGATGCTACAAATGCAATACGCATATATACAGACGGCTCAAAAACCAAAGAAGGGTCAGGATGTGGAGTGTACTCCAGATCACTAAGCCTGAAGATTAAGTGGGAAAGGGAAAAAAATACCAGCGTGGTACAAACAGAACTGGCTGGTATCTCAATCGCCACAAAAGGAATAACCAGGAAAGGAATTTCTGGCAAAAACATAACAATCTACACTGATAGCAGACAAGCCCTATAAGCCTTGAACAGAAAACGTGTTACCTCAGTACCACCAAGATTCAGCCAAAGCCTCGGTAGATAATAACATTATCCTGAGGTGGGTTGAAGGGCACGACAGAAGTAAAGGTAATCGCATTGCCGACTCTTTATCCAAGGAAGCGGCACGACTAAGAATTTTAGGACCTAGTGGCACCTACGGCCTGATAACTTCGACAGTTGCGGAACTAGCCAAACTTCACACCCATATTCAATCCCTAAAGAGATGGGAGAAAATCAAAGGATGCAATCTTGCCAGGATCACCCTGGGCGACCCTGGAAAGCTGGCACCGAAGAAATATCTGGCGATGACCAGAAAAAATCTACGCTTAACAGTAGGATTTCTGACTGGCCACTGTCAACTAAGGAAACACCTCCATAAAATGGGGCTAGTGGATACACTTCTATGCAGCATGTGTGAACAGGAATATGAAACTGTCAGGGATGTCTTATGCGAGTGTTCGGAGTTACTAACAATAAGAGAGTGTGTGTTCGGCGAGTCTTGGCCTACACCTGCCGATATAAAGGACATGTCTTCCAGTGACCTGTCCACCTTCCTGGAAAGGACAGAATGGACGATGACCTAGCAGGACAACTCCTCGGGAGGCTGAAAAATGAGTCACATGTGGTCTAAGTGCTGTGGGCCTACACTAACCCTTCCTAATCTACAGATGGATGTATCAAATTGTTGGATGTTTTCGGGTTTATCAGTCGTGGTATACAAGTTTGTATGTTTGACGTTTCGTCTAATACTGTGATAGACATTATCAAAGGCGACACAGCAACAGTTGAAGTGATCTATTTTGCTGCGATGCTCAAATTGAAAATGATCCTGGTGCCTTTGTACTATTAATTAGATCAGGCGTCGAACGGCCGACTGATCTTGTATCTCATTTGTTGAAAGTATTCTTTCTATGTATTTCTATGGACCCTCCGACTAGTTTCGGATAGTACCTTCTGATTTTATCATGAATTCGCAGTCGTTCGAAAGCATATTGACATACGTGTATGTATCTTATGAAATTTGTTTATATGTATCTATATCCAAACTATATCCAATGTGGCACGAACTGTATGGCACGTAGCGGCGTTTTTTTGAAACCACATGCCGTTGGTGTCCAGATCATCCAATTTATGCTAAAAGAAGTTGGTAATCATCGATCTATAGTGCTCACTCGTCGTACTCCAAAAAATATGAACTGATGATGACTCGAGCCCAGAATCCACACCAAACAGTTACTTTTTCGGGATGCATTGGACGCTCTTGAATCTCATGTGGATTGGTATTGTTCCAAATTAGACAATTTTGTTTGCTCACGTACCCATTCATCCAGAAATGGGTCTCATCGCTGAAGATGAAAGATGAAATTAGGACCGTATGCCAACTACTCCAAAGCCCATTCAGCGAACATACTTCGTTGTCTATGGTCGTTTACGTTCAGTTCCTGGGTCAGTTGAATTTTGTACGGATGCAGGCCCAAGTCACGATGCAAAATTCGCGTCTGCGAAAGGCCGAGTGAGCGACACGAAATTGACAGCCTCAGATTCTCATGCATACTTTCGCAGACGGTGGCGATGTTTTCATCAGATCTTGCGTTTCGTCAACGTACAGGTGCTGTTCGATCGTTTACTGAACAAGTGGACTCAAATTTATCCACCGCATTGCGAATAGTCCGTTCGTTAGAACGATTATGGCGACCATATAATGGTGGAAGCGCGCGGTACGTTTCCCGAACAAAACACCATTTTTGATAATCAATTTTATTATTTGCACGCGTTGTTGAGTGCTATATCCGTCCATGGTGATTCAGCAAAACAGATTGCATAAATGACAACTAATTTGACAGATGTATCTTCAACAAGATGCTCATTATCACTTGTCAAAGTTCATGTACGTATGTATGTTAATGTTTATATGTACCTTCATACTTGCAGCTGGGTACATTTAACATAGCTATTAGAAATAGTCTCAGTCAGCTCCTGATGAAACTAACTAGTTAGGCGAGATACTCATCAAAAGGCAGTTTTTTTTTCTGCTGAGAGAAATCTGTTTTCGAAAAAATCTTGACGTACTTTTGTCTTTTTACGACCCTGCATAATCAACCTTAGTTTAAAATGTATGAGTAATTTCAATAATTTCACCATCACCGTTGGTTCCTTCGTTTCCTGTACTATCATCACAAAAATCGAACAATCTTGAGTTCTCGTTCCATTTCAGCCTAATCAAGCACCACAAACGAGGGAAGATCTCATCTGCACCACCAACTCATATATGCGTGTGAAGAATGAGACTGAAGAGTCTTAGTCGACCTGATCCTTCTTCTTCTTCTCGGACTACTGGCAGGAATGGCAACGACCGACGAGGAACTCTCGAGCGATGAGAGGCCGAGAAGAAGCGGCCTGTCCAGATCGCAGAGTCTGCCGCAATTGTCTCATCATGATTCCGGCTTGGGGAGTTATTATGGGGTTTGTCGAAACATGGTTGCGGGTTGGGGGTTGAGATGAACGCTGATTTCATTAAAGAGATATGTATGGCTTGATTAGAAATACTCCTGAAACTCTCTGGAGGATGGAAAGTTATATAAGTGGTTTCTTAAATTAAGTGAAAAATAAGATTCCTCGGTGAATTCTGTGATGAAAATTTCAAGGACTCCAAAAGTGTAGCAAGTTACACCTTTGGAGTAACTTCTACACCTTTGGAGGAATAATGAGTCGAAAAACGAAGTTTGTAAATGGAACTTTTGTATTAAGAACTACCCTCAAGTCTGAAATTTCAAATTTGAGGTTCATTTTTGTATTTTGTTTTACAATTTTCATACAATTTCGCGAAATCCAATAGTTTCCAATACTCAATAGCGACAAGCTGATTTGAAGCTGATGTATATTTATTAATGTAATAAATAGGAAAAATTTAGGTATGATACGAATACGAATCAATTATTTATTAACTTTTCAGAAAAAAATCTGACATATCAAAAATTATTTACAACGAATCTGTATATTGGCCAAACAGGGAGAACATTTTCACAAACAATTAGAGGTAATAGAAATAGTTTCGCAAAAAGAAAGACCACTTCCATATTTGCAAACCACCTTTTAGCAGAAGGACATGGGTTCAATCATGAATCCGACGTGTTACATTCAGAAGAGAAAAGTTTGAAACTCAATCTTCTAGAACGTTTGAAAATCAACAGATTCAAGAATTCAGTACTGAATTATCGATTATATTTGAATAAATTTCTGTTACTAAATATTTTTTTAAATGTGGCAACGTTCACTAATTTTCGAAATATTCCATTTCCACTCTCTTTTGAGATAATAGAAATAGTTTCACAAAAAGAAAGACCACTTCCATATTTTCAAACCATTTTTTAGCAGAAAGACATGAGTTCAATCATGAATCCGACGTGTTACATTCAGAAGAGAAAAGTTTGAAATTCAATCTTCTAGAACGTTTGAAAATCAATAGAATCAAGAATTCGGTAATTTACTGAATTATCGATTAGAATTGAATAACTTTCTGTTACTGAATATTTATTTAAACGTGGCAACGTTCACTAATTTTTGAAATATTCCATTTCCACTCTCTTTTGAGAGTGAACTTTGAATTTTTTTCTTTTTCCATTTTACAGACCAGGATGTTCAATAATGATTGTGATCTCTAAAAGAATACAATCAAGACCATTGAAAAATATGGAAATATTTTTGGGAAAATGGGCTAGTATTTACTATATCCTGTGAATGAATTCATTACTGATTTTATAACTCTTTTGAGGAATTGAGTGGTACCTCATTCTGAAGGTCGTTCAGTTACTTTTTCAAAAATATTATATACATAGACATTCATAAATATTACTCACAATGTTTTCGTTGGTAGTCCGTGAGAAATCTGTGACACCTAAACAAAGTTATGTATCAAAAACACTCAAGGATATTATTTTAATGAAATGAAAGAAAACAAAGACGTATTACATAATGGTGAATGTTCAAAGTATTTTTACTTCTAATATTCAATAAAATAATGAGGCAACATGATATTTCGTCGAAAATAATTATTGGAAAATATTAATTTCATTACTTCGGACTTCCATTGTCTATTATTTTATAAAATGATTTGAAATCCTTGAAAGAACCAATAAAAAGAAAAATTTTGAAAAATTGCTGAAAATTACAATTATATTAAGCAAAAAAACCCTGAAATGAAATAACAGTGCAATGAAATATAAGTAAAAATAAAACAATTAAGCAAAAATTCCAAGCAAGTTACTTCACGACGTTTCGAAACCCATAAATAGTCATCTTTCAGAAAAATTAGTCCAGTCATCATCCGAAGACGATTGTGTATATTTACAATCGAAACGTCGTGAAGAAACTTGGCTTGGAATCTCTTAATTTTTTCATTTTGTGTTTAATTGTTCTATTTCTTCTTGTATTTTATTTCACTGTAATTTCATTTCAGGGTTTGCTTAAATATAATTGTTATTTTCAGCTATACTTTTTTAATTCTTCTTTCTTATTTACACTTTCAGGGAATTCATGAAAAATGGAAGTCCAAACTAATGAAACTCATCATGAAACATTGTCAATCACCTTCAAACAAATTAGAAAAAATGTTATCTATCTGAAGTAGACTTGTTAGGTAGTCACTAATAATTAGTGGAAGAGTTGTCAAAAATGAAGAAACAAACGTCCTACTTATTTCCCAGGTAAAGCATTCTGGAGTTTTTTGTTGAATTATTTTTCATTTATTATTTCCGAGATCATTTTTGCTTTCGTTTACAAAATCGCGACACTTGTTTCACCATTCAATAGCATCTTCACGCGTCACAATACAGAATAAACCAAATCTATGTCATGCTTTTATAGTAATTCGAAACCTTATGGCTATTGCTATCTGATAAATTCATCACGTGAAATATCAACATTTCTAAGAACAACTCAATAAACTGAAGAATATTGATTCCAAGTTTCACCTGAGACGTCATTTCATCCACTTTCAAGATCTGTCCTGATTACCAATTTCCTCATTTCATCGCAATAAAGGGCGAAAATTCAAATATATTTGATCATTGAGCAATAATCCCGAATTCTGAAATCTATTGATTTCCAAGCATTTCAAAAAGATGGGTTTTGAACCTTCCAAAAGTGATACGTCATGATCGTGACTGAACTCCTCCTCTATCAAGAAATGGTTTGCGAATGTTGAATTGGTCTTCTCATTCAACTATTTATATGTTCTCACTTTCTTTTGGAGAAACTTCTTCCTGTTTAGCCAATATAAAGTTTGGGACAAGAACCACAAGTCAACTCATATACTCCCGATTTATCTGATACTGGAGTTTTATCTTCATTGTATTCAATGAATCTACTGAAATTACTATTTATTCTGTAGAATACGTCTAATTATTTGTTTACTATCATTCTCTGAAACTGAATCTAGTTCAAAGCTAGTTTTTGCAATTTGAAAGATACGATTACGAGGTGGATATTATTGGCTGAATTCTTTCTAAAAATTGCAAAAACTAGCTCTGAACCAGGTTTATCCAGTGTCAAAGAATAACAGTAAACATTCTGTGACTCTGACTTACTTTGGTGATAAAAGCATGACACAGAATTGGTGTAGTCAGTAATGTGACGCCTGAAGATGCTGTTGTGTAGTGTAACACGTTTCACGGTTTTGTAAACTGTCAAGTGGAAATCTCACATTGAAGTGTTTTTGAATACGGTATAACAGATTTTCATCATAAAATCATAAAATTTAAACTGCCTCAGACAGTGTTCATCTCAGCTCTCAAACCCAAATGTTTGGCTCACTTTGGTTCTCATAAACCGCAGAGAAAGTTTAATCATGATTTCAATAACGAGCAACCAAAAACCCATTATCAAGAAGAATGATCTTGATTGGGCCTAATAGTCACTTAGTGAACCCCTGATTATCGTTGTATTAAACGCTGACGAACTCATGAATTTCTTAGCAGCCTGCAGAAAATGATGTTACTTTCTTTGAATACGAAATGTGTTAATGACATTTTCTGGCGGAAGCGTGTAATCAAAATAATTGAAATGATAACGACCTAATGGATATTAAGGCAGAATCAATTTGTTCAACACAGCAGTAATTATATTGCCATCTATCTGGGCAAAACTAATCAACGATAGGATGAAAATTCATTTATTCAACTCATGCAAAGAGTTGATCGAACAATTCTGCTAAAGACTCGTCAATTAGTGGTTTCTTTGCCCCATGATACAGTTCCATAATTCAGTTTTCGAAAATCCAAAATTAAATTATTCAATTCTAGATTACGACAATATCGAGTGACACAACTCTAATAGTTAGCGTGTGAAATGAAATCGCTTGAACTCTGAGAAGAGAAACATTTTGCAATTTTTTCAATTCTTTCATTCATTCCATTCATTCATTGAACATATAGATTACCAACGGACACAAGCACAACGCATTATTCCTGAAGTATTACGAACAGATTTTAGGCTACCTTAAAAAATTGACAAAAGCAGAAATGCAATACTCTTATCGACGCGCGTTTCACCGTCTTCAGTTTTATTAATCTCCTGAAGACGCCAACTTGGTTGGTGAAACGCGCGTCGAGGAGAGTACTGCATTTCTGGTGATTGGGAAAAGTGTTTGTTTTTGATTTATTCAACGCCAGAGATTCCAGTTTTATCTTTAATTTCAACAGTTACCATTAAAATAGTACCTACAACTGAGAAAATCAATGAATGACATGCCCAGACGTCAAACAGTTCCTGAAAATATAATACTAGCTTCATTTTTTACCTACATAAAAAAGGAGATACAAATGGCTGTGAAAACTACAGAATTATAACTCCCACAAGTGCAGTTGGAAAAGTTTTTGTAATAATCACAGAGAAGAAAAAATAAATAAAAATGGAAAATGAACATGTCACAATATGGGTTTGAAGGAGGTAGGCAAGATCTAATATTCAATATAAGACAGACAACTGAGAAAAAACTGAGTGGAAGAGGAAAGTGTATCTACTTCGTAGGCCTGAAGAAAGCGTTTGACATAATAAAGAAGAAAAATTTTTGCAAATCCTTATAAGGAAAAGGAATTCACAAAGAAGATATTGATATCCTGGAGGTTAGGTTGGGTTAGGTCTGAAGTGAGTGGGTCTATTCGACACCGCAACCCGCAAGGATTTATTGTGGCTCACACCTATTCACACTCGACCAAATAAACCCAGTTTCTCAACGAAGTCGATTAGTTTGTATGGTGAGTTATCTTTCAGGTCAGATGGTGAGAGAACGGATCTGCCGAATTCTAAAAACCTGATTCGGTCCCCAGCGGGGCAGGCACAAAGTATATGCTCTGTTGTTTGATCATTTTCCAAACAGAGGCGGCACACACTGTTTTTTGACACTTCGAGTATCTGCATATGATGATTCAAATGACAGTGACCTGTAAGAAGGGCTGTTAGACATCGTAGTTCATCCCTAATGTAGTTCAACAACTGTTTGAAAACTGTTTTTCCGTTAAATAGCTGTCGCGCTTCTATTAACAACAACGCTCAGAAGTCGAAACTTGGGCGAGCTAAGGATTAACGAGGTCTTACCTTTCAACGTGTAATTCCTAACACGGGTTGGACGATATCAAGTGAAAATCGATCGTTCAGACTAGGGCTTGAGCCACCGACCAACACGGCAGTAAATTCGAGTGAGTGAACAGAGCACCCATGTCGAACCGCCTGGCTACTGACCGCCGACTGTTTGGTATCAAGCTTCGTAGGGTGAATAAACGCCTTGGAGTGAGCCAATCCTGGAAGATTCTGCCAGAAGTCCATAAATCTTCTTGCCATCCAGGTGTTCAATGTTTGTTTGGCAAAGCCTAAAGCGGTGCCAATGACAGGTTCTGGTCCAATGAAGCTGCTTGCAGCACCCTCCTTTGCAAGAGAGTCAGCAACCTCATTGCTTTCCAGGCCAGTATGGCCAGGAATCCAGACCAGAGACAATCTGTTAAGTCTTCCTATCGAGGAGAAAGACTTTTGGCAATTAGCTACCAATTTAGACGTTGCTTGGTAGGAGCTAAGAGCTTCCAACGCCGCTTGATTGCCGAGTATATTTTTATTGACTTGTGTATGAGGTTGGATTCTTCCAATCTCTCCGCACACAATTTAATAGCGTAAATTTCCGCTTGAAATACAGTCGCAAAGTTTCTTAGGCAGGTAGATATATCTGTCCTGGATCTGCGACTAAAAACACCTGCACCAGAACCTTATCGCTGAAGATGATTTTTCGATGAAAATTATGGTCAATTGCCAACTGCTATAGATCCCATTTAGCGAACACACGTCAATGTCAATTTACCTTCAGTTCTTGGGTCTGTTGAATTCAGAATGGGTGAAGGCCCAAGTCAGGACGCGATCTGCGAAATGCCAAGTTCTTGTGAGCGACGCGAAATTGACTGCCTTGGATTCTCCTACACACTCTCACAGACAGCGGCGATGTTTTCAGCAGATCTTGCATTTCGTCGACGTGGACTAGAATATATTCACCACTTTGCGAATAGTCATCTCGATAGGACGATTATTCGCAAAGTGGTGGACGATTGCGAGAACAGAACAGCCATTTTAATAAAACAATTTCATTATTTGCACGTATTGTTGAATACTATATTTGTCCATGGTGATTTGGCAAAATAGACTGAATAATTTGACAGATGCGACTTCAACGTTATCAATTGTCAAAGTTCCTGTTGGAAGAACCTTTACTAACAATACAAAACAGAAATATTCGACTTTCCATCAGTACTGGACAGAGTGATGGAAGAAGCCAAGCCAAATATAAAAAATGAAAAAAAATATCACAATTTCACAACATACTATCCAAGTCACCGTCATTTCACACTCACAAATCACACTATACTCACTTTTTCTTGAATTTACCCATTGACATTTTGAATAAATCCGATCTGAAAATTTGAAATTGTCAGAACCAATCTTACTGTTGATTGAAGAATTCTTTTACATTTAACTTCTGTACGTTTTTCAAATAATGAGTTTTTTTCTGTGCCTACTGTTGACTCTCAGTATTTGTCTGGAAATAGCAAGCATACTAAGAAACTTAATGCATGATCTACAATACATGAAGCCCATGCAGGAAATTCTTATAGAAGGAATATACTTGTTATCGTTACAAGACACTGCCAATCCCACAATTACCGAAATTCTTGCATATGGTGACTACAACAATAGAAAACAAAACAAAATGAAGCACCTCATCATCAAACCTTTTCTGATGGACAGACGATCGAAAAGAACAGTGAAGTGACTTGCAAGGTCTGCTGATTGAAGTCTGTTGGATTTTTTGAAGGCTCACTACAAGGCCGCGTTTTATGAAAGCAAACCAGCAATCTTGGATGATTCACGTCAACGAATTATTTTTGTATATCAATACATTACACCATTACACCTTTTTGAAGTAAAAAGTAATTGAAGAGACACATTCTAAATGATGATTTTTCATTGCACTTCCTTGTGAATTCCAAGCCTATAACTGAAACCAGTGATTCTTTCCAGCAAAGCATGACATTACAATAGTTATGGTTGGGAGTTAAAGAAAACTCACTTTGTCAATGAAACTGAAGTTTTGTCCTAATATCTACTGGGTTGGATTCGAAGAAGAAAAGTTGAAAAAAGAACTAGATGTCTTTTGTGACGAAGTTTTTCTCAACTTCCAAGCCTATAAAAGACTTGAGAGTTCATCTTACATCTCCGGTGAATAAAAATAACAAGGTTGAAAATTTTCGCAGAAAATTACTCTACTCAAAATGAAATTTCGCAGGTTCAAGCGATTTTTTGTCAAACGCGAACTATAAGAAATTGCTATTCGCTTACTTTTTCAAAATTATTATTTTTTTTACCAAAATATAAAAGATTATATTCCAAAACCTAAATTCAATCCAACTGTAAACAAACAATATTCGAGGATATATTGATATGTAATTAGCCATAGCGGTTCAGTGGATGAAATAAATAAGTATTGTGTTATCATAGAGACGAAGAGTAATCAGAAGTGTCATTGTGAAAGTTTACCTCAAGACGCCAACCCATAGTTTCAAACCGTCCAATGGAGAAGTTTCTATTTTTTCAATATATATATATATATATATATATATATATATATATATATATATATATATATATATATATATATATATAATATGAAAATGAAGGTAAAATAGAACAGATTATCAAAATATCTCTACAAATGAGAAAGTTGTGGGCAGTTGAAGTTGTGCCTGCCAGAATAATTTCGTCCGGCGTGTGACGTCATCTAACCAAGACGACGCCGACCATATTCGCTTTTTGTCTCAGTAAAATAGGTTGGATGACGTCTCCTGCCAGTCTAAAATACCCAAAATTCAATGATCTATCTCTCAGTACAGTTTTGGATGGAATTTCAAAATGCTTTCTCTATTGTGTTATAAAATCGACTGGGGGAATCTCTGCTTCATTGTTTTTGAGATTGCCAAGAAGTAAGCATGAATAATTTTCTGGAAAAGACTAGAATTCGAATTACTCCAACATCCCCCTCATTTACCAGGTCTGGCTTCTTCTGACTCTAATTTTTTTCTCAAGTGATAAAGTCTCAACGGTCGTTATTTTTTTTTTCCAATGAAAATACGATAGAAAGAAGCTGCGGCTTTACTGTAATGAAAGTATTCAACTAGAAGGAGATTATGTTGCATAATATATCACTTTGACTTTGAATTTTTATTTGCTTCAATGATAAACTAAAAAATTTTCAATACATCCTGGTATATATCATTTACGATTTTCCTGTTTTTCACATGAAATATTCATATACAATTTTTCGGAGAAACAATAGAGCAAGTTTTCACCGCTGGACTCTTCATCAACCGAATTCCACGTATTTTTCCCTTTGCGTCAGATGTTATCAATGAATGACTAATGGGCGAAGTGACCTCCAAAGCCCGATGTAGTTGATCACTTCACAAATCTAGCTAAACAAAGAGAAGGATGAGGAATAATTGATTATTTATGTTCGTGGAGAAATTTGCTTGAAGATGTATCACGAATCAAACAGGGTTGGGTTTAGGAACGTTTTATAAATATACAGTAATCGATCATTTTCGTTGGTGGAATCTATAACACTTAATTACAGGGCGGATGTATAAAGTCATCTCGTTCTTAACTTTTGAACGGTACCTTTTGATAAAAAAATAATAGCGTGACTCCTTTGCTACCGAAAGAAAAAAATTCAATAGTTTTTCTAATAGAATAATGATACCTCATTTGATAGGACTTTATCATATGTCCGCAGATTCTTATTGAAAGACCTGTCAAATGACGTATCACAGAATCCCCCCCCTATTTAAGTCAATACCACCCTCTCGACGACAAGTGCGACATATTCTTCCTATTGCTTTTCTTATAAAAAAGTGCCTTCTTACGTGTATTTGAATACAAGTATTTGAGACTGATTTTCTACATCTTTGGACTCAGTTCTCCTACAATTCTGGGCATTAACTAATAGGTAGTAAGTATAATATAGACAATATTTTTATGCAAATAATTGTAATTCACTTTATTTATCCAAGTAATTAGGCTGAAATATCCTGTTTGGGTAATAAATGAATAAATAAATAGATTTTTTCCGATTTTGATATCTGTTTCGTTAAAAGGTTGAGAATCGTTTCTACTTTGGTATACGAAGTCTGTTAAAAAAATAAAGTGAAAGTTCAAATTTCGTGGGCTACATATATTCGATTAGGGATTTTTTTATTTCTTTATATTTGTACACTCGTCTTGAACATACGCTCACAGTTTCAGCTATTCAGAGTGTTTAGTTTGTTGGTGAGAGGCATAAAAGCTATAAGTGTTTTGTATTTTCCTATCGAAAATAATGGATCAAAGAAGTTGCATCATATACCGTGAAAAAATTGAATTTAGTGCTCGAAACCACTTGAAATACTGACAGTGGCATACGGTGATCATACTCTGAATCAGAAAAATGTTTACAAGTGGTACAAACTTCTCACAGAAGGTCGAGAAGATGTGAATGGTGGCGTTCGGCCTGGACGTCCCAGCACATCAACAATCGATGAAAATGTTGAGAAAGTAAAGAAAATTTTTATGGAGAATCGTCGAATCACTATTAGAGAAGTTGCTGAGCTCTAAATAGTTGAGTTTGTAACGCTTCCCTGCATAGTGCAAAATTTCCGTATCGTTAGATTCGGGAACTTGTGGTTTCATGCCAATGGTTTGAAAACGTCGAATCATTTTTTTCCAGTATGAAAGAACTTTCATGTTGAGCATACCGTTTTCAGAAATTTCGACCACATTGCCCCCCATAAACAATATTAAACTCATACTTAAGCTTATGAACTCCTGATTTCTCCAACTTGTCCACCTTATCTTTGGCATTGAAAAAGAAATCAGATATGTAACCATTTCTTGATTTCTGGTTGTTTGATCTGAGGGTATAATAATCTGTAAGTGAATTTACGGCTTTGTTCTCTGACTAACTTCTGGATAGTATCTGCGTTGAAACCATTATTATGAATGACCCTATCTGTGTGTATCTATATCAATTTCCCTGCCTAGATTGTTAGCAGACAAAGGCAGTGTCTGACTGACCATTACACACAATCAGAATGAATTTGAGTTCAATGTTTTCAGAAAACTAGCTATACAGATATTACCATCCCAAGCGATTCTTCCCATCAGCAGACTACAATACAATGTTACACAGAGCCTTCTCACTGTCTACTAACAATCTACCCTCAGGTCAAACAACCAGAAATCAAGAAATGGGTAACTCTAATATACACACATCGGAAAAGTCTAGGGATATTTTTAAAAATGGCAATAATTTTTTTTAGATCGCTTTAGGGAAAAAAGTTGATGGGTGATTATTAAACGAATGTAACTTACAACAAAATTCATTAAATGGTCAAAAATACTGAGTGCGCATATAAGCAAAACTAAAAAAAAATATGGCTCTTCTTTGGCACCTCGAAAAAAAATCATAATACAAAAAAAATTGGAATCCACGCTGGTTTATTACGGCCCTACATCTATCGTGCATCGACAAAATAAGATTGTCAATGTCTTGTTGAGGTACATTTGCCCATTCAACGATTAAAAGCTCTCTCAATTGAAACGTTGTATGAATGTTTTCCATATGCGGAGTAATTCTTCGTTGAAGCATGTCCCACACATGCTCGACGGGATTCAGGTTCGGTGATTGTGCTGGCCATGGCATTACATCAACTCCTTCGTTGGTGAGCCAGTCAGTCACTAGACGCGCGACATGTGGACGAGCATTATCATGCATTAGGTGGAATGGAAGTTTTCACCAACAGCACCAGCAAACGGACGGACGATAGGTAGAAGAATGGTGTCGAGGTACTGTCGAGCTGTGAGGGAGCGATTTGGAAAAACGAGATCGGTTCTGCCGCCGATCATGATTCCGCCCCATGGCATTACTGTACCACCTCTGTATGTGTGGACTTCCTGGACGTGTCTCAAACGTTCATTATTTCCAGGTCGTCTCCACAGTCTTACTCGACGAGAATCTGGATGAAATCCAAATCTGAATTCGTCTGTAAACAAAACTGTGGCCCAATCATTTGCATCCCAGTTTTGATGTTCTTGACACCACTCTAATCTTCTAGCGCGATTGCCTCTCGACAAAGGTGGACATCTAAGTGGCCTTCTCTTGTGGAGATCTGCTTCATGCAGTCGATTTCTGACAGTATCACGACCAATGGTTACCTGGTGCGTCTGCTGCAACACGTTAACCAACTCAGGTGCTGTGATTGTCGGTTGTCTTCTTGCGGTTAAGACCAAAAATTGGTCTTGAACTGCAGTTGTAGCGCGTCCTCGCCCTAGATGTTGTTCGGCTGGACTGCCAGTTTCACGGAAACGCCGCCACAGTCGACTGATAACACTTTGGGAGACCCCCAAACGAAGAGCTACATCATTTTGTCGCATGCCACCTTGAAGAAGCCCTACAGCTCTATTCATCTCAACCAATGGTAAGTGATGGCGTTCCATGTTAAAGCACAATATTTCCAGTTCAATTGCTGAGCAAGAACTGCATAGAATGTACAAACTCGACACTTTCAGTTTATTCATTTTAGCCGAAAACCTACAGTTTGTAAAAAACTTGATAAAAGATTAGTTACCGTTTTTGCAGGCTTTGTTCAACCCATAGAAATCTACAGGGTGGTCGTGTGTACCAATTTAATCGAAATTAAACGACCTCATGCATTTATTTTTATGATATTCAGTATGTTATAAAAATATCCCTAGACTTTTCCGATGTGTGTATTTTGGAAAAAGAACAGATTTGTCAGAAAAAAGAATGTGAAAGTGGCATTCAGACCACATCCCAAGTTATCTGATTTGCTTTTCAATGCCAAAGATAAGGTGGACAAGTTGGAGAAATCTGGAGTTTAAAAGCCTAAGTATCCGAAGTGTAATAATGTTTATGTGGGACAATGTGGTTAAAATTTCCAAACCGGTATGCTGAACATGAAAGGTCCTTCATACTGGAAAAAAATAATTCGACGTTTTCAAACCATTCCTAGGCATGCAATCACAAGTTCCCGAATCTAAACGATACGGAAATTTCGCACTATGCAGGGAAGGGTTACAAACTCAGTTACTCAGAATCCTTGGAAATTCACAAGCATAAACATTGCGGGTGCAACCTGTTGCATAACCAGATCGATTTAGTTTAGTCACCGGTTTTCAAATTAGCACATCCGCATTGTA
Organism: Leptinotarsa decemlineata; assembly: GCF_025532065.1. NCBI lineage: Eukaryota > Metazoa > Arthropoda > Insecta > Coleoptera > Chrysomelidae > Leptinotarsa > Leptinotarsa decemlineata. The sequence continues at coordinate 31,640,561 of NW_027412688.1, forward strand.
AATTGTAAATTCAGGTACCTACTCAATCAAGTCAAGTACCTTTATTATTACCTACAGGGGTGCTATATAAAGGCTAATGTAATAAACCATTGTTAGTTTTATCTATAAGTTTGAAAATGTCCTAAAAGGACGAAACTTCACTAACGTTAGTTACAAATAAAAGTGGTAAAAACAGAAAATTTCAATTCTCTTTTCTTCAATATTTGAGGTTAGAAATTTAAATGACATCGACCAGAAATCTATAACTTAAAAATTGCTGGATGAAAAAAATATTATCATAGTTCATCCCGAAGGATATTCTCATTCTGAAGGTGTCGAATAAACTGATTGATCGTTAGGGATCTGGTGTGGAAGATCCTCCAGCAAGTCGAGCAGTACGACTGGTTGCAGATTTGAGACAGCTTCTGACCCTGAAACAGCATTACTACCCCGAAGGCGGATGGGGGTGGGTGGTGCTAGTCTGTGCCGTCATCATACACATCATAGGCCAGGGGATGGTAACTTCGGCGGGATACTTTTATTTGGAGATTCTCGAAAAGTTTGGCAAGGCGGTGAAGGAACCCACAGGTAGAGATAATAGGTAGATAGATTCAAATCACCATATGAAATTCAATGATTCAATGAAAACTCAACCATATAAATCTGATCTGACATTCACAAAATATACCTTCCAAGCGAAACTGTATTCCTATTTTCTTCAATATCTGCCACTTTTTGTGATTTTCCAAAAAACCTATCAGGTTTGAGAACATTTGTTGTCCTTTACTTTTTCAGTTAATGCCACTGTCAAGTACTTCCTTTTTGCTCGCCTTAAATGAATACACCTCATTCCAAAGGTTAGTAAAATGAAAACAACAAAAACACTTCGGCCATATACTAGAACTGTATCACTCTTTATCAAGCGCAGTTCACCGGAGAAGCTCACTTGTATGAGAGTTATTGTAAATAGTTTACATCATCTTCCGATACTCCTTTTACGTCGCAACGCCAACTTAGAGAAATGCCAGTGGAAAATAATTATATAATTCTGATGTATGAGAAAAATTATTTCGTTAAAAATCATGTAATAGTTTCATATCCGTAGTATCTAGAAGATACAGGGCGCTATTCTAGAAGAATAGCGCCCTGTATATGAATACTATTTTTCTTGCTATCAAAATTCTCTATGAAAAATCACCAGTGATTTCATTCAATTTTCAATATTTTGCCTTTTTTTCCGGATTTTTTTCAATACAATGTACTCGGAGAAGAAAATTATATTTGTTCAATGAATTGATGGATGTAGAGATCATCATGAAAAATAAGAAATGTTTTTTACCACTTTTGTGTTAAAATTGGAAATTTTCATTTCTCTTTTTTCATATTTTTTCTAGAGGATGAAAGTAATACAAATCACGAAATTGTGAAACAACAATAAAAATTAATTGGCCCTTCCAGGGCGCCTCCATTGATTCCAGTGGCGCATTTGCTTTTTCAGCTGCAGGAAAACCCGGAAAAAGCTGCATCACATCGTCTGAAGATCTTGATCTGCCAATGTCCTCTTTTTCATTAAACAAAATGTAGGGTGTCTCCAGAGGCTCCAATTGATCGCCAAAACACTAAGTGACACAACTTTCGTCAAACTTGAACCAATCCGTTTCGTCTTTGACCAAGGCGTAATAATAACCAAATTCAACGCCCGAACCACAGTGAACAACGACTGCATGAAGATTATAATAGGGGTCTGCTAGATTGAAGTATTCATCTATTTCGAGCTTTCGTGAGAGTTTGGTGCTTCCGTCAGAGGTTGAGTCATGTTTGAAGATCATCAGTGTTATTATTAGATTGCTGGTGTCTCAGCTATATGTGTTTCCATATAATAGTCAGTTAGTTTGGCGTATGTTTGGAAATACAGTTGACTATCACCCGTTAAAAGTTCCATTTTCAGAGAATAACCTTGTACAAATCCTTCACTTCACTTTCTATCAATACGTTAGATATTTGAATTCATCACCTGAAATAATATATCTTTATTCAAATGCTATTTTGAAACCGTGTTCCTTCGTTGTGAAAACAAATGATCATCTGCCTCAATTAGCAGATTGGTAAAATATTCCATTATTTCCTTTATCAAAAACAATTACACAGTTTCTGGTATCAGAATGACACATTTCTGATAAGGAACTTGAGTACCGCAATAATTCAATTGGAAAAAATAGTGAATGACTTCCATTCAAGTACTTTAAAGTAAAGAATTGAATTTGCATTCGTAGTATTTGATTTACGTATTCCAGATAATTTTTCTCAACATATATATGAGTGAAACTAATTGATATTGTGACTGTTTAACATTCCAGATCGCTGTATCGGAAATTCATATAACTCTATCAAAGTACTTCATTCTTATAGATATGTCAGATGGATTCATTTCAACTTTTGCAGAACTGGAACTGATTTATAATATGATTCAAAAATATTGAATGATTTTTTCACTGAACAAACATGCTGATTTCTAAGGTCATTCGTCCCAAGCAGAATTAATTTTACTGAAAAATCATCTTTTGGTATGATTTTTAATGACATATGTTTACTTCAAGAAAATATAACTAAAAGAGAAATTTAGTTCAATTTTATAATGCCACGTAATGTGGCAGATAGATGTGATAGAAGTGAATGTAATCTAACTGATTTGTTTGAATAAATTATTCAGTTACTATATTTTACAATGAAATTATTTTTCATTCTTACTATTTTTTAATGAAATTCTTATCTCTGAGAATTATATTTGTATTGAGAAAAGAGACTAGTAGCATCATTTTCATGTTTTGTAGTAAAGTAAGAATTTCTAGTGACACAAATGGCATCAGCAGCAATTTTTCTAAGAAATGCAAATTTGAAACAGTATTTCATCAAAAAGATCATCCGTAATGTACTGTTGCAGTATTGATTGAAGTTTTGCACCTAGGGTGAACCTAAAATTTTTTTGTAGTCTTTTCCTTCACATGAAAAGTAACAAGAGTTGAAAATGAGTTCAGTTATTTCTTGAAGTCAATTGTGGTTGATTTAGCATTTTTTCATTACACAGATCCATCTCTTGAATATTCATTTTTCGATTGGTTCTATACATATGTTGCCAAAAAGAGGCATACCATCAAGACTTTCGAAATTGTACCCTGTTGGAATATATTTGTCGTTGATGAAAGAAGCAAATTCAAAGGAATCTTTTATATAATTATCATTTTTCAAAATGTGTGCTTGAGTCAGAATTTCTATCATAATATCAGCAATTTCACTATTTGGAGCCTCAATAGATAAAATGATTGGTCTAAGTACGTTTATGAATTTTAGATTATCACTAAATATTCTGGCAATATCTTGAATATATGCCTCTGAAGACACCCTACATTTCATTCTATGAAAGAGAAGACATTGGCAAATCAAGATCTTCAGATGATGTGGTGCTACAGGTTTTTCCGGGTTTTCCTGCTGCTGAAAAAGCAAATGCGCCACTTAAATCAATCAAGTCGCCCCGGAGCGCCAATAAATTTTTGTTGTTTCATAATTTGTATAACGATCAGAAAATATATTTTCGATTATTCGTAATATTTTGTTGCCACTGGATCACAATACGAATTTGCTTCTTTTAGATTGTTTCCTTTGTCGTTCATAAGAACTAGTGAAAAAGTTATATTTCGACCTCAATGGCAAAGTGGAATTTCTTTTTAAAAGATCTGAAAGAAAGGGGGTAATCCGCTTCATAAAATCCAGGAAGATTTCCATACTCCTCTTTTCCAATGAAACTGAGCAAAAAAATATCGTTTGCTTCAATCAAAGAACTATTGAGTGCTTTACAGACAGTTTGATTCATGAAATATTTCGAATACAATATGAAACAGTATATCAGTATATGTTCGGGTTTCTGTTGATGGTCTCTTTTCTTTGTTTCAGGATGGTTGGGTGCAATGTCTACCGGCGTTGCCCTCCTCATCTCCCCTGTAACGATAGCGTTCTGCAGACGCAAATCCACCAGAGTGACTGCCGTTATGGGAGGCCTCATCACAGCTCTAGGATGCCTGTTCACATCCTTTGCTACTCAATTCCATCAGTTATTCTTTAGGTGAGTGAAAATGTATGTGATTAACTTTAATAAGAAACTGGTATTCAAAATAATGAGCGGGTACGAAATGTACACATTATACAGGCCACTTGAATGGTTGAAGAAAATTTATGGGGAATCTCGCCCTTCTCGAGTTATAAGTGGAAAAGCAAAAATGCTCTTTTTCGTTTTTTTCGATTGTAATCGTTATTTCGGAGAATATAAAGAAATGGAAAAGTATAATATTATTTTATTTAAAGTGTACTATGACGATGTAATGATAAATATTCCATAAAACGTTTCGTGCCAACATGGCCAACATTAACTTTATTTTTGAATAAGTACCTTTCTTTTTCATCACAGATATTGATAAAGCAATAAATTCAATATCCAAGGGTATATCACATTCGACATTTTTATAGCGTTTCATTTGAAATAACTACCATCATCAGTGACAACAATTTTAAATTACGGTCCTGTCGTTACTTCTTTTGTAAATTGTTTTGATTTCTTCAAAATATAGTTCAGACAAATCAATAAATTCGACAAGTAGGTACCTTGACACAATGAAAATTCGTACTTTTTCGTTTTGTGAATTTTTGTATTGCAGTTTTCCTTCTTTCGAAGCTTATTTCTCCCTAATCAATTATGATTCGTGATATTTTTATAATTCTCAATGCTGGAAGTAACGAAAATATCAGTTTCTGGTCAAAATTCGATTGTGGTATAATTTGGTATGGTTAAATAACATCTCAATTTATTTACCATCTTGAACGCGTAAGTTCTGCTTGGTTTCTATGGCAGGAAAAATAAATACGTTGTTGATATCTGTTGAGAACTGTCAGACGTTTATGAACATATCAAAGATGTATTCAAATGATAAAAGGATTGATATGCTATTTAGCTATGCAAAATCAAATAGAAATCCTCTTTTGGCAAGAAATATGTATGTTAAGCTATACCCGAATCACCGTATTCCAAACATCCAAATGTTTAGACGATTAGAAAAAAATTTGAGGGACTATGGTGCATTTGAAAAGAAGAAAACAAGAAAATGTGTGGTTACTGGAAGTGTGAGGAATCAAATAAATGTAATGGGTAAGCAAATATTACCACATAAAAATTTACATAGTGAAAACATCTTTTTTTTTATTTAGGATTGGCCAGTTACAAAAATTATGCTAATCAAGATTATTGTTGACGAGAATTTGCCCACGAAATGGGGATTTCTGTAAAATCCGTCGGAACTTTTTTGAAAAAAAAAACAAATATGAATGCTACAGTATACGCTAAGTTCATCACCTCAATGAAAGGGATTATGGAAGGAAAGTACGATTTGCGAACTGGTTAAGACGTAGAAATAAGGAAGTTGGAAATATTTGTGAAAAAATGGATGGACGAATCAAAATTCACCAACAATGGTTGGTTCGATAGAAATATCCACTATAGGTGGAATAATACATTGGGAAACCAATTTCCAAGGAAGGTTCGGAATAAATGTTTGGTTGGGAATTGTGAAAGCAAACATCCTTGGTCCTTTCTTTTGCGATGATCATTTGAATAGTGACATGTATCTTCATTTTCTATTCAATGAAATCGATAGCTACTTAGATGAACTGCCACTTAATATCCGCCATGAAATACAATATTTTCAACAGGACGGTGCTCCTTTCCATAATGCAGCAATGATATTCCCAAGAAAATGGATTGGAAACAATGGACCAGTTAACTGGCCAGCTCGATCTCCAGATTTTTTTGTCTGAGAATACATATAGGATAAAGTTTTTTAAACAATTATCGACCATCTGAAAAAATTATGCTAGAAAATCGCCACAGAAATTGTCTGGACCGACAACTTATGTGCATTCAACAAAGAGGTCGTCAATTCAAGCATATGATGTAGATTGCCATATAGCTTTGATTTTCCATATTGGTTTCAGTTTTCCCAAAAGTTCATGATGAAATAAATTGTTTTTCTGTTTGATTGTTGTCACTCATGATGGTGGTTATTTCAAATGAAACGCTATAAAAATGTCAAATATGATATACCCTTGGATTGTGAATTTATCGCTTTATCAATATCTGTAATAAAAAAGGCAGGTCCGTATTTTAAAAAAAAGTTGATGGTGGCCATGTTGACACGAAACGTTTCATCGAATATTTGATATATCGTCATAGTACACTTGGAATACAATAATATTTTTTCTTTCCATTTCTTGATATTCTCCGAAATAACAATTCCATTCAAAAAAAAAACGAAAAACAGCATTTTTGGTTTTCCTGATATAACTCGAGAAGGGCATGAGTCTCCGTAAATTTTCTTTGACCATTGTATTGTTCCCAATGACAGTTACCTTTTTTTTTCCATTTAATCTTCTTCGTATTTGTTACGGTTCAGAATGTAGCAATGCTGCCACATGATAAAAGAAACGGCCTGTATTATAAATTATTTTTATTTTTGAAATATTAAATATGAGGTGTTCTTCGTTTGTTTCCCTAAGGCTCAGTAAATAAGGTAGGTACATCCAAATTGAGTGAATCTAATCGACTCTCCACTACAATACAAGAGATTGGTTGTAAAAGGTAAAACTTGAACTTCTGTGGTAGAATGAATTCAAAACGAGCACTTTTTCAAATCCACAGATCTCATCAGGAAATGAAGTTCACCAACGCCAATGAAGACGCCAACTTGATTGGTGAAACGCGTTTCGAAAAGAGTGTTACAGATCTGATCATTGGAAAAAGTTATTGTATTGAAGGGTTTTTTGTGCCTCACATCTATTTGAACTCGACCAAATAGGTTCAGCTTCTCAACAACGCTGATTCTCACATTTGGTGAGTCAGCTGGTAAGAGTAAAACGCTGCCAAATAGCTTATTCGATTCGTGGCGGGGTACGCGCATGATGTGTTCTTTGCTAACAGGGCCCAAATTTCCTGGTGAGGAATGATTCACTCGAACGTTGACAGGTAGATTTTCCCCAATCTAATAACGACCTGATCAGCAATCAGGCTGCGAATACTTTCGTTTGGTAGGTGAGGAACACAAAACTGTGACTTAGGAGTGAATCTCCTGTAACGTATTCGGGGAAAAGCCCCTGCATGGTTGTAGGGTACTAAGTATACCTACCAGCCAGGAAACACTTTCCTGATCCTCATAGCTACCCAGACCAAAATGTGCAAATCCGGAATCTCACCTGGATTTATATCTGACAGCACATTAAATCAATCGTGCAAGGCTTCTTACCCTGTGCTTTGTGTGAATTATCGTTCGAGCATGAGTGTCTACTGATCTTCTCAGGAAGAGTTCGTCTCTTTTCATGATGCAGATTCTGCTTCTGCTCCTCCAAAATATGGTGCAAGACGGATTTACGAGATATCCTGCTCTTCTCTTGAAGAGGTGCTTCCTGGCTACACCACTTGGCCTCCTGGGTTTTTCACAGGATCAAAAGTTGTAGAACTGTGAAGCGTTTGCTCTTGATCCGATGTTACAGGAAGATAGGTTGGGGTCGTTGAATTGATGTACACATATTTCTCTTGAGGATTCAAGGTGGGATTCGTTGGTTACTTCATGATTCATAAAGGATCCCACGAGTAGTTGGGGTAAGAAGGTCCATTACAACAAAGTCCCGCAGAGTCAAACATCCTCTCGACATGGATACACATATCTCAGAATTATCTCAAGCACCCCCTGCAGGAGTTCTCTGTTACTAACTGAAAAATTTAAAAATGTGTAATGTTATATGGAGCTGTGATGAACTCAATTCAAGTCATGTGCATTTCGTTTAGGTAACGTACGTTGTATAAGAATATCCGTAGACTTAATGATTACTTGTCAAAGTACTTTACATAATCAGTCAAGGTAGGACTGGGCTGAAAGTTCAGGTGTTTGATGGCTGTGTACAAGCTGGGAATGAAGTTGGCAGCCAGGCAATGTTATGATGGGGGCCCAAGATAGTGTGATGGGTTGCCCGCCTAAGTTAGAGACTAGCTGGAAAATGCTACCGTGGTTAGTCAGATATTGGAATCAGAACAAAAATCAGAATTGAAAATGGTTTGGCGAATATGTTATACTCCAAAAACAACTTTGAGCAAATGAATAATCAGATGAATAACAGAAAGGAGAACTGAAAAACACTTTGTCAAGGAATATTGACATTGGCCTTCGTTTCAACGAAATTTCAACTGATTTTTGAATACATTTTTGTATTTGATTGAAGTAGTTCGGTAGATGGCAAAAAAAGTTTACTACTAGGTGGAGATTTGTAGGTTATATTGAATTTCTATCTGGATTAACGTACACCTCTATTATGTTGGGTTGAATGGAATGATGGATATCTTCATTATTCCATAATGATGGTTTGTTCCTGAAGACATATGGACGAATGACAGGGATGTAGAAATCCATACGTGTTGAAATATCAACCTCACTCAATTGAAGGTCAATATTGTTGAACCAATGAATTACCCGTTTCAGTTATCACATTAAGTCAGTTCAATATTCACTTAAAATCAGTAGTGAGGTGTCTGCATGAATCATGAATGGTAAATTTTCGTTTTGAGGACACCCGTCGTTTTTGAAAAAATGTTTGCGTGTACGCGTAGATTACGAATCCGAAAGAAAAAAGCGGCGCTCTCCCTTATTTACAAAGTTACGCCCCTTCAAAGTTCTGAAAAGGGCAACTTTTCAGCCTTCTTTTTCACAAAATAAACTATTTAAAAACACAAGCATCTATTCACTAGGTCACTTTTACACCTTATTCCTCCTTCTTTGACATTTTTCACTTCAATAATAAATATTTTTCTTATAAAAAACTTAATTTAAAAACGAATGCTTCTCCTGGTGACATTATTCTATTCGTAGGTTAGTTACTAGTGACATTTCAGAAAAAAGCGGTTGGTATTTGCCGTCGCCTACTATTTCAAATTCGTAGTACACCACCAAAAACCAATTTACGATCTAAAGAATGAAGGTAAAAAACATTTGAATTACTTTAGAATATGGACTGCATCAGTCATACCAACCATGCCACTGACCTTAAAAACGTAAAATACAGAGATTTGTAACCAAAAAGCAGCTCCGTACATTTTTTAACATTTTTATTGGAAAAATGTTGATTATTGAAGTGAAAAGTGTCAAAGAAGGAGGAATAAGGTGTCAAGGTGACCTAGTGAATAGATGCTTGTGTTTTTAAATAGTTTATTTTGTGAAAAAGAAGGCTGAAAAGTTGCCGCCCTTTTCAGAACTTTGAAGGGCCGTAACTTTGTAAATAAGGGAGAGCGCCGCTTTTTTCTTTCGAATTCGTAATCTACGCGTACACGCAAACATTTTTTCAAAATCGACGGGTGTCCTCAAAACGAAAATTTACCACATAAACAATATATCAAGAATTTTACCTGGTATCAAAGTATTTTTTCATGAGAAATATATTTATATATTTATATAAAATGCTTCATTTTTGAGTACTGCCAAATATACACTGATTTTTCATCAAAAGTATTCTATTAGAAAGTGAAACAGATTCAATAATTGATTTTCATATGCTTCTAAAACTTCAATAGCAATTTTGTGCAACTCAATACAATTGAATGAAAACCTATTTCTCTCACTGACAGCACAGAACTCACTTATAATTTATTGCGATTTTTTTATTGATGTTTGGAATTGTGCTACATTTCTACAGTTCATTTCGTATCAGACTCATACTAACCACCTGTCACTCTCTACGAAAAGTATTCCATGTAATCGATTTATGGGATCTTTCAATATGTAACTGCTGTGTCTTTATTGTTATTGACATCGAAAAAACAGACGAGACAACAGTAATTCATGATCTGAAGGAATTCGAGACTGTCATCTTCAAGTCGTTATGGAATTCCTAAAATATTTCACAAAGCTGAGCAATGGCCATCAGCAATGAGCAATAATAATGGGTATAATGAACGTTAATACACAATGTGGGACTGAACTTTCTAGATTTTCTGTTATATACTATATTTAATCAATTTATAAACGTATGACAATGACAGTTGAAATTTTATTGCTATACCCTGTAAAGTTGGTTTCGTTATCAATAATTCAAGCCGTACTATAAATTCAAAAAATGAAATGTATAGGTATTATGTTTTATGAACAAACAGGTTCACACACTGTATATGATAATTTCATGAAATCGAGAGACCGTAGGTTGAGAGATTTCATCTCAAATTATTATACACATGAGAGTTTGCCCAATAGCAAAATTAACAAAACCAATAGGGGTGCACACATTTCAATCACTTGATCTTGGTTTACGAGGAATCATATATATAAAAATGGATGATCAACCGATCGCGATGGAAGTTGACATGTATAAATAATTTTTTATAGAAGAGGTTTTTAGGCTATCAATTTTTCTGTAACTCGCCACTAGATGACGCTGCGCACGCCTAAGTTCGTTGAATCTGATTCTGTCAAAACATTGGAACAGCATCGATACAGCAACATAGTACTAGTATATAATAATAACGACAATAATAATACAGCTGTATCAACTCGACGTAAAGACCCGAAGAATGATGCACCTCCATAGAAGTTTGCATTCCAAATCGTCCGTTCCACGGTCTCCGACAACAGGGAGGCCATGGACTTTTGAGTTTGGATTGTCTAGATGACAGAATGGTACTGGATCGAGCCTGTTAAGTCGTCAGTAGTTTGGATTCTCTCCTCTGGATGGTGCGTGACCATGAGAGAACACGAATTGGAGTATTTCTCTTTGAAACAGCTAGTGAACTCGGTTTAGTTTTCGACACTGAACAAGGTGATCACAACTCTGTCACCCAATTGGAACGCGTTCAGCAGAAGGCCCATATAAAAGCCGCAGAAATCATTTTACTCCTGCGGGAACACAAGGATGAGCCATTGCATGGAGTCTTCTTCAACAACAATGAAGACTTTTGCTCATCAAAGCGCCTGACCTTCGCTTTTCTCAGGTCAAGTGAGTTGAAGTCGGAGTTCATCTTGGCCTGCCAGGATAGTGTCTTCAACACCTCAGTCTACCGCAGTCGCGTGATGGGTAAAGAGGTTCCTGACACAAGGTGCAGGGTCTGCCGCATGGCGTCCGAGACCCTAATACACTTGCTGTCAGCACGTCCAGCATATGCGGTCTCGGCCAGTATCCATCGGCATAACGCGACCCTGAGAATGCTTCATTACTACCTACGGCACTCTTACGGTATTGAAGAGACACCGGTGTTGCCCAGCGCTCCGAGCATATTTAATCCGTTGTGCGAAATGAGAAGTGTCGAATTTATTGAAAATATTCGTTCCTCACCCTCAAGCTCGTACAAGCTAATAAGCCTGATGTAGTCCTTCCCGACCACCAGAGCGAGAATATATTTTTCAGGGAGTTTTCAGCTCCTGGTAAAACAAATATTGCACAAAAAAAGAGGAAAATCGGATAAAATATCGAGATTTTCTCTTCGAACTCCTCAGACTCTACCCAGACCACTTTGTCAAGATGGTTGTTCTGATTATTGGAGTCCTTGGTGGAATGATGCCCTCTCTCGAATCTTAGAATAGACATCTAAGCCGAACAAATGCAGAAGTCTGTCATTCTTGGCTCACTGCTCTTGGTCAGGGCACATAATTCTCTGACCCAGTGATCACTCACTCCACGGTGTGGGGAGTGGTTGTTGGTTGGACCAAGGCAAACTCAGGTAAAGATATAATAATAATAACAATACGCCTCTATTCACCATAAAAAGTAGAGTTATTTCTAGAATAGGAAATAGATGTTCAAAAAAACTATTTCTCAGAATTAGGAATTTATGTAAAATATTTCAAAATAATCAAGATTCAGAAACCATCATAACATGTCTTGTCATGAGCACCGATTATGTTTATTTTGATCAGTTAAGAGGTCTGACTTGGATGGTGGTTCGAACGAGCATGGAGATATCTGTCCATATGTGTCAATTTTTGGCATACGGACAGATATCTGCATGCACTTTCGAACCACCATCCAAGTCAAAAGCGGGAAATTATCATCATCCTGACGGAACGTGCCCGTAGAACATGTGAACCGGAACACCTACAAGAAGAATTGAAGCATATTCAAGTGACTTTAAGATCGAATGGATACTGTGTAACCGATATCAACAAGGCCATGAAACTGAAGACTACAAGTCAAATTAGGAAGGAAACTCAAACGGTTGTACGTGCATTTCTACCGTATATCCCTAGGGTTACAATCAGAATCGGTAAAATCATAAGGATTCATAACATAAAAACGGTGTTCAAGCCCACTAGGAAAATATAACAAAGCCTGAGATCTGCGAAAGACAATAGAGATCCACTATCAGCTGCGGGGGTATATCGTATACTATGCAACTGCGGAAAAGTTTATATCGGCACCACCAAAAGATCCATGGGTACAAGGCTGAACATCGGAGAAACTGTAGATAGGGTCAAATAGAAAAATCGGCAGTAGCAGAACACGCGTTTAGTGAATGAGATCATACGATACTGTTTAAAGATGTGAAACTACTTTCACCCGATCATGGATACCACAGTCGGCTTGTACGGGAAGCCATAGAAATCCATAAACATATGGAGAACTTCAACAGAAAAGAGGAAGAGATAACGCTTAACCGGATTTGGAATCCCATACTTAAGGATGCTGGGGTGGCAACAATGAAATGCAATGTAACGTCATCAACAGGTAATAACATTCGGCCAATAGCAACGCATCAACAAGAAAGGACCCGAATGAAGATCGTAACACTGAAAATCTAGATCGCGAAAGCCTTAACCAACTCAATATACTGTTTCCTTGGTTTTTTCGAATAAGTCGTTGATATACAATAAAAAGAGGTTTGGAGGCAATATGGACCCCTGAGGAACACCAGTGTTGATGGTGAAAGTATTCGAGAGATATCCATTGATGGCCACTTGCAGGGAACGTTCTTTCAGGAAGCTGAAGCATACACATAAATGATCCAACAAGCCATAGCATCGAAGTTTGGCCAACAAACCCTCATGCCACACACGATCAAAGGCCTTAGAAATATCAAGCGCAACAACTTGATTCATACTGATTCAATAACTTCACGAAAATTAGATGGCAATCCTTCAACTTGAATATCAACAATTTTTATATGATATTCAGAAATGTCAATATCTTAATCGATACTTATTGGTATGATAATACATTCAGTATTCTGAATAATAGCAATTCAATTGAAATTGAAAAGAATACGCGACGTACTGTTCATGCATCTAGCCGCTTCAATAAAGTTAGGTGGCCATTGTTGAAAAATACGAGTTGAGTCCCACTCATGTCCCTCTCTCAAGAAATGTTTTGCAAATGCAGAATGGATCTTCATATTGAAGAAACTATTTCTGTTCTTTTATTCTTCGGCAAAAGGTGCTCCATGTTTGTCCAATACAAAGTTTTCAGCAAGAACCACAGGTAAACTATTCAAAAGTGAAGTTTCGTCTTTAAATTATTATTCGTTCTGTGAGTCATGTCCAAGCCTGTCCTTTTCAAAAAACGAACGATATTATTGGTGCCCATAAAAATTTTCGATAGCAAAAGACAGGCGAATGGTAAGTATGTCCAGAATTTCACATTTTGTTTATTGTATCTGTCCAAGAGATGCTCAACCCAATTGGCGGAATACTGGAACGATCAGTTTTGGACTGACTGATTGTAGTATTTATAATCACGGTTTTGAATTATGGGAAATATGAGCCTGAATTAAATTATTGGATAACATCCTTTATATGTATTCATGTAGACTATCGAATTCGGCACCTAGACTTTCCATTCTTTTGACGTTTATCAAACAAACGCATTTCCGATTGAGGCTTCCTTTCAAGCGAATTTATTTCGTTTCGAAAACGAAGAAAGTTAGTTTTCCAAAACGTTAACATTCTGAAGAAAGCTAATTATGTTAATATTATTTTTCCATTGATTATTTTGTGTTTAGGAAACATTTTTTGAATACACAGTAATTTTTTGGAATGAACTTTCCAGTTTGCAATTTATTAAACCCCAAAAGATTTTTTGTTGATTCGGCTTCGTTTATTCTTCAGACTGTGAAAGGTTATAAACCGAAAAATCATCCACACAATTCTTGAAAAAAAGTTGAGCAGTAGACATATTTGATTATGTGACATTTATATTGAAACTCATCGTGTTGGTAAATCATTAATCATAACACAAAAAATTCAGTAAAATTCTGTTATAAAGTTGACCAAATGAATTTCTTTCCACAGTGAAGACATTGAGTGATTCAACTCCCTAATGAGTCCCCGAATATCCAAAATCAAAGCTCCTCTAAATTATCAACAATTTATACGAACTCAAACAAAAAAGATTCAAACTGAAATATTATCCACCCTCCGTGATGCGGATGAAAAGACCTAATCTGAAATTTATTGTTGCAGCTATGGCACCGTAGTCGGCATAGGCGTAGGGATAACCAGGGATTGCTCGACGCTGATGGTTGCCCAGTACTTTAAGAGAAGAAGAGAATTTGTGGAAATCTTTATAGTATCTGGAAGTGGACTCGGGATTTCCACAATGTCGCTCATCATCCGGAACACTATAGGGTGAGTTGGAACTTTTAGATTGGGGATAATGTATCGCCAAGATAGGTCAAAATATTTTGATCCTCCATAACGTTCTTTGAGTGGACTATTGACGGAAGTTTTTAGTTCGAGAGGCAGTCGAGCGTTTGCTTCTTTCATGAAATCCTTGTTTATGCATTCGCTGACATACTTGAGGCTAGTTTATATGGTCGTAGCCGAAAGTGGAGTATATTTCACAGGATCATTCGATCAAAAACGGCAGAATATACATGAAAAATGATCTCTTTATGAGAATTATTGTTTTTTCTTTATTTCTTAAAAACGTATTCGCATATTCAGGATATAACAATGATGAATTGCTACAATGAATACATAAAATTCATTACACAAATGCAAATCTGAAAGTTTTAAAAGAAGTCTGTTTCAAAATCTGTTTTCCGTTAACCAGCTGTCGCACCCCTACAAACGACAACCCTCAGAATTCGAAACTTGTGCAAGCTAAGGACTAACAAGGTCCTACCTTTTAACTTGTGATTCCTAACACTGGTTGGACGATGGCAAGTGGAAATTGATCGTTCAGCCTGGGGATTGAACCACCGACCGACACGGCGGTCAATTTGAGTGAGTGAATAAAGCACCCACGTCGAATCGACCGGCTACCGACCGACCGAAGTGAATATAATATTGCTGAATTGGAAAAGTTTAAACTGATTAGGTATATGAAGAAATTGATTTTTCTGTCTTTAATATTATGTACTGAATAAAACTCATGTAGTCAGGTACTAGAATTTTGAAAAAAAACTTCACCTTTCTACACTGTTCACACTAGACTGGATTGAAACTACACTTGGAATAAAGAATTCAGCTTCAACTAATTTTTCGTTTATCAGTTATTGAATGGTTGATTTGAATAACTTTGGAATTTGAAATGTACAAACTGAATCAATTGACGAAACTTTCGAATTAACTGATGTTTCTATTTAGATATGTGAGTAACACTCAAATGTGATATTTTCACTAGATAAATTATGACACCCACTAATAATGAAAAAACATGAGATGAAATGAAAATACCACTTGTTTCACTATATCTTTTAAATTTCTAAAAAGAATTGTGATGCTACGTAACTTCGGCACTAACTGTTCATAATGAGATTCCCAGCTGAAAAAGTCATCAACATATACACTTAAAAATTTAAGTTTTCTGCGGTACTGCCTTTATCAGATGTGAAAGTGAGTTTTTGCTGAAACATTTTCTATCTAGTATGAAACCTTATGATTTGTGTTTTATACTGGTTGATATGAAAGTCATTATCGCTACAGTAGGCAATTAATTCATTCAAATATACATTTCATTTTTCTTCTAGGCGGTTACCATCTCAACCTGATAGAATTAACGTAAAATCGTCAGCTTATGCTGTGTAAATTTCATTGCCTGAAATATTTTCTATATCATTAACGTGGAGTATGAAGAGGACAGGACCTGGGCCCTGCGGCACTCACACATCGAGTTTGAGTTTTTCTGTTTTTTCAAGGACAGAACACAAGCACTGCAAGAAAATCCCCAAGGCCCTCTCAGAGCGGTGCCTGCGCGAAAGCAGCTATTCAAATTGGATTTGAATCGCTGGATATCAAATCCATCTGGAAAAACGTTCTCAGAAAACTTATTCCACACAAACGCCGTTCTCGAGATGAAAGAGTTCTTAAGCAGTGAAGTTCGAGGTGTACTAAGCTTAACCTCAAAACGATGAGCAGTCACAGTCCGTCACGTTTTTCTGATATGTACTGCTCTTGGTGGAATCAAATGTGCCAAGTCACTTGAACACCTCCAGTGAAAGTGACTTGGCAAGTATCTATACAAGACATACAAATCTCCAACCTTTCGTCGATGTTCCAAGCTATCAAGGTTTCACGTGATGTTCGCGTCTCCAATCAGGCTGATGGCTCTTTTCTGGATGGGATCCAGCAACTTCAGGCTATGTTTGGGGGCAGAGCTTCATACATGAGAACAATTAATACTCCAAAGAAGGTCTGATCTGGGCTTCATAAAGCTTAAAAAGTTGCTGAGGTGTGTATAATTTTCTGGTTCGAAGCAGTTTTCCAAGCTTTTGAGAAGCAGCCTTTGCATTACCAGCGACATGATTGTGCCATGACATATTGCTGACCATTGTAACCCCCAACAAACTTATCGAAGCAGAAAGCGGAATTGTCTCCGGTTCGGAGACATTTATCTTCTTGTAGAAAACCGTTGACTGGGTTTTTGTGGTATTGAATTAAACCTGGTTGCTTTCACTCCACTTCGAAATCACTTCTAGATCCTCATTAAGATATGCAACCTTCTGTTGCCGGCGAAGATGTGCCTCCGTAGCTGATGTCCTGGAATCCAAATGGAATGACGAGACAATTGTGCTGTCGTCAGCCAAGCAATATATTGGATTCTTGTTTTTTTCCAATAAGTCGAAGATATACGATAAATAGGGGGTTGGAGATAACTGGGAAACACCAGCGTTGATGGTGAAAGTATTCGAGATATATTCATCGACGGCCACTTGCCAGGAAACGTTCTTTCTAGAAGCTGAAGAGCCATACATAGAAATGATGCCACAAGTCAAAGCATCGAACTTTAGCCAGCAGATCTTCATGCCACACACGATCAAAGGTCTTAGAAATATTAAGCGCATCAGCTTTCGACTCACCATGTTTCTCGATTGCGCTATTCCAAATATGGGTGGCATACGATAGAAGGTCGCGTTGATCTTTGTTTCCGATAGCCATATTTCTTTATTTACCAATATAGGGGTTACAAACAGATTAACAAATCCAATAGAGAACCCACTTTACAATTTTAGTTCAAGTGGGCTTTGAGAAAGAATCGAAGAATAACATAATTGTTATTAGAGTGACAGAGACTACAGAAATGATCACAACTTATCAATGAAATTTGTTTTCATCCTGCGTTTGAAACAGTCTAAAGAGATTTCAAAATATTGAATATCATTGCAAATTTCATTGAAGGTTTTAAGCATTCTATAAAGTGGTGAATTTTGAGCAGCATTTGTCCTTGTGCAAGTCAGCTTAAAGAATTCTGTACGCCTCAACGTTCTACCCTGAACATTGAACTCAATTTTGGAATGAAGCTCTGGGCAGTGGACTAATCCTTTCATCAACTTGAAACGCATGATGAGATCCGTAACAGTGCTTCTATCCTTCATAGGCATAATATTGTATTGGCGTATAATGGGACTGTAATCGCTATTCGTAATTGGAAAATTCAATTTGTGACTAATGTGGCGAAGAAATTTGTTTTGGACTCTCTCAATACGATCTATGATTATGTGATACTGAGGATTCCAAACAAACGATGCAAAGCAGAGCCTTCTATGTACATATGCATAATATAAATTGAGGAGAGGTTTTGCCGTTCTAAAATTTTGTCAGTTTCTTTAATACTATTACATTTATTGACTGTTTTTTCTATATGTGAATTAAATGACAACTTCGAGTCCATAATTATTCCCAAGTCTTCAACTTCTGGAACTGATTTTCAAAGTAATTATTTCTGATTATATTTTTGTTTCTGGAGAATGAGATTGACACACATTTTTATAGATTGATGATATTGATGATTATTCAACCAGAAGTGAGAGCTCTCGATTGATCAGCAAAAATTGCAAAAAATGGAAAAAATCTATATTCAAAGGTTCACATCACGAAAACTGTACAATTCTGAGCTTTGGCTGTAGATACTTTCAATCAGCACATCAAGAACTACAACATATCAAAATTTTGGCAAAATTCAAGGCAAGCCATTTCTCATAAGAAATGTGCGGGGTCCTTTATCAAAATATTAAGGTAACACTTCACCATCCGAAACAAAATTAATCTTCATACTAATTGCAACACCGAAACAACTGTTAATTTTTAAAGAAAAAATCGCACTCGGTGAACAGGTAGCATTTAGATTATTTTACCTATTTGCTTAATTGTTGTCTGAAATCATTTGAAGGGATTGAATTACATCAGTTTCATTGAATCATGCGGTGCCCTGAAATCGCCATGGAAAACAGTTGCTCATTGATATTTACTGTCAACCTTAAAATATTGTTGGAAGATCTTTTTGTATTAACCCCCAGACCAGTTTTCATTTCATTTGTTGTTTCTAGTATTGTTGTTCTTTGATTCACCGTTGTTCCTGTTGTTTCTGCCGTGTTTTTGTTCCCATTGTGTTTACTATTCCTGTATTTGTGTTGGATATTGTTCCTGTGTTCCAGTTGTTTGCTGTTCGTGAGTTCCTGTTTTTTTAATATTTCTGAAGTTCCCATTTTAACTGATATAAGCTCATTTTGATTGACAAAGTTCAATATGGCACGTCTCTCACTTCAAGCAAAAAATTGAAATTGTTTTAATTGTTGGTGAAGGGGTGGGGTTTTATCGTGAAGCGGCCGCTGAATTTAATAGAAGACACCCGCTAGAGGTAGCTGTACACCCTGGAACTGTTCATAAAATATATAATCTATTCGTGAGCACCGGCCAAGTAACAAAGGACAGAAAAATTGTAAAACGTTATATTGATGATGATACGATATTGGCGGCTCATCAAGCTGATCCTAGAATTAGTTTGAGAAACTTATCGCTTCAACTCAATATGAGCCGCAGTAAAATATGAAGGTGTTTAAAGAGGCATAAAATGCATGCGTTCAAACCAAATTTTTACATACTTTGCACGGAGGAAATGAAATCCGCCGTATGGAGTATTGTTTATGGATGCAGGGAAATCATCTCAATGACAGGAATTTATTAAAGAATATCTCATACAGTGATGAAGCTACCTTTACCACGAATGGTGTATCTACCCAGAACATGAGGTTTTGGGCTGACCAAAATCCAAATTGGGTGGTGAATTGTAGAGACCAAATATCTCAGAAAGTTAATGTGTGGTGTGGTATGCTGAACGAAAATATTATCGGGCCTTTTTATTTCAATCAAAATTCAAACGGACGACTATTCGTTGATTTTCTCGAAAATGCATTTTCCGATGTATTGGAAGAACTACCTTTGGATGTGAGACACAGCATGATTTTTCAGTTAGATGGTTCACCAGTTCACAATAGTGACATAGCAAGGGTTTGGTTGAATAGGAATCTACCTATGAAATGGATAGGACACAATAGCCCTCTCGTAGTATGGCCACCACGATCCCCAGATTTAACTCCACTGGATTTTTATTCATGAGGATATTTATGAGGATAGGTCAACAAATAAGGAAGATCTCTGTGCAAGAATTATACAAGCGTGTAGAGAAATCACACCTAGAGAACTGAGAAGAATTGGAGGAAATAATAGAAGGCGCATAGAAAAATGTGTTCGATTGGAGGAAAATTTCATAGAAGGCACGAAAATATAAAATTGTCAACAGTTGAATCATTTGAAATTGATTGTTTTGTTTTTTAATTGAAAATGTGATTTTGAAAGTAGTACTTCGAAAGAATTTTGAACTACATAACATTTTTCGCCACAAAATATCCTTGTTTTTTTTTTAAATAATGGGAAAATGAGAATATGAACTCACATTAACCATCCTAAAACCTCACTGATTACATGTTTCCGTTCCTCTTACAAAATTACCATTTTCTCTCTTATTGAGAAGGAATAACTTTCCTGACAACAGAATAAAATATAAATTATTTATGTGAAAACGAAAGTCGAGTTTCTCTTAAACAATTTCGTTCATGTTTTAATGTCAAAACCAAAAAAAAATCTAATTCAATTATTACGGAAGTGAGAAGTGAAACAAATTAGGATTTTTCAGGACTGAAATTTTCTCAGGAAAAAAGTGTAATCTTAGTAAGTTGGTAGTCCTGACCACGAATCTGAAGGAATTTTGAGCCTATTTTGTCCCCTAATATGTTTTACCGTAAAAATGGGGTGTTCCATCGCGAGTGGCGGACAGTGTATATCACTTTGGCCAACCTCAATCAGGTGGTAAGTGCATTTTGAGAATTTCCATCAGTCCTGAGAGGTTCATCGTTCCACCTCGAATATTACGGAAGATACGGGGGTGTTTCCATAAGAAGGGAGACAAATTCGGAATTTTCAGTACTGAAATTTTTTCAGGAAAAAAATGAGATCGTAGTAAGTTGGTAGTTCTGATCACGAATCTGAAGGAACTTCGAGCCTATTTTGCCCCCTTATATGTTTACCGTAAAAATGGGGTGTTCCATCGCGAGTGGCGGACAGTGTATATCACTTTGGCCAACCCCATTCAGGTGGTAGGTGCAATTTGAGCATTTCCATCAGTCCAGAGAGTTTCATCGTTCTACCTCGAATATTACGGAAGATACGGGGGTGTTTCCATGAGAAGTGAGAGACACTATATGTATATAGTGGTAGGTCGTCGCCCTTGTAAACATCGAATCAGTTTTAATTTATACAGTAAGCTGTACAAATTGTAATTTGAATTGCCGCTGTGAAAATCATAATTAACGCCATTAACAAAAATTAATATTTATGTTTCGTATGATTATCCGTACATTGTTCAGCGTATAAAATTTATGTTTGAATGTGAAATATTAGCTGACACTTGACGAAGACTAATCATCGTCTTAGATTTTCATTCATTTACTCAACTATGAGGTTTCTGTAATACAATACGTGCAAAACCGAAATCCACGTAGCAGTTACAGCCTTTTGGCTGATATCGAATTTTCAGAAGATTTGTCACTTCCTCTGCGACTTGTCTACTTCCCTTCTCGCCTACCCATTCCTGAATACCAAACCGCTTCCAAAGATAAAATTACCGACGATCCCTGAACAATATTCGGCGAATGATTTATCTTCTCCAGTCGTATCTTATAGAATTCCGATAGGGACACTATATCTTCTTCACCTCTGCGGCATATTAAATCAAAAGCTTTTACCTTCCCCGGTGTTTCCCAACAATGTCTCTAACCGACTGATTGATAGGAAAGTTCCCTGGCGGAACACTGATAATGTCGCCTTCGTCGTCTTACTAGTTACTCGAAGTTATGGATGTAGCGCTACCAAAAAGGACGTGATTCTCTGAATGAAAGAATATATATAGATCCTTGAGATAATTTCTATTAACTCGCACTTGTTTTTTAGCGATCCTGTGAGAATCAAAAGCGGTTCCTACCTGTTGTTACTATTTATTTTTATGTTAAACCGAGAAGTTCAATTATGTTCACCTACGATTCCAAGTCAAAATATAAGAAATGGTATAGGAGATAGCGCATAGTTTGGGTAAAGTGTAAGTGATACAAAAATGCCCGAACGAGTACCGGTATAAGCTGAAAAGAAGTTTTTAAAAAAATTACACCATCAATGTATAGAGTCAAAATCACCTTCGATCAGTATACAGGTTGTTTCAGATGTGATCCTCATCATTGGGATTTCGGAAAGAATGAGAGATATGAAGATGGTTGAATTGGGGCAAAGTTG
The DNA here is from genome assembly GCF_025532065.1 of Leptinotarsa decemlineata. Lineage (NCBI taxonomy): Eukaryota > Metazoa > Arthropoda > Insecta > Coleoptera > Chrysomelidae > Leptinotarsa > Leptinotarsa decemlineata. The sequence continues at coordinate 31,662,667 of NW_027412688.1, forward strand.
TGCATTTACCTGACTATAGTCTATTTCAAAAGAGTGTAGAGTAATAAAATCTCATTAAGTATTCAAAAGCGCTACAGGGTGATCCGTCAATAAATTCTGTCACTTCCCTAGTCCGCATTGCAAAATTATGTCGTTTCATAAAGAGCAGGTAGGTATCACCCTGTTTTAAGGGATTTGTCCATTGTTATCGACGGATAAATACTGAGCCAGAGGCGCGCTAGTGGGATAATTGCCAAAAGAATATGCATTCATAAAAATTATATTAAAGGAAATAAAAATTTAATACAGCAGAACAGTGTTATTAAAAAAATATAAAATGTAACAATAAAATATATACGAACCGAAATCGGGAAATACTCACAAACACACACGAACGAACTTTACGTATTGAAACACTTGTGGGGACTTTAAATCAATTTATTCACAAAAACGACAAGAACTTTACTGGATACGTTATTACAATTTGACACTTGAACAATACTAAAACTGTGAACTTCCCTTAACGTTTAACAACACTCTATTTATACCCTAATTGAATGTTCTAGAGATTACTAGGTACAATTTTCGAGAACCTTCCGAGAAAATAATTATTCAGACTACCCTTAATTCTAAACCCTAACCTAAGCAAAAGTGTCACTGTCACTGATACACTAGTCTCTGTCCAGATTGCTTATCCCGCTACAGTATATTTACAATTCAATTAAATTATTCTACATCAGTATAGTCTTCATCCGAAGAACTGTCATCATCCCCTGGTGTTATAATTATAGGGTCAACCACCTGATCGACCAAGTTGTCCAGTTCCCACATTTTATCTTCCTCTTTTAAAACATGCTGGATTGCTTTTTGCCAGTTTTCTGATGTGATTTCCATAATGGCTTGATCAAACAATACCTTGACATCTTTCATTTTAAATGTGGTATTGTGCCTTGCAACATATCCTTTAACTTGTGCCCATATAAGTTCTATAGGATTTAATTCGCAATGATATGGCGGTAGGCGCAGCACAGTTACTTTATACTTTTCTGCTACATCTTCTACGGCATATTTCATGAAGCGAGATTTATGTTGTTTTACTATGGCTAGTAGTTCCTTCTTTACTGAATTCGTCTCAAACTGAATACCTTTATTTGACAGCCAGTTAATAATTTCTTGCTTTCTCCAAGCTGAAGTTGGTACCTTCTCTAAGCGCCTTGAATGGTAGCTTGCATTATCCATAGCCACGACCGAATCAGCTGAAAGAAATTTTAACATTTCACCGAAGTAGTCTTCGAAGACATCCGAATTCATGTCCTCATGATAATCTCCCGTCCGGCACGACTCAAAGCTTAACAAACCTTCTTTTAAAAATCCGTCTTCGCTTCCAATGTGAGCAATTATAAGCCTCTTCCCTTTTCCCGAAGGCACTTTAATACCCGTCGAAAGGCCTTCTATGAAAGCTTGGCGAGAACTTGTTATATTTTTATCTTGTCACATTTTTTTGACTATATAACCTTCGTTTATCCACGTCTCATCAAGATAAAAAATTTTCTTTTGCTCTCTGCGGTACTGCTTTATAGTTGTCAAATATTTTCGTCTCCAGCAAACAATTTCATCACTTTCCAGTAATAGTGCCTTTCGATTGTGCTTTTCCCAGGCAAAATTCATACTTTTTAAAGTTTTCCATAAAAGTTTTCTGGATATCAAAGGAATATCGTTATCTTGGCTTATCTCGATAAATATTTTTTCAAGACTGGGTATTTCCTTTTTAAAATAAAACGAATGAACTTTTCTTCGAATGTCACATTTGGTGTCTTCATCTAAGATTTTTATTGGTCTTCCTGATTTTCTCTTGCATGGACTTACCTGGCCTGATATCTTTCTTTCTCGCAATAATTTAAAAATCGTGGACTGTCCAATTCCAGTCATTCGGGCACATCGCTCAACACTTTCTTGCACAGACAAACTAGGGTGATCGTGTTTTATGCAATCATATACATTTAAAATTATAACTTTTTCGCAAACAGATAGCGGAGAATTTTTTACACTTCTTTTCTTTGGAGTAAATGTCCCCATTTTATAACTTTTTCACTATTTCTATATCACAATATCACTGTACGTTTAATTGGTGTAGTAACAATTACTATTATAACTCGAATGTTTAAGACACCATTACAATATATTTAAACCCTTTTTCTTAATTACCTGGGTTTAATAGGTATTGCATGATTGGTGGGCAGGGTCAAAAAGGGATTATTATAATGACATGGCACCTCGGAACTAAGTGTTAACCCTTTTTTGAGAAATCATGCTCAAGTATATGAACCCAAATTGCATATTAAATAAGTTTACAAGAACCACTAAAATTAATCTTAATCTTTTTTTAAGAAATTTTACTTACCTAAATACATGTAGGTACTTAGTTTTAGACCAAATTACTTCCCAAAAATGGCCTTTTATTATTATCTATGTCTGTAATTTTTAATTTACTTTAATTATTAAGTTTAATAATCCTAAGATTTGCCTACGCCCATGGACGACAACGAAATTCAGGCAAATTTTATGACACTTCATGATTTATTACTCTACACTCTTTTGAAATAGACTATAACAATATGCCTTTGAAAAAGTTCTGAAATTCCGAGTATATCCAGAGATATCCCGAAAAACATAAATTTCGGAAAATTATTCTATTTTTTTCTGGCTTCATTTTTCAAAGGATTCGAAAATAAATTGCACTTTCACATTGCTTCTTTTTCCCTGCTACATAATGTTGTTTTCAGATTTGCTATCTGATGTTTCGTCTCCCAGCCACCATCATCAATTTTACTTTTTCTCATGGGCTCTACATTGGATACTTTCTGTTTTGAATAGATTTTACTTTTTCAATTATGTATCATAAGTTATCATTTTTTTTTCGAAAAATTGGAGATATTGAAAAAAATTAATTCTTATCATAATAGGCATTGATTTTGATGTTTCTAAATGTTTCTTGATTTGATGTGTGTCAATGACATTTTGTTATTCTACAAGTCATTGAATTTTTGGCGAAAAATCGCTTTCACGAATGAAGAGAAGAGATATACAAATTAATTACAAATAGGATAGAAACAGTGTTAGGACATCGGAAATGTATTTAAAATTATATCCCGAAAGACGACAACCACATCGAACTATGTTCAAGTTATTGGATTAAAATCTCACCGAGTTTGATTCGTTTTAAAAGCCAATGAAAAAAATACGAAGGCAGAGAAGTGCTTTCATCTGTCCTAATTACATTTTCCAGGAAAACAGGAAAATCAGGTCTTCTTATTAGCCAATTACAACATTATAATCGCCTTTCGGGATCACCTGGATGCATTTTTTGAGATATGTGTATTTTGTAACATTTCAAACCGCTTTTTTTGAGATGTCTCCAAGCACTTGTATGACAAATATTTATTTTGGTGGAAACTTGACGTGTAGATTTTTCCGGGTTCATGTTTATCTGCAAATTATTAATTTTCACCGGAAAGGACACAAACTCATACACACTCCATTTATCAAATTTTCTTCAGTTTCCTGGTCCATTCGGTCTCGGTATTTTTACCTCGGTTTTACAAATGAACCAAACTCTGTGAGATTTTGATCCAATAACTTGAACATGGTTCGATGTGATTGTCGTCTTTCAGGATACAAGTTAAATACATTTTCGATGTGTGATCGTTTTTCTTCATTCGTGAAAGCCATTTTTGCCAAAAATTCAATGACCTGTTCAATAACAAAATGTCTTTGAGTGTAAAAAATTGAAAGTCAAATTCAGAAACATCAAAGTCAAAGCCTATTATGATAGGAATTAATTTTTTTTCAATATCTCCAATTTTCGAAAAAGAATGTTAACATATGATACATCATTGAAAAGGTAAAATCTATTCAAAACAGAAATTATCCAATGTAACGCCCATGAGAAAAAATGAATTTGATGATGGTGGCCGGGAGACGAAACGTCGGATATCAAATCTGAAAACACCATTATGTAGCAGGAAAAAAGTGGCAATTTGAAAGTGCAATTCATTTTCGAATCCTTCTTAAAATAAAGCTGGAAAAAAATAAAAACCACGTTCCGAAATTTCTGTTTTTTCCGGAAATACTCGGAATTTCAAAAATACCGGCACGTTGTCAGGAAAATGCGCAACTTTGCCCCAATTTAACCATCTTCGTATCTCTCATAGTTTCCTAGGTCCCAATGGTGAGGATCAAATTTGAAACACCCTGTATACCATGATACAGTGGAACGAATATTCATCGAGATACGGAGCTATAAAACTTTTAAAACAACCGAATAGTATGAATTCTGGATATACGTTAATTTTTGGTGACTGCGCCATCATTAATTTAAAAGGTTGCCGTCCATTAATCTGGTGAGGCTTGAAAGGGGGGGGGGGGTGGCAAAATGGTGTTGCACGTGGATTTAACGTATTCCAAAAACACTTTATTGTGAGATTTTCACTAAATTGTTTTACAAAAACGCAACACGTGTTTCGCCATACAATGGCTTCATCTGGCGTGTCTTCAACATTGAAAGACACGCCAGATGAAGCCATTGTATGGCGAAACACGTGTTGCGTTTTTGTAAAACAATTTAGTGAAAATCTCACAATAAAGTGTTTTTGGAATACGTTAGTTATGGATTTTCATCAAGTATCGGCCGATTCCATCATATATCACGTGGATTTATTTTTTAAACTTAAAAGCGGCGTGTAATGTGACTTTGACTTGCCGTTGAAGGCAACGAACGATGTCGCCGCGCACCACGACGACCGCACGGCTCGGGCGGTATAAGAGTGTAAGAAAGGAAACATTTTAGCATTCTTTGTAGGTACTAAAAATACACCTCACTACGTATCACCAAGGGGGAGGGGGAAATAAATGCTGAAAAACATCACGTGATCAATGGACGACCCCTTATACCATTTTTTTCGGGTTCGAACGCCGTCGAGTTATGGAATTTCTTCTTGGCGCGAGTGGCTAGCTTCTTCAGAGGTATCTGCATCCTGAGTTTAAAAAAAATATATTTGTCCGTTAACCAGTTATCGCACCCCCACAAACGACAACCCTCAGAAGTCGAAACTTGTGTGAGTTGAGGACTAACCAGGTCTTACCTTTTTACGTGTGATGCCTAACACGGTTGTCTCCGAGGACTGGATATTACTGCTGCGTAAAGCATATTTATGTTGACTCCGGTAGTGTGGTGTGCTTATATATACCTGGATTAGGTTTATTGCGTAAACCGTGTCTATAATGACCTAGGTAGTTTGGTGTGGTACTACCTCTACCTGTATTAGGTGAATTGTCCACAACAATCGTCGACCCTTTTTTACCTGCCGACAAGCTGTTTTCTAATCAGAATGGGATTCCCTGTTTCGTGTTTTCAAACAGAATCCTTTGGTTTTCTTCACTGAATGTATGAACCGCCAAAACCGACTTGTCCGTTTGGCCCACTCTGCAGTTTCTTTAATGTTCCTTCAGCCTGGATCCTATTGACCTTTTAGTGATTCCGATGTATATTTTTTCACTAGTACATGGTATTCGATATACCCTTGCTGATGATGATGGGTCTCTCTTGCCTTTAGCCGACCTGAGAATTTTGTATCTTCATGGTGGGTTTGAAAACCGTTCCAATGTTGTGTTTCCCCAAGAGTTTTACAATTATGTCTGTGACCCTGGGGATATATGGTAGATAAGCACGTGTAAACATCTGAGCCTACTCCCTGTTTTGAACCGTGGAACTCTTCAGTTTCTTCAGTTTCAAGGCCTTGATGGCACTGTATCCATTCGATCTCAAGATCACTTGAAGACGTTCCTCTTGATGTTCCGGTTCGCATATTCTTCGAGTCTGTTCAGTTAGAATAGAGATGACTCTTCTCTTTTGACTACAATGGTGGTTTGATAGTGCGTGCAGGTATTTTATCCATGTGCGTGGGTTTTCTGTAGTCTAGCACCCAATCATTCGTTGAGTACATCTAGGATTGCTATTCGCTGGTGGCGTTCAGTCTTCATTATGAACTTGATACTGGGGTCTTGAGCGTTCAAGTGGTCTAAGAAAAAGTTCAGAACGTCCCTTCCATGTTTTCAGATGACGGAAGTGCCAACCACGTAATATATCCACGATGTCAGTTTCAATTCAAAGGTGTCGATTGCTTTCTCTTTAATCTCTTCAAAACGTTCCACGAAGTGGTTGGCTATATAGTTTCTGTGATGATGAACGAATATTCATTTCACCACAAACATGTTTGGTTAAAAAAATAGTTGAATGAACTTGTATATCACAAAAATCACTCAGAATCCTCTACAATATCAGAACAGATATAATAAATTATAGACATAGACATACTTTATTTGACTACGTTCATGTAAATTACATTCGTAGCAATTCATATTACAAAAATTGGAAAAAAATTGGGTTTGAAAATAATTGCTTCTGTATGTAGGAAAAATAGATCATGGAGTCAGTCAGAAACACTGAATATACAGCATGAATCATCAAACTCAACAAAACATCAATAACCTAAAAACGATTATAAATATAAAAAAAACTAAATATCTGAACATTCTCATGTGCTTTTTGAAGTTTCAAGGTTCTAAGAAATTCAAGAACTAATCAAGATCACAAAAGCCAGCCCGGGTTGCAGGTTTTCACAAATCCAATTTGTGAAAACGAATCCCTTCGAATCCCCCAGTATTTACTTTCGTATATTCACGAAATATTATGTGTGCATTTTTCTACATAATTTTCACGATTACTCATTTTAAGAATATGAACCAAAGATTCATTTTCCCTGAAATGTTGGAGAATTCATCCACACCATTTCATTCGAAATAATTGTTCACGCTAGCACCAGATCGGCCACAAATTTCACATTATCTTTTCTTCGCTGGTTCGTCTACGTTTTGCATAAAATTGGAGTTCCTAGCAGCTGTTGTCCCCGCATTTATTTTCGGATCTGAAACTTCCAAGTTACTCCAGGGTTGGTCAACGATTTATGCAAACCGGCTGTTCTTTATACCTTCAAAATTGTTGAAACTTCGAGAAATACAAGCTTGTAAAAAGGGATCTTTCATTTCCAAGTATACCATTCATTACTTCGTCAAAGTGATAAGATAGTCTAAGCATACATAGTGTCATTCCGTAATAAGCACGTTTCAATAATTACTGGGTTTTCAAGGATTTGGAGGGACTACTACGATATAAGTAATGATTTTTTTCAAGGGCATAATACAAGCATTACAGGAAAATCTTTGAGTCGCTTCAATATCGATGCCTGATGAAAGAAATGAAACTAAGATATGAAACCTACTGCTGTTGGTGAAGATGTGTCTTCGTAGCAGAAGCTGACAAGCCATACCATCGAAATTTGGCCAGCAAACCCTCATGCCACACACGGGCAAAAACCTTAAATATCAAGCGCAACAGCTCTTGATTCTCCATATTTGCGTTATTTCAAATATGAGTGACATACGAGTCGCCTGTTGATCTTTGTTTCCAAAAGACATATTTATGATCGCTCAAGACGTTTGAAGCCTTCCAAACATCCAGTGATGTGGTGGTGATTTTTATTATCACTGATAGCAAAGCGTCATGCCAGATATGGTCAAAAGCTTTGGAAATTTCAAATACAACTTATCAAGAATCTCCCAGTTTCTCGATTATAATATTCCAAAGACAGGTGAGATATGTGATGTCAACAAATTAACCTTTGCCTCCAAAACCATGATGGTGATCACCTGAGATGATGAAACATTCTAAACATGTAGGAATATATCGATTTACAGCTTCTTAGAAGATTTTCCACATAAATGACACTAAGTAACTGGTCCACAAATTTTGGAAGATTTTTCGCTCTTCTTGTCTATACAGGGTGTCCCTGGACTTTCTCTTTCCCTCTCGGGAATGTATAGATGGGGTCAAAATATCACCAGTACTTCATATAACTTTTTTTCCTAAAATCCTTCGTTACCAAGTAACGGGCCCTCGAAGTTACAAAATGAAAAATGATTTTCTTTGATAACTTTTCAAGTGAATATTCAAAATCATCCAAATTTTGGTAATTGACTAAACAAATGAATTCCTTCAATGAGCTTTCATGCAGGAGTCAGTTGTTTTGCTACAAAGTCAGGAACGGACTACCCCCGATGGTCCACACCCCAAAACTTTGAAATGACAGATATTTTTCAATATTTTTCAACAAATTAAGGTTACTTGGACAATTTTATGAATAAAAGTACTCGTGTGGAAAGTCGATCGGAGCAACGAGTCTTGATAAAAATGTAGTTTCACTCGACGACATCAAACCCGCTCGTCCACCATTATTTGAAATGAATAATTATCAAAGCAGAAATAATAATGATAACGTTAATTCAACAACATTTATCCTGAGATGTCTACCATTATTCGAAAATATTTGTTTTTAAGGAAAATGGAAATGATAGGTAAAATGTTCATAACGAATTTTTATAATGCAAACACGTTTAACTAACGAAACTCAAGAGCCTCAAGAGCAAACAGAAATGAAAAATCCGCTACAGAAACTGCTCGATATGACCACCTTCTCTCTCTATACATTTTCTTAGTCTGCGAAGACACCCTCTCTGTACTTGAAATAGCATTCCAGGGTCGTTTCGTATGGCTTCACAATGTAATGTTATTCTATTCAACAATGCATCTCTTGTGTGAATAGGTGTAGCGTAAACAAGGCTTTTTAGATGCCCCCACAGAAAGAAATCCAATGGATTTAAATCCGGAGACCGCGATGGCCATGAATATGGCCCACCTCTACCAATCCATCTATTGTGGAAAATATGGTTCAGATGGTCACGCACAATCAAACTAAAATGAGGAGGAGCGCCATCATGCATAAACCACATATCTCTTCGGGTTTGCAATGGAACATGTTCCAAAAGTCCATTCAAATCGTTCTGAATGAACTCCAAATAACGTTCTCCATTCAATCGGTCCTGTAGAACGAATGGTCCTATAAGATGGTTTCCTATGATACCAGCCCAAACATTCACATTGAATTTCCGTTGGTGTTTGGTTTGCAATATCCCATGGGGATTTTCTTCGGCCCATATATGGAGATTATGAGAGTTGATAACTCCATCTCTACTGAAACCTGCTTCATCAGTGAATAAAACTCGATTAATAAAAGTCATATCCTCTCTTTGCCTATCCATGAACCAATTGGCATATTCCAGTCGTGCTGGAAAATCTTGAGGTGTCATGGCATGTACCTTCTGGATGTGAAATGGGTGGAGCAGTTGTTTCCTAATTATTCTATGAATAGTGGACTTGGATGTATGGAACTGTTCTGATAGATTTCTGATGCTCATTGAAGGATCATCAGCGACGGCTTCCAAAATATTTTCCTCCAATACAACGGTACGTACAGTCCTAGGAGCGCCCTCACCACCTCGTTTTGGCAAAACTGTACCTACAATAATATCGAAATAAAACAACGTGCTCAAGTTAATTATCAATTATTACATACCTGTCTCCCTCAAGCTGCGATCGACACGCTCGAATGTTTCTCTTGACGGTACCGTTCGATTGGGAAAATGCTCGGAATACAGACGACGAGCTTCTGCAGCATTACAAAATGCTCGTCCATAAAATACATGCATATCTGCATATTCATTGAATGTAAACTGTTCGGCCATATCAAAAAAATTCAAAATATCCTATAGAATATTGACAATACAATGATAGTCATATGACAACGCACCACTCAACAAAACAAAATCGCATTCCAGTTTCTCATTTTTTAGCTTGTTAGTTTAAAAACACCACGAATCTACAGAACTTGATATTTCTTTTGAAAAAATATCTGCTATCACAATTGTGACTTAAACTTCCATATAGGTACTGTACTTTTTGTTTACGACTTCATTTTAGCATAGTTTGTATTATTCCTGTTATAAATGTTGTTGAATTAACGTTATCATTATTATTTCTGCTTTGATAATTATTCATTTCAAATAATGGTGGACGATCGGGTTTGATGTCGTCGAGTAGAACTACATTTTTATCAAGACTCGTTGCTCCGATCGACTTCCACACGAATACTTTTATTCATAAAATTGTCCAAGTAACCTTATTTTGTTGAAAAATATTGAAAAATATCTGTCATTTCAAAGTTTTGGGGTGTGGACCATCGGGGGTAGTCCGTTCCTGACTTTGTAGCCAAGCAACTGACTCCTGCATGAAAGCTCATCGACGGAATTCATTTGTTTAGTCAATTACCAAAATTTGGATGATTTTGAATATTCACTTGAAAAGTTATCAAAGAAAAACATTTTTCATTTTGTAACTTCGAGGGCCCGTAACTTGGTTACGAAGACTTTTAGGAAAAAAAGTTATATGAAGTACTGGTGATATTTTGACCCCATCTATACATTCCCGAGAGGAAAAGAGGAAGTCCAGGGACACCCTGTATAGTAAACTCAACTGATCTCTTAACATAAACCTCTTTTGTACAAGACGGAGTTAAAAAGCCGACAAAACGCCTGTGAAGGTTAATTGACTCATCACTCCAGTGCGATCTCAGATACTCTATAGGACCAGAAGTACACTGCCGATCGTACATTGAAGAGAGCAATATTTCGAAAATTCTCAAGTTTCATACACTCCAGAATTTGGCAACTGCTTGCGGATAAACGACTAAATATTTATATACACATACACTAAATCCAAATCCTAAATGTATAATTTAACATTTTCATAATACCATGAAACTTTCTTTCGTAAGTATAAAGACATCATCTTATAAAGATTATGTGATTCTATAAGCTGAACGTCTTGAGACAGCATTAATTCGGTTCATACCAGTTTCGCATGAGCCGCTATTCAATGTTAGGAAAACTAATTAAAAACTCATCATTTATCAACATCATTTCATGCTGGTAAGGATATGTCATCCCTCTTTGACGCTGTTCCTTTGGGAATGGATGGATATTCGAGATAAACGTAAGATAGTTAATTCAGCATATCTGAACGCAAGACACCTACTTTCCCAGAATGCCAATCCCTAACTGTAAGGGCATCATGAGGTTATCGGACGATTATTAATGATCGGGGCTTATCTTCGATGATGAAAGTGGAGGGGGGCTACATTCCAGAGAAATTTTGAAAGTACAATTTTGATGAATTTTTTTCGGCGACTTCAGTTTTATCTATTCGAAACTAGATATGATCAAATTCAACCTGTTATGGTACAGTTTAATGAGACGTATATAAAATTTCTCCACACATAATAAAACAAAGTCTCACGCTGCGTTTGTTTGTCTGTCTGTGTTAACAAGATAAACTGTTTTCAGCAATAGGCGGAGTGATTCAAGAGAAAGTTTCATATATATACCTCATTATTATTTTTTGTCGAAATTGGCAAAGACTATACCTATTTCAATGTTTAAATTAGTGGCCAAATTCTTCTCGTGGCAAAATATCTTCACATCATATGGACAATTATCCATATTTCATAAACTACACCTCACTATTTGATCCCCACAAACTTTATTTGAAAAATATATTTTTGAATTGAAATCAATTTGAAGCAATCATTCGACTTTTATTGCTATCTTTGAATATACCGACTATTCGATGTTATCATCACTTCACTGATGTTGGTGCAACATTTTTCCTAATGTTTTTACTGATTCAGATATAAACCTTGACAATTACTTTCAAACCCTTTTTGCTGACGATACTTTATTTATTGTACAGGCGATGAGTGATTGATGAACAGCTTTCGAAAAATTCCACATTGCATTAGTCAAATGAAAACTTGGTAGATTCCAAATGGCCTGAAATTGGACCTCTCTAAAACAAATTTGATGTATTTTAGTCCGATTGGACACAAACAAGATCATAGTATTCTTGTGCGAACAGGAGTAATAACAAATTCATCTCTAAAATGTAGTGAAAGCGTGAAATTCCTTGCCTTGCACCTAGACAGCAGCAAGTTGACGTGGGAGACTTATGTTGAAAAATTGGTTAAACAGCTTTCAGTATAACGATGAGATTGGAACCTTTGGTGTGAAAGTTGAATAACATTTTTCGAGATCAATTGCCCTAACACCAAACTGATATTTTTGCACTCGACAGGCGTTTCACCAACAAAGTTAGCATCCTCAGGAGAAGAAAATTATCAATTTTCTCCTCCTGAGAAGTCGGTAAAGTTAGCATCCGCAGGAGATGATGATGAAATATATGCTGAACTGGTTTTTCCAGGTATTTGATCCGTGTATGTAATACCATCTCTAATTTCACCGACATTTCGACAAAATCTCATTTGTCATTATGTAGGTGTGCTGTAACGTGTTCAGAAGTTAGTTGACCATGCTCGACCACTTCTTACTATACTGGTAAAATGGTATTCGTTACGTGTTCAGAGATAGAGTATCCATAAAAACTCTACTACCTACTACTTAAATGTTGTTGAGTTTTACCTGAGTTCTTCTTCTTCTTAGTTGACCTCATCTCCCCGTTAAGGTATCGAATGTTAAATCTGAAGTTTTCACGGATATGACTATGCTGAACTGGTTTTTCCGGGTATTTGATCCGTGTATGTGATATTATCTGCAATTTCACCGACGTTTCGACAAAATCTCATTTGTCATTATCTAGGTGTGCTGTTATATATATATATATATATATATATATATATATATATATATATATATATATATATATATATATATATATATATATATATATATATATATATATATATATATATATATATACATATATATATACATATATATATATATATATATATATATATATATATATATATATATATATATATATATATATATATATATATATATATATATATTCTAGAGGCTGCTTATTATGTAAAGAAACTTATAATGAATTTTGCAACCTCCAAAGATGTGACTAAGTATATTACTAGAAACGGGGACAAACTTTACTTACAGCTCATCTAATAGCACAAGTTCACGTCAATAAAAATCTATAATAACTTTCCAGATAATACAAAAAGTGGAAATAGATTTATTGATTTCAAAAAAACAGTGAAAGACTATCTGAAAGGCCATACTCTTTATTCATTTGAGGAATTCATGGCAACTAGGTGAGGTTAGGTTAGGTTAGGTCCAAAGTGAGTGGGTCTATTCGACTCTCCACCGCAATCCGCAAGGGTTTATTGTAGCTCATACCTATTCACACTCGACCAAATAAACCAAATAAACGAAGCTGTTTAGTTTGTATGGTGAGTGGTTTTTCAGGTCAGATGGTAAGAGTACGGCTCTGCCGAACTCTAAAAACCTGATTCGGTCCTCAGCGGGGGAGGCACAAAATATATGCTCTGCTGTTTCATCGTTGATGAGGTAGTTAGTGATTCAAGGTGCAAGATTCCCTCCTTGATACCCGCGACAACATTCCCATATGAGGGTTTTTACACGTCAGCTACACCTGATGATGCTGTGAATTCAACCGTGCAGGGCTTTTTTGTCTCTGGTTTTGGTAAATCATCACTTGAGCGCAAACGTTACCTAACCTGCTCATGGGGGGGTTTGTTCCTCCACTTGAGACAGATTCTGCGTACGCCGCTAAAGAATTTAGTGCAAGGCGGTTTTATAAGATACCCCGCTCTTAAGGAGACGACTCAGTCGTTTCCTGGCTGCACCACCAAACCTGTTTTTTAGGTTCAGTTATTGGATCACGAGTTGGAGGGTTGAGAAGCTCTCGCTCCTGATCTAAATTTACAGGGAGGTCAGTTGGAGTCGTAAGCTCGACATCCGTCTCCTCTGTAGAAAGAATTTTTAAGTTTACTGTGTCAATGAAAATTCCACGAGTAGCTGGGGAAAGAAGGTCAATCACGGCAGAGCCCCGCATTACCGTGACAAGGCGTTGCTACGACGAGAGGGCGCCCAGTATTTCGAAGGTGTCGTAGAGACAGCTGATAAGCTCGGTGTCATTCATTCTCTAGGCACGGATACACACACTTCAGGATTAAGTCATGGTTGGGATGCCAATCAGTTAGGGAATAACAGAATCACAAGTGATTCTGTCATTTCCGTATCCAGCAGAGCTACGTGGAAGCAGGCATATGGCCGGTTTGCTCAACCCCCACATCCCAAGACAATGCACTAGCCAAGAACAGCATGCACAGTGGTTCAAGCAGTGAAAGATGAACAAGGACAGCAACTAAACAGGACTCCCAAATCCAAGACAAATTTTAATCTGTTTTGTGTTTTGTAACACAAAGCAGATTTTAATTTCTAAAACATTAGTGTAGGTGTGCTGACAATTTCGAAACCTGTATGAGTCAAATGGAAATAAACATTATCACTATTGAATATCACTGGTGTTTTTTACCAACACCAAACTGTTATTTTAACACCTCGACACGTGTTTCGATCTCCAAGTAATCAAACTGTTTGATCTTCCTCTTGAAGATGATCACTTGGTGATTGGAACACGTGTCGAGGTGTTGGAAATAACGGTTTGATGTTGGGATAAAACTCCAGTAATATTCATTACTACACCAAAGATTCCAAACAGTGCATCACAAATTATTACTATTATTATTAATACTTTAGTCGAATGTACTAAGTAAAAATCCATTCATTCATTTTCACTCAATTCTCATAATATCCAGTGATATTGAATTGAATTGCTCACATCGAACGCAATGACATGTCTACATTCGTCAAGAATCATAAAAACCTACATCATACCTCCTGTTATCTCACGTCAATCGTTGGTATGCGCTAATACGGCTCTGATAAATTCCAAAGTCAAAACCCGAATTCGATTCATTTATGTTTACACACCAATCGTAATTATGGTTATTTGTCGCTGCGGGCGATACTAGTAAATCAAAATCAATCAGTACCCAGTAGATATCCCAGTCGGTGAGATCTCACGAACTCGTGTTTTATTGTGAAGCATTCCATCGCATCGAACTTGCCGTAATGAGGCGGTCCAATTAAAATATACCAAATAAGTTACTTGGAAAGATACACGCGAACGTGTAAAAATGAGATTTACTTTTTTGTTCCTAAGATAAGAACCTAGGATGGATGAGAAGGATGCTTGCGAGGATTTGCTACTGTTTCGTCATGATGTAAAAAATGTGAAAGATGTTGCTAGTGCTGGATATTGAGAAGTGATATATTTCTTGAATAAATTCGAAGCCGGTCCAGCTCTTTCATTTGATAAACCAAAAAATATTTTTTTTTTAATTTTTCTCAAGGGGAATTGAAGAAAATAAGTATGTAGATGCATCATCAAATGCTGGATCATCAAAAAGACATCTCATCAATGCTACTCCTCAGAAGCACCCAATAATTTAGCATTCCCCTACAATTCTCACCAACAATGTGAATCAGTGTGACCATTTCAAGTTAAAAAATAATAATGTTTTTCCGTTAACCAACTGTCGCACCCCTACGAACTGCAACCCTCAGAAGTCGAAACTTGTGCGAGCTAAGGATTAACGAGGTCTTACCTTTCAAAGTGTGATTCCTAACACCGAATCACACGTTCTACCTTATCGAATGTTATGAACTGCACAGCTTTCTCAAACGGTGGCTCTGACATTTTTTTTCTCTTTCTGCTGCCATATTTCATGCAGATATATTATTTTTTCCTTCGTGAGAATAACTTTCTCGTAGCTTTGAATATCTTTGGGTTCCGGAAATCACACTAAATCCACCTGAAATATTTTATCTGCTTCAGCTTTTGTTATGTTGATTCAGAGTTATTTCTCTCCAATTAATTTCTATCCGTTTATAACTCATCCATACCACTGTCTATTGACTGTTTAGAAACGTTTCAAACTTTACATCAAAGTTGTATTTTTATGTCTATGTTGTTTTCCTGGTATCATTATATTTATTTGATGAATTCTAACCTTCAATTGTGGTAAAATATCTAACATTGCCTTCAGAGAAATTTAATTTCGCTTCCCAGAGATGTCATTTCTGCAACTTGGCATACCTTAATGGTTTTTCCATTTTTGACATTCTATCAACATTTGTTTCGAATGCCACGCCTTTCTAAAGACGTCAGAAATCAGAATGCTGCTATAGATTTCAGAACGAGGTAATGAGGTAACCACAAAGTCATCAATGGCATCCACTTACTAATACGGAAGAATTATTGGTCAAAAAAAGGCCTAAACTTCACCATCTTTGCTCAAACTCCACCATTACAAAATAATCAGCGCTGTGGAATCATCTCTCCCATTGGTCAAACCGAGGCAGAAGAATTCAGCAGCTAGATCGAGAGCCAGTTCCTACATATAACATCACTCGCGATGAACGAAAAACATTGAATGGTCTGTGGAAATGTATAAAGCTATGAAGATTCCACCAGCAGATAAGGCGAATGCTATCGTTGTGATAGTTGCAGATAGGTACGAGCAGAAGATCGACGATGTTCTTCAGAAAGGTCAATAAGCAATGATTATGCAGGATCCCTTTGCATTGATATTTGGTCAACTATTCTGAATTATTTCTTTCAATTCAACCGCCGCAAAGAAACACCTCTTTTCCATGAAAACATTCAGCTAGAAGCAACGATCATTCACATTGTAGGCAATGAGCTAAAAAACCCACGATTATAGAATATCAATCAACATTCCATTACAAGAGACATCTGACTTTCCTTATGATTATCCTATATACATGATATTCGCCAAACCTTCATCAACTACTATAGGTGATGATATCTCCCTCTACGAAGACGCCATCTATAAGACAGAATATCAAGGAATTCCCAAGGCGGGCAGTTGCAAAGCCAAGCTACAACATCGACCACCGAACCACATTCGTTTTCTATCTTACGATTCTGTTTTCACTGCAGCTTATGATTTAACACCAGGTAGGGCTGTTTCGACCCAATAAGGTATTATCAGTGGTGATAGACTGAATTTCCCAACTGTTATGTAAAGGACAAACCTGAAAGTAAAGAGAATGACAACTTTTCCTACAAACTCCATCCTTGAATATCAAATATAAACGAGGTTTTTCGAAGTCCTAGCACCAGTAAAAAACCTTGGTAAGACGAAACAGCGCTGCCTGCTGTTCAATCACAAGTACATTAACTAAGCATCACCTTACAATGTAATGATTACGATGAAATACATTTTTTTAATGTAATAAGCACACATATTTATAATAAACTGACATATTTATATGGATTCTAAAACAATTATTTCTGTTCCAGGACCCTCGGATGGCGACTTGGTCTGCAAGTAGTAACTGGAGCTATATCTATCACCTTCATCCTGGGAACATTTTATCGCTCAGCTTCCCTCTACCACCCACAAAGACGCGCCATACTCCACATAAAGAACCAAAAGCGAAAAATCAAAGACAAAAATAAGTTTGAAGACAAAGTTCCTTTCTTCGACTTCAGCACGCTGAAAAGCAAAACCGTTCGAATTCTACTGATCTCCACAGGAATAAGCGCTTTCGGGATCAACACGCCCCTATTCTACTTAGCTTATCAAGCGGAAGTGGAAGGTCTCGGCGATTCCACGATTTTCCTCCAGATGTACTTGGGGTTGGCCTGGACCGTTGGTTGCGTCGTCTTCAGCACTCTGGTGCTGCACAGTTCTACGGAGTGTAGAATAGCCAGGCAGTACCTCTGTCAGACTGCGGTGTGTATGTGTGGTTTGTCGATTCTCGCTTTCACTGTTGTCAGCGGAAACTATCACGCATATGTCATGTTTGCTTGGATATACGGTGAGTATAATAATGATAAACTATCAGATAACTTCACTAGTCAGCAAAGTATGGGACTTTCCATCAACACTATGAACTTCTAATTTAAGTAACACTACTAAACACTTCTCACTAACCATTTCTCGCCAGTCCGGGATATCATGGTTTCACAACACGACAAAAGGATGATTTGTATGTTCCTTTTGCTTGATTGACATCAAGAAGTGATTTGTCCCACTACTGAGGATTGAAAATGTTCAATAGTCTTTCTTCATCAATTAGAAATTGTGATAATGAAGATTGATATAACATTTTACAGAATAAGTGAATTTTTCAACGAAGTTCTTTAAAAACAATTCCAGTTTCAAAATAGTTATATAAGTATGAACCCGAATTTGCTGACCATGCTTTGCACAGGAATAGTGATACATCTGCCATTCCAGACTACTTATATGTTGAGTCGATCATTCAAATATTATGAATCTAAATAAAATTCAATTTCATTCATTCTGTTCACTGAATTCATCCTGTTAATACTTTGAAAAAGTATTTCCATATCCTGAATGCGTAACTGGCGCAGTCGGCAGGATTTTGCACTTAGCTATTTGATGACATTTGAAGTGGTCAGCTATTTAATTATAATAAAATCGTAAGTTTTTCAGTCGATTTAAAATTGGAAAAATTTTAACAAACTGAAGGAAAGTGCTTGGTTTCTATTATTTTGGATGTTCCAAGGTGAAATGGATGCAACGAAGTTGAAAATGGTGACGAAATATTTCCCTACATATGAATAACTTTATCCACATTGAAAAATAAAAATACATATACATATTAAATATTACATACATATACAATGTCGGTGTAGAGTAAACAAGTTACCCACAGAAATCATAGGTTGCGCATGGGGTTTCATTTATCTAGTATTCCATGTCATATACCGAACACTTATGTAATACGTTGATGTAACTAAAATTTGTTTTATCCATACACACAAATATATATGTATGCATATACAGGCTGATTCACGGTGGATGGCACATTAGACGTTTCTGGTGAACCAGACAACGGATCAGTTTGAAAATTTAATGGAGGGCATATTCGGACATTCTCTAGCCAACTAAAATATTTTCGACAATGCGGTGTTGCCGCTTCTATTAGAAAGCAGTAGCAACTTTGATTTTTCAAATGGAACACTCTGTATATAATATTATTTTTGGAATCTCCAACAATTGCCCGACAACTTTTCTTGATATTTCCCTATACCTATCTGTCACCGTTTTCGAAATAAAAATTAATTTCAATTTTTTTCTTCGAAAATCATGATTTCTAAAAATGCCGATATCTTTTAGTTAAGAAGTACTATGATATCGAAATTTGGTTTGGAGTTAGGTGATACTTGGACACTTCCCACACGTCAGCCTAATCTCCGTTACTTCAATACAGGGTGGTAAAAAAATACAGTTTTTTCGTTTGGTATAGGTATATCATACCTATACCTAACTAGTCAAGTTTGTGAAAATGTCCCTTCAGAATGGTATTTCCATTCGGTATTTGGTAAGCAGGCCATGATTACTATTTGACAGTAGCGTTGTGACATTCTCCTAATAATATCGACATTTTCGTCACTTCAGAAGTTGCAAATACCTTCAAAAATATGGAACAAAACTATTCAAACGAAGTTCTTATGAATTTGTTTATTATTTTTGGACAGTGTGACAAAATTATCAGCAGAACATGTAGAAAGTTCAATGAAATGTATCCGAATCTACCGCCAATGAACCTCAAGAAATTTATACGAATTCAGAACAATTTCAATGCATTTGGATCAACCACCGAATGGAAATACCATTCTGAAGGGACATTTTCACAAATAAATGTTCATAAGTCCGAAACTTGACTAGTTAGGTATAGGTATGATATACATAGAAAGAAAGCAAATTTCAGCAGCTTTCCGAATTTTAAATAATATACAGGGTGTTCCATTTAAAATAATCAAATTTCAGCAACTTTTTCAAGCAAACGAAAAAACTGTATTTTTTTACCACCCTGTATTGAAGTAACGGAGATTAGGCTGACGTGTGGGAAGTGTCCAAGTATCACCTAACTCCAAACCAAATTTCGATATCATAGTACTTCTTAACTAAAAGATATCGGCATTTTTAGAAGTCATGATTTTCGAAGAAAAAAATTGAAATTAATTTTTATTTCGAAAACGGTAACAGATAGGTATAGGGAAATATCAAGAAAAGTTGTCGTGCAATTGTTGGAGATTCCAAAAATAATATTATATACAGAGTGTTCCATTTGAAAAATCAAAGTTGCTACTGCTTTCTAATAGAAGCGGCAACACCGCATTGTCGAAAATATTTTAGTTGGCTAGAGAATGTCCGAATATGCCCTCCATTAAATTTTCAAAGTGATCCGTTGTCTGGTTCACCAGAAACGTCTAATGTGCCATCCACCGTGAATCAGCCTGTATATGCATACATATATATTTGTGTGTATGGATAAAACAAATTTTAGTTACATCAACGTATTACATAAGTGTTCGGTATATGACATGGAATACTAGATAAATGAAACGTCATGCGCAACCTATGATTTCTGTGGGTAACTTGTTTACTCTACACCGACATTGTATATGTATGTAATATTTATGTATCCGAATATGCCCTCCATTAAATTCTCAAAGTGATCCGTTGTCTGGTTCACCAGAAACGTCTAATGTGCCATCCACCGTGAATCAGCCTGTACAATATACATTATATAATGAAAACAATTCTTCTATTCAAAAATTATATCTCATATTATCAGTAAGTTGGACACAAGTTACAAGTTGTAACAATTTATATTTGATATAAATGTTTCAAATTTTCTGGAAACTCCTTTGGAATGTTTCGTTTATTTCCTATTCCAATCAATAATTCTACAATCACCCCAAATTATTCCTTCTTAACAATTGGAAAAATCAATGACAATACTAGAAGGATATGTGCCCTGCAATCGAAGATAGATACGCATATATGTCATGATCATTTGGAACTATAACTGAATAACATATACATTTTGAAAAATTGGCAAATTCATTAGATACAATACACATGGTCATCCTGCTGGAATTATCGAGTTTTCTTTTTTACCCTTCTTCACGAAATTCTATCATTAAAAAGAATCGTGATCTCATATGACTAAACTCAATTAATCAAACTGTTCAGTTTTCATTCTTCAATATTTCGACAGTGAAAGGAATCATCAGTTCACATACCCTGAGAATGCAATTGAATCAGTAGCATTGAGTTTCCGACCAGAGATTCCAAATTCCCTAATAACAAATTCGACGGTTTGGAAACGTAGCCAAAAGTAGATACTTGAATCGCTGAATGAACCAATTCTCAGTCAACACGTTTGTTTGGGTTTTCCTTATCATTCATTTCGTATTCTTTTCGTTTTCTTATACGGTTCTGCACAATTACCGAAGTTCTTGATTATAGTGTTTAATTTTGGGACAACACAACAGTCCTACAGGGTCACAATTCATGAAGACTTCTGTCGAGATATATACATTTACTCATTACAAAAAAAACACACTTCTTTGGACATTATAAATGTCCACGAGCTATTTCAAAATTTCTCTGTTAGATGAAAAACAAACTTTGCTGTATGTGAAAACGTTATTTTCGTATGTGAAAACGTTATTATTATTTATCTGATCATTCATCACAGGCAATTATTCTCTTTTGAGAAATACACTTTCTGGAAAATACATATTCAAGATTTTTTGGTAACAGATTATTGAGCTAAATATCTGTTTAAATTCAATCCCTGTAAGCAGTTTTATCAATTGTTAATTTTTAAACAATAGAGTTGCCAATATAGATTCCAGTGGGATCTGACAAACAATATTTCCCAATGATGTTTTTTGTCTTCCAAATATAAATTTCTCACTATTGCTCAAGAGATATCGAATTCATAAAATTATTTAATATTTCATACCAATATCAGATCATTTTCAGCTATAATATCCCAAGGACATTGATAACTAACGAAATAATTTTATCACAGTTTTCGAAAGCACGTTATTTGGTAACATCCCGACGCCGAAGGCGGAGGGATGTTACCTAAAATAACGTGCTTGAGGGATATTCGGTGAGAAATTTTTTTGCAATTCGAACAAAATTATTTATTGAACACACAGTTATTAAAAGAACAATTCGTATAATGATATTATAAATTGAATTACTGAAATGTCAAACAACTTTATTGTGTTGGTTGCTTAGCAATGTCATGACATAAGTGATAACTACCCGTGAAAACTATCCATGGGTAGTTATCAGTGTAATGATGGTTTCATTGGTTATTTCGACACACATGACTAGAAATAGACAAATTTGATAGGATAATTTTTTTGGCAAAAAATTTTCGAAGAAATGAAACCATCATTACACTGATAACTACCCATGGATAGTTTTCACGGGTAGTTATCACTTATGTCATGACATTGCTAAGCAACCAACACAATAAAGTTGTTTGACATTTCAGTAATTCAATTTATTTCGAAAATGTCACTTCCTCGCTTTGGTGTTCAAAATGATGCGGCAATTGACAAAATCATTGAAGAAAATACACCAAAAAATACTGTCAATAGTAAAAAATACACTTGGAAAATATTTATGGAGTTTTGTGACGCCAGAAAATATGAATTGGATGGAAATCGTACTCTCGAAGAGCTTGCATTAATACTCAAGGATTGGGCGATTAATATGAGAAAAAAAGGATAGCACAGAGTTTAAGGAGGCTACTGTTAAAACCGTATGGAATATAACAAGCAAATTATTACAAGAAAAGTATTACAAGGAGTATAATATCATGCTAGACCCCTTTAAAAGTGTTGCATTCAAACAAGCGCGGAATGCACGCGACGCAGCACGAAGAAATTTACAAACAGATCCCACTAAACGCAAAACAAGCTCAGTACCATTAACTTCAAATGAAATGAGTAAAATTATAAACTTTTGGGATGAAAATACCCCTATAGGACTCCTACGCAAATTTTATCACATAGCAGCGGTGGAATTGGCTTGGAGAGGTGGTGAAGGTGCTGCTTGCTTAGTTGATTATTTTCATATCGAAAAGGACAACAATGGATCTCCAACTAATAGAATAGAATATAATCCAATTTTCAGTAAAACCTGCCAAGGGGGTTCAAAGAACTGCGCCTCTAGCAAATGGTTAGTTCAAAATAGTGATAACAATGCTTGTCCTGTCAGATTATTCATTGAATTATTATCAAAACGAGGCACAAATATCAAGACAAATAGACTATTTTTAAGGCCAAATCGTCACTGGAAGACAGGAAGCGATAACTGGTATGACAATATGCTTCTGGGTAGAAATATAATCAACGGATGGACGAAATCTTCTGCTGAAGCAATTGGCTTGGATACGAAACAGGAAAATAACCAATCACTCTAATAGAGCAACTGCAGTCAGTCAACTAGCTAAGAGTGGAGTTCAAGAACAGCAATTGTTGAAAATTACTGGGCACAATAATGGAAATTCCATAAAACCTTATTTGAATATTGATCAGGAACATCATAACCAAATAATCAATAGTATGCGTGGAAACACCTATGCAGTAACCGAGGCAAATACAGCAAGATCAACGGAATATCATTATACGAATTGTTCTTTTAATAACTGTGTGTTCAATAAATAATTTTGTTCGAATTGCAAAAAATTTTCTCACCGAATATCCCTCGAACATTGATAAATAACTCATAATTTCATCACAACTTCCTCAAGCACGTTATTTTAGGTAACATCCCTCCGCCTTCGGCGTCGGGATGTTACCAAATAACGTGCTTTCGAAAACTGTGATAAAATTATTTCGTTAGTTATCAATGTCCTTGGGATATTATAGCTGATAATATTTTAGATAGATTTTAAATTAAGATAAATTTTAAAATTCCTTCAGTTACAATAATACCATGTATATTCATGATCCTTTATTGATCTGTTCAAGTGTATCAACTGATTAAATATACTGAATGATATTTATTACTTAGCTAACTTTTTGAATATGCACAGGAATCTTCTGTGGCGGATATCATTATTCCCTGAAGATGTACACATATGAACGAGTGAGGGCCCGAAACTTTGCAAGGACATGGGGATTCGTTCAGTGTTCACAAGCAATACCGATAGCCTTCGGTGTTCCATTTTCAGGTGAGTTTTGCACTGGAATCTTTTTTTATCGAAACTACCAATGATGCACTTGTGCACTTCTGAATAGAACTTTTTTTTTAATTCACATTTTGACTAGAAACTTATTGAAAATCATAACTCAATAAGTATCTACGTATTGTTTTACTGAAAATGTTTTTTTGTTTAGGTGAACAAATGAGTTGAGAATTTGTTACTCTCGTTGAAAACTGAATCGGTTAAAATTTGTAGAAAAGCCTAATTTTCGAGATTTTTCTGAGCGAGTGACTTATATAAAAATGCGATAAAATTCCGACACCGTGCTTCCTTTACAAATCAGCATTCTAAAAATGTTATACTCATTGCATATCCATTTCGACTCTATTTTTCCGTACCATTCATTTTCATTTCATTTGTTGATTCATTAACAAATATTCAAAATGAATTACTATTAACTTGGATACAAATTATAAACTTGCTTTTATTTTCTCCCTTTCATTATGAAGGCTATCAGTGTAACCTAAAACACATAGTAATTTCTTTCTGTAGATTTTTGTCGTCAACCATCCCTATAGATAAAAGTCCATCGAACACGAATCGGGCGATATGGATGGGCATTCTGTAGAACCACTTCTTCTAATCCATCTAGAGCCCTATCTTGCTGAACAACTAGCCTAGTTTTCAATAGAAGATATAACTAGATGACGTTGTTAATTCTAGATGATTTCTCAATCAAAATGAAATATCTTCCACTACTGAGTTTTAAAAATAGATGATCCTATAATATCCTATAAAAGCACATTCATTCGAAAAATCTGTGGCATACAATGAGACTGGATTGCAGCTGGATTGCGGTTGAATCACTCCGAGAAAGTCTCACAAAATTTAACTCTTTTGTCGAAATCACTTTCATTCAAATCATGAATCATTTTCATTTTGTAAGGGTGCAATTTGGGTCGATGAAGTATTTTGAAAAAGTTCGTAAGACTGATGCTTGGGATAACTTATTCAAAGACTGTAAAATAGCCTTTCTCATAATATTAATTTAGGTGGTCAAAGTATCTTACTATCTCAGTTGTAATATTCTCTGAAACATCTTTGAAATCACAATGAATTATTAATCGATTGATTTCATCTGCTGCTATAATTCAACCATATGTAGATGTGCAGGTAATCACGGTATGAATCAGAAAATGGTTTGTTGCCTTTTGTAGACATAATTGAATAAAGTAAATGTTACCTGTTAGCGATGTCGATGTATGACGAATGGATTTACATATTTTTTGCTCAAAAATATCAAAACAAATAATTATTTCAAAGGTATCAGCAACAATAATATAATAGTTCTCAGAAAAGTGGTAGAAATTTTGAATTTTGTAAGAACATATAAAAGTCATATAAGAACATGTGTGCATTCACAATTAAAAACTCAACAGTAATTTCGATAACAGCTGGAAGATTGATTCAAAGTGGTGAAATTTTCAAGATATTTTGAAAAATATGTTTAGTTTCAAGAGTTTTAGTATACGTTCAGTAATTGCCTTTAACCTTACAATAAAACACACAATATCCCAGATATAATATTTTCGGTATCTCCAGTAGAGTTGATTTTTTCTGGAAGGGTATTGATATAAAGTTTAGTGTACATAAAAAACTATCATTCATCAGGAATACTGGGAAATATCGAGTGAAAACACCCGAAAGTATCAAACTCTTCATCAGGTACAATGAACCACAAAACTGTAGTGGATATTATGAGATGAATATCAAATACCTGAATCACATAATTGATGTTATTTGAGAATTCAGTTGTACTTTTCCATTATTATATTTGTCCTTCATCATTCATATCAATTGTGGCAATCACAAGCGAGCTATTTCGATAAAGATAATTGAAATACACTTGATATTGAACTCAAAATATAACTATGCAATTTTTTGGAAATGAATTTCTAAAAGGTCTCCAAAATCTCCGATCTCGCATTTGTCTTATTCATTTTTGATTGATTTTTTTGCTTTTTTTAATATATTCAAAAGCATATACCCAAAATAAATAAGTTATTGAAATACTCTGAATCAAATCACGGCTCATTTCAAATATAACAATACCCTTTTCACTACAGGGTACATGAACGAAAAATGTGGAGATCGAGCAGGCTATTACTTCAGCTCAACTTGCGTCTTGATAGGCAGCTTGACGCTCTTTCTCATCGATCTGCACCGGAGGAAAATTTCCCGACACAAACACACTCGTGAAAATGGAACCCGACACCTCTGTGTGTCTGAAACCTGTCCGCAGAGGCGAAAACTTTCCTTCTCGCAAGAACCAGATAACAACGAAGGAGGAGTCACGGCCGGAGCAGCAGCAGCCGCTTTGGTGCTGGGAGCTGACTTGGGGGGTCACCAGGGAGGAGCGCTGTTAGAGAATATAGTCTTGTCGAATGAAAAGCCAGAACTGACTTGCATTTCTGAAGAAGGTAAGCTGGTTTCACACATATTTCATGCCGTTCCATTCAAAGTATTTCTTTTGGTTAGAAAGTTATCTTGTTTCTCATTCTAATCTATATTAATGATTCACCACATTTATATTTTTGAACAAAATGTATGTCAAGTAAAAGCAATGATATATCTCCTCCCCAAAATGCAATTCATCGAAGACGAACACGAATATTGCTTGCTTCACTTCCGCCTAGGTCCCTAAGCAGGTCCTCTACGACTGTTTAAACCTCTACCAAAATCAGGTGTCTGTGAACCAATGACCGTTTGCTCTCAGAATATTATCCCAGAGAATCCAGTCCTCTCTACTCAAAATTAGCACTGAATACGGCAGTTTACTATTGGTGGCTTCTACTTGGAGATCATCTCCAGAATGCTGTAGCAGAATGCTGTCAACCAGTAATCTGCTACACTCCGCATAAGCCTGATGGTGCAACTAGCAATATGCACAAGTACCAATACTGAAACAACATCAAGTAATTTGAAGGTGAGGTCATCTATATGGGGGACATAATGGTGCGTAAGAGAATTAGAGACTCCTGAGAAGATCTATAGAATACTCACTGAAAAATCTGTTGAAGTATATTTGAAATGTTCTGTACTTTTTAGTGATTTTTTCCACACTGAATATTTTTGTATGAATTCACCAGACAATTGGATGGATTCATTGAACTCTACTTTTGAGTAACTGAGAAGAAGTTCAGTAGCAGCCTAATTGCAATCATGAAATATAAATAGCTTTGGGTAATACCTATAAAATCCTTTTGAATATATCTTAATTATTTCCCTTTCAAAAAATACATTTTGAGATTCTAATAATATCCATCAGATTCATTTTCGTCTGGACGTCATCATGACTCATAACAGCCCTTCGTTTTGCACTGAACTAAATCAATAAAACATTCTGGAACTTTTTTCTACTTCTAGGTATCGCCGATATGGACCTCCCAGACAACCTCCTCGATGACTTGGACTACATAGGAGACTGCATTACGTCCTGTAATAAAGTAGAGAATTATTTAATGCTTAGTGAATTCGAAAATAACCTAATTGCCGAAATGCCTGTGATACTGGACAGGAAAGGTAGACGATGGTCTTTGGCCAGATCCAAAGTTCCGCCAAACAACGAGGAAGTAACGAACGAAGAAGAGAACGGAGTATCAAAAGGAAACGGCAGATGGAAAGTTTTTCCCAATAGAGTAATCACCGTCATAGATGAGTCATCTGTTTAGATGTGTTCGAGAATATGAGTCACAGATATGAAATGAAACATAATTTCAGATAGTGTTGCATATAAAGTTGGAAGTTTATATAAATGAGGGATTCCTCTTGTATTTGGACTAAAAAACTGTTTTCGATAGATGTAGCTTATCTCCCACATTTTTGATGAAAGATAAGCGAACCCTCCTTTCGGTTTACTAATTTCATTTTTGTCTGTCAATTTTCAATATTCCTTCTCCATAAGGAGTTATAAATGTACAGCTTTTTGAAAAGGGGTAGATTGTTAATGGTTTCTTTGCTTTCCATTTTCTTGGAACTACTTTGCTTCGTTGCATTTTGGGCAGAATATTCGGATCGTAAGCATACTGGAAGTTTTGTTTCTTAGTTTGAAGTAGAACGTTACCAGTAGAATAAAGTTTAAGTGAACAGTTGTCCTTAATAAGGGCTATTTCAGCAACTCTGGTCGATTTTAAACAGTTCAGAATGAGACATTTCGTAGTCACAAAAATGCCTCTCTTAATTCAGAAACGAGCTGCATCAGGATTTGCTCGAAGATTTTATGCATATATGTATGCAATATTCTAAAGACTAATACAATTACAGAAATCTGTACAATTTTTTAATTTGAAACAGTATTTTGTGTTTCTGAAAATATATCTTTCGAATTTCCAGCAGAATCTCCATGAATCCATGAAGAATACCAGTGTTGATGTTGAAGCTATCAGAGAACCATCGTCAGGCATTCGTAAATGATAAAGGATACCTGTTTGCTTTTGTTCCGAAACACTATAATCATTCAGGTATATATTGACTCAAAACAATGACAATAATAATGACTCTCCACATTACTGATAGTTCAGACACTCGTCTCTAGATCCTCTTACTCTCAATCGAAAAACCAAAGAAGAGTCTTAGATCAATCTGATTCCTTCATTCTTTCATTCCGCATCTGACTCAAGTCAGATGCGGAATATTTTCCTTGTGTGTTTCCGATGACACTTTATATCCAAGAACCCTGATAGAGGAAAGTTTCAACTGTTATAAATTCATATTTAGAACATGTACCGTTATCATGATGAGATCATTTGATGGGAGTATCAGCTGGCAGAAAATGCCTGAAGATCATTATAAAT
Organism: Leptinotarsa decemlineata; assembly: GCF_025532065.1. Taxonomy (NCBI): domain Eukaryota; kingdom Metazoa; phylum Arthropoda; class Insecta; order Coleoptera; family Chrysomelidae; genus Leptinotarsa; species Leptinotarsa decemlineata. Next base: position 31,691,433 of record NW_027412688.1, read on the forward strand.
AATCTCTCAAAGAATAATTTGGAATTATACAATATTTTTTCTCCACAACAAAAAGCTTTGATTGTCGAAACGTCCTACTGCTCGACTACCGTCGAGACTATCTGTAAGTGATGCTCTCAGCGTAACCAGTTGATGCATTATCTTATTTCTTTCAAATTCACAACTGGAATCTTCTTCTGATAGCAGTGGGCCAACTTTATAACAGTAATGCTTCTTTCACCAAACGCCTCATTTAATGTACCCTTGGTGAGGAGGTTTACAAGATTGAGGTGGCTTGTTTTCATTGTCTAGCATGACCTTTTAGAACAACTTTTTCATTTTTGGTATTTCAACTACAGAATCATCTAAAAAACTATGGAATCCTCTGTTAGTGGATGCACTAAAAATAACGTTTGTTATCACCGTTTATTTCATTAAATCATATGATTAGAGAGTTCATTCCATCTCTAACTACAGGTCTACTCGACTAGATGATTAGTTTTCATGGGTCATGTATGCAATTCTGTTGGTCTCTGGTAATATTAGAATGCATCAACTTCTGTTGGAGTGCATTCATGATATGAGTTTTATGTCAATCCAATAGATGACTCCTTCTTAAGAGGAGTAGTCCTTATTACTGCTCGCTCCACTGCTTTCTGAAATATGGCTTTGAAAACCTCAGTAACCTGTAGTGCGGATCCGTTGCTCTCTGGCTGTAAGGTTATTTCTCAATTTCGTCATTTGCAAATTTTCAATACACGACCTCTAAGTATGAATCTAAGCTCATTTTTACCGCTTGGTACCTATAGCCAATTTTTAATGATATGAATTCGTTCCATCAACCTCTCAAAGGTTCAATATTTTGACTGTTCTATGTGTTTCATTAAAATCGTCTATATCATCTTCCTAGTTGAGTTCTTCGTTCTATTATATTCCTCTGACAGTGCACCTTTGTTTTTTCATATACTCGTAGAAGTAGGTCCAAGCTCAAGCTTTTGAAAAGACTGACCAATATTTTGATATTGGAAAACAAAATTTATTTCATATTTGTGATTCTCTGTGTTCTATAATACTACTGCCAATAGAACTACTGTATTAGATTTAGATACTCGATAGGAACAATGTGCACAGTATTCAGCGTGAAATTTAGAAATGTGATTTTTCAACAATTTCCTTCAAGTCGGAATTGTCAAAGAAAAGAAACGAAGAATCCAACAACTTCTTTCATTTTAATTGGCACTGAATCCGTCCCCACTTTGTCAGTCTAATGAACGTATAATATAGGCCTTTAGCTGAGGCAGAAAGTTATGCAAAACCACGCTGAATATATGGTGCTTCTCACGTTTCTCATATTTCCAATAGAAGTCATTTTGTACGTCGCTGTTTTCACATAATTTTCTGCTGAATATAAAACCTGAACTTTTCTTATCATTAGGAGTATAGAACCATTGATGAAAAGATTTATTCTCCACTTGAAACTATGGAGAGTGAAGGTGAAGTGAACCATGCTAGATTAATTTTTCGGGATTTTTTTTAACATGTCGCTAGTTTACAGAATCACCATTTTCATTCAACATGTTACGTTCAAAGTTGTGGAATGATATTTTCGCTTCAATATGATGTTCTGGTGTACTTCGCTATGCCGATTCAATAACCATTCAGCTTTGTTTTTCGAGTTGAATGCCTCACCTGCGTCCTGTGCCTTTATTTCAAAATAGCTTCGATGGCAACTGAACGAACAGGTCTTTCCCAGCTGCCGTTCATGCGTGTAGTGTGGCCGAGCTACCAAATCTGGAAGAAATGTCCCTAAAAGAGAATGTTTCCACTAGTTCATCTTCATTGAGTGGAAGTTTGACGTATTTACCCAGCGAATTTATTTCCAATAGCCCCTTCTTCCAATTAGTTCTCTAATAGGGATTATCGCTGAATCGGTTCATAGTGAGTTTTCCAATTCGAGATGTACTGCTCATGTTCTGAAGCAGGTGAAAAGAACGCCATATCTTTTCTCCCTTCTTCTTCCAATCTAGAGGTCGAAAATAATCCATTTCTGCAAATGTAAAGGATCTGACAAAAATTTTCGATCTGCATTCTGTTGAAGATGCCATTTCAGGGCGGAAAGGTTTCGCACATCTGAAATGAATTCCAACAACATCGCGATCATAAAATATGACATTTTTGGAATTTAAAATATTCCAAGTTCCATTGATGCCCATTTATTTTCAAAAATAGGAGGTTTTTTATGCAAATGTAACTTTCTTTCCTGGCAATAATTTGGCTGAATCTTGTAACATCGTCAGCGATGTTCTCTTCGGTGGAAATTCGGTTCCAGTCGTCTATATCTGTTTTTTCTTATATTCTGGCTGCTCTATCGCAACAAAGGGTTAATATTTGTAGGACATCCCCAATTTCAGCCAGCTAATCACTGTCTTTAAGTCTGACCAAAAATTAAAAAATCAAATTTAAAATTATGGTTTTCTAAAATGAGTTTCGTGAATCTACTTGCCAAAACAGCAGCTTGTAGTTCCACTTTTTTAAAAGAAGTAGATTCCATTGAAGCTACTCCTGATTTGGCTATCCTGAATGAAACACAAATGTTATTTTGGAAAACTGCGCAGATATAGGCTTGAGCTGCATATGCTTTTGCACTTGCTTCACACGAGTTTTCAGATTCCTTCAACCGTTTCTTCCATTCTCCACTTATTTTCGAGTACAGTTCCTCATCCCAACCTAAACCAGACTACCAAATATCTCTCATCAGTATTTTTTCTCTGATGAAAAATGTTTGGAGGAAACTTGATGGATCAAACCATTATCCTTACTCTTTCAGTATTTTTCTTTTTACTTTCCAGAAAATCTTTAAAGTTTCCATATTAAAACACAATTCATCATTTTGTCCTGGGAAGTCCTGGGAAGCTAATTGAATGAATTTGATTTCTCCTTAGTGAAATGGAATATCCAATAGTAATAATCAATGGTGATTATTTTTTTTTACAAAAATAATATTACTTCATTGAGGAAAGGAGGATGAACAAAGAGATCATATTTGAAATGTGAGAAACTCTGTAAAGAATAGTCTGATATTTGTAATCGATGTATCATCATTAGAACAAATGCTGCATTGTATATTGAATGATAGTATAGTAATTTATATCAGTAATAAAAGGTATTATTCGACTTCTTGCGTGATTTTATGCTATACCTACTCTTGGTGTGATTCAAAATAGTCAAAAAATATCAACTCATGAAATGATGATCATAACTTTATTAATCCTCGATATACATGACATGTTGGGTCTGACCCCTCTGGACCTGTACGTTAAGGAGGTGGCCATGTTACGATTGCGCATGGCTGGGTTAAACCTCGAAGTAGGAATGGGTCAATTGAGGCTGGTCAACCTCTGCTGCAGGCAACCAGTGATACAATTGAATCCAGGTTTGTGTTTAATAAACCCTACAAAAGACAAATAAAACAGAACACAGAGTCAGATACTACAAATGCAATACGCATATATACAGACAGCACAAAAACCAAAGAAGGCTGAGGATTCCTTTCCCCACTAAGGATTAAGTGGGGAATGGGAAAAAATACCAGCATGGTCCAAACAGAACTGGCTGGTATCTCAATCGCCAAAAAAAGAAATAACCAGGAAAGGAATTTCTGGCAAAAAAATAACAATCTGCACTGGCAACAGATAAGCCCTATTAGCCTTGAACAGACAACGTGTTACCTCAGGGCTAATACTAGAGTGCCACCAAGATTCATCCAAAGCCTCGGTAGATAACAATATTATCCTAAGGTGGATTAAAGGGCACCACAGGAGTAAAGGTAATCGCGTTGCCGACTTTTCAGCCAAGAAAGCGGCTGGACTAAGAATTTTAGGACCCAGTCTACGGTCTGATGACTTCGACAATTGCGGAACTAGTCAAATGTTACTCCCATGCTCAATACCTAAAGAGATGGGATGGAACCCAAGGATGGAATCTTGCCAGGATCACCCTGGGCAATCCTGAGAAGCTGGCGCCGAAGAAATATCTGGCAATGACCAGCAAAAATCTACGCTTAACAGTTGGATTTCTGACTAGCCACTGTCAACTAAGGAAACACCTACATAATATGGGGCTAGTGGAAACACCTTTATACAGGATGAGTGAACAGGAAGATGAGACTGTCAGGCATGTCCTATGCGAGTGCCCGGAGTCATCGTCAATAAGAGAGTGTGTGTTCGGCAAGTCTTGGCCTACACCTGCCGATATAAAGGAGATGTTTCCCAGTGACCTGTCCTCTTCCTGGAAAGGACAGGATGGACGATGACCTAGGAGGACAACTCCTCGGGAGGATGTCACATGTGGTCTAAGTGCTGTGAGCTTACACTCACCCTCCCTACTCTACAGACATGACATGTTCATAGTAGGGACAATGTAACAAACATAAACAGGAACAAAAATTTTTGACACCCTCAGCAATTTTATTATGTAATTCAAATCCATGATGGAAAACCTTATGAATGGACATGATTTTTTTCTGAATATCCTGACTTTCAGGCCTCAACGAAATAAATGGATCAATACACTAACAGACAACTGTAATTCCATTGATGAACACAAGAGTGAAGACCTGAAGAAACTGGTTGGGTATATCGACTTTATATTGGATATTTGGACACTCGGGAATGATAGTCAACGAAAAAGTTATCAAGTATGCTAGGTTAAATTGAGTTAAGTCCAATATGAGTGGGTCTATTCGACCCTTCACCGCAACCCGCAAGGGTTTATTGTGGATTTCACCTATTCACACTCAACCAAATACACCCAGCTTCTTAACGAAACCGATTAGTTTGTATGGTGAGTAATTTATAGACTAACCAAATTATGACCAGAAGAATATCACTAACATGCAACAAAGGATCTGTACAAACGGGTACAGGAAACAGAAATATTCGAATTGCTCTCAGGAAGTGGCTCGCTCGAAGCAGATATTTGAAAGAACTTTACAAGTTAGTCGGCTCCCAAATAGCAATAAACTTTAATCCAAAGTGTCTGCCGTTCCAATGTTGTACATTGTTATTACTCATGAATGAACCACGAAAAGTAAACAACGTTTACTCGAGTATTATGTTTATTTACATACCTATATTAAATATTGAGTATATACAAAAATTCATGATTATTCGTTCAGAGTTTTCCAACCTCATTCTCTTCATAGACAACCGACATTCTAACGCCTGCAATTGTGTCGTTACTACCCTCGAAGCACTCGTCATCATCGACATAAATATCCCTGAACGACATTTTCCGGCTTTTCTTTCTCATCTTCAAGTCTGGAAGAGTAGGCAATTTGGCTTTCGTCAGAAGATGAGGTCCTAATAACGTAGTTAAGAGAGCGCCAGAGGGGGCTGTTAAAATTATGGATAAAATAGTGGTTGTGAGAATTCTGTGGGCATCCTGTGAGGCCTTTGGGTCGTCTAGTTTTTCTACTAGCGTAAGTGCTATTGGGCCAAGAGCTGCCTGTAAAACAATAAAAAGTTGAAATTGCTAATTTTATTTTTTTCTAGAAGAAATCAGTAGAGATCCCACACTGCTAAAAAAGTGGTAGGCAAAATGGAAATAGTCTGTGAGTTTGTTCTGGTTTCCATGGCCTAGTAAATTGTGAGACGGCTTTCAAGCAACTCAAAAATTTATGTTTTTGACAAGAAATGGTTACAGTGTGCATCAATGATTATAAGCATTACTTTTCTAGTTATCAGCATTACTTACAAGTGCTTATTAAAGTAAGCAAAATTACTGGCAAGTATCAGATTCAACATACAATTTTTTATGGGGAACAACAATGCTTCAGTTATTCTCCTGAATGGACCTTGAAGATAACTATTTGCCCTATGACGTATAATCACAATGTCAAATATTTTCTCACCCTTTGATCAACTGACATATGGGCAACCATTTAGAGCCTGAAGTCCATGGTGCAGCAAACTTTATGAATGTATGATGACTATTTCAGTCTCCATTATGCATATTTCATGTACAACTTGGAAGAGGAAAAGTTATTTTATGTGACTCACTACAAGGTCTCCTCATCATTACATGGAAGGGAATGAGCTTCACATAGCGTATAGTGAAAACGAAAGGAATAAATTTATCATTTCGTAAATCGATGACTAAAGGGAATAATTTTGTGATTCGTCAATTTTCAATTTCAACTGCATTATAAAATCGTTATAAGTGTGTTTTTTTTGCTACCTTGGGAGCTGTCTGACTTGTCCATTTAGTCCAAGTCTCCATAAAACACTGCAGCCTCTTGGACTTATTGCGTTTATTCTCCCATCTTCTCATGACACCCATTCCATAAGTCTCGTTCCCTGTACTAGTTTGTATAGGTTCCGTGTTGGATGTTGGTCATATTCTTCTGGGCGTAATTTCGAACGTCCATATATTGCCTGCCTCTTGTGATTCAGTGCCTCACATTCGCATAAGATGTGTAGAGCTGTTTCTATCCCTTCGTTGCATAATCTGCAGCTGAGGTCTCCGTTGTAAAGCCCCATTTTATTCAGGTGTCCTCTAAGCGGACAATGGCCGGTTGGTAGCCCTGTAATTATTCTGAGCCGATCCTCACTATACTGAAGTAGTCCCTAATGAAGGTTACACTCTGTTTGTTGCCAGGTACTTTTGTCCAGTACTCTGTGTGCTTCTTATTGGTCCATGTCCTAATCTGGTTTCTTACCAATGATTTTGGTACCCCCAGAGCTGGTTCAGGACCTACATATGAAGTTGATGATCCGCGTCTAGCGCATTCATCAGCTTCATCATTACCTGTGAATGTCATCGGTGATTTTTTCTATTGAAATGTGTTTGATGCGGTCATTCAATTCCTAATTCAATCCTATCAATACTTTTGAATAAATGAAAATTTTGAAGGTTCAAATATTTGACACTCAGGGAAACGGACCATGTATGAGACCTCTCAAGAAGCAGTAGAAAATCATAAGCTAGTGTTTGAAGAGAACCCCACACTAGTCCACGACAAGTGGCATCAGACAGGAACATTCCTAGAAAGTTGTTTTAGTCTAGAAGCCTCTGAGGATTTCTTTGATAGCGGAAAGATCCAATGTTTTATCAATGTTTTTCACCTCTAAATAGTCAAGTCAATCATCAGTCATGTCGATATTGGGTTGCAGTACTGTCATACTCTATACATGAAGTAATGAAATGTATGGGCGGGAATAATACTAGATAAAATAATAGGACCATACTTTTCCAATCAAACCTTAATAGCCCTCGATATTTGGGATTTATTTGAAATTTCCCAATACCAGAAGTGAATCGACTATTCCCATAGCCAGGAAAAATTCGAGAAATTCTATAGAAGAAAAAATCTACGGATTGATGGGCTGAAAGAAGATATTGACGAAAAGTCTGATTCTTAATATGTGCAAGAGAAAGATGAAGTTAAATCTTGAAGTACACGATATAGAAGAAAAAAAGTAAAAGGAAAAACACGACCACTTTTAGTTGAATTCTCCTTAGTATCAGATCGGAATACAGTTTTTTCCAAGAAAAGATTATTAAAGAATACCCAAATTGTAATCAGAGAGGACCTGACTAATGAAACACTTCAGCTGATGAAAGTTTGTACACATAAACTAGGGACCGGTGGTAAAATATGGACAAACTTTGGATCGGTATATGTTAAACACATGCTTGGGAATGAACCAATTAAAATACAAGGTACTCATGGTTTAGACAATCTTAACCAATTTCATACTTCATGAATTGATTTGTTTGTACTTTTTATGATTTCATTTTAGATATTCAAGCAGCACTAGGGCAGTTGAGGTTTAATACAACTATTTCATATGTGTATATATTGTTATCTTCTTAAAAAAGTTCCTTATCAAGAATTCTGTTTCTTGTAGAAAATTTGTTAACCTTTATCTATTTTTTTCTTTTTTTTTTTTATTGATTCATTAATTCTTAGGCCTCTTTGATAAATAAGTAATGTGTAAATTACTTACAATAAAATCGATGATTATTGATGATAACTATGATCTTTTTACAATAGATTTTATGATTAGGATGGTAGTATAGATCACCCAAGTTTAATCAGTAGCTGCCCTTATTCTTTAATTAACTTTAATACGGATATACGAATATATATTTTTTTTAAACTTTTCCTCTAAAAAGAGATATTCGAAGAGGTATTTCGAGATTAAGTGGAAGAACAGGTTATTTTTATTGCAATGAAAATAAACTGAACTTCGCCTTTTATTTTCCTGTAATAAAAAATGTCATTGTTTAAAAACTGTTAACTACATAATACTGGAAATAATAAAGACGAATAATTATTATTATTATATAAATATTATTCGTGGCTGCAGCAAGATGGTGCGCCACCAAATTAAGCGGTCTTGGTGTGGTACTACTTGAATAGAGTTTTTCCAGATAGGTGGATTGGTCGAAAAGGGTCAATGAGTGGCTACCCAGATCGCCAGATCTCGCTCCGTTTGATTTCTTTTCATGGGATAATTGAGAAGTAGAGAGTACAAAAAAGACCAAATGATATCGATGAACTCAAGGACCGCGTACGTTTTAACTTTATTTGACACTCTATAATCTACAAACGTCATATTGATGACATGCGCAATTGAAATCAGAAATCAATTTGGCTCAGGGTTTTTTTGAAATGAAAATTGATTCCTTCAATTTTCACCGTACTGTATGTGAAGAGTTGTAATTTATATTTTCAATTTTTTTTATGTTCTATACTTTACATGTACTAAAAGAGGAATATAAGAAGTAGATATTTTATTTTCACATACAAACTTTCCTACTTTTTCAGAAAGTGAAACTGCACTGTATTCTACGACGTGAAAGAAGCTTTCTTGTACTTTTGTTAGGCGTCAAAACAGTTTTGAAGTTAGGTAATGTTCAGTTAATATACCACTGGAATTAATTATGAATAATCTAATTAATCTACTCGATATAAAAACCTACTTATTTGAAAAATAGATCAAGGTTGAGATAGGAATCTAAATTTCTATAATATTAACTCATTGCACGAGCTCGACAAAAAAAAATATTTGCGGTCGCACAGGGTGTTCAATTTTTTCTGGGCGGATCTCAACTGTGTTTTTTTAAATAGCAACCTATATTTTTTATTGCTTTTTCGATTTTTAAATAGAAAATAAAAGACACTTTATATATATCCTCACTTCGAAAATATTGACGGTTTTCGAAATATCTAGCATGACAGGTTTTTTTTTCCAATATTCGTCACATATTTGAAAGTATAAAGTTGTGCCAAGTCCAATTGAATTTTTTTTCTGGTCAAATATTTCACATTGGTAACTCTCTCAAACGATATATCTGAAATCTACCTGTGATATACAGGGTATGAAAAACCACTTGCCACATATTGTAAATAAAAATTTGCAGAATCTTCCTTATTTTAAATAGAACACCCTGTATGTTATTGATCCATGAAGAGCGCCAATGAAACCTCTACGAATTCCATCAAGTATTCCCTATGGCTTCAATAGTTTTTCTTAAAAAAGCATTTTTTTCGGAAAATGATCGTTCTTCCTATTTTTACGTCATAAACTCGATGTCCATTTGACCACTGATGAGAATATACAAAAGATATCTTGTTTCAATTTGGTATATTATAGCGTGTCCAAACAAATATGTTTTTACGAAATAAATGTATGTACCTATCACATTTTTCTAAATGGAAAATAATTTTTTTCATTGGATACAGAATTTTTCCCATAAATCGTGCAATATCAAACCAAACAAGATTAAATGAAAAAACATTATGGATATTACTAAGTTTTTTTTTTTCATTTTATGGTGTATATTCATGGATTCAGGGCTTTTGTTCTAGATATTTAAATTTTTTAGCTGACAAACTACAAAACTAAAAAGGAAGAGTTTAATGAAGGTTGATAATGAAACTTTTATAAAATATGTTCGACACGTCTTCCATTTTCGTGAATGCAGAGCTGAAGTCTATGTTTGAAAGACTGTTCTATCCTGCGCAAGACAGCTAGTGTAATGCTGCCAAAAGCATTCGTTTTTCTAAGTTGCATATTTTCGGAAGAAACTGGTGGCTCGGTGGCTCGACGTATACCATATTTTTTATGTATCCCCATTAGAAAAAATCCAGTTTAGTTAAATCTGGTGATCTAGCGGGCCACCGTACAGGCCCATTCCGTCCAATAAATTTATTGGGAAATACTTCATTTAGATGATCTCTCACTTCTGCCGAATAGTGAGCAGGTGCACATACATTGTTCCATTCATATGTCCCTGAAAAAGGGATGGACCAATTACATATTGTCCAACGATGCCTCCCCAGACATTTATCGACCACCTATGTTGGTAGTCCACCTGTCTCAATAAGTGGGGATTTTCTGTTGAATAATAACGGTAATTATGTCGATTCACAAATCCATTTTTATGGAATTTCGATTCATCCGACAATAAAATGTTATTTAAAAAATATTCGTTTCGACGAATTTTTCCCATGGTCTAATTGCAAAATCTCACTCTTTTCTCAAAATCGGCATACTGTAGTATGAGATGGATGAAAGCGATGTTTCTTCCAAACTCGTTGCACTGATCTCTCACTTATATGCATTATTTCACCAATTTGTCGTTGACTCCTACTAGGATCTTCTTCAACAGCAAGAAGAACTTGCAATTCATTATCTTCATTAGTAGCTGGCTTGATGCGCTCATGTTTAGAATAATTGATACATCCAGTTTCAACAAATCGTTTAATTTAATTTTATTCGCTGAAGGTTGTTTTAGACCAAAAAAATATGGCACAAATTTCCAGATTATTCAAGAACGTACATTTTGCGGTATAATTCAAAACTTGTTTATCTAGCAACAGGTAATTTTAGGCAAGGGGCGATGTTTGAGGAAAGGCTTGGACAAAAACTATGCATCAAATGAAGAAATTGCACGGTGTTCTATTTAGAGAATAAATATGTTATAAACATAACATATATCTCGATCACAGCCGTCACATATGGATTTCACAGTAAAAAAATCTTCGATACAATAGAGAATTGTCATTTTTAGAAAAAAAAAAATAAGAAAAACTATAGGACACGCTATAATGTACAAAATTGAAACAAGATATCTTTCGTACATCCTTATCAGTCGTCAAATGGATTTCGCTCTGAAAAAAGTATTTCATCGAGTTTATGGCGTAGAAATAGGAAGAACGATCATTTTTCGAAAAAAATGCTTTTTTAAGAAAAACTATTGAACCTAGCCATAGGGAATACATAATGAATTTTGTAGAGGTTTCGTTGGCGCTCCTTATGGATCAATAATATACAGGGTGTTCCATCTAAAATAAGGAAGATTCTGCAAATTTTTATTTACAATATGTGGCAAGTGGTTTTTCATACCCTGTATATCTCAGGTAGATTTCAGATATATCGTTTGAGAGAGTTACCAATGTAGAATATTTGACAAAAAAAATCAATGGGACTTGGCACAACTTTATAATTTCAAATATTCTGAGTGACGATTATTGAAAAAAAAAACCTGTCGTGCTAGATATCTCGAAAACCATCAATATTTTCGAAGTGTGTTTCATGTAGAAACCGAAAAAACGATAAAAAATATAGGTTGCCATTTGAAAAAACACAGTTGGGATCCGCCCAGAAAAAATTGAACACCCTGTGTGACCGCCAATATTTTTATTTTGTGGAGCTAGAGTGATAAGGTAATATTATAGAAATTTAGATTCCTATCTGTTTCCTAAATAGAGATATGGAACACCGCGCCACTGTTGCAGGACCCCGTATATATATATATATATATATATATATATATATATATATATATATATATATATATATATATATATATATATATATATATATATTAATCGATATTCAGGTTCACATTTTTTTCGTCTGGGACATTTCTAAAAGTAATCTCTTTGATAATAAAGTATCTTCATCTGTAATTTTGGTCGAATTAACGTCGTACTTGAGATCCAACTCGAGTGTTTGTATTATATAAAGTTATTCTTTATATCTAATGAGGCAGTTTTTCAGTATGTTGCATAACCCTTCGATATAAGGTATTCTGAATTAACAGGAAATTTCATAACGAACTTTTCTTTTTATAATATAACTTCAGATTAGATAGCAAGACAACAACAACAATACTCTTGGGGAAAAATTCGCTTAGCTCTCTACTTCCCCATCTTGTTCTATGTGGAAATCTTTCAAATGAGGAAAGAAAGTAATTCAGTTCAAAAACTAATATCTGCGGAAAAATATACCCATTTCACTTTGAGCAATACTCTTTTTTTCAAACTATTCTTCATTAATTTTTGCGGGGCATCTGTTTTCACAAAATTGTTCACTTCTCAGTCAAAGAATAATTAATTTCAAAAACTGTATATACAATAGATAGATGGTGGTGCTTTACCTGAACAATTGCCTTGCACATCCAAGCAATTGAAACAAACATTTTCTCCCTCATATTCAATCTACATCCAATACCAACTAAACAAGTTATCATCATTCGAATAACTGTAGAAGCGAGGAGAAGTCCAAGAGCGATTAGAACAACATTTCCATGTAACTCTGACAGTTTCACTCTGGCGCCTGTTATTCCGAACAGAATCGGTTGGAAGATCATCCAGAAGATCTCGTAAGCTGTCACGGCAGGATTGTCATCAATGTCCCAACCATGCTTGACCCATAAACTCATGGCAACAAACCCTGCAGTGACACAAGCTAGAGGACCAGCTCCACTATATCCCAGCAAGTCGCTGCCGAAAACTGCTCCCAGTCCTCCAGTTAGCAGAAGTAATATTCTCAGTGGAGTCACGAAAGGGTCATTTCTTTCTGGAAAGAAGTTGCAGATGATTCCCCATATCACTCCAACGACGATACCTGGAATCAAATGTATTTTAATAAGTGCATATACAGGGTGTATCTTGGATGATGTCATTAATTTCAGGTGGTAATTACTTGTCATATACTATTATGGAAGAAATCCACATGGAAATGTGTCCTAACTTCGTTTCCCACTACCGGGAAGTCAAAATTTCACTAAATGAATAGTTGTGGTGTGTTTTCTAGCAGTAACAGGGGATAATATTTCCAGTGGTATCACAGAAGGTTGCATGATTGATATTCATGGGTATAACCATCGTACGCCACTGTTTTCTTTAAGTTTGATCATTTTTTATTGTTCTATCGAGGCTATTCTGATATGTATCGCTCTTGGTGAAATCAAATGTGCCAAGTCACCTGAACGCCTTCCGTGAAAGTATCTATAGAAAAGAGACAAATCTCCAACCTTTCTTCGATGTTCCAGGCTATCAAGGTTGGACGTATGATATTCGCGTCTCCAATCAGGCGGGTGGCTCTTTTCTGGATGGAATCCAGCAACTTCCGGGTATGTTTGGTAGCAGAGCTCCGTACATGAGAACAATACTGCAAAGACGGTCTGATCTGAGCTTTATAAAGCATCAAAAGTTGCTGAGGCATGTATAGTTTTCTAGTTCGGAACAGTGTTCCAAGCTTTTGAGAAGCAGCATTTGCAATTCCAGCGACATGATTGTGCAGAGAGATATTGGTGTCCCTTTTGACCTCCAACAAACTTATCGAAGCAGACATTATATCCAGTTCGGAGACATTTATCTTCTTGGAGAAAACCGATGCCCGGATTTTTGTGGAATATAATTAAACCTGGTTACTTTCACCCCAATTCGGAAACACTTCTAGATCCTCACTAAGATATGTAACCTCCTGCTGCCGGTGATGGTGTGCCTCCGTAGCCGATGCCCTGGAATCCAAATGAAATGACGAAACAAGTGTGCTGTCGTCAGCAAAACAATATATTAGATTATTGGTTTATCCAATATATATATAAAAAGAGGGTTGAACGATATTCTTGATTTTGTTAAGATGTTTATAAGTTCTTCTTCCGTTGTTTTCGTAAAATTTGAAAATTATACCAACGATAAAAGAATGCTGATTATTAACCACAGAAGGAACAAGTCTCTAGTATCGTAAAATTTTCTGACAGTAGATGACAAGTAGTATCATTGAATTGTTTTTTATATATATATATATATATATATATATATATATATATATATATATACTATCAAGTGAATATGAATCTGAATTACCTGAAATGCTATTCGTTTACGGACTGACAGACGGAAATGTTGCAGAAGCCCGTCGACTTTTTCAGGAAAGATATCATAACAAAGATATTCCAGCAAAAAGAAATCTCACCAGATTTCAGATTACCCTAAAAAACACCTGGACAGTTCAATATCAGTCATCGAAGTGTTTGGAAGGTTTTCCATATACATGTGTTGTATCCATACCACAAGCAACCTCTACGATCTAACCATCTGGACATAAGTCGTAGAGGACCTCAACCATGGCCACCTAGATCTCCAGACTTGAACCCTTTGTATTATTTCTTTTGGGGGTTACTCAAACCGCTTGGTAATTCGATCAAACTCATTTGAGAAATATAATTATGCATAATTTTAAAGTAATACACCACACTTCGAGAATTTTTGAACGTGTGCGGCACTCGAGACTTGATGCTTGTATTGGAAGTCAAGGTTCTCATTTTGAGCAATTGATTCAATTATTTTTCTTTGTTATCTATGCAGTGTAATACGTTTTCCATATACTATCCAAACATATTTTCATTTGGAAATTTGTTCAAATGGCGACGAATATCAAAACACATATCTGAACTCAAATGATGCGTAATCCCCATTTCTACGCCAACAAGGGTGATTCGATAAAGTTCAGCTATTTCGAATAATATCAAACTTAGCGAAAACAGTGGCGTACAATGATTTTTTAAATATCAATCAAGTAACCCTCTGCGACGCCACTGGAATCAAAATTTCAAATCTATTTTCATGAAAAGAATACCATTGTTACTCATAACAAATACACGCAGTTCAATTGAAAAACAGTAGCGTACAATTACTTTAACAATGAATAACAATCAGCTAACCCTCTGTGATGCCACTGGAATTATTATCCGTAGTCTAATATCATGAGAAGAAGCCTCTCGTTGGTGCTAACAAACACACCTAGGTTCATTGAAATCGCTAAAAAACTTTTCAGTTATTGATAAAAAAGTGATATTTTTTTGTGAAACTCTAACACCCTGTTATTCGGAAACGATGCAAGTTAGGAGACACGTTCATATGAACTTTTGTTCATAAAATTTGATCAGTAATGACCATCTGGAATAACTGATATCAATTCAGATACACCGTCTACGTATATCGAAATAATAAAATCATATCACTGGACGCGAATTTGTCAAGCGAGTAACCGGTGATATATACTATTCACCTTATTCATACAGTCTACCATTATTGGCAATTAATGACAATGCACACAAATTAAATCATCATAAACATCTCGATTGAAATTCAAGATTTTCTATTAATGTCTCAATGAAATGATTTTCAAGTCACGATCAATTTAAATTGATGCATGATGATTGATCGTCCATCAATCATCTTTCAATATTTGAATGCCAAGAGGAAGAGATCTTTGGCATAAAATAAATAATACCAAAATCGATGAGAAAATAATCGCTGGATATCATATTTACCTTTGGATTATTTTGTCACATTTCAATATTCAAGATCGATATCGATGTTTTTGTTTTTTTGTTTGGAAATGGTTGATAATTTTTCATGGTGAATTTTACTAGTTCGGACTTTCATTGTATAATATAAATCTAATATGATTTGAAATCTCTGAAAAAACAAATGAAATCAAAATGAATTGCTGCATATACATATATTAAATATTAAGCAATAGAACGTGACATGAAATAACAATAAAATAAAAATGAGCAGAAAATCAAAAATGGAATTGAAAAACTTACAAAAACGATTTCAAACCGAATTCCTTCACGACGTTTCGATTGTTAGTATCCAATGGGATCGCTACCTCCACCAGTTATAGTCAACATATATATGGAGTGATTTGAAACTCTGGCCGTTAAAGAAGCCCGCAGAAAGCCCGAGTTTGGTTCAGATACGTTAACAACACCTTCATAGTACGGAACCATGAGAATATAGAACTAGACACCTTTCTGAAACACATCAACAGCGTAAAACCTCCCCATCACCTCCACAATAGAAAAGGAAATCCACAATGATTTGCCATTCTTAGTCGTATAGGTGAAGAGGACCGACACTAGGAAACATATGTATACAAAAACTGGATCCAACTACCATCAATGTACTAAAAGAGGAATCATCAAGACTCTAGTGGATCATGCTTTCGGGCTCTGTGATACGAAGAAAGGTCTTCAGAAGTAACTAGGCAACACCAAAGATTATCTTCAACGGAATGGTTACTACAAAATGATGATAAAACAAGTTTTGACCAGAAGACAGCAAGAGCCTCACAAGGAAAACGAGTCGCCACAACCAGTGTTTGCCGTACGTCAGAGGACCAAACGCGAACTGCGATTCCAAAAATTGCATTCACCGTATACCCTGTGAGTGTGGCAAATCCTATATTGATGAAACTAAGAGGCCATCAAAAAAGTCTGCTTTGTCGAGCACAAGAGAAACACATAAAGAGGAAAAACCAGCAAATCGGGTATGACAGAGCATGTTAGCACTCATCAACATAACATCAAGTGGTGATCATTTACAGGGTGGAACACTAGTTCAAGAGGAAGTTCAAAGAAGCTGCATTTATGTTATCCAATAACGCATTCAGCCAAGCTAGCGTAGAGATATGCAACATATGGGAACCTGTGATCAAGCGGAAAACGGTCAACTCTCGCTTAACCGGTGAAGCGGAGAAAGGAAAGAGGGGATAGGTGAAATCGTGCGAATGGCCCATTAATAGTCATCTCTCAGAGGAATAGTCCATTCATCCCCCAAGACGATTGTGGATACTAACAATCGAAACGTCGTGAAGTCACTTGGTTTGAAACCTTTCTTTTTTCATTTCATTTTCAATTTTCAATGTCTTGCTTATTTTTATTTTATCATAATTTCATTTCACGTTTCATTGCCTAATATAATTATTATTTTCAGCTATTCATTTCAATTTCACCTGTTCTTTCAAAGATTTGAAATCACTTAGAATCATATTAGACAGTGAAAGTCTGAACTAAGTAGTAAAATAATAATGATACCGATTGGTTGATAATAATAGCTATTTGTGGTATAAGTGTTGAAAGTGAGGTTTTATTTTGTGAGTGAACAAAACAAAACTCAGTTTCAACATAAATATCATACAAAGTTTTTTGTACCACTCTCCTGTTTTCATAATAAAATAGATCAATTCAATATTTCTATATTAACACTTTTTGACTTATCTTGTTAGTTAATTATCTCCATGTTTTCGCATTTGCTGTGAAGTGGCCGTGTCAGGTGACGCCGAGTCACCTAGTTACAAACAAACAGTATTGTTTACAGCTCACGCATTTTATTTGAAGTCACATTCAAAGTTCTGGCTGGTGTTTAATGTATATAATACATTTGTAACAGAATTTAATTTTATCCATGTCTATTATCCATAATAAAACTTCCTTGGAAATTGAATAATCATGTCTTGTTTATTGCTATTTAGTCGAAAAATAACGTGTTGAAAATTCTTTCAACACTGGTGTTAAAAAAGTGTTAAAAATATAAGCATCATCTTTTAATACTCTTGACAACTAATAAAAATGTCAGTTTTAATGACAGTTTCACAAAAACGTTAATGATAGCATCAACTCGCACATTTTTCTTTTCGATAGGTACTTTCTGGAAACTCCTAAACGAACTTCATCACAACAAACACTTAAAATTTTTCAATTATTTCATTAATTATTTCAATTTTTTTCTAAACACACTAACAGCATTTATGAAACTTTCGAAGATGATTTTCAATCGAAAAATAATTATATCTATTTGTTTCGAACATGAATCATTTTTTCATAACCATCACTCTCTGCCTCAGAAAATTTTGTACAGTGATTATCTGACGCTATTTTGAAAAATGGCCCGCCAAAAACATTTTCACCTACCTCCTACTATTGATAAGGATCCAAATATCACCCCTCTCGCTACAGAAGTATCGGTGAATATAATCGCCTTGATTATACCAAAGATTGCCACCGAAGCAGCATCATCTATACTGGCAACCGCGATGATTAGTGTGGGAATGCCTTTTGCAACTCCATAACCTTTTGAACGTAGTCGAAATAAGCATGGGACGACAACTGCAGGAGCGACAGCAGCTATAATGCTTCCTGAAATAATTAAAAAAATTGTCAAATTCTGTCAAGTAAGTGGTCATTCAGTATTTTTTATCAACAACCCTTGCAAATAATGAAATTGTTTTATCAAAATGGGTGTACCAACTTATCGGGCGCTCCGCCCATTTTACGGTCGCCATAATCGTCCTACCAAAAAGACTATCGACCAGCAGCCTTACATAAACGAAACGCAAGATCTGCTGAAGACATCGCCTGCCTGTGAGAGTGTGTAGGAGAATCCAAGGCAGTCTATTTCGCATCGCTCACAGAAACTTGGTCTTTCGCAGTTCAGAACAACGAATTTTGTATCCCGTACAGAATTAAACTGACCGAGAAACTGAAGGTAAAAAAAATTACATCGAATGTAGGTTTTATGCAGTATTTCAATAGATATTGAAAAATCTACCGACGCTTGATCAAAATATCAAAAAAAACTTACTACTCAAGAATTGAATCATCCCTCAATAAACCTAGAAATTGGCAATTATTAATGAATTGCGGGGTAAAGGAAGGCTTTCTTTATCTGCAATGAACAACATTGATCTGAATTCTTTGAATAATTTTTACTGCTCCATTGCCACTATAGTGCCTCAACTCAACCCTTTAAATTATCTTGATAAATTCAATGTCATGATTATTTCAACTCAACAAATTTTTAAGAGGTAAAACAAACTCTCAAGGAAATAAAAAATGATGAGTCCTCTGAGTTGAATGGTATAAGTAGAAGACTCCTTGAGAACCTACCGATAGAAGCTCTATTTGTACTAACTGAGGTAATTAACAAATCTTTTGTGACACGAGTATTTCCCTCAGGGTTGAAGACATCAGTTGTTTTACCAATCTATAAAGGTGGAGAGGTCACCAACCCCTCAAACTTCAGACCCATCTCGTTATCAACTATCTCGAAATTAATCGAAAAGCTAGAAGAAACGATTGTTGAAATTTTTATCAAATGGAAAAATATTGAATGAATGTCAATTTGGCTCCCAAAGCTTCTAAAAACACTAATGATGCAATCTTCCCATTTTTGGAAAAAATATACTTGAATCTGAATGAGGGGGAAGCAATTTCGGCTGTTTTCTGCGATTTTTCGACTGTGTCAATCATGATATACTTTAAAAAAAATGTACTGTTATGGCATAAGAGGAACATGTTTTGAATGATTCGAATTGTACCTGAAAGGTAGATCCCAGCTGACAAAAGTCAATAATGAGTATTCAAACATTTCGACTATAGTTTGCGGAGTGCCTCAGGGATCTGTTCTAGGGTCCATTTCATTCCTATTATACATCAATCATCTTGCTACAGTCGATATTGAAGTGTCATTCACAATTTTTGCCGATGATACCACATTGTTATGGCATGAAAAAACAAATGAAATCATTAGATTTACTCTCCTTCAACCTGGACAAGACCAAAATTGTATACTTCAAGTTTAGCTGTGACAACTAATAGATGGTAGAAAGATAGAAGAAACAACTTGCACTAAATTTCTTGGTCTGCATATTGACAAAAAGTTTAAATTTAAAGAACATATCACATGTTTATGCACAAAATTAGCACTGTCAGAATTTTCTCCAATGAACTTGATATATTCACTGCTAGATCGACTTACTTTGCCCTAGTAGACTCTCATCTAAGGTATGGCATTGTACTTTGGGTATTCTGTAGTAAACAACTATTGATCTTCGTGTTGCAAAAGATATCTTTGCAGTTTTTATGTGGGGCAAACCAAAGAGATAGCTGTAGACAACTTTATTTATCTTATACTTCATTTTTTGAACGATAACCTCACAATGTAGGAATATCACCAGAGAAAAGTTCTAAAGTTTTTTTTATAGGAAAAATGTTGAATAACAAATCAAAAAGTGTCAAAAAAGGTGAAATGAGATGTGAAAGTGATGTAATAAATGAATACTTTCACTAGTTCGGACTTCCATTGTCTACTATATAAAATGATTTGAAATCCCTGAAACAACTAAAAAAGAAGAATTAAAAATGAATAGCTGAAAATTAGAATTATATTACCCAAAATAAACCTGAAATGAAATAATAGTGAAATAAAATACAAGTAAAAATAGAACAATTGAATAAAAAAAGTAATAATTCTTATTTTCAGCTTTTCATTTTTAATTCTTCTTTTTTAGTTGTTTCAGGGATTTCAAATCATTTTATATAGTAGACAATAGACGTCCGAACTAGTGAAATTCATCATGAAACATTGTCAATCACCTTCAAACAAAAATGAATACTTGTGATTCTATGGTTTGTATTGTACAAACGAATGAGAATTTTCGAAACTTTGGAGAGCTGTAACTCTGAAAATAGGGTATATCACTGATTATTTTCTGTAGTATTTCTAGTCTATCACATCGCTTGAGAAAACTATTATGTAGAGAAACTTATAGAGAAAATATTACAGAAAATTGTATGCATCAGAATTGTCAGTAAGCTAGCCATACGGAAAATGTGGAAAACTGTCTCCAAACTCTTCGTAGGTCACTTACCTAGAAGCAAGGCGTATTTCCATCCTAAATCCAGAAAGTACCTAGATAACAATGCGATAACTATACATTCTGATATCCATGGGACAAGGCTCAATCTCAAAACTGAGTATTTCAATCGTTTAAGTGCTGAAGGATCTAGTTCCAATCCTGCCCTTGTCAGTATAATAACTAGAGCAACATCACTGAAAAACATTTTCTCGGTAAAGAAAAACAATAGTGTGTCAGTAAGATCTAAATTTTCAGTACATTTTTTGTAACAGTCATTAAAAAAATACATGAATTTTCAATACAGTTACTTAACTATCAGTGTTGAACAGAAATTGTAAACAAATTTCAATTCGTTGAAATATTCATTTCCATTCGTTTGAATTTGAAAGGAAATAAATTCGTGTCAATAGAAAAATGAGGGTCGGATAAGAAAAGTTGTTATCTATAAATCAAAACATAGTTTAGATAAACTCGAGCGGCTGAATGATATTTTGTTTTTCATTTCAATTGTTTATTCCTGATTTTTTCCACAAATTCATTTTGATATTTTTTTCCTTTCAGAAATATTCTTTCGCAATTGCATTACTAGAAATAATGAGACATTTTTATCTCTAATGAAAACAAACAGCAAAATATTTTTTAATTTCAAATATAAAATCAACGACATATTGGATTGAATTATTTGAAAATATAAAAAATGAATTGAAAACGAAAAAACAAAATAGATTGTGGTTCTTGCCTAGAACGTCATTTTGGCCAAACGGAAAGAACCTTTTCCCTAAGAACAAAAAAACATAGAAATAGTTAAAAATCTATAGACTTAAGTATTTGAGAGTTCTGAAAATTCACTGAATGACCAAATGAAATTGAGTTCTTCTTCCCTTCTGAAACTATTTTCTAATGTGGAAATTGGTAATTACTTCATACTTTCCAAGCAAGGACCAAATACGAAGTCACAGTGAGTAAACTGTGAAAGACCAAGGGAATCAAATAGCATTCTGTCAATAGCGGAGTTCAGTGACATTATAAACGAGAGAACAGCAATATCCAGGAATATTATGCATTTTTCAACTTCCTGGTTATATGCCCTCTGAATATTTCTTTTGTGTCAATGTTCAGGCCCAAGTTCCCACATTCAGATTCGAAGAAAATTTTCTCATTTTATATTTTAAATTGAAGTATTCTCAATACTGTATATCGTCTGCATAAAATTGATGTTGGCACCACTGCAAAGTGGTGAAATCACAAGTATGTAGCGTATATGTATAATAAAGGTCATTGGAACAGTGCAGGAACGGTGCAGACATTATTTTGTCGATTTCAACAAATTGTGTCCCATTATTGTGATATGAAAAGATCAAAACTCCAGATGCATTGCCAAATCCTAATAAATGTAACCAAGTGACTTATCATATCGAATTCTTTAGAATAATCTAGAAAATCAAAATACAAATTTCATTATCTTCTTCGGCTCTGAGAATTTCGTCAGCAACATCTGCAAGTGCAGTACTACATCTACATTCACTACTGAATCCAGATTGTCTGGAGGTAAGTTATAATTATCAACGATATCAACACTTATCAATTACAGTTTAAATCATTGACATTTTCAAGATCGTTTTTTTTTAAATAAAATGACTGGCAGATTTTAGCAGCGACAGTATACCTACGCCTGGAGACGTCAACTATTATGCTTGCATATAATAATGAATTTTTTATTACCTCAGATGTTTGGTCAAATGTGAAAACGAGTCGTCGATATTTATAACGTTCACATTCTGTAAGAGTACTCCTGTGAAAAGCATCCCAACCAGCGCCGGCAGGGTTGTTAGGCCCATGAGCCAACCTCCGAAATGTGCAGAAATACTCAAAACTATCAGTTGGAAGAGTATTCCGTTTGGTGGCGCTGATGATTCCCCAACGAGGGCGTATAAAATGGCCCAACAGAATGCTCCAATGAATATCAGAGAAGTAATCCTACTGAACTTCCGGTATGTGAGACAGAATGGATGGGGGCAATATGTGCTCCAAAACTTTGGTTCCCACGATTTCGCCCCCTCTTCTTCTGAGTGACATTTCAGACAAAGGTCATACCACCATGTGCTGAAAAAAAAATACATGAGGGCCACTTACATATTACACCTATGAGTCTTAGAAATGTTTGGGTTGAGTTTGAAGATAATTGCGATAATCATCATTCATGTGTACAGTGTGATCAAACTTCAAATTGGCACTATTACGTAATTCTTCATCGTTGAAGATTGAGTTCGGTGTTTTCAATTTTCATTAAGTAACTGTTCATATACAGGGTGTAAGTGAATAAGTGTGAAACATTTAAAAAGGTGATTCCTCATCGAAAAAAAGATAGGATCTTTCATATGAAGAAACTTCATTGGAGCATCTCTTATTAAGATGCAGCCCCTCAAAGGGGGTACAGAAAATTTGTATAACAATTTTTTTCACAAGCACTGAAAAAGTTACAAAATTGAAATTAACCTGACCTACCAAAAAGACACTTAGCCAGTAATTTATTTGGTTTACCCCATGGTTGTAAGGGATGGAAAACGCAACCCCTAAAATGTATTTCCAATGTAACTTTTTGTCTTATTATTTGTTTACCATTTAAACATTTATTTCCGATAGCCTGTTTCATTCTGAACAGAAAATGTCTCATAGGTTTTTTGCCCAAAATAAACCAGTTCGCAGCAAAAACTACAGAGATACATCGTCATAAATGCGAACTGGATTTATTGTTATTTTGTAGTCAGTATCTGCATTTAACCATCAAAGGGTAATAAACAAAACTAATTCATTAATAACAAAACACACAACATGTAGAAATCATAGTAAGTGTTCAATATGTCTACCTTCAGAAATTACGCATGCGTCTAAACGTCGACGCATTGAGCCACGTATTCTCTCAAATATTCCTGGACTATCTCTGATAACCCTGCACGCATCGATGATGCGGTTTCTTAAGTCCTCTACATCGCGAACAGGTGTACGATAAAAGAAATGCTGTGAGTGGCCCCAAATAGAGGAATCGAGAGGATTGAGATCCGGGGATCGAGCGGGCCAGTTATGTGGTCCTCCTCGACCTATCCACTGATTTGTATATGTTTCAGTTAAATGCTAACGTGCTACTTGACTAAAATGGGCGAGAGCCCCATCATGCATAAAAAACATATCCCTTCTGACGCCCGAAGGAACTTCCTCCAGCAGTACTAGATGCACTTCTCTCAAAAATTGAACGTATGCCTCACCATTTAATCGAGGAGGTAGAAAATGAGGCCTAATTGAATCATCCCCAATAACTCCTAGCCACACGTTAAGAGAAAACTGTTCTTGATGGTTAGTTTCGACAATAGCGTGAGGGTTTTCATCAGCTCATATGTGGTAATTATGAAAATTAATAATCTCGTCCCGAGAAAAACTACATTCGTCTGTGAATTCTATCGTCTTCAGAAAGTCACAATTTCTTCTAATCATTTCCAGCATCCAATTGCAAAATTCAAGACGGTTTGGAAAGTCTCGCGGTAGCAGTGCTTGTACTCGTTGCAGATGGTAAGGGTATAAGAGTTGTTCCTTTAAAATTCGAAATACCGTCATATGATCAACATTTAGCTGGAAAGCAATCTTTCTAGTACTGGTAGTAGGTTGTTCTTCAATCAAATTAAGTACTGCTTTCTCAAGCTGTGATGTTTGACTATTCGATGGCGACCACAATCCTGCGTTCTTTTGTCGAATGAACCATATTCTCGTAATCGTTGATGAAGTCGAGCAAATATTTTATGTGAAGGATGCTGCCGTTGAGGATACATTTCAGCATATCTTCTAGAAGCTTCCAACCCATTCTCCTGCTACAGACCGTAAATGTAATGCATATCAGCCATTTCCTCATTTGTGTATGCCATTTTAATAACACGTGAATTATTAAAGTAACAAATTAAGAACAGAACAACAACACAGAATTATTATTAATTCAATTTCGAAAATTCACAAACTGACAGCGTCATACCAATTTGATTGTCACTATCGCTAATAACGACCTACTAGATAGATTAGTTTCGTATTTTCGCATTTATGATGATGTATCTCTGTAGTTGTTCGTAAAATAATTTTTTGCTGCGAACTGGTTTATTTTGGGCAAAAAACCCAAGAGATATTTTTTGTTTAGAATAGAACAGGCTAGCGGAAATAAATTTTTAAATGGTGAACAAATGATAAGACAAAAAGTTACATTGGAAATGGGATGAACCAAATACATTTCTGGCTGAGTGTCTTTTTGGTGGTACAAAACGTCAGGTTAATTTTAATATTGTAACTTTTTTAGTGCTTGTGAAAAAAATTGTTATACAAATTTTATGTACCCCTTTTAAGGGGCTGTATCTTAACAAGGGATGTATTGTATCGAGAACTCAATATTCAATATCGAATCACGAAACATCAAAATAAAATAGGTATTTTGGAACAAACTCATTGATTTTCTGGAGATTTTCTTGTCCAAAATAATTCTCCAAAATAATTTTCAGAAAGTCAATAAGTTTGTTCCAAAATACCTATTTCATTTTGATGTTTTGTGATTTGATATTATTGAATATTAAGTTATTGTTACAATACAATATAATTTTGAGTAATTTTCGGTGTTAACAAAAAAATAAAGATAACTGCACCAAAAACTTTGAAAAATATCTCACTCTTCAAAAAAATTGACCGTGGTTAACACCATAGTTGTTTAATTCGTAATATTACAGTCTTTTGAAATAAACCGTCGTATACAAGATGCTGTCTATTTATAGTTTTAGCAAAAATTTGTTTTTCGTAGTGCCTCCATTCATTTATGTATTTTGTTGGTGCATGTTTGGTTGTAGGGGATGCACAAACTTTTATCAAGAATAAATTTTTGTCGAAAAACCCTTATGGTGCATACTTTGGGGATGACACTGTATAACAATTTTTGCAAAATTGTGAAATCAGAATCGAATATTAATTTGCCTAGTTGTGG
Source organism: Leptinotarsa decemlineata (assembly GCF_025532065.1). Classification (NCBI taxonomy): domain Eukaryota; kingdom Metazoa; phylum Arthropoda; class Insecta; order Coleoptera; family Chrysomelidae; genus Leptinotarsa; species Leptinotarsa decemlineata. The sequence goes on from NW_027412688.1 coordinate 31,717,209, forward strand.
AAGGCGACGCATCAGAGTTCACGATAATTATATCTTGAGAAACACCCAATCACCTTGTGAAAAATCAGAAGATTAATGTAGTAATCAATGTATTATTTTCATAGATTCAAACGGATTCAATTTAAACAATCTTCAGATGTTTTCAAAAATACATCACTGTCACTGAGAAAACAATACATACCTGTCACTATCATTCCCCGTTTTTCGAGATATTGTACTAGTTTCTGAATATTTTGTTTCACTATTTTTTCTACTGGAGTCAAATTCTGAAACAAAAATAGCTCATGGTGATGTTGTAAACGATGGGTTTTGTGAAATTACACAGAATAGGCTGACTCATTCCAATTGAGTTGACTTTCATAATAAAATCCAATCAACATTTTTATCCACGCTCCAGATCTAGGAAGTGACTAACTCAATTTTTGTTCAAATCATTGATCTATTGGTGTTAAAAACCCTGTATTAACTCGAATTTCGACTCAAATGTCGAATGCAATATTTAAGTATAATATTTTCAGAAATGTACCGAATTGTAGTAGTAGTAGTAGTAGTAGAACGTTGATTCGGTATATATCTGAACACACAACCACTAACAGTTACTCTCATCAGTTACTGCAAGTTCTGATTACTGAGGATGTTCTCGACGAGAGAAATCAAGTCGAAAGAATATCATATTTCATCGAGATATACGGTACTCTTGTCAAGATGAGAGATAATTCGTTCTCGGTTAATCGAGACAAGACGCTAAAAAGCACTTTCTTGCCTTACTTCGACGGAAGCAAACACTATTCCTAATGAGAGATACCCTCACATCGAAAAATTGTTTAAAAACTACAAAAAAATACACACTGTTGCATAGTACGATGAGGGACTATTCATATTTCGGGAATTGGCAACATTAATGTCACCAGGTAAAATGTGGTAATACCATACTAATGTTTGACATTTGTTCGCTACTTGCTTTATTCGCAGTGAGTTTTAAAAATCAATTTGACCAAATTTGGAAATTTCAAGTCAAGTTTTTGTTGGATTATTTTTGACAACTTTCAACGTGGATTATCTGAACAAGAATGTGTCGAAAAACTCAGTTTTTTCTATGGCGATAAAGCACCATCAAAAAAACACAGTATATCGCTGGTATAGTGAGTTCAATCGTGGTCGTAGTTCGGTTGCCAACGAATTCCGTGAAGGTCGTCCAAAATCGGTTGTTGTGCCAAAAAGCATCGATGCAGTGCTTGAACTGATGAAGGATCGTCGAGTGACATATTGTGAGATAGAAGCATCCTTGCACATTAGTTTCACTTCAATATATTATGATTTTGCATGAACAGGTGACGAAGCTATTGAACGTATAATCTTGAAATATGCAGATAAATTCTTTGTATAGCGTAAATAAGCATCAGGGAAGAGAATCAGGAATTTCCACCCCCAAAGGGGGAAATTGGGGGTTCAAAAAATGTATAAATACATACATATACATACATACATACATACATACATACATATAAAATTTCAATGAACTTCTTACCTTTTGTTTTCGGTGTCAAATGCCAGTTATCTTGTTCATTCAACTTATGAGCATTACTTTTTTTTCTCACTGGTCCATCTGAGTGTGATGAACTTGAGATCTTCCTACTTTTCGATTGTTCAAAACCTGGATTGTCGTATCCCGCAGGGCTCTCAGACACATTTCTTGAGTGATTTGGAGTATCCAACATTGTTGTTATTATCAACTAGGGACCAGTCAACTGATAAACAAAATAAAAATGAGAAATCAAACCTGCTGAAAAAATATTCTGACATTGAATAATTGAAGATGCCAAATCTAATCGCATGAGAATCTAATAGTTCCATTATTATCAAGTATTCTGATAAGATAAATGAAATTCTTCAAGAATATGTTGAAGTCTATTTCAATTCAGGTCATCAATAATTGGTCAAAAACTTTTAAAAACGTCCCGTGGCGTGAAAAAATTTCACGTCAGGGTCGGACTGGCTATATAGTATCTCTTGCCGGCCGGGCTCTTGCCTACACAGGCCCCACAAACTTATTTGGAGGAGATGAAGACTTTATCTCATGCCTGTAGAGAGCAATCCATCACCCAGGCCCTTCTAGCTCGACCCTGTAGTCGCGCAATTTTAGTACTATCGTTATTACGTGGATATCCAGTGTATTATTGTTACAATAATTGAGAATTTGTTCGAAAAAGGCTACACAGAATCTAATTTTTTATTAAATATCATTCAAATGGTTTGAAAAATATAAATGATTCTGTTTTCGTTCTGATTTCAAATAACATGAATAAACTATATTTCAAAAAAAATCATAATGGAAGTATCCGAGCCAGAGAAGTTGGCCAAACTTGGCCCGTAAAGAATTTCACATTATCACGATTATAATGTGTGAATATGTGTTTTTCCCATTAACCAGCTGTCATCCTCTTACAGACAAAAATTAATGAGGTCCTACTTTTCAACATGTGATAACTAACATGGATCAATAAGTCCCGAGACTAACAATGAAAACAACATTTTTTTTACAAATTTTTTTTTTATTCATCAACATAATCTCCTTTTAGGGTGATACAATGGTTCCAACGCTTTTCCAATTTTTCAATACCATGTTTATAAAAAAATGTATCTTTCGCTCCAAAATAAGTTTCAGTTTCAGCGATGACCTCCTCATTTGAGCCAAATCTTTTTCCCTGGAGCATTTTTTTAGGATCAGCAAAGAGCTAGTAGTCACTGGGGGCTAAATCTGGTGAGTATGGGGGGTGGGGAAGCAGATCAAAGCCCAATTCGTTTAATTTTGCCATTGTTTTCATCGATCTGTGGCAAGGTGCATTGTCTTGGTGAAAAAGGATTTTTTTTCTCTGCATGTGCGGTCGTTTTTTTGCGATTTCCTCCTTCAAACGTACCAGTAAGTCAATATAATAATCACTGTTGATCGATTTACCTTTTTCGAGGTAGTCAATGAAAATCACGCCATGCGCATCCCAAAAAACTGACGCCATCACTTTGCCAGCTGACTGCTGCGTTTTCGGACGTTTCGGACGGCTTTCGCCAGCTGTGCGCCACTCAGATGACTGCCGCTTTGAATCTGGAGTGTAGTGATGTATCCATGTTTCGTCCATGGTCACGTAACGACGCAAGAAATCTTTTTTGTTGCGAGTAAATAGCGATAAACAGCTTTCTGAATCATCGACTCGTTGCTGTTTTTGTTCCATCGAAAGCAATCGCGGCACCCACTTAGAAAAAACCTTTTTCTGCTCAATTTTTCATAAAGGATAGTAAATACACATGATACATATGATATATGTGTCATCTCAGCAATCTCACGGAGCTTCACTTTACGATCTTTCATTACAATTTTTGTCACTTCACTCACATTTTCCGGTGTAACAGCTTCCACAGGTCTACCCGAGCGTTCTGCGTCATTTGTGTCGGTACGACCACGTTTAAACTCGGCAAACCACCGACAAATCGTTGCTTTTGATGGACAAGAGTCCGGGTAACATTTTTCAATCCATTCTTTCGCTTGCACGGTGTTTTTACCCATTAAAAAACAATGTTTTATCAGAACACTTTACGATCTTTCATTACAATTTTTGTCACTACACTCACATTCTCCGGTGTAACAGCTTCCACAGGTCTACCCGAGCGTTCTGCGTCATTTGTGTCGGTACGACCACGTTTAAACTCGGCAAACCACCGACAAATCGTTGCTTTTGATGGACAAGAGTCCGGGTAACATTTTTCAATCCATTCTTTCGCTTGCACGGTGTTTTTACCCATTAAAAAACAATGTTTTATCAGAACACGAAACTCGGTTTTTTCCATTTTTTAAACAAACTACAAAACGACTTTACTCTAACCTCGACAACTCAGCTGTTTCTGGTCCGATCGACTTAAAATTTCGACACGTTTCAAGCAAAGGTTAGTACTCTAGAAAGACGTGGTTACTGGTTTACTAAGAGCGCCATCTCTGGGTTAGTCTCGGGACTTATTGATCCATGTAGTAGCATGAGCATGAGTTCGATTCGCGTTTAACATAAATCGCCTCACACACTGTAACAAACCACTGGTGCTTAAGCAACCGGCACTGATTGTAGTTACCAACAATTCAAACTGAGCTAACTTGTCGAACCTCTCATCAGTGTAGTAAAGTTCCAACCTAAACAGAAAAGCGCCTGAGACTCGATTAATTTCGCTGCTTGTATGAAACCTTCGTCCGAGGTAATACTTCGAAACCGGTCTGTAGATGATCTACCCGAATGATTTCAGAATGGTTGTAATGTTGGATGAACATCTGCGAGACTAACCCCTGTGAGGTATCTTGCATTCAATATCCAGTGTGGTATTGATTATAATAATAAAATTACTTCACATGAAGAAATGTACAGCATGTACAAAAAAATATTGAGGTGAATGAGCGGAGTGTCAGCAAAGCTATTTTTAAAGTCAAACCTTTCAATGAAATTTGAAAAGAATGAAATAAAATTACAGAGTGGCAAGAGGGACTGCATATAGACCTGAGCACATTGCCAATTGCACAAGTCAATTTAATGCAGAGTGCAGCAGACTGTTGGTTGACACTGGAAGTCACAGCATTTTGGAAATGACCTCTGACTTTATGCCTTCAACTGTCAACTACGAACTGCCTTATAAAGTACTGTTTCCGAATACAGAGGACTGGATCCTTCGGGAAGAGGAAATATTAAGAGCAAATAGTTGTTAGTTCACAGATGGATCAAAAAACACCTACCGGTTCTAGGGCAGACCCAGGATAAAGATATCAACTTGCCTAGGAACCTATGCGACTGTATTTCAAGCGAAAATTTACGCTATTGAATTGTGTGCGGAGAGATTGGGAGAATCCAAGTCAATAAAAATATTCTCGAACAGTTAAGCGGCGTTGGAAGCTCTTGGCTCCTACCGAGCAACGTCTAAATTGGTAGCAACTTGCCAAAAACGACTCTCCTCGATAGGAAGACTTAATAGGTTGTCTCTGGTCTGAATGCCTGACCATACTGGCCTGGAAGGCAACGTGACTGCTGACTCTCTTCCAAAAGAAGGTGCTGCAAGCAGCTTCATCGAACTAGAACCTGTCATTGGCATCGCTTTTGGCTTTGCCAAACAAAGATTGAACACCTGGATGGAAAGAAGATTTATGAACTTCTGGCAGAATCTTCCAGTATAGGTATACCAAACTGTTGTTGGACTACAGTAGGGATGAACTACGATGTCTAACAGGCCTTCTTACAGGTCATTGTCATTTGATTCGTCATATGCAGAGACTCGGACTGTCGGAAGACAATGTGTGTTGCCTCTGTTTGGAAAATGATGAAACCGCACAGCACATACATTGTGCCTGCCCCGCTGGGGACCGAATCAGGTTTTTAGAGTTCGGCAGAGCCGTACTCTTACCATCTGATCCGAAAGACTACTCACCATACAAACTAATCGGCTTCGTTGAGAAGCTGGGTTTATTTGGTCGATTGTGAATAGGTGTGAGCCACAATAAACCCTTGTGGGTTACGGTGGAGAGTCGAATAGATTCACTCACTTTGGACCTAACCTAACATATCTACATACATTTTCAAAAAAAAAATATTATTCGGTCACCAAATCTTCTGTGCAAACGAATGTACCACGGCCAGCATGAGGAAAGTGAACTACTCAAATAAAAGCTCTTTCAGTCTTTTTTTTAGGTTTTTCAAAGTGTGTGATCTGAATTCACTGGGCAGGAGATTGTAGAATTCAGCTGCGTTGTCTGAGAAGCTGCGAGAAAGGCTGTTAATATTTGAGAAAAAATTCAATATTTTCATCAAATAATGTGGTATTCTGGTGTTCAAGACTTTGTAGGTGTTTGTGAGTAGGTGCAGAAAAAGATGCAACTGTTTTGGATTCGTTGAAGACGGAGGGAATCAGATTGAAGTAACGCAGAGCCAAAAATGCTATCGCAATATGAAACTTTCGAAATGATTAGCACCTCACAAAATGTTAGTTTGAGTTGTTTGGTGAGTCAATCCCGATTTGAAAACAGTTGCCTCAAGATATTAAAAGACGTTTGGATCAAATGGCTAACGTGTTTTGTAGAGCGCAGTTCAGAATCAAACCACAGGCCTAAGTTCGTCACTTCAGTTACAAAAGACAGAACGTCACCATTTACATTATTCTTCTTGGAGTTCATCTTCAATTTATGAGCTGATGAAGTATCAAAGATGGTCTTGAGATCGCGACTGATGAGGTTCCGAGCGAAATCAATGTCAGAGAACTGAAAAGAGGAGTGCAATTGAGTATCATCTGCGTAATGATGAATGTTGCATTTATTTTTCTACCGACTGATGCAAGTCACAAATATATAAGTTGAATAGTAAAGGACCAAGGAAAAACACCTTTAGTTACTGGCAGAGTCTCTGAGCTGATACCCTCTACCATAACTCTTTGAGTTTGGTTCGATAAGTAATTTCTAACCAGAGACAGGGCATTCGCAGAAAACCCAAAAAATCTGAGTTTAACGCACAGCATATCAAGGATGTTTGAAATTCCATAGTTTTCAGATAGAAATGCGATGTTTTCAACAAATAAAAAGCCTGTATTTCTACCGATGTGTTCAAAAACTTAAAAACGGAATGTTCTGTTTTCAAATTATCCCAAACAAAAAATGAACAAATATATGAAGTCGAAGGGTGTTAGGGATAACACCCTAACACCCTAAAAAATTGATGAAATCTTTATTGGAATCGATAAAACTATCAATATAATTTGATGTTTGAAGATTATTTGCTGCAAATGTTGTCCGCGGCTCCGCTTCAGATGGCCCATGTGCAAGGTCCAATTTTGGCACACTCTCTCTTACATATCGACCGGTATTTCACGTATAAATGCTTCAGTATTGACTTCCAGAGCGTCAGTCGTTGCTGGATTATCCCTGTGGACATGAGCCTTAACATGACCCCACAAGAAAAAATCCAAAGGCGTTAAATCAAACGATCTAGGCGGCCAATTGACGGGCCCCAAATGTGAGATAAACTGTTCACCGAAGGCAGCTCTTAATTGGGCCATTGTTTCGCGTGCCATGTGGCATGTGGCACCGTCTTGTTGAAACCACATGTCAGGCATGTCCAATTCTTCCATTTTGGGCAACAAAAAGTCGTCAATGATCACACGGTAGCACTCGCCATTTACAGTAACGTTCCGGCCATTGTCGTCTTTGAAGAAGTACGGCCCGATGATGCCACCGACCCACAATCCACACCAAACAGTGACTTTTTCGGGATGCATCGGTAGCTCTTGCAATGCTTGTGGCTGGTATTCACTCCAGATGCGGCAATTTTGCTTGTTAACGTATCCATTAAACCAGAAATTGGCTTCGTCGCTGAACACAATTTTTCGATAAAAATGTGGATCTTCCTCCAACTTTGCTAGCGCCCATTCACCAAATGTTAGACGTTGTGGGAGGTCGTGTGGCTTCAATTCTTGCACCAGCTGTATCTTATAAGGTTTCACACCCAAATCCTTTCGCAAAATTTTCCACGTAGTGGAGTAACATAGGCCTAATTGCTGCGAACGGCGGCGAATCGACATTTCACAGTCATCACGAACACTGGCGGACACAGCCGCAATATTTTCTTTGGTCCTCACTCTACGTATGCGTGTTGGTAGTTTAATGTCCAATAATGTAAACTAGGTTCGAAATTCAGTCACAAGCTTCCGAATAGCTCCCTCGGTAGGTCGACGAAACTGCCCATAAATTGGAAGGAGTGCACGATGCAGTTTCTTCACCGAGCATGAATTTTTATAATAAAATTCAATAATTTGCAAGCGTTGTTCATTCGTAAGTAGATTCATGGTTAAATGATAGATCAAACTGAACAAGTTTGACAATAACACGAGACACGATTTACCCGTGACCTGTCAAAAACAGTGTTGCCAAAAAGATACCAGCAAAAATATCACTCATTATTTGACAACACTTCATGCAGCCAGAAATGAGCATATTTGTGGTAATTATAATAACCGATGAATAATAAGTACAAAGTACAAAAAAAATACGATCGAGTGGCGTGATTCCGCTAAGGTGGGTACTCGTGGTTGCTAGACAGGCCTGACTCCACTTCAATTCAGTAATCTGCAGCAATCACATAGTGAATAAACAATCTAAAGATACTTATCTGATGATTGTGAGGAAAAACTGTCACAAATACTTGTTCTGAAAGGCCTCGTTTGTGATATAACAAAATATCGATTACACTTTTCCCTTAGCAAAATTAAAATCCGTCTCGACACGCATATCGCTAAACAAATTAGCATCACCAGGAGATGACAAGAAAACGTGGGCGTGCCTCAAGGCTCTTTTCTTTTTTATATGAATGAAGCTGTATGAAGGCTATTTTCCGGGTTTTCTGGCCGTGGTCTGCAGGTTTTTATGCCTGAAGTTTCGTCTACTGCTGCGGTATACATTTTCGAAGGCGATGTGGTAACGGTCGTAATACCCGAGCTGGTTAGGTTAGGTCCAAAGTGAGGGGGTCTATCGATCAGTTTGTATGGTGAATGGTCTTTCAGGTCAGATGGTAAGACTACGGCTCTGCGAACTCTAAAAACCTGATTCGGTCCCCAGCGGGGTAGACACAAAGTATGTACCTACTCTGCTGTTTCATCATTTTCCAAACAGAGGTGACACACTGTCTTCTCTTCATATGATGATTCAAATGACAGTGACCTGTAAGAAGACCTGTTAGACATCGTAGTTGATCCCTACTGTAATCCACCAACTGTTTGGTGTCAAGCTTCGAAGGGTGTCTGTTCGTATTTGTGTTACTCTAAGGACAGGTAGCCAGCTTCTATTGATATTCATTGTCTCTTCTTTTCTATTGAAATTATCCCTTTTGAATGCAAAAGCAAAAACGTCAGTCATTTCTGAGAAGAGAATTTGGTGCCTTCTACTTCAAAATTACTGTATAGCACTTTCAGATATATCCCTGACAAGTCCCACCATATCCTAAAAAAATGTTGACCATACATTGTCTTGTCCACAGGCTGGTTACGTTTCCCTTGAACCAGGAGAGAGATAGTATCGACAAAGAAATAACTGGCAGTATGAGGTTTCCTTCAAACACAGTTGATAAGCTAATTCAGAAGATGAAATCCAGAGTAAGTGCCTGACTTTCCACAAAGACGAAGACTCGAAATTCGTAGTTCTTTCAGCAAACGAACCAAAATACACTGACGAATGTAATAGCTCGCTACAACATGTTTCAGATATTCGAATCCATATATAACAGAGAAATCCAGTGTTACTTAACATGTCACAGAGAATGGCTACAGAATAGACGAGGAATGTTGAAATTGTTGAGACTGGTAGAAACCTTCGAAAGTTTAGAAATTGAAAAATATGGAATGAGTTATATAAACGATACTTAGTGTCCCAATCCTAATAGCCCATTAATCGCCCTCTCACGTAACGGGTAACAGGTAGCCGGTAACAGGTAAAAACTGGGTATCAGTCAGGTGGCAAATAACAAAGTACTAGGATAAAATTCAAGGGCGTAAGGTAATGATTCGTCTGGATGCATATAAGAACATGAACATAGTTTTCAATAGTAGTTTTAGTCATAACCTGATGATACTAACTTGGTTAGCGAAACGCACGTCAATATTTCGGAATTCTGTTATATTGTATATTAATTTATTTATCTTTTAGGTGTACAATTAACTCATACATACACATTGCACAAATAAGACAGGCCACGGCTATGCAAAGCGAACAGTAGAAAATACATCATAAAATGTCTATATGAATATAGACATACATCAGAGTTAATATCATTAGAAAAGCTAATGCAAGCACTAGATCATTGGCATTAGTTAGTTGGGCAGCCATATATTCATCCATAGAATAGAATGTGTTTGAGATAAGATGATTCTTTAGAAATTTTTTGAAAGTATTATAATCGAAAGTTTTAACTTGAGGAGGCAAGATATTATAACAGTCAACGTTTATAGAATTTTTTCTTGATTTGTCCAATCTGAATCTGTTCGGTCTTATGAGTAGGCGGCTCCTAGTATTATTATCATGGACATCAGCATTAATTTCGAGATTACTTTTATTTTTATGTATTTCTGAGAGTTTATGATATATAAATATAGATGGCAAAGTCATAATTTTCAATGTCGCGAAAAGGGGTCTGCAGAAATCACTCTGCTTGGCCTGTAAGATTATTGTTACCACCTTTTTCTGAAGAACTTCAGTACTATTACCCCATAGAATTGTTCCATATGATATGTGAGAGTGAAAGAACGCATGATAGACAGATAATAATGCATGATCACTAATCATAGTCCTCAGCTTTCGAAGAAGGAATATATATTTTAATATTTTCAAACATAGCTGCTCTACGTGATACATAGCAGTTTAACATGATGTCCGTTTACAACAGAGGCATTAGTTGAAAAGTATAGTTTTTGGGTTTCAATTTCATTCAGCATGAGATTGTTGCACCTGAACCAGGATGAAGCTCTGTCCTGGGCCAAGATAGTTTGATTGCGTAGCCCACTCTCATTCTTGCTAGTGCTGAAGAAAGTTGTGTCGTCAGCAAAAGCTATGCATTCATTATGAGGGGCCCCTGACCCTGGAGAACTCCATATTCGACAAATTCTAGAATGGACACATTTTCTGCATCCAGTTCTATGTACTGTTTTCGGTTCTCTAGGTAGGACAAAAAAAGAGCTGGTGGCACCCCTCTCACACCATAGTACTCAAGTATACTGATCAATAAAGAGTGAGACACACAATCAAATGCCTTGGTCAGGTCACATAAAACGGCTGCAGTATGTTCCCTATTTTCAAAGCCTTCCACAATCTTATCGACAACTTTCTTCAATGCATTTATTGTGGAAGTTGACTTTCTAAATCCAAATTGATTAGTGTTGAATAAATTTCTGTTGAAAGTACATATAGAGGCTGTTTTTAAGTATAATTTCAAAAAGTTTACCGAATATGGGAACAATTGCTATGGGACGATAGTTGTCCATATTTTCTCTGTCACCTTTTTTTATAGGTAAGCCTCGTATATTTTTGAAGCTTCTAATTATAATCGTGGCACACAATTTTCTGTTATCAATGTCCATGAAATATCTATGAAAAATGAGTCAACTCACCATAGCGTACTAATTTACATCTCCAAGTAAAATTTACACTAAAAACTGATGTGAGTTGAGAAAGTATTCGGTTATTCATAGATATGAAAGTGTTCAAAAATTTCTTTAGGTTATTTTATTCATATAGTATCAAGGTTGGCCTCTTACAAACTGGCCTTTGTTCATTGATGTATCTATTTTGATAAACATTCTTCACTACTTCTCTCGTATCTCTTATTTTTACAAGAGTTGCTTGAATTGAAAGGGGTATATTTTCAACGATAGATCTGTTTTTGAGAAAAAAAAATTACTTTTTCCACAAAGGTGGAAAAATAAGAAGCCAAAAAGTTTTTTCCCAAGAAGAAAAAGCCAATTTGAAAAAGGGTAGATTTGAGTTCGTCTAGTTCTTTGAATTTAGTATGGTTGTCAGTGAGTCTGGCAGGTCTGTGTATGAGGAAATTCAAAAAGGAATTCGGAAAACATTACATTATGATAAGGACGTCCAGGAACGGCTGTTGATATTGTCGAGTTCTTTTGTGAATTTTACGGCACTTTGTAGGGATTTGACGTATTTCAAGAATGTACGGAGACTTTCAAATCCACGGGGTCATATAATAAAAATATCATCTACCCGTCGAAGCCAATATGTATACCTACTGACTATTTCCAATAGCTATAGGAAAATTCCCTGTATTTTAAATTCCCACTTCCTCACCAGGCCGTTCAAGGTTAGAATTTCCTTGGTAACGGTTCAAATTTATTTGAGTTCAAGATAAAATTTTGGCTCAAGTGCTACCTGATAATTCCCATCACGCACAGATGTTTTTCGTCTAAAATTTGAGATTGCAGAATTGTTTCCTCATAGAATTACGATCTTTGAATTATCTTATACTTGAAACTAACCTTTGTAGGTTGCTAAGCTGACTTTGCTCATTTTTCAGAACGGAATATGAGGCTCGCAAAAGTGTAAAAACTCCGCATCATTGGCGAGCTCAAGAAGAACACTCGTCAAGGCAAAACTACCAAATTGGGGATAAATCTTGTCGCTCAATTGTCCGGCAAAGCACAGCACGGCGCTGTCCGTCGCCTAATGGCAACGGGGAGTAGCATCGCCCACTTGTCCAGCTACAACCAGCATACTGAAGGTGCTGTGACAGACGCATGTCTATCACTAGCAGTTCTGATGAAGAAGTCGTCATTATAGTGGCCGCATTATTGAATGTAGAAGAGAATAGTCACAAAAAGGAAGGTTGTGGGTCCATCCCATAAATCAAAAGAGGGCAAATGTGGGAGAGTTTCATCATCTTTTCGACGATCTGAAAGAAGACGAGGAGACATTATTCCAGTATTTCCGAATGCCTCCAGGCAAATTGTCAGAACTTCTGGATATTCTAGAGCCTGCCTTGACAAGCAACTCAATTTTTCCTCGTCCATTTTCATAGGTACTGTCTGACTCTGTGCTGTCAACTGATGGAATAGCAAAACAGAAAGACTTAAACTTCCCAGGCACTTTTGGACAAGTTGATTCTGGCAAACGCTGGCCGGCAACGGGCGCTCTTGGCTGTGCCATGCCGGGCTAGTGGGCGGTTGTCCATTCATTTTCATTGTTCCAATCCTATCCGTATTTTGACGGGACAGGCCGTCCTGTGCTGTACCGGACAAGTGAGCAATGAGCTTAACAGTGCAGCGTGTTTGGAGCATGTGATCCGATGCTTAAATCATTCACAAGGAGAAACACATATTGAACAACGACGCATTCAGCCAGGACATTCAATGTCTGAAATCCCTTCATGCAGCTTAAAAACTGATCCATTGTACTGAAATGGAAAATCGTGCAATCGAATAAAACGATTTGAATGAAACGTCTTCAAATGAATTATATTACCTAATTGGATTAATTGTGTTGCGAGTGCATTCTGCACCCAAGCAAAAAGGTTGAGAATCTTTCAGATTTAATAGATAAGGTAATAGGGAAACGTGAATTTTGGGGGAATCTTCAACTTTTCAACTCTTTCTTTAGTAGTTTATTCTAGGGACTATGCTCAATTAAATTCTCATCAGAATAGTCCTGTATCACAACCTTATCTCCTTTGTCTCTTTTGGATGGAAACTATATTTCTCTTCCAATCATACGACAAGAAAGTGAAGAAAATGATAATGGAGAATCATCGAATCACTATGCATCATGCCATGCAATTTTTTCGTAAATTTCGGACATTATTCTTGTTTTTTGTTCAAGGACAAAACACAAGCACTACAAAAAATTCCGTAAGGCGCTCTCAAAGCGGTGCCTGTGCGAAAGTAGCAATTCACATTGGATTTGAATCGCTGGAGATTGAGTCAATTTGGAAAAACGTTCTCAGGAAATTTATTCCGCATAAACACAGTTCCCCAGATGAAAGAGAATTTAAGCAGTGCAGTTCAAAGTTTACTGAGTTGAACCTCAAAACGATGAGCAGCCACAGTCCGTCGCGTATTTCTGATATGTACTGAATGTATGCCAAGTCACTTGAACACCTTCCGTGAAAGTATCTATAAAAGAAAGACAAATCTCCAACCTTTCTTCGATGTTCCAGGCTATCAAGGTACATGTGATGTTCGTGTCTCCAATCAGGCAGATGGCTTTTTCCTGTATGGAATGCAGCAACTTCACGGTATGTATGTGGACAGAGCTCCATACATGAAAACAATACTTCAAAGGGTTTTATAAAGCGTCACAAGTTGCTGAGGTGTGTATAGTTTTCTGGTTCGAAACAGTGTTTCAAGCTTTTGAGAAGTAGCCTTTGCAATTCCAGCGACAATTCCAGCGACATAATCACAACATATGTAACAATCAGCAATGTCACTTCGCTTGGCAGGAGAAGTTCGCGCATATCCGTCGCGTTGATGAGTCCGCCATTTTGGGAAGTAACAGACTTTCTTTTTAATCTGAATGGCAAAAAAATAATTTATGTCTTCGATACTCCTCATCTGATAAAGTTGACAAGAAATAATTTTTTACGAAACCATTTTTATTTTAACAATAAGCGAACATCCTGGGGGAATATCAAAACATTCTACCAACATGACAAGCAATATTCCTTGCGAGCTGCGCCAAAATTGACTGATGCCCACATTTTTCCAAATGGATTTGACGAAATGAAAGTGAAACTAGCTACGCCTTGAGTGCCACTGTTTCTGCCAGTTTGAACATGTATATTAGGTTTGGAAATTTACCTACCGCAGCTGCAGCAACATCTGAAGTTGTTGAAAGGTTTGACAATTTGTTCAACTTAAAGAACTCTTCCACCACAAGTAATTCAAAAAAAATATAACCGGGCATATAAAGGTTTGAAGTAGCAAGAGGATCACAATTGCTGGCTTCAGACAATTATGGGCTACTCTGAAAAGCAATGAATACAAATACCTACTGTCACGAAGAGTCAACCAAGATACTGTGGAAATTTTTGTTGGAAAAATCAGGCAGCAAAATGGAAATTGTGTCAACCCGACTCCCATTCAGTTCCAGAGAAGTTTCAAAAAATTATTATGTTTGAATATGTTGAAATCAGGAAGTGAAAATTGTGAGGGAGATACAGACAAAATACTATTGAAAATTTTCGATTTTCCCACATACTGTGAAGTTCCTAAAGCCAAAGAAGTTACTGATAAACAAAAGCTTGCAGTAGTGGACATTGATTATAGAACCAGTGATGTGCTACAGCAAAATGTTATGAAATACATTTGCGGATACTTGATAAATAAATTACTGAAAATTCATAGTTGTGACATTTGTGTGAGCTATTCCAAAACAAATTGTGAATTGAATAATGGATCTTTGTACTGTTATTTCACAGCATTTCAAAATGGAACTCTTGACACATTCGGTAATTTAGGGATGCCCAAAAATGAATTTGTTTATTTTATTTCGTCCTTGGAAGTAAACTTCTAAAGCAATTTTGAGAATCTTATTGTAGGAACAAATGTCATTGCAGGATTTGTATCATTGTTTAAATAATTCAATTATAATCATCCATGTGAAAATTTCCCAATATCTCACCTTTTGAAGTTATATAGTAGAGTAAGATTATTTTATACATTAAAATATATAAATAGGAATTTCAAATCTTGAAAAAATATTACCAAAAAAGAAGGAAGAATAAAATAATAATTTGGAGACACGAATAAATGTTTTGAAATGAACAATTTGTATTTCTAGTACTTTCCTTAAATAATAATCACCAGCTACCCTGGAAACCTAGAAGGATCCTAAGTGAGTCAACTACATGATATTGACATTTCAGGAGGGTAAAAAATGTTCTGTGAACGTATTACTGAAGAAGAATAAAAAGATTGGAGTAACAAAAGTAAGTTGATATTTGGATAGAACTTACCTATGTTCACCTATGTTCTCTCATCCCCTTTTTTTTGTATCAGATGGAGTAGTAGAAAGCCAAAAACTTTTTTTCCCAAAAAATTAATCACTCCTAAAAATATAACCCCTTCAATTCAAATAAGATTCCTCTTGGCTGGGATTAAATCAAATAGGTGAATGAATGTCATTACGATGTCATCGATGACATAAGCAGATCAAGCTTATTCCGTGACATTCAAAATCGTAATTCATGAATGAAGTGTGTGTATTTTCTATAATGTTATCCAATTTGGTACTGAAGAGCCTTAGGGCAAGTGTCTTAAGGCGAAACATCGGTTTATACCAGTGAGGGTGATAGTGTTCTATGTGAGTACAATTTATTACCATTCATTCAGAGTAGAACTCATGTGAATGATATCTGATTCTTATTCCACAACAAATGTTTGAAATACTGAGTAGAGAAAAGTATCTTCTGTATAATTCAGTGTATTTGTTTCGAAAGAATTATTTTCTTTCGTGTAATTCAATGTTTATATGAAAGTAGCTGTTTCAGGAGTACTTTCTTTCAGTTTGTGTCTGAAAGTTACTTCTTTGCATGATCTACACATTCATGTATAGAGTTTCAAATTGATTACTTCCTTCCTTTCTTTGGAAGATTCTCTCATCCCCTTTTTTTGTATCAGATGGAGTAGTAGAAAGCCAAAAACTTTCTTTCCCAAAAAAGATGTAATTGATGAATAAAACATTGTTTGTGTGTGAAAAATACTTTGAATTTACAGTTTTATGTTTAACCAATGATACAAATCAAATATTTGGGAGTCATATATCTGATTATATGAAATAAAATTATAATGAAATTGAAATTATTATATAATTCCAAACATATTATGATACCAAAGTAAAAAAAATGTTTTTGTCGTGCCGTCCATTGTCTAAAATTTACAATACATATAGTATCACTTTAAAATAAGGTACAAAATAAGTTTTACTCCAGCAAACAAAAAATTGTTTGTTTAAACAATTAACATCATATTTTGTGACCCTATTGATCACTATCGGTTCAAATCAATTCAAACATTTTCGTTAAAGCAAATATGTATTCAGATTGAGTGCTTATCACGTTCAAGTGATATTTAGTATGAACTCATTTGCGATAAATAATAATAATGATAATGGAGTTTTTATGAATCTAAATGTCTATAATCCTAGAGAGCGTCAATTCAGGCACCCATACGTGTGTGAATTGAAACAGATTTTAACAAAAACACTTCAACTGAAACTTTGCACCAATACTCAAATGTCTATCGCCTTATTGAAACACTTCGCATCGTACTTTCAACTAAACTTCTCAATCTGCATGTTGGTAGTGTTTATATAGGTAAATGGTAATGAGTCTCTGGAAGCCGATAGGAAAGTCCCTGGAAGTTTCTCGAAGCGACGCGACATCTAGAACAATCGCGAAGCGCAAATCGAGTTGAGCGCGATCTTGGCCAAGTCACAATCGATTTACGACTTCCAGCGGCGGCTGGCGTTATTTTTTTCAGGGGATGATTTACAACAATACTGAACCACTTTTTCGCATGTTTGCCGACGACATTCGTCGAGCAAAAGTAGCAGTCATCTCACCAACATTAGGAATAGTTCTCATCTATTCGGGTCTAAAAGTTGACGCAAATTTGTAAACTTGTGATATTAGAAACGAGGGTTACTTTCATAAAATCTGTATATGGTTATTATTACGATTTTAGTTTTCGTCAAAATTGCTAAAATACTGTACACGGCTTGTATATTTTGTACATATTTCAGTGATCTTTTAATTATCATTTTTGAGTGAGAACTGGTCAAAGGTCGAAACTAAAACATCATTGCTTTCAAAAACAAAAAGTGTTGCTAGGCAACATATTGCTCTTGTAATTTTGTAAGTCGCCAGAAATGTTTGCAAGTCATGTCTCCCAGATATGAAACTTGATAAGAATATTCATTTCGTACAGAAAAATTCACAACCCGCCCTTCGTATACAAAACAATTTCACATTTCTCACAAAACTTAAAATAAACCTTGCAGGTCGGCAGAATTTCTTGCAGGTTGGGGTTTAGAATTTTCTTTTCGGATGTGATTAATCTGTTCGAAATTCATATGTGAGAGACTCGACGTGCAAGAATTTCTGCCGACTTGCAAGGTTTATGGTCAATTTAATGATATATTTGAATTTTTTCAAACTCGATAGGTGCGGGTAGATTTTCTGTCGAAAATGATTAACTTGGTCGAGTTCTTTTGTCCGGGAAACCCAACCTCGATTATTTAGGCTTTCTCACAAGATTTCAAGAACATGGTTTACTGAGAAGAATTTGCTGACCTGCAGACCCATGAAATGATAAAATACTGAATTTTCGTTTATCAAACGTGAGTTTTTTTTTTAAATATCAAGAATCAAATGCCCTATCTTCAGGTTGGATAAACAAAAACGTCATATGACATGATTTTATTGTCTTCCGTACACAATTTAAAAAAAAAAGAATTATTCTTGATGACTTCAAGTTTTACTTTTGTTTTTTTCCACTCTTATACCTAAACACGTTTTCTTCATTCATGCGAAATTGTGTCTGTTTCTGAAATCACATGTTTCACTTCAAATATTTTAGTTCATAATCGCAGACATCTGGTGCCGCATATTGCAAAGTTGGCCCCCTTTGATTAGCATCTTGCAAATTTCACTAGTTGTAAAATTGTATCCTTCTCAGTAATGTCGTGGTTGAACTCGACCTATTAGGACATCAGTTTCAATTGAAAATCAAATTTCGCATAGCATTGACCCGGTGACAGGTTTTTTAAGTTATTTATAACACAGGGTTAATTAGAAGCATTATCTTTACAGATTTTATTTATCATTAATTTTAAGGTAACAAACACGGTAATGAGAATATATAGGTATGACTGAAAATGTTTACGGAATCTTTCATTGGTTTTTCAATTATGTACTTATAATTTATCAATTTCAAAAATTATTTATTGAATTCAGTTTCCGCTGTTATCAAAAATATGTTCACTTTTCAGGGTGAAACATATCGGAGTAATTAATAGACCAACTTACAATAGCACACTCTGTATTCCATTAGGTTTTCCGGATACTGATATCAGGCATTGCGAGTATGTTGCAGAATAAGAAAAAAATACCCTTAAACTCTTTCAAAAGTGAGGAAACTTTTGAGTTTTTTTGTGAATTTCAATAACCTTGTGGTTTCGATGGGTTTTCAGGTATATTATAAAAAAATATCAACATCTATAGTGTGAGCCATTCAAAATAGAAGCATCCTCATGAAACATATTTTTTCCAGTCGTTGGAATTAGTATTTTCTTCAATAGATAGGCATTCGTAGATTCTACTGAAACCCAATTTTTATGAATGAATCTTTGTTGTCAGGGTCAACTTTCATTATTTTTTAAGATGAAAAATCGAAAAATAATATTTTTTGAAATAATCTAGCAACAACACGTAATTCACCTAGTTTTGAAGTGTTGAAAGTACGTTTTTTCAAGGACAAAACACAAGCACTACAGGAAAATCCTTAAGGCGCTCTTAGAGCGGTGCCTGTGTGATAATAGTGATTCACATTGGATTTGAATCGCTGGTGATTAAACCCATTTGGAAAAACGTTCTCAGGAAGTTTATTCCTCATCAACACCGTTCTACAAATGAAAGAGTTCACAGGGAAGTTCGAGGTGTACTGAGTTGAACGTCGAAGCAATGAGCAGCCATAGTCCGTCGCGTATTTCTGATATGTATCGCTCTTGGTGGAATCAAATGTGCCAAGTCACTCGAACACTTCCCGTGAAAGTATCTACAGAAGAGAGACAAATCTCCAAGCTTTCTTCGATATTCCAGACTATCAAGGTTGCAAGTGATATTCGCGTCTACAATCAAGTGGATAGCTTTTTCTGGATGGAATCCAGCAGCTTCAGGGTATGCTCAGGGCGGAGTTCCATACACGAGAACAATACTCCAAAGAAGGTCTGATCTGAGCTTCTTGAAGCTTCAAAGTTGGTTTTCTGGTCCGGAACAGTGTTTCGAACTTTTGAGAAGCGGCTTTTGCAATTCCAGTGATTGTATCAACACATATTGGTGTCCATTTTAACCTCCAACGAACTTATCGAAGCAGAGAGCGGAATTGTCTGACCTGATTATTATATCCGGTTCGGAAACAGTTATATTTTTGGAGAAAACTGATGCCTTGGTTTTTGTGGCATTGAATTGAAGCTGGTTACTTCCATCCCAATTCGAAATTACTTCTAGATCCTCATTAAGATATGCAACCTCCTGCTGTCGGTGAAGATGTGCATCCGCAGCCGTTGTCCTGGAATCCAAGTGTAATGACGAAACCACTCTGCTGTCATCAGCGAAGCAATATATTGGATTCTTGGTTTTATCCAATGAGTCGTTGATATACAATAAAAAGAGGGTTGAAGACAGTATGGATCCCTGCGGAATACCAGCGTTGATGGTGAAAGTATTCGAGAGATATTCATCGACGATCACTTGCATCCAGCAAACCCTCACGCCACACACGGTCAAATATCTTAGAAATATCAAGCGCAATAGCTCTTGATTCTCCATGTTTCTCGATTGCATTATTCCAAATATGGATGACATACGATAGAAGGCCGCCTGTTATCTTTGTTTCCGAAAGCCATATTGTCTATCGCTCAAGATGTTGAAGGATATGGTGGTTTACGGCTTTCTCCATGATTTTTTATATCACCGATAGCAAAGCGACTGGTCTATAGTTATTAGGAAAAGTTCTCTAGCCCTTTTTAGGAATAGTCTGAAAGAGAGCACCCCTTCAACGAGAAGGAAAAACCCCTTTCTTGTAAGACAGGTTGCAAAGTCTGCAAAATACTGGTG
The DNA here is from genome assembly GCF_025532065.1 of Leptinotarsa decemlineata. Lineage (NCBI taxonomy): Eukaryota > Metazoa > Arthropoda > Insecta > Coleoptera > Chrysomelidae > Leptinotarsa > Leptinotarsa decemlineata. Next base: position 31,737,605 of record NW_027412688.1, read on the forward strand.
CGAGTTCATTTGCGCACTGTTCAAGTAGGGATGAGTCGGATATTGGTGCGCCCTTAAGGAAAACACGCTCTAGAAATCATTAAATGTGTTGAATTCCAACTCTGTATATGTCAGATAATAGATGACTTATCTGGCAAACAAGTTCAAATGACAAATTTTGAGTTAAGTTGAAGTGGTAGAGGGGGGAGAAAAAAAACAAAAGTCAATAAAAGCGCGGTATTATCAAACCAGTCCGATAATACCGCGCCCCCTGTTTGACAATACCGTGTTCCAAAAATATGTCTTTATTCAAGGCAGCATTTATTGATCAATACAAAAGAAATCAGCAAAAATCGCAAATATAGTTATCGGTAGATTCTCTGCAGTATTTATGCACTGGGAACAATTGTTTTTCTCAATAGAAAACTCATAGGCCAGTTTACGTAGTTGTTGCGCTGAGTGACCCCATAAAATGGTTTTGCTAGTAGGACTACATGATCCTTCAATTCTCTCTCTTCTTCATTTGAAAATGTTGCATGCCGACCCATACGAGGATCATAATATGTTCCTTTTTTCTGTAACTTTCTCGACGTGAACATCCCATCCCATATGACTATCCATTGTTACACCTAAATATTTATTGGTATCTGTATATATCAATAACCGACTCGTTGTTATATTGAGGGTGTTAAAATTTGGTAAATGATTTCTGTGAAATGTAAAAGTCAGATATTTAGTTTTTCCAAAGTTTATTGTTAATAGTTGATGATTAAACCAGTCAATTATCTTTGGCATATCAGACTCCACCTTTTCTTTCAAGTCGTATCAATTTTCATTCTCATACATTATCACAGTATTATCTGCGAAGCTAATTATAGTTCCTGTAGTATTCAAAGTTTGTTAATTATTGAGATATATTGAAAAGAATAGTGGCCCAAAGACAGTGCCTTATGGCACATTAAATTGTACTAACTTGCATAAGAATAGTTTGAATTTGTTTATATGTCAGTTGTTATCGTATATGCTAATAACAAAGGGATGTTCCTTGAAGTGTTTTGACAAGTTTCATCGGTAGGCAGGCGATGAGACAATGAAGGAAGTGCTTGGATGATTTTCACAAGAGATACTACATTCGAGTCGTGATTTTCCGGTTTTGTTTCATTGGATCTGACCGTGCTTCGTTTCAATTGGTCGAATTGAATGACCACTGCTGCGTTTTCACCAGTTTTCTTTTTCAATTTTGATTTTCATTTTTTATTCAAATTTTTATTCAACGCGAAATTCGACTGTTTCCTATTCTGATTAAATATATGGACCGCTCCTCGTATCAATATATTTGGTTGGTCGCTGAAACAACAGCAGAACAACGGGGATTCGATATATAGACTCGCTACAGAAAGCATCTCAGGTTATTTGATAACCAACTCAACGAATTAACAAAGTTGCTGGCCAGCTAGTGTTGTGTGATCCAACGGGTTCTTAAGATCATCCTCCCGGATGACGATTGGCAAGTCGAAAGTTCTTGCCACCTCTTTAACTTTTCTTCCAGAACGTACAGCTTCCAGAGCAGCATTCATCTGAGCTGGATCCCATAACGCCTTTCTTCTCTTTGGAGTAGGTTCAGTCATCTGTAGAAAACATATATTAGCATGGTCTGATAATACCGCGCGGCTGATAATACCGCTTCCTGAGCGCGCAATTATCAAACGTGACCATTTTGAATGCAAGCAAAGATAATTCAGAAAATGGAAATGTGGGACAAGCAATCAACATCACATAGTCTTCCTAATATTATTAGCCGTCTATCGCAGCACAATATGTATCATTTAAATAAAAGGTTTAGTACCTACCTCAATCCAAAAAATGATAAAAGGATTTTCACGGTAAACAATAAACACGTGCCAAGCTCGATCCAGTGTTTGCAATGGAAATATTTGAACTGCGGGGCGAAAGAAGACGTTCAAGCTAACGACTATTTGTGCGGTATTGCCAAAAATTACTTTCTATTGGGAGATAATGTGGTGCGCGGTATTATCGACCGCGCGTCATTATCCGACTCTCCCCTACGATGACGGGCACTTCATCAGGACCAGACGCCTTGTTAACATTGAGCTGTTTCAAAATTTGCCTGACTAGACGCTGTCGAAAATTAGTTCCCGGCATTGTGGAATCTAGTGTGACAATAGTGGACTATGGAGTGGGACGCAAATTTTTCAGCCAGTAGCTATGGCTGTTGAACCATCCGCTTGTGTTAGTGGTGGAATCGTAGATTTTGTAAAGTTCTGACTAACAGCTTTAGCTATCGACCCAAAAGGATCTAGGCCCGTTGGGATTGGCAAGCAGTTTATCCCTAATTCTCTTACTTGTGAAGTTATTTGCTTTCATTTATCCTAAGTTTGCAGCTGTTGCGAGCATTAACAAACCTAGTTCGGTTTTCGTCACTGGGATTTTCGCGCCCCTGCAGGTAGGCGAGATGTTTGCAGAGGCGATAGCTTGCTTGCAATTTTTGTTAAACCAAGATTTGCCATTAGAAGGTCGTTTCATTGCTATGGCGTTCTATCATCCATGGATGATAGAATAGTTTCCTTGACTTTAGAAGCACACGTTGATGGAGCTTTAGAGCTGAAAGAAACATCAAGCCAGCGTAAATTTCGATAAAGTATTCAAACGTATTTCACTATTTTCCGGGTTTGAAGTCCGTGGATTTTTGGAATTTTTTCCCGTACACCATACTACCTGAGGAGTTAACATAAATGAGCGTTACGCAGCAGTAATATCCAGTCATCGGAGATATTAACTCAGGATGTATAATAAACCTATGAGGAAGCTAGCCACTCGCGCCAGCAAAACGTCAGACAGAAATTACAAAAATCCACGTCCTTCAAACACGGAAAATAGTGACACTAAAAACCTCGGCATTTCATTTCGATTTCTATTAGAATATTTATAAATTAAATGTTTCTTTCTCTCTTGGGAGTTTGTTCGCAAGACGGAGCTGTTACTAGTTAACAATCTTTCTCTCAGACGAAGATTTCATAATGCAGTCGAGCCGCGTTGAAATTAATCAAGTCCCAAGCACACTGCTCTTCGGGTTGGATCTTTCCTGCACTGATGAGAGGTAATACCTCGAAACCGGTCTGTAAGTAACCTAATCGACGGATTTCAGCATGGTCTTGCTGCTGGATGAACGAGAAACATCTGCAAGACTAACTTCTGTGGGGTATCTTGCATGAATTTCTGTCGGATATAATTCAATGTCCAGCGTGGTACTAGCCGGAAAAGTAGATGCCCAGCAGGCATTTTTCAGGATCTACGATGTAGGTACTTTGGAAGAAATGAATTTTTCGAGATTTTGTTTCGAAATATTAATTTTTTTATATGTATGATGTAGCTATCATCGATAAAGTCTTCAAACGTCAATATAATTCAATTTTAAATTTCCCATCAAAGTTCCGACCACTCTATTGAGTTCAGCAAGTTTTGGTTATTTACTGTTCGAAATTTCTTCAAAATCTGTTGAAATTTCCATCATATTATGTAATCAACAACAAATTTAACAAAATTTTGACTGTGCTAAAACAGGCGTCATATCAAAGTGATACTAGATGATATTATGAATAGCTTCGTTTACCTTGATTGTTGGTTATTTTATCAACATAAAGATGCTAATTGAGTTAAATTATTTAAAACTAAATCTAGTTTTATCAGGTTCATTTGGCTCTTACCATCGAATTTTTCTTCTACATTGATACGCCAGTAGAATTAGTTCAAAAGGAGGTCAGCAACGCAAACATTTTTACTGGCCATTTTTTTCAGAATCCTTGGGGAAGGGAGTCACTGGCAGTCTAAATTTAAGTTCCCGGGGTACCAGACCCGTTGCGATATTCGCCATCTTGAATTTAAGGGTTGATATTTGTTTATAGTTTATTTGTGTTATCAATGTTTTTCTAGGATCAATTTTTCGATTCATACCCGAAAAGAGGGGATGAATTTTGTTTTATTGAGCAACTCGTTTATTTTCAATTCCACGAGAAAAATTGTGATCAACAAAGTTGTTAAAAATCAAATATTCTGCAATTTTAGTCATACTCAATTTTTCCTAGGATCGATATTTTTCGATTCATACCCGAGAAAGGGAGAGGGTAAATCTTATCATTCTGTTATCACGTTCATTTTCAATTTTTCGAGAAGAATCATACTGAACAAAGTTGTATAAAATCATATTTCCTACATTTTGGTCCTCATCAATTGTTTCGTAAGATCGTTATTTTTCGATTCATACCCTAGAAAAAGACGGAGTAAAATCTTTTCGTTGTATTATCACGTTTATTTTCAATTTCACGAAAAAAAGTAATGATGAACAAAGTTGTATAAAATCAAATTCCCGTCAATTTCGGTTCGGATGTATTTATCGACAATTACAAAGAAAAATCAAACGACGAAAACATGACCGGACCATCGGCTAAAAGTTCCCAACAAACAATCGACTTTTCACCCTTCTTATTCTGGGATTCATTCAACACAAGAGCTTCATTCATTGCTTTCGAGTTCTGAAAATGTGTTTTCTCTTTAATATTATTAGTCAAATTACTTGACTAATTTTAGAATCTGAAATTTCCAGAAATTCACTTCTGGTTGAGGTAGAAAATAGTTTTCTTTTCGAATGAAATTGAATTCAGTTAAATGAATTTCAACGGAATCGAGTTAATTTGACCTACGTAAATTTAAGTTCATTTTTTTCAATAGTAACAGGCACCACAAGACTCCAAAATTTCATTGATAAATTTCCATCTTCTAACGAAAACTTTGTTATTTAACAATACTATGATATGGCAACCAGTATGATAAAACCACGAGTCTATTGCTGATTGCTCGATTTATATTGCACAAAAATAACAAAGTTTGTGTTTCAAAAAAAATGAACATTTGTCTGAGAAATTTTTTAGGTCAAGTGGTATTCGTGAAGATTATTTACAGAAATATTCTAAGCTGAATGCATCGATATAGAAACACAATATCAATTCTCAATGAATCAATTTTATTACCTGAATAATGAGGATTATTTCTCCGTACAATTAATAAAGACACAACGTCCGAATATATGAACAGAGTACGTAAAATATTAAATTTGTATTTTTCATTTTTAGGATTTTATCCATAAAATGTATCGTGCTTTGACATGAGACCGCAGTTCCGGCACCCGATTCACCCAACTTACTCAACACGGCTGAATGCATTAACTGTACGTCGCGTATCTTTTCGATTTTAATGAAGTTACTATTATCCAGAATATTGTTTCGATTTGAAATAGTTACCAAAAGTTTCGATTAAGATATTGGTATTCTAAATAGCATATATAAAATGTTGTCATTCAAGGTAGAGTTTGAATTGATGGATTGTTGTCTTATTTTTTGAGGTTATATGATTCAGTGAATTGTAGCACTTTGTTATTTTGGTCTCTTGTATCTGTTCATTGTATTCGTGAGTTTCATTTCACTAACATACTCATTTGAATTGACAGTAGTGTTAGGGTCTAGTCACTGTCATAATCATATTATCATATTATTAACCCTGGGAATTTCCGTAGAAGCACTCGTGCAAACTTTCAATATTTAGTAACAATCATATTCGAATATTCAATTTCATTGGTTCAATTCAATTAGGACAGGGAAAGTAATTGAAATTGTAAGAATGATGTAAAACTGAAGAGTCACATATGGCTCAAGAATAATAACCCCTAGAAGTTAATATCATGATTGTCAATTTTATCGCTGTTAAGAAGTGTTTCATTGCTGCAAAACTCTGTTATTTTTTTAACACGCTTTTATTAGATTTACCTGTATGCATGTATGTGTGTTTGTTTGTAACTCTCAAGCTCGAGATCCGTATTTGACAGAATTACCGACATTATTGCTTGATCTATTCGCGGGCAGATGGAACTGTACGTAACCTCCTTGATATATGGGCATTACTGCTTGATCTATTCGTGGGCAGATGGTAATCTCCTTGATATATCGACATTATTGCTTGATCTATTCGCGGGCAGATGACGCTGTACGTAATCCCCTCGAATGACGCTGTACGTAACCTCCTTGATATATGGACATTACTGCTTGATCTATTCGTGGGCAGATGGCGCTGTATGTAACCTCCTTGATATATCGACATTATTGCTTAATCTATTCGCGGGCAGATGACGCTGTACGTAATCTCCTTGATATAATTCGAACTTACTTCACATGTATTTTTTCGGTTGAGAAAAGTATTTTTTTATTAACACGCGCGCCTGCTGCCTTATTTGTAACCCTCCTTTGCGCGCCTGCTGCCTTGGGCTTTGGTAGCTGATTTTCAGGCTCCCTCTGTCCCAATGATCATTTTTTTAAACAATATAGGGCTGATTGATCCCAAAGTTTAGATAAAATAAATATAGATCAAAAATACTAAAAAACACGCTTTTATAGCATACGAAACTAAAAAATGAAAAATAAATATAGTTTAAAAAACTAAACTAAAGAACATCGAACTAAAAAGTAAAAAATACTTTTTTTGAATATGCTTAAAACAATAACGAACGAAAAAAAACTAGTATTACTGTGGAAAAAGCGTAGAACCTTTGTGCCATATTTTTTGTATATCAAGCGCTGGTCGCTTTTTTCACAATAATACTAATATTTTTCGTTCGTTATTGTTTTAAGCTTATTTAAAAAAAATATTTTAAACTTTTCAGTTCAATGTTCTTCAAAAGCGTGTTTTTTAGTTTTTTAAACTAGGTGTATTTATTAGCCTTGTTTTCAATGTCTTCATCTTTTATCGTTATGAAAGAGATAATCCCTATAAAAGTCTGTTTTTTTTGTCATTTTATCGGTACATTTGTCTTTTTGTTGTATGTTTGACGTTCTTGGCAGCCTGTTTCAAACAAATCATCTGAAATTTTCAAAAGTCAACAAAAAAGTGTGATTACGACATTCGAATTCTGAAAAATGCTTACGGTAAAATGATGACTAAAGAATACTCAGACTGTTAACAATAAAATGGTTGAAGTCTATCAATGACCACATTGAAGTAGATGTAAGTACTAGTAATGCATAGAAAAGAATATTAAATGACAAATTATTCCTTTTTAGGACATAATACATCATCTTTTCCCTACATCCTGGCACGTACAGGGTGATCAATGAATATAGTAGCTAAAATGACATTTTCCAATGAGGAGTTCAAAGTAAACCCACAGATTCAATTCATGACAGAATGTATTGAGAAAAATTTTATTTCTTTCCTAGTGTTTCCAAATCAAGAAACTAAGTATCACTTCTACGTATTTTGTTACCAGTAAGAAGAACAGTTGTTTCAATTAGTCTCTTTCAACTTGTATCTATAAACTCCATAATATGTATATTTCTTATACAAAATCTGCTTCTTTATCATAGTGCTATAAAAGTAAAAAAATCTATTGAAAATTGAGTAAAGAACTTGCAAATCATGATACATCATTCTAGTATAGGACGATTTTTCATCTAATGCATTATCTGTATCAGCTTTTCAACTGAAACCTAAAATGTTGAGTCGGAGTAGTTACAGTTGGGACGACAAAAGAATACACATGTGCAATCAATAATTTATGCGATAAGACACACATAATTCTTTACAGCATTTTCTTAGGTGGAGAAGGAAGATAAAACAATTAATGATTGCATTCAATCAGAAAAAGCTCTTCTTTGAACCTGCACTTTATACATCAAAAAGAGATACCTATACAGACGTGAGTCGTCAACGGCAGGTTTTTAGAATTTGAGACCGATTGATGATAGTATACATTGTTTACTTGTTGTTAATTGAAAAATTTCTACAATTTTAATTCTTTTATACAACACAAATATTTTTTTCACAACGAATAAACTGTGGGCATTTCACACTTTACAGTAAGTAAATTTTATATCATAATTATACATTTCAACGTCAATTTGTGAGTAACTCTGTCTGATGTTTCGCAAACTTTCACAAATTTAAATTGACAGACGTATAAGTTGAAAAATGGAATATAAAATATGATTTCTCAGAATAGTTGATAAAGTACCTACTAACAGACTTTATGAAATTTATCCAAAATCGTAAAATGGAGGGGTTTCACTACTGGTGAATTTCAAATACTTTCAAAAATAATTCTTCATCTATAGGTCATGTTGTTTGAAGTAGTAGACTTATCGTTTCATTTTCATAATTTGTTTGTGCCGGTTCTTTCTATTTTCGATCCTCAGAAAACAGTTAGATGTATAGAAAATGGGACATTTTCAAAAAAAGACAAAATTTCATGAATAACAATCACAACTCTTCGATAAAATGAATAACTATTCTGCATATTTTCCTTGCAGATACATACTGGGACGAAAAGTCATTCTGGCACCAAACTTACATTCAGTTTTTATTTTTATTACGTCTACTGAATTCCACTTCGACAATCATTATCACCTCAAACTTGACCCTGGATTTTTTATCAATACGTCAATACCTCGAGTAAAACCATTTGAAAAGCAGTTCTACACCAAAAAACGTGTAGAACTGCTTGGATTTTTAAATATTAACGTACAAGTTTTGAAGCTGATTAAAATATATTGCCGAATTTTTATTTCCTTTGTACACAATAAACTAGCTCTGATTACATGTCAGAGCTAGTTTATTGGAATGTTGAAAATAGTAGGTACAGAAAACGTTAGTTTTGAAGTTTGAATTTCTATCTCTCTTTTAGAAAAATGGAGCTATTTCTCTTCAAATTCATTTACAAAATTCAAATTTTCTGTAGAAGTTTGACTCTGGTTTATAAGTATGGTATTCAATGCATTCATTCTACTTACTTACCTTCCACTTGTACCAGTTCTTATTTCTTAATTTTCAATAACTCTTATGACTGAGAATTTTTTAATTTACTGTTCTTAGAGAGAGAGTCCCTACTATTGTATGTGATATAATATTTTCTGGATGTTGCGGATTAACTAATCTGACAGTTTTTCGATTTGTTATATTTTCACTTTGAATTAGAATGACTTCGTCAATAAATAACATTAATATACTTTCTATATATGTACTAATCTATTACCAAAATAATTTTAATAAGGGAAAACAACGTTATGGTACCTTTATTTCTATAATTTTACTAGAACTACTCACAAATATTAGGATTTAGGTTGCCACAGTGCTATCATTAATTTTATTTCACATGACTCAGACATATTGATACTAATTTTGAGGTTTCTTTCAAGTAATGTCCACTTTGTGCCAAAATAATCAACAACTATGCAATTATTTCGACAAAATTTATACACATTATAAAGAAAATCTAGAGAGTTCTACGAACTTCAAAAAATGTAATTGTATTTCAGAATGGAAAGTAGGTACAAATTTTTCGTAATAAAATAGTTTTCTAGAAATAAATAAATCAATGGAAGCTTTTCAAATTCAATATTTCGGCCAGTCTAAAACGATTTCCCCATACGAAAATATTTGATTAGGAATGTCGCGATTCAAATGGTTTATTAGTTCATCCGGTATAGCTATACCTAGTTATGTACACTTACTCAATCAACTTGCATCTCAGCTGCTTTCACTCCATAACGGCTTATTGCAGGATCGGTATGTCACTTCAACACTAGGAAAAATTTAAATAACTTCTCTTCACCGTATCGATGATATTAATAATGCAATTGGCGATTTTAAATGGTAGTAAGTCCCCCTCCGACACAAGTGTGTGCTACTGGCTTGTGAAACGACACTGTAAAACTCATTTGCGAAATTGCACTTAGCAGAAGAATCTGTACTTATGTCACAAACGAATCAAAACTACTTTTATGATACAAATTCACTGAATCTGCATACTTGTTCTTCCACCAAATTGATGGCCACAATCATCACGAATAACGACATAATGACATAATTCGCTAGCCTGTAGGACGATGCTAAGTATATCTTAATAAAAGTTTGGTCCGTTGTCTCTGGCACAGCAGCGGGAAATACTCAGCAAACTCCATATCCGTTATCAATTGAATGTAGTTTTTCTAATCAAAGAATACCCTACTCTTATTTCGCCTGTGTTTATACCAGGTTCACCGTTTGTTTCTATCCATAGACAATTCAAGGGCAACATCTATCAAGACAGATTGTAAATCACAGATCTTTTGCTAGTTAAGTTACTTCAGGAATCCCCCAAAGATATCACTTGTGTCCTCTTCTGTTAAACTTATTTATGAATTACATTGGTCATATATCATCGATAGATCAAGACAGATCTTCAGATCGAAAGTATAATGTGGTAGAAAGTAGAACCTCTGTCGAAAAATCCATCTATTGAAAACAGTTTTTCCAGAACAAAAATTCTTAACTTAGTCAATTCTTGATAATGCTAACTTGGTTAGCGTGTTCTGGTGTGGAATAAGTATTTTAATAGTCGGTTCATCAAAATTTTTCGAAATATTCGACAATGAATTTACTCAAGCTTGTCGCTTAAGGACTTTTGATAGCAGCACTGCATTAGTAGTTCAGCCTGGCACCACTAATATTCGCTATTCGGTGTTGAATCATGAATGCTTTGTCTTTGAGCTCTGGTTTCATATAATAAATTGATCCTCACTTAATAAAACATCGCGATTTTTCGCATGTACCATACTTTGTGATTATCTTCTTTATATCCGTGTTATCGAATTCTTTACCACCATCAGTTAATAATTCTTGTACTGAATGTCCAGTTATTTTTGCTTTTGACAGAAATTCTTCCAGTTTATCTTTCACCTCAGACTTCTCTTTAAGGAAATAAACATAGCGAAATTTACTGAAATCATCCTTGAAAACGACGAAAAATCGTGCACCACCAATCGATTTTATATTCATTGGTCCACAAACATCAGCATGGATAAGTTCTCCAGGTTTACTGGTTCTATTCATCCTCTGACCAAAAGGTAGTCGATGATGTTTACCATACATACAAGCATCACAAAATTCTGCATCAGCTTCAACCTCGACTCCTCTTCTTTTCAGAAAATCCTGAACATGTCTCTTATTTTGATGACAGAGACGTTCGTGCCAAATCTGCAAATTATCGCTGGCGGCTAACTGAACTTCTGCAGTATTTTCAGGAACAACAACTATATGCATCACTTATAAACCGTTTTTACGAATTCCAGTGGCTACAACCTTCCCAATTTTCGAAATGTTGCAAATATGTTTGTTGATTGTTGACGTCATACCTTTATCAACTACAGAAGGTATTGAAAACAGATTCCTCCCTACATCAGGAACGTACCACACATCTTGAAGATAATTTCTTATCCATTTTCCATCGATGAACATTTGAACATTTATATTTCCTTTTCCGAGAACCTGCATACTCTGACCATTACCAAAAATAACTGACTGGGAAACTGGGAAGTTTTCGAAAGTGGAAAACCAATTTCGGTGCATGGTCATATGTTGAGTGGCACCTGAATCTGCAATCCAACTAACGTTTGGATGTAGATCTAACTGAAAAGGTTGTGAAATGAATGCTGAACCTTTTACTGAAGTAACATTCGTTTTGATATCTTTGGTACAGTCTTTCTTTAAATGTCCTCTATGACCACATCGATAACATTTTGGAGTAAACTTCTTCTTCGCGTTATCTTTCTTGTGAAGGGTTAATGTTATTGGTGGGGATCGATCTTGAACTCTCTTCGATACTACTAATGCTGTTTTAGTGGAAGTATCGTTAGTTTCTTCTCGTTCTTGAAGTCGCATTTCCACGGTGCATAATCTTTCACGAAGTAACTGAATGGTTCTTTGCTCCTTAGGGACAGACTCCCATGCATTTAGGACTTCAAAATAATCTTGAGGCAAAGTATTGAGTACTCTATTGATGAATAACGACTCCGGCAACTTCACTTTGTCCTCTTTCCAAGTTTCGTCTTGAAGTTCTATCCAAAACTTTTCGAGTTTCGCCATGTGTTTAGCTATGCTTTCTAGGGGATCCTTTTCTCTCATTCCAAAGAACTTGTTGAATAGTCTGTCTTGCCTTTGTTCCGTTCTTTGCTCAAAGATACTCAAAAGCTTATCCCACATATCCTTTGAACTATTACACATGTTTATCAGCTGCCTGACTTGTGAGCTCAGACTAGAAACAATGAGATTTTGGGCTGTGTATTCAATTCTGTTTGCAGACTGCATCAAACATTTGTATGTTTCTGTTACATCCTTATCTCTGCTGTCTCTGCTGGTTTGACTGGAGATTCAACTGTGCCCAAAACAGCATCCCATGCATTGTGTGCGTGCAGCTGGATTTTGATTTTAAATTTCCAATCAAGCCAATTGGATTGCCCTTCCAATTTCTCGATCAACACTTTCGGAATCTCCATCTTCTACAGTGTTCGAAAAAACTATGTAATCCGCAACTCAGTGACAAACAGGTCCAAGATGTCACCCAATGAACAAGTTTATTTCTTACTTCAACTCAATTTACCGATATTTCATTAATGTGTTTCTGGGCCCATAACCTGTTGTAGATTATACTTGAAACTGTGGATCGTAGTGAAATAGCAAAGTTGAAGTAGAACTTTAATAAACTTGAGGAATACAAAAATATACGTGACAGTCAAACTTTGAATTAAAAATAATTGACAAACTAAACTTCCAAATAGCAACATTTAGCAACCACATAAAACTATACAGGATGACTATAAGCTGCATTTCAGTTCATTCTCCAACATTTTGGAACATGCACCAATTTTTGTCAAGAATAAAATTTTCTGAGAAATCGATAATAAAAAAGTTTCCCATTTGTTGCACACTTTGTGGACCACACTGTATAACATAAGACATTTTTCACTTTCTAATTACAAATACTATTTTGCTCAGGAAATATATCTCAGAACGACATATAAGGTGTTCGAAATACCTCCTAAGAATGTTCATTTGTAGTTTTAAAAACGATTTATTATTCATTTATGAAAACTCTTGCTGTTGAAAAAACTGAAAAAGTCCGCGGAAACGAAGTCGCAGGCTAACTGCCAGTTTCTTATAAGAATGCTGGTGTCTTGAAAGCAATACCTATATGAAAGACAATAAACTTGGTATAATACTTGAAACCTTTCCTCTCATCTCACTAATTTTTTTTCTTGTACAGTGGATAATCCGTCAACCAAAATCAAGTAGCTTCAATTATCTGAGCCTGCTGGATATTCTCATTGCTTGATTGATACAAGATCTAATCTGGTTAGAATTCCCAACTCATAATCTGCAAATAGGTACTCTTTCAGTTTACCAAAAATGTACATAAGAATAACCTGCTCTTAAAATAAATGAATATTCGATGTGAATTTGGTAATTAACAAGGGCTAGCTCGATCACCGGATTTGATTCACAATGTTTTTTGCCATATTTGAAACCCTATTCATTATCTGAACTGTAGATTGACAGTTCAAATAATGAGTGCTAAAAATTTGTCATACCAAGAGAATCTGTTTGCGACAAAAGATTAATGATGACAATTTTTAGGGAATGAGTAAAAATTTCGAATACTTACCCTGAAGAATATTTCATACACTCTCTGTCCGAATTTAGTTCCAGAAGAAATATTCTCACAATCAAACAATCGACAAAATTTGAATATTATCAATAAATGTTTCCATTACGTTGATTTGTGGAGTAAAAAAATTTTTATAAGTATATCGAGATGAGTTTGACCGAAGAGGATAGTTATCATTTCTGACTGAAAAATAATTAACAGGTTACGACGTCTGCATAAAAGTCGCTTTTTGTTGACATTTTTTATTTTCAGTACTTGTTGGTTAAATAAAAATGTTTATTCTCTGACCTTTTCATAAATAACAAATAAACAAATTGTGGATTTTTTTGTGAATTTGACATTCAACAAACATTTGTCTATTTATCTAGTATTATAAAGACCATGTGTTAATCAATCACATACGGATGGTGTGTATGGAATAAAAGTGTGACTTTCAACTGTTGTTATTTGCATTGAAATCGTCAACTCAAACAATATCCACACTATAGACAACAAATATTTATGTCACATTATGAATGATGTGTTAATCAATCACATTTCAAATATAGGTGAAAAAATAATTAATGAAAGTATTTACTATTTTAGATCATTGAACTTCCAATTTATATTTTTATGAGCATGATAAAATATAGGGTGTTTTATAGAGGTATAGAACTTTGAAATGGAATAAAACAAAGATGAATTTTTAAATTGACATGAAATTTACTTTATTCGAAAGATAATCTTCTGGTTTGGACGTAGTCTAATCTGGAGGTCCAATTTTCGATGACTTTCTCCAACATTTGTGGCCGTATATCGGCAATAACGCGGCGAATGTTGCCCTCCAAGTGGTCAATCGTTTCGGGTTCATCGACGTTAGACTAGCGACTTCACATATTCCTGCAAAAAATAGTCTAGCGACATTAAATCGCACGATTCCAGAGGCCAAGTCACGGGTCCGAAACGTGAAACTATGCCGTTACCAAACGTGTCCTTCAATAAATCAATTGTGACACGAGCTGTGTGACATGTTGCACCGTCTTGTTGAAACTACAGCTCCTGCACATCATGGTTGTTCGATTGATGAACGAAAAAGTCAGTAATCATGGCTCTATAGTGGTCACCTTTGACTGTAACGTTCTGACCAGTATGGTTTTTAAAGAAGTATGTACCATCGATACCACCAGCCTATAAAACACACCAAACAGTCAGTTTTTCTGGATGTAACAACGGTGTCTCAACATACACTAGAGGATTATCATAACTCCAAATATGGCAGTTTTGTTTATTGACGTATCCATTCAAACAAAAGTGAGCTCCATCACTAAATAAAATTCACAGCGAAACGTATTTCGAATAGAACAATTATTTTCAAAATGAATTCGCACAATTTGGAAGCGTTGTTTAGTCGTCAGTCTATTCATGATGAAATGCCAAACCAAAATAAACATAAATCACCTGGCAGGTGACAAAATGGCCGTCAGTTAAAAAAGTGTTGCCAACTTGAAGTTCTCTACCAATATAAAAAACACCCTTTATGTTGATAAAAATTGATATTGTGCTATTGTCAAGTACCTATATGAAAATTTTTATACGATAAAAAATGACCTCCTCTAGAGAAACGAAAATCAATTTTCGATTATCAAATATGAACTTATGCCCCAAAACCATAATAATAATAGCGTTCATTGCCAATAGTTTCCCATTCACAGAGCAAAACTAACATACTTGAAGGATTAATACTATTTGATATAAGATCAATACTATTTGATATAAAAAACATAAATGACATATAGGTACGCACGAGACTTATTTTTAATTTCACAAATACTGCAACAAAAAATATCGATGTTAGTAGAGAGCTTGTTCGCATTACGACACATCAGATTGATTGGTGATTTCAACATTAAGTTAGTTGCATAAAAAAGTATTGATGTGCCTAAAAGATATTCGTAGAACAAAGATATCAATTTCTGATAATAGTATAGGACAATCCAATTTACCATTCAATAGCTTATATAAAAATAAAACAGATGCCTGCTATTTTTCTTTTTTCTAAGGATGAAAAGTCAAAACTGCATAGCAGATCACGGTAATCACAGTTTCTTGGAGGATAAGTTTCGGTCATTCTAAAAGTAAGAAGTTTTAAAAACTTCTTTTGGACTCTATCTATGGTATGGTATATGGGATTCCATATAATGGACCCATATTCTAGTTTTGGCCTCACCAGACTGAAATACAGAGAGTTCAAGGTTAGCATATTATGAAAATTTTTGCACTTCCTTATTATAAAACCGTATGCGTACGGTTTTAATATGGTAGTTGAAAATTAGTTGATGATCAAAATAGATTCCTAGATCCCTAATATTGTCAGCTCTTTCCAATATAATGTTGTCGATGTGGTAAGAAAATTCTAGTGTATTAAGTTTTCTACTGAATGTAACAATTTTACATTTAGATATATTCAAATGAAGGCGATTCTTTTGACACCAATTTTGTAAAAGATCAATCTCCTTTTGCATAATGGTACAATCATCTGTAGCACTATTAAGTGCTAAACGGTGAGGATCGCAAAATTTTCTAATTAATAAACAAAAGCTTCCAATTTCGCTAAACAACAGATCTTAGAGTCAGGTCTCTCGAAAACGAGGACGAATGCCCTCAGGTATAAACTAAGCGTGGTAATAAAGTGCTAATCAGGTGCTTGCAAGAAACTAAATTGAAAATGACCGCGAATAAGCGAAAAAAAATTTGAGGTACCTGATTTGAGAAAAAAATTACAATATGCAATACAATCTTGAGATACTCGTAAACTAATACATAGACAATCAAAATAAAGTGCTAATTGAGTGCTCACTAGATATTCATAGTAAAATTAGATTATTTAATGCCTATGGGGCTCATGGGCTAGTTTAACTATGAATATTCAGTGAGTACCTAATTAGCACTTTATTTTGATTGTCTATGTATTAGTTTACGAGTATCTCAAGACTTAATTGCATATTGTTAATTTTTTTGTTCTCAAATCGAATTTTTTTTCGCTTTTTCGTGGTCATATTCATCTTAATTTCTTGCAAGCACCTGATTAGCACTTTATTACCACGCTTAATTTATAACTGATAGAGCATTCTTCCTTGTTTTCGAGAGACCTGATTCTTAGATCTGTTGTTTAGTGAAATTGGAAGCTTTTGTTTATTAATTAGAAAATTTTACGATCCTCACCGTTTAGCACTTAATTAGCACCTAATAGTGTTTCCTTAACATTCATTATTTTATTATTATTTTCATTGCGTTGCTAGCATCACATAATGCTAGCAACGCAACTTTGAGTATTGAGTTGCGGTGTAAGTTACAGAACACCTAAAAAGCACCTAAAAAGTACCTAATTTTGGCATTTTCTAAATGCGATTTCCGTACTTTGCGTTGCTGGTGTAACAGAGCTCATGTATCGATAACTTATTTATCAAAACCAGCCACCCCTATAATGTAGATAGTAGACCTTCATCTTTCAGATCATTACTCACAATTTTTGAAAATTACTTCTGATCTGCAACATGAAGTCAGTAATGGTAAAAAAAATAGTTTCTCCTACCATTGCAATGCAATGCAATGAAAATATTGTAAGATTTCGTAATTACTTATCACTCTAATATATTACTTTGAGATATCGTTCCCAAAAAGAAAAATCACCTCAGGGCGACCAAAAAAAATTACTTCACACAAAATAATGATGACTCGTGAAATAAGGGAGCTAAAAAATAATGTTTCGTTGTTTAGTACATTAGCTAAACATGATAATAAATATAAGGAGGAATGTAAGAAATTCAATAAAGAATACAGAGAGAAACTGCAATCGCTGAATAGACAATATCATGAAGAGTTGATATTAAACTCATGCAACAAATATAAAACAACTTGGACCATAATTAAGGAGTTACAAAAAAATAAAACTATGGAACATCGTGAAATTGTTATAACAATCAATGATGTTCAATATTCAGATGAAATGATAGCTGAAAAATTTAATCTACATTTTACTAGGACTATATCTGAAAACTTTTCTGTTGACACAAAGTTTCTCGAGAGCAATGTCACCTTAAATAACTCAAGCTTTTTTATGTTTCCAATTACTGAATGGGAACTCACACAAATGATTAACAGATTGAAAAACTCTAACTCCACTGGGATTGATGGAATCTCCAATGGCTCCCCTGGTAGAGGGAAGACCGCAAGAAATAATTGTACCATCCATTGAAATATACAGTTTTTCGAAGCGCTTGAGAAGTGGCCAAAAATCGATCCTCCCCTGCCTCTACGATCTCCTTCGGTAACGATGAGGCATTTGGGCATGAGACAGTTTGGCCATTCCACTTTTATTTACTATATACTGCGGAAGTGACGTCGCTTCCAAAAAAACTATGAAGGAGGATGGTTTTGTCAGCAAAGGAAAGCTATTGAAAGCTATGAACAGCCAGGCCCGGATTACCCATAAGGCCAACCTAGGCCATGGCCTAGGGCGCAAGCTTGCGGGGGGCGCAGGGGTGGTGCCCGGTGAATGACTCACGATCACGTGTCACTGCTATCCCATCCCGCCGAACCCACGCCCTCTGTGACCTCTGTGAACAGTAGTCAGTAACAAGCTATCAAGTGCGTGTGGTGTGAGGTTAGGTTATCGTGTGGTGATTTTGTTGTGCATTACGCATTACGATTACGAAGTATTCTTCTTGTTGGATTCTACCCATTCCTAAACGGCTAAGGTAAGTTTTTAAAACAATTCATAAAATAATTTTTTATTTTATAATATTTTATTAAAATTTATAATAATATATAGTATAATACTATTAAGTCATAATTATATAATATAATAGCTATATAATATATAACTTTTATAATTATAACTATTACATTTATATAATATATAATATTTATAATTATAATAGTAATAAAATCAGTCTTTGACGAATTTATCAAATTTGTGCCTCAGTTTTGCCTTTTGCCAAATGAAAAATAATACTGTACTGTGCGACTGTGCGTTTATTATGTATGAGTTAGGTAGTCGGTCAGTTTGGACAGGACGAAGCACGAAGCCAAATAGAGTACAGTAGTATATGATGAAAATATGAATACATTACATTTAAAGTCAAATCAGTTCCAATTCCTTATTATATGTGGTACTAATAATATCGTGGTTTTTATGCAGATATTAAAATGAGCCAACCAAAAAAACGCCCATCTGGGGCTGAATTCAGAAAAAGAGCTAAATTGAAAACAGAAGAGAGCAAGAAGTTCTCTGGGACAATTAAAAATTGGCTGTCTAAAGAACAAGATAAGACCCAAACCAAAAAAGATGACGGTTTATTTTTGGACACCAGTACTCCTAGTAGTACTAGTACCTCTGTTCACCTGCAGTCTTTTACTTCAGGAACAGAAACGGAACCGCCGGAACCGGACACAAGATCTACAGCATTTGAATCCGAACCACAGAGAGACCCTGACCCTGAGAGCCCTTCAAATAGCATTGATAAGCCAACACCACTAGAACATGAACCTGAACTTGAACCATTTTGTTTTGATCCCGATCCAGCAAACTGGGTTGTAAATAATGAACTACGTGATTACGTGTCTCAACATGGGATAATTCAAAATAAAGAAGGAAATTTCTCAAAGGCAAAGAAGGAATATGGCAACCGTTTTTGGACTTTTTCAAGTGCACATTTTTATAGACATTTAGCAAATGAGGAAAAATAAAATAGAGCATGGCTCGTCTACTCTGAAAGCAAATGTGCAGTTTTTTGTGGCCCTTGCCGTCTTTTCCATTCAGAATCTCAGTCGGAATCATCTTTTGTGAAAAATAGCTTTAGTGACTGGAAAAATGTTACAGCAAGGCTAAAAGAGCCCGAAAACTCAGTTTCACACAAAAACAATACAATCACTTTAAAAGAGAGAGGGGAGAAACTAGGAAAGGTCAATTCCCAATTGACTGAAATGATTGATCAAGAAATGAATTACTGGCAAATGCTACTACAAAGAGTTGTTGTGGTCATAAAAGCTCTAGCTTCACGAGGATTGCCATTTAGGGGGTCAACAGAGTTATTTGGTTCCAACTCGAATGGAAACTACTATGTTACTAGAAGTCCTTGCTGAATTTGATCCCTTTTTGCGTGAACATATCAGAAAGTATGGAAACCCTGGTAAAGGACATATTTCCTATCTTTCATCCACTATTTGTGATGAGTTTATTGAGCTCCTTGGCAAGAAAGTTACAGACTATATATTAGAGGAGGCTAAAAGCTCTCAGTATTTTTCATTGATTGTCGATTCAACGCCTGATATTTCCCACGTAGACCAACTATCATTTGTAATACGCTATATGAAACAACAAAATGGAGAGCCTGTTGAACGATTTCTCAAGTTTTTACCACATATTGGACATAAGGCTCTTGACATGTTTAACTCTGTGATTGACACTCTGCAACGTTACGGCCTGGACATACAAAAGTGCCGCGGGCAATCCTACGATAACGCTTCGAACATGTGTGGAATATATTCAGGACTACAGGCTGAAATTCTTGATGTCAGTCCACTTGCTTCATATATCCCGTGTGCAGGACACTCTCTAAACCTAGTTGGGACTCACGCCGTAGATTCTTGTATTGAGGCAGTGTCACTATTTACTCTGTTTCAAGAGCTGTATAATGTTTTTTCTAGCTCTACACATAGATGGGCGGTGTTAAATAATTGCAAAAACACAACACTAACAACCAAAAGCCTTTCCACAACAAGATGGTCTGCTAGACATGACGCTTCAAGAGCCTTACAAGAAGAATGGCCTGCAATTATCAGAGCTCTAGAAATATTGGAAGATCAGATCAGAAGGCTAACACTTGAGCAGACGCTGAAGGCCTACTAAGCAGATTGAACCGTTTGGAAACAGCTATAATGGTCAAGTTATGGGGTACTATTCTTTTCTGGCTCAATAAGGTTAACAAATATGTGCAAAACGAAGACACTGATGCATTGGCCGTAACAGAAGTTTTCAACTCACTGATATCCTTCTTTGAAGAGCTCAGAAATCAGTTTGACATTTATGAAAACAAAGCACTTGATGTTAGTGAAACCAAAGTTTATGAGTATGATAACAGACGTAAGAAAACAAGAAAACTTCAAGATGATGAGACTCGAGATGGCGAAGTTTCTTTTACTACTGGAAGAGACAGCTTTAGAGTTAACACATTTATTCCGATAATTGATAAAGTTAAACAAGAACTTACAGCAAGAATGCATGCCTATGAGGAATTTGTTACAAGGTTTGTTGCAATAATCAAACTCTCAGATCTCACGACAGAAGAAATTGAAGTTGAGGTTAACAAACTTCTCAGTGTATTTGAAAATGATTTAGAGCCGGCAATCTTTGATGAACTTGTCCACCTGAGGTCGCACATGTCAACAAACAAAATAGAAAATAAAAATGAATAGCCGTTGTCTTTGTACAAGTGGATCATAGGAAAAAAATTGGAAGATATCTATCCAAATGTCGAAATTTTGCTAAGAATGTTTATTTGTACTCCAGTAACAAACGCATCGGCCGAGAGGTAAGTCAAACAATAACAAACCGTTTACTTTGTATTACAATTTCAATGCTCTAGATTTTAATCTAAACTAAAATAACGTAAACAAATATTAAACAAAGTCTACTTTGTACTTTGTCAGCTTCTTGGGATCACACACAGTTTTTCATGGGAAAGTAAGATTCCACAAATTACTCTAACTTTCTAATATACTACATTTTTTATGAATCTTTAATCACTTCATAAAATTGAATAGTCTACTTTTTTATTGCTTTGTTTTCTGTATAATTTTTTTTATAAGTGTCACAATTTAATTGTATATTTAGGATATTTTCCTGCTTAAAAAGGATCAAGGAATACCATAGGTCAAACATGACCCAAACAAAGCTCAACTCTCTCGCTCTCCTCAATATTGAAAATGATGTAACCAAAACATTGGATTTCACCAACACCATCCAATCGTTTGCCTGGTCCAAAGCCAGGAAGAGGAAATTTTAAAACGATGTTAAAAGTCATTTCGTTAGTAAATACCGTGTTGTGTTAATAAATGTACTTACTTACTTAATTATACAGTATTGTTTGTGTTAATTGAGAAGTGTAGTGTGTTTCATTTTTCAACATAACCTTTTCTGTATTTCCTTTTCACACATTTTGGAATTTCGCTGTTATTGACTGATCGATTTAAATTATTTTCTTGAATGTAATGTAGATCTCTGGCCTAGGGCGTAAATAGTTGCTAATCCGGTCCTGTGAACAGCACTATTTGGTAGCCAACTTCTCACTGTCTGGCTTCATGAAGATGTTTTTGCAATCTGGTGGTGTCAATCCAAAAAGGCGGACTGTCAAGTCCTCCCCAATAAGAGCTATGCTGCTTTTCACAAGGCACCTTACGATGGAAAGATCTGCATGTAATAATCGCGTTAGGTGAAAGTTGATGTTCACGAAAATTTTGGTGAGCGCTCTTTCTGCTCAGTTCGTTTCGTGTTTTCGACATCACTGTAACGATGAAAAATCACTATATACCTGTCACCATTATGTCTTGGCACAAGGACGTTATACTAAGAGACGAAATAATGGTGCATGGTTTCCAGTTAACGAGGTGGAGAACAAAACCAACGTATTAACATTTGGTGGTTTGTGTGACGTCGATAGTTGGGTTATCCTTTGAGGGCAAAGCCACACATAAAGGGCTGATTTCTATCAAGCTGAGCCCTAGTAAAAACAGGTCAATAAATTAATGATTATAGTAATGATTATAGTAAATTAATGAATTATAGTAAACATTCTAGGAGGGGCTATGTTATTACCTGGTATACACAAATCTAGAAGTTGCGGCTAATGATTTTTTTGTTTTAGTTTAAACCAGTCATAATCAGTTCCTCTACAGATATGAAATTTTAACCTAGATAGTGCTTACATTAGAAACTAGGGTTATGTAATTGCAAAGAATATCGATTAGGTCATTCAAAATGGTAATTTAAGTACCTACCTATATTGAGAAATTTTGCACAAATAAATAATTATCTTTCCTGAAATCATACATTCGCATCAGGGCCGTAGCGAAAAGAAAAACCAGGGGGAGAAGGGAATCCAAATTTTTCAAACCCCACCAGAAAAATTTCCCAACTTTCGAAGAAATGAAAGCCGAGGGATTAGTTACTACTATAATATATTTTTTTTTTACTTAACTATCCAAAGATTGGCTGAATGCTTATGCATGTTAGGGTATGCACAAACAAAATTAATGTTGGTGATTATAAAAATAATAATGGTAATTATTCTACTTTGGACCAAGGTCCTTGGTCTTCCACCATGTCCACCATGTATAGGAATATTCAATACAAATGAAAGGAAACAAAACTTAAATAATATTGTGCTTATTGTTTTCTACTATTATTTTTTCTATCTTCACGGCCCGAAATTTCCCAACTTTTCCAAGTCGGAAAAAGAGCGAAAAGTTGGCGATTTTAAAAAATTGTTGTGGAAACAGTCCACAAAATTTGTGGACTGTTTTCTTACTTGGGAAATTAACTTTTTTGAAGATTTCAAACAACTCAGAATTATCTTCAAGTTATGCATGTTGGGAAATCCCAACCTTCTCCTGGTCCTTTCCCATTTCTTATTACCTCTCCTTTTCTTTTCTACCATTTTTATTTTTTTAATTTTTATTCATTTTTTTACTATAATTTTTTTATATCTTCATGACCCAAAACTTCCCAACTTTTTCCCAAGTGGAAAAAGGAGGTGGGAAGTCTCCCCCCATCCCCCCATGGCGACGGCCCTGATTCGCTTTATCTTAATTGAAGGTACAAAAATGATTTTGCTTTTTCAGTCGGCTGAAAGTGTATTCACAGTTTAATTCAGTACATTTAGTAAGATATATTTTGAAAAATCATAATTTTCCTCGTGGTTCAGAATAAAGTTGTAATTAACTTCAAGTATTTTTATTACAACATTCAGCAACAACACTAACAGAATTCAGTTGAACGCGCATCATTAGGACTAATCAAAATCACTTTGGTTGTTCATAGGATACTGGGAATTTTGAAATGTATTCATTTCTATACTCCACAAAAAAATCAATTTTCGAACCGTTCTTCTGGAAATAAAGTATTTTGAATTAATGGTTGAACTCAGTGCCACTATAAGAAAGTGAGTAGGTAGGTTGATTGTGTTGAATGTACTTGCAGTTTGACTCATGTAAAATATCGGACATGCTCCACTACACATACATTTTTCAGTCATTATTAAAACTTGGTTTTGTAATCATCAAAATTGGTTTTCTAAACTTTTTCCCATTCCTCCCTCCATAACTTCTTGAGCATATATACTATAACATATAATCCTTGACAAGACTAAATGTAATGCAATATAAGAGTGATTCACATCAGGTTTCTGCTAGAAAACAAAATATTACTGGATTATTTTTAATGCATAAAAATTGATTCATCAGATTTCAAAATTAAAATTGGTTTTCTAAACTTTTTCTCATTCCTTCCCCCATAACTTCTTGAGCATATATACTATTACAAATAAAATCCTTGAAAAGACTAAATGTATTGCAATATAAGGGTGATTCACATCAGGTTTCTGCTAGAAAACAAAATATTACTGGATTATTTTTAATGCATAAAAATTGATTCATCAGATTTCAAAATTAGAATTGGTTTTATAAACTTTTTCCCATTCCTTCCCCCATAACTTCTTAGCATATATACTATTACAAATAATCCTTGAAAAGACTAAATGTAATGCAATATAAGAGTGATTCACATCAGGTTTCTGCTAGAAAACAAAATATTACTGGATTATTTTCAATGCATAAAAATTGATTCATCAGATTTCAAAATTAAAATTGGTTTTCTAAACTTTTTCTACCATTTCTTCCCCCATAACTTCTTGAGCATATATACTATTACAAATAATCCTTGAAAAGTCTAAATGTAATGCAATATAAGAGTGATTCACATCAGATTTCTGCTAGAAAACAAAATATTACTGGATTATTTTTAATACATAAAAATTGATTCATCAGATTTCAAAATGTATACAAAATTGTCATTTAAATTAAAAAAAAATCATATGCTTAAAAAAAATTTATTGAGTTACATAATTTATTAAAATTCATTCTTACAGAATTTTTGTTCACACTCATCACAGTAATTGAATAAACACTCGATATTCCATTAGTTTCCACCTCTTTGATAAATAAGATTCAGAAAAAATAAATCTTCAAAGCCATCATGTTTTTCAAAATCAATATTTTTTTCTAGTTCTTACTGGTAAGTCATCTGCGATATCTTCTGAATCACTTACTTAGTCATCCTTTTTTTTTCAACATTGTAGCATTTTCCAGAGCCAGAGTGTAATCGACAAAGCATAGATACCCCTCATTTTGTTTCATGATTCAGTGGAAAGGAAACTAATGATCTATATAAGCAAACTAAAGTCATATGGACCTAATCATAAAAATTAATAACAACATAAAAATTTTAGAGAGGTTGAAAATATTCAAAGACGCCATCTATAGGAACGACAGAGAACTAAATTCCCGAATACCAAAAATAAACGACATCGACATCGATCGCCAAAAAGATTCGACTTCTGTCTTTCACTGCAAGGCAACTAGTTGAAAACCAGAGCCCAAACACAACGCATTTATGATTGAACACCAGACAGCGCTGTTTCGAATTGCCATAGATCTCAATCAGTGATAGGTACTAGGCTGAACCACAAATGCATTGCTGCTCTCAACTGTTCTAAAGGGCAACCCTGAGTAAGAAAGGGCGATGACATCTCCCCTTACGAAGACGCCATCTATGTGATCAACAGAGAACTTAATTTCACAAACTACACCGGAAACGATCTAATCTTCCCAAACTTGATTTTCAAAAATATCACATGTTTTGCTATCACAGTAGCTCAAGTATATAATCAATCATAATTATATAAAAATTAGAGTGTAGGATCAGTTTTCAGTATGTTATTCGCAAAGAAAAAGCTACTGAGATAGTGAAACATATAGTGATATTTTTGAAAATAAAGTTTGTGAATATCAAATCTTTTCTGGTGTAGTTTATGAAATTACTATGGATCTTCATCAAGTAGGGGCTGAGTCAATAAAAAAAAACTCAATCTTCGAAATATCACAGATAACAGGAAGAATAAAATACTTTAATGTCAATACAAGTTGAGAGGAATGAAATGGTATGAACTTTTATACGTGGAAAATGGTTTCTACACAATTTCTACGGACACCAGGCCTGTTGTCATAAAAACCGAAAAATAAAAGTTGAAAATAAAAAAAAAATTACAATTGTATTCGGAACTATTTAATCCCCACAAAAATCTTTCTTACATTTAGTGAAAACCTTTTTATACCACTAAAAAATCTAAATTTTTTTTCATTCCCAATATTCAGTTTGATATCTTGATGCTAAATCCTTCTCATTATACCAGTGTGCTAAAAACAGTTTTCTTTCAAAATCGGCAGTTTCATTTTTCATTGTAACATCTTTCAGACAGTTTATTTAATGTTGAAAATATGAAAAACAAAGAAAAGTTTGTTACGATTGAATTTTTTCAAAATTTACTGTTGGAGATTTGGACTTCCAATGCCTAGAAAAGTGTGGACGTTTATGAAATAAAGTAGAAAAAAATATAAAAAATCTCTATTGTCCAAAAAGTTTTTACAGATTTGAAATACAAAATAACAAAGAAAGGATCGAAATATTCTGGAGAGTTAGTTAACAGATGGAATATCATAAATTTAAAAACCCTATTTTATAAATTTTTCTTTATTTTTTCTATATTATTGACATTTCACTTTATTGATTTATTATATTTCCAATAAATTTTTGTGTTTTTTGTGTAACTTTATGTTTATATAAAAGTAAATGTTTCAAAAGTAATTTTTCTCTCGTGTAATTCAATATTTATATGACAGTAGTTGTTTCAAGAGGGTTTTTTCTTCCAGATTGTGTCTGAAAGTTACTTCTTTATATGATACTAGTACTATGTTGGTGTATTGCTGCTGTTTCAATGTTTTGACAGAATCAGAATCAACGAACTTAGGCGTGCGCAGCGTTATAGAACAGTGCTTTCAAAAAATTGTTCTACACCGCCATCTAGCTGCGAGTTACAGAAAACCTGATGGCCTAAAAACCTTCTCTATGAAAAATTACTTAAACATGTCAAGTTTCATCACGATGTAGAAGTTTATCACTTACCAACCAACCAACAAACATCCATTTTTATATATATGATACACATTTTCGTGAATGAGTTTTTTGAAATTAATTGTTTTCTTTCTTTCTTTCTTTGGAAGTTTCCCCTTTATTGTATAAAGATGGAAAAGTGGAGAGCCAAAACCTTTCTTTCCCAAAAATACATTTTCAATTAAAATATGTGGAATTTCTACAATACCAATAATCTCAGGTTACAAAATTCTCTCAATTCGAATTTCTCGAAGAAATAAATAATTTAAATGTAACTTAGATGCATTTTGAATATTTTCAACGTTTTTGTTGGTTTACCTGTATGAACTAATAAGGAATTTTTTTTTCAAGCTCACAAAAAGTCAAATATCCTCTTTTATTTTTTCTGTTACAGGTCCAATTTTTTCTACCCTTTTCAACAGTTCACTCCAATTTCTTTCCCACTATCTTGAATCGATTTAAATTTATTTTTGCTATTGCGTCTAGTTTATGAAAACATTAGGTAATTAAAGTATGGTAACCAAATTTAACAATTCAAATACCATACTTGCATTCTAGATAAAACAAAAGGTAAAGTAATGACAATAAAGAAACGTAATGTAAGGTGACAAATTGGCAATTTTGCAATCTTACCTCTAACCAACCAGAGCGCCATACCATGATCTTTGACAGATTTATTCAACGGGTATAAACCTAACAACACTCATCATATTAATTATAAGGTTTCTACAAGTTGTTTTTCTCATTGTATGATTGATGAATGCCCCGTAAAAAAATAATAATCACCTTGTCATTTATGTCGAACCTTTTTTACTCAACAGTTTCAGAACCGACAAAAAATTAATTCTTTACCTCCCTGCTTCACCTTACTTTGTATTATCATAAACTAAATATTATCAGTCTGATACGTTCTACCATTACAACAATTTTTATGCTGTCATTAACTTTTCAATCTATTCTTTCAAAAGGTTCCTTCTTCTCTAGACTAATAGGTGTATGTAGTTCGGTTTGCTGCTAGTTCCCTTAATTCTAAGACAGAGAAGAAATGGGTGAACCACTGGACTCAAGAATTTTTTTTTCTGATTCTGCTTCACTGTGATGACTGTGTACTCTTTTGACATGAGCTTCTATTTTGTTTTTACGCTTCGTCACGTAATCACAGTACTCGCATTTGAATCTTACTACCTCCGACAAACTCTTATGAACAACAGCATGTTTCTTGAGATAGGCTTTGAACTTTGTTGTATAGGAGCACTCTTCACATTGGTATATTTCTGTTTCGTATGGAGCCAAGTGCAAAACTTCGTGCTTTTTGAGATCTGCATCACGCTTGAATTCGAATTTACAAACTTTACAAGGAAACATTTCCAGTTCAGAAGGATTTTTATGAATGAGCATGTGGTTTTTCAAATAATACCTATGCCGTGTCTCATAATCACACAATTCACACTTGTGCATCTGGTGCTTGGCCATATGCCTTCTTAAAAATGAAGGGTGTTCGGTGTGATATGTACAATGCTCACATTTCAGCAAGGCTTTCAGAGATACTGGTTTGGACTCGTGAGTCAACATGTGGTTCTGAAGAAGGTGTTTTCTTTTTGTCTCATACATGCATACCTGACACTTATACATTGGGGTCTCGGAGGGAAGTTTATGAACTAAGGAATGTTTTCGAAGATAACTTTTGTGCTTGGAACTATAGGTACAAAATTCACACTTGAACATTTTAATCTCTTCAGGATTTTTATGATTGAGTATATGCTTTTTGAGATCACTTTTATGTTTGGTTTTATAGTGACACAATGAACACGTCACCATTTCTATATCAGCGGGATCCTTATGGCTAAGCATGTGCCTCTTTAAATTATGATCTCTATTCGATTCATAACTGCAAAATTCACAGGTGTACATTTTCCGAAGAGGTTTTATTTCCATTTTTTCTATATTACTTTCGTTTTCTTCTCTGGAAAATAAAATGATGGTAACTTTCTTGTTAGAAAAAACAAAACAAAACATTGACATCATACTGAATATGATTACCTTATTTCATAATCTGCAAGTGAAGTTTCTCCTTCATCTTCATATTTCGGATATCCCTCTTCAGTTGATGACTTATTACAACCTCTCAAATGTTCCAAAATATTTGGTAATGTTTTAAAATCCTGCAACTCCTCAGGAAACTCACTGTTGGAAAAGGAGTTCTGTTCATCCTCCTCTTCTTTCAATATACCTGGAGGTTCCAATTCTATTCCTTCTTCTTTAACAAAAATGGTAACTGCATTCATCTGTTCTCCCATTTGATATAAAACACGTACAGAAATGAAATGATAAAAAGAACTCAAAATCAATAATAAAAACTTAACCACTTTTGATGATCACTTGTCACTTGCCTTCAACCAGTTCGATAGCGTCTATAACGTGTATTTCTATCCTTTATTAATGTATGCGAAAATAAAGAGCACTGTTTGACGAATGGAATACGGTATTCATATTTCAACAGATTTTAACATAGAGCATAGATCTAATAATGTGGATGGAGTATTGAAGTGAGAGCATTGACGGCACCAACTTGAAGTAAGTTCAATCAAAATATAGAATTCCGTTAGTTTTTGTACTTTTTTATAAATATTCCAAACCATCCTTGTGGATTCTGGAATGAAATGTGTGTTTTCGTCATGGTTGACGATGATGAATTGTTCAGGAAATGACAGATTTGACGGTTCGGTTGAAAAATAAGTTCGATTTAGTGGAAATATTTTTCATAGTTTTGATAAAGTGCAGCTTTCCCAAAGTCCGTATACATAGTCCACTTGGCCGAAAATTATTTTCAACAAATATTTTCATCGTTTTTTCTGGAACTCAAACAATGAATGAAACTAATAGAAAAACTAACCTTATATTTAGAAATAAAGGCTGATCATTAACAATGTTTCATTATCTGACCAAAATTTTTAAACAGATCTATGAATTAATGTCAGAGGAATGTCGCCCTATGAAAAGGCGACTAGTAAAAAAATGAAGTGTTTTTCTTCAGAAAAAGTGAATAAGAAACTTGGGTGGCAGTATTGCGTCGTGTGTAACCACTGCGCCCCCAGACTAAGCTTCTGTTCCTATGGACATGCGCTTGAATGAGAAGCAACGATCATAGAAAATTGAAGAGAGAGAGAAGGTGAAATAAAAGAGGCACAGATCAAACAATATGATCTGTGAAAGAGGAATGGACAGCACCTAAGATATTCTTTCATGCAATAATACTTATAATAGTGAAATTATTTCTTCAGTGAATGTTGAGATTGGGAAGCAAACTGATAGAAACTTCCAGGTTTTTGCCTTAATCTGTCTTTTGCAGTGTCGTATAGAAATTATACTAACCATGAGGAAAAATTATAAAATATGGTTGTAAACCATCCCCTTGAAAAGACCGACCGTCGCTGGACGTCATAAATCAATGAGCCTTTTTCCTGAGAATAGTACAGCAAACGTGTCACGAGAGGCAGCACTAGTAGTAGGGACAAACAATAAACTATTCACATATAAAACAGTGTTATTTAGGTAATATTTATTTATTATTTAAAAATAAAAATCTGATATGAAAAATCATTTTGTGCTAGTATAATGCCAACAAAGCATTGCTGTTTTGCGAATTGTACGTCAGATGATCGATATCCGGAAGAAAACGTGTTTTTTATACCATTTATAAAACCTCATAATAATGAGGTTAGATGCTTCGAGAAGAGTGAATTAAACAGTACAAAAAATGAATAAATATTCTTATATATGCTCTAAACTTTTCATAGTTAATTACCATTGATTAGAATGAGATATAACCTCAATCGTTTATTAAATTATAGTCATTTATTATTTTTAATTAAATTTATTTCATTACTATCTATATTTGATTCATATTTCACTCGGAAATAAGTCCAAAATTCATAATTATTTTAAATTTCTTTTATTACAGTTTGAATCTACCGCTACTCGTTTACTAGAGTCTGTATACTAACCTGCCTATTAATTCATTTTTTTTTCAGTTACTTTTAAATTACGGCATGCAAGCCAACGTTTTAATGTTACAACAATGTTATCCTTTACAGTTGCAAATTTTAGTGTTGCTCCAGGAACATTTTCTTCTGTTAAAAACATTATTTTTAATTGTACTTTACCATATGTTTATATGAGGATTAGGCAGTGTTTGTTCCTACCCAACTACTAGCGCTGCTAGTGAGTGATTTTTCGTACTTCAGGAAAAAGGTTCATTGTGACGTGCTCAATTCGAAGTGCGCTCGCGACCGTTCTACACATCGCGTTGCTTCGAAAATAACGCTACCGGCTTCGATGGAATTCCGACGAATTCTCTACCGCCTTCGAGGTACTTCAATTGCCATATATAAACGCTACCTGCATATCCAGATACATCATTAGTTCATCATCAATTTCTACAAATTATTTAATTGTGATTGGCTATTTATTCAAAAAATATTTTTGTCTAATGTCTATGTTTAACTAATAGTCATTTAATAAAAATTGAAAAATCAAAGAATTGATTACCCCAAATTCCACAGGTATTATTGCACCAATAAATGAGTTGATGCGAGTTTCAGTCATATACTTCTCTATTTTGATCATTTCTCCACTCTCAATCACAAATCTCAGGTGTGTTTTGGAACAATTGGACAAATAAAAAAGCATATTTCTTGTTCAAAAAACGAAATCAATAGTCTTTGGGATTATTCCACATGGTATTCTGATGATTTCGTCACAGTATTTTGTATACAGTAATTTCATAAAGGCTGATTTGTGGTTTGAATTTTCCTACGCGCAGACCCACGCGTCGATGTCTTAGGTCTGCGCAAACGACGAGTTTAAGACAGGCATGCAAACCTTCCATAGTTGTCGAATTTCATGGGTTTCACCCAACCTACTGTGGTACATTATTTTACAACTCGTGAAAAAATGTTAAAGGTGGTCTCTTATTCCAAAAAATTCTGATTGCTGGAATGTTACTGGATGAGACGTTGGTTCTTAGAAATATTCCACGTATTTTATTCGAAAATGATCATTTTGGCAAATCTACAATACTATGTCGGATAACGATAATTGTCACATTGGCAACAGTGCAAAATGCAATCATAACCTATAAAATACTGTGATTTTTGTTTATTTCGTAGTTTTCGTGTCTGACAAAACAACTACTTCTCTGGCAACTATCCCAACAGATGTTGAATTATATCTCGGACATACGTGCAAAAATCCTTTCTTTGAAGGAACAACTCTGCAAGAGCTGTCTACGAGGAATACCGAGTCCACAGTATACTTATAACTGTACTGTGCCGAGTCCCTGTGTGTATACAACCGTGATAGCATGGTCTGCACTGATGAGGAACACTTCAAAACGGTTCGCAGTTGGTTCCTTGTTCGAATCAGGCGAAGTCCCACTATTTGTCCTAGAGAGCTCTTGCAAAGTTGTTTCTTCAAAGTGAGAATCTTTGCAATTATGTCTGAGGCGACTTGGATTCCGAAAGGTTAACAGTCGTAAGGTATTTTTGATAGTCAAATTTACATTATATAAGAAGTTGCTGACTAATAGGACATGTTTCATTTAGAATAACTGTTTTTAATCTACGCAGCAACTTTTCGGGGTTGATTAGACATCTAGACTTGTATAGATTCAAATATCAACATTTGTCAATATATGTCCAGTTATTAGCTAAAGAAGTAGTTGTTTTCTGTCGGAAAACATATATAATGGTATAGTCAAAATGCATTTGGACTTGTCAGTGATTTTATTATCAAATTTTACTTGGATAAAAGCTGGAAGCAGCAAAACAACCTATTATCTTACAGTGTAAATAATTCATAACTTCCGACTCCGAAAACTCTCACATACATTTATAGTTAGTACATACATACAAAAAAAATATTTTTTTATGATTGAACACTACATACTTAATTACTTTTTTACTTCTTCAAGTCCTGAATAGTAACTACATAATTCAGAAAGAATAGGCTCTACAGATTCCTTAATCTTGAGTGATGAATTCGATTAGGAATATTTTTAATAATTGGTCCTTAATATAATCGAATCGGCAAACTCGTCCGCTATCTTGAATTCTCCAATCAATAAATGAATATGCTATATTTGGCCCCAAAAATCACTACAAAGAAATTTCGCATGGATTCGTACCATGGTTCATGAATAACAAAACACGTTCTTTATCTTGTCTTTTTTCTTGTTGAAATGAAAATATATTTTGTCACATTCGAATATGAACATCCGCCGATTCCATGAATTTTTAAAATCTACTTGAAACTTAGTTCATCATTGCCCAAATGATCTGGGTTACTTCAATATTACACAAATGCAAAATAATCATTTGTACAATTTTCTCAGATGCCCAACATGGTTTTCATAGACTGTTTTTTTTAGCAGTTTATATGAATAGTTGTTATGTTGAGCAGTGTATACACGCTTTGGTTGAGATTGTAGTAGGGAGAAATGTCATTAGTGTCAAATACGTCATCATTATAAAAAATGAAACTCCTGGACACCGACATCAAAGGACCGACGCTGAGTGAAACTACTGTATACAGAAATACTGTGATTTCGTGTTAGAAATCACACGTTAAAAGTTTAGACTTTTAAGAATTATCGTTCGTGGGGGGGGGGGGGGTGACAGCTTGTCAACAGCTGTCGATAAAGAAAACAAATGATATTACTACTATTACATATTATATACAAACGTATTCGGGCAATTTTCAGGGAAACAAAAAGAATATCATGACTTTTGTTACGTTGTTTCACTTTAATAATGATTATTTTGATGGGGCAATGTACACAATTACCTACAGGTAATTGGTAATTATTCTCAGACAATAGTTTGAATCGGAAAGTAATTTTCCAATCAGATATGAAAATGGATTCAATTTCGAACAATCAATAAAAGATCGTATCAGTTAATTTCAGGAGCTCTTTAATTTCCTGTGCATCATACCATCGACATTTGATGATTTTTATTCATTCGTTCTCAGACAATGGCAGGATTCGGCTTTATTCGTAAATTGATATGGACATTCTCTCTCATTTCTCTTGGGGTGAGTCTTTTTTTCATGTTACCAAATAGGTTGCTCTAGATAATATCGTTTTCTATGTTACATAAAAGAGGAAAAATAATAGTAAAAAAATGCGTATTTACAATTAGAAAAAATTGCAGAAAATAAAGTGTACTCGGTCTTTAAGAAGAATATTCAAATCGTTATCATTTATTCTGCAATGAAAAGGATATCAACTCATAGATATCGATATACTGAAATAAATAAATCATATTGAAATGCTTTGCAAAAAATTGTGTCAAATATTCATTTCAAATGATCAAAAAGAGACACTGTTGTCGCAGGTTTCTTAAGAAAAAAGCACACATATATCTCATATAATTCATTTAAAACACAAAACAATACACACTCCTAGAAACAGTAAACCTAGAGAAATTTCAACGCAAAGGATATTACCTGATGTAGGTAACCCAAATACAGTACCTACCTGTACTAAAAGGCCTTTTGACCATAAAAGAACAAACAAGAGGATGAAACGTTCAGATTCACAGATTAATCAATGTTCTTCTTTTAATAGATAATTTCAATAAAGAACTTGATATAATCAAGCAAATTGCAGTAAACAATGGGTTTAAAGCCGACTCAATAAACAATTTACTTTCCAAAAAACTCTACGCACAAGCGATTGGAGACGTTTTCCCTATTGATAAGTTAGATAATTAAAATTATAGAGCTCTACCGTATTTTGGACAACTACGGAAAGAGTGGCTTCATTTTTGAGGAAACGAGATATTGAAATTGCTTATAGAACAAGTAATACGTTGGGAAAGTTAGTTAAAAATAATGAAGACTAAACGTGTCCTAAGGTATATATTGGTCAAACTGGCAGAACATTTAGGAATCGAATCCAGGAACATCATATGAGCTATGTAAATAAGAAAACAAGTTCAACATATTCAAATTATCTTTTAGAAGAAAATCATATCTTTAACGAAGGGTTCGAAATTTTACACATAGAAAATAAAGGTTTGAAACTGAATTATTTGGAAGCAATGGAAATTAATAAACTTGAAAATTCAAACATTCTAATAATGAATGACCAACTGGATTTTAATAAATCACCATTATTGAACTTGTTTCCTTGAAAAAACCGAGGAAGTATTATTATTGATGTGGAAGTGAGGTAAATATGCCTCAGGTAATCATAATTGAAGAGGTAGGTACCTCAGGTGTATGAGAATGGTAGAAGTTCAGGTAATTTGAAGGAGGTAGTCCCAATTGTAGTTACCTGTCGTATATAAATATTAGCAGCTTGTAGTATTCAAATCACTGTTGAAGAAACATGTTATGAAATTATGTATTTTTATTATTGCCATCATTGAGGTTAGGTTGGGTAACGTTAGGAAGAACAGGTATGTGTACCTATGTGAATTTGGGTAATATCAGATATCTCTGCTCACTTATACAGGGTGTCCCTGGACTTCCTCTTTTCCTCTCGGTAATGTATAGATGGGGTCAAAATATCACCAGCACTTCATAAAACTTTTTTTTCTAAAATCCTTCGTTACCAAGTAACGGGCCCTCGAAGTTACAAAATGGAAAATGTTTTTCTTTGATAACTTTTCAAGTGAATATTCAAAATCATCCAAATTTTGGTAATTGACTAAACAAATGAAACAAATGATGAGCTTTCGTGCAGGAGTCAGTTGTTTTGCTACAAAGTCAGGAACGGACTACCCCCGATGGTCCACACCCCAAAACTTTGAAATGACAGATATTTTTCAACAAAATAAGGTTACTTGGACAATTTTATGAATAAAAGTACTCGTGTGGAAAGTCGATCGGAGCAACGAGTCTTGATAAAAATGTAGTTTCACTCGACGACATCAAACCCGCTCGTCCACCATTATTTGAAATGAATAATTATCAAAGCAGAAATAATAATGATAACGTTAATTCAACAACATTTATCCTGAGATGTCTACCATTATTCGAAAATATTAGTTTTTAAGGAAAATGGAAATGATAGGTAAAATGTTCATAACGAATTTTTATAATGCAAACACGTTAAACTAACGAAACTCAAGAGCCTCAAGAGCAAACAGAAATGAAAAATTCGCTACAGAAACTGCTCGATATGACCACCTTCTCTCTCTATACATTTTCTTAGTCTGCGAAGACACCCTCTCTGTACTTGAAATAGCATTCCAGGGTCGTTTCGTATGGCTTCACAATGTAATGTTATTCTATTCAACAATGCATCTCTTGTGTGAATAGGTGTAGCGTAAACAAGGCTTTTTAGATGCCCCCACAGAAAGAAATCCAATGGATTTAAATCCGGAGACCGCGATGGCCATGAATATGGCCCACCTCTACCAATCCATCTATTGTGGAAAATATGGTTCAGATGGTCACGCACAATCAAACTAAAATGAGGAGGAGCGCCATCATGCATAAACCACATATCTCTTCGGGTTTGCAATGGAACATGTTCCAAAAGTCCATTCAAATCGTTCTGAATGAAGTCCAAATAACGTTCTCCATTAAATCGGTCCTGGAGAACGAATGGTCCTATAAGATGGTTTCCTATGATACCAGCCCAAACATTCACGTTGAATTTCCGTTGGTGTTTGGTTTGCAATATCCCATGGGGATTTTCTTCGGCCCATATATGGAGATTATGAGAGGTGATAACTCCATCTCTACTGAAACCTGCTTCATCAGTGAATAAAACTCGATTAATAAAAGTCATATCCTCTCTTTGCCTATCCATGAACCAATTGGCATATTCCAGTCGTGCTGGAAAATCTTGAGGTGTCATGGCATGTACCTTCTGGATGTGAAATGGGTGGAGCAGTTGTTCCCTAATTATTCTATGAATAGTGGACTTGGATGTATGGAACTGTTCTGATAGATTTCTGATGCTCATTGAAGGATCATCAGCGACGGCTTCCAAAATATTTTCCTCCAATACAACGGTACGTACAGTCCTAGGAGCGCCCTCACCACCTCGTTTTGGCAAAACTGTACCTACAATAATATCGAAATAAAACAACGTGCTCAAATTAATTATCAATTATTACATACCTGTCTCCCTCAAGCTGCGATCGACACGCTCGAATGTTTCTCTTGACGGTACCGTTCGATTGGGAAAATGCTCGGAATACAGACGTCGAGCTTCTGCAGCATCACAAAATGCTCGTCCATAAAATACATGCATATCTGCATATTCATTGAATGTAAACTGTTCGGCCATATCAAAAAAATTCAAAATATCCTATAGAATATTGACAATACAATGATAGTCATATGACAACGCACCACTCAACAAAACAAAATCGCATTCCAGTTTCTCATTTTTTATCAAAACTTTCTAAAAGGTTTTTTTGTCAACATCTGTGAAAGAAATGGAACATAATTATTCCCTGGATATTTTTCACCTGATCATGTGCAGCCGTTTTTGTAGTTCATTCGTTTGCTTTTTATTAGTATAGTAAATATTTTTTCCGATGTGCGTTTTTTCAGCTAAATTTAGATTCGTGTTAAAGAATTTCTCCCATAAAATTATAATTATCAGTGAAACTCTCCTCAACAGTTTAGCTGTGAAGAAGAATTTGAAACATTCGAATGTTGAGTTTCATGAGATTCAGATAACTAAACAACACGAAACGTGATTATTCCACACGTATTATGTACATACAAAATATGGAATGAATTCTATATTTCATAGTAGAGTAGCTTGTTAGTTTAAAAACACCACGAATCCACAGAACTTGATATTTCTTTTGAAAAAATATCTGCTATCACAATTGTGACTTAAACTTCCATATAGGTACTGTACTTTTTGTTTACGACTTCATTTTAGCATACTTTGTATTATTCCTGTTATAAATGTTGTTGAACTAACGTTATCATTATTATTTCTGCTTTGATAATTACTCATTTCAAATAATGGTGGACGAGCGGGTTTGATGTCGTCGAGTAGAACTACATTTTTATCAAGACTCGTTGCTCCGATCGACTTTCCACACGAGTACTTTTATTCATAAAATTGTCCAAGTAACCTTATTTTGTTGAAAAATATCTGTCATTTCAAAGTTTTGGGGTGTGGACCATCGGGGGTAGTAGTCCGTTCCTGACTTTGTAGCAAAACAACTGACTCCTGCATGAAAGCTCATCGACGGAATTCATTTGTTTAGTCAATTACCAAAATTTGGATGATTTTGAATATTCACTTGAAAAGTTATCAAAGAAAAACATTTTTCATTTTGTAACTTCGAGGGCCCGTAACTTGGTTACGAAGACTTTTAGGAAAAAAAGTTATATGAAGTACTGGTGATATTTTGACCCCATCTATACATTTCCGAGAGGAAGTCCAGGGACACCCTGTATATGTTATTTTTTCTAATATAATATTTTTCAATAATTATTGGGAACTATTGAACTGAACCATCAGTTATGTCATTAACTGTTTTCATTTCTTTCATTTCAGTATCCCAAGGACTACAGCTACAGGTTCAATAACGAATATGCCAGAGGTATCAGTGGTAA
Organism: Leptinotarsa decemlineata; assembly: GCF_025532065.1. NCBI lineage: Eukaryota > Metazoa > Arthropoda > Insecta > Coleoptera > Chrysomelidae > Leptinotarsa > Leptinotarsa decemlineata. Next base: position 31,775,989 of record NW_027412688.1, read on the forward strand.
TACATCTTACCTGAAACTGAATTATTTCACATTCGATAAATACAACCGAACAATGAAAGCTGCAAATGTGGAATTCGATTTCCTGGGGGAAACTGTAGACAAAAACAACAACGCTATTGATGTAATAATTTATTTCTTTTCCATAATGTTATGTATAGATTTTTTATAGGCACGGTATTATTTCGATTTTTGAACAAAACAATTTTTAATGAATATTACTAGAGTTCTTTCCCAACACCAAATCGTTATTTTCAACACCTCGACACGTGTTTCGATCACCAAATGATCATCTTCAAGAGTTTAATCTTCCTCTTGAAGATGATCACTTGGTGATCGAAACACGTGTCGAGGTGTTGGGAAAGAATTTCAGTAATATTCGTTACTACACCAAAGGTTCCAAACAGTGCATCATAAGAAAACAAATTTCCTTAAAGGCAGGCTGCAATCATTTCAGAGTTTGAAGGTGGGAAATGCATTATTCCACCAAGTTCTATATTTTAATCGACTGATCTGGATAAAAGCTCTCGGAATTCTGATGGTAAATATAGATTGAAGCTTTCAAAGAAAGAGATCCAACTGATGACTCCATAGTCAGGTACATTTTGTATCTTGCAGACTTTAAAAACTCATAAATTCTGGACGTCTCTGTTTTGTGGGGAAGTAAATTTTTGAAAAGGAAGTCTGAATTAGAGTCATTTTATTTTCAACAGGACGGTGTTCTTCTACATTATTTCTTGATTTTTGTCTTATATCATGGCATTGGATTGGAGAAAGTCGGCATTAGGTAGCCTCCATGATTATTAGATTTGTCGCCCTGTGACTTTCACGAAACCGTTGAGACAGATTTTCAAAATCAAAAGATTGATATGAAGATAATGTTGAAGTTTCAAAATGACCTCTTTTACTGGACCTCAATGCCACTGAAGTAATTTGGAGATATTCTGATGGTGCCATATTAAGATAGAGATGGATTTCAAAACTGAACTACATAAAAACAAATCCTTGGAATGTTTTCTGACATTTAATCGTATTCATTGATAATAAGATTCGCCAGAATGGAATAATTCAATTTGTGTTAGATGTCAAATGCAATAATTAAAGAAAACTCTTCAGTTTGCTCTAACCTCAATTAAAATCGGATTTGTGCATAAAGCTTCATTTTGTACATCCTTACAATGTATTCGATAAAATGTTTTTAGCACTTTATAAACTATAACGACCAAAATAAAGCAGAAACTGACAATTGACATAATGTAACGTCAAATCCCGTTTCATAACTAACCTCACGCTAGTTTTGAATCATCATGAATACGTTTCAAATCATAGATAGACGTCAGAATGTATTTTAATCACAGACGAATAAGTTTTGAATACATGAGCGCCAGAAACGCCTTTGGTTTACGCATCGCGTCGATCTCTGACCGGCCATGTCTCTTCGAGTGTTTTGTATATAATATGAATATTCCGTCTAAGGTTCATATGGTACCGACGCTTTCTATAATGGTATAGACAAAAATATGAAGTCTACAGATGTTCACAAAAAAATTGGGAAATGAATTGATTGATGTAGCCGTTACACAATTTTTATACTGACGGAATTAATCGACTGTGTTACGTTAGCAAAAGTGCTCCAAATCAAATGTCGCTCATTCCGATTGAATTGAATAGATATTCGCTGAAAAGAAAAGAGAATTGAAACTTTCTATGTTTTCACCACCTTTATTTGTAACTAACGTTATATAAGGACTTTTCAAACTTATACGTTAAACCAACAATGGTTTATTACATTAGCCTTTATATAGCACCCCTGTAGGTAATGATAGAGATATTTAGCTTGATTGAGTACCTGTATTTACAATTTACAATGCGGATGTGCTACTTTGAAAACTAAATGGATTTGATCATTTAACAGGTTGCACCCGCAATGTTTATGCTTGTGAATTTCCAACCTAATGATCAAATCGATTTAGTTTACTCACCAGTTTTCAAATTAACACATCCGCATTGTTAATTGTAAATACAGGTACTCAACCAGGCCACAGCATATGTAACAATCAGCAATGTCACTTCGCTTGGCGAAGTGACATCAACGCGTCGCGTTGATGAATCCGCCATTTTGGAAAGTGAAGACTTTGTCATTCTGCGTTTGGATTGCTCTTGTTAGGACGTATATGTTAGCTGTGTTCTGTGCGTATCGTGAATTTCAACTTTTAACATATAGTAGAGTAAGATTATTTCATAAGTACATTAAAATATATGAATAGGAATTTAAAATCTCAGAAAAATATTGCCAAAAAAAGAAGGAAGAATAAAATAATAATTTGGAGATACGAATAAATGTTTTAAAATGAACAATTTGTATTTCTAGTATTTTCCTCATATAATAATAACCAGCTACCCTGGAAACCTAGAAGGATCCCAAGTGGATCAACTACATGATATTGATATTTCAGGAGGGTAAAAACCGTTCTTTGAACGTATTACTAAAGAAGAATAAAAAGATTGGAGTAACAAAAGTAAGTTGATGTTTGGATATATAAAAAAAGACATTTGTGTTGAAAAAAAGTTTAGTCTAAAATGCAAGGAGAACGTCAATTCTTATAATAAAGAATAAGCAATTCAACTGAAAGGTTAATTAGTAATATAACGTAGTAACGGCTACATCCATTAATTTATTCACTAAGATATTACAGTTTAAATAAGACTTATGAAAACAGGCAAAATTCGTGAAACAACCTAATATCTTTGTTTGATTTTCAGATTGAAGTTTTCAGCACAAAAACATTCACTCCTCCACTAAAAATCTCTTTCATTATCCACGCAACCAGCCTAGGCTAACTAGATATCAATACATCCCCGAATGAAACATAGTCGTCTCCATCTAATGAAATTGATTTTTCAGGTGATTTTCCATTTTTCCATATTCAAGTCGAATCAGTATAGAAAGACTCCAATAGCATTTCCTGCGAAACTATGCGACATTCTAGGGACGGAACAATTTGACATACCAAACATAACGAAGAATTCCACACTTCGGAATTGTCCCGTTCGCAAGGTAGGTTGTGTAATATGATTACACCGTATGGTGTGTTCAATTAGTAACTCAAAAAATTTTACTCTGCTTTTACTTCACGTAACACGTTCCATAGAATTTTGGATTTGACGTTTCGTAATTTGGACCTCCTTCAAATATCTCCCTCTACGTCTCACATAGAGGTATTTGTCTCTCAAAACCGTATGAGTCGATTTTTCGGAGTAGGTCGTATCGTAAAACTCGTTAATATCTGAGATAAATTGATAGATGGTAGACAAAGTATCAACATTTGTTTTATGCCGCTACTCTGCCAGATAACAAAAATCTCAACCGAAAGTCAATTGTCTTTTTCAGTGCATGTATGTCTTGTCAGAGGTTCAGTGTATACTAATGTACAGAAGTTTTTCAAATTTATTCCGGCTTGATAAGCGTCCGGAACATTGATATAAGGAAAAGATGGTAAATTAAAGATTGCGACTGATGTCTTGGATAGTCTTTCGAATAAGGGCGAAGCTGGAACGGTCAAGAACGCGCCTATTATGAAGATATTCATCATGATATTTGATCTGAAATGCCTTGCAAATGGAAGACTTTAGAACCAGATCCATTGACTTGTTGACCTCTAACCTTCGTGTTCTTCGATACGTAGATGACGTCTTTGTTAAGAATTTGAAAGTCTTCGTACATTCCTATACCGCATCAACCCCTCACATTCCGACCTAAAATTCACAATGGAAGTCGAAAATAGCAACTCACTTCCATTCCTGGACATTTTAAACACAAAATCCAATGATTCCTTCAACACACTATTTACCGAAAGTTAACCCATACTAACCGCTACGTCAATGCTAAATCCCATCAGCATCCTGCCCAGTTAAATTCCATGTTGAATTCTCTTATACACAGGTCTATCAGACTTAATGACAGCCACAATAGATTCAAGGAACTAGACGAACTCAAATCTACCCTTTGCTGAAACGACTATCCCAAACGCAAAGATTCATCCAACTTCAGCAAAATCGTATCCCACATCCCACCCGATGAATAGACGAACCATCCAAAAGCTTTATTTCCTTATATTCATGGAGTTACCGACAGTATTCGTAGCCAAAAATCAATATTCCACTTTTTACGAACACCTAAGGACACGAAACCCAATGAAACAAAGGGCATATACGAAATACCATGTTCCATCTGCTCTGGAACTAACATCGGCTGGGTCAACAGAAGAATCTCCAACAGAGCCTATGAACATGAGCTTGCTATCCGTAAGTCAGATCCAAACTTCACCATAAAACAATAAACTTAGAAAACACCAAAACCATTGCCACTGAAAAAACTCAAGACCCAAATAATCCGCGAAGCTATTGAAATTGAAAAACATCCCAACTGCCTCAGCAAAAAAACTGATTCACAAAGATTACCTCATTCATGAAGATCATTTGACAACATTGCACACCTCGGAGTAGTAGACTAAGACCATTGTGAAGACTAGTGACGATACCTGACGAGTAGGCAGATTGAGACCCCGACGTCAAGTCACAAAAGCCTTAAAGCGCGTCACTACCTGAGAAGTAGGAAGACTGAGACTTCAGTATAGTCATAGCTACTTGAAAATGGCTTCAAAGTCGAAGACAAGACGTCAAACAACTGGAAACACCACACGCGGTTCAATTTGGACTTCGCCAAAAACAAGAATTATCAAATTTGTTTTTTAGCTTCACCGCCTCCATTCCGAATGATATGAACAAATTAACAGAAACATTCAATACTGTTTCATATTTGTTATAATCTTCATGCTATTTTCATTCATTAGATTTCATCATCAATTTTTTTCAATGGATCTGTATTGTAATACATAGCTGAATTTTTTATACAGTGTCTACAAAAATGTATGAAAAAAACTAGTGGTACCTACGTATTCAAAAAATTAAAGCCGATGATGAAATCGTTACATTGCAAATTGATTTATATCAGCTAAAAAATATGAAACAGTCTTAAAAGTTCCGTTGCCTTTTTTTTATACCATTCAGTTGGAGGTGGTAAAGCCAAAATCGACAGATTAGCCCGAAGACGACATGCTTAAATGTTAATACTTCACTGTGGGATTCCCAAAATCACGTAAAGAGGTTACAATTAAACTGGAACTGAGTATCTGAAGCCTAAAAGATGAGGTAGTCGCCTACAAAGAGTATTTGTTACACCTTGAACAAGATCTCGGCCAGGCTGCCCAAAGAAATATTTCAGAGATGTCATCGAACGAAGTAAAAGAAAGAAAACCCAAGCATTATATAATGAACTGTGAAGAGTTAACCTTCGCTAACTTATATAAAATTGCAAAATGAATCAAGATAGTTTTTTATCGACCTTTTTTGGGTATTTGTTACCTTCCACAATCTGAAATATATAAAAATCATAATGGAGAACTTTATACAAGTGATAAAAAACTGATTTTTTCCTCCACAAAAAATGACTTTCGTTGAATAATCAAGATAGATGCTTCAAAAAGTATAAAAGGTTTACCACAATTTCCAACGCGTGCTAAAAATATAGGAAATCGCTAACTACAAGTCACAAAAAGCAGATGCAGCAATTAACACTACTGAAAATGGTAACTGAACAGGATGAACCTTGAATATAGTGCAACAAAAAAAAATACAAGAGGTAGTTGGGACTCATACTTAATGTTTCTGAAGCTGGATTAGGAAACGCCAATGGTAATACATTTTTATAGACCACAAACTCTCGCCTGGTATATGCCTGAAAATAATTTTGGAAGTAGTTGGTGGTCAGAAAAAAGAAACTGAAAATTCACATCCGTTTGTTCAGACTCAGCTTAACTATAGGTGGAACTATATCCTTGGAAACCAATGATACCTGTTTTTGAAAAAAGATCTCTCAGACATGATGTCGTAAGAGGCTACTGAGACTCGCGATGAAGTTTAGCAGAGAGGGTTGTAATCGCGATATCATTATGACAGTACTATTAAGCTTCCATTCCGTCACAACTGACATAACGACAACTCTCAAAAGTCGAAACTTGTGCGACTAACGAGGTCTTATCGATCAACGTGTGTTTCCTAACACGAAATACTTTTGCTCGTCGAAGTACACTGTCAAATAGATTCATTTAAAAGCGAGGACCTTGTAGATGACTCTTCATATGAAGCGTGTTTGTTATCGGAAGAATGTTGATTGATTTATTCACCCCGTTATGAGTTGATTTAGATCTCAGTGACGGATTTTAGTGACAATTATCCCTATGTGCATTTATCCTAAGAATAATTAAAGATCATCGTTATTTTAGGGTCACCACTATATGTACAACGTAATGTTAACGTCTAATGGATGGCCAAAATCTCTTCCCGCGGGAAGGTTTCTCTTGGATGTGAAATTTATGTATAAAAATGTGATGATTATTCAAATCGAATGGTTTCTGGAAATAATAACTCTGTAATAAGAGTTCACACTTATAAATAAGTGTCAATGAAGTACTGTTCAAAAATAAATTTCAAAAATTTGTGTAGAATATATTTTATTTTCATGCTGGAATATTTTTCATTTACGGAGGAAGTGGAAGACATCCAATATTGAGGCAAAGGTAAAATGGACTTGAGCAGGACACCGAATGACGAAAATTTTGTTTTGGTAGAACCGTAAAGATGATGTATAAAACACCGATATCGGTTTTTGAGGAACCTTGCACAAATATATCTGTTGGGTGTGATTCAATGTTCGTAAAGGTGTTAACCAGAAAGTTGCTGCTTTAAGATGTATATATTTTCATTCGTATATGCCTGCCAGAAAATAACTACTTCCACGGCTAATACCACGATGGACATTGAATTATATCCGACGAACGTTTATGCAAGATGTCTCACAGACAGTGGAGGATACAGAAAATCATTTGGGGGGGGGGGAATAGTTTACAACCCAGAGTACGTTGTTGAGTCCTTGGAGGCTTTTTTTATTGATGTTCAGTAGTATGCATTCAAGAACAAGCATTTGAAAAAAACTGCTTAGTTTTGAATATTGTATTATTACAACTAACAATGAGATAGAAATGTATATCAAGAATACATGAAAAGTTTTTCAGGTACAAGCATATGATTATGATTCCTTTTTATTAATAAAAATAATCAATGGTCTAACATAATAATATTTTTATAATTTAAATATAATATTTCTGATATGGAAATTTTTTTGAGCACCAGAGATAATTTTCTCTTGTGCTTTCTTAGGTAATCGTCCATGACTTTTTCAGTCTTCATTTAGTCTCTCTTCAGTCATGGTATTGCGTTGATGAACTTTATAACATCAACTAGAAGTACACATATTCTTACGAAACAGGTATCTACATGTAAGGACTTAACAAAAAATAAATAATAATTGCACAAAGAAACTTTCCCTCAGTTATCTTGAAAATGCGATTTTGTTCCATTCTTTTCATAAAAAAAAAGGACGTATGCTTCTCCACTCACAAGCGATTTTGGTGAAATTGGTGACACATGTGAATCGTTGTATTTGTCCCACGTGCCAGTATACGGGTGTCTGCAGTATGCTGTATAATGTCCTCTGTTAGTAGTCCCACTGTGATTTAAAAATGCATATAGATTATAACAAGTAGCCACATTTTCTGCTGCAAAACTGTCCATATCCAATCCTTCTAGAGGAAATTCGATGACATCATTCAATTTGCCTCTAAATCTTCCCGTTGGAGAGAATCTTTTTAAATGTATTACTAAAATATGGGAAAACTTGTGGATTGATAGGGAGTTTGTGCATTTTCTCCTTTCCTTGCATTTCGAACACGTCGGTTTTTCATTTCCATCCAAAGTTTCTTCTCATGTAAACGATTCCAAGCATTGCCACAAACTCAATTGGTCGGTTCTTTGTGGTATGGAGAGAGACAAATCCCAGAAAGGATTAAAGGTTACTGATGAGTGTCAACAGTGTGTGCATTCCATCGTGGATTTCAATTGACCAACGAAATGATCTACAATCTTAGAGTTATGCATCCTCAAATATGTGATCCATGACTCTTGTGCATTTCCGCTGTCGCACAATTTTTCGTCAATCTCCGTTTCTCATCAATTATATTAACGTCTTCATGTGAACCTTCTAAAAGATAACGAAGAAACACCTGAGCATCTTGAAGGGAATTACCCATGAATCGAGGAGCAAAACTTTGAATCTGATTTTTTAAGAAGGCTGTATTTACTACTCTATCAAAAAATCTTCTGACCACAACTCCTGGAAAACTTCTGCAAACGTTTTGATTAAAGCACCCTCCATACTAGAAATACTAGTATTGATATCTTTCATGAATTCATCCTTTTTCAAATATTCCAATAACCATCTCGTATTTGATAAACATTGGATTACGCTGTTCATGAAACAGGTGTTACCAATATTTTTCAAACCATTCAACCCAAGGGTTTGGACTAAAGAATTTATCACTGAACAATTCGAAATATCTTCGAAACCCATAAATAATTTGGTACCTACATTTTATATACCTCTAATATCCATGAACATAACAAAACAAAGCTTTTGATATAATGTAGGTTTTGGGAACTGGATTATAAGAGAGGACTATTATTTAGATCAAGTTGTTCGTTGAAGACAATAGAATTGGGATTTTTCTTCGATTTTTCCCTTTTTCGCATGTGTGAAGGATTTTTAAATTATCTTTATCTATTTTATGTTTCGAATTTTGAAGATGTTCGTACATTAATGATTTTTTATCCGAAATGACATGTTCATGGTTCATTATTTATGATAGGATAGGCAACTTAGGTATGAATTACTCAGATTTAAATGTAATCAGTTAGTTTTGAAAATGGAGTAATAGCCGAAACTAGTCAACAATAAAGAAATATCGTGAAAAATATACAAAAGTGTGTTTTTGTAGTGTATCCTCAGTGAACATGAATTTCCACAAAATAAACAAGTCGTCAATCAAAGATGCTTTTGTTTTATTTCCATGAAGTGGTTTGTTACTACCTCTCTTTTCCTTATGAAATTGGTTTTCAGGAAACATGTAAATTTCATTAAGTTTTTTGGAATCAGGAAGAGTACCGAAAAACGAATCCGCATTTCCTCTTTGGATGGCTATACTATTTTTTTGAATGAGAAAAGATGTGGCTCTTGATTCGGGGGATTCATCGGTTACCTTTGTTCCAATTTCATTGATGGAAGATAAGGCTTCACAGCCAAAAACACAAAAAGTTTCAACAGCTATTGGGTGAAAGATATGTTTATGAAGACGCAAAGCTGGAAAAGTTCTCTCTGCTGTACTGGTGCACAACAGCTGCAATAATATCCTGATGTTTGAGAGAGAATCGGCAAACTTGTAAGCTTGCGTCGGGTGTCTAGGTAACTTATTTTCGGCCTTTCAAGGCCAAAAAGCATGGCAAATCTTCTTTGTACTTGATTGCTCCTTGAAGAATGTCACTAATGTAGGCATCATTTATATCGGGTGTTAACAAGTGTTGTAGCTTGCCTACACATCTTCTTCTTGGAGGACCTTGAAACGGGATGTGGTAATAGACCTCAGGTGGGACTGTTTGTATATTAGATCGTTGTCCTAGGCGTTTGCATTTCTTTCGCCAAATCGCCCTCCTGATTATAAAGCTCCTTGAAGGAGTCGGAGCTGTTGTCACGTTTTTCTTGTATGCTCTGCATTGAAGCTTCTACAAGATGCGAAGCTTGCAGCACATCCTCGTATTCTGTTTGGAGTTGGATGCTAGGGGTATAGTTACTCCAAGTACCTCAGCCAACAATACTACACTAATCAATAATTCTGAGAACAGAGTGTAGGAAAGCAAATACATTACTTCCTCTACTTTCCGGTGAACTAGCAATGGCTTCGAGGACAGTGGGGAGTGCAGGAAGGTGTTCCATGAACGTCAACACGGCTTTGTGCCTTTCTTGTTTTCCACAGTTTTTTTAAAATCCATGTTTTCCTGGCTTGAGGTCATAGTTTACTAGCTTCTCTTCTCAAAAAGCTGCGAATCTTGCAGCGGAGTCACGGAAAAAATTGCCAGGGAAGCAGGGCCGTCGCTATGAGGGGGAATAGGGGGATCCTCCCCCCTGCTTTTTCGACTTGGGAAAAAGTTGAAAAAAAGTTGGGAAATTTTTGGCCGTGAAGATAGAAAAAAATAAAAGTAACAAAATCAATAAAAATTAAAAAAATTGAAATGAGAGAAAATAAAGGGAGAGGTAATAAGAAAAGGGAAAGAACCAGGAGAAGGTTGGGATTTGCCAAAATGCATAACTTGGAGATCACATATTCAACGAAAGTCATTTTTTGTGGAGGAAAAATTCAGTTTTTTATCGACCTTTTTTTTGGGTAATTGTTACCTTCCACAATCTGAAAAAATATAAAAAATTATAATGGAGAACTTTATACAAGTGTAGAAGGGCAAACTTTTTAGTTTACTCCGATAAGTTACTGCGTAAAAATCAAAGTATTTTTCACAAAGAAAAATCTTCTATTTATCAGTAACTTGTCGTATTTAACAATTTTGCCTATCAAAAAAATTATTAAGAAATAATACTTATCTTTTACATTTCGGAGGCCAAAATCTGCCTGCGTCTTCAGAAATGGATAAAAATTCGAATATATACGCAGTTATTCCTTTTTTGAGAGCTTATTTCTTTACTTCTTCGACAGATGTCAAAGAAGTTTTGAAATATTTCAATCTTCATAAAAGTTTAATTTTTCCCAAGTAAGAGAACAGTCCTGAACAGTCCGCAAATTTTGAAGTGACAATTTTACAAAAATCCCAACTTTTCGCTGTTTATTCGACTTGGAAAAGGTGGGAAATTTTGGGCAGTGAAGATAGAAAAAATAATAGTAGAAAACAATAAGCACAATATTATTTAAGTGTTATTTCCTTTCATTTGTATTGAATATTTCTATTCATGGTGGATATGGTGGAAAACCAAGTGCCTTGGTCCAAAGTAGTATAATGCCCATTATTATTTTTATAATTATCAAAATTTATATTTGTTTGTGCACACCCCAACAGGCATAAGCATTGAGCCAATCTTTGGATAGCTAAGTAAGAAAATTAATATATTATAGTAGTAACTAATCTCTCGGCTTTCATTTTTTCAAAAGTTGGGAAATTTTGCTGGTGGGGTTGGGAAAATTCGGATTCCCTCCTCCCCTAGTTTTTCTTTTCGCTACGGCCCTGTAGGGAAGATATAACTCCCATGGCATTTCTGATGCTAGCAAAAGAACGAGCTTATCGAATGTTTGAAGGTGACTGACAATGTTTCATGATGAATTTCATTAGTTCGGACTTCCATTGTCTAATATAATATAAAATGATTTGAAATCCCTAAAGGAACTAATACAAATGGAAAATTAAAAACAATATCTAAAATTGATAATTATATCAAGCAAAAAATCCCTGAAATGAAATTACAGTGAAATCATATACAAGTACAAAATAGAACAATTGAACAAAAATAAAAATAAAAAATTAAAAGACTCCAAGCCAAGTTACTTCCTACCAAGTGTAATATACCCGTGAAAGTATCTATAAAAGAGAGACAAACCTTCAACCTTTCTTCAATGTTGCAAGTGATGTTCGCGTCTCCTCCAATCAGGCGGATAACTCTTTTTCTGGATGGAATCCAGCATTTTCAGAGTATGTTTGGGGGTGAGAAGCGGCTTTTGCAATTCCAGCCACATGATTGTGCCAAGACATATTGGTGTCCATTTTAACCCCCAACAAACTCAAAAGCAAAAAGTGGAATCAATGAAGTCGCCCGAAACTTTGAATAATTGAAAAATTTTGAAGTGGTCCGCAAAATCACCAGAAACGACGATTTTGGACTGTTTCGTGTGGATTCATGGAGTCTAAAGAATGCATCACACAACTATAGTGCATTTAAGAACGTATGGATGAAAAAGAGGTGCTTGCAACGAAATTACTTTATACTATAGTAGGCACAAACTTCTCAGAAATGACTGACGTCATAAGGAAAAATTATGATAAAATATATAGAATCACAACTACATTAGGATAAACTGGAGTTTTTGATGAATTTTCTTATTGAAATCATGATATTCATCGCAGATTCTTACAAAATAATATATTAAACTGCTGATCACACAAGTAGGGCTCGTCCGATTTTCAAAAATGAGGTAGCGTTGGATATAGAACTAAAATGTCTGTCAAACGTAGTATTACCGTTTTTCATTGAAAAAATGATGGCGCCCTCTCGGTAACGAGTGACACACTACTGGTTTTCTTGTTGAGAAATACTGTAAACGATGCCTTTTCACGTAAACTTCATTCAACCTTGATATTTTAACTGGGTAGAGAACAGTAGGTATATGTCGAAAACTATAGCCACACATTATTTCAAAGTTTATCTGTAGTGAACTTCTAATTCACTTCAGCATTAATAGTAGCTCACTATCGTTTCAAATTTTTTGCTGTATGAAATAACCAATCCAACGAAATCGTCAAAGGATTGCTTTTGTTATCACTCTCGCATTAGATTATTAGATCATGACAACCACGTATATATCTTATCTATGATGCAGATAAGGAGATCGTTATGAGATGGAAGTCTGTAGTGTAAGATTGTTTGATCTGGGTGTGAATATACTTTTTGTTACAAGTTGGATTATCGACAACCATACCAATATCGAATAATATATTCATAAACAATAGTCAAGTATGAAGAAAAATGGATAGGTCGCGGAAAACAACGATACGGATTACGGTGGTCGGAGATGGTGCTACAGGAAAGACCAGTATGTTGATTGCTTACAAAGACAAAAAATTCGACGACAGATATCAACCCACTGTGTAAGTACGTGCTATAGACGGTTATAATGATGAAAATTTTATCTTTCGAGAATCCAGTTGGACTTGAATACACTTAGTCCAATCATTGAAGTTGAAATTCGACGATATTGTATAATATTGCCAAAAATCACCCATTTGTTCAAAAATTTGGATTTGATCTCTACTTACCCTGTTGTTCATAAGCTATGCCGCTACAGGAGTTGATTTTATCCTAGGAGCAGAACCCATCCCTTTTAGGAGGTTTCAAGTTTTAAGTTTATTCAAGTATTCCATGTACAAAAAAAAATATCACAATTTTTTTTTTACAAAATGGGGTTAGATTTGCTCTCTGAGTAAAACATAACTAGGCATAATTGCCTGTGTGTGTTTTATCCAGGGCTTCTCTAAAAAAAACTATTAGTATTGTACATAAAATTATCTTAAAAATTTTGGCGGGCAAAGATTTACAAGATAAAAAAATATATATATATATATAAATAAGGAAGGTAATTAACTCTTATGAAAGATATTAGACGATTTGTATAGGACAGGGATAGCAGCAAATGGTGGATGTATTTACTATCGTTGTATTTTATAGAACGTTTCCTTGTTTTTCAAGATATTGTTCTTTATTTCAGTTTTAAAATTTCTTAGTTTGTCAATTTTTTTAAATGTACTGGTATTTCATTGTAAAATTTTGGACCGAAAAATAGAAACGTTCTCTGTACCTATTGCTAATTCTTCATTACTAGTTTGTCTAGTTGGTTGGACAGATCTGCTTCGAAGTGAGTATTTAGTTGTGTGAACTTGAATTATACATTGATGAACATACAAAAGACTGATTGGTAGGACTTTTGTTTCTTCATATAGTAATTTTGTGGAATACTGTTTCTTTTTTCTGAATATGATTTTTATGATGGAATTTTGTATGATATGTAGAGGACGTAAGTTGTTAACGAAGGCTCCTCCCCATATTATAATACTGTATCTTAGAATGGATTCTACTAGGGAAGTATAAAGCATTAGTAGGCTTTTGCGTGAAGGATATCTCTTAAAGTGTAAAATCTGTGCAGTAATGCTCTCAGTCGTTTATTTAAATTTGAGATGTGCTCGGTCCAGCGAATATGCTGATCCAGAATCACTTCTAGGTATTTTATTGATGATACTCGATCTATTTCTGGGCAGGTACATGTATTTGTGTCCGTGCAAGTTGTTTTGTGAAGGTTTATAGAATAATCTGTAGTGGGTTGTGTATTAACAGTAGGTGTTAAAGGTATGAATTTAGTTTTAGAGACGGTTAGGGTGAGTAGGTTATGATCCGCAACTTTTTTTTCATAAAGCTTGTCAAAACCAGTCGACTCATTGGCGAGGGAAAGTGTCAATTTTTCAATCCATAAATTCAAGTTTTTAGACGGTTTTTGCGAATAACTCAAAGAATAAGTATTTTATCGAAAAAATCATTTTTAGTTAGCAAAAAACAAAAATAATGTTTGTTCATAGTGTTCATAGTGGTATACTTGTTGAATCACAGCTTGCCATTGACATCAATGAACGCTGAGAAGATGATTGAAAACATACATAGGTATACTCTGCCCAACCAAACAACGTAGTGCTGCAAAACATTTTCATTCATAACAAGGCTGCTTGTACAGAGTCGCACTAAGGAACGACCGAAATTTTATATTTTTAACAATTTACGGCTGGGTATAGGAAAATTTTTCCCCATTTACAGCGTCGTCACTTCAACCCTGGAGCAGATAGGTGAACAACCCTTGGAATTTCAATAGGGAATAGGGGGCGAGCCGCACATCGTTTGAAAGATCTTGGAATTCTCTAAACAATGGTGTACATATTTTTGAATTTGGACGTATTTGAAAGAGTTCTTTCCAATAATTAACTTTTTCAATATTGTTAATAGCAACAAATTGTTGTACGCCACTGCTCAGTTGGAATGTATTTGGAACTCTTTCATTTGTTTCTTACGCTACGTTTTTGTTAATTTTTTTAGTTCTTCTCTGATAAGAAGACTATTACAATTGAGAAATGGTTAAAAATGCTGTTTCTATTTCTCATTTTTATGTTAAAAGTGATATCTACATTACCTATTACTAGTGTGAGTGCCGTAAAGTATTGCTGAAGAAATAATGGTTTACACAATTGCAGAGAGGGTTGACTTGATTGAAGTGTACTATGGAAATAGATGTTGTGCTGCGCCACTGAACTGTTCAATCAACAAGAATGTGTCGCGACATGTTTTCGATTTAATTGCAAAATTTCACGCAACTGGATCTGTAGCAAATAAAAAATGGCAAATAGAATAACCCGTAACAAATGAGGCGACACAAGTGGCAATTCTGGGCCATGTTGAGCTTGACCATACTTTGAGCACAAGAAAGTTAGCATTTGTTTCCGGGGTGTCACCAACTAGCATTCGGCGTATTTTAAAAACCCACAAAATGCATCCTTAATAAATTAACGCTTGCAATTTTGAGAGTTGGTTAGTGAACGAGTGGTGAAAAATCCACATTTTGTTTTCAATATTTGCTTCAGTGATGAACGTTCTTTTTTTCTAAATGCCACAGTTAATCGCCTTAATTGTCGCTATTGGGCTGATTCAAATCCTCACATTTTTCATGAAGTGCATACTCAACGTCCACAAAAATTTAAACTGTCCCCCTCTCAATAAAAATCGAGCTGTCTGAACGTTTTTTAGGATTTGCAAGATTAGTACCCAAAACGTCCATGTCAAGTTTTCGATGGCCCACCCTGTATAGACAATTTTTAAAATATTTTTAACTTTTCTGGTATTGTTTTGGGGGGGGGGCTTTTTCTCCCAGTTTGAATCTGAAAGTGACTTCTATAGATGAGCTACACATCTTTGTAAATATTTTATTCTGAACTCATTTACTTTCTTCTTTTCTCTGGAAAATTTCAATATTTTTTGTATAGAGGTGGAGAAGTGAAGGCCAAAAAGTTTTTTCCCAACAGCAAGATTGCTCTAGAAGTCAAGAACTTCAAAAAATATTGGAAAGTGGAATCCGTCTAGTGGAAAGAACAAAGAAAAAACAAAGAAAGAACAAAGAAAGTAGCGATTCACATTGGATTTGAATCGCTGGAGATTAAATCCATTTGGAAAAACGTTCTTAGGAAGTTTATTCCACATAAACGCCGTTCTCCAAATGAAAGAGTTCTTGAACAGTGAAGTTCGAGGTGTACTGAGTTGAACCTCAAAACGATGAGCATCCACAATCCGTCGCGTATTTCTGATATGTATCGCTCTTGGTGGAATCAAATGTGCCAAGTCACTTGAACACTTTCCGTGAAACTATCTATAGAAGAGAGACAAATCTCCAACTTTTCTTCGATGTTCCAGACTATCAAGGTTTCCAGTTATGTTCGTGTCTCCAATCAGGCGGATAGCTCTTTTTCGGATGGAATCCAGCAACTTCAAAGTATATTTGGGGGCGGAACTCCATACATGAGTACAATACTCCAAAGAAGGTCTTATCTGACCTTTATGAAGCATCAAAAGTAGCTGAGGTGTGTACAGATTTCTGGTTCGGAACAGTGTTCCAAGCTTTTGAGAAGCAACCTTTGCTTTCAGCGACATGATTGTGTAAAGATATATTGGTGTCCATTTTAACCTCCAACGAACATATCGAAGCAGAAAGCGAAATTGTCTGACCTGACATTATTATATCCGGTTCGGAAACATTTATGTTAGAAAAAACCGATGCCTGGGATTTATGGCATCGAATTAAAGCTGGTTACTTTCACTCCAATATATTGCTTTGCTGGCGACAGCAAAGCAATATATTGGATTCTTGGTTTCATCCAATGAGTCGTTGATTTACAATACAAAAAGGTGGAGACAATATGGATCCCTGGGAAACACCAGCGTTGATAGTGAAAATATTCGAGAGACATCCATCGACGGCCACTAGCAAGGAACGTTCTTACAGGAAGCTGTAGAGCCATACACAAAAATGATCCGCCAAGCCATAGCATCGAAGTTTGGCCAGCAAACCCTCATGCCACACACGGTCAAAGGCCTCAGAAATATCAAGCGCAACAGCTCTTGACTCTCCATGTTTCTCGATTGCGTTATTCCAAATATGGGTGACATACGATAGAAGGTCGCCTGTTGATCTTTGTTTCCGAAAGCCATATTGATAAATATTCGAGGATATTGTGGTTGACGGCTTTCTCTATGGTTTTTGGTATCACTGATAGCAAAGCGACTAATTTATAGTTATCTGAAAGATTTTCCTTATTGCCCTTTTGGGAATAGGCTGAACGCGAACAATCTTCCAACAAGAAAGAAAAACCCCTTTCTTGTAAGACAAGTTGAAAAGTCTGCAAAATACTGGTGCGAGTTCATTTACGCACTTTTTAAGCACGATGACGGGCACTTCATCAAAACCAGACGCCTTGTTGATATTGAGCTGTTTCAAAATTTGCCTGACTAGAGGCTGTCGAAGATTAATTTCCGGCATTGTGGATTCTAGTCTGGGAATAGTGGGTGGTGCCTTTCCCAGAAAATCGACTGTGGAGTGGAGGCAAATTGTTCAGCAAGTAGATTTGCTTTTTCTGTTGTTGCAATTGAACTATCCGCTTATGTTAGTGATTGAATTGTAGATTTTGTAAAGTTCAGCTTCAGCTACCGACCAGAAGGATCTAGACCTTTTGGGATTAGCAAGCAGTTTATCCCTAATTCTCTATTTAGAAGTTCTTTGCTTTCATTGATCATAAGTTTGCAGCTGTTGCGAGCATTAACAAACCTGGTTCGGTTTTTGGCACTGGGATTTTTGAGCCACTGCCGGTAGGCGAGATTTTTTAAGGAAAAAAGAATGTATGAATCCATGCATGCATTTCTATACTTTAACAAAATTTGAAGGGCTAATGAGCTCTGGATTCTAGTAGAATATTCCGACTAATTTAATAACAATTTTTCATCAATTCACTTCCAGGTTCGATGTATACTCAATGACGATTGAAATAAACTCTGTGGCATACAAAGTTATTCTTTCCGACACAGCTGGCCAGGAAGAGTTTGATAAACTCAGACGACTAGCCTACAAAGACGTGAGTATAGTTTGTCATAGTTAGCTCTTCCTTATCCTTATATTTGACGCCTCAAGTGAAAGTGAATAAAAACATTTCCATTACCATGTGCAGAAGAAGGCACAGATCTCTAACCTTTTTTCTCACAATTTTCCTTTCTTTGCAGGTGGATTGCTTCATTCTCACGTATGCAGTCAATGAACGAAGCTCTTTCGAGAATGTCTTCCATAAATGGGCACCAGAGCTAAGGAGGTTTTCGCCAAAAGCTAAACTTATATTAGCTGGTAGGTGTAATACATCCACAATATCAACCTTATATTTTCTAATCACAAAACAATGTTTCTCTAGGTAAAAAATTGAAGTGAAAAAGTTGGTGATATTGGTCCGAAAACAACTGAATGAATCAGTTCCAACGGATGACCTGGAATTTTTATTGATGTCATGGCCAGTCAATAGATTTGTTATTTTTCCAGCAATACATATTTCGTAGGAAATTGTTCAAGCCGGGCACAAATTAGTTTTTAATCACTTTCATCGGGAGATTTAGCTAAACTTAATAGACCTTCTATGGCATATAGTAGTAGTAGTAGTTTAATAATCACCAAATTACATGTATTTATGACAGCATAAAAAATGGGGGATTAATATAGATATAAGGAAAGATTTGTCAAAACGAGTCTCATTATTGAATTTTTATCAAAGAAAACATAAGTATTTATGATTCACTTAAGTTTTTGGAAAACTTCAAACATCAATATCGAAATTCATTCCTTTGAAGATGGTCAAGATATAATGTATTTTGAGTTACTCGGGGAAAAAATTTTAGTGCTAAATAGTATTAACAATATCGATATTATTTTTTCCTAAAAAGTAGTGAATACTATTTTTAGTATACTACAAAAAAGACACATTGAATATAAAATATAAAAGTATAAAATAATGTAAAACATATAAAACGTAAAAATATTAGTGTAAACGTATAAAAATATGAATGTTACAATGTGAAATACAATTTCATCTTAAATTAAAAGTATTCAAAATGCTAGGTAGGGATGAAAACAATATATGAAAATTGAGACATTAATTCAGTAGAATTTGTTCATAGCAATGTTACATTTTCACTGAAGTTTTCAATAACTCTAACACATATTCCGTTTTCATATGATCTGGAGCAAGATTGAATAATTTGGGTCGAATATATTGTGTCAAACTGCAGAGTTCAATTCATGAAGTTTGCCATTTATTTTGGCTTCTTCTATTATTCAGTTTTTTCGTCTGACCGTGCTTTTCCATTTTCAAATATTATATTCAAACTTGTCATCTTCATTATATTGGTGGTAAGTCTTCCATCACTGACTTCCGAACTTTGACAATTGATAACGGCCATCTTATTGAAACTACATCTGTTAAATCAGTTGTCATTTATTCAGTCTGTTTTGCCAAATTAACAACACGTGTTTTATAAAAATGGGTTTTCTGTTCGGGCAACATATCGCGCACTTCACCCATTTTAAGGCTGTCAGAATCGTCCTACCGAGAGGTCTATTTGCAATGTGGTGGATGAATTTGAGTCCACTGGTTCGTAACTGGCTGGATCTATGCTATGCTAGTAAACATAACTGCAACTACGACTCTTCAAGGCGAGGCTATCAGAATCAGTTTCACCAGGGGCTGCCCTCAAGGTGAGGTACTATCTCCCCTTCTGTGGTCGCTCCTGGTGGATAGTCTGCTTAATGCTCTCGACAGAAGAAAAGTCGATCTGCAAGCTTGTGCAGATGACCTTGTCATCCTGGCAATGTCCACGTCGGGAAGGGTAGCTTGTAATATCCACCAAAGCGCGTTGGACGTTGTTCACAATTGATGCCTGAGGGAGCAGATGTCTGTCAACCCCAGCAAAACTGTGTTGATCCCCTTCACCAAGAGGAGAAAATTGGGCGATCTAACGACACTTTTCCTCAATGTTGTGGTCATTCCATTTGGAACGGAAGTGAAATATCTTGACATTGTCCTTGATAAAAGACACCCGTGGAACGCCCACTTGGAAAAAGTTTTACACAAAGCCAGACTGTCTCTATGGACATGTCGAAGGATTTGTGATAAAACTTGGGGTTAGATTCCAAACAAATCCATTGGATTTATGTGATGATTGTCAGACCAATGATCACTTATGGTGCAATTGCTTGGTGGCCGAAAGAAAACGGCCCAAGCGAAGCTCTCTGGCTTACAGAGACAGGCTTGTCTGGCTATCAGTGTTGCCATCAGTACCACATCGTCAGCGGCCATGGAGATCCTTCTAGATCTGCCTCCTCTCCACATTTTTTTGGAGAGAGAGAGAGAGGCTAGATGGACTGTATACAGACTTGTGCACATTGCCAATTGCACAAATCAATTCAATGCAGAGTGCAACAGACTGTTGGTTGACATTGGAAGTCGCAGCATTCTAGAAATGACCTCTGACTTTATGCCTCCAACTGTCAACTACGAACTGCCTTATAAAGTACTATTCCCGAGTAGAGAGGACTGGATCCTCCGGTAGAAGGAAATATTAAGAGCAGATATTTGTTGGTTCACAGATGGATCAAAAACACCTTCCGGTTCTGGTGCAGGTGTTTTTAGTCGCAGACCCAGGATAGAATTATCTACCCGCCTAAGAACTTATGCGACTTATGCGACAAGTCGATAAAAATATTCCCGGTCAAGCGGCGTTGGAAGCTCTTGGCTCCTACCGAGCAACGTCTAAATTGGTAGCAAACTGCCAAAAACCACTCTTCTCGATAGGAAGACTTAACAGATTGTTTCTGTTCTGGATTCCTAGCCATACTGGCCTGGAAGGCAATGAAGCTGCTGACTCTCTCGCAAAGGAGGGTGCTACAAGCGGCTTCATCAGACCAGAACCTATCATCGGCATTGCTTTGGGCTTTGCCAAACAAACACTGAACACCTGGATGTCAAGAAGACTTATGGACTTCTGGCAGAATCTTCCAGGATTGGCTCACTCCAAGGCGTTTATTCACCCTTCGAGGCTTGATACCAAACAGTTGTTGGCCTTTTGCAGACCACAACTTGGTGAATTTTGGGTCATAACTTGGGCCTGCAACCGTACAAAATTCAACTGACCCAGGAACTGAAGATAAATGACCATAGACAATGACTTGTGTTCACATGAGATGCAAGAGCGTCCAATGCATCCCAAAATCCACATCACTGTTTGATGTAGATTTTAGGCTGGCGGCGTCCTCAGTTCATATCGATTCATCTCCAGCAGAAAGTTTGTGGAGACCAAATCGTAAGGTGAAACATGTAACGAAACCAGTTTAGGGACTACTTCGAAAACACTGATATACTGATTTCCCTACGAGAAATTTACGCCTCTTCCTGTTTCTATTGACAACTGTCCAGGACCCTTGATTTGTTGTTGTCGTCGTCGTCGCTTCTTGTATATCATTTTCAACACTTTCTGGAGATATACTAGGATAAATGCAGTTTTGGGTAATGGGACAGTTTACCTGGTATTTAGTTGCATTCGCAAAAGCCTTTTTGAATTGTTACCGGCGGATTAGACACTGCCGAATTCTCAACAATATTGTGAAGGTCACTTTTTAGGCATACTTCGTTGTTGTTGATATGCGACGATAATGGTGCATTTTTTATATGCCCCAGTTGCATCTCCAATACACTAATTTTCCCATGGAGTTCTCGAGTAATAAAATTTTATAGGATATGATTGTTTTCGAATAGCATATCTCTCTTCTCATAGGATCCTCATCGAGATTGTCTAAATCACTGGTGATATTTTCGTCACTCTCCTTTGGAAAATTCAACAAACGTTGGGTTGTCACAACACTTTGTTCTTTGCATTTCATCAGTTCGGACTTCCATTCTCCAAAATTATATAAATTGATTGAAAATCCCTAAAGTAATCTATAAAAAATTAAAAAGAATAGCTAAAAAATAACAATTATGTTTACACAACAACGAAAAAATCGAAAAAATTTTATTATTAACACGGGATACACGGGATACACGACGTTTCGATTGTTAGTATCCACAATCGTCTTCGGGTGATGACTGGGTGATAACACTTTGTTCTTTTCCGACACGATCTATGGTTTTTTTACATTTCTGTTACAATAATGACATAATTTACCTATTTACTCATTCCGAACCTTCATCCGAACTATTCGCCACCTTGCCTATGTATATGTACCCATGAAAAGTTGAAAAAATGCATTGCTTATATCTTATATTTATTCATTGTAATTTTCAGGAACCAAAACGGATCTGAGAGAAAACAAGAGATCACATATAGCAGCTGAAGAAGGAGAAATGCTTGCCAGAGATATAAATGCTAACGGTTTCATAGAAAACTCTTCAAAAACGATGAGTTTCATTGATGCCACCTTTCAGATGGCAATATCCGCCGCCTTGTTCGATAAAAATTTCTTGAAAGTGAAAAAGACCTCAGTGTGTACCTGTCTATAGATATTCTGTTGACTCTGGAACTTTCAGCAACACTGTGATAAATCTATCTGACGACGAAATATTACTATATATTTTTTATTTTCGTGAAATGAGTGTTAATCCAGAGTTATTTTACAAACTGTGAATAAATAACTTTGTTTTTCCGGAATTGAATCGGAACATGGTTTCGTGTCACTTGTTACAAAAAATGGGGATACCAGATATCTTCCTGATACATTTTTCATGTCTTCTGATATCTTTCTTTCTCAAGTTTTATTTTAGTGCCTACAAGGTAGAATTTCAATCTTCCAGCTAGTCCAGTTGATAAATCAGTTCACCTCATAAATTGAACAAAAGTCATTTTTTTGTGGAGGAAGAGTTTGTTATCGACCTCCGTTTTAAATTATCACGTTCCACGGTCTGATAAATATTAAAATTGTAATGGGGAACTTTATATACATGTAGACTTTTAATGAAAACTTTTAATGAAAAATAAGAAATGAAACTTTCTATGTTTTTTACTACTTTTATTTGCAACAAAGTTTTATTGTATTGGTTTGAAAATGTCCATATAGGATGAAACTGCAGTAAGGATACAAATAATTGTGGTAAAAACATTCGTTTCTCATTTTTCATTGTGATCTCCTACCATCCAGTAACAGCTACATCAATCTATTTACTGAAAGCAAACCTTCAAGTTCATCCGATGAGTTACTGCGTCTCTGTCTCTGTATCTGTAGGGTAAGTGTAGGCCAACAGCACTCAGGTCTCATGTGACCCGTTGTACATCCTCCCGAGGAGTTGTCCTCCTAGGTCATGTCCATCATTTCCTTTCCAGGAAGGTGGACAGGTAACTAGTTGACATCTCCTTTATAACTCGCCGAACACACACCCTCGTATTAACGATAACTCCGGATCCTCGCATAGGACATGCCTGACAGTTTCATCATCCTGTTCACACATCCTGCATAGAGGTGTGTCTACTAGCCCCATATTATGGAGGTGTTTCCTTAGATGACAGTGGCCAGTCAGAAATCCTACTGTTAAGCGTAGATTTTTCCTGGTCATCGCCAGATATTTCTTCGGCGACAGCTACCCAGGGTCGCCCAGGGTGATCCTGGCAAGATTTCTTTCTTTGATTTCATCCCATCTCTTTAGGGATTGAACATGGATGTGACGTTTGGCA
Organism: Leptinotarsa decemlineata; assembly: GCF_025532065.1. NCBI lineage: Eukaryota > Metazoa > Arthropoda > Insecta > Coleoptera > Chrysomelidae > Leptinotarsa > Leptinotarsa decemlineata. The sequence goes on from NW_027412688.1 coordinate 31,799,549, forward strand.
GCTTCCTTAATTGTCGAAGTCATCAGGTCGTAGGTGCCACTGGGTCCTAAAATTCTTAGTACAGCTGCTTCCTTGGTTAACGAGTCGGCAATGCGATTATCTTTACTCCTGTCGTGCCCTTTAACCCACCTCAGGATAATGTTATTATCTACCAAGGCTCTGGATAAATCTTGGTGGCACTTTAGTACTAGCCCTGAGGTAAAACGTTGTCTGTTCAAGGCTAATAAGGATTATCTGCTATCAGTGCATATTGTTATGTTTTTGCCAGAAATTCCTTTCGTGGTCATTTCTTTTGTGGCGATTGAGATACCAGCCAGTTCTTTTTGAACCACGCCGGTATTTTTCCCATTCCCCACTTAACCCTTAGGCTTAGTGATCTGGAGTACACTCAATATCCTGAGTCTTCTTTGGTTTTTGAGCCGTCTGTGTATATGCGTATTGTATTTGTAGCATCTGACTCTGTGTTCTGTTTCATTTGTATTTTGTAGGGTTTATTAAACACAAACCTGGGTTCAATTGCATCACTGGTTGCCTGCAGCAGAGGTTGAGGCTTCTCGCCATAGGCTCTGCCTCAATTAACCCCTTCCTTCTTCGAGTATTACTCCAGCTGTGCGCAATCGTAACATGGCCATTAACGCAACCTCCTTAACGTGCAGGTCCGGAATTTTCAGAATTTACTGCGTAAATTCAAAGTATTTTTCACAAAATAAATGTTCTGTTCATCTGAAACTTATCGTATTCCGTAATTCTGCCTAACAAAAAAATAGTAGACTCCAATTCTGGATACGGAGGCAAATTTTGGTCTCTGAAACGTTAAGTATATGCTTAATTTCTTGACTAATTTTTTGATATGCAAAATTATTCAATACGAAATATTACTGATATATAGCATTAAAGCCATTATGATATTTCGAAGGTGATAGTACGTTATTCTTCGTTATTCTGTTGTTACTGATAAGAACAATTATTGAAATTCTCTACATTCGTTAATATAAAAGTTGTCCGTTATCATTATGTTTCTATCAAGATCAAACATATTTTTGTAAAATTAAAAAGAGCATTCGAAAATTATAAGAACACGTGGATTTCCAAGTATGTATTATTGCCATGTTTCATTCTTAATCACCTCCTATATAACAGAGCTATAGAGAATAAATTGATAGAAAATGCAATGTATATTTGCAAAAACTCAAAAGAATATTTTCTACCACGTAAATTCATCATTTGAATGTAGAATAAAATTCGTTATTCGAACTAAATTCACATCATAACCTGAAATTATATGCTTAGTTCGTTTATATGCAGAACTGAACTGAAACGGAAACAGTACTGAAAATAAGTTGAGCAATTCTATTTAAAAAAATAAATCAGAAGTATATAAGTTGATTTGTGGTCCTTGCCCAAAACTTTATGCATATTGGCCAAACAGGAAGAACCTTTTCACAAAGAATCGAAGAACATAGTAATTTATTGAATGTGAAGACCAATTCCACTTTTCCAAATCATTCTGAAGATCCACTAAATGATCAGATAGAATTGAATTCTTCATCTTTCTGAATCTGTTTTCTAAGCTGGAAATAAGTCAATTCAATGAGTTTGACAAAAAATATTCTTCTGTGATGTTCAAAATTTTGATTATTCTTTACTACAATCATGTATAATTATTAGTCATTAAGTAGCTTTGAGTTCATATAATTTAAAATATAATTATATAAACGACAATTTGGAATTAGTTTATTACATATTCTTTCAATAGGTTGGTACATTTTTTTATGATATTAAAAAGAATAATCATAATAATATCAGAATAATAATAGGTTGGTAAATTTTTTTTTATGATATTAAAAAGAATAATCATATTTCACCTCAACTTGGGTAAAATAAAATAATTGATCATTATTTAGGTAGACGTTGATATAATACAAATTGTAATTATACATATAAAGCACAAATGTGGAATATTTAGTCAGTATGCAAAAACTTAGGAAAGCTATTGCTTCCAGTGAAAATCTCACAATAAAGTATTACTTGAATATAAAAAAGTTGAAGTTCCTAGAATCAAACATCATTGAAACTTTGACACGGACAGCACGCATTGAAAATCCAAGAAAAACGATTTTTCAATAATTCGTGCGAACTTTTTGCTCATAAAATATCTTATTATTTAATTCAGTCTGATTTGTTGGAATTACAATATTTGATATCTGCTTTAGGCATTGCAACAAAATTTGTATTGAAACAGTTGTATTCATTGCAAAATGGAACCATAGAATCTATTTATAAATTACTACTCATAGAGTGAATATTACTGGAGTTTTATCTCAACACCAAACCGTTATTTTAACACCTCAACACGTGTTTCAGTCACCAAATGATTATCTTCAAGAGGAAGATTAAATTCATAGAGTAAATGAATAAACTATATATTTTTTCAACGACAAAACACAATTCCTACAGAAAAATCATGTGCTACTTTCGCACAGGCACCGCTCTTGGCGGAATTAAATGTGCCAAGTCACTTGAACACCTCCCGTGAAAGTATCTAAAGAAAGACAAATCTCCAACCTATCTTCGATGTTCCAGGCTATCAAGGTTGCACGTGATGTTCGCGTCTCCAATCCGGCGGATGGCTATTTTCTGGATGGAATCCAGCAACTTCAGGGTATGTTTCGGACCAGAGCTCCATACATGAAAAAAATTCTCCAAAGAAGGTCTGATCTGAGTGTTAAAAAGCATCAAAAGTTGCTGAGGTGTGAAGAGTTTTTCGGTTCGGAACAGTGTTACAAGCGTGTTTCGAACTTTTGAGAAGCAGTCTTTGTAATTCAAGCGACATGTTTGTGCCAAGACATATTGGTGTCCATTTTAACCCCCAACAACCTTATCGATGTAGAAAGCGGAATTTTCTGACCTGACATTATTATATCTGGTTCGAAGACATTTATCTTCCTGGAGAAAACCGATACCTGGGTTTATGTGGCATTGAATTGAACCTGGTTACTCTCACCCCAATTCGAAATTACTTCTAGATCCTCATTAAGATATGCAACCTTCTGCTGCTGGTAAAGATGTGCCTCCATAGCCGATGTCCTGAAATCCAAATGGAATAACGAGGCAAGTGTGCTGTCACTAGCAAAGCAAAATATTGGAATAAAAATAGGGTTGGAGACAATATGGATCCCTGAGGAACACCAGCGTTGATGGTGAAAATATTCGAGATATATCCATCGACGGCCACTTGCAGGAAACGTTCTTTCAGGAAGCTGAAGAGCCATACACAGAAATGATCCAACAAGCCATAGCATCGAAGTTGAATGTTGAAGCTTTCCAAATATTTGAGGATATGGTGGCTTAGGGCTTTCTACATGATTGTTGATATCACTGATAGCAAAGTGACTGGTCTATAGTTATTTGGAAGACTTTTCTTGAAGCTTTCCAAATATTTGAGGATATGGTGGCTTAGGGCTTTCTACATGATTGTTGATATCACTGATAGCAAAGTGACTGGTCTATAGTTATTTGGAAGACTTTTCTTGCCCTTTTTAGGAATGGGTTGAACGCCAGCAATCTTCCAACAAGAAGGAAAAACTATTTTCTTGTAAGACAGGTTGAAATTTCTGCAAAATACTGGTGCGAGTTCATTTGCATACTTTTTAAGTACGATGACGTGCACTTTATCAGGGCCAGACGCCTTGTTGATATTGACCTGTTTCAAAATTCGCCTGGCTAGACACTGTCGAAAAGTAATTTCCGACATTGTGGATTCTAGTGTGGCAATAGCCTTTCCCAGAATTTCGACTGTGGAGTGGGTCGCAAATTGTTCAGTTAGTAGATTTGCTTTTTTTATGTCTGTTGTTGCAATTGAACCATCCGCTTGTGTTTGTGTTAGACTTGTGGATTTTTTAAAGTTATGGTTAACAGCTTTAGCTACCGACCAGAAGGATCTAGACCCGTTGGGATTGGCAAACAGTTTATCCTCAATTCTCTGATTCTGAAGTTATTCGCATTCATTTATCCTAAGTTTGCAGCTGTTGCGAGCATTAACAAACCTGGTTCGGTTTTCGGCACTGGAATTTTTGCGCCACTGCCCATAGGCGAGATTTTTAGAGACGACAGCTTGCTGGCAATTTTTGTTAAACCAAGGTTTTGAATAGAACTGACCGATACTTGATGAAAATCCATATTGAAAAACTAATCAATACAGTTTATTGTATGATTATCACTGAGTTTTACAAAAACCGCGACACGGTTAGCATAAACAAGCAGTTTATGCTTGAAAAAGCTATTGTATAGCGAAACACGGGTAGCGGTTTTTGTAAAACTCTTTTAGTGAAAACCAAGGTTTGCCGTTACTGAATTTTTAATAAATATGAACGTCCCATTTTTTTTGATATCATCAATTATATGTTGCGTGTTTCCTGCGTTTTTTTATTCTTCTGAGATTGTTACGTGTTTTGTTTCTATTATATGTTGTGTGTATGTGTGAGTATATTAAGTGTTATCAGTAGTGTGTTGTTTTTGTAGAAACGATTCATATCATCAATGACATCAGATACTGGAAGGTAAAAACTGGATCTCTTTCAGCAGGAAGATGTCTCAAAAAATGTAACGTAAAGATGTCTCAAAGTTATGTTTTGTTTCAAATATTGATATGCTTGAAAAACATGTGTGAGATATTGAACGAGAAAAATATTCTCCAAAATTTCTTTTCGAAAAACTACAAACTATCATTTGACCTCTTTATCTCATCATCATTACAATACCTCGCTCACCTATGGTGCTAATCTTCAATTCACGGATACGATAAATAAAAAAGCTTCTCTCTGATCGTAGTAAAAATCAGACAAAAGCTTTTTTCTTCATCCTTTATTCAAATTTATACCTAATCTATTCAAAATCTCTTTTTTCGTTAATCAGCTGTCGACCCCTACGAAAGACAACCCACAAAAGTTGAAACATATGCGAGCTAGGATTAACGAGATCTTAACTTTCAACGTGTGCTTCCTAGCACGGGTTGGATGATAGGCAGTGAAAATTAATCGTCCGGCCTGTAGGCTCGAACCACCGAGTCACCTAATTCACCAATTCAACCACTCAATATGAAATTCTACATATATCACTCATTAACCTGTTCTTTTTGATCAACTCTCACGTAAGAAGTCGAAGAGGATTTATCTAGTCCATGCGAGAAGGATTCTCAATAAAAATTATAACACGAAAGATTTGTTTCTACCTTGTTTATCACCTATCGTCCTATTTCCTGTTTGTTACGAAAATATGAATAACGAGGGGGTTTAATCAAGGTAGGGTGCAATCAGCTGTGAATGATACCAACCAAACACATCTTGTTTTCATTATGTCTTATTTGCATATATCCCACACGAATTGTAATAAACCATATAAAAGCCAGGGTATCGGAAATGTTTAGCACTCCCGTTCAACAGTTTGATATTAAAACAACATAGTGTCTATAGTATTGCCATAACCATCCAGGTAAGTAAAATTGTACTTATAGAAAACTTTCCATATTCGCCAGTGTTTTGGAAATCTTACAAATTCCTGTTTTATTTCAGTTCAGATCCTTGCAATTTTCACTAGAATCAGTCTTCCAAAACCAATGTTTTCAATATCCCTATTGACAGTATTTTCAGTTTTGAAATGTTTTTACTGCTCAATTCTTTCAAATAGACATTTCTGATGTTGTCAAAAAGTCTTAGAGGGAACAAAACTTGAATTTTTTTTGTGACGTCATTGAAACTTCTCTAACAAAGAGTCTCACAAATCTACAGTCTACACGAAAATTACTTCCATTGCTCCCATTGATGAGTTTTTTTAAATAATTGTATCTGATCCACTACTTTTCAAATAGTTAACTTCTTTATTAGTTTTTTCTTTGATAGGCAGTCTTGTCAAATCGAACACTGATTTCTTTGAAAAAAATTGTTATGGCCGTAGAGGAAAATCTTGAAACCGAGTAAAAATATCACTAATTATTTGGAGTATTTTCTGATGATCATAATCAGTTCAGGTTTACTTTCAACGTTAGGTTAGTTGTTCAGTAAATAGAGTTGCCTGGGGTATAATTCTGTTGAATCCAGTGATTTGCACAAAAAAGTCTCGGGATATTTCCTTACAAATTCGAAAGTTCAAAAAATCTTTGATATACTGAAATATACTGGGAATAATTTGAATAGGTTATTTTCGAATTCAAGTAAATTTTTGAGAATAATTGGAAATTATATACCTGATTTCAATTTTTTTTTCAACTTAATCAGCATAAAACAGTTGCCACATTATTGATATCCATTTACGGAAAAATAAATGTAGAACAGTTTCAATGGAACTGTTACTCAGTCTATATTCTATCATACTATTCATTTATTAGTAACTAGCATTAGTTTTTAATCAAAATACCTGTTTCGAGGCTTATCGAGTCACTGAGAACTTTTCAACTTCCACATCTAACTGTCATGCTCCAGAGTACAGACTAGTAGTACTTCCAGTTCCAAAGAGAAATCTAGGAGATCCAAAGTTCTTCGTGTTCTCTTATTACTCATTCCAAAGGTCGTAGTATAATAACTGATAACTGATTCGTTTTTCTAGATGCACGCTAGATTAGTATACATCTTCATACTGATAAACATTCTCAACGCTTTTGCAGTTCCTCACTGGAGAAATATTTTATCGAAACGAACAACATATTGTGGAAGTCACCTAACTTCTACTCTAAGTAGGATATGCAAAGGAATATACTACGAAAAAACAATGAAACGAGCAGGTACGTTATTTATTCGTGAATTTATTCACTCAAAGAAGCCTAACAGGTGTGATAACATGGATCCACTCAAATGATATCCTTTAAATATTGTCTCAATATTGCAGTGGGTCTATTACTATTACTATTACTGGGTCTATTTGCTATAAAAGTTCCAATTTGATGGCAAACTTTAATTTTTTTATTTTCTACACTTAATATCGGGACGAATCATTTGAACAAGTATAGAGATTTTCAAATCTTATTTTCAATTTCATATTTTGATGTAAATTTAATTCCAACTTCAAAAAATCAGTAATGGAGAAAATATTTTCATCCATTTTAAACACAAATTATATTTGATATTTGGAAAATTCGTTAGCTAGGTTTGTATTGAGTGAGTAGGAATATATGAAACTACAGGATAATGAAGGATAATATTTCAAGCGAAAGAAATTTTGTTTGAAAATTGATAAATATTATGTTGAAAACAGTACTGATTTATTTTTTGTCACAAACATTTTTCTGATATTCATGTGACAAAATGATAAAATATTTCAAAGTGCACTCTAACCTCATACCTTGTTTATCCAAAAAAACAAGGGTTTCATCGACTTTCTGTTGCGAAGTCAAGCTTAGACGTCGACAGCCAGATCTGTCTCTCTCTCTCTCTCTCTCTGCAGATTTCACTGCAAACAAGAGCTCGAAACAAGGCTATTTTGTTCCAACAACTGACAAAGCTATTGTAGATTTATCAGTTGTACTAGGCTGAACCACAAATGCATTGCGTTCTTGAAAGACAATCCGGAGGAAAACTAGGCAATGACATCACCTTTCATGAAGTCAATATGAAATGAGGATATGTTTTCGAATCTTGAATCTGACAAATAAACCCAGTATAGAGGGGTGTTTTTCTCCCATATTCTTGAAAGATAAAATTTCTGATGTGATATGAATCTAAGGAGACCTTTCGGAGGTGTTTGAACTAAAACACTACCTCTTGATACGGGTTTCTAAAACCAAGTTAGCATCATCAGGAGAGGAATAATATTTTACTCATCATCTGCTAACTTGGTTAATGAAATATGCATCAAGAAAAGGTTTTGTAGCTCTGGTGTGTGGGAAAAGTGTTTTCATTAGTTTCAGTATAGGATTTTTTCCAGCTTCATTACTGTTTTGAGACTAGCTCTCAGAGAGATCACAATGGTTAAAATCGTTTGATGAGGAATATACACACTATATGGCTCCAAATTACGTTTTGGTAATTTTTTAAGCACAATCCAAACTCTCATTTCATCGACAGGAAAACTCACTGCCGATGTCAAAATACGCACCTATTTGAATCAAGGCTTGAGCATCAACTATATATTGTGTCGTTTACACCTGTGGAAATATTTTAGCAGTGAGGGAAATTTCATCCCACACATATCTCCCCAATTTTTTGCAGTAGGTTTTTCCAATGCCGCAAATTACAGACTGAGTAATGGAGTATATTGATATCATTAGACTTGAACTATTACACAATGAGCAATGAACTTATACGTTGAGTAATGAACTTTACTGATGTTACATATTTGACTCGTGAAAATATTTTTTCTTATTTTACAGACTGGCTTGATTTCGATAACAAGTTGGACAACGACTTGTATTCTGAAGAATTAAAATTCCCCTTCATCTCCCGAGATCTAGCTGAGTCTATGGTTCCAGTCAAATCAAGAAGAGGAATAATAGAAGAATGTTGTGACAGACCTTGCTCAATAAATGAACTTCAAACTTACTGCGGAGAATGAAGCGACTGATACTCAAAACTATTCTCATATAATCTTACAATGAATTTATGTAAGATTGAATTATATTTTTTGATATTTTACTGTTGAAACCATGGTGTTTAATAAACCAAAAAAGGTTTTTATTTGTGTTATAATTAGAAATAGATGTTCGAATGAACTATTTATTTCTTCCTTATTTCAATTCTTCATCTCAGAAACAAATGAATGGCGCCGTTTACAATGACTTCGTTGTCACCTAGTATAGAAAAAATACTAGCACTTTCAGATATGTTTCTAATAGCCCCCACCATTGTCCACAACATAAATGCGCTAGATTTTCTTGTTCATAGGCTGGTCACATTTCCTTGAGCAAAGGAAGGTACGACATCGTGAAAAATATTATCAAGGAAATAACTGACAGTAACGGGTATCCCTCAAACTCAGACTAGAAGTTATAAGAAAAACGAAAATTCAGAACGTATCTTCGTAAATTTTTTACTAAGTATTCAAAGTTTATAGCTCGTCCATATGAATCAAAATACACCAACGGTTTGGTCTGAATGTTTAAAAAATTACACATAGAAATGGCTTTCAAATGAACTCGTACATACCCTTCCCTAATACGAAAGGATTAGACTATATCGTGACTCGGTGCAAATCCAGAAATTTCCTCCTATATATCTCACAAATATTAGTACTCCACCACCATGGTTCAAAAACCTACCCATATTCAACTACCAACCATCCCAGTTTAATATATATGCCACAATTACCAAGGTCATCATCCAAAACTTCAGACAACTGCTCATCAAGTATAAGGGCTACAAAGAAATGTAAACAGGTTCTTCAAAAACTTGTGTAGAAAGCAGTAGGCGCCGCAGTAGTAATTGATCAAATAAAGCTAAGTTCCAAACTTCCGAAAACAGTGACAATCCTACAGGGGAATTTTTTGCCATTCTCCAAGCACTTCTCTATGCAAAATCAGATGAAGTAGAGAAATTTATGATAATATCAGACTCGCTCATCTGGAAAAACGTATGTGAAGCAGCCAATCGCTAAACTTATTGAAAAATAACTTTAAAATCTGCAAATTTTGATTAAAAAGTTGGCCTACTTTGGGTCCCCTCCCATATAGGAATTGGAAGCAAGAAAACAGCTTTTATCAATACTATTATCTATAAGTATTTCTTATATTTTCTGTACCTCCCCGCCGTTTGAGAGTGAATACCCAGTTTCCTTTTCAAAAATTATCTCATCGGTAAATCTACTATATTGTGTTGACATAGTTTACATACATTATCGCAACCTATATTACCCGTTGGATAACAGTGTGCTGGTCGAATTTATACGAAATGTTTCCCTTTATTTCCTAGTTGAGTTATATTTTTCCTAGTCTGATTGTGTCAAAATTATCTTAAACCTTTTTTTGCGTACCTATCCCTGGTATCTCTTTAATCAACTTCTTCTCATATATCTTTTTCATTTCTATTTTATATATTCTTCAACACCTATTTCACTCAATATTCTATTTTCATAAATTCTTAATTATGTCCCCTTTTTATATTCACTCGTATTCTTATCAAATATATTTTCCTTTCGACTGGCCAGTCTAAAAATATACTTTCAAGTGATTTTTCAAGCACAGTTCAGGCCCAGAACTTGTTGTGCTCGAAAAATTACTCAATTAATCAATTCAACTAATCGACTGTGGCTCATCTACAATTGACTCACTGTCATCTTCTAATCTTTTTAACATACACCTCACACTTTCCCCTGGTTTGAGAGACATGCTTTGATCAAGTTCAATAGTACTCAACTGTAAAGAAGGGTTATTCACTCTCGGTGGAGGCACTCGATTTGAATTACTATTTTCATTCTTGGACCTAGGCTGTTAGCTACACATGTCCTTTAGGCACATCCAAATTAGGTACATAAAAAATACTATTAGCATTAGGAACGTTAGTTTCAGCTTAACGTTAACGAAGATGACGACATCGACCGGGATATGCTGTTGAAAGACCGGGTTCACCGAATCCTCAGGGAAGATGACGATGATGACATCAGTCCAGCTTCTGCGGAAGAGCTGAAGAGATACATCAGGGCCGCAAAGGCCAAGAAAGCACCGGGGGTCAATTCAATAACCAACAAGTTATTGAAGAGGCTCCCGGACAACTGTGTCGAATGCCTTTTACATATAATTAACAGTTGGTTAGCCCTCAGACACTTCCCCAGAAGGTGGAAGCACGCGATCGTCGTCATGATCCCAAAAGAGGATCAGAATCCGCTATTCCCACAGAACTATCGCCCTATCAGTCTGCTGTCGTCGGCGGCTAAGCTGGCTGAAAGAGTTGTTCTCTAAAGGCTCAACGAAGAAGTTGAGGACCGAAATGTTCTGCCTGATGAGCAAAGATTACTCCACTGAATTACAGGCTCTAAGGCTGGTCTAAAACACGATCCAAGAGCTCAACAACAACAAGAAAGTGCATATCGTGCTATTAGATATCTCGAAGGCCTTCGACCGTGTTTGGCACGAAGGCCTTCTGCACAAATTGAACGCGTTAGACCTGCGTTAGACCTGGTCTGGATTGGGTCTTTCCTGAAAGGCAGAAGTTTGGTTTCGAGGGAAAAAACCTATTACAAGCAACATCAGATTTGACCGAAATTCCTTTCTCAACTATACGTAAAATAGTCAAAAACAAACCGTATGAACGCAAGACGCGATTTGATGTAACTTATATATCAACTTTCGCTTTCGACAGTTGGTAGTACTGTCATCTTCTAGGCACTCCTCAAACTGAACTTGTCATCCTGTCGTCTGCCTCTTTATACGGTCAGAGCGTCTCAACTAAGGTATTTCAGGTACTTTAGGTAAATTTGCCTGTATTTGTACTGCATCAGGTACTCTTCTTTTATGTCAGTGTTGGTGGTTTGACCAATCAACCGATAACTGCGGTAGCAGAAATTTGGGAAGCTAACCTGAAATGCCATCGGAAAACGAATCCATATGTTGACTTGATCTCATGATCCTTCTACAAAAACTCCACCAATTTGGTTTCCATAATTCAGCAGCTCTTTTCATAAAATCTCATAATGTATCTCATAACGGCTATGATTCTTTTTATTACAATCCCTCATCTGGAGTACCTCAAGGGTCGAATCTCTGACCGCTTCTGTTCTTATTATTTATTAATGACCTCAGTAATTATGTCGATTTTGAAAAGTCATTTTTGCAAATGATTGAAAAATATATTTACCTGTCGAAACTATCGAAGACTGTAATATATTACAACGACAGTTATAAAATATACCGACTTGGTGTGAAGTTAACAAACTGTATATGAATGCATCAAATGTAAAGTAGTGTATTATAATACGAAAATGTCAGTCATCGAGTACTATTATCGAATAGATACTTTTCCAACCACATTAGGAATCACACGTTAAAAGGTAAGACCTCGTTAGTCCTTAGCTTGCACAAGTTTCTCAACTTCTGAGAGTTGTTGCGAAAAACAGATTTTAAACATTAGATCGAAAGTAAGTGAAGCATTGAGATTTTATGGCTTCATAGTTCGCAATTGTAGATCTTTTTCAAATATATCTGCTCTATTTACTTTTTATGTAGCCTACGTAAGGTCAAAATTAGAATATAACTCTGTTCTATGGTCTCCATTCTAAAATTGCTAAAGTTTATTTACTTCAAATCTTATGGTATCTATCCTGACAGAGGTATTCCAGAGGTATTGCATAACATTCAATATTGAAAGTCTTGAATTACGCAGAAAACTTGATGGAATAATGTTTCTGTATGAATTACTGCACAAGAATGTGGATGCTATGGAGGTGTTATCTCTTATAAATTTCTGTGTGCCTCATTTTAGAACAAGAAGTACAAAAACTTCTTACAGCTGACTGGCCACAACCAATTTATACAAGTGACCTATCTTTAGCATTTGTAATAATTTCAATTCAATTTCAGATTTGTGTTTTTAACTGTTGGATAATAAAGACTATTATTATTATACATTGGTAGTAATCACTACTGATAAAACGCGTCTTGAATAAAAATGTAATTTGTGGAAATCATAAATTAATCATCATGGATAAACCTAACGTAGATGTAAAATTCGTTTTAACCTCTACTAATGATGCTAAGTTGGTTGGCCAAACGCCAACAATGTTTTGCCCGAGGTTCCAATTAATCACCAATAACAAACAGTAAATGAATGAGTATGGCAGATAAAGGGAAAGGGAGAGAAGAAAGAAGAAAATTAAATTGTTTTATATTTTATTTCATTCTGTTCACTGAATTTTCAGTAGATGATTTCAGATTATATGATGTCTGGCCTAGTTTACTCCTAAAGTGAATGATGAGGAATGATGAGGAATATTTCACCTCCCGAGGAAAAAAAGATATCTAACCCTCCTTCCATAAAATGAAATTTAGGAGAGATTGATTTTTCGGGAAAGAAAGTTTTTGGTCTTGATACAAAAAATGTGGGAATCTTCCAAAGAGAGGAAGGAAGCAATCAATTTCAAAAATTAACTTTATTCAAAGATATGTACATCATACAAATAAGTAAGTTTCAGACACAAACTGGAAGAAAAAGCTCCTTCGAAACAGCAACTTTCATATAAAAATTGAATTACACGAAGGAAAAATACTTTCTAAATAAATACTTTTATATGAAGCTGAATTATATGAGAAACACTTTTCTCTATACCTTTGTATTCCAAACTTTCGTAATGGAATGGTATCAGATATCATTCACAGGATTTCTACACGATATAATTATTGGAAGAAGTGAAATTTCACTTACATGGAACACTGTCATCCTCACTAATAGACATCCTATGTTTCACCGCAAGACACTTGCCTTATTGGATCTTCAGTACCAAATAGAAGAGATTCAATATCAGAAAATTCAAATACAAGTAGAAAAATTATATCTATGATAGTCAGTAATGTCAATGTTTGCTTATTGGACAGATCAACAGATCAACTTGTTTTATCAAGTGTCTTTTGGAGGATATCATGAATTAATATTTTTATTCATTTTTTCTCTCTTCATGGTACCATCACCGTTAATTGTTTTTTCTTTTTAATTTTTGTATGTTCGCGTGTATTATGGAGTGGTGCTTGTTAGATGAGTTTGAGTTGCTCTGAGCAAGATTTCGCCAATGACTACCAGAATCTCCTGTAACGTTTTTTCATGTATCTATGTATTGTTTTTTGATCAATAAAGTCAAATTATTATTATTATTATTTTTGAAGATTATAAATATTTTACCTGAACTCAGGTGAAATAAAATCAAAAGTCTTTATTCACGTACAAGTGCATATGATTGTTATTGTATAAAACACAAATAAAGAAGAAATTAGTTAGTATGAAAACACTTGAGAAACCTATTTCATAGCGGAACACTTGTCGCTGTCTAGTGAAAATCTCACAATAGTATTACTTGAATACGAAAAAGATGAATTTCCTAGAAGCATACATTGATCAAACTTTGACATGGACAGCACACATTGAATATCTTGGAAAAACTATTTCTTCAATAATTCGTGCGATCTTTCTGTTCATAAAATATCTGAACATCATTCATTTCAGTAATGATGAAATTATAGTATTTAATACTATAATTTATCGAAATTATAGTATTTAATATCTGCTTTGGGCACTTCAACATGTCCGTTAACCGGCTATCGCCCTCCTACGCACGACAACTCTGAAAAGTCGAATCTTATGCGAGCTAAGGACTAAAGAGGTCTTACCTTTTAAAGTGTGATTCTCAAACATTGCGAAATGGAATCGTGGAATTCGAAAGCTATGATTATGTCACAAGACGAATAATTTGAGAACCATTAAAACCAGCAATGAAGTAGTGTCTAACCCTGCTGATGTAGCGAATATTTTTGCCAAAGAATTTGAGGAATCATTTTCGTCTGAAATAGTTGTTAATCTTCTCTCCCTTAAAAGCCAAGCTAGAAATCTATATAGAGTCCCGATAACATTTCACCTGCTTCCATGAAGCCCCTAGCATAGAACAACTCTGCGATAATACCAATTTTGTTTTCAATAGGAGAAAATGATAACCAAGGAAGTAACTGTTTCTTTCTTAAAGATTGGAGTACTTGTAAACCAACAACATGGATTTCTTCGTGGTCTAAGTACCATTTCAAATCTACTACACTTTGTCGAATTTTTGCTTTCAGAACCTGATAGTCATCCTGTCATGGAGTCGAGATATTTCATCTCATAAATAATCTGTTTTAAACCATACCCAGCAATAATGGTGTTTCCCAGGGATATGTATTTGGCCGACTAGTTTCCAATATGTTTATTAGCCAATGTGTCCCTCTTTGCCGACGATACAGGATTGTATGCAAACTCAAACCTGGATAGAAATACAATGGCCAATGACCTTCAGCGAGTAGAAAAGTGGGGCTAAAAAGGGCTCCTGGATCTGATTGAGCAAAAGTGCAGCAGAAGAGCAGTATTTTATTGAGGGCATTCCACTGAAATCGTAAAGTACCAAAAAGACCTCGGTGTTATGATAAGCCATGATAAGCCACATATTGGAAAGGCTAGAAAAACTTAACCGTATTTCTTAGAACTGTTTCTTTTGTAAATATGTCTCTTGAACGATTACCCTAAATTTACAAAGTATAGGTACATTTGACCAATCCTCGAGTATGCTGTACTAGTTTGAAATGCTTACTTTGTCAAAGACATTTATGCTTTATTGGAACATTCGAAATCCTCCACGGCCACATCCATTTTGAAAAGAGGAATTGTACAAATTATATTTAATTTCGTTATTTGATTGTTACATTCTTATTTTCTTCTTTCTCTATTCTGAACTTGATATGTTTGAACGCCTATGTCGCCTAATATTTATTGAATATATTAATAATGATAATAATAACAACCATACAAAAATCATTGTATCCCACTGGAAAAGAACAGTCTAACAAATCTTGTCTAACAATCTGATCACCGCATCCGTAAAATTAATGAAAGAATATTATACTGTTTTATTTGTTGATGCTAAATATTGATGAATGAAATGATATAAATTATAAATGCTAAATGATTTATGGATTGTCAAAAATGGAAAATAATCATGAAATAATTCAAATTCATTTAAGCGGATACATGAATTGAATGATGCTTCAACCTAAACTTCAATATTCTAACAAAAGCACTCAGTATTCAGAATTCCATCTTTTGATATTCCATGTTCATAGACATCAAAATTGATACGATCACAGGATATAGAAATATAAAACAATCTCCAAATACGCAAACTTTGCACATTTTACCTTAGTGCAGTGACCGGATCAAAGTTGCAATGTCAGCGTATAAATCTTCATAAATATTGAGGGAGGTCAAGATCATGAAGACACAGTATTGAGAAATTCATTCAGTATATATTGATCTTCAGAAAAGGTTCCAGCAATGCAGCACATCTCCTTTCCTCGATCCTGCTGGGTGGCAGTATAATGTAAGTTTTTGGTGATTTATTGTATTTTTGATTAATATTTTAGTGTGAGTTTGTTTCTGAAGTATTTTCCCCGTTTCGTTCTTTCATTATTTGGATGAATGATGAATGGTATATGAATAGTATTGTATGATGAATAGTATTGTATTTGTATTATGTAGTGAGATGTTTATTGTGTGAGCGTTTTTTGTGTTTCTTGCGTTTGCAGTGTTTCTTGAGTTTTTGCGTGTTTTATGTGTTGTTTACTTTTCTGTGTGTTGTATGTTTTGTGTGTGTGTTATGTATATTGTGATGTGTGTAGCGTGTACGTTTTTTTTCGTTATTTTCGTCTTTTGCATATTTAGAAGTTTTATGCGTTACTTGCGTTTACTGCTTTCTTTGGTTGATTGTGTGTTTTGTGCTTTTATGTGTTCTGTGTGTATGTGCCCTATGTATTGTTTTCTGTGTGTATTTAGCATTTTCTTATGTGTTATCTGTAGTATGCTGATTTCACAAAAATAAATAATTCATCAATTGAACCGTTATAGTATGATCGAGCATTTCAACAGACACTTCAATTGGAGAATGACATGAGATTTTATAGGCCAAGCAGCTTTTCAGAATACTAGGCAAAAACTGGATCCCATTTAGCATGAAGATGCCTCAAAAAATGTATGCTTCGAGATGTAAAAATGTCCTAAAGATATTTTCTGTTACCAATAATATCCTCATAATATCTTTGAAAGACATCTATGAGATATTGAAAGATAAAAATATTCTCTTTATGTGAATGTAACTTTTTCAAAATTTTGTCTGTTGAAAAATAAGAGATAAGATTTCTATCCTTTATATATGTTTATTGAAAAACTCCATATACGATGGAATTTATTACGTACATCAAAATATATGTCTCTCTCTCTTACCCTGTGGTGTTATTCTTCAATTCAGGAACTCAAATATGTATTTGAAAATATGTCGCCTAACTACGAAGGACAACCCTCAATAGTTAAAACTTACGCGAGATGCAGAATTAACAAGGTTTTACCTTTAAACGTGTGATTCCTAGCATGGGTTGTACTCTAGGCGGGAAAAATCGATCGTCCGGCCTGTGGACTTGAACAACCGATTCATCCAATTCACCGATTCAACAAAGATAAAATTCTACATATATCACTCTTCAACCTGTTTCATTTGATAAACTCCCACAAAAGAAATCGAGAAGGATTATTCTAGTCCATGCAAGTAGAATTCTGAATATAATTTTGAACACGAAAGATTTGTTCATCACCTATCGTCCTATTTATTGTTTGTTACGAAAATATGAATAACGAGGGGGTGTAATCAAGGTAGGGTGTACTGTTCATGCAGCTGTGAATGATACTAACCAGACACATCTTATTTTCGTTGTGGCTTATTTGCATATATCCCACACGAATTGTAATAAACCATATAAAGGCCAGGGTATCGGAAAAACTCGGCACTCGCGTTCAAGAGTTTGATAGCAAAATAACAATAGTTTTGTGATAACCATCCAGGTAAGTGAAATTGTCGTTATAGAAAGCTATCAGAAAACTTTTTATATTCTTCAGTGTTTTGGAGATCTTCCAAATTCATGTTTCATTTTAGTTCAGATCCTTGCAATTTTTACCAGAATCAGTCCTCCAAAACCACACAGTCCACACAAAAATGACTTCTATTGCTCTCATGAATTAGTGGCCCTCTGCGTCAAATTCATACAGCCCAAGAAACTAGTTCAAGTTTACTTTCAACGTTAGCGTCACTAGTTCAGTGAATAAGATAAAGGATTTGGCAGGAGTATATAATTCTGTTAATTTCAGTAATTCGCATACAAAAGTATCGGTAGTTTTTCTTAAAAATTCGAAAGTTCAAAAAATCTTTGATATCCTGAGAATAATTCGAATATATTATTCTTGGATTGTGGATCTAAATGAGTTCTTTGAATCAATATTCAAAGATATATTTGAAAAAAATTTGATTTTGATTTTTTTTTCAACTTGATCTGCATGAAACAGTGCCACATTATTGATATCCATTCACAGAAAAAAATGTATACAGTTTCAATGGAACTATTATCCAGTCTATATTCTATCATACTATCCATTCATTAGTAACTAAAATTTGTTTTAAATCAAAAAACGTGTGTTTCGAGACTTATCAAAGCACTGAGAACTATTCAACTTCCACATCGAACTGTCAGACTAGTTACCACTTTAGCAAGCTCAAAATTGAAATTTTAAACATCATTCATCAACATTATTAGCTCTTCGTGTTCTCTTATTGCTCATTTCTAAGGTAATAGTATAATAACTGATAACGCATTTGTTTTTTTAGATGCACGCAAGATTAGTATACATCTTCATACTGATAAACATTCTCAACGCTCTTGCAGTTCCTTACTGGAGTAATATATTATCAAAACGAAGAAAATATTGTGGCAGTGACGTAACTTCTGCACTTAGAATAATATGCGAAGGAAATCACTATGGAACAACAATGAAACGATCAGGTACGTTATTTATCCGTAAATTATTCGCCCAATGAAGCTTCACAGGCTTGATAACATGGATCCACTCGAATAATATCCCCTAAATATTTTGTCGGAATTGCACTGGGTCTCAACAGACTTCCGACATGTAACCTTGGATGCGAAGCTAAAAGTGTAGAGGGTCAGTGGCGGGGGATTCACCGTCACTCTCTTAAGGGTGATTGACAGGCCCCCGGTGCAGACCACACGGCACTTACCCAGTAAAGTTATCGGTCAACTACCCAGTCCCGCATCTGCGGGAAACATGCGTTAGCCGATCTCAAGCTAGATGTGTGAGCAAAAGCCCTCGACGGTTACTCATCCAACGTTGGAAAGGTAGCTTTCCTAACATGAGTGCCCCTCGGGGTAACGTAAGGGTATATGATGCAGACCACACGGCGTACACTCAATAGTTGTGGGCGAACCGCCCGCACCTACACTGGCAATGGGCGCGACGTCTTCGACATAAGATGTGTGGTAGAGGGTGCTCGAAAGAGTCCTCGACGGTTACTCATCAATCATTGGAAAGGAAACTTTCCTAACATGAGTTCTAGTGGGGAGATGAAGTGCCCGCTTGCGGCTGGAGGCTAGTGAGCCTCATCTCCAACTATCGTTGGCCTTTTAGGGGCAGCGGAACAACTAGCGGGTGAAGGGATGGATCCGTGATCCTCGCCTGCTTCTGTATAGATCCAAGAGTTCGAGGTGTCGGGGCTTGCGGTCCATCCAATGGGAAGTTAGTACCCGTGTCTAGCCTTGGAGAGCACCAAGGCAGACGTTCGAGGTGTCGGGCCCGGATGGCCGGAGCCACTAGTATCCGAGCTTGGGATCTCGACTTGCCACTTCCGTGACGATATTCCCACTCGATTTGGCAGGTTGGCGGGGGCAGGTGTGCGACACGAGCACTCTCTGATAGTCCTGTCACTAGGTTAGCCACACCCAGTAGATGTAAGGAGGATAGTCCAGGTTCAGTGAGCGGGAGAAAGCCCTGCGAAATTTTGCTGGTATGGGTCGAGGGGTGGTACTCGCAAGGATTTCTCGAAAATCCACCTCACCACACCCGACTCCATCCAACGCCTAACCGGCCCCCCAGGTCCCTGGTGCGATCTCAACTATGACTCTCTTAAGGAGTAAAAACCAAAGAGATTTCTTCCCAAAAACTCACATATCCTGAAAATATACACCTTCAATTTAAATAAGATTCATATGGCTGGGATAAATCAAATACGTATATTCACCAGTGGAAATATTTCAGCAATGAGGGAAATTTCATCCCACACATATCTCTCCAATTTTTGTATCAGTAGGTATTTCCAATGCAAATCACAGTTTGAATATTGGACTATGTTGATAGCATTTAACTCATGAATAAATGAACTATTTCACAATGAGTAATGAACTTATACGTTGAGTAATGAACTATAGTGATATTATTTGACTCGTGAAAATATTTTTTTTATTTTACAGACTTGCTTGCATTCTATAACAGGTTGAAAAACCATTTGGATTCTGAAGAATTACAATTCCTCCCCAGTTCAGAAGATCTAGCCGAGTCTTTGGTTCCAGCCAAATCACGAGAAGGAATAACAGAAGAATGTTGTACCAAGTCTTGCTCAATAAATGAATTAAGAGCTTACTGTGCAGCATGAAGCGACTAGTACTCGAAAATCTTCTCATATAATCTTACAACGAATTTATGTAAGCTTAACTGATATTTTTTGATATTTCATTGTAGAAACCACGGTGTTTAATAAACGGAAAAAGGTTTTCAATTGCGTTATGATTAGAAATAGTCTTTCTTTCAGATATATTCCTGATAGCCACGATCCTTGTATACAACAAAATATTACGGCACTACATTTTTTTGTCCATAGGCTGGTCACGTTTTCTTGAGCAAAGAAAGGTACGACATCGAGAAAAAATGATCAAGAATATTGCTGAGAGTAACGGATATCCCTCAAACTCGGTCTATAAGTTATTAGAAAAATGAAAATTAAGAACGTTTCTTCGTAAATCTTTGACTATTCAGACAGATGCTCACTCAAAATTTATAGTTCTTTCATTTGAATCAAAATATACCAATGGTTTGGTCCGAATTTTTGAAAAAAGTGCTCATACACTATAACAAGTGTTGGACAACATGAAAGGCAGGGTGGCAGAAAAGTCTGAGGTTTATGAAGCTGTGTGGATTGCGGCAAAAAGTATATAGATCAAACAAAGTGAAATACGAGTATAATAACGATTTGTTGAATAAAATCTATTTCAAATTGTTGAAAGGAATATGATAACAGACTTTTAGACTCCTTTGAAAATTGATAAATGGAAAAACGTGGAATGGAATCCATGAAAGGTTACATTCCAATCTGTGCGGTGTTCACGCTCTTGCGTAATAATAATTGAAAATAGAAACCAATTTATTACTGGATACATAACAGGTAGCCAGTAACATTTAAATCAGTAATAATATTTCATTACACATGAACATGACACTAGGAATTCAGTCCTAGAACCTCATTTGATAATGACTATGCAATTTTTACAATATATATCTTTATCGTATCTCTTTATCAGTAGTTATCACTACTGATGAAACGCGTCACATTTGTAAAAATTGCATGACTATTTTCGTGGATAGATTCGTGGAGAGACAGTGTTTTGCCTGAGGTTCCAATTCATCAAATTTGGTAGTGCTAATAGCAAACAGTGAATGAATGAGTATCGTAGATGAAGAGAAAGACAGAGAAGAAAGAAGAGAACAAAAATGTTGTATATTTTTTTTAGTTCACTAAATATTCAGTAGGTGATTTCAGATTATATGATGACTGGCCCAGTTTTTTCCTAAAGTAAATGAAGTTCTACAGTCTCACTCTCTTATTAATCACTCTCTGATTATTCACCGGTGTGATATATTGTTGAAGGTTTATTGCTTACTTCTTATATTTATTTATTGGGATGTCTAGGAACCAAAACGGATCTAAGCTGAAGAGGAAGAGATGCTTGCCAGAGATATAAATGGCAACGGTTTCAAAAACGATGGGCATCATCAGTATTTGGCAGGCGGAACTCGATTAAAGGGGAACTGTAAAAAAACAAAAAAATGATGAAAACCAGAGCGTAAAAGCAAGTGAAAATTACTTGCAAAGTTTTCATGTCGGCGTTGGTGGTGTGACCAACCGACAACTGCGATAGCAGAAATTTGAGTAGATACCCTAGAATGCCAGCCGAAAACGAATCCACATGGTTAATGCAGTCAAGCAAACCGTGGCTTAATGCTACAACCTGCCCTATAGAAACATAATCTGGACCAGAGAGGATTGGATTGTTCTGGAGGAGAAAATACTAGTATAATGCTGTTGGTTCTCAAATAGATTAAAAACCCATCCAGGTCCTGGAGCAGGCGTATACAGTCGCAAATATAAACCTACCTAGGAACATATGAGAACGTATTTGGGATAGAAATCTCCGCAATGGACTCAGTGTGAAGAGACTGGTGGACACCAACCTTGTACAGGAATCAATAAAACTTTTCTCGGAGAGTCAAGCAGCTCTAAAAGTACTTTGCTTTCAATGAGCAATGTCCCAAAACACTCTCCTCAGTGGGAAGACTCAACAAATTATCTCCAGTCTAGATTTCTGGCCAGACTGGTCTAAAAGGTAATGGAACTGCGACTTCCTTGGAGATAAGGCCAGAAAACGTAGCTCATTTCTGTGGTCTGGTAACTATTTGATTACTTGCTTCTAAGGGTGTAACAATACAATGATTTTCCCAAATCATGGAAAAAATCCTAGGTAATTCCTCTAGCCAAAGTCAACAATCCCCAAAGTTTTAATGACCTTCGGCCAATCAGTATATTGTGTGCCATTTCTAATTTATTTGAAAAAATCATTAATAAAAAAATTCGCAATTATCTCAAGAAACGAAACGTTCTACCAGCGTCTCAATCGGGTTTCAGACCCAATCATAGCTGCACGACTGCCCTACTGAAAGTAGTTGATGACATTTACACATCAATAGATGATAATGAATTAACACTTCTTGTTTCAATAGATTATTCCAAACATTCGACATAATAAGTCACCGCCTTCTGATTGTTCTGTTGAACTATATAGGTTTCTCATACTTGTCTTCAACACTGATCAATAACTATTCGAATGGAAGGTATCAATACGTAACTTTGGATAAAACTATGTCAAGTTCCTTGAATATAAGTGCAGGTGAACCTCAAGGTTCAATTCTTGGTCCTACGCTTTTCGTTATCTACATATCCAAATTTCCAAAGTGTCTCCATCACACCAAAATGAATAGCTACGCTGATAACACGATAACACCCGGATTTATAAACGATTTTCGGAAACTTCTGTAGCACTTGCTTGAGAGCAAATAAATGCAGATTCAAAATCCTTCCTCAAAGAAGTACTGCCGGACGATCAATCATTCCTAAAAAAGTAATTATGCTATTTGGTCGAAGAGCAATGTGGAAAAGATGTGAGAGAAATATCGATATCGTTCTGGACGAGCATCAGTGACAGAATCTACTAAAAATCTTGGTCTCATGATTGACCAATTTCTTGAGTTCAACTATCATGTCTCCCAAATTATAAAACGTGGCTATAGTAATTTGAAATCGATATACTCAAATAGGAAGTCATTGAATCAAAAATCGAAGAAGATATTATGCGATGCCCTAGTTCTCTGCCACGCCAACTATACATATATAGTATATGGCCCAGCGTTTATCTGATGAAAAGAGAATATAGACTCTACAGAACGCATGCCTCAGACCCATTACAGGAACTAGGAGTGGACAACACATGTCTCATCATTTGGAGAGACTGGGATATATTTCACGCTTTTATCACCTAACATAAGATTATAACAACAAAGGACCCAGTTATCTTCACGACAAAATAAGATATAGAACAAACATCCATAAATTGAATCCGAGATTCAAAAATCAACTAACTACCTCCGCCCCCGCCCCCCCCACAGAACCACTTTATTTCGTGGATCCTTCTCTTATAATGTGGTCTGGCTTTATAATCGAATTCCCAATTCACTAAAATCACTCTCCGCCCTAGATTATAGAATTAAACTTAATATTCACTTACTGGAACACACATTGCCTCAACTCCTCTGTTAATAATATAATTTGGGTGTAAATGAGAATTTCATACAGTTTAATTTTAATAAGTTTTTTTTAATTGTTGTTAGTACTAACAGAAATGATTCTGGTGCATTTGGCACTAAATATATCTAGGATTTACGTATGTTGTGCATGTACAATATTTTTTATGTATTTTTTTTCTCTAGGTTCAATAGAAGAGCAACTTCTGTGTCATTCTGTCATTCGTGACAGGATCAGAAATAGAATTCTGCCTTTCGATAGGTACATGGGTGGATTGTATATATTGTATTCCATACATTGTACTTCTTTTTACCACCTATCAATAAAAACAATTATTATTATTATTATTTCACCGTAGTGTGCGCTGGTCAGGCCCTATCCCCCGAAGCCCCGATACATTCAGAAGGGCGCGCCAGCATTATTAACTAATGACCACTCCCCACACCATGGGGTAAGTGCCTTAGGGCGGCAAGCCGGTATGATTTAAAGATTCGAGAGTAGAGAAGACATCATTCCACCAAGGACTCCACCAAGGACTCCATCTTGACAGAGTGATCTGGATAGAGTCTGCGGAGTTCGAAGAGAAAATCTCGATATTTTATCCGCTTTTTCTCCTATTTTCTGAAGATATTCGTCTCGCCAGTAGCTGAAAACTCCACGACAAATATAGTTCTGCTCTGGTGGTCGAGAAGGACTACATCAGGCTTATTAGCTTATATGAGCCTGAGGGTGGGGAACGAATGGTTCCAATAAATTCGGCACTTCTCATTCCCCACAACGGATTCAATATCCCCCGGAGCGTAGGACAACACCTGTGTCTCGTCAATACCGTGTGTGTAGATGGTAATATAGCACTCTTAGGGCCGCGTTATGTCGATGAATATAGGCCGAGACCGCATATGCTGGACATGCTGATAGCAAGTGCATTAGGGTTTCGGGCGCCTCGTGGCGGGCCCTGCACCTTGTGTCAAAAACCTCTATACCCATCACGCGACTGCGGCAGACTAAGGTGTTGAAGACACCATCCTGGCAATCCATGATGAACCCCTCAGTTTCCGACTTCAGCTCACTCGACCTGAGAAAAGCGAAAGTCAGGCGCTTTGATAAGCCAAGGTCTTCAATGTTATTGAAGAAGACCCCATGCATTGGCTTATCCTTGTATTTCCGCAGAAGTGAGGTGATATCTGCGGCTTTCTGCTGAACGAGTTCCAACTCGGTGAGAGTTGTGGTCACCTCGTTCAGTGTCGAAAACTAAACCGATTTCATCAGCTGCTCGGGCTCCACTTCCTGCTCTCTCATGGTCACGGACCATGCAGAGAAGGAGATCTGAACTCCTGACGACTTTACAGGCTGTATCCAGTACCATTCTGTCATGTAGACACTCCAAACTCAAAAGTCCATGGCCTCCCTGTTGTCGGGGGAAGTACAACCGTGCAACGGACAATTTGGGATGCAAACTCCTATAGAGATAAATCATTTTTCGGGTCTTCACGTCGAGTTGATACAGCTCCTCCCGAGTCCACTTCACTACTCCAAACGAGTAGAGTAAGATTGCAACGGCAAGCATATTTGTTGCAGCAACTTTGTTCTTCTCCGACAGTTCCGATGACCAGATCTGTCGAAGTTTGTGCTGATACTTGCCGCGGAGAGAGTTCTTCACTGCTGTTACCTCTTGTGAGAGACGTTATTCCACCCCGAGATAAGTATACGTCTCTCCGGCATCCAGATGGTGTAGAATGCTTCCATCTACGAGCTGCACATCCTCTCCGTGGTCCCCACATCGTTCTCTTTTGAGATGGACCATTGCACATTTGTCTATCCCGAATTTCATACCGATAGCATGCGTGTACACTTCCACCACCCTCAAGGACTGATGCAGATCCTTCTCTCCGGAGGCATGAAGTTTAAGATCATCCATATAAAACAGATGGGTGACCTTGTACCTCCGGTTTCCGGGGGTGCCACAGTTATACCCTCGAGTATTTCTGAGCGCAACGGATAATGGCAATAGAGAGATGCAGAAGAGAAGGGGACTGAGGAAATCACCCTGAAATATACCCCTTCTGAAAGTGACCCACCCTGTTTGGACTCTTGCTTGACCAGATGTTATGGTGAAGCGAGTTCGCCAAAGTGGTATCAGTTGTTCAATGCATCTCACTATGTTGTCGGGTACCGCAAGGCATCTGAGCAAATGCAAGATGAGATCATGCAAAATTGTATCAAATGCCTTACGGTAATCGATTCAGGCCATAGAGAGGTTACGCTTATATTGTATCGAGTCCAGCGTTATCATTATTATTATTATCTCGCCACGTTCGAACCTCCAAGCAGATTGATAAAAATTATTTGAGAGCTGGTGGAGTGAATAATAACATTTTCAAGGAGCACGGCATCGGGAATGTTGCTACTTCAGCACCTCTTTTATAACTTTCAAACATCTATGTTATCACAACTTGACGCAAATCGTAAGTCACTCTGTGTGGAATTATGAATCAAATGACACCTCAATCATAGTTGTGAACTAGACTAGACCAACTAACTGTTCGTGTAAAAGATTCGTCGAAGGTATTGGTTTCGTTCATATTTGCATGGAAATTGTGGAATAGTGGAATAGGAAGAAATAAATAGTCAATAGTCCAATTAAAAACATTTTTCGGTTTATTAAAAACCATAGTTTTGACAGTAAAATATCAAAAAATCTCAACCAATCTTACATACATTTTTTGTAAGATTATGAGAAAGAGTTTTGAATATCAGTCGCTTCATGCTGCGCAGTAAGTTCTTAGTTCATTCAGTGAGCAAGACTTGATACAACATTCTTCTATTATTCCTCTTCTTGATTTGACTGGAACCATAGACTCAGCTAGATCTCGGGAAATGAAGGGAAATTTTGGTTCTCCAGAATCCAAATCGTTTTCCAACTTGTTATCGAAATCAAGCCAGTCTGTAAAATGAGAAAAAAATATTTTCACGAGTCAAATAATATGAGTCAAATAATATCGGTATAGTGCATTACTCAACGTATAAGTTCATTAGATAGATAGATACATTTATTTCAACAAAGTATTTTACAATCATTCACAGGAGTGGCAGAATATTTTTGTCTGAGAAATACGTCAAAAGGAAAGTTGTAAAAAATATCAAATATATGTACATATAAATCTAAAAATGGAACATTCAAAATGAATAGCTTCAAGTTTCAAACACGATTACAAACATTCTAGAATGTGCGTCATATTTCGCATGCTTATTGAAAGTGGAGCTCTTTGAGAGCTTGTCTCAAAACAGTCATGTAGCTGGGAAAAACCTACAAAGAATATTGGAACTTTATGAAAACACTTTTCTCACATACCAGAACTCAGAACAGTTTCTTGACGCACGTTTCGATAATCAAGTTAGCATCATCGGGCAATAAGTAGAACAGATTTATTTATTTCCTGATGATGCTAACTTGGTTATAGAAACACGTACCTATCAAGAGGCAGTGTTCTAGTTCTGACAACTGCGAAAGGTGTCTGGATTCATTTCACATCAGAGATTTCTTCCTATCTGGAATATGAAAGAAAAACACCCATCAATACTAGGTTCATCTGCCACTTACCACACGGAAACCTTAAAATTTGAAAACATACCCTCACTTCATATGCATTTGTGGTTAAGCCTAGTACAACTACCTACAACAAGTTAAAACAGCTCTGTTTGGTGTTGTATCAAGAAAGCTTTGTTTCAAGCTTTTGCTTGCAGTGAAAGCTGCAAAAAGAGACAGAGAGTGATTTTCAATCTGGCCGTCGAACCCAAAGCTTGACCTTGCATTAGAAATTCGATGGAACCGTGGTTTTTTGGAGGTTTGAAATTGAGTCTGAAGTGTACTTGAACATATATTATCATTTTGTCCATGTTATCAAGTGGATCCATGTTATTGAGCCTGTGAGACTTCTTTGAGCGAATAAGTTAACGAATGAATAACGTACCTGCTCGTTTCATTGTTTTTCCATAATAATTTCCTTCGCATATTATACTTAGTGTAGAAGTTAGGTGGCTGCCACAATATTTTGTTCGTTTCGATAATATATTACTCCAGTAAGGAACTGCAAAAGCATTGAGAATGTTTATCAGTATGAAGATGTATACTAATCTAGCGTGCATCTGGAAAACAAATGAGTTTTCAGTTATTATACTACGACCTTTGGAATAAGTAACAAGAGGACACGGAGAACATCTGATGTTGGTACTAGTCTGGAGCATGGCAGTTCGATATGGAAGTTGAAAACTTCTCAGTGATTTGATAAGTCTCGAAACATATTTCTTCGGTTTGAACCGAATGTTAGTTACTAATGAATGAACAGTTTGATAGAATATAGACTGGATAACAGTTTTATTGAAACTGTGTCTACTGATTCATGCTGATTAGGTTGAAAAAAATTAGAATCTATTTTTTCTCAAAAATCTCCTTAAATATCGATTTTAAAGAAAACATTGAGATCATCCATTCAAAAAACATATTCAAATTGAAAGGGTTATATTTTCACGAATGATTAATGTTCGGGAAAGAAAGTTTTGGCGTTCTACTACTCCACCTTGATACAAAAAATGTGGGAGTCTTCCGAAGAAAGGAAGAGAGCAAGAGTAGTAGAAAGCCAAAAACTTTACCAAAAAAACATAATCAATTTATTCGGTATTTTCTGTATAACCAATTTTTTCCCTATTTCAGTACGATATCTCAATTTTTCGAAAGATGTCTTATTTTTTGGGGTGTATGCATAAAAATATATTTTGAAGATTTTTTCTCCACGGCATCTTAACATTTTTGTTTCAAAGAAATCACAGTTCGATTTTACAAAAACACGTCTTCTATAATTCTCAATATGAAAGAAAAGATTAAAGAAACTATTTGAAAAGAAATCGATTAGATAAAATTAATTTGAAAACTCCTTCAAGGGAAGAAGAGAAGTTATTTCTGTATCAAGTGCAGATTTGTGGAACTCCTTATAAAAACTTCAAATTTTGTTCCATCTCCATTTTAACTCCAGAGTTTTCGACGACATTGAAAATTATGTCTATTTGAGATATCCGAACAGTAAAAATACTTGAAAATTCTGGATTCTGGAAAAAATTGGCGAGATTTTAAGTCAAAATAAAACATAAATTTGGCAGATCTCCAAAATACTGAAAAATATGGAAAGTTTTCTAATAGCTCACTATACGGACAATTTTACTTACCTGGATGGTTATGGCAATACTATAGACACTATTGTTATTTTGATATCAAACTCTAGAACGCGAGTGCCAAATTTTTCCGATGCCCTGGGTTTTATATGATTTATTACAATTCGTGTGGGACATATGCAAATAAGACATAATGAAAACAAGATGTGTTTGGTTAGTATCATTCACAGCTGAATGAACAATACACCCTACCTTGATTACACCCCCTCATTATTCATATTTTCGTAACAGACAGGAAATAGTATAATAAGTGATAAACAAATCTTTTGTGTTCAAAATTATATTTAGAACTCTACTCGCGTGTACTAGACTAATCCTCTTCTATTTCCTGTGTGAGAATTGATAAAAAAATAGGTTGAAGGGTAACAAAACTAGAATGTCATATCAAGCTTTCACTGTCTATCGTCCAACCCGTGTTAGGAATCACGCGTTAAAAGGTACGATGAGACTTCGAACGAAATTTTCACCGGTGACCATTTTTTTAAGGTCTGCAAACAGCCAGTAGTCGATGGGTGTCAAATCTGGCTAATACGTTGGATGTGGGAGCAATTCGAATGTAAATTCATGAAGTTTTGCCATTGTTTTAATTGACTCGTGACAAGGTTCGTTGTCTTGATAAAGCAGTTTTTTTCTTTGCCATATGCGTTCGTTTCCCTTCTTGAATTAGTGGATGAATATTACACCACGCACTTCCCAAAATACCAAGGTCTTTACTTTTCCAGCCAATTGTTGTGCTTTCGGGCGGTTTGGACGGTTCACCAGTTATTCTCCACTCAGATCACGATCGTTTTGATTCCGAAGTAAAGTGATCAATCTATGTTTCATCCAATGTCACATATCCACGCAAAAATTCTGGTTTGTTATATTTAAACACGGCCAAATACTGCTCAGAATCATCAAGACATTCTTGTTTTTAGTCAACAGTGAGTTCGCGCGGCACTCACTTTAAACAGATCTTTTCCATAGTCAAATGCTCGTGCAATTATAGTCAGTTTGTTGATGCTCTCTACGGGAAGCTTCGAAGTACGATGGTGCAGGAGTGCGGGTTATTACTATTATTACTTTAGTCTAGAGATTTTTCAATGAAAAAAAGTTAAGAAAAAATACAAAATAGAGCACTTCTAAAACTTCGAAGTTTCAGGATATTTCTCGTAATGGATAACTAGAAGATAAGGATCAGACAGATGGACTTATTTGTATATTTCCACATCACTAATTGCATTGCAATTGTGACAATCAAGATGGACGTAGACTTCATAACAATTGAACCAGGTAATGTATTGGTGATACAATCTGTTCCAAAATCACATTAAACGAGGCATACTAATTGCACTGGCAGATATATAGTGCGGCACTATGAAGTTACCTCACTAATAATATGAAGATGAGTATGTAGTTTTCGTATGTTCAACGTTTCGGCGTCTGC
Source organism: Leptinotarsa decemlineata (assembly GCF_025532065.1). NCBI lineage: Eukaryota > Metazoa > Arthropoda > Insecta > Coleoptera > Chrysomelidae > Leptinotarsa > Leptinotarsa decemlineata. The sequence continues at coordinate 31,829,871 of NW_027412688.1, forward strand.
TTTGAAGCCATTTTCAAGACCAATCAACAGTGAGGTTACATGACTCGACGTGTTCTCTTAAAAAATTTCAATACTGAAGAAAAGTCAAGTCATTTTTTGAGGAGTGAATCAGTTTTTAGCCTCCCAAACGTTTGGATGAGTATCTGTATAATTTCTCATCCTTTTTTGATAAGAAACTAAATACAACAGAAAAATGCTTTGAATTGACACGGTAACTTATCGAGCTGAAGTGAAAAATTTGCCCGTTTTACATCTGTAAATAAAAAATACACAAAAAAGTCGATATGAAACTCGAAATTTTCAATTTTGTTATAACAGTTTATGTAATCTATAATTACATGATACATGATTTTCCATGAATAAACATTTTCTTGACTTTTTTTTTAAATCTCGAGACTAAAGTAATAATAGATATAATATATTCTCAGCAGAAAACTTGAGAATTTCTGACCAAACGGATTTACAAAAACTGTTAGATGTTCAGCGTGGCTCACAACTGAGTGCTGTTTCTTCCTTACCATGAGTTGAAAACTCTGATCAGAAAGGGGATTTGTGCAAGGTACTTTTTTCCACGAATGAATAAGGGTTAAGTCAATCTGTGAGAAAAGTTTTTCGAACCAACGTGGGCTCTTCTAACGTCATACGGAGTGTAACCAATATGATTATGCTGTATTATTTTATTAATTTGTCAGCTGCTGTCACCAGACGCGGATTCCTCCATATCAAATTTTGGATGTTGAGGCAATTCCGTATGACGCTTGTTCGGCCTCTTACACGATGAGGAGATTTTTAGTTGCAGTTATGAATGATCTTAAGAATTCACAGATTACTGTGGTAGGTTCTGAAATAAAAGCCAGCTTCAAATCTAACAGAAAAATTACCTAAACAAATTTTATGCCGTTGCCATAATTCCTACCGTATACGAGAGTGACTATATGTAATACGTAGATTGACCGGCACTTTCGGACCGACCTTCCCCCATTTTTAAATGTTAACTCCACACATATTCGAATATAAAATCGTTTCTCATTGCGATCGCACATTGAAACGCTACACTCCCGTTAAACTATCCTGTTTTTTCACATGACATATTTTGAGAAACCCTGTACACATTGAAGAATCACACGTTAAAACGATAGAGCCCCGTTAAACTGCCATGTTTCCTAAATGACGTATTTTGAAACACCCTGTAAACATTGAAGAATCGCACATTAAAACGATAGAGCCCCGTTGAATCCACATGTTTTTTCTTAAGCGCTACACATACACCCTATAAACCCCGATGGCAGCCATGTTTTTTCTTTTACGTTGGCAGCCATGTTTTTTTCTTCAACGCTGCACTGAATGCCTCGCCGCCATATTTTTTCTTCAATCCAATTTTTCATTCATTATTATACCACCATTTTTATAATTCAACCGCGTTGTTATCTCTCAACTGAATCTCTCCGATACTCATTCTATCCTTCTATGCATCGATTACGTCACAAAAAGTATCTTTCCCACTCACTAAGGTAAAGATGTGCCCTAGGGAATAAGCCACAATCCCCGTATAGCTCATCTACCTCTGTATACTGATTTTTGGCTAATTCTTTCCCAATATTCAAGTAATAGTTATTACATATGTACATTCATATCACCGCCACCCTTCTTAAGTTTACCGGCTAATCCTGTCTCGATGCTGCCCAGCTCATCGGGCTAATCCTACAGGTTATCCAAAAAATATCGGAGCAAACTTCACTTCAATTGTAACGCTATATATAATACTCGGTTTCGGCGTACGAAAATTATATTTATTTTTCTCACTAAACTGCTCGATTCCAGCTCAAATTTAAACCCTTGTTGATCCCCTTACGAAATAATATATTTAAAATCGCGTCAACCACCCGGTTTCCGTATTGAATTCTTCGGAGTTCTTGACGCCGCTTTCCCGACGAAATTCTCTGCTTGGCTCCCCCACGACGACTGTCTTCAAAAACCTCACTCGATTAATCGCGAGAAGTTTATTTTTTTCTCTGAGTTGATCTCGATTTGCCAAACTTATGATTAATTAGCCTAAAGCCCCGTTTTAGGATGGTATCTAATTTTCTTTCGTACTCAGCAGTCGGGACCACACACGGAAAAACCATATTTCGCTTAGTTGAAAGGCCTTTAGATACATGCTAGGTATTACAGGGGTTTGGGTTGCGCAGTTCATTGTGCTCAGGCTTTCAGACCTACTGTCAACGTTCAAAACTGCCAAGTTACGTTTTAATTTCTTCGATTGACGACTTGTTTATTTTGTGGAAATTCATGTTCACTGAGGATACACTACAAAAACACACTTTTGTCTATTTTCCACTATATTTCTTTATTGTTGACCGGTTTCGGCTATTATACCATTTTTGAAAATGGTATAATAGTATAGTGGAAAATAGACAAAAGTGTGTTTTTGTAGTGTATCCTCAGTGTACGTTTTAATTTCAAAAATGGTATAATAGCCGAAACCGGTCAACAATAAAGAAATATAGTGGAAAATAGACAAAAGTGTGTTTTTGAAGTGTATCCTCAGTGTACGTTTTAATTCATTTTGTTACATTTTGAGTAACTTTCAACTTACAACTGATGCATCAAAACTGACAGTTGACGTATCATAATTGAGAGTTAACCCATCAAAACCGACGATTGGAGGGAACTTTACCACGTCTCTTGTCACTTTTGATACGTCAATCATCACTTTTGAGGATAAATTTAGCTAATGTTACCAACCTCTAGACATAAAATGATGCGCTTTATGTGCCACTTGTGTGCCACTGCAAAAGGTTATAGAAGTGGAATCTCTAGGTTGGGTGGCTATCTGTGGATTATAACTTTATTCTCGAAATCTTGACCATTCTCGATATCTCCTTTTCTCTCAGAAGTTTCAATTCAATAAAAACGTCGTAATAAAATATACGGCTTGGTAGTTTGGGATTATTTTTTCATAATGATTAATTAGCAGATAATGATCAGACCGATGGGCTAATTTATGTACTTTGACAGTAATGGCATTGATTTATCGATGAAAGAATCTGAACGAGTTATATGATGGTTGTTGTGGATAATTCACGTTTAACGAGGCATGTCAATATCACTGTCAGATATACAGTGGTGGTACTCAATTGTCATGGAACAGTTTGGACTTCACTCAATATCTTTCTGAAAAATCTTTTCAATCAGAGCCTGCTGGCATATTCATAAAAATTTTAGATCCTGAGTTGATATTATTTCGGTTACTGTACATATTATTAAAAAAAACCGAAACATGTCAAATGTAAACTATAATTTGACATTCTTCAGTGTAAAAATACCACCCTTACCTTCAACCCCCTTCGAATGACAGGTCAAATGGGTTTGTAATATATCGTTTGAAAGGTCTCTTCATTCTCTATTCAAAAATGTTCTCGCTCGCAAGTTTATTGCAACAATTAAGATAAAATAAATAAATGTAATGTAAAAATAATGAAATGAGAATACGAAACAGAACTATGGATGTTAACGAAGTAGATGTTCAAAATGTTCACAGTGAATGTCTTGGCATCCTAATCTCAAATAAAACTGTCTTCTAACATTATTTAACATTTCAGGCGTGACTGACCTAATCGCAAACGTTACTGGTTCTTTTAAGTCATTCAAATCTGAAGTTTTAGTTTTTTACACATTGCTCTTTACTAATTCTCATAAAAAGAAATCTAATGATGAAAGATCAGGTGATCGCGATGGTCATTCAATCGATTCTCGCCTCTCTATCCACCGATTGAGAAATGTTGTATCGAGGTATTGTCGGACAATAACTTGGTAATGGTGCTCCATCCTGCAGAAACCATACGTATTCACTGGAACTTGAAGGTTTCCTGGATCAAGATATAAATTTGCTAAACTTGGAATGACATCATTTGGAAATAGTGGCAAATAATTATCGCCATTCAAGTTGCCCTCAATGAAAAAGAGACCAATGATATGGTTTCCTACGATCTCTGCCCGAACATTAATCTTTTGAGGGTATTGCGTGTGTTTTTCTCTCATTCAGTGAGGATTTTCCGTTGACCAGTAGCGGCAATTTTGCCGATTATCATGACCGTTAAGAGACAAAGTACACTCATCAGAAAACATAACATCGTCTAATTGGATGATATTGTTAACCATTAAGTCCATCATTTGCTCACAAAAATAAGTTACTATTTCAAAATCGTCTTCTATGAGCTCCTGAGTAGGTATCATTTCGTTAATATAACCATTTGTCAGACTTGAAGTTAACGAACTTCAAACTTGAATTAAAATACTGACAACTAATGTTGTAACGTACAAAACAAGTTGACAAGGCGTTTTAAACTAACGTTGCCACGGAAATTGTTTAGTTTTTTAAAGAATACCATCTAAAAAGAACATTGATGTGGTTTTTGCTTACTTTTTTATTATCAAAATCTGAACATAAAATAAGTTTTGACTATATTGCAATAAGTTTTGGGGGTGTTTTATCGAATTTCGGTCGCCACATGATTTTAATTTATTTTATCTTAACTATTGCAATAAATTCGAATACGATAATATTTTTGAATAGAGAATGAAGAGACCTCTCAAACAATATATCACAAGCCTATACTTCCCATTCAAAAAATTGGGGGTTGTACCTGTCATTCGACGGGGGTTGAAGGTAAGGGTAGCATTTTTACGTTGAAGTATGTCAAGTTAAAACTTGAATTTGAGGTGTTTCGGGATTTTGTTGAAGTATATACCGTAACCGAAATAATGAATGTTTTCCATTTGGCTTTTACACACTGTATGCGATATAAGCGCAAATTTACCACAATCATCTGAATAAGTCTGTTTTAAAATATGTGATACCACTTGTATTCAATGTGAATCGCTACTTTCGCACAGGTACCGCTCTTAGAACGCCTTAAGGATTTTCTGTAGTGCTTGTATTTTGTTCCTGAAAAAAAATTTATTCGTTTGAAAATGTCCTTATAGAAGGAAACTGCAGTAACGTTAGTTACAAATACAAGTGGTATACAAACATACGAGGTTTCTTTTCTCGTTTTTGAAAAAGGCATTTGGTTCTGTTTTATCCAAAGTGCTCAATTTTGACAGTCTATTTTACAGAACGAATAATAGTCTAAGTAAATTTATCAAAAACAATAAAAACAAAACTTTGGTGTCGAATAGATGAGGAGTAGATATATAAGCTGACTTGTGGCTCTTGCCCAAAACTGTATATTGGCCTAACAGGAAGAACCTTTTCCCAAAGAATTAAAGAGTATAGAAGTAGTTTTGTAAATGGAAAGACCAATTGCACATTTGCAAACCACCTTTCAACAGAAGGACATGAGTTCAATCATGAATACGATGTGTTACATTCAGAAGGGAAGAGTTTGACACTCAATCTTTTAGAATGTTTAGAAATCAATAGATTTAGGAATTTGGGTAATTTACTGAATGATCAATTAGTAACTCCCCGTTACTAAATATTTTTTCAAATACGGAAACTGGGACATAAGCTCAGGTAATTTAATTAATTACAAACTCAGGTAAAAATCAGGTACTTCAAATTGTAGAATGAGGTATATTTAGCATTGAATATTGTAACGAATCTGAAGCCGGCCCTGACCGATATCTCAGCCAGCGAATAAACACATGACATCACCGCACTCCACAAACCGCCGATTGAGTTCTAGTTGAGTACCGAAACCACTAGAGAAATCTAGAACGATCGTTACCGATATATAAGGCCCGTATCTCGTCCAGAGAGGAAGTTGTTAGTTAGGGAAGCCACAGATTATGCTGTAGACGACCCCTCCCGATATAGAAGGCCCCGACACTCTGTCGAATGAGGCCCTCATGTCCCCCGTTAACGGATGAATAGCTTTCTCATCCATCCCACCCATCATTCCGTGAAGGGCGAAACTGATGTCTGAGGACTTCATGCCGCCATACTCATTGCTCCTTCTCGAGACCAAAAATCAGACGAAAGGGTAAGGTAGCTGGACTCCAAGCCTAAATGACACGAAGATGACTTTCCGACCGACTGACTTTCCGACAGAGAGGAAGTTGAATTCAGAAAGCAAATCGAGCGGTTAAACAAGGAATTCGAATAGTGAAGATGAATTAAGCGTTAGTTGCTAAGTGTTGAATATAAATTAGTTTGTGTTAGTGAAATATTGTTAGAAATAAATTTGTTCAAGACATTTATTTCTTTAATTCGTTACAATATGTAGAATTAGTTAGTAAAGAACCGCCCGAAGAAGCCATTGTATGGCGAAACATGTGTTGCGTTTTTGTAAAACTCTTTAGTGAAAATCTCACAATAAAGTATTGTTTGAGTACGTTATTTTAACATGTGAAATTTCAAAAGTATTGAAATATTTTCAAGATGCATAATACAATCCTTCCTTATTTCCTAAGGTTTTGAGATTGGGGACTAGTTTTTTTCATGTATCACGGTCAAATGGGTATCAAATGAAAGGGTAACGTACACTACTATGAACCAGTAGACAAAAAAATAATATTATTAAGGTTCATGCACCAGTTTTAAATTTTGTTTACAAGTTATTTCGAATATTCGTCTGTTTTTTATCTAATATATTTAATTTCAACTGACTGAAAGACTTTCGATTATTTATCAACCCGCCACTGATATCATATCGTTGGAATGAAACCTACACCTATCAAAAATTATGTGCTAATGATGAATTGTTCATACAAAAATTATTAACTTCCATCATGAAAAGGTAATCCGAATTCTGATACCACGCAAGATGAATACAGTAATATTATTTTTGTTATTCTCAACTGTTCCCACATATTCGAGGGTAAGTTTTTATTACATCAAACCTTTTCAATTTTATAGAATTCCGACTACTAATAATAATAATGATATCTGCATTGTCTTTTGCATTTTTACTGTCCTTTTTCATAAATTATCAATAAAATTTATATATCAATAGATAGTGTTTTTATACTCTTTTAAAAAGAAATATTCTTTTTTTCGCCAACATCATCCATAAAGGAAATATAACAATTCTTATGGAAAAGAAAAAGTGTGACTTTTAACCTCGGGCTGGGGATGGTTGTCACAGTATCTGGGACAGGTAGTCACATAGGTAATTGAGGGGTAATTGAGGGGTATACAAATGAATATTTTCATTGAAAGTGGAATAATATACGCAAATAATTATATTCAAGAAGAGAAAAAGTGTCTCATTCGTAGGAAAAAACATATTTGCTCCAAATAAAAAACCTTCCATCTTAGCGAAATTATATCCAGTCAGTCTAAAATTCAGTGAATATTCGAATTCACAATTATGGCAAATGTAACGCTTTTTTCGAATATTCTTGGGAAACAAACTGAAATGAATACTTAGAGCCATATAGGTAAGTATGTATTATTGTCTATTTGTCGGTGAAGATTTGCCTATACCTTTGATAACCAATGTTTGTTGATGATTTTCTCTAAAACAAACAAAATTGTATGCAGCAGAAGCTCAAAATGCCCAAATATATGTGGTGTTAGTTGTCACATGTGACTACCAGCCCCTCGTCAAGTTGAGACAGCGAGCCCCAAAACATAACCCCCTAAATATAATATTTATTCATAAAAACGGACAGTGATATCATGAACCACAGATGTCTCATCAAAAATAAATTAAATAATATATATCTACAGAAAATTATAGTATATTTTTGGGAAAGAAAGTTTTTGGTTTTCTACTACTCCATCTTTATACAAAAAAAAGATGAAGGAATCTTCCAAAGAAAGGAAGGAAGTAATCAATTTGAAAATAAGTAACTCTATTCATGGATGTGTAGATCATGCAAAGAAGTAACTTTCAGACACAAACTGAAAGAAAGTCCTCCTAAAACAGCTACTTTCATATAAACATTGAATTACACGAAAGAAAAAATTATTTCGAAACAAATACTTCTATATGAACACTGAATTATACAGAAGATACTTTTCTGTACTCAGTTTGTATTTCAAACATTCGTTGTGGAATAAAAATCAGATATCATTCACATAAGTTCTACTTTAAATGAATGGTAACAAATTGCACTTACATAGAACACTGTCATCCTCACTGGTATACATCGATGTTTCGCCGTAAGACACTTGCCCTAAGGCTCTTCAGTACCAAATTGGATAACATTATAGAAAATACACACTATTCATTCATGGAACATTGCCATCCTCACCCATTGAGTGACAAATAGTTGTAATTTTATGAACGAATTGAGTGTTTTTTCTTATAATGTTATCCGTATTTGGTACTGAAGTGCCCATAAGGCAGATGTCTTACGGCGAAACATCAGATGTCTACCAGTGAGGATGACTCACTGACTCATCTATTATATTGTGTAGGAATCCTGTGATATCAGATTCGATTCCATTGCGAATATTTGGAACACAAACAGAATAGAAAAAAGTGTTTTTCGTACAATTTAGCAATCATGTAAAAGTATTTGTTTCTCAAGTTTATATGAAAATAGCTGTTTCGAGAGGGCTTTTTTCGTTCAGTTTATGTTTAAAAGTTACTTCTTTGTATGATCTACACATCTTTGTATAGAGTTAATTTTTTGAAATTGATTGCTTTCTTCCTTCCTTTGTAAGATTTCCACACAAGATGGGAAAGTAGAAAGTCGATACCTTTCTTTCCCACCACAAACGTCTTTCATGAGATGAGCAGAAATTTATTTGCAAGCTTTGAATTTCCTATCACTGTTTAAAATCTCTTTTCCGTTAACCAGCTGTCGCACCCCTACGAACTGCAACCCTCAGAAGTCGAAACTTGTGCGAGCTAAAAATTAACGAGGTCATACATTTTAACGTGTGATACCTGTCGAATCATTTTTTGACATTTGAAAAACGTCATCTTCCAAAATATTTTTTTTAAAAAAGAACTTTTTTATTGGGATTATGTTGCATATATTATAAATTTGTTTTTGTACATTGAATTGAGACATCACTTGCAGATTTATGAAATGAAAAACCACTCTTTGTTCGAACGAGTCATATTATTTCTGACTTTTGAAAATTCAATATAATAAGTCAAAATCTTTTGCCTTTCAGAAGCTGATAAGAACTCTCACAATTGACTATGTTAACATATCTTACTGCAATCCGGAGTATATCATTTCTAAAATTGAAATGAAGAAATTGGACAGAAGGACGTTCAGCATGAATATTTCAGTAGATGTCTTTCGTGATGTAACGGATATGAAGGTTCAGTATACAAATCATCATGTATATATTACAAAATTATGCTTGAAGTAAAAATTAGTATAACACGATAAATTGAACATTTTCAATTGATGAATTAAATTAGAAAAAAAGGGTGAAAACATATGTATGAAATTTTTTGTTTGATAAAAGTCGTACCTTCACACTTTGGTATTAGAGTAATTCGGTTTACGACATATAAAATGTTGTGCTAATGCACATGATTTCTCATTGAGTTTTATACCACTTTCATGTGATGTTATTCTATCATCAAGAATTCTGGACGTTGTTCAAATATAATCCAAGTTACAATTGTTACAAGGAATGTTATAAATTGCAGTGGACTCAAATTCTTTATATTTTCAATATTTTTTGGATATTTTGTTCATTGTGAAAAAGTGTTATGATATTTGAAGATGAATTTTCAAGATTACTTAGATTTATAAAAAAATTATTGATAGGTAGATTATCATTAGATGAATTTCTTTTGATCACATCAGAATTTGTATTGTACTGAGGGACGATGCTGTATCTGTTCATGTTCAAGTTCATAGTCTCTGTTGGAGACTCTTCTGTTGGTCTGGCCGATGTATATGCTCTGTGCCTCATTGGGTATCGTATCCTCAGATGTTCTTCAGAAATATGGAAGTTTGATTGCTAGTTGTGTATACTGTTCTTATATCGTGCCTCTCCAGAATTCGGCTCACTTTGTCGGCAACTTCATGAATATAAGGAAGAAAACCTTTTGGGTGCTTCGTCTGTTCATCGGGCAGTTTGGGATGTGAGGTATAGATTTTCTGAATTACCATGATAAGTCTCTTTATACCAGACGCATTCTTGACCGTTCCAGCTTCGCCCTCAGTCGAAAGACTATCCAAGACATCAGATGCAATCTTCACTTCACCAACTTTCAGACGGTTTGAAACACTTTTCTCAGGCTAAATCTTGAGAGTCAAACACATCAGAGATACCAAGAGAAAGCTAACATCACTAATCACTTATAGAACGCCCCAGTGAGTCACATCCGAACCCCAGTCCTAGTCCACAACATCTCCAACACTCCGCTGAACACATATTTTGTCGCATTGAAACCATCATCACCCAGACCGAATCAGCCATTTCCCATCTTCCAGAAAACTTAACCAAAGATGTCCAGCAAGATATCGCCACTACTTTAATAAGATCAAAACATCCAAAATCCAATAACACCAGCGGAAAGATAATTCCTGAAAACCTTAAACAACAATCAGGACATAGTTATCCTTCTGTCGTTGTAGTGCTCAACACCACCGGCAACAGCGACAAGATGACGACATTACTCGACTCCGCGGAATAACAACCAACAACTAGAGAACCCGCAACATACCTTGAAACGAAGACCAAATCACCAATCACTAACATACCCGCCATGGAAAGAAATGCCTCATTCTAAGAGAGAAAGCCTATCGTACACCTCGTTTATAATGGCTTTCAAAAATACACAAACCAAACATCCCACTTCGTCCCATCGTCAGAGCTTTGGGATTTCCCACATACACCCTTGCCAAAGAATCTGCTGATACTCTCCAACCACTAGCCGAACAGTCTTCATCATATGTCTAAAATTCCTATCACTTCATTGAAATGCTTCATTATCCAACAAACAGACATCTTTGTCAGCTTTGACGTAATATCCTTTTCGGGAATATCTCACCATCCGAAATTTTCCGTCCTCAAAACAAAACATAAATTTCCCCAAGACACTCTCAACCACTGCATGTCAAGCACCTAGCTCCTTTTCCAGGGCGAATTTTACAAACAAGTGAAAGGCGCTTCCATGGGTTCCCCACTTTCTTCAGTCCTTGCGAATCTTTACATGGAAGATTTTGCAACCAAAGCCATATCTGACCTCAAACCTACGTTTTGGATTCGATACGTAGATAACGTCTTTGTTATACGATCTCATGGCCTCAATAAAAGTCGAAAATATAACAATTCACTTCCACTCCTGGACGTTCTCATCACAAAATCCAACGATTCCTTCACATATACTGTTAACCGAAAACCAACCCATACTAACATCTAGGTCTAAGTCCCATCATCATCATCCTGCTCAGTTGAATTCCGTTTTGAATTCTCTCATACACAAGTCTATCAAACTTACTGACACCCACAATAGACCCAAGAAACTAGACGAACACAAATCCGCGCTTCACCAAAACGACTGTCCCCAATCCAGCAAACCCGCATCCCAAACAGCACGATGAACAGACGGACCACCCAAAAGCTTCTCCTTCTTATATTCATGGAGATACCGACAAAGTGAACCGAATTCTGAAGAGGCACGAGAATAGAACAGCCAACAAGCAAATTTTTCACTTTTCTACCAATACCCAAAGACGCAATGCGCATGTACGAAATGCAATGTTCCACCTGCTCCAGAACTTACATCGGCCAGACCAACAGAATAGTCTGCAACAAAGCCTATGAATTTAAGCTTGCTGTCCGTAAATCAGATCCAGCCTCATCCTTCTTCAAACATCATCGTGAAACAAGCCACATAATTAGCTTCAAAAACACCAAAATCAGTACGAGGTTGTATTCATTTTGAAAAACGTTCTCAGGAAGTTTATTCCACATATACGCAGTTTTCCAAATAAAAAAGTTCTTGAACAGTGAAGTTCGAGGTGTACTGAGTTGAACCTCCAAACGATGAGCAGCCACAGTCCATCGCGTATGTCTGATATGTACCGCTCTTGGTGGAATCAAATGTGCCAAGTCACTTGAACAATTTCCGTGAAAGTATCCATAGAAGAGAGACAAATCCCCAACTATTTCTTCGATGTTCCAGACTATCAAGATTGCAAGTGATGTTCGCGTCTTCAATCAGGTGGATGGTTTTTTTCTGGATAGAATCCGGCAGCTTCAGGGTATGCTTAGGGGCGGAGCTCCATACATGAGAACAATACTCCAAAGAAGATCTGATCTGAGCTTTATAAAGCATCAATAGTTGCTGAGGTGTGTACAGTTTTCTGGTTCGGAACAGTGTTCCAAGCTTTTGAGAAGCAGCCTTTGCAATTCCAGCGACATGATTGTGCCATGACATATCGGTGTCCATTTCAATACCCAACAAACTTATAGAAGTTTGGCCAGCAAACCCTCAAGCCACACAAGGCCAAGCACAACAGCTCTCTATGTTTCACGATTGCGTTATTCCAAATATGGGTGACACACGATAGAAGATGTTTCCGGAAGTCATATTGATGATCGATCAAGATGTTAAAGCCTTCCAAATATTTAAGGATACAGTGGTTTACGGCTTCCTCCATGATTTTTGATATCTCTGATAGCAAAGCGACTGGTCTATAGTTACTTAGAAGAGTTTTCTTGCCCTTTTTTGGAATGGGCTGCACGCGGGCAATCTTCCAACAAGAAGAAGAAAAAACCCCTTTCTTGTAAAACAGGTCAAAAGTCTAGAAAATACTGGTGCGAGTTCATTTGCACACTTTTTAAATACGATGACGGGCATTTCATCAGGACCAGACGTCTTGTTGATATTAACCTGTTTCAAAATTCTCCTGACTAGACGTTGCCGAAAAGTGATTTCCGGCAGTGTGGTTTCTAGTGCAAGAAACTTGTAGATTTGTTATGTTGGCTGTTGTTACAACTGAATCATCCGCTTGTGTTAGAAGTGGGATTATTAATTTTGTAAAGTTTTGATTAACAGCTTTAGCTACCGACCAGAAGGATCTAGACCCGTTAGGATTGGCAAGCAGTTTATCTCTAATGCTCTGAGTTCTTTGCTTTCAGCTTGCTCGCAATATTTGTTGAACCAAGGTCTACCGTTGGAAGTTTATTTCATTGAAAAAGGAATATATGCATCCATGGATGACAGAATAACTTCCATGACTTCGAAAGCACAAATTGATGGATCATTTAGAGCTGAAACAAACATCCAGCCAGGGGAAATTTCGAAAATGGTCTTGAAGACCCTCCCACTCAGCAGCTCTGTAATGCCAAACTTTGCGCGGCTTAGATTGTTCTCCAACATTTATCAGTTAATCACTCAACACTGAAATGAGTTCGTGGTCAGAAGATCCCATTGAAGACCTTACGGTGACTGTGTAAATTTCTGGATTGGTTGTTAGGTATATATTCAGAAGACCAGCATATTCTCTATCACGATCAGGAATCCTGGTTGACTCATTTATAATCTGAGTAAGTCCGCTGCTTATTGCAAAAGCCTTAGCTTCGCCACCTTGTTCGTCGTTGATGTGAATGTGAATGTGAGCCATTCGATATTGTGGACATTGAAGTCGCCGAATATGGAAATACCTCAAATCACTGATTGTTTGACATACGATTTGTGTGCAACGGCAATGTTGCACACAAATCACAAACTTTCCGCGTTTAGGTTAGTTTTCTTTTCAAATAAAGGAAATCCGAGAGCATGTATTTGTATATATTTATTGAAAAGTAAGAAGTAACGATATATTTTACAAAACCTTTATATTTCACCCAGTAACTATGAAAGCAGTTTACGAAAAAGTCAACCTGTATATAAGTAACTATATATGACATTCTAGATATAATAATAATAATAATAATAACTTTATTCAGAGTAAAGAAAAATAATTTTGAATTAAAGTTTACATGACTGTTCTGAATAAAATATTATAGTGTGGAGATAAGCGCAAGCACTTGTTTCTCATATACACAGTACAGGTAAAATAACGATGAGGAAAATATAATAATAATGATAAAATAAAAATAAGTATAATAAAATGTGGTGTAATTATACATACATACACAAATCACCCACACATTTATACACATAGGTATACATATATAGGAAATGCATGAGGAATACAGTGCAAAAAATTGAGAAAATGTAAAAATGTATCGTGTAAAATGTGAAATAAAGAATGTCAAATGTAAGATGTGAAATGTAATATGAATATGTAAAATGTATTCATTCATATGATCCTAAAGGAGCGTTTAGACGATGTCAGTGACTGGCAACAGTCTCACTGTATTGTCAGCATTAGCCCCGTGTGAAGAATTTTTTCCAGCCCAGCCCAGCTGGTTGAATATATCGGCTGGCTATTTTTCTTGCCAGTATCCTAATCGCCAGCAGTTTTGGACACGCATAGCAACAGTTGCTTGGTCATTAGCTTTACGCAAGTCGCCCAGTCTTACAATTTGTTACTGTAGCATTAATTACATATTACTGTAATGGAAAACTCTCTCAAGACTTTAACTTGCCTACAGTTACTGCGAGTCTCTGGCTTCGCCTGAATGTTCCTTAACGAATAGTTTTGGGTACCCAAGCCTAATTTTCAATAGGTTCTGGACAGATTTTATTGTAATCCACGTTCAACAAAATTATTTCATTTATTCTAATTCCATACATTAATATAATCAATTTTTTCAGGGCTCTATCAGAATATTCAAATTTTCGGATAACGTTTATAAGGAAACAGCATTAAAATACTCTGGAGATTTATGCACGTTGTTGGATATGTTACGTCAAAAATATAAAATTCACATGAATGAACAATTCAAACATTTTTTCACAAAATGCCCCATTATGAAGGTAAGTTAAATAGGAATAATGGTTCATTCAACTTCCACGTCTTGCTTTTAGGGACATTACTACATGCACAACTTCAATGGAAAAGATTTAGGGGTTCCAATTATTCCACAATGGAAGACGAGAACTTTTATTGAGGTTGAGTCGAACAATGTGTTAATAGGTAAAGTTTACGCAGATATTACCGTTATTGACGAATGAATATATTATTGAGAAAAAAGAAACCAATACCTAATAATGACGCAGCATCCACATATTGTACCTGCTGATGATAAATAAAAATAATGTCTGCAGTTTTTATATTCATTTAAAAAAGTATTCGTGATTGAATTGGTCGATGCTACAGTTTACAAAACCCCAACACGTGTTTCATTATACAGTGCTTCTTCAGGCATGTTCAATACAAACTACTTTTTGTTTGTATACTTTTGAAGAATCTATTGCTTAGTGAAACGTGTTGCGATTTTGTAATCTCTTCATTTTCCTCGAGATCGCCGTTGTCCTATTGGAAAATTTTTAAAAAGTGCAATCAAAAGGAGTATCTGTTTAAAATCTGTTTAAAATCTGTTTAAAATCTGTTTTTCCGTTAACCAGCTGTCGCACCCCTACGAACGACAACCCTCAGAAGTCGAAACTTGTGCGAGCTAAGGATTAACGAGGTCTTTCCTTTTAACGTGTGATTCCTAACACGGGTTGGACGGTAGCAAGTGAAGATCGATAGTTCAGACTAGGGCTTGAACCACCGACCAACACGGCAGTCAATTCGAGTGAGTGAACAAAGCACCCACGCCGAACCGCTTGGCTACCGACTATCCAACCACACAATCACAACACAATCGGCCAAATTCGCGGAATGTTGCATACCTACTTCAGACGTAACCACTTCTTGAGAAATCAAGAGGACTAGGTACCTAACAAATAGTCTGCTTTGCGCTGATATGTGATTGAATAACCCTGCCGGTAGAGATGTCACCCGTGGAAGTAAGAGTCCTCCTAAATGACGCTTCATCTTGAGGTGTATTCATCCGTGCCGAAACTTGTATGACTGAGTCCATTCAGTATCACCAATTGAACCTTGGAGATACCAGGCCAAATTCGCGGAATGTTGCATACCTACTTCAGACGTAACCACTTCTTGAGAAATCAAGAGGACTAGGTACCTAACAAATAGTCTGCTTTGCGCTGATATGTGATTGAATAACCCTGCCGGTAGAGATGTCACCCGTGGAAGTAAGAGTCCTCCTAAATGACGCTTCATCTTGAGGTGTATTCATCCGTGCCGAAACTTGTATGACCAATTCAGTATCACCAATTGAACCTTGGAGATACCAGGCACTCTCTCATCGTAGAAAGAATTATCACAATAAGGCTAGGCTCTACCGTTACGAATATTGCCCTATTAATTACTTGCGACACTTTATGGACCATGAAGTAGGTAACCAAAGGGCCCCGAATCCTAAGATGAAGTGAACACAGGCTAAACGACCTCAACTGTCATCTCTCTAATATCGCATCAAGCGCAAAAGCTTGATATGACAGTCGCCACACTGTTCCAAACTATTTGGTCTTCAAAAAAAGGCCATTAGAATAATAAATAATTTTCGTTGCTTATTATTGATTCATGATAGGCAGCACATATATTTGAAACGCATAGTCGATACCGAAAACATATTCTTCAGAAGTCAGTAGTGTAGCGCGAACCCAAAAAATCATTTAGAAAAATTAAAAGTGAGACAAAAAAAATTATAATAGCAATTCGTCTGAAAATGTTCTTCACGGGTAAATTAGGGTTAGTTGATGTGAAAAAAATGATTTTCAGAAGGAAATTTGTTAGGAAATTTCACCGATCGGTAACATAGCAATATCTGTCTGGAAATTCCAGACATGAAAAAAAATTATATCAGAAGTATTCAGTGTAGCACCTCCTTTATCAGAAAACTTTTTGATACCTCAAAATCATTTAAAAATTGTATTCAGGCTAATTATTGGAATCTATGTTACAAGCCAATGGATAAATTGCGACCCTGAAATTGTTAGATGATAATGAAGAGAGAGCTCACCTAAAATCGTAAAACTGAAGTTGAAAAGTTGAAGTTGAAATAAATGGCATACAAGATAACTGGGATAGAGTAGAAAAATAAAGGTTTATTTAAAGTTATAAAAGATTAACGCATTCAATCACTGTCGGTATCGGAATCATCATCATCGAAATCACTCTCGAGGTTACTTGTGAGATCTTCAATGTCGTCTCCTATAAAATAAATATCATTGGTAAAAATCACGAACTTATTTGTGGAAATAACAACAAAAGCCACATTAACTATACCTGTTGATTCGTCATCCAAAACCTCTTCACTCTCAACTCTGGTAGTTGGTTATCGGAGAACCACGAAAACTGGAACCGTCCCTCGTCTTCACACCATCCGAAATCTGCAGTTTTGAGATCGGTTAGAATTTTCTCATGAGCGTTGCTCCATACTTGGGCAATATATTTCCTTCGCAATAAATGTTTTTCCAATTCTACTTTGCATGGTGGCAGATTGCAGGCATCGTAATTGGATGACTTGAGATTCAGAGTTGTGGAAGCTTCGTCTTTTTTATTTTACATGTCTTTGTGAAAATGTTCAGTTGAGCTGAATCTACATTATTAATTTTCTTTTCATTGTACAATTTGTACGTGAATTCTTCCAGTATAAGGAATACTTTCTCAGTATTAGAGGTACAGCTGCCCATATCGGCAAAAGCTTCTTGGTAGCGTTAAGGATGCTTTGGCATTGTTATTGGTCTTTTGTTACCCTTGCCATATGTATTTCATTCTTACCTCGCTCTTGATGTAGATGCTCCGTCATCAAAAAAATTACCAGCGTCATAATTTGCATCACTTGACGTGGAACTATAAACATTTTCCGGAAAAATATTAGGATCCTTTGGAATCCTTACGGCTGTGAAATTTCAATAACACGTTGAATGATAGCCAACGTCCGTATCAAAACACCACGAGGTAACTCAATGTCGGAGTAAATCGATTTCCTAGCACTGTGCTTGGTACTCCGAAATTCAGCTACTTCTTTACACTTTTGCAGTGTCTCATTAGTAAATTTTTTCATTTTTCAAGGCTTTTTTCTTCACAAAACACACAACTCAGGTCCGACATTTGTTACACCACAACCGCACAACACATGGCAACTGAGTGAGCGTCATTCCAACGGTTAGAACAGCTGGTGAGTGAGCTGTGTATAGTAAGAGAGTGGCAGGAGCGTAACACGCGAAAAAACATTCCCACCGCATCGTAAGAAGCGCTCAGGCATCGGCCAAGCGACTTCAAAACGTTCTTTTCTCTTTTGTGAGTACATGCGACATTTAAAATTTCTGAAAACAGATTTTTTGTAATCCTAGCAAATATACGAATGGTTCAAAAAAAAATTATCCGGATTGCTATAATACAAGACTGCTAAATTTTATGACATTTTCAAAAATTCGCTTCAGCTATATACTACGCGCAAAATGTCTGAAAACCAACTTATTCGTTATAAAACCTATGTACATTTCCAATATTAGACAACAGTTACTCCACACCTAGTTGGGTTCAGAATCATATAATCTACTCAACTATTTTATACAGAAATAGCCTCGCACGCAATTGCTACAATTTCAACAGTTACTCCACACCTAGTCGGGTTCAGAATCATATAATCTAACTATTTTATACAGTTTCGGCCGTATTGCTATGATACATGGTTTTGGTCGTGGGCTCTCGTACTAAGAGGTTGTGAACATGTCGAAAGAACGTATTTGTCACATATTAAATAAACATTTAGGCATGAGAAAGCTGTCCGCGCGTTGGGTGCCGCGTTTGCTCACGTTAGACCAAATACGTGTTGGAATGAACATTTCCAACGCTCTGTTGTCGCAGTTTATATATAGGGGTTCCACAGGGGTCCGTCTTGGGATCTGTATTATTCTTATTGTATATCAATGTTATTGACAAACTGGACGTTCCCGCTTTTTTTACCTTATATGCAGACGACACGTCCGTTGTCTTATCATCTAATGACAATGCAACAGTGAACTAACAGTAACCAATATGGAAGAGTGGTTTGCTGCTAACCTCCTTTTCATGAACATGGAGAAAACGCAGGTGATAAGGTATCATAATAGACAGAGAGAATGTGAAGAACTATTTTTTCATAATATTAGGACGGGTGAAGAATGTGTAAAATTCCTGGGTTTACATGTTGATAAAGGTCTCACCTGGAAAATTCAATGTGAACATCTGATTTCCCACTTGAATACTATATCCTTCCAGCTGAGGAACCTAAGACATATCCTCAGTCTTGATATGCTACAACAACTTTATTATGCACAAGTCGAAAATAGACTTCGTTATGGAATTTGTTTTTGAGGCGTATCCCCCATGGCAAATGAAGCATGTATTGCTCAAAAAAGAGTTATAAAGAGTATGACTGGTCTGAAAAGAAGAGAATCCTGCTGCTATAGTTTTAAAAATATGGGAATTTTAACAAAGTCGTCCATATTTATATTTGAAACTTGTCTATACGTATTTAAAAATAAAGCTAATTTTATACTGAGATCTGATATTCATCATCTTATTACCATACAAAAAAATGATTTAGATGTTCCCCATTGCAGAACAATGATATGTTCGAAGTCACCAAATGTAATAGGGCCTAAAGTCTTCAATTCTCTACCCGATGATATTCGAAATTGTGTACCTGCACCTTTGTTCAAATCTCGCTTGAAATCGTACTTGATCGAAAAGTGTTTTTATGACGTGGATTCGTTTTTTCTGCAAGCTAATGTAATGTAATGTAACTCTATTGTGACAATTTTGTGATATTTTATTTTTTATGTAATCTAATCATCTTTAGAATATGACTGTGGTTTGTACTGTTAGTATGCCTAACTTCTGTTAATCTACTTTCTACTTTTAAGACAATTCCTATACAATTTCTTATTGTCTGAAGGAAAATGAAAATTATTATTATTATTATAGTTTAGGCGTAATAAATCAGAGTTTTGGCGCCGATTAACTGGGAGAAGTGTGTAGAGGTTAAAAGAGACTGAATTGAAAAATTTTTTGAAATGAAAAAATGTACCTTTGTTGTGTCGGAAACTTTCCAGGCCACTCTCGTAGGTACGTTAGGAGAGATGAATGTTTCAAGATATCATTTCGAAATATTTATTTTCTTGTACTATAAACCATATTTCTCAAGATACCAGTGCTTGATATATTTAAAAATAAAACCTCATTCTTCACAATATTTTATATTTTTGATTAATTCAACCTTATATTTCATTAAATACAAAGAAAACTAGCCTTTCATGTGAATGTAGCCCTCAGTTCAGTCTGAATATACACTGATTTAATTTCAATAATCAAGCTTGTTATCACAAATTTGAAATCATCTTCTCAAAAGAATCTAATTGAAATTGCTCTAGACAGTGAATAGAAACAAAAACTCATGAATAGCTGACATTTTATAACAAAATCATATATTTTATTTATATTCAAATAATAATATAAGAACTACATTACTTAATGGAAATTTAAGCGAAAAATTCACTCTTGCTTGACATCTCATATTCCAACTCCTCGTTTTTGTACATATCTATCATTCTTTGGATATCGTGAGATAGCATTTCCAACTGTTTATCATGAGTAATTTTCAACTTCTCTTTTTCTCTGCTCTGTTTAATTTGGGCTGTTTTACGTTCATCCACAAAACGCTTTTGATTATTTTGTTGCTTTTCTTTCAACCTGCGTTCTTTGTCTCTCTTGGTTTTGAGATTCTTATCACTGGTAACCTGAAAAAAAAAATAAAGATCAACTTTAAAATGTGTTGAGGCAGTCATTAGGTGATTATGTGAAAACTAATCTTCAGTGTTACATTTTCCTGATTAATTTAGTTCAATTTCATTGTTTTCCAAAAAACCCAAATTATATCATATTTGTATATTGGCCAAACAGGAAGAACATTTTTCCAACGAATTAAAGAACATAGGAGTTGTTTTGTAAATAGAAAGACCAATTCCGCATTTGCAAACCATCTTTTAGCAGAAGGACATGAGTTCAATCATGAGTACGAGGTGTTACATTTAGAAGAGAAGAGTTTGAAACTTAATCTTCTAGAATGTTTAGAAATCAATAGATTCAGGAATTCGGGTAATTTACTGAATAATCAATTAGAACTCAATAACTCTCCGTTACTGAATATATTTTTTCAAATGTGAAAATGGAACATAAGTGCAGGTAATTTAATTCGTTAGAAATTCAGGTAAAATATCAGCTACTTAAAATTCAGGTACTTCGTTTACAGGTACTTTGATTTCAGGTACTCCATAAACTATATATATATTTAGTATTGAATGTGTAGAATTAGTTGAAAGACACGCCAGATGAAGTCATTGTATGGCGAAA
Organism: Leptinotarsa decemlineata; assembly: GCF_025532065.1. Taxonomy (NCBI): domain Eukaryota; kingdom Metazoa; phylum Arthropoda; class Insecta; order Coleoptera; family Chrysomelidae; genus Leptinotarsa; species Leptinotarsa decemlineata. The sequence goes on from NW_027412688.1 coordinate 31,851,111, forward strand.
CACGTGTTGCGTTTTTGTAAAACAATTTAGTGAAAATCTCACAATAAAGTGTTTTTGGAATACGTTTGTTTATCATATTTCATTTTTAAAATTATTATTACAATATGTTAAAGCTGAAAATATTTCAATTATTTAAAGCACTTGTACGCTATTAAAGACCTGATCGCTATTGTATTCAACATCAACCTCAATTGTCACATGAAAGTTGTTCAACATTTCATTTGAGGAAATTGACTTGGCCTTAGTTTTTCAAAAAATTCAGTCTTTTCATAAACTACACCTCACGATTTGAATTCCACAAACTTTATTTGAAAAATATATCACGACATGTTTCGCTAACACAGTTGCTTTATCAACAGTGATTATGAAATTACTATGGATCTTCCTCAAGTAAAGGCCGAATCAATAAGAAAATTTGGTCTTCCCACATATATGTGTGATTTCCATCGGAAAGTCCTGACCGCCATTATAACTACATTTTTTCAAAGCGTTATTACCCCAGAAACAAATTTGAAACATTAATATTCAAAACACGTAGTAACAATAGAAGCTTTTGTTTGAAAACATCATTCTAATATGAGAACAAATATGTTCAAGGAACACAATGATGTATATAGGGAGTAGGTTAGAGAGTGTGACGAGCTGTAAATTTAAGGTTGAATTAAGAGACAACTTTTACAAGAAGTTTTTCTGACTACAGCTTCTCTTTAGTATTGTTATGTGATATTTCCATTGTTTCCAAAATTATTTTCCAATGATATGACAAAAGCTGTCTAGGAATTATTCCTTCTGTTTACAATGGTTTATACTCTCATTATTATATTTAGAAAATAACTCGAATAATCGAAGAATGTAAAGTGCTATTCTATATCTCACAATACATCAATAAATTCATTGTAAGGACATTTGGCAAAATAGAACCGTAGTTCATGGGGAATATTCTGAGGAAATAGTATCTCAATGTTACTTTTTTTGAAATTTTTTCTTAGACATTTTCGAATTTCAGTGTCCCGTCAAGGTGTAAACCAAAAAATTTTGATGAGATTAGATGAGAGACGCTATATTTGAAACCAAGTACTTTGGGTTTTGGTGTTGAAAGATAACAGATTTGCTACTCTAATTCTTTTTAGATCTCTTTCCAAATTTTCATGAAGTGTGTCTGTACTTTTTTCATCCATAGAAATCAGAGTAACCTGGTGATTGAGTTGAAGTATATTTTGTGTAGATCTGTATCGAGAAAAGAATTTTAGAATTCACGGAGCCAAAGATCACAAAACTGCTGTTAGAATCGTCCCATTGTTAATTATACAGGCCATTAAAAAAAAACAGAAAATTGTACCATTCCTCTTTTTTACATTGAAAACTAAACTGAACAGATCTAGTTATTTAGTTGCTTTATGAAAATTGTCTAACTCTACACTTCCCTATTATTGGGAATTGCCATCCCTGTTATCAGAAATTGAAAAAAGTTTACTCTATCCGGTTTGAATAAGATTTCCGAGGATCATCTATCCTTGAAACTTTTTTAACATTGTATACTCCCCCAACTTCGACTCGATAATTTTCACAAGAGAACACTTCTCATTAAAGGTGTGTTGATTCTGCTATGTTTCATAGCTGATGTGTCTGTGAATATCCAGGGGTTAGTGACGATAGCACTCGATGCTTTTGGCGTCGAAGGAAAGTATATTTAATATATCATCTTTGTCAACTCATCGTTCAAAATTTTCTGTCAAAAAGATTATCATTACTACTATCCACTCAAAAATAATGAAGGGTAGTATTATCAGAACTAAAAAACAACCGAGAAACAAATTTACCTCTTTGGCTGTTTCCACTGAAATCTTAGCTTGCGCACTGCTCAGTTCCTTCATATCTCTGTCGTGTTTGGCTTCCAACTGTTTCATCTGAAGTACCTGTAATACTTCCATGTGTTTACGTAAAACATCCCTTTGGTCATCTAACTGATTTCTAAGGAACTCCCATTCCTGTTTACGATGACATTCCATCAACGAGCTCCACTCAAGGGTTTGTTCGGTTACCAATTTCCGAACTGCCGGATCATTCACAATGTCATTTTTGCTGAAAAATGTCAGGAATGATTTCTGAAAAATGAACACAGGAAAAAGGTACTCACTTTTTGCCCTTGATGAGCTTTTCAATGGCGGAACACTGAGTTTTTTGGACAGCCAACTTTTCTTTGGTTTGTTTTTTCTTCAAAGCATCATATTCCTTTTGTTGTTTCTTGGTATTTTTTTGAAAAGCCTTGTCTTGCTTTATTGTTTCGATAGTAATTGGTTCAAACACTGTAAAAAAATGTGACACCAAAATCGTCAGTCACCATTAGAAATAGAAAATTATCATTACCGATTTTATTTTCCTCCTTCTTCTCCTTTTTCTCGACTGGTTTGTCAGTAGTAACCTACAAAATTAAAATCAATATCTGTAAAAACCGTCATAAATAATATACTCCACAAAATTTTTGATTATATTCTCGGATTTCTAGAAGATATATATCTCAACTCAAATTGAGAAAAAGAGTTCATTGAAATATAGGCACAGATGATTATTTCTCGAACACACTGTGTAAAAATATACACTTCAAATACCTCTATTCCCATGGACGACATCTGTTCCGTTTGTCTTTGTTGAGCGCCCATAAATCCTCTTGGATCACTCAATGCGGCCATGAAATCTTCGAAACCATCAGGAACATATATTTTCAATTCGATATTGCAGAAAAGCATGGGAAGAGACATTGGAAAGTTCGCTTCAGTTCTTAGAGAGATGTGACGATAGCCAGCCTACAAAACAATTATTTTTTATAGAATTATAAGTTACAGAATAGAATAGTCATAACTATAGTTTTCAAAGACAGGAGGAAATAGTTGTATTGAAATACGTGAAGAATTAGACAGTTTGACGTTGTCCCGCATATACAGGGTATTCCTGAACGCTGTGTAAATATTTATGAATGCTTCTAAAAAACTCTCTAAAAGACTCATTTATAATATGAAAGTGTACATTACTTTTAATATTTTCTTAAATTTTATCAGAACTAGTATGTTTCTGAAGCTATCAAGTTCAAACATAGTACACAGCCTTCTGTTTCCGATGTCTATTCAACTAACAAAAACATGTTGATCTTTCTATAGGATGTTACTTTTTTCTGGTCCTAATCCTTTCAACAACAAAAGACCGGGTAAGGTAAACTTTCGTATTAAAAAAGTACCTATGCAATTGTGTACATGGTTGTTTTTTAAATATGAGCAGGAATTGTAGAGAAAAAAAATATTTTCTCAGAATATGAAATCATAAATGTATCATAAATTTACAAGAAATCCAGGTGTCTTCATTCATTAACAAGTTTCATATTTTTCACATCAAAGTACTCTTAGTTGATATTACATAATTTATACTTTATACCATTGCTTTCATTGTCTTTGCATTCAATTTATGTTCATTTATTCTTAAAAATGGCTCAAATTATCTCAGAACTTTATTCAATCATATCATTGTTTCTTCAAAATCATTGATGTAAAGTACGCACCAACTAAGATGAGTCAGCGAAGAAACGTAAAATCGTTGTGTTAAAAGACCCCGCCCACTCAAGTCATATTTCGCCAATACTATTGACATCAGTTTGTGTGGCCAACAGCTATCTATCTAAATACGCATCAAAATCTCATCTTAGTTAGAGCGTACTATAACAGTTTATAGTATGCCATTAGTAAATGTATTAAAAAAATCACTAATATCAAAAAAAAAGATGTCAAGTGCATAATTAATGGACGAGGTTTGAAAACACTGCTTTGAAGCACTCTCATATCATTACTGAGTTCATCTCAAGAAGCTTATTGATAAGGAAAAAAGATATTGAGCAACTGTTTCAAAACTAGTCTCTTGTCACAGAAATGTATAATTCAGCTAAACATACCTGAGATAGATAAGAATAATTGTGTCAAAAAACTGTGATAGGCATGAAAGTAGTTGTCCTCACAGTATTTCATTGTTCTGGATTTGGTTCTCTGGTTTTTCATTCCATCTATGGTGGATGTGGTTTCGTTCCTATTGGTTCGGTTATTTGACTTACTCTATGTATAGTTGAGTGTGGGTAGCCAGACTTTATATTAAATCCCTCTTCTTTTCTATCAAAAACTGTGTGTGTTTTTATTTCCCATCTCTTTTCTATAGTAAAAACGATGAAAATTCAAAAACGATGAAAATTCAAAAACACAGCAAAAAGGAAAACCAAAACATAAAGTCTAGCTACCTGCACTCAACAATACACACAATTCAGACCAAATTACAAAACCAATAGAAACGAATCCACGCTCACCAATGATGGAATGAAACCAGCGACCGGAACCGATCCCTGAACAATATAGTATATGATAGGAGGACAACTGATAATGTTTAACGCAGTTATAGATGAAATGTCAGTCATAAGAACCTGCAGACCAGAAAACTCGGAAAAAAGCTTTGCTACGATTATCTCTGTCCGTGAAAGTTTATATTTTCAGTAAAAAATATTTTTTGAAGAAAAGATAGATTCAAATCAGAAAAAATAGGACGAATAAAAAATGTATTTGTTATTGAAGAGCAAACATCGATTTTGTTCAAGAGATAAACTAGGACAATCATGCAGGATAATAGAATTATAAATCAGGGCACAACATATCTTCCAAGAGAAGCATCACTAAGATACTGGATGTCGATGCGTTCTGTCTCTGCACCACTAATAGAAATCTCAACAACCAATTGGAAAATATCAGGATGTTTTTTTGTTATTTTTTAACAGAGGATTACACCAAAATAACGAAAAATTTGAACCCCAGTACATTATGAACAATTTCCATAATTGTTCATAATAATATTAAAAAAAAGTGGTAACTTGCCTGCAAACCATCCAGAGGTAAAATTCTTTGGCCCAGAAGCTTTCCATTTTCGTCATAGACACCGAATCTCAATACTGCCAAATCTGGTAAAACGACTTTCCTGAATAAAAAAGGTTCTTCATTGTACACTGGATTGAGACCATTCTGAGGGACCAATCTCGTACGAAATTCTCTTCTGATAGTATCTGTAGGTAAACCATACATATCTACCTCAACGTAAGTGCCAATCTGGAAAAACAATCTACTGGGTCAATATATCAGGTGATACCACTTTTAATAAATGAAATTTAAAAAATCTGATTGTAGTTATAATTAAAAATGTATAAAAATATCACTCACTTTCTTGTCAGACAAAAATTGTCCGGCTATTACTTGGACAGCACACTGGGCTGCGATTACTCCGTCAACAGGACATTCAGCAAAAGGATCGAAAGTCCTATCATGACGTCTCATGAAATCAGGTTTCAGCAAATAACCGCAATTACCGTTGTATTCGAATTTACCTTGATTCAACTGCATAGGCAAATCTGACGTTTGAAAGTTCAGTGAAACCATCTGACATCCAGCATTCCAAAATACCTTTCAAAGAAATAAAATAGATTGTATTATAGGTTTTGGGAAAGAAAGTATTATAGTTATATCAGTGATAAGAATATATTCTCGTTGATCAAAAAAGTGGCAAAGCTAGAAAAACGAATTCATAAATGGAAGTAAAATTTGTTTGACCTTAAAATTAGATGATTATGTTATATATTAGTTTTCGATAATCTCAAAACTAATGAAACAGTTTAAATCTATTTTTGAAAAGTATTAAAAGCTATAAAAAAAGTTTGGAAGTCCTTTCAAGATGTAACAAAATTTTATTTGCAACTGTTGTTGAATACATTAGAGAAAATATCCTAAAACGAAAGAAAAAATATGGTGTCAGAAGTGGTATTTTTCGATTTTTGGATTCTTTATGATCCAGTCCTCGGTAAGAATTAACGTCTGCCCACTACCAAGATTCGACGCTTGAGAGTACATGGGAATGTACATACCTGCGGCATATAATTTGAAGAGTTGGCACGAGCTCCGCTAGGGTAGATACGTGACATTTGTCTTTTGTTGTAATTAACAAACTCTATGGCCTGCGTTTTCAAGTAGTTCAAACCATTGGGCTCGGAGAAACTAGACATGTTGTGGTGAATATTTTTTTCTAAAAACAGCCAAAGAAAAAATTCGATATTTTTTCACCAATAAATACTTTACCTTCAGCAACATCGAATCCTTGAAACTTCACTGGTTGAGCATAATTCACCATCGAACTCAACCAAGGATGCACATTTGTGGTGGAGCCTGTGTGTATGGGCCTAGGTATAGCTTCTCCCTCTGGTAACCCCACTTCTGCAGGGTTCTAAAAGGGTAAAAGTACTCATCAATCCAACATGAACTATAAATCATTCAATATCACCTCGAGGGAAATATCATTTGGAAGGTCCGGTGGAACAGGTCTATCTGCACTGGCATTGGCATCTTCTTTTTCTTCATCCTCGATAACAAAATCACCCTGCCTGAATAATTCCAACTCTTCTTTCTCCACTTCTGGTTTCAATCTTAAAATTAAGGGCAATATAATTTTTAAGGCAGTCTCCTTTCACGAAGTAGAGTATACCTTTTGTTTTTTATCAAGATTTTCCTCTTCAAAGCACAGGGTGGCGGCAGAGGGCACCCAGGTTCCAAAGGATACTCTTCCAAAGGCTCTTTCAAAAGCAGATCACCTTTTTGAAGGAGGTAAAACAATTAATGATCTGTGGTAAGAAAATCAATTCTAATCTAAGGTAGTTCTCAAAGTTGTAATGAAAATAAAATATTCCTCACATTAGAAAAGTTTCTCTAAGTATGAAGAAGATGTACCAATTTCATTTCCTGTACATTAAATTAGAAATCAATTTCTATTCATTATTATTGAAAAAAATTATTTTAGTTTCCTAAATGATTTAGTAGGTGAAGACAAATTTGTATTTTTGGGAGGCTCAATATCTTCATATGTTGTGAAAATATTTAATTATAATAATAATCTCCTTTATTTCTCACATAAATTGTACACTTCATATTTGTGACCAAGAGCTAATAAACAGGAGAAAAGGGCGGAGTTCATTCCATTTGGAGACACGTCCTCCTCTGAAATGTTTCAATCGATCAATCAATCAATGTACTTTATTGTCTAAGAGGAAAGACTCTTGTTGACAAAGCATGGTTTACATGTACAATACCTATTAATTTGTCAGTGATTTATATAAAATGGTTAAAATTTGCAGATATAAACAATAGATAATACATATATCTTTTGTCTAGTTGTAAAAAGAACAAAACATAAAAACAAAAATATATAAGTAAAAATATATAAAAATGTTTTCATCTTTCGATGAAATCACACATAAATATAGATAATTTAATCTTATAGATAAAATGCAAGAAGCTACTGTTAGCCCAAGATACTCTCACTATAATACTCCTGCAGGCTGTAGTATCCTTTAGTTAAAAATATGCTCTTGACGGTTTTCCGAAAGATTCTCGGGCATGATATATTTTTTACTTGGCTCGGCAGATGATTGAAGAGTTTTTTACTCTCAAATATGAGAGAGTGTTTGGTTAATGTCGTTTTTGGTAGCGGTAGGGGTAAGTCGTCTTTTTGACGAGTATTATATGGTCTTACAATTGTCATATTTGATTTTTTCTTATGCATCAAGCACACTGTTTCAAGGATAAAAATATTGTATAGGGTCAGAATTCCATGTTTAATAAAAAGTGGTTTACAGTGATCCCTGGACTTAGCTTTTGATAAATATCTGAGAGCTCTTTTTTGTAAGACAAATACTGAGCTCATTAGCTGATAACAGCAAAAACCTCAGAACGAAATGCCATACATTAAGTGTGATTCAATGAGAGAAAAGTAAGCCATTCTGCCTGCCTTTGTTCCGAGTTCTGTAGTGATAACTCTGATTGCATAGCAGCCCTAGGCTAGGTTTTTGTTTATGTTCCTTACATGGTCATCAAATCGTAATTTATCATCAATGTATATACCTAAGAATTTTATGCTGGTATTGTTATTTATGATTTGTTCATTCAAGGTCAGATTTTCATAATTGAACTTGAAGGTCAGAATTTTGGTTTTATTTCCGTTGAAGCAAAGATAGTTTGAGTCACACCAGGTTTTTACTTTCTGTAAGTCTAGAAAGATACGCTCTTTCAGAATTTCTATATCACTTCCATGCCATAGTATGGTGGTATCGTCTGCAAACATGGTAAAGGTTCCATGTATATCAATCTTACTAAGGTCATTAATGTAAATAAGAAAAAGAATTGGACCAAGAACGGATCCTTGGGGAACTCCCCATTTTATTTTTGAGATATCAAAAGAACAATTCGGCAATTTGACAATCTGACTTCGGTTCGAAAGATAGCTTGCAAACCAGTCGAGTGTCACTCCTCTGAATCCATAGCAATATAATTTTTTGAGCAGTACTCTGTGATTAACACAATCGAATGCTTTTGAAAAATCACATAATATCGCTCCAATAGCTCTTCCATCGTTTAGGCCAACATACAGTTCATTTAAAAAGTTGAAAATTGCATCACTTGTGCGTTTAGAAGTTTGAAAACCGAATTGTACTGTAGATAATATGTTATGTTGGTTCAAGAATGCCAATAATCTCTTTTTTACATTTTTTTCTATAACTTTTGAAATGGTAGATAGTAAAGCTATCAACCCCAAAAATGCTGCCCAACTTTATCAACCTTATCGAAGTATTAGCATCATTACACATCTTTCCATGAATGTTTCAAATGTATATAAACAAAAAAATGAAAAAAAAAAAAAAGAGAAAAAATAAGCTATTTCTAGCTTTGAAATCTGTTAACACTTTGGACCATAAAAGTTTCAGCTGAAATAACAACTCTCTTCTTGAATTAATCATTTACATATTTAGAAATCACAGAATTTCCATACTGTTTTAAAATCTGTTTTTCCATTGAACAACTATTGGCCCCTTACGAACGACAACCCTCAGAAGTCTAATTTTGTTCGAGCTAAGGATTAATCAGGTCTTACTTTTCAACGTGCAAGTCTTAGCGTGGAAATGAACATTAGTAGTGACGTTTTTTTATATCTTGTTTTCAAGATAAAATTTGTACAACTTGGATGTTCAAAACTGAAACTATTGCTAGCTGAAGTATGACTCACCTAAAATTTCATCACAATATTTGGCAAGTTTATGTTGCTGTGTCTTACAACAATGGTTTTCGAACGACAGAATGACTGGGTAATCAGATGTAACGAAGGCTGTGTCCCTTATGGCATATATTACATCTTTAAACAATATGTCTGTACACATTGCTCTGCCGTGAGTAATGATGGGTTCTTCATCTTCACCTCTCCCTGGAAGAAGCGCCCAATTTCAGTGAATCAATTACAATTTATTTATAGTGTTGGAGTCTTACCATCCCAACAATCCAACTCTACACACCGACAACCCGCCAGCAACACCTGTCGATACATTTCCACCGATGACTTTCCTCCAAACTGTCGACCTGATAAATATGTATTATGACTAGAATTTATGTAGTAGGCGCAAAGAGGTTGGTCCATTTCCATATAAATATCGAGTCGATCCAGAAACACAGGAGCATTCTCATCAGACATCAAATATCTGGAAAATTAATAATAATAATCTCTTTATTTACTCAGATTGATTTGTATAACCACAAGAGCAGAAGTACAAATGAAAAAGAGGAAAACGTCAATGTACAATATTGAAAAGAAATAAAACTATACGAAATAGATAATGTCACAAAGTTATAAATTAAAAAATGTGTAAAAAATAAAATAAATTATATCTATATATACACATATATACATATACACATATATATGTACACATATACACACATATATACACATATCACATATGTACACATACACACACATATGTATACACATATATACACATACACGCATATATACAACATACACGATGTATACCACATAAATATAATAATAGATAATTGTTTTCTATACACACATATAGTATTGGATTACAAATAAAAGTCATCAATACTGTAGCAGTTCTTTGACAGAAGAAGTTGCTTCAGTCTTGATTTAAAAATGTGTAAATTTTCAGAATTTCTGATATTGTCGGGGAGTTTATTAAAAAGTTTGCAGCCTTGAAACTCAAAACTTCTTTGGAAAAGAGCAGTGCGATGTTGACTAGATAATAGTAAGTGGGCATTCCGAGTAGAGTGATTATGACAGGCTCTGTTAGCAGCTAAAGTGTTTCTATTTCGATAGATATATGTGCAAGCTTCCATTATGTATACTCCTGCTAGCGTTAATATTTTCAAATGCTGAAAAGTTTCTCTACAAGAATCTCTATAGCCCAACTTAGCAATGATCCTAATAGCATACTTTTGTATAAAAAACACACGAGTCACGGTAGAGGATGTGCCCCAGTTAAGGATGCCATATCTAAGATGCGAATTGAAGTTTGCGTAATAGACAGTTAATAAAATACTTTGACCACAATGGTGGGATAGAAACCTAAGAGAATAACAGGCTTTTCTAAGTTTATTACATAAGTGGTCAATATGTGTCCTCCATTGAAGTTTGTCATCAAAAATAACACCCAACATTTTTGTTGACTTGGTTAGGTTCAATTTTAAAGCAGTATCATCAAACAGATTCAACCCATATTGTTGCCCAGTATTCATCTTGAAATTTAACAAGTTAGTTTTGGCTTCATTCAACATTAAATTGTTTTTCTTTGACCACATAATAACTTTTTTGTAGGTCTCTAGAGCTGTGTTTTTCGCGGAGTCCATATCGTTTTCAATAATTAATATATTAGTATCATCAGCATAACATGTACAGTGAATGGCCGAGTTCTTATTTAGGTACACTGATAAGTCATTGGCAAAAGCTAAATACAAGAAGGGTCCTAGAATGGATCCCTGTGGTACCCCATCTTCAATATTTCTTTCAGTACTTAGACTTTTTCCAACTTTGACTACTTGCCTTCTCTTATATAAGTATGAGTTTAGTAAGGATAGGGGTATTACTTTGTCAAATGGAAGTAAGAATAGACTTGTCAGTCGGTAATCAAAATGATGATTGATAATTTTGGGTTTATAGAAGGGCCATTTTAAAAGTTTATACAAAGATAGCAAACGATATTTTTTGGTCCGGTTTTATTATTTTTTCAAAATACTCGCATTTAAGACTGATTCACGACATTTGCATATGTTCAAACCAATTTTTGAAACAGTTATTCCACTTAGAACACTCAAAAACATGGTTTTGGAAGACTTCACCAGCTCCTTGAGGTGAAGAAAACTGCTGTGCATTAATTTTTTGTTTGGTATAGGGAAAGAAAAATAAAGGTGTTCGCCGGTCGATGTCTTTCGACAAAAAGAAACTGTTTTCCTTCTGAGTTAAGAAAACATCAGAAATCTTAACTCAGAAGGTAAATCGAACAATTGGAGGACTAAATATAACTAATTCAATTAGTCCAACTCTGTCAACTCTTTTAATCCAGGACTTATGTTCAAATATACTTAAAAACCAAAATGAATTCAAACAGGTGAGAGACATGCACCTCAGTGAAATTAGACAAAAGATTATTTCTTTGCATCATTTTGTAAATACAATATTGAAGCGAATGATCCTACATCCTTAGGCATGAAACTATTTTTTTAATTCTTTATTTCCACAAAGACAATATGCGGTTGTATAGTAAAACGTCATTAAAATAAAATAGAGATAATGAAAATTAATTATAGTAAAAGAAGAACAGATCTAAGAATTATTAAAAAAATTCTTCTAGGGTATAATGACGACTATCTAACAGATATGCTGCCAGTATTTGTTTAAAATTATACAGTTGCTTTGAAGCCTTCACATATTCAGGAAGATTATTGGAACGTTTTGGACTAATGTATTCTGGCCCAGAATAAGTCACTTTTAATTTCACAATCGGTACAAGAAACTAGTTTTTGATTATTGAATAATTTGACTTATTTTCAAACACATTTGAGTTACAATATTATATTTTTTAAAATACTGTCTACAAGAATCTGTGGGAAATATTTGCCATACAATGCGTTTTTGTGCAACAAATATATTTTGTGCTGAAGTTGACCCTCTCCAGAAACAAATATCGTACCTAATTCTAGAATCTACATGAGCATAACAGATACTAGTCAAAAGTCAATACTGCTCTAGTCGATTAAATTAATGAAAGAAACTTCAGGGAGTTGAGTTTAGGTATGAGATGTTGGCAATGACTATTCCAATTCAGGAATTCATCCTTTCATCACTTTTTACCAATATGTTATCTAAATGTTTCTTAATAATAATAAAGTTTATTTTATTATTCAATGTATACAATTTCAAGTAACCTATTACTAATACACTACTGAGAAAAAAATAAACAGGACACCACGGAAGAAACTTCAAAAGAGTTTATTGTGTGTGGTATAGCCAACCTATTGAAAATGAAAAATTAGTTCAATTCATTCTTGGTGAAGTAAACATAAAACAAATAAGGTATAATATTGAATCAACTCGTGCATAAACAGTCGAATAGAGGAAAGAAAAAAAGAAAATAGACGAATAACATTGTGTGGAAAAATTCAAGCTGTCAATGTTGAAAATAAGTGGCAACTTAACAGGCAAGGTAGTGTTGTTTCAATTTTACTGGTTGATGGTTTCACGAAATATATCGTCATTACAGTTTCTGAACTGGATATTTTCAATTTTTTTCTGGTGATTGTGATTATAAATAACCTTGGTGTTTTATCTGTGTTGAAAAATAAATCGTTCTCATTAAATATCCATGCTGTATGAAGAACAGTCCAAGAAATCTAAGGAGATTCAGACAAAATTGACTAAAAAATTTCAAGAGACAAGTTTTTAAAAGTTTCCGAGTTTCAAAATGAACGTTCAAATCATTTGTGTTATAGTTTAGGTGTGACTTTTCTCAAATTTATATTTACCAAAAAAAAACAGTAATAGTACTACTATACATTCAATGATCACATTTTCTATATGAGTAGAAAACACTCCAAAAAATGTTCTTTTTTTGTAGTTCTCTGTGTATCAACATATTATAAAATAGCTAAATATAACACGATTATTTTGCCACATAGGATTATTGTGGTAGCTTACTTTACGAGTTCAATCTGATTACACTTTTATTTTCACAGAAATTATGAAATTGCTGTATTGGATAAATGTTACAGTCATTGTTCAGCAATTTGAAAATATGCATCTCAGACACTATCAATAAAACGATAAAATGGTTCAAAACATTTTTTGTTCTTTATAAAATCATCTATATTGTAGAACTGTGTCTCATAGCTACTACAATTGAATGATTACCTTTATTATACATCATAAAATCCTCTACAAAAAAGATTTTGAGCACTATTTTTGTAAAAAATCACTGTTTCAAAAAATCGCCTCTCAATTCATAATATAAATTCTTTAATAAAAATCTTAGGAACCTGTGTTGTGGAGTTGGTACCACTTTTTCAGCATATATTGTGCCAGTACATACGTATGGTGTGAATACTAAATATATTTATATTGAAAGAAAGGAGTAACAGGTTTTCAGTCAAACCCAGGTATCAATAAAAAACTCACTCTATCTTTATATTACGTATCGTAAAAATTGAGGTTTGTTTTTTGAAGCTGCTTATGACTGAGAACCCTTCCTGAAATTATTTTGATATATTTATATTTATATACTCTCACCTCTGAATATTCATTATTATTGTTCATAATTCTATTCTACCTTATTAGTCCATCTTTGGTTAATCTGTTGGCTAATTTGGATTCCTCATCCTGTTCGTAAGTTTCGATAATTTCTTTGGCACGTTTTTCATCATACAGTGGATACAATATCTCATTCAATCTAGGATCCCTTTGTTTTTCATTAAGAAAATTAATGAATTGGTCGACATTCAAATAGTCCGCTTGTCCTTGAGTGCTAAAAATATAACAAAATTCTAAAGATAACTTAAACTTATTAATATAAAATGTAATGCAATACATTTCATTCAAAATACTGCAATATTACCAAACAAAATAAGCTTATGAAATTCTGCGACTTACATGCTTCGAAACAGTTCTTCGATATCATTCCTTGGACAAATTTTATGATAGAGAGCATAAAACTTATCGAAAGTAAAAGCTTCAGGTTCAATGCTGTCTCCCTTTCCAGACGGAAGGTCTAGTTCTGATAATATTTGGTAAACCAGTTTTTCGGTTTTTCCTGAGGCAAAAGTTCTTGCGATTACTTTAACTGGTATGTGACCTTTTTGATCTACTGAAAATCCAAGTCGCATCCAACTAAAAAATAATTTCATATAACCTCTTCTTCATTTAGAGAATGGTAAACAAGAACAGATAAAAGTTATAACACATAAATCTATCCTTTAGAATAATTCCATTACTATTTTTATTGAAATCATTAAACACTATGAAGGAACAGGAACAACATAACAAATCATATATGCACTTTTACACTATCTCTTTCTTTCATCTGCAGACATCTAATGACAGACTTTTCACAACTGTACAGGCTCTTATTCATAAACTGCTTTGAATTTATGGTTTCTTCTCCCATTTATATTATATAACAACTTCATTGTAGCCAATGGAACACTCTGTGTTAATTTTTTTTAATTGGTCTTCAAGTTTCTTGGAAGGATCTCAGGACATTGACATGAATTAATAATAAATAGTAAAACTGGCACCTCTGGCGAAGAATAAATCCAAAAACAAACACTTTTCCTTCTGTGGTTATTTCATAAGAGAAAGCAAGAGGCCACTGAATTTCCGAATTGGTGAAAATAAAATGAAAGCCCTATGAGAAGTATGTAGTGAGTTGGAGACGGCAGTCATTCTGGACCCACATCAAATGGTCCAAAGCTTAGGTCATTCAAATGGAGAGACGCTGATTAAAATTGAAGTTCAAGGAAGCTACATACATAATGAACATAATACTATCACACAACACAGTCTAATTTCTTTGAGAAATGGAAGCATCAATCAACTTCTAATATTCATATTGGTTGTTTTTTTTTCCCGGAAACCAAATAAGTAAAACCCTGAAAAATGGCTACATGAAGCCATTTCTAACAAAACATTTCTAACTTTTATGCCTCTCACCAACAAACTAAACATGCTAAACAGATGGAAGTGTGCACATATGTTCGATACGAGTTTACCAACATAAAAAAATCGCTAATCGAATGTATGTAGCCCTGGAAACATTCACGTTATTTATTGAACAGACTTCATACGTACGTACCATATATGGTACGGTATAAATTAATGACAGTACTTATGAAATACCCAGTATATTTCATTTAAACAAAATCTAACTGAATTGTCCTTTTTCAGAATAGGTTGTATATGTGAAAATATTTATAAGCTTACATGTAACATAAACGATATGGAAGCCTGACAAAGTATAGTAGGACTATGTATATTCAGACTCATACATACACCATACAATATATGTCTCAAAGAATACTTAAAATATACAAATAACACTCACTGTTTCATCAAAGCTGTTCTTGGGCAGATATTTGCATTTTTATTATTATGAGTGATCTTCCTCAAGCCTTGCTGCCATACCTGTTATGAAACAAGCCATGCAAAACAATATGCGAGTTATTTTTTCAAGAGACCTTCATAAAATAAAAGAGACTACTGAGAGTGAATTGATTAATGAAACTTCATTATTCTACAATATACTTTTATAAAGTATTGAACTGCATAGACCATTAGACCTATGTGGAGAACTAAATGATATATTGTCCTGAATATTCGGTAGTTGCTATTAATGAAAAGGGTCTATGTTTCTAAAATATTCTGAGGTATGCATTGTTGCCAGTCACACAGTTTTTTATATCTTATTTATTCAAACAGAACACCCTGTATATTACAAAATTTTTGGATAAGTACTATGTTTAATTTTGAACAACTTTCATTCCTATCAGTTTTTTGATATCTCAACCCAACGAAATTCAACTCAACAAAATCTTGTTTCAATATAAATTCCATATCTGGTAAATGAATGACACTAAAAAAGTGAAACCCACCAGATGATGAGAGAAGATATGAAACTTTCACAATCTGTACAGAATGTTGAGACCATATTCACAGAAATCGTTCCTTTAACACAGGGTTTAAAGTGGGGTACGTGTACCACTGGAGGTACGCCATTGAGTCATAGGGGGTACGCTATTAAGTTTGCGTAATGGCGGCAGCTAAGCTGCCTGGTAAAAAAGCGGGTTCTTTGAGTGGAAAATGTCCCAAAAATCAATCTTTGTCAACCAATTCACAAAATGTACAAACTACGTCGAGTCCTTTTGGGTGTACTTTAGATGAAAGTTCAATTTCAAACATTAATTTTGCAAAAACGAGCGAATTACAGAAACACATTTCATCAGCCTCAGAAGAAAACTTTGAAAATTGGATTTATGAGCAAAGAAGAATCTCAATACCCAATAATTACTCAATAATTAAATATATTCCTCTTTTTGTGTAAAGAAAACTTCGAGTTTACCTTCCTCTTCAAATCTTTATACTCCACTTTGAGTTATGGACTATATCTGTCGATTGAACCATAAAATTAGGTTTAGATGAAAGATACACTAACAATAGATTACAGTTCCATTTCAGTACAGAAAAATACAAAGAAACACACTTTCATATACACTGATGGTTCAAAGAAAAATAACAAAGTCGGTTTTAGAATACACAGACATATCTATTAACACGTACACATGGTAATAGATAGAAAACATGAATAATAAGTTAGCGCGGATACAGAGATATACTAACATAGAAGGTAATGAAACATTGGATAAACTCATCATCATAGGGTGTGATTCAAGTGTAGCAATGAAAATTGAAGTAGATCAATCAGAAATTAAATCGATTTCAAATTCAAAATCAAACACAATTTTGAGGTAACCTTGGAAAATCTGTACAAAAGTAAAGGATAGAATTTACATACAAACTTTGGTTTTCCAAATTCCCATACATAGTCAGACGTCACATTATGATGAAAATGGGAATAAAACATTGCCAAACCAAATCCCACCTATTAAAAATCGAAATTAACAGTCAGCTCACTGTGAATATGGACGAAATGAGGACATAGATCACCTATTTTTCAAATACCCAATTTGAAAAATAGATTTTACTTTGAACACGTTTCTGAACCTTGTGGAGTTCGAGCTCTAAAATATACTAGAGAATGTTTATGAATGATTCAGACTAAGTATATCATACTATAATTGAATTTACGAACCCAATTTAGACGATCATGTTGCCAAGCGACAAGTGTTCTGTCAGACAAGATTGACAGCTGTTACTATCGTCTCTTCTGATTAATATCCATTAGCTTACCCAACTTATAAAGAAGACACTAAAACAATATTCAATATATCTTGAAAAACACTTAAATATTCAACAATTTTCATCACTCTGTAGCCACTTTTAACTATGAAATATCTCTCAACAGAAATTGGTAAACATAAAGGAAAATATTTTCATCAAAAGCATGCATGCAATATATCCTTTCTGACTTACTGTTTTTTCAAACATGTCATGGGACAAAAATTATTTGCTTTCACATTATGGGTAATTTTTCTTAGGCCATCCAACCATACCTTCAAAAAGGATTATGACAATGACTTCCTATGAATGTAAACCAAGTATCATATGATTCAAAATAAAAATGTTTAAGGTGCTTTTTTGAAAAATTGTATTTTCATTTCAAAAGTAACTTTCAGTTTAATGAACCATGTTGATAAAAAGTGGGAAATCATATTTAGCAAAGTAAATTGTTATTTTTTGATCACATCAACAAAAGCTGAAGTACATTTAATATCATTTTCTCAAAAAAGGAAATAATTCCTAACGACTTCTAAACAATCAACAAAATAAATTCAAACTTGTTTTTTTGACAAATCAATATCATTCTTCACATATCACACAACACAAAATAGAAATATTATTTGAAAGAACAAATTGACAATGTCTTGGCAATCTAATATCTCAGTGAATAATTTGAAATACCAACATAATCATCAGATGAAAAATTATCACTGAAGTCAGTATTGAAATGAATTTTATTCTTTGTTCAAAAGTCAGATGAAAGTGTCATAACAAAATTTCTACAGAATTCGTAAGATTTTGATACCAACTATTTCTTATTAACTTATAAAAATGATTACGGGTTCCATAACCTTTGGGAAATTTCAATTTGAGAATTATTGGGTGAGTTGGTGTTAATTCTGGTAGATATATGACTACAAAAATATAAATTTTGGGAATATATTATTGATCAACTTCAAGAAAATGCTGTGAAATATTACAGAACTTTCTTTTTCAACTTGGCTTTTGGACCAGTTATAGTAAGGTGCACGTTATTTTTTGATATACAGGGTGTTAATTAAGTATGTACTATAAATTTAACAGACGATTCTTTAGGTAATTTTAAGACGAAATGTTCATATAAACATGGATCCGCAAATCCTTCGTTCTCAAGATACAGGGTGTTAAAATAAAAATTTTAAAAAAAATTATTCATAAATATCTTAAATATCCTTTACCTAATTTTGTTGTAATTTCTCGAGTGTCTCGAGACGCCACTGGACTTGATAAATTGAATCACATTCGGGCTAAATTAGCTCCTTAATGTTATGAATATCATTGCCAAATTACAACAAAATTGTTGTAAAGGATATTCAAGATATTCACGAATAACTTTTTTTATTTTTATTTTAACACCCTGTATCTTGAGAGCGAAAGATTTGCGGACCCATGTTTATATGAACATTTCGTCTTAAAATTACCTAAAGAATCGTCTGTTAAATGTATGGTACATACTTAATTAACACCCTGTATACTAGAATGAGGATCATCGAGCAAAATTAATATGAAATGTCTCATTATGTTTCAAGAGATTACTACTTTAATCAAGCACCACTTTTTTATTGACTGTTTCCAGAGGATTTTTATATTTGAAAATAACAAGAAATCAATGAATACTGAAGTATTGAAAAATATTATTTACCGTAGCAGTTTCAGCATTTGGACACACAATGTGTTGATAATTGATGTTGATATAATCTGTCCCACTGCAAATAGTCAAGGATTTGTTTTCAAGATCCGTTCCATGTTCGTTAGTCAATTTAGTTAATATTTTCTGATCTTTGGGTACACCTCCAGCTCTAACGTCACTGACCTGGCACAACTCGATGACATCGCCTTCCTAATAACAAGCATATAATAATATAATAAGCATAAACAATATTGTTTCTTTCAAGGGGATCTCACTACCACGAAATTGACAAAATTTTATATGTGTTTCTTGTTCAATTAATTTTTTTTATTAATAAATAGAACTAAAAATTCCAATTATTCTTTCTGGGATGGAAATTTTATTACAGATGTATAAGAATATTTGACGAATTTTAACACAATTTTCATCAATTATTGAGACATGCTACTCATGGTTATTTCAAAAACAATTTTTATTGGACTTATGGGGTTTTTTTCTACTGATTAACGATTCTGAAGTCAAAACATGATGCTCCGGTCCACTTTCAGAGTTACAACCATTACAAAATTGACTTATTTCAGAAACTCACTTTTGGTACTGAAAAGTAGTAGAATGACACCTCATTTTCACTGTCTCGCATATTGTGGGCATTTATTCACTTGCTACTTCTATTTTTTTCCATTTGATTTCTTTAAAATGATCTATCTGTGAACAAACTACATAATATAAGATACTATTTTCACTTCATTACCAGAAGTGGTTTCCTGAAATAGATAGATGATATTTCAAAGTTTCAACTTTTGGGTGACACCACATTTTGACTTCAGATTCGAACAGTGGACAAAACTACAGCTTGTCAAATCTAGGAATGGAGAAATCTTTCTCTCTCTCTCTTATCCCTCTCTCTCGCTCATTCTCACTATCTTCCAACGAACTAGATCTAGTGAGCAGGACGATAACGGAATTCAGAAAGCTCTTCCTACATTTGACAAGCTGTACATAGTTAATTTTATACTTGATAATGGGATAAAACCCGAAATCGGACGAAAAAATAAAATAACTGGTGGAAATTAGACAAAAGTGTTTTCATTAATTTCATCAAAGTGATCATGAACTTCCACAAAGTAAACTTCATCAATTACACAGATATGTATGTGAGGGTAATGACATCTACCTTCACGAAGACAACATCTATGGAAGCAACAGAGAAATCAATTCTCGAACATCAAACATAAGAGAGGCTTCCCAAGGTAGTCAGTTGCAAAGCCTGTCTTTCACTGCAAGACAAACTAGTTGTAAATTAGAGCCCAAACACAATGCATTTATGATTCAACACCAGACAGCACCATTTTGACATGCCAAGGTCTCATCAATGGAACTAGGCTGAACCACAAATGCATTGATGGACTCAAGTGTCCTCAAAGGACAAGCCTTAGTAAGTTAAGGTAATAATATCTTCCCTTACGAAGTCACCATCTATGGGATCGACAAAGAACTGGATCCTCGAATATCAAAGAAAATCTGTTTAAAATCTGTTTTTCCGTTAATCAGCTGTCACCCCCATACGAACGACAACTCTCAGAAGTTGAGAAACTTGTGCGAGCCAAGGACTAACGAGGTCTTACCTTTTAACGTGTGATTCCTAACACGGTTGCAGAATCATCCCAGCTTCAACCAGATAAATTCTCTCGAGAAAAATATCTGGTCGAGGCAGGAATCGAACCCACGGTCTTCCGATCATGAGTCAGGCGCACTACCACCGCGGCCAATTCCAATTCCAAAGCTTATATTTTAAAAAAATCAGAGGCAATTGTGCCACAGTAAACATTGAATTATAGATATTAAAACTTATATGTCACAGCATTCAGTATTTATTTTTAAACTGAAATACCTAAATGTATATAAAATATGAAATGTTCTAGTTTCATTTTTCATATTCAGTATGTATTTGCATTTTGAAAGAATATGTGAATTTGTTTGGATTTCATCTGCTAGACGGCTCTTTAAAAAAATAAACAAAAAAGTATAAATAGGATTTGGTTTTTATCTAGCCAAAACACATTAAAAAAGCTTGAATACCAACCTTTCCTTCACTTTTCCAATAAATGAAGAATCCATATTCATCCACTTTGAATAATGCCCGTTGTTCCAGTTCAACATTATCCTTGTCTTCCGTCCATCGATCAAAAACACACCCCGACAAAAGTGGTTCTGGCACGGGAATATGCCAATCGAACTCGAATTTCTTCGTCATGGCGAAGGCCTATTCATAATATCAAAAACTCACATAGTTATAGTTTCGAGTGTTGATAATTTCAGAAAAGTTGAAGTAAATCATATTTTTCCCATTCCTATACAAAATGTTTACAATTTTCACATAATTATTTTCAGTGACATTTCGGTAGTTTTGACAGTTTCTTCTGACAGATGTCAGCTCGTCAGACGACAGCTGGTTTTTTATCTGGGGCTGCTTTCTTTTCGTCTTTGATCACATGAACACACTTAAACATGACAAATCTTATTCATAAGTCAGGTTTTTTATTTATAAATAAAATAAAAAGTAATAAATTTTATAAAGAGTAAGCATATTATGTATACACGAGTTTTTGGTTCATTAGTTGTCATCAGTACGGAATAGCCACAGTATTCCGTGACCATACCATATGGAATACTGTGGTATTCCGTAAGGTGCAAGGTTGAGCAACATTTGCAAGTAGGAAATAATACAAATGCATAGTCATTCAGAAAGCCTTTGGTTAGAGGATTCACTTAAGCCACCGTGGATGCAGTTTTAGCTACCTTCGTCACGTCCGGGACCAAATGTTGCCCATTATCGCATAACATATCCAGTTTCTTGAAAACGCTATGGACTCTCACTAAGTATCTGTCGATTCCATCACATAAGACATTTTTTGTATAGAATTTTATGTACATTATTTCAAAAGAATGATTATTTTTTTGCTTGAAGCCGAAGTTTTTGAGTTTTCCTTCTTAAGTTTCCACCAAAAACTTAAGAAGGGATCTTTAGAGACTCCCCCTCCACGAAACTCTACCCCTACTCAAAATATTATCATTAAGCTACTTAGGGAACTTTTCATTATTACCAGTTTTGCTTCTACACTATTTTTTCAGTGATTTGGCCTTTTTTGGGTCTTCGTTTATTAGACTATATATACAAGTAGTTGTTGAGTAATTGAGTTCATAACGTCTGTTTTAAATATTAGTCAAAATATACTTTTTTTTAGAGGAGCTGCGAAACCCTCAAGTTCCAGTGAAAAGGATATGGTTTCAGCAGGATGGAGCACCACCGCATTACCAAGTTAATGTCTGGCAATACCTCGATACAACATTTCCCAATCGGTGGATAGGGAGGCGAGGATCGATTGAATGACCACTGCGATCATCAGATCTTTCATCATTAAATTTCTTTTTATGGGGATATGTAAAGAGCAATGTGTACAAAACTGAACCTTCAGATTTGAATGACTTAAAAGAACGAGTAACGCTTGCCATTAGGTCGGTTACGCCTGAAATGTTAAATAATGCTAGAAGACGTTCACAGTGAACATTTTGAACATCTACTTCGTTGACATCCATAGTTCTTTTTCGTATTCTAGGTACATTTCATCACGTTTTGCATAATATACATTTTAGTTTTTGAGTGTATTTTATCGAATTTCGGTAACCACATGATTTTAATTTATTTTATCTTAATTGTTGCAATAAACTTAAAAGCGATAACATTTTTGAATATGAGAATGAAGAGACCTTTCAAACGATATATCACAAACCTAATTTCCCAATTAAAAAATTGGGGGTTATACGTGTCATTCGAAGGGGGTTGAAGATAGGGGTGACATTTTTACGTTGAAGAATGCCAAATTATAATTTACATTTGACGTGTTTTGGGATTTTTTAAATATGTACATGTAACATTTTCAGGTCTTGTATGTTAGTTCTTTCGATAATTTTTCTTGCATCAAGAAAAATTTGTGTTACTCGGCAGAGAAACAGTATAAATGATTTCACCTTCTTGTATTCTCTGTGGTTGAGGAGTCACAAGTGGATTTATTGTGTCTTGAGAACACCAAAAAAATGCTAAGTATAAAAATTTATTTTTTTCATTGAAATTTAATTTGCTCACTAAATTTATGAATACCTACAAGTTACTTCTAATTGGACTTTACAGTGGTTTATATTACGCAGTAACTTTTCGGAATAAACTATTAAGTTTGCCTTTATTACACTTCAGCAGATTCTCTATAGATTTGCCCCCATTTAATTTTCATAGAGTGGAAGATTATAAACCCAAAAAACAGTAAGAAACTTTACCTTCTTGTTATATTGACTTCTACTAACCGAGAGGTATTAAAAAACTACATTACAGTAAGCCCGACCATTCTTAATGAGGGATATAATTATTTCATGTTTGATGAACCCACTAATGATACTAGAAAACAAACAGATAAGACTTCAACTCTGCATGATATGGAAGTAAGCAAACAGCCCTGTTCATTATTTTGTGATATTTAGTAACCTCATCTATAAATATTGATCAAATAGTGAAAGACAAATAGTGAAAAACAAAAAACTCTTCAAAAGAAAATTGTGAAAAATTAGGTAGGTATATGAGATCAACGTTAACATGGATTAATATAAAATAAAATATTTTCAAGATGGCGGCATTTCTGTTTACACTGGAACTAGGATTAAATGTACTCAAATGAGACGTCCTATACTCGGTGACTACGAAATCATTGGCACACGAAGCCATTCAGTTGTTTTCGGCTGAAAAATTTCAAATTCGAAATGAAGGTACAGAGTTCATTGATGCCGATATTTTCAATGAAAAAACATTCGAAAACTTATTCAATTTAACCATAAATGACCCAAGTCAAGAATTTTAAATCAAATTCTGTAAACATGACATTTGATATTGTTACGTTTTTTCCCGTGGGTTGACCAATAATTGACTACACTGAATAATCAAACTTAACTTCATTTCACTTTAAATACAACAAACACTTCAATCCGCTAGACGCGGATCATCAACTTCATATATAGGTCCTGAACCAGCTCTGGGGGTACCAAAATCATTGGTAAGAAACCAGATTAGGATATGGACCAATAAAAAGCAGACAGAGTACTGGACAAAAGTATACCTGGCAACAAACACAGTAGAACCTTCATTAGCGAATCGACCGAGAAAAGAACCGCAGAACTACTTCAATATAGTAGGGATCGGCTCAGAATAATTACAGGGTTACTAACCGGTGGACAAGTCAGACAGCTCCCAAGGTACCAATAAAGAATCCCCTTCAAAGAAGTCTCCGTCAGATTTAATACAGTTGTACCAGCGTTTTTTCAAATCCTCGAAGCAATTTTGATGTACACTTTTTGGTATGTCCTTGAGCTCTCTTAGTGGTTCGGTTCTTATCTCCTCAATCTTCGCAAAACGCCTTCCTTTCGTAGGTCTGTTCAATCTTGGGAACAGGAACAAGTCACAAAGGGGCAAATCTGGTGAATACGGTGGTTAAGGCATGATTAAGGTATTGTTTTTGGACAAAAAATTACGAACAATCAATGATGAGTGAGCAGGTGCATTATCATGATGCAACAGTCATGAATTTTTTTTCCACAATACCGAGCGTTTTCTTCGAATTTTGGAACGAACTTCGCTGCCTCACTCTTCACGCCCAAAATTCCGTTAAAATTGCATGGCATGAGCCAACTGATATGCCGGCATCCTCAGCAACTTCTCTAATAGTGATTCGACGATTGTCCATAACAAGTTTTTTTTTACTGTCCCAACATTTTCATCGGTTGTTGATGTGCTGGGGCGTCCAGGGCGAGCGTCGTCATTCACATATTCTCGACCTTCTATGAAAAGATTGTACCACTTGTAAACATTTTTATGATTCGGAGTACAAACACCGTAAGCCACTGTCAACATTTCGATTGTTTTTGAGCACAAAATTCCATTTTTACACAAAATTTTATGTGAATTCTTTCATCAATTTTTTTCGAAAGCAGAAAATCGCCGAACACGCAATACACTTTTAACGTTAATGCCTCTCACCGACAAAGTAAACATGCTAAACAGCTGAAACTGTGAACATATGTTGGAGACATGTGTACCAACATGAAAAAAAATAAATAAAAATCGCCAATCAAATATACGTAGCCGGCGGAATTTGAACGTTCACTTGATTTTTTAAACAATCCACGTATACCTATACATTTTTCTTTGATATAACAAGTAAAAAGAATATAATGTGAGAACCCTTGATTTCAAAAATCCAATAAATGAAAAAGTGGGAAGTAGCAAGTAGTAGATAGCAATTGGATGATCACAAAATACATTTCCCATGCTCTTCTTCCAACAAAATGTTCTATCGAGGATGACATTTTACTATAGTTGAAGCAAAAGGCAATAAATATTTTGGGGCTTTGAAACTTTTGTTTGATTTCTGGTATTGATTTATTTTTTTAAAATAGTATATACCTACTGAATAGAGGATCGCTCCCAATTGTCATACTGGTTTCATACAGAAAAAAAGAGTTTCGTTGATGTTGACAATACATATAAATAATAAATAAAATAAACAGAAGTCATATATAGGCGAATGAATTATTATATACTCAAAAAACACTTTTTCGTATCGATATATAGATAGACAGAAGAACCGTTTAGTGGAAATCTAACAATAAAGTATTTCTTGAATACGTTATGGATTTTCATCAAGTATCAGCCGATTCCATAACATAAAAATAAATTAACTGGCTTACCAAATATTATTATCAAATACGTCAACCACACATAATCAACAAGCGACTTCTTATGTCATAATATTCATAATGGAAGCCTTATTGGAAAACTCTAATTCTATTAACTTCAATCATATTAAATAATCAATATCATTCTCAAATGCAATTAAGAATGACAAGTTATTTACGTGAGTCCTTGAAACATTTATATAGAGTGTGAAATTGGTATGGAGAAAATTAAAAGCCACTTAATTGACCAATTTATACTTGATTACATTCAAATAACATTTGGGAAACTTCTTTGATGAGGAGTAAGAAATAGTTTCCACAATGAACTTGGCGGTATTTTGATTGGATAGATATTCATAGAAGTCATGGGGGATTTAAATACCTCTCAAACTCCTCACTGAGGATAATCTGATAGAATTTCGGTTTCCGTGATTGTCACATTTAGGGTCTTTCATTAAGCACTTCCCATCTTTAAATTTGAATGAAACAAAGTGTGTGAAATACCAACTGCTCCAGAGCCCATTAAACTAACAAAAGTTGTTGACTATGGTCGTTTACTTTCAGTTCCTGGGTCAGTTGAATTTTGTTAGGGTGCAGGCCCTGCACACTCTCGCAGACAGCGGCGATGTTTTCAGCAGATCTTCCGTTTCGTCGACGTACGGGTTTTATTCGATCGTTTACTTAACCAGTGGACTCAAATTTATCCAACACATTAGGAAGAGTCCTCTCCGTAGAATGATTATGTCGACCGTAAAATGGGTAAAGCACGCAGTACGTTGCCCGAATAGAACACCCATTTTGATAAGACAATTTTGTTATTTGCACGTATTGTTGAATGCTATATCCGTCCATGGTGATTTTGCAAAACTGACTGAATACATGACAAATAATTTGACAGATGTAGCTTCAACAAAGTTCGGAAGTCATATTTTTCAACTGAAGGTTACCTGTAAATGAGTAAATAAATAGATGATCAGAGATAATCGTGTAGAAATCGTAATCAAGTTATAATTATCCAGTAGAAGTTTATCATAAAAGCGTTTCACATAATTTGTATTAGTGCTATTTGTTGTCAAAATACATTCATCGCTATTTATTAGAACACAAATTCAATATTGCCAAGTGACAAAATTGAAACAAAACTGTCATAAAGATGTGTGGTAACAGACATAAAAAGCTGAGCATTTCAAAGCACAAAACCTCCATTATAGAAAAACATTAATATTTTATGAACACGGTGCTGGACCAACAAATTGACGAAGCCAAAATGAATGAGCTGAAACAATGACAGGGAATTGGTGCTATCTACTGAAAACGAGCTGCATATTATCCTTGAAATAAAAATAGAACATAACATTCTCTTTTCAAGACTGAGACATCATATAGGTATAGAAATATTGTCAAACATATTGATGTATTGAGTAACAATAATTGAAATTTTTACAAATCTAAAGCAAATGGAACTTCAAACGTTCAAGCCAGTCTCTATATACCTACACAGTAGGTTTAATGGACTGACGCCTATCAGAAAACAACTACTCCCCTGGCAAATACCACGAAGGGCGTTGGATTATGCAGGACATTGGATATGCAGGGCGTTGGATATGCAGGACATTTTCTGTGAAGATTCCTGCACTGACGCCTGTCTGATATAATCCAACGCCCTTCGTGGTATTTGCCAGGGGAGTAGTTGTTTTCTGATAGGCGTCAGTCCATTAAACCTACTGTGTAGGTATATAGAGACTGACTTGAACGTTTGAAGTTCCATTTGCTTTAGATTTGTTTACTGCCAGTCTTCAAGCATAGCCCATTGACTAATAAGAAAATGAAATTTTTACGTTTGGTCCGAATTTCCAATTTCTCATACCAGAAACCACTGAATGGCACCGTGTATAACGATTTCATGGTCACCAGGTATATTCACCTTAATCCATTGGGATTCTAATAAGACAGGAATATTCGAAATTTAATTTATTAGAAAACCAAAAACAAGTTTAGTCGACATCATTGATATATTTTCTTTTGATAAAACAAATAAAAAGCCCAATTATTGAAAAACTTGGAAGTACCATGTAGCTTCAAAGTGAAATTCATGTTTCGATGTGATAAGTTCGAATTGGATGATCACAATATACATTTCCCACGCTCTTCTTTCAACAAAATGTTCTATTGAGGGTGTCTCTTTACTACAGTTAAAGCAAAAGGTAATAAATACTTTGGGGTCTTGACACTAAATAGAGGATCACTCCCAATTTTCATACTGGTTGTTGACAATACTGATAAATAATAACATGCAGACATACTTTTAAGCAAATGTTAGAAACAAAAATGAAAGTTGACTTCAATATACAATTTGAAAAAAAAAATTATTAAAAACGAAAATAACTACTTGGGCAATTATTTTTATCCAAATTCATATCCGAATTTTTAAATCACTCATTACATTTCTACATTTTATTTCAAAAATATCTAGCATTTTCTCATAATTCAATGTATTTAATCAAATGGACTATCACAAACTCTATATGTTTCAACATTTCCAATACACATATGATTCGGTTTCATATTGCCAGAAAATATACAGTAAATTTGAAATAACATCAACCTTACAAAAAATTTTTGGGACTCTATATTGATCAAGATCTCAATTGAAAAACCCAAGGCAAACAAAACTCAATTTGCTATCTATTCAGAACTTCACTGTTTCAGTCTCAAATAATACAAGTTTCATGCTCAAGTCGAATCACATTGAGATATTGTATCTGTTTATGGGCTGTATCAGTTCAGGCACCTGATGTTCTTCTTCAAAAATAGATTTTGCATCATAACAAAGTAGAACCTCAGGCAGAAATATCTTTATAAAAAAACGAAATTTTACTTATGTGTAGTCTGGTCATTTTTGAATTATGTGTACATATTTCCAATAATACAGATACTCTGATGTTTCCCTCATCCGCACATAGTTTTAATTCAAGACAAAGTCAAAACTTTCACGTTCTTTTGTATAAGTTTGACATTTGTGTCAATCTTGGTACTACTTAGTCTTGAGACATAAAATCTCGTAACATTTATCTCTCCCAACTACCTACACTTCAGACACGTTTTGATCTCTGTTAGGGTATTGGTACATGGGATGTTTCATCCCCGCTTGGGGCTTTGTTCACGAGATGGAGCTGTTACCAGTAACAATCTTCCTCTCAGACAGAGGTTTCATACTTGCAGTTCAACCGCGTTGAAATCAATCGAGTCCCAGACACTTTTGGGTCGGATTTCTACTGCACGGATGAGAGGTAACACCTTGAAATCGGTCTGTAAGTGATTTACTCAAATAATTTCAGCATGATCCTGCTGCTGGATGAACGAGAACCATCTGCGAGACTAACCTCTGTGAGGTATCTTCCATAAATGTCTGTTGGATAAAATTCAATATCGCGCGTGGTATCAGCCGGGAAAGTAGTTGTTTTCCGGCAGGCATTTAGCAGAACCTGCTGTGAAGGTAGTTGGGAGAAATAAATGTTTTGAAATGTTTAATTCGTTAAACATATACGATACAGTTATAGAATACAGTTGTCCGACAAATTACCTATTGACATGTCAAATTCAAAGGTTTTAATTAACAAAAATGTGTATTCATTGAATACATTTTTCTCATTGTGAAAATTGTGTCATGTATTCCTGTTTCTATTTGTACTCTGCATATACTGGAAATAAGATTATGATGATTATTATTATGGTTATTCAAACTCAAGTAACAAAGTGAGTAACCTCAATAAACATTTCTATCATATTTTGGAATTATTAATTTTCAAAAGCAAAATTTTGACAAAAGGAAGAAATAAAAGGACCATTCATTTAAAAAAATGTTTTTTCTTCAACCAGCTGTCACCCTCCTACGAACGACAACTCTCAGAGGTCGAAACTTGAGCGAGCTAAAGATTAACGAGGTCTTACCTTTTAACGTGCGATTCCTAGCACGAGTTGGACGATAAGCAGTGAAAATCGATCCTCCATAGGGCTTGAACCACCGTTTCACATAGCAGTCAACTGAATGAATCACATTTCAGTGACTAATACCAACTCATCACATTTCAGTAAATGACCAGTCTGAATGTTCAACAAGGCTGTTGCCAAATTCATGTTCCAATTAGTATGTCATCGGTGATCTGGTCTGAATCTTTAATAATTAATTTTTTAGCCATTCATCAGAGTAAAAACTAAAAAGATGCTCGCATCGTTTATTATACATTATTTACTGAAAACCTTTTGGAAACTTACCCATTTCAAATGGAGTTTGAAAAATTTTGTAAGTATATATTATACTTGAATCGAAAGCATGTATTCTTATTATTTTCCAAGAATAGTTTACATGTTTTTCATCTGAGATAATATGGAAAACATTTTGAACGTTACTTTTCCTTCTGTACTATATTAAAAGGAGGGGAGAAAAGACACAACCATTCTTTTTATGTAAAACTAATATTTAAACAGTAAAATTGGTAAAATCGTAAAACAAATAGTGTATTACACATAAATAAGCAAACCGAAAAAAATGTCTTAAAAATCATATAATATATATAATATATAATTAGGTACAATCAATAACAATCTGTTACATAAAACTATTTTTAAGAATTATCACCATAGTCTCTATCACCCACGTTAAGTCGGTCAGGGGCAGAAGTTACATTAAAGCCTAAAATTCGGGCATCCACCTTCAACATTTTCGATTTTTTTATTTTCTTGTTTTTGCCCTGGAAAAAACATACTTTATGAAAAAGAATGGCAATACAAAAAAATCAGTTGGATCTTCTCAAAATATTATTCAAAATATAGTGTGGCCGGTCACCTTTCAGGCTTGATTTCCGTAACACTTTAATAAATCGCAAATCTATCGAAACACTTACCTTGACCTCTTGGAATTCAGTACTATGTTGCAAGGAGGGGGTAATAGCTGGAGCGGGAGAACACATGTCGTCTTTGTGAGCATTATTTTTGGGTTTGAAAGAACGCCTCTTTTCCAAAAAATTACCAGCAAATTGATGGGTGGCATTGCTTTCGCCTAAATAAAGCTTACAGTACTCTCTAACATCAAACGCCGATTCAATATCACGTAGAAAAGTAACAAAAGTAGGTACTGAAATAAAAAATACGATTTTGAATCTCAAGACTCAAATAAATGAATGACACTTACTGTCTACATTAGTCGATATATGGGATAAGGTTTTATGGCACCAGTCGGTAAATTCATCCATTGGTGGTCCATTATTGTTATTGTTGTGATTTGCTTTCGCCTCTTCCTTTTTCGCCTTGTTACTCTTAGTTGGTTGTTTTTGTGTTTGTGATTGTTGTTTAACTGTACTTAAAGTATTGGTAGAGTTACTTTTGGATACAGTGGACGGTTTGTTTGCTGTCTGCCGGTTAGATGTATCATCCCAGAATCCACCTGAAATGAAACGATTATTACAAGGAAATTCTTTTCTGAAAATCAACAAAAGAATTATTTTCAAATCAAGCATAATACAACAGCCTTGATGAATTCTACTGTCATAAATCTATATTGAGTTTCGAGTTATTTTATGGTTTTTGATTTAATATAATGTTAAATTGGGTGTATTAAACACAGTTATGTGTGACCAGCTCATATACGAAGTCTACGCAAGAAAATAAGGTGAATGTCGAAATTTCCCGGGCTACATACATTCGTACACTTCGTACTTAGCTTGATTCATGTTTCAGTAAAGGTATTTCTACAGGATTTTCTGTGACGTAGACCTGCCATACATCTTATTATCCTTTTTTGCATAGTGAATACTTTTGTCCTATGTGCGGAATTTCCCCAAAACGCCAGCCCATAAGACGTTGCAGACTGTACGAGTCAAAAATACGTTAGTTTGAGTTCCTGCAATGAAACAGTTCCCTGTAACTGTCTCATCACAAAACATAAGCTACTCTTTTTGTGAAAGAAAGTTTTTGGGTTTCTACTACTCCATCTTGATGAAAAAAAAGAATGAGGGAATCTTCCAAAGAAAGGAAGAAAGTAATCAATTTGAAAATAAGTAACTCTATACATGGATGTGTGGATCATACAAAAAAGCAACTTTCAGACACAAAGGCAAGTGTCTTATGGCGAAACATCGATGTATACCAGTGAGGATGACAGTGTTCCATGTAAGTGCAATTTATTACCATTTATTTAAAGTAGAACTCCTGTGAATGATATCTGAATTTCATTCCATAACAAATGTTTGGAATACAAACTGAGCAGAGAAAAGTATCTTCTGTATAATTCAGTGTTCATGTAAAAGTATTTGTTTCGAAATATTTTTTTTCTTTTGTGTAATTCAATGTTTATATGAAAGTAGCTGTTTCAGGAGGGCTTTCTTTCAGTTTGTGCCTGAAAGTTGCTTTTTTGCATGATCTACACATCCATGTATAGAGTTACTTATTTTCAAATTGATTACTTCCTTCCTTTCTTTTGAAGATTCCCACAATTTTGCACATTTTTGATAATGCAATCATGATTACAGTAAACATTTCAAATAATATTTCAGAAACATTTCAGATAATATTTGAACTAGCAGCATTAAAAAAACAACTTATCCAAAGCAGCACCAACATGCTG
This sequence comes from Leptinotarsa decemlineata, assembly GCF_025532065.1. Lineage (NCBI taxonomy): Eukaryota > Metazoa > Arthropoda > Insecta > Coleoptera > Chrysomelidae > Leptinotarsa > Leptinotarsa decemlineata. Next base: position 31,883,528 of record NW_027412688.1, read on the forward strand.
GTTTCAAAAAACTAGCTAAAAACAGTATAATAACACTTTATACACTACAACAAAATAAGGCTATCGCTTCACTTGAGAATCCATAATACCAATGTAAATAAAATAAAAGTATAATAGTAATTGATACAGAGAAATGAAAAGATTCAAGCCATTCTTTCGTTGAGTATGCTAGTATTAAAACTCTTTATTTTATTCTTAAAGATACTGACATTAGAGCTATCTGTTATTTCCTTGAGAAGATTATTAAAAAGTTTTCATACATAGTGTAATGGGGTTATTTAAGTCAATATTAGTACATACAGGTTCTAAAAAGACTATTACAGGTAAGATTATTGCTTTCGTGGAGCTGATTAACGAATGTGAAGTTATTACATTTGACTTGTTCATGTATAACGTTGTATACAAATTTACCTTGTTCGATTTCTAGAATATCCTGAATAGGCAGTATCTTGGTTACACTGTATGAAGTATCAGTTGAGGTTTTCGATAAAAGTCACTAGTATGGCATCACTTACCGCCGAGTCAGCACTATCAACTTTTTTTAATAGAGAGGGGGTTCTTGTGACATTTTAATGAAAAGTATTTCAATTCTCTATACAATGACCTCTTTGTTAAATTTCAATAAGGGATTGCGTAGTTATTGATGTCTCAATTTGGGTTTAAAAATTTCGTAGCTATGCCACCCTGTCAGATTTTTTGAAATAAACGTTCATTGAAAAGATAAATAAATTAGTAACATCTTTTGCAATAGATAAGTGTTAATTTCAATGACAAACATTTGAACAAAATGTTCTCCTTGAACCAACCTCCTGATAGTAAATCTAAATAGTAGAATCACAAAAAAGTCCTGAATCGGCTTTTTTGAAATGAGGCAGAACAGTCTGCAGGAAAATAATTCACGGAGTTTCTTTTAACATTGTAGATAAAGGAATTTTTATCAGAGCTGATGTTGGAATGATTTGGAAGCTATCGTCTTCATGGCTCTACTCAAACTGAACGTTTTATCTTCTTGTTTGTTCTTTTATACGTTTAGAACGCCTTAGTGCAGGTATTTGTCCACTCCTTTCATCCGGATGCCTCTTTAAATTTGCCTGTACTTGGGTTACACCAGGTAATATCCTTGGTGTTGGTGTTTACCTATGTTCATTGTTTCTAGGAATATGTATTGGTATTGTGTAGTATATTGAATGTTAGGTCTTGTTGTGTATTAATTTGTATTTGTTCCTCGATAAGTGAATTAGGACTCTTGAATTTATGAATATTTAGATTTTCCCAGATGTCCATAGGGTTTTCTTTATTGACTTGTTTTATGAGTTTGATGTTTTCTGGTGGGGGAAATTTATGTTTGTTTTGTATGTCGTGTATTGCGAGGTTTCATTTATATGTTATTGGGTTTATGTATGCTTTTTTATGCTCGTCGTATCTTTGGATCAGTTTTTTCTTGGTTTAGCCGATATAGAATTTGTTGTACTCCGAGCATTGTATGCTGTGCACTCCCTTTAGGTTTTTGTCTTCTTCTTTTTCATAGCTGTTTATTTTTTGTGTTATTTTCTTGTTCGGCTTGTAAGTGATGTTGATGTTCAAGTGTTTGAAGTGCTATTTGGTATATAATTTTCCTTTCCTTGTTATGGGATTCATTGCAAAGTGGCATCCTTAGCATTCTGTATATGAATGCGTAATAGGCAGCCATTTTATGTGATAGTGGGTAGTTAGAACTTGCGGGTATGGTGGAGCTTGTTTGTGTAGGTTTCCAGTATATTGCCATTTGAAATTTTGTTTTGTTGTGGTTATATCCGATAGTATATATATATATATATATATATATATATATATATATATATATATATATATATATATATATATATATATATATATATTTTCATGACTCTACTCAAACCTGTTCCATTAATAATTCTAACCTTCTCTTCAGTTTGGTATATAAAAGTTAATATACTTGTTTTCTTTATACTGAAAGTCATATCATTTGCTGAACACCATTCAGCCAGTTTTCAGATCTTTGGAAATTATTTGAAATATTGGTTTAGGGTAGTTATTGGACCACGATAAAGCTGCATCAGCAGAGAAAAGGGTGAATGTGCCTGCATTTGGTAAATAAGTGATATCATTCATATAATGGAGATACAAGAGTGGTCCCAACAAAGAACCTTGTGGCAGTCCACACATCACGTTTTTCTTTTCAGATGAGAATTCACCATTTCTGACCAGTTGCTTTCCATTTTCCAAATGAGAGCGGAACCATTCTAGAGCTATCCTCATCAAACCATAACAAGAAATATTTTCAAAACGTGCAGCACTATAAAAATGACCTTGGATTTTTCAACTGTTTAGATGATGTATGAGACAAAATGTATATTTTATCAATTCGAACACTCAATCCTGTAAATTGAAATAGCAGCCACATTGAGAATACCCAAAACCAAACAACAATAATAAATAATAAATGCATTTGAAAACTTACCAGAATTAGATGACCACTGGGTATTAGGCTGAGTACTAGCCCACGTCAAATTCTGATTGCCCCAAATACTAGATGAATTGTTTGTAACTGGAGCTGGTTCTTTCTCTTTCTGTAGGCGTGATTCTGCCGCTTGCTATCAAATGAAATATAATTATGTAATTATAACATCAACAACAACGGAATTGTATGGACTTCATCTTACACCCTACAAGAACAAAGTGATATCACTTAAGAGAAATTTGAAAGGCTATTCAAGTCTGAGAGACATATTTTGTGGGAAGTCAAGGTTTCTTGCTGCTTATCTTAGTTTCTACTCTTCCACAATCCAAAAAAATAAACAAAGCTAAATCAATAGAGAATGTACTGAAGTATATTAAAGGGCAAACTGAAAAGATCACCCAAAAAAGTTGCTGTTTGAATTCTGTTTGTCCGTTAACCATCTGTCACCCCCTTACGAACGACAACTCACAAAAGTCAAAACTTGTTTTTGTAACCTTCGTAGTTATTCAGAAATGGGATCATTTTGTTTATCATTATAATCTTCAACCAGTAAATATAAAATTCATCATCATGATCTAATTTAAAAGTTTTCGTTGCCAACGACTGCCATCAAAGAGACTTAATGATAAGGAAACATGAATACGAACTAACAATTATGAAACGACAGAACTGTCAAATGTCAGTATCATGACAAACAATTATCATAGCACATAGATTATTTGAGAACTACTGTTGGAAAGTATAAACTTTTGAAATTTAACTAGTTTTATAGTAACATAGAAAAATAAATATATATTGAGAAATAGTCGATTGGAAAAATGTTCTGGGTCTAAACCATTCCAACAAATATATTTTTCATCAAAGAAAGTTCACCATTTTTTTTTAATTTAAGAGTCTCAAACTGCTAAGATTAATAGCGGCCATATGCATCAATCTTAAAGAGATGCAAAGTTTCACAACTACAAAGATAGTAGTTTTATAAAAATGACAGGTGCTCATATCACCATTATTTCCTGATTATTAAGGACTGACTGAAGTATAATTTGAAGTTCTCATTGTTCCAATATGTAATTCATGGTGCTAGAAAAAGAATATCTAATTTCAAAAATTAAATTCAAAAGTTGAAAAAATATTAAACTCCTCAGCAGAAGTGATTCTACTCCAAACAAAATTTGAGGAAATTAAGTATTTTAGAAGAAATACCTTGGCCAATCTCTCCTGTTCTTCTGCCTGAATTTCAGCCAATGATTTGACTTTTCTTGGCTCTACTCTTTTCTTTGCCCAGTTCAGCTGTATTCCGGCAGAAGATTTCTCTTGCTGGATTTGCTGATATTCCTTTTCCTGTAGGAAAAATCAATCATTGAAATAATCAGCATCAACAAAAATGTAGCACTTTCTAAATGTTTTTAATGTTTCCAAAAAGATAAATTATATACCTCCTGCAACCTCTGCATCTGCAGGGCAGCATCGATAGCCCTCTTTTCCCTTTCCGCTTTCTGAATCTCTGCAAGACTCATACCAAGGTTAAGGTTCGATTGAGACCATGGAGCTGCCTTTGCCAATCGAATTTGTTCGGCTTGCATTCGCCTTTCTTCGGCTTGCAACCTCTTTTCCTCTTCTTGTCGCCGTCTTTCTTGTTCCTTCATTTCTTCCCTGAATTAAACCACAAATCATTTGTCGGAATCGCAAGTAGTCTTTCATTTTTTCATACATGACTGACAGAATACTAAAATTCGAAATAAACCAAGAACTGTCACAGGAAAATAATATTACCATCGGGGATTCCTCAAGGTGAAGTATTAGGTCCCCTGCTGTTCTCATTGAATAATTTAATTAATATGTACTTTTTTATTATTTTTGTTCCCCTAGACAATGCATAGCACTGATGATGTCTGCTGCAGTAGCAGAAGAAACGTTTATCGGTTGAGGAAAGTTACTTTAGATTCATTCAGAACCAAATGAAGTCCACATACCTCAATCTGTCATCTTCCAACTTCTTCTGTTCCTCCATTTTCTTTTTGGCATCCTCCTCTGCTTTCCTTTGTTCCTTAAGTCTACGTTTCTCCTCCAACTCCCTCAATCTCTTCTCTTCTGCTTCCTTTTTAGCTTTCTCCAGTTCTCTTTTTATCCTCTCCTCCTCTTTTTTTCTCCTGTCTTCTGCTGCCTTTTTTTCTGCTTCCTGGAAAAAAAAAGATGATTAATTCTGTTTTGCAATTGGATTGAAAATTCTTACCAGTTTCTTTTGCTCCTGCTTTCTCTTCTCCTCGGCCTCTTTCTTTGCCTGCTTCTCTTCCTGTTCTTTCTTTTTTTTCAATTCTCTTGCAGATATTTCATCTTTTATAGCTTGTTCCTTTTCCTTCTCAACTTTAATACGTTTAGGCTGAGGAGGAGGCTGTTGAACTTTTTCTGTTGGAGAAGGAATCTGGGGTGTTTTTTCTGTTTGGGGGATATCCCACATGGACACAGGAATTTCATTTTGGGGCTGCCATTGAGGAGGCGTATTCGAGGGGAATGAATTCGGTTGCCATAAAGATTCCACCTAAAAATACATATTCATAATGAAAATATCTGGTATCAACTTTTTATTTAAGACTATGGTCATGTAAATGAAAGTGAATTGTGACTTCAACAGAAACAGATTGGAATAGAATTGATGCTGCATATCTATGTATCTTTAGAAAAAGTAGAGACAAAACTAGGAAAGGCAGGATAAGAAATAGTGTTTAGGGACAACTCAAATCGATAGACAAGGTTATGCTGGAAGGAATGGAGAATGATTAGGCCACATTTGTAGAATACTAATAGAAAGGCAAGATTAGTGACTGAATGAAATTCGGAAAGAAGATATGTGATGGAATTGATACTTGATGAAAATCCATAACTTATTCAAATAACACTTTAGCAAGCGTCCAAAGTACAAAGTCTCTGATATGAGAATAGTCCTAGAAATTTCACAGATGATTAACAAAGTACTTAGTTATAGATGATAGATAGATAGATAGATCTTTATTTAAATAGGATATCCTAATAATATACAAATCAACTAGAATGGTAGAAATAAAAAAAAGGTATGTGTTACATCTAGAAATGACTTAAATGTATGACAAACATAAGTTCAATAAAATATTTTTAAAGACATTACTACAAAAACAGCAACATTATACATTTGAAAAATTTCGATGCAACATGTAGAAAGATAAATAACATAATTATTTGAAATATATAACGAACATTAGATGAAAGGAATTATACAAATTACAGCTACAGGTAACAAAGACATAATACATATCATATTTGTTCATTTAAAACAAATTTCTTCAGTTCATTTTTGAACATGTTCAGAGATGGGCTATTTTTAATTGCATTAGGTAATTTGTTGAACCGATCAAAACCCTTGAAAAACAATGAGTTCATAGTATTTTTGTTTTTTGTTCTGTTAATATATAAGTTATTATTATTTCGAGTGAAGTGGTGGTGAATATCGTGATGAAAGACAATATACTGATTAAAATAAGATGGTCCTAAGTTGTTCAATATTTTGTATACGAAGATCATTGTGAAGTATAGCAGTCTTTGGGAAATGGATTGCCAATTTAAAACATTGAGCATAATAGTGATAGGAGTATCTCTACGGCACTTCAAAATGATTCTCATACCAAGATTCTGAAGTTTTTGGAGTTGAGACAATTTATTCTGATTGAATAGATATAGGATAGAGGAACAATAGTCGAAGTGTGGCTGAACAATTGACTTGCAAACTGTGATACTTGACTCCGTTGAAAGATTATTGGCAATTCTAGAAAAAAAGAATAATTTCTTTGAAATTTTTTTATGAATATACTCAAAATGTTCATCAAACGATAGATTGTTATCTATCTGGAATCCCAGATATTTAGTTGAATTCACTATTTCAATTTTGTCATCATCAATGTTGAGATTAGTAGTTTTAGAGTCTATTTGGCTGTATTTAAACTTGGTGGTGATTATCATCGCTTTAGTTTTCATCACATTCAGCTTGAGTTTATTAATTTTTAAATACTTGTTGACACTTGCTAGAGTATTATTCATTTTTTGTATAGCCATCGTAAGGTTCAAATCGCTACATGCCAATAGAGTATCATCAGCAAAAAAGTTATGATTAGTTCAAACATATGGTTCAACTGACCTGTTGTGAATGCTGCGACTGCTGCTGAAGTTGTTTCAGCAGACTACTAATAGGGTCATTACTTGGGCCGGAACTGATCTGATCAACAGGTCCGTGCGGGGTATGCCTAGGAATATTAATACTTCCTCCAATACTGACAGGTATATTGCTTTGAATCCCCGACAGAGGCAAAGTGCTAGTGTTGAGCGGAGGTACTGTTTGTAGGCCTGACGATAAGGTTCCAGGCGGTAAAGGAACCGAATGACTCGTTAAGCCTGCCGGTAGATTGTTAGTCAATGCTGCTGTCGGGATACGATTTTGTAGAGAGAGAATATTACTCATATGTAACTGTATACTAGGGTCTAGACTTCCTGGTATGTTTTGAGGCGGCTTGTCGACCAATCCTGTCGCCGGAAGTTTGTTTGCCTGAAAATTCAAAAAAAAATCACAAGGTTAATTCCGCACTGTATTAGAAGTGATTTCGAATCGATAACAGAAATTGATGAATTCAAGATCACGTATTGTGTCAAAAATTCGACTTTTATTCATTTGACAAACGGAAGTACTCACTTGCTGCATTTGATTTATCATGTGCATCAGTGGATTGGCCGCCTGTGAATGTTGCAAGTATTGGAGATCTGGGGAAACTTGCTGCAAAAAATTCAACAGTTATAACTCACAAGTCAGCACCAAATTTATGAAAAAATAACGTTACAAAGCAATATTTTACTATAATATCTGTACAATATCAAGGCAAATTCTACCTGTTGTTGCATAATCAGTCTTTGTGTAGCAAGTTCCTGTTGTTGCAAGGTAATGGCGCTCCAGGGCTCCGCCAGAACTCTCGCCTGTGCCTGTTTATATGCCGCCATTTGAGACAAGTACTGGAACTGGATATCCGGATCTGGCATTTTCGTGATGTCGTTTTTGAGAATAGGAAAGCGAATACCTGTTTGGAAGGGGTTTACGCCCCCACATATCGTTATCAGTTCGCCTAACAAAAAGAATCGTTCGTCACAGTGTCGTCGAACTTTTAGCTGGTTGCTGAAATAGCCAGCTTTGAACCATTCAGCCATTTCCATGTTCGAGAACGGACCTTGCATCTGACCCTGAAATATCACAAACTCGTGTTATCAACCTCGCAAAATGTTCATTTTTTGAGGCTACATCTAGACCAAAAAATACACAAAATTGTTTTTCTTCAGATATATGAATACCAATTACTTGACAAAAACAAAATCAAGAGATTCATTATCTTTTTAGTTCCAACAGCATTCAAATGATTGATCACAAGATAACTGATTCCACTTCTGACAGTTCTGATTGTTACTAATATACATAGACAATGAAGAGTAATTTAAGAAAGTTATAAAAACATAAAAAATTAATGTCGAAGAAATAATAACAATTTATTTTCCCAAGAAACATACAATGTTTATAGCAGGGAAAAAATAATAATTTTAGAAACTAACTATAACATAACTGAGTACGAACAGAGCTTACAAAAAAAGATAAATCAGAACTGAAACTTGAAAAAATATAAATATACCTATACACACATATACACATATATACATACATATATGTTTGAATATGAGCATCAACATCATCAACTCATCAGATAGTATATCTATATAAACAATAAATATTTTTTCAAATTAATCCAGAATTTTGTTTGTTAAATTTTTTCTAAGCATTTGGTAGCTCATTATCAAATTTGATACCTTTATAATAAATCGAATTTTGATCAATATTTGTTTTCATTAATTTCAGACTGCCTGAATATCTTGTCAAATGGTTGTGTTGGTTACCATTTATTTTGAAAGTCAATTGAATTTATGATAAATCTAATAGTTTTTTTGGTTTAAACCAAAATATCGGAAACTTCATAAAATAAGACAATTTTCACTATGAAAAAAGAAAAAATGACCAATATCAAGAGGTAAGGGACTTTTTTGAGATACCTCCTTAGATCAACCCCTCGTTATTAAATTGTAAAACAATTCACAACACTTGAAAGGAGAGATTAAAAAAATGTTTCTGAGGCATACGACAAATACTTTATTGGAATTGAATCAGTTTACTTGAAAATAGTTGAATAAACCAAAACCGGTCATAATAAACAAAAATCATAGTAGAAATTAGACTAAAGTTATTTTCTTCAACCTATATTAAACAAATTATGTTAACTGAAAATATTGTTTGAATAAACAAAAAAAATTGATTGATTTCAGTACATACTCTAAATGAAAGGTTTATTTGTATGAAAAATAAAATTAGACATCCTAATCGGAATCTGAATTATATTTCTCGCAAAAAATTTACAGATGTTTGAAAATGATCAGTTCATCACACATGAGTAATGCATTACACTAGCTTACCTAAATTTCTCAAAAAATAATCTGGAAAAATATATGCATTATTCATTTCATTGAATCAATAACTTTTTTGGGTCAAGTGAGTTTTTCATTTTGCTGCTCAATATATTCCATACAATGTTTAATTTTCAGTTATAAGCTGTTGTTTTTTGTGAAATATGATATCAAAATCAACCATATAGATTCCTTACCTGAGGATCCTGATAAAACCATTTGTCGGGCATTTGTGGCACAGCTAAATTTGGAGGCGGATGTATACTTCCCATTTCCAAGCTATTCATACTTGGCTTAGGCAATTCTTCGTCTACAACCAATTTAAGAACAAAATCTTCTTGAAGCCTTTCGAAATCTGAATCCTCGTTTCTGAAAAATTACACGATATTATCAACTTTGAATGGATGTTGAATCAGAAATTAAAACCTTGGCTTTTCTCCTATTGGTCCATTAGTCGCTACAACTTTGTTCTCGTTTGGGGGAACTTCAGATTTAACTCTTTCTTGAGCTCCTTGATTTTCATCAATTTTTTCCGGAATATTTGGAACTGATTTCTTTCCCTCTTCAGCTGTAACCATTTCTGAAGATAGATTTGGGTCATTTTCTGCTTCAAGTGGCGAGTCCTGAAGGAATTTTTAAAATGATCACTAATAATTCCGGAAATAAAGACAGAAATACCACCAACGTTAACTATTGTTTGTCGGAAAACAAAAAGTCACATGTTTGATTCAACATACATAACCGTAACAAAGCCTATTCAAATATATGACAATATCAAAAACTGACCCAACCATTTTTAGACGAATTGAAAATACAAAAAAATCATGTTCGTTCGACCTTGTTACAATCAGAATATATTAAACATTAATTTTATTTTCGAAAAATTTACTTGTTTAGTACTAGCAATATACGGGAATTATGTAAAGGTTTACATAATTTCAGGAAATATAAGAAAATAAATGTGTTTTTGGGAAAGAAAGTTTTTGGCTTTCTACCACTCCATCTTGATACAAAAAAAAAAGGATGAGGGAGTCTTCCAAAGCAAGGAAGGAAGTAACTCTATACATGGATGTGTGGATCATGCAAAGAAGTAACTTTCAGACACAAACTGAAAGTAAGTCCTCCTGAAACAGCTACTTTCATATAAACATTGAATTATACGAAAGAAAAAATGAATGAATGTCATTACGATGTCATCGATGACATAAGCAGATCAAGCTTATTCCGTGACATTAAAAAATCGTAATTCATGAATGAAGTGTGTTATCCAATTTGGTACTGAAGAGCCTTAGGGCAAGTGTCTTAAGGCGAAACATCGATGTATACCAGTGAGGATGGCAGTGTTCTATGTAAGTGCAATTTGTTACCATTCATTTGAAGTAGAACTCATGTGAATGATATCTGATTTTTCTTCCACAACGAATGTTTGAAATACAATATGAGTAGAGGAAAGTATCTTCTGTATAATTCAGTGTTCATATAGAAGTATTTGTTTCGAAAGAATTTTTTCTTTCGTATAATTTAATGTTTATATGAAAGTAGCTGTTTCAGGAGGACTTTCTTTCAGTTTGTGTCTGAAAGTTACTTCTTTACATGATTTACACATCCATGTATAGAATTACTTCCTTCCTTTCTTTGGAAGACTCCCTCCTTTTTTTTTGTATCAAGATGGAGTAGTAGAAAGCCAAAAACTTTCTTACCCAAAAATTAATCACTCATTAAAAAAAAAATATATAACCCTTTCAATTAAAATAAATGTCTTTTTTAGGAAAAATCTGTATCCCTACAGAAAAATCCCTAAGTCGCTCTAAGAGCGGTGCCTGTGCGAAAGTAGTGATTCACATTGGATTCACGTTCTCAGATAGTTCATTTCACATAAACGCAATTCTCCAAATGAAATAATATTTTGAAACATTCATCTCTCGTAAAGCACCTACACCGTAGGTTCTGCTAAATGCCTGCCAGAAAACAAGTACTTCCCTGGCAATATCACGCTGGACATTGAATCTTTCTTACTTAGTTATGTTATAGTTGGTTTTTGAATCATTGCTTTTCATCCCTGCAATAAACATTGTATGTTTCTTAGGAATTTTTTTTCACCGTAGTGTGCGCTGGTCAGGCCTTATCCCCTGAAGCCCCGATACATTCAGGCATTCAGGAGGGCGCGCCAACATTATCAACCAATGACCACTCCCCACACCGTGGGGTAAGTGATCATTAGGTCCGAGAATCATGTGCCCTGAGCAAGCGCAGTGAGCCAAGAATGACAGCCTTCTGCATCTGTGCGGCTAAGATTTCTGCCTTAGTGCGGCAAGCCGGTATGATTTCAAGATTCGAGAGTAGAGAGGACATCATTCCACCAAGGACTCCAATAATCAGAACAACCATCTTGACAAGAGTGATCTGGATGGAATCTGCGGAGTTCGAAGAGAAAATCTCGATATTTTATCCGTTTTTCCTCCTCTTTTCTGACGATATTCGTCTCGCCAGGAGCTGAAAACTCCACGACAAATATCGTTTTGCTCTGGTGGTCGGGAAGGACTACATTAGGCTTATGAGCTTGTATGAGCCTGAGGGTGGGGAACGAATAGTTCCAATAAATTCGACACTTCTTGTTCCCCATAACGAATTCAATGTCCCCCGGAGCGTAAGGCAACACCGGTGTCTCGTCAATACCGTAAGAGTGCCGTAGATGGTAATACAGCACTCTTAGGACCGCGTTATGTCGATGGATATAGGCCGAGACCGCATATGCTGGACATGCTGATAGCAAGTGCATTATTATTATTATTAGAATTGTATCCGACAGACATTCATGCAAGATACCTCAGAGAGGTTAGTCTTTGATGTTTCTCGTTAATTCAGCAGCAGGACCATGCTGAAATCAATGGAGTAGATTGATTTCAGTATGAATTTCAGCTGAATGATTTGCGAATTCTTATTTAATATATACTCATTTTGTTTCAGTATTTGATGAAGATCCTTGACTTGATTTTTGAGCTATTTCCTTGAAAATGAGTTTAAATTTGAGTTTACCTCTTTATAACAAATGCCAAGGGAACTGAATCGATCTTAATTCAAACATTAAGTATTGCAGTGAGCATTTTGTGAATATGGAATGTAACATCAGTCAGTATGAAAATACAACATATGATGTTCCACAGGGATCAGTATTGGGACCTTTATTATTTCATTGTTGAAGTTAAAAGGTTCGATCAAGCTATTTGCAGATGATACTACCATTATTCATTGTGGATCTGACTTTGATTCTATAAAAAATTAAGTAATTCATGATTTGAATACAATTTCTTTCTGGTTACAAATTATTAAATTAATATTGAATTTTTCAAAATCATCTTATATATTTATAACTAAAAAAAAAAAAGGTGTAATCAATATCCCTCAATCAAATTTGAAAGTAATGAGATCATTATACAAAAACTACACAAAATTTCTAGGACTCTATATTGAACATCTTAGTTGGATGAAACATATTCAAGAACTTCAAAAACAAATTTCACCAATTATCGATATTCTTTGCAGAATATTGATCGCAAATATTTGAGGAACATATATTATAATTTCATATATTCTCGATAAAAATATTCATTTTCTATATGGGGATCTGCAAACACCGTAATTCATGAACCATTAAAAAAACTTCAAAATAAATCTATCAAATATATTTATATACACTTCTACAATTAGAACCAACTGAAAATTCATATATACCAAGAAGGTTATTGAATTTGGATTCATATTATCAATTGACAATTTGTTCCTTCATTCACGTCACCATTATGAATAAAAAATACAGCAGTTTAAAATTCACTGAAAATTATTTCATTCACAATTATCACCCGAGAATATTTCAGGAATCACACCCATTCAGACCAAAAACGGAAATTGGGAAACTTTGAATCACATTTTGAGTTTGAATTTCCCTATTATTACCTGTTCTTATTGATATGTATGAAATAGGGTTATTATCTTCATCTAAAATCATTATGATCCGATTAGATATTACGCCAGTCTTGAAAAGTTTCAAATGTTGAGATACTTTCAATACAGAGCTTCTATTGGATACAACTGAGTATAGGTGAAAATAACAAATATTGACAAAATACTTACATCTCGTTTTTTAAACGAATCTTCTGGCCGAACAAGAGAAGTAGTTGATTTTGAGGAAGACAATGGTGGTGGTTGCCTTTTGGTGACAATATGCTGTTGAGACGTAGATTTCTGAAGGCCCGTTTCTCGTCTACTAGGATGTTTACCTTGCTTCAAATAAATAAAAACAAATTGTTAAATCTTGTCCAACAATATAGAAAAAAGAGTTATATATTGAATATCAACATTTCTTACTTGTTCGTCGTCAGAACCATGAAAAGCCCCCTTTTCATCAAAGGTACCTCCGCCGTCAGTGGGATTTTCCGTAGCCCACTCTGGAAGGTGGTCTTCGTTGTCCCACGTCTTTCGAGAGGGTGGTGGACGATTTTCACCCCAGTGGCTACGACCACCCCTTTCCGGGGGGCCCGTTCTTTCTTCCGAATCACCCTCGCCCCTCCAACTTGAAGACCGTCCTAGTACAAAGCAGATGCATAGTAAATATCACACTTATACCGGTTATAGAAAACACAAAATACGTATAACTTTCAACTTTTAAATAGGAATCTCAATTTACATGTAATTTTATGGTTTAAAATTAAAGGGGTATAATTTTAAGGACGATTCGTTTTTAAAGAATAAAAATTTTGGGCTTTCTACTTCCATTTTTTTTTACAAAAATTGTGGGAAAATTCCATAGGAAGGAAGAAAGCAACACTTCAACATACAAACTGGAATAAAAAGCCCTCTCAAAATAACTACTCTCACATGAACGTTGAATTACACAAAAGATAAAGTACTTTTGAAACAACTACTTCAATATGAACATTAATTATACAAAAATAACTTTTTCATTATTACGCCTTGGTCAAAGAAGAAACGGACTGGTTTAAGTTCGATGATAGTCGTGTCACGAATTGTTCTGGCGATGCATTGAATTTATTGGAGCCTCTGGAGACACCCTACATTTTGTTTTATGAGAGAGAGGACATTGTTAAATCAAGATCTTCAGATGATGTGGTGCTGCAGGTTTTTCCGGGTTTTCCTGCAGCTGAAAAAGCAAATGCGCCACTGGAATCAATGAAGTCGCCCCGAAGCGCCAATTAATTTTTATTGTTGTATTTATTTTATTTTTAATGTCATAAATTATATACAGAAAATAAAATACTTTTTCCTATTCAGTTTGTACTCCCAATATTGGTTACAGATTTGAAATTGATATCATAGAGATATTTTTTGTATAATTCAATGTTCATATAAAAGTAGTTGTTTCAAAAGTACTTTTTTTTCGTGTGATGCAATGTTTATAAGAAATTAGTTGTTTTGAGAGGACTTTTTCTTACAATTTGTGACTCATTGTAGCTCCTATACTATATACAAGAGTCTATGTTGAAAATAATTGCTTTCTTCCTTCCTTTGAAAATTTCCGACTTTTTTGTATAAAGATTAAGATCTTTCTTTCCCAACCTAGGATTATTGTAGAAAAATGTTCAATTGAAATTAATAGATAGATAGATAGATAGATAGATAGATAGATAGATACATTTATTTCAACAGAGTATTTTATAATCATTCACAGGAGTGGCAGAAAATTTTTGTCTGAGAAATACGTCAATAGGAAAATTGTAAAGATATCAAATATGTGTACATATAAATCTAAAAATGAAGCATTCAAAATGAATTGCTTCAAGTTTCAAACACGATTACAAACATATTAAAATGTGCGTCATATTGCGCATGATTACTGAAAGTAGAGATAATTTCTATAAATTTCTATATACATATATAATACTAATATATATATAATATAATATATATATAATATAATATATAATAATAATATATATAATACATTATTTGGGACAGACAACTTTCTGGAAATCCAGAGTGCCTGAAATCAATACAAAAATTATGAATTACACAGAATAAGTGTAGAAGAACCTATTGGTTATTATTCTCTGTGGCCCATTGGGAAAGACATTTTATAGTTTTAAAACGTATTAATTATTACAGTTGTATATGGGAATTCATCAGTATTTGATAAAAGAGCAGCCTCATTAGTTTTACACACGTCCTACCTATATTTTGCAAATCGCCTAAAATATTGCAACTCACCCCATTTCTCATGTACTCCACCTCTGCCCTGACTGATATTTCTCCAACCGTCGTCTTCCTCGCTATTTCGTGATCTTCTCCAATTGTCCAGCGACATGTTTCTCTGATTCCCATACTCTTTTCGAGGGCTCCACTCCTGCTGCTCCCCGTTACCCCAACCTACCTCATAGCCGGCCGGCCTACCATACTGGTAGCCACCCCTACCCCTTCCTATTCTCCCTCCTCGTTCCAAAGACCCCCCTCTGCCACGGAGCGGACCACTAGGCTGTGACGCCAGTCTGCTAGACCATCCTCTCTACAAATATGTACAAAATGTAGATGTGTGATGTGATGCCACACATGTGATGCCAACATATGCATTTTTATTATCAATAGACTTACATAAAATTATACTTCAGAATTGGTTTCTTCTTCGATTAGTTATGAAAAATGTGGTTTATTTTATTTGATGATGTTAGATCACACATTTTTATTCTATATACAAGGGGTACTATTTATATTTCGGGAATAGCAAATAATAATAAACATTTTTTAATAATAAACATTTTTTAGTAAAAATGGCTTTTTTTGTCGGTTTTTACACCATTCTCAAGTGTTTTTAGTGTTAGAACACTTAAGAATCACAAAAAAATGGCTTTATTGTTTTTCAGAATATTCCCCTTGATGATCAAAACGCTTTTGCATTCGTTCAAACCACTTGTCAAAACAGTTTTTCCATTCCTCTTGAGACACCTCCAAAACATGGTTTTAGACGCTTCAACTGCTTCTTTGTTGATCAAGCAGTTTTCCTTTGATATTCGGGAACAAAAAGAAGTCATTGGGTGCCAAATCAGGACTGTACGGAAGATGACTTGTCAATTCGATGTTTTGACTGTTCAAAAATTCACAAGTTTTGAAAAGAGAAATGAAAAATTCTATGTTTTTTTACCACTTTTAATTGTAACTAACGCTACTGCAGTTTCGTCCTATATGGACATTCTCAAACTTATACAATAAGTTTTTTTGTATAAGTTTGTTTGTAAGTAAGTTTATTTGTACAATAAGTTTATTGTATAAGTTTGAGAATGTCCATATTGGACGAAACTGCAGTAACGTTAGTTACAATTAAAAGTGGTAAAAAACATAGAAATTTTCATTTCTCTTTTCATTATGATCTCCTACCACGTAGTAATGGCTACATCCATCAATTTATTCACCTGTTTTGTTTCTCTGTGCTTCTTCAAAAAAAAAACTTTTGTTGAATTTCGCTTGTCTTGGTATACCCACACGGTTGATTGCTGCTTTGTTTCCGCCTCATAAGCTTATATCCATGAATGTATCGAAGTGAAACTATTATGCAAGGATGCCTCTATCTTGTAATACGTCTCATGACGATCTTGCATTATCAGTTCAGGCACTGCATCGATGTTTTGTGGCACAACAACCGATTTTGGACGACCTTCACGGAATTCGTCGGTGACCGAACTATGACTACGATTAAATTCACTATACCAGCGATATACTCTGTTTTTTGATGATGCTTTATCGCCATACAAAAAAGGGAGTTCATCGACACATTCTTGTCGACATAATTCAAGTCGAAATAATCTAATTAAAACCTTCTCATGAAATTTCTATTTTTTGGTCAAATTGATTTTCTTAACTCATTGTAAACAGAACAAATAGAACTTGTACATCGTTGTGAGTACGTTTATGCTAAAAAATGTCAAACTTTATTATGGTGTTGCCACATTTTACCTATTGACATTAGTGTTGCCAGCTCAAGAAATATAAATAGTCCCCTATCATAAAATGAAAAAAAAATGGATGATAATAAGATGAAATATGATACAAGAATACTCCATTCTTTTCAATATTCATTCATAAAATGATTTTCTTTTCCATTAAAACTTTTCATTTTCATTTCGCCAAATTTGATAGTGGCTACAGAAGGTAGGTACAAAAGGTACTATTTACATTTGTAAACCAGCTTTACAATTCTTCAAGACTTTGATTAACACGTTTAAACGTATTAGTGAAATAACAACAAAACCCTTTCCTTTCCTATCAAAATATTGATAAAATCCATTTACATACCTCTTCTTCACTAGTTTGCAGTAAGGCCAAGGGTAGGAGACTTGTATCGGAATAGAGACATTTGAAGTTGGTCAGCGAAGCTGGAGGTTTTGAATTCCTTTCAAAGAGTGCCAACATCTCCTCTCTCCCATACCTATAATTTTTCGTATGAAGAACAAGATGAAAACGATATACCTATGGTGTTATAAAAAAATGATGCCTGACACATATATACAGGAAAATCCATAAAACAAACTCTTTTTCTTTTCAATATGTAAAATGAATCTTACAGAAGACATGTTTCTCTCATTCAAAAACTACGAAAACATTAATCTTGATACATGTTTTTGGAAACAAAGTGTGCTTGAGCAAATGTTCATAGCTACAGTTACACAAGAATTATGTTTCCACAGTTCTAGTGTTTTCAAAAGTAATATTGGCAAATTTTTTCTCTTATCCGATTTGATGTCAATACCTCAGCAATACAGTTTGTGTGTTGCTTTACCACTTAGCACATATTCAAAAAAACACATCAATGTGAGATTTCCACTTGACTGTTTACAAAACCGCAACATCTGTTTCGCTATACAATAGCATCTTTAGACATCACAAAACAATTGCTAGTATTGTGACGCCTGAAGATGCTACTGTTATATTGGATCGGTATCAGTCAGTTCTATCATATTGTCCCTTTACTGGCGTCAAGCCGTTCAATTTTCAAGGGAAAAAACTTCAAGTTCTGTCAAATATCGAGGGTCTATTAGACATGAAGAAAGTATTTTTTCATCATGTTGTGTATATTATAATAATGGGAAGAAGTAAGCCACTTACTTCTTCGTACAAGTAAAAATTGTCCTATCAAAAAAATTGGTTGTACACAGTATCCTTAGTCCTGGATCCACTACAGTCCAGCCTGAAAGTTATTGATCTCTTCTGCACATGAGTGAAGGAAGAATATTCATGTTGGCACATGCCACTTCAATGTTTATACGTGGCAAAATCCCAGGAAAAACTTATGACGGAGTAATGTGGGATTTGCTTGTGTGTGGCCAAAGAAGTTAACTTATAAGAAGCATTCATACTGTGAAATGGGAAAAAAGATATTACAATGAAAGTATGTGAAGATAAAAATTTATTGATCCCAAAATGTACTGTGAATGCAAATTGGCTTCCTTATGCAACAAGATATTATAACACATATACTAAGCTCTTAGATTTATATCGAACGAACATAATGCTCACTTGGAAATTGTATTACACAATGCCAGGCTGCCCCTATGGACATGTTGAAGGATTTGTAGAAAATCTTGTGCATTTTTCCAATTGCACAAAACATGCTACTGGTTGATACCGAAAGTCACAGCATTTACGGGAATGATCTCCAAATTAATGTCTCTAGCAACTATGAACTGCCTTATACAGTCCTGTTCCCAAGCAGAGAGGATTGGATTCTCCGGGAGGAGGAAATACCAAAATGCAGAAGATAAATGATGATTATACCATTTTATGTCATTTTAGACATATGAATTTTTATCAGAGCTAATGTTGAAATGCACGAACCTCAATACGGATTTGACATGCGCAAAATAGATATTTTTTGTGCTCTTCATTTCAATTCTATGTTATCTAATCTAGTTGCATCTAGCTTGAAAAAAATTATTATGTGAGAAAGAATCATTATGATCTCATCAAACTTCCACTTTCCCCTTTTACTATGTTCAAACTCAGCTAACAAATGCTACAAAAATCGATAGTTTCGCATCAAGCACCTGTGATTCACAAATTGATTATCATACCTCACAAATAAAAATGAATAACTTTCAAACAGCTGATTAAATCGTCTTACTAAATGACCTTGAAATGAATCGCAACTTCATGAATGATGTATCTTTCCAATTGGAAATGTTCAAATGTACAAGGATGATGAAATGATGTTAAATAGGAATATGACCAAACTTTAGAATGTGGGCTTCAACCATAGTGTGAAACTTGGAGAACATGTGATGTAAGAAAATTTAATAAAAAAAAAACAGCTTCTCAAGGGTGCCACAACCGCTTCGACTTCTCAGGGATAACATCGTCATATTTCAACCAATTTACCCAAAACGTAGATAAATAATACTCATAAACCTCCCTCCTGAATCACTCCATCCATTGATGTAAACCGTCTGAAATCATTTCGTTATTAGGTGAAGACACTGATTGTCGCGGCTCACCCACTGCTGAATTTTTTTGGCGTTTGCGAGAATAGTCATCTTGAGCAGTATAGTGCAACGGGTTATACGTTTTATGATGAAAAAATACCTTAGGTTTCAAGTAAATGAACAGTAATCGAAAATAAAAGCTTACAATCATAATATTTTACGATAGTAAGAATTTATTTACGATTAAAAAAAACTAAAGTTCAATAAAACAATATTTTATAGAATGAAGCTTTTATTTGCTACAAAAAGTTCCTTATTTTATTGATCTGCTTTGCCGTCAACCTCATTATATCTGAGGTAATGAAATATTCAAAAAACTCGAGTGCTAAAGTACCTTGAATTTTGCAGCCTGAACTGAATTCGTCAAATTCGTAAACATAAGGTGAGCTCTTTGGTTGACCACTCAAATCTGCCTTGTGAAGGGAGTTCTTCTTGTTCGATTCTTGAGCTTGAATCATCAATTTCCATCATATTCAAGTTTTGTTGGCTCGTATTCAAAATAAAGCTCTACATATCTGCCACATTTTCATGTTGATTTTGCAAATTTTCAGTGTCAGATAGTTCGTCATCTGACGATAGCGAATCATATTCTTGGTCACTGTCATCGCTTCTAGTCAGAATCTCTTCCAACTCTTTATCAGTCAAATATTTCTTTTTCATGATTAAATAACTTTACACAAATACACCTCAAAAAACAATAAAAACACTTAACATATACTGCCTTTCGTTTATGTAAACAGGTCTAAAAAACGCACTGCTATCACTAGAACTACTGGTTACCTTATCAGCTGTACAGCAGCGTTGCCATTGCAGCTAATTTCTCGCTCCAATTGGCATGTGCGAAATACCTACGCGACAATATGCGGCTAGAGCACTCAGGTCGTATTTAATTTTGAAATGCGAGTTATCACGTCTTGAGCACTATACCTACGATCGAATATACTCGTCTTGAGCAGTAAAAGGGTTAAAGACAAAGTGAAAGGACTCACTGGTAAATTTTGTTGATAAAATACTACTGTCGAAACGATGTGGCAACTGCTCCAAACAACCTAACCTTTTAGTAAAGGATTGAATGTTATTTGACTAACTAAAAAATGAAAAGACATCATGACATCATGTGACAAAGACATCATCAGGCTACCGAAGATGCATTTTCAAAACACAGACAAACAAACGGAGTTTCTTTCCATAAAAATATTTAACACTTTGCCTGGTGAGTGGAAAGACCTTCATATAAAAGTATTGAAGTTCAAAGTAAAAAATTCACTTGTCACCCAAGCTTTCTATAAGATTGATGAGGTATTGGTCCTAATATATGTGGGTATGTGTGTATGCATTGTGAGATTTTTCCTTATGTAATGTTATTGTAAATATTTTCGAATGTAACAGAAATTGTAATTGGAGGCCAATAAAATTTCTTTTTTTCTTTCTTACTGAATTTTACTAAAAAATGAAGATTAATGAATAATTAAAAATCAAATTATATTTCAATTTCGAAAGTAATGTGCGATTACGACACTTGGAATACTTGAAACATAAAGTATTGAGCCAGTTCTTGTTGGTAAGACATGACTAAATGTCCAAAAATCAAATAGGAACCAACAAAAATATTTCCTCCAAATATTTCTGGCTTGAAAAAAGTATAAGAGTAATTAGAGAGTCCAGAACAAGCACTGTTTTCAAATACTAGAACTGCAACATTCTTCTCGACGCGTGTTTCATCAAGCAAGTTTGTGTTTTCAGGAGATGATGTCCTATCATCTCCTGAAACTACAAGTCTTATCTACAGGACCTAGGATCTACAGGTCATATCTTGGTGTAACTCAAACTATCTCTGCTTCAATATGAATAAAACTAACATCCTACCCTTCTAGTTCAAATTGAATTATATCTGTCTGAACACACATAAGGTGGGCATGTTTCTGGGCATGCACAGTTAATGAAAAACTCAAATTCGAAGACCATATTATGTCACTAAAAAAAATATTTGCATCAGGCTGCTATGCAATTGAAGTGGTGTCAAACGAACTTGGTCCAGTCATTGCTACGAACACTATCTTTCCCTCATCGAATCTCATATTAGGCATGGCATAGCTTTCTGGGGTTTTGTAGCCAGAATTTATTACAATCTGCTTTTGACCAACAAAAGAGGGCTATGAGGTACTTGTGTAGGGCAAAGGCAAGGGACCACTATAGACCGTTGTTTGTATCCTAAAAATTTGGAAACTGTCTGTTTGATTCATAACAAACAGTCTTCAAGCATTAATTTGACTCGCACTTACGTAACCACCCGAAGCAACAATCTTAGCATGCCAATAGCAAAAACAACTCTTACAAAACATTCAATTATATATGAAAGTAGTAAAATATATAACCACCTACTGGAATATTCACAAGTACTGAAAAATCTTAAGCACTTTAGAAAGGCAGTGAAAGACTTCCTCATGTCAAAAGCATACTACGACCTGCAGGAATACTATAATGAAATTTCTGAACTCGTTAAAAAAGTCCTACTGTGTTATTATTTTTAAGTAAACTTGCATTTTGTATGTGTCATAATGATCTAACCCAACCTTAATGATTTGTAATGTACTGAACTCATTGTTTCCCTTTCTTTAACCTTTATTTAATTAAAAATTATATTAGAAAATTACTTTAATGTATAAGTTTAATTTTATATTTTGAATTATATACTTACATTTTACCTACACATATTTACATTTAATTTTTATATATATGACACCATGGATTGTACCTCAAGTTATTGCACTCATTGCTTTGTCAATAAGGACTAATTCTTGAACAATAAAGCACATTTTTGATTGATTGAATATGTATGAACGAAAAGTGTTATGTTCTAGTCGAAGCAGCTCAAATGTTAAACTTAATTTATACAAAATCTAACAGTTGTGGAGAACATTGAACAAAATCACTTATTGTTTCAAAAAATATGAAACAAGTTCAAAGATACACAATATATCTATCTATTTAACAGATTTCAAACAGATTTTTTAAACAGATTCTGTGTCAAACTAAAAGAGGATTCATGCACCAATATTAAGTAATAACTTGTAATTCATATATTTTATGTCATAAAAGTTTGTGTAGGCAAACATTTATTATGGCTTAAGACTTATGATGCTTGGATGAAAGTTACCATCGAAAATTAAAGATCCAACTTCTTGTGACTTTAAAGTTACAATTCAAGATTTGTTAATGAAATCACCTTTAACGTTTCTAAAATTCTCACAAACAATTCCTCAGTTTGGGATGATTGACAAACTTAACTAGATCCAGCACTAGCTTTGTGAAGAATGAATGAAAACATTTTCCATATGGTTTTAACTTTTCTAAGAGAACTGTAAAAGGATGATTCTAGTTTAAGAGAAAAATATTCTTAAGCTACATTTGAATAATCATCCAATATTTCTGTCATATTTTCCATACTTAATTTTCCTGTCTCACAGAAGTAACAAAACATGTTACCCTGCTCATCCATAGAGAGTATGTTCTAGTTTTTTTTTATCTAAACCGGTTCACAATAATTCACCTTAACTGTAGTAATAATAATCAATCGATTATATTCAAAGAAATATACCTCATGACTATGAGATTGATATGAGAAATCAACTGTTCTATGACAAACTACATCAATTGTTGACACTCACCGATAATCGGCAAGCTGATGCCTTGTTCCTCCACTAGCACCTCCTCCCATAGATCCTTCAGACGAAAGATTACGAATCCAATCTGGACCAAAGTTCATGGAGTCAGTCATCCTAGAACGTAATAATTTAAAGATATTGAACTAGCATATCCTTGGGTTACTTTATGCAGAAGTAGAGTATGAAAAACTACAATGGTACTGCCCTGGTAAAAACCAGGACCTATTAAAAACCAATATAAATATGGAGAAAACTATTTTTAGAAGTGAGTATAACTTATTTTAAAGGCTATTGGAAATATTAAAACAGAATCCCACATTAAAAACTTTTAGTGGTTACAGCTGTTTTTTTATTTTCAAACGTGTTCGTTACAAAGCAACATAAGACATCAGGTACACATAGACAAGGTGGCACTTGGTTTCCAAGTTTTGAACTATCTTGAGGAATATTCGTAATCCATTCGAAACTGGTAATGTTATTTTTTTCTCATAATCCCCAGCCTCTTTTGTAATGTCCAAGTATAAACAATTCTACTTTTTACCT
Organism: Leptinotarsa decemlineata; assembly: GCF_025532065.1. Classification (NCBI taxonomy): domain Eukaryota; kingdom Metazoa; phylum Arthropoda; class Insecta; order Coleoptera; family Chrysomelidae; genus Leptinotarsa; species Leptinotarsa decemlineata. Next base: position 31,907,212 of record NW_027412688.1, read on the forward strand.
GAAAATAGTTTCTTTTACACTTGGTAAAATGCGAACAACATAAATGGCTGCAGTGAAATTGTAGGTTATCGCGCATGTGCTCAAATCCTCGAATCCTTGGAACGTATGTCAAGTGTTCAAAATAGGAGGGAAATTTCTTGATTTGAATATTTTTCACTGAAATAACTTTTCCGTCACTGTTTTATCTTGAGAAAAACACATTTTTGTTGAAATCATACAAAACTTCTTCTTCGAGATCAACTTCTACTTTTCACAATTAGCAGTAAAAAATATAAAACTGAGGGTGATTTCTATGTTTATAGATATTCAAAGCGTTTTTCATTTGCAGAACCAGTGCCATATAAACGTATTCAATTAATGTTCCACTAGTGTCAGTTTAAATGTTCCATTCGAAAAGCTAGGTCATATAGGATTGCATCCAGAGTATATTTTGTAGCACGGGATTTTAGAGGAATTGAAATTTTAGTTGAGAAACCAGTGGGCAAAATTGACAATTTTGTCACACATGATAGTAATCAATTACAATAATATTGAAGTTAGTTAGGCGGAAGTAACTCATTCGCAAAAAAAATTATCTTTCAGTACCCATCGACGAACTTTCAGAAAAAGGAAAGAAACAGTTTTCAGTTGCTCGGGTACATCCTAAATCTTCTATTTCAATAGCCACACACTCTTGCTATTTTTGTAGTGAGTAAAATAAATTAATTTATTAACTTCAATATGTCAAAAGACCCTTTTGATTATAATGTAGTAATATAATATGATAATATTCACGTAATTTTGGTGAAATAAAAAAGTAGAACTGAATAAAAAAATTACTTTTATCTTTTCAACAATTATCTCATCCAGTATCTTAGTTTTTTCGCTTCTGCTCAAGAAATTCGATTATGGGAACAACAGAAAACATTTCACACTCGTTTTTGTGTGTTTGGCGGATTACGAGTTTAGAGTTTTTTATCCAAAGTACTACTAGTTTTTTGTTTCTGTTTTTGAAAACGACATTAGACATGTTATGAAATGTATTTCACCGGTTCTGCACCTATAGTAGTGACAATTGAACACTATTAAAACTCAAATCGATCGGAATTTACGGTGACATCTGCCATCACTAATCACATACATATCACAGAGTCACAGATGTTTTACGTCGACAGTAATATCACAGAATAGTAATTGATTCTGTGGTAATATATATAAATAGTACTAATTTAAATTGACCACTAAGAAGACGAAACCAGAACCATTCGTTTGAAAAAAGTAACTATCAACCGCTGATGATACAGAACGTCGATGGCAAACATTTTATAATCTCGAAAAAAAAATAATTTAGTCTCCAAAAAAAATCGACAGCAGTCCAAATTTAATGCTATTTTCAAATTTGATGGGTAGGATTTTGACAAAATTAAAAGAACGTTTGACTGAAAATCACACAATTTAACATCTGACAACATAACCAAAAATTGTTTATTGCTTGTGGATGTGATAATGAATGCTGGTCAAGTTGAAGAAACTATTGCTAGATAGTAGTTCAGTCATTGATGAAGAATTTCTTTTATACTCGCATTTTTGTAAATATCAAATCAAAACTCATCATCTATTAACCTCAACCGATGGGCTTGTAGCATCAGTGGAACTAAGCAGAGTTGATAAATTGAGGAGTGTCACCAGATACGTTTCGAAAGGATGGTTCTGAATCTGAAGTGCATTTTTTCAAATTTTTGGCATTTTTTATATGAAGAAAAGATTGTATTTCACTTGAAAAAGAGAAAAGATTTCATATTAGAATATTGTCTACACTTGATGTCGAATTTATCGCGAACTCTTAAATATAATATCAAGAACGGGGGTATCCTTTCCTTATATATACACAAAACTATTAAATTTATCTGATATCATTTTCAAGAAGGATCCATTTCTCATGAAAACCTGATTTATTTTTTCCGCTTGAAGTTCACCACAATAGTAAAACATTTCCAATCTGTGAATTTTCAACTTTTATTAAATTCAAACTTAACAATGATATTTGTTGTATTCTATTTAGATATTACTTTGTTTTTCTTCTTTTTCCTTTTATATTTCTTGAATAGTTTAGCCTCTTCTTCGTCAGGATCTAGCCCCTCTAAAATCCACTTCTTTCGTTTGTTTATCAGACTCTTTTCGAAAAAGTCCCCCTCATCTAACTTAAGAAAAGATTCACTTTTTGTGACAGATATTTGCGTGAATATCTTTCCTACTTCAGTTTCTGAAATCAATCATTAAAAGTATAAACCCGTCAAATGAAAGAATAAAATTGAGATGAAATCAATGACTTGGAAATTTATAAAAATGTATGTCGGTAGAGCTGTAATAAACTTACCATCAACCTTGAATTCTTTCAAAGTTGTTTTAATCAGCTCTTCGATTGACTGTAATAATTTGATATCAGATGGAGTCAACAGAGTGATGGCCTTTCCTATCCTTCCTGCCCTTGCAGTTCTACCAACCCTGTGGATGTATTCTTTAGGAACTTTTGGAACTGAATGATTTATTACCAACGATACCGTTGGTATATCCAGACCCCTGCTAGCAACATCTGTTGCAAATAGAATTTTTACAGTTTTACTTTTGAATTTAGCTAGTCCTGCAAGCCGTTGTTGTTGCGGACACATTGAATGAAGAGCTACATTGTCGAAACCAACTTCATTTAAAGTCATTGATAAAACTTGACAACTCCTGAAAATGTAAAGTCAATAATTATGTGAGTACCTATAAACAATTTCAAAGCCTATTGTTGATCACAAATCTAAAGTAAGAATTTATTTCGACTGGTGAGTCTAACTAAGGATGAGACTATGTAGTGAAACGCATATTGGAAATAAAGTGTATATAGAGAAATTTTGTTATCATTGTCATGAATAGTGTAACTGAATTCCACCAAGTTACTGGTCAGTATAGTCAAAAAAAAAGTTAGAATTTACTTGATGGAATCTATTTTATGGAGATACACCACACACACACACATATACTGCCTCTAAAATTTCAAATTAATTCACTTGGTTCACTTTTTTGAATATTTCCTTTACTCAACTTGATTACTCACTTGCAAGTATCTGTAAAAATGATAATACTCCCATCCTCATCTTTCTCCCTGTATTCTCTAATAACCTGGACTAGATATGCTTCTTTGACATCTTTGGAGCAGAGTACATAGAACTGTTCTAGTTGATCTACGGTAGCTACTTCAGCAAGAGAAGGGTCCTGATAGAGAATAACTTCTTTGTTGCTGATTTCTTTCAAACTCTCCAAGGTATCTGTTATGGTTGCAGAAAAAAACAAATTCTGGCGACTTTTTGGCAAACTTGCGAAAATTGTCTTTATTTGATCATCAAACTGTCCACCAAGAAGTCTATCAGCTTCATCGACAACTAAAAATTTTATCCGGGATAATGAAAATGTTTTACAACTTTCCAAGTGATCCGCCAATCGACCAGGGGTTGCTACTACAATATGCGGATGCCTTGACAACTGGATACCTTGTTCAACCATGTCGATACCTGAAAATGATCTCATTTCAATAGAGAACTGAAATTTTTAGTTATCTCAAAAACTTCATCACACAAATTATAGAAAAAACAATGGTAAAAATTGGTCCCAGAAAACCTACCTGTTGATTTAGTATCTGTTGTTTAATTAGTACATCAAAGAAAGAGAAAGTAGAAAGTCGGATATAGTTTCAAACCTTTTTCACTGACTAAAGCTATGTCATCAGATTTAAATTCAAAGAGATTTTTTGTGCATCTTTTGGAAAAAGTTAAAGTAGATTACTTGAAAATATATTCGAAAATAAAAAAGTATTGTCTGAAAAAATTGTTTTGTTTTTATAGGTAGACTTCATGATTTATTAAAGAGAAAATTGGAAACAATGTTCCAATAATAGTGAAAATTGTTTGTGGGCTTTGCCTGTTATATGGATAAACTCAAAAGCAGACATGAAGACATAGGTACCTGAATATCAAACTAGAAATAACCATTAAATGCAAGCAATAATTACTTCAAAATAATAGTCAAATGGTCAATTTTTAATCAATGTAACAATCTATAACAAATCACCTTTAAATTATTGAATATGAGATGTTGACTTTAATCTTTGATACCTTTCATTATTAAAATCTTCTGGAAGAAGACCAGTCTCGACTGGTCAACCATACTCTTCTCAACCATACTTGAGCTACTATTTTATTTCACGTTATACACATAAGGGTAATAAATATCATTGTTATAATTAATATCTATCATATATGTCTACAAATTTACACAAAACCAACTTTGGTATTCCTAAACAGGAATGGTGAGAAAAATAGTTGGGACAAGCTCGGTTAGGTCAGAATAAAAGAGACAACTGGCGTTATTACTATTGATAGCAAATGTTTTAAAAAATATTTGTCATTTCATGTGGTATTTACAAATGATGAAATATGATACTATATTTTCACTTCGTATAAATAATGAAAATAACCAAATGTTTTCTCATTTCATACTATAAGATCCTTTCACATAAAACTCTCTCCATTACCTCCAACAATAACTGAGCATCGAATATTTATTGGTTTTCCCACAATGGCAAACTGATCAGCTATTTGATAAGCAAGTTCCCTGGTTGGTGTCAGTACTAATGCAAATATACCATAGGGATCTTCACATAATTTTTGTATGATCGGCAAAGCAAATGCCAAAGTTTTTCCACTTCCTGTTTTGGCTGCTCCAATACAATCAACCCCTCGTAATATTTCGGGAATACAGTGTGTCTGTATAGGGGTGGGAGACTTGACCCCTAAAACAACAAATAAAGGTACAAGAAGAAGAGGCAATAAACACATACATTACCTATAGTGGAACATTGTCTAATTATCCATTTATTCAAGTTTAAATCATCAAAAGATTTATCACCTGACATGATACAATTCCTTTCTCTCTCTCTCAGAAACAGATCAGCAGTTTTTCATCGAATCATTATATTTGGTGTTAAAAATGAATGAACATAAAAAAATAACATGTATTTTAATCCAGTATTAGTGTTATGGTCGAAATTTCGTACCCTTAACCTATTTTTCTTCTTCTAGTTTCTAGTTATACGGTAATTTCTTCTTCTGTCTCAGGCGCATTCGATTAGCGCACATATAATTTATAACATTGGGGTACAGTCGGACTTGCTCTAAACAATGCTGTACTAGCCGTACCCGTAACCTATCTTTGGTCTCCTGGGGCCAAATTTTAGAGACAATAATTATTGTTCACTGGAAAGTAACTTCAAAATAGAATAGTTTGACATTCTAGTGCATATGTTTATCATTGCGGGTAGGTGAATATAACGTCAGATTCTATAGGAAAAAGCTCGTCATGACCCAAAAATAAGGGCGGCCGTACGAATTACCGTCCTTGAACTTATAAAGAAAAACTATTGCGCGTCAAATTTCAATCATTTCACTTGGTTCAGATAGAGCTTCAGTGTTGTTATAAAGATTATCTGGAGAGTGTACATCAGATATTAAAATAGTGTACTTTTCTAATTTGCGTTTACAACTACAAATTGACCGAGATTTTGGATTATGCACATGCGTTACGTTCTGATAAGTTTCAAATAATTTGAATGACATCAAACAAATCGAACACAGAATATAGGTCACAAAAATTTGACTCCTTAACATCAAAGTGCCGACAGGTGAGTGTCTCTTCTCTAAGATATTCTTTGGAATAAGTATCAATAAAAGAGAGAGAAAGAACACAAATCAAATTCTCAACAAAGACGTAAATTTTGTGTCCTATCTTAGAATAGAATTAAATCAACTCGGTAGGGAATAAAAATGAACTAGAAGACTTCAATGTTAATGTATAACAAACTGCACAAATGTATAGCACATGAAAACCTTTGTAGAGCATGGTGTAATCTATATGTAATAATAGTTTCTTTCAATTATTTCGCTTTTAGTCAGTCAGCTACTCTGTACTCACTAGTAGCAGTCAAATATTCTTGGTATGATAACTTTTGAACCCTTCTTCATGTAAATAATTTTGGTGAAAACTCTCGATCTACGGCACTCTCGGTTAAGAAATAATAAAGATATCCAATAAATTTCAGCATTCCATTCACAGAAATGCTTACAACTTAAGTGATGCAGATTGACAGTGTTAACTTGGCATTTCTATTCTCAACTGGCATACTGGCAATGGTGACAAATACACAGAATAAACAATAAAAAAAATACATGTTCTGAAAACAAAATCCTCTTATTGATTCGGACTATGAAATGAATGCAATAAAAACAACTACTCAATAAACTAAACCATGAGTTTCGAATTTCGATTATGAATAAAATAGAAAATACTGCCCGATGAATATTAAATTTGCTAAACAGATAGCACTGATAACAAAATCGTCATTTTTCGTGAAATCGAATGGAACTGAAAAAATTGTTTTCTTGTATAACCAAATTATAAATGATTGGGAAAACTCCGAACCATTTGTGTGGCGGTAATGTTCAATATAATATTCAGGATTTCAATTTGCACGGCACTCCTTTATTAGGCCCTTGGGGGTAAGTATACACCAAAACTTTGAAAGGAATATAAGGCCTTGTGCATAGTCACATGCCGAATGCGAATTTCAAAAGAATTCACAGTGCGGACGTGAATTATCCCCTACGCTTGTTTTTTGAACGGGGTAAGATTTCAAAATCGGACAAAAATCAGAGAGCTGTCTATTTTTTTGCAAATGGAAAGGGGTGGTATTGCGACCCTTCGCTTGGAGGATATTTCAATTCTCTATACAACGATTTTTGCTGTTTTGTGTTGGGATAATCAATAAAATGATATTTTATTTATCAGATTTACCTGAAGGCAATATTGTAAAATTAATTTACGACTAGTAGATAAAGAAACATGTAAAGTCAATTTAAGACTATTAAGATGCAGGTTCCGAGCATGGGTATCTATAGTATAAATAAGGATAATATTGTATGAAATTTAGTTTGATCTTCCTCTTGAAGATGATCACTTAGTGATTGAAACACGTGTAGAGGTGTTAAAAATCACAATTTGGTGTTGGGATAAAACTCCAGTAATATTCATCACTACACCAAATATTCCAAACAGTGCATCACAAGTTCTTTAAATCCAATCACTTCTTGAGATATTTCTACTTTCTTCTACAGGGGGCGTACGTAAATAAATTTTTCTCTTTTCTATTCGGAATAACAGCCACTGCCACATTTGTTTTCTTTGAAATTTGACTTTTGGCATATCGCTGTCACAGTACTCACAGTGTCTATTATATGTTACCACGTTGCAAGTACTTTATTATTTGAATAAATTGGATTTTGTGTAGAAAACTTTTTAAGTTGTATTCTTGTTCTTATCAACATGGGAAAATAGATGACAGCGATGATTTATTTCGTCAAAACTTGTCGGGGGTGTACATTGTCTTATGTTCTAGTCGATCATTGGCTTAAAAACACGTTGTTTTGGCGTTTTTATTCTATTTCAGAGCTTCCGTGTACAGCTCTAATTGGTAGCTGGGATACCCAGCAGATATTTCCTTCTATTTTCGATTTGGAAAGTAGGTGACCACGACATTTTTTTTATTCAATGTTTCATTGATCTATTGTTATGTGATTCCCCAAAAACTGTTCAACCCAAATTAAGGTAATTCACAAAATTTAATTAGGTGAGTTATCTGAAGTTTGATTTGGACATAGAAAACCAGATTTCTTTGCTCCTAGACCAAGAAAGTTACAGTATGACAATGTATATTTTTCATATATCATAACGTTTAAAAAAAATTTGACTCAATGATGAAGGGATCGGGGTGGATTGATGCACTAGTCTTAAATCGTAAGCATTTGGATTATTGAATTTCATTGAATAATCGATAATTTGAGATATTGAATCTATTATCAAGATGATAAGAGTTACTCCTTATGGACAACCAACCAGAGCAGGGAATCTCTATTTTCAACAATAATGAATTGTGTCAGTTTTTTACTGACAAAATTAACAATTTCTCTATTATAGAAATTTATTCATTACCAACATAATTAAATTTGAAAAAATTCTGAAAGCATCTAGTTTTGTACCTACAATAGTCCAATTGCAGTCCCACAGATCTGTGCATTGGGTCCAGTACTGATCAAAACCTAAATAAATGACTTGTGAAACTACTATGCTGATGTTACCTCTGCAATTCTTTCCAACAATGACATTATACTTTCAGAACATTCAATTCCTGGTTTTCACCCAACTAACTTTATCCCAAAACTGAAAAAGCACGATTTCTTCCAATTAAAAAAAGTAGTCATAAGTTCTTGAAATCAATTTGGGAATTTCTTACAATCAAGTAGTGCAACTGTCAAGTTTCTAGATATACATTTTTATAGAATCCTTAGTTGGAAAACTTGCTGCGATAAGTATAAGAAAATAATTATTTCAAACTGAAATCTAGAAACATTCATCTCTGCCAGAAAACAACTACCTCCCCAGCTTCTTATAAGTAATTATCTCACCTCGATATAGTTATTCAGACTCATTTTGATCATGGTAATGAGTTCATCATTACCCTAGATTAACAAAACTATTTATTTAAAAACTTACGAAATATCTTGTCACAAGAACAACTACTCAATAGTCACTATGGGCTTGTTGAATCAAGGTTCAAGCATGAAGTTTTTGGGATTGTTCCATGCAAACACAATGTATTTTTGGGTCAAAAAATCGGCCCCATGAATATCTTCATATACTTTTCAATTCATAGTAAGAATATCAGAGTCAATGATGATTTTGATATCCTGCAAACGAAAAATTGTCTCTCACCAGCTAGTGCTCGCTTAACATTTTTAATAAAGTGCCTAATGATTTGAAAGTTTGCTCCAAAATTTCAGGTGGAAATTCAGATTAACCTCATAGTGAAATGTATTTGCACCATAGCAGATTTTTATTTTTCAATTATATTGTCTAATTATGTTTTATGTATGTGTACAAGGTCTTTTCAAAAAATAGGGTGAATGTTCAAATTAAGCACTGCAAATTCCAAGGTTCTGCTCACTGTTGTCTTCAGTTACGTCACATAGTGCATCAGTTCTTGTTACATGATCGTACAGTATATAAGGAGTATTATTTTGAAGTTATACGACACTTGTGAGAAGCGATACGAAGAAATCACCCGGTGTTGTGGAGAAACAATTGACGTCGTTTGCTGAAAAAATTGTAATACTGCCGTTCTGTATCTTCACCTGACGATTTCTGTACTACTTACCTTTACGAAAGAAAATAAATATCACATCCATCGACTATGTTTTCAACATTTCAAAAAAATGGGAGTTAACCATTTGGTGCGATTTCCTCTATGAATTTGAATATGGAGTCTTGTTTGCATTTAAGCAATTCAGTAATACATTCAGATCATGATTTCGATCCAAACAATAGAAAAACATGCCTGTTTTCATTTGTGTTACTCCTCATTACTTTGTAATACAAGTCGCCGTTTTTTCACGTGCCATTGAGATTTTTCATGTCTTCCCATACTTTTTATTTGACCTTCAAATTAAATTAGGTGCAAAATTGTGGAAATTCAATACCTCCATTGTTGAAAATTTTTTCAGTCAGACACTTGCCTTCTTTTTGCAGTGACACTTTTTTTTGGTTTCAGTTTACGTTTAGTATTTCTTGGAATTATTCACGATATTTGTTCATTTAGTTTCAGTTCAATTTAAAAATGTGGGTGTTGGAGGAGAATTTGGATTGTTGCACACCAATAAGGGTATATGCATTTTCGTTCCTATTATTCTACTTTAATGGCATACCTAGAATAATTTATTGTTCACATATTTGAATACCTTTCCAGCATTGAAAGAAGATTAATAGTGTTTTCTTACCCTATTTACAAAGATATCAAAAAATTAAAAACACTTTCATTGCTACTTTCCAAGCTGTACAAGATGGCATTTGCAGATTTTTAATCCAACGTGACGTTTTCAAAAAACCACAAATTTAAATTTTTTATGAAAGCAGAAAAACAACCATCTCCTCGTATAATTGAAGGATTTTGGCCATCTAAGACAAAATTTTATCATAATCAACAATTCAATATATTTACCAACATGAATTGAGATAAATCCTAAGCATTTCTGATAAATCATCAAAACAGTTGAAAGAAACTGAAGAGAAGTGTTTGCAGCTAGTTTTCCAGCAAGATGATTTCTCAGCTGTCTAGTACTTTTGCAAACAAGTGGCAGTTTTAATTGATAAGTTTTTCATTCTGGTTTTCAATAATAATAAATTTTAACAATAATTATACTTGTAGAGTTTTGGTCTGGTATAATTATTAAATTATTGATATTTGTGAGTTTGCATCATGTTAGTATTTTAAATTATTATAAGTTGTTAATAATGTGCATTGAAATTTGTTTTCTTGTATTAAATATATCGCCTTCATCATATAGTATAGTTCAAGTAAAAGATATAGTGCCCCCTACCCTTCAGCAGTTCCCCTTTAATAACACACACAACGGCGGTACTCATCGCTACATTCTGTTGGTCACCGTAACATGACTTCAAATTTAATTTTATGACTCTTCAGCCAATCATAAAACTAGGTTAGTAAAAATTATCCAATACAAACCGCCAATTCTTCAGTCCACATGGGCTAATTCGTTGCGGCATAATTCCTTTGTATTGTTTTTTTTGGCCTTTGACTTCGCCACACCTTTGAGATTACTATATCGGTTACTTCGACTATACCTGCATGTAACATTTTTTATTTTGAGGGTTTTGGACAATTTATATAGATATGTAGAAAGAAGTTAAATATTCCACCTCATGTTAGACAATACTACACTTCTCCAGAGCTCCCTATACAGTGAGCATAATTTTTTATTCAGTATGCTTCTGTCCAACAAAAGCGTTGCTCCACTAAGACATCTAAGTATTTTGTCAGCTTTTTTTTTATAGAGCAACATGTATAAGGAAGTCTTGTAGGTCTTTCTTCAATGCAGTAATTATACCGTCCCCTATTTGAATACTCATAGCACATTACTCACTTTAGGTCACCATAATGAACAAAACACCAATATCCATACTGCAAGAATATCTGGTCCAACAGAAGAAGGCTTTGCCAACTTATACAGATGAGATATCAGATTTACCAGAATATAATTTCAAATGTACAGTTAGATTTGAAAATACAATTGTGTCCGGCTATGCTAATGCAAAAAAAGAAGCGAAACAAAGGAGTGCCCAACTAGCCTTGCAAAAAATGGGCCTTGTCAATGGTTACAATAATACTGTAGATTTCTTGAAGGATATTTCAAACAAGCCTATGACTTCAACAAACAGATGCCTTCCATGTGAAAATTTTATTGGACAATTGAACGAACTTGCTTCAGCTAAGGCAAAACCTTATCCTAGCTATGAGGAAGGTTTGGTGGCAATTAATGGACAGTTCTGGGTGAAATGCCAATTTTTAGAATGGAAATCCTTGGGTTATGGAAACAATAAAAAAAGTGCAAAACAGAATGCTGCAAAAGGCATGTTGGAAATGTGAGTAAATATTAATGAAGGCAATGGTTTTTAAGAACACTGAAAATTGTTCTCATCAACATATTGTTTAATGAAAATGTTTTTTTCTGAAATAGTATCTCTCAAAAATACTTTTTTCGTGTTTTTAGACTGAAAGACAAAACTATTCCCATAAATTCAAGAGAAAACTTGTTGCTTAATAGCGAGAAAATGGAGAATATCAATAAATTATGTGAAGCAGCACTCAGGAAATATAAAGAATTAACAATCGAAGAAAAACAAACTCCTAGTCCACAGACAATTTTGCCGAAGCCTAATTTGAGGGTGAGTGAATACATATATGTGTGTGTTTATTAGAACTGGTGATGTGATATTCTCAGTGACCTGGTGTCGTAATGATTATTACTGTAGTTTCCTCCAAACACCAAACCGTTTAATTTGGTGTTGAGATAGAGCTCCAGTTAAACTCAGCGTTTACTTATTTTCTGAAACAAATATTGTGTAACATTTAGTTTTTACTGTATTCTCAACATACAAAATGGGCGTGTGTCAACGAATAATAAAGAATATTTTTGTTGGTAGCCTACAGTTTTCTCACTGGAAGAATTACAAAGCGAACTGAGACTTGAAGGGCACGATAATTCTATAGAGACATTCCAGAGGGACCCATTTGTGATGATGCTCAAAATAAAAGGAACCAATTGCAGAATAATGGGTCAAGGAACTACTAAAGAGGAAGCATGTGAAGACTTGCTTAATTCTGCTGTCCTCATGTTCAATAATGGATTTTCATTTGTGGCCAGTTCTTAACTGACAGATAGAACTCGAAACAGTAGAGTTAGAGATGTAGAATGAATCCAACATATCGGACCTGCAACTCTTCTCTACTCGTTTTATCAACTGGTTGGTGCCATCAGAAGATTAACTATATCGGTATAGTTGAACTATAGGAGTATAGTTCATCTCCTGATAACGCCACATTTGTTGATGCAAAGCGCGTCGAGAAAAGTACTGCAGTTGCGTTATATGGGACAAATATTTTCAATGGAAACAGCTTTCAATGTTACAAGTTATGTTTTATGTGATTTTAATATGTTTCTGTATAGTGAAGTTATACAAAATATTCTATTAGAAAAAATATTAAGATGTATATGATAATTTAGATAGTATTTTTAGGCATACATAGTTTATCGGTAATCAAGAGTCAGGAAAGGAATTTGTGGTTATTTCATAACAGAGTAACATATATTTGCAAAAAAAAAACAGTTCTAATAATGCTCAATATTAATCTATGGTTCAAATGAACATTTCAAGAATATTTCTTAAGAATTGAATAGCATTTTATACAGAAAAGTAATCTTGAAAAATAAGCTCTAGGTTACTCGTCGTACTAGTCACAAATTCACGCCGAATTTTCAGGAGGTCATTTGATACGTTTTGAAAATGTTTGATTTTTATAGTTCTGACCTAAAAAATTAGTTTTAGCTGTATGCCCTCAGTAGTAGGTGGTGCACGTGAAAATCTTAGAAAGGTGAAAACAATAATCCAAGTGGGGGAGTAATTTGTCAAAAGACTTTCATAAATTTAGATACTAATTATGATAGGATTTAACCAAAGGTCGCACAAAAAAATTGAAACATTTTCATTTTCGGAAAAGTGACCTCTATCTGCTTAAGTGATAAATTCCTGTACGATTTTCCTGAAATTAGTTTTTTATATCATGGTCAGGTCATATAACATTGTTGCTTTATGGGACACTTGCATTGAACCATAATTCTAGGATAGGGGTTTGATTTTACATTTACCATCCAATGAACTAACGATTTAATATGTCATGATGAATAAAATGACTCGTTTTGATATGAAAAACATATCACAAAAGTCGTAGGGGAATATATGACTTTAGTGTAAAGAAGTCACTTGTACGAAAATGGATTTTTTGTGCGGCCTTTGGTTAGGAGAAAACTCACTCGTAATTAATATCGCCCCGGAGCGCCAATTAATTTTTGTTGTTTTATAATTTCATGATTTGTGTTTCAGAGTTATTGAAATTTAAATATTTATTTTTACCAAAAAAAAAGTTAATATCGAATAAATTGATGGATGTAGCCATACGTGATAGATCATGAAAAATAAGAAATAAAACTTTCTATGTTTTTATACTACTTGTATCTGTAACTAACGTTACTGCTGTTTTGTCGTACAAGGACATTTTCAAACTGATATAATAAACTCAAGTTTACAAGAACATCTTCAAACTAATAGAATGAAATTAAGTTTATTGTGTTAGTTTGAAAATGTCCTTGTAGGACGACACTGCAGTAAAGTAAAATATATGAAGTTTTATTTTTCATAATAACAACTATTTATAGAAACATCACAAGAACTTTTGGCAAATTACCCCTCCACTCGGATTGTTTTCGCTTTTCGTGCACCACCCACAACAAACGGCAAAAGGCCAAACTATTTTTTGCAGGACTATAAGAATTATACATTTTGAGAGGTATCATCTGACCCCTAAAAATTTAGCATAAGCTGCAGTTTGGTCTGTATAGTCATTTGTTTGTTTATTCACGTTGACCACAATACCCTCTCCAAATTCGTTATCAGCCCTTTGGCTTCAGGAAAGGAATAATGTTTTATAGGTATGTAATCATCAGGGTCGTGGTCTAAAAAGAAAATATAAAAGCCAATCAAAGATGTTTAAATCAACAAATGTATTTATTGAAAATGGTTTAACTTGTAAGTTTTCAAGTGAAATTTCAATACTTTTATATTATAATTTTTAGAATGGCAAGTTCCATATTTATGAACTTTTTCTTTATGAAAGCATTCCAAATATTTTTATGTTCCTTCCAGATCAATTTTAAAAAACTTTTTTGGAAAAATGTACTTCTCTATTTGTTTAAAAAAATATGTAAGTGTGTTCAATTGTGGCATTTCAATACTTTTTCATTACAGTTTTCAAAGTTGCAATCAAGTTCTATATTCATGAACTTTTTCTTTATGAAAATATTTCAGTTGACGCTAATTGGATACTGAAAAATTATTAAGTGCTTTCCAGATCAATTTTCAAAAACTTTTTTGAAAATTGATCTGTATATTTGTTTGCAAAAATATGTTAAGTGTGTTGTAATTTTTCAAGTGGCACTTCAATACTTTTTCATTACAGTTTTTAGAGTTGCAATCAAGTTCTATATTTATGAACTTTTTCTTTATGAAAATATTCCAAATATTTTTTGATCGATCAATACTTTTTCAGTTGATGCTAATTAGATACTGAAAAATTATTAAGTGCTTTCCAGATCGATTTCAAAAAACTTTTTTGAAGAAGTTTACTTTTATATTTGTTTAGAAAAATGTGTTCATGTCAATAATGGAATTGCTTGTGATATAAATGTAAATGTGGAAGTTTCATGATTTTACCACTATATTTATTTACTTATTTATTTCAAGGGAAAAGCCAATTCACATTCAATTTTTAAACTAAGAAATTGATGAAACAAATAAGTGTGCTGCTCATCATGAAAAATGAGAAATAAACCAATATTTTTTACCACTTGTATTTATTGTAACTAATTTTACTGCAGTTTCGTCCTATAACGACATTTTCAAACGTATAAAAAAAAGTTTATTGTATACGTTTGAAAATTTATTATAAAATTTTGTGTGAAGTTACTGTATTTCCAGTAGTTTTCATGAAACATATGAAGGTTTATTTTCAGTGGGGGATTAGACAGGATGACATTTGGAGGTAATTTATATGAAAAATTAAGGATATCAGTAATGAATATTGAAAAATTAACGATTTACTATTCATGTTATGAAAATTTTACAAAATTATAAAGTGTATATTCAAATTAAACTACAAGGAGCTTACAATCAACTTGTATAAATAAAAAAAACTATTAGATTTGTCGTCCTTACATAAATTCAAATTATGTACCTTCATTCATTTGGTCAAAAATAAACTCAAAACATTCATATCTAACTCTCAAAATCAACCATTCGATTATACTCAGACAATCTAAAATAATTGAAAATGAAAACAAATATTGGGCAAAATTCGATTTAATATAAGGGTATCAAGTTTTACAATAAGTTTTAAAAAACTCTAATGTACATAAATTCCGAATTTGAAAAAATATTCATTGCTTCAAAACTGTATCTATATATATGCATATATGTATGTATAGGTATAGTATGTGTGTGTATGTATTATATTGTGTATTTATAGATATATTCTCGGATGTGTGCATTTATGTATATGTTGATAATTATCAGTTCTGATTAATCTTTTTTTAGTGCTCTATTCGTACTTATGTGTAATTTTGAATTATTTGTTTTTTCCCTACTATGAACATTGTATGTTTCTTGGGAAAATAAATCGCTACTATCCTGTCGTTTTGTTAAGATTGATATTTTTTTTTTAAAAAGTTGACAATTTACTCGTACAGAGATCTACAACATTCGAGTATGAATGAAAGTCGTACAATTTTTTTTCGAATCGTTAAAAAAATTGATTTGAAAGTTTAAACCCACTTTTCATCCTTCTGACACTGAAGCGCTCATTCATCCTTTGAAGAAACGTTTGAATTATTTGTTTGCCACCTCGGATTCGTTGCAAATTGCAACCAACCACGCCTAAATCTTTTCAGTTTTTTTTTTATAGCAGTCCGATCGTGGAGATGTGTTTACTCAATAAGTTTTCCTAAACCTGACTCACAGTTCAATACATTAATCAGCAATAGGTATTTATATATATATATATATATATATATATATATATATATATATATATATATATATATATATATATATATATATAGAGAGAGAGAGAGAGAGAGAGAGAAAGATATTTTATCAACTGTGTATGATATAAATCAAAAGGGGACAGAATACTCAAAAAATGGGGGTAAACCGCGGACACGTGTTTCTGGCTATTGGCCTCATCAGAGCGGTTAGCTCTTGTTGGTGACACTGTACATATGTGATATTTTTTTTGTAACCAGTTGTTGTCCATCTTTGCAATTGGCTGGACCGCACTGATAAGGCCAATAGCCAGAAACACGGGTCCAAGGTTTGCCCCCATTTTTTGGTGTTCTGTCCACGAATTTCCCCCTTTTGACATATATATATATATATATATATATATATATATATATATATATATATATATATATATATATACAGTAAAGTCCGGATATAGTGAACTTGATAAATGCATCAAAAAGGGTTCACTATATCCGAAGTTCATTATAAAAGAAAAATTTAGTCATATTGATTACACCTTTTTTTTATTGATACTCTTCAGATGTTTTTTTTATTTTAAAGTATATGGACAAACAAGCGTTTTTCATAATTTGTCAACTAGTTAGTATAATCAGATATTTTACTTTGCACAAGTCTGTTACTAAAACTAATGTTGCTTATATATTCTTCAAGGGTACAAAAACCATTCCAAACGTTTTCTGGAACTTCACGTGATTGCAAAAAATTGCGAATCTCCGTTATTTTTTGTGTCATGTCCTTTACTGATGGAACATTCATAATAACATCTGCCTCAGGTTGCTTCTCCTCATTTTCCTCATCATCACTTATGACTCCCACAGCTGCTTCTGAAAAAGAGTTTGAAAGTTTAAATCTAATCTTAGACTGCACTTGTTGTATGTTACCTTTTGAAAGTGACTGAATAATTTGCTCTTCTGTTAGGCATTCGGTTGACACAACATGATCATCTATTGATACATATTCTTCAAAATCAAAATTTTCCAACCTTTTTTTAATTTCTGTTTCAACTGATTTTTGAATATCAGTAGTTTCTTGAGTCTTTGTATGCTTCTTCAACCACTCATTTAAAGGCATCTCATCATCTGAATCGAATTCATCCTCTGCTTCAAAGAATCCCGCATGCTTAAAGCAATTCGCAATTGTTTCTTTAGTAACCTGCTGCCAAGCACGATGAATAAAGTTTATAGCATCTAAAAGGCTCACTGAAAACTCCTGTTTACTATCAGTTGCTTCTAACATCTTTAGTAGCATTATTTTTCTATATCGACTCTTGAGAGAATGTATTACTCCTTGATCCATGGGCTGCAGCTTTGAGCTGGTATTAGGAGGCATAAAAACCAATTTTATTTTCTTAAGTGGGACTTCAGGATGTGCTGGACAATTATCTACTAAAAGCAAAATTTTCCTGTTTTTTCTCTGTAGTTCTGTATCCCATTGTAGCAGCTCTTCAGTAAACAATTCAGACGTCATCCAGGCTTTACTGTTTGATCTGTATTTAACTGGTAATGTTCTGTTTTTAAAACATCTAGGATTGGCAGATTTGCCAATAATAAACAGTTTTCTTTTTTCTGTCCCTGACATGTTTGCAGCAACCAAAACTGTAATTCTAACCTTGGACATTTTTCCGCCAACACAGCTTTCACCAATAAATTTTAATGTTTTGTCA
The DNA here is from genome assembly GCF_025532065.1 of Leptinotarsa decemlineata. Classification (NCBI taxonomy): domain Eukaryota; kingdom Metazoa; phylum Arthropoda; class Insecta; order Coleoptera; family Chrysomelidae; genus Leptinotarsa; species Leptinotarsa decemlineata. The sequence goes on from NW_027412688.1 coordinate 31,925,213, forward strand.
GGGGTCAGTCTATAAAAAAGTCCAGTCTCGTCGGCATTGAAAATGTCATTACTGTCATATTTTTTACGAAGATCGGGCCATATGGTCGTGAACCAGTTACTGACTACATTCATATCAACTGATCCAGACTCACCAACAATTTTGCCCCCAGTTATACAACTTCTTTTCTTGAAGCGCTCAATCCAACTTCTGGAACATGTGAAGTTTTTTCCCTCGATTTTACTTCCCATTTCACTTGCCTTCTCCTGAAGAATCGGACCACTTATTGGTACATTTTCTTGTCTTTTTTGGGTAAACCATTGTAAAAGGCCCTTATCAACATCTACATGATCCGATTTTCGTAGCCTTTTACACTTACTATTAACCTTGCCATATGAAGATAAAATATTATCTTTATTTTTCCAAATTATGCAAACTGTTGATTTCGGCAAACTCATTTCACGACAAATATCACTCTGTTTACAGCCATTTTCCAATTTCTGAATAATATCATACTTTTCTTTAAGCGTTATAGCCTTACGCTTTTTTTGATTGTCCATTTTGAACGCACAACACAATACAAACGTACAAATTATACAACAGTTCACAGTAAATTAGAACGGCAACTGAAAGAAGAGCAACAACTACGTCTTTGTTAAATCTAATATCCGGGAATTCCACAAGAATTCCCCGAAAAGTTCATTATAAACGGGTAATTTGGTTCACTTTATCCGGAAATTCCTTATAACCGGGTTTACTATAAGCAATAAAAAAATTCATTGTTCTTATGGAATTTCTTTTAGGTATTTAAATTTGAGTTTACTATAAACGAGTGTTCACTTTAAAAGGGTTTGTTATATCCGGACTTTACTGTATATATATATATATATATATATATATATATATATATATATATATATATATATATATAATATATATATATATATATATATATATATATATATATATATATATATATATATATATATATATATTCCTTCATATTTTATTTTATAGTCTTCCACAAACCCTTCAACTAGCTTTGCTTCTTGTTATTGTCTAGAATATTTGTAATTAGAGTATTTTATATAAATCGAACAAAGGAGCATACACTGGTTTGTCTCATCCTTCCCTTAATTATTATTTGTCTCAAAATGAAAAACTTCGCTCCACTCGAATTTCAACAATGTGTACGCCCTGTATGTCCCAGCACATCAACAACCAATCAAAACGTGGAAGAAGTCCAATAAATGGTTATGAAAGATCCCCTTATCACAATTGGAGAAGTCACTAATGATGTTAGCATATCAATTGTTTCATTCCATGAAAGTTCTTCGAATGTTTTGGATATGTAAAATTTTTGAATTTTGAACGAAATCATCGGCGAATTAAAGTTGCTCAGAAGTAAATGAAGTCAACGACGATGCACAATAACGAAATTTGGATTCATGAATATGACGTCAAAACTAATGCTGTTATTCCTGAGGATGAATTCTGGCTTGCCAACACCGGAAAAGGCTCAACATTTGTGGTCAAATGATGGCATAGTGCATCATGTTTGCCATTAGGCAATAAGGAGTACTACCTACAAGTTCAACGGCGTTCGTGTGAAGTAATCCACAAAAAATTAATGACTTATGAAAAAACAAGTCATGGATTTTGAACCTCAATAATGCACCTAATCACACTCCGTGAATTTTTGCCCAAAAACAATGCTGTAACGATGCCCCAGCCTTCATATTCGCCAGGCATGGCTCCGTGTGACTTTCTCCTATTTCCAGAAATATAGAGAACCTCAAAGGGGACATCGCCGAAATATCGAGTTTTCGAGGATTGGAAGAAGCGCCACGACGTCACGAAAAATGTAATATTGCTCAGTTAATGCCTAAATTTGATATTAATTTACTATAAATATTGTCTGAAAACTGTATCGAGGAGAGATACATGAAAATGAGTATTTTGAAGTAAAATCTCGGCATTATCCAAACAGTTTGCCATTCGTTTGGAGAAAATCTCGAAATTCATTCTACATCATTGAACTTGAGATTAAAATTACCATTCATTATAATGTCACTATTAGCGGATATCAACAAAGTAATGAAAATGTAGGTTACTGAGATACATTTTTATTAAAAACTAGAATACAAATTCTGATATCCTTCCATCCATAATTACAGAAACCATCGATTCCTTCAGTAATAGTTTCACTTTATGAAAGTAAAGTTGACTGTAGGAAAATCTATGGTGAATTAGTAACAAGCTCACTCGAGTTTTACAATTTATAATCATTTTTCAATAAATGATCTTGTGAAGCTTACAATGTTTTTCATAATCATATTGAGAGATTGAAAAACCATTATATACATTCTCATAATGAAATAAAACTGTTTCAACGAGAATTTAACAAGGTAGAATTTGCAAAATAAAGTTTCACTAAAATTTCTGTACATCTCCTACTTCAAATTAATATTAAGTATGTCTCAAACCAGTTAAGCAAGTCAGATATTGAACAGAATTCACTTCATTTCAAAACTAATTAATATAGTTCATTGTATGATTTTCACTATAAAGGTTTTTATAAAAACCGTGACACGTGTTTCGCTATTAGCTATTGTATATCGAAACATGTGTCGCAATTTTTCTAAAACCCTTTATAGTGAAAATCATACAATAAACTGTATTAATTAGCTTTGATATGGATTATCATCAAGTATCGGCCACTTATATTCAACCACTTCATTTCATTTCGCACCACACTTTTTTTGTACCGTCATCTAGGTTTTGACTTAAACCCCTTTTTTATTGATATAATTATTATCAAGTTATATAAGAATTAAATATTTTGAATTTTTTTGACCTGTTTTCAAGACAAAAAAAACTTCTAGTTTATCCTGATAACACCAATATATTTTTCTCTAAAAAAAACTCCAACTCATCAATAAGTTATCGTATTTAATTTTACCAATGCAAAAAAATCTTAATGACACTTATCCTGAAAATTTGCTCCTGTCGGCAAACTGCCTAAAGGAAGTTAAGTAACAAGTTATTTTTATTAATTAATTTTTCTACCTCTCAAAACACTGAATATGTCTATATTTTGTTGTTAAGAATATTATAAAAATGAAAAATGGTATACCAAGTACACATATTTCTGAAAAAAAAAAAAAAAATCATGACAGCATAAAAATTTAAGATGTCAATGCACCTGTCATATATTGTTTTTCATATTGAAATACATCCAGAAAAGTACATTGAAAAATATAAGGACTGTATATATTGTACGGTATATACAGTCGGTATATTTTACATACCGACTGTTTTAGAAGCTATGTGAAAAGTAATGTCAAAAAATTGATCAAATCACCCATCCCCATTTTGTATAAATACTCAGTTGAAGAGTACTGTTTTCTTAGGAGGATATTTGATATTGGAGAATAATTAAAGAAGTCCAGTGCATTGATATCTATATAAAACTTTCATTCGAAAATTTTAATAATTTTATTTCTTTGCCTCAAATTTCTAACGGAAGTTGTATTCCACTAAGTTTTTAGGTACTTCTGAAGGACAAGCACACAAAATTATATGAAAAATATAAATAAATTTTCAATTCGAGAATCCACGGATGGATTCATTGATTCAATCCCATGCAAAGCAAAAAAAACATTTTTCAACTAAAAAATACATTTAACAAAAAAGTGAAATACACAAACTACTTCATTTGTTTTCAAATTACCAAAGGAATTCAGATTGGTCTGAAAAAATTTGATTTCTGCAAAAAAAATAAAAATACAATTTCCATGCTTGCTGTAAGTTTTGTGTTTGAAACAAACCTAGAAAATTGTGATTATTTGGAAACTGGATCTTGATGTACACAATCTGCTGCAGCTTCAAAAATATTTACAAATGCCGAGGACAGTTTTAGTATATTCTGTTTCATATTCAGGGATACTAAAATTCATGTATCTGTCCATGAGAATCTCATAAACAGTAAGAGATAGAGACAGTAAGTTAAAATGGAACAAAGTTATCTATTTAGGGAGTACTATCGAACGAAAATCGACTATGGTTTTTTAGTTAATGGCTATATCTTTTTCATTACCGGAAATCTAATAATACTTTGCCTTAGAAAATTACTATCAGAATATGCAAGTAGAATTTTCGTACAAAATGCGCCTGACTGAGGACTTGTCAGATTTTTTATTATTGGTTTCACGAATATGCAACATTTCCTCTGAGAAACTTTGTATCAGCTTCAAATTAGTATAAAGAAATCCACCACTAGGATCAAGTCAACATCAACATTTTTTTTTGAATCTGTATTCATTACTGATTGGCTTTCCATGAGGTCACAAAAGAATTTCCATTTTCCGTTTTATCATATATACTCTCGCAATCAACATTGATAACATTCAGTGGGTACAATTTAACCCTCTATCTCTTACGGTTCAAAAGATCCCGATGCACACTTGAATTTGAATAGCCCTATATAAATCCAGATCTATGAAAAACTGACAGTCTGAATACGTAAGAAATTAATATCAGTTTCGCCAGGACCTGGAAGAGCCTCTGCTTCCCCTTGTTCCCCTTCCACCTCGCCCTCTTCCTCGATTTACACGATCTGCAAAAAAATCGGAGAATTCAGGTTGATAAGTTGAGGCGAAATTTGCGTAGTTCAAAATCTCATGCCAAAAGATTTTTCTTTTCTTGCTTCTTCAGATATGATTTTGGTTGAGGTGTGAAAAAATCTATTATTGGGATAAATCTGAGAAGTCCATTAAATACTCACCAAAACTCTGAAAGTTACTGCTGAATTTTCCACTAGGCGGTGTATACAATTTGTTTTCTGCTCCTTTATTGGAACGAATCTGTTTGTTCGTTGATCCGTTACTGGATTCGAAATGAATGGGTGCATGTCGTTTTTGAGGTGCTTGTGGGTTTTCAGGTGATAACTAAAATGTAAGAAACAGTATGAAGAATGTTACCAAGCAACATTTATATTTTTTATATTTACACGAAAGAAACTATTGGTAAAATGCATATATTTGGTAATTATTCCGTTAAAAATTGACAAAATTGCAATGAACCCAAAAAAAGTTCCAAATTCTACTTATAAAATGGATATCTAGTAAATTTGCCAAATAAAGTGGAAGTCAACTTACCTTGATTTTTTTTTCTAACGATTTGAAGGACAGGTGAATGTTGCACTTATAGACGGGTGTTGTGTAGAACAAATCTTTTATCAATGTAGTAATGTTATCGAGGACAGCGGGAGCAATTTTGATTTTTTCGTCATCCTTGTTCTTGATTTGAATTTTCTCCAAGGATTTTTTACAGCCACCCACCCCACGAGAGAAATAGTTGAGTCTCGATCTAAAGTCTTTAAGCACCATCGGGTCAGAAGTTAGAAAATCAGGACACTGCCTCGCTATTCGATGAAACGAATATAACAGACACTCCACAGACGTGAAATCTAAGTTAGGCATTTTATCTATGTCGCAGTCTTCAGGAGGAAGGGGCATGTAGAGCTACAACAAATCAAACATTGATTTATAATTTTTCTATCACCCACTATTTTGAATTAAGTAACATTGAGGAATACGGCAAAAAAACATCAAGTTGCCACAAGATTTTTGCAAGGGTTGTTTCAATATCCTAGAGAATGTAATCTTAGCAGTGGCAATAGCTAACTTATTCATTGCTAGTATAACAGAACGACTGTAAAACTGTTGATGGTACAGTGGCAAGCCTGGCTTTGGCCGTCTAGCCCAATCATATCACCTAAGACAAGTTTTGACCTGCAAGATAATTGCATATCCACACACAAGTATTATTACTGAGGTTATGTTAATTTCTGAATGAAGTTTTCAGTTCCAGGCTGAACGTTACAAGAAATGAAAGTAACAAAAGTAGTAGAAGAAACAGAAACACAATTTATATTTTGTGATTTGACAACAGAATTCATACGACGTTATTAAAATATTTTATTAGGCAACATATTCAATGCCAGTTTCATTTTTCATTTTAATGAAAACGACACAAACCTAAAACGGCTTTTGTATCTATCTTTGATTTTTGGGAACTGTTGATTAAAAAAAAGAATATATTTTATGGGTATAATCAAATAATACAGCTTACCTTCAGTTTATCAAAAATCTGAACAACATAAAAAGAGGGAGTTTCCAATTTCCCACAGTGTGTACTAAGCTCAGCAAGTTGTTTCAAAAACTGGTACTGCATAATACTGCCATCTTTCAAGGTACCCATTTCCTTCCAATGTCCCAGTATCTGATCACAGTAAAATTTCACGAATCGCGTTGATTCCACATTAGCCTGTAAAAGCATTCACATACTAAGTATATAATATTCACTGATGAGTCTAATGATGGAGAACTATATCATATAAACTCCTGTTTATGATAAAAACATGATGAATACTATGACTTGTTACTTGATGAAAATTAATAATACTATCCATAATAATAATAAGAGAATTGCATTGATTCTCAAATGTGCTTTAAAATGGATATAAAGTAACTTGTAAGGACACACCACAAATAGATTATTGCAGAACTAAGCCGGATATTTTCGTATTGCCGCATCTACTGTAATATGCAAATAGATGATACCAGAGACCAAAGCTATTGGTCATGTTAAATCATAGATCATATATCACACGTTTTTTAACTGTTGAATCATTTCATTGTCCACTTGTGCTGAAAGCTGCTGAGGGATAGAAAACTATTTTTTTGACGATCAATGTCAAAGCTTGAACTTGCAACAGTCTGATATTGGGATCCTTGTTTATGTTTGTTGAACATCATAAAACATCATATTAGACAATAATAAACAATAATAAAAAAAAAATCTTCCCATTAATTTCTTGCTGTAATTCTTGAATTAACATATAGCCCAAAACATTTGAAATGCCTATCAAGATCTAGGAAAGAACACGTTGAATACTGACTAAAGGGAAGGTCGTCAGAACTTTTTATTTTATTGTCATATGAATTTGGCTCAATGTGATTGAGCTAACATTTAAAATATCAAAACCAGAAACAACAATTTTTTATTTATGAATTTACTTACACTGAAAAATGGTAGAGCATGTTCAACACACATCATTATCTTATCGGCATTTTGACTCCCTTCATCAAGTGGATCGAAATCTTTGTCAATTTCTGCCCTTTCTGCGATCAAGTTGACTAACTCTTGTTGACCAGCAATCGTTTTAGTTAATTTTGAGGAGGCTAAGAAGGGTAATACCGTTAAAAATTCTGTTGCATTGGAATCCTAGAAAAGAAACACTTTTTTATAGTGAACCAAGTGGCAAGACTTACCAAAACTCACCAAAATGATCTTTTTGCCCTCTTCCAATAATAAGTCATTTATTTCTGGAGTTAATTTCTCATCGAGCTTAACAAGTTTTTTATATAGGAACTCCACAGATTTCTCTGTGGCAGGGATGTCTTCTGTACTGCTACTTATGCAAGGATTGTTTATGAAATCAAGCATTACTTTGACTGTAGTATGGGGATCCTCTTTGAATACTTGTAACAAAGAGCTGCTCGCTGCATTAGACACTTTATCCTCTGCCTGCAATAACTGCGCTAAAATGTTGACTATTTTCGGAATATGTTCTTTAGCATCCTTACATATTACATGTAATATTTTTATGGTACAAATCTGGATCTGCAAAAAATCAACATAATTAAGTTTAGCAATCATCAGTTTCTCAAAAAGAAAGAATCAAAAGAACCTATTATTATTATGTTTGAAATATTGCAGTCGAATACATGAAAAATCCATCATCAAATTTGATTACTGTCAAAACATCTAAATCTCCTAAAAGTGTAAAGAAAAGCATATGTTACTAGTGACATGATGATATTACATTACATATTTGAGGCTTCAAATTTTATTACTATAATTCTTTTGATATATAAAACAGGAAAATATTTGCTTCAAAGGCTTGCAATAGTTTATGGAAAGTTTTGAATTAGACTGATTTGATCACAAATGAAGTCAAATCTTGGCACTCTGGTGTACTTTCAAAGATATTGCTACTCAAAAGTTGAAAAATTATCTAGTATTTCACTTCTGTTTTCTTCCATGAAAATTAATTTCCTCAAATTGTTTGTTTTCCAACAGCCTACATCATAATTGTTCATGAAAGTAAATTATACTTTTGGAGTGGAATTTCTCAATAATTTTATTGACATAGTTACAAACTAGCAATGAATGCGATAATGTCAAATTTATATTGCTACATAATATTCTTGATATTTGTATATGGCAACATCATTTTCATTTCTTGACTTTTAACTATTTCTGATAATGCCAATAAATAATAAATCTCTAGTGAAGTACCAATATTATTCAGAACTCCATGAACAAGTTTAGTTAATAGAAGAAATGAAAGCATGGAAACATTTGAAATGGGTTTCATTTAGAGTTTTTTTTATTACCAGAAGTAAATTCTGCAATAGTTAATTTTTCAACTTTTCAGTAGACATATTTCCGAAAGCAGACCCTTGCATCAAGTTTTGAGTTCTGGTTTTCTCCAATAAAGCAATGCTTTAGTTGCTTATATGTTTAATCGAACTCATCAAATGCATGTTCAACTCACCAAACTGTCATCATCTTCACATAGAATATAAATAGCTTCTATTGCCTGGTCCTGCAGAGACGGGAAATGTTTAAAAAATTTCGATATTATCTGTGCTGCTAATTGTTTTTCCTTATCACTTCCTTTTGCACGTTCGATGCACTGAAGATATTCTTTAGAATGCTGTAAATAATATAGATTATCAGTTGTGGCAGCTGATATTTGTAAATGCATACTATTTTCCCTTCAAAATATTATACGTACATTTCCATTCAGTTATTACTCCTTTTATTTCATTTTACATACTAACTTAAAAATTAAATGGTATAATGTCCTATTATAAGTGAAAATTCTAACCTTTGAAATATTTTCCTTAGCATCCGACAAAATATTGTACTTTTCGTACATTTCTGCTAGACTGTCCGCCATTTTGCATCAGAAGAAAGTTCATTAACGAATAAATATTTAGTAAATATCACTTAATAATACGTCCTACTGGGTTTGGAGGAAATCCAGTTTGATAACTCAAAAAAGCGTGCTTCTGTTATCAACTCTCTACCATTTTAACTTTTAACAGTGATTTACTAATTCCAATGTTGCCACTTGCCTAACAACTGTTCATTACTACTTCTTCTTATACTATATTCTTTTATAGCCTTAGCTTGTAATTGTATGCAGGCAATACTGCGATACAGTGGCCAGTTGAGAAAACAGAGACATCATGAGATATAGCCAAAGAAACAGGAGTGATTTATTAATGAATTATCTGTTTGAAAAATCTGTTTAAAATCTGTTCTTCCGTTAATCAGCTGTCACCTCCATACAAACGATAATTCTCAGAAGTTGACATACTTGTGCGAGCTAAGGACCAATGAGATCTTACCTTTTAACGTGTGATTCCTAACACAGTTGCAGAATCATCCCAGTTTCAACCAGATAAAATCTCTCGAGAAAAATATCTGGTCGAGGCAGGAATCGCACCCACGGCCTTCTGCCAAAATACGACGTTTAATGAGTATATTTGTTATTGGTGACACAGAAAATGAATCGTTTAATCTTGTTGACTGGAATGTGAAGTGAACCACTGCCTTTTTGGCAATTGCTGCAAAGGAGGTATCATGGTTACCAGGGTTTTATAGGAGGAGTTACGAAATAGACCCTACCTTAAACAGATGAGTAGGTGCTAGGCGTAAGAAGAATTCCATAACATCTGTAACTGAAAAATGGGTTGGATAGATATTCTAAAGTATTGGAAAAATATCATTTGAGAATGACTCGTTCATTGAAACTAATTCGTTTATTATATTATTTCCATTGATGAATGATCTGTCACCTTCTATGAATTGTCTAGAATACACTACATATCGACTACAATTTAGTGTCATTTTGCCCTTCAATGAGGTCGCAAACATGTTGGTGAAAATTTCATAAACCCTTCTATTAACTAATTCCCTGAGTGTTATTAGAACAAACATGATGACCAACATTTTTGTCAACCTTGAACTGATATGGAGAAACAAAATGATTGAATATTCGCTGATAAACATATGGACATATTTCAATATAGAAGCAACTAAAATCATATTTTTTGAAATGTAGACTACAAAACACATTTGATATTTCTAGATATATTGGAAAGCTAATGCATACAAACATTCAAGTATTAGTAGATGATTTCACTAAATTCGTTAGAATTACGCATTTCGAAGTGTATTATTCTGGTTTTGATTGTGGACTAATATTTCATATGGCAACTAAGAGCATTTTCCTTGAGTCAATGTTCTAATTATAAAGTCTAGATGTCACTCACTTGAAATGAAAACAGAGTACCCAGCTTGAAGCGATATCTAGTATATAGTAGCGGAAGCTTCCGAATAAACATTTTAAAGAAGTTTTCTAGAGATCATTATCTGAAGAGACTGAAGTTAAAAATATTCTCAAACTTGTTAACCTATCGAGCAATAGGTGTCAGGACATATTTAAAAACATCTCTTTCTATCAAACACAACTTCATTAATTGAATACCTGCAAATGATATATTTTTTATTCTACTGAGAACAAAACAGTATCAAGTGCAAGTTCTGAGAGGACCGTTGTGATCCATATCAAATGAATAACATTTCTTGGTTATTGAGGAGGCCTCACGTTTCACTCTAAAATTGGAAAATTGCAATCTACCAAGGGCGTATCCGGAATTTCTACTTGGAGAAGGTCATGTATCACTGTCGGGGAAAATGGACCAAATAACTATTTGTTTAACATAAATCTATTTATAGTCCACACATTTTCATATTTTTATTTGACAGCATGTAAATGGATGATTTGTGTGTGAAATGAAAACTTTGGATGTGAGAGGGAAGGGTTTTTCATAACTTTTATAACAACTATACCTACACTATTGACACCAAATGAATATTATTGTCAGTTATTATACATTCATTTGGGACATTTTTTTGTATAATATAATTTTGTTTGCTACTAGGTACTTTCAGAAATGTTGTGAATATTTGATATTGATTTAAATATCTAGCTCACAGATGAATTCTTCAAAAATATTTATTGCCGATTTCTCTAGAATCTGTCCCAGATCATTTTCATTTACCATTCCGTTAATGTTTTTGATGTTATGGCATTTAGGAAAAGTATTGTGATTTGAAAAAGTATATTTTTTGGTATTTCAATGTTTACTGGAAAATTTCAAAACCCTCCTTATTTTTCACTATTATTAAAACTTGTTTCAACAAATGTTTCACAAAATGTTTCACAAAGTGTTTCTGAATGATGTTTTTTAAATTTTAAAGCTTCTCTGATTGCACAAATGACGCGTACATTCACTGCCATTTATAAGCACTATAGAGTGAAAAACAATTACCTGGCTATGGAAGATCATTATATATTTCAACTCCTTAATGAAATATTGATTTCTCCCCAAATTTTGAGCGATATGATTCAACTAGAAGTTTTTTTGTTTGTCTTGTATTATAGTCATGGATGGTATTTATTTGACTGAAATCCAAATTCGAATGTTTGTGATTTTTTCACGTGGTATATATAAATTTGACGTAGGTTCAAGATTTGGTAATTTGAATATACATTTTATTATTTTATTTTGCAGTCTCTTGAGAGGATTCATTATTGATAAATCAACTGTTCTCCAAATTGAAATTAAAAATTGTAGATTTGAATTCACCAAACAGAAATATATACATTTGAGATATTTTAATTGAATAAAATTTCTAACCCTAAATAATATTCCTAAAATTGGTCAGATTTTTTTTAACATCTCAATATGAGTATTCCAACAGAGACTTTCATCAATGTATAGTCCTAAAAATTTTGTGTTTTGACAATATTTAATCATTTTGTTGTTAAAAGCCAAATTCTCTTTGTTCGTGATTTTGTTCTTAGATATCAACATAAGAAGACTTTTCATAATTCAAACTTAATTTATGATAATTTAACCAAGAGGTTAGCAATATAATGTCATTAATGTCGCTAAAGAATATTTTATATAGACAATTCACTTACAAACAAAATTAAAATTGCCAAGATCATTCAAAAATTATTAGATGAAAACAATCAATGTGAAAAGAAAACTTTACCTTCTTGTTGTGACTTCAACAAAAAGCATTTAAATATACGACCAAGCATCTCAAACATATTGAATCACTTTAATATCAACAATTGCTGGAAATTTCATATGCATATTAATATGATTATGAATAAGAATGTTTTTGTTGGTAACTATCTTCTTTTCGAATTTCAATATTTAATTCAAATAAGTATTAAAATAAATTGAAAGGGTACATTTTTAGGAGGGAATAGATAAAGAAAGGAAGGAAGCCATCAATTTCAAAAATTTACTCTATACCTACAAAGATGTATAGATCATGCAAAGAAGTAACTTTCAGACACAAAATGAAAATAAAACCCTCCCGAAACAGCTATTTTTATATAAATGTTGAATTACAGGAAAGAAAAATACTTTTGAAACATTTACTTTTATATGAACGCTGAATAATATGAAAAAAACCTTTTTTTATTCCGTTTGTATTCCAAACATTCGTAATGGAATCCTGTGAATAATATCTGATTCGATTCCATTACGAATGTTTGGAATACAAACAGAATAGAAAAAAGTTTTTTCGTATAATTCAGGGTTCATATAAAAGTAAATGTTTCGAAAGTATTTTTTTTTCCTGTAACTCAACATTTATATAAAAATAGCTGTTTCGGGAGGGTTTTATTTCCATTTTGTGTCTGAAAGTTACTTCTTTGCATGATCTACACATCTTTGTATAGAGTTGATTTTTGAAATTGATTGCCGTTTCCTTTCTTTGGAAGATTCCCACATTTTTTGTATCACCATGGAGAAGTAGAAAGCCATTACTTTTCTTTCCCAAATAATTGAAATGTTTGAAATTTTATTTTATAAATAAATATAATAAACATCTATATGTACTTATTGAATTGTTATTCTACACGGTTGCCAAAAAATAGTAGGGGAGAGGCGGGGAATCACACGCAGCGGGCAATGGTACGCATAGCCCTGTAGGACCAAGCGATCGTAGAATGTCGGTGCTAATTGGATAGACTCGTGGCACACACATATTTCAACAAATATGTTACGGTACATTTCAGTTCTACGCTTTTGTTAGTTAGATATACACCATTTTTAGTTTTCGGCATTTTTGTTATAGTATTTGTGGGTGATTCAAGTAAAGGTAAGTATTACATTTTTATTTCAAAGTTGCTCTATTTTTTTCATGAATGAACTGGTCCCTACTGAACCAAATGCCGTATATATTTCGTGGCAATATCGACCAATAATTTGTTCAAATAGCTCATATAAGACAAATTGCGTAAATCGGGTAATGATATGCGGTTGCGTACGGATTACCCTCATTGGCGTACCATTACCCGCATAATACCGAAACCATCAGTACATGTGTTTCAGCTGATCATATTGTTGTTTCAGGTGCCTAACAAGTACGTGAGAAAAACAAATATCGCTGGTTGGACCGAGGAGACTTTACAGAAAGCTCTTGAAGCAATAGATTCTGGTAGAAAAATTCGAGAGGTTTCCAGTTGATTCAACATTCACGAGGCAACACTGAGAGCGCGCAGAAAAAACAACAACACATCTGGTCCAAGACTAGAAAGACCCTTTATCTTCTCAGCTGAGGTTGAAACTCAAATAGCAAGTCACGTTCTTAAACTAGCTAAACTGTTTCATTGATTGACTCCGGTAGAGTCACGAAAACTCGCGTTTCAATATGCAGAAGCCAATGGCATACGACACGATTTTAATAAAACTCGCCAAGAAGCAGGCAAGGATTGGCTGCGATTATTTCTTGAAGGAAACCCCTAAATTAGCCTAAGAAAACCTGAAGGAACAAGTGTCAATAGAATTACTGCTTTCAATGAAGAATCCGTTAAAACTTTTTTTTCCAATTTGGCATTTTTGTTAGAAAAATTTAAATTTGGTCCAAGCAGAATCTTCAATGTTGACGAGACTGGGATTTCAACTATTCAGAAGCCAACTAAGCAACTGGGACCAAAAGGCGTAAAACAATTTGGATCGAAAATATCTTGGGAACATGGAAACAACGTAACTGCCATATGCGCAATGAGTGCTTCTGAGACTTTTATTCCATCCCTCCTAATATTTCCTCGGAAACGAATGTCTCCTACATTGACCAAAAATGGACCACTAGAGGGAATTTTTGCTGTTACCGATAATGGCTGGAGCGATGACAAAATGTTTTCTTCAGTTGTTTCAGCATTTTAAATTGCATGTAGGGGAGACCGGGGCAAGATGAAGTTCGGGGCAGCACGGGAAGTAAGCTTGTGTGCGTGAATAGTAATCGTGTTCGGAGCGGCGACAGCGCCATTTGCACGAACTTCACTCTCCGCTAGTGTGTCCAAGCAGAGCGAACAGGTTAGAACTCGTTTTTGCGTTGCAGAAAGAAAAAAGTGATATTGCAAGTGTTTTTACGCGATATTTGATTCGAAAACTGATGTACAGACATGTAAGTACCTGTGTTAATGTATTATTTCAATCCCGAGCTTATTATAGTAGTCCAAAACATTAAATTCAAACCACATTTTTTCGCCGGTAAAGTTTGAGGTTAGAATTGCGTCATCTTTTTTACCTACGTGTGGATCGGGGCAAGATGATCGGGGCATAATGGAATACTATCCCGTTTTGCCCCGCCCTTGTGATTAAAATAACATTTTCTATGTACTGATAATCAAGTGACTGAAAAAGGTAAAAAACAAATAAAGAAACCTGGAAAAAAGTATGCAAAGAAGATTAAAAGACAACTGACAAGGAAAACCTGCAGAAAAAGCGCCTGCAGAAAAGGTGCAAAAAAGAAACTGAATCGGAAGATAGTTCATCCCAAGAAGAGGATGATGACTGTGCTTGCATCTATTGTGGGTACTTATACTCAGATTCAACCGAATGTTGGGTCATCTGCGGCGTGTGCCACGGTTAGGCGCATAATTCATGTGACGGAGTAGATGAGGAAGATGAAGAGGCACACATTTGTGAATGCTGTCTACCCGATTAAAAAGCGTACTCGTTTTGCCCCACAGCGATTCCCATCTCACCCCAGTTATGGGGCAAAACGGGAAATTTGACGAGTTTATTTTTTCATTATTTGCCAAAAAAAGTTCTGTGATTTTGCATGCTACAACGTTTAATTATAAGAGAGAAATGTATAATGGTTACCTCTTTTGTTAAAGAATGTTATTAAAGAGTTTAATTTTCCTTGTATAACGAGTTTGGTCTCAGCTATCTCATCTTGCCTTAGTCTCCCCTAAATTCAAGTAAAGCAAACCGTGTTCTCCTGGTGCTCGATAACCATTATAGCCATATATCCATTCCGATTTATAACTATTGTAAAGATAATGAAATTGACATGTTGTCAATACTGCCACATACCGCAAGAGAAAAAAACTTTCCCAGATTTGGCAGAAATATTTAAAAATGCCTACGTTAAAATTGCGACAATGGAAAAAGCTATATCAGGTTTCAACTCATCTGGAATCCACCCATGCAATCCAGATAAATTTACCGAAGAGGATTTTGAAACTGCTAGTCAATATTTGCCTACTGTATCTGATGATTTGGACTCCACAAATCAACCTGATCCAGGCCCGTCAACTACCAACGTTCCAATTATACCCCAATCCTGTCCTAAACGAAATTCAAAAGTGATAAGTGCTTTAGTAAAAGGCGAAGTCAGCATTGTAGAACTTTCACCATTGCCGTCATATTCTGGAAAAAAAAAACTGAAAAATGTACCAAGGGAAAGTCAGAAATATTAACAGCTACACCAATGAAATTAATTCTCGAGGAGACGCAACAAAGAAGGAATAAAATACATTTTGCTCGAGAAGAAAAGGGTAAAAATATCAAAGCAAAAGTGCCATTACGCAAAAAAACAACGAATAAAAGAAATATGGAACTAGATTCTGATACTTCCAAGGACAACGAAATTGACGAGAAAAATCTTGTTGATGATGATGAGCTGGATGACATATATGTGGATTCAAACAAGAAGGATCAATGCCTGTTATGTGAAGATTTCGGAAAAGATGGGGAAATTTGGCATAGATGTGTTACCTGCGGGAAGTGGGTACATGCTGAATGCAGTGGGCAGGACTCTGCCACTGACTATGAATGCGACTTTTGCAGTAAAATATCCTTTGCAAAAAGGGACCTTATTGGCAAATTTTAATTTAGTTTCTGAAATTAGTTTAATGTTTTTGTTAAATATCTAAAATATGTTTTAAGTTTTCGTTTTTATTAAGTTTTAATTACGAATAAGTTTACTTTTTTAAATTTATGATATTTTCTAACAATTGTCAATAAACACAGTTTTTATTTGCGTATCATTGCCCGACAAAATGCGTATCATTAACCGCCGTGAAACGTAATGGTACGCAACCCACAAAACTCGGGTTTATCTGTTTCATACCAACCCCTTTTATTTTGTAGAAAATTTGAGATGGCTATGTTAAAGGGAACATATGAATAAACGACTATGGCAAATCTGCAGTTTTTACCGATAAAAACATTTGATTTATGACAAATATTGCTTAGATGCGTACAACTACCCTCCTCTCCCCTACCAGAAAACAGTTTTTTTGGACACGCAGACTTCCAAGACTATTCCAGAGTTTCAAATCCCAGATATTAAAACTTTCAAAATTTATAAAAAGAATTCCGGTGGCACTATCGGAAATGTAGCTCCTTTTTACCAAATACATTTGTTTGTCAAATTTTCCTCCGCGATTGGCACCTCTGTTAAATATGACAAATTGCGACTATAAAACTTTAAACCCCTCGAATACGACTTCGATTATTATAAACATAAAAATGCGGGGCACGACGAATCGGTATGGTGGCATGATGCGAAATCTCGGGAGGCCGTGAAACCGACGACAGCATAAATCAAGAGCTAAGCGAACCTCTGGGACACATTCTAGATTTTCAACCACCACCGTCGAACCGTCAAACTTCTTCATGCGATGGAGTGATTCATGAACTAACAAATGGTGGATCCTTAAAACAAAACAATTCAAATTTGTCTTCGGGGTGGAGAATTGGGTGGGAATTGAAAACGGCAAAATTTATGGAAAATATAGATACTGATCAATATCCCTAATGACATTTATCGCGACAGCTTTGGTAATAATCAAATAATGATACAAATGTTTCAATCCACTTTTCAAGGTGATCGAAGCTGTTGATATAAACAAAGTTGGCCATGTAGAATATTATTGTTAATGGCATATTTTTATTTTGTAACAGAAATGAAATATTAATTCCCAATAAGAATATTGAAGCATACGGATATTAATACGGATATTACAGAATATTTTTTCGCAATACTGTTGAACTGGATGAAATGGCAAACAATCTAAAATAAGGGTATATAAAAAATTCTATGCTCTGTTTTTTTCCTAATACTGAAAAGTAATTAATTTCAGTATAAATGCAAGACGCTACTAGTGGGCTCACAAAATTTTGTGATTTCGGTATGATTTGTCACAGACTACATAATATAGGAGTATATAATACTTCAACGGGTCCACCCTATTTTGTTTTTTTGTTAAGATGGTGATTTCACAGTTCCATTTTTCCTCTCATTCCTGAATTGAAATATCGATGGTTTCGAAACTTCCGTCAATTGTGAACACTTTTCTACCAGAGCACAAGTACCTATAATGTTGAGAGACCCAGCAGTTTTACTTTTGATGTCTCTGTCTCACAGTTTCATTTTTTTAGGACTTCTGCACATTCATAAATTGCCTGCCACGACTGGATTTGTCAGCGTTTGACATTTCATACACTGCTCAACAAGTGAAAAATAGATATAAACTGCTCGACTGTAGAATTAATTTCATGGGAGATTAAATTGGTGTTTTGTAGTAATAGTTTTGCATAATTATCCTCAACTAAATAAAGAATAATACTTATTGCATTTTTACAAGTACCACTGCAAAAGTGTCTTCCTTGTAGAACACGACACAAATTGATGTCATCAGATGTGATTTAATGTCCGTAATACTAGTTATTTTCTGACCGATATTAGCCTGCAGGTGGTCATCCTGCCAGTATCGAAACGAAATTCTGCTAGTTGGTTTTCGCTAGGATATCCTTGTAATTTGATTAATGTTCTCTGAGGAACAATGCACAAGGATATTTTATATAATTCAATACCTCTCAAGGCATTAGAAAGGGGAGTAGTTGACCTAACTTCAAGAAAATTGGGATAAATGTAAAAGCGTTAGGAATCTCCTGTAACTATTGGCAAACTTTGTATTTATTCAATGTACAATAATAGACAACCAGAAAGCCATAAGGTCTTTCTTCAAAATTAAATTAAACCTGTTTGACATGTATGTAAGTAGTTTAGTAAAATTTTCAGTCTAAATTGGGCCTATTTTGTCATTCATTTTATCACAAAAGTCCTGCCTAGTTTATAAATAATAGTCACCTGTTTCATCTTTTGTCATCATATCAAAAATATATATGTTATATATACATACATATATTCAGTCATCATTGTGTTGCCATACATCACGTCTGGCTTTGTCCAAAATAATTCTCCAAAATAATCTCCAGAAAATCAATGAATTTGTTCCAAAATCCGTATTTTATTTCGATGTTTTGTGATTTGATATTATTGAATATTGAGTTCTTGTTACAATACTGTATAATTTTGAGTAATTTTTGGTGTTAACAAAAAATAAAAATAACTTAGCACCAAAAACTTTGAAAAAATTGTTTCACTCTTCAAAAAAATTGACCGTGGTTAACACCATAATTGTGTAATTCGTAATATTTCAGGCTTTCAAAATAAACCGTCGTATTCAGGATGATGTCTATTAATCGTTTTAGCATTTTTTTTCGTAGTCCCCATTTAAAAAAAACGGGTAAAAAAATAAAACTTCACTCAGATGGCTATGACTTCAAATCTAGATTAATTTTTCAATGCTGAAAAACTTCTCTAAATAACATTTTCCGAGATTTTTCAAAATAAGAGTAGTCTACTCCTGTCTCAAAATCAATTCTTTGAAGGCTCTTCGTATATTACGTGTGTTTTACTGTATTTTGTTAGTGAGTGTTTAGTTTTAGGGGATGCACAAACTTTTATCAGGAATAACTTTTTGTCGAAAAACCCTTAATAAATAAGTTTCCCTCATGGTGTTTCCCTTATGGTACAAGTTATAGTAGACTTGCCCACAAACTAAACTGAAGGCAGTGAGCATTCTTTCAGAATACTTGGCAATAAAATGGTTTTATTACCACGAATAAAAACGATTTTAATCGAGAGAACAATTTAATTAAAGAGAGATTATTGAGGTTAAGCAATTTTCTATAATGATTGGTGTAGTTGTATATTTCACGAGAATTAATTGCTATCGAATGAATTCATCGTATTTAATAAACTTGACTTATAGGTATATACCTACAAACTTACTCGTTATCTGGTGTTTATTTTATAATTTATGACGACCTGTCTCACTCGAAACATAAAATCTGCCCAGATAAATATGAGTGTTGTCGGCTTGTTTTAAGATGGAGCTTACTCAGGTTTATCCATAATTTCTAGATATGTCTTATCCTTTTATTCGCTAGACATCAGTTTTGACAAAACCAAGAAAATACGTATATCGAATTTTTCCGTTGTTACACAATGTGTGAAGCAAATAGCAACAGTAATACCTATAAGTTACTATGAATAGGCTGAATCTGGACTAATATATAATTAACTAGCTGACCCTGCAAACTTCGTTCCGGCTTAGAGGCAATAAAAAAGCACATTTTTTATTTTAATAATTTAATTTTTTCATTAATCAAGTATTTCAATTATTCTTTGTTAGATTGCTCTCTTCAGTTAATCACCTTGTGATACACGACATTTTTTGTTTTATTATCAGGCGCAGGTATAAACAACGTAGATGGTCTTCCGACCCGTGAACATGCCACATATAATCGAACATGTGAAAAACATTGATTTTCCAGATTCAGATCACAAACTTTCAAGGATTGGCCTTGTGATTTTTAATGGTCATGGCGAATGCAAGACGAATTGGAAATTTAAGTCTTTTAAACTCAAACGGCATATCGGCGTAAATTGTACGGTGGTAAGCCAGGCACATCCAAGGAGTTTAAAAACTCAATTGGATAGTTGGTGGCTTCATCTTCATTTGTTACACAGTCAATTGATTTGGATGAATGCATTGTTTCAATGATATCATTCTGAATTATGTAGTTTAGGTCATCTACATCTTTATTCTTAGCTACTAAAATTGCTCGCTCACTCAACCATTCATTATTTTTGTAGTTAGTAATTATATTTGTGAATTCTTTGCTGATAAGTTCGTCTTTCGATGAGACAAAGTTACAGACATTCTGAGGAAATGAAATCAATCAGCTCGATTCGTCGACCGATACTCGACCATTACCGATAGTCAGCAATGCGTTTTTGCTATACCATGTTTTATAGTGTCTTCTTGGTGACTTCACGGAAACGCGGTCGAACGGGATAAAAAGTATTCTTCCTATGCCCCTCTCCTTGTTCTAAGCTACCTCTCCACCAATTTTCAGCCAAATCGATTCATCCGTCCTTGAGTTATAAATAGTGTAACTAACACCACTTTCTTTTATATATACATAGATAAAATTAGAATGATGACTATGATTCCTAAACCCAAAAAATGCATGACTCTTATTCCAGTTATTTTTGATTATCGCTGTTCCACAACCTCCCTACCTTCTTTTCATTTAAAGAGAAATACACATTTGGACATTTCAAAATAACCAAGTTCTTGTGGGACGAGAAAGGTTTTTACCTCAAACATAAAGACTGATAGGGCTACGTTCGTACCGAAACCAGAGAAAATTCGATAGGATTAGGCAAAGGTCTTGAAACAAATAAGTAATTTACCTTAGAAAAACGGATTTACCGGGTAGATTGTGAACGTTCCGAGGAAGATACACGTCCACTGTGGATGAAACAGGAGTGACACGTGTAGCAAAGAGCTCTCCTCAGGGGGGTCTTGTCCCCACTGTGATAATTAACATGGAGTACTGGGATATGCCTTAAATATTCTAGTCTAAGACAAATTTAATAATACAAGTTAGGGTTTCCAGCCTGGCTGGAAAACAAATGCGGAGATAGCTGATACCTTCCAGATGCACTTACGGAGAGCCGCAACCAGCCCTTATGTCATTATAGCTCTCATGGTAGCTAAAAATGAAACAAACGATCGATAAATGCCAACTAGACAAGATGCAGAGACATATTTGTTTGGAAATAACGGTAACACATTCTGTAATAACGAAGAAGGCAAGAGTAGAAATTTCAGGCTTGAAAATTCATTTGGAATGAACATTTTGGGATGTGTGGAAAAACGAACATCAAACATGTTCATTGACTAATACAGTAACTGAGAACATTTTCGACACAAAGTTCACTCCACGTCATGAGGAGTGAATGATGAACCGTCATCTCGGACACCCTGGGTGTATATATATATATATATGAACTGAAAATCGACATGGGGTTAGATCTGGAATATACAATAGGGATACCTCCTTGGTCAGAATACATCCGTATTCTAGGCGGTAGTGTATTCAATCTTGCAATACGTGGATCAAAATTCTTACAGACAGCCAGGCTCCCCTCAGGACATTGCTGAACCCAAGAGTGAATGCTATAAAGAACTGAGAGAACTGTTTGCAGAAATAGATTGACTGTATAATGGGTGCCAGGGCACTATGAACCACAAGCAACTCGATGTGTAGGCCCTGTATTATCTGTATGGGTGCCAAAATCATTAGTATGGAACAAGATCAGAGAACGAAGCAAGAAGAAATGAAGAAAACTGAAAAAATATACCCGCGTCAGAAAATATTACTTTCACAAACTACACTTAAACGATTTGATCTCCACTAACTTTATTGAAAATAATCATAACATGTTTCGCTAAAACATTAGCTTTTTCAAATGATTAATACATCCAAGCATCCTTACATTCATATTTATATACTACAGGTAACCACAATCGAGACTACCTGTAAGAAATTACCTGAATCTCTACATCACATACCTGCTCGATTATGCTTACCTAAAGCAAATTGCCTACCATCTACATCAATAATAATTCTTTATGGGTTTTTAAGAAAACAAGTTCAATAATGGTGATCTATTCAAATCTAATTGGTCATTCATTAGAATATTTGAATTTTTAAGTTTATTAATTTCCATTGCTTCTAAATGATTCAGTTTGAAACCTTTATTTTCAATGTGCAAAATTTCGAATTCTTCATTAAAGATGTGATTTTCTTCTAGAAGATGATTTGAATACGTTGAATTTGTTTTCTTGTTTACATAGCTCTTATGATGTTCCTGGATTCGATTCCTAAATGTCCTGCCAGTTTGACCAATATATACCTTAGGGCACGTTCCACACTTTAATTTATATACCCCTGATTTCTCGAATTTAGATGTCTTATCTTTATTATTTTTAACTAGCTTTCCCAACGTATTACTTGTTCTATATGCAATTTTAATATCTCTATTTCTCAAAAATGAAGCCACTTTTTCCGTTGGTTGTCCAAAATAGGTTAAAGCTCTATAATTTGGTTACCTGTAGTATATAAATATGAATGTAAGGATGCTTGGATGTATTAATCATTTGAAAAAGCTAATGTTTTAGCGAAACATGTTATGATTATTTTCAATAAAGTTAGTGGAGATCAAATCGTTTAAGTGTAGTTTGTGAAATTACTATGGATCTTCATCAAGTAACGGCCGAATCAATCAGAAAAAGAAAATATTACTCAAATTATCTAAGAACAATTCGTTCAGGCCAGTCTCAACTCCCTACACAGTAGGTTAATGGACTGACACCTATCAGAAAACAACTACTCCCCTGGCTAATACCACGAAGGGCGTTGGATTAAATCCGACAGGTGTCAGTGCAGGATTCTTCACAGAAGTTATTCCTGCATATGCTGTTGGCGATACAACTGCCGCAATAGATTTTCAATTATTGGAACACACTTGCAGACCGGTTTCGGGCTGTTTGGCCACTCGTCAGTGCAAGGTAGTATATATCATCAACATAAAGTCCATGATTTCCGATAATTGAAAATTGAATTCCGTCAGAGTATCATTCCTCGAACTAAGCTGAAGCATACAACAAACAACAGGTTTGTCGTCGCCCCATCTGCCTGTGAACGAGGTAACCAACTGCATATCCGAAATTTGAAAATATTACTGTTCAAGGGAGACCTTTACTTCAAGTACTGGATCACAGGAGGTGCAAAACATCCAAATAAGGACCTGTACAGAAAAATAGAATGTTGAAATGAGAAGTTGCCGAAAAAATTCCGAAACCCACGATCCTGCTGTGTCTTCCCGAAACTTGGAAGAAATAGACAAGTCAAATTGCTCCAAAACAGTGAAAAAATAAAACGAATCTCCTTAAAACTATCTCAATTTTATTCTAATTCAATTTGATAAACTGATCTTTTTTCATTCAATACTCTAAGATAATTGTCGTGATTTGTTATCTACTAAAATGAAACTTGAGCTGCGCGAATCGTTGGTGATTTCAAAACTATTTTATTGTGATACTCCAGCACTTCTATAGGTCGATACAGTTTGTGTGAGAAATGTAATAAAGTGCTCAAAAACACTTGAAATGTTGTCAGTAGTGGCATATGGTGATTATACTATGAGCTTTTCAAATTGACACCCTGTTCCGACCCTTGAATGACAAGAATAAATGTATTACGTGCGGGATCTTTTATTTGTTGGTTATTGTCTTTTTACAAAATAAAACTTAATTTGCGAGAAAGACATTTCAAACATAAAATCTACTCACGCATATCTTATAAACGGTTCGAAATGTCGTTTATTTTGCTCTAAACAGTGGTATAGTGTATTTTCGAACTCCTCTCTATTACTAGGAATCGACTGGCATGCTGCTGTAATTCGTCTCATAAGTTTTTTTTAATATCAGAAGGTTGTGTTTTATAAACAGCGGATTCTAGATGCCCCCAGAGAAAGGAATATGAGGGTGTTAAATTCGGTGATCTCGGAGGCCATTCAACTGCTCCCCTTCTGTCAATCCATCTATCAGGAAATATCCCGTTTAACCACCGTCGGACGGGAAAAAAATAATGAGGTGGAGCACCGTCCTGCTGGAAATGTTCATTACCTTCTACATCCATTTGAGTGTCTAGCTCTCGAGTTATATAGGAGGATCTCTTCAAGCATTGCCAATCAAGTTTTCTTCCAGAAATAAGGGACCAATAATGGCATTTCCAAGAATACCAGCCCAAACATTAACTCTTTGTGTGTGAAAACAGAAACTTTTTTCAGCAGAAGTAGCAATTCTCATCGCACTTCCTGCGATGAGAATTGAAAATTTAACATGTACTAAACACAAATTCACTTTTATCTACTACTTTTTGATGTAAATTAATTGGAGCTAATGGCTAATGTTACCCCTTATATGGCACCACCAATATTCTTACCAGTTCCGGTCAAACCATGCATCTCAGTATAGGCGCATTAATAATTAATTACTTCTGTTATTTAAGATCGCAATTTTTCGGAAAATGTTCATCAAAAAATAATAAGTCAGGGTACCATTGGAAGTAGAATTGAACGTGCGAAGTTTTCGAATTGACACCCTGGATATATAAAATATATTCCGAATTCCTGAGCGGTGATTATGACATGCCCAAGTTCGTGTGGCAGATATTCGACGGAAAAACAACTAACCCAGCTAATGTCGCGCAGAAAGCTGAAGTAAAACCATCAGGCACCTGTGCAACGTCTTCCATTTGGAAGATTCGTCTCAAGTAACTTCCTATAGGTTGCAATCAAGCGATATTTGATATTTTTTGAAACGGCATTTTTCATTGAAGTATCGCGGGAAAGGAGGATTTTGCTTTTTCAGATTTTTTCCATTTTCAAAAGATCTTCAATCGTAACCTAATACCATATATAACACTAAAATGTCAAATTGATATACGTACGGACGACAGACAGGCGGCGGGCCTATAGAGACAGACGGATGGACCAAGAGACAGACAACGAATTTTTTCAACAGGTAAGAATATTTTCAAAAGTTCAAAAGCATACTGTTTCGTCTAATAAAAAAGTTTGGGTCAACTCTGCAGAAAATACTAGATATAAAAATCGGTCAAGTAATTTTTGAGTGTAGGTATCTATTACAAAAAACAATTTTTTTCCTTTTTTAATATTGGTTTATACATGAAAAGCAAACTCGTTTATTAGATTAGTTATCTATTGTTATCATGATATCCAAGTCAGTTTCAGAATACATTATTTCAAGAAGTTTGCACATAAACCATAAAATCTCTGGGGGTTCATTAAAACAAAAAATCAAAAATAAGTATTTTTTAAATTGAAAGGGTTATATTTTTTGTAAAGAAATATCTTTATGAAAGAAAAGTTTTGGCCTTCTACTTCAATAAAGCAAGTTCCTTATTCCGGAACACCGATAGATACCCGCCGGGGTGAATGATATTTTTTGTATAATTCAATGTTCATATAAAAGTAGTTGTTTCAAAAGTATTTTTTCCTTCGTGTTTATATGAAAGTAGTTATTCTTCTAATTTGTATCTGAAAGTTACTTCTTTGCATGATCTACCCATATAAGTCCATACTTCAGGAACATATTAATGAAATGGAAGGAATCAAAGTGATTGTAGAGGATCAAAATTTGTCAACTTTACTGAGGTTTTTTAATAACTGACAAGTGAAATGGTTATTGAAAAAACTATCGTATTCGGACTTTTGCGCGTTTCCTATATTGACAGAAATCGATAGCGTTGTTAATTTTTCTGTTGACATAACTTCAAAGACGTACAAATTACTTAATTAACAGGAACCAATAAAAATTATCTTTTCTTTTGCACTAATGTACAACACCCGTATTAGAGACAGGATTATATGTATTTTCACAGAAAATAGGATTAAAAAATGTCATCACACTAAAGTAGGCAGAATACCCCAACAGAACTTGCAAATGCAATTACTTTCGGATAACTGTTTCTTTGCAACCTCCCGTTTAAAACGGTCAACACCGTTTTATTGCGATAATCCTATTTGAATAAATTTTCAAAAATCCAGGAACGACTAGAAATTCGTGTTTGCAATGTTGAGAATAAATGCACCCCCGCTGTCTCCCAATAAAGATATTGACGACCTTTTACCTTCAACCAACCACCTCCCTTTCAAACATGACAAGATTACTATACAAAATATAAGAGTGAAGTTATATAGTTCATCATCAGTATTTTTTTCGAAAGATGTTTATTCTTTCGATGATCACTACCAGCGCTATATATCATATGATTTGATTATCTCTACTCTGTTTTCAAATAGTAATAAATGCTCATTATAAATGCAAAACGTCAACACAGTGTAATTTCGTCATGATTTGACACAACTGGTATACGCGGGTTCATAATACTGTACCAGGTCCACCCTATTTTCATACCTAATGGCAAACGGGTCGCATTCAAACACTTAATGAGGCTTCGAGTCCTTTTATCACCTGCAGTGGAGTGCGTACAGATATTTGATCAAAATCACTATGTTACTTCATTTATATACAATTAGTATTATTGCAACATTTTAAATAAAAATATTTCCATAAAAATGAATACCTACATATGATTATTCGAGAGGATATAAGGTATAAGCAAAAAATATGGTTTCGACAGATACATCCGTTGAATCTTCGTCGTATGTTATGATTGAAGGTTCTACAATTTCATCATCTGCATGGTCTAATTTCTACGTGAAAATCACGACTTTAAAACACACGAAATTTTGACTTTAATCTCGTTCAAAGTCATAACTTAGAAATTAAGTGAAAATTTGGAAATATAAGTTGAATTTCAGAAAATTAAAGTCGAAATTTGGAAATTAAAGTCGAAATTTGGCGATTAAAGTCCAAATTTGGCAAAAAAATACTGTTGAAGCCAAGGCTTGAATGATGTATTTGCCATTTTCGATACGAATTGGAGTAAGGTAGAGGATTTTGTATTTTGCCTCAACAACATATTTGTGAGCAAACAAATAGCAGAATCAATACTTCTAACCGCTCTGGATTGAATGATTCCGTTCAGTCTCATCTTGTGTTTATAGATCTTTTGCTGGAAAAATCCTCAGTTGTTTACTTTGTAGTAAGGGTTCAAGAGGTAGCAATAACGTATGTGATTTTCTGGAACTTCAACTAGCGTTTCCTAATATGATTGATTACCAGTCCGTGCAAAGCTTATTGTCGAATCATCTGAAAATGGAACTTTTAACGGGTGATAATCAACTGTATTGCCAAACTAACCGACTATTATAAGAAAACAAGTAAAGCTGAGGCACCAGTCAATCTAATAATGACACTGATGATCTTGAAACATGACTCAACCTCTGACGGATGCACCAGACTCTTACGAAAGTTCCAAATAGATGAACACTTTAATCTAGCAGACCACTGATATAATATTCATGCAGTCATTGTTCACTGTGGTTCTGGCGTTGAATCGGGTCATTATTACGCCTTGGCCAAAGACGAAACGGACTGGTTAAGTTTGACGATAGTCGTGTCACGAAGTGTTCTGGCGATGTATTGAATCTATTGGAGCCTCTGGAGACACCCTACATTTTGATTTATGAGAGAGAGAGAGGACATTGGCAGATCAAGATATCCAGATGATGTGGTGCTGCAGGTTTTTTCGGGTTTTCCTGCAGCTGAAAAAGGAAATGCGCCACTGGAATTAATCAAGTCACCCCAGAGCGCCAATAAAATTTTGTAATTTCATGATTTGTAATCTTGTCGAAATGTGTCTTTCGAAATAGAGATAATTTTCGTATGAAATTGAAGATAACGAAAAACTACCATTCTTGGATGTCCTTATTATTAAAAATGTTGATAAGGGTCTAGAGTTTGATGTATATAGAAAAATTAAGAGAAATTACAGGAATATCCCTGACAGCAACCATCATTGCACAATAATTTCTTGTCCACAGACTGCTCCATTTTCCCTTGAGCAGAGAAAGGTATGAGATTGAGAAAAAAGTTGTTAGAGAGGTGGCTGAAAGCAACGGGTATCCATCAAAAATGGTGGATAAATTAATTAAAAAATAAAAATTTAGGGAGTATCTTCGTAATGCCTCGACCACAGTCGACTTTTCGAAAAGAGAAAGATCAAAAATTCATGGTGCTTCCATGAATACACCAATGGGCTGGTCCGGACATTCAAAAAATTGAATATAAGAGTGGCTTTCAAAACTGCACGTACACTTCAACAAGTGTTGGGCAGCTCGAAAGACAAGACGTTGGAAAAAAAGTCTGGGATTCACGAAATAAGCTGCGAGGATTGTGATAAGAGGTATGTTGGTCAAACCAAACGGACTATATTAGCTCGCTACAAGGAACATGTTTCCCATATTCGGTTTCATGGACCGGAGAAATCTAGTGTCGCTCAACATGCCATAGAGAACGACCATTGAATGAGTGAGAAATTTCTAAAATTGTTGAGACCGGTACAGGACAAGAGGTTTTTGGATGCCTTTGAAAGCTTGGAAAATCGAAAAGTGCGGAATAAGTTCTATGAATAGCGACATTATTTTTAATAATTATTTCATATATCCTCTGTATTAATAGCATTTCCTGTAACTGGGTACTTCTGTTGGAAGTAAATTGCTTTTTTTTAAAGGTCCTGTTTCGAACAGCCCGTTGTTTGGTCTTATAGATACGTAATAATTCTATATAAAAAACAGATGATTATTAGAGATATTCACTCTAACAGAGGAAATACATAACAAATTAGAGTTATTAAAAACAGGTAGTTTAGCATAGAAACAATAACAGGTAGTAGTTGGACCAATATAGCATAAAAGCACTAACATAGTAGTGAAATTTAGTCATAATGATCTTCTGGGGACGCTAAATTGATGGTTAGCTAAACGCGCGTCGAGAGATCGTAATTTTTGTTCTGTTCTGTTTCTGTTTTTTCCGTTAACCAGCTGTCGCACCCCTACGAACGACAAACCTCAGAAGTCGAAACTTGTGCGAGCTAAGGATTTACGAGGTCTTACCTTTTAACGTGTGATTCCTAACACGGGTTGTACGATAGCAAATGAAAATCGATCGTTCAGACTAGGGCTTGAACCACTGACCAACATGTTAGTCAATTCGAGTGAGTGAACAAAGCACCCACGTCGAACCGCCTGGCTACCGACCGACCTGGTGTTGGGAAAGTGTTTTCAATAGATTAATTTCAATCCAGAGGTTCCAGTATGAACTATCAAATCAAAAAAGTGCTGAAAATAATTTCGAATGACGGCAAAGTGAAGTGGATCGAGATAGTTGAGGCTCTAAAGATATTAAAGGAACGTGTTGGACATATTTGGATGAGCAAAAGATATGTTCAAAGAAGGTGCCACGCGAGCTCACAATCGACCAAAAACAACAACGAATTGATAATTCTGAGCAGTATTTGAAACTGATCCACCATAAAAATCCCGAATTTATGGGCGATATGTAACAATAGATGAAACATGGCTCCATCTTTTCACACCAGAATCAAAATGATTGTCATCTGAGTGCACTGCACGTGGTTAACCGTGGTTTTTGTTTTTTTGGTAGTATTTAAAAAAATATATCGTTAAAATTAATTAGTTTAAAATAAATTGTTTAATTAATAGATAAAGAAAATATAAATGAAAAATTTATTTTCCAGAATATCAAAAAGAAATAGAAATTATGATTTGAAAAAAAATCGTTCTTTATTATTCATATTTAGTAGCAAAAACAATTGTTAATCAACAAATACAATAACAACAAACAATACATTTTTTTCATAATACCGAGTTCATTTTTAAAAATCATAATATTCATCACTGATATAAATTATCCTGAAAAATTTCAAGTATCTTATAAACAAAACATTTGTTAACAAATAGAGCAAAAAATTATAAAAAATAATTTTTATTTACCTAAATTCAAATGATTAGAATACGAATAAATTTGAATGTTGAAAAAAATATTGAAAAAAATCAAATTTTTTAAAATTTTTCCAAGCTTCAAGAAGTGAAGAATTTTGAGGTTTTTAGTACTAAAGTTATCAGGGTTTTTATATAAATTCAAAACTTGTGAAAATTAGTTAATTTGATAAAATAATCACGAAAAAAATTTTTTTCCATGGATTTTCGTTTATTCAAGTGTAGAAGGTATGTGAATTTTTTATTTCAATCGATTATTTTCAAAAAGGAAAAACCATTACAGGAGCATAGTAAGCATCATTACTTGACAAGCTAAAAGCAGAACTTGCGAAAAAATGACCATATTTGCAGATAAAAAAATCCTGTTTTACCAAAATAACGCCCCGTCTCACACCTCAGCGGTTGCACTGGCGAAAATCCAGGAATTACGGATTGAATTGCTTGACCATCCGCCTTACCAACCAGATCTAGCCCCAAGTGACTTCTTTGTGTTCCCTCATCTAAAAATTGCGCCTGGAGGACAGAGATTTTCTTCAAAAATATAGAATAAATCTGAAACAATGTATTGCATCTCTGTTAGGTCGGAAACTTTTCAAATTACCCTCGTATTGTATTTCTGTAACCGCGTTCCTGGTGCCATACTCCTGAACAAGGTTATATTCTAATGAAAACACTCTTTTCACGATAGAAAACTCAAGGTTATATTTTCAACAAACACCACTCAAAAACAAAAACATTCATTGTGTTTTCAAAAGTTTGTTTACTTTTCTGAGTATACTCACTTTTCTGTCCTCTCGTCAATTATATAGGTAGATTATCTTTTTTCTTTCAAAATGTTTCCAAAACATCATAGAAAAACCAATAAATTTGAAGCAACTAATTATTCAACAGATATAGCTCATGATCCCTGAATAGCAGATTATATTGTAAAATAATAATAATATACATGGTGTGGTTTTGTAATAGAACATTTATTTTCAGGTAATATCATCGTTGATTGTTTGGCTTTCATTTGATGCGTTCATATAATTCACTTATTTCTGCATTCGAAATGCATAGCTGTGCAGTCGATATTCTACAATCCACATCATAATTACATATTTATCAGTTTCAGCTTACCAATTCTGCGAAGGGTTGACGAAGAATAAAAAGAAAACACCCAGAAATTTCTCTAATATTTTGCAGACGTTCAGGACAAATGGGATTACCGAGGATTACAAGCCTAAGTACGAAGAGCTGGCTATTAAACAAATTTATGACGAATTCTTATAAATATTCATGGTCCCTCGAGAAAATAGTAATACCTTCATCGATTTCCGAGACACAACTGACCTGTTGTCTTCCAACACGTGACACCTGAATCGAAAAAAGTCCGAGTTTTAAATCCAAGAGAAATGTAATAAAATATTCGCATTTTAAAGTGTTCATCTAGTTGTAGTTTTTTCGGTAAAGAACAGCATTCTTCGATGTATCCTTATTGGAAATTACTGACTCTCTACCTTGATGCTTATTTACGCTATACAAATAACCTACCTGCATATTTCAAGTTTCTAGATTCAGTAGCTTCGGATGTACGTTAATATGGTAGCGGGCAACAGCTAGTAATTTATATTTTTACTTTAAAAGTACAGTAACTATAAAAATATGCGCTAAGCAGTGGCGTTACTATACCGTTCGAGGCCCGTGGCAAATTTATCGGATGGGCCCCCTCCCCCCAATATAAAGAAGCTGAACCAACAATAATACTATTTTTTTTATTTTATAATACTTATTTATACACTTTTACTTGTAAGAGTACAATAATAAATCACTATGTTAAGTAGGTACACACAAACTTTATAATTATACTTAGGTACTTGATTTTCTAATAATTCACTTTAAATTAAAAGTACCTAATTTAAAGTACAGTCAGCACAAGTACACAATTGATATGGGCACATAGAGTAGTCAAAATGATTTGAAAAACAAAAAAGCAATTTGATATACGCATTCTGAATCATCATATTGTTGTAAGGTGTTCAAAATATAAAATGTTAATTATTCAAATTCCTTCCTTCCGACTTTCTGTTTAGCAAAAGTGGTAATGACATCATCAAAGTTCAAATTTCGGGCCAACGAATTTTCGATGGATAGAAAAGCCAAGTTGCTTAACCTGTCTTGCTTAATCTGTCTTAACCTGTCCCATAGACTAACATGTTACAACTGCATAATAAGGCCACACTTTGACTACTGTGCCACACTGATGTATCTATTGAACCAAAATCAAATGGGACAGTTGTGGAAACTACAAAATCGAGGTATGAGAATCATCTTGAGATGCAACCAGTATACCCCTATTGAATCTATGTTGAATACTCTACAGTGGCAGGCGGTACATAAAAGACTGTATTATTTGAGCATGATTTTTATATTCAAAATTACGAGTGGGATACAACCAGCCTATCTTAGCAGATATTTAGTTTGAAATAGTGACATTCATTCTCATAACACAAGAACATTTAATACATTTTATAGATCCTGAACAAACTATAAGAGTGGAATGAATTCATTGTTCTTTAAAGTTCTAGATAGTTTCAATAAGTTACCTGATGAAATAGAACATGTAAATTCCTTAAAAGTATTCAAAAAGTTATAGAATATATCAAATTGTAATACATGACGCATTGTAAAATTATATACGTACCTATATAATAACTATATACGTATATGCATGCATAACTATATATTGTATATTAGGATTCCTGAAATTAAGACTACTGCTACTATAGAATTTCTTAAATAAGTTTTTATCAATTTTAGTTTTGAAAATGATCGCTCGGCAGTAGCCGTAGTCACAGGAATGGTGAGAAATAATAGAAATGCAATGTACATTTCAGAAAAGCTTGAAGAAATTATTTTTTATTATTAATAAGTCAGCAAGTTCTTTTGGAAAACAAGGTTATTGGCTTTCTACTACTCCATCTTGATACAAAAAAAGAAGGATGAGGAAGTCTTCCAAAGAAAGGAAGGAAATAACTCTATACATGGATGTGTAGATCATGCAAAGAAGTAACTTTCAGACACAAACTGAAAGAAAGTCCTCCTGAAACAGCTACTTTCATATAAACATTGAATTATACGGAAGAAAAAATTCTTTCGAAACAAATACTTCTATATGAACACTGAATTATACAGAAGATACTTTTCAGCAAGTTCTCTTATAGAAGATTAAGTTTCTATTTAGTGTCTAAAAGAGGATTGATATATCTTCTTTATATAGATGGACGAATGCTAAAGCCTTTTCCAATAAATCAGTATCGTTCAAATTTTGCAAAGTGGCAGGTTGCAAGACACTGAAATTGGAAACAATTTCATTTATTCCAATGAAACGCAGTTTCAGTTGATTAATGATTATGTCTAATACACGATAGAATACGTTCACTTTAAACAAGCTTCCAGGATCTTGGAGACGTTTATCCTCACAAATTTCATCAAAATGACGTTTCACTTTTCTCTGACGAGTTTTAGGAAATTCAGGGTTTATAGACCACTTCACTGCAATACTTTTTGCTTCCGTTTTTAAATCTTCAAATTCATGTCGATACTTTTCAAATTGTTCTAGACAGATTTGCAAACGCTTCGAAATATTTCAAAGACTGATGGCTTAAGACTGATGTGCTTCAGAAGCCGCGTCTATAGCTTGTAAGACTTTGCAATGGAAAACCAACAACATAATAAAATTGTAGTTTTCTATCTTCTTCTTCAGCAAGATAGCTTCATCTCTGTCATCTGTTTTGGAATTTATCAAAATAGTTTTTATAAGCTCTTTTTGAACATCAACAAACCGAACTTTCAAAGCAAACATGGCATCAAAGCGTCCTGCCCATCTAGTTGGATTCATTGTTTTTAATGTTACTGAATTTGATGATACCCCGGTGTATCTTTTATTGTCAGATATAAAACTAGATAATATATTCCATCGTTTAATACTATGGCCCAAAAAATTATAAATTTGTTGCACAGTTTCGAATATTGTTTGTATTTCTATGACCTCATTTACTGTATCATTTAATACCAGATTTAAATTATGAGCAGTACAATGGACATAAACCGTATTTGGGTTGGGATTCTCCTCTGACCGGGGTCCCCTTCGGGCTGGGGGCCCCTGGCATTTTACCGACTTGTCACCCTGTAGTTACGCCACTGGCACTATGTAACGAATATTTTCCAGAATCGAATTGTTACCTATAAAGAAATTCGCAAAACTAACACAACCGTCCACAACGTCTGCCCTTACGCGTCTGCCCGCGTTCGGGTAGCGTTCTTGGCGAAGACGGTTCATTGCTTGGGGCTTAAACCGTTCCTCTACCTCCGCGTATCGTCTTATAGTTTATAGTTTACGCGACGCGTAATGGCTTACTGCATTGCGTCAAGTTAATCTTATCGTGATAACTTTTAAACGATTCGTCCAAATTATTTAGTGTAAAAGACAATGTTCATCTATATTAAATACTCAAAACGACAAGCAAAACAGCCTTCGTGGTTCCATTCTAGATTCAAATTCGCGAAATATTATAGACCGAGACAACCTACGAACAAAATCGTGAAGTATTACATTAAAGTTAGGTGAATCTGTAGGTATATTTCGTGAAGGCAGATGATTTTGATGTCAAAGGGTCCTCTTATTTGTGAAGAGATTCAGCAATAGGCGTCATCCATTACGGCGTTTTTTAAATGGTAACCTAGATTTTCCGACTTGTTTTTGGATTCTACATTAAATTCTGAATTCAGCCATATAGCACACTTGTAGTTTTCCTTGAATACTGATGAAAAAAGGCAATTTTATGGCATATATTATAAAGAGGGCCATGAATAAGTCAAAATG
This sequence comes from Leptinotarsa decemlineata, assembly GCF_025532065.1. Classification (NCBI taxonomy): domain Eukaryota; kingdom Metazoa; phylum Arthropoda; class Insecta; order Coleoptera; family Chrysomelidae; genus Leptinotarsa; species Leptinotarsa decemlineata. Next base: position 31,960,239 of record NW_027412688.1, read on the forward strand.
AATGCAATATTACGAGTTTAATAAAATGAATTCATCAGTTATGATTTCATTGTCTGTTCAATTTTATCTAGTTGCGTATTTCTGTACAAATTAAAATAAATGTTTCAAATTACCAAAAAATATGTTACTTTGACCATAACTCGGCTAACATGATGATAACGAAATCAATTAGTGATAACAAGAATCATTTTAGTAAGTGTTTGAACTGCCTCTCTTCACGTAGAATAGGTACACACATTGCATCTTTTTAGTAATTCCCGATTCGTGACAGCTAAAAGCGTTTCTCACGTTATGGAAGCACAAACATTTGTGATACTATTTTTCAAATCCTCTACATTTTGTGGACGTCGCATATAAACTAAGTCTTTGATATATCCCCACAAAAAGAAATCTAGTGGAGTAATATTTGGACTTCGAGCTGGCCATGGTATTGGACCCTTATTTCCAATCCATTTCTCATTAAAAGCATCATCCAAATATTGGGTAACTATTCTATTATTATGTGGAGGTGCCCCATCTTGTTGAAACCACATATTTAGGCGAATTTGTATTGGTAAATTCTCCATATTTGATAGATTCGGCAACACATGTTACTGAATCTATCAAATAACCATCAATGATTCCGCACCAAACATTAACCCCCCACACAGACTGAAATCTCGTTTCTTGCACACAATGAGGGTTCACGTCAGACCAATAGTGACAATTATCTTTGTTTATTATACCGTTGATATGGAAACGGCTTTCATCACTCCATAATATTTTTTTCAGAAACTGATCATCATCATGACTACGGGTGGACAACCATGCAATGAAGTTCAATCTTCTATCAGCATCTCCTGAATATGGGTATATATTTTAGTTATTAAAAATGAAACATGAAGATTATTACCTGGATGTAGATAGTCCTTGAACCAAATGTATTTTGTATGGATGGAATTTGTTTTTTGACAAAATACGTTGTATTGACGATTTCGAAATGTTATAATGCATTACTACTTGTCTGGTAGAACTATATGGTTCCATAACACCTAGCACTGCAACACTGTGATTCTCATCAGTAGCCGTTTTTTGTTTTTTTTCGTTTCCGTTCATTAAAACATCCATTTTGTGCCAAAGATTTGGCTAAGCCAGCGAATGTTTTGTCTGACGGTAATTTCCTGTCAGGATACCGATTAGCGTATATAGGTATATTCTCACTGCTTCTTTTGAATTCCTTCTTGCTTCGCCATAAATGCATATCGTATCCAACTTTTCTACATTTGAAAATTGAACCATTTTTCGATTTTACGAAAAACCAACACAAAACTGAATACACTTTCGTCAAATCTGACAGGTCTTCTGACTGATCGACAAATACATTATTGCATTTATTTTGACCTATTCATGGCCCTCTTTATAATACGCAATAAAATTGCGTTTTTTCATCAGTATTCAAGGAAAACTACGAGTGTGTTATATTGCTGAAGTCAGAATTTAATGCAGAATTCAAAAACCAATTGAAAATACTACGTTACCATTTAAAAAAATTGGCATCGGTGTCAGATGACGCCTAGTACTGAATCTCTACGTAAATAAAAGGACCCTTTGACACCAAAATTATCTGCTTTCACGAAATATGGATATTCTTTTTCATTTTTTAGATATTTGCCTGCAGGTATTATATGGGACACCCTACATTAACAAAACTATAAAGGTGTAACTCGTCAATAAAAATGTATTTTCAGTAGATACTCTAAATTGTAGCTTTATTGTATGTTAATTGGCGCCACTATTTGTTGAATAAACTGTCACCCAAGCCACATATTGATAAATTGATAAACGTCAAAGTATAAGCAATTTTCACGGAAAACAAGCCAGAAATCACGTTTATTACTAGATATCTGTTGAACTATAGAAAAAGGTAGGTATTGAATAAACCGGTGACTGCCGCCTTGTGAAATTGAAGACTATATATACCAAACGACAATGTGGAAGATACTTGTGATGCACTGTTTGGAACCTGTGTTGTAGGTTGTAGATGAATTTTACTGGAGTTTTTTCCCAACACCAAAGCGTTATTTTAACACCTCGACACGTGTTTCGATCACCAAGTGATCATCATCAAGAGGAAGATCAAATTAGAAACTAAGGCGAAGCTAACGCTATTTATACTATATAGATATACCCTACAGGTAAACCATACAGGTGTGCCACCCTAAATTAATTTTACAATCGATTAAACTAATCCTTTTTACAAAGTTATTCTTATTTATACCATAGGTACCTCTTCTAGGTACCTACGTCTTGGGTGACTTAAATTAATTTCTTAATTCTTAAATTATTTTCACAATAGGGTAACTTTGTAAATAGGATTAGTTTGATCTTCCTCTTGAAGATGATCACTTGGTGATCGAAACACGTGTCGGGTTGTTGAAATAACGGTTTGGTGTTGGGAAAAAACGTCAGTAATATTCAATATGGAAGATAACGATATCTTCGTGGGTAACAAAATACCTATGTCCTTGTAGGACCTCCGGAAATGGTAGCTCCTACAAGGATGGTTAAATGGAACAAAAGTTGCCTTTTTATGAATGCAACATAATGATATTCTCAGATTTTATTTTTTTGCTCTACCGCCTCCATTTTCAATATTATCAAAAAAGGACACAGGAACTTTTGGGTTTAACCCACTTTCCAATGCGACGTTTCGTTCACTGAAATCCATCATCAATATATTTTTTAAATACGGACCTTTTATACATTTTGGTAGTCATTGTAATTGCAAATTCATTGATATATTACAACATATGTATTTCTCGACGTTTTTCCTGAAAACCTATCATCAATATTCTATAAATTTTTCATTAAATGCTCGAATTTCCGAAAGTTACTGAAATCCAAACACATCAAATCTCCCGTCGGTGATGTCGTTCATTGAGATCCTAAAATTTGTATTCACTGAAATCCAAATATATTTCTATTTCAAGGTTGTCTTGAATAACAGAGACCAATAATTTTTGTATCAATACCATGCCATTCATATTTTTTTTTGAAAATGTTTAGCTATCCAAATATTTCTGTTCAGAAAATGACTATGGTCAACAAGAATTAACTAATAAAAATAGTGTATCAAAAAAGCCATAGATGATATTCAGGAGAAACATGGTAAGCGATGATTTCTTTTTTGAAGTAAGCCGTGAAATACATGTATGCAGGGCCGTAGCGAAATGAAAAACTAGGGGGGGAGGGAATCCAAATTTTCCCAACTCCACCAGTAAAATTTCCCAACTTTCGAAAAAATGAAAGCCGAGGGATTAGTTACTACTATAATATATCAATTTTTTACTTAGCTTTCCAAAGATTGGCTGATCGCTTATGCCCGTTAATGTATGCACAAACAAATAAGTTTTGGTAATTATAAAAATAATAATGGCAATTATTCTACTTTGGACCAAGGTTCTTGGTCTTACACCATATCTACTATGTATATGAGAATATTCAATAGAAATGAGAGGAAACAACACTTGAATGATATTTTGTGCTTATTGTTTTCTACTATTATTTTTTCTACCTTCACGGCCCGAAATTTCCCAACTTTTCCAAATCGAAATAACAATGAAAAGATGGGAATTTTGTAAAATTGTCGCTTCAAAATTTGTGAACTGTTCAGGACTGTTCTCTTACTTGGGAGAAATTAAACTTTTTTGAAGTTTATGGGATCTCTAAGTTATGTATGTTGGGAAATCCCAACCTTCACCTAGTTCTTTCATTTTCTTATTACCTCTCCCTTTCTTTCCTCTCATTTTTATTTTTTTCAATTTGTATTCATTCTTTTACTATTACTTTTCTTCACGGCCCAAAATTTCCCAACTTTTTCCCAAGTCGATAAAGCAAGGGGGGACGCTCCCCCCATCCCCCCATAACGACAGTTAGGTATTCGATTTGGTGAGCATGAATTTTTCCAATGACGAAAAAGTGAATATGCTTTTTGTTTATTCGAGATGCTTGAGAAATGTTACCAATAACAGTGCTTTTAGCTACACTAAATGAAAAAATATACAACATAATTCTAAAATTCAAAATTAAATATAAAATATCAATATAAAAATTAGTAACTCGATTGATTCTAAAATTCTGTGTCAAAATAAACTCCGGTTTGATGCCAAGGAGGGGGTTTATAAAAAAAATTTTACCAAATCTCTGGCAATGTAAATATTTTCAATGTGTCGAAAATAGTTTACGAAATTATGGATTCTTTGGAAAACCCTCCAAAAGAAACTGGTTACCGAATGTGGTGGTGATAATGAAATCGACGTTTTATTAGGTGAGTTCAAAAAAATCACAATACCTAATGATGAAGTGACATTCATTTGATTTAAGATTTGTAGTAAATAAAAAAATTGAGAACAAGGAAGTGTCCATGAGGAAGATTGCTCATAATTCGGCCTTGTCGAGTCAGAAAAGTCCATCATTTGCGTTTGACAACAGGAAAAACGTTTTTTGTAGATGGCAAATTTGCAAAAAAAATTGTGGTGTGATGAAATTAGATTTACCAACAACGGATGGTTCAACAGGAATATACCTACATTATTTCATGAAGGAGACAAGAAAATTAATATTTACATATAATTACCAATTTTCAAGTTGAGGTAGCCAGCAAGGTCTCCAGACTTAAGTGTTATGGATATATTCTTAAGGGTTTCACTGAAAAATAGAGTTTATGGTCAGAGGGAATATCAAAATATTGAGGATCTTCAAAACGGCATTGTTAGAGAGTTCGGAAGATTGAAGGGGAGGGAAATTAATCGTGCAGTGAATAATATTCGAAGAAGGGGACAGTTGTGTTATCATTAACAATGCAAGCATTTTGAACATTTGCTATGATTTACTTACGTCTTCACATTTCAGTTAATTATTGTTATTTGTTCAAAGTTCCATTTTTATTGAAAAGGACACAATGTCTAATTTACCTCATATATACCTCATTTATCAAATTTTCTTTGGTTTCCTGTTCCATTCTATCTCCGTGTTTTTCCTCGGCTTTTCAAATGAACCAAACTCGGTGAGATTTCGATCCAATAACTTGAACATACCTAGTTCGATGTGGTTGTCGACTTTTGGAATAAAAGTTTAAATACATTTCCGATGTCTTAACACTGTTTCTATCGCATCTGTAATAAATTTGTATCATATCTTTTTTTCTCATTCGTGAAAGCCATTTTTCGCTAAAAATTCAATGACTTGTACGATAACAAAATGTCATTGAGTGGAACAAATTGAAAGTCAAATTTAGAAACATCAAAGTCAAAGCCTATTATGATAAGAATACATTTTTTTCAATATCTCCAATTTTTGAAAAAGAATGATAACTTATGACACATCATTGAAAAGGGTAAATCTGGTTCTATTCAAAATAGAAAGAATCCAATGTAGCGACCATAAAAAAAATAAAGTTGCTGATGGTGGCCGGAAGACGAAACGTCGGATAGCAAATCTGAAAACACCATTATGTGTCTAGCAGAGAAAAAGTGGCAATGTGGAAGTGTAATTTATTTTCGTATCCTTCGAAAAATAAAGCCAGAAAAAAAATAAAAACTATTTTCCAAAATATCTGTTTTTTGCGGATATTTACGGATATACTAGGAATTTCAGAACTTTCTCAACGGCATATTGTTAGTCAGGTAAATCTGCATCGATGATAAAAAATTATAGGACGCCATAAATAGATATGCTTATTTTCAAACACTAATCGATCGCTTTTTGTCCGCATTAATGATGGAATAATTGGGAATAAGGATTGAGAATATTAATTAAAAATTGATAGAATGAAATTTATTCTAAAAAATACAAGAAAATACCTACTACATGACAAAACAATGAAAGACAAACAGTTTCTAGAATTTTACAAGCTGAGGTTGTATATTTTTCCAGAATTCATAATATTTTACAAGAAAAGATCATGAGAATTTCCAAACTGAACCACAACTAATCTGTACCTAAATATATCTACCAATAATTGATGATAACTATTCAAAGAATCTTATTGTAGGTAGTGTGAAGATTTCCCATTCGTCAATGTGTAATTGAAGAATTAATTTACATTCATTTGTTCGTTGTGTGAAGAGTTTTCTCTAAAGTTTTCCCACTTTCCATAGAGTGAAGTCGAAGTAAAAAGTCAAAAAGTTTTTCTCCAATAACAAATTTGAGTTTTTACTTTGTTGCCCTTCGCAATTGACTGGTTTTATTCGTTCGAAATAGATAACAAAAATACTAATAACTTTACAACTCGAACTAATCCTTTCCACCTGATATTACCCAAATCGGTCTTTAAGATAAATCCTCCTAATTTGTTACCCCACAAGATTCAAATAATAAATTACACTCTTGTACTCTCATTTGCGTTCGTGTATCCGTATTGTTTTCGAAGGTTTACAGAAAATACACAACAATAGTCCTCACCAAATACATTAGAATAACAAAGGATTCGTTACACACGTAGGCGTCGAATTCGAGGCCTTTTAAACTAATTAAATATTGCTTAATATCGCAGCCAGTTTTTAAAGGAAACGCGATTGGAGCTCGCAGACACCTTCAGCCATGATTCGGTACGCGTCCTCCTGATTGGCAAACTGCGTAGCGTTAGCTCCTCCCACTAATCAGTAAATCCTTATCTCCCCGCAATAGGTAACTTAGCGCTCTTTACGCTTCAGTTGCACGCAGTGTTTGTTCTGTTTGTGTGTTATATTTTTAATTGTACATCGCTTGTCAGAGGCGTTCGTTTTTTATAGAGTGATTTTCCATCGGATTTTGGATGTTACAGTGCGTTCCCAGCGGTCTCCGCTAAGTTCACTAGGAATGGTGTATCACGCACAAACTGGACCAATTTATCGTCATCAATCAGCAAACGGGTATTTCCAGACAAATTCCCCGATGCATTCGTGGTACGCGTATTCCCAGCCAGCTCAGCTGGGAGCAGCCCCGAATCCGTATTGTGTACAGGAGGAGCAGCAAATGTGGCCTCATCACCACCCTCACGCCGTATTCCCTCACACGGACTTTCAGGACTATATGCACACAGGGATCCCGCCTATGCAGCATCCGCAGCATCAGCTCGACCCGGAAAATCACCAACTCCCTTCGCCTCCGACGACGGTGTCGGGTAGTGAACTATCAAGTCCTGGGGGACATAATGATAATATATCGTCGAACAGTCATAACTCGGCGCGGCCTCCCCGGGTTAAAAGTCCCTTCGTGTGGATGAAACCGTCTCATCATGCTCAACCAAATCCTGGTAGGTCATTTTTCACATATTATATTTCTTGACACCGAACTTGAGTTCTTGCCGCGGCATATAGAAGGATCTACTTCTACTTCCGAGTTTGTTTTTATTCGCTGGATTCATATTTTCACTATTATTTACAAGGACGACCAGAGCAAAAAGGCATGCTAACCAAAAAACCGTTTTTTGTTCACTATATAAAAAAGTCTTGATTATTTGGGATTTGTTTCGTATACATGATGTTCTTTTAGAAACGATCCACTCCAACAATGTCAGAGACTTGAAGGAGATCCGAGAAAAACTTTCTAATCAATATGTACCTCCATATTTTTAATGTCAGAGGTTTGTTTTTGTTGTTTTAAACATCTATTTTTGTATCTAATGAACAATAAAAAAGCAAACCCTTCGACAGACAAAATCTAAACAGTTATCTACCTAATTGACATAATTCAGTATGAAATATGTCACTAATTTGAAATTATTTACTAGTACCTAATATATATACAATCAACTCAACGCAATCATGATTATGAAACCAAAATATGAGCCAATGAGATCAACATTAATTACACTACCTATTTTTCGGGTTTGAAGGCCGTGAATTTTTGGAATAAGCTTATAGACGGGTTTATAATACTTTAACGTGTCCAATTACTTCTGTATCGGAAACAAAAGATTTTATGAGCGTTCGGGTTGTTCTCTACCTGCAGTGGCTTGCGTTTGGGTATTCAATCAAAAATACTCGTTCACAATAGGTATTTATTTATATACAATTAATATTTTAACTCAAAGTATTTAAATAATAATAAATAGGTATACTAGTTTCAGAAAATATTAGGGATAAGCCAAAATGATGATGTATCATCAGATAAATCCAGTTAATTTTAGTTGAAAGGTTCTTCAATTTATTCAACTAAATGGTCTGATTTCCACACGATGACTTTTTTTTTTATAATATGTTCAATATATTTTCGCCACTTTAAGAACTCAAAGATTTCATAAACTACTGGACTTAATAAACAAAATACTTTCTAAAACATTCTACGCAAAAGCGATTTTAGATGTTTTTCCTATTGATAAGTTAGATAACCAAAGTCAAAATTATAGAGCTTTAACGTATTTTGGACAAATAATACAAAGGGGCTTCATTTTTGAGGAAATGAGATATTAAAATTACATATAAAACAAGTAATACGTTGGAAAGTTAATTAAAAATAATAAAGACAAAACATCCAAATTCGAGGATTATATAAATTAAGGTGTGGAACGTGTCCTAAGGTATACATTGGTCAAATTGGCAGATCATTCAGAAATCGAATCCGGGAACATCATATGAGCTATTTAAATAAGAAAACAAGTTCAACATATTCAAATCATCTTTTAGAAGAAAATCATAGGTCGAAATTTCACACATATAAAATAAAGGTTTAAAACTTATTCATTCGGAAGCAATGGAAATTAAAAAAGTTCAAACATTCTAATGAATAACCAACTGGATTTGAATAGATCATCATTATTGATATTGTTTTCTTAAAAAACCGAGGAAGTATTATTATTGATATATAGAAGTGAGGTAATATCTATGCTTCAGGTAATCATAATTGAAGAAGAGGTACCTCAGGCATATAAAAATTGTAAAGTTTAGGTAGGTAATTTGATGGAGGTAGTCCTAACCCAATGGGGAATATTTCTCCTGACGAAAATCAAGTAGTTTTCATAAAAGAGCTCTAAAACAACGCATTTTAAACTCATTTCAACCTTTTTCTTTGAAACATTATTTAAATACTTAAAAAAGAGGAATGAAATAATGCATTCAACATTTAAAGGGATTCGTTTCTATTTCACTATTTGGCAACATCGGCTACAGCTAATAAAGGACAATGAATCTGTTACCTGTATGAGACAAACAAAGATGACATATTTCAGAGGCGTGCATGCTGTTCTGTTTACTCATGTTCCGAGTTCCAAGACATTCTGTGACATATGACATTTTGTGCACCTAACCTATCTTACTCTATATAAATAAATAACAAAACAACTGTTGTTTATGTGGCTTGTGGAGGTGGTATTGAACTATAATTTATATTTTGCCTCAATTGTTGATTTATAAAGATAATTTTCCTTTTTTAAAGTAGAATATCTAGGTACATATAAATTATTTCAACTTGATATAGGCGCTGTTGCCAATATGTGAATTAGAAACAAATCCCTTTAAAAATTAAAACCCAACATTTGAAACATCAATTTGAATACTTCTCGAAGTGAATTTGAAAAACTCATGAATTAAACTCAACTTTATTTTGTTCAAACTTGCATTTGCTGTAATAACCCAAATTGAGGAACATTCCCCATTATACTGTCAACAGACACATCGCACCCATCAATAAGACCGACTTGGCCTTTTAGCGGAGTTATTCGTGATATTCTTTAGTTTACTTCGAGAGCGCCTTGAATAAGCAGCTATACAACATGGAAGCTAGTTGTTCGGGAATCGTGAAGCTTCAGAGATTGTAAAATGGAGAAGAAAATATTTAAGAGAAATACAGAAAGCCAGAGCACTAGGTAAATCAATTTTTTTGGGATGAAGCATGGGTCAATGAGGGTCATACCGTGTCGAAGGTTTGGCAAAATCAGAAAATCAAAAGAGGAAGACAAGCCTTTATGGAAGGTAGGTCCACTGGTTTGAAAATTCCAGTTGGAAAAGGTCGTCGTCTTATCATCACTCACATAGGCAGCAGTGTAGGATTCGTGAAAGATGGATTGATGGTGTTTGAATCTAGAAAAATGGGGATTATCATCAAGAAATGGATGCCACAGTATTCGAAGAATGGTTCAAAAATATACTTGTAAAACTTCCACAGGGATCTGTAATAGTAATGGATAACGCAAGTTACCACAGTAGACGAGTCGAGAAGCTGCCGACGTCGTGTTGGAAGAAAGTAGATATTACCGTGTGGTTGCAAATGAAAGCTATTTTTTTTCAATCGACCATGTTAAAAGCGGAGCTCCTCAACTTGGCTAAACGTCACAAGTCAAAATTCGTCAAATATGTCACCGATGAGATGGCGAAGACTAAAGGAATGTCGGTTCTTCGGTTGCCGCCTTATCACTGTGAATTGAATCCAATAGAGTTGGTTTGAGCTCAAGTTAAAGGATTCGCAAGGCATCACAAGGAATAATAAGACCTTCAAGCTGTGTGAAGTAAAGAAATACCTATACAGTGCTCTGGACACAGTCGACCAAAAAGCTTGGGAAAAATGTATCCACAAAACAATCCGAATAGAAGCAGAGATGTGGGATCTGGATGATCGCATAGACTCATTATCAGAAAAAAATATTCCAAGTTGTCATCAAACCTAATGAAACTGATTCATTCAGTGAAGAATCACTCAATGAATCCCTGTAGACTTTATTCAGATGAAAATTATCGCAATGTCTTATTCGAAGTAAGTATTCCTATTAAATCTATAAAATTGTTTTTGAATTAACTATAAAATCCAATAAGGAATATGAATCTTCATTTCCAAATCAACAATAATATATAAAATATATCTCTTAGTGCAGCCACACTTTTCTACTTCCTGAAAATGTCAAAGTCGAAGCCGAAACGTCGAACAACGCAACATTTTGAACGCGGTTCAACTCTAAATGAGATGTTCAAATTTCTAACTGCGGAAATCTATTCTATTTGTATACTTATCTGGTGATATTTAGGATACTTTATCCATCTTCATTATCATACGATCAATTTGATAAACTTCGAGCGGTACTTTTGGCGGTATTTTCGCATACTTTGTCGGTGTTTTCGCGTTCTTTGTCGCATATCCCTATTTTAATGGCTCGTTAGCGGCGTCCTCAAGGGATATAGAGGGTAGACATATCTCAATGATTTTGTGGGTGAATTTCAGTGCTGTTTGCTTGAGACGACTATGTTGCTTTCTTTGAGGTAGCGACATGTTTGCATTCTTGAAATTCTTTTACTCTCAGACAATACTGAACGAACTATAGTACTTGTCCAAGGACGCCACATTTTAAACAGGTAACAAAAATTTCAAGAAAGTATATCGGCACCAATATCGAATTTCAACACTCAAATTGCGATCAGTTCCTGAACTAAACATTTACAACACGACGGTAACACGACGGTAACAACGTAAGTTTAATTTTATAATTATTCATGCATAAATAGCATGCAAATAAATGAGTGCATGTTTCTTAAGTAGAATACTTGTATTTATAAGAAAGTAATTTTAAAAAAATGCTCAAACAAATTTAATTTTTTATAATCAATTGATCATCATCTTCATCACGAACGAGTCTCTGTGATCAGCTGTGATTATAGATAGAGAAAAAGTGAAAGAGTTTTTTACTAATCTGATCCTTTACCCCTCACAGGCGGCCTTATATATGGGGCTCACATTTGGTGGAGGTACTTAACCGGGTACAAGGTATCCCCCTGTATAATAATCTGCCGCGCTTTAGTAAATCCCGAAATCCCCGCTTGGGCTCCCCTATTAACTCTTTTAAAGAGTATTTTGTCATCTTTTATTTAAATATCCTATGGACAATACTTTTTTTAACCATACCTACTGTTCTTATAATTGCAAGTTTGTAGTTTTCATCAACAAGCGCAGTTTTTCTTCCTGGTGATGTCACGGCTTAATTTTTTTGTCTTATTCTTGAATTTATATACCTATATATAATTTTTTGAAACTTCTGTCATTTGCGAACATATTTCCGTATGTGTCAACGGTATGCGAATAATTTTGGTGTATGAGAGCGTCATCACATTAAGAATAATAATCTTTTCGGTTACAGAAAGAGCACATTTGCTTATTCGTTTTACTGGAGAGAAAACTGAATTATAGGCATTTTATTTCAAACTAATGAGAATAATTTACTTGAAACAACACTGATTTAGATACATGGGCTTTATCATGAATTCATATTCTTCAGGTAGTGAAGTACATAATTAAAGCACCATTAGATCGGATTGAATCATGACGTCATGCTCATTTCCAGCGAAAATTGAAAAGATCTCAGGTATGCCTGATTTAATCTGGCAAGCTGTTCAGGTATGTGATAAATTGAGAAGTGCTTTGTATAGAAAGTATTGAAAATTTTAAGGGAAATTCCAATGTAAAAACAATTTTGGGTGTTTATTTAAAAAAATTAATAACTATTAATGCGACTGTTTCATATTTTTGTTGCTCACCGTATATATAGAACTATTAAAAGTCTTTTGAGATTTAATTAAATAGAACTGGCCGATACTTAATTAAAATCCATATTCAAAAACTAATTGATACAGTTTATTGTATGATTTTCATTATAAAGGGTTTTACAAAAACCGCGACACGTGTTTCGCTATATACAATAGGTTTTTGTAAAACTGTTTATAGTGAAAATCATACAATAAACTGTATTAATTAATTTTTTTCTTTTGAGATACGTTATATCAAATCATATAAAAACATTGAATGTTCAAAATTGATACTACATTTTGCACTTTTTAACCGACCCACTTTAGTATGCCTATGAAACAGCTACTTGAAAATGATTATTTAGTTCGCTGCTCTGTCAATAATTGAATTTAAAATTTTCATATAATTGAATTATCATACCGATTTTTCCTGAATTTATGTCAAAATTATGAAAATCGTACCCCCTATTCAGTGTTTAAAGGCTATGACCACGTTTACATGGCATCGTAAAAAACGATTTCTAACAACCGATGTTACTAAAACCACCTTTGATGCCATTTTTGTCGAACGTCATAAAACTGAATTTATTAGTGTAAATAACTACTTTAAGGAGTGTAATAATTCAGTGACCCAAATATTCCCCAATGTGTATAAAAATGTTTGTTTTTAAATAATGCCTATAATTTAAACGAGTTAAGGCATTTTAATATATGACGTCACAAATACGAATGTACTCTTGTAATCACAAAAACGATTTCCTTAAAGTTGATCCTTTTAAAAAAAAAGCTCAAAGTCTGACAGCGCATACGCCAACTTTACGAAAAGTTAGTCAAATGAACTGTGTTGGTAACGATGGTACTTGAGGACGGGTGTTCTGAAGGTGGAGGTGTAGTTACGCTCGATCCGTGTAAATATTTTCCAGATGGTGGATGTTAGAACCTCGGTTGATATAGCAATAGATGTTAAATGCTCTTGTGAACAATTATTTTGTAATGATGGAATTCTGTCTTTTCATCAGTCGCTTATTATGTCACAAACACCTCCAAAGGGTTTGACATTTTACAAGTACACTCATTCGTACAAATACCAAATGCAAATACTCACGCGGATACAGAACTATAGAAACCTTTTCAAAAGTAACTGTTTGGCGACAGTCTTTCTGTTTCTATGCAAAACCGGTCACAATATACTGTGATAGTTTTGTGACGCCAGATAATCGTATAGAGAAACACGTGTCGCGGTTTTGTAAACTTTCAAGTGGAAATCCCACATTAAACTCATTTTGACCTGAATTGGATGATCTGGATACCAACGACAAATGGTTTCAACAGGATGGCGCTATACTTGCCACACAGCTCATGCCACATTGGATATTCTGCACGAGCGATTTGAGGGCATGGTCATCTCATATGGATGTGATGTGAACTGGCCACCGAGATCGTGCTATTTTACCCCGTTAGATTTTTCTTGTGGGGTTTTCTTAAGCCGTAGAGGAATGTGAATCTATAAATGCTAAAGTCACTCACTTGAGTCCTAGGAAGCTAAAATTTGGTATATAGGTGCTTCTTAGGTCTTAGGCTAATTGCACACATACCGATTTTGGACGGCCGATTTTATACCGGTCGTCCAAATTCCAATAGTGAACCACATGTGGGAACGGGACCTGGCACACATGTGGTCCACTATTGGAATTTGGAAGACCGGTATAAAATCGGCCGTCCACAATCGGTGTGTGTACAACTAGCCTTAAATGCCTAGTAAAAGAGGATTTTCGAATATTCCAACTGGGGCGCCCCTTGTGGGGGTAAAGAGGAGCGTTTACATATGAAAATTACCTGAAAAATGAGAAATGAATTATTTTCCACCATGTTTTTTACCACTTTTTCAAAAGTGGTGAAAAACATAGAAATTCCCATTTCTCATTGAAAATGGTGGTAAAAGAGGCGCGTTCATATATGAAAATTACCTGAAATATGATAAATGGAAATATCTGTTTTTTACCATTTTTATGAAAGTGGTAAAAAACAGAATGTTTTTACCTTTTATAAAAGTGGTAAAACACAGAAATTTCCGTTTCTCATTGAAAATGGGGGTAAAAGAGGCGCGTTTACGTATGAGAATTACCTGAAAAATGAAAAATAATTTTTTAATAAAAACCTATGAATTCCCATTTCTCATTAAAAATGGGGGCAAAAGAGGAGCGTTTACATATGAAAATTACCTGAAAAATGAAAAATGATTTTTTTATGTGGTGAAAAACATAGAAATTCCCATCTCTTATTGAAAGTGGGGGGGTAATAGAGGCGCGTTTACATATAAAAATTACCTGAAATATAATAAATGAAAATCTATATGTTTTTTACCATTTTTATAAAAGTGGTAAAAAACAGAGTGTTTTTACCACTTTTTTATGTTGTAGATGTCCAATAAGAAAGGATTTTTGAATATTCCAAATGGGTCGCCAGCCGCGGGGAAAAGGCGCGTTCATGAAACAAAATTATCTTATCATCTCTGGTTTTCCATGTCTTTAAACTTCCGCTGGGTGAATTTATATTTAGTATCAGCATTGCACCCGTGCGGAGCCGAGGCGGATCGCTAGTAAGCCACAAACCACAGGCATCCTTAAAGCCAACAATACCCATGCCATCGGTCAAATTCAGTCTGATTCATGCTCCAGAGTCAAGGAGAATTAGACGTTTCGGATGCGGTCCACCCAGAGAATCCGTGGCGGACATTTGAAACATGTTATTATCAACACATAATGGCATTAATAGATCTTTCAAACGAATAAAATATTTCGATGATATCTCACATACACTTTGTTTTATTTAAATTTAGAGCGCATAATGAAAGACCCTGTACAAATTATAGCACTATTTTTTCAGATATATACAAAAGGAAATGCATTTCATATACAATAATGAATAACATAATAGTATATTATGCAACGATCATGTAATGATGGTTATTAAGACACGAGCATTAACCGGGATACGAAACGAGCCGAAGGCGAGTTTTGTATGGTATATGCGAGTGTATTAATAACCATTACATGAGAGTTGCATACGCTATTTTTTCTAAACCCGATAAATAATGAAAAACTATAAATATTATATTTGTATTGAACACATTGACAGTAATTAACTCATATTTTTTTTAAAAAACCCAAACTTAATGGTATTATCATGGATATATGAAAACTATAAAGATTCTAATTATATTTATATTGAATATAACAACTGTAATTAATCTGATCTTTCAAAAATATTGGAGTCGATGGTATTCCTTCTATATCGCTTCTATATCGCTGTTTTCAGACATTTTGATAATATAGGTAGGTAATATGAAAACTGATTTTGACAAATAAAGCAATTAGTTACTTAGGTCAGAATCTAAGACAAACAAAGGAACAGGATTCTTGATTGAAAAATTATGGGTTTCTATTGGTTGATAATCTGTATCGTTATGAAAAATCTGTATCATAATGGATATCATTATGAAACGGATTATGGTCATATAAGTCTATTGTTAGAGTACGGGTGTAGAAAAAAGAACTATAAATCATCAATTATTATTCATAAGTCACAAATATGCACGAGATTTACCTATTTTTCACCTCGCATATACCACAATAAATGATATCACATGGGTTAGACAGCCGGTTTGCAGTACCTACTATACATCAAATTCACTGACGATTTTAACAATAAATTGGTTGGAGCTGTTTTGCACCAAAATGTGGTATTCTTGCTTGATGTTGATCTTGGTACAAGAACATCTATTGCAGAAAGTAATTCCGGAGAATCAATTCTACTATTCAAATAGTTCGCAATAGTTCCATATAACTGCAATTTTTTTGAGGATACACGCTAATAGTTTCAAAGCTTCTCTTGGACTCTTTCAATATTTAATATATACTGATTATACTTAGTTATGCTAGAAGAAGCTATTGTATAGCGAAACACGTGTCGCGGTTTTTGTAAAACCCTTATAGTGAAAATCATAGAATAAACTTTATTTATTAGTTTCTTAAATATAGATTTTCATCAAGTATCGGCCAGTTCTATTCAATTAGACGGTCATTTAAAGTGTTCAATCTATATAGTACAGTCATCTGTATCGATATCTGAGGTGGTATAACTTCAAATCATCTGCAAACATTAATCTATTTCAGTAAAATATGTTGCATAAATCATTTATGAAAAGTAAAAAAGTAATGGTCCAAGATTAGATCCTTGAGGGACTCCACTAGTGGCAGAATGAATATTTGACATAGTAGACAGTGCTTTCTTTGATCAAGATATGATTTCAAAAGATGGATATAGATTTCATTGAAACCCATACCAGAAAGTTTATGAATGAGAATCGCATGACTAATTTTATCGAAAGCTTCATATAGAGAAGTCTGTGTACACCACAGAACAATTATTGGTTGACCAAATCACACTTCTTTGGGCAATAGTGTTTTTTTTTCGTACAGAAAAAATACTTCAATATTCTTCCCTGTTTTATGAATGTTTTTATTTAGACTTTATGATTTGTTCTTAAGATGAGACTTTATATAATTATTCATAACGATAGTTCTCTTTATTTCCAAAATAATCATTGATTCCACCTTATTCTGAAATACCATAAGATAACTGAAATTGTAACAAAGTCTAAAACGTCTTTGAAATATTTAAATTTTAGAATCATGTTTCTCATTTTTCATGCTGATATGATTATTCGAAAATATTTTGTTGATTCATAATTTGAGCAGTAGAAGTAAATGTAGATATTCAAATTAAGATTAAGTTCTATGAACTCAAGCCATCTGAATTATTTGTTAAATCAGGTTTGATATAAGATATATTTAATATTGGATGCTAGTTTTTTGACAACAAAATAACTAATAGACTAGTCAATCATAGCCGATATTTGTCCCGGGGGGGATATGTTTATATTGAATAAAATTAATTTTTTCTTGAGTATCTCATTTCAAAAATCAAAAATTACCATATGGCTGAATAGCTACCCCTTTCTATTCAAAATTCTTATAAGGGTAGCTATAGCTTCTAAGGGGTTCAAGGGGCAGTTGAATAATTTTATTGAAAAAGTGTATTTTCAAATATAAAAGTTGACCTGTTTCAGGATTTTTTATTTGCATTCCTAAAAAAATAGAAAATGAATTTCTCCGTTACTTTAGGACCGCACGGTATAATTGTGTAACGTTCCCACGGATGATATCTGTTTTAATTCCATAACGAATGTTCAAAGCACAAGCTGATTTGAAAAGAGAGATTTTCGTGTATATCAGTATTTGAGAGTATTTGATTCAAATTGATTTTTATTTCAATTTATATCTGAAAGAAAATCCCATCTTTGTGACTATAAATACTTTATTTTGAGTTCAATTGCTTTCACCCTTTCTACGGAGGTTTCACACATTTTATGTTTGAAGATGAAAAAAGTAGAAGAGCAAAAAGTTTTCTTCTCAAAATCAATATCTCTTGAAAAATTGTCGCATTTTAATTTAATCAGCATAATTTACAGAAAATTTCGTTCCACTCTGTATTTGGCATTCTGTGGAAGTGCTTCATTCTCTCAGGTGTTTTCAAACAGCTATATCAAGTCATATCTCTGTTTTTATTTGGTACACAAACCTTTTAAATGTGATAATTTCTTCTACAAATAAATGGGTCGACCGAGTACATTTTTGTTAATTGTTGTAAGTATCCCGGACTCCCCCGATCACTGATTCCGGAATGTGATGAGGGACAAATATTCCGTGCCATTTTTTCTATTTTTCAAAATGATGTTCATTGCAACAATCATGCTTTATTTTCTTAGTTTGTAAATTTTTGTAGGTATCCCAATCTTTTCACGACCTTCATGAATATAGTTTAAAGTATTTGTATTACTGCATTATTTATATCAAATAACGATTCCAAAGTTTGCAATCTTAACAGTCCTTTCAAAAACTCAAATGACAAAAGCTTAGTAATCGTGATTTTGAGGAATACCCAAATCATTCGTAATCTATGTTAATGGATTGTCTCTGGATTATCATCTAATATTTTCTTGCGAATTTTTATACTATAAATAGAAATGTATGAGGTTTCAGGAAGTTTCCCGTGAATTCATGCATCTACGCAGCTTGATGAGTAGCCAGTAGTGTATTTTGATATCCTTGATAATCATTTTTGAGTAAAAAGCATTTTGACAATTTTTTATATCGCTCCACCGGGGGTATATTTTTACATTTTTTACGTTATCTCCTACATTTTCGTCTCAACTGTTTCTCTGGTTTTCATGTATCTAACTTAAGCTTTAAATTTGCCTTTTTCTCTCCTTCGGTCCTTAAAAATATTAACGCAAAGTCAATCTGATCTGACAATTTAAAGTTTTATGAAAATGAAGACTTTTTCGATGTTTTCATCTGCATAAAGACATGTTTGATGATTCAAGAGACTAAAGATTCGACATTTCAACAATTAATGTTGTAAAATTATTTATGAATAGTTAATACAGTTAAATTATCACAAATTTTTTTTAATTTCTATGTACCTACCGTGGGAATCACTGATGTCACAATTCATCAAAAGTAAGAAATTGTTGCCACTTCGTGGATATGTTAACACTCATTCTGGTAATTCTTGGAAGAAACTTAAATCTTACAACAGTTTTTTGCTCATCAAAAATGCCAGTAACCAAACCAAAAAATTTTGAGCAGGTGAATTCATATTGATATATTACCGAGTAACATTTTATATAATTCCAAATGTATCTAAAACTTTGTTTGTCTAAGAAAGACAATTTCTTCTGGTTCTCTACACAATAAAACTGCTATTTGTTTGCCAAGATTTGGCAAAGTGACACTTCAAAGTACAGCTCTTTCTTTATTGTATACTTACATTATAAAGTTTATATCTTTATGAACTCTTTTATTACATTGTTTCAACTATTATATTGTCTCCAAGTTTATAAATTATCAGGCGTAAAGTCTTTGATGAAGAGAAAATTGGAATTCAACGTATTTGGTCTGAGATGATAATAGTTTGCTTGATGCCACATAATTGATTGGATGCGTTTTGGATGTTTTTGCATAGCTTCTGTTTTCATTTCCGATGATATTTAGTGAGAGGAGTTTTGAAAGACGTGAGTTATTTTTTATTTCGTTTTACATTCAGCCAGCGTGTCGTTTGAAGATATATAGGCATAATATGCTCATTAGAGATTGGAAACTACTTTACATTTATCCAAGCCCTCTCATATCTTGTGATATCACTTGACTGATATGAATTTAACGGAAATTGAGTCATATCTGGATTATTGAGTATACATGCAATTATTAGAATTCCAATTGTAAAATTTGATGTAGGTAGATAACTAAAACAGAATTGATGTTGAAAAATACCGTTTCTGAAAGTTGAGATCGGTAACACATAAATCAAAGTCAAGATCGATTTTACATGTTGAATATTGTAAATTATGTAGTAAAGGGAGAATTCTTTAATATAGTAGATTAGATGCTGTTGTAACTATAGAATTTTGGGTGCATCTATCGTATTAAATTCGTAGAAATGACAGAAGTTGAATTATATTGAAGACAAGTAATCTCTTTTAATAATACTGGTAATGTTTATGGATCTCCAAAGACACAAAATTTATAAATAAATCACGGGGGAATATCTGAAAAAATACGTATAACGCGTCCAAATCTCAACTCTAGTCTAATTTTTGATACTCTCTATTATCACTTCATTTTCATTCACTTATTTTTTTGTATTAATCTTACCGCATAAATTGCCTGACTCCGTCTACTACACATTTGAGTAACTACATAAAATATATGATCTATCTATCTTGAATTTGAATTAGTGCTAAAGCTGAAAAATCTGACAACTGACTGTTCTTTTAGATTTGAATTGGTTTGTTCATTTATTATCAACTCATCGGTAAATAAAGACTTCTCTTTTTCTAAGATTAGATATATTCTAGCTTTTTGGGGGGCATTTACATTCACCTAGTGTTTTGCTAAAAGTTGCATTAATTTTTCTTTGGGCTAATGTATAAGTACTTAGGTACGGATTTTCATCAAGTATGGATTCCATCAAATAATGTTTATACAAGTTTCATGTTTCCATTCGTATAGCATGTGTGAGTCAGGAGTCTTTGATTAAATAAATATAAGGAGAAATATTGAGTTTCTTCTCCTTAAGTTTTTGTAGTAACATCTTCATTCAAAAGGACTAATCCCTGGAATAGCTCATTTTAAATGGGCTTATCTGCTGTAAATTGCTTATTTCGGACACTGTTGGGTACATTCGGCATCAATATTTATTAGTTGCGTCGGGGTCCCTATTGTTGAACTTCCCAAAATTTTATTACGGGTACTATTTTCTCGGCAAAACATTAAAGCAAATGTTCAAGCAGATTATGTCCTGTAAATTTCTCGATGCTATTGACCCTGTTGGGATATTTCGTCACTTGTCTACCTACCTAAATGAGACATTGAATGTTTGGGAAATATTGAAATTTTATTTACCTCTCAGCCTTTCATCTTATTCGGTCACAAACATGGATCATTTTTTCACTTCATGGTTAACACGGGGATTCACTTACATTTTTTATACTTAATGGTTACTTTGAAAATAATATATTCTGTTTTGAACAAGCTCTTATGTTTTCATTAGTTTAAAAAAAACTTATTTGATGCTAAAACAAGGTAAGAGTCAGTTATGACTGCTGTAACTTAATTATCACGAGCGATATATAAATAAGTATGGAAATCTCCCCTCACTTAGGCTCCATCTGTGGGATGTACAAGCTACAAGAAGTGATGTCTTTTCTGTCAACCTATAGATGGCGTCTTCGAGAGGCGAGATCCAAACTTATATACCTACTCAGGCTTGCCCTTTGTGGACAGACGAATACGAGGTGATTCAATCTACCATCAATGATGAGTCGAAACAGCGCTTTCTGGTGTTGTGTTTTTAGGCTCAGATGTCTTGATACCAATAATTCACCTATTGAAATTACCAAATTTAGGACTTCTATAGCATCAAGATTGGATATTTTGATTCTTATTGAGGAATCGGAAGTCTCGAAACCTAATTCCCTTTTCATCACAAAGTTATAGGTAGAATTTTTAATCAAATATAATTATCAGAATATTTGTATATTTTCTATTAATTGGTTTTCTTCAAATTAACTATATATAATAACCTTGAGTTCAGGATCAATTTATTCCAAGTGTTTTCTATTTTTCAATATAGATATAAACATATTGATATATATTAAACCTCGACTATTCTATTGACTACATTGTTACGAAATGGATTCATGTTTCTCAGACTTTTTTAAAAAACTTCGGCTACGCTTGGTGGTTTTGAAAATATTTAAGGAAGGTAAAACTTGTGAATATGTTTGTATTTTTGAAAAAATATCAAAACTAAAAAAAATATTTCATTTATTCCCATTATTATTTAAAGATTTCATGATACATTTAAACGATTGATAAAAGTGCTGAAATTCATCAGAAGGCTAATTCAGTAAGATTGTTCATCAACCATTTCATAAAACTTATTGAAAACATCTAAAAATGTATATTTTTGCCTTTTTTGATATATGTATTTCAATATAAGTGCGGCGGTCCAGTAATAATAAGACAAAACTTGTTAACATTTGCATGAGTACTGATGTTTATATTAAATCTACGTTTGAGTCATTCTATTTACGTCAGTTGCACACGTAGGTATATTTTCACATCATTTTTTAACCATTGTACTTTTACTGATGATCTTACGTTTTAAATTATATAAAACTTATTCAAGCAATGTCACGATCACCTTTTTTGTACTATGGATTGACGATTTACAGCATCGTTTTGTTCTGAAAAATCCTTCTTCATAACCCACTTCCAACGTGTTTTTCACAGCTATAGCCAGGATACAATATCGGCTAATTTTGTAATGTGTAATCATAAACGTACTGAGAACTGAATTTTCTAGTTAGGAGCAAGGGATTCAACTATATACCAACATACAACTATACACCAATGGGGATCCGTTCTTGAGCAGAACCCTTAAATGAGCATGATACACAAACGTTAAGGTATTGGCGAATATAGCATTTTAAATATCTTTCCTGAATATAGAATATACTACTTGACTTTCTGCCTGAGATACCTAGTTAGGTATTTCCGATATATCTGTAATCCTTATGACAGACCTGTTGAAATCTATAAAGATACAGTTGATTTGATAGTTTGGTAACTTCCCAAGAAGAGATTCAGTCATATGGTCAAGATTGATCTTTGCTGATCTGTTTTTTAACACTGATATTCTTCCAACCTATCATTATTGGGGCTTCAAATTATAACACTATACAGGTTTCTCAACCTCTGTTGAATATGTATAAATCACACCATGACATTTTGTCAACTTGAGCAATTCTTGAGGTCGTTTGATTTTTTAAGTTTCGAGGTATTTCTAAAGGTAACATTAATTCTTCATTTGCCCGTAGGTACTAAAAGTTTCATAAAAGATAAAGTTATATGAGAAAGATTTTAAGGTTTGTTTTATGTTTGCATGGCAGCAGGGCTATAAATTGTGTTCACGTATCGTATGACTTTAACAACAGTATTAACATTTTGGGACGAAGTTTATCGCTCTATTTTATTTCCGATTTTAATATCTCTGAGGGTCAAATTATAAAGGACGTTATTGTTTTATAATGAATAACGACTATCTAATGTTCCATTAGTTTTCTTGGTGTCTGTGGTGTAAGTATGTTAAATATTATTTCCTCTTTTCCTTTTGCCAACTTCTCTTATTTACATAAGGAATGTGATTCTTCATATTTCATATTTTCTAGTTAACTTTCCGATAACAAATTGTTTCAGTTTGATAACTGAAACTCTTTGTTACTATGCCATACGTTCATTACATATTTCCTGAACTATGTACTTATACCATTACCACAGATTAAAACTTTAATCTGTGCTATTACAGTTATCAAATGCATTATACTATAATTCCAAAATATTAGGCACTAAATTCTCATAAATGACTAACGTTTTTGCCTCAATCTGTGTTTTGCAGTGGCATATAAAGGAAAAATGATGATAAAATATGTAGCATCACAAACTTGACAAGAGTGTTTTCATTTTAATGCAATAGTATTTCTGAGAATTCAGAACCTACTATTATGGAATTGCACTATAGACATGTTCAACCGAGTTAAACGTGCATTAATCGATACTCATGACAAGCGCTCTCAAGGTTAATATTTTCGAAAAGTATTTACACTTAATTTTCGGAACTTGATATTTTGGGTCAGAGTCACGATTAGGGAAAAGAAAAGCTGGGTTAGTAGGCCCTGGCATTACAATTGATATGTTACACTGAAAGTTATACCTCGAACTCTCAGCAACGAACCTTCTCATCAAATAATATTACGAGTACTAAAATTTTCATTCTGAATAATTTAGAAGACGACAACACTTGTTTCACTTCCTCAAGCATTATCCTGAGTATCGACTAGTTCCATTCAGCTCAAGCTAAACTAAATAAAGACATTGTTTTTCTCTAAGGTTGCGCTGGTCAGTCTCTATCTCCGAAGCCCCGATACATTTGGAAGGGCGCGCTAGCATTATCAAACAATGACCACTCCCCACACCGTGGGGTAAGTGATCATTGGATTCGAGAACCATGTGAGCAAGCAAGCACAGTGAGCCAAGAATGACAGCCTTCTGCATTTGTCCGGCTAAGATTTCTGCCTAAGTTCGGCAAGCCGGTATGATCTTGAGATTGGGGAATAGAGACGGCATCGTTCCACCAAGGACTCCAATAATCAAACCATTTATCTTAACATATTGAGCTGGATAGAGTCTGTGGAATTCGAAGACAAAATCTCGATATCACATCCGTTTTTTCTCCTCTTTTCTGACGATATTCGTCTCGCCAGGAGCTGAAAACTCCACGACAAATATCGTCTTGCTCTGGTGGTCGAGAATAACTACATCAGGCTTCTTAGCTTGTATGAGCCTGAGGATGAGGAATAAATTGGTCCAATAAATTTGGCACTTCTCATTTCCCACAATGGATTCAATATCGCCTGGAGAGTAGGGCAACACCTGTGTCTCATCAATACCGTAAGAGTCTCATAAATGGTAATATAGCACTCTTTGGGCCCGCATTATGCTGGACATGCTGATACCAAGTGCATTAGGGTCTAGGACGCCTCGCGACAGACTCTACACCTTGTGTCAGTAACCTCTTTACCCATCACGCGACTGTGGTAGACCAAGGTGTTGAAGACACCATCCTGGCAAGCTATGATGAACCCCTCAGTTTCCGACTTCAGCCCACTCGACCTGAGGAAAGCTAAAATCGGGCGCTTTGATAAGGCAAGGTCTTCAATGTAATTGAAGAAGACCCCATGCACTGGTTCATCATTGTGTTCATCAGAGGTGATCTCTGCGGCTTTTATATGAGCTTTTTGCTGAACGGGTTCCAACTCCGTGACAGAGTTGTGATCACATCGTTCAGTGTTGAAAACTAAACTGAGTTCATCAGCTGCACCGGGCAGCTGCCCTAAAGAGAAATGCTCCAGTTCCTAAGAAGGGGATCCAAACTCCTGACCACTTTACAGGCTACATCCAGTACTATTCTGTCCTGTAGACCCTTCAAACTCAAAAGTCCCGGCCTCCCTGTTGTTGGGGGAAGTACAACCGTGGAACGGACGATTTGAGATGCAAATTCCTATAGAGTTTTACGTCCAGTTAATACAACACCTCCCGAGTCCACTTCACTATTCCAAACCAGTAGAGTAAGATTAGAATGGCAAGCATATTTGTTGCAGCAACTTTGTTCTTCCCCAACAGTTCCGATGAACAGATCTGCCAAAGTTTGTGCTGATACTTGCCGCGGAGAGAGTTCTTCACTACTGCTATTATTATTATTATTCTCTTTTCGGTATGGATGACAAAAAATATATTAATGAATATAAAATCATTCACCATCTAATATAGACGACAGGTGTGGAAATTAAAAAGCAATATCTGATGAAAAATGTAACTGGAATCTTCACCACTTAATAATAAAAATATTCAATAAAAGTAAAAGGGGCTCCTGTCTGGAAGTAGGTAAAACCTTAACGTAGACATCAGCCACATCTTTAGGATGGCCATAAAGCGCCGGATTCTCTCTTTATGGCGATTTCTCGAGAAGCAACTCTCGAACAACTGAAATATTTAATATTTACGATTTCATCAACAACGTTTCTGGAAATTTATGGACTGAGTCCGACTCGCTTGTTTTCTCGACATGTATAGGGCGATCCAAACTTCACTCACTATTTGGGATCATCTTTCGAAAAATTTGTTGATGAAATGATATGATAACTTATTTCTTAATAATTTTTTTCCTGAACTCTGAATATTGGGCATCATAGTCTATTTATTATATAACCTCATTTGAAAAAAAAATCAGAATTATCCTCAACATTTCTTCACAGAATTTTTTTGGGTAAGGTTTGTTAACCAACGTCTCAGCGATATCAATCACAAACAAATAAGGAGTGCTAAAACTATCTTCCAAGTAAATTCTATCACACTAATTACGGATTTTTAAGTTCAATTTCAAGAATATTCAGGCAAATTATTCCTTTTTCTTGATTCCAGCCATTTTCTTAAAAGAGTTCAGCTGAAAATTATGTCTCTAGAATTGGTTATTTCTGTCAAGTGTTCTTTCAATTGTTCAATTGTTTTTTCAGGTAAAAATATTATATACTTGTATTTTCATTTTTATAATGTTGGTTTTTTTTCACAAATGAGCAATCTTTCGGATATTACTGGAGTTTTTTCCCAACACCAACTCGTTATTTTTAACACCTCGACACGTGTTTCGGTCACCAAGTGATCATCTTCAAAGAGGAAGATTAATCTTCCTCTAATCCCTCTTCCTCTTTGAAGATGATCACTTGGTGATCGAAACACGTGTCGAGGTGTTGAAAATAATGATTTGGTGTTGGGAAAAAACTCCAGTAATATTCATTACTACACCAAAGGTTCCAAACAGTGCATCATAAGTAATCTTTCGGATACTCATAATTTTTGTTTTGTATCATTTCTTGTCAAACTAGAGGTTCCTGTTTATAAGTACATAAATGAAATGTTTAAAACCCTGAAAAAGCTTATTTCTTAGCCAGGAATTACTTTCTGCAATTGCTGATAAATGAGAATTATCTCGTCTGGTTAGACCTTTAATTATGAATAGAACTTTCTATTTTGATACTTTTTCCTATTGAACCATTTGAAACCACTTGAAAAGGCACAATCAGATGAAAAAATATGAATTTACACCCAAGAATCAATCTTAAATATGAAAAATACACTTTAAACAAATTAAGTAACTGATCAAAAAAGGAAAAAGAGATACAATTTCTTCACATTAAAAACAAAAAGATTGGCATTATGGCGAAGGCGAAAATTCAACTATGGAAAAAACAAAACAGACCTGTTTTGAAGGTGACAAGTGACATTACAATAAGACTCTAAGATTCAACATAAATTGACTGAAAGATATTATGAATCTGGTGTTAAACTATCTATACTCTCAGAAGAACAACAAATTAGGTCAGAAGTGACTATTTTTTGAAAATTATTACTCATAGTGTTAGCATTGAATACGCCTGAAGAAGCGGTTGATAATGAATCACATGCATTGTTTTTTGAAAATCTCGTAATAAAATACTATTAAATTAGTCAAAAAATAAAAAATTGACTGACAGAATTTATCAAGAAATTCAATATTATCTTAAATGCTCACTCAAGTCAGTGGTAGACTGAAAAAAAGGACCTGCAAATTTTGAAAAAAATGAAGTGACTACTTGTCAACCCATTACTTGAGTCTCTGAATTTATCACCTTTTTGAAACAATGAATTGGGTTTAATTTTAAGTTCATTTCAATTGTTCAATTTTCGATTTCTTGCTTAGTTTTTATTTTATTTTCATTTCAGGGTTTTTTTGTCTAATATAATTGTTATTCATTTTAATTTTCAATGTTATTTGTTCTTTCAGGGATTTTAAATCATATTAGAGAATATGGAAGTCCGAAGTAATGAAATTCAAAGATAACAATTGTCGACCATAGTTTATACATGACGTTTTGTGTTGGGAATACGAAACTTTATATAGAAGTTTGAGTCATCATTTGTTCATAAACATTGTTTGTGGAGCCTTCAAAAACAAATATTGCAGATTATTCAAGATAACAACTTTGTTCACGCTCATCTTTGAAATAATCAAATATTTATATTGATCATACACAGCACAGCAACCACCAATGAATTGATGAGGAACATTATGCAACATACATATTTATTCGATATCAGGGCTGCAAAAAGGACACTTCCATGAGCGGAAAAAATATTTTGCGTCACAGGATGTTCATTCTGTTTGTTGCTGATACCGGATTTAACATGTTAGTAGTTCTACAAATTCCTACAGCAAGCGTGGATCAGAATATAGAAAAGCTGAAACTTGCAAAATGATGGAGATGAACGCGTCCACTTTACGTCGATTTGGGCATGAGAAACATTTCTACAAAATAGGTCTCGAAATATATGAATGTTGACCAAATTCAAATTCAGATCTTCGCTCAACCACACTATGTTGTAAACATTTATCACAGGTCAAAGGGTTTATACCTACACAGGTATATACCTACAGCGTGACTCACGGTCGTTGGTAGGAAAAAGCAACGCAGGCTTTTTCTGAAAATTTAATTTCACATCTTACCTGTTCTATCGATCTGAAATATTTTCAGCATTGCAGCCTTGCCACTTGCATCAAAAAGTCCTAGCAACTTTATTTTTTAAATAGAACACCCCATAAATTGACACATTTGACATTGGCACATTGGAATTGCTCTTTTATTATAATTCTTTTTTGTTAATAATAATGTCCTATACCTATCTCTATCGGTTTTTGAGATAAGAAATAATTTATGCTAAATATGGTCCAAAACATAGCCCTAATTGAACTTCAGTACATCAATACTCTCAATTCATAAAAAGTTAATAATCTGTTAATATCATACAGGGCGTGCTATAATTATTATTATTTCCATTAGGCATAAAAGTGGTCAAAAGTGAACCCCCTGTATATTACTAGATAAATTGAAAGATGATGAAAAATGCTTCAAGATGATATATCATGACCCTATAAATCATAAGGTTTTCTTAATGAAGTCACTTTTCTTCTGGAAACATTTTTTTTAAGAATTTGGTTTTAGGTAGCCGTGGAAATATCAAGCTTATGCCAGTTTGGTTACTTTTATAAGAAATTAATAAATGGTTTTGGCAGTGACTCAAAAAATCGCCAAAAATGAATGCAAATATTAATTTGCATTCGTTTTCGTATATTAAACGAAGTTCTTATGAAATTATTTATTACACATGAACAAAGAGATCATATAATTGTCAGAAATTGCAGAAAATTCATCCAAATATATCCTGAATTAACACAAATGAACGAGCGGAAGTTTACAAAAGATTACAAAATAATTTCCTTAACTTTGGCTCAAAGTTACTTTTACTCGTAACTTTGACCTTCAACATTACCAAAACCTGTTACTTTAAATGAGGACAAAACTGTTAACGTTTTGGCATATCCAGAAGCTTTCATTCGCAGTGCAGAAAAATATTTGGGTGTATAACATGCTTCACTACAACAAATTTTGAAAAATCACGTGAAAAAGCACTTCGTTTGGAATGTGTGTATCCAAATATGAAAGCATTCGCTAGTTCATACACTAAAGTTTTACTTTTACTTCATCTTTCACTTTCAATTTGAAAAAGTATATACACTACCCTTTAAAATAAAAGAGTGGGTGAACATTACCATTGGTTTACATTGTGACAACTTTGTTGAATTGAAAGTAAAAGATGAAAGAAAAGTAAAAATTCAATGTATGAATAAACCATTTGTTGAGTAAGGAGAATTTTTTGACATCAAAATTTTGTTTGCTCTTATATGGTGTGCTAAGAATTTTCCAAATCATCCTTGTAGTTATCAATTGCATCATGGACTATTATTAAAAAAAAGTGGAAGTCTACCATATATTTTAATTACCGAATTTTCTGATCATCATACAAACTATCGTTTTGACAGAAGAAGGGTGGAAAATATGTAGTAAATTGGATTATTTTTTATATGGAATATTGAATGATATATAGATTATAAATGACGAATTAAATAAAATCTCGACAATCGCATTTTTTGCTAGATTATGAAAATGATGTCAGAATCCCCTTTTTTGGAATTTGACATTTCAGAATTGAATTATGAGGACATTCCAACATACTACTCAATTCAAAAAATAAGGTAAATTTTAATTTTTCTCAAAAAATATTTCTTCAATCATCAATTTCAATTTTTTCCCCTTCAGAGTAGTCCCTCTCGGATATAATACTCTTGTTTTAACGTTTTTCCCAATCTTCAAAACAGTTCTCATATGCACCTTTTGATATTCCCTTTGGTATGCTGCTCTTTATTGGTCTTATCAATCTTGGAAACTGAAAAAAGTCGCAGGGGCCAAATCTGATGAATACAGTGGCTGAGGCATGAATACGGTGTTGTTTTGGTCAAAAATTTAATGTACATAGCCCGCGAAATTTGAACAATAACCTTCTTTTTTGAATAGTCCAATTATGGCCATATAATCCAGACTTTTGGCCAGCTGGAGCTGCAGTGCAGATATTCACTTTCCCTAGGACAAATTTTCACGAAAGTCAACTACAACAGAAAGAAGATTGAATGATTTTTCGATTCAACAAGACCTGTGGGAGCTAATTCATTTAAATGCCCAGTCTCTATCAAATAAAATCAACTTACTTGACATTTTATGTGATGAAAAAAAACCGAACGTTTTGTGCATAACTGAGCATTGGTTAACAGAAGACCAACTAAATGTAACAATGATTCAGGGCTTTAGGAAGCATTCTCATTTTTGCAGACAAAATATAAATACACATGGCGGAAGTGACACCTATGTGAGAAATGATATTGCATTCCTCTGTAAAAAAATATATTACATAAAACCACTCTTTTACTGAACGCGTTCTAGAATGTTCAGCAATATCAATACAAAAACAACTAGCATAATAACAATTTATAGGCCACCGGATGGCGACATAAAACTGTTTTTCACTATACTGGACCAAATTCTACATTTTTCAAATGAGAAGTTCGAAAAAACCATAGTGTGCGGTGACCTAAACATCAAAATGGATAACAAGGTAAACAAAATAAACTACAAAAAACTCATAGACATTATGGAATGTTATCAGTTGAAGTCTATGGTAAATGAATACACCAGGGTTGTGACAACTACCAGAGGCACCAGCTGTTCATCAATTGATTATATAATGACAAATATATCAAATAAAGCTGAATGTAAGGTATTTGACCCGGGATTCTCTGACCATTATGCCCAAGAACTCACTTGGCAGACTTCAAATGATAACAACAAAATTAACGAAAATTACACCCAAAAACGAATAACAAACGAAAATACTATTTCCAACTTCAAACACCATTTCAATAAAGAACCACTGAATTTATCGACATCAGACGATATAAATATAGTCTACAAGTCGTTTTGGGATCACGTAAGATACTGCTTCGAGATCACACATCCGTCAACTGAATACAAATGATACAAAAAAAAATTTCATTATGTCTCCAGAATTGAAAAGTGAATTTAATGAACTAAAATACCTAAATTAGCTAAGAAAGCAGCTGGATAATGAGAATATCCATGATTACTATAAAAAAGCTAAAAAAACCTTAAATGAAAAGTTTGAATCAGAAAAGAAAATTTTTTACAGCAATCTTTTATTGAATGCTGAGAACCCTACAAAAAATTATGGGAGTTAGTGAATTTGAAACTAGACAAAAAGAAAGTTTTGCATAACGAAATCACCACCTGCTTAAATAACGAAATTATTGTAAATAAATGCCACATCGCAAACCTATTCGCAGATTACTTTGCAAACTCATTAAATGATAAATATGCTGATCAAATGCCTAGTGTCGAAAATTTCACATTACCGGAAACTAATAGTAACTCTTTCTTCTACGAACCATATGAACAGAACGAAGTAATGGACATCATTTCAAACCTGAAAAATAAAACCTCCTTAGGATATGACGAGCTACCAACAGTGTTTATCAAAGCCTGTCGGAATGAATTCAGTTTATATATCACTCAAATTATAAATATGACAATGAGAGTTGGTCATTTTCCAAATATTTTGAAAATATCAAAAACCACTCCAGTATATAAAAAGGGTGACCCTCAATAAATTGAAAATTATAGAGCAATCACGACATTGAGTCCAATAGCCAAAGTAATTGAAAGAGGAATTTATATACGCTTAACACATTTTTTGGAGAAATATAACATTCTCTCGGGTAGTCAACACGGGTTTAGAAAAGGGTTATCAACCCAAACTGCAACAACTGAGGTCACCCAGTATATATATAGCAGTCTTGATAATGGTGAATATGTTCTCGGTATATTCTTTGATTTAACGCGGGCTTTCGATACGCTGAACCCATACTCGAAAGAAAACTGGAACGTTTAGGATTTGCGGGGCCCTATTAAAGACTGGATAATTTCCTATGTAACGGAAAGGCAATTATATGTGAAAATTGGGAATGATCTCTCAAGCCAATATAATGTAGGTATTGGAACCCCTCAAGGGAGTATCTTAGGACCACTCTTATTTCTGTTGTACATAAATGACCTACCTGACTTCATTGAAGGGGGAAAAGTGTTTATGTATACAGGAATATTGTACTTTCAAAATAATTTATTGAATTGCTAATTTAAAATAAAATGATTTGCATAACATTAACAATGTGCTACTAAGTGTAATATGGCTTGCCATATCCAAGCACAGCTTGGCTACAAATGGTTAATAAAGAATCTGAATCTGAATCTATATAAAATTAGAATCCACTTCATAGCTGTATTTGTTAAGTGATGGCAGGGCTGTTGCCATGGGGGGAGCCTCCCCCCCTCCTTTTTCGACTTGGGAAAAAGTTGGGAAGTGAAGATAGAAAAAAATAATAGTAAAAAATGAATAAAAATTAAAAAAATGAAAATGAGAGAAAAGAAAGGGAGAGGTAATACGGAAAGGGAAAGAACCAGGACAAGGTTGGAATTTCCCAACATGTATAACTTGGAGATCCCGTACTTTGAAATTCTGAGTTGTTTGAAAACTTCAAAAAAGTTTAATTTCTCCCAAGTAAAAGAACAGTCCTGAACAGTCCACAAATTTTGAAGTGACAATTTTACAAAATTCTTAACTTTTCGCTGTTTATTCGACTTGGAAAAGTTAGAAAATTTCGGGCCGTAAAGAAATAATAGTAGAAAACAATGAGCACAATATTATTTAAGTGTTGTTTCCTTTCATTTGTATTGAATATTCCTATACATGGTGGAAGACCAAGGACCTTGGTCCAAAGTAGAATAATTACCATTATTATTTTTATAATTACCAAAATTTATTTTTCTTTGTGCATACCCTAACGGGCATAAGCATTCAGCCAATCTTTGGATAACTAAGTAAGAAAATTAACATATTATAGTAGTAAATAATCCCTCGGCTTTCATTTTTTCGAAAGTTGGGAAATTTTGCTGGTGAGGTTGGGAAAATTTGGATTCCCTCCCCCCCTGGTTTTTCTTTTCGCTACGGCCCTGAGTGATGGCACTGATGGCATATAATTTCAAATGTAGGGAAACTCCAAGAAATAACAATTCTAGTGACCCAAAACCCAGCGGTGTTGGTAAAAATTCTGAAAAGAAATTTGAAGTAATTCCGAGGGAGGGAAGCACCATACAAAACGTATGTATAAAATTAACACTGAGTAACCATCACGAAACAGAGTATATAATAGAGTTGAGGGAAATAACCGTGACACTGTAATAGCGCCAATGGAGCCCTTGGGAAACATAACCGCAAACTGTGGGGTTCGAGATTCAGCCCTGGCAATTATCAAGCAATACAAGCCCGGTTGACTACAGCGGGCGCCCTAATATCGAACATGATTGTGAAAATAGTGGCATTTGGTCACATCAAACTTTATGCGAAGTTTTACATTAACGACGTGCCATTTTTCTCTATGAATTATAATCGCAATGGGAGAGTTTTCCTTTTGTTGTTCGTTGGATTTTCGATTTAGCGCTGTTGAATTCCGGAACTAGTCTGGCAATACATCTTCGTCCTTCACTTTCGTTAGGACCATTCAAAAAGACCGTTGGGCCTACGGAATACGAGGTATGCTCAGAAAATAAAAAAATAATATCTGCACTTGTGGCGCTCCCTCCATTCGTACGCACACTTCTCAAACTTGGTCTTTGGGGCCGCCTTTAGCTCTTTCAACGATACGTTAATAATGTCAACAAAGCTTGTAAAAATAAAGTCTAGGTATTATTTTCCATATAATGACCTATTCAGCTTACATACTTTTCCATTCTCGCAATCCATACCATCTGGAACCTCCATATAAATATTTTCTTCCAGAAATCCATTCAAAAAGGCAGTTTTAACATCCATCTGGAACAATAGGTATCTGTATTGGACTCCTACTGACATAAGTAACCTAACTGTTGTTAATCTTGCAACAGGAGCATACGTTTCTTTGTATTCAATGTTTTCTTTCTGCTGAGAACCTCTTGCTACCAGTCTAGCTTTGTACATCTCTACGTGTCCATTTACATTTTTCTTCTGTTTGAACACCCATTTGTCTAATTCTTCTCTCACCCTTTGAGGTTCTCTTTATTCTTGAAAATAGGAAAAAGTCACAAAGAGTTATGTCTGGCGAATATTGAGGCCGAGGCATCGTTATAGCATTGTTTTTGGCCTAATATTCACGAATAAGCAATGAAGTGTTTCAGAAACGTAGTTCAATTATATCCGCAAACCAGTGTGTTTTGAGCCTCTCTTGAAATAGTTTAACCATCTTTATTGAATTTTTAATTAATATTTTGACATTTCAGAGAAGTGATTTATGTAGTTGTTGTTGTTCACTAATATATCCATCTGTGTTGGGTTGGGTGAATACTTTTTTGAATTATGTGAATTTTCAAAGGCGCTTTTACTTTCCCGCCTAAATGAAGCAAGCTCTCTGACTTTTTGAAACTGGTTTGAATTTTTAAACTTGGTTTTCGATGTTTTACCTTGATCTATCTTCTGGAGAGATAATATATTCATGTTATGCCTTGCTTGTATGGTTTTCTCTTTGTCTCACTTTTGTGTATGTTTTGCTATATATTTTAGCTAAATAGATTTTTAATATTTACTTTGAAATTTATAACCTTAGTTTTTTTCTCAACACAAAGATTCATGAACTACTCACTTACCAATGTATACTAGGTAAATTATTTTTTTATATTTCTCTTTAATACATGTCAATGCTATCCCCTAGGTTAAGTTGTAAAACAGCCTGTGCCTTTCATTGATTTTTGTATCTACTTCTTCTTTATAAACAATGTATGTCAATGAATAAATCCCATCATTTATTATTATTATTATTATGTTTCACCGTAGTGTGCGCTGGCCAGGCCCTATCCCCCGAAGCCCCAATACATTCGGGAGGGCGCGCCAGCATTATCAACCAATGACCACTACCCACACCGTGGGGTAAGTGATCATTGGGTCCGAGAACCATGTGCCCTGAGCAAGCGCAGTGAGCCAAGAATGACAGTCTTCTGCATCTGTGCGGCTAAGATTTCTGCCTTAGTGCGGCAAGCCGGTATGATTTTAAGATTCGAGAGTAGAGAGGACATCATTCCACCAAGGAGTCCAATAATCAGAACAACCATCTTGACAGAGTGATCTGGATAGACGATATTCTGACGATATTCGTCTCGCCAGGAGCTGAAAACTCCACGACAAATATCGTTTTGCTCTGGTGGTCAGGAAGGACTACATTAGGCTTATGAGCTTGTATGAGCCTGAGGGTGGGGAACGAATAGTTTCAATAAATTCGACACTTCTTGTTCCCCATAACGGATTCAATGTCCCCCGGAGGGTAGAGCAACACCGGTGTCTTGTCAATACCGTAAGCGTGCCGTAGATGATAATATAGTACTCTTAGGTCCGCGTTATGTCGATGAATATAGGCCGAGACATTAGGGTTTCGGGCGCCTCGCGGCAGGCCCTGCACCTTGTATCAGGAACCTCTTTACCCATCACGCGACTGCGGTAGACTAAGGTGTTGAAGACACTATCCTGACAAGTCATGATGAACCCCCCAGTTTCCGACCTCAGCCCACTCGACCTGATTATTATTTGTATGAAGAGAAACGTGTGTGTTGACGGTTCATATGAAATGGCTGAAATGGTGGAGACAAATTTCCTAATTTTCATCATATTTATTCAGGACTTTCGTTCATCTACCTACATACTCTTTCAATCTTCAAATAGTTTCCACTATACAACTTCAAGGTGACTTCTTCGCGAAAAATAATGAAAATAATGTCACATCATCAAGATTTTTTTGCTCGCACAAGTCACATTGCGGGACGTATAGTATTGATTCTTAGTCGCTCATATTTGAATCGAGAAAAATTGATAATTGATAAAGTCTTCAATAATTAACTGTAAGAAACAATATAACAGCGACAAAATAAACTATTATATTAATGACAACTAAGAGAAACACTGTATTTGTCTCTATTAGTTCACAATTTAGACACCAGAGAGAGTATCGCACCAGAAAAAACAAAACAAATAGGTGAGTTGTGAATCTTATTCTGATGACCGGTCATAAAATTACAAGTCGTGGCCTGGTTTTTACGAATATTAATGTAACTAAATAGTGAAAGTGTATCAAACTATGTTATTAGAAATGGGGAATGTTCCTCAATTTGAGTTATTACAGCAAATGCAAGTTTGAACAAAATAAAGTTGAGTTTAATTCCTGAGCTTTTCACATTCACTTCGAAAAGTATTCAAATTGATGTTTCAAATGTTGGGTTTTAATTTTTAAAGGGATTTGTTTCTAATTCACATATTGGCAACAGCGCTTATATCAAGTTGAAATAATTTATACGTACCTAGATATTCTACTTTAAAAAAGGAAAATTATCTTTATGAATCAACAATTAAGGCAAAACATAAATTATAGTTCAATACCACCTCCACAAGCCACATAAACAGCAGTTGTTTTGTTATTTATTTATATAGAGAAAGATAGGTTAGGTGCACAAAATGTCGTATGTCGCCGAATGTCTCGGAACTCGGAACATAAGTAAGCAGAACAGCACGTCTCTGAAATATGTCATCTTTGTTTGTCTCATACAGGTAACAGATTCATTGTCCTTTATTAGCTATAACTGATGTTGCCAAATGGTGAAATAGAAACGAATCCCTTTAAATGTTGAATGCATTATTTCATTCCTCTATTTTAAATATTTAAATATTTTTTTAAAGAAAAATGAAAAATGAAAATGACTTCGTCAGGAAGAACGTTCCCCATCGAACTCATTCAACTTCATATTGTCTATAACATATGTATACAGAGTGTGATTTAATAAAGAAATCCTACTTTCCACAACTTTTTAAATGCTATACATAATTGATTCTTCACACCCACAACTTGTAGAATTGACAAATTGACACGTACAGTTTCGTTTTCAAAAGCAAGATCCCATTTATCTCTCCAAGTCAAATACTACGCTCGTTTTAATAAGCTTAACATTCATAATACCCTTAGCGTAACAAATACGAGCCGGTCGGTACAATTCTGAAGACTCGTGGCGAAAAGCTTTTTGTTCACTTCCAACAGTCCCATGTTCATCTGTGTTGACAAGCATGTCCAAATAATGGTAATTTGTCACCAAAACCTGCTACCGAACAGTCATGTAGGTAGATTATTTCAGATAAATAGAAATGACTCTCTAAAAATATTGGACAAGGGCAATAGTTTCTTTATCGATACTTTAAGCATTACAAAGGGATTTTTTTCTTGGAAAGGTGAAATATTGCTTATCAATGAATTTTATTCAACAAAGACTAATAAAGGTGTATGCATATTCTTGCATTACTAATGCTTTTGTTTAATAATATTAAAATGTTAAATAAAATGTAATATCAGTTAAAATTTTAAAATAGGGGGATTTTTTATGATAGCACATAACTAAATTATTAATTTTGTTTATGATCAACCAGCAATCATCATAAGAAATTGGTAGTTGAACGATATTGGAAATCTAAATGTGAATTTGTGTCAACTCGATGAAGATAAATCGAAACAAAAGTAATCGAGAACAGTTTTGGTCTGGGATATAAAAGCTCCACAAGTATATCAATCATGTCGTCGAGAGAGGATAGAATAGCATTAACAATATGCAAGAAAGCACTAATAAGAATTGAGAATAATTGTTTAATCGTCATCCATTATAAATTTTTCTTCTCCATGTGTTTACTATTGTTATGTTGTTCTTCTTTTATTGAAGAATTTTTATATAATTAGCTGATGATTAATCTATATCGGTTCGAAACATGTACTGATTGATGGTTTTACCGTTCTAATATCTGAGGGTGATAATGAATTGTGGAGACGACTTTGAGTTCTGACCCAGAGTTTGCAACATTACTGCAATAAAATTGAAACATATCTCAAGAAAGCAAAGAAAAGTTTTAAACCTACGATGAAGAGAACATTCACTGATAAGTATTGTCAAACGTCCATAAAATATACTCAAAAATCCACTTAGAATTTGGATTATAAACATTTTGAAACAGTATTATAGAACTGTTTCAATTGAAAAGGGTATATTTTTTAAAAGAGTTGTTTGAGAGAACATATTTTTGACTTTCTACTTCTCCATCTTTATACAAAAACCTTTTTTTGCAGTATTAGATCTCTTTTACAGTACCAATACCAATAAAGACGGTATAGTATTTGACAACTGAAATATTCAAGTTTAAAAACGGGTACACCTACAATTGTAATTCAAATAATGAAACATCCAGCTGTCGGCCTCTTACGAACGACAACCCTCGAAAGTCGAAACTTGTGCGAGCTAAGGATTAACCAGGTCTTACCTTATGACATGCGATTTCTAGCATGGTTGATACATTCATGATGCGACTCGAAGGGCCAATGAATTCATTGAAATTCAACACATAGAACCCCTGACCAGTTTCTTCTCAGGCTAATTTAATAAATCTCCAAGAATAACTTATATTGCGTCTGTAGATCTGAAGCCTATTGTAATCTTGCACTTCTGATCAGGGAACACCATTCGTAGTAGCCTCACAAACCACTTAAAGACACTCCAAAAATTCTGTTTACCGTTGTAAGAGGCCGTTGTAAATGCGTCACTCAAAACTGACATTTTTATTATTATACATATTGTTTAAACAAAATAAATCATTTCGTCCCCGCTTCAAAAGATTTCTGATTTCAAATGATATGGAAAGACAAAAAATTTAAAAAAAAACATCAAGATGGCAGCTGTTTTCAAAGACTTTCGAGAAAAAGACCGCGTTGATTCGACTTTACCGAAGGAGAGCAAATAATTGACTCACGCGGTATAAAAAATTTCATTTTCGAAGTAGCATTTACATGTTTCAAATAATGTTTCCGACATTTTTCAAAAGTCTATCATTGGGAAATTTCGTTACATCGGCCGATATATCTAACATAAAGTTTGATAAGAGCCGATACGGTTGATTAGAGTGGGATTAGCGAGTCGGCAAGATGACAGAGGGCGGCGTATTTATTCATGATAAGGAACATTTTCACGCACCTGACAACACATGTATTGTCCTAATACCTGAACAGGACTCGGTACTGTTCTATTCTCCTTCCCAACATTTTGTTTAACATGGGATTATATATCTTCACATCCGACAGAAAGTAAAGATAGGACCTTTAGACGTAAAACACGGTTTATCGCCTGATTCAAGGGAGGAAATACGTTAGATTCCGTTTTTAATCCCAATTTATACGGTGCTCATGTTTTTTCTCTGTCCTTCCAGGAATCATTAGTCTTGGTTTCAATATCATTATTAAATAGAGAATATCAAAAATATTTCTTTACTAAATAAAATTTTTAAAAAACAGGAAGATTTGTCATTAAAATGCCCGCACTATTAAACATTAATTAATTTTAAAATCTATACAAGTGTAGAAGGCTCGGAATACGAGGACTATTCAAAAAATAAAGTAAATTTTCAAATTTCGCCTGCTACGTACATTCGTATAACTATTTTCGTATAACGGTGATTGTACTTTGAACATGAAGCGTCTGGCAGCGAAATTTGTTCCAAATTTGCTGAATTTTGACAAAAAAAATCGTCGTATGAGCATCGCTTAGGAATTGTTACGAATCATGGGTATATGGTTATGACATCGAAACCATAGTCCAATCCTCCCAATGGAATATCCCAGGAGAGTTTTCGGCACATGGTCGTACTGCCAATAAGGAGTATTATCTTGAAGTTATGAGCGCACCTTGCGAGAAGCTATACGAAGGAAACGTCCAGTATGGTGGAAAAACCATTAATGGCCTTTGCATCACGATGATGTATCTGCTCAGTCGTCATTGCTTGTTTGTCATTTTTTGGCCAAGAACAACACCGTAATCATACCTAAGCCACCGTATTCACCAGATTTGCCCCCTTGCGATTTTTGCCAGTTCCCAAGTTTTGAGAGCCCCATGAAACGACGGCGTTTTGCGAGATAAAATCGGAATAACTGAAAGAACCCAAGGATATGCCAAAAGTGCAGTTCAGAACTACTTCGAGAATTGGAAAAAACGCTGGCATAAGTATATTATACCTTTAGGGGCACTATTCTGAAGGGGACAAAATATAAATTGATGAATAAATAAATATTTTTTGAGAAAAATTTAAATTCACCTTATTGTTTGCTCGATATCGTGTTCGGAGAGATTGGAAAAGTCCAACCTCACACACAAGTCAATAGAAATATTCTCGGACAGTCAAGCGGCCTTGGAAGCTCCTGGTTCCTGGCTCCTACCGAGCAACGTCTAAATTGGTAGCAAATTGCCCAAAACGACTCTCCTCGATAGGAAGACTTAACAGATTGTCTCTGGTCTGGATTCCTGGCCATACTGGCCTGGAAGGCAATGAGGCTACTGACTCCCTTGTAAAGGAGGGTGCTGCAAGGAGCTTCATCGGTCCAGAACCTGTCATTGTCATCGCTTTGGGCTTTGGCAAACAAACATTGAACACCTGGATGGCAAGAAGATTTATGGACTTCTGGCAGAATCTTCCAGGATTGGCTCACTCCTGGCTCACCCTTCGAAGCTTGATACCAAACAGTTGTTGGACTACAGTAGGGATGAACTACGATGTCTAACAGGCCTTGTTACAGGTCACTGCCATTTGAATCATCATATGCAGAGACTTGAACTGTCGGAAGACAGTATGTGTCACCTCTGTTTGGAAAATGATGAAACAGCAGAGCATATACTTTGTACTCTTACCATCTGACGTGAAAGACCACTCACCATACAAACTAATTGGCTTCGTTAAGAAGCTGGGTTTATTTGGCAAAGTGTGAATAGGTGTGAGCCACAATAAACCCTTGCGAGTTGCGGTGGAGGGTCGAATAGACCCACTTACTTTAGACCTAACCTAAACTAACCTAGCATTTGCTCAGACCTTGTATAGTTGTGTAAAAAAAGTAAAACTTATATTTGTTTTGGTTGGTGTCCGGGCTTTGCCTTGGTCTTCTTTGGTTATAATATACAAACGTTTCGACTGCAGCTGCAGCAGTCATCTTCAGTGGCATAGTCGAAGTACTCTTCTTGACATGTCAACTGAAACTGAAGCTCTCATTACTTTCGTGTCATTTGTAGTGCTGATTTCTTGCGCGCTTTCTGTAATGGCGGGTCCGCGCTTACTTCCCGCGCGGTTGACTTGGCTTTTCGTTTTGGCGCTTTTCAATGCTGGTGTGCCAGATCTTTGGCAGATATGTTCTCTCGTCTTTTCTGTTGAAGTTCTCTTGGTGTTTGTGTATTTCTATGGCTTCTAAATACATTCTTGTTCTTGTTATTCATTGTTGTTGAATAAAGGCTTTTGGGTATTTTCGACGTTGCTAGCCGGTATTTTTGACGTCGCTATTTTTGTTTATTTATTCATTTATTTGTGTGAAAAAAGTTAAACTTATATAACATCATTATATTTCCTTTGAAAATTACATTAAAGTTCCATGAATTCCTGAATCCTCTTCCCCAGAACCCAATTATAATTGCTATGTCAACTAGCATTCCATTTTTGAGAAACTTCAGCAGCGCATCTACCCATCAATGTCTTGTGTTTTCATTATTAGCCTCTTTCAATAAGGTTTTCTACTCTGTCACTCCCCTGCTTTGAGATTTTGAATACTTACTTTCACTTTCACTCTCCATTATCATTTTGAAAGAATGGCTACACGAAAAACGTGTTTCGTGTAGGTGCGAAGATAGAGGACATCAGTAGGAAATCATTCTACGACTAGGAATTTTCCCTACGTTTTTTTTG
This sequence comes from Leptinotarsa decemlineata, assembly GCF_025532065.1. Taxonomy (NCBI): domain Eukaryota; kingdom Metazoa; phylum Arthropoda; class Insecta; order Coleoptera; family Chrysomelidae; genus Leptinotarsa; species Leptinotarsa decemlineata. Next base: position 32,002,264 of record NW_027412688.1, read on the forward strand.
TTTCGATCGTCAGAGGTACTAGAGTTAGCCATTCGTTGATTTTTTTAACAAAGGAGACTCTCTCCTATACTGTGATAAGCAAGTGTGAGACCAATGAGTCCAGTAGATTTGCCTCTTCTCTTCATCTTACAGTTCTTTTTAATACCTGTTTTTCCGATTCATGAAGCTTTTTCCTGAACAGGTCCATCAGTTTACACAATTGCTGTTAGCTGTTTAATTCGATTCCAAGAGTTTTCCATATCATATCGTCTATAGATTCAGGTACCCAGTTGATAATGCATTTTCCACCCTTCCACCCCTTTTTCCCCGATTACTGAAAAACTGAACATAACCATCGACCAACACAATGGGGAATATTCCTCAATTTGGGTTATTACAGCAAATTCAAGTTTGAACAAAATAAAGTTGAGTTTAATTCATGAGTTTTTCAAATTCACTTCGAAAAGTATTCAAATTGATGTTTCAAATGTTGGGTTTTAATTTTTAAAGGGATTTGTTTCTAATTCACATATTGGCAACAGCACCTATATCAAGTTGAAATAATTTATGCGTACCTAGATATTCTACTTTAAAGAAGGAAAATTATCTTTATAAATCAACAATTAAGGCAAAATATAAATTATAGTTCAATACCACCTCCACAAGCCACATAAACAACAGTTGTTTTGTTATTTATTTATATAGAGGAAGATAGGTTAGGTGCACAAAATGTCGTATGTCGCAGAATGTCTCGGAACTCGGAACATAAGTAAGCAGAACAGCACGCCTCTGAAATATGTCATCTTTGTTTGTCTCATACAGGTAACAGATTCATTGTCCTTTATTAGCTATAGCCGATGTTGCCAAATGGTGAAATAGAAACGAATCCCTTTAAATGTTGAATGCATTATTTCATTCTTCTTTTTCAAGTATTTAAAAAAAAATTTAAAGAAAAAGGTTGACATGATAAGTTTAAAATGCGTTGTTTTAGAGCTCTTTTATGAAATCTACTTGATTTTCGTTAGTTTCGTAACTTTTTTGTTTCATGAGGTTTAGAGACAGCAACCGTAGTTCTCTACTGAAATTCATCTTTATTTTCGTAAATGCTTCAGTTTGGCGCCAAAGAAATTGGTTTTTAGAATTCTCATGACGGATACCAACTTTTGTTTTCAAAACCTTGAGAAAAGTACCTAAGTTAAAAACGTGTAGATCAAGCACAGACCTTGGATGACCAGGGATGAACTGGTAGAAAAAATCCATCCGCAACCACTGATATATGAACATTAAAGGGTCCTAATGTAAAATTTTACTTACACTTAAACTACATTTAGAATAAAAAGTGTGAAATGATGTCTAGAAAACCCAAGTTTCCTTCACAAAAAATGTTGCTCATTGAATTCTCTTTTGTTTCAGGCAAGACGAGGACGAAAGACAAGTATCGAGTGGTTTACACGGATCACCAGCGAATAGAGTTGGAGAAGGAATTCACATTCGTTAATAAATACATAACGATAAGAAGAAAATCAGAACTGGCTGCAAACCTTGGTCTCAGTGAAAGACAGATAAAAATTTGGTTCCAAAACAGGAGAGCCAAGGAAAGGAAGCAAAGCAAAAAGCGTGCCGAAGAAAAATCCCAACTCGAAATCAACCCTTACCAACAAAACCTTCAACACATGGACATGCTCGCCCAACACGTCCCAAATCCAGCAGTTGTGATGCCCACTCCTTCTATTGAGATGCATAGGTACATGGACAACCAAGTGATGAAACATGAGAATAGTGCTTCATAGTTGGTGACGAGTTAGGAAATGGAGCAGCTTTATTGATTTTTAGCTCGAGGGTGAAACCTAAATTTTATGAAATCATTCAGGTTTTTGTTTTGTATAGTCAAACGTTTTTAGAAGCCTACTTCATTGAATGATGGACAATCTGAGGACGATATTCAGTTGTTCGAGTTGAGAAACCTTCGAATGTACATAAAATAATTTATATTTGTAGAAATACGTCCGTGTTGTATTTTCTATAGCAATTTGAAAGAATCAAGAGATAGTTTTGCAGTGAAAATCATATGCAATACAATGAAGACATCATTACTTTCATTTGAATTCAATTTCAAGTATGCAAGTTGATGAAAACAATCTGATTGCCTGACTCTCCTTTTCTCTATTAAAAGTAGGGATTTTCAAAACTGGTTAAAGTTTCTGTCAGTCAAATATTCAGAAACATAATACGTTTCTGAATATTTCATAGTGTCCATAGCTCTTTGTCCAAGTTTCTACTGATATAACTTTATCTTTTCATCTCTGATAATCATCTCAGTTAGTGCAAATCTTCATATTATCTACGTCATCTATCCTCCGTTTGTAAATATCAAGATATAGCTTGGGGATTGAGTTTTCAATGCTTTAGACTCGTTTTATTAATAGAAATTTGTGATCTTACAGATGAGAAACTTGTAGATCTGTCCCTTTCCGTTACAGTCTCGACAATTTCACTGACCTAACCAAACCAGAGTTGTTTGTTCCTTTGAAAATCTTAGTGAATATCTCTTAAACATTTATATATCAGAAAATATATAGGAGTACACTTATTGCGTACTTTCTGTTCACCTCGTTTTGGTATGAATCGCAGCTGATTCTGACATAATCATTCAGACCATTATTCACTGCTGAACTATCGCTTATAATTTATTTCAAATTTATCATCGTTCTGCAGGTTGGAGACCTGTAAGAAAAAATATCGTTAGGGATGGACAACTGAACGAACATACATTTTTTTCAGTTGTATTTTTGGAAAATAATCAGAAGTCCGATTTTTCTAGAAACAGCTCGCAAGCACGTAAGCAACCCTGTTTAGTCAAGTCTTATTTATTTTCCACAAAGCTGGAGCATGTTTTTATCGTGATAAGTTGTATACATCCTCCCGTCCAAATTAAGATGAATTTATGCAGTCAATTAGTAAGTGAAAATTATCAATTAACAAGAATAATGTAATAAAACTGATAACAGTTATAGACTCAAGCTCATAAGCCTCGGAATTTCTGAGAAATGTGAGAACCTAATCTATTTTAAATGGAGTGGGGTGAATCAGAAATTGACTGATAACATTTTACAAAAGAACTACATCAGTTTTATTTTCAACTCTGATATTATAATAACCTCTCAGATGAATCAAACATTAGACTGCCACGAATGACAAAAACCAACCCTAATGAACATCAATATTGTGAAAAAAAAATTCAGTTATTCATTATTGTTTTCGAACGGACAAACCCGGGATCATCTGCCTACTGGAATGGATACTTTCAAAAAGTTATGTTTTCCGAACTTCTATTTGTTATAGGAATGTAGGCTTCCAGTGCTGGTGTCAATATTTTGATTAGCTTCCGGGTTTTGCCGTTATCCTTCTTTGGTTATAATCCCCAAACGTTTCAACTACAACTGCGGCAGTCATCATCAGTGGCGTGGTCGAAGTACTCTTCTTGACGTGTCAACTGAAACTACTTTTCACTTGTTAATTGATAGTTCTCAATTTTTATGCCTACTTTATTCCTTTGTTTCAAACCTGGCTACTTTCTAATTGAGTCTGCTAAATTCACTATCAAAAGTGCAATTTTTATTTCGTGCAATGATAAACTCTAAAAGAGAATAAATTAGTTAGCTCTGTATATGTTCAAAATTCTATTATTGTAATATAGGTATGATTGATTTTACGAATTTTGTGTATAAAAAACTTATAATAATAAAAATTTTGTTTTTTAACGTTTATGTCTCGTTATTTCCAAGAGGGTCAACCAAAAATGGATAATAATATCAATTTTACACTGTTTGATACACGTTTTGATAGTGAGAACTAAATCAGTTTTTGAAATAATTACAGGGATGGGCTGTTGGTTAATTCTATCATTTTTTTAAAGAGGTATAAAAGTAGCATTTCAATTCAGGGGAGATGAAGTTATACAGGGTGTAATAAAAGGTAGGTCATAAATTGAACCCACATATTAGGGGGTCAAAAATAAATCGATTGGATATAACTTAACTCAATGCAAATTTGCACACAAAAAAGTTACAGCCCTTAGAAAGAAAAAAATGAAAATCGATCTTTTCCAATATTTCATGAAGTATTTAATATTTTGTAATAAAAATGGATCCATAGCTTAAAAATATGTCAATTATTTTTTTTAAGGACAAAACACAAGCACTATAGTAAAATCCTTAAGGCGCTCTCAGAGCGGTGCCTGTACGAAAGTAGCGATTCACATTGGATTTGAAACGCTGAAGATTAAATCCATTTAGAAAATCGCTCTCAAGAAGTTTATTCTATATAAACGCAGTTCTTCAGATGGGAGAGTTCTTAAACAGTGAAGTTCGAGGTGTACTGAGTTGAACCTCAAAACGATGAGCAGCCGCTCCGTCGCGTATTTCTGATTTGAACCGCTCTTGGTGGAATCAAATGTGCCAAGTCACTTGAACACTTCCCGTGAAAGTATCTATAGAAGAGAGACAAATCCCCAACCTTTCTTCGATGTTCCAGGCTATCAAGGTTACACGTGATGTTCGCGTCTCCAATCAGGCGGGTGGCTCTTTTCTGGATGGAATCCAGCAACTTCAGGATATGTTTTGGGACAGAGCTCTATACATGAGAATAACACTCTAAAGAAGGTCTGATCTGAGCTTTATAAAACATCAAAAGTTGATGAGGTGTGTACAGTTTTCTAGTTCGGAACAGTGTTCCAAGATTTTGAGAAGAAGCCTTTGCAATTCCAGCGACATGAATGTGCCAAGACATATTGGTGTCCATTTTATCCCCCAACAAACTTATCGAAGCAGAAAGCGGAATTGTCTGACCTGACATTATTATATCTGGTTCGAAGACTTCTTCTTGGAAAAAATCGATGCCTGAGTTTTTGTGGCATTGAATTGAACCTGGTTACTTTTACCACAATTCGAAATCACATCTAGATCCTCATTGAGATATTCAACCTCCTGCTGCCGGTGAAGATGTGCCTCTGTAGCCGATGTCCTGGAATACAAATGGAATAAGGAGACAAGTGTGCTGTCGCCAGCAAAGCATTATATTGGATTCTTGTTTTTTTCCAATAAGATGTTGAAGACAATATGGATCCCTGAGGAACACCAGCGTTGATGATGAAAGTATTCGACTGCCACCTGCAGGGAACGTTTTTTCAGGAAGCTGAAGAGCCATACACAATAATGATCCGGCAAACCATAGCATCGAAGTTTGGCACACACGGCCAAAGGCCTTAGAAATATCAAGCGCAACGGCTCTAAATTCTCCATGTTTCTTGATTGCGTTATTCCAAATATGGGTGACATACAACTTGTACACAGACAACGTAGACTGAAATGATGTCGAATAAACAAATTGTATGTGAATCTACACTATAACACTATATATGATTCTATATGTTTCCAAATTTATTTTTTTTATTTCTTTCTTAGATTTATTCAGGCTTCTCAAATCCTTGTCGATTGGGCAATTTATTATACAGCTTCATTGACATGTACTGAGGAGTTTTTTCAGTTATAGTTAACCATAGAAATGTTGATTATTATTGTTGAAGAACAGATGTATATTTTTTTATAGAAACATTAATCGTTCATAAATATAAAGACCGTATATCGTCATTATCCCATTATTCTTGAAAAAATATCTACACGATTTATTGTACTTCAAATTATTCATCATTCTGATAGCCCTTTTCTGAATTACAAATATTTTTTCAGTTTCACTATTGCTTCCCCAAAATATGATACTCAAATTTGGCAAAGCATGAAATTTTTACCGATACTTTGTTGAGATATTTCTGTACCATCCTTAGTCCATATGCAATTTTGCTCAATTTTCTAGCTGTATAATCAATATGTTTATTCCATTTCAAGGGTTCATCAATATGGGGTCTTAAAAACTTGGTATCTTCTGAATATTTTATCGTTATGTTTTCAATATTCAAAGTTGGAGGTCGTTCTATCTGTAATTGATTGGTTCTGAAAAGTATGAGATTAATTCAAAATTAACTTTTTCCTAGTGAAGCATTCTTTTGTATCATTAAATATACTAATACCTGTTTTCACTACTTCAGGGTATGTTTCAATGCTTATTAATGAATTGGTGTCACCAGCGAAGCTGGTGTTCATCTAGATGATAAATAACAAATATCGTAAGAGCATCTTTTTCATATAAAACCAAACCAAACCAAACCAAAATCTGTTCAGTCCATACATTTTCAGGGGGATTTTGAACCCCTAGAACTCCCCAAGCTTTCCTATGCGATTGTGACACCATTGATTTGTTAAATAATTTCTAATTTTTTTTTACCTCGTTTACTTTTTTGAAAAGTCTGTTCTTAACGAGATGCAGGCTCTTTTTCATTATCAAAACATTCATTAGTTGGCTGTTCAACACTTAGAACCAACCAAAACAATAAAACTTCATGTTACAATGGTTTATACGTTCGCAGAACTGGCAGATATGCAATTAATTCTGGGTCAGTTTGGTCAGGCTAAAACAATGTTTCAGGTAATTATCTGTATGTCTGGAGCATCTGCAAGGCATTATGCGAAAAAATATACCAATGGGAATACACCAAACAGACGAGTATTTTTTTTCATTGATTGTTGTTTACGGAAAACGGGTACTTTGATGGTAATAGTGGTCGATAAGAAGATTTTAGAATGTGTCGAGGAAAACCCTGAAAGCAGTTCAAGGGTAACAGCTGCTCAATTGGATGTTGGTCACATGATGGTTTGTAGGAAGTTGTAAGGAACAGCAGCTTCATCTCTATCACTTAGCAACCGTTCGAGAAATATTAGATGAAGATTATGTTTAAAAAATGCGACTGAAAACAATCGAATTATCAATTTCATTATTCACATTTTATTTACCGATGAAGTTACCTTCAATAGAAATGACATTACGAATACTTTTAAAGTCAATATGTCGACTGGACATTGTGAATAATAATTGATAGGGCCAGTATTTCTTACAAATAATTTGAATGGCGCAAATTACTTACAATTATTAATAATAATAATACTTCATATTCCTTGCAAGATGGAGCTCCAGCGCATTCCGATAACGAAGTTTAAGAATATCTTTTCGGTTCGGTTATTATAACTTACTTTTTGTTATCAAAAATTTTGTTGAACAGCCAACTGAATGAATTTTGAAGGATAATAAAAAAGAGCCCGCATCTCGATAAAAACTGGTTTTTCGAAAAAATGCTACGAGGTAAAAAAATACAAAAATGATATATTAAACCAATGGAACGCATCGCAAAGTTTAGAGAGTTTTAGGAGTACAAAAACTCCCTAAAATTTTTATGGGCTGAACACATTTCGTGGTTTCCTATGGACAAGATGCTCTTACGATAAGAAGAAAGCTATGGACCCATTTTCACTAAAAGAGTTCATGAAATATTGGACAAAATAGTTTTTCATGTTGTACTTTTCAAGGACTGTAACTTTTTTGTGTACACATTTGCATGAAGGTTATATCCAATCGAGTCATTTTTGACCCCAGAATTTCATTCCAGAATTTTTATTGTTACACCCTGAGGTTTCGATTACCAAGAAAATGGAACGATCTTTGCATACATTATGTTGAATCTGCACTTCATGTAGATATCTCAAGAACTATTACAGAAAGTCAAAATTAAAAAAATGCTGAAAGAGACAAAAATTACTACTAAAATGCTCACCTCTCAAAACTGTAGTTCCAATATTCATAGTTCCAAATGAAGATATAATAATGTAAGCTCAGACAATTCTGCTTTCTGCTTCGATAAGATTGTTGGGGGTTAAAATTGATACCAATATAACGTATTCCAAAAACACTTTATTGTGAGATTTTCACTAAATGGAGCTTACAATATCTACCTTATAACCGTTATTAATCGCGATTTGTTTGATCAAATTCAGCCAATATGTCAGCCATTTTTTATTTTTTTATGATGGTACACCCGTTTCGAACATTACATGTTCACATCTAAAGGTGTTTTGGATGTTTAGTTTCTTGGTGAGAGGCATAACAGTTAGGATTTGAATAAAAGGTTCATAGAATGGTGAATAATCCTGGGTATATGGTTATGACATCGAAACCAAAGTCTAATCTTCTCAATAGACTACTTTGAAGGGGACAAAATAGAATTTGATGAAATAATAAATATTTTTTTTGAAAAATGAAAATTCACCTTTTTTAACAGCCCCCGTATCAAAGAGTGAACAAAATCATTCACTTGGTGATAGTTGAATAGATAATAATTAGCTGGCAAGAATTTTATTCGCAATTTCCTCCCCAATCATTAACAATTCGTTGAAGACATAAGAAAATATTCACGCGGAGAATATTGAAGAATTTCAATTTATCATTCATTCATGAACAATCAGCGATGTTAAAAATTGAAAACATATGTAAATAAACAATAGAAAAAAATGTTATGTTCAAATATTCCTTTTGATACACTACGCTAAGCTAGACTAATATGACTTTTTTATTTTTTATTCGTATTGCATGCATTGTTCATGGAATGAAAATATATTTCCTTCGTGGAATCTAATAATTCAATAAAATAATACTTTTTAAAGCAATAGAGCATAGACACGCATTAATCAACTAATTCTTGGCAGTAAATATTACAAAACTAACTTGTGAGTGATTATTATTTCCATTGCTCGTTTGTATTCCGGAAAAATAATAATTATCCACACTTTTTATTTGATAATGAATTTGTGATTTGAATGAATCAATATTCACACTATTTTTTTTACTAACGAAATACTAAATAAAAACAATTATGTAGGTATCTTTTTCAAAATCAATACATAAACAGTCGCTTCCCGCTGTCTGTGCCTATATGTACCTATGCTAAGATCTTTAAAATTATACACCGGATTTTGAAGCGGGTTTTTTAATAGATGTGGTTCAAAAGGAAGGTTTATATGTATATAAATAACATGCATACTCCTAATATATGCATAATATAGTAGAGAAACACTGAAAATTTTGAAGGTTTCTAATGTGATGTAAATAAACACTTTTTTGTGCTTACATTGCAAACGCCGGCTGAACCCTATGAGATTGATAAAAAAAATGTACTACTTACAGTATTGTACTCCTTGAAAAGGTATAAAAAACAGCCCGCGATGGTATATGTCTATCTTTTAAGGATAACCCACAATAACCATTTTTTTATTCTCTGCGGTACCGGCCGTTGCCGCCGCAACCGCCTATAAGTAGCGCGTCGAAGGCCACACTTCGTCCTATGGCAGTTTATGATTAGTAGCGATTGCACGCGTTTGTATGTATATTTAGTATCAGAATTACACCCGTGCGAGGCCGGGGCAGGTCGCTAGTGAAATAATAAAATAAAATAGACCAAAATAAATTAAACTGATATCATATGGAATGGAATGAAATGAAATGAATGATATGATACGATATGAAATATAAAAGGAAAAAAAAATCATTTGTTACCATATGGTTAATTAAATTAGTCAATTAACCATGAATGGTTGATTAGATAATAATTGAGTTTTAATGCTTAATACTATTGCTTAATACTATTACAATTACAAGATTTTTTTCAACCTTATTTTGAATATCAGATTCCCAATGAGTCAAAGGAATTGAAAAATGATAATGAGGAAGTTTTTAATTTTATAGAGTATCCAAGTACATAATAATAACTTTAAAAAAGAAACATAATCCAGGCTTCACTTTAGTGAATCTCAAACTGGGAAAATATTATTGAAAAAAAAGAGCATAATTGAGTGAAAAACTGCGACAAAATTTGTTTGCCAGCTCATTATTGTTTATTGTTGTATATTGTTTTTTTCATTCCATATTTATTTGGTTAAAATAATATTTTTTGCTCATGCTCCCGAATCGGGCGTCGCATGGGCGAGCCAAACCCTCCGTTCTACACATATTTTCACTGCCTTTTTTGGTGCCTTGTTTGTGGTTTTTGTTGTCACAACCTCAGTATCTACACCTTTTGGAAAGATTTAGGTACATAAATCCAAACTCTTGAAACTCTTTCATCGAAATAATTTCCATGGATTCTCATGATGTAACCTAATCTCATTTTAAATCTCTTTGAGTTAAATATTTACTACTATTTCATCCGCAGAGGATAATAACTAATTCACCTGTTTCCCAAGACTGGTACGATATATATTTTTAAAAACATTTATTACCTCTAATCCAAAATCAAATGAGATATATTTCGGAGAAGATAAGTAAAAACTACATGAATACGAAATTACGGATTAGTCTAATTACCTCCGTCAGTGTGGGTAATTAATTGGTTATAAAACTCCAAACATGACGCTCGAGTTGTTACCAAAAGCGATCACATGCAAAGTCAATGACGAAAAATGAAACGACTATTAAGTCCGCCAATTATTCTAAAAGCTACCTCTCTAAATATTTGCATGCATTCTTTTCTATTTTTGTACTAATCTGGTAAAATATTATGCCTTCAATATGTGTTGTTAGGTGGTCGTATATAGTTTTTACCTTTCATTGCCGTATAAAAAACGGAGAAAATTACTGGTATATGGATAGTCATACATCCTTCATTTTGGCCAGACGCACTTATAAAAAATCAGAGGAACATAAACAAGATGTATGAATTATACACACCTAAAACTGATGGAACCCTATGTCTTCAGTTTGGTTTACGAAAATTGAATAAGCGACTTTTAAATCTTCCTGCTACTGCTTTAAATGCATTGGCGAAGGCAATCAATCATTCATTCCTAACGGGTTCATTTCCCTCGTTCTTAAAAACTTCGATCGTAATCCCTCTTTACAAAGGTGGTGATCTAGAGAATCCTTCGAACTATCGCCCAATTTCTCTTATTCCGTCGTTAGCAAAAATTATTCAAAAACTGGTAAAAATACGTTTAACAGAACATTTGAACTTCGGTAATATAATAAGCTCCAAAACAATTTGGATTTCAGTCAAACAAAAATACTCATGATGCCATATTTTCATTTTTATATGAAGCGTATAGTAACATTAATAGACGGTAGATTACAGCAGCAGTCTTTTGCGATTTCTCTAAAGCATCTCTATGCAGGGCCGTAGCGAAAAAAAAACAGGGGGGAAGGGAATCCAAATTTTCCCAACCCCACCAGCAAAATTTCCCAACTTTCGAAGAAATGAAAGCCGAGGGATTAGTTACTACAATAATATATTATTTTTTTTACTTAGCCATCCAAAGATTGGCTGAATGCTTATGCCTGTTAGGGTATGCACGAACAAAAATAAATTTTGGTGATTATAAAAATAATAATGGGAATTATTCTACTTTGGACCCAAGGTCCTTGGTCTTCCACCATATCCATCATGCATAGGAATATTCTATACAAATGAAAGGACACAACACTTAAATAATATTGTGCATATTGTTTTCTATTGTTTTTCTATCTTCACGGCCCGAAATTTCCCAACTTTTCCAAGCCGAAAAAACAGCGAAAAGTTGGAAATTTTGAAAAATTGTCACTTCCAAATTTGTGGACTGTTCAGGACTGTTTTCTTACTTGGAAGAAATTAAACTTTTTTGAAGATTTCAAACAACTCAGAATTCTCTTCAAGTTATGCATGTTGGGAAATCCCAACCTTCTCCTGGTTCTTTTCTTATTACCTCTCCTTTTCTTTTCTCTCATTTTTATTTTTTTGATTTTTATTCATTTTTTTACTATTATTTTTTTCTATCTTCATGGCCCAAAATTTCCCAACTTTTTCCCAAGTCGAATAAGCAGGGGGGGCTCCCCCCATCCCCCCCCATGGCGACGGCCCTGTCTCTATGGTATTAAGGGTATTACTCATAAATGGTTTGCATCTTATCTATCGGGTAGAAGTCAAAGGATTAAATATACAACAGTATATTTAATACAACAGTATGTTTCTGATATATCTAACGGAGTACCACAAGGCTTAGTACTCGGACCTACAATATTTCTACTCTATATCAATGACTTGACTACCATTGATATAGACTATAGAGGGTAAATTTACTTTATTCACCGACGACACTACAATATTATGGCGCAACACCAACACAAATGATCTATATAATGCCATTTGCTCTGATATTTCCAAACTTTCAGATTGGTGTAAGGCAAATTTTTTAGCTTTCAATGTCTCAAAAACCAAAGTTTTATCCTTTAATTACATTCTTGATAATATTCCTCTAGCTTCGAATTCGAATGTGATTGAGAACACGTCATGCAACAAATTTCTTGGGTTATTAATTGATAATAAGTTGAAATTTGAGGACCACATACTATCTCTCAACAAAAAACTTTCATCTGGATGTTATGCTGTAAAACTAACTTCTAACGAACTAGGACTAACTGCAGCTAAAACTGTCTATTATTCATTAGTAGAATCACATCTAAGATATGGGATCCCTTTCTGGGGGGTAAGTAATCAAACTCGACTCGAGTCGATTTTTATTCTGCAGAAAAGGTCATTAAGATTTCTCTGTAGAGCCAGGCAGCGAGATTCTTGTAGACCTTTGTTTGTAGCAAACACAATTTCATGACTGTATGCTCTATTCATTTAAAAAACAGTTTGTTTAGTCCATAAACATAGAATAGAACTTCCCTCTATTGTCTCTCATTACACCACACGCCAGACACTAAATTTGAGTCTTCCCATACCTAACACTACTTTAATTAAAAATTCTATATTGTATGATGGTCTCATCTTCATCTTCCTAACTACCTGTACTGAATTTCGAAAATCTACAAAGGATTTTCTTATCAAGAGGCCCTATTATAGTTTGCAAGAATTTTATGACGATACCTTTTAATCATATTTTATACACATTTGTTTTTATACATTATTTTTGAAAATTATGTTTTTCAGAAAGTGTGACATTCAAAATGTTTATTTTCATTTATACGGTAGGACTCTAGATATATTTTATCAATCTACTAGCTTATACTCTAATTTCATGCAGTTGACTGTGTTTTTTCTTTCTCAAAATGTTCACCAAAGCTTTGTCAATAAGAGTTTTTCGTTGGAAAATAAAGCATATTCATTATTATTATAGCAAACTAGGGTGCAAAAACTTGCATATACGAGAAAAGAATAAAAACTGTGACAAAGTACTAGGTTGTTTCAAAAGTTCTGTCCATTTTAATGAGTCTAATTTTAACTCTAATATCTCATTGAATAGTTACTCAATTTAATCGAAATGAGCGCCATTTCAATCAGTGATTTGTGAAACGTGCTGACGGGCATTGTCGTGGAGCAGGATCGGACCTCTTCTGTTGACCGGTGTCGACTGCTAATCTAATCAACAAGTTCAAAAACATGAAAAATAGAGATAAAGGTCCTAAAAATATGAGCGATAGCTCATTCGATTCGGAATCACCTCTAGAAAAAAAAATTTGAGTTATTTAGGTGCAGGTAAAAAATTGCAATTGCTATTAGCAAACTGAGATTAAAAAAAATGGTATTTAGTTTTTCGTTAATAACTCAAAAAATATTAATATTTAAACAATTTTGAAAAAAGCTCGTTGAAGAGGAGGAAATTTCCGATAAAAAAATCCCACTCCCGAAACTCTATCTCCACTATTTATAATTTTAATTTGACTTTGAAAATAGGGTTCCGCGCGGCTGTTACGGCATGCGCGCGCTGCCGCTAAAGACAGTTCATCAAAAGAAATCATTTCTTATAACATAAAATGTCATTTTAAAAATTTGAAAAAATTCTACTATCTTCTTAACACTTGAATGAATCGAGTCCCGTAGAAAAAAAGTTTTATCACCATTTTTCAAAAAGTTATTCAATTGTTAAGTAACAAATTTTTTCCCAATCTCCGTTGGCATAAATAATTGGATAAAAGGTATAAATAATTGGCCTATGAATTTTAAACTTCGTGGAGCCCTTTTGATATATATATATATATATATATATATATATATATATATATATATATATATATATATATATAGATTATTATCGAGTGTGTATGATATACATCAAAAGGGGGAAATTCGTGGACAAGACACTCAAGAAATATGGAGGCAAACCGCGGACACGTGTTTCTGGCTATTGGCCTCATCAGCGCGGTGCAGCCAATTGCAAAGATGTACAACAACTGGTTACCAAAAATGAAAAAACATCACATATGCACGGTGTCACCAACAGGAGCTAACCGCACATTTGTGGTTTCAATTAGAAGACCCAGCATTCCCAGGCATATATATATATATATATATATATATATATATATATATATATATATATATATATATATATATATATATATATATATATATATACTTCATACGATCCTGCGATAAAAGTTCATACGAATTTATTAATTTGTTAATTATGTTTTATTATAACTATTGCAAAATGAAATATCTAAAAATTGTCGATAATTTTTTTTTCAATTGATATTCAGCTCTGTCTGTTTTCACATTAAACAATGGCAGTTATTAACATAGGATATGAATTTTTACGTAATTTGTGTATTAAATTGTTTCAAAGAAATAGAGAAATTCAATATTTTTGAAAAATTTTTACCTGGAAATTAACAGATTCAATAATGGCGAATCCTTCAATTCAGTTTGATCGTTCATAAGATATTGAGAAATTCTTAATTTGTTTATTTCCATACTCTCCAACAGGTTAAGTTTCAAACCTTTCTTCTGGAAATGGAGGAGCTTGTATTCATGGTTGAACTTATGTCCCTCTGTGATTGAATAAGTGACATATGTGTTATTTATTATTCCATTCTGGAAACTATTTTTGTGATCCTTTATGCGGGCTTTGATCGTTCTTCTAGTTTGACCTATATAAAGCATTGGACATGACCCACATGATAATTTATACAGCACCGATTTTTCTGAAACTGAACTTATCTTTGTTATTCTTAATGTGCATACCTAAGTTGTTGTTGGTTTTGAAAGCAATATTCAATTCGTTTTGTGTAAACGACAACTCTATAGTCCGTTCATAATTTGTTGATAGCTCACTGCAAGTTTGACCCTCATTAGAGAACTGAAATACAGAGAGGACAGCTAATATGATATAATAACAAAAACCAAACTAAAACTGGCAGTTTAAGATGTTTTCGACTAACCCACCTTGTATCTGAAGAAATACAATACAGCTATAAAACTTTTAATCCGATTATGTAGGTATTTTGAGTGGAAATGAGTGACCAGTGTCGTAGAGTATAAGATTAAAACATTAGTTACTTTAAATAAATAAATATATTAATATTCTTAAACTGTAGGTACTGTAAACTGTATTTTTATTTTAAAAAAATTTCTTTATTTTATTCAAAAATAATAAGTTACTTGCAATTTGTAAAAGATACATTTATTTAATTAATACCTATTTTTAAATGATATAAACTACGATTACTTACAAAACTATTCAAATTCAAAATAAACAGGATCATCTTCGGAATCCGAGTCGTCTTGCAGGTTAATAATTAGCGGTTGTGTCTCTACAGTCGCATCAATTATATTGTCAAGATCCCACATTTTTTGTTCTTCTTCTATTGCATGTCTTACTGCATCTCGCCAATTTTGTTCTGTAATATGTTGTAAAGACTCATATAACAATTCACGTACAGCTTGTATTTTATATGACGTATTTTTTCTAGCCACATAGCTTTTCATTTGTGCCCAAATGAGTTCAATTGGATTTAATTCGCAGTGGTAGGGTGGAAGTCTAAGGACTGTGATGTTTCGTCTTTCCGCCATTTTGTCAACTACGTATTTCTTGAACTTAGATTTGTGTTGCCGGGCAATTTTTAAAAGTTCTGCTTTAACCATTCCATCTTCGTAAGGCAGGGACTTATTCCGCAGCCAGTCAATGATATCCTGTTTCTTCCACGCAGTCGTTGGAAGTCTTTCAACTAGTCTTGAATGATAAGGTGCATTATCTAATACTATAATTGAGTTTGGTGGTATATGTTCAATCATCTGCTCAAAATACTCTTCGAAAACATCAGCTGTCATCTCCTCGTGATAGTCTTTTGTGCTTTTGGATTCAAATTCCAACAAACCATGCTTAGCAAATCCTTTTTCACTGCCAATGTGAGAAACTATTAATCTACTGCCTTTACCAGAGGGTGGGGAAATACCAGTAGACCAACCTTCCATAAAGGCTTGCCTGGAGCTTGATATATTTTTATCTGTATGACCTGCGTTTACCCACGTTTCGTCCTGATAGTAAATTGGCCTTCCCTTAGCCCGAAATTTACGTATAGATCTTAGATACTTTCTTCTCCAACATATTATCTCTTCCCGGTCAATCAAAAGTGATTTTCGGTCTGATTTCTCCCACCGGAAATTTAGTTCTTTTAAAACTTGCCACAATTTGGTTTGTCCGACATGAGGCAAATCCGGGTCGTCTCTAACTTCTTGTAAAATTTTGTTTAAGTTGGGTATTTCTTTTTTGTAAAAAAATTCGTGAATTTTCCTTCGAATACCACTTTTGGCAAATTCATCAATTTCAATAGGTTTTCTCCCCCTCTTTAAGTATTCGTTTGTATTTGGGTTAGCTATACCTTTTTTTTTTCTTTCTGATAAGAACCTATATATTGTTGACTCCCCTACGCCCGTCATGTTGGCACAACTCTTGATTATGTTCTGAACAGTGTTTGTGGGATTCTGAGAAACCAGAGCATCGTGAACATTCAAAACAATAGTCTTCTCTCTTGGTGAATAGACAGACTTACTGACTGTACGCAACAGTACCGGTGTAAAACTTGATGATGTTGATGATGATGACGAAGCCATCGCAAGCAATCAAACAAAACAAGCAGGAACGAAAGGTACGTATATATTTGTAGGAATATGAAAAAAAGTTACTCACGCACTGCACAAAATTCGCAAAATAAATATTAGAGACGTTAATTACTGCCGTAGACGCCGAAACACCAACGAGTCGTAAATTAAATGCGATTAAAAAATGTACTAAACCAAAAATTATTTTCGTTCGTAACAACTTCACCCTTTCAAGGCAAGTTTCGAATATAAACTGAAGCTTTATATTTAATGAATAAACACCTCAGGAACCTCCGCCTATGATTTTACGAGTTTTACGACCGTTTTATGACTTGGGCCCTCATTTTGTGCTATCGACAAATTATGAACGGACTATAGCCAAAAACATATTGGAGTACACTCAAAGAATAATATTGCCAAAAGTCTTTCTTTCAAGGACTGGCATGTTTGATTTTTGTAACCCTGTCCCAATGATAGTGAATATCTTTCAGTTTCATGTTTTCATTCACAACGGTTTGTTTTTCGACTCTAAATTTGTTTGAAAATGTTTTTGCGAGTTAAAAAATACCAGACCTTTTATCAGCTAACAGCGGAATGCATGTCAAACTGTGCTTCATAATTTCATCCAGTTTATATTGATACTCACCACATCGAAAGCGCGATAAAAAGATCAACTTAATCCTCCATGGCTTTGCATCCTTTGTCGGCAAGTATTACTGGAAATGATGTTTATTGAAAAAATTCATTGATAATATTCGATTATATTTTTGTAACATATCTTTCCATCTCTGATAAATCGTGGATAGAGAGATTAAAAAAGTTATTGACTTCAATATTGTATATTAAAAGAGGAGGTAGTTTTTGTTGTTAAGTTTTGTTTTGTCAATAAAGAGCACAAAATTTCCATTCAAGATGCTCAAGAGTCGCATGTTAGAAACTTCGACGTTGATTGAAAATTGGCGAATCATTTTCTATTTTTATGTAACGCTCACTGCAAACAGACATCTGATCTTAAACCTACACATATGCCTTATTTTTTTATGTTAGTGTCAAATCAAGTTGTCCATGGATTGTCCAAAGATTTGAAATTTTGCCCTCCTGAAAGTTTTAGAACATTCCAGAACATTCTGGAATGAGTCATCAAGTGTGTTTTCAGCGAAATAAAGATGAATAAACTCACATTCCTCAACAAAGTTAAAAATATTATGATGATAGAGAATAAATAAAAGCAGCATTTTTACGGTAAATCACTCTAGGGGGCAAAATAGGCTGGAAATTCTTTCAGATTCGTGATCAGGACCCCCAAGTTACTACAAGTACACATTTTCCCTGAAAAACTATCAACCCTGAAAAATCCAAATTTGTCTCACTTCTCATGGAAGCACCCTCGTAATTATCAAAGTATGGAATGATGAAACTCGCAGGATTGATGAAAATGCTGAAAATACACTCACCGGCTGAATAGTATTGGCCTAAGTGATGTACACTACCCGCCATTCGCGATGGAAGAACTCATTTTTACGGTAAATCTTTCTAGGGGGCAAAATAGGCTGAACATTCCTTCAGATTCGTGATTAGAACCTCTAAATTATTACAAGGTTGATACCAACCAACAATATTGTTGATAGATCGTATTGAGTTCAGTCTTACTTCCTCATGTTAATTCTATTATTGTTCCTGTTGCTTTTGTTGTTGTTGTTTTTGTTGTTCCTGTTGATCCTATTGTTCCTGTTGTTTGTGTGTTCCTGTAAGTTTCTTTACTGATGTATGTATCTATTGATTTTCATATCGATTTAGTCTAAAACATGTCCCGACGAACTCGATACTCCTGCACACTCTGGAACAGTTTCCAAAATTTACAACCAGTTTAAGAGAACCGGCCAAGTAATGAAGGTGAGGAAATTCGAAACAAATCATATTGATGATGATGATACCATTTTGGCAGCATATCGTGCTGATCCCCATATAGGTTTGAGAAATTTGTCGATCCAACTCGATATAGGGCGAAGTAAATTTTGGATATGCTTGCTTGAAAGGACAAAAAATGTATGTCTTCAAACCTAAATTTCTTCACACTTTACACCAGGCAATAACCTGAATGACAGTAATTTCTTGAAAAACATTTTATTCAGTGACGAGACGACTTTCACCACTGACGGTGTGATATCTTCTCAGAATTTGAAATATTGGGCAGACCAAAATCTGCACTGAGTAGTGAATTGTCGAAATCAAATATCTCAAAAAGTGAATGTGTGTTGTGGGATACTACTGAAAGATTGATACGAACTTTTTTTATCGAACGAAATCTGAATGGAGAATTATTCGTTCATTTTCTGGAGAATGAGGTCTCCGACCTCCTGGAAGAATTGCTTCTGAATGTAAGGAATAAAATAATTTTTCAGTTGGACGGTTCACCCGTTCGCAATTATGAGACAAGCAGGGAATAGCTCAACAGAACCCTACCTAGGAAGAGGATTGGACCTAACATCCCTCTCGTGATGTGGCCCCCACGTTCCCCTGATCTCACCCTCTTAGACTTTTATTTAAACGTTAAAAAAGATCTCCGCGCGAGAATGATCGAGGGGAACCAAGAACAATGAGTGTAAATGATAGAAAACGAATGGAAAAATGTATTCTTTTCGGAGGAGGACTTATAGAAGGAACAATTATTTGAATTTTGTGAATCCGAATCAATTGAGAATTCTCAGTTTCTTCTATATCCTTTCTTCGTCATTGTTGAAATTAGTGGTACTCATACATGGGAAACATGAGAACTGTCTTCAGTTATTTGCAGTTCGATATATTTTATATTGAGTTTTTCTCAACCCTAAAACTTCAGTAAGTTTAATTGACTTTGAATTATGTAATTATGTTTTCTTAACTTTATAAAATTGTATTATTTCTGCAGTTATTTTCTAATTTAATTGCGTGACTTCCAAGGAACAACATTATCATCAATTATTTTTCTGGATAATCAATTAGACAAATTTTCAATAGAAATCAGTTATTTCCGTTTCAAAACTTAGTGATTATAGAGAAAATATATGACAAGTGAAACACACAAATATGAACAATACCTCGTTCTTTGTTAAATGTTTCAAAATCATTTCAAAACATGAATGAACATTGGAAAATAGTCGATTGTTAACCCAAATGACTTTTTAGAATTCATGTTAATCTACGAAATGTCAAGTAAGAATGAAATTCAATATTATTAAAAAAAATGAGATTTCTGGCGGTCTTTGTATAGCACTTTGGTCAACACTGTTGAGCCGGTTAGTGAATTTTCAATATTCTCAGTACTCGATAATTACGGAAGTTACAGGGGCGCTTCCATGAAAAGTGAGACACACTGTATACAGGGTGTAACATAAGTAGGTTAAAATATACAAGTGACGTATTCCTGAGACAATTTTAAGAAAAAAAGTCTTTATGAACTTGTGTCCGAAAATGCTTCGTTTCGGAGATACGGGGTGTTGAAATTGATTTTTTTTGTTCGCTTTTTGAATACTTATAACTCTTGCAAAAAATAAGTTATTTGCACGAAATTCGGTACCCGGGTTTTTTTTTGACGTGGGAAATCATAATTTCGTATTAATTTTCATGTAACATCTAGAGAGGGGGTTTATTTTGACGAGATCCACTACATACTTAGTTTTTGTAATGTTCTCAGCAACTTCACTTAGGACCCTAGGAGCTAAGTAATATGCATCGATATAGAAAATTGTATATATCTCGAAAACAATCACCAACAGCGTTGTTGAGGAGGTGTACCTTTTTTACTTGGAAAAGGTGTGGGAATTAAGTTTTTTCATGAAATGTACCAAAAGTTTACTGTCCGACAAGTTAGGGCAATTTGAAATAAATAATGACAGCGTACGCAGCGCCCTCTAGATGTTACATGAGAATTAATACGAAATTATGATTTCCCACGTCAAAAAAACTCCGGGTACCGAATTTCGTATCTCCCCCGTATTTTCGGACACAAGTTCATATGTACAGGAATTCGTCACTTGAATATTTTAACGTACTTATGTTACACCCTGTATATTTCCTAGGTCTTTAATTTCTATATTTCTTTTAAGAGGGACCCTATTCAGTACATAACTGAAGAGAATAGGTATATTTCTTGTGCGTACCTAACCGACATTATTTAAAATTTATCAATATTGAAAAATAATTTATTCTTACAACTCCACTCATAAACCCTGTCTAGATCTTTTTGTACTATTATAGACTATGCCTCACTGTTTGTACTTGTTTATAATAATACATACTTCAATTCTTTTATTGTAATTTCAACAATAGAGGTTGTTATCAAGTTAATCATGAACCACTGTGTTGTGTTCATATCTGTGCAAGCCGTAAAGTACACTATTATGTAGGGAATAATTAGGGAATAAAAACAGCTACGTTCGTACTATAAAATGATCCGATCGCCTTCACCAAAACCACGTGTGTCTTTTTCATCAGCTGCATTTCACCGATTAAAGGAGTAAAATAAACAGTGGTTGGTAACAAAATGCTATTATTCACAAAACAAAACATTTTCTTACAGATTTATTTGTCATTTATACTAATACCCACATTCTCTACAGGGTAATTCAAATTCGACTACAAGAAATACGTCGAAGCTTAAATTTGGTCAAAGTTACATTTTTTTGTGCTCAACAAAATACTATTTTGAAACTTAGAAAATTCTGAGTATTTCCGGAAATATCCGGAAAAAACTGAAAATTGGAGTTTTTGTTTTTATTTATTTCTAGCATTATTTGGCAACAGCTCAAAAACAAAAACACGTTTTCATTGATACTTTTTTCCAGCTACACGTTTTCATTATCAGATTTACAACTCGACGTTTCGTCTTCTGGCAATCATCATCAACTTTTTTTTCTATTATGGGCGCCATATTGTTTTTTGATACAGAAAAATAGTGCTTCTCATTCTGATTTCATTTATGTATAATTTGTTATGATTTGCTCTTCTGAAACCACAGGTATTGAAAAAAAAACAACTTCATCTGAGATGGTCATAACTCCATCGAAAATTTTGTTTAATAAACACTAGTTGTCAGAACTCATCACATATCATAACTTTGCACAAATACTTCAGTCGAAATGTCCTCATTCTCAAATGAAGAAATACAAGATAAGTTGAAACTTTACTATAAACTTGATAGGAATAGTACGAAAACAGTGCAAATTTATTTTGAATTATATCCGGAAAGATAACAGCCGGATAGTAGTCCAGTTCCCAGAGGATTTCACTTTACAAAAGGTGGGGTAGAAGATTTTATTTTTTTAATTCGTTCTAATGGGTATAAAGAGTAAAATATAATAAATTTGACTAAATCTGGGCTCGGCACAACTTTTGGTAGCCGAAAAATCTCGAAATTTTCGGACATTTTTCGGTTTTTTCGCAATATCTCGAAAAGGAGTGAGTGGTTCTAGCGAAAAACAGTCTCTAAACAAAGTTGTAGAACATTAAATTCCCTACAAATTTTATATATATATAATTTTTTTTCTCTAAGACCAAAATGGAGCAAGCTACAGCATCTCAAAGATGGATCATTTTTCTCAAAATGGTAAAAAAGCCAAATAGCGAGCATTGTTTTGAAGCTTCATCAGAGTCTAAAGTCAATATATAGTGAAACAAAACTATGGCGAATGAAATAAAAAGAGTTTTCTTTCCATAAAATGGTGCTTAGCAGAAAATTTGAAATAGGCGTTATTGTTATGAAAATGAAGTAGAAGTAGTAGAAGAAATGTTATAGAACTTTTCTGTGAGCCGCCCCATTACAAAAATTAATCACCAACTAAAGGAATAAAGGAGACAAGATAGTGAAAAAACATGTGTATGGAAAAAACTGTCACTTCACTTCCTTCTTAGGCGTTTCGACGGTCCTGGTTCCTCACGAACAAGTGCCATGATGGGTGGGTCCTAGTAGACCTCATCCATGGTTGATGAGGTGAATGTATCTTCCTCTTCCTCACCATATGTGTCCAGGTTGGAGGAGTACAGTGGGACATTGTCGTAGTCGGTGCCTCTGCATTTCTTGCAGATGTCGGAGCATTTCAACCCGGCTTTGACACATGAGCAGACTCGCTGACATCCAGATCTGCAAGTGCACGAGACACTTTCAAGTAGGCTTTTGGGTGTTGGGTCCTTCGTTGCATGCTGTGGACTGCTGGTCCACCCATAATGTTTGGGGTTGAAGTGTGTGGCACCCAGCCAATTTTGAATTTGCTAAAACGATCTTAGTGGGAGTAGAGCAACAGCATCAGAAGTGGGTGGGCGTTATTGTTATGAAAATGACGAATGAATTTACTACCACCTCATTTCAACAAATACCTTCTCATTGATGGGGGGGTCTGGAGAACCTTATCGGACCAAAATGTTATTCGAAAATACAACCAAAGAATGCATGGGTCGCAATAACACACAAAAGAAAGCGTTATTTGGCTTTTTTACCATTTTGAGAAAAATGGTCCATCTTTAAGATGCTGTAGCTCGCTCCCTATTGGTCGTAGAAGAAAAAAAATTGTATAAAATTTGTAGGAAATTTAATGCTCTACAACTTTGTATGGAAACTGTTTTTCGCTAGAACTACTTCTTTTCGAGATATTGCGAAAAAAATAAAAATGTCCGAAAATTTTGAGGTTTTTCGACTACCAAAAGTTGTGTCGAGCCCAGATTCAGTCACATTTTTTATATTTTACTCTTTATACCCATTAAAACGAAATAAAAAAATAAAATCTTCTACCCCACCTTTCGTAAGGTGAACCCTTTTTTTGGTCTCTGGGAGCTGGACTATAGAACATTAGGTATTAGGAATTTTGGACAAACACTTGGCTGAGTACGGTGCGTTTCGAAAACCAAGAATGAAGTATGGAAGCAGAATGGAACAAGATACTGGAAATAACCCATTAGCCGGGATAAAATAATTGTTTTTTCCATATTCGAAGAAGTTTAATTATTTTTGGTACTTTTTTAGATAAATGCAGATCCTTCCAAATCAACACGTCAAATCTCGGCAGAAATGGATGTGCCATGCAGAGACGAGCGTTTGGAGGGAATTCAAAAAAAGTAGTTTGAAATGTTATAAGATACATATTTCGCAAAAATTACATCCAGGTGATCCAGAGAGAAGGATGGAATTTTGTAGCTGGCTCTCAAATAAGGTAGACCCTACAAACTTCTTGTAAAACATTATTTGGGCCGGCGAAAGTACTTTTTCGTGTTTTTAATGGAAATAATGAGCACATTCGGAGTGAAAATAATCCACGGCACTTCAGAGAAGTCATACCACAAGTTTGGTTTCGTTTGAATGTGTGGGCTGGAATCTATAACGACCGAATACTTGGACCTCATTTCTTCTCTGATACTTTAAACGGGTAAACTTATCTTCAGTTCTTAAGAAACGAATTCGAAGAATATATGGATACGTTTTCCCTTGTTAATTATAACAGCTACTAGTTTCAGCATGACGGGGCTTCTCCACACAATTTTGAAGCAGTGTGCGAATATTTACATCAGAGATTTCCTTTCATCAGTTCGGACTTCCATTGTCTAATATAATATAAATTGATTTGATAACCCTGAAAAAAATCAAAAAGATGAACAAAGAAATAACATACAACATCCAAACAAATAAAAATCGAAATATTAATAAAAGCTGAAAAAATTAAAAATATCATTACCAAAAAATGAAAAAATAAAACTTAGAAAAAAATAAAAACAAAAATTTTCCAAGTTTCAAAACAGTATTTTGTTGAGCATAAAAAAACGCAACTTTGCCCCTATTTAAGCTTTGACATATCTCCTGTAGTTTAGGAGATCCCAATGGTGGGGTCGAATTTGAATTGCCCTGTATATTTTGAGCTTATCACCACTGGCATGGTGGTTTGATGTGTAGTGGAGTATCTATCTATTAGTATGTGTTTTATTTCGGTGAAAATTTGTATCAAAACGATCAGATGACTTTTTCTACGTTACATCGAAAAAAAAATGAACATGTTGCTCAATCTTTATTGTGAACTCTATTGTCGGTTCTTGTTCGTTGAAGACGATAAAAAACTCATGTTCAATGTTAATTATCTACAAGAAATGAAATGTACAAAAACAATTGTCTCCCATCCGTTCTATTTCACGAGTAACTCTCCTTTCCACCGTTTTTTCTTCTGAATTTATCCGGCTAGACCATCTTTTGGTAGTACCTCTCATATAAATGAAATAAAACTTTTACGATACCCCAGATTGACGACTTTATTTTCATTTTCTATAATAAGCCGACAGTTCGGTCAGACATGCTGCTTTCAGTCATTGTTGGACCGTTTACGAGTATTAACCCTTGGAGGAAGGTACGTTTTACAACCCAAAGACTTGGAGAAACCTGGCGGTATCATCCAATTTAGGCCCAGCTATCTCCGTTCCCAGAATTTTACGTTCTGAGCTAAAAAGTTTCATTCTTCGGCCTCAATAAAATGTTTTCATGACAATATCCTGGATATCGATGTTACCGATTTTTTTGAATTTCGTAATTCTCAAACGAATGACCTGCTCGGTTTGTTTGCACCGAGATAATGAGGGCCGTATTCTCTGCTAACAATGTGTGGTTTAATTCATTCAGATGCCCATGGTAACAAGTTCTGCTGATTATTCTCACCATTTTCATGAAGAATTGGACACGCTGTTTGACCTAATTTGGATAGAGTGACACTGAAATAGTGACATTTTGAATACTGGGCAAAAAGAAAGTTGATTTTAGATGAAAAATGTTGTGACATTTTGAATATTGGGCAGAAAGAAAGCTGATTTTAGACGAAAAATGTTGCTTTTTCTGAAGGCAAATCGAAGAGAAGAAATTATTTGTTAGCAGATTTAACTTTGAAGAAAACGCATTTACTACGATTAAATTCAAAAACAGAGGGATAATTTCAATAGAAGAGAAGAGGCAATGTACATCAATAAATTCTGGCTACCTATCTTTAGAGATACACAAATAACGTCAAGTTATCCAATTAAGGGAAACCAAGCCACGCCTATTAATAATAATATAAAACCAGAGTCAAATACTATCAGCACCGTAGTGAATACGTTCGGGAACACCAACTCGGACACTGCAATCGTTATCACATCTCCTTTGATAATGTCTACCGCAGCGGTAGGCGAAACGACAGACATAAACCTGCAGACCACGGTAAAAAAACATGGAAAATAGCTTTTACACAGTTATCTCCGGCCGTGAAACTTTACGTCAAAACTAGTTATTTACTGTTCTGAGGTAATTTCAATTTTAATATCGCAATAAGAGTAATTGTTGAAGAAATTTTATTTTCTGAAATTGTGTGTGTTCTTCAGTTGAAACTCTTTATCGTATTGTGGTCAAGTTTCCAGTACCGGTACTTGGTTCACCTTCCAGAATTTGACTCGTTATTTCAGTTTTTTCAGAAATTGATTCTTCGACGTAGCCTTCGGCCACAGTTGAAGATTTCCATCCTCCCTGGCGTTTCAATTCTAGTATGTCTGCCCCCAATTCTACAAGCAATGTTGCTGAAAAGCTATAAAAATAGCTGTAATGTAATGGGTTTTCAAAATTGATTTTTTGCAATATCATTTTGAATTTTAACCAAAGTATTTATACCAACAAATTGAACTGAACATTTTCCGTTATAATATCGTATAAAAAGTCTATTGTGACTGGTACTTGGTTCACCTTCCAGAAATTGATTCTATACAATGTAGCCTTTGGATGTTAGTATGTCTGCCGCCGATTCTAAAAACAATGTTGCATAAGAGCTGCGATAACATCTGTATTGCAATGGGTTTTCAAGATTAAAATATTTTGCGATATCAT
This sequence comes from Leptinotarsa decemlineata, assembly GCF_025532065.1. Lineage (NCBI taxonomy): Eukaryota > Metazoa > Arthropoda > Insecta > Coleoptera > Chrysomelidae > Leptinotarsa > Leptinotarsa decemlineata. The sequence goes on from NW_027412688.1 coordinate 32,028,891, forward strand.
TTAGAATTTCAACAAAAGTTATTATATTATATTATCTGATGTTGTAACGCATCTCTACGGCATGCTACTGCGATCGATACTGCGAATATCTATAACGGAAAAGTAAGTAAGTACAGATACTTCTGTTACCTTCATCTTTAAATTTTTATTATCTGGAGCTTCACTTAAAAATCTATCAAATTTCAGTAATATAAAAAATGTATTTATTCAAGAATGTAATAAACTTGGTCAAATATGGCATATCCACAATTTTATTGCTTGATTGATATTGAATATTCCAACCATAAGGTCGATGGCTAGAGTATTTCTGATTTTATTAGTAAATATGATAGGAGAACGTTTGTAATGTAATGTTCTTATTAAACTTTGTTTCATACCAGTTTATGAACCTTACAAAACAAATTTGATGTCGGGTAATAAATCTGATGTAGCTCTATTTGTTATTTCAATTATATCAGGTGGTGTACAAATAATCTCTTACCTACTATTCGAACTCGACATTTTTATCAGTTTCACAATAAAATATTAAAATTGTAAACTGACAACTTCGTAATAATTACGAAAATGGTAGCTGTCAAAAGTCGTACATAGGTAACTTGATAAAAAGTATATTATAATCTAGCTGTTGTAATTACGTAATTATATCAAGGGGCCCATGAAAAAAATTCGTTTCCAATTTGTATAAAATACATGTGACAAAAAAACTGATATTATGTTGGTTTTGGCGCTCGAATATAAGGTTTTGGGGCATTTCATTCCTTTACAATATACCGGGTGTCAACGAATCTATTAGACAAGTCATAACTTCTAGACTATTAAGAGTATCAAAATGAGATTTGCTATAGGTAAATGGTATGTGGAAGGGAGAGTTTTCATAAATTATTCACTTTCTGGTGACTTCCGATTTCACCGGAAATGGCTCCGGTTCTAAATTTTTAAATGGAACACTCCGTATATTGTAACATTTTTGTATTTCTGAGACGATTTTCGATCAGAATGTGCCATTTTCGAAAGTTTCTACGCCTACTTGATTTTTTCAGAGTCACTTTTGAAATTGGATCTAGGTGGCCATGATAGGTCGTAAACTAATCTAAGGGCCTCAGGTGATATCAGAAAGTTACAATCGCAGAGTTTTAGTGACTAGTATATTAGATATGAATAAGTTGGCAGAGTTTCAAATGGAACACCCTGTATTTTTTCATCTGTATGAAATGTTTCAACATTTCACAACATTTTTTTATCAGAGGTGATATTTTACAAATTATACCAAGTTTTAGTATAGTCTATCCATTGGAACAGCAAAAAAAATAAGAGTACAATCATAAACATTTCTTGCCTGTGGCCCCTAGTCGCCCAGATAGTTAGTAAACGTGCTATCAAATGTAGTTGAGGAATAAAGGCTCGGCTAGCTGGACTGGCTGACTACTAATTTTTTGTCCGTTTCACAATATTTCTTCATCAGTGCCGTGTGTTCGTGGGGTTAGGTGAGGTAGTGAGTGGTTTTGCAAACCGATTTTTGAAAAATTTTTCTAGAGATCAATTACCCTAACACCAAACTGATATTTTTGCACTCGACGCGCGTTTCGCCAACAAGGTTAGCATCTTCAGGAGAAGCAAATTGATACTGAATCTAAGACAAGGGTTAGCTGTTTATATACCTAAAGTTTTTTGGTCCGATGTGGACTTTGTTTGTTAAATGATGATTATCCTTATTGATTTTTCGGTAATTAACTAGTGGAACCACTACCTGCAAATTAATTTGTCAACAATAGATTTTCCAGTAATTTATACCAGATCATTTCCAAGTACCGACCTTGGAAATGATTTGGTATAAATTACTCGACTATCCCGATTACAATTACAAATCTTTAGAATCTCTACTTGGTGTCTTATTGTCTTGTGGTTTCAAATATAAAAAATTGAACAATCGGATGGTCATAATGGAATCGACACGCATTGTTCAACTCCGACAAGAATATTTGAGGCGAATGAAAAGCTACCGTGAAACCAACAGACATATAATCTACCTCGACGAAACTTGGTTTGACACCCATGATGTTGTCAAATATGGCTGGGTAGACGAAACCAAGTATTATGCTTTGAACACACCTTCTTCAAGGGGAAAACGTGTTATAATTTTGCATGCCGGGAATGAAAGTGGTTTCGTACCTAACACTTTCCTTCTGTCGGCCAAAAATATAAAAGATTCGTCTGCTGGCTTTATTCGAAACCTGGTTCAGTGAGCAGCTTCTCCCAAATATTCCTCCAAACTCGGTTATCATTATGGATAACGCTTCGTATCATTCTAGGTTATTGACCACAATACTAAACAATCACACAAAAAAAGCATATATTGTTGATTTCATGCGAAATCATGACATGGAAGTACCCGAAAATATTCCAACGAAAAAGTTATTACCATAAAACAACGTAATTTCAAAAAAGATAATATTATTGATTCGATGTGTGAAACACGTGGTCATATTCTCTTACGTTTGCCTCCATACTAATAATAATAACAATATCTTTATTTACCACTTATGATACAATTTGTATATATGGTACGTCAGCCAGAAATTTCACATAGATAAGTTAAAAAACTAAAATTTAAATGTTAAAATATAAAATATAATATATGAAATATAAAGCACACATGTATATTTATGTAAAAATAAGGTACCTAAATCTAGGTCTATTAAACGCATAACTTAAAATTTCATATACACGTAAACACACACACCCATTTAAAAATATAGGTATATATTTACACACATTCACATATATATCTACAAACATAATTCACAATGAGTTGTTTGTGAGGTTGTCATTCAAGAATTCTTGATAACTATAATAGCACTTATGTATTGAAATGTTTTTTATGATTGCCTGAAATTTTATGTCGCTTCTAATTCCTTTAACTTCAGTTGGTAACTTGTTGAAGCAAGTAATGGCATTGTACTGAGGAGACTTCTTAAAAAGTGTCATTCTATGTTGGGGAATTCTAAGAAGGTCACCATTACGTGTATTATAGTAATGCTCGGAGGAGTTTTCTCTGAATAGGTGTAGGTTTAATCTGGCAAACATTATGGATTTGAAGATGAAAATGGAAGGAGCTGTAAGAATTTTCTTCTCTATGAAGATAGGTCGACAGCTGTCCCTGTAGCTTATGTTATAGATAAGTCTTACTATTCTTTTCTGGGCTAGAAATATTCGAGAGAAATCTTTAGCCATACCCCAGACAAGTACGTTCATGCTCATATGAGAGTAGGCCATAGCTTAGTAGATGCTGAGCAGGCCGGATTCATCTAAACTTGGTTTCAGTTGCTTAAGGGCGTAGTAACCTTCATTCATTTTAGAGCAAGTGTGATCGACTTGCTTTTCCCAGTTTAAGTGAGAGTCTAGGTAGGTACCTAAGAATTTCACTTCAAAAGAGCTTTCGATATCATTTATGATTGGATTTACTGGGTTATCTCTACTGAAGTGAAACTTCAACGATACAGACTTGTTCGTGTTTAAAATAAGTTTGTTTTTTTGACACCATGCACTGAATATATCGATTATGATGTCTGATTTGCTGATGAGTTGTTCAACATTATTTCCAGAAACAGTTATGGTAGTATCATCAGCAAACATTGTTAGGTGAGCATCTACTATATTTTGGGGTAGGTCATTGACATATAAGAGGAACAGTAGTGGACCTAGTACCGAGCCCTGAGGTACGCCAAGTTCAACGTTTTTGGCCATAGAGGATGTCCCGTTACATTTGACTATCATATTTCTCTCACTCACAAAAGATAAGACCCAATTTCTAATATTACCCGGAAGACCTATGTCTTGAAGTTTACGGCTAAGAAACTCGAGACACACCATAATATTGTGTGTTCAATCCAATTGAAATGGTTTGGGCCACAATGAAAGAAAGCTTGTGGAAATGTAATCAGTCACCGAATTTGAATGCTGTAGTACTTGACAATATAAGGCGAGTGGTGAATGAAGTAGGTAATAGTGATGTGTGGAAGAACTGGGGGCCCACATTATAAAAGAATGGAACAAATATTATGTGCAAAGTTCCATTAATCCAATCGTTATTCAACACGATGATGATTCCACCTCATCGGAATACAGCGAAGAAGAATTTTGATTTTTCTAGCAATTTTGTTGGCTTCTGTTATTTTGTAAATATTGTTTGAGGAGAATTTGGTGTGATTCTTTGTGTTTTCATTGTATTTTAGAGTTTTCGACTCGGAAATCATCTACCTTAAACTTCGAAGTTTTTCATAATTACCCATGGTGGAAAAATTCAGTTGAGATAACTTTTTCATGGGGTGATCAATTGCTATGATTGTAACTGAAAAACTACCACTGAAAAATAATATGTCGACGCCTATGTCGAGGCGGGAATTTCTTCTCAGTGCTGTTCCAATTGGCATTGGAAATACTATAATCGTTGTAACCACAAAAAATGTATATTCTTACATTCATTTACTCAAATTTGTTTTTCGAATATTCAAACAAATCGCTAGTATATTAGCATTTTTCAACCATCTAGTGATATATAGTTATCAGCGGTTTCAACGGTAGGAAATACATAAAAAGCCTAAAGAATATTCATACTGCTTTACTGATTTTCTTTTTAAAAACCCAGTTATCCATGACTGACATCAAAAAATGAATCTCGGAATTTGTCAATAACACCATGTGTTGAAGTTTCTTTCGCATGTAGATTGAATCATGTTCGTTATGAATTATGTCTCGAATGATACGAGCAAGCAAATTTCATCCTTATCACATGCAATTGATGCAAGAGTTGAGAGGAAGAGATTTTAAAAAACTTGTTCAATTTTGCCGATGGGGCTTAGAAAAGATCAATCAGGAAAATTATTTTTTCGATTTCTTGTTATTTTCTGATGAAGCGACTTTTCATAAAAATGGAACTGTGAATCGGCATAACATGTATTATTATGGATCGGAAAACCCCCATTTTGTTCGTTGCCTTAACCATCAACATCGTTGGTCACTGAATATTTGGGGTGGAATTCTCGGAAAAAGAGTTATGGGTCAGTATTTTTTGGATGGGCATCTCACTGAAAGAAAATATGTAACATTTCTTCGACATGAGTTTTCGAATTCATTGGACGGGGTTCCATAAGGAACAAGACTTAGAATGGGGTTACAACAAGACGGTGCACCACCACATTTTAAAACTGAGGAACAGGAATACCTCAACGATCATTTTAATCAAAAATGGATAGGTAGGGGTGGGCTTGTGGCGTATCCAGCCAGATCACCTGACCTGATCAAAATGGATTGTTTTTATGTGGGTATATCAGCGGCGGCTCGTCAGAGGAGGCAAGGGAGGCTTAGCCTCCCCATAAAATATGAGGCTATTCATCGCAATAAATTAAAAGATATTAACAAACAATTATGATTATTTTTTTCTAAAAATGCTTGGGTATCATTACTTTACCATTAATTTTCAATATAAATACATGATATGTCCAAAAAACACTATCACTCACTACGTACTACGTACCACACTGTATCCTGCATCAATAAATCTCAAACGCACCGCCCATGAACGAATAACGAATAAACCGTCAACCCAAAATAATAAATGACATACGTTACAAGGGAGCCAAGCCTCCGACTGCTTTTGAAAACACAGACGAGACCGATCCAACCAGCGACATACGTCCTGATTTGTAATTTTACTTGCAGAAATTATAGCGTTAGACGGTTAGAGGCGGCTAGCCTCCAGTTGGTCTCCGTAAGTTGTTAGTATATGACTGCGTTTGTTTTTTATTTAATTATTCGAACGGGATGCAGTCCGACGATATATCTATATCTGACGATATAGTCGATTGGTTGCTGACAAACAATTTTAAGTCTTTATCTTATGATAATGAATTTTACATTATTAAAACTCGTCAGATAATCGACAAAATCGAGGATTTAATATTAGTTGGTACGATAAATGTGATTGGTTAACCGGCTCCTTTAAACGAGAAAAACTTTTTTGTTGGCCCTGTGTTTTATTTTCCGTACAAACCGAATACCAAACGTGGTCTAAAATAAGATACTCCAATTTAAAAAATTAACCTCGTTCTACAGAAACGCATTTTAAATCTAAGGAGCATATATTTTCGTCTTGTAAATTAAAATGGTTCAGCAAACAAAATATAGGTTAGGGAAAATCGGTCGAATTTAAAAAGACTCATCGATATTACGATTTATTTGGTTTCCCAAGAATTAGCTTTTCGCGGACACGATGAAACCGAAGATTCGATTATTCGCGGCAATTACAAGGAAATTTTAATGTTATGGGGCAAATATAATTCACAATTTGACACTTTTTTTAACGGTAGCGTTTTTTCGGGTACCTCAAAAATCATCCAAAATTAGCTTATAGACAGTGTGGCATATATTATTAAGGAAAATATAAGCAAGGACATTGAAAGTGTTTCTTTTTTTGCATGGGAAATTGATGAAACTACTGATATTACCTGTGCATCACAACTTTCAATCGTTTTTAGCAATTTTTAAGAAAACTGTTACATTAGAAGAGAAAAGTATTATTTATTGACTAAGAAGAGTTCATTTATATTAAATAATTCAAAGACAACCCTTTTTCCTTGTTTTGTTTTTTTAATGGTCAGTTTTATCGTATAATTTTCGGCAATACACAATTTTTGTTTGCATTTATGCAAATATTACGTATTTTGCTTTAAATAGGTGCGGTACCCCAAAAAATTTTTGCGCCTCCGGCGAGCTTTTCTGTGTGTATATAGTCTTTATGACTTTAACCTTCCCTGTCCTCCACTGCACGAGCCGTCACTGGGGTATATCAAAAGGATTGTATACCAAACTCCTCCCACATTCATAGAAGACAGAAAACGAAGAATCACTATGAGTTTTCAGGGAAATGTCAGAGGATATACTGGAACGTGTAGAGAATTCGTTTAAAAAAAGTCCGATTATATGTGTTGTAGAAAATGGTCGCCATTTTGAACATCTTTTGGACTCCTCTATTCAATGAAAAATTAGGCGTTATTGTTCATATTGAAAAAATTTTGAGTAAGTGAACGTAAATAAATGAATTTTTTGTGGGTACAACAATTAATAAAACTGGATATAATTTGTGAAACATTTGTTTTTCGTATAGTATACCTCTGATGAAAAATGTAGTAAAACATTTCATACAAATGAAAAAATACAGGGTGTTCCATTTGAAAAAATTGAATTATGTATGTTTCATTATGAATGAAACTTGACTAACTATTCCTAAAAAAATCCACTTGATTGCTGTAGACATGCGGGCGGTAAATTAAAAAATATTGTCTGCAAAATAGGTTTCTCTGGAATAACTTGGCAATGCCGCAAATGCATTTCGGAAACAAAAATTCCTTCGGGAGCTAAAAAAATATGGAATCGAATAACGTATTCATATACTGGGTGTTCCATTTGAAAAATATAACTTTAGTTGGCCACGTTCGGCTGAATCAACCAGTATGCGAGAAAATTATTTTGATAGATAGTATTTATCGATTTGACTGCGAAAAAAAAATGAGCATTTCGAAAAATTGTTTCCCTGATAGCAATGGACCGAGAGAATCTTGTTGACTCACCCTGTATAAAGCATTGAATATGTAGGTTTTATTTAGTACAGACACGCCCGAAAAAGCTACTGAATAGCGAAACACGTGTCGCGTTTTTGTTTAGTTTAGTGAAAATCTCAGAATGAAGTGGTTTTTGATTACAATTTTTTGTTTCAACCTCAACACACTAGGTACTATTTTGAAAATGTTCAATGCCACTCTGGTATTTGAAAGTCTCCTCATAAAATGTCATGTAAATCCTTAGTAATAATCTGGTGAGCATATACAGGGTGTTGATTGAGTATGTATCATAAATTCAACAGACGATTCTTTAGGTAATTATAAGACGAAATGTTCATATAAACATGGGTCCGCAAATCCTTCGTTCTCAAGATACAGGGTGTAAAATGAAAATAAAAAAAAGTTACCTATTCGTAAATATCTTGAATATCCTTTACCTAATTTTGTTGTAATTTGGCAATGGTATTTATAACATCAAGGAGCTAATTTAGCCTGAACGTGATTCAATTTATTAAGTCCAGTGGCGTCTCGAGCGGGATTTGAACGAATATTTTTGACTTAAAAATGTACGCCACTGACTTTTGTGCAATTTTTATTATTTCTTTGGATTGAGCAATTAGAAAAACAACTTTTTTCTCTCTTGAATTTTGCTTAGTTTTTAAGAAAAAAAAGTCGACCTAATTGCATATCCCTGGACCTCACAATGAATAATATGGGGAATTAAATGTTTCTTTTGGAAATTATTATTTTTACAATTTTTCATTATTAATTATGTAACAATAACAACAAATATTAAATAACATTAACATCTAGACTAACGAATTGCACTAAATTAAGTGTTGGAAATGGCCTCCTTCGGCTTCAATACAACCGTCTAACCGCCGCATCATTGAATTTCGCACTCTTCTGAAAATACGTGGCGTATTTTTTATTATATCACATGAATTAATGATTTTATTCCGTAAATCCTCTTCACTTTGAATAGCAGTTTTGTATACCAACGTTTCAAGGTGTCCCCGTAGAAAATAATCTGAGGGATTCATTTCGGGCGAGCGAGGTGGCCATGGGTGTGGGCCTGCTCGCCCAATCCAGCGATTATGGTAATTTTCATCCAAAAATTGCCGTGCCACTACACTACAGTGTGGTGGAGCACCATCGTGCATGTACCACATACGGAATCTTTCCATGACTGGAATTTCTTCTAAAAGTCCAGGTGAAACGAATTCTCAAAACCTTTGGTATTCTTCTCCATTAAGTCTAGGTGGAAGGAAGTGAGGCCCAATGAAATGGTCACCGACAATTCCAACCCAAATATTAAAAGAAAACTGTTGTCGAAAATTATTTTTTTTCAAGGCGTGTTGATTGTATTCGGCCCAAATGTGATTGTTGTGGAAGTTAATGATTGCATTGCGAGAAAAACAAGCTTCATCTGTAAAGAATATTCGACTTAGGAAACCTGGATTTCTTCTCATTTTACCGCGTAACCAATAAGAAAAAGCTAGTCTTACAGGCAAATCTCTGGGCAATAGAGCTTGCACACGTTGCATGTGATAGGGATATAGCTGCTGGGCTCTTAAAATCTGCCACACTGTGACATGGTAATATTCAGTTCTTCAGCTATTTTCCGAGTACTGGTATGAGGATTTACTTCAATCTCATTTAAAATAGCTTCTTCAATTTGAACTGTTCGTACCGTTGCAGGCTTCCCAATGACAACCGTCGATCTTTTAAAGCTGCCTGTTTCAGAAAGTCGTGAATGGAGACGTACAAAAGTTCTTCTATTAGGCACTACACGCTGAGGAAATCTTCCATGGTGAATGCGTCTCGCAGCATTCGAGTTTCCGTGAGACATTCCATAACAGAAATGCATGTCTGCCATTTCACTGTTCATAAATTGAACCATGTTTTACAAAAATGGTTCGAAAAATAACCACTAAACACACTTTTTATAACAATTATAAATTAAAAGCTTATAAAGTTGACAACAACTGTCAAGTTGTTTATTAAATGCTGCAAACGTTTTCCAAGGCAACCCTTGATTATTATTTATGGTATTTTCAGAAGAGTGCGAAATTCAATGATGTGGCGGCTAGACGGTTGTGTTGAAGTCTAGATGTTAATGTTATTTAATATTTGTTGTTATTGTTACATAATTAGTAACGAAAAATTGTAAAAATAATATTTTCCAAAAGAAACATTTAATTCCTCATATTATTCCTTGTGAGGTCCAGGGATATGCAATTAGGTCGACTTTTTTTCTCAAAAACTATGCAAGATACAAAAAAAAATCAAGAGACAAAAAAGTTGTATTTCTAATTGCTTAAACCAAATAAATAATAGAAATTGCACAAAAGTCAGTGGCGTACATTTTTAAGTCAAAAATATTCGTTCAAATCCCGCTCGAGATGCCATTGGACTTAATAAATTGAATCACGTTCGGGCTAAATTAGCTCTTCAATGTTATAAATACCATTGCCAAATTACAACAAAATTAGGTAAAGGATATTTAAGATATTTACGAATAACTTTTTTTTATTTTTATTTTAACGCCCTGTATCTTGAGAACGAAGGATTTGCGGACCCATGTTTATATGAACATTTCATCTTATAATTACCTAAAGAATCGTCTGTTAAATTTATGGTACATACTCAATTAACACCCTGTATTTTCAGTGTATCTCCACTGAAGGAAATCCGGATTTTTATTTTGAATCTGGAATGCTGCGAAATGACTCCCCAGAGAACCGTTCCCATCCAACTAGACGATGTTTCTTTAACGTTCTCCACAACTTAACTGGTGATGGTATGGTTATGTGCAACATAATAGTGAGACTCCTCATTTCCCTATTATTTCTACATGTTTTTGTTTCAATTTCAAATCGATAAAAATGCATGCACTAATAATCATATTTACTTATGTAGAGTCTTTATGTTATTGGAAGAGATATTTCTTTCCTTTCCGTGATCCCGTGAATGCATTTGACTTACGAACAGACTGTAGAGCTTTTGACTTTTCACTGGCATTTTTTCTTGGTCATATCTTTAGTTCTGGAAGTTTCAGCTTCCGGGAAAAAAGTTTCATGACTTTCTACTTCCCCAAATTTATACAAAAAAATATGTGAGAGTTCCGAAAAAAAGGAGAGTTGACTTCAAAATAAACTCTCAACAAACATGCTTAGATCATGTACAGAAGTTTCTTTCAAATTAAAACTGGAAGAAAAAAACCGTTTCGAAACAACTGCTTCCACATGAATCTGTTTAAAATCTTTTCAGTTCGGACTTCCATTGTCTAATATAATATACATTGTTTTGATAACCCTGAAGAAAATTAAAAAGATTATCCGAAAATAACGATTTTATTAAACAAAAAACTGAAATTACAAAGAAATAACATACAACAAAAAAAAAACAAAAATTGAAATATTAATAAAAGCTGAAAAAATTGAAAAATTAAAAATATTATTAACAAAAAATAAAAAAATGAAAATTAAAAGATTTCAAACCAAGTTATGTCACCTTTCTTAGACGTATTGGTGAAGAGGACCGACACTAAATGGGAAACATCTGTAGGATATCTAAAACCCACTCACACAGGACAGTATATGAACTAGAAATCCAACCACCATCAATCGACTAAGAGAGGAATCATCAAGACTCTACTGGACCTTGCTTTTGGGCTCTGTAATACAAAGGAAGGTCTCGAAAAGGAACTAGGCATCATCAAAAATGACCTTCAACGGAATGGTTACTCCAAAGTGATGATAGAACAGGCCTTAGCTAGAAAACAGCAAGAAGTCCACAAGAAAGAGAAGCCGCCACAACCAGTACTTGTACTTCCCTACATCAGAGGATTATCGGAAAGGATAAGAAGGATTGGGTCCAAGTGTAACATCAGAACCTGTTTCAGATCTGGGAACACTATCCGTAGCAGCCTCACGAAAACCAGGCCATCAAACGCGAACTGCGATTGCAAGAATTGTATTCACCAGATACCCTGCGAGTGCGGAGAATCATACATCGGCTAAGAGACCATTGAAAGTTCGCATTGCTGAGCACAAGAAACACACATAGCGAGGAGAAACCAGCAAATCCGGAATAGCAGAGCATGTTTGGACTCATCAACACAACATCGAGTGGGCTCAAGCTGAAATCATCCACAAAGAGGAACACTGGTTTACGAGAAAATTCAAAGAAGCCGCGTATATGTTGTCCAACAACGCATTTAATCAAGCTAGCGTAGAGATACGTAACATATGGAAACCTCTAATCAAGCGAAAAACAACCAACTCCCGCCAAACGGTCCTATCCCGCCAAAACCAATGAAGAGGAAATAGGGGATAGGTGAAAGCACTCGAATGACCTATAAATAGTCAGATCTCGAAGGAATAAGTCCAGTTATCACCCGAAGACGATTGTGGATACTAACAATCGAAACGTTGTGACATAATTTGGTTTGAAATCTTAATTTTTATTTTTTCATTTTCTGTTAATAATATTGTTATTTTCGGTTAATCTTACTGATTTTTTCAGGGTTATCAAATCAATTTATATTATGTTAGACAATGGAAGACCGAACTGATGAAATGCACCACGAAACATTGTCAGCCACCTTCAAACAAATGTTTAAAATCTGTTTTTCCGTTAATCAGCTCAGAAGTTGAGAAATTTGTGCGAGCTAAGGACTAACGAGGTCTTACCTTTTAAGGTGTGATTCCTAACACGGAATGAATATTGAATAACATGAGAGATCGAACACTTTCGAAATAACTAATTTCATATAAACAGTGAATTACACGAAAAACACGTTTTCATTCAGTTTCCCAGCAAACACACTTATTACATTTACGTAGGTAAATATGACATCAAATTAACGGAACATGATTATGTAATAAATTTACGTAAATATTCCATTACATATCTAAAAAACTTTTACCCCATATTTACGTAAATAATTTATGTGAATATGTCGTAGCTAATAGATACGTAAAAACTTACGTCAATATGGTATATTATGTTTCACTTAACTCCTATGTAAAGTTGTTACTTCAATATTACGTTCGCTATGTTTTCATGTTGGTAACATTCAAACACACTTGACTTTTTGACAGATAAGAATCTCTCTGAGTTTTCGAGTTATATGTCGATCTGTGTGAAGTTCTGTGGGAGAGGCTAGAGTTTTTGAGACATTCTTATCACGTGATTCGTTGAGATTTGTGTTTTTGTTGACGAGTATTTTTTACAAAAAGAAAACTGTGGAAGCAGAGATTGGTTAGAAAGTTTTGGTTTTTGAAGGATGCTTTTTCCAGTTAATTATTCCAAGTTTTTCTGCGAGCGAGTGTTATATTCGTTTATATTTACTCACTGAAATTATATAAAATATATGCAAAATAATGGCATTAATGTTACGTAAAAATCATGTGGTATTTGTGGCGGACATCTCGCGATAAAAGGGATGTAAGCTTTACATAACATAGTTACATAACACGTATTACGTTTGTTGGGTTGTCCTTTAAACATTTATTGTGGAATTGAAACATATAATATATATTCACAGAAAAACCACATAACGTGATAAATAGAAGAGCATTCATAAACATTTTCATTTACATGGAAGTTTAGCATCCTCAAAGTATACTTTTCGAAGTTTCGGATTGAAAACCCTTGTTTCTAATACCTAATCAGCACTTACTAGATGGACTGAAAAGTTTGTAGGCTAACATACAGATGGCGATACTAGTATTGAATTCATATGATTTTTAGTTGACTCCAACCTTCAAAAGTCTCGTGTATAAATTTCACAACTGTCGGACTTGTTTATATATCAATTTCTATTTTGTCCCCTTCTATTTTGCCTGTGTTTTTTCCAATCCTCGAAACAGTTCTGATATGCACTTTTTGGTATGTCCTTGAGCTCTCAGCGATTCAGTTTTATCTCTTCGATCGCCGCAAAACACCGTCTTTTCGTGGGTCTCTTCAATCTTGGGAGAAAAAAAAGTCTCAGGGGGGCAAATCTGGCGAATACGGTGGCTGAGGTATGATTGCGTGTTTATTTTTGGCCAAAAAAAGTATGAACACGCAATGACAAATGAGCAAGTGTATTATCGTGATGTGAAAGCCATGAAATGTATTTTCACGATTCCGGACATTTTTTTCGTATTGCTTCTCCATGTTGACCGTACGAACATGTGGCAAGTACTCCATAAATGAAAATAAAGTTTGAATTTTGACCTCTTAGTACTTATCTAATAAATTGTCTCTGTAAAAGCAAAAACGATTTGTAATACAGCTGGAAATTTTAAGAAGTGGTATCATTGATAAAACCTTCTCTGAAATGGAACGATTATCCAGATCGTTCGTAGATCCAATGAAAAATGCAACGGGAAACAGTCAAATAAAAAACAAATGACCCTGTAAACAGTATCACAAATTCAGCAACTACCGACTCAACAACCACTGGTGTGAAAGATCACAACTAGGTACATTATACATCACATATTACGATGTTAGAACTTAATTCTTAGAGGTACTCACACTCAACCAAAAAGCACCACTCCGTAATAAATGCGAACATGCAGAAATTATTTAAAAAAAAGTAACGGTGATGGTAACACGATAAGAGAAAAATAATTAAAAATGTTTTTCACAAACTACACCTAACGATTTGATCTTCACAAACTTTATTTTCAACATGCGTTTCGCTATTACAGTAGCTTTTTCTTAATGAATAACACACCAAAAGTTAATTCTTTACTTAATTTTTATATACCCCACGTGATCACATCAGTGGAAACTATCTAGTCAGGTACTTACTCGATCATAATTACCTAATAAAGTACCTACATCCTCATTTATAGTTACCTATATAGAGTATATTATATGTTCCAAAATACAAATCATGAAATTATAAATCAACAACAAAAATTAATTGGTGTTCCGGGGCGACTTCATTGATTCCAGTGGCGCGTTTGCTTTTTCAGCTGCAGGAAAACCCGGAAAAACCTGCAGCACTACATCATCTGAAGATCTTGATCTACCAATGTCCTCTCTCTCATAAAACAAAATGTAGGGTGTCTCCAGAGGCTGCAATAAATTCAATATATCGCCAGAACACTTAGTGACACGACTATCGTCAAATTTAAATCAGTCCGTTTCGTCTTTGGCCAAGGCGTAATAATGACCAGATTCAACGCCTGAACCACAGTGACAATGACTGCATGAAGATTATAAGAGTGGTCTGCTAGATTGAAGTGTTCATCAATTTCAAACTTTCATAAGAACTTGGTGCTTCCGTCAGAGGTTGAGTCATATTTGAAGATCATCAGTGTTATTATTAGATTGACTGGTGCCTCAGCTATACTTGTTTTCTTATAACACTCACTTAGTTTGGCAATACAGTCGATCATCACCTGTTAAAAGTTCCATTTTCAGATAATTTAACAATAAGCTTTGCACAGACTGGTTATTAGTCATATATTTCTACAAAGACTAGGATAACATCGGTTTCTAAAAAGACAAGTTCAGTATTGGTGATCTATTTAAATCCACAGTTGGTCATTCCATAAAATGTTTATTAATTTCCATTGCTTTCAAATACCAAATTATGTAATTTATACATGACCACTATGTATTGATATTTACTTGTATTTCGAGACGTTTACCCGAGACTAGTAATAGAGTGTATTAATTATGTACTCATCAATAATTTTGGTGTGCCACAAGAAAGTGTCTTAGGTCCATTATGTATGTACGAGTGTATAATATAAATAGAAAAGGGGTTAAAGGTGTGAATCCCTGAAGAAAATCACTGCGTTGACGGTGAAGGTATAACCGGTGACAGTGACCACTTGTAACAAATAATACCTATTTGAGAAGGTTGGAAAGCCATAAACAAAAACTATGAACAAGTCATAAATTCGCTTGTCTGATAGCTTAGAAATATTATTTGTTACAGCCCGAAACTCCTTGTCAATTATTGCAGTTTGCTTGTTGGAAACTACCGTGGTCATTCAATTTTACCAGCCCACGTGACTTGTTGATGGGTGCCATCATTACATATAAGTACCTATCCTATTATTCCCAAAGTGAATTTAGTTGAAAATTAGTCGAGCACGATAAATTATAAATTGTCATCAACAAATAACTTTAAGAACTATGCAAATATGTATGAAATGATAAGGAACATAACTTATCTATTGACGTTTTCGTTTCGAAATTGAATTACCATTATTTTAGGATGGATTACTTGGTCTGTTATTGAAAGCACGAGATTACTTCAAGAACGCAACTGGCTCAAACGCTTAACATGAATACGTTCTTAAACTGAAAATATGCCGATTTGTCAATATTTATTCTAGTCGATTTGATAATGAACTGCTAAAAAATAATTTCTGTTTTTATTATCTCTTTACGCCCCATATAGGTAAAGCAACAGTCACTATACGGAGCCTCTGCAATTGTTGAAGGCAATGTCGAAGGCATTATCGAATAATAATTCAACCAAATTATTGTTACCTCAAATGAAAATGAATAAATAAATAGATTACCCATAAGTGAAATATCAAATACATACAAACAACAAAAATAAAACAATGAAGATTATTAATGAAACAAACAAAAATAAATAAAAACAAGAAAAAATAAGAAGAGATTTCAAACCTAGTTACTTCACGACGTTTCGATTCTTAGTATCTACAATCCTCTTCAGGTGATATCTCATCTGTTCCTGATATTCAAAATATATTTAAATTTCTATATTTCCATCTAAGCTACTACTGACATTATCGACATTTTCTGATGAAGGGACGTGTAGAAAATATTCCTGCACATTTGCCAGTCCTCCATAAAATTAAATTTCGAGTATTTGGTCAAAGTTGTGCCATCTCTGGTCATCGAATGTAAACTTATTCTGGATTAGGGGCATCGTTTATAACAACAAAAGGGTAAGTGACATTTAGACGTTATAATTCAAACGTCAAACTTTGAGAAAACAATGGAACGTTCACCGTCCAGATATAATGTTTATCGGAAATATTAAAACGAAATTAGATGGTAAAACAAGATCAAAGACTTGCCTGTTTTAACAAATCGTTGTAATTTCTTGTGCTTCCTGATAGTGAAAGAGAAACTGATGAGTTTACCTTCTCATCTACTTTCAACAGTATTAAAACCATTCGACACTGGAGTCGTGGTTCAATCATGATGTTTACTCTTATGGCACTGCTATAAAAGAAGAACATTAAAACCTGGAAATTTATCTATACAATTTTGAGGTATTATTTTCGACAAACGTAATATTTCAAGCTTGCATGTTTCAAGCCATCCATAAAAACATCTTAAAAGACATCCACCTAGTATATATATACTATATAGTTACATAATACTGTGGTGCTAGTAGGTCTGTCTTACTTCTTGCCATTCCTTGATTTCTTGTAAAAAAAGCATTTCGCGAGGACGCCACAAGACGTCAATATAGAAAGGTAAAAAAAAATATCAGATGTCTGATATTGAATTTTCGACTGTTCTGTGCTTCAGACAGCACCTTATCTGTAACACAGAACAGTAAATTGTCCTTATCTGTTCTGTGGTCAAAATTTTCAAAACAATATGGTTTTTTGTCTGATTAGGATGCTATTAATGTTCCAACATCTGGTTTGTTTTCGGTTTTTAAACTATTTTATTATGTAAAATAATGGATACTGTACCGAGGACCAATTAAAATCCTAGTTTGTTAGTTTAGTTCCTTGAAGTATTGAAAAAAATACCCTTTCAAATTAATAACAATGTATTAGGCACCTTATTACATTTGAATGTGAGTGTAATAAACAAAAATATCCCACTTTTATTTTTTGTTATCATTGATATTTTCATCTGAACTCTCATCACTACTATCTTCTTCATCTTCATCATCATCTTCATCATAATCTTCATCCTCTTCATCATAATCACCACCACCATAACTGTATCCACTGTCTCCATAACTGTATCCACCTGCCGCCTCATTCCCATCATCATCCTCATCTTCATAATTCAATCCTTGTCTTCCAAACTTGTGACTACGAGCTGAAAATAATAATAAAGAAAATAATGTTTTTTTTTTCAATAAGTGAATTTCCCTCAATGCATAAAAATTAAAGATTTGAAGGATAGGCAGTATTTTTAGAGTTTGACAGTGTTTAAAAATGCACTAGAACATAATTAACCCATGACAGGAACTGCCAACATAATTATTTTTGACAGAAATTTTAATCAAAGTTGGAATTTTAAAAAACAGTTTTTTGAGTTTCCTTTTCTGGAAATAATCTCAACCTATATACCACATAATTTTCAAAATTTTCCTCTCAGGCAAATGCCTTTGTGTATAGCAATTCAAGATGAAATCTCTAGACCTATCATCTTGGGATTTTATCAAATTGACTAGAATCATTTGTCTAGCAAAATTACAAAGACTATGGATTTGCACACATTTAAACTGATAGTGCATTTGAGTTTTAAGTCTTCATAAAATCTGTAATATGTTGACTTCGACATTGAAATTTCCTACCAACTGATCCATCTATATTTTACTGTACTCACTTGACATGCTAAGATCCTTCGTTTGTGATGTTTCAAAGCTACATTTAGGACATGGAATAGGTTTATTTTTCTCATACTTGAACCCTTTCCTGCGAACGTGATCCTCACAGTAGCAAGTTTTGCATCTCAAGCATGAATATTGTCCTAGTTTATTACACGACTGACCTAAAAGTGTGAGAAAATATTTGAAATCGATGTAATTTTCAGATAAAGCATTTAGTTTCATCATAAACATACATTTGTAACTCTCAGCCTCCAGTACTTGACAAGATGCTTGATGTTCAAACTGATCGTCTTCGCACAGAAAATTTGTGCAAAACGAACACTTGAAAAGCCTTCCACCGTGATCCCATACTCCTCGTTCACATTCTATGCAAACTGCATCTTGTAAAGGACAAGTGCAAGCGTGAGACTGGAGGCATTTTCTTCCATGGCATACCCAAGCCTCGCAGAAATCGCAAATGGCACCCTGAAATTACATTTTCTTCCCAGGTGATTTTCAACAATATAATAATTTACTTAAGCAGTGTAGTACAATATGTACATATAGTATGTCAACTAAATCGCATTACCTATGCTTAGTACTACTGTAATATATACTGAATAAACTTCAAGAAAAATAATAAAGCTATAAAAACAAAAGGAATGAAGAAATATCGTTTAAAAACCTCTATGAGAGGTTGTTAATCCGTAAAAAAAAAATTGAAATCAATCAAAAGTGTCACCTCTCCTCTACACTATAAAAACATTTTTCAATAAAAATTACTTAGTTTTTCTGTGAAATATAAAGTCCAATTTAGAGTTACTCAATAAATTACATATGGTTATTATGGCAAACGGCTATTTCACCTAAATTTGTTGTGCCTGAGGAAGTTATTGTATAATGAAACACGTGTTGTACTGTGCGTTTGTTGTAAAGTGTTACTTGAATTTACTATCATGGGTTTTAATCAAGTATCAGCCAATTACATAATATACTGATAAATGAAATTGTTAATATCAAATAATTCATAAACAGTATTAGGAAACAGTAGCTAGCTGTTTTGATAGAATGATTTTTTCTAAAGCCATGCTGGCTGGTTAATGTCAAAAAGTTATACTCGAAACAGTTAATTATCTTTTTATCAGAGGAACCAGCCAGTTTTTTTTTTGAATTCTTCAGGAAAATATTGTTGGATCAATAGATGAGTAAGTGGGTCGATTATAGTATCTATTATATTCTTGATAGTATTTAGATAGTCCATCAAACCTTTGGTAGTTTCAATTTTTCATTAACCTATTAATGCCCGATGGGACCAAATAGACTGAGAAATAGGGGTGTTTTCAAGTGGAAGGAGTGAGGAAATGTTATTATTTTGCAGAGTGCTGTATTATGTCTTAGAACGGTTCAAGATGTCCTGACCAAAATGATTATTTTTTAAAAAATTAGTAGTTTTTGAAAAATGTTCCAAAATAATTCAGCTACCTCCATGAGATTCCCAGTAGAGATTCATGCCTCGGAGTGATACTACTGTCAGCACAATAATTTTCGAATCATTTAGGAAGCTTGGTGGATACTTACGACCATGCCCATTCCAGTTGTATAAACTCCGGCGTGTCTTATCACGCAATCTCCCGTTTTCAACATACACTTCATCTTTCCACACTGAGCACAAACTGGCAGTCTTTGTATACTTTGACAGAAATAACAAAAAGCCCTACTCCTCTGTTTACTACAAATAAAATATTGGTTATCATATAGGAATCAGTGTGTCGAGAAAGAATTAAACCAACCGATGGCATTTTTCACATTCCATTGAAATATTGCAGGGATGTTCAGCTAAATCAATATTTTCTTTAGCTGCCCTTATTTCTTTTTGACGTAGTTTCTGCTTCTCCGCCTTCTTCCTTTGACCAGTTTTTTTCTTAGGCATTATTAATTTTTCCTAAACGACCAAAAATATGTCAAATGCTGATGAAAATCTACAAACTATAAACCTATCACATGCGGGTTATGTTAAGATATGCAAAAGAAACGTGACGGAGGACGCGGAAACGAGTTGGGTGTTGCTTTTGGGTAGATGGTAATCAAAGCAACGTTGGCAGGTCAAATTTTATTTCTTCAATACATTTACTTGAAAAAATTTAATTTATACGATGTCAATTACAGCTCAATATTTTAAATATCTTTGTGCTGAGAAGTACGGGAAATTGGGTTTGATCAAAATTTGAATACACGTTAAATAATATATGAAATTAAAGTAAATATACTCAAAATCTAATATAGCAGTGAGCTACTGAAAAAACACTACATATAACAACGCTGTTGATAGTGATGACGTTTAACATGACGAGTGACACATCACGGTCAGTGTTGCCAACAATTTTCTCATATCCTATAATTTCAAAAAAAAAGGAAAATATATACGTTAAATGGTAGACCTCGTTAATCCTTAGATCTCACAAGTTACAACTTCTGAAGGTTGTTGTTTATAGAGGAGCGACAGCTGGTTATCAGAAAAAGAGATTTTAACAGAAACAGAAATGATCAATGCCTTCTTTTGGACACTTTCTTTATATATTTTACATTGTACTTATTCGGAAAATGACTATAATTCATGAACAAAATGTTATGTTCACGTATCCAGCGTGGAAAAAACGTTATATTTCAACGAATTGTATGCACTTACCATAGGTTGCCGTTTGTATCGCAACTGATACTCTCAACTGAATAGCTTATTAAATCGAAACATTCAAAATACTAATCTGTAATATAGAGTGTGACACACTTAAGATGAAGACACCCCTGTATTTTAGTCATTTTTTGAAGCAGAGATTAGATTTTTGGTACAAGATAGAGCTTCATGGGCTACACTTTTCGCAATACTTAGCCCGAGTGACAAACTTCGATATTTTGCTTCACGTTGGGGATACCGAAATAAGATATTTCAGAAAGTTGCTTAGAAAGAAATCGCTTCTGACCCTACATACCAAATTTCAACGCAAAATTTGAATTCCATGTTCAAGTCCGATTTTTAGTTGATGGTTCTAAATGCTACGAAAATAATGAATTCGTTGTAACGTAGGAATGAGAATGAAAACCTGATCTTCATCATGAATACATTCATTTCATTGTTTTCGGCTATTTTATCATTTCCGATTGAAAATCAGAGTTGAATATAAAAATTACAAAAAAAATCAAATTCGAAATGTAGGGTTGAAATCGATTTCTAAGCAACCTTTTCAAATAACATATTTCGGTATCTACAACGCGAAGCCAAATATCGAGAATTTGCCCTTTTCGCGGAATCGCAAAAATCAAATATCTGCTTTCAAAAATATTTAAAATATAGGGGTGTCTTCATCCTAAGTGTGTCACAACACTTCTCTTTTCTAGAAAATTTTAGAACATCCTATAGAATCGTTGGAAAAACTTCAAATGAAATGAGTGGTCATGATAAAGCAATTTATAATGAAATCAATGTTGATTTCGAAAAAAAATCACTTTTTCCTAATAAATAATTAATAAGTCACTAACATTCGTGAAAGTTTTTCAACATTTAGAAATGTTCTTAAAATCCACAAGTTAGGTACAAAGCAAATAAAATCATACATGAAATCGCTGAAATAATTAAAAAAGTGATCACTAATTGATGACAATTCTAGGTACTGATATACTAACCTAAACTGCAAACCAAAACAAACCAAATGGATCCTCTCTCCTGCGTCATGTCTCATGACATATCTAGTTATTTGGCATCACTGTAGCAGCCACGTAAGATTGACAATGACGTTTGGGAAAATAATTTTTTCTCATTTAAGATAATTTTCTGAGAAAATGTGTGAGGAATCTATAATAAATTGATTTTGGTGCAAGGAAAATTGAAAACTCAAGTAAGTAATTCAACTATCTATTCTCTTGAAAAATATTCTTAGGAAAAATATACCTCAGAAAAAATAGGACACTTATCCTTCAATTAAAAAAGCAAATCATCAGGTTCAAAGTCAAGTAGCACATTAATTGTGTCTACATCGTCTGTTAAGAATTGTAACAATAAAAAATGTATTTTTGGAGTAAGTTTATTTTCCTAGAATTGATATTTCAGTATGTTCAATGCCAAATCTTTTTGATACTGGTTACTGCTGAGAAGTAAAATCCTGCACAAATTTTGAAAGTTTTACATATTCGAATAGACCAAAAATATCCCAATCAGCGCTGAAAAATCAAAATTTGCACACTTATAGTCTCATTTGTTGGAGCTATTGAGGTCAACTTTTTTATGCTTAGTCGCGTTCCTTCTCAAGATCAGATTAAAAGGGACAGTTATAAGATATTCAGAAAGATTTCATGTTTTTTGTGTTGCTTTTGAATACTGATTGCAAAAATTTAAATACTAAATATGTGTAATCATTCTTTAGACTGCTGAAATCATAATATTTCAAATATTATTTCTTCTGTGAAAATTATCATAATCAGTTTTTCCAATACATTAGAAACCTTTTACCAATTATTCAACAAAGATTTTGAAAATTAAAAATGAAATGTCTAATTTACATTGCAGCACCAAATTGAGTATATTTTAATTTTTTATTATAATTTGGATACTTTTTTAAAAATAGGTATTTATTTACTTTGCTATTCATGTATATTTTCTATATTATTTTTTATGAATTCATTTACAATGTATTCAGTACATCATATAAATTTATCAAACGATATAGAATGGGTTGTTGATGATTGAAATAAGACTTGACAACCGTAATATATATCTCTGCTACGCAGATAATATAGGCAAGGTTAATAAAGGTTTTAGTAACATGTGCATTGTGCATAAAAAAAAACGGGAATATTCATACACTATACAACTTTCACCACACTATACATGATTAAAAATAAGATGAATTTCGTAAGTCAACCTTACATACATTCAAAAGTAAATAAAAGATGTAAACAATTCTAAACATAAACAGGAAGAAGATAAGAATAGAACCAATCTGATGTCGAAAACAGTAAGATGATTGAGTTTGAAAAGTACTGGCAAAATGTTTATTGTTATACAGTTGTAAATGTTTTTGTACAAACAACTTGCTGATATTTTGGCTACATGAAAAAGGTTAAAAAGGCATCTTTCATTTTTTTTCTCATAGATTTTGACTGAACTGTCTGTTGAAAATATATTTAATTTTTTTTAACATTTAAGAATTTTCTGTCATTTGTGCCTGATTCGCTATAAAATAGCTTTATCAAACTGCTGATCAAAAAGTTTTGAAAGATTAACTAAATTAGGCCATTATATAACAGTTTCAGTGCAGGAAAGGACACTATTACTTTATATGTCAAATATTCAGCTGAACTTTTTATTTTTTTCTTTTATACTTGTTAGTTTTGGATCTGATATATTTTTCCTACTGATATGTAAATAAGGATCACAAATTGGCATCACATTTTTTGGTGAGAGTTGTATAAAATATTCTTGTTGAAACAGTAGTTCACAAATTCATATGATATTTTCTTTCTTATTTCAACAAATTTAAATTGATGATAACTCGAATTTGTATCATCCACTCAATAGTAAATGAAGATGTATATAATAACTGTTTAGTTAAAATATATCATGTAATGTATCACTTATTTGTAAAGGTTGGACATGCTTTTAAAATTGAATCAACACACTGTTAGGTAACAATAGGCCTTCATTAGTATTTAGCCAATAATATTTTGAAATATTATAAAAATTTTGTAAACAATTGTTTTCAATATATATTATGAAATAACCGACCGATACTTTTCAGCTCAACATCAATGTTATGATGGCTGAACAAAACTTGAACGGAGTTTCCCTCAGCCTAGAAAATCTGAAACAGAATGTACCAGTTGATGGAAAGATGTACCAACAGTTCAACGGAGTACACTCTTCCCAGTCATCAAGAAGTTCAACTCCACCTGTTCGACTTGGGCAAATTCCTCCAACTCAGCTTCCTCCCAACAGGCCAGTTCCTCAGTCCCAACTGCCGCCTTCTAGATCCCCACTCACCAATGTCACCCAACAAGTTGGTGCACTCAGCATACAGCAGATGCCGCCTAGTGTCAGTACGAAGTTTGAAACCATCAGTCTGGAAAACAAGCCCGTTTTTTCGTCAGCTTCTCCGGTACCAAAAACGCAAGTAACTCAGGCCGAACCGTTCAGAAGTTTTTATGATAAAGATGATGTGAAAAATGTAGTGCCTAATGTACCAGGTGTGCAGAAGACTCCTCATAATTTCTCTCCAATGTCTCAGACTAGTTTAAACCAAAATAGTAGTCAATACCCATATGGACAAATGCAAAATCAGCAATCAAATGTGGGTCCTTCAGTTAGTACCACCCAGGGAAATGCCCAAGCTGGGTTAAATAGGACTAATTTTATACAAACGCCTGTGTTATCGTCTCAGAATTTTGTGAATAAACCAACTGTTCCACTAGAGTCCAGTAGATTGAACCAGTATTCAACTGTGCAAAGTCAAAGCAATCCAATTCAAACTGGTTTGAACCAGGGTCAGTACCTGCAGCATCCTGCAAGTAGTTCAAGTACTCAGTATAGCTCAAATAATACAAGCGGCAGTCACTTACCCAATTTGAGTCAAGTCAACAGGAATATAGCAAATCAAATTCCGGGGTCAACAGTTCCTCCTTTGGTAAATCCAGCACATCAATTCTCGAACCCTCAGAAATTCTCCCAAATGTCACAGATCCATCCTAGTACAAACCAAAGATATGTAAACCCGAATCATGCACCTAGGCCAATGCTGAACATGAATAACTTACAGAACTTTTCTGCGAATGCAACCCAGCCGAAGATGCCACCAAGCAGTGTTTTTCCTCCTCCTGTATCAAATTTTCAACCCACCACTGTTCCCCAAACGAACTACTTAACTGGACCTCCACTTCAAAACCTGGCTGGTCAAAAACCTGTTATGCACAATAACCGATATCCGACGTCTTCAAATACAAGTTATCAGCAACCACCTGCTAGTCAGTATAACGCTCCTCCTTCACAGACGATTCAGAAGCCAACAGGTTATCAGCAACCGATGCAGCAGCAAAACTCCTACCAAGCTCAGAATCAGTACAGGAGTGTCCTAGACACTGGTTTCAACAATGCCTGGGGGACACAGAGCTATGACCTTTTGCAACTCCCAAACATACTGCCCCCTTCGAAAATAGACCCTCCAAGGGTTTGCTTGGGGCAAGAACTGCTAGACCAAGCCAACTGCAACCCGGACGTGTTTCGATGCACCATGACGAAGATACCTGAAAACAACTCGCTGTTGCAAAAGTCTCGTTTGCCGTTGGGCATCCTGATCCATCCCTTCAGGGACCTCAGCCACCTCCCTGTCATCCAGTGCAACGTGATCGTTAGGTGCAGGGCTTGTCGCACCTACATAAACCCATTCGTTACTTTTGTGGATAACAAAAGGTGGAAATGCAATCTTTGCTATCGAGTAAATGAGCTGCCAGAGGAGTTCCAGTATGACCCTGTTAGTAAGACCTACGGTGATCCTAGCAGAAGGCCGGAGATCAGAACGAGCACTTTAGAGTACATTGCCCCAGCTGAGTATATGCTGCGCCCCCCTCAACCGGCAGTATATCTCTTCTTACTGGATGTGTCTCGTCTGGCTGTTGAAAGCGGCTACTTAGAGCTGATGTCCGGTATTTTGTTGCAAGAGCTGAAGAACTTACCTGGGGATGCAAGAACTCACCTGGGATTTATTGCTTATGATTCCGCCCTACATTTCTACTCCCTGCCAGAAGGGATAACTCAACCACAAGAAATGACTGTTCTAGATATCGAAGATCCCTTCATTCCCACTCCAGACAACTTGTTGATCAACCTGAAAGACAGAATGGATTTGATAGCAGACCTTTTGAGGCTACTACCTTCTCGATTTTCTAATACTTACGACACTAACTCTGCTTTAGGTGCAGCCTTGCAAGTGGCCTTCAAGTTGATGAGCTCTACTGGGGGTCGTGTCACCGTTTTTCAAGCATCGCTTCCCAATGTGGGTCCGGGAGCGCTAACTGCTAGGGAAGATCCTTCGCAGAGAGCTACTACGGAAGTTGTACACCTCAATCCGGTGAACGATTTCTATAAACGCATAGCCTTGGAATGCAGCGGGCAGCAAATAGCTGTCGACTTGTTTGTTGTCAACTCTCAGTATGTGGATGTTGCAACTATTTCGGGGATCAGCAGGTTCAGCGGTGGGTGCATGCATCATTTTCCACTGCTCAAACCGACGAAGACCATACTCTGCGAGAGCTTCGCCAGATGTTTTAGGAGGTATTTGACTAGGAAGATTGGTTTCGAGGCTGTTATGAGGATTAGGTATGTACAGAATTTGTTTTTTCTTTATAGAAAGATACGCGCTTGAGTAATAATCTCATTGTCAAAGCATGTAATAGATATATGGGCCCGCTTTTGTTCGTTATTTACATCAATGATTTTTACAACTATATGAAGCCATGTCACAGTGTACTATTTGCTGACGATACATCCTTGATATACTCTTCTATGAATTATTCAGCTCTTGTTGATAAGTCTATGGAAATACAAGAAAAAGCGGAGCACTGGTTCAGTGTCAACAAACTCATGATG
This sequence comes from Leptinotarsa decemlineata, assembly GCF_025532065.1. NCBI lineage: Eukaryota > Metazoa > Arthropoda > Insecta > Coleoptera > Chrysomelidae > Leptinotarsa > Leptinotarsa decemlineata. Next base: position 32,055,691 of record NW_027412688.1, read on the forward strand.
AATAAGGAAAAATCACAAAACATGATTGTTTCTATGGCTCTGCCATTACCTGAATTCCAGTGTCTCGAATTGTTGGGTTTTACTCTGGACAATAGGCTAAATTGGTCAAGCCACATTCAAGTTTGAAAAATAAGCTATCGAGTGCCTTATTTTTACTTAGACAGCTGAAACCAATAACAAATTTCACTACGCTGAAAATAGTATTTTGTTCGCTCATACAATCTCACATTTTTCACGGTATTCTACTTTGAGGAAATTCTAGTGATGCCCATTACATTTTTATATAACAAAAAAAAGCTCTGAGAATTCTTGCTGGAATCGGTTTTAGGGATTCTTGCCGTGAATCATTCATCACTAATGAAATTATGTCGGTGCCTTCTTTGTATGTTTACTCAAGCCTATTAAATATTCACAAAAGAGCCCCCTTGTTTCCCAAGCAATCCAGTTTACATGATCATGATACACGTAACAGCAATTTTATTAGACCTCAACGTTTCAGGCTGATGAAATCACAAAAAAACTCATATGATTTTAAATTGTATAATACACTTCCTGCAAATATTAAATATATGAATATGTTTTGTTTCAAAAAAGTTATAAAAAAATATTTAAAAAAAAAACAATGTTTTTATTCAGAATATTTAGAACATGTGCGTAGACACACTTTTGACGCAAGGAAGATGCTCGCCGAACCTCCACACTTGATTTGAATATATTAATATACCCTGTAAATTTGTTACAAATTTTACTGTTTATTTTATTTTATAGACTTGTCATAAATGTATTTTGTACATAACATGATCAAATAGGTATACCTATCTATCTATCTATTGCCATCAGCATAACAGAAGGGGAGCAAATAATATTAAAATAAACATATATAGACTAATCAAATTTTTGAATAATTCGCTGAACTATAAATTGTATAATATTCTTCACAATGTTCTGTTTATAACAAAATCATAACATTATTTTTAGTTGAAAATTTCTTTTATTTGCTTGAAGAGTATGAGAATTGTATGAAACAATGGGTAATTACTATGGTAATTACTGACTGAATTCGTAATGATTATATTATTGTTCTGTTTTTCTTTCAAAATGTGAACTTCTATATGTGTTTCTTGTACAGGGTGATTCAAAAGTACTTTGACAAACTTTAGGAGGTGATTCCTCACAATATTCTAATATGAATTGTCCAAATAAATAAATGTCTGGAAATGCTTCGTTTCCAAGATACAGGATGTTGAAGTTTTATTTTTATTTTAGTTTTTTTCAAATAGCTTTTGAAATACTGAACTTAATTAAACAAAACTTGGTAATAGGAGGTTTTTGAGGTATCGAATTCAAACCTGATGTTCTTATTGCTCTCACTCGTAGGGGGCGCCACCTACACGTCTTTTTCTTTTTTAAAGATTCATAACTTTTTTGGGTGTACTTCTAGCACATTTTTCAGTAAAAAATCGATTCCTCTATCATATCTACGTAAATAAGCTACCCTTGTTACTAGTCGCTGTAAGCAACCGTTTTCTAAATATTTGGACTTGAAAACTTCAAGTCGATTATTTGATAATCGAAACATGTTGAAGTTATTACGAATATTTTGCATTTTTTACAAGAATGCTTTGGAAATAAATTTGACGTTTGTGAGTAGATTTGGTGATTACATATTTTGTGACAGTTAGACGTTTTGTTGAAGTTTCCGTAAGTAGAAATAGAAAACAATAATGCTCATTTAGCCGATATGCATTTCGTTTATAGCCTTGTGGATGACAATGCGCGCGAAGCCAGACGTATTTACCAGGAGCAGAAACAGGTAGTTTCAAGAGGGCAGCTGATATTATTGGAAGACCACGAGCAGTCCGAACCCCAAAATTGGAAGAAGCTATTTTGAACGCTCTTGAGAAGAATCCAGAAACAAGCACAAGAGTAATTGCTGAAGCTGTGAATTCTACTCAGTCCACAGTTTGGAGAATTATCCACGATCAACAGTTTTATCCATACCATATTCAAAGGGTACAAGCTCTTTTGCCACGAGACTTTCCCCAAAGCATTACTATGTGTCAATGGTTTTTGAGAAAATTGGCTGGAAATCCTCAATATTTAAGATATGTACTCTTCACAGACGAGGCAAACTTCTCCCGAAATGCTATTACAAACTTTCATAACAACCATGTTTGGGCTCTCGAAAATCCGCACGCAGTTAGTGAAAGGCATTATCAATATCAATTTTCTGAAAATGTATGGGCAGCAATAATTGATAATTACTTGATAGGTCCTTTCTTTCTTCCGCTACGACTGAATGGCGCAACTTACAGACACTTTTTAGAAAATGAATTGCTGGGACTACTTCAGAATGTACCATTAGAAATTCGTATCCGCATGTGGTTTATGCATGATGGGGCTCCGGCCCATTTTAGCGTTGTAGCCAGGGAATTTCTTAACACAGTCTATTCAAATCGATGGATTGGTAGGGGTGTAGAAGAACCTAACCAGGCGTGGGCACCAAGGTCCCCAGATCTAAACCCGATAGATTTTTATTTTTGGGGACATTTAAGTCACTAGTTTATAAGACTCCAGTAGTGATCGAGGAAGATCTAAGAAACCGAATAGTAGACGCCTGTGAAACAATAAGAAACACACCAATAATTTTTGAGCGGGTACGAGATTTAATGACTAGACGACTGACTGCCTGTAACTTCGCAGAAGGTGGACACTTCCAACAATTTATTTGAATACAATTTAGTTTCGTTTTAGTTTATTCTACATATTCAAAATTTCCTGAAATAAAATGTTGACATTTCTTGCAAATTTTATTAAAACAGATACTGATTATGCACCCTTGATACAAAAATAACTATTTCGCTTAAGGATGTCATAAAGGAACGTACCCAACAGTAATGACCTCTTCAAGCGAGTAAAACGTCAAATTCATTTCCAAAGCATTCTTGTGAAAAAACCAAAATATTCGTAATAACTTCAACATGCATTAATTATCAAATAATAGACTTGAAGTTTTTAAGTCCAAATAATTAGAAAACGGTTGCTTACAGCGACTAGTAACAAGGGTAGCTTATTTACGTAGATATCATAGAGGAATCGATTTTTTTACTGAAAAATGTGCTAGAAGTACGCCAAAAAAGTTATGAATCTTTAAAAAAGAAAAAGACGTGTATGTGGCGCCCCCTACGAGTAAGAGCAATAAAAACATCAGGTTCGAATTCGACACCTCAAAAACCTCTTATTACCAAGTTTCGTTTAATTATATTCAGTATTTCAAAAGTTATTTGAAAAAAACGAAAATAAAAATAAAACTTCAACATCCTGTATCTTGGAAACGAAGCATTTCCGGACATTTATTTATCTGGACAATTCATATTAGAATATTGTGAGGAATCACCTCCTGAAGTTTGTCAAAGTACTTTTGAATCACCCTGTATATTCACCCATAGCGCTGGGAAAGAAAAAGTGTTCCAATTTTGATGTGTGAGAAATGTGTTTTCACTAGATTCAAAAGGACATTATAATTTGTTATTTGAAAAAATACTATACTTTCAGAAAAAATTTTGAAAGCACAACTGTAAGAGCAGAATAATAATGAGGTCATCAAGGGGGTTGACTGGAAAATAAATTTTCGTGTAGATTTTCAAAATGTATAAATGAGATGCACATATTTAATTAAATCCCTACAAATAGTTTTGTAGATATTTCATGTATTGATTAATGTACAATAAAGAGCTCTAACTTGGTTGAAGCTCGGAGTAGATTATTTTGTTGGATTATATTATGTTTGTAATAAAAAATATTTTTTCCCAAGGTGCACCAGGGGACTCTCCATTCATACCTTCCATGGAAACTTCTTTGTAAGGTCCACGGATTTGCTGTCCCTCCCAAACATCAATCCAGATGCTGGTTTCGGCATGCAACTCTCAATCGACGAGAGCTTATCCGATGTCCAGTCGGTCTGTTTCCAGGCAGCTCTGCTGTACACCTCTAGCAAAGGTGAACGTAGGATAAGGGTGCATACGATGTGTCTACCTGTCGCTTCAGTGTTGAACGACATCATACACTCAGCTGATCAAGAGTGCATTGTCGGGTTGCTCTCCAAAATGGCCGTGGATAGGTCGATGCAGTCTAGTCTCTCGGATGCTCGGGAAGCTTTTATAAACGTAGCAATAGATATATTAACGAGTTACAAAATATCCCTCAACATGGCGAGCTCTGTATCAGGTCTTTTGGCGCCGAACTGTTTGAAGTTGCTGCCCTTGTACATATCGGCACTCCTGAAGCATCCCGCCTTCAGGATGGGAGGTGCCACTAGGGTAGATGATAGGGTCATGTCCATGATTAACATGAAGACGAAACCTCTGTACTTGTTGATTCAGAATATATACCCGGACTTGTACCCGATACACGATTTGGAGAATCAGGAAGTGATTTTGAACTCAGAAGAGGAACCCGTTTCGATGCCGCCCAGACTGCAACTGACTGCTAGGTGTCTTGAGAACAAGGGGGCCTTCCTCATGGACACAGGCGAGCATATGGTGATTTTAGTGTGTCCGAACGTTTCGCAGGAGTTTTTATCGGAAGCGCTAGGAGTCAGTAATTATAACAGTATCCCTGACGACATGTACGAATTACCCATTTTGGATAACCTTCGGAATCAAAGACTGCACCAATTTGTTAATTATCTGAATGACGATAAGCCTTACTCAGCTACGTTGCAAGTGATTAGGGACAATAATAGTTGTAGAGTTGTGTTTTTCGAACGGTTGATAGAAGATCGTGTTGAAAACGCTTTGTCTTATCATGAGTTTTTGCAACATTTGAAGACCCAAGTGAAATAGATTTAAGTGTACCCTGGTTTTCTGAATATTATTCAACAATGCAAAAGTATTGCTAGGACATTTTTTATGTAATAAAATGAATGGAATTATGTTTGGAACTGATATGATTTCAAGGTCAACCCAATTACACAGATAGTATTCAATGAAAATAATCTCATTGTAATGGGAGATAAGATATATGGAAGATTCTGGTTCAAAAGGAAACCTCAATAATAGTAGATAAGACTGAACCTTCAAGTGAATGAATTTCAAGGTTGGAATGATTCAGCAGAATCATTTGAAAATGCGGTTTTAATGCTAATTTATAAGAAATGGCTGTAATTCAAATATTGGATGAAATAAAGGCATATTTAGTCAAAATGGAAGTAATGCAAATATTGTTTAGTTTAGAAAATATTTTTGTTGAATTATATAAATTACTTTGCTATAGAAAGTGAAACTTAAAGGTTGAACATTATTATTTAGGAACTAATTTGGAATTGGATCAGTAAAAATTGTTAGATATTTTTTTATTGAAGAAATTTGGATTTGAATAAATACATCCTCAGAGCTGTAAAATGAGAAAAAAGTTCTTGACTGTAGGTTTTACCTACAACTCTATATCGCATAACTTTATTATGATATGAAAAGTATTTTTGATCAATGAGATGTCAAAAACTTACCGAAACATGTTATTTACTGTGTTGAAAAAGATTAATAAGTATTTGCCGTAGACAGACATTTAGTAGGACAACAATCGAAAATATATTAAATGAAAAAACCAAAACTGGTGTAAAATGAAGCATTTCAACTGAAAAGTTTAACAAAATGTTGAAGCAAATAACAAAATACTGAAAATTGTTATAAAATACGCTGGCACTGAATTTTGTCATTTTGTTATTGACATTTTAATTTATTTATATTTATGATTTCATTTGGCTGTAGTTGTAGCTTTCATTAACTTTCGTTTTTTTTTTTACTACATTTTTGTTTATTGTCTTTTGTTTATATGAAGATCTGCTTGCAGAAAGTTCTTTTCAATATGGAAAATCAGATGTTTTGAGCGATTGTCGTTGTATGTCAAAGTCATGCGATATAGAATTTCAGGTGTAAAATATATTCAGGAATTTTTTTCCTCATTGTAATACCCTGAGGATAAAAATATTTAAGTCCAAAAGGTCTGTGACAAACGAGGTAATTTCTCTACGAATTTTTACAAATCCTATCCCAAACTGGTTCCTAATGTCAATCTTTGAATCACTGAACCAAATCAGAGAATCAATTACAGAAAAAAAATAGCCAAATTCTGGAGAAAAAAAATATGAAAGACCTCTAGGTTTTTTTCAGGAGAGGGAAGATTTGAAAATTTTTGGGCATTCTGTGCATATATTCAGGGTGTTTCCTAGGAACCTCTAAATATTTCAGAAATTGATCTAACCTTCCAAATTGAAAAGTTCATCAGTCACTTTATCAAATCAGGCCTCCTTTATGGTACAAATTTGAATTAAAATATGTTGAACTAGTCCTAATTTTTTTTTAATTATTGTTTACCCCTCGTATATTTAAAATATTGAAATACAGAATTAATGATCCTCAAATTTATCGAAAAAAATACTCTTAGTTGAATTTATGGGGTGGTTATTATTATTTAAATGAACATTATACTACCGTATACAAAAGTTGGACAGTCGTATACAAAATGCCAATGAAATATCTTCGAAGTTTCTGAAATGTTATAAATGCTCATTTGAATTTTGGAATTCAGAATTTATAGAATCAGCTTCTGGGAAATTTTACTGCTTTGGAAAAATTCGGAACACCTACTTAACATATTGTTATCTCAGACATGAATTTTACTTCTATAGTTTTCAATAAATACCATTATCACATCTTTTTTATAACACTGAGCTGATATAGTATTATACACTTGTTTTTCAGATCATTTTATTACATTATTCGAAAATTCTAATTTGTCCCTTTGATACTGAAATGTGATATCTAATTTGGCAATATTTTTGCATTACCTTGCTTTTATTACGCCATCATTGATTATCTATTGTTTTTTATTGTTATCCTATAGACATATATGTTATTGTAAAATAGATATTTTAATTATAATGGTCAAAGCTGTTTTTTTAAACTTTAATTCTGTATGAATTGCCAGTTTGGAATACCTTTGGGTTGAAAATAAACTGTATATATATTTCAACATTTTTCTGTTATTCTCAAATATTTTAGTTTCAAAATACATATCGTTAATATTGAATGAGTCATTTTTGTAGAGGAAATTGGCACTTTTTTTTGATGGACAAAATTATTGAATACGACAAGCTGGTTGAGTCGTCGTGAGTGATTTGTTCAATTCATTCAGTCGACTGCTAGGTGAAACGGTAGTTTCACTGCCTATCGTTCAACCTGTGCTAGGAATCACACTGTGAAAGGTAAGACCTCGTTAATGTTCAGCTATTTAGAGTTATTCGTTAGGGCGAGAGTTGGTTGATGGAAAAACCTATTTTTTTAAGTTACTGTTTAATATAACACTTTTTTTTGTGAAAAATACTTTCAATTGAGGAATCCAATGTTCCAAAGTATTTAATTATACAGTACCAAGCTCGTATGTTTACTAAAATTTTCAGTTCCAAACAATTGATTTTTTTTTTTAAGTACTTAACGCAGACCTCGAAGTACTCCATACACAAATATCAAGCAATAAATATACTTTTCCCGAACATCAGAAATGCCATACTCTAATTGAAGCGCTCATAGTAGTTTACTTCATGTGTATAATGAATACAAAACAAGCAACAACTTCATCTCCTTAAGACGCCAACTTGGTTGGTAAAATGCACGTCAATAACAGTTTTGCAGTTCTGGTGTTGAAGGTAAAGTAAACTAATTAGATTATTTCTGCTCTACTTTTGATATAATTACTGTATGGATTCCGAAAAACTAGAAACACTGAAATGGCGATAATAGATCTTAACAACAAAATAACAATTTTGAAAAACGAGTATTCAGAAATAACTTTTTGTGATCTAAGCAAAGCATTTGATTGTGTATCACATTAAATTCTCTTGAATAAATTAAAACTATATACTTTTTCTGACAACACTAAAAAGTTGATCAATCCATACTTAAAAAATCGATTTCAAACTGTGAAAGTGGGCAATTCTCTATCGACAAGAAAAAAATTACAACTGGTGTACCGCAAGGATCTATTTTGGGACCTCTACTATTTATAATTTTCATTGATGACCTACCATATTGGGAGAACCCGTTATCATATATTTTATATGCAGACGATACTACAATCCAAATAAATGCTAAAACTCTAGATGAGGTACTTATATTATCCTCTGAAGCACAGTCACAAACTGAAAGGTGGTTCAATGCAAACGAATTATATCTGAATAAAAACAAAACCCAAAACATGGTATTCACCCTAACAAATACGGAAAATTACTCAAATTCGCAAAGTAGTGTGAAATTTTTGGGAATTCATTTTGACAGTGATCATCATATAAATGAACTATCAAAAAAGCTAATGAGAAATATATTTTTACTAAGAAACCTCTCCAGACAAGTTTCAAAAGCAACTATTCGAACGGCATATTTTTCCTTGTATGAATTCATCATTTCTTATGGTATTGTCGCCTGGGGACATGCAACCGATTGTGATAGAATATTCCGACACCAAAGGAAAGCAATTAGAATATTAGACAATATCGGCTACAGAGATGAATGTCGAAATTCATTCATTACATTAAAAATACTAACCTTTCCTTCTCTATATATCATGGAAAATTTAATATAATTAAAAAATAATCTATCTCAGTATGAAAGTTTTGAAAATGTGCACGACTACAACACTAGGCATAAAACTGATTTGAGTACAAACTACTGCCGCTTAAAAAGATGTCAAAATGGACCAAATTTTTGGGCTGTGAAATTTTACAATAAATCACCACAAAAAATAAGATTTCTACCTATTAACATATTCAAAATCAGGATAAAATATTTTTTAATGAAAAACGCCTTCTTCAGCACCGAAGAATTCCTGCACTGTGATATAAGTTCCTTAACCATATAGCCATTTGTCGTTGTTTGAAATACCCAATTTTAAATTTTACTGCTTTGTTTTTAAATGTGTTCGTCGTCATAACTCAGATGTACTTATAAATTATAAATATTTTTTATAAAAAAAGAAAAAAACTTGTTCTATAAATTGTAAGCATCTATTGTTTATGTAAATATCAATAGATGCCTGACATATACTAATTTTAATAAGTTATTTAAATAAAATAAAAATTAATTGGCGCTCCGGGGCGACTTCATTGATTCCAGTGGCGCATTTGCTTTTTCAGCTGCAGGAAAACCCGGAAAAACCTGCAGCACCACATCATTTTAATTATATGTACATATTGACTTGTGTAAATACTGATGAATGTATAAAACACCAATAAATTATCTATCTAAAATGTATTAGCAGAATTTGATGAAATTCAATGAATTTTTATATTTGTGTTTCATGGCTGACGGCATGCAGGGAGTTGTTTTTGTTTTCTAAAAAACGAAGATTGTTATTTAACAAATCAATATTTATTATTTGTCTCAAGAAACATACATTGCCTATAGAAGAATTACAAAAAAGTTTCGTAAATCAACAGTTTCGACAAACAAATGTAACATTAAAAAAAGGATTGTGGTTTTGTGAAATGAAATTGTTCTGCATTTTTTTAATTTGCTTGAGGAAATAATTGATTTAATATCAGTAGGATCTCAGGGGTTTCAAATTAGATTTTTTTACGGTGTGCCATACAGAAATTAAATTTCAAGTTTATCAATAAATTACACTAAAGAATATTATGTTCAGATATTCAATAGATATAAACGATATCATTTTATATATTATTCCAGTTACTGGAATTTGTTTTCTGGACCCAAATCTAATTGAGGCAAAATAAGCTACCGATTTATACAGGAGTTTCAAAAAATACCGAACTAATAAGTGTTGTATGTTTTGGTTCCGAGTACTGCCACAAAATAAAATTAGGTAACTTTTGAAGTTATTGTTAATTGGTTTTTAGATATTAATTTTGAGTAAAGAAATATTTTCAAGAGGTTTGAAGGTGTTTTTCTTGTAAAAAGCCAATAAAAGAGTTATGCATGTTCAGAATTTGAAAATTATACAGGAAAGGGGAGCAATACATAGTAAATTGTAATCAGTATTTATAAAATATTGGAATATACAGCACAAAGCTCAATTTGTGGGTCGATTCAATTCATACAAGATGTTGTTGATGAGATGTTATATTATACAGGTCGGTCGGTAGCCAAGCGGGTCGGCGTGCGTGCTTTGTTCATTCACTCGAATTGACTGCCGTGTTGGTCGGTGGTTCAAGCCCTAGTCTGAACGATCGATCTTCACTTGCTACCGTCCAACCCGTGTTAGGAATCACACGTTAAAAGGTAAGACCTCGTTAATCCTTAGCTCGCACAAGTTTCGACTTCTCAGGGTTGTCGTTCGTAGGGGTGCGACAACTGGTTAACGGAAAAACAGATTTTTTTTTAAACTTAAGAAGAAATAGCCGTTAATATTACTATGGATAAAGCAATGACATATTGAAGTAAGATGTAACAAAAGATAAATTGGTTATAAAAAAAATGTATCTGTTCATAAAAATATGATTGCATATGGATAGTATTTCAGATCAGTTAACATTTTTTTTATTTGTGGAGTTGAGAATAAAATTCAAAATGTTCCTGATTAATTTGATACGTCATTCTCCATCTTCAAAATATTTGGATATAAAACCATAAAAGGTATAACTTGGGGTTTTGTAATACATCAATGAATAAAACTAAAAGGCTTCGAAAATAGTTTATTTACAATCATCTACAAAACTTATTTACATATCTGTTTACGAAAATGAAACAATTACTTATTCAGAACAAAAATAAATACATTTTATATAATAAATCGCGAGTTTTTAGGACGAAGAACATTGTTGGCAACCAATTTAGATCGCTATGTCATTGATCTAAAGCTTGGTTACACTTACTACAGCTTTATTATAAATAAAAAGTATGTAGCTGTAAAACACTAGAATGTCCCTTTTTATCACATTTAAATATTGGATTCACTTCCAACTATTAGTTGAAAATCGACATGACTTGGGAAATCGATTATGGATTAGTTTGACAATCTTACAAGGATTTTTTAAACGCTTCTTGACGTTCATTCTTCAACATTTTTTCATTAGTCTTGCTTTGAAACTTCAAAAATATATTTTCAGTTATTTATTCGTATTTTATTTGAAGTAATTATTGATTGGAACTATCAAAAGCTATCTCTTGCTTGAGAAAGTTGGAAATAATATTCAGTTCAAACATTGAGATAGTTTCTCTTTGTAGTCTCAATAAATGTATTCATTATTTTTATTGTTTGTTGACAGATTTTGTGGACATTACTTGACGAAAAGTTTGAATAACCCTTTTGCTGAAAAATTATTATTCCTAATATTTACTGAAATGATAATAAGATGATTAGGCGTTTATGCTGTTAGATGAAATTTGAAAAATTAAAATTTTGTTCATGTTTTCATTTGCATTTATACTTTTGGTCAACAAATTGTAACAAAATTCAATAACACTTTATTGTGAGATTTTCAAAAGCAGTTTACAAAACAACACATGTTTCGTCCTTCAGTAGCATCTTCGGGTCTCACAATACTGAAAGTATTGGTAAGAAGTTGAAACATTTTCAAGAAGAGATATATACAGCTATGTGTGAAATTCAGTAATCACATTGGTATATATAGATAGAGTGAGAATGAACGAGGAGTTAAAAAATGTTTTTCAGTTTGAAATATCTTAGTGGCATTCAATTTTTTTCTATACCCGTTTGGCGCCAATAATGAACAATAGTCAGTTTTCAAGACAAACTTTAACACCCCCTATCTCTGAAAAAGAACCATTTGCAGACCAAAGATATATAGCAAACTATCATTATTTTTCTATGCAGAATCACCTCCTAAAGTATGTTGCACTTATTCACTAATACTCCATATAGAGCAATGGTATTTCAAAATTCACGAGTTATTGTACCATAATTTTTAAGCCATGTCAAGTGAAGTAACAGTCGCTACAGAATTTCATGTGAAAAGAAAGTGTGAAGTTCAATTATATCAATTTTGATATTCAAACCAGCCTTGTACACTAATCATTCCTTCTCAAGTCAGTTGCGTTAAAATTGGAAGAGCAATTTTGATATTTGGAACAAGCTCCCTCACACTTATGGGGACTATTAGTGACTTTGAAATACTTCAAAATGGGACTCTTTGGATTCAAGCATTTTTTACCTCTAGAATTACTCTCAGGCTTACTAAGTTTAGGTGAGCTGGCACCTACAGTCTTATCATACATCTCCTGACGGAGCATTTTTTCTATTCGAATCCTTGTCAACCAATCCTGAGACTTCTTTTTGGGAGGGGAGTATGTCAAGTGGGGTGCACTTCCATCCACCACGAAATTAGGTAAGTTTATTGTAGGTGATGAGGTGCAATTAACTTCGCTCTCTTCAGAAATGATTTCCAACCTCGGTAACTTTGTAGGTGGTTCAAAATTTTCATCGGTTGAGCTGGCAGGAAGTTCTTTATGGTGCCAAGTTTCTTCGGTGGATTCACAACTATCACTGAGCGAGCTTAGTTGGCAATTTGCATTAGAGGCATCCGATAATTTTCGCATTTTTGTTGGCGGTTCATAATCTTCCGTACATTCTGAAGAATTACCATTTTCCAATGACTTGGCCAAATTTTCAGTGTTCAAATTTTGCAGATTGTTCAAGGGGGGAAACAATCTTCTAGGGCCAAATTCTGTGTGGAAAACTTTGTTAGCACTCTCCTGTCTGAAAATACTCTTGCGTTTTGATACTTTACTGCCACAATTTTCACAACACCTGGTAGCAGTCATCGTTTTATGACAACTACTGCACTCAGAATTCAGCTTCCTAGGTGTAAGAGATCCATAGTCCCACTCTGACCCTGAGTTTGAACACTTACCACACTCGTTTAATGGCAATACTTCTGCTTCTCCTCTACCGTTTACTTCCCAATCCTCAGGCAGTTCCTCGGGTTCAACAGTCCATAGTTTATGGGTCATATCGTCAGAGCAGGTTATTATGTGAAAATCTTTAGAGCACCAGGAAACACAAGTAACTTCTGCTGAATGTCCCGTTAGTTTAACAATTGGCCTAGACAACTTGGTGTCCCAGATGTAAGCATTCTCGTCACTACTTCCGCTTATCAAGTGTGAACTGTTCTTTGAAAGGGAAGACTTTACATAGAAGGTGTTATTTTGGTGGCCTGTGTATCTCATAACAGGTTCATTGGAGTAAGCTCCTACATTGTAGCAATATATAGTGTTATCCAGACAGTTTGCATATAACTTAATTCCTTCATTATCAATGATGATGCTGCTATATCCGTTTTTAGCACTGATGCCTGGATAGGGGATGGTGGTTTTTGGAGCAGCTTCCCTCTTATGGATGGTATAGTTCTTACGAAGATCCCATATTTTCAGGATCCCATCTCCAGCCCCACAAGAAATCAGAGTATTCGTCTCCTGGAATACTAACCCTGTGACAGATTTGGTCCCCGAGTTTGTAGGAGTGCTGAATTTTTTTCTTGATTTGCTAGGCGTGAACACCCTGGATGTATGTGAGTTGCTTATTATTCCATCTGCCCTACCAATGAAGCTGTTGGTTTCTGTTCTTGTATCCCATAGAATTATATTTCCATCTCTGCCGCCTGTTGCAAATACGTTAGAGTCGTCTTTACGGAAGGCAACCGTTTTAACTGATCTCGTATGGCCACAGAACATCCTTTCAGCTGTGATTTCTCCGTTTCCGATATCGTACATCTTTGAAGTGTGATCGCCTGAAGCGGTTACAAGTTTCATTCTGTCGAACATCCATGCCAGATCGAAGATTGCATTGTTATGTGCGTGTACACCATATCTGAAAATAAATGCTGATTAATTTACTATACAAGGAAATAATTTTTTTTTATTGATAGTGTCAAGTATTAGAAACGAAACACATCAATAAAATCTAAAAAAAAAATTGAATAGACCGAAAGTAGTACTGTAGTACTGATACATTTAAATTAGTTTAAAAGCGATTTTATTTAAATAAATATTAAATAGTTGATAGTAAACAGGGGCTTTCAAATATTGAGAAGTAACTCTATAGTAAAATTCGATAAATCTGAAATACATTCATGAATACATAAATAGTATTTCGAAAGTGGTTGACAATGTTTTCTTGGGAATTTCATTAGTTCGGACTTCCATTGTCTGATATGATTCCACTATGATTCGAAATTTATGAAAGAACAAATAAAAATAAATTGAATAGCTAAAATAGCAATTATATTAAGCAATAAAACCTGAAATGAAAATATAATAACCAAATAAAATAATCAAGATTCAAAATGAAAATGAATAAAAATAAACAAAAAGTAAAAAAGATTTCAAACCAAGTTACTTTACGACGTTTCGATTGTTAGTATCCACAATCGTCTTCGGGTGATGACTCAATCATCATGGTTATAGGCCTCGAGCCCAAAGAAACTATATCGAGCCATAAAATTGATACCTTGATAAATCGACCAGAAGAAAATAAAATATGAAAATCGTAAATATTACAAGCCACTCATATAAAATAAATTTTTATCTTTTCTAGATACATAAAATTTGAATAGAAAATAAAAGTGAATGACTCGCTCCTCGTAGTTATGATAATTACTACGACTTAGTGTCATGGAAAAATTAAAATTTATTTTATAATACAGCCAATAATTAGGTAATGTAGATTGAGACTAGAGTTAGAAGAACCAGCTACATAATGATTTCCTTAAAACTGGTTCTATACAATGACAATTCATGGATTTTTTTTTATAAATATTCCATCGATATGTATTTTTCAGTCTTCAGTTAAGTTTATTCCTAGAAATATAGTTGTCTGTAATTGACTTATGGACTTGTTTCCAGTCTTTGTTAATAAACTGGTCCAGAGTTCTCCGAGACAAAGATACATTTTGTCTCATTTATGATTACTAGTAATGAGCCAAACAGTTGGATGACTGAAATCTTGCTAGGTTTCAACTAACATTGCAAATTCTTCAGAGAGAGTTGAAAAATCCCTCACTATTAAATAAAAATTCATATTGAATGAAAAATACTTCACTTATATTTCAATAATTTACTTGTAAAATTAATCTTTGACTATAATCTCACCTTTCTTTACTTTGAATATCCTGAACAGCTAATTTTCCATCTTCATTTGCTAGGGCCAGAAAATGTTCATTCCCTTCTTGTGGGGAAAACTTGCACGTGAATATGGGAGTGTCTCTAACGAGTTCGTCCTGTTCGCTCTGTGGAAGAAGCTGGCAGTATGAGTTCTGTCTCGTACAACGTAGTCTCTTAATCGGTGCATTAGTATTTCGCCAATATGCTGAAAATTAAATGAATATAATTTCTAATACGCATCCAGACAATTTGGAAAAGTGTTCTTCTGAAGCAAAATGAATTTTTTTTCTGAATGAACAGGCATTTTTTTGCAACAAAAAACTTTATATTTCACTCACAAAATCCACCTTGTTGACTGAATAAGGTTTGTGCGTCATTTAGTAGCATGTCGATATGCGAATAAAGCTCATGTAACTAATAGATGAGTGGTAAATGTTTTAAAACAAAACAAGCGGGAACATGCACAATTAAACAAATATTTATTATTTTATAACCTCAAAATATATATTTTGACACAGAACACGAAATAATTTTTAGTAGAGTTTTCGAGAAAAACTTCTCAACAATAACTGCCTATTATATGCTGTGATCTATTCCACAGAACTTAGCCGAGCGTTCTACCACAGAACACCCTAACTAGTTGTAGTTAGGGTGTTCTGTGGTTCTACTAAGCGCTCACAATGATCAAAATGCTCTATTAGCCTTCCAACTGTTTTTTAAGTAAATAACCTTCCACAATCTGAAAAATAAAATCTCAATCAATAGAGAATCTGTTGAAATGTAATAAAGGGCAAACTGAAAACTTCACCCCGAAAAGTTACTGCCTAATATAAACCACTGAAGATTCCAATTAGTCAGTAACTTGAAAAAAACTAATATTGATACTTAGCTTTCTTTAGTGGTCAACGTTTCGGAAAACATTTTTTTTTATATATCTCTTTTCATTTGTAATATAATGTTGATTACAATTTTACACATTACTACTATTACCTCTTACCTTCGCAAAAGAAATTTTTGTTCCATTTGCCGTTGCTACCGCTTGCATGAATCTTTATATGTTGTTCACAATTTCTTTGGATTGTCCACAAAAAACCTTATTTTTCAGTATACTGTTCCAAGGCATTTTTGAAGACAAAATAATAACTCATAATTCATCATGCAGAATAATTCTCCCACTTGATGTACTGAAACGATGTCCACTACTCGAGTTCTTCGATGTTGATGAGCTCATGCCCACTCCACTGGCTGATCTACTGCGCATCTAATATTCAGAGGCACATTTGGATCTGCCAAAATGTATTTGATTGAATGTTAGAATAAATAAATTTATAACAATTTGACATTCGAGTAGAACGTTAACAATAAATTCGACAGCAAGTATAGCCAACATTGTAATATGATGTCTAGTGTGGGTAATTTTGTAATTTTACAATTTATCATTTGTAACAATCCTCTCAGATCGCCACAGAGGACGATTCTGCCAATAACGACTGCCTCAAAGATGGCACGTGGATGTCGTGGTCGGAATGGAGTCCACAAGAGAGGTTTATTCCAAAATAAAGTTAAGTCGAATGAATATTGAAGTGAAATACGTATTGAAAGAACTAGCGTCCCACTTCGCCAGTAACCAAGCTAGATGTCAAAGGATTCGACGATGTCTTCAGTTCGATAATAAATATGTGTTTAGTGGTTTTGTCGATTTGTGTTATTTTTATGCGAAGGCGTTGCCTTGTGCAAGACCGCTGCGCCCCCGAACGAAGCTTTTGTTCACTATGTATAGGAGGAGCTTGGTCAAATGCGCTCGAATGAGAAGCAAACGTGTCTAGCGCCTGAATGGAAGAAAAAAACCATTATCATAGAGAGAGAAAAGCATAGGTTATGAAATTAGAGAGAGAGGGAATCCTCCAGTCACTCAACTCTACCCTAACCCCTAATAATTTTTGTGACTCTAACCTAACTTACTTCTGAAATAGTTATTCTATATTCAATTTCTTACAGTAAAAAAAGAATAAATTGCAAGTATTTACTTTTTAAAACAATGGTAGTGAGTGTATTCATGAATTATTTCTCTTTCCCGTCATTATTACATTCAACCACTGAATGAGCAGTTGGAAGAAGTAAATATCCTGCTAATCTGTAATACAAACCCAATATGGATCGTCCACTACTGATTGCAGCGCGAAGGTTACTCCTCAAACGAATGTTCTCTGCAAGGCCTTGCGCAATTCCTGAAGAATGTGTTATAAACGATATTGAAAACAATGTTCATAAACCAAGAAATCATCCTGGAATCATGACTCCAAGAACTGTACTCATTCCAGAATCCTTCATAAAAGCCGTGATTAATGCCACCGAAGATTATCCCCTTAAAGCCTTATTAGAAGGAGGTGAAAAACTTGGTAGGCACCTCAATGGAAGAGTACCTCCATTGGAGAAAGAAGAAATTAAAGAAAGAATCCAAAGTATTCAACAGAAAGTTTTATCTCGCTGTGATAATCTTTCCATCAACTCAAAAGATGATGAACATAGATTCAAACAAAGGGTTCATGATAAAGTAAAGAAAATAGTAAGCGAACAAATTTACAACTGGAAACCGATAAAGTACGATGTATACAACTCGTTGCTCTATCTGTTGAACAGGTCGGCTGCTGAATATGCTGTTTTAGTAAAAATACTTGGAGAAATTGAATTGCGGGATAAAGGTTTCAAGCCTCGAAGTTTATTTGACTTCGGGTCTGGTGTTGGAACTGCAACTTGGGCTGCAAATACATACTGGAAGCAGAATATTTTTGAATATTTTAATGTTGATATATCAAGGGATATGAATGATCTAGCTCAAACACTTCTACAAGGTGGTAAATTCACAGGAAAACAGAATATGAAAGGAGTTTTTCATAGACAGTTTTTACCTGCCACTAAAGTAACATATGATCTAGTATTTTCAGCTTACTCTATGCTTGAATTACCATCTCTACAAGCCAGATTAGAAACGGCATTGAACCTTTGGAACAAAACTGAAAAATATCTCATAATTGTGGAACAAGGTACGAATGCTGGATTCAAAATTGTTAATGAAATCAGAGATTTTATTCTTCAGATTGACAAAGAGCCAAATGTAGGAACAGTATTCAGCCCCTGTCCACATGATGATACATGTCCAAGATTTGTGCTAGATGATGGAACGCCTTGCAATTTTGAAGTAACCTATTTTTCTCTTCCAGTAGGGGCTTCTTCTGAATCCAGAAAAGAGCTCTACTCTTATGTAGTTTTAAAAAAAGGAAGACCTGAAGAAATCAATCAGCGGTGGCCGAGACTGGTCAGACCAACTCTTGTAAGGTCAAAACATTCTATATGCAGGATGTGCTCAGCCAGAGGAAAACTAGGAGAAGTGATATTCACAGCTTCTAAACATGGAAAGTCAATGTACCATTGTGCGAGAGCCTCAAAATGGGGCGATCTTTTACCTGTTAAAATCCAAGATACAGTAGAGGATGTAGATTGTGATACAACAGATCAAAATTGAAGTGAACAGTTTGGTTTTATTACACATGTGTTATTGTAATTCAATAATATCAGTTGTGACTGAATGTATATTTTTGGACAGTTTTCAGAGATTATAATATGTTCAATGTTGGTGGAGAAATGAGAATAATAATTCATTCTTAGCTCATTGTATCTACTTATTGCATATGATTCTTGAACATCATGGTATGGATAGTCGTTAATGATGCTGGCATACTCTCCATATGTATCGGAAACTGGGCTTGATCATACAATTTTGGTAAATAAAAAAATCTAAACGTTTAGTCATTATTTCCCTTGGCAGAGTTTAGCAGTTTTTTTAAAACTTATGCTCGAAAGATAATAAAGAAAACTGTTTTAAATATTCTTTAGTATTATTATATAAAATAAAGGCTGTATAAAAATTGTTTGGTTTTATGATGAAGAATAGAATATTCATGCTACACCTGGCTTCAATAGGAGATATTGAGGTGGGTAGTTGTTTTTTTTCCGAGCTTACGAATGAATTAAGTCAGATGCAACATCTTTCAGCAGTGGTGTTAGGATACCCCTGCTGGGTTAGGTGTCATCTATGAAGGTAAGAGTTCTTATTTATGCCTAATCCTAAGGTGTGTATATTTCTGTATCGGAAGGATGTATGATACTGAACACTAATGGAACTTTTGAGATACTGGACACTCCCTCATAGAAAGTATTGTCATGATTATGCGGAATTCTGGCGAGATGAGCCTACTTTTCCTAGCTACTAGCAGTACCTCATATGTAACTTACATAAACCACTGACGTGGTTAGTAAAACATTAAGAGAACAATTTACAAATTTATTGATTCTTTTCGACAAAAAACGTTGATTATTTTTGGCAACAAAGTTATTTTCACTGGTTTAACTTCATATTCTTCATTGTCAATAGAAAACCAAACTTCCTTTTCTTGTACCTTGGGATTAATGTTGACTGTTTTTGCTTCAATTACTTCGCTAACGTCTTTCTTTTCACCTTTTTCTAGTTTGAAGCCGTTCTTAAGAAAATCTAAGTATTGCACTTTCTCTGGTCCGATTTCCATTACCAACTTTGGAACCTCGTTTGACTTTGATAAATCAGGCATAATGTTAAGTGTTGATAATGCTAGATCCGCAGTCATGATTTTTTTCTCGTGAGATTTGTTGCATTCAGGATTGTTAATAGCTAAATATTTAGCCTGAGGATGCTCTTCTTTGACGAATCTAGAAAAAAACGCCCGTATGTATAACCTAGCTTCCAGCTAGTGGAATATAAAATTACAGAATCTCAAGTGAAAAGACATTTATTGTAGTTGTTTTTATTTCTTTCAATAATTATTGAAAATGAAGAATATTTTCACAATAATAGCATACCATTCATGAAATTTAGTACCTACCTGGAAAACCAACCATTTTTAGGTGTTATTTGTGGTTGTTTGTAGCAATTAGAGCAACCCTGACAAGGGGTACTGTAGCTGATTACAGCTTCACAATTCCATGATAGCTTACTCTTAAACCTAGAAAACAAATGCAGTTGCTTAGTAAAGCTTAATGCATGAGCTTCGTTCCAGTATATAATTACAAATAAGCAAAGGCAACTATAAATCATAGACTGTTTTCTGGACATGAGAAGAATGAATTAAATGACAGAAAGACGTCACAAGTAAATTTAAAAAAGGAATCAGAAAAATATAGTGGAAAATAGATACACAATAGTACCAATCGTATAATTATAAATAACAATTAATTACTAGGATAATATACTGACAAAATACTGTAGTCTACAGAACATATTGAAATTATTAGAAAAAAAATCAACTGAACATTCTTCATTTACACTTACCCGTTGAAAATATAAGTGGCATAACTCCTGAATGGGCCAAAATACCAATAACTATCTTTTTTCGCTTCTGCATCTCTATAAGCACCCCATTTGAGGCAGCTAACAGCATAAACTGGCTTGTTAGAGGTGTTTTCCTCATTCATTACTTCAATTTTCATAACATCTGCAGGCTTTATTGCTTCTTCAATTACAGCCATTGTTGCCTCTGCTAATGCTCTCACTTTTTCATGTTTATCACCTTGGGAGAAATACACTTTTGCAACTGTATTTGTTCTTCCAAGAGGTAAAATACCTGAAATATTTCAACAATTTCATATAATTGAAACCAGAACATATATCTCCTGACAACATTCACCTAAGGGTATATTGCTAACATTTTCATTAGTTTTTCTTAGAAGTCCAGTCACAACTTCTGATATAGTGCCATCACCCCCTGCAACTACAATGGCATCAGTTCCTGCGATTTCCTCTATCAACTTTTTGGCATGTCCTTCGGATTCAGTTTTTTTAACATCAACAGAAACACCTGCCAGATGTAAGAGTGGTGCACAATATTTTTCAAATTCTTCTGATGCTTTACGTTTATTAGCATTAGGGTTTAATATTACAGTAATGTGACGAGGGTCTATGTTCAGAGGTATCGATTGTTTCCCATATTTAGCAGCTTGTTGGCAATAAAATCTCATCAACTCTTGAGTCCTATAAAAGTATTTTTAAACTGTTCCCAATGTACACAAGACCTAAGAGGTGGATCAATAATTACAAAAACAAGAATGTAATTAACAAAACTTCAGGCTGATTTGGAAATTAACTTACTGTAAATAGTTTTTAGTGTAAATCACTCCATAAGTTATCAAAGCCGTGGCAAATGCTGATTTTTTCCAATGGTTTCTGATGGTTTTGGCTGTTTTAACAATAACTAACATGATTAATGAAAAATCTACACCTGAATAAATTTATTGGTAAATCATTATTTTCTAATCAATTTTCTGAATATCAAACTTGTGACAAATTGATATAGGTTAGTTTCTTGGCTGATGGTCTTTAGAGCGCTGGTTTGGTTAACTGGAAAAAAATAACATAGAAGGAGGAAGAAAGTATTCGAAGAGATCATTGTCCTCAGAACTCTGAGTCATTGTCGCAAAGCAGATTTAGTTTTCCTGCAAAAATAAGGACACCCCAAAAAAGTTTCAATATTTTTCAATATATAAATGAAAATATTTTATGGAGGTACTTAGTTATGGATTTTCATCAAGTATCGGCCGATTCCATCATATATCAGTTCAGGGATATTTTCCGGGAAACATTTATAATACTGGTTCACTCACTCAATTTCTTTTTAAATCTACAGTCATTATAAAAAACTGAATTCACACGTTATCTGTGTAAACGAGTATTACAATAAACTGAACAAGTAATATTAGAATGTTGGTGACTATTGGGTTTCTTATGGTAATGACTTCCATGTGTTTGAATTATAAATGATTTCGTTCACTTTTTTGTTCATCCCGAATATCAAAAAACGAAAATGGATGAATATAAAGACAGCATATAACATTAGAGTATCAGAGAAAATGCATCAAATCATCTATGTTTACTAATTAAGGTGGATGAATTTATTCAGTAATATCTATATAATGGTCATTCAACTGAGAAGTTACTCATTGCTCAAACTTGATTTTCATGAGTATAAATGCGCATTAAATTCATTGAATAAAATTACTTGGCTTTATTTGAAACTGTATTACCAATATTCTCTCACATCATAATGATTATGAATGCCGTGTTCGTTAACTTTAAAAACAAACATTTTAAATAAACGATATGATTATTATCATAATATCTATGCAGTTCTCATTTACGAATGTTCAGGTTATTAAATGTTTTGTTTTCCTATTAAAAATAAGTAGATACTTGAGACGATAGAGGCAAAAGTTCAGAAGATAGAGATCTACTCTCTAGTGAAAGCTTGCAAATAGCAGTATCAATGAATGGAATGTCTGGGAGTAATTCGAAGCTGCACTTGTTCACTCTCATGTGTCAACGAATATCCTCATGAAACCTAGAGTCATAAATCGAATTCACCAAGAAAACGCAATGAAATATTCCAATCAAAATTTGAGAATTGGCGGCAAATTCAAAATAACTTTTTCCACAAACCTTATAATGATGTTTACATTTTCATATAACATAGGCTATGAACAAATATACATGTAAAATTACTATTCTCAAAACTGATTTTTATAATGTGGAGTGAATTTGAAAATATTTTCATAATTGTACACAGCAACAAACATGAATCGTTCATTTTCATTACAGTGCATAGCAAAATGAATCACTTTTTCACTATTCTTTCAACCAATTTCAATATTTTTACAACTTCCCCTGTAGAAGATAGAAGCTTATCAGCAAAAGTATTTATATTTACTGCTGGTGCAATCCTGAAAGTTGCAGCTGCACCTTTGAGTTCTCGCATAGCGTCTTCATCTGTTGTATCATCACCAGCAAATACAACTTTTACATCATTTTTCCAATTCACCCCGAACTTCTTTTCCAGAAGCAAAAGGGCCACTTTTCCTTTATTCCAATCTACTTTTGGCCTCGCCTCCAAAGCACAGTGAGCTTTCCCTACTTTGAAGTTCGCTTCCTCTATGATTCTTTGAGCTGTTTGTTCAATTTCGCCTCTTAAATTTTCAGGAGTTGCTCTGAAATGGAAAGTCAGAGTACTTCCTTTATTTTCTATCCAAGCTCCATCCCTTACTACCTCTTTTTCTAGTTTTGCAATCAAGAGATTCACCTGATCTTCAAAATTTTCTGGTAGTTTGTGTCGATATGTAGAACCATCAGGGTACAATACTTCCATTCCATGATTTCCTGCATAGGTTATGGAGTTAAGTCCAACCATATTCTTCACATTGGATACTGATCTTCCTGAGATAATAGCTACGAAGACTTCTGGTCTTTGAGAAAGACTATGTAAGATAGTTTTAGTTTCTGATGGAATTTTGGCCAAGTCCGGATGAGCAACTATGGGTGAAAGAGTACCATCATAGTCAAGTAGTAGTGCGATTTTCGAAGAATTATTTAGATATTCAGTCAAATATTCTTCATAATCATCAAATCCTTTCAACATTCTGTTATATTAAACCATAAATAAAGTGACTGGAAATTTTTAAAATGACCTTTCGACAGAATCATAATTCAAGTAAGTTCACTGATAACGGTTGAAAAGGTCATATTAAGCTTAATCATTATCGCATCTACCATTTTCACCGAATTATTTTTGTTTTACAATCATACGTTACGTAACAAATATTTGGGGGTTATCATGCCAAATACATCTGGCAACAATGTATGAATTACTATTTATTTGCCACATTTAGGAAAGTAAGGTTACATTTCGTTATTTTCAATACAAATATATTGACTTTCATTCAAGGAAAACTTTATGATATAGACTTTTTGTAAAGAACCTTCCTTAATCTGCTTACATTTGGAATGTTACCCTTGAGTAAGTTTGGACAAGTTCGTTACATTAGTTACAATTCCATAAGGACTTGGTATGCCAACCTGGTGAAACCAAAGCCTAAAGAACCACCTTATGAGCATGTAGTTCAAATTGGTGACCCATTATTACGAACTGTCTCTGAAGTAGTTCCTCCAGATTTGATAAAATCCAAAGAGATACAGTTCCTTATCAAACGCCTAAAATACACCTTCGATAAATATAATTGTGTTGGACTTTCTGCTCCACAAATAGGATTGTCATTCCAAATATTCATTGCCGAGTTCAGTAAAAAGCATGCCAATTCATATAGTGAAAAGGAGTTCAGAAATAAAGAAATGACTATTCAACCACAGCAAGTAAGTTTATTTTCTGATTCCCTCTTATAAATTGAAAAATCATTCTATTAGAAATAACAATGATAATAATAATCCATTTTTTTTCTGATTGATTCGGCAGTTACTTGATGAGGATCTATAGTAATTTCAAAAACTACACGTAACGATTTGATCTCCATAAACTTGATTTGAAAAATATTTCACATGTTTCAAATCACAACGTGATTTGAATTCAAATCACTTGACAAAGCTACTGTGTTAGCGAAACATGTGAAATATTTTTCAAATAAAGTTTATGGAGATCAAATCGTGAGGTGTAGTTTTTGAAATTAATCAGCCATTTATTGGCAAATGAGTCGACAGAAACTTAATCTTCTTCCTTATTAACAAATATAACTGGAACTTTTGTCTTAGAATAAATCCACGACAAACACTCTTCCCAAACACCATAACTGGAATACTCTTCTCGATGTGCATTTCATCAACAAAGTAGGCGTCTACAATTTTGTTCATAACAACTTTTACATTCTTGATCATTCTGTTTTTGTTGAAGGTTATCATTGTTTCATTAGCAATTATAAAGCCAAAATTGACCTTACTTTATTTATTTTTTCTTGAGCAGATTTATGGATTGTCGAAAAAACGAAGCTATATGTTAGGCTTATACTCACCCAAATTTGTGAAAAAATTAAATTATTGAGGCACTTATATCAATTCTTCCTCTTTAATGTCTTCATAAAAGCCAAAAAATTCAATCCTTACTCTATCATGAACTCAAAGATGAAAACTTCTCTGCCATACAAAATTTGATTATTGCAAAATATAACGATTGAGGGGTTTTTCACTGTGAAAAAAAATCAGTAATTTCATCAATTGTTGGTGAACCATTATATCTAAGTTTTTCAGCACCAATGTTCAGTTGTGGGATATATAAATCTGACAGTTTTAGGTCATTATCAATCCCGAAATTAAAATTTTGGATTATTCAAAAGTGGTGTTTCCTGAATCATGTGAGAGCGTAAAAGGCTACTATGCTGAAGTACCTAGATACCAAGCTATAGAACTGAAAGGTATCTCAGTGCTGAAATTCTACAAGTCGTTGATATATCCAACAATTTTCTATTATTTCAGGTAGAGACGAGAATGGGGCGGAAATATCCTTCAAAGCTCACGGATGGTGGGCCAGAATTATACAGCATGAACTGGATCACTTGAACGGACGTCTGTATACGGATATCATGAAAGCAAAAACTTTAACGTGTTGTTGCTGGGATGCTGTCAATGAAAGAGGAGGGAAAGTAATTTTATCTTTCAATGCTGATTAGCATTCACTATATTTTATGAAATAATTGAAAAAAACTATGTTCTGATTCAATAATAACATAGTTTATTTAAGACTAGGAACTAGATGTGTAATAAAAGACTGTGATTCTTTTGTAATTTGTCCTTATTTAGTTTCAAAATAAAAATAATTCTTATATATATACATATATATGTATATATATATATATATATATATATATATATATATATATATATATATATATATATATATACACATACATTAATTGAAATTGAATACATAAAAGTAATGTACCATTATCTTGATTTACTACAAAGAATAATGGCTATATTAGCAAAGATTTGCAAAACTTATGAAAAAATTATGTGTTTGAAGTGTGAACCCATGTAGAACCAGTTTGCGGTTCTGCTGCTCTTATTTCATTAGGATAAGTCACCAAGAACAGTTCATGACCATTAATGTACCTGAAAAAATGTTTAGTTAATAAGCAAATATGTCAAATAAATTGAACACTTCATAGTAATACGTTATAGGTGTTGAGCAAACTACCAAACTGTACTATTATATTTTAATATTGGCTAGTGTGCTTCAGTTTTTTCAAAATTTTCAGACAAACGAAAAAGTACTTAAAAAACTAATTTGATAAAACTGGTACATGCATTTGCTATTAATTTGATGTATTTTTCACATCAATAAAACTTGGAACAGAGAATCTGAAAAAGATTCAGGGAACATCAACACATTTCACATTTAACCACAAGAAGTGACAAAACCCTCTTTGGTTCCTGATTTGTCAAGTGTTTTTCCTGTCCAAGAAAGGATTATTTCTTTTCAGTTTTTTGGCAATCTCCTCATTATTTGTAAAATGCATAAATATGTTTTTTATTATATAGTTCATGTATTTTTTTGTACAATCTGAGTTTATGTGATTCGATTGATTATGTCATGTCACTTGAAAACGAAGTAAAGTTGTATAAGTCACACACACACTGGATCAAATAGGTACTTTTAATAGGTACAATAGGTACGTCTAAAGTCAATGATAGACTTGAGTAATTCTACTCTGCATCTAAATATCAAATTAGGTGTTTCTCAACAATTGTTAAAGTCAATGACATTCCTAAAAATGTATTCTTATTAAAGTTTATCTATTTGCCCATATACATCTTGCTTGATAGCAGCTAAGGATGTCATAAATATGTCCGTTAATGCAACAAAGTTGGCAAATGAAGTATTAGACCGGTGTGCTTGTAACAACCTTTGCCAGAATGTTGATAAAACAATTTCAGTACTATTTAATGTTAAACTTGAACTGGAATTCGATGTTCTAGTGAAACTTGGGGTAAAAATCTACTTTGGCTCATCCATTTACAAAATTTTGAGGAATGAAAATTCGTCCATGGCATGTTTCAAATACTGTTGGAAAGGTGAACAGAATTTGATATGCAATTCATCAAATAAGTGGTTCAACCGTACACATGTACAGTAAATTCTAAGCTATGGGTTTCCCTTTTGGATAGCTCCCATTATTCTGCCAGAACTTTTGTGGCACAGAAGGAACCTGATTGAAACAGGTTATCGTGATCACTTTTCATAGAATTTGAACTAACGCCTTTTTGCAAACGTCCACGACAATTCAGCCATATTTTCAATTGTTTTCAACTATGTGCTTCGACTGACAGTATGAAAATTTGAAAATATCGCTTTTTCAACATGGCGACACACTTGCGCTTGTCACATGATTAAAAGGCCTATTTATGGCCAAGCAGTGTTGCCAATTGTCTTATCAGAACTTGCTACTTACTACTGAAGTTGGCTGGGATTGTTTGGTTTCATATAATGAAATGAAACATCACACAATTGCATGTAAAAAACAGTTATCATCATCTGACTTATGGCATCTTAACAGTCAAGTCAAGATCGTGGCTCTTCCAAAGCTGATATTACTCATTCACTCTGATAACCAGGCTGAGCGGTACATGATGTTCACATTAGAGTTTCAACTTGCCAATTCAAAAGTGTGCAAGTCAAAGACAATAATAATGTGACCAAATACAAGAGAAATTGGCGTCTATAATATAATACAACATTTGTTGTATGCAGCCATACTTACAGATTTCTGTTGGGCACCCGAACCGTCCGTTCTCCATCAATCTCCTGCGTCGTGTATTCGGCGAACAACTGGCCAGCCGCTTCCTCGTCTTCGATGTGCAGTTCGCTGCTTAGCTCCTCCTCTTCCACAACCTCTTGTTTCTCAACTTTGGAGAGCGACCGAGACGCCTTCGCGCCGCCCGGACCTTTGTTGTGCGTCCGCTGGTGGCGCTTCATATCGGACCGAACACGGAACGGTTTGCCGCATACGGCGCACGTATGCGGTTTTTCTCCCGTATGGATTTTTCGGTGATTTTGGAGGTAGGACGAGGCGCGGAAAGATTTGCCGCAGAATTCGCACTTGTAGTTGCGCTCACCTGGAAGAGAGGATCGAGGATTCAATCAATTTATATATGGAATCTTAGATTGTTCCCTCTTAACAAAAACCTGTTCTTAGATGTAGAACTTGATATATATATATATATATATATATATATATATATATATATATATATATATATATATATATATATATATATATATATGCATATTATATATATTAAATATAATCACATTCAATATGTACTTGAAAAAATTTATTAAATAAAAAGGTAATATAAAATTGGAAATTGAGTGAAAATAAACTATTTTATAACAAAAATCAAGATGAAAATGATGCTGGGTAGATACAATTAAAAAATAATATGCGTCTTCAAAAAATTAGTAACTGATTTACTTATTCTTTTACTTCAATTGGCCGTGGTGGTAGTGCGCCCGACTCACGATCGGAAGACCGTGGATTCGATTCCTGCCTCGACCAGATATTTATCTCGAGAGAATTTATCTGGTTGAAGCTGGTATGATTCTGCAACCGTGTTAGGAATCACACGTTAAAAGGTAAGGCCTCGTTAGTCCTTAGCTTGCACAAGTTTCTCAACTTCTGAGAGTTGTCGTTCGTATGGGGGCGACAGCTGAGTAACGGAAAAACAGATTTTTTCAAACAGACTTCAGTTTTGACTAGGTCACTCTGGTACTTATGATAGAAAATGTTATATTTCTTTTAGCAAATGAAAACTATGGAAATATATTGTAAATATCTGTTCTATTTCTATAATTGAATAGAACTGGTCGATACTTGATGAAAATCCATATTAAAAAACTAATCAATATAGTTTATTGTATGATTTTCACTATAAAAGGGTTTTACAAAAACCGCGACACGTGTTTCGCTATAAAATAGCTTCTTCAAGCATAAGTTTATGCGTGAAGAAGCTATTGTAAGAAGCTATTGTAAATAGCTTCTTCAAGCATAAGTTTATGCGTGAAGAAGCTATTGTACAGCGAAACACGTGTCGCGGTTTTAGTAAAACCCTTTTACAGTGAAAATCATACAATAAACTATATTGATTAGTTTTTTTTGTTCTATTTCTGGTGTCATTTTCTATATGATATTGTTTGCACCTAGTTTTGATATGCAAATCAAAGATTTTTTGCAAACATCTTTTTTGTAAGATGATGTTATTAGTATAGGTGGACATTTCCTCGAACATAATACCATACCTTAAACAACTTTGACACATAGATATAACCTAACTTTCTGGCTTCATATTGTACACTAGTTGTTGCTACCAACTTCGTTTGTAAGGATTTTCAAGTCTTAATAGATTTTCTAATAGCAGAAAATCGTTTTACAAACTATATATATATATATATATATATATATATATATATATATATATATATATATATATATATATATATATATTGTAGTTACCCAACGTGTGGCAGATACCCAACGGTAAAACAACAACTAACCCAGCTAATGCAGAGAGATTCCATGACTAGCTGGAATCATATTTGTTTGGTCATGATACTCAGACGGTTCACACCATTCTGAAGAGACCATGCCCGGTACTGATGGTTGGTCCGATCGACCAACCGATAGTTGGAGTTATGTGTCTAATAAACGTGAGGATCAGTTTCTAAGGAACACAAAGTTTCTTGCATCTTCCACAATTATTGCAAACAGTATGGTAATTTATTGAGAATATTAGCCCACACCGTCACAGTTCAAAAATTTTCCTCTGTATAGTGCCATTTTTATGCCCTGAGTAGAAGTAGTGTGACTTAGTTCTGGTACATAGTGTACCACACTGGCTTATTATTATTAATGTGTCGAATTTGATTCAGTTGACGATAAAGAAGGATATAGAAAAATACCATTTATGTGTTTTAGATTTGTTGGGCCTCGTATAGTGTCGTCGTTGAGAGTAATGACAATCAGCACCTCAACTTTGTGAATCTTCATTGGGAACAATTGATACTGTGATATCCAGCAAGCATAACTTGACTACTGATAGACAATTTTGTTAAAAGTAACTGAAGTTTATCAGTGAATGTTTTCAAGGGCTATATAAATAAAACCTATTAAGAGGTTAACCTCATTGTACATAATATTGTACAAAATTTCAAGTGACATTTTCTGGATTCTTTTCTTTCGCAAAACTTGTTTGGTAATGGAGAATTCCCAATGTTTTTTATACCTGTTATAGAAAACTACAGTCAACCTGAGACTATGATGCTTACCTGTATGTATTCTGCGATGTACAACTAAAGAGTACTTCCTAGCGAACTCCTTGCCGCAATATTCACATTGGAAGTTCTTCTCGGTTGAATGCAAGGAGGTTATGTGATACTTCAAATCACCCCACTGCCGGAATCTCTTGCCGCAGTGCTCACAGCTGTAAGGCTTGTCACCAGAGTGAAGTCGCAAATGAACCTAAGAGGGATTTGAAAATTTTTTTTTAATACAAGTGAAATTGAAGAAAACACAGATCTTGAATTTTCATAGGTTATCAGTGAGTAATTTTAATTATTATGATTATTGATATTATTCTTTTCATAAATAAATATCTATAATAGAAGAATAGTTTATAAGTGCTGTTGAACATTGAGTTTTACACAAGTCAAGAACATAATCGAAATAAAGTAAAGCTATAATAAATTTAAAAAGTTTACAATTTGAAATAATTTTATCTATTAACATACAATGTTAGTCAATGTTAGATAAAAATATCAGGACAAAATGGTTTAGACTTTCGCGGCTGAGGTTTTGAGTGTCATTATTTTTTGAGTTTGAAAGCCGTGGATTTTTGAAATTTCTTCCTGACGTTTCGCTGTCCGATCGGGCAGCAAGCCATGATGGTTAAACCTCTGAAGAAGCTAGCCACTCGCGCCAGCAAAACGTCAGGAAGAAATTCCAAAAATCAACGGCCGTGAAACTCGAAAAATAATGACACTGAAAAATATCAGGTTTCAATACGTTCATTTCCAGGTTTTTTAATTCATTTCATATATAAAAAATTTTTTGGCATTAATTTCTGCATCATTATATGGAAAGTGAGTAACTTCAACTATGAAGATTGAATTACATGGAAATCTCTTTTTCTCATATAGTAATGGGACTGAAATGTCATAAAATTCCTTCAGGTTGTAGTACAGGTCTTTACAGACTCAAGATAGGAATATCAACCTGCCAGGAACATAAGCGTTATTGATTTTGAAGTGGAGAAATCGTTACAAACCAACCTCACACTTAGGTAAATGAAAAAATATATTTTCAGATCAGAAGAATTTACCCACACACTTTGGATCAAACTCTAACCTTACCTTCAAGAGAAACTTTGAATCTCCAGATGGACTTGTAGAAGTGTTAAGTGAAAAGAATAGTCTTTACCTCATCAGCAACTTTTTTGAATAATTCTGAAGACGATTGGCGTAGTTCTTCCACAAACTTTTCAACTTTGTCTCTGGACAAGACAAATGTCTATTGTCACAATGACAATTTGTGAAAAATTCAAACAACTGAGCTAATTTAATCCCAGCTATAGGAATTTCACTTGATGAAAAGGAAAAAAGTTTTAGGAGAGATACATTATTGTAAAAAAAGCCATTTTGGTTTTCTACTTCTCCATCAAACACAGCACTAAAATTCTTCACAAAGATTGGTTTGTTCTTGTTATTAACTTATAAGTTGTTATCTATATATAAAATTATAAACTTATAAGTTGTTATTTGAAAAATCTATAAAGCTGACTTCAATAAACAGCTCTGCTGAATTCTCACCTTCAAAGCACTGGAAGCAAAGAAACTCTTTCCACACTGGTCACACTGATGGGGACGAATACCAGTATGGCTCCTCATGTGATACACAAGGGAGTTTTTATGAGTAAAAACCCGATCACATTCGACACACTCATGAGTTGACTTCTTCTTGTTTTTCTTATTTATTTTTTTGACCACTGCGAGAGGAGCTGATTCTGAAAAAAAATTGTGAAATCAGTTGTTGAAATTAATAAATATATCTTCTCCAACCTGTATTCCCAGTTGTTGCTCTACAGGTAACTAGATGTTGAAGTAAAATGGCCCTTAGAGGAAATGGCTGATTACAAAAATGACAAATATGGTCACTGCCAGCTTCCAATTCTTTCAAATCTTCTTCCGTTTGATGAAGCTCTTCTTCTCTGTACCATGCTTTAGAATCGTCTTCATCATCATGTGGTTCATTTGTGTCCACCACTACATTTATACCTAATATATGTGATGGTAAAATAAATTTCATCAATAAAAACGAAACTTGACAAATGGTATTCAACACTAACCTTCCATCAAATCCTCAGGTTCGCTAAATTCATCCAGCGGTTCATTCTTGCTAGTGTGTATGTCTCTCATGTGAGCTTCAAAAGTTTTCTGTCTCCTGAATGTTTTGTTACATTCAATGCAGGTCAAATTCAAAAGGCTCGAAAGCAAACTCTCCTGTCTTTCATTTTCAACTGTCTCAGTTTTCTCGGGAGATGTGGTTTTCTTTTCTGGGGCTGTCTTAGGGGGAGAAGTCGGAAGACCTCCACCGCCAGGTTCATAATGTTTCTTTAAATGCTCGAAAAACCTTTAATGAGAAGAAAATGTGAACCAAGACGTATAAACTTAAAATTCTAATATTTAATAGAAAGTTTAATAGTAATTGAAGCTCCATTTATATATTTTGCAAATTGTTTTCTGTCACATAGAGTTCAAAACAAGTTACGAATATTTCTTCTTGGACTGATGTGTCTTCTCAGATCAACCCTTCAATGAACACTTCATTGTGAGATTTTCACAAAACACTTTTACAAAACCGCAACACTTGTTTCAATATACAATGGCATCTTCAGGCGTATCTATACAAAACTAAAACCTACATATTCAATGCTTTTTATATGGGAAATAAATGTTTTGGCTTTCTAATTATTTATCTTGATACAAAAAAATGTAGGAGTCTTCTAAATAAAAATGTGTAGATCATGCAAAGAAGTAACTTTTAGATACAAAACTGGAAGATAAGCTCTCTTGAAACACCTACTTTCACATAAACATACTCAAAAGAAAAATACTTTCAAAACAAATACTTGTTATATGAACACTGAGTTATACAAAAAACACTTTTTCCTGTTCATTTTTACAAATTGGAAGTACCTGAGTTTTATTTACAAAATTAATGTTGAAAATGTGTACCTTGGTTTTTCGAGAGTCTAGATTATTTATGATTCCCATAATTCCAAGATTGAATTGGTTGTAAAAATGTATATATTTAAAGAATATTACTTACTTGAGCTGTTCTGTGAATGGCTGATTACAAATTTGACAGTTAAAGGTATTGACTTGATTGACAGGAGTAATAGTAGTTTGACAAAGTAGTTCATGTTGTGCAAATTCATCGTTAGAGTTGAATGATTGTTCACACAAGTTGCACACAATCTTTCTAGGGGAGGTGCTAGTAACTTTCTTGAGTTTCCTTGAAATTCGTTTTTTATGTGGCAAGCTCTTTTTAGAAGTAGGTTGATCATTTCTAGAAAAAAAAATGAATGAATCATGATTTATTGAATATTTCATATGCTCACCTAAAAGATTCTCTGTCTGAATCAGCTTTTTCATCTTCTTTTTTAATTGGTAATTTTTGGATTTCTTCAGAAAAATCATCATCCACGGTAGCAAATCTGACACCGTCAACTAACTTGGGTAATGATTGCTGTTCGACATAAATATTATCAGAATTGATGATACGCAAAAAGCTTGTACCACCTGATTTTTCACTGATGATTAGGGGTTGATCTTCCAAAATCTTTGCACCTGAATTAGAGAAAATCAATGATTTTATAAGTAAAAATGGTTCTCCATCTGTTCATTCATAAGAAATTGTACAATTTATATGTCAACTTATATGAACTAAACCTAAAACATGCCTAAAGTAGAAGATGCAACAAGAGATGGTAGAGTAGTATCTTGAAGCTGTTGCTGTTTCTGCTGTTGACTAAGCTGTACCGCCACTAAAGCTGCAGCTAAATTTCTATCTTCATCAGTTAAATCTTGAGACAACAGATCTTCAGAGGAATAGCTTACGGGAATGAAATCATTTCCACCCAAGTCAACAACTAGTCCATGTTGCTGTTGCAATAACTCTGTACTTAAAAGCTGGGCATTTTCAGGAACTCTATGGATCATGTATTGAGGTGAATCATTATTTTCGTCAATGACAGCATTTTCCAGGGTTTCACCATCTCTGGAAGATTTGCTAGTATCCATTCTTGGTTCTTGTATCAAAGGTATACTAAAAATTTAAAAACGCCGCCACTGGAATCGAAGATACGTTGACACGACGTTTCAAGGTCATTATTTTACCTGAAAATTCCACTTATTTTATAACTTTGTAGGAATTCTAAGTTATTGGAAAGTATCCTTCAACGTAGTTTCATTTGCGTTATCACAAATATAAGTTATTAGTTTGTCAAAAATTATTAAGATTGTCTGAAAACTAAAATATTGAAACTAAAATTGACAACAACGCACTTTAGCAGTACACAAACGCCATGCTTGAAATTGAAACTAGATGGGTGGAGTGCGTTCATCAACATACTACCTGTAGGGTATTCGAATTCCAATCGTACACGTCAAAAGAAAACTATTGATTGGGAGAGTAACCCTATTATTCGTTCAGTTATTTATTTTATTCACTCTCGAGTATTGTTGTAAGAAATTTGCTGAACGCAAATGTGATTTTGAACATTTTTCAAATCTTAACATGTCGTGGACAGAGCGATATATCCCGCGCTATGGGCATGGCAACCGATTTCTAATTTTATTTTGGGTTCACGTGGCGGTTCCCTACAGCACTGAATATGCATCCTATGCGCTGGATGCTTATTGTCCCAGGAGAAAACACAAAATTTCGTTAAATGCCTATGCATAGGTTCTGGACAATTTTTATAATAGTGGACTTTCGAATAATAGGACTTTCGAAAAAGTTGTTACGAAGAAAAACGCATACGACTGGAACTCTGTGCGCAAATAGAAAATATAACCCAGAAGAATTAACAAAATTGAAGCTGAAAAAGGGAGAACATAAATGGAAAAGGTGTGGAAAAGTGAACGTATTTAAGTGGTGAGATCGTCAGTTACAACTTAATTTAAGCGTAGATCTGTTTGAACTTACTGTTTGAAAAAAATTATAAAAAACAACAAAGAAAAACAACAACAACAATTAATCAATTGGCGCTTCGGGGCGATTTTAATTACGAGTGAGTTTTATTCCAACCATAGGCTGCACAAGCAGAACCAGAACGAAAAGATTTATTTACCTCCGATACTTCATGTCCTGAAAATTCGAACACCGGAAACTCTGAAAATCGTGTGGTGGTTGCGAATCCAGAGCGATCTGAGATAAATATATTGTAGTGCAATTCGGAACGTACTTCATTGCCTATAAAAGCAAATGACATGACAGGTGACAGAAGTGTAAAAGGTTCTTGTAATTGACGCCTGCGCTTCGAATTTTAAGGTTCAGTTCTTCTTTAGCGAATAGTTTAGTGGAGCACAATGGTAATATTTTTTTTCTTGAAATTTCATCAACATCCTGTTATTATTTTGTGAATAAATAATTTGAAATACAAGATAATATCCAATTACGATTATTTTATACTTTATTTTTTTCAGTCTGCCCACAAAACATTTATTATCAAGCGGAAACTTGCCAAAAAGTTGAAACAAAATAGACCAATTCCACAATGGGTTCGAATGAGGACAGGGAACACAATCAGGTAAATTGCAAATAATTTCTTTACTGTATTGTATTCATAAAAGTTAATTTTCCCCGTATTTTTTTTGATAAAAAAGGATTGGCTGGGTTCATTGCAATAACTGGAAAAAAAGTTCAACATATTAGTTCAGAGTGAAATAATAAGTGGTGAGAAGTTGATAATACTGACTTTGGGCTCTATCCTTACTCAGCTTCGGTAAGCTTGAAGTCTCCTTGATTATTTGGATATTCTAGTAAAAAATATAGAATCTACTAGCACTTGCAGTATTATGAGAAGTGCAAAATTTGCACTCATTTCTGTTAAATGAGTAAGTTTGAAATTTTCGATTATTTTTTACTTAAACTCTGGTAAAATTATCAGGAATTATCTAGGTAGGTAACATTATTCAAATTGTTAATATAAAAAGCACAAATTAGGTAGAATTGAGTCAGTATGAAAACTGAGGAAGCTATTGTATAGCGAAACACATGTTTAGATTTTGTAAACTTTCCAGTGAAAATCTCAAAGTGTTAGTTGAATAAGTTATGATTCTCATCAAGTATCAGCCAGTTCCATCATTAGTTAATGAATTCACCTTGAGTTAAAACATGAGTCTTACATGCCTCCAAAGTTTTTATTTAATTTGAACTGTGAAAAAAAACTGTTTTTTCGTTAATCAGCTGTCGCTCCCCTATGAACGACAATTCTCAAAAGTCGAAACTTGTGCAAGTATAGGACTAATGAGGTCTTATCAATTTGTGATTCCTAACACTGGTTGGACGATAGGAAGTGGAAATCAAACGCCCGACCTTTCAGTTCGTACCACAGTGGTCGATTGAGGAGTGAGTAAGTGTGTGGTGCTAACTACCTACGTCAACCCACTGGTTATTTTTTAATATATTGCTGCAAAGTGCTACTGATTTTACAACATATTCTGCTCCAAATGATCAAGGAGAACTGCAAACTTATTAAAATTGAATCAGGACAAAGCCCTACAAGTAATATGCACAAATAATTACTCTGTTACTGATTATATCAAGTTATTGTATTATTAATGCAATGAACCATCCAATCCTTTACTTTTTATGAAATATAATTTTCATTTATTCTCTTGAAATTCATTAAAAAATACCCTTCACTTTACAGCAATTATTTCAATAAAAACAATCTCGATAAACTCTAGTTAAACTCATACTCAATTTGGAACTCTTTAGATATCAGTCTGTAGTCACTTACATTCTGGTCTAACTTCTGTTCCTTACTGATGTATTCAAAAGTATGGTAAAAGATGTATTTAATTTTTCAATTTTGTACAAACCACTGTATATCATGAATATTACTGGAATTTAATCCCAACACTAAATATGGACAGTACAGAAAATTGCAGTCAGTAACGGTTTCTCGAGGGGTATTATAGATATTATAAAGAAAAAAAGTTTAGGTTAAAAATGAACGAAATTGCAACTTTTAGAAAAGACTAAAACCAAGACAAATATATCTCAGTTCCATACCACCAATATACGAAGAACTTTGGAAAGATTTTCAAGGAACTAAGTATGAAGGTGATATTTAAAACAAGTCATACACTATAGAGCCTTTTAGGAAATCCAAATGACAAAATATAGAATTCAGAAAAGTCTGGAATTTAATAATTTAAATGTAAGGGCTGCAATATGGACAGACTGAAAGATCTATTAAAATAAAATATAAAGAACACTTAGCACACTTAACATATGGAAGATCAGAAAAATCAGCAGTCGCCCATCATATTTTGCAACAAAACCATTATTTAGACAAGTTAACAACAACAGGCATCTATCTAGATGCCTATAACAGTGTAGAAATGCTATATAGCTTGATGAAATAATATTTTATTATCAGATTTACCTGACCGTTAGATAAGCCAACATGTAAACTTAAATTAAGACGCAGGTACCTAGCAGAGGTATCTAGGGTATAAATAAGGACAATATTGTATGTAATTTAGGTTAATCTTCCTCTTGAAGATGATCTCTTGGTGATTGAAAC
Organism: Leptinotarsa decemlineata; assembly: GCF_025532065.1. Lineage (NCBI taxonomy): Eukaryota > Metazoa > Arthropoda > Insecta > Coleoptera > Chrysomelidae > Leptinotarsa > Leptinotarsa decemlineata. The sequence goes on from NW_027412688.1 coordinate 32,093,557, forward strand.
ACGTGTCGAGATGTTAAAAATAACGGTTTGGTGTTTGGGTAAAACTCCAGTAATATTATTACTACACCAAAGGTTGCAAAAAGTGCATCACAAGTACACCGTATATCAATCTATTAGTCAAACTGAAAACATTTTCTTGAATCTAGTCTTACAAATCTTGGTTTTACGATTCACTACCTCTATTCCATACTCCTCAAGCATGATTTGAAATCCTCTTTCCTTATGAAATATAATATTTTTAACAAGGAACATGTTGGGTTTGTATTGACCATCGATGGAAAAATAACTACTAGTGACATCAAATATTTATGTTATATTCACATCCAAGATTTGTAATTGAGCCAAGTTTTCAAGAATATATCAATTACTGTTTATGACCAAAAATATGCCTAGTATATAATTTAACAAATCACTTTTTTTTCTTTCAGATATAACGCTAAGAGACGTCATTGGCGCAGAACCAAGCTTAAGTTGTAATAAGTTATTTCTTATGATTTATTATAATTTAATAAATAAGTAAAAACCTTCAAAACTTTGCTGGTGTATAATTTTTCTAATGCCCAAACACGAAGAGCCTCTTTTTTAATAATAGGAAATCGAGTTTTTCCATCAAAACTTATTGGCAATTTTCACCTTCCACATTCTAAAAAGTACCGCAGAAGTTACGGCAAGATGTAGTTAATTTTGTTATTCTGAAGTATCTATAAAATTCTCGTTGAAGGCGAAGTTGTCAAATGAGAGAAGTTACTGATGAAAAGCACATTTTTTCTTTTTAAAAGATGTTTAATTTACACAGTACTTTACTGTACTATAAGTTTGCTCCTATTATATGAAGCTCCCCATAACAATGTTATTTTTGGTATGTAAAAATGACTACTGTCCCTTTTAAACATTGAATAACATAAAATTTGTAAACTGGGCGTCAATGGTAGTTGTTGAATTTTTTCCAGTTTTGGAAATTTTCAGTTTTAATATATGAAAAGTAGAAGTTCAAAATAGGAAAGTTAGACTAAGTAAAAGAAAAACTATTTCTATGGCTAGAGACAGATTCTAGTTTGATATATGAATGATTGCTAATAGGACAATGGGAAGTTGACGTTTTTTTTCTATAAAATGGCATCTTTTGTAAAGCAGGGGTACTTTTTTCGGGATAATATCACTTCAGTGTTTATGCCAAAATATTTCTCAGGGGTTCAGTTCGCAGATAAATTCGGGTAACGAAAAAACAACATCTAAGGCTCTTGGTTTTGCACACCAGATATGCTTTATTTGAAGTTATTCAGCTTCTGAAACACGAAATTGGTTCCACACCTGAATTTGAGCAACAGATTACACAAGGGCCAAATATGTAACTGAAATAAAGGATCTTGGTGTTACCTATAATTCACAATTCAAGTTTTCCACTCACATTAATAACATGATTAAGTCTGCTAATCGTATTTTAGGTTTTGTTATCAGACAAACATCGAATTTTGCCAATATTAACACCATTAAATTATTATATTATTCCCTGGTCAGGCCTAAACTAGAATATGCCTCAATTATTTGGTCCGGTGAATATCAAACATATCTAAATAATTTGAAAAAAGTACAAAACAAACTGTTGAAATATTTGTATTTTAAAAAGTACCACGTGTTGCCTAATTATAATACCGTCAGAACATATCAATTAAGATCGGAATTCAAGATACTATCCTTAGACCAGAGACGAACTTTAACATCAATGATATTCCTGTATAAATTAATAAACAATTTAACAAATTCCCCAGAAATCCTCAATATGCTTCCATTTAATGTACCTCCACGGTGTATACGTTCCACACCAATGTTTAATACCTCTGCAATATGTACATCATCGAGAGCACCTCTTTTAGCTATGATTAAATTAGCAAACAATTTCAATCTACTTATGGATTTAGATTGGACCTTACCTCTATCAGTTTTTCGTAAAACAATTTTAGAACAAATATTGAATTCAACTCTGTCAAACTAAACATATATTTGACGAATCCAGTCAGTGCAGTTATGGACGACTCCCTACAAGTCTGGTATCAGTAAGTAATAGTTTAGTAATCTAGATCTATATTTAATAGCTTTCATTGTAGTGTATTTGCCAACAGTTTATCCATGTAATTAGTCTTTAATGGACTGTATGGGTAATAAATACAAATAAATGTAATGCTCATGAAGAAAATCACCTAAAATGAATTGACCAAGCACCATAACTGAAAATATAGACAATTTTATTTATTTACGGCAAAGCCTATTTTTTATAAGATAAGTTCACACATATGTATTTAACAGTAATCTAAGCTGGGTTTAAGGAAAAAATATAAAATAAAAAAAAATCGTATAACTAATGAATTACAATCTTTTCAGTCTTTAAATGTTTCCAAAGAAGAATTAAACATTTCTAAATCTACATTGTATGTATTTGCAAGTCTCAACATTCTACCTACAGATTCATTCCGGCCATAGTTGGTGCGACAAAAGGGTACTTTTTGAACAATATGATTTTTATTGAAGTGACAGATAATTCATTTGCAAATCTAAGAATGAAACCTAACATGTTTAGCGCTTAGAAGTAATATTTGCAATATGGGGTTTAAATGACATTTTTGGGTCGAGAGTGATTCCTAAATCTCTGATTGTGTTTGTTGTTTCCAGTTCAGATTGATTGGTTTTATATGGCCAGTGAATGGGATTTTTCTTTCGGAAAAAAGTAAATTTTTGACATTTGTCTATATTTAATTGCAGTAGATTTATATCACACCAGCGAACAAAGTTAGATAAATCATATACTGTAATAATTTTGTATCAGTTGAGTCATGAATAACTTTAAACATCTTCAGGTCATCGGCAAACAACAGAAATTCACTATAAAGAATAACATCTTTCAAGTCATTTACAAATAGGTTGAAAAGCAATGGCCCTAAATGAGAACCCTGTGGTACACCCGATGAAATTGATTGAGGAAGATACTGAGACCATATTTTACAATTTGTACTCTGCAGCCTAAATAATTTTCAATCCATTTCAGAATGTTTTCTTGAATACCCAAAGCGTTTAGTATACGCAACAAGTTGTGGTTTACTCGGTCAAATGCCTTTGAAAAGTCTGTGTAAATAGAATCCACCTGGTGTCTATTTTCGAAGGCATTTATTATACAGTGTTAATAAATGAGCAGATTTGTGCTGGTAGATCTACCACTACTGAATCCATGTTGTTGATTAATGATTATATGTCTACAATCCCATGTTAGCTTTTTTGTAATTAGGATGTCTAACAATTTGGGTAATTCTGATTGATTACAGACTGCTCGATAAGTTTTTATATCATTATGTGATCCACTTTTATGAATAGGTGTCAAAAAACTGTTTTTTCCAATAATCTGGAAACATCGACGATTTCAAGGAAATATTGAATATCATGTGAATTGGTTTGACCACGGTAAAAATACATTACAATAGCGGAATTCCATCAGGACCTGTAGACAATTTCCCAGATAATGACATCACTAGATCGATTATTTCTTTAATATCACCGCTAAAACTACATGTATCAACCATCATACTAAATTTATATTCTGGAATTTGGTTAACTGTTTGATCACTATAGACTGATGAGAAATATTCTGCGAATATCATTACTATTTTCGCTGACGAGTCATCATTATACATTTTAGATGGTAAGGAGTGTGATTTTTTTTATCATTTATATAATTCCAGAAGCTTCTAGGATTATTGTTGATGTTATTCTCTATTTTATTCATGTATGCTTGATGGCAAGTGTTTCTCAAAGCTTCGCACTTATCTCTCAAATAACAAAATTCTTCATATTTATAAAAATTTCCATTTTTGTATTCTCTGTGAACCGATTTCTTCTTGAAAACTAATTTTTTCAGCTCAGAATTGAACGATATTGGGAAAGTAGAAGCTTTATATTTTTCAGTGGAACATAGTACTCCAGAGCTGTATAGAGAATATTGTAAAAATTTGTAACTGCAGTATTTAAATCCTCATCCTTCAGTATTTCGGTATTCTAATTGATACTTGCCAAGAAATTATATGGCAATATAATCCCCATTTACAAAGTCATAAAAGTATTCATCATATTTTAGATATTCCTTTGTACCATTTTTTAAACCAAAAGGTTCATTAATTACAAAACTAGTAATATTTAGATGATGTATTGCGTATCTGAAGTTGAAAGCATCAATAAAATGTTTTGATTCATGATTTTTGCAAATTTATAAAAACCCTCCCCGAAGTCGCGAAAATAAGCTGAGCGGCACAACCTAAGGATAGGCAACCCTTTATAGAACAAGTTGCCGCAGTAGTAGTGTATTTGTCTTTGATATCTTAGCAAAATATAACAAGTTTCTTTTCAAAAAACAGTAATATAATTTTTAGAACCAAGTGATGGCGATAATTTTGCCCAGGAGAGTTACAGTATCAAATTAATATAACTTAAACTCATTTGGTCTTGTGATTATTTTATTTCTCTTCTTTAAACTTCCGAGCCCCTTGAGAACCTAAAGATGTTTTCTGAAGTATAGTGGAACATATTGTAATGTCCGTTTTGGTGCTGGAGAGGAAATAGGGCAAGTGTCTTTTTCTGAAACATCCAATGTCCGCTATTGAGGATCATAGTTTTCCACGTAAGTGAAACTTTACCTTTTTCATATACTATACTGTGTAGCAATCCTTTGAATATCTGATTCAATTCCATAATGAATGTTTGGAGTACAAACCAAATAGGAAAAAAAACGTTTGCATGTTGTTTAGACACCATTCTGTTTGATTCATAATCAACGAAGATATTTATTATTATTAATTCTGGTGTACAGAAGCGTTATTTTCCAGGACAATAATGTATAACTAGAAATAAGTAACAGGTAGACAACTGAATAAAAATTTTATTAATGGAAAATTGCGGAAAATTTCACTTTTGTATATTTACAAATGTTCTGATTCAAATCGAAACTACTCCTGCAAAACGTCAATTAATTCCTTGAAATTATGAACAAACCACTTTGCTTTGGCTTGAACGGTTGGTCTGATGACGTTACCACCGTAACCTAGAAAAAAAATTATAATTCAATGCTGATGCAAGTGAAGTACTTGGTACAAATAGGTCCAATCATCGAAGAAAAAAGAAACTGTCACTACAAAAACAGACGATGTCAAGTATTAACCTACAATTTGGAACTCATACGAAATTTGCTTCAAGCTATCACTAAATGAATCACAAATGATACCTACAAATCATTTGAAAATTTTACACATTGTGCTAACTGCTAATTTCGTGAGAACATTTGGATCTTGGTAAGAAATTATAGAATGTTAATTATGATACCCTGGTCCAGGAGATCAGTAGATAATAATAATACTAATATAAGTTTATTCATGACATTTTATAATATATATATATATATATATATATATATATATATATATATATATATATATATATATATATATATATATACACAAAGTATATTAACGTATGTAAAAAAAAAAGAAAATAACAAATGAATACATAAATTTAAAATATGTGCTTAATAACAATATATGAATTCCATTCTTTGATTTTATTTTCATATGAAAAAAAAGATTTGTAACTTTTTATATAATGAGGCCTCTTATCCAATATATAAGGAAATATATACATGTAATTTTTTTTGAGATACCGTTTTCTTCACTCTATTTTCTAAAGAATATGTTAATTTATATTCTTGTATCAGACTCAAAACTATTATATTGAACTTTTCATTTATTTTTATTAACCGGTGTAGAGGCATGAAATAGATGCTAAGTAAGCATCCTCTAAACTCCAAACATTTAAAGTTGAATCTATTTATCATCAACTTTTACCATACCCAAACAAAATGTAAAAAAATATTGAACAAAATGTACAAATGTGAAAATGTATTTCCAGTTACCTGAATCGAATAAATTGAATTGAATTGAAAAAAAAAATGCTATGGATATGTAGTCAATTTTGAAACCTAAATACTTGAGAAAATATTTTTCAATGAACTAACTTGTAAGAAAACAGTTTTATTCAGATTATAGTTATGGAATTTTATGAAGAACTGGAAAATTCCATCAAATATTTGAACAAAGAACAATGGTGGTTCAACCTTCCTTTATCCAAAGAAAAATCGTGATATATGCATGTTGCCTAGAAAAACCAAACATACACATTTTCGAATTTAATTCCCTAACAAATCAAAGCTGATTCAAAACATCAAGACTAGTATCATAATCTACAAAGTACAGTAATCATTTCCACTGATGGAAAAGGCAGAGGGAATATGATCCAAAATTGAAATAAATTTTGCCATAATGCCATCTAAACCTCCTTTCAAAATTTGTAAAATATAAAAAAAAAGTTGAAAGGTCCTAAGTGATTTGAATCGATTTTGCAAAACTAATTAAACTCACTATAATACAAAGCATACCTATAAATGCATCAGCAGGAGGACAAGCTTCAAGATCTGTGGCCCCGTCTCCAATCATGACAATATTTTTACAGTTGTACTTATTTTTTATGAGATCTATCACCACACCCTTTCCACCACTTTTTGAAGTAGGCTCATTTTCATCAAAACCTGCATATTCACCTGAAATATAGAAATCATTGATTTTTCTAAATTCATCAGGTAAAACTGAGGAGATTCACATGTATATTTTGGAAAATTAGAAACTTTACTGAAGAGGCAAATAAAAATATGTGACAAATAGAGAGATAAATATACTTCATGGTCAAATTTTTTATTGAACTGTTACTGTATCTTTGAAAATATACTCCTCCCTGTTATGTGATCTTTATGAATAATTCACACGACTTGATATTTCAAACTATCAAAAAATATCTTTGTGTCATTTTTTGAATGATACATAAGTGAAAGATCGTCAATCAAGGGATCATTTGCCTTCAACAGACCTACGAAAAGTAAATGTTTGTTTTTGAAAGCATTAAGAATTTTTCAATGACCTTGTGAAGCTTCCTTACCTGTAAAATAAAATTTGAGCCTATTTGCATAAATTTTTTCACTTGGAATGTTCAACTGCTTAGCGATTGGTTCAATCAAGCTTGTAAAACCACCAGACACCAAAAATACTAGTACTTTACGGTTGTGTAGTACTTCCACCAACTTCCTGAAAAATAATTCAGCATCAAGCCAAAATGTTGATTCTTGTGCATTAATGATTTTTGAGAAAGATGATTTCCCTTGCTAGGGATAACATCTATGAATCGCATATTAAAAGGTGAGAACTCTTTATTCCTCTGCTCAAACAAATCTCCAGAAGTGTTCAGAGAGGACAATAGCTTGTTGAAGAAACAACCCAGTTTTTTTTTTTCAATAAATAATATTTATGTGAAATATTGTGAATTTATGTGAAACTCTGTGTTTATTCTGTTGAAAAATATGTTTTTTGTTAATCAGATGTTGCCACTTCACGAAAGGCAACCCTCATAAGTCTAGTGCGAGCTAAGGATTGACGAGGTCTTGCTTTTAAACGTGCGATTCCTAGCACGGATTGGACGACAGGCACTGAAAATCGATCCACTGGCTTCTGGGCTCGAACCGTCAGCTCTCACAGTGGTCGATTGACTGAGTGAAACAAACCACCTTCACCAACCCAACTGATTATGGTCCTGCCAGCAGGCAAGCTGCTGTTTCAGCCTGTTGGACATCATCAGTATGTACAAAAGTATATATAGATAGATAAGTGTATTTCAACACATTAACTACAAAATGTACATATTTAGAAGTCATAAGGAAAGACATTTTTCAGGATTTTACATATTTATAAGTATTTCAGGTCTACTAAATACCCACTCTTTCTCTGTATATATATATTTTACATTGAAATTAACAAGCAAATGAGAAATTAGACTTCTTGAGAGTATATGCAATCAATATACCTGATCAGTGTGGACATTAATTTTAATTCAAACTAGTATGTAGTGATGGTAACACCAACTTATATAAATCAATAAAAATCACCTGATTCCAGGAGTTAAAGTTGGAGGTTTTGTGGATATAAATTCCTTGACTTGATTCAAACTTGGATTTATTATATTCAACCGTAAATTTAAGGCATCTTGGAATGTCATGTTCCCCGTCATTGCTCTGGCTGTTCTGAAAAAAAGTCATGATCTTAAAATAATTGAATTGTCAAAAGAGACTTCTGAAAAATCAAAAATTTGTCTCATAACTGTATCTAAACAATCCTATCTGAAAGCTGCTTACATTTCTGACACCTGCTTTCCTTTATTGCAAAACTTTGCAAGTTCATCTATTCCTTCCTCCTGGATAACGGTAGAGTCTACGTCAAAACATACAGCATCAGCCCTTTTCAAAATACCTTGAACTTCTTCCATTTTATATTCAAGTGTAACTCCTGAAAATCAAATTTCAATTCACGTTTTCAGTTCAAGCTTCATTACTCATAAGTTACTATTACACTGAAGAGTACATATGCTTCATGAAACAATACAGGACAAATATGAAAACATTACATTCATATCCGAGTGATTTTTGTCCCTTGGATGACTTGATAGTAAGGATACTTCATTCATACAATAAGGCCAAAATTTCTACTGGAATCTAGTCTATATGTTACAGAAACACATGTTTTAACCATGTCTTGTCGTTATTTGATAAATAATCCATGTGCTACTCACCAACACCAATTCGTTCACCGACCTTTTCTAATGCATTTCATATGCTAGAAATTTCCATCGTCAAGTTCAAATCATTATTTATTATTTGAAAGTCACCCTATGACCCTGACACTTAAGTTATCATATTTTATAGATAACATAACACGCACAGACACTTTCAAACATTGGTTTAACTGATTTAATTATTGAACTAGTATCAAACTTTAAAACCACATGTATCCCACGAGTTGGGTTGACAGGTTGTCAGTTTTATTTGATGTCGCGATGTCAGACAAAACTGCCACAAGTATTTGCGATCCCGCTGTTATTTGGGCACAGTATAACCACATTTCCGATATTCTGTGATATAGCTAAAAAGCATTCTACTGACTTAAATGAAATGAATAAAACACTTTTGTCTAAATACCACTGGTAGATTTTGGTTTCGGGTTCAACCCCATTATCAAGTATATAGAACTTCTACTGAGATTTCGGGTTTCTTCGTTTGTACTTTGTATTTTCATTGGTAGCTATTAAAAAAAATTACTGAAAGTCACAGGTGCACAGAATACTTATTCTGCTATGGAAGTGTAATATAGAGTAGACATTGAAAAGTGTTTGGGAATTGAGACTTAAATTTTGAGCGATAAATAGAATTGAATACTTTTATTCTCTATTAAATATTCGTTATTCTTCAATTTCTTCATTGAAAACAAACTTCGAAAATAAGAAATTTTGCAAGTTATTGAACATGAAACTATGTACAATAGACCTCATCTGAGTATGGCCTACGTGTATTTTTGTCCATGTTGTCTGTTCTGTGTATTTGTCATTAGCGTCATTTGTCATTGTGGCCACATTTGGATTTAACAACGTTCGTTACCAACTGGCCGGATAGCCTTAGTTGCTGAGGCCATTGAATCGAAAAGAAGAAGAAGATACTGTCAATAATTTTTTTTTTAATTTTATTCAGAAAACACATATACGATATATACGGGCTTTGTGGTTTCATTCACTGTTTAAAAAGAGTTGATACTGTTTTCACATCGATAAATTATCATTATCATTCGACAAATGTAGTTAACGTATATATCTAGGAGATCCGAGGTTTATGTTGATAATTTTGAAGTTTTATTCGCTGGTATCATACTATTATTTCATTTAGTTTTCTCAATATAAGGCGTGGATAGTTGACTTCAAACGGACACTAATAGGTTCGTTCCAACCAGCGTCAGAAACAGTTTCTGACAGTCAGGATTCTGCGCAGTAATGTGATTGCGTTCCAACGTGAGTTTCCAACCATTAGTAAACTATCAGTTTTCTGTTCCATCCAAGATTCAAACCTGTTCGAAATCTGTCAGAATGGTTTGAGGATTATCTTCTAACCATTAATCTGACGCATGCGTATTCCGTATAACTGTTTCTGTTTTATTTTCATGCAACTTTTAAACAACATAACCTGCAAACATTGTTATAAAATAAATTATGTATTTGCTGGCGCAGGAAAAATTAGGAATTCTTCAAGTGAACCTGAAATATGAACATTTTTAATTACACAAATTAATTATTGCGGTTACCTTCCAGTTCCATGTTGATTAGTAAATAGAATAGAGATATAAAATACTGCAACCTTCTTTTACTCTCCAGAAATACACTTGATTAGATTTATTTTTTAAGGTTATGTTGAAATTCCATGCCAAACTTTAGTTGAACTATCAGCTGTTCCAATCAGAAATTTCAAATTAATCAGAAACCAATATTTACCAGACATGCGCGTTGACAACGATTTACAAACAGTTGGAAATCTATTTGTGACTCAAGGTTGGAACGAACCTAAAATAAATTATGTATTTGCTGGCGCAGGAAAAATTAGTAATTCTTTAAGTGAACCTGAAATATGAACATCTTCAATTATACAAATTAATTATTGCGGTGACCTTCCAGTTCCATGTTGATTAGTAAATAGAATAGAGATATAAAATACTGCAACCTTCTTTTACTCTCCAGAAATACACTTGTTTAGATTTATTTTGAAAGGTTATGTTGAAATTCCATGCTAACCTTCAGTTGAACTATCAGCTGTTCTAATCAGAAATTTCAAATCAATCAGAAACCAATATTTACCAGACATGCGCGTTGACAACGATTTACAAACAGTTGGAAATCTGTTTGTGACTCAAGGTTGGAACGAACCTAATGACAAACTCACAGAGTCGCCAACTAAGAAAAAAATAAATGTTCCACAAAAAAATTCTTCTACGGTTAGTTCTATAGACCTGTTTTATTCACTTAACTTTCAGATCTGTCATTCCCGCCAAAAGTTATTTGCTCTTTCTCTCTGGTCGATCAAAATACAACAAGGAAAGGTAGCGAGTAACTTCTGGTTGAAATAACTCAATGTGACAACAAAACATAACTATTAATGACAAATAAACAGAATAGCTAAGCCAAAAAAATCATGTTCTTCATCCGATACAGTCTTTTAATAATGAGAAAAAATATGAATGGTCTTCAACAATCAATTTGGAAATTTTTGCACGAGTCGATTCTGGAAACTCGGCTATGTAACCACTTTGAACCGTCCTAGAATCGTCCGAACTGCGAACCCGAATACGCCTTCTGAATTTTGGGCCGGACGGACTAAAACATTTTTTTGAACTTTATTCAAATTTTTTTGTTACGTGATCCTTATAAATTTTTCATGGAATAAGTAACTGTTCATAATTACAATAAAGTTATTAATAAATCTATGTTCGAATAAGGCAGAGTTAAATTTTCAAGTATGTCCCTAGTCCCTAGTTCCAATATTCTGTGCTTAAATTTTCAGAATAACACAAATCTAGTAGTGATCCATAGGCTTTGTCATTGTCATTCACTGAAATGGACATATGGAGGAAGATCGTTGTTTGGTTGTGAAATATATTCCTTACCAAACTTATTTTTCCTATAGCTTATTATACCTTTGTTCCTAGGTAATTGGAAAAAAGACATCATTCTAAGCAAGAATGCAATCAAAATTTAAGGTGAAAGGAAAAAAACATGGGTGGAATTAAATGTGTATTCAATATTTAACAATACCTAGGAACTATGGAATATATTTCAATTCAGAGTTGAAAATTTAACTTTGCTTTAATCAAATATCAATATCGAAGAACATTTTTGCACTTAACTGTTCTTTTAGGAAGCTTATTATTTTTTGGCTGAAAGAATAACTCGTAAGGATCATGTACAAAAAATCTGAAAAGCTACTTTCAAAAAATTCAAGATGGTTTACCCAAAATTCTCATAGAAATAATGAAAAACTGGTATGTTAAATGCTACAAAAAACGCTCAATATGTATAGAGGTAACTCTGATAATACTTGAGATGTCCTATCTGAATACAGTTTTGGGCCACCTTTAATTCGTCCTGCCAATCGTTGACCTCCAAGTAGTTATTGAAAACTCACACAAAAATGCAACTTGTAACTGCAACTTTTTTCCAATTACCTAGGAACAAAGGTATAATAAGCTATAGGAAAAATAAGTTTGGTAAGGAATATATTTCACAACCAAACAACAGTTTTAATATGGATTTTCATCAAGTATCGGCCAGTTCTATTCAATTATGCAACTTGTAACTTGAATTTACATTAGAAATGTTGAATTATCAGAAAGATCACTTATGACAATTAGTGGATACATTTCTTTCAACAATCTAGAGTCGACTCTCTTATGAGTGATCCGTATGACTTTAAACCAAGAAAATATGTCTTTCCAGTTAAGGTTGGAGCAGGTCTTCACGTTGCAATTTCAAATGTTTCGGCAATGCTCATTATTTTCAGAGCTACATTAAAAACAATCAGCACTGCAAATACATTTCCATGAAGGTATGGAATTTTATTTGTGGTTGTACCATAATCTAGGGCAAATTTATTATTTTCAATTATGTGCATAGGCACCAATTTCAATAATGAGGTAATTCAGAAATACAGGAGAGGCGAGTACACAAGGAGATTATCACTGCCAAAAATGTTTTCAGAATGTGCAAAAAGGGATTTGTTTCTTATTACAGCCCTGAAAATGGTGATGACTATAGCGAAACGTTGGCAATCAAATTGAGAAGAGAGTACTTGTTTTATGTCCAATTGGCAGTAAATATATAACTTGATAAAAGAAACCAATTGCTTTTCAATGTGTTTCATCAATATTTCAAAAATAATGAACACAAAATCATCCAGTCTTGAATAGACTGACATTCACAATAATAAAGCAGTATCAATTTCCGTTTTTGCAATTAGGTGAAATTATACCTTATTTGTTGCACCAAAATAATCACACTGAGTTTCATCATAAATATAATTTCACTTGTCAATTCTTAAAAGCTAGTCAACCTTAACATAATAAACAATGTTCCTAAACTAACACTTTTTCAGCCATTGTGGAGTTTCAAAAAATTCAGGGAAATCTGTTTGTCAGGATGTTCTTTTTAATGTTTTTCGAATAATGGTCCAATCTTCTATTATATCTTGGGGCTTCAACATATACACAATATAAGGTCCTGACACAGTTACGGCTTTTCTTCTAGAACGCGATCGAGATCTTGAACACCATTCTCCACCTTCTCCCCAGCTGATTTCACTGTTATGTCTGTCTTCTTCCAATCGCCTTATAGTATCCATCAGTTCACTATAGTAATAATCACAAGCCAATGATTTTTCACTTTCAAAATTTTGTAAAGCAGCCTGCTCCTCAGCTGCATATTGGTTGGCAATATTTTCCAATCTCATTTGTCTCAGAATACCAGCAACTTCAGTACGAACTCGCATATTCTCCTGCAGTTCCGATAAGGCTACCAAGTATTCTGGGGACTTTCCAGTTTTTACCTCAGCAAGTTGAAGTTCAACCTACGGAAGTTCAGAGTCAATCTCTTTCCAATGCTTAATTTCTGCAAATGGTAAATATTAATTTCAACTGCTCGCACTACTTTTTCAAAAATTTTCAATCAAAGCTGGATATTTTTGTTTGCTGATAAGAAATCTAAAAACAAAAATTGGGGTCCCCTCTACTTACGGAGATACAAAAACTCACAGGCAAGTGGAGTCTCTTTTTAATTTGATATCATTAGTCAAAAGACATAAGTTCACCTATGGTAGTTATTGTAGAGCAATCTCTTCCAAAAAGTTCAATAACAGATTATTTGAATCTAATTACCTAATCTACAAGTAATGACTTCAAAGGTGTAATTCTGGAAAAATACAATTTTGAGGTATGGAAACAGTAGAAGTGGCACATAAGTAAGTTCCTAAAATATGGCCATATATTCGAAAGTAGATAGGCAGCGACAAGTTTTGACTTGAAATTTGTGATTGCAGTACAAATATGTCTAATTAACTATTTTGCATAAACTAGCGCAAGCTATTACAATATTTACCCTGCCTACCTCACCTGACTCATTCGTTCTCTATAGAGTTGCTCACGAAGAAGTCCAAATTGAGATTCTAAATCCTGAACATGCTGCAATAAGGAGTTTCTTCTACTTTCGCATTCACTTTCATCCATTTCAGAACTGTCATCTGAATCTGGTTCGTCTTCAGTGGATTCGTGGGCACCATCATTTTCACGGCTTGAATTTGACCGCTCAGATTCATTGCCAGACATTTCATTGTCACTAACATCTACTGCGGAACTTGATAACTTGATTGGCGGCATCTTGCAAAGTCAGGAATATACAAAAGTAGAGATTTCACATCGAAAATTTACATGGAATGGTCTTATATTTAGAACCTAAAATCAAAGTTCTATGTATAGGTAATGGTTTGGAATATTCACAATAAACCAAGTTTTCTTGAATTCCACAGTTTCCTGAGAAGATATTTTGTGGTTTCTGTTTACTATTTCTATACGTCAATTTTCTTTGGTTAGTTCATCTCTCACAATGTTGCCAATTTCAACATATTTCCATAGGTGTCAGTGGCGCCAACAGAAAAAATGTGTACCACCTGGAACAGGACGCTAGTGTGTCCAACAAATAGTGACATCAAACGGTAAATTTGTGAAACGGTTTTGTTCAGGTACAGCTATAGGCTCAATAATAATTATTGAAAATAACATACTTCAAGATATTGTCAATTGATTGAGAAACACAACTTGAAAATCGCAGACGAGTGCAACACGTGATGATCCATCCTAATTTTGATAAAACCTATTGGTGAAATTTATATATTCATAATTAGATTTTGATTGGTATTCTCGATTGCCGTTTGAGATCTTCAGCGTTAAAGTGAAACTGAGAACAATTTTAAAGTGATTGTATTTCTGAGCGCAGTTCAAGATGCATAGATACCCTGATTTTTTTTACGATTCCCTTTTGGTTTGTTAAAAAGTCTCGTCGCGAGAAATGAGATTGACTCAACTTATTACATATGTTGATAGATGGTGAAAGAATCGAAATCTGTCGCATGTATTTCTTTCAAATCTCCAATTCATAGACAAATCATAAAAAAATATTTCATATCAATATATTCCCAAATGTAAACAACATTGAAAATTGCCAACTTGGCATTATCGAGTAATGCCAATTGAGGTGTGATATATATATATATATATATATATATATATATATATATATATATATATATATATATATATATATATATATATCCGGTGAACTCTATATTACGTATAGTATACATTTCACTGTGTATATCACATCTGACATTATTGTCTAAATGTCACATGTCATTCGTGATTCTTTCACAAATCACAGTTTTCTGTTTTCTGCAACGTTCAGAAGGTATAATATATAGTTTTCTGTAATTTTGAAGGAAAAGAGGAAGATGTCAACAAACTGAATCGAATCGAAAAACGAAAGTGTCAAAACCACTCAAAACTGTCATGTGAAACAAATGTCCACAATTTCCGAAATTAAATGGAAAGTAATAAATATAACTGATTAAAAACCGAATGATTTACTTTTTGGATAAACTATTTCTTAAAAACATATGTTTCACAATGACATGATTAGATACTTATTTTTTTATGAGCCATTACACAACCTGATACCATTAAGAAAATTATCTTGAAAACATGTAAAGGTATAGTGCAAAGCAAACATAGATTGTTGACATAATCCCCGTAATGTTTAATTTAGATTTTAAACATGTTCCCAAAGTACACCACTGCTACTGTATGTGTATATTACAGCTTGTTTATAAAATCAAAAAGTATGAAGTTCACTAGAACTTATGGATACAGGTAATCTATAACAAAGTTGTTTATTACATATTTTCAAAGAAGTCATTTAATCTATCTTTCTTCCTTTAGAACTTGCATGATAGGGAACTAAAATGTCCTAGGATATCTTACTTGGCAATCAATGATTCAGTTTGCAAGTATAACGATGGGAAAAGAAAAGGGCAACTCCTCTCATGTCAAATCAGAAATTCAAGATGATAATCCTTCTGATTTGGTGGATGATGAAAACACCCAGTTTTCTCTAGATCCAAAGCTGCAAATGTATCTTGCACAGATGTCACAGGAATCGGGATGCTGGGGAAAGTTCTTTCCGATACCTTTTGAGAGGGCTGCACATAAGTCATGGTGGGATCCGACATTTGACTCGGAAATACTTGAAGAGCAATACAGGAAGAGCTCCAATACCAGAAACAAAATCAAATTCAGGTGAATTGCTTGATCTAATTGCTATCATAAATATGTGAAAAACTTGGATATGACTGAATTGAATACAGAAGTGCCGTGAATTAAATCTGATTAGAATTTATAAATCAACTAGTTCCAACATTATCAAGGTTACAAAATTATTCAGAGATCAGGCTACATAATTTGTTAAAATTGAGGGTAGCTACAGCTCTACACAATGTATTACTTGCAGTAATACAATATCAAATTTGAAACTGAAGTAATATTTGTATTATTGCTTGTTACTGCATTGTTTTGTCAAAATAAGCTCAAACACTAATGACCTAATGATATGGTTAGTGTTGCATAGTTTTGTTGATAGATGGTGTATAAATCAAATTCTGTAATTAATGTTTCAATGTTTATTCTGATATTTCTATGGTAGTTTCTTATATTGGTATGAGGCGTTTTCTGGCGCTCATGTATTCAAAACAGATTCGTTTGTGATTCAAATACATTCATTCTGGCGGTGAAATGATGACTTCACATCAACTATGATTTGAAAAGTATTCATGGTGATTCAAAACTAGCGGTGAGGTTAGTTTTAAAACGGAATTTGACGTTACGATACGTCAGTTTCTGCTTTATTTTGATCGTTATAGTTTATAAGGTGCCGAAAACATTTTATCGAATACGTTGTAAGGATGTACAAAATGAAGCTGTATGCAAAAATCTGATTCTAATTGAGGTTGGAGAAAATTGAAGAGTTTGTTTTTATTATTGAATTTGACATCTGACAAATTGAATCATTCCATTCTGGCGAATCTTATTATTAATGACGTAACTACGCATCATTTTTGAATACACGCTCGAATAAGATTCAACGAGAGAAAACACCTATAATAGATTTTCTAGAAGATAATTTTTGATTAAACAATTTGTGAGCTGCCAGTTAAACTGAGGTTTCAAAAACTATGCTAGTCTTTTTTTGAAAACCCATAAAATGATATATTAAAAAAGAAAAATCTAATCTAAAGCTACTAAAACTGGTCCATGTTTACTATCAGTATTTTGAACAATTTCATCAGTAAATTAGTTCAACTAAGCAGACTATGTTTCACATATTCAGTTTTGTAAATCAGAGGAGTCCATTGTCGCTCAACATGTTTTATAGAAAGGCCCCAAAATAAATTAGGAATGCTTTTAATTGTTGAGACCTGTACATGACAACAGTCTTTTAGACACCTTTGAAAGTTCAGAAATTGAAACGTTTTGAAAGAAATTCATGAACATCAACAAAAATCCAATTCCAGATAGCCCGTTATTTACTTTTTTACTTTATGATTACAAGTATAAATCAGGACAATATTAGATATCATATGAAGTAGTCATTAACATATCAATTAGGATACAACAACAAACTGATACTAGGAACTCATTTAATGGAATTCATTACAGAAAATAATGATTTGTCCAGATGAATATGAAAGACACTACTTTGTTGAAATGAGGAAAAATACCTTTGGCATTTTTTTAATGCACTTCCCCAACTGATATTATTGGTGTGTCAACTCCTTTTCAATAGGGATACCTAAGAATACATTGGAATTTTGCATGTTCAGAGTGATATTCACAGAATTTTAATCTAAAGTGAAGTGATTTGCCCTTTTTCTGAATTCTTCTGTATTGTTCTTATTAAACAAGTTCTCGAAATAGTATTTCTTGCTAATGGTCGAAAGGGTTACATTACTTCATATTCAAAGTTCGTTGATTAAAGAAAAGATGATGAAATTATTATCAAGATTGATTACCAATAATAATAGTGAAAGATGTCATATTTGAGGCCTATTTTTTTTCAGGCACGCTTTATTGTACCTGATAGTAATCTCAACAACATGGCTAGTCTATTTCTTCATTGCTGGCCTTCTGGGAGATAAACGCCATTGGCCTATAGTGTGTGGACTTCTGCTAGTACTGATCATCTGCCTGGTGGGATTTCATCTCTTCACCTACACACTTGTATACGATCGAAACATAATCTTTTTGACATTGGCCATGTCTATTTTGCTAGCAGTACTGAGCCTACTATTTTTAATCATAACTCAACCACCTCCGATCGGAAATTTCTCGCTCTGCATCCAACTGCTCTTCCTCATATACACCCTGGTACCGTTAAAACTGTATGTCAGCCTAATGTTGGGTGTTTGTTACTCGCTCGCTTTCGAATCAATCGTTTATTATCTCCAACAAGACGAGAGTAATGCTGTGCCGGCGTGTGCCATGAGGTTGCTATGCCATTTGGGTATACATCTCATGGGGTTCCACATAGGTTTAATGAACATCGTTCGAATGAGAAACACATTTATGAAGGTTGGACAGAGTTTGCTGGTACGTCGACAACTGGAACTAGAGAAGAAGTTGAAGGAGAACATGATTCATTCGTTGATGCCCAAGAGCGTCGCTGATTGGCTGAAGAAAGAAGATGAAATTCTTATGAGGAGGCAGTCGTCCGATTCTACTAACGATATTAGGTCGATTTTTCGTCCGTTCAATATGGATCATATGGAAAACGTCAGCATTTTATTCGCCGATATCGTGGGTTTCACAAAGATGTCCAGCAATAAAAGTGCTGAGGAATTGGTCGACATTCTCAATAGCTTGTTTCAGCGGTTTGATTCGTTATGTAAGGTAAGGTTATTTTTATTTATGATCCTCTGCTTCAATAAAATTATAGTAAGGGTTTAGTAAATATCAAATTTTAATTATTAATTCCGTGTTAGGAATCACACGTTAAAAGGTAAGACCTCGTTAGTCCTTAGCTCGCACAAGTTTCTTAACTTCTGAGAGTTGTCGTTCGTATGGGGGCGGCAGCTGATTAACGGAAAAACAGATTTTAAAACAGATTTTAAACAGAATTATATAACACTATTGTTATCTGAGAAATAGTAAGACTTACATTGTTGGTTAAATTAGACGAAAATCGCCTGTTTGGGGATACAATAAAAATATTTTTCCAGATTGAGACTATCAATAGCTGTTTTCAAATATTCGCAGAAAACTAAAATTTATGGTTTTTTATTATCGGCTGCATTACTCCCACGTAACTGTTTCATGTTTGTTATGATCAGGTATGATCTAATTTTCAATTCGACATTTCATTCATTAGATTCCATATTCAACTTTTTTTTTATACAGACAATTAGTTTTTTCACCAATTTTAGTAGCCACTATAATAACAATTTCAATCATGTTTCACAACACATGTATTTTTCTACTTTTTTTCTTCGATATATATATATATATATATATATATATATATATATATATATATATATATATATATATATATATATATATATATATATATATATATCTAACAGATCCAAGAAGTCCATCGCATAGTTGTAATCATCTCTTGTCAAGAGATTTGTGTTATACTTTCGAGTTGGTGGTCGGAAATGAAGAAATTATGTAATTTCTCTTGCCTCCAGAGGGGAAATCCCTTCGAAGCTGAGGTTCTCTATAATTACTCCGTCTGGTATTTTGAATAGAGCGCCTCTTTCCAGGAACCAATGTTTCATCTTTTTCTATCAATACATCTACCACTAAGGAAGGATCTCTTTGAAACTTCGTTGTGCACAAAGGTTTTATGAACCATTCTTGGTTGGTTGAGGAAGCAGTCCCCAGTCTATACAGTTTCTACTGTAATAATAAACTTTTCCATAAATAATATCTCTAGTGTATCCGTACGCTACGTAATAATCATTTTCAGATCCTAATATCTTGCCCCAAAAGAATACCTGTTTGAAATGATTTTCGTTTTGAAGTATGAGGAGTGAATTATGCAGTATTATTCCTTCTTCCACACTGATTATATGGCCAAAATGTCCAGTAGAATCCAAGCTTTTCAAAACCGAGTTTAAATTCATTTCTCTTAGTGTCCTAATGACATTGACATTGATATTTTTGAACACTTTCAAGCCTATCAATATCAACTTATATTAATGGCACCAAATTGTGGAGTTGTGTTCGATTAGTGATGTAACAATTGAGCAATATATGATTTTTAAGGAAGAGAGAAATAATTCCTCTGCAGATCTAAGAGTGAAACCTAACATTTTTAGTGCTCTAGAAGTAACATTTGCAATATGGGTTATGAATGACATTTTTGGGTCAAGAGTGATTCCTAAGTCTTTGATTGTATTTGTTTCCAGTTCTGATTGCTTGATTTTATATGGACTATTTTAGGATTTTTGTTATGGAAAAAAGTACATTTATTATATTCGTCTATATTCAATTGAAATAAGTTTATATCACACCAGCATACAAAGTTAGATAAATCTGTATAAATAGAATCAATCTGGTGTCTGTTTTCAAAGGCATTTATTATGAAGTGTTGATAAATGAGCAAATTTGTACTGGTAGATCTACCACGACTGAACCCATGTTGCTGATTTATGATTATATGTCTTCAATCCCATGATAGCTTTTTTGTTATTAGACTATTTAGAGTTAATGTACATCTTTGGGTTCTAAATACGAAGAATATTGGACTCTACTTTTTTAAGACAACTCTAAAGGGAAATTGAATGACCTGACTCTGATGATTTGCTGAAATGTTGCATTGAAAATCGGTTCATACCAGATCATAACAAACATGAAACAATACAGTTTGTGTGCATCATTTTCATATTTTTTGAAATGGTAGTACTAGAGACAACAAGCTAATCCATAATGTGAAAAAATATTTTTATTGTTTCTTCAAGTTATCAAATTTTGTGTAATTAAACCAACCTTGAAAGTGCCATTCCCCAGATATCAATAGTGAGAAGGATATCTATAAGAAACAGTCAGTGTATTCCTACAACTTACATATGAATGAGTGGTTTGAGAATCTTACAGATTCAATTTACTACTGCTCAAATGCCTTTCGCCTTATTAGTTAACTTCGCACTGCACTTTCCGAATTAGACTAGTCTCCCCTACGTCGTGGTAATACTTATAATATATCTCGATGGCGGTCTTCGAAAGCTGGTGGAAGATTCTTCGAAGCGGCACAGCTTCCATAAAGGCCGAGAGAAAGAGAAAAGTGGCGCTGAGCTTTGCGCTGAAATGTTGCATATACGTTTATGTTGGATGACAATGCATGGTTACCTAAGTGAAGCTATTCTGCATCCAACATGGCGGACCTCCCAAAATGGCAGACTAGTTTTTTATGCACCCCCATGATATAGGTATTGAATGAAGGGATTTGCTGAAATAAATTCAAAAAATAACATAACGTCACTCTTAATCCAATATATCAGATCGGCAAATATTGCGGACTAGTTTTCTTATGCATCCCCATGATATGGATATCAAACAAAAGGATTTTTTTGAAAAAAGTAGAGAAAATAAAATGACATCACTCTAAATCCATTATGACGGACTACGAAAGGTGGTAGACTATGTTTTTATGCACCCCTATGACGGAAAACGAGATTGCCGCCAAACCAATTTAAAATGTTGTAAATAATTTGAAGAGACGTTTCCAAAGAACTTCAAGTTTATGCAAATAATTTCGATTCACAGCTCACCATATGCGGATACCATAATTCAATAGGGATTGTATTATAGAAGGAAATGAGTATTTTAACATGTTTAACATTAAGAAATGTTTTCAAATTGTAGAGTTTCGGTTCAAGACACTTGTCTCATCACCACATCAGCACTGTTTTGGATAACATCACAAGATGAAATACTCATTTATTCCATAACAATACGACTTTATATAACCGGAAGAGACATCTGCTTTTTTATCAAACTTTTTTGGGTATTTGTTACCTTCCAGAATCTGAAAAATATAAAAATTATAATGGAGAACTTTATACAAGTGTAGAAGGGCAAACTTTTTAGTTCACACCGATAAGTTATTGCGTAAAAATCAAAGTATTTTTCACAAAGAAACATCTTCTATTTATCAGTAACTTGTCGTATTTAACAATTTTGCCTATCAAAAAAATTGTTACGAAATAATACAATACTTATCTTAACGTTTTGGAGGCCAAAATCTGCCTCCATCTTCAGAAATGGACAAAAAATTCTAATATATTGGCAGTTTTTCCTTTTTGATTATTTATTTCTTTACTTCTTCGACAGATGTCAAAGGAGTTTTAAAATATGAAATTATGTCAATGTTTTTGATTGACAACTGAAACATTCGATGTAATACAAGGTGCTCTCCGATATCAGTCTGTTGCCATTTCGCCACTATCCAAATTTTTCTTCAAGATGGGTAGCCAAGTACGGTCTATTTCTAAGGAGCTATTCGAAATACAATTCTCTTCAGATATGAGAATATACGCTGATTCTTTTAGCTTACGTCTCTTTGTACTATGTACTTTATAGTCTAAGAGGAAAGACTCTTGTTGACAAAGCATGGTTTACATGTACAATACAATAGTATATGCCTATTAATTTGTCAGTGATTTGTATAAAATGGTTAAAATTTGCAGATATAAACAATAGATAATACATATATCTTTGGTCTAGTTGTAAAAAGAACTAAACATAAAAATAAAAATGTATAAAAAATTTTTTCATCTTTCGATGAAATCACACATAAATGTAGAATACAGATAATTTAATCTTATAGATAAAATGCAAAAAGCTACAGTTAGCCCAAGATACTGTCACTATAATACTCCTGCAGGCTGTAGTATCCTTTAGTTAAAAATATGCTTTTGACGGTTTTCCGAAAGATTCTCGGGCATGATATATTTTTTACTTGGCTCGGCAGATGATTGAAGAGTTTTATACTCTCAAATATGAGAGAGTGTTTGGTTAATGTAGCGTTTTTGGTAGAGGTAGGGGTAAGTTGTCTTTTTGGCGAGTATTATATGGTCTTACAATTGTCATATTGTATTTTTTCTTATGCATCAAGCACACTATCTCAAAGATAAAAATACTGTATAGGGTCAGAATTCCATGTTTTATAAAAAAGTGGTTTACAGTGATCCCTGGACTTAGCTTTTGATAAATATCCGAGAGCTCTTTTTTATAAGACAAATACTGAGCTCATTAGCTGATAACAGCAAAAACCTCAGAACGAAATGCCATACATTAAGTGTGATTCAATGAGAGAAAAGTAAGCCATTCTGCCTGCCTTTGTTCCGAGTTCCGTAGTGATAACTCTGACTGCATAACAGCCCGAGGCTAGGTTTTTGTTTATGGTCCTTACATGGTCATCAAATCGTAATTTATCATCAATGTATATACCTAAGAATTTTATGCTGGTAATTTTATTTATGATTTGTTCATTCAAGGTCAGACTTTCATAATTGAACTTGAAGGTCAGGATTTTGGTTTTATTTCCGTTGAAGCAAAGATAGTTTGAGTCACACCAGGTTTTAACTTTCTATAAGTCTAGAAAGATACGCTCTTTCAGAATTTCTATATCACTTCCATGCTATAGTATGGTGGTTATCATCTGCAAACATGGTAAAGGTTCCATGTATATCAATCTTACTAAGGTCATTAATGTAAATAAAGAAAAGAATTGGACCAAGAACGGATCCTTGGGGAACTCCCCAGTTTATTTTTGAGATATCAGAAACAATTCGGCAATTTGACAATCTGATTTCGGTTCGAAAGATAGCTTGCAAACCAGTCGAGTGTCACTCCTCTGATTCTATAGCAATATAATTTTTTGACCAGTACTCTGTGATTAACACACACACTTAGAGTGAGGCTCATTGGTAATCATTCTTGTCCTATTCCATTCCACTAGATGTTCACCGTCTGATTTTAAAATGTGTTCAGACAATTTAGATCCTGTCAATTGTTTATTTTTTATGTAATCTCGATGTTCATTCTCACGCACTTTCAATGGTCTCGAGGTTTCACCAATGTAACTTTTACCATAAGAACAAAGTATTTCATAAATACAATTTTTTGTTTTTTCTTCAGTGTTGATGGGTTTTGTATGTGTGAGTATAGATTATAATTTTTATATTTTTCAGATTGTGGAAGGTAACAAATACCAAAAAAGGTCGATAAAAAACTGATTTCTCCTCCATAAAAAAATGAGTTTCGTTGAATACAAATCTGCTATTGTAATGATGACACTTCTTATTATAGTAATTATCTTTCTTCCTCTATATGGACGTTTCCCACATGTTTTTTTAATGTTGGAGAAGTAGAAAGCCAAAAAGCACTTTCTCATCATTGAAAAATCCTGTTATAGATTGGAAACGTTTACTAGTTCAAAATATTACCATAATTCTCAAAACATAAAAGCCCTGTTTGAGACTGAATTTTTCTAGGTGCATAACTGCGAAAAAATATCCACGTTAGGCGATTGTTATTATTGTGTTAGCGGATGTCCGGAAGCCAGAGCTGACCATGCTCAGTGCACAGTCGAAATGGGGCTCAGCATGATAAAAGCTATCAAACAATTCGACGAAGAAAGAAAGGAAGGAGTCAATATGCGAGTGGGAATTCACACGGGTACGATTCTCTGCGGTATCGTCGGGACCAGGAGGTTCAAATTCGATGTGTGGAGCAATGATGTCACTTTGGCTAACAAGATGGAGTCAACCGGCAGGCCTGGGATGGTCCACGTTTCTGAAAAAACTGTTAATTTCCTCCAGGATATGTATTTGTTGGAAGATGGTGAGGATGTTATGGGTGAGTACGAATCAATGGATAAACCTATATCAAAATGGGTCACTCGTGATGCGCTTTCAGTCAATATCAGGATCAGGAACTTTTGTTGTATATTAGATGCAGCGTAAGACTGATATTTCATGGACAGGTCTGTATATGCAGACCTGTCCATGCACACTGAATATTCTTGGTTTACCAGCATCTGTAGTTGCAAATGTAATCACTTGATAATTTTGTCAGAAATATTTGAATTTTTATAAAATGTAAGAACAATATTCAAGAAACATGGCGATAAGATCCAATATTAGTCATCTCTCATTTCAGTGCAAAATAGTGCTATTGCCCAATAAAATGATGAGATCAAACTTCACAAAAATTATAGATAGATAATTTGTTCTCATTCTCATGTTGAAACAATACAGCCCCGTTAAACTGTCATGTTTTTCAAATTATGTATTTTTGAGACACTGTACACATTGACGTCATGTTTTTTTTTCAAATGATGAGACACCCTGTAAACCCCGACGGTAGCCATGTTTTTCCTTTTACGTTGGCAGCCATGTTTTTTCTTCAACACTGCACTGAATGCTCTTGGATATAGAGCTGAGTGCAGGAAAGCTCTTGAAAACCTCAATATATTGGTACTGCCTTCTTCAGACGTATAACAAATCCTAATATTCGATCATAAACTCAGATTTTCCTTTATCATGTACTGCAATCTGCATAGTTATAATACTAGACAGAAAGATCATATTTACATTGATTTCTATCATTTGAGTAAAACAAACAGGCGTGAACTACCTTGCTTCTCAAAAATGTTTAATAAATTGACAAACTTCATTAAAGATCTCAGCTTGAATAAGTTCAAATTGAAATTGAAAAATTACTCAATAAAGACATGGTTTACTCTCACTAGATCGTTTTGCACATTTTATATCGAATCCGCAAGAACAAATTATTATCAAAATGCCCCATTAAATGCTATGTGCAATGCCTATAATAATGTATAAAATGACTTTGATATCTTCTTCCAAAATCTTACTAGTTTGTGAAATAGGTTGTATGAAATTGTATAACTCTTGTTGAATATTTTTTTTTGTATAACTTTTTTGTCATTTTGTTGTATGTAAAAATCTGTTTCCTACTCGGTAACTGGGCCATGGTCTGTAGAGTTTGTAAATAAATAAATAATGAAATATTCAACAATAAATTTAATGACATTGAATAATTTATGGTATGTATTTGTAAAGTACTATTTTAGATTTTTGTGTTTAGTAAGTAGGCTAAGTTTAAGTTTCTTATTACTTGTGTAAACAAATATGTATGGCCTCAATGAATATATCTACTTATCCTTATCGGCTTGTTCTAATGGTAGATCATGAGTAATGGTCTCATGGATTACCTGGTGTTAGGGTTTATCTTATGTAGATGCATTTATACATTGACACAGTCTAACCCAACAACCTTTTTTACAGGATTGAAAACGTTCTTCATTTTAGGCAGCAAAAACGATAAAACTCCAACCTACAGTGGTTCTTTTCGAGCAGAAGGCCGTCAGAAATATGCCAACTCACTCCAACTTTTCGTTTCTCCTCCTCCGTGTCCTAGTATCGTAAAGTCTTCTCCCATACGTCCCAGAGTACTTTCCTGTGATACTTCTTCGAATTACATTAAGCCGCAGCAACAATCACAGCATCTGCTCTCTCCGGACGTCTGCAAAATCAAAGCAAGCAGCCTTCCGAGCATTCTGGATATGGAAAGTGATGAAAGTGTTTGTATTAGCGGAAAGACAAACAATTCTTGTTTCGCGGACGATATCAAAACGCCTACCAGCACCGCAAGTTCCGGAAAATACACGGTCAAGTTGAAAAACTGGAAGAAGATGCCGAAGTTCATGAGGAAGTTGTCTGATCAACGGCAGGATGTAGAGGTGGATGTTTTTGTTGTCTCTCCTTTATCTCCTTCAGAAGATGGGTACCAGCAAGTGAGTGCCTTATTATTCTTCATATCATTTATTTATTTACAAACTGGAAAAACCTCTATTTTGTCACGACTTTTTTCATGAAAAAATTTAATGATTATCCTCAAGACAAATAACTCAAAATGAGGTATGATAGATATGTAGAAAACTCGTGTTAACTGTTTTATGAGAATCATAAAGATGAAGATTTGGTAGGAGCATACATAGAGGAAGAATATATGAAAGAAAAATTGAACATAACAAATCAATACTCAAAACTAATGACAATTTACAATTGAACATTTCAAAGAATGGTGGAATCTATGAAAAAGTTTGGTAAAGTAAAATAGAAAAGAAATTTATCCATCTTTGCAAATTCCACAAGTGCTTTACATACAAATACAAAATTCTAGCAGAGTGATACAAACTGTGTAAATGAAACATGAAAGTGTATATGTGCAGAGTAAATACTAAATATAAATGTTTCAGGAATGAGGAAATTCCTCAACAGAGTAAAATGCATTTGCTAATTTAGTGGATAGATAAATAGATATTTAATTTTCCTCTGAATGTTATGATACAACACAAATATACATGAAGAAATCATACATTATGGGAAACGTCAGAATCACAAATTTTAACAATTTTAAATCAATATATAAAAATATTTGGACATTGTATACATGTTAAAAACATTCGACATTGGATACATATTGGATACAAGTTAAAAACATTCGACATTAGAATAGAATAGAATAGAATTTATTCGTCATTAAAAACATTACACACATAATATATAACATTTTATCAGACTAGTCAAAACAGTTGAATATTGTTGAAATAATAAAATTGTAAAGATAAAATCTAAAAGCTGACAATGTTAAATGTGTTGTATAAATTCCTCATATAGTTGATGTGAAGATAAAATAATAAAATTGTAAAGATAAAATAATAAAAATTCCAAAAGCTTCAATGTTAAATAATAAAAATCTAAAGTTGACAATGTTAAAAGTTTATAAATTCCTCAACAGAATAAAATGCATTTGATAAAAGATAAATTGTAAAAGCTGTCCTAAATCTATTGAAGTTGTCTATATTTCCCAATATTTTTGTTGCTCTGTTAAAACAGATGACACCTTGATAGCTTCTAGAGTCCTGCCCGATGGTCAACCCCGACGAGTGTTGTATGCATGTATCATATTTTGTTTTGTGAAGAGGGATACATTTTTTTTTATATTTGAAACTAATAATAATATATAGAGTGTTGGTAGCGTCAATATACCCAATTTAATAAAAGTGTTCTTACATGATTCTCTGTGGTGTGAGCCAGCAATACATCTTATTATTCTTTTTTGCATTTTGAATACTTTTATCGAGTGTGCTGAATTTCTCCAAAAGGTTAATCCATAGGATATATTAGACTGTATAAGTCCAAAATAGGCCAACTTGAGTACTTGATGAGATACTGTTCCACGTAGCTGTGTACAAAGCAAACACACTCAATTTGGACATCAAATAGTCAGTGTGTTTTTCCCAGGTTAATTTTTGGTCAATTATCAAACCTAGATTCTTATATTGGCCTAACTGCTCTATAGACCTATTATTTATTTTTATTAGGGGACAGTAGTCTAACGAAACGTTTTTTTGTTGATAATTCATGAAAAAGGTTTTATTACCATTGACTAGTAGACCATTATTTGTACACCACTGAGAGAATTCATCAGCAGATGTATTTGCAGTCTGAACAGAAAGAGATAGTTCATTTTCTGCTATTATTTGATAGGTATCATCTGCATAGATTATTGTTTTTTGGGAAGATACACATGAATACCCTATATCGCTCATAAATATTATAAAGAAAAGTGGAGCCAAGGTTGAACCCTGTGGGACTCCTATTGAAACAGGGGCAGGTTGAGATTTAGTTGAGTCTATAACTACTATTTGCGACCTTTGTTTTAAATAGGAGGCTACCCATTCATTAGCCACTTCTCGTATTCCCATTCGATTCAGTTTCTCAAGCAGCAGGGCATGGTCAACTGTATCGAAAGCCCTGGTTAAATCAAAGAATAATCCGATTGGATATTTTTTATTATTGAGATTATTGTAGATGTTATCACATAATTCATAAATTGCAGATGATGTTGATATTTGTTGTTTGAAACCGTGTTGACAGTGTGGAATAAGTTTATGATACTCAACATATACTTCAAACAAAACAATATATACAAAATTATAGGTTTCTAGATTTCCAAGTATTTAATTTGTTGTAGCAGGTGACACCTTGATACCCTGCCAATACTGGTTTAATTACATGAATCTCTGTAATGCAAGCCAGCAAATAAATATATGAAAAAAGGAGACTTAAAAAAATTTAATGATGTAATAAAATCTTGGAACCTAAAATCACTAATCACCGGACCTACTAGAATTGTAACGACTAAGAGAGGAACAAGTACTGCTACTCTCGATCATATTATTACAAATATAGAGGGCAACATCGAAGCAAAACTAGTTGACCCTGGGTTTTCCGACCACTTAGCGCAAGTTGTAACCTGGTTCACATCGGAAACTTCGGAAACAAAGCCTGGTAACATCGGTATCCAGAAAAGGTTCATGAATGATAATACAGTAAATGAATTCATAACACTGTATTTGAGGGAATGGGAAGAACTTACAGAAAGTGATGATATCAATGAAATGTTTTCCACATTTTGGTTACACTTTAGTTATTGCTTCGAAATATCCCATCCTAAAAAGACAGTAAACGTAAAACAGTTCAACTCAAAAAAAAAAAAATTATAATATCCCAAAGTGCACATACGGAGGCCGACAGCCTACGCCAGTTGAACTGGCTTAGGAAGTTTGCAACCGAGTCAGATAGTATCCTCCAAAAGTATAAATTTAAAAAGAAAAGTTTAGAATTGAAACTAACAAACGAAAAACAAAGTTTCTTCGAAAAAATACTCACAAATTCACACAACACATCAAAGGATGTGTGGAAATTTGTTAGTAATAATATCAACAGACACAAAATTAACCGCAAACCCATTACGTTAGATACAGCAAACGGCATGATATCTGAGCCCATTGCTATCGCAAACTTGTTTGGAACACATTTCACAAACTCTATTGCGAATACACTGAGAAATGCGATAACTATGACATCTGACAATGATAGTGTTAAAGTAGTCAATCATGCCTCTATGTTTTTTCACCCCTATAGTGAGCACGAAGTTATTAGTATTATATCAAATCTCAAAAATAAGACTTCAGTTGGTCTAGATGAAATACCTGTAAAATTAATAAAGTATTGCAAATATATTTTAGCACCTTATCTCACCCAAATAATCAACCTTTCTCTACTCACAGGCCAATTCCCAGATCTATTAAAAATTTCGAAGACAATACCAGTCTTCAAAAAAGGGGACGAGCGCCTAATTGAAAATTACACTGGTTAGTCCCATCTCCAAAGTCATCGAAAAAGCTGCATATGATCGTATAACCTCTTTTTTAGATAAATACGAAATCTTGCATAATTGTCAACATGGTTTTAGAAAAGGCCGATCCACCGAAACGGCAACGACAGAATTCACACAGTACATATATGAAAAACTAGAACAGAATTATTTCGTGTTAGGAATTCTCTTTGACCTATCACGTGCATTCGATACACTGAATCCGCGGATATTGTCTAATAAACTCAACTCGCTGGGCATACGAGGCTCGCTGAACGACTGGGTCATTTCATATGTTACCAATCGCCAGCTCATAGTACAGACAGAAAATGTAATATCAGAAAAATTTAGCATAGAACTGGGTACACCGCAAGGAAGTATCCTAGGCCCGCTACTATTCATCTTGTATGTCAATGATCTGCCTTTACACATAAGTACGGGAGAGACATTCATGTATGCAGATGATACCTCAATAGTGGTGCATGGCAAAACGCCAGAAGAAGCAAATAACAGGGCTCTTACAGTCATACATGAATTTCATGAATGGTGCCAAAGAAATCAACTTTTAATCAATATTAGTAAGACAACATGCATTGAATTCACTGGAATGCATAAAAACCAATCAGACTACAATATATTAATAAACAATTCGGTAGCCAAGCGGTTCGGCGTGGGTGCTTTGTTCACTCACTCGAATTGACTGCCGGGTTGGTCGGTGGTTCAAGCCCTAGTCTGAACGATCGATCTTCACTTGCTACCGTCCAACCCGTGTTAGGAATCACACGTTAAAAGGTAAGACCTCGTTGATCCTTAGCTCGCACAACTTTCGACTTCTGAGGGTTGTTGTTCGTAGGGGTCCACAGCTGGTTAACGGAGAAACAGATTTTAAACAGATTTTTTTATTTTTTTTTTATATCACGATGAGCATGTGTGAAGATGCAAAATTTTTGGGCACATTCATCGACTCCAAAATGCACTGGAACCGGCACATTGACTTAATCTGCAAAAAACTCAATAGCCAGTGCTTTGCGATTAAGCAACTGAAGAGATCCTTGAACATGAAATCTCTACTAAATGTATACTATGCATTAGTTCACTCAACTCTGAACTACAACATTATGTCATGGGGAAATAGCACAGAGATGGAAAGACCGTTTGTAATACAAAAAAGGATAATTCGTGTAATATTTGATCTTTCCTATAACAAATCATGCCGAGATACTTTCATACGGAACAATATTCCTACTTTAACTAGTATATATCTCATGAACATCCTAATGTATGTCAAAACAAACATCAATTACTTTGAGAAAGTTGGAGATATTTCAAAGTATGTCACTAGAAATTCTAAAAATTTGCGACTGGGCAGGGTTAATCACGCATTCTTTAAAAAAACTGAAATCGACAGAGGATGTTCTTATTTCAACTTGCTTCCTCACAATATCAAATGTTCGTCCGTAATAATCTCCAAAAAAGAACTGAGAAAGATTATGAACAAAGGTTGCTTCTACAATATATAAGAATTTGAAAATTATTTAAAAACTATAAATAGTAGTACATAACCAATAAATAAACTTTGTTGGCATAATTAGTGGGTATAATTGTTTACCTGCACTCTAGTTTTGTGTAAGGTAAGTTGGTATATTGTAATGTTATCTGGACCTGTATCTTAATTGCGATTTTCAGTTATACATAACTCACATCTGTGTATACTAACACAAATAGTGTATCGGTGTACACAGTGTATTAGTATATACATGGATTTTATCTCCAGTATACTAAGTTTGTATATGTTGTATGCTATTTAATTGTACACAATTCATATTTTATGTAATTTCCATAAGCTTACCTTGGTTTATATCCTTGTTGACGTTCACAATCCATGTCTATGGAAAATGTGTTTAGTATATATATACCTTATACATTTTACATTTCATTTTATGTATTTCTGACTTACCTAATCCATGTAATAGTGGCAGTGAAGGAGAAAATAAATATCTATCTATCTATTTTACTGTCTTTTTTGATATGGTCTGTACTAGTCCAAAGTAGGTTAATTTATTCAAAGATACTGTTCCTCCTAGTTATCAAAACACACAGTTTAGTTTTCACCAACACTAATAAAATGTAAATTAACATTGGTCCAGTGTGGAGCATCTTGACACACTACCAAATCTGAATTACTTTTTGTGAATGACTGTGGTAAATGATTTTCTTTTAGGTTCCTACTATCATCGAAGCCAACGTTAACGGCAATAAAAAAGATTCCTTTATTAGCATTACGAAAAACGACGGGGAAGATCTCCTGAAAGACAACCTCGATATAAAGTCCTACATAAGTCAGTCCCGAAGTGACATCGGCCAATTCGATTTTTCATCGAACACTGAGTTTATGAGAAGCGGCAGCTACAGATCCCAGTACGGTAGGTCGCCTTTGGGCGACTTTCAGTTCTTACAACGATCGGGAAGCAATAGGTCTCGCAGAGGAAGATCTCCCATGCTGGAAGGGCTGGAGCCTAGAGAGAGAGCTAGGAGCGCCACGGTGACCGCTGTAAACATACAGAGACCGAAGAGGTCTTTGGATTTTCCTAGCAAGTTGTCGAGCTTTGCTTGCCTCGAAGAGAACATCACTCACAGCAGGAAGGACTCGGGAATAAAGAGCAACAGCAGAAGAAGCAGTATACAGGTATGTTTTTAGAGATGTAACTTCAGCTTTGGACCATTTATTGTTCGTTATGAATGAGTAACAAATGTTATGAGTGTAATTTAATTACAGCTATAGGCATTTGCAAAGACAAGTTGAAAAAAAGTGCATTCCTGGCTTGTTTGTATCCAATAGTGGGATAACATATTTATAATTTCAGAAAATATAATGATGATGACGAATATGGCACAATTTGTTTTGGAATTGTATTACATGTGAGTAGAGTAAAGAGTAATTTGCTGCGACCAGGACAAAAAAGCGCCTTTTGAATCAACTAGCTGATATATTATATGTCAATAATAATAATAATAATATTTATTCAACATTTGTGATACATAGCGTATATATGGTAGGTCAATGATTAATTACAAAGAACAGTACGTCACTTAAGAATAAAATTATGGAATCAAAGATTAAATAAAAATTAATATTTGCAAATACAAAGGTATAAGTACATATAGATACATTAAATGCTAATTAAAAAATTAATAAAAAATGTGGCAATTTTGCTTGCCGTAGTAAAATAAATATACATATATATATATATATATATATATATATATATATATATATATATATATATATATATATATATATATATATATATATATATATATATATATATAATACATATATATTCACAAACATGTACACACATATAAAAAAAAACGATAAAATCGCCAGTCAGAACACTGAAACTAAAGCAAAACAGCAAGTGAAAAATTAGAACGTTTATATATCTTATTATTCTTCTTTGAAAGAATCCTCTAAATATTCCTTATGACTGTAGTAACAATTGTCCAGTAATAAGTTTTTAACTTTCTTACTGAACAAATTTGCAGAATTCAACCTCTTTATAGAAAGTGGCAGTCTGTTATAAAAATGTATGGCATTATGGAGATTTTTTGAAATGATCACTCTTATGTGAAGGGACCCTCAGAGCAGTAGCATGGCGAGTATCACGACCGTGAATGCTCAAGTTCGTTATGTACAAGTCAAGGTTCCTGTGCACAAAAATGACACATTTCACTATATAAATTGCGGGTGTAGTCAACAAGCGTTCTCTTTTGAAAACGGGTCTACAACTTTCTTGGTACCCCAGGTTGAATATCAATCTTATCCGTCGTTTTTGAGAGATGAAAACTCTAGAAAATTCATTTGCACATCCCCAAGCCATTATGTTGAAACTGATGTGAGAGTATGCATTCGCAAAGTAAACATTTAGTAAACCAAACCTACCTAATCAATGTTTTAACTGTTTGATCGAATAATAAGCGAAATTGTGTTTACTGCACACTTTTTGTATGTGACTTCTCCAGGTGAGATTCTCATCTAAAATAGTTACAAGAAAATCAACTTTTTTTGATATTTTTATGTCATTCAAAG
The DNA here is from genome assembly GCF_025532065.1 of Leptinotarsa decemlineata. Lineage (NCBI taxonomy): Eukaryota > Metazoa > Arthropoda > Insecta > Coleoptera > Chrysomelidae > Leptinotarsa > Leptinotarsa decemlineata. The sequence continues at coordinate 32,128,006 of NW_027412688.1, forward strand.
TGACGAAATTACAACAGAAATCCCTCCTAACAAATGTTTTCATCAGCACCGACTTGTTATGTCATATTTAAAAAAATGTGTGAATTATATACTCAATCCATTTTAGGGAGGAAAATTTTTCTGTTGTTTGTGATTTCGTTATTCGGTATGCCAGTCTTCAAATTTTATTGCAAAGGGATTTTTGTAGACAAGATCAGAAATATCAACTGTCAAATGTCAATCATTCAGCATTAATTGCTGAAAGGTATTGGACGCAAGCATTTATTGGCCATACAGTGTAAATTTACAGCAAGTCTGGCTATTTTAAAACTATGGAACAGAAAAAACTGCCGACCAATTGAAGCAATATATTCTTTGAGTGTATAAAAACTGGTATTAGTAACAATTTTAATAGTAAGGTTTTTTGATAGTTGGATTGAAACTTCTGAAATCCAAAGATTTAACAGAGGGTTCCCCAGTAAACACTTTCAATCAGGCCGACATTGAAAAAGTGCCTCCCTGTCAATAGGAGCTGGGAAACTGTTGTTCCTCTGACAATATTTAGTATTGATGCAATGCTGTGCTTGATAGCTCGGCCGATTGTCCGCCGATGGTGTCAGCAATGCATGATTCGATACAAACATTAATTTCATTGGTGGAAACATATTAAAGTAGGAGGAAGTAACGTCTCCGCGGTTTTCATTTTTTTTTTTTTTTTTTTTCATCTACTGAGAAGTATCCTCATTCAACCAAAATCAAAAGGAAAATCTGTTGAAGAAAGTTAGTTGGTGTAGACAGTGATGGATGTTAATTTATTCCACAATTTTCATTCATTTCAAAAATGAACACTACTACGAATCACCAGAACTGCAATACTTTTCTCCACTGGGAATTTATTCTACGTCAGATGTTCCACTTCTACCTTTCAAATTCCATTCAACTTGACTATGATGTCATTTAAAATTTTGGATGTATCTAGAGAATAATGAAATTGAAAATAAGTTTTTTTCAAAACATTATTAAAAGGTGAAAATATAATTGAATTAAATTCAAAACAATCACTGCTCCCACAGACCAGAACTGTAACACTCTGCTCAACGTGTTTTCATCAGGAGATGAACTGTACTCCTGATGAGTTGGTTAGCGAAACGTGCATCAAGAAGAGTGTTGCAAGTTCAGCGGTGTGGAAGCAATCTCTGTGTTGAATTTCTTCTCTGTTCCACATTTCAGTTCTACCTTTTGGTGAAATAAATCATATCTTACCTGATCAATATCTTCCACAAATTAAGGATGGTCAAGGTCCAAACTAGTCATAGGAATGATTTCCAAATACATTCGTTCACAGTGGTCTGGTGTTGCGTTTTGTTTGGGTTCTAGTGTAGTGATAGGGGGAATATCATCGGCAGTCCATGTCGTTATGGAATTGAATCAGATATCTTTCACAGAATTACTACACAATATAGTAAATGAAATGGGTAAAATTTATATGTCATCCTCATTGGTGGTCATCCGATGTTTCGGCATAAAATACTTGCCTTGTTGCCTCTTCAGCACCAAATCTGGATAACATTATGAGATGAAGCACTCAGTCATTCATAAAATGATGACTTCATGTAACGACTGAGTTTAATCTACTCATGTCATTGATGACAGTACAAAATGAAAATCATTCGCTTATTTGAATAAATCTCGGTCATAGGAATCTTGTTTGAATTGAATGGGGTATATTTTTTTGGGAGGATAATTTTTGGGCTGTGAGGTAGTGTCATCATATTTCTTGGTAATGAGATTGTTGAAAATGATAGTTTACAACAACTACTCGTATAGGATTTCAACCAAGAGAGTATGTTATATAGTTACTTATATACATATTTCACTGAGACGAGTTTGTTTACAAAGATACTGAGAAATAATAATGAATATAACCTCACATATATCTATCCAATGTGGTGTTTTTAATTATTTCAGATTGACAACCCCCTGAACTCAGAAATGCTGCAACACCGTGTCTCCGGATATTATACATCAAGTCAGTGCTCAATCAACATCCCACAAGTGCCAAGAAACTGCGGACCATTTTTTGATAAGTTTGGTACAAGCATACAAAATTTGCGCAAACAATCAGACAGACAGTTGATCAAATGTGTTCAAGACAATTCCAAATCCCGCTCTTCATACTTCATGAAACCTCCGCTCTCCAGAGTGACTCTGTTCTTCAAAGATCCTGACATGGAGAAGAAGTACCGCGAGAACGTCCATCACATAGGCAAGAGAGATGAACGGGCGATATCGACGCTCGCACACTCGAACTTCAATACTTACCTGGACGTGATCGTGTCTGTACAAGTGTTCCTGTTCGTTTCGATCGCCGCCGCTTTGGTATACGGTTTCACGGACATCTGGTTGGTAACATTCTTCGTGTTGTCTGCTTCACAGTTGCTCGGGCTGGCGCTGTGCCTGAAGCCGATCGTGAGGTGGTTCGACAGGGTGTTCTGGTGCTTCATCAGATTCTACCGCTGGAACATCTTCGGAGCCGTACTCGTCATCTTGCCTCTGATTTCGGCCGTAGCGAATTTCTCCAACGCGAAAGACCGCTCTGCCAGCCACGTAAACCTGTATAGTTATCTGCTGTTTGTCGGACTCATGCACTTCTGCAACTTTACTCAGCTGAACTGCTGGATGAAAAACATACTTGCGAGCGTGAGCAGCTTTGCCATGGTGATCATTTTCGTTAGGATTCCATGCAATAATGAAGAAATTATTATGGGGGAACCGATGAGAAACGAATCCGTGGTAGCCGATTTTTTCAATGTGACGGATGTGCCAAGAACTTACAACATGTCGTGCAATTTTCATAAGGCGGAGATGGTTCTGAACCTGCTCATTCTTGTTATACTGATTTGGGTGTTGACTAGAGATTTTGAGACCAGGTAGTGTAAGTTTTATACATGCATGTTTTTTTTTTATTAAAAATATAACAACAGCATTCAGTTCAACATAGTTAAGACACTATATATATAAAATATGTTGTTATTCTCCCTAATCAGCAAAAATTCCGGTCTCGGGACTCACAAACATTCAACATGACAAGTAAAACACAAAAACTAGTAAACCACTACAAAGCTCATAGTAGCAACGTATCAGACATGTGCCTCGAGGCTCAGATGTTCTTTTAAACTATTGATGAATGAACTATAGCCCGGCAACTCACGTATACAGACAGGTAATTCATTGAAGAGTTTATAGCCTGTGTAAAAGGAATGTATAATTCTTTGTTCGTTCTTACCATGCTCAGGTATAAGTCATTTCTACCCCTTGTATTATACTCATAAAAATGGTTGTTGACTAGTAGATCGTTGTTGCTTTTCATTCTTTTTCAAGTTTAAGTAGATATTTAATTGGCTGTAGTTCAGTCTGTGAGAATAAATTATTTGTGTGGGTTCGAAATGGAATTTGAAATAAATTTTTTATTGATTTATTTTGTAGCGTTTCAATTTTTTTGAACTTAGTAACGCTACAATTACTCCATATGATTAACAGATACCTAAGATTCGCCAATATATATGCATTGTAAACCAAGTATCTATTACTGAAACTCAAGTAACTGGAACACCTATATAGAGCTCGTAACATTGGTACAATTTTATCATTAATATGTTCTATGTGTTTTGACCAGTTTAACTTATCTATTATGAGTCCCAAATACTTGGTTTTTGCAACATTCATTCAATTTTTTTGTTTAAATAGCATGTAAACGGTTTTTGCAGAGTTCACTTTAAATTTATTATGTGCAAGCCAATTTGAGTATTTAGAGATATCTTCATTAACTGTGTTCTCTATTAAATGTAAATCATATCCACTATACAAAAGTACTGTGTCATCGGCGAACGTGAAATACCTTCCCTTAAGCCCGGTCTGCCTCAGTGACAGTGACATGTAACTCATAGATTGAAAAAATAATCAAGTTACTTAAAAAATATGAGAAGAACTAAACAATGAGTATGAAATGTAAACACACAGAAGCTATTACGTCAGTAATACAAAATACAATATGTAATGAACCCCAGAAATTAAATTTGAGTTTCCAAGGTTTTAAAGAAAAACAATTCCCAGCCCGAAGTGATGTATCAATTGTTTAGTCATTTTGAAAACCATCTCTTCAGATTTCAATTGAACATTTTATTAGAATTGACTGTAGCAATTCAGTGTAGTCAGATAATTGTATATCTCAAGTAAATTTGCAGTACAATTAATAGATCTTCACACATGCATCATCAATTTCTGCATCCTAAATAAGTCGACATAGTAATGAAAACAAAATGTTGTAGCTATTGTTTCGAATAACCTAACCTTGAATTTCACTAACAATTCACCCTATGTTGGGTCAATCATACTCTAAACATATTATTAATCATCCTCTAGATACATTTTATTTTATATTCCATTTTCCAACTCCAATACCTGGCCACGGCCTTCAAGCTTATCAACTACAATCTTTTCAGTCATTTTAAACGACTCCAAAGAAAATTGAAAAGTTTTAAATCCATATTGTAAGTGTTAGCAAGTCTCAAACTTTTACCTATAGACTCATTCTGGCTATAGTCAGTATGATGAAAGGGTACATTGAAAATTTATGTATTTCTTGTTCTCTTTGGAGTCACATTCATAGGTTCAACAAGTTTCTGATAATTAATGCTATCTTTGATTATTTTGTGAATTAGCTTATATGAGCCGAGTATTCAAGTTGAGAATGTCCAATATAGTTTCATAGTTATATTCACCAATATGATATCCCAGTTTGTACGCAGAGTAGCTTAAAAACTAGTTTTGAACTCTTTCAACCAAGTCAATATCCACATTATATGAAGGGCATCAAATTGTGGAGTTGTATTCGATTATTGATCAAACAATTGAGCAATATATGATTTTTAAGAAAGAGAGAGATAATTCCTCTAAAGATTCAAGAGTAAAACCTAACATTTTTAGTGCTCTAGAAGTAACATTAGCAATATGGGGTTTGAATGACTCTTTCTTGTCAAGGGTGATTCCTAAATCTTTGATTGTATTTGTTGTTTCCAGTTCTGATTGCTTGATTTCATATGGAATATTTATGGGATTTTTGTTACGAAAAAAAGTAGATTTATGGCATTTGTCTATATTCAATTGCAATAAGTTTATATCACGCCAGCGTACAAAGTTAGATAAATTGCACTATAATAATCCAGTATCAGATGAGTCACGAATAACTTTGTACATCTTCAGATCATCAGCAAATAGAAGAAATTCAGAATAGAGAATAACATCATTCAAGTCATTTACAAATAGGTTGAAAAGTAAGGGTTCTAAACAAGATCCCTGCGGTACACCATATATCAATATATCACCATATGTTATACGGTATATTATTATAAATACAAAAGTAACGAAAAACTAACACATCATCAATGAATTCATGTTTTTTATCTCATATTCATATATGCATTTTTGTGAAATATTGTAAAAGAAGTTTATATGTAATTTAAAGCTATATTGTAACACAGGTGGTAGGACTTCGTTTGATGGCCAATTGAGCAAAATTGTAATTTTATTCAATGAACTACAATCATCATCATTAGTATCATTATTATTATTTTCTGAAGAAATATAATATCGACATTAACCCTACAAGTGCTAAGGCTTTGAAGATTAGTTTCAAAAAGTAATTGTTGTGAAATATTTTCATTGTTAAAGCAATATATCTTAAGAACTCATTTTGAACCCTTTCTATACCTTTGATATGAGCTTCATGTATTGGTGACCAAACACAAGTACAATATTCTATACTTGACCGTACCATGTAAATCTTTTCTGACCAACCCATCCACAGAGCTAATAGCATCGGATTGAAACAGAGTTTGTTGCCTAGTTCTGAATTCTTTGTCATCATAAAATTAGATAACCAAATATTTAAGTTTTAGCATAATGGTACTACATTTCTAGATATCGTCTGAGCTTCCACGCGAATTTCGTCGCCAATAGAGACAAAAACAAAGTACAGAGCCTCAAGAACCAGGCGGACTACCTCATCTACAACATCGTCCCGAAGCACGTAGCCGAACTGTTGAAGAAAGACGCGAAATACTCGGAGAACTTCAAGAACGTTGCGATAATATTCGCGAGCATCGTCAACTTCAACGAGATGTACGATGAGAGCTACGAAGGCGGCAGGGAATACCTGCGGGTTCTGAACGAGCTCATCGGCGACTTTGACGAGCTTCTCGACCGAGACGAATTCCACACCGTCGAGAAAATAAAAACGATCGGTTCGACTTTCATGGCGGCCAGCGGTCTAAACTCGCGCAAGAGACAGCAGCAGAAGGACCCTAACGAACACCTGTACGCGCTGATGGATTTCGCTCTAGAGATGCAGAAGGTGGTGCACGCGTTTAACAGAGACCTCCTAGGCTTTGACTTAGAGTTGCGAGTGGGGTATGTAGTGATTATAAATAATTATAGATTTTACAAATTGTCTGGTCTGGTTAAGAACTATTCTTGCCTATGCGGATTTTTCTGGAGCCTGCCTGTCCTTAAGAAGTAGTTGATGCAAGAGATCTCTTAAAAGACAGTAGTTCTCTCAATATACATAGTCAGATAATGAAATCGGTGGCTGACCTAATCGAAATCTCACTAACATCATTAATTAACGATATTTTCTTAAAAGTATTATTTCCGATGTTTTTTAAATTTTCAACAATAAGTTTCAGGTCCCCAGCGGATAATTACTGCCAAATTAGCATAATTGAAATCAATTGAGATAATTTTGAAAAATCGTTTCCATTGACACTTTGAAAAGCGGTTCTACTCCACTATATAGGTCTAATACCCCAGTAGCTTACAAACTAGTGTCAGACATTGTCAAAGGTCTTGATCAGGGAAAGCACTCTTTTTTGACATCATGTGACCTGACAGACATTTGACTCTATGCTATTTCAAACAGTTATATGACAATATACAAAACTTGCCGTTGACTAAATTCAGAATTGAACTGAAAGTAGTCGTATACAGTATAAGTAACTATTATGACAGGATAAAGCATGCTTTCTCAAGATAGGTGAACTTTTTATTCATTACAACTATATTTCTCTCATGTAATTCAGTATGTCTATGTGCATATATGTCCTATTAGTAAAACTCTATATTTTATTGTATTTATTTTGACAGATGATCTATAAACCTCTTTCATATATTATATTGTGTAGCGTTCCTATGAAAAATATCTGAATCAATTCCATAATTCTTTCCTTCAGAAGTTTCTCAATTTTTTTTTGATAAAAATGGAGAATTAAAAAACCACAAAAGAAACATGTTTCACATTTTCGGTTTCATAGAGCAGAGAAGCCTAGTGTCACTTAACATCCCTTAGAGAATGGCCACAGAATAAGTCAGAAATGCTTGAAATCGTGATACATCACAACAGGCTTTACATCAAGAAATATGGAATGAGATATATGAACAGCGACAAAGGTCATATTCCAAACAGCCTTTTGTTCACTTCCTCACACCAGGAGGTGTGAGGAAGTGAACAAAAGGTAGAAACCAGGAAAAGATCAGGTGTTATAACAGTTGGTTGATGAACCTCTTTGCCGCAGAAAATGGTTTGTTCAAGTGTATTAAAAGGCTCATCTTAGCTTTAAGATAGATATAAATATATAAAATTTAAATTATATAAACTTGAAATTATCATCCTTGTTGGTTATCTATCGAATTCTGTTGCTACACTGTTTGTTAAAAGTATCCAGTGAAATTCCTGTAATGTCACAATTAAGACGGTTGGCTTCTCGCATAAACATGGGTGAGAAGTATCCATAATAATAATAATATTTATTCATCCTCAAAGACGTTGACAAACGTATAGGATAGGTCAGTATTAAGCACATAAAAATCACATCAAAAGATAAAATTGTAGATCAGTAGATAAAAATAATACAATAAAAATTTATACAAATAATTCAGAATTACAAAAATCAAAACAATTGTAGTTAACAAAATTGAATATGTCATGCCAAAGCCACATGAACCCATTCAGTCGAGATGGTCCGAGAGAAATTCGCCAATACTATAGTAGGCCTTAGAAAGAAGCAATGGTTTAACTGCTTTTTTAAATGCTACAGTGTTCATCTGTTTGAAATGGTCTGGTAACCGATTGAATAATTTTATTCCCATATATTTGGGAGAATGTTCGAATTTTATAGTTTTATGTTTAGGAATACTCAACTCCTCTGCATATCAAGTTGGGTATCCATGATAGAATGAGTTCTTAGTACAGTCTGTTATACATTCGCGAACATATAAAAGTATTTTAAAGATATAGATGCAGGGAAAGGTTAAAATTTGATGACTAATGAAAAATATCTTGCATGATTCCCTCCAAGGGATGCCTAGTAATTTCCTAACAACTTTTTTTTGAGCAATGAAAACCCTATCTTTGTCAACACTGTTTCCCCATAGGATCACATTATAACTTAGATGACTGTAGACCAGACTGTAATATACATCTAAAATGGGGCGTAAAGGCATACAATTCTTAATTCTTGAGATTGCATAATACCCTTGATTGATTTTTTTACATACAACTGTGATATGGTGAGACCACTTCAAACAGTTGTCTACATGAACGCCAAGGAATTTTGTACATCTTGTGCATGTCAGTGCCATTCCATTGATTAGTAAGGCAAACGATTGCTTTTTCAGATCGTTTTTTAAATTAAAATACATATATTTTGTTTTGGTCAAGTTTACAATCAGATTGTTCCTTTCACACCAATTTAAGAACAGTGATATTAATTCCTCTGTTTTTGATTTTAATTCCTCCTGACTCTCTGCTGATACAGCTAAAGACGTGTCATCTGCGAAAAGAGTGAGAGCATGTTCATTACTGGTAAAATAAGTAGGCAGATCATTTACAAACAATAGAAAGATCAGCGGACCTAACACAGAGCCTTGAGGAACTCCAGAACATATATCGTGATAGTCTGATTTCATATCTTTAATCTTGACGAACATCCTACAATCTGTAAGAAAGTCAATGATCCATTCTAGGAAGTCCCCTCTAAATCCTAGATTATACAATTTGCTCTCGATGAATTTAAAATTTAAACAATCGAACGCACGTGACAGATCGAAGAATACTCCTGCAACATGCTTACCCCTATCTAAAGAAGCGTATATGATTTCTAAGAATCTCCAAGTAGCTGATTGAGTGGACTTGCCTTTGCAAAAACCATGTTGAGAATCGGACGGGATCTTAAACCTTGATAAAAATCTCAATATTCTCTCATTCACAACCTTTTCAAAAAATTTTGAAAAAATGCTTAGCAGGGCCACGGGGCGATAGTTTGTAAAATCCGATGTATCGTTCTTCTTATGAACTGGTATGATCATGGCTGTTTTTAGAATTGAAGGGAATTCGCAACTTGTGACTGATAGATTCAATAAATAAGCTAAATGTTTTGAAATGTGTAACTTAATTTCTTTTAAAATTCTCACTGATATATTATCAATTCCTGTACTTTTTTTATTTTTTAGATTGTTAATTACTGCGTCAATTTCACATTCGTTAACGGGCATAAAGAAAAAAGTATTCGATTCAATTCCAGAAACCGTGCATACGGATGATCTATTGTCGCCAAAATGGTCTGCTAAGCTATTTTCTAACACGTATGGTGATTAAGAACAGTAAAAAAAGTATTGTTCCTGGTTGAACAAACAGGTACTTGGAATTAAACTTCTAGTAATAGAACATTACAATTAATGTCACCTGACATAATTTTAAATAAGGTAATGAAATCGATATTTGTTCTGCGAAAAGAAAAGGTGTGACGATTGGCAATATCAAGTGTATCAAAATAATCATATTTTCAAACTATGAGGCCAGATTTAAAGGCAACAGATCTGAGGAATCTATTTTGCACTGCTTAAGTATTATTTATATGTACAGTGTGATGAGGAGACCAGACTGGTGACGCATACTCCAAAACAGACCTTATATAAATAATATAACTGGAATTCATTCCCAACACCAAATCGTTATTTTTAACACCTCGACACGTGTTTCGATCACCAAGTGATCATCTTCAAGAGGAAGATTAAATCTTCCTCCAGTAATATTCATTACTACACCAAAGGTTCCAAACAGTGCATCATAAGATCTTATATAGGCTAGATAAACAATTCTGGTGGCATCCACTGTTAGATCCTTACGATTTCGGAAGACAAAACCAAGAAATTTAAGAGCTTTATTGATGGTGTTGATCTAGGTGGTGAATGAAAGGTTCGCATCAAAGATTATACCCAAACCGTTATGTATTTGCTGTCGTCTAGGTTACATGTTCATGAAACAATTTATTACATAATTTTTAACATTACACGTGTCCTCTTCCCGCAGGTACAACTTCGGGGATGTTACGGCTGCCGTCATAGGAAACACCAAGCTCTACTATGACATTTGGGGGGACGCCGTGAACATCGCTTCTCGGATGGACAGCACCGGAAAAAACGGTAGGATACAGGTAGGCGAGAACTGTCTCGAGATTTTACAAGAGAAATACGAGTTCGAACCGAGAGGATCGGTTTATGTCAAAGGCAAGGATAATATGAACGTTTATTTCGTCAAAAAGAAAAAAACTTCGACGTTCCTCTCGGTTCCTGACTCGTGAATGTGATGTCTAGTGAGACGATGGAGTACCTTTCACCTGGCTGTAGAGGTCTACGTTTGAGCGTTGATTTATCTATGAGTAGTTCGTGATAGAAGCGAATCTGTCGAGAAATTATGGAGGCTGTTCTGATCGGTTAAATCAATGGCAGTGTTGCATTTTATTACCCATATGATGCAAGATAGAGTCAGAGTTAACTCTTCAATTAAAAAACATAACCCATATCCGATATCGTTCAGTTTGGATTATTATCACATGCTTTGGTAATGCGTTTTTCTACTTCTCCATCTTTATACAAAAAAATGTGGGAATCTTCCGAAAGAAGGAAGAAAGCAAATAATTCCAAAATAAACTACAAAGATATATAGATATATAAAAAAGTAACTTTCAGACATAAACTGGAAAAAAGTTCTCTCTAAACAACTACTTTCATACAAACATCGAATTACATGGTCTTAAAATGGTCTTTTATACTTGGGAAAACTATGTGTTTAGAAAATTAAAAAAGCACTATTATTATGATAATAATAGTAAGATCTCTGGGTGAGACGAATACTATCTGAAAAGAAGAGAAATAATGTATTGAATATTGAGATTCAATCTTCGAACTACAAGTTATGAATAGTATCTTGCTCGGGATGGGTACCTTCCACACCAAATTAAGGAAATTTAAAATTTAATCTGCACTTTTTCCAATTGGTTTATAAAGGCCACTTTTTGAGCTTATCCCACTATTGCTATCTCGGAAAGGGTAAGACCTACAATGAAGGTTAAATTGGACAAAAGTTTCCTTTTTCGTAGAACTAGAATAATCTTTTTTTCAGATCTGGAATATCAGTGGTTGTTCTTTGAATAATCGACAAAAACTAGAATTTCGTTTTCAACGAGAACAGCCTACAAAATTTCTGACATTCATTTATTTACTAGTATCTTTCCCAGTGAGTTGTGTTCCTCGCAAAAAAAATCGCTTGAAAAATGTTTAATATATAACATTTTCTGTCAAAACACGCTGCTTTAGTTGTGTAATGATGAATATGACAATATATAAAAACGTTATTTGTTAAAGGCGATATATCAGAAGTAATGGACGAAATGAAAATTCTCAAATCGTGGAGAGGAATAATTATAAATGTTGCTATGTATGATAAAGGAATGGGTGAGACAACTTTCGGACCTTTATGCTATTCGAAACTGAGATTACTTATTATGCATTTAAATTTTAATGTTTGCACTTTAGCATTTTTTTATTTAGCAGAAGAATATTGTACCTAGAAGTCTAGTTCTGCGTTTTATGCCTTTCTGAAATTATATAGCTGATTGTCATTCTGTAAATCATAGAGTTACTTCCTTAAAATTTGCTGGGTGAATCAGAAAATAAGAATATTTAAATTCATTTGGAATTTGCTTATCAAAACTGTTTACTGTCACTCGCCTTTAGGCAAAAATCAGCATTTCCTAATTCTATGAATGATGTTATAAAACACTTTTAGTATATATACTGTGATATTGGAAGTGCGTTTTGGAATTTGATGGTTAATGATAATAAAGATAAACAGTGATATTTTTCGTCATAAAGCATTTCCGCTTTTATAAATTATCACAATATTGGTAGGTAAGTCAGTTATATAAGTCTGGACCATTGAATCTAGATCACATGTCTTATCAAAGGCCAAAACAGTACCCAAAAATCAATTTATTAAACAAATTATCTAGCAAGCTGAAGAAAACCAGAATTATAACATAAAATCATTTTTTCAAACTCACACGACTAATCAAAAACAAAATTATGTTTTAAGGATGAATTGATATATCAGTGTAAAAAAAATGTATTTATTTTAAAAACAAAGATGTTTTTTCAAATATCTCAATATCATCAACCTTCGTTTTTTTATAAAAGCTCGTAGACTATAAACCATCTGCTGCAAAACTCTTGTTGGGTCTAACTAAACTATTTCCGTCCAACAAAGTAACCCAAAAAAGATAGATGCGTGATCAAAGCATGCCACCACGCACATTTGCATCTATTGGGTAAAATAAACAATCCTCCTTACGCTGGATAATCAGATTTAACCGCAATCGGCTGGCGAAATTCATTGTTTAAGTGTCGGGTGTACATTAACGGTATCTTAAAGTTTGAAATTTTCAAAATGTCAGGTACTGAAACGGCTGAATGAACTGTTAATTTGTGTCCCTACACTCCACCTAAAAAAAATTCTATACCCAGCCACATATTATTAAAAAAATCGGTCGTTCTTTAGTGCGACTCTGTACAAGTAGCCTTGTCTGGGAGATCACGTGCACTATGCATGATAATGTTTTGGATCACTCCATTTTTTAGATGGACAGAGTATAATTAGCCAGTAACTCGTATCAAAACATTTTGACTATCAATTTTAGATATATAGAACTATAGATTTTATATTTATTCATTTTTGTGAAAGTTGAAAAAGCCAACCTGTCGTGGAGGCCAAGCTTTGCACTTCACTCTTTGCCTCTGCTACATGGCCTCCGTTATAATACAACTATAAACTTTCAGTAATTGAAGTGAAATAGAAACTACATCAAAAATTCTTTTATTTTGAATTTCACCGTTCTATGGATCGGAAATGATTCTTTCTTCATTGCGTTGTGAATAATTTGTCAAATTCTGAAATGCACTAAATAGTGTTGAAGATAGCTCAACTGATATATTAGTACTGAATATTGCCTTGAATTTGCTGCCTTCTCGTTATTTAATATTTCAGCTTGTTTCAACTGTCCTGAAAAAGAGATTCAGCAAATTTGCCTAGCCAACTTTTGGGACCATTACCTACGGGCAACTTTGATATTTGAGTTTCTAATAACGCTCAACTGATACAACCAAGAATTTATAATGGTATATTTTAGTATGGTTCAGTCTGATTCCGAAATTTCATTTAGTCCATTACTCAGCAGTGTGTAGCAAATAATTGTGTACCCCTCACCAACTTTTGTACATTACATATTGTATATTAGAACAAAATCCATTTTATATACTATACAGGAACTATATACAAAATTTTTATAGAACTGGCCTTTCAGGATCCCAAAGAATTTGAACCAATAGACTAAAATATTTTGTACAATGACTGATTCCGAACAAGAAGTGCAACAGCAATTAATGAGATTATTTTGTGATTTTTCGTGCATTTAAGACTTCAAAAATTTTATTACACCCAATAATATCCTTTTGGATCCACTCCTTTCATACTTTTTGAATATTGAAAACCATTCACAATAAATATAGTGAAAGCCGATTGAAATGGTGATCTCATTGTTGTTAAGTTTCACTGCAGAAATATTTTAAGTAATCTGAACAATCTGTGATATATTTAATATTTTAAAGACACTTTGACCAATGGATTACTTTTATTACTGTTCAATGTCCTATATTCGTCTGGATTCGTTCATTTACACCATTTAGATTTGTGAATGATTACGTTTTTTTTTAATTTGATTCTCAACTTGAATATAAGTAATTGATATGTTGTCAAAGTGTGTTTAAATCCTGAATCTAAAACTTAGTATTTTTTCTCTGGTTCCTTTTGGTGTTGCTATTTTTTCTTCATTTCAACTACCTGGAATTATATTCAGTGGTTGTTCTTTTTGTTTTAACGAACCAAATAACCAAAATGGAAGTTAATTTGTAGTAAACTAATTTTAAGTATATTGATATGACTAGCATCTTTGTCAGATTTTCTATGGATTTTTTTACTGAAATGAAAAAGAAAATGTTATATTTTTGATATTATTGAAAATATCGTACTCAAAACTTATTAATCAAAAGCTAATTGTGCTGATATTTCTCTAGATTTGCTCATGAATCGAATAGATATAAAATAAAATATTTGGGGTTGTGTACAAATCCATAGAAAATTTGACTCGAAACAATACTTTAGTGGCAAATAATAATATAAATATTAAGTTCTACAAGTTCAATAATCAACTAAAGTATATCAAATATTGTTCGTTTATTTATTCATAAGCACTGATGAAGAAGTATCGTAACATTATTTTTTGGTTGAGTTTTCCTTCTTTCGAGATGCATTGTTATAAATTTTTATGTGAAAAATCTGCTCTATGTGAAATTGTATGGGTATACTTCTATAAAAACGCAGCAAAGTAAACACTGATATTACACTAGCTTTAAAGTAACCTTGTACCTTATGTGACAGTTCGACTGTCCAGCATGGAATAATTGTTTAAATGTATTTCTGTATCTTGGAACTGACTTCTATATGATGTTATATTTTATAGTTTTTTCGTAATTTTAGACAATGAATACCACCATACACATATATACATCAGTTAACTTTCAGCTCTGAGATCGAGAAATGATGCTTGTTCCTAACGTTGTGTTAATATTTTACTAAAGCTAATGTCAAAAATCCAACGTTGACTTAGAGGCAGCAGAAATTACTTGAGGTTGATTGCTGAGTGCTTGAAAAAAGATGATGTTTTCACATAACATGAGAGTGACCCCAAAAAAGGTTTCCTTTTTTTTCAGGAAAACAAAACATTTTATATATTGTTTATATATCTGTCTAAAAATTGAATATTTTTCTAAGTAATCGTTATATTGTTCGACACATTTTGTGTAGTGAATAGTTAAATTTCTATCTTATTAAAAATAATTTTTTGAAAATTACTCGAGAAGGAAAATATCCTTAGAGTTTTCCAATTTTAACCCCAGAATGCTTCTGAAATTTTTAATGAGTTGAAAATTAATGTTTTGTAACATTTCTCTTCTTATATTCTGAATCTTAGGTGAATTGATAAATTATCAACTAATTTCACTATTATGTTGAATGAGAATATTTCGTCATCTAATCTCAAATATAGGGATTGTCACAATTCTATTCTGTAACACGGCTTGCATATTTGACATTAGTAATTGTGATGTAGAAAGCTTTTGTAAATATACTGTATTTATAAATTTGAACATATTTATTTATTCCGTTAAGTTTTTCATTCCTATGTGAATCACTGGAGGGTTGACTCTTTCAAAAAAAGTTATTTGTTTACTACTACTGATTATTGTATCCTCAAATTGAATTTTCAACAAAATATACTTGAACTGGTCAGCAAATTCTTTTATTCAGAATGGTATGCTGTCTCTTGTGATTCACGGAGTGTAATAGGTTGTCGTTTTCTAAAGTGCCTTCCAAATATGTACATTTTTTTGTTATTTAGTTTATACATTATATAATTTTTATTCTGCACCGTCCTTCTAAATAATTGTATATTAATACAATAATGATATTAAAGTAAATGAAATGAAAAACTGTCTTACTTTTTTCCTAATTGTCAATAATAATGATAGAAATACGGTTGTAACACCTACTGCTTTTGGATAGATTATTTCTCACATTTTCGAACAATGTATTTTAAATTATCAGACACAAAAAAACTTGCATACAAGACCAACAAATATTCACCTGTTCCGTTTACCATCTAAAATCCGGAAATTACCGTTTATCCTTTACAAATAGACAAAAAAAAATTGTGGCCACTGATTGAACAGTATTGATGAGTCAGATCAAATGTGTGTTTTTGTAATTGTTTCATTTTTAATATGATGTCATTTTCGATTGTATGTTTAATCAATCAACCTAAATAATTTAAAACGAGACAGATAACAAAATACGAAATTAGTTAGAAAATAGTAAATGATGCTACATCAGATTAGGGTAATTACACTAACACAAGCTGTCTTCAGTATTGGAATTAAATCTGATTTGAAATATGCTTTTTTTAAAGATTGTTAAGATTTTAATTTTCCTCGTCTCCAGTTGTAGATTGTTGTATACTATAATTTGTTTGGATGGCTTCATAGCTACAAAGCTAATAATTTATTTTCTTATCAGGGATGCAGTTTCCAATATGAATAATACTACTACTGCCAGAAATTTATACTCGAATCTGGATTTTTTGATTAACACATGTATCTTATTGCCCATTTTCATTAGATTGAAATGACCTGCATGTGGTTGTTACCAAAACCCCCGGAAGGGGGTGATGATAAACCATCTTTGCATAGGACAATCAGAGTTCATTGAACTGCACATGCTAGTTTGCTTTTGAGGGTCTCAATATGGTTATCGAAATTCAATCTTCTATCAATGTGTAACCTAAGGAATTTTGTATCAAGTTTGTTCTCAATTTCTGTTTAAAATCTGTTTGAACATTCTCCTAGTGAAACATTATCAATATGCCCTCTGAAAGCAACATTTTTTTTTAATGTAAATGAAATTGAGTTTGCACATGAAAAATCAATAATTATAAGATAGTAATAGCTAAATAATTTAAAGTAAAGCTCAAGACAGTATTATAAGACTAGATGAACGGTTCTCAGAAATTTTTCTTTATAATATTTTGGCATGATATTACTTTTACCAATTCGTTAAACTATAGAGTGATATCAGTCAAATATTCATTTATTCCATAAATGAGAAAACACATTCAGTTACGTAAAACACAAAAGAGGCTGTGGAAAATAATTCAGTAGAAAAGTAATAAATTCAAAGTTTTTACTACTATATTGGAATGATTTGTATTTACATTCAACCATTTCTTTGAATTCACTGTAATTTCATTCCATAACACATGAAAAACCAACAAAACAATAAAAACAACTTATTATGAGACTCCTCTAAGAAGATCTGGACCAACACCCAATTTTGAAGAAATTTTCAGTTGAGAAGCGGCAGCATCTCGAAGAGAAAACAAATGCACCATTTCCATTTCTGACCTGGCTAATGATATGGCTTTGTTGAAGAGTTCGATAGCTAATACCAAGTTACCCCTAAAAAAGTACGAAATGTTTTATTTGATGTATGTGACACAAAATTTAATATTCTTCCTACCTCTGAACTTCTACAGTACCCAAGGTTTCGTAGGCGAATTCAGACTTTTCATCGATTCTTATCCCTTGTCTCATCAACTCTACTGAATTTTCAATTTCGCCCTTCCATTGCAGAAGCAGAAGTCCCCTGTGAACATATATTGAAGCATTGTGAGGATCGATTAACAAAGCTTTCTGATATAATTCTTCCGCTTCCTGAAATTCCTGCTTTTCCGTTTTGATTTGAGCAAACAGGATGAAAGTCTCTGGGTTATCAGGAAATTTCTCAGTGGCTGCCTGGAAGTCTCTCATGCTCTGCATAAGGATGCCTACATCTTGGGTTTGCATGGCATATCGATAATCTGTATAACATTTTTGTACTACAGCTACAGCAAAATTTGGATTCAGTTCTACGGCTTTCTGAAAGTCTGATCTGGCTTCATCCGTTCTCTCCATCAACAGCTTGACCTGCCCTCTGTGGTGATAAACATCTGAAAAAATTATTGATGTCTCTCATGAAAAAACTTGACATTGTTGGAAACCAAAGTTACATTTAGTTAGTTACAAGGTTACATTGAGTTATTTTATGGTATCCCACAGAGTTCTATATATTAGCATTACAAGATTCATCATAAATTAAGATTGCATGAAAAACATCCCACAGATAACTATGTATATAATAAAATTTATATGAATACAATCACATATTATTCAGGAGAGTAGAAGCTTTCATTCGATGAAAACACTTTCACAACTTTTTTAAATCTCTTGATTTCATTTGAATTAATTACTGTAAAGTTGTAAGTAAACATTCAAATATGAGTAAAAATGGTAGGTTGAAACTCTAAGGCTAGCTGCAAGTTGGGGTATTTCTAATTGAAAATAGTTTGAATACATTGAATTGTTTACGATAATAAAGCTTAAGATTTCCAAAAAAAAATCAAAAAATCATCTGATGCTACATGATTCGATACACTATTATCTTAGTTCCATACATATATTATCTCTGGTTTGTGATAAATGTTCATTAGTGAAATTTATGTAAATGTAAAGAAGGTTCACTTCTAGTTTTTTTTAAAGATTAACTTTAGCAGAACCCTTACAAACAATTTTTAATCTTTTTCTATCCATGGGAACCTTATCTGAATTCTGGAAGCAAAGTTTTCTCACTCCAATACACAA
The DNA here is from genome assembly GCF_025532065.1 of Leptinotarsa decemlineata. Classification (NCBI taxonomy): domain Eukaryota; kingdom Metazoa; phylum Arthropoda; class Insecta; order Coleoptera; family Chrysomelidae; genus Leptinotarsa; species Leptinotarsa decemlineata. The sequence goes on from NW_027412688.1 coordinate 32,146,720, forward strand.
ATCATGATCACCACGCACATTTGCATCTTTTGGGTAAAATAAAAAGCCTCCTTATGCTGGTCAATCAGATTCAACTGCAATCGGCTGGCATAATTTATTCAGGTATATCGCTACAGAGTCGGAGTGGTGAGTTACGTTTCAACGCCTGTGGTGTGCACATATACGGTATTTTGAAGTTTAAAATTTTCAAAATGTCAAGTACTGATACGGCTGTGTAGCAATTTCTCCGCCTAAAAAAATTTCCTATACCTAGCCGTATATTATTAAAAAAAAAATAAAACTTCAGTTGTTCCTTAATGTGACTCTGTACAAGCTGCCTTGTCTAGGAGATCACGTGCACTATGCATGATATGTTTTGGAGCACTCTGTTAGATGGAAAGAATATAAAGAAAAAACACCAGGTTGGCTTTATTTATATTAACTTCGATAGGGTGTATCATGATTTTCTCACGGCTAAGCTCCTAGCCTAGCATTAGGCATCAACACTAACATGTTAAAATGAATAAAGAGTTTGAATTGAAGGGGTTATATTTTTAGTAGTGATTAATTTATGGGAAAGAAAGTTTTTGTATCAAGATGGAGTAGTAGAAAGCCAAAAACCTTACCAAAAAAGCATAAAGAGTTATTCAGTGATTAGGAATCATATTAAATATGCTGGTTTCCTATCATGACAAATTTCTGTTACATCTGGTGTTCCTCAAGGATCGCATATAGGTCCAATTATACAACCACAGCTATTATCTAACGTTTGCAGTTGATCTCAAACTTTAGTTGATAGTGACGCAGAACTGTTACAGCTAGACTCAAATAACTTATCTTTTTGGTGTGAATAATTAAATAAATATGTTTTGTTCAAAGTAGAAGTTTTTGATATTAAAAAGTTTCTGATAAAACGCCCAAGCATTAGCTTTGGTTTTTAGTTAGTTTTACACAATCACGTGTAAGTATGTTCAATTCTACAAGTAGTTGACGAAACTACGTAACATTTGGTCCAAAATAATTTGTCTTCTGACAAAGTATGTTCAGAATTGAATTGAATAAATTGAACTAACCGTACCTGACACATTTGGGCCCAGTTCAGCTGCTTTATCAAAATCTGCGAGGCAATCTTGAATTCTATCAGTCTGCATTTTGATTGATGACCTTTTGACTAGTGAATTCACGACTATTAAAGGATCTGCATCTTCAGTTTCGATGATGGCAGTCAGATCCTCTTCAGCTTCCTTAAATTGTCCCGTCAGAAAATAAAAGGATGCCCTTAGTGAGAGTGCTTCTAGTTTGTAACTTGACTCAGATTCACTTAAATTTAGTTCCTCTGTACATGCTGGTATAACCTCTTCATACTTTTCAGTTGCAAATGCTAATTTGGCTTTGAGGAATCCTGAAATATGTATTTCAAAGAAACGTAAATAAATAAAAATATTTATTTATACGGTAGTAATAATAATAATAATAGCTATTATTAAGTTTGTTAAAAAAGTAATATAGGTGGTTATAACTACAAATTTACAATTTGAAAAAATGAGTAATGAAAATATAATAAAATAAAATAAAAAAAACTGTACCAGAAAATTAAAAATTATTCATGAAATATTTAGATGCAGTTTCAACACTATATTCTAGGGAATAAAAATTGATATCACATAAATTTGAAATTAAATTGAAGTTATTGCTAAATATAGGTGACTTGAGGTACAAATTGGTTCTGGCCAGTCGACTGTAAAAAGTTTTTGTACTACTAGGTCTAAAATGAGGCACACAGAAATTTATAAGAAATAACACCTCCATAGCATCCACATTGTTGTGCAGTAATTTATACAGAAAAATTATTCCAGCAAGTTTTCTGCGTAATTCAAGACTTTCAATATCGAATGTTATGGTAATAGATTCATATAATACCTCCATCAGGATAGATACATGGTAGATGGTATACAAGATGAGAAACGAACCAAATATTTCATATTTCAAAGCAAATGTAGATGCAAAAAAATAAAATTATACATATTATTCAAATATTATTATTGTTATGCTACATAATTTTGTTCTATGTTTGTTTGAAAGTGATTGACAGTGTTTCTTGGTGAATGTTACAAGTTCAGACGTCCGTTGTCTACAAAGGTGTTAACAGATTTAAAAACTATGGAAGAACAAATAAAATGAAAATGAATGAAATATTAAAAAAAATTAAAGATGCTGCTGAATGAATGAGAAACAACTGCGACACTAGCCTCTGTGAGGAATTTTGCATAAATGTCTGTCGGAAATAATTCAATATCCAGCGTGGTATTAGCCGAGGAGGTAGTTGTTTTTCAATAGACGTTTATCACACCCTACTGTGTAGGTAGTTGGGAGAGATTAATATTTCGAAATATTTATTTCCTTATACGTATGTATCTCTCCTCGATAGTTTTCACTATTAATTAAAATAACTAAAAATTCTACAAATTATCGAACCAAAATATTCGAATGAGTTAGTTGAAAAAGAAAGGAGTAGACCAAAAGAAAAACTGATGAATATAAAAATTCCAAAAATGTAAGAAAGCTTATTTGTGACGCGCAAACAAATTATTGTGACCTGAATTGATAATGAACTAATAGGTTACCAATAAGTGAAAAGTCAAAATATAAACAAACAAACATTAAATAAAAATGTAACAATCAAGATAAATGATGAAAAAATGCAAACAAATTAAAAATTAAATAAATGAAGAAAAGGATTTGAACCAAGTTACTAAACAACATTTTGATTGCTAGTATCCACAATCATCTTTGAGTGATAACTGGCCTATTCATGATATTTGTGACTATTAATAGGTCATTTGTGCCCTTTCATTTCTCTCAACGCTCTCCTCCCTCTTCTAAGTTTCTGATTCAGTGCAACACAGACCGTTTGCCGCTTAATTAGATGTTTCAATAAATTGTGTATTTACACACCAGTTTGGCTGAATGCATTGTTGTTCAACTTGTATGCAGCTTCTTTAAACTTTCTCTCAAACCGATATTCCTCCCTATTAATGGTTTTAGCTTAATTTCGATATAACATCAAGTGGTCCAAAGCAGAAATCAGCCGCAGGAAAGACCGGTTTGAAAGGAAGTTTAAAAAAACTACATATATGTTGAAATAACACATTTAGCCAGGCAAGTGTGGAGATACGCAACTTATGGAAACCACGAATCATGTGGGAAACTGGTCTGCATTTCACTGAACTGGAAACTAATAGGAAAGGATCGCCTGAAGACAATGTGTATACTAACAATCAAAATGTCATGAAGTACATTTGTTATTTCTTTTTTTCATTTCATTTGCATTTTCCATCATTTATCTTGTTGTTGATAATTACTTGACATTTCAGTTATTGTTAACCCATTTATTAAATCATTTTCATTTCAGGTCACAATTTGTTTGCTTTAGCTATTAGCTATAAATTTTAAAATAAGGGTACTTTAGGGTTGCAAAATTTTTAATTTTATACTTTTCAAGCACCCTGCAAAAAATTTCTTTTTCATTTTGTATTTAGAATCTTATTTCTTTGGGAATCAAATTTTTTTACGCAGAATGACCTTTCTTCGAAAAATTAAATTTTTGCCTGCTTTTTCTGTTCTACCACATATACAGTAAAATACATATTTACCCTTCAAATCACCCAGACCTAAAGGATCAGTAGTTTCCAACAGTTTTTTGTAAACAGGATCATGGGAGAAAGAAGAGAAGTAAGTTTTTATGAAACTTTTTGAAGGTATGACAGGTTTCCTAGTTTTAATTGCCTCGGAAGCATTCTTTTTTCCCAGTTCTTTCAGTACACGATCAGCCATCAAGAGGGCATTTTGATTCCCAAAGTTTTGTAATAGACACACTGATGTTATATCGTCAAGGGCATTTTCCCAATCTTTGATTATTTCTTCAGCCTTAGCTCTTCTATAAAGGGCTTTTTCATAGCGGTTATTGAGTTCAATAGCCTTGGTACAATCTGAAATCACGGCGCTCCATTTCTTCAACTGCTCATAGGCAGCCGCCCTATTTTGGTAATAAGTCGACAAATCAGTTTTGAATTCTTCTGGGATTGTATCGATGGCCTGATTGTATAGATTGATGGCCTCATCATATTTCCCTTTTTTAAACATGTTATTACCTTCACTTTTAAACCTCTGAGCTTTTTGAAAAGGCGTCTCTTCTTTTTCCTTATCTATAGTTGATTCGACGGTTTGTATCGTTTGGGTTTTGTTGGTTTTCAAGTACCAATAAGCTAATCCTAAAGCTCCCGCCGCTCCTAAACCAAAAGCGATTTGCCATTTCAAAGATGTTGATGGCATTTCTGTTTTCAAAAATTTTTAATCCTGTCAACCTGTCACACGCCTCCAAGAAGCAAGATACTCAAGGCAAAGAAAACATCAAACTAAATGTGAGGTTATGTGTTATGTCCGACTATTTTTTTCCTATGTCAGTCACTCTAACCTTAGAAGGGTTCCAAAATTCTGTGGTCCCGGACAGCATACTAAGAAGGATAACTTGGACTTCCTTCATCGATACGAAGTATAGTGTTTCGGACTTCGTTTGTTTAGATTGTTCAACTCTATTGAAATTTGCCAAAATGTTTATTGAAACTACTCGAAGAATAATTTTGAGCAATGAAATGAAAGCTTTGAATCTGTCAATCAAAAGTACGAAGAATGAAAAATTGAAAACATAAATGTTATCAAAATTGAAGAAAGTGAATCAATACATATGAAAAATGTGGAAAACTGATTACCGTCTGTTTGACTGTGCATTTGTGAGAGATAATCTCGAAAACGGTTAACCGATTTTGATGTGGTTTTCACTAATGTATTGTGAAAAAACTGTTAAGCTTCGCTTCAGTGTTTGATTTATTCAAATCGGTTCATGAAAGAATTGTGTCAATTTCAAAATACTATGAAAATATTGTCGAGTTGATTTGGCTGGAATGGTAAATTATATTTATAGTTTGTGAAACAATTTTCTAATGAATTAAAGATATGCTAATACATGAAAACTTTCTGCTGTTACAAAATCTGGTAAAACCCAAAAACAGCAACAGCTATACAAAATATCCTTAAATGTCTGATTAATCATTTGTGATGATGTTATTCTATTTGAGCTGTAGGAGTTTTCAATCCTAAAGCATCGATGGTTAGAACGGGTTTCTAGGAATCTTAGTCAGAACAAACCTAAAAGCTAACACAGAATGTGAGTCGCGATACAAAAAATTGACAGTGACGTGAGTTTGAGGTTAGGTTAGTTAAAAAAAATATAAACAACTTTTGCAACTGTTGTTAATTCGGTTATTAATAGTTGGTGCTGAACATTTTTTTGTCGGAAAAAAAAATCTCTTTTGATCCTGATTGTGCACCTAATCTCCTAGTATGAGGCATTGAAAGAACTAGAAAACCTCATACCCAATTTATTGGAGTAGTCATGCCCCATTTAAAGAAATCCTACATATATATCAACCCTGAATTCGGAATTGAACATAATATAGTAATACCGTGTGAAGAACCATTGAGTGAATTGGTACATATACTGTTAACAAAATATAATTTACCTGTATATTGTGAGGAGGAATTTTCCGAAGACTTGTTGTCATTCATCAGAGACAGAAGTGTCGAATACTTTAATGAAGCTACCTCGAAGCTGATCAATGATGCTAAAGAGAACAAAATCAATTTAGAGGATGTCACCAAAGAATGGGAGAAGGTCATGAAGGAAGAAATGTCTGAATATGGAGAACGTAGATGCGCTTCTGATGATGAACTTTTTGCCACAGCATACCACAAAATGGTTCACTCTCCAGCCTTGGAGACAATCCTTCAATTAGAACACATGTATTCTAAAACTGTTCGACGAAAAACTGAGGAGAAAAACAGATTGATACAAGAACTCTCAGAATGTCAGAGCAAGGAAATGAACAATGCCGTTGATAGACTAGAAAAAGACATGACTGAAACTAAAATTAATGAGTTGGTGGCAAGACACTACGAGGCTCATGCTTTGCTTCAGGGAAAACTAACAAGCGAGTTGGATACGATCAAAGAAGCTCAAAGAAGAGAATATCGTGAGTGGTTGATGCAGATGCTTGAAGATAATCAAACTAACAGTTCTCTTCCTACTCCGAACTCTCCTCTTACCCCTCCAGAGATATTGATACCCCCTAACAGCTGCGACAGAGAACTAATGGAAACTCCCATTTTAGAGGAAAGCTTTACTATTCACTTAGGATCTCAACTGAAACAGATGCACAATATTCGCATTTTATCTGCTAGTGTGATGAATCTTTGCTCTATTGAGGATAATAGGCAACTGTCTGAACCTACTCCACAACTGCTCCAAACTGCTTTGGCTCTCTATTCAAATGATTTATCTGGTTTGGTACTCTTGGCTGACAATAAAATAGGTTCTCGAATCACCAAAGAGTTCCAAGAAGTTTGCCAGGTTTCAACCGAGTTCCACTTCCCACATGTCGAAGACCAGCTGAATAAAATCTCCAGTATAGCACAAAAATATTTGAAGAGCGAGCAGCGGAGTGCAAGTAGAAAGTCAAACAGTGAACTTTTAGCTCCCGGCGACTTCTACATAACTAGGCATTCAAACCTGGCTCAGGTCCATGTTATTTTTCACATGGTTTCAGATGACAGTTTGAGGGGAAGTGACATAAACAGTAGACATCCTGTGGTACTAGGACTGAGGAATATTCTAAAAACTGCTTGCTCGAATGATATCACATCTTTAACTATTCCATTGCTTTTGCAGTATGAAATGACAGAAGATATGACCATTTCTTGGTGTGAGAAAAGGGCGGAATTAGTCTTCAAGTGTGTGAAAGGGTTCATGATAGAGATGGCTTCTTGGGGAGGTTCTGATTTAAAAAATCTACAGTTCATGCTTCCACCTGGGATTTCGAATCAAGTATTTCATTCTCTGACGGAAATGTTGCCTAGGATATTCAAGGTCTCAAATCCGAAAGTTTTGCAATGAAAATTGCTGGGGATAAAAGTAAACTCAAGACTCGGAAATACTCTTTTAGTTACTTTATATTAACAATTCAATGTTTCAAAGTATAATTATTATAATAATTGTTATATATTTTATTATTTAAGCTTGTAGAACAATTATTTGATATATGTCGTCTAATCTTAAGCAGGGATCCTGTATACAAAGTTTAGCTCTGAGAAGTAAATTTGACTTTTTTGAATTAAACAGAAACAGTTTAATATCACCAAAAATTATCATTTCTATAAAGCAAGTTTGGAATCTATTAAGTTTGTAAATAAAAATTAGAATTCCAGTGTTGTCATGTCTTCAAACAATATGAAAAAAAAATTCCAGTCACTAGACCCAAATAAAGGACAGTATACAATCTTTGGATGAAAATGTTGAATAAAGACAATATATACATATCGTAATAGTAATACATTCACAGAATATTCGAAAGAAAAAAAGGGGTAAAAATTCAAGTAAGCATTTGATGATTTACAAACATAATATACAGTATTGGGATGAAAGTGTGGAATATAGGAAATATACATATATCCTAACACTAATACCTGCAATAAATAAAAAGCATTCTAACAAGTATTCCGTTGGGTCGGTTGGATTTTGATTTCGACCCTATGCTTTGATTCTTTTTAGCAAATCAGGATCTCTGTTGACGTTCAACAATGTCTGAACGATGCTCATGCAACGATTTTTTGGGTCAAAATTCAGCATTTTTGGAACGAATTTAGCTGGCGCACGCTTCATGACCAAAATTTGAAAAAAAAAATGCTTGGCGTGAGCCAACCGATAGGCCGACATTATCAGCAAATTCTCTAATAGTAATTCGACGATTCTAAAACGATTTTCTTCACTTTCTCAACATTTTCATTGGTTGTTGTTGTACTGGGGCGTCCAGGGCGAGTGTCATCATCAACATCTCGACCTTTTGTGAAATTTAATTGTGATCTCACATCCATAATTCGCGCTCATTTAATTTGGAGTAAAAACGAATAGTTTTGTTAAAATTGTATGTAATTACATCCTTGATGATTGAATGGTTCATGTCATTTTTTCCAATCATTTTCCACATTTGAGGTAACTTTAAATCGGTTCTAATATTCATTTCCCTTGTAGTTTAAATATGTACCAATCATCATTTTCAATTGGTCCACTGTGCCGTAAGGGAAGCAGAGACCACAAAAAAAGAGAAGAAGAAAAGAAGCAATGGCTACTCCATTGCTGTCAAATCAAAAGACAGTTGTCATTCAATTCCAAATTGTGGTAAGGGCATTCTTGAAGGTCTGATAACTCCTAATTTCTAAAATAAAATCAATACTATCATTCACCGAAAATGTCGAAATTGATTGCCCAAGTTCCAGTTTTAGCAGGGAGTGAGTTATTTTAGATTAAATCAACATTTTAAAATTATGTAATCACTAACCCCGAAAATTGTTTAAATGTTGGATAATTAAATAAAAACATTCATTATAATTTGCATTCTAGTTTGCTAAATAACTGATATAATAATACTATTGTAAATAACTAAAATAATGTTTTCCACTCCATTTCACAGAACTTATTCAGGAAGGACGACCTAGGTTCAACACTTTCATGAAATACGCTAGAGTAGAACTTGTGCCTCCAACTCCAGCAGACATTCCACAAATACGGGCTGGAATAGGCCGTCTGATTAGTGGAGCAAGGAATGGCACTTGGAAAAACCTCACTGTTAAAGAAGCGTGGATAAACACTCTTGTCGGAATTGAAGTATTGTGTTGGTTTTATGTTGGGGAGTGCATCGGAAAACGCCATATTGTTGGTTATAACGTTTGAACATTTACTGCTGTTTTCTATTGTCAGTTTTGGGTTGAACTCGTCAGAGAAATAGTAATGCCTCTGTAGATAAATTGTCTATAAAATGTCACAATAAAGATTTCTTTTTCATGTTAACCCTCACCCTTCCAAATACTTCATAACATTTATGCATATGTGTAAATCCTTTTCATCCCAATGACTGAGTTATACTAAATTTGGGGTCATCTAACAGCCGACTTCCATTTTCACTGAAATAATTTTTTTCAATTACTTCATTAGAAATGAGAAGTGTTGATTTGATTTTGTTTTTTCATGTAACGAAAGTGGTGAAATTTTACAATCAAATGGAAGAAAATCGTTTCAGCATGTTAAATTCAAATATGCTGGGTTCGAAGACTGGAAGTGAATCAGGTATCATTTACAAAATTGCTACACAGTATAGTAAATTTCACTTATATAGAATATTGTCATCCTCAAGATGAAACACTCGATTCATTCATAACATTACTTTTTGTCACAAATAAGTCAAATGCAATAATGGCACAATGAATGGATTCAGTGTTTCATTTCATGTTGATGCTGGAGAAGCAATAAGACATGCGTCTTATTCTGAAACGTTGATGTCCGCCGTTGAGGATGACAATGTTCCATGTAAGTCAAATTTTCTCTAGTATACTGTATTGAGTAGCAATTCTGTGTACCATAACTCATTCAATTCTACAACGAGTATTTGGAGAACAAATTGAATAGGAAACAGTATTTTGTACAATTTCTTTTTCAAAAAAATGTCTACTATTGTGAAAGCAAAATACAAATTGTTTAAAAATGATTGTTGAGGAATAGTTATTTTATATAGGTACTTCGATACACACTCAGCTGTTTCTTGCCAGTATTGTATTGTTAAATTAAACAATTTATGTATTACTAAAATTTCTCCACAATCTTATTCTCAAGTAATATCCCATTGGGTCAAATTCATCAGAAATTTAATGTTTCTGGGAAGCCGCAATTGCAACTTTGTATGTAAGATGACTCTTAGAATACCGAAGAAAAAATTATTCTAATAGGTATTCATAAAAAGCTAGAAAAGTGGAAAAATAAAAAAAAAATATAGGGAAAAAATCAAATCAGGAACTTTCTAATATAAAAACATTTTTTTGCGGTCACTGATAGGTTATCCAATTCTGGTTTGAACCCAAGCAAAATACGAACTTTGCAGAGATTACAGAATTGTAGTATGACAGTGATTTCAAAATGTAATCGGTATAACTGTATTTATTTACGGGCAAGCCCATTTAAAGTAAACTACAATGTTAAATTATAATTAAAATAAAATAAAAAAAGGTGCTGAAATATAAATTGCAACTAAGAATATCTTAAAAGGGGTTAATTTAGGTTTACAAGCGGGTTAATTTAGAGTATAAAACGACAAAAGATAATAAGCGTCAATAAAACATACTACCTTAAACTGAACATTAAAGCACAGTATTCCGTAATTTGAGTTTTAAAAATTATGCAAGATGTTGAACATCTCAAGATCAATTTTTCTATTGGCTAATCGTAAGATTTTGATAATGCAGCTATTGAATGTGTGGTTTAAACGATAAAATGAAACATAAAATGTTTGTTGCTGTCGAGTTGAGCGGTTTTGAACATTTATGTAAATTTTTCTAGTACAGCACAACTAGATTTGCCGTTAATAGTATTGATTCACTGCAGTGGCTATCTGTTCGAAATGGATTGTAAAGATAAACAATGATATTCATTTTCAAAATCTTCAATGTTAGTCAATTTAAAAAAATTCAATGTCTAATAATTTTCACCTGCCACTATGCTTCCTCAATGAAAATTTCATTTTACAAGGACCCAAATCAATTCAACAGGTTACCAGAAAACATAAGAAGTAGCAAAAGCCTATATATATTTAAAGTGGAAAATTAATTGAAAGCCTTAGTCGAATAGTCACCCCTGTTTCCTCAACAATTATGTTGACGCGATGATGCCTCTGTATATAATGATATATAATCCTATGTCAAATCATTCAACAGTGATGTACTGTAGTAGTGATGAAATTTTATTACTCTACTATTAAATATTGGGTATCTTCAAATGTAATCGCTCTGTGTCATTTGTAATGGTATCCTTCAAATATATGAATATTAGGATATTTTCTATACTGTTTGAAAAAAAATCTGTTTAAAGTATGTTTTTCCGTTGATCAGCTGTCGCTCCCATATGAACGACAACTCTCAGAAGTTGAGGAACTTGTGCGAGCCAAGGACTAACGAGGTCTTACCTTTTAACTTGTGATTCCTAAAACAGTTGATTTCTAACACGTTGATTTCTAATACAATAAATGCATTCATTTATTCAACTTTGAATAGGTAATGAATAACACTGGACCCAAAAGAATATCAAGACTGAAATCTTCACTGTAGCATGATTAGGGAGTTATTGGAGGGGTATACAAGGAAAACAAAATATTGAATTCAATATTTACATAAGTTATTTCACAAAATACTATATTGCATCCCAATTGGAGACTCTATCCTTTTCTTCAATTTCCTTCCAGTTTGGAGAATGCTTTTCATTCAGCCAGTTGAAGTCATCAATGCAGGTCCAGTTATTCGTTGATTTATTGAGAGAGGCATTCTTGAAATCATCTTCGATTTCATCATACTTCCAATTATAAGGAGCAATAGAGATTTCCTTGCAATCTTCCATAATGGCTCTGCTCGTAACGTGTAGATAAATGATGGTGTTTCTAGAACTGTGCAATCTTAACTGTTGACAAGCAATTACTAAAGTACAGTTCTCGCAGTTTTCAGCAAAGATGGAGGTTGACACGGGTCCAGAAAATATCTGACAGTTCCTAAGTTGATCCAGATGTAGAGTCGATGGGCTACCTTTCAAAAAAACCTTACAGTTTTCCAGTTTCTCTAATGTGACATCTTTTTTGAAAATATCCTGATTGGTCAATATCAGTACCTCATTACTTTTATTGAAGATTCCACACAAGTTTTTTGCAATAGAACGTTTTGATCGAAAATCAACTTCATCAAAATGTTCCTTCTTTTCTGGAATTTTAATCTGTCCATTTTCTTTTGATTTATTTTTGAAAGAAAATTTCTTCTTTGGCAGAAGCTCATCTTCAAGCTGTTTGGATTTCAAGGTTAACTCCTGAAGCATAAATTGACATCTCTGTAAATCATAGTTTCTTAGAAATATATTAGAAGCTGCTACGTATTTCTGCAAAGTTAATATTTCCTTCGAGATCATATTGAAATGATTCAATAACTCAATCCTTGGTACATTTTTAGAAAGGTTGATCATATCCTCTATATAAGTGTGTTTTTCGTTGAATAACCGTTCAAAAAAATCTAGTTGTTCATTATTAGCTGACGTTAGGCATTTATCTTCATGTTTTTTCTGTAAGTTATGTTTTCTCTCATTCTCTCTTTTGGTTAGGAAATTCAATTTGTTGGTTTTATCAGTTACACTATCTACTGTTATTGCATTCATTTTTTTTATTAGAAGAATAATAGGACTGATTTTACTTTCTGTTAAGTTCTTTTTCAATTTCTTCCTTAGATAATCGGTAAATTGGTTTTGAGTTATTGGTTGCAGCCTGCAAAACGTTCATAAACTGTTGATTTTTACTTAGAGCTTCTTTCGGTTGCTTATCACTACCCAATTTCTGAAAGAAAGTAATTATCAATATTTAAAATTCATGATCATCAATTTATTAACATATTTACAAAATCAGTAATGAATTCATTGAAAATAGTGTGCCTAATTATATCAATAGGAAGGCCAGAAAAATTATATTTCTTTAATGAAAGAGATTATGTTATGACTTCATTGATTCCAGTGGCGCATTTGCTTTTTCAGCTGCAGGACAACCCGGAAAAACCTGCAGCACCACATCATCTGAAGACCTTAATCTGCCAATGTCCTCTGTTTCATTAAACAAAATGTAGGGTGTCTCCAGAGGCGCCAATGAAATCAATACTTCGTCAGAACACTTAGTGACAAGACTATCGTCAAACTTAAACCAGTCCGTTTCGTCTTTAACCAAGGCGTAATAATGACCAGATTCAACGCCAGAACCACAGTGAACAATGACTGCATGAAGATTATAATAGTGGTCTGCTAGATTGAAGTCTTCTTCTATTTCGAACCTTCGTAACAGTTTGGTGCTTCCGTCCGAGGTTGAGTCATATTTGAAGATCATCAGTGTTATTATTAGATTGACTGGTGCCTCAGATATACTTTTTTTTTATAACAGTCAGTTAGTTTGACAATACAGTCAATCATCACCTGTTAAAAGTCCCATTTTCAAATTATTTAACAATAAGCTTTGCACGGACTGATTTCGAGTATTAGTCATATTAGGAAACGCTAGTTGAAGTTCCAGAACGTCACATACGTTTTTGCTACCTCTTAAAAATTTACTACAAAGTAAACAAGTGAGGATTTTTCCAGCAAAAGATTTACAAACAAAAGACGAGATAGACTGTATGGAATAATTCAATCCAGAGCGGTCAGGAGTATTGATTCTGCTATTGAATTGAAATATTGCATTTAATAATAAAAATAATGTGTCTTTATTTTCATAATAGATAAATCTAATATAAGATTTTAATTGGAGGCATCATTCAACAGAGTTGCTCTTTCATGCATTTATGATCTAGACCAGTACCACTGACAAGATCTATGATCAAAACAGAATTGTTAGGCTCTGGTTCAAAAATATCAAACTACTGGGTTCTGGTTTTATCTAAATGCACCAATCACTACTAGTTGAGATATTTCAATTAATTGGGATGGTGTCAGTCTGTATTTTGCTTCAAAAATATGTACAATACTTTCTAAAAATATCCTTGGTTTTTGAAAATAGTTCCCAACTCTTAATTTTAAATGTTATTGATTACATTTTTATGCAATCAATAATCGATCAAAACATTTACATTCCTCAGATAATTTTTCAGCAAGTGCAATTTGTTTTCGTTATTGATTTGTTATGTAAAGTTATGTAATATGGACACATTTTCTTCAAGGCCTTTGCTAGAGTCAATTATACCTTACTGATGCTAAGCGCGAAGCATTGGTTAAAGAAGGCAATGTGTAACATTGAAAACTATTTCTGCAAAAGAGAAATATGTAAGTTCAATACAAATTTTCTCAAAAAACTAGTGTGATCCAGTAAAATAAATAATTATTCAATTCAACAATCATAATCCTACCCTAGAATTTAATTTCTCTTATTTTAATTCAAAGGATTTAGGAGTATCTTTTATTTCTGTGACCATATGTACATAATTCTACATAGGTAATTTTTAAATTAATAGTAAATTGGCTCGTTTGTTGATATGAATGAATAAAATTTCAGAAGAAGAGCTTCCTAGGCACTTCTTAATCTATTCAGTTCTAATGAACATTGAGTTTGCTTCATATAAAAATAAAATTCACAAATGTGTTATTAGATATCGTAGCATTATTCGAAATGTATCAAATGCATAGTATCATTGCAAAATATTACCCTTTTAAATTCTACTGAAATGAGGGAATAACTTTTGATGTTTATTTAGTATGCCAAACTTAAAATGACAAACAACCTATCAAAATTGACATGGATGGAAAAGTAAGTACAATATTTTCAACACTAACCTGTTTCAATTCATTAACGTTTGATTGCGATGGTGTGGTTAAAATCAACAATCCATAACCGAGTCCAGATAATGAACACAACCAGAATATTGACCTCACCAATCTGCTAGCCATCAAACTTGTTTTTTCCAACAGGCTTGATCGCTCTGTCTCACCCTGTTGAGTGGATCTAAAGTTTCACCAGTTTTGTAATACAATTCTAGAATTGAGGGATAGTTGTCGTGGAGATATTTTCGATATTCTATAAAAAGACGAGAAAAAGTTTTTTGTGACAACAAAGATCCTCACATGATACCTCTTTCAGTGTTGACTCTTTGCCAAATAAAGTAACTTCCTGCAAAACAAGCTGCTTCTATCACAAAAAGTGTTATTGCCCCACGTTTGATCCACCTTCTATAAGCTGGTTTCGGATTCTTGAAAAGCATATTAAAGAAAAATTTGGGCCATTTGTTTCTACTCACAGATTTTCTGTAAAGTAGAAATATTTGACAATTCGACTAGAAATCAAAGAATCAAAAAGATATGGAGCAGGGAGCGTCAAGGACATAAATGTCAAATGTCAACAGTCAGATGTCCGAGTGAGTACAGAAGAGAAGGCTGGGATTAAATCAAATAAACATCAATCGTTTTCTTACTTATTGAATTCTACAAGTGAAAAAAATTATAGATTTCCATCAAGTATCGGCCATTTCATATCATATAGATTTTCATCAGGTATTGGCCACTTTCTTCGGAAGTTTCCCACATTTCAGCTATGTTTTTTGATACTATTCTTTTTCAAGATGATGCCATTTTTGCCAAAAGTTATTTGCTCTCTCTGCTCAATGTTATTTGATGGAGCAATATAGCTAATAATTTTTGGTAGAATTGACCCAATTTAGAATAAGATTAGTGTCAACAAAAATGCATAGAAACCCCGATTCATCAAATTGCTTTTAATTTCTCAAAATTCTCGATACGAGAAATGAGATTGACTCAGTTTATTACACAAGTTGATAGATGGAACAAGAATCGTTTCTAAATATGAGCATCGGTGGTTATACCATGGTATTTCTATACATCTTAGTGCCAACAAAACACTCTTGCTAACCACAGAACTATAGTTCTATGTTCTGACGCTGACAGTGATGTCGGAAGTGTCAGTATACTGTCAATAGATGTGACAGCTCAGCTGTTTTTTGTTGTTTCATTTTGATTGTTCTGGTTTTAATCTAGTTCAATCAACTCACATTGACTATAAGAAGTGCAGAATTGGTGAATAATTGTGGATAAGGATTTTGAATTTCATTTTTACATTAGAATTAACTAGAATATACTTCAATATAATTATCTGGCAAAAAACTTCAGGTAAATTCAATCTCCATTGTCCATTATAATCAAAATTAAATGATTGGTTTCCTACAGGAGCTAAAAATGGGACGAATTTTCTTAGAACATATAGGTGGAAGTAGACTTTTTTCTTGTGCAAATTGTGGAACAAATCTAACGAATAGGCAAGAGCTAATAAGTACCAGATTTACTGGAGCCACTGGTAGAGCTTTCTTGTTTAATAAAGTTGTTAATTTAACATACAGTGATGTTCAAGACAGAGTTATGCTCACCGGACGTCATATGGTGAGTTATTTTTATGTTTCTTTTATGTAAGAGTGGTGCTGCAGGTTTTTCTGGGTTTTCTTGCAGCTGAAAAAGCAAATGCGCCACTGAAATCAATGAAGTCGCCCCGGAGCATCAATTAATTTTTATTGTTGTTTTATTTTTATCATTGTTTTAATAAAATTCCTAACTAAAAAAAAAGTAAGAGTAATTATTATGGGGCTTATAGATTTCAGTGTCGTGTATACTTATAAGAGAAAGATCTTGAGCAATTTTACAAAGACTTTTGAATATATTACAAACATTCTTCATGAAGTTTAAAGAATTTCTCTGAATTATAATTTTTATGTCTAGAGTTGAAGTTCTCTCCATAACTTTTCTTCTTGACGTTCATCATTTAGTATAGCTTACATGATGTTCACAGAGTATTTTAGACTCGATGATCTATTAAACATTTCCATAGAACCAATATGATATCATTTTACTAGCAAAACAAGTACCTTAACCACATATTGCATTATCTCTTTATTCTTAACGACTTTTAAACTTTTGAATGATAATTTTGTTGTATTTTAATGAATGAAGCTATTTATTTTTTGATTCCATTCTAAATCAAAATCATTTTTGTGAAGTAGTTGTTATACTCAAGGTAAAGGTATTTCTATTATACTTAAGGCAAATAGTGAAAAATCCTGAAAGAGCTCAGTCATACAAAGGTGCTACATTCCTGAATAATTCCTGCTCATCAGCAAAAGCAAGAATGCTGCTAGTTAAATTATAACTTATGCTACCGACAAAAAGTAAAAAAATAGTTATGCTGTTACTTACTTCCCTGAGGAGCACCTCTAGTGGCAATTGAACTCTGTGAGATATGCCTTCGACATTCCACATATTGAGAACGATTATTGATATATGGTTTAAAGAAGTGAACTAGTGGCAATAAAGGTATGTGAAGTGAGGTCTTGATATTCCACATATTGAGGCTGATTATTGAAATATGATTTGAAGATGTGTACTAGATTTGTGTTGAAGGGAAATGGTAAAATTTTGTTGTCTATTTTGTCTATTTTTTGATTGCATTACTGACGGTTTGGATAAATAAAACACATGACCTTACTGATGTAGTTTTTTTTTGCTGTAAAGACACGTTGTTTAAGCGATATTTTATTTTCAACATTAGGGATTTTCTGTTGTAAATTGATATCTAAAAAGCCTTTGCAAAGACAATATTTTCTATACATTAGAAAATGTGAATACTATGCTAAAGATTATTTGAATGGATTTAATGAATACATAAGCACAATCACAATATAACTAGCAATTTTACCACATCTTCATGGAGATGATATGTTATTTTGTTTTGGTCAGAAAGACATATAGAATAATTGATGCTTGGTGAGAGATACATATAGAACATCTTCACAAAATTGATTTTGATTTTCAGCTGATGTTCAAAAATGTTCTTATTGGGGTATTCCACTTGAAATTCATAATCTGGTTGTTACCAAGACTTGGAAAACCCTTTTTTTCCCTAGATATGTCTAATCAACCATAGAGTTTGAAGTACCTACTATGTATGTTGTCAAAAAACTCTTACTTGTATTTCTTCATGAATAAACTCCATTACTAACTTCACTGAGACTTATAGTATACTTTAACAGTGGTTAATGTATATATTTGTTGAATAAGCAGCTAGAAAACAACTCAAGCTGATGAATTTTAGGTAAGAGATGTTTGCTGCAAATCATGTGATACCAAATTGGGCTGGATGTATGAATTTGCTACAGAAGATAATCAAAAATATAAAGAAGGTCGGATTATTCTTGAAAGAGCACTTGTAACAGAAAGTGATGGGATGGAAGACAGGATTTTCAATGAGAGAAGACGAGCACCAAGAGAAAATGTGCGAAATTAAATTTAAGTTTGATTTTTTTGATGGATTTTGTATACACAATATAACTGAAATTTGAGACTGTTGGGTCAGTGAGAATAGAATATTTGAAGGAGTTAATTTTACATGCTATATATATGGGATACTGAAGAATGGTTGAATGCAAATTTTGGTAAGAATAAAGGATGTTATGAAGACTATCAAGAAATCTGAATATTGAGAATTGAGTTGAACTTAAAGTAGAAAATTATGATAGGAAACCGACAGTCTCCACTATGTAGTTTTAGGTTTTTGCTACAAATGTAAGTTATGAAACGTTTTGCTATGCTTTATATGAGGTAGGTACATATAGTGAATACATTGTTTAAAGGAAAGATGATGTTTGTGTTTCTTGTCTTGAATCCCTCAGATCAGAGAGGTTTTCACCATCTGTTTAACATTCTAACATCAGAATTTCAGCTATGCTTTGGCTAGAAACTACTGTGATATTACATTTCATCAATTTATTGGAGTTGGATCCCTAGCCTTCCTAAAAGCTCTTCCAACTTAATGCTGCCAAAGCCCCTATACCAGATATCAACAAATCTATTGTTCTATACTGTGCTAAGCTGGATTCAAGAAATCAGAATTGATAGACTTGACAGTGCATCAAAAAGTACCATCGCAAGTTAATATGAGTGCAAATGTGATTGAACATCAAAAAAGAACTCTAGATCTTGTTAAAAAAAATCTGATAAAATATGTTTTTCCGTTAACCAGCTGTTGCAAGATCTCTTAGATTCCTTTCAATTAAAAATTATCACTAACATGCCCTATAGAGAAGAGCCCTATATGGAAATAATTTGCCTTCTTCTCGAATTGATTATATAATAAACATAAATTATTTCACGAATGGGGCAGTTGATTTTTGAATATCTGCTCACAGCAGTTAAATATTCGAATGGAATAACTGATACTCACCCCAACATAATATTTCCATCGTCAATATGAACAAGTTCAAAACAAAATTAGACGGGTACTTTGGAAATAATAAATCAAATGAGTATTTGAAAACTGTTTGATGATTTTTTAAATCATTTGGCATGGTGTTTCCCTAATCAAAGAATTAAAATTGAATAATCTCCCAAGATAAGTAAATATTTCAATGACTTACAAATAGCACTGGACAATTTGAAAATAATGAATTGAAAAAAAAAGTGAATGACACAATAATCTCAAAAAACATATGCAAAAGCTACTCACTTCAGAAAATAAAACCAAGTCTCTTTGGAAATTAGTAAACAATAAATTAGGAAAAAACAGGCAATGCAAAAAACATTGAAATAGAATCAGACCCAAATAATACTAACGTGACTTTATCAAATGAATTCGGAAATTATTTCCCAAAATCACTAACAGAAAGAGTAAAGAGTTTGAATCTACCACAAAATCGATTTACAATTGAATCCAACCCATCCTGTAACTCAATGTATTTCATACCTTGCACCCAGAAAGAAATAAAAACAATCAAAATCAATTTTAAAAACAAACATTTAGCAGGTATCATTGATGAAATACCAATCAAAGTATTCATGGTGAATTTCATTAGTTCGGATTTTCATTGTGTAATAGACATGATTTGAAATCTCTGAAATAACAAATGAACATTGAAAAGAATAGCTAAAAATAACAATTATATTAAGCGGAAACCAAACACGTTAGATATTTAGAAACCTTTATTTTCATAGAAAAACATTAATAGTAACATTATTTACTACCTCAAATACATTTTGTAGGATTAGATAATAAAATAATAAATCTATCAATTGCCATTTTTTACTTTTCTTGACTAGAGCACAGTATAGAAGTAAACACCAGTAAGTTCACTCTCCGCCATATTTGGGTCAAGATTCCCCACCTCGAATTTTATGCGCGGCCGAACTACAGCGCAACCGACTGAATCTGAGGCGTTTACCAAGCGAGCCAAATTGAGGCATGGAATATTATTACAGAGTGAGTCGTTGTAAGTGGTGGTTTTGTATTTGTGAAAAATTTGTGTATAGTTTCAAAATGAGCAAGTGTCAAGCTGTGGGTTGCTGTAATTTGCCGGCATTCATTTTTTTTCGATTTCCAATTGACGAAAAAAAGGTATGTTTTTCTATTATTTATTATGTAAGATTGAAGTAATGAACATATAACGAAAATCATAAAATAAATTGTTATCGACCATATATAGTGAAGTCATAAATATGCAGAATTTTTATTATGAATTTAATTTGATGAAATTGAACTTTAAGAATAGTATATGCCTCCAGTTCCACTGGAAATCCACAAAGGAAAGTAATTGTGGAACCACATCAAGTTTTGATTTGTATCTGTAGGAAAACAATTACTTCCACTGAAATCTTTGCAAAACCAAAGTATCAAATGTATATTCAAATAACCTTTTTTGGAGCCTACTTTCCATTTATATGTTCCAGATAATCTACTATAAATAGCAAATATGTATTTTCTTAGATTCTGTCATCAATAACAAAAAACATTAGAATTTCATTCGATTGACACACTTCATAATTAGCAAACTAGGCAACCCAGAACTAAGAAATCTGTATTTTATATTGAAGTTTTGATTTACAACAACCAAACCAATAATATAAAAAAAATATTCAGAAAAAAGATTCAAAACAAAATGAAATTCTGCAAATGCCTTAGTAGTCATGGCAAAAGGCATACATTCGAACTGTTGCATACTTTTTTTTACTAATTCATCTACATTAATACTGGACATAAAAAGTATTGTGATTGAAGCTGTTAGGCAATTATCAAAAATTGGATTGAGAGTTAGGGGTATCATTTCAGATTTAAGTTCTAATTTTTATAAACTTGCCAGAAAAGAATTCGAAGTGACTGTAGAGCAGCCATATTTCTTTGTTGATGAGAAAAAAATGTTTTACATCTGCCATGACTTTTTCAAACTTGAATATACAACGAACAAAAGTCATCTTGAATAACTTTACAACTTGGATAAGGAAAAGCAATATGGACTAGCACCCAATCTTACTGATTCTCATTTATTTCCAACTAACTTTCAAAGGATGAAGGTTAAATTAGCCAGTCAAGTTTTCAGTCATTCGGTAGCTACAGCGATGAATACCTATGCCAGTTTCAATCAAATACCATCAGCAGCAATAGGAACGGCTACATTCATTGAAAAAATGGATAAAGTGTTTGATATTTTAAATTCAAATAGATTTGACGGTGTGAAAGATTTCAATAAAACTTTTTTTAGAACATCAAAACAAATTGATTTTCTGAGGCACCAGTCAATCTAATAATAACACTGATGATCTTCAAACAAGACTCAACCTCTGATGGAAGCAAGAAACTCTTTCGAAGGTTCGAAATAGATGAACATTTCAGTCTAGCAGATCACTATTATAATATTCATGCAGTCATTGTTCACTGTGGTTCTGGCGTTGAATTTTGTCATTATTATGCCTTGGTCAAAGACGAAACGGACTGATTGAAGTTTGACGATAGTCGTGTCACGAAGTATTCTGGCAATGTATTGAATCTATTGGAGTCTCTGGAGACACCCTACATTTTGTTGTATAAGAGAGAGGGCATTGGAAAATCAAGATCTTCAGATGATGTTGTGCTGCAGGTTTTTCCGGTTTTTCCTGCAGCTGAAAAAGCACATGTGCCACTGGAATCAATGAAGTCGCCTCGGAGCTCCAATAAATTTTCATTGTTGTTTTTATTTTTATTGTTGTTTTATAATTGACTGTAACAAATTAACTGTAATATCAAAAAAAGGAAAAAACACGACTGGACAAATGATATTCATTGAGGGGGTGGCAGATAAAAATTTCGGCATTTCTGCAACTTTGGAAAAACCTACATAGTGAAGGACACTCCTACATATTGACGAGGAATATAAATCAGGACTGTGTGGAAAATCATTTTGGTCAAGTTAGAAATACCTACTTGTGGAAATGCCAGAAACCCAAGTCCTATTCAAATTACTAGAGCTTTCAAAAACACATTTACTCTTCAGTATTTCACACAGGCAGAAGGAACTAACTGTCTAGAAGATACTAGTGATATTCTATCTAGTATTACAGATGCAGACATAAATAGAATGAAGATTCTTGTGGAAGTTTCAAAAAATCCCTATAAACCTTTGAGAGTAGAGACAAATGATTATAGAACTCTAGCCACTCCAGAAGACAACAGCTTGGGCTATGTTTGTGGATATCTTTTGAGAAAATGTTCAAGAAAACATTCTTGAGAAGTATGTACAAATTTTGCCACGGCGGCTAGGCATATAGTAATACAGTAGCCAAATAGTTTGGAAGTTCATATATGCCTCCAGATTAATTTTTACAATGTATCATTCGTCTAGGGACAGAATTTCATAATAATTTCAACAATGTATGTGCCACTAATTGTGATAATTTTTCTTTGGATCATTTTTTTTTGTCTTTTCACAAGGGTAAGAATTTATTATACTTTGAAATTTGCCAATAGAAATTTGAAAACAAAAAAAAATCAAAAACTCATCATTCTAAAAAACCTTTGAAATATATTAGCATAAGTTTTTGTCCTAAATTGTATAATCTTACTATATAAAATATACGTTTATATCACCACCCTGTCTTATTTTCTATCAATTCCTAAACAGTTCACAATCATATAAGACATTTATTGAGAGCTCCTCGTAGCAATGATGAAGTCAGATCATGATCACATATTTTTTGATCGAACCTCGTGCAGAGGTGCACAACAGCTCTTAGCCGACGCCCTCCTGCCCCGCAACATGCCAGCAAAAAATAAAATCTGGCCCCGAAACATCAAAGAGACCGACGGGAGTGAATTTACTTCTGTTTACTTATGTACGGTGACGAGCATAAAATCGAATTCAATGCTAAATAATAATATCACTCACAGATCGCAACAATCACAGAGCATATCGTAGTTTTCGTGATGTGTGATGTCACCTTAACGGTTTTTAAATCAACTATTGCACTAAAACTTACTCCACAATCAATTCGAATTCGTCTGCTCTATATTTACGTCTCTTCAGATAAATGTAAATTTTGAATCCAATAATACCCATAATGAAGACTAAAAATAATGAAACCACAGTCATAACTGTATTGAATAAAAGGTTAGTATGACCTGTGTTTGTGTCAGTTTGTAGCCCTGCCATACTCTCTTCGTTTGCGCAAAATATACCGGCTACATTTTCATGAAAAGTATCTATTTTTTCTTGCATTGTGTAATTGATTGATTTCAGTTTCAAATATCCAGCTATTTCAATCAAGAACTTGCAAGATAACCGATTTTGTTGGATATTCAAAACCGAAAGTGATGGCAAATTAGAAATTATAGAATCGTACTGAATATAATGCAAATTGTTGTCAGAAATATCTAAAACGTGCAAATTCTTCAATGGATTGAGTAAAACGTAGTCCAAACCTTCCAAATGGTTGTGAGAAATATTGAGAACTTTCACATTTTTCAGTCCATTGAAAGTAGCTGGATATAATGCTTTGAATTCATTTCTCGATAAATCGATAGTTTTCAATTTCCTCAAATCTCGGAAAATTGTTTCTGGTAACACTTTCATCTGGTTACCCGCCAAAAAAAGGGTTTTCATTTCGAATAAACCTCTAAACGAATTATTGTTTAATTTTATGTGATTGTCATTTAAATCAAGTAATTCAAGTTTGTTAAATCTTTGGAACGCATAAGGTTTTACTTCGGAAATATTGTTATCATAGAGAAAAAACTTCTGCAAAGTCTTTGTACTGTTGATAACATCGATATTCTCCTCTTTCAGTTTGTTCGAACCCAAGTTGAGGTACCTCAGCATGGGCAAATCCGTTATACTGAAAAACGTCAACCCATTACGAGATAAATCTAAACGTTCCAAATTGTTTTTTCCATGAAATACTCTATCTTCTATAGTAGTTATATTATTGTTTTGGAGATAGAGGTCTCTCAAATCTTTAAGTAGTTTGAAGTCGGAATTTTTCAACTGAGTTAACATGTTTTCCTGCAGGTTCGCCACCTGGACGTATTTGACAGTGTTAAACAAATCCCCTAACGATCTTAACCTATTGTGACTCAAATCTAACTCTACTAAATTCGAATCAAATTCATATATGGTATAGTCATCTTTCGACACATTTGAAGCATATGAATGACCATTACCACTAAAATCCATAGAGGTAGGACTTTCACATAATGTGGAAAAATAATCAACACTCTCTATCAAGTTACTTGATAGATTCAACGATTTCAAGTTCTTCAACTCGCACATCACGATGTTTGCTGTATCTTCTAACATGTTTTCTGTCAGTTGAAAAAGCTCCAAGACATCCAAATGCTTCAACGTACTTTCTTCCACTTTAATCAAGCCATTTTTGGATAACACTAATTCCCTTAAATGATTTATTCCTGAGAAAGTATATTCATTCATATGAAAGGTAGTATTCTGGATGGTAATATGCTCTAACTTGGGTAGAGTTTTAAATATGCTTTCCGACGGTAAAAATGTAAAAATTGAATGTTTTATAGTAAGGAAACGTATTTCTCCCACGTTTCGAAATATTTCAGAAGATACGTTGTATAATACAGAGTTGTCTATCTCAAGACTTATTTCGTTGTTGATTGTGATATTTTGAAGGATATCGAGGTGCTCGCTCGAAAGGTCTTGACAGGTTATGTAGTAGCCTCGTTTATCAAAATTGTAATCTTTGTCGCAGTGTAAGGCATTTAAGATTCCAATAGTTGACAACAGTACGATCACCTTCATTTTACCTGAAACGAAACATTGAATTAATGAATGAATAGTATTCAACGTGATGCAAGTAAAAAAAAAACTAATCAATATTAAGCCCAGCTGAACAGATACAAATATAAGTACATGAATATATGAATATTGAGTAAATTTAAATATATAATGCTACGTAATGAACATTGATAGCCATTTCGTGTTGATTTCAATAACTTGATTACACAAAGCTACATGCCAATTACTCGATAGAGCCTTGGTAGAATTCGTCCACACTATAATAGGGCCTCCCAACAAGGAATTCTTTTACTTTCTTTTTAGATTTCTTTTCATTATATATTCGCCTTAAATTAATGGGAAGGTGATTAAATGACTTCTTGCCATTGAAAATAATAGAATTGTGTGTAAAGGCTAGACTAGGTGTTGGAAGGGAAATGAAGTAAGACTGACGTGTATTATAAGTTGAGGTGGTATTAAATTGATTTTTATATTTTTTGTGGATAAGACACACTGTTTCTGAAATAAAAAGTCATACTAAGGTCAGAATTTTTTGCTTCACAAATAATGGGCGGCATCATGAATCCCTGTATAAATCCCTTTTACATGAATAGTTGACATGGGAATCAAATTTTAGATTGTCATCAATGAAGAGCCCTGAAAATTTGTTTACATTTTCCAAGTGTACTTCCCCTATGTTACATCTAAACGTGAACACATTTGTTTTGTCGATGTTGAATGATGAAAGATTGGAATCACACACCGCTCTTTCACCCTTCTTATGTCGAAAATGATTTGATCAAGTTAATTTGAGGCGGTATTGCTATGCCAGAGGATAGTGGTGTCGTCAGCTAAACATGTGAATTTACCACTTATGTTAACATGGAATAAGTCACTGACATAAATGAGAAACAACAGCGGTCCCAAAACGGAACCTTGTGGGACCCCACTGCGAATGAAACGTTCCTCTGATAAAATTCCATCCAATAGAACATTTTACAGCCGATGAGAAAGGTATGTCTCAAACCAAAGTAATGCAGATCTTCTAAATCCGCAAACTTCTAGCTTGCGAAGAAGTAGCATGTGGTTTACACAATCGAAGGCCTTGGTTAGGTCAAAAACATGGCCGCCGCAGATTCTCTTTCATTAAGATTGGTGTACAGGTTTTCCAAGAGTGAAAATATGTCGTCTTGTGTACCTTTTGAAGACTGAAAGCCAAACTGAAAAAAATTAATTTTATTGTTTTTCTCAAATCACATCAGCAACCGATGAAAATGCTGAGAAAGTTGAGAAAATTGTTATGGAGAATCATCATATCACTACTAGAGAAGTTGCTGAGAATGTTGGCATATCGGTTGGCTCATGCCATGCAAGTTTTTCGAAAATTTTGTGCAGGAAGCACGTGAAAGCGTTCAAAAAATGCAGAATTTTGATGAAAAAAATCGTTGCATGAATATCGCTCAGGAATTGTTGAATGACGTCAACGGCGATCCAGTCCAACAAACCATGCCAAGTTCGATTAAATGTCAAAGTTTTGCTCAACATTTTCTTCCATAACCGTGGCGTAGTGCATTAGAAGTTCTTGCTACATGTTCGTACGTTCAACATAAAGAGTACTATCTTGGACGTTTTGCGCCGCTTGCGAGCAGTAATACGAAGAAAACTTCCAGTACTGTGGAAGAACAATTTGTATCACGATAATGCACCTGCTCACTCATAAGTGCTTGTTCGTATTTTTTTGGCCAAACACTGTAATCGTGTCTCAGCCACCGTATTCACCAGATTTGGCCAACTGAGACTTTTCTGTTCCCAAGATTGAACAGACCCATGAAAGGACGGCGTTTTGCGACGATTTAGGAGATAAAAATCGAATCGTTGAGAGAGCTCAAGGACATACCAAAAAGTGCCTATCAGAACTGCTTCGAGACTTAGAAAAAACGCTGGCACACGTATATTATATCTGAGGGGGACTACTTTGAATTGAACGAAATGAAAATTGGTGAATAAATAAATATTTTTTGAGAAAAATGAAAATTCACTTATATTTTTTAAAAGTCAAAACAATTACAATGCTTTTTTAATTTATAAAATTTTTCAATATGACACAGTGGTAACATGACTTGTTAAGAAACAAACCGATTTAACCTTTAAACTGTTAGAGATACAGTGATGAACATTCATTAAAAATTCTTTGTCATTTTAGTATTTTCATGACTTACAACTCTTTGAATAATATAAATACGGCAATTGACCTTCAAGTCAACGTTAAATCATGTCCATATCTCCTATAGTTTTAATTATATAGGTAATTACATGTTTCAATTAGCATTCATCTAACTGGTTCCCGATTTATACGATATTTCAGTTTCTTATTGCATAACTTATTTATACTTTGTTATAATTATACTTTTTTAAATTGCAGTGGATTATAACAACTTCTGAAAGTACTGCCATTCTTTGTCATATTCTAAATTTTTTATTTATTTTTGAATAAACCTGAGCAACCTTTCAGATATAATCTTTCATAACTCATTCAAATATAATAACACTTTTTCGAGGAGCACTTCTTGCTAGACATGGCATCTGATACATAAAATGTTTGTATTCTTATAGCTGGAATTATGACAGTGGCCATGATACTTTCAGCATGGTCAACGACTTTGAACTCAACAAAGGTGATAATATTACGTTTTCACCGTGGGTTGAACAATAATTGACCACACTATACAAATAAACTCAACGTTATTTCACTACCAATGCAACACAAAAACTTTCACCGAACTCAGACGTCTATCGCCTTATTAGCTCACTTCGTACCGCACTTTCAACTAGACTTGCCTCATCTGCCTGTTAGTAGTGCTTATATATCTCGATGAATGTCTTAGGAAGCCGGTAGAATTATTCTTGAAGCAACGCGGCACCTAGAACGATCGAGAAGCGCAATTAGTATTGGGCGCGACCTTGGTCAAGTCATAGTCGATCGACGAAGACCAGCCAAATTGAACTGAGAGCTAACGGCAACAATGTTAAATGTTAGAACTAAATTCTTACCGGAGTCATTTTTATTGTCTATGCATCGCCATTGAAATAATTGAAAAGTAAGATGATTTCATAAAATTTACCCCCCGTAACAAGAAAGCTTCTGCATATTGATAGGATGTGCGAGCGAATAGGTGAACCAGTTCGTTAAATACTTTGAGCATCGGTAAACTGATAAACACTTCGCAGGTCTATTATATTTGCGTCTTTAAAATGCCATAACTAGTCATTCGGTTTCTTCATTATCAAGCGCCCTTATCTGCATAGGCGTGTGTGTTCTGTTTCTTGTGAAGGTGACTTTGTTTTTTATTTATCAAATATATTTTATTATATTTATTAAATAGACTGTTATATTTATTAACTTTAAAATATAAGATAGAGTTGGCCGATACTTGTTTTTCAAAATACATTATCATAGATTTTCATCACATTCACACTTTATTGTGAGATAATTAGTTGACCTAGTCATCAAACTCAGGCATAACTGTCATTAATTAGTTCCTAGAATATTATTAGTTTCTAGGTAGATAGTAATATTTCAAAAAGTACCTATATATAAATCACAATGTATGTAGAATTCAGTTTGTTAGTGAACACGCTTAAAAAAGCTACTGTGCAGCGAAACACGTGTTGGGGATTTGTTAATCTGTTCTAGTGAAAATCTCACAATAAAGTGTTCTTCAAAATCAACTTTAAAATAGTTTTTGAGGTAACTAAACAACTGACAAATAGCTGATTGAATTTTGATTGAATTTTATCATTTTTATAGTATTAAGATGGATGCCGTAGCAGGTCCAAGTAATGTACAAAGAAAGCGGAAATTTATGTCGTTAGAAGGAAAACAGATTGTCTGTAGAGTGTACGAAAATTTAAAAAATACACTCCGTAAAGTGGAAGCTGTAGCCCAGCGTTCATTTTTAACGGGAATATCCGTATCGACAATTGAACGCATTGTACGTGAAAAAAAGGTTACTGGGATTGTGCAAGCTTCAAAAGTATATTGTCGTGGTAGAAAAAAAAATTGAATTGGACGAGTACCAGAAAAATTTTGTACGCTATATCCTTCATTTTTTCTTTTTTGAGAATAAAGCGCCAACCCTCGAATCCATCAGGACAAAGGTAATGGATAATGATCTCATTCCAAAAATTAGCAAAGAGAAGTTAAGGAAAATAATAAAAGAAGATTTAAAATGTATATATGCCAAACGATCCCGTAAATCTGTCTTAATAGAGAGATATAGTTTCATGGCGACGGAGATATCTTTGCTCTATTAGAGAAATGCGTTCTGCTCACAAAAATATTTATTATCTGGACGAAACCTGGGTGAATGCTGGTCACACAGTATCTAAGATCTGGCAAGATACTACTGTAACTAGTTATCGTCAAGCATTTGTGGACGGTTTATAAACAGGGTTACGCGGACCAACGGGTAAAGGGCAACGACTAATTGTCGCCCATATAAGTAGCGAGAGTGGCTTTTTAGACGATAGTCGCTAATTTTTTTAAAACGGGGGATTATCACGAAGACATGGACGCCCAACGCTTTGAAGGATGGTTTGAATCCCTTCTTTCACGGGTCGAGCCAAATTCGGTAACAGTAATGGATAACGCTTCTTATCACAGCCGATTAGTAGAACAGCTGCCAACTATGACCACCAGAAAAGCAGACATGCAGAGTTGGTTAGGACAAAAAGGAATTCCTTTTTCCGAGGACACGGTTAAGGCCGAGCTTATGAGTGTCATTAAACACAATCGTGACAGATATCGCCAGCATGTGGTGGATACAATAGCTTCGTGCTGAAGGCATCACCATTTTGAGACTTCCTCATTACCATTGTGAGTTAAACCCGATAGAATTAATTTGTGCTCAAATTAAGGGTTACGTAGCTCGTGAAAACGTGACATATAAAATTTCTGATGTCCAACGTTTATTAGAACTCGCAATGGAACGGATACGGAAAGAAGATTGGGCTAATGCTGTAGCCCATGTGATCAAGGAAGAAGAGAAAATGTGGAGATTGGACGGGATGGTAGACACTGTTTTCGACCAAATAATAATAGATTTAAGTGTGACTGAGGATTTCAGTACAAAGTATGGCCTCCACGCTGGTTTATTACGGCCCTACATCTATCGTGCATCGACAAAATGAGATTGTCAATGTCTTGTTGAGGTACATTTGCCCATTCAGCGATTAAAAGCTCTCTCAATTGAAACGTTGTGTGAATGTTCCCCATATGCGGAGTAATTCTTCGTTGAAGCATGTCCCGCACATGCTCGATGGGATTCAGGTCCGAGGTACTGTCGAGCTTTGAGGGAGCGATTTGGAAAAACGAGATCGGCCGATCATGATTCCGCCCCATAGCATTACTGTACCACCTCTGTATGTGTGGACTTCCTGGACGTGTCTCAAACGTTCATTATTTCCAGGTCGTCTCCACAGTCTTACTCGACGAGAATCTGGATGAAATCCAAATCTGGATTCGTCTGTAAACAAAACTGTGGCCCAATCATTTGCATCCCAGTTTTGATGTTCTTGACACCACTCTAATCTTCTACCGCGATTGCCTCTCGACAAAGGTGGACATCTAAGTGGCCTTCTGTTGTGGAGATCTGCTTCATGCAGTCGATTTCTGACAGTATCACGACCAATGGTTACCTGGTGCGTCTGCTGCAACTCGTTAACCAACTCAGGTGCTGTGATTGTCGGTTGTCTTCTTGCGGTTAAGACCAAAAATCGGTCTTGAACTGCAGTTGTAGCGCGTCCTCGCCCTGGATGTTGTTCGGCTGGACTGCCAGTTTCACGGAAACGCCGCCACAATCGACTGATAACACTTTGGGAGACCCCCAAACGAAGAGCTACATCATTTTGTCGCATACCACCTTGAAGAAGCCCTACAGCTCTATTCATCTCAGCCAATGGTAAGTGATGGCGTTCCATGTTAAAGCACAATATTTCCAGTTTAATTGCTGAGCAAGAACTGCATAGAATGTACAAACTCGACACTTTCATATTATTCATTTTAGCCGAAAACCTGCAGTTTGTAAAAAACTTGATAAAAGATTAGTTACCGTTTTTGCAGGCTTTGTTCAACCCATAGAAATCTACAGGGTGGTCGAGTGTACCAATTTATTTGTATTGTGAATTTCTATATTTTAGTTAAATTGACTTTTTCCATGCTGTAGAGTCTCTGGGAAATAAACTGATTTGATTTGATTTGAATTGAAAATTGTTATAGTAGGTATATATATTCACTCAGGACCATCGATTAATTTTTCAGATATATTTGAACTTTTTTTCATATGTTGAGTACCACTCCGACAAAGAAAAATATGCATGCAATGACGGATTGTACAAAAATAAAATAAAAAATCATATTTCTTTTATGCGTAGAATGATTTGAGTTTTTCGGAAATCAAATTGAAGAATTTTTCTTTCACTAAGTTTTACATAAAAGAGTATCTTGAATTAGACCTTATATTTCTCAAGCTTGGATGTTTTTTGTAGATTGCGGAAACAAAAGTACTGAACTGAAACAAAACTTACTTCATGCCACTTCCTTATAGATAGTTAGAATACGCACACGTGCCTTTCACTCACATAAACTATTTCAAACATTTTTTTCGGATAACGTCTAATATATTTTGACAGCGAACCAGTGCACATATCCTCTCAACAATCTATCTATCAATAATGAAATGTAAAATTCAACTAACCCAAGCAAGAACGTAGGAAATTGCAAAAAATTAATGTTTCACCTCACTTTCTACTTCGTTTCGAATTAGATAAGAAATTGTTTTGCTATACTTTCTGATTATGAAGGTATACGGAAAATAACTAAACCGCATTAAATTGTCTATATTTTCGAGCTGACCAATGACATTGACAATGGCGGAGCATCTGTATATCAAATGAATTACTATCAATTGGAGATTTGTATACGCTGTCTGTTCAAAAAATAAGGTGAATTTTCATTTTTCTGAAAAAAGTAGTACGAAGTAGTAAGCTCTGTTACTCCAGCAAGGCAAAGTACGGAAATCGCATTTAGAAAATGCAAAAATTAGGTACTTTTTAGGTGCTTTTTAGGTACCGAAGTCAAAAATTAGGTGCTCTGTAACTTACACCGCAACTCAATACTCAAAGTATTTGCATTGCGTTGCTAGCAACGCAATGCAAATAATAATAAAATAATGAATGTTAAGGAAACACTATTAGGTGCTAATTAAGTGCTAAACGGTGAGGATCGTCAAATTTTCTAATTAATAAACAAAAGCTTCTAATTTCGCTAAACAACAGATCTAAGAATCAGGTCTCTCGAAAACGAGGACGAATTCTCTATCAGGTATAAACTAAGTGTGGTAATAAAGTGCTAATTAGGTGCTTGCAAGAAATTAAGATGAAAAGGACCGCTAATAAGTGAAAAAAAAATTCGAGATACCTGATTTGAGAAAAAAAATTAACAATATGCAATAAAGTCTTGAGATACTCGTAAACTAATACATAGACAATCAAAATAAAGTGCTAATTAAGTGCTTACTAGATAAATAATAATAAACCTAGATTCCATAATGCCTATGGGGCATTATGCAAAACCACTATTCCTGATGGAGTTCTTACACTTATAGTAAATCTAGATTCCATAATTCATATGGGGCTTATGGACCCGATAACCACCATGGACCCGATAACCACCATTGAAAAAAAACTGTTAAAATATGTTTTTTTCGTTAACCAGCTATCGCACCCCTACAAACGATAACCCTCAGAAATCGAAACTTGTGCGAGCTAAAAACTAACGAGGTCTCACCTTTTAACGTGTGAAAATTGAGCGTTCAGCCTGGGGCTTGAACCATCGACTCACACATCGGCCGATTGACTAAATGAACAAAACATCCACGTCGAACCGTCCGGCTACCGACCGACCGACGCTTAATTAGCACTTTGTTTTGATTGTCTATGTATTAGTTTACGAGTATCTCAAGACTTTATTGCATATTGTTAATTTTTTGTTCTCAAATCGATTTTTTTTCGCTTTTTCGCGGTCGTTTTCATCTTAATTTCTTGCAAGCACCTAATTAGCACTTTATTACCACGCTTAGTTTATACATGATAGAGAATTCGTCCTCGTTTTCGAGAGACCTGATTCTTAGATCTGTTGTTTAGCGAAATTAGAAGCTTTTGTTTATTAATTAGAAAATTTTACAATCCTCACCGTTTAGCACTTAATTAGCACCCAATAGTGTTCCTTTAACATTCATTATTTCATTATTATTTTCATTACGTTGCTAGCATCACATAATTCTAGCAACGCAACTTTGAGTATTGAGTTGCGGTGTAAGTTACTGAGCACCTAATTTTTGACTTCGGTACCTAAAAAGTACCTAATTTTGGCATTTTCTAAATGCGACTTCTGTAGTCTAGACAACTAACGTTGCCTAGATCTCTGAAGATAGTTTTTTGGAATGCCAATGGCATTCGATCAAAAAAGCTGGACTTTGAGAATTTCCTAACCGAGAACAACATAGATGTGGCTCTAGTCCAGGAGACACATCTGAGGAACGAATCTATTGTCATTCCAAACTACAGATTCTTTCACAGAGAACGTGTTGGACGTGCTGGAGGGGGAGTTGACATTTTTGTCAAACGATCCCTACAGTGTGTCCAATACGGCATTGACAGTGCTCGATTACACGGTACTGAGGACGTGGGGGTCGAAATTCAACTGAGCAGGGGTTGTCACAGAATAATCTCGGTTTACAACCCTCCGAACATTCGTCTACTCCCAGAATCTCTGGATGAACTGCTGATGGGAAGCAACATTCCGACAATTGCTGCTGGCGACTTCAATGCCAAGCACACACCTTGGAGCAGAGCCACAAATCGAAACGGCCAAGCGCTCCATGCGCATGTTGACAGGCATGAATACCTTGTGCTGGGACCAGATGAGCCTACGTACTATCGCGGGCAGAATAGGCCTGACGTACTAGACATCGCGCTTCTCAGAAACATCTCTCTGACTAGCGAAATTTACGTTCTGTCGGAACTGGATTCCGTGATGGGTGATGATCTTCTTCCCCCTGATCATCGCATGAGCTCCAAGACGGACTGGGATGGCTTTTGAGCCCAGCTCGAAGAGATGCGCGCCCCTCCTGAGGTACTCGATTCTCCCGACGAACTCGTCGCGGCAGTTGAGCGTTTCGAGCTTTCTGTGAATGATGCGTTTCGAGCGGCCACCTCCAGGGAGGAGTGTCCGCTGAAGGGCTACAACGAGTTTCCCCCTCGTATCAAAGCCTTGATACGAAAGAGAAATCGCCTGAGAAGGCTCTATCAGCGAACCCTTTTCCCAGGGGACAAAACAGCGGCGAACAGGATGGCCAATCAAGTCAAACAGGCCATCATTGAGCATCGAAACGAAAGGTGGGAAGAGCTCTTGGAATCCTTCGAACCTGGGAGTGACGAGCTTTGGAGAGTCACCCGTAGGCTCAAGGGGAAGAAGACTGCTCTCTCACCCATTCACGGGGAGCGCGGAGTGTGCTACTCCCCCGCCGACAAGGCGTTAGCCTTTGCAGACACGATGGAACGTCAGTTTCAACTTAACGTTGACGACATCGATCGCGATATGCTGCTGGAAGACCGGGTTCACCGACTCCTCAGGGAGGATGACGATGACGACATCCGTCCGGCTTCTATGGAAGAACTGAAGGGTCATATCAAGGCTGCAAAGGCCAAGAAGGCTCCGGGGGTCGACTCAATAACCAACAAGTTGTTGAAGAGACTCCCGGAGAACTGCGTTGAATTTCTTTTAAACTTAATTAACAGTTCGTTGGCCCTCAGACACTTCCCTAGAAGGTGGAAGCATGCAAACATCGTCATGCTCCCAAAACAGGGTCAGAACCAGCTGTTCCCGCAGAATTATCCCCCGATCAGTCTACTCTCCTCGGCGTCTAAGCTGGCTGAAAGAGTTGTACTGCAAAGACTTAACGAAGAAGTTGAGGACCGAAATGTTCTGCCTAACGAACAATTCGGCTTCAGGAGAGAACACTCCACTGAATTACAGGCTCTAAGGTTGGTCGAAAACACCATCAGCGAGCTCAACACTAACAAAAAAGTGCATATTGTGCTTTTAGACATTTCGAAGGCCTTCGACCGAGTATGGCACGAAGGCCTTCTGTACAAGCTAAACGCGTTCGACCTACCTCGGGGCCTGATCCGGTGGATCGGGTCTTTCCTGAAAGACAGAACTTTTCAGGTCAGAGTAGAGGGCTCTCTGTCTGATAGCAGAGAGATCCTCGCTGGAGTGCCACAGGGGGCCGTGCTCTCTCCGACGCTGTATTCACTCTACACCAGCGACCTGCCTAGGTCCGAGCGAGTGAAGATATCCCTGTACGCCGATGACACGGCTCTTCTCTCATCTTCCATGGGTCGGGAGCTCGGCATCGTCTACATGCAACGTGCATTGGACGACCTCGAGCGCTGGTACCTCGATTGGAAGATCCGAGTAAACCTGGAAAAGACTCAGGCGATAAACATGGGAAGATTACTATCTTCTTCGGCCAGAAAAGTGAGAATCTCTGGAAGAGAGATTGACTGGCAAGCGCGGGTAAAGTACCTCGCCCTTCTAATAGACCGTAGGCTCACTTGGAACCCGCACATCATGTGCGTTAAGTCTAAAATCGAGGGTCGGATAGCCATTCTGTACCCTCTGATCAACAGAAAATCAAAAATGAGCACGAAGAACAAAATCATGATCTACAATACGATGTTCAAGTCTGTCATCATGTATGCTTCAGGCGTCTGGAGACAAGCGGCTCCGTCCAACATTTCCATTCTGGAAAGGTTGCAAAATAAGTTAATTAGGATGATTGTGAATGCTCCTTGGTTCGTGCGGAATGAAGCCATCCGCAGAGATTTGCAGCTGCCTTCCATTCGGCAGTCCATCCAGTCGAGGAATGAGAGAGTTTTTGAAAAAACGGAAACTCATGAAAACCCGTTAGTTAGGGAAGCCACAGATTACGCTGTAGACGACCCCTCCCGATATAGAAGGCCCTGACACTCTGTCGAATGAGGCCCCCATGTCCCCCGTTAACGGGTGAACAACTTTCTCATCCGTCCCACCTCAGCCAGGTAGGGGTATCCCGTGAAGGGCGGCACTGATGTCTTGGGACTTAATGCCGTCATCAATCAGTCATGAACCCTTTGGTCCTTCTCGAGACCAACAATCAGTCGAAAGGGTAGGGGAGCTGGACTCCAAACCTGAACGAATTGAAGATGACCTTCTGAGCGATTTCCGTACTTTGTGTTGCTGGCGTAACAGAGCTGAAGTAGTACCCCTCAGACATAATACAGTCATCGTTTTTTCCAATCCTCGAAGCAGTTCTGATACGCACTTTTTGGTATGACCTTGAGCTCTCTCAGCGATTCGGTGATCTCCTGAATCGTCGCCAAACGCCGCCCTTTGATGGGACTCTTCAATCTTGAGAACAGAAAAAAATCGTTGGTGGGCAAATCTGGTGAATACGGTGGCTGAGGCATGATTACGGTGTTGTTTTTGGCCAAAAAAATACGAACAAGCAATGGCGATTGAGCAGTTGCTTCATGGTGATATAAAAGCCATGAATTGTTTTTCCACAATACTCCGGAAGCACTACGCTACGGTAATGGAAAAAAACAGTGGGCAAAACCTTGACACTTGATCGAAGATGCTTTTTTTGGTCTTGGGTCTCATGGACTCTTCCTTTGGGACGATTGCATTCTGGTTTCGCTGTCATAATCATATACCCATGATTCGTCACCAGTTATGGCCCTTTTAAGCAAATCTGGATCACCATTTACATCATTCAACAATTTTGAGCGATGTTCATGTGACGGTTTTTTGGTAAAAATTCAGCAATTTTGGAACGAACTTCGCTGCCACACGCTCTATGCCCAAAATTTACTAAAATATTGCGTGGCATGAGCCAAACGATATGCCGACAACCTCAGCAACTTCTCTAATCGTGATTTGACGATTCTTCATAACAATTTTCTTCACTTCCTCAACATGTTTATCGGTTGTTGCTATGTTGGGGCGTCAAGGGCGAGCTTCGTCTTTCACATTTTCTCGACTTTCTATGAAAAGCTTATACCATTTGTAAACATTTCTCTGACTCGGAGTACAATCACTGTATGCCACTGTCAACATTTCAAGTGTTTTTTTAACACTCAATTAAATTTTTTAACAAAACACTTCATGCAAATTCTTTAATTAAATTTTTTTCGACAGCAGAAAATCGCCGAATACACAAAACACTTCTAACTTTTATGCATCTCACCAACAAAATAAACATGCTAAACAGCCGAAACTGAGAACAGATGTTCGAGACGAGTGTACCAACATAAAATTAAAAAAAAAATCGCTAATTGAAATTTCAACATTCATTTTATTTTTTGAACTGTCCACGTATACTAGTGACATCGAGTTACTTTCCAATGTTCGTGCAATAAGATAACCTAATTGTTAATTTTTTCCTTTTACATTGAATTCGCGTAGTCAGAGGTGGATCTAGGGGGAGATTATCAAAGACGATGTTAATATTACATTGATAATATGGGAGGCCAAGCGGGGATTTCGGGATTTACTAAAGCGCGGCAGATTAATATACAGGGGGATACCTTGTACCCGGTTAAGTACCTCCACCAAATATGAGCCCCATATATCAGGCCGCCTGTGAGGGATAAAGGATTAGATTAGTAAAAAAAAATTGATCATCAGAAATTCTCGAGCGCGTCAGATTAAGGTAGGGTAAGTTAATTACCTGCTAAAAAGTGTATGTTCCAGTTATCTGACAATTTGAGAGTAACGTAAAAAAAGGGGAGGGCAGCAAAATTGTAAAAAATTACGTCATTTCGACATTCTCGAGGGTAGCTAATTTTTTTTTTATTTTGAAGGAAATAATTCAAGGATAACGAAAAACATATAGTCTGACGATTTACGCAAGCCGAAATAACAAATGGCGAATTTTTTTGCACATTATAATATTGGCCGCGAGTTTGCGTCAGATCTAAATCGTCAGATTATTGAATGAGAGCTTTTTTTTGTTGCACTTAACACCCCCTTAGAAAATCTGACGCGCTCGATTAAATTTTTTCTTTTCACTTTTAACCCACATCATGCAAACGATCAGATAAACATACCTACATTATTAAAATTACGTAGGACATTGATGCTATCAATATCTGACGCGCTCGAGTATGTCCATGCAACAGTATTTTTCAACATATTTGAAAATCTATAGCCGCTTCTCCCACCGATGAAAAGGTATATTATATAACATTTTTTCTTCTTATCATCTAAGCTTTGCAACCAATGACGCTCGAGTAAATCCCCATTTTGCATCGTGGGCTCCCCTGCATGGAATATATTCTCTTCCAATATTTTCTTATTATGAGGTGGGGAGTATAGTAGTATGTAGTATGGGGGGACTATTGCTCGAAAATTTTAGGTGTAGAGTATTTTGTACCTTGAGTTTACCGTGTACGAGTGTACAGACTCGTATAGTCTTCCAGACTACATGAGACGTATCGTCAGATTGAGGTGATTATTGAATTTCTTCCTGAGAAATACTTGCCGTGACATTATCTTAAAATTGAAGAGTTTGTTCATAGGAACTTTTATCGGAAAAAATAGTCGATAACCAATGCAAGAAACATTTTTTGGATCTTGAAACGAACTTTCCTACTGTTAATTGTTTCGGTATGTGTGAATAGACTAAAAAGCTAAAAATACTTCTATTTATTCAAATTAAGCTTCTTCCCGAATCACATTTCAGCTGGAAGTTTATATTTCAGAGAATGCGAATCATCAAATTCCAATTTCCGAATTTACTAGTGTAGACCTCCCTTTATCAAGAATGGTTCAATTCATCTTTTCATTAACACCATTTCGTTAGAGGGTTTTAACAAAATGGGTGTGATCGTCAAGGAAAGTTAGCACATATTTCTTTCCATCAAGCGGCATTGGATTAACTGGTCCAAACAAATCACTTTGTACCAACTCTGGTCTTCTGCGGCTGACGCGTTTGCTTACTTCCCAAGATGTATTGACAAACGTTGGTAGATTTCTTGAGATCCCCTTTTCCAATGTGTGACATTTGTTTATGACATAATTCGATTAAGCTAACTCGAGTAAAATTGTTGTTTACAGAATAAAGTCCAATTGGTAGGTATACTTTATTCTGTTTGATTGCTTTATCAACTACTTTGTTGTTTTCCTTTGGCATTTCTGAAGATAATTTCAAATCCGTATATTTCAGATGTGTATGTATGATTTCCATCCAGCCCTAACTTTTACGCTTTGTGCAAGTAGGATATTCCATTCTTTAAGCACTTTTTATTCTTATTGGTTCGTTCAAGGGTTTTGAGTTGTTGAATGTTCTTGATTTACCATATACTCCCAAGAACCCGAATCAAGTTATTAACTGATTAGACTCTAGTGATCTTCACCTTTAGATGATCTCTTCATTTCGGTCAATATATGTCATCTGGTTCTGCACTCTCCGCAGTATTGGCCTGTTTGTCATATGTGAAGTTCTTTGATGATCCCGATTTTCTTTCACTCTCTGAACGTTTATGACCAGTGATTCTGTAATCATTGGACTTATGCGAAAAGTTTCCTGATTTATTATTTTGGGAACATTTGATTGGAGCTGCAAAAACTGAAAAAAATGCTGGTCAAATTCAACTTTGTTGCCCTTTTCGTGGCGTTTTGCTTCCTCAGCCAACGAACATTTCTTGACAAAACTCAACGTATATTTACTTGCATGTTGTTGATATATGCCTATGGACTATATAATTTATGTTTTACATATTTTGAAAAACGACTCTAATGGATTGGCAAAAACTGAAATTGTGAGAATTGAAAAAGAAGTTGATAATCATCGACCTATAGTGCTCGTCGTTGACAGTGATGGCCTGGCCAACGTCGCTCTCAAAGAATTATGAACTGCCAATATAATCCAACGCCCTTCGTGGTATTAGCCAGGGGAGTAGTTGTTCTCTGATAGTGCCAGTCCATTAACCTACAGTGAATGTGAGTTTAGACTGGCCTGAACGAATGGTTCTTTTGGATAAATTGATTTACAGCAAGTCTTCAAGTATGCCCCCTAACTATGTTTCTTCCTTATACGAGGAATTGGGCGATTCGGATATGCGGTTGGTTACCTCGTTTACGGGCAGATAAGACAATGACAAACATGTTGTTTGTCGTTCACTTTAGTCCAGTTCGAGGAATGATACGATACCTGACTCGAAAATACATAATTAGGCAATGGCGTAACTTTGTCGAAGTATCGAAAATTAAAAACTGAACTAAAATCGTTATTTGGTCGAAAATTTTCCAGTTTAGGTATAGGAAAAATGTACATTATTCGAAGGGAAATAAGGAGACCTTCATCTTGGAGTCACAATATATGGGGTGTGAACACCCTGTGAATTGACTAAAAAAATATATTGAGAAAAGAATTCTGAACCTAACCCCAGAATATGATTTTTTCATTCCTGATTCACTTCGTGTATTTTCAGACACTCTGATATTCCAGAAAAATTGCAATATCTCGAAATCGGCTGCATTTAGGTATATGGATATAACCTTGATGATAGTCCTCTTAGAATTATTGTGGAATTCAATATATTAAATATCACGGGGTCAGTTTGGTCCTATGAGATTGATGTTAAGGACACTACTTGGCAAAATTTTTCGTAAATAGACTCTATGATGTCATCTGAAAAAAAAATTAAGCAGAGGAAAGCAAGGCGCCTTAATAAACATCTGTCGCAAAACAGTAATACATTATCAAGATAGGTATATGGAATAAACTTCAGAGTGAACATTCTCAAAAATGATATTTTCTGTTGCTCATAAAGCTATCATCTGATTTAATTATGCCACACCTCTCACATTAACCTAATAGGGTTGAACAAGACAAATTAATCTCATATTTGGTTAAACTTAACCAATGCTCTGACTAAATTGCATAAAACATATTGTGTGGATATACTTTGTTATTAAGGTTCTTTGAACTCCTTAATTTAACGTTGAACCCCCAGATTCAAAGACTTCAAAAATATATAGTAAGATTTTTCTATAACTTTTCGGAGATTGTTTTGATTGTTATCCTCTATCTTGGTTTCACAATGTAAACATTTGAGCAAGAAAGTAAGTACATTCTCTTCTGCATTTGGGCCTTCATTTGACCTTCAAATGCCTTAGTCTTGAAATGATGGAGTCGAACTGAACCCAGATAGGGGTCCAAAACCAAACCTGAGATAGGAGTTGGAATATACTGTTCTGGGAGATACTCACATCACAACTGCATACATCCGTATTTCAAGCGGAGGTGAGGCACTGGATCACAAAGGACAAGCAATTTACCAACAACCCAAATTTATGCCAAAAGAATATGACAAACATCCAACAACGGACCTGGGACATGGCAAAAATGGACAAGTTAAAACGACTTTCAGCAAAGTGACAAAAAATACCAAACGGGGTCATGATCATTTGTTCAATTTTTGCATCTGCACACACTAGAGTAACTCATGTGAAGCTTCTCATGATATTTTTGAATACCTAATAAAAAGTTATTTCTCAAAATACATGTTTATCAATATCTCGTTGGCAACACTGACGCGTCATTGGACACTAGCTCGTGGTAAATTCGCCAAAAGTATTGAATTTTATACTAATAATTAAATTATTTACCTGTTTATTTACCAATAGAAATTCTAAAGATGTTTAAAATTTCTAAATAGTCTTTGTTGAAAACCTCACTCTAGTAGTAGTTCTTAAAAAACCCGTGGGGGCGTAAAAATTCACTCCCTTTTTATCGCAAATTGTAATACGTTAGCCAAGGTCACGTCACTTGATTACTATGTGTTGGAGGTAGTGCGGAACATTTGAATTTTGTGTTTACGTGTTTATTATTTATTGTTATTCAATCCGAAATCCCCACAAATGAGAATTATTCTGAGCGCAGTGGAATGCCTCCGTTTTATGAATCATACAAAGAATAACCAGTTGTGTACTTCACAGAATTCGATTTTACTTTCCAGTTTTCAGATAGTCACTCAGGCGTAAATAACAAAATTATTACATGTTTTTATCAGTGTTCAAGGTCGCGATTAAAGGATATTTTGTTTAATACCGAACACTAGGTTTTCTATTGTTCACAACATGTTTGATGATGACGAATGTAAATAATTGATACTTGAAATCTGATTTTTCCCTCCATCATTGGGATATAGGTAATTATCATTTTCCTCTATTTTTTATACAAATTTTTGTCTTATATTTTTAAATAAGGAGTTTCTTTCTCAGTTCCCTCTTTTGTTTTGAAGTATTTTGCTAAACTACTTATTTTGTTATTTTTGTTTCCAGATGTCCTTTACTGTTTCTAAATATAGATTTGACTGGGAATAGTACCAAAAAATATCATTGTAAAGTGTTATTATGTTATTATGCTACACTAATAATCTATTTCAAAATGAACTTCCCATAAAATAATATACAATAAAAACAATTATAAATTCCTGCTTT
Organism: Leptinotarsa decemlineata; assembly: GCF_025532065.1. Lineage (NCBI taxonomy): Eukaryota > Metazoa > Arthropoda > Insecta > Coleoptera > Chrysomelidae > Leptinotarsa > Leptinotarsa decemlineata. The sequence goes on from NW_027412688.1 coordinate 32,189,066, forward strand.
GCAGATACTGCAAACATATCAAAAATGTGACTGGTTTTCCTTACTATCTTTAATTTAGTCACTGTTAAATAAAAGTACTCTGCTAGTAATGTTGAATCAATGCAGCAATATTTCATTACTTAGACAAATTAATTACATGTTGTTTATCATTATTGAGTCCAAGATTGATTGTTTACTTTCTATAATTACCAAGTTACTGCCTGAGTAAATCAATTTGAAAGAGTACACTGGTTTTGGTAATATCGAAACAACATTTTTTGCACCAACACCACCATTTAATCTTATCGATATCTTTAGAGCTGGCCTAAGACAATGAAGAAATATTTTTACTTTGTCCAAAATGTCGGGAATTCTAGATATATTGGTCCAAAAATGAAACTATTAGGTACTCCAGAAATTATGGCTTGCTTATTTACTTCTAAAGGTAATAAAAAATCTTTGAAACTATGAATTTGAAGATTATTCTGATTATTAGATTAGATTCTCAGTAGACAAAATATACCATGTTAACTAACTTTTGACTTGGAATCCGATGGATGATGATAAATTAGAATATAAGTTTCATTATGGAAGTTAGTGTAATAATGTTTGAATTTAATGAAATGATCAATGTCTTGTTTTTAATGTGTTTATTCAATTTGCAAAAAATGTAAACTTTTATTGATATCAATATTGACAAAAAAGGATAGAGGAATTGGAATAGAGTTTCATAGAGACTTTACTTACTAAAGTAACATTTCAATTAATGAAGAAATAAATTGTATTTTTACTATTGCATATAACTCTAGGTAAGATATTTTCTTCAATTCAGCTGGACGGTTCAACTTTTATTTTCTAATGTTTCACATCATGTAGAACAACCATTGAAAAAGTTCTACTTTCTGTTGGAAGCAGACTATTCTGTTCAATAACTTTTATTCATTTTACAGCACAACTGAAAAATGTCTTCAGAAGAATCAGATTTAGAAGAGAATTTAAGGAACCTGAAACTCGAGGATAAAGATATAAATATCCTCTTGCTTGGAGAAACAGGTGTTGGAAAATCCACTTTCATAAATGCTGTTGCAAATTATCTCTCTCTGAAGTATTTTGATAACGCTGAGAAAGAAGGATTGGTTGTGTTGATACCTACTGTTTTCAAGATAGCGAATAAGAACGGAAAAATTCAGGAGATAAAAGTAGGACCTGAAAATGACAAAAATGAGCTTTTGGAATCAGGTGAATCTGCAACCCAAGACGTGAGAACTTATGTGTTTCCTGTATGGAGAGGAAGAGTCAATGTCCGTTTGATTGATACTCCTGGAATGGGAGATACACGCGGGATCGAACAAGACGAAAAGAACTGTGACTATATAGTGCGTTATCTGAAAACCCTGAATAAAGTCCATGCAATATGCTTCCTTTTCAAACCGACAGAAGCCAGAAAGACTGTCTATTTCGAATACTGTATGTTTCAAATGCTGTCCCGCCTCGACAAAACTGCCTGCAAAAATATATTCTTTCTTTTTACCAACACCAGAGGCTCAGATTATGGACCAGGGGATACTTTTTCAAATCTGAAGTCATTTATGAAGCACTTGCAAGCAAAGACTACAGGAGTTGAAATTGCTGTAGACAAAAATAAATTTTGCTTCGATAATGAGGCTTTCAAGTTTCTAGCAGGGCTCAAGAAAAAAGTTAAGTTCGATGATTCCATCAAGGAAATCAACTTGAAGAGTTGGCAAGAATCGGCGAAGCAGTGTTGGTGGTAAGTCACAGTATAACAGGTCTTGGAATACGTACCATTCAAAACAGACACAGTGTGGGTTTATGTTAAGATCAAGAAGAATTATCAACATATCTAAAATTTTCAGGTTCATCAGACGCTTACAAAAAGAAACAACTCCTTACTCCACTGATAACTTACTTCAAGTTAATTATGTCAGGAGGCTTATGCTGCAACTTTCAAAAGTTCTTTCTGATATTAAGCAACTCGTGGATGCAAACCAAGTGGTAATTGAAAGGCTTAAGATGAATAGAAACTTCGAAATAGAGGACATCAGAAAGTTGAAAGATGAACAAAAATGTGAGGTTTCTAATGTTAAAACGATGACATTGAATCAAACCCTTTTAGTGTGCACCAGTCGAACATGTGCTGATGTTTACAGGGTGAGTCGAACATGCATCTTTAATAATACTTACAGCACATACATTCTTCAACAATCATTACAGTAATTGAATAGAATTGAAAGATACTTTATGAAAATTCATATTAACACTAACCGTAAGATTCTCACTCTAAGGATCTTACCAAAACTGCAAATGGGTTTACCAGCTAAAATGATGAATTACTTTATTTTATTTACAAACATTTTATACTCTACAATATTCGACAGGGAGACAAGATTAGTGTTCGTGTTGAATAATCTATGATCAATTTTCACACTGTTTGTTGTACCTATAAGCACTAGAATGTCTGTTGGAATTTATATATTGTTGAATAATTAGGTTAAGAAAGTGATCATTCTCAGGTTAATGGTATATCAAAGTGGCATTATAAGACTGTGTGCCACAGCCCATGCAACGAGACTTATAATGAAGTGAAAGATGTAAGAGGTTGTCCCAACTTGGTGACTTGTAACGTTATCGATCAAACCACTCGATGTTGCCGAAAATGTGGTTGTGATTTCTCCGTTCACATGCACGTCGATTATATAACTAAGTTGGAGAAAAATGTCATGTTGGATGAAGAAGTTTCCCAAAGAATTGCTATTAGAGAATCGCTTCTTGACAGTTCCATGGAAATCATCAATGATATAACATCAAATAATAAAGAGCTTCTGATAGAGCACGAAACTATACAGGATTTGCAGTATAACATCGCTATATTTCTGCAGAAAAATGCCATCATTGCTTCGAGTAATAGCTACAAGGAATACATAGAATACCTAATGAATCAGTAAGTTTTTACTTTTATTTATGATTTTTTCTGATTTTAAACACCCATTGGGATACCCATTGGGAATGACATCATTGAGAACAAAAATAGCTTAAAATGTTCAGGAGTACATATTATTAATGCTAGCAATTCTGAACTTATACAATGACCCTCACTTTCATATGCTTTGTTAGTTGCATATATTTACCATTTGTATGGTAATACTTCATTCTGTTCCGTATAGATGGCAGCACAAAATGTAATGTCGGTCATTAGAAACGATTGCGTTGTTGTTGTGGTAATGTGATATTATAAATGAAGTGTATTTCATCATTACGAAATCCTGATCAGTTATTATATTCATCTTTGCATTATCCCATACATATCGATAGAAAAATAAAATTTAATAATAATAATATCCTTTATTGCCATATAAATCTACAATGGACAGGGCAACGTCAATAGGTTTTGATATTTACAATATTTGTTATATATAATGATAATAATAGTATAATAAGGTACAGTACAATAATAAATAAGACGGTTGAATAATAATATAGTAACAATAATAATAGTAATAGTAATATCCTTCCTATAAATCTACATTGACGTCAATGGATTAGGATTTGCAATAGGTGATATTTATTACAACTACAGTTCCCATATCACAATTTTTATAATTGGTCAACATTACATGTTGGATAATTTAAGAAGGACCATTAAAAGAATTTTGCGCAGTACTCAGTTATGGTGCAATCGTATAGAGACCCATCACCAACTGTCGAAACTATAATTAACTTTGGTTTTTAGATAATCAATGACTGAGAGTCTGAATTTGTTGTGTTTTTCTGTATTTCTAATTTCTCTTGGGAGAGATTGATAAGCTTTGATGGCTTTGTAATGCGGTCCTTTTTCAAAAAATGATGAATTATGTCTTGGTATGCTTAGTTTGAAGACCATATTAATGCTTTGTGTAACAAAGTGTCCTCTGGTTGTTATGCAGTCAGAGTAGTCGCAAATTAACTTGGTTTAACAGCTGCTGAGACTGTTTATTTTTCTCCGGTGGAATCTCACCTGAGATATGGAATTCCATTTTGGTGCGTATGTAGAGCTTATCTACTAATAAATATTTCAATTTTGCAAAAACGAGCCATAAGATATATGTGCAAATCAAAATGTACAGACTCTTGTAGATTACTCTTTACCACTAATGGAATTCTAACAGTGATGTCTATCTTTAAAATGGAAACAGTGTGTTTAATTAAAAAATATTTTGAACAAATTTCAATCCTCACCAACCCATTAGGTGACAAGGCAATCCAACAACATTAAAAAACGTAACACAAAAGTATTCAAAACTGTCTGACATTTGAAACTTCTCTGATAGTATTAACAATTTTTATAGATGCATAATATGAACCATTATTTTGTGGATTAGAAATGACGTGGTCACACTGCTCTCAAGATGATTGTGGTTTGATCCAGCTTGAAAAATCTGGTTTTATTTTTAAATAGGTATATCATACACTCATAAATACAAATTGCATATATTGTCAAGATGTTATTTTCCTTGAAAATTCTCCGACATAACTGAAGTTTACTTTGAAAATGATGTACTCTCAATTTTTTGCTGATACTGGTATTTCTTCTATATATCCATGTTGGGAGAAACTTGTTGGGTTTCATTGGAATTTCATAATAAAATGACCGATAGCAATTTCAGTTAATCTCGTGGCTTAGGCGGCAAACTTTGTTTCAATCAATAATTTCCTAGCAATAAAGAAAAATTTTTTAATGAATTTCTTCACAAATCTAACAAAAAAGAAAATATATCCTCTCAAAAGTCCCTCAGGAAAATCATTGAGATTCAATGTAATTCAACACTTTCATAAATGATCCCAATTTGTGAATCTGCTGTACAATGCAGAGCTTAATACTAGTTAATTATTCTTTGTTTTCTTTACTTTCTTTTGAGGCCTACAAAATTTGATTACTTTAAAAACTCCAAACCTTTAAGAAATGAAAGTTCTTGTTACATCAAATCTATTGGTTTACATCAATAGTCAGTGTTTTATTTCAAAATGATTGTGAAATTTTATAAGCAACTGCTCAAACATTTGCAGAAAATGCTTTTTATATTGGAATTGACAGACTTTTTCTCTTGGCAGATTTGTTTTCCAACAACTGTTTTCATTTACATGATATTCTTTCAACTCCAAATCCTATCCGTGGTACAGGGTAGTGACGAGTATTAAAAAATAAATAAAACTGACAAAAAAAAATCTTCTAAGATATCATTCGGAATTTATATCAAACTTTTAAATCTAATGTGCTCATCCTAGAATCATGTTCTGCGGTTAACTTAACACTTGGCTAGGTAAAGCTTAAAGTAAAATGGAAACATCCAGAACGCATGAAATACAGTATGCCAGAAATACACTATGGAATCTGTTCAACTTCTCCAGGAGTTTGAGATGTGTGGAAGAATGGATATCCTCATATAACTTTTCCTAAGTATTTGTTGCAATTATCAAGTATATTGAAAATTTGAGACCTTCCACCCATCTATATTCGACAATTCCACAATAAAATTTAATGTTTTTGTTGATTCCATAAAGAAAGAAGATTGAGGGAGCATCAGACAGCAAGAAAATGGAAGATTTGAAGAGTCTTCTTCGGGAACATGAAGAAAATGAAAAAGTTTTTCACCGAGCCCTCCAAAAGAATGCATCTTCCGATTTGTCATTTGACAGTCGACAACTTACAGAAATACATCTAAAAAAGTTATTTAATTTGACACATAACGGCTCAAGAATCAAACAGATTTATGATGAACTGAAGAAGTTGGAGAAAGAAGCTCCACCTAAAGTTAAAGAATATGTGCATAACAAATGCTACGAAAAAGAGGACGATCAGAACAATAAAAGTCGTAGAGGAGGAAATCAGAACCAGAGGAGGGATGGAAAGCCCCATGAAAATTTTTCTCAGAAGCAAAGAGACAGGAAAGGTAGCGAAAAGCAAAGAGAATTTGTTTCGAGAAACAAAGGGAGAGATTTCAGTAGAGGTAATGATTGATAGTTCATGTTTTAATGCTTGATTCTTGATTCCATAAATCTATGTTATAAATTCATTATTGATATACAGTTAGGTACAAATTCAATGTCATCATCAATGTTATGATTTTGTTTTAATTTAAAAACTTCATGTAGACTTTGGCATTGGTTTTGCTTTAAATTAGACCAGAAATAATATGGACACTCATCACTAAATACTATTCATTACCTGTCTCCAAAAAAATAATCTTTGTTCAAATTTTGAAAATAAAAGTTTGGTACAGGACCAAATAAGGAAATGAATCAATAAAAAAAAGAGAAAATATACTCATCAAGTCCGACACATAGTAAAAACTAATGAAATTTCCGATGTTGTAAGTATTCATTGTGGGGTTCCTCAAGGATCCATCCTTGGCCTTACTCTTTTTTACTATATGTGAACGATCTGTTGATGCTCAAAATATCAGAGACATTTATTTTTTTTGCTGGTGATAGAAGGGACTGAAAAAATTATGTATCTCAATTTTGGGTATTCATATTGATTGTGATTTAAAATTTTATGAATACATAAACAATCTGAATATAAAATTATCTGCAGGCTATTATACTATTGGAAAAGTCTCAAATGAGTTAATGTACTTAGCAGCAAAATCAGTGTATTAGGCCCTGATAGATTCACATTTACGTTTTGATGTTTCATTTTGAGGAGTTTGTAACAGTTCGTCGTTATAAAGTGTATTTGTGCAACAAAATCGAACTGAAATTTCAGGACTCATGTAGATCGCACTTTGAAAAACACAATATTCTCACAGTTGTGTGTCTCATCAATAAAAATTAGTCAAGATTCATCACACTGAATACTACTCTACCTGACAAGGTAATAACTTGCATTTACCTGTAGCATATGAAAGTACCATTTGCCATTTTCCACTAGATGGTACTAGTTTACCCTCTGAATAATTATTTTCGACCAGATTTGGTAACGAAGGTTTTTGTTTTTTGGTCTGACCTTTCGTTTTTGCTTTGAAATTTCATTCTGAGGTGCCAATGAATAAAACTGACAGCCTTTTGGTATAAAATATAATTTGTTGATCACTACTTATATAATTTTTCATTCTGGTCTTATTTTTGGGATACGTTATCGGCTGAAGAATAAACTTAGGCATCCTGAGAATGATTTACTATTACCCAGAACCCACACAAAATTTATCCTTGATACATTATTGTAGATTCAAAAATATCTTGTAAGCAAATATTTTTAGTTGCTCTAAATACCAGGCACATACAAAAGAACTGGACACACTAAGGCAGGTTAGTTGTACAATTGATACCTTCATATATGGACACACTAAATCGAAAGTGTTTTCATTACTTGCTACTCAATATTATCAGATATGTAATTGAAAGAGTATTCATTCATTATTTTTGAAACAATTTGAAGCAAAAATGTATGCTTAAGTAAAATCTTCGTAAGTCTTGTACATAAAATTTTTCTCTATGTTGCAGACTATAATTGTGACGATACTTTTAAACGTTATATCTCAAACCTTATGAATCTTTCAAAGTGTCTGTGAAATAAAGTACATCATGGATATCAAAACAATATTTTTTTCCATTAAAGACAGATTAGATCATCGAGAAGGAGGCAGACAAAACCGGGAATCGGATCAAAGGTATCGCCAAGACTCTCGTGCAACCCCACCAGTATATCCTCAAGAAGCTCATGGTGGGTATCCTGAACCCCAGCATAATTCGATGAACTATGACAGAGGTATGACTGCTAAAAAATATATAAATCACTTGACTCGGCAGGCGAAATTTGTTCATCTATTTTTATTTTAATTCTTAGATAGGGCCAATACAGAGCGAAACCAACACGATCCGAGGTATTATCAAGATCCCAGAATGGCACCTCCGCCTCACCCTTTTGGAGCTCATGGCGGATATTCTGAACATCCGCAATATGCCAGTAATTATGATAGAGGTAAGATCAGTATTTATTTATTTATTTATTTATTTATTTATTTGACACTTTGGTACATTGAGTACATGTGCTAAGTCATAATTAAAAAACAAAAATAAAACTACAGAAGTTGAACAATACAAAAACAATAAATATGGTTCACGTCCACAAACTTTCACAACATAGAAGTATTATATAAAAAATCGGAGAAGCTCTAGCAAATACTCTCAAAATGTCATGAAAAAGTGTCGTGCAAGAATTCCTCAAGACTGTAGTAACACTTCTGTAAGAGATGTTTCTTCACCTCAATTTTAAAAAGTTTATCTGACTCGATTTTCGTAATAGATGCCGGCAAGTTATTATAACAGTTTGTTGTATTAAATAGTGGGGAGCATCTAAAGTGAGCCGTTTTGTGTGAGGGGGTTCTTAACAGTTTCCCATGACGGGTGTCTCTACCATGTATATCTGCATTTGTGACAAATTCAGTTATATTGTTACGGGCAAAAGTGACACACTTCAAGATAAATAAAGAAGGTGCCGTCAATAGGCCCTCTCTTAAGAAAATTGGTCTACAACTATCTTGAAAATCTATATTAAAAATTAGTCTCAGCAATCTTTTCTGAGCAACAAAAACTCGTGGCAATTCCGTTGCACATCCCCAAGAAATGATATTAAAGCTGATGTGAGAATAAGCCATAGAAAAATAGACATTCATCAATCCAAAATTATCTAAAGTGTTTTTCAATTGTTTGATTGAGTAATATGCGGAATTGAGTGTTGCAGACCTTCTGAATATGACCGCTCCAGGTCAAATTTTCGTCTAAAGACGTTCCTAAAAACAAGACTTCGCTGGAAGATCGAATACCATTTATTGTGAAAGAGTCACTGCTGAAATTTTTCCTAATAAATGATTTCATTGAAACAGATTTAGATTTATTCAGAATAAGTTTGTTACGTTGACACCAAGCACTGAATTTATCTATTATTTTATTTATTTTGTCTGACAACTCAACTTCGTTTTTGTCGGCCACAGTAATTGCAGTGTCATCCGCAAACATGGTTATGTGACACTCAGAAAAGAATTCAGACAGGTCATTTATGAAATTGAGGAACAACAATGGTCCCAGGACAGAACCTTGAGGCACTCCTAGCTTTACATCTTTGGGACTTGATAAAATTCCAATGCAGCTAACTATTAGACTACGGTTTTCCATATATGATTTCACCCAGTTCAATAGATTATTTGGGAAACCTAGGCCTGCAAGTTTAATTATAAGAAATTCGGAAGAAATGGTATCAAATGCTTTTGACAAATCGAAAAAAAGTGTTACAACTAGTTTATTCGAGTCAAGCTGTGTATAAATGAAATTTAATAAATGGTATGAAGTTATTGGTTATTACTAAACAGATTATTTTGATCCATGTAATTCAGAATTCTGTTACTAACAACTTTCTCAAACAGTTTAGAGAGGGAACAAAGTAAAGATATCTGTCTGTAGTTGTCTACCTCAGTTTTGTCGCCTTTTTTATATAAAGGAAATATGAGAGCCGTTTTAAATACATTTGGAAAACAACCTACAAAAAATGACTGATTCATCAAAAACAATAGTGGCTCGATTATAAGGTCTACAATTTTTTTCACAGTAACTATTGAGATACCATCAGTACCTGCGGAGTTTTTATTTGCCATTGTTTCCAGAGTACCTAGAATTTCTGTCTTTGTGAATGTGAATTTATCTCCTTTCTCTTTCATCATTAATAATCATCATAATCATTGAGGTAATTAATATGTATAGGTAAGTCCTGAAAGCCAAACATTCTAAATAAATTCACAGGTAACTAAACTAATTATATTCAGTTAATAATCAGTTATTAAAGCTCTTGATATATATAAACCCTGAGGGAAAATATCTTTGAAAGACATTTTTTCGTGAAGGACTCAATATTTCTTACTGTTTTTGGAGTGTAATAAGGAGAATACAGATAACAGGATCAGGCATAGCGGAGCATATTCTAAGATCATCTAGTGTTTTTAGAATATACAGGGTGTTTCAAATTCGTTCCTCACCATTGGGATCTCGGAAACTATAAGAGATACGAAGATGGTTAAATTGGGGCAAAGTTGCGCATTTACCTGACTAACAATATGCCGAAGAAAAGAGAATTGATACTTTCTACGTTTTTTACCACTTTTATTTGTAACTAACGTTGCTGCAGTCTCGTCTTATAAGGATATTTTCAAACTTATGCATTAAACTAACAATGGCCCTTAAGCCCTGTAAGTAATAATAAAGGTGCTTGGCTTGATTGAGTACCTGAATTTACGCGATATGTGCGTGTGTTTCGAGTGTGAACTGAATGCTGCTATTGAGATTATTCATGAATATCATAAATTGGTTCAGTTGCCGTGTAGTACCTCTGAAACAGGCAAGAATATCGTCTACCTATCTGCACCAAAAATGAATAAGTTTTTTACCCAGATCGGAATGTACTATAGTGGTCTCCAAGCTGTTCATAAATATGTCTGCTTGGAAATATGAACCTTACTGAATTCCCAAATAAACATCCTGTATATGTATTTATGTAGACTATCTCATATGACATCTGGACATTTCCTTCATTTCATGTATGTCAAAAGAAATACAGCGGTTTTGAAAACGGAAAAAAGCAAAACATTGATTTTTTTTTTCGAAGATTTTTCAATTTGTAGGCAAAATTTATGGATACTACAGGTTACTGACTAATTAGACTTTTCGTGATTTATATTACGCAGTAACTTTTCGGGATGAACTTTTCAGGATGAACTTTGCCCTTTCACTTAAATGAAATGAATAAAAACACTTTTGTCTAAATACCACTGGTAGATTTTATTTATACGACCGGTTTGACCCCGTCATCAAGTATAAAACTGAAATCTGAAGTTTGAAATATCGGTTATATTAGAATTTTCAGTATGCTGTAAGGACAGGTATTTGATAGACAAGTAGTTGTGCAAACCAGGATGCCAACTTTAAAATTCAACACTGAAAATTCTAGGGGTTGGTAAACTTATAAATTCAAGAGAGGAGACCTACATAAATCGAGTTGCTCGTTTAGATGTAACTTTGCCCTTTATTGTTCAGCAGATTCTTAATGATTTAGAGTTGTTTATTTTTCAGATTTTGAAAGGTTATGTACCCAAAAAACAGTAAGAAAAAAAAATCATTTTTGACATTTTAAAAACATCACCAATGAAAGAGTTCAAATTGTGTCAATTGTCAAGTATCTGGGTTTTATGATACACAACTTTTTGAGCTTTAATTCGTAATTTGAACGACTCCTAGATGGTTTTCTGTTGAAAAAATACTTTTATTTCATCATCATTTCTATATACGAAATTTGAAACCAATTGGCTCCTGAAAACTTTTAGATGTTCAAAATTTTCAATAAAATTATTTATAGTACCTGTGGAAAAGCTAATATTTACATTACTAACACAACATATCGAAGCACTGTGAACTTCTTATTTTGCAAAGGTTTTTAGGAATCTAATAAGTAGTGAACAATTCTTGAAAATCAAACATTTGGTTATTTTGAATAAATATTTATGCTGTATCTAGTATTTATTTTTTTTTTCACATCACAATCTTTAGTGATATTTTTTCGTTCTGAGTGAAATGTGTATCTCACTGATATGTGTATCTCATTTGTTTTAGTAAATTTTTATTTTTGTATCCCATATACAGGGTGTAACTGAATAACTGTAAAATATTTGAGGAGGTGATTCCTCAACGAAAAAAAGATAGGATTTTTCATATAAAGAAACTCCATTGGAGCATCCCTTGTTAAGATACAGCCCCTTAAAGGGGGTACATAAAATTTGTATAACAATTTTTTGCACAAGCACTGCATAAGTGACAATATTGAAATTAACCTGACGTTTTGAACTATCAAAAAGACACTTAGCCAGTAATTTATTTGGTTTACCCCATGGTTGTAAGGGGTGGAAAACGCAACCCCTAAAATTTATTTCCAATGTAACTTTTTGTCTTACTATTTGTTAACATTTAAAAATTTATTTCCGATAGCCTGTTTCATTCTAAATAAAAAATGTCTCTTTTTGCCCAAAATAAACCAGTTCGCAGCAAAAAATTATTTTACGAACAACTACAGAGATACATTGTCATAAATGCGAACTGGATTTATTGTTATTTTGTAGTACCTGAATTAAACGATTAAAGGGTAATAAACAAAACTAATTTATTAATAACAAAACACAACATGTAGAAATCATAGTAAATGTTCAATATGTCTACCTTCAGACATGATGATGCGGTTTCTTAAGTCCTCTACATCGCGAACAGGAGTACGATAAACCAAATGCTGTAAATGACCCCAAATAGAGAAATCGAGACCTCCTCGACCTATCCACTGATTTGCATATGTTTCAGTTTAATGCTGACGTGCTACTTGAGTAAAATGGGCGGGAGCCCCATCATACATAAAAAACATATCCCTTCTGACGCCCAAAGGAACTTCCTCCAGCAGTACTGGATGCACTTCTCCTAAAAATTGAACGTATGTCTCACCATTTAATCGAGGAGGTAGAAAACCCAACCCCAATAACTCCGAGCCACACGTTAAGAGAAAACTGTTCTTGATGGTTAGTTTCGACAAGAGCGTGAGGGTTTTCATCAGCCCATATGTGGTTGTTATGAAAATTAATAATCTTGTCCCGAGAAAAACTACATTCGTCTGTGAATTCTATCGTCTTCAGAAAGTCACAATTTCTGCTAATCATTTCCAGCATCCAATTGCAAAATTCAAGTCGGTTCGGAAAGTCTCGCGGTAACAGTGCCTGTACTCGTTGCAGATGGTAAGGGTATAAGATTTCGAAATACCGTCATATGATCAACATTTAGCTGGAAAGCAATTTTTCTAGTACTGGTAGTAGGTTATTCTTCAATCAAATTAAGTACTGCTTCCTCAAGCTGTGGTGTTCGTACTTCTCAATGGCGACCACAATCCTGCGTTCTTTTGTCGAATGAACCATATTCTCGCAATCGTTGATGAAGTCGAGCAAAAATTCTATGTGAAGGATGCTGCCGTTAAGGATACATTTCAGCATATCTTCTAGAAGCTTCTAACCCATTCCCCTGCGACAGATTGTAAACGTGATGCATATCAGCCATTTCCTCATTTGTGTATGCCATTTTAATAAGAAGTGAACTATTAAAGTAACAAATTAAGAACAGAACAACAACACACAATTAGTATTAATTCAATTTTGAAAATTCACAAACTGACAGCGTCATACCAATTTAATTGTCACTGTCGCTAATAATAGCGACCTACTAGATAGACTAGTTTCGTATTTTCGCATTTATGACGATGTAACTCTAGTTGTTCGTAAAATAATTTTTTGCTGCGAACTGGTTCATTTTGGGCACAAAACCCAAGAGACATTCTTTTGTTTAGAATGAAACAGGCTATCGGAAATAAATTTTTAAATGTTAACAAATAATAAGACAAAAAGTTACATTGGAAATAAATTTTAGGGGTTGCGTTTTCCACCCCTTACAACCATGAGGTAAACCAAATAAATTTCTGGCTAATTGTCTTTTTGGTAGTACAAAATGTCAGGTTAATTTCAATATTGTAACTTTTTTAGTGCTTGTGAAAAAAATTGTTATACAAATTTTATGTACACCATTTAAGGGGCCGTATCTTAACAAGGGATGCTCCAATGAAATTTCTTTATATGAAAGATCCTATCTTTTTTCGATAAGGAATCACCTCCTTAAATGTTTTACACTTATTTAGTTACACCCTGTATATTGGCGCTCCTAATTCAAATAAATATCTATGTTACTATCTATCTACAATTTGACATGCATTAATCAACTTAACTAAAATTGAGAATTTCTTTCTCGAGCTGGCTGAGAGTTTGGAAAGAAAGCTGAATACAGCTGTAGTTAATAATGAAATTTTATGCAGCTATTCAAGTTCAACATTGAAAACTATTTGTTTGGGATGGCTGGTTAAACTAATTGATTTCAACTACATGTAACAGTTTTCAATTGTCCTTTTACTAGGTCCGAATTACCCAAACAAAGGACAAAGTAACTACGACAGATATGATTTGAATGTGTCTGTAAGCAGTAGAGAATCCCGTCCAATTCATGAAACTCTTTATCCTCCAGGTCGTCCACACGGTCCTTATCCGCCACCACCTGGTCAATATCCGCCACCACCTGGTCCTCATCCGCCAACACCCGGTCCTTATCCGCCACATTATGGACATTATCCCCCCCAATATGGCGCTTACCCGGCGCAGTATCCATATTCATCTGAACCTCAAGCGCCTCATAGTCGGGAACAGCAAGGGGCCCGTCGTTCGGATGTGTCACCTACGCGAAGACCCCATAATCCATCTAGACCAGCCAGAAATAGAAGGAACAATCGAGATGGAAAAAGGAATGATGACAGAAGGGGTCGAGGTGGTCAGACAGGCGGACGAGGAAGAGATGGACAATCCTTCAAACCAAGGAATCGCAAACCACAAAATAAGAGTAGGCAGGATAAAACAGATGATGATTCTGATGGGTCGGACTCTTCTTCGGACTAATAACATATTTTATTCAATATTCTACTCAAGGTGAGTATTTTTAGATTGTTTGAAGTTGGCGAAATATAATAATTTACGTTTCTTTCAAGTTTGTAAGTATGAAGATCACCACATGATTCACACTTATCAGAAATTAAAATTGATAATATCGAATGATGGTGATGACTCAAAAATAAATAGGGTTGCCAAAGGCGGTCTGTTGCAAAGCCAAGCTTTGATATTGACCGCTGTCTCTCTCTACAGTTTTCACTGCAGGCAGGCCACCAGATGATACAAGAACCCAGTTTAAGGCTTATAGTGCAGAGAGAAGCAGAAAGTGATTCATCGTTCTTGACTCTCGTTAATTTCCCGAATTTGAGTGGCTTGAGTTTTCAATCGATCTCATAAGTAGAGTCTTGGAAATCATCGCCGCTAGTTACTCATAGTTGTTGAGTAACTAGTATCACTGGCAAGATGTGAAAATCTTAGACTGGCAGAGTTCAGTGTGATGAAGAATGTTAACTTTCACAACTGGAAATAGCTTTGCTACAAGTGCGATAGGCATTATCAAAGTCATCTTCTGCGCATATTGAATACTTTGTAAAATCAGAAAATATGTATTTCGAAACGTTTTGTATTGCAATGATCGTTCATCTTCGAGCAATACTTTTCTATTATTATTGATTCAATCAGATTACATAGTTGGAATAATATGGATTTATCATCATGTTTGTTATTCATTTCTTAAATGTTTAATTTGTAATTTTCAATTCAAGTACGTTTTGGGATAAATAAGTTCATCCACATTTGTTGAAAAACAAATTCAAAACCAGGTAAATTGAAAATTATCTAGCCTGCAGAGTACAATTTGTAAAATATGGTAACACAGTATCTTCCTCAATCACAGTTTCGTCGGGTGTATCACAGGGTTCTCATTTAGGGCCATTGCTTTTCAACCTATTTGTAAATGACTTGACTTTGATTTATCTAACTTTGTTCGCTATTGCAATTAAATATAGACAAATGTCAAAAATTTACTTTTTTTCAAAACAAAAATCCCATTAACCGGCCATATAAAATCAATCAATCAGAAACAACAAATACAATCAGAGATTTAGGAATCACTCTCGACCCAAAAATGTCATTCAAACCCCATATTGCAAATATTACTTCTAAAGCACTAAAACAGTTTATTTTCATTCTTAGATCTGCAAATCTCTCACTTCAATAAAAATCATAGAATAGAATAGAATTTAATCATCTGTAAAAGCAGAACATAATATGTTACAAAATAATTTGGTACACAAATGTTACTACTTCATTAGACTAGTCAACTAAAATCAGAATATTTACCTATTTATAAGACTAGTCTACATACACAACCTACTTTCAACGCTAAAATTTGTTAAAAAAGGTCATATTCAGTCATTTAAAAATTCCTTCACAGAATAGAATGCTTTTCTCAGCAAGAACTTACTTAAAAGAGATTTAAAAGTTTTAAAATCATTGAAATTTTTTTCACTGCCATATTTGTTCTTGAAATAATTATAAAATACGATGCCTTTGTATATGTGAGAGCATTGACCAATGGCAAGTCTCGAAAACGGCTGCTGCAAATTCCCTGCACTTCGTGTATTATAGTTATGGTGAGCACTATTTGTAGGTAGTACTTCCAATTGTTTTTTTACGTTTAAAATAGTTTGAAATATGTACAATGATGGCACAGTTAGAATAGATAATTCAGTAAATATTTCTTTGCATAATATTCTTTGATGTACCCCTTTTATGCATCTAATAATTTTCTTTTGCTGTAGAGATACTTTTTCTATTTGAGTTGAGCCTCCCCAAAATATCAACACATAGGATATATTTGATTGTATCAAACCATAGTAAACCAATAACAGCACGTCCATTGACACTGTATTCTTCAATTGCCTTAGTACAAAGCAGTTTTTACTCAGATTATTACATAAGCTGTTAATATGGTTTTCTCAGCTTAGTTTATGGTCCAAGGTAATACCTAGAAACTTCGTTGATGTGACCTGTTCAATACTTTTGCCATCAATTCTAATCAGGGAACAGAACGTTTTATTGATGTTTTTTGGAATGAATGAGATAAAATTTGATTTTTCTCTGTTCACACACAAGCTCTTACTGGTACACCATGTGTGAAATTGGTTTGCAACGGTGTTGGCAGTTTCTACTGTTTTTGCTAAGTTGTTTTCTCTCACTATCATAATTGTGTCGTCTGCATACATCATTTTGTGCGCTTGTTTGCATGTTGAGGTGATATTGACAAAAATAGTGAACAGTACTGGACCCAGTAGCGATCCTTGCGGTACCCCGCAAAGTACATGTACATGTACCGATTTTGCACTACCCAGTATCAATACTTGTTTTGGATTTTCGAGACACGATGTGAGCCAATTTAGTGGTGTCCCTCTAACACCAATGTGATAGAGTTTCTCAACTAGGAGCTTGTGATCGACCGTATCAAACGCTTTACTCAGATCAAAGAAGAGTACAATAGAGCTGTTTTTTAAATTCAAAGCATCATATAGTTGCAAACATAATTCTGCCATAGCAGAACTGGTAGACTTGTTTTGTCGAAAACCGTGTTGAGATGAGCCTAGGAGATTTCGAGATTCAAGGAAACTTGTTAATCTCGTGTTGAAGGCCATGTCTATGATCTTTGCAATCTGACTCTGTAAGCAGATATTTCTATAATTATTCATGTCATCTCTCGATCCTTTATTTTTATAGATAGGTATTGATTTAGAGATTTTCAAGGAATCAATGTACTTTCTAGAGGTGAACGATTTATTAATTATATGTGCTAATGGTTTGCTTATTTGCTCTTTCACAAAACGAATTACTTTGCCATCTATTTCGTCGATACTAGCTGACGGTTTCGATGTAGTTTTTGTGATAATTGATTCCACTTCATAGGGTGTTATTGGTGTTAGAAAGAATGAGTGTTCATACATTGGTGACATCGTTAGCCCACTACGGTCTGGGATAGAACCTGATGTGTTAGTGAAATAATTACTCAAAATGTTGCAGATTTGGGTTGGGTCAGATACTGTGTTATTGTCTATAATTAATTGGTTATGTTACTGGTTTTTTCTCGGTGCATCACACTGTATATCTAAAGTTTATTTCAAAAGTGTCTATATACAACTCTGCAATTTAACAAATTGACTTAACGAATTTATTTTTTTCCAGATAAATTTCCACAGAAGAAATGGTAGTTCTAAGAATTCCACTATTTCAGAAGTGATGGTGATGATAAATTAGGTACTATTTTAAATAATGATTTATCTTGGGGATATAATTGAAAGCTTTTTCCTGCCTACATAAAATGATGTGATGCAAACTTGTCACTATGTAGTAAAAAGGAAAATAATAATTTGCTTTATATTTCTACATGCCACGCCAATGCTTATTATTTTGTCCTCTTATTTTAATTGAGAATTGATGTGATTCCAGTATATTATTTCTTTTGAGGAATCTTTGTCGTATCATTATGTTTATTTCAATGTGTGTGTATTGATTTTTAGTTCAATGGTGTTTTATTTTTTGTATTGATAAAATAGATGAGATATTGATGATATGTATGAGTTTATTGTGTGGTAAAAAATTCCAATATCTTATATAAAATTAGTTTATTCTCAGAATGAGTTTTACTGTCTGGGAATATTACATACTTAACTTTTCTCAAAAAGAGATAGAGTTAGAAAATCTGAATATTTCATTATTCCAGAAACCAACAGAAAAAGTGGCAATTTTCCGTAATATTTCCCTATGAAACAAATGGGTGTATCGAAATGAAAGTGTTACTAGAAAACACACTAATTTCATTGGATGATGCCTTATTATATATTTTTATGAGGTAGGTAAGAAAATATTGTTTACCAAAGTTTGCTATTGAACCAATAGATATCTTTTTGGTTATTGGTATGATAATATATAATATATTTTATAAATGTTCACTTTTTATCATTCATCATACATGTCTAGGCTATTCATGATGACAGAATGAAAAGTGATGAAATGTCATACAACGAAAATTGTGAAACTTATTGATTTTACCGACATTTCAAATGTTTAATTTGTGGTGAATGTTAACAGTTTCAACTGCAGTTGGCCAACTCTACTTCTGCATCGTAACCTTATTGACCCGTTTATGGGATCCTCTCAAATGAGACTCTTTGAAGCCTTGCGAATATATTGAGATGATAAATGATGATTATGATGATGGATCACTATATTGTTATTGTGGCAAGGCTTTTTAGGTTTAGTATTCAGGGTGAGAAATGAAAAATATATATTTATAACTTGTGAGAATTATTTTAAATATTGTGTGGTTTATTTTCCATGAAACCAGAAAATTCGCGCTGTTTTCTTTATTGTTAATGAGAGTTTTAATACAGCGGTATATCCCATAATTGTAAAATAAAATATAATCTTGTTATATGTGGATGAGGAATATCGTATATTAATTAAATTGAAAGGGGTATATTTTTATGTAATTTGTTGTAGTTGATTTCAATAAAATATAAAAAGTAAAATAAAATTTCTATTAATATTCCCGTTTTTATCGTGAAAAGTATTTTGTGTGTAGCACATTGGATGTAAACAATATATCATCCGTTGAAGTAGATGAGACGAAATTTCTCCTCATATAGATCCAAATGGGCATAAAAGCTACTTATTCAAGAAAATTATTATTATAGAATGTGTTCCATTTAGGTATCAAATCAAATCAAAATATGCTTTATCACCCAAGATGTGAACATCTTATTGGCAAAATCTAGTAAAGTAAAACGTGTATGTGGGACATTAAATTAACAAATATAAACTATAAAATAATGTTTAGAGACAAGAGCAGAGTATATGGACAGAACAATATTAAGCCCAGCTGAACAGATACAAATATAAGTACATGAATATTGAGTAAATGTAAATATATAATGCTACGTAATGAACATTGATAGCCATTTCGTGTTGATTTCAATAATTTGTTTACACGAAGCTACATGCTAATGAATGTAGGGCCTCCCAACAAGGAATTCTTTTACTTTCTTTTCATTATATATTCGCCTTAAATTAATGAGAAGGTGATTAAATAACTTCTTACTATTGAAAATAATAGAATTTTGTGTAAGGGCTAGAGTAGGTGTTGGAAGGGAAATGAAGTAAGACTGGTGTGTACTTTAAGTTGAGGTGGTATTAAATTGATTTTTATATTTTTTGTGGATAAGACACACTTTCGAAAATGAAAAAACGTACTAAGGTCAGAATTTTTTGCTTCACATAACTAACCTGAGAAGTTTATTAATTGGAATACCAAATCAATTATTATAATTGGTTTGGATTCTACTTAACATTTTGATATCAATTCATGTAAGAAGAGGCGATGACATCTTCCCTTACAAAGATGCCATCTATGGGGTCTTCAAAAAATTTGATCCTCAAAAAACAAAAATAAACGTGGCTCCCCAATACAGTCATTCGTAAAAACCAGCTTCAACGCCGAATGTGAATCGTCTTCTGTGAAAAAGAATCTTTCGGCAATCAATGTCAAAGCTTAGCATTGCAAATAACCGTCTTGGGAGCCTTGTTTGTTCAAAATTTATTGAGTCTTCAAATATCTTCCTCTAAATCAGACTGTTGAATTTACGTAAAGTAATTAATTTCAAATGGGCAAACAATTCTATACTTGGGAAAGAAAGTTTTTGGCTTTCTACTACTCCATCTTGATACAAAAAAAAATAAGGATGAGGGAATCTTCCAAAGAAAGGAAGGAAGTAACTCTATACATGGATGTGTAGATCATGCAAAGAAGTAACTTTCAGACACAAACTGAAAGAAAGTCATCCTGAAACAGCTACTTTCATATAAACATTGAATTATATGAAAGAAAAAATTCTTTCGAAACAAATACTTCTATGTGAACACTGAATTATTCAGAAGATACTTTCTTTGGAAGATTCCCTCATTCTTCTTTTTTTTTGTATCAAGATGGAGTAGTAGAAAGCCAAAAACTTTCTTTCCCAAAAATTAATCACTCCTAAAAAATATAACCCATTCAATTCTATACTGTCATTGATTTTGATGGTTCTTTCAAGTGGATATGGTATGTTTCGTACATTTCTATACCAACTTTCCTATTCTTAATATTTAGTATAAACACGCCTGAGGATGATATTGGTATAGTGAAACACGTGTTGCGATATTATAAATTGTTCAGTGAAAATATAAAAAAGTGCTACTTGAAAGATAGCCCACTGATTGATCACCTTAAATTCAGTCAGGTTGGAGCCTGGCTCCCTTACGATTATGGCGTGCATTTTGTCAGAAGAACAAATAGCTTGAGTTCCTTGAATGCCATACTACTGTGTGGTAATCAGCGCACCTAGTGTGGCGCACAATGGTCCGAGAATATTTCCCCGAGGAACCTCGCAAGTCACACACTGGTATTTGGAGGTCTCATTATTAATAAACACTACTTGGGTACGACTTGACAAGTATTATCGAAACCATTTCAGATCAACAAGCCATAAAACATATATTTCTAATTTACGCAAAAGATTCGAATGATCTACGCAGTCACAAAACACCACTACTGCTACCTCATCTTCATTTATTTTGAGATATATTTTCTCTAGTAGTGAGAACATATCATTTTTGCTGTTAGATTCTTTTCTTAACTAGTTTGGCAAATGTCAATAGTAAAATAGGTTTAGGTCCGTTTCCAAAGAAGGTATAGGATGCATGGATAATTTAAATGAAAACATTTAATTAGAAATATATAAAAGAGTATATTTTAAATAGAGTTCATATCTATACAAAAAAAATACAAAAATATCTTCCTCCTATTCAAAAAAATAAATAAAATATATTTTTTTCAGTTCAGCACTTGTGGTATGAAATTAAATGAATAATTATAATAATGATAATATACGAGTCTTTCATCCAGGCAAGAATATTGCAAACATTTTTTATTATAATCTAATAATTTGATAAAAATTATCGTCTTGGTTTTTCAAAATAATCCAATAATTAGATAAAAATCATCGTCTTGGTGTAGCAGGATCCTCCAGCTTTCTCCACACAACCTGCAATGTAATAAAAATTGGATTCAAAATGTCTGTGGAATAAACGGAAAAAAGATTTGAAGCTTTATATCTTCTATTAATTATCTGCGAGCGCTTTCAACAGTTGGTAGTACTGTCATCTTCTGGCACTCCTCAAACTGCAGTTTGAGGAGTGCCAGGAGTGCCTCAAACTGCAGTTTGAGGAGTGCCAGAAGATGACAGTATTACCAACTGTCGAAAGCGCTCGCAGATAATTAATAGAAGATATAAAGCTTCAAATCCTTTTATTTATATATATATATAACATTTCTTTGTATAATTTTAGTCTCAAGTTGAGATGATAAAAATCATCAAACGTGAACATTCAAACATATACATTCATTTAATAAAACATTGAAATCTCAATATCTTCATATACATTTTTATAATAATTTCAATTATTCCTTTATTTATCCGAAAAACAGATTATTTATATGAGAAATTTCAATGAAAAAAAAACATTCAATGACAATATAGTTACTAATCAGCATCAGAAAATTGAAAAAAGTGCTGGGTCTGATATAGATCCTTAGTGCACACCTCAAATAATACATTGTGTAGAGCTTTCACTACCCTTGTACGACACTAAGTAAGTAAGTACTGTATTTAACCACTTTATATACAGTTACGTATTTGTAGCAAGTCACAAAAGTTTGTTCATTGGATAAAAACTTTAAGTAGATATAAAACTGGACATATACCACAATAGAATATAAACAGAATATACATATAAGAGTAAATAATTTGCTAACTAAGTTAGCATCATCAGGAGATGACTAAGTCATCATGCGCCGAAAGATAGAATTCTACTTATTAAGTACTAAGCAGCATTTTTGTTTATCATCTATTTATTATTCAATATCTGTATCCATTTTCAAAGCAGCCTATTCGGTATTCATAGCTCCACGAAACCCATGCATAACTGCATAATTATATATTGTATATTAGGATTCCTAAAATAAAGTCTACTACTACTACTATATAAACCACTGAATAACAACATTCTATTCTCAATAACTTTGCTGAACCTAATACTCACGATTTTTTCTGATATATCTGCAAATAATGGTAAAAAATAAATTGGTCTACAATTTGCCAAACTTTTCTTCACATTTTTCAAAATTAGAAAAGTCTTGCTATTTTAATTTTTTCAGGAAAATACCACTCCCAAAAGAGTATTGAAAAATAGAGCAAAATAGGGACTTACTCATATTAGACTGCCTTTACAATTTTAACAGAAAGTTCGAGTATGTCTGATATCTTTTTGGACAATAATTATCAATAATCTTCTGAATCTGCAACATATTTCCAGAAATGGGATTTTTTTTTTCATACTCCTTCAATATATTTTTTGGCAATTTTTATTATCTGATAAAAACCATACAGAGTTTAATCTTCCTGCTAAATCATTAATTTGTGTCTCCCATGACATTACTATCCAGTGTCATTCCTAAGAATCTCACAGAGTTCAGTTCTTGTGAAGATTGACCACTCAGACTTACCAAAAATACTATAATAGTGACAAATACTTTTTTATTATGGAAATCACGAAGACGGTTCATTGGAAATTTACAGTAACTCCATTTATCAAGCAGTTATGATTAATTTCTTGAACACGTCCGTTGGCGACTTCCATGATTTCACTGTTTTTGCCATTAAAGGCAAACATAGTATCACCTGCACACAATACTTCTGAAGTTAGGGTCGTACATACATCTTTTATATCATTCGCAAATAATATAAGCAATAAAGGACCCAGGGTTGAACCCCGATGTTCTTCAACCTCCATATTGGGCGTATTATTCATTGCAACACCGATAACTTTACATTCATATTCATTTCTGCATTACTTTATTCAAATCGGCAGTAAGGAGATGATGGAGTTGATACATTTTTATTTCACACCTTAAATATGGGCATTTTATACTTACATTACACATTTCTCTCACCAAAGCCTTCTCTCCGTCATCCATATCCTGGGAATTGGTGTCGGACATGTTTTCTCCTGTGATTTCAGGTACGTGGGCTTCTCTCTCCAGCTGCTCTCGCACCTCGAGAACTTGGAGAGCCCTTACGACTGCTTCCGGTCTGCCGCTAAGCATCCCGCCTACATCCTGAGGGGCTGCCAGACTGGGGTCCCCTGTAGTCGCCGCTATCTGATTGATTTTATGAGTGAGTGCTCGCTTATCATCTTCGAGTTGCTTGACACGTTGTTCTAAGCTGCGCACATACTGCATTATTTGATCTGCAAAACATTTTTTTTTCTAACAAAAAAACATTTGCCGGAAAACAACTACTCTTGCACAGATCCAAATGAATGAATATAAGACAAGGTTTGATGAAAACTTATTAGGAGACACATCAACAGTCCTAAAACCGATCCTTGCGGTAGTCTTGTTTTAAAATCGGAGGTATGACTCAAACTGTTGATTTTTCGCCACAGGTTTACAAAATGAAATGATTTCTACAAGCTTTTATTCACATTACTTTGTATGTACTTTGAAACAAATCAGAAAAAAAATCTAATTTCATTTGAGCTAAAAACTTACAGATGAATATTCATCAATTGTTAAAAAGGCTTCATGAGTTTTTCAATATTATCAGGCAATTTAATGAACACGTGGATTCCCATTATACAAATATAAAAATTATATCTATGATAGTCAGTAATGTCATCATTAGGGAGGGAAGTATCATCAGCATACATGATGCAGTTTTTACATACAAAATCGTTGACATACATAAAAAAAGGGGTCCCAAAATGAATCCCTGTGGATCACCAATTAGACACCATACTCTCTACCATATTTGGTTATCAATTTCAACATAAACAGTGGTATGACCACTGAAGTTTTATGGTAGATTGGAATGGTACATTGTGAGAAGAAGTCACTAATTGAATTAACAGTACCTTCGCATTGATTTGTAGGTATTCAGAAGTAATTAATATATTAATGGCAAAGTAGAAAGTAAAAAAGAGTTTTTGGAAACTTTATTTTCCACATAAAAAACTTGGGCCATATGAATAAAGAGAAGTAAAAGCTTTTATTTTAATTCCATGCATATCATCAGTTGACACACTGAATGAGTCTATATCAATAAATATTCATGTGCCAACTCACCGTTGAATGTATTCCTTTGCCGAGCCAAATTTTCATGAAGCAGCCTTTCCCTACTCTCCGACCTTCTTTGAGTGTTTCCTCCAGAATTGAACTCTTGAGGAACAGCAGGTTCGTCAGCATTTGTGCTAGAGCTAGATCCGTCCCCATCATCCCTCATATTACCAGAAGGAGCACTCCCGCAACTAGAGCACAGCGAACTGCTGGCTCGTTCTTCATCAAGATACAGACACAACTCTTTCAACTCCAAATTATCTTTTATCAGCTCTTGCTGTTTGTTGTCCAATTCTCGAAGTTTTGTTTGATAGGCAGACACCTCTTGTCGCATGACGCTGGCCGTGTATCTGCCGAAACGCTGCCATTCCCTGGCCAGTTTTCTGCCTTTCTGTCGGTCATCGTCAAGAAAACAGCACAAGTCTCGAAGCTCTTGGTTATCGTCAGCTAGATGTTGGTTAGCTTCCTTTAGGGACCTCAGTTCCAGCAAAATGCCTTGCAGTTGCCTGTTTTGATCTATGAATCGAGGATCTTCGGGTTTCCTCACGAACTTGAGCATTTCTGGTCTGAGAAATTCGTCGTCGTACCTATTATGTATTCATGTATAAAATGTACTTTGTATATAAGGGGTCATAGAAAAAAACAACTGCGAAAACAATGTCGAGAATGAGTAAACATTTCAATTTTTTTTCAAGAATTATAGATAAGTTTGGCGATGAGGATGGAATCGATTATACTCGTAACTTTGAGTAAGGAAGCTGTGTTGCTCAAAATGAAGAACTAGGTTGATATAAATCAAATGCAAATAATAATAATAATAAATGATCTACTACCTGCAAATTTTCCATACATCAAAAAATATCCAATAATAGCATTTTTGTACCCCCAATTCTGGTTGGTTCGTTGACAATTTGTGTGAGGCTGAATCTTTCTAGAATTTCATGTACAATTGACTAAATCAATGTTGAAATCACCTCCACATAAAATATTCTCTAATTTTGATGCGTGAACTGCCAGTCTTCAAATGATTCAAGAAAATCAACTACAACTAGGAGCCCTATACACTAGACCAAATAAAATATATATTTTCAACTTTTTAGTTCGATGTTCTTTAAAAGTGTGTTTTTTAGGTTATGCTTCATTAATCGATGTTCACAAACATACTTTTTTTTCTATCTGCAGATTTTGATACATTCATTCTGTCAGAAAGAAAACAATGTACGAAAATGAAGGAACCGTTCAGAGTTGAAATTTAATTCCTTCAAAAGAATTATTAACGAGATATGTCATAGTACCTGATGGGCTGGCGTTGCTGGGGAACTCTCAAGTCAACATGCACTTGGGGTATTCCTGGCTCCTCCAATGGTCGTGGTCGCGAGCTTTCTTGATGTATCTGTAACTGGGTTGTTCTACTACTATCTTCTATGTTCTTAGTTGGTCCGTTATACTGAGGGTAATGAAGATAAGGTTTGCCTTGAGGGTGCGGGTAGAGTTTTGGCTGGTCGTTCGGATAGAGAACCTTTACGCCGTCCACATTTTTAGGAGGCCGTTTTGGGTCACTGGGGGCGTTTTTGAGTATACCCTGGCTGTTAGGCAGGGGCGGTGGTTGGTATCTTGGTGGAAGGGCACCAGGATCTGCAGTAGTTTTGTTTGTGATCAATTTTTTATTTGACATGTTTCACTGAGTACACTGATCTTCAACGTAGTTCAAGACACCATTTCGCATAAAAGTTTCAATAATTAATCAATTTATTCTAGTCGAAGCCTGGTCGCAACAGTTTCACGATCAACGATATAAGGCTTTTAATGTTATGTGGGTCAAACAAGTGGTTCACGACTATCCCATACTAGATTTCACTTCATAATGATGTTGATTTCACTATTTTACAACTTTTGAGTAAACACAATTTAACCTAATGAACATTTGTTTATGTTGCAAACTGCAACCACAATACTGAAGTAAATCACACTTGGAAAATATTGACATTGAATACCTGACGGCTAATTAAATAAAATAACGCTACAAAACAAAACTCTCACTCACTTAAACATGCTCTCTTCCTCTCTTGGCCATTTTAATTCAAGGCGTTAAACGTCATTCCAAAGTTGCCAGGCTAATTTTTACTCCTTCGGTATAGATACAGATAGGTGAAGGAGGGACCTTCACTTCAAAAATATTAGAATTTTCATTTTGTTTTAAATTTCATGGCGATTTCGATCAATATGGTCATCCTATGCTTTATTGTCAACTTCAACTAATTCAGGTTAAAAGATAGGTCACATCTGAACGCTGTGTTTTTTCATTCGTATTGTAGAATCAGACTTAAAATTGATGTCAAGTACTACTTCTAAGTGCTTATGTCTTCATTCAACGGTAGTTTTCATTTCGTTGCATTATATCATTATTTATTTTGCCTAAACAAACCAACTACTACTATCTAGTATATTCGGTAGCCAGTTGAAATCAATAGATTAATAGAAATATCAGGGAGCCTGGCAACCCTGCTTCAAAATAATGAAGATTATACGGGATGTCAGTAAGCATATTATAATTAAACGAGAATCACGAAAAAAACAAATTACTGCTTTTCTTGTGTATTCACATGATTGTTTCTATTCATTATAATCATAGCATTGCGAACTCAAATGATCCTCATGCCCTGTCGGAACTGAAATATGTTGTTTGAACGGAAAGTTTCTTTAATAATTGTGTAAAACTAAAATCTAAAGCGTTGTTACAGCGCAAATACATATAATCCATGAAAACATAAATATTAATCCTACGTCGTTATTTGTTTCGATGTTTAAGTCATCGATAATGTTGTAAACAGATTCGCAAAAAAATACTTGCTAATATCTTTAGCATCAACCCTCTACCACAGTATATGTGCCTCTACTCAAAGAGAATGATATCGAATATGCTTTTTATGCTCTTCTGAAAAATACATGTGATTTACTGAGATATAAATTCCAGTGGAAAATTTTTTGAAGGTTCATAATTTCTTTTATTTATTTTTTTATCATTATTGAAGTCTATATCTTACAAAAACTACATTAACATCAGTGATCTTATATAACCTCCATTTTGGAATAATTGATATGACATTAACAAAAGCAGTGCTAGTGCTGCCCATAAAGTTCAAATTCAAATACTGTAACTTTATTGCAGTTATTCGGTATTATTTTTTCGAGCCTAGAGACCACAGGGTCCACGAGGTCCACAATGTATGAATATGAATATTCTTTGCCACAGATGTGATGTGTATTATGGAACACAGAACAAATCTTTGTTTCAAGTGGTGCGGAAGCTAAAGATACGTTAAATTCAATAGAAAACTTCTGAAGGATTGCTACTGCCGAAAGAAACGCGATAACGTTTCGAATAGACCAATAGATGAATCAACGGATCATTCATTGGAGTCATTTGGTCGGTCGGTAGCCAAGCCGTTCGGCGTGGGTGATTTGTTCACTCACTCGAATTGACTGCCGTGTTGGTCAGTGGTTCAAGCCCTAGTCTGAACGATCGATCTTCACTTGCTATCGTCCAACCCGGAATCACACGTTAAAAGGTAAGACCTCGTTAATCCTTAGCTCGCACAAGTTTCGACTTCTGAGGGTTGTCGTTCGTAGGGGTGCGACAGCTGGTTAACGGAAAAACAGATTTTAAACAGATTTATGAATTCAAAAACTTGGCGCAATATTCAAACTGAAACTTCTCCCAAATTCAATGAAAATACGTTTTCCGTACTAGAACAAATCAGGAGATGATGATGACTTTCTATCTCTTGATAATGCTAACTTGGTTAGAGAAACGCCCGTCGAGAGACGTTGTTTTTTATGATGTGAGAAAAATGTTTCTTTCAGAATCATTTCACACCAAAGATTTCAATTCTACCCATCATACTCTCAAATTTATTCAATATATTTTCTACAATGGTCTCATCACTTTTAGGCCACATATTTGCCACTAATTCACAAAGAAATAAAACCTAAAAAAGTCTCTGAAATTCCTATTTTTAAACCAGGCGAATTCTCACATCGAGAGAAAAATCGGATGTCTCTCTGTGATAGTTTACCTGATTTCACAAATCGTGTCTTTTCTTTTACTATATCATTGTACTAGTGCCAAAAGCAGATTATGTGTTCTGTGCCTTTTTATAATTCAAAACGTTACCCCTCACTATGGCAAAAGATATTGTTGCTTCTGCGTAGATGGTTGCAGCTGTTCACATTTCTAATTTATTGTCAATTTACAAGGTGACCTCTAATCCAAAATAATAGTCGTGAGCCGGTGATAGCCAGTAGGCTAGTGAACGTTCTTATTCTTTGAATTTGGAGGGTAGTATTCAGTGATCATGGCCACCCCAAAATCAGATAACGAGAGAAGAAAACAAATAAGTGTCAGAGGAATAGCTGAAATCGACGATGTTAACGAAATCAAAAAGACTTTCAACAGGCACCTTCATTACACTTTGGTCAAAGATAGAAATGTTGCAACTTCCAGAGATTATTATTTTGCTCTAGCTCACACGGTAAAGGATCATCTCGTTTCAAGGTGGATAAGAACTCAGCAATATTATTATGAGAAGGACCCTAAGGTAATTTGATCCATTGAAATTTTGTGTATTAAATTCAAATTACTTTTCCATTACAGAGAAAAATTAACTGTTCTATTCACGACTGTTGAAAATTTTTCTCTGGATTTTAAACAAAAGTATACCTACCTTTGTTTGAAATATTGATATTCCTGTGGCTTTTTGAACCTTTTTTTTTTTCATTTCACTTGCAACCACGATTATTTTCGCGCTTTGTTATAAGTGAATTGAAAAAAATGTTTCGACCATTTAATACAATTGATGAACTAATTAGCACCAAACCTAAATTTCCAAAAATCAAAACAAAGAATTTAGGAAAATAGTGGATAATAAATGGGTGCCGGCACTTTAATTTGTAATTTTTTCTTCAAGAGCGGGAATTTTAAATTGTGGACAATCCTTTTGTAAAATGCTCATTTGACGTCTTTGTTCTGTTAGTATAAATACCTAGCCTCTTTGTTTACGAGGGTTATCAAATTCAAACCACGCCAATAATCAGTTTTCTAGTGAAAATATTAGAAAATAATGTAAAATTGAATAACTGGCATGTATAAATATATATTATGGAATATGTATCTTCATTTTGACTAGGGATTCTAAAGAAAAAAATAACAAATGGACACTCAAGCCTGCCGCCATTTTGTGTGAAATGATCGGAAATGTCAAAACCTATTTCCTAACTATTCATTTTATCTTAATGATGTTATGACTGTGATTATGTATAGTTCAAGATTATTCGCAGATAACCTAATATAAAACTCTACATTTCCGTTCCACAGACTAATTTATGGTTGCTTATAAATTTTGTTTTGCATAAAATTCATAAATTTCGATACTCCTTGGATACTCCTTGCTGTTTACTTACTAATCAAATGTAGGGACGTATATCCATTGTAATTTAGGTAAAACATTATATTTGTTATTGTTAAGAGCACGGCAGCAGTTGAATAGACACTGTGATTTGTTGTCAGAATCAGATGGTATAATCATTGTATATAGAGGTATAATCATGTAATGAAAACTATTAATACCTATCCATCAGCATGCGCCATGTCTCAGTTTCGTAATAAATCCATGGCTCCCTAAGTCATTATGATTAAAGTTCTGAAGGTCATAGAAATTTAGTCATTTTCAAAACATTCAAACCCAATTCATATGTAATTTTGTCCATCACAGATATCCAATATTATGGTTTTGAACCAGTGAAATGTATATATAAGTTCACTGTTTTGAACTGATGATTATCAAAGAACTAACAATTAAGTGACAACACGCTCTCTAGACCCGAAACCCCAATCAAAAACATTTCAAAATTTAATTATGATGTAGCAAGGTTATGCAAATTCACTTTTGGATGGACTATAGAGTGTATACTAATTATATTTAAGGAAGTGGGCGTTTTTTTTTAACTCAAAATTTACGGGAAAAATTATGGTGAAAGTTCCCGCAAGTTTCAACAGGGTTATTATAAAAACAAATACAATAGGCGGTTCAGTATAAGACCTTTGTCATTATTCGTAGTTCTCATGCCACACTTTGTTATTGCCAGACTCTTAAGCATCCAAAAATTCAGTGCCATGAACCTATCTCAACAAATTCAGACAGTTTTCATTTATTCTATGCCCGTTCTTCATGGCGTATTTAACGACACTAGATTTTTCAGATCTTCAAAATCGGATTTGTGCTGGGTGTTCTTTAAAACGAGTTGAAATCACTCGCTTAGTCTAGCCAATATACACAAAGAAAATACATAAATTTTAAAATGACACAAAGCAATGCAAACGAATGCACTTAAAAAATCCATCATATATTTCACACTAAGTTATACGAAATGTATACTTTATCACATACATTTTTAGATTGAATTCGAAATTTAGAGATTATTGTCTAAAATTCAGTATCAAAAAGTTAAAATTTTCCTTTTAAAGTCGAAATGACGCGTTTAAAATTGAAAGTTTATCTCGTCGAAATTATGCAAGAAACAAATCAAAAATATATTACCCTTCTGCGCTTTCTTTGAGCGTAAATTGATAAATAAAATGGGGGCTGACGTAAAAAGTCGAAACTTGTGCGTGCTGACGTTTAACGAGGTCTTACCTTTCACGTGCGAATCCTATTTACACAGAATTAAATGTACAGTAGAGGAAATCCGAATAATAAAAAAGTATTACCTGCAATTAAAAGTATTTGTGAATAATACCTTTTCAGTGATATTTCAATTTTTTCTAATTTGTTCCCAAATGAAATGTTTCTCTTAGATGTAGGTATTGTTTCAAATTACTCCTTTCAAAAAAGTTAACTAGATATAGCCAGAATGTCCTTGTTAACAATTGATATAAATATATTAGCATATTTAAAGTTTTTTTGGTTATCCTTCTTATATTTTTCTAGTACTGTATGATAACTGTTTTAAATTCTCGTTCAGTTGAAGTCGATACTAATTATGAAATGTGAGGTTAAGAATCTTTGGGAATTTGTTGATTCAGAGATACTGAACCTATCAATTTTCGATACCATTCATGTGCACCAATAGGAATCGCACGTTAAAAGGTGAGACCTCGTTAATCCTTAGCTCTCACTCCGATTTCTGACGATTGCCAGTTGTAGGGAAACGAGTAGGTAACAACATTTTTTTTATCAGTAACTGAAAATGTTCTGAAATGAGCTTTAGAAACCTGGGTATTATCTGGTATAACCCCTCATTTTTGATAAATTACTATTTTATAGAGGGTCTACTATCTCTCCCTGGAATTTTACATGGGTCGATCTCTCCAAAACACCATGATCAATCTAGGAATTCAATCGTCAGTGGATGAAGCTCTCTACCAACTAGGATTGGACATTGAAGAGTTAGAAGAACTTGAAGAAGATGCTGGACTCGGTAATGGAGGATTGGGTCGATTGGCGGCATGTTTTTTGGATTCTATGGCAACTTTAGGTAAGTAGATGTCCTCTGAACCCATTCCTAGTTGAATTACTGATTTTCACAATTTTCGAAGTAGCATATGAGCATACAAATATGAACATACT
The DNA here is from genome assembly GCF_025532065.1 of Leptinotarsa decemlineata. NCBI lineage: Eukaryota > Metazoa > Arthropoda > Insecta > Coleoptera > Chrysomelidae > Leptinotarsa > Leptinotarsa decemlineata. The sequence goes on from NW_027412688.1 coordinate 32,221,462, forward strand.
ATAGTTTAATAAAAGCCAACTCCATAAAAGGCTACATTCAATGGATGCTCTAATGAGGAAAGCATTTTTTTTCAATGGCTGTGAGAATATGACGAATGGTGTAAAAGTTCTTGAAATTTTTGATAAAGAGACACTTTGGTGTAAAAGATACTGCGCTGACATGGATTACAAATTTTCTTCAAAATCGCAAACAGAATGTATTTTTGAGGGTTACGAATTCTACTGTAGGTGTTCCGCAGGGTTCAATTTTGGGCCCCGTATTATTTCTGCTATTAATATTAATATTATTGGAAAACTATGTGAAACTGTCCGTGTTACAATGTATGCAGATGATATCTCTGTTCTTGTGTCAGATAATTTTGATGAAACGCTTGGAACACACTGTAATGAACTCATCCGATCTTTTGCAATGTGGACATATGACAACTCACCATTTTTCAATGTGGATAGGACACATCTTCGGTTATACAAAGTCAAAGAATGTGCACAAAACCCGATCTCACTGTAAATGAAAAACTAGTTTACAAATCTGCCGCCCATGTCAAGTCTTTAGCAGCGTGCATTGATGAACATCTAGATTGGAAGTGCATTGATCGAGTTTGATATCAGAGAAAAATTTGAGAACGGTACTTACACATTCTCAATTGCCGATGGTGGACAGCCTTATGGCGTTTGTTTCTGGGGATGGTCAATCAGGTCTTAGGAAGTTTTCACTGCCCAAATAAAAATTATTAAGTGCATAATAAATGTGCCCAGTACTGAGAGCCTTAAAAGTTTTTTCAGCAAATATGAAATCTCAACACTTCCATCCCCACGTATTTCTGAATTGTGTCTTTATATTTTCAAGAATAGAGTTAGTTTTGTGAAGACCTTTGATGTACATCAAGTGAATACTGTGCTTATCCTAGACTTGATCTCTATCCCAGACTATGAACTACTGAACAGTGTCATAAAACACAAAATAAGAAAACCCAGCCTTAACATCTGTCGTAACCAAAAATCTGAACAGGTATTTTATATTTATTCCACAATAGCATAAACATACCTTTTGAAACAACCATTTTATTGTTTTTTCATTGAAATACTCTTTTCTTTGCTTACCCATTACAATTTTTTTCAAATCACAATGCAGTTATTGAATTTCTTGAAAAAATAAGGAGTGATGTAGGCACTGCACAAGATAACTGTAAATAAGTTGTTCCTTCAAAAATTTGAATGCATGTTCACCATTTTCTTCATTTTATAGGTCGCTTCAAATGTTACTTTGATTTTGGTCCTCTCTTGACTCAAGATTATTCGATTTTTTAAATGGAGCACCATGCTTATTAGTTTATTTTCATATTCTATATTGAAAATCCTATCTGATAATACCAACAAGTTGAATACTACTCCCAACAGTTTTTCAATTATTTGTGTTTTTCAAAATCATTTCTGCATAATTGAAGAAATACTTGTTCAATATTTTAAAATTTGTAACGAAATGATAATAATTACACTTGAAATATCTTGGGAACATACATATATACCATAAAATGAGATAACCCTATTGTTTATTAAAAAATTGTGTACCAAAAAGATCTGAGGCAATTTTTAATCTGCATTTAACTCACAATAATATAATAATATTATATTTGGAGCATTTCCGAAACTTTAAATGTTATGATAAAATAAAATTAGCCTTTGTCATTCATCATGAAATTCTCTCTTTTGTATAAGTTACCATTTTCAACAAAAATTCAGATCTTTATTTCATAAAAATAAATTTGTGATGTTGCTTATCCAAAAGACTTGATCCCTATCCCAGACCATGAACTACTAAACAGTGTAATAAAACAATAAAACTCAAAATATGACAACCCAGCTTTCTTAGCATCTGTTGTAACCAAAAATCTGAATGGGCTAATCCCTATCTTAACATGTGGTATATTACATCTAAATGAATTATACCCTTATATAATGCAAATATTGTATATTATTAAAACATTAACTACTATTTTGGAGTAAGCATAAATTTTTATAATGTATTCTAAAAACATTTTATTGCCACGCCCGACGAAACACATGTTGCGTTTTTGTAAAACTGTCTTTTTAGAATACCTTAGTTATGGATTTTCATCAAGTATCGCCGATTCCATCATATATATAAATTTTTATCTCATCTTGAAAACATATGAAAATAATTCACTGAATGAAAAATATTTCAATTTATTGAAATTAATGGTCATCAAAAAGTATCACCCATTTATTGAAATTTGCACTTTGTTTTATGAATTAGTTCAATGTTCGATTTTGAAAAAATATTCTGCCAAACATATAATAATAATAAAGAATTGTTTTTATTCATCTAATAGAAATTAAAATAGAGATAATTAAACATTTTGCTCTTTTTCAAATTTTCCTAATGGCCAATAATTCATCCAATACATCAATAAATGCAAATGGACCCTGTACATTCAACTAAGGGAAACAGTAAGAATACTCTGAAATATCATTATATCAAAAACAGAAGTTGTAGCTACAATTGGATTTATAATTTATGAATATCCATTATTATATAATTACTGAATGCAATGTATTCTAAGTTCAGTATGATTTCCAAGTATATTTTTCAGTCTTGTTTTGAAATTGAGAATTGAATAATTCCAAAATGTTGTATTGTTTGTTAATGAAATAAATGAAACCACAAAAGAAAAAGCTTAGTCATGCTCAGGTATTTTCAGAAAATTTTGTAATTGATGCTTCAAATAGTCAAGTGTTTGCAAGCAAGAGGTCGAACTTTTTTTATGCTAAAAATGATTATGGATCAGTTTTAGAGCAGAAGCTAAATCGAAATTCGAACAATTGTTAATATTTTGATTCGAAATGAAGTTTTTTCAAGAAAGATATTTCAAGAGTATTAGTAAAGAGTCGTCTCAAGGACCATGTCGCAGAGAAAAGTCATTCGTTGTTTTTCATTCACGTCTCATACTTTCCATAATGCAACATTGTTCACGACAATCCTTCATAGTTTTGTCTATACTCTGTTACCTAATAGTAAAATGTAATAAATGCTCATTATAAAAGCAAAACCGCTAACAGAGTGCTCAATGAAATTTTATGATTTCGTAATGATCTGCCATAGCTGTTATAGGCGAGTTTATAATACATATCAATTTCTGGTAAGCCTGATATCTTGAGCTACTGATATCAGCGCTTATTGCTGAAGATTTGATAATATATTAGATTTACTAACAAATCCCTAACCACCAATATGATGAAATAAAGTGATAACCAATAATGTATTAAAGCTTGATATTGGAGTGGTAAAAAATACAACAATCATAATACTTACATAAAGTGATGTAACGATCATATGCATCTATTGGTTCAACTCATCCAGGACTATATAATTTTTCAACTTCAGAGTGTTGAATGAAGATATACTCATTTTTCGAAATCGTATTTGTTATTTAAAAAATTACACATATTGTCTACAATTACAGGTAGACCTCTAAAACAGAATTAAAGGTAAACCCCAAATGTCTTTTTCTATCTTAACTAAGCATGATAATTTTTATTTCAGAAGTAGGAATTCAATCATTCTTATTTATCTTTCAGGTATGGCGGCCTATGGTTACGGTATCAGATATGAGTATGGTATCTTTGCTCAAAAAATAATTAATGGTGAACAGCAAGAAGAACCGGACGACTGGTTGAGATACGGAAATCCTTGGGAAAAGGCACGACCAGAATACATGTTGCCTGTGAATTTTTACGGCAACGTAATTGATACTCCAGAAGGTAAAAAGTGGGTCAATACTCAGGTGGTATTTGCCTTGCCTTACGACAACCCCATTCCTGGGTACAACAATAACGTGGTCAATACTCTGAGATTGTGGTCTGCGAAGTCCCCTGTTGATTTCAATTTGAAGTTCTGTGAGTATTCTGTAATTGTTTTCGCATGGAGTGCCAATGAGAATGAAACAAGGCTGATTTCTTTGGTATTTGGAGTTTAGAAAAAACTTGTTCAGATACATACATTTTTATTCTGAAGCGGAATTTCTTTGGGCATATTTTGAACTTTGTCACTTCCACTCCTTCGACGGGGTTCAATCCAACTCTTAAATTTTAATTAGGTATCAAGTTATACCTAGATTGAAAAGTAATCTATTTCCCTTTTTCACACATTCTACTTTTTGTAATTTGATATTGCAGACATCGAGAGGAAAGGTAAAAGTTAATGACAAGTAAATTCGAAGAAAGTTAATTTATGTCTACTTTCAATCAAAATTCTTGTTATGCCATTTTTGTAGAAAAGGAGTCATTTTCTCTAAGCACAGCTTCATTCTTCTATACCTAAGTACATTGACCTACCAAATATACTTAATATTTCCAAAATTTAAATGTTATTGTTATTATTATAATTGTAGGAAAGGTACATTAAGGGGGCCTGTCAAAATGTGAATTCCTTCACATTTTGATTACTTGATTTAGAATGTACGGTAACGATTGTACAATATACATTTTCCCGCAAGACTTTCTAGTTGAAAAAAAGACTAACACAGTTGCCATAAATTCCAGCCCACATTTTGAGCTTCTCAGGATTTTGTGTGTGAACTTAATGAACTGAATGTGTTTTCTTCTGAGCAATACAAATAATTACGGCAATTAGGAATCTAGATCAAAAAAATTGTCATTTGAAAAATAGATGTTGAATAACAAATTCGGGTTATTTATTATCTATTCACAAGAAACTCATTAAATTTGTAAACGTCTATCGAAGTCACCTTCATTCATTTCATGCACAAGATAACTTTATAGGGGTGGAACTTATGCGATTTTAAGATTCCTCTAAAGCTCGTATGTTTTTATCAGAAACTCAAATAATTGTCTGATACTTAACGTAAGAATAATTTTGACATGGCCCAAAAAATGCAACTTCTATAGCTTCCTTGTCCCAATCGTTTTTCCTAAATTTGGCTTTCAGTAATATGCTTATCCGAATGTTCAAACCTTAAATGACTATGTGCTGTAATATTAATGCACCTATTGTTTTCATAGTAAAATTCAAAATAGTTTAGGTGAAAATACTGATATATTACATGTAGATAAGTGGAATGTAAATTTTTCTTTTAAGTATTGAATTCTAAACAATAAATTGTACAAGCAAATATGGCAATATTCAATGAAAATTGTGCCAAGTATAACATTTTTTTTTATAATATTTTTAAAAAGTTTTGGAAGTGTTGAAAAGACAAATCGATGACCTTTCACAAGATATTTTTTGACCCCTAATCCCTTTCAATATCAGATTTGCCACTCAAATGAAAAAAACTGGTCTGTTTTTTTTTTCTAAATGCCAACAGTGAGACTTCACAGTTGTTTCGTCTTCATTCACCCGCAGTGTATACATTTATAAACAGTTGAGTGAATTGAATGTTAATTTGACTTTCTTATAATTTCTTTCAAGTTAATGATGGAGACTACATCCAAGCTGTGCTTGACAGAAACTTGGCCGAAAACATATCAAGGGTTCTTTATCCTAATGACAACTTCTTCGAGGGTAAAGAGCTACGACTCAAACAGGAATACTTCATGTGTGCCGCAACCCTGCAAGACATTATCAGGAGGTTCAAGGCAGCGAAGTTTGGCACCCGCGAAGCTACCAGAACCGATTTCGACCTCTTACCTGACAAAGTAGCCATTCAACTCAACGATACTCATCCCTCTTTGGCCATCCCTGAGCTCATGAGAGTTTTGGTAGATATCGAAGGTAATGAGTCACAAATGTTATTTTTCTCTTTCACCGTTAGTGGTTGTTAACAGGTTTACCATGGGAGAAAGCGTGGGATATCACTGTCAAAACTTGCGCTTACACCAATCATACCGTCCTGCCAGAAGCTTTGGAGAGATGGCCTGTTACGATGCTAGAAAGTATTTTGCCCAGACACTTGCAGATCATTTACCAAATCAATCATTTTCATTTGGAAGACATTCAAAGAAAATGGCCTGGTGATTTAGACAGAATGAGACGTATGTCTTTGATCGAAGAAGATGGTGAAAAGAGGGTCAACATGGCACATTTGTCCATTGTTGGGTCTCATGCAGTGAATGGGGTGGCCAGGATACATTCTGAAATCATCAAAAGTGATTTGTAAGTACTTATATTTAATTTATTTCTAATGATGGAACACTTGTCATAATGCCTATCAATCAATCATTCTTATTGACAAAGCTATTAGGTTCATAAATCTGTGTAAGATATTTACTCTACATGACCACAATCATCAAAACAATAAAATGATAAAAACATGAAAATATTAAAATTGTTGTAATAAAACAAGTACAATAATACAAATGGAATTAAATAATATAACAACGGAAAAGCAACAACTAACCCAGATAATGCCGCTCAGAGAGTTGAAGTAAAACTATCAGGTACCTGTGCAACGTCTTCGACTGGGAAGATTCCTCACAAGTTGTTCTTTGAATTGTGGAGAACCCACTTTTTGAGCTTATTGACCTTTCCAATACGTTTTAAACTATCAAAGCTGATGCCCAGTTCTTCCGCCATCCCATGCACCTTTAGCTAGATTGAAAGTAACGTCATGGGGACCAGAATACATTGGCCCAAAGATATTTAACCAAATAACCATACTTCACATCATTCAAAGGTCTTGAAAAAGATCTTTAAAGATTTATTTATACTTTGCAGGAAGTCTTTAAATAACTCATATTCATTTCAGTTTTAGATTATGAGCTTGTCTTCCCTTTTCTTCTCTTTTTTAATTTGTATTATGTATATTTGTATTGACACTTCCTACACGATTTCATTGTCTGACTTGAACCAAAGAATTATTATTACTATTATTATTATAATAACTACAAAAAACTGTAAATAAAGGTCAGACAGATGCAATATCTCATACAATCGTTATGTGGTTCCACAAGGATCTTCCTAGGAAATTGAAATTATGTAATAATTTAGATACATTAAAAAATTTGTGTTCCTCCTATGTTAGAATGCTTTAATTGAAATAATTGTAATAAATTCAAAATGAGTTTTTTCATTCCAGGTTCAAAGACTTCTATGAATTGACTCCAGAAAAATTCCAAAACAAGACGAACGGAATCACTCCCAGGAGATGGTTGCTTCTCTGCAACCCCGGCCTGAGTGATCTCATATCCGACAAAATCGGCGACGAATGGACTGTCCATTTGGACCAACTGCAGAAACTGAAAAAATTTGCAAAAGATTCCAACTTCCAACGCGCCGTCATGAAAGTCAAACAGGAAAATAAACTCAGACTGGCTCAACTGTTAGAACAAGACTATGGCGTCAAAATTAACCCGTCATCGATGTTCGACATCCAAGTGAAGCGTATCCACGAGTACAAGAGGCAGTTGCTCAACTGTCTGCACATAATCACACTTTATAATAGAATAAAGAAGAACCCCGCGGCTAAATTTACGCCCCGGACAATCATGATTGGGGGCAAAGCTGCACCTGGGTATTACACAGCCAAGAAAATCATCAAACTAGTGAACATGGTCGCGAACGTTGTGAACAACGACCCCATCGTTGGTGACAAACTTAAAGTTATCTATCTGGAGAACTATCGGGTGACCCTGGCTGAGAAAATAATGCCGGCGGCTGATTTGAGCGAACAAATCTCTACAGCTGGAACAGAAGCCTCCGGTACGGGCAATATGAAGTTCCAGCTCAACGGAGCACTCACCATTGGTACTCTTGACGGCGCCAACGTTGAAATGGCCGAGGAAATGGGTAACGAAAATATTTTCATCTTCGGCATGACCGTGGAAGAGGTGGAAGAGCTGAAGAAGAAGGGTTACAATGCCTATGATTATTATAACTCAAACCCGGAGTTGAAGCAGGTGATCGATCAGATCGAGAACGGTTTCTTCAGTCCGGGAAATCCAGACGAGTTTAAGGATTTGGCGGATATTTTGTTGAAGTATGACAGGTTTTTCCTGTTGGCTGATTACGAGGCTTATATCAAGAAGCAGGATGAAGTTAGCGCTGTCTACGAGGTACGTGATCGTTGATGTGTATTCTTATTCAATCTGGAGTTACTTCAAGGAAATGTTTTACGTGCCTTGTTTACTTACCAAAATATTGTAAAGGACAAATTTTGAGAAAAGGATGCACCAAAATACTTTTGTGTAACAGCCTATTTGGGCCATCCATTATGTGCATTGTCCTCAGTGACCATTTCACCTTGTTTAAACTTAGCAAACCACTTGTCAACTGTTGATTTTCCTGATGCAAAGTCCGAATAATGTTCATCAAGCCAAGCCTTGGCTACAATAGTATTTTTTTGCCAAAAATGCTTTATTAACACAGGAAATTCCTTTTAAATAATTATCTTTAACTAATATACAATAAAATTTGTTTACAGAAGTTGTTCAAACATGGTTGATATTTTTTTATCAAATAAGATATAAGAACATTCAATCTTCTTGTCGAATAACCTCAAAAGTGTTCCTTAATATATTTTCAAATTTTATTAACATCATATTTCTTAATGATTGCAGGGGTCTCTCATCTGATTTCCAATTCTGCAAATACTACGATAAAAAAGAACTTTATGGTATTAATTTTAACTCTCTCACTAAGGCAAAGTCCAAAAGAAACTTTCATTTCTCATTTTTTAAAAGGAAAGGTTTTAACTTTAGAAGCCTTTGTATGTATGTTTGTATATATATTTTTTTACTTATTCAATCTCAAGAAACTACAATGGTTTATACCGGGATTTATTTATACAAGAAATATTCATTCATAAATATATTACCTTAGCCTTCAAACTTCTGACGACACTATCTATGGGATCGACAAGAGACAAACCACAAATATCAATGATAAACTAGGCTTTCAAAGGTAGTTTTTATTCTAAAGTCAAGGTTCAACGTCCACCACCGAAAGATATTCACTTTCTGTCTTTCTCTGCAGCTTTTACTACAAAGTAACTAGTCGAAACCAGAGCCTAAACACAAAACATTCACATTCTTTGCAACAAATCCTCTTTGGGAGCCTAGATATTTTTGGTTAGACTCTTCTGTAAATCCAATAGATGGCTTTTGAAATTGGGAGATGCCATCGTCATTTCCGACCCAGGCTTCTCTTTTCAGGGCAGTTGCATTCAGTTCAAAGTTGTGGTAATGAAACAAAACCATTATAGTCCCATTTATAGGGTGTATATGTGAGAAAATCTAATAGAAAAGCTTAAAATAAATTTTAAACCGTAAAGCGACTGTGGAAAACAAGGTAAACTAAAAAGTAATAAACTTACTATATTATCATTATTTCTAAGAAACAAAAACAGTTCATAATATTTCACTTCGAAAATTGTATGAAAAGCAATAGAATAAAAAAACTCAGTTCAAGTAATACTTTATGGTGATATAAAAACATAGGTTTTCACAACCAAAGTCCAGTGGAACCAGAAGTACCCAAAGTTTCGTCTGCTACTGCGACAGGCATCATCAGTGGTTCAAAAAACTGCAACTCATGTTTAACTATACAATAGCTTCCTTGGGAGCATTTACACACATTCATATGTTACGGATTTTTGTCAAGTATCGGCCAATTGCATCACATACGGAAACTCAGTTTTTCAAAGGTTTGCTTAACTTCTAAGTGATAAATTCATCTTTTTGTAATTTTTGGGTTATTGTATTGCACCTCTAATTAATTTGCCGTGTGTTTCTGACATATTTTGTTCTCAGAAAATTCAAGCAGGCTAAATCGGTCAAACTTCTTCAAATTATCTAGAAAAGAGACACATCCCTAATCTTCCTTCGATATTCCAACCTATCTATTTAGTTCTATTGAAACGTCTCAACAGTTTCACACATTAGTAATATTACAATTTAACTCGAAAGCTGTAGTCATGCATTGTGACCTACAAAAAGCCAACATTCTTATTTGATAAACAATAAAACCAATAGAGATAAGAATGAAACGTGCATTATCATGGTATTTGAATGAAATTATAACGTTATTAAAATGAAATGCCAGAAGACTTGAATTGAACTAGGACTATTTAAACATATCAATAAAAAAATCATAGAAATCTGCACCAGATTTGTTTCTTACCTATTACCTTATATAGTTTTTCTGTTTGAGTTTAGTGTTGAAACATTTTCTTTAAATTCTCAATTTCAGGTAGTCAATGAATATTTTTTTTATAATCAAATCTAGACATGAATTTGTCTAAAGCTTTGATTCTAAAATCTGTTTTCATTTTCAGAATCAAGCGAAATGGTTGGAAATGGTAATCAACAACATTGCCACCTCTGGAAAATTCTCAAGTGATCGCACCATAATAGAATACGGCAAAGACATATGGGGAGTAGAGCCCAATTACGAAAAACTTCCTGACCCGTCCGTTCCAAGAGAACTGGCATTGAAAGACAACTAAAGTAGGCTCTTATCGATTTAGTTCAAACGACTTTTGTAAAGTTGTTTTACATTAGTAGCGTATTCGTGTAAGGAGTTTAACTTCTATTATCTTTGGATTCATCTCTTAAATTTTTTGAAAGTTCTTGCATGATTTCAACAGAACTGTCGCTAGCTCCATGCGATAAAACAGATTACAACATTCACCCAAGATAAACAGTTGCAGATGCAATACTCAAAAATCATTATGAAAATTTTGCCAGCAATTAGGTATTGGGAACTACGGTGTGCCATCTAAGTACAAAAAGTGCCAATAATGGGAAGCAGAAAAGTTATTTTTCTTTGTATATACAGTGCTACTACTCACGATGATGTGACGATGGCACTCAACATAACTTCTACCCAATGTTTAGTCTTTTTATTTATTTTTTAATTTAAAAGTGGTAAAGTCAAAATTTGTAACTAATAACTGTGAATTAAGGTACTAAGTGATTTTTATAAAAATCCAGCAATTTTTTCGCAAAGTCGGCAGGATTGTTTCAATATTATATCAATTGTTACAATGAAGAGAGTATTTCTATGTCCACTTGTTGAATCAAGTATGAGATTACTATAACTCTTGTTATATATTATTATACATTTTATGTATTTTATCAATTATTGCTTCAAAAGTTATTTCTTGAAACAAAGATAATTACTCTTGACTGTTTAGAACAAAAAGAATAAATGAATATGTTAATTACATCTTTTTTCATTAACTCAGATCCTCGTAATAAATCGTCAAGTAAATAAAATATTGTTACTTTTTCCCTGTGGGTTCGATGTATAATTGAACTCAACTTTTCACTACTACACTGTCAATACAGAAACTCTAACTGAACTCCAAACTAATAATGTCTATCGCTCCATTTGCTTAATTTGCCTGCACTTACCGAACTAGACTAGCTTCTTCTGCATGTTGGTAGTGCTTATATAATGGAAGATATCGGAATCCCATAAAAATATTCTTGAAGACACGCGACACCTAGGAAGTATTGAGAAACACAGGTGGGATTGAGCATGACCTCAACCAAGTCTCAGTCGATCAGCAGCGGTCGGCGTTATTTTTTTCAGGACATAATTTATAATGTTACGTTTTTTCCCGTGGGTTGACCAATAATTCACTACACTGAATAATCAAACTTAACTTTATTTCTCTTTGAATACAATAAACACTTCAACTAAAGTTCAACTATTATTTGAATGTCTATCGCATTACTAGATCACTTCGCGTACCGCACTGTAACGTCCATTTGACTATCTCGATTTGCTCGCAGCTAGCGTTTAAATATCGTAATCGAATGCTGTAGAAATTTTGCCGAAGTTCCGTCGAAATCGGTAGCATTATTCTCGCTGCTTCTCGAGTGACGGGGAATCATCGTACATTCGCGCGCTCTTAGCTACGTCACCATTGGTTTATGACTACCAGTGGCGGCGGGCGTTATTTTCTTTCAGGCATGATTTACAACAATAACAATATGAAAAATCTCTACTTATAGGCTTTCAGTGCAGCAGAGCGAATTGTTTTCAACTCAATTACAATTCAAAAACGAATGTGTAAACGTCCTAATAAAATCAGCAAAAAGTCCCATTTCCAATGAAATTGTTTTCAACAATATAAATACAATGAAGGTTTTTGAGATGGATTTCAATGTTGGATTTCAATGTTGATTTTCTGACACCTAGTTCGAACAGATCTAGCTTGCTTTCTATTTTCCATTCTTTTGGACAGGAATTCACAATTTCTGATTTCACTAGAGTTAATAATCATGCAAAAAGTTGTATTGACAATATAATAACTGATATACCCCACAAAGATTATTGACACATGTTTATCTAGGTCACTATAATAACAATAAATTAATACTGAAAAAAAAATTCGTCACCAAAACTGGTTTAATACAGTTTGAAAATTTCCTCAATGAAGTTGATTTGAGTCTTTTTATGAGCTAAGCTCAACTGAGGCTTTCTATTTGATTGTTTTACACGATTAATAAACGTAAAATTACCTCTCAGGAACGTTTTTGACAAATTTAAAAAATCTCTCCACTGGGATGAAAAATAATATTTGAATGTACAAATGATGACACAGACACTAACAGGCTTACCTTGCAGCGAAACGATGTTCATATGATGACTTTATTATAAATTTAGGGATAGTTGAAGACTAATTTATTTTGAAAATATTTGAAAAGGTATAAAAAATCGTGAAAGTGAGTTAACTGCGAATGAGTTCAATAAGTTTGTTAACATAGGTGTGAGAATATCTGGGGATCTGTCACCCTCAAATTTCCGTTATGTTCCTCTATCAATGACGAACAGGCCAAAAACACGGGGATTCCTTTTCATGAAACTCATTTTGAACAACTCTCACGACATCCGGAAAAATCGAGGGTAATTTGGTGCGCGATAAAAATCAAATTCAAATGAATACTGACATGTGGTTCAGAAGAAATAATCTAATGTTGAAGGAAACTAAAACTCAACATCATTTTTACTTCAAACACCTCTTGGGTCATGGGACACAGTGCTAAACTCTTAGGCATAAATCTAGATGATACTTTGAACTGGTTAGAGCACATTGAACAACTTGGCATTAAACTTGGAAAATTGAGAAACTTAAAATCTCATCATGCGCCATTTTCAACTTACTATGTTTTTTTTATTCTCATATCTCTGGAATATTTTCTGGGGGAATAGTACTAACGCAAATAGGATATTTATGTTACAAAAAAGCCGTAATGATATTATCTGGGACTGGTTACTTAGAATCCTGTAAACCTCATTTCCTATCGTTGAGAATAACGGCGGTACCTTCTATTTAACTATATCAATTAATGATACGATATTCATAAAAATAAATTACCACGAAACAAATTGTAATTGTGATTTTCACGACCATGAGACAAGAGGATGTGATTTATTGAGGGCAAGTAGATTCAGACTGAAAAAGTCAGGCAGAAACTCTATCGAAATCAAGATTTGTTCAAAAAGTATCTGAAAGATATGTTGATTACAAGTTGTGTTTACTGACAAAACAAATCATTGAATGTTACTTACACCTGGATATTAAAGTATGTGTGTATATGTGCGTCTACATGTAAGTATGCATGTGAAAATGTATAAAAAAAACAAAAAAACTTCATTTTTTTATTTTTAATGTTGTTAATCTGCAATGTTTGCTAACCCCAAATTTCAATGTCAATTTTACAATCATAACTCTATATCTATAAATATATCGTTTGTGAACTTGCAATTTAGACTTATCTTATTTGTATTGTTTTATACATCTGAAAAATCAATGAATTATCTATCTAAACAGGTGGGTACAACAAAAATGTATTGTAATGTACACATTCTCAACACTATTAGAACTACAATGCCTTTGATCTCAATCAAAATATAATTTATCAGCATTATTGATGAAAACAAATTTAAAATATTTTTTGAAATAACTGGTGGAAGTATATTAAAAAATTAAAATTAAATTGAATAAAAAATTTATGAAGTTTGGGCAAGTTTGGGAAATAAATCTTACAGAAAAGTGAGATTTATTTTGAGAAAAATCATCGTCACAGAGGGTGTGTGTGTGTGTGTGTAAATGTATTACATTACTCGATAATTTGGACTGAAAGATTGATAAATTTGTTAATACTTACAATGTCAATGAGACTGTCAATACATTGAAAATGAAGTATAATGTCCTCTTTAAGTAGTTACTCACTATTTATGTTTTTACATTTCTGCCAGTTTTTTACCATTTCATTTTTCAACAACCAGGACCAATTTAATTCGATTAGACTTTTTTCCAAAAAGCAATATTATTTTTCCCTACATAGTATCAGATTCTCTGATGAGAAAAAAAAATTGCCTTGAAATGAAACATCTCAATATTCATGTTTATTAATATGTTTGTGTTTGTATTTATATTACTGGAGTTTTGTTCCAACACCAATTCAAAACACTTGAGACGCAGGTATAGTCGAAGTAACTGATATAGTAATCTTAAAGGTGTTGGCGATGTCAAAGGCCAAAAAAACCATTACAAAGGAATTATGCCGCAACGAATTAGTCCACGTGGACTGAAGAATTGGCGGTTCGTATTGGATAATTTTTACTAACCGAGTTTTATGATTGGCTGAAGAGTCATAAAATTAAATTTGAAGTCATGTTACGGTGACCAACAGAATGTAGCGATGAGTACCGCCGTTGTGTGTGTTATTAAAGGGGAACTGCTGGAAGGTAGGGGCACTATATCTTTTACTTGAACTATACCTAGAAGAGGTATCTATGGTATAAATAAGGATAACATTGTAAGTATGTTTAGTTTGATCTTCCTCTTGAAGATGATCACTTGGTGATCGAAACACGTATCGAGGTGTTAAAATAACGGTTTGGTGTTGGGATAAAACTCCAGTAATATAAACCTTCTGCCCATTTGAGCTCTCTGTATTTCATATCTCCATTTTTATTTATATTGTATATAATTGTTAATTTTTCCTGAAGATAGAACTGAATAGATGTTTCATAGTGTATGTCATTCCTCACTTTCTTGCTAGCTGGAAAACTTTTCTGAATCTTTTGAGGTAAACTACTTTCGAATTAAAAATTTTTGTTTATTCTCAATATCATCAAATTAAACTTTGATATGGAACGTGAATCATAAAATCTAAAATATATTCTGAAATCATATGAGGTAAAAGTACGGTAACTAGTTCAGTCGTCGAAATCATTCAACAACTCTTCCTCCACTTTTAAGGTAACACTCTCATCGTCATCGTCGCTTTCTAACAACAAATGTTCATCTATTGCTTTTCCTGAAAAGTTATCAGCGTCGCAGAGTTCCGTTGAGGTATCCATTTGATCATTTTTGAGAACATCTGATTCTTCCTCATTCCGCTCTGAAGCTAGATCGAGTACCGGCCTGCGGAGTTTAATTTTTTTCCTAAGAGTGGCATTCTTGGTGTGTTTCTCCGAATTCTCCTTGTGGTTGTTTTCTACAGGGTTTTCTTCCATGCTGGTACTAGTCACTTCTTGGTCACTTTCCTCTGTGTTTATTTCGTTCAAAGCCCTGGCTTGCTTTTCGGCCCGAATTTCAGCTAAAGTTTTTATTTTAATATCGGATAAATTTGGAGAATTGATTGGCAGTTTCCGTCTAGTGACTTTCCTATTTGGGTCGTGTGCAAGTGAATAGTATACCTTAGCGGGTTTTTTACTTAACGTTACTTCAAGATTTTCGGCTTCGCGGTCAAAGACAATTCTTGGTTTTTTTCTAAGAGATTCATCACCTGTAAATAGATGAAGTTATTCAGTAATATATGAAAATAACAATGCAAATAATAGCTGCACTTATAATAATTCAAAGAAACATACTCCATAGAGGGAATGAAAGAGAATACTAACAAGAAAGGTTTTTTGGTAAATTTCATGGTTCAGCAGGATTGGCACTAACTGGTTCTATTTAAATTCTCTGGATTTTTCAGGTTTTCTTTGACTGAATTTCCATTTCATATATGTACTTATGTGATTTAAAAAATTACAACCGAATTGAATGGCGACCGTTGAATACCAAATCAAATCAAATCAAAATATACTTTATTGTCTGAAGAACATAATTCTCATTGACAAAGTCGTTTACAAAATAAAAGAACAAAATAACACAACAATCACCTTTAGATATATATCGATATGATAAATAGTGAGGTAGAAAAAGTGATAATAATTATAATTGGACTACGATAGACGCACATCTGAGTCAAAGGAAATTTGATACATTATCCTCGTACTGGTCAACAAAATATGAAATATGAAATATAGAATACAAAATATGAAATATAAGTACATGAAAATAATAAAAATGATCACAATTTTATATACATATATACACATATATACACATACATACATATACACATATACATACATACACATACACACACATATACATATATAACTCTAAAACACTTAACAACAACATGTGCAATTATACAATGCATGTACATAAAATATTAAAATTGTCACAATAAAAATTTGCTTTGTACGAATATTAACAACAAGGAGGTGTAAATATAAAATGAAGTTCATATAAATATAAATAAAATATAAGTATCACTGAAACACATTAAATAATAATGTATAACGAAGTCAAATTTCACGCATTAAAAGTTCATACAGTAGAATTCATCTAATGAGTAGAAAGCCTTCGTCAATAGAAGTTTTTTTACGGTACTTTTGAATTGTTTTTTGCTATCTAAAATTTTTATCTCATTTGGTAGGTGATTGAATAATTTTTTACCATTATAAAATATGGAATTTTTTATTTGTGTCGATGTTGGAATTGGTAAGGTTATATTTAGTGCTTGTCTTGTGTTGTATTGAGACAATTCATGAGGTTTGTTTTTAAATTTGCTATGCATGAGACATACTGATTCTAAGATAAAAATACAAGGTAATGTTAAGATTTTATGTTTTATAAAGAGTGGCTTGCAAGAATCCCGGAATTTAGCTTTGCACATATACCTTACTGCTCGTTTTTGCAAAACAAAAATCATATTGAAGACATATCGACTACATGATCCCCAAAAACAGATTCCATATCTCAAATGTGAATCGATTAAAGCATAATACACACTTTTTGCCATATCTACACCAAGTTCCCATGAAATGGTTCTTACAGCGAAACATCCTGATGCCAATTTTCTTCTGAGTTTTTCAATGTGACTTTCGAATTTCAATTTATCATCTATATATAAACCCAGGAATTTTGTTTCCGACATATAACTTATCACCTGATTTCCTATATGAAGTTCTTGAAGATTACATTTGAAAGTTAGGATGTTAGTTTTTGATATATTGAAAGACAACCTATTAGCATCACACCAATCTTTAACTTTTCTAATATCATTCTCAATCATTTGATGCAATTGTGTGCCATTTTTATCATGCCAAAGTATTGTGGTGTCATCTGCAAATTGAGTGAACTCTCCGGAAATATCAATTGAGGCTAGATCATTTATATAGACTAAGAAAAGGGTGGGTCCCAGAACTGATCCTTGAGGTACCCCCCATTTAATTTCTAATTTGTGTGATAAGTTGCCTTGAAGAAATACGCTTTGACTCCGTCCGGATAAATAAGACTCAATCCACTGGATTGCTACATCTCTAAACCCATATTTCTCTAATTTTTGCAACAGAATTTTGTGATTAACACAGTCGAAAGCCTTTGTCAGATCACAGAAAACTGCTGCTGCAACTTCCCTATCATTCAGATTCAGGTAAACGTTTTGAAGAAGGTTGAAAATTGCATCATTTGTTCCTTTCCCTCTTTGAAATCCGAATTGTGTAGAAATAATAGTGTTATGCTTATTCAGAAAGGCCATTATTCTTTTTTTCACGAGTTTCTCTATTATTTTTGAAAGTGTGGGTAACATTGAAATTGGTCTGAAATTTGCGGGATTATCAGTATCACCCCCCTTATGTATTGGAATTACTATTGCGTTTTTTAAACATGATGGAAAAACTCCTGTTGCAAATGAAACATTTACTGATTCAACTAGTACCATAATAGCCGAGTCGGGAAGATGTGAAAATATTTTTATAGATAAGTCATCCCACCCAGATGCATTTTTATTTTTAATTTCATTAAAGATTTGTTTCATCTCTACTGTATCCGTAGGCGTGAAAAAGAAAGATTCAGAAACAGAGATGTGATTTAAATAAATCAGTGGATCCTTTGAGGAAATAATCTGTTTAGAAACAGTTTCTGCAACTGAGCAATAATATTCATTGATATCGTTGCATTCTAAATTTGTTTTCACAGGAGCAGAGTTGTTTCTACCTCTGAAGTCATTGACAATTTTCCAGCTCTCTTTTTGCCTGTGACTTGCATTTTCTACTCTGTTCCTATAGTATACCTTTTTAGCCATTTTCAAGGTTTTTCTATAAATGGACCTATACCTGTTATAAAAAGAAGTGAAGATTTCATTTTCATTGGCAAATTTTCTAATCATATGTAGGGATCGTAGATTTTTCGCTGAAATTTTGATACCCTTTGTCAACCAGGGTTTTTTAGCTTTTTTCTTGATTAGCTTAAGAGGAAAGCTTATATTAAATACATCAGAAAGAATTGAATGAAATTTGGATAAAGGATCCTTACATATCATTGCTTGATCCCAGTTGAGCATATTACAATTCTTCTTAAATCCATCAAAGTTTTTCTTGCTAAATATCCTACCCATATATTTTTTTCTACTACTTTTTTCAAATGTCTGAGGTAAATAAAACATTACTGCTTCATGATCCGATAGACCTGCATTGATGACGTCGCATTTGATACCCTTCATGTTAGAACAAACATAGTCAATTATAGAACTAGAATATTTTGAGTGACGTGTTGGCAATTCAACATGCATCTCTAAATTGAAGCTGATTAATAAATTTTCTAACGATTTTGTTGACATTGAGGCTTTGTCTTTAAAATTTATATTGAAATCTCCAGTGAGAATTACAGTCGCATTATAAGGAATCTGTGATAGCAAGATTTCGATACGATTTCGATTGTCAAGTTGGCGGGAATTCGGTCGAAATGTTGAAGAAAACCAATTGCTAAAATGTCGACGTTGCGACACTTTGTTTCATCTTCAGAACTCTGAAGTATAAGAACAAGACATACATGTTAAAATGGGATTCTAGAATGTAGTTTCGAACACTCTACAGAAAACAACGTTGATAAGTATTCACATTTAGGGCGGCTTTCCGAGTTCAAAAAGGGTGAAGTAAATAAATTCGAAATAAAATATAAATACATACACAGGTTCATGAAAAACGTTGACACAGACACAAATTAATTAACAAACTGAACTGTCTGTGAATCGTTTCTTTATAATGCAAAAAAGGCCCATGGAAAAAATGAGAATTGTAATTGGAAAAAGTCATCTGTTAATGATTCAGAATAATTATTTGAATTTTTTTTTAAATTTTTCTCTTGTAAGTACTCCACACAAGTACGACGTGTCTTAAAACTTCTCTCCTATAGATCGGACAATATCTATCCACCATATAGATTTCACCATGATGCATTGTTAGCTACACATTCTATGAATAGCTTGAGTTGCCGTCCTGATTGTCACTCCACAATTTTTCTTTTTAAACTGATTAATAATTTAATTATTAACCCACATATTTTGCAAAAATCCAATATATAAATAAATAAATATTATATTACGGGATACCGATTTTCAAATATAATATTATTACAAATTAAATAATGCATCATCAAAATAAAAGTATCACCTTCAAGGTTTTTACTCTGCATCCAAACCAGCAGAATACACAAAATATTCAATAGATATATCCTGAGAGCTCCAAGTTTTGATTTTGAAATTTTGCTAATCAAATGGCTTGGGTGAATTGAAATTTGATGAAATCCCGAGACCTTAGGTCGAGAATTTTACCTTAAATTATTATACGCAAAAGCATTTGTCTACTGCTGTCTCATCTTTTTCATGTATTGATCAAAATGATCACATCTTATTACAATTTGATTATAGAATAGTTATATTTTGTATATATGAAACGAAGCAAGTTTTCCTAAGTTATATTAATAACAATTCTTCTCTTCTTTCAACATTGCAAATGATTAAATTTGCTTTATGGTAATATTCAGTAAACTGTATTATTTTTTTCAATTTTTTTATGTTTATATTGATATAAAATGTAGAGAAAATTTGAGAAAATATTTGGATTATATGAAACTCTTCAGCTTCATAATATAATTAGATGGATAATATCGTCAAAAGGTATATTTGGGCTGTTCCTAAATTTCTGATTTCTCCTCCCCACGCACTTATGACATAACATTGAGGTTCGACAACAAAAGGATAAATAATTCTCATTTGATTCAACTTCAAGTCGTTCGATAGGTACTCAAATTAATAAAGTAGATCTCATAGTTTTTTTGCCAAGAAAAATAATATCTATAAACGAATCACTATTCTCACAGGTTGCAGTTGGGAAATTGATGAACCGTGAGAGTGACTTCGAGACTAGTCGTTGGTGGCTTTGAAACTTTGATAAATACATAAGCGGTGTACCATCAGCCCTCTCTCGCTCAATTAAATTATCTTCAACCATCCAACCATTATAAAAATCATTTCTGCTGAAGATAATTTTTCGATTATGACACTGAAGAAAATATTTCTGTAGCGGCCCCGAATATCCTGCAGTAACAAAAGTTTCGTAGCATTATGATTTATAATCCCTCAAAATGGAATCCTTGTTATGGCCTTGAATAAGTATCCAACAGAGAACCTGCTAAAATTAGTATTGTAACGAATCTAAAGCCGCCCCTGACCGATATGACGGCCGACTCAGCGAACAATCATATGACATCACCGCGAAATAATGCAACCACCGGTAAAACTCTAGTTGAGTACCAAACCGACTACAGATTTCTAGAAAGACCGTTACATTATATACGCCCGGCTTCCCGACCCAAGAGGGCAGTTCAGAAAGTGAATCGAGCGGCTAAACAAGAGATTCAAATAGTGGAAATAAATTAAGCGCTAGTTGCTAAGTGTTGTAAATGAATTAGTTTGTGATTAGTGAAATATTATTGGAAATAAATTTGTTTAAGACAGTTAATTCTTTAATTTGTCACAGTATACAGAACAAAATTGTTTTTGAAAGATGGGAGGAAACAGAAGAAACAGGTTCATCCCAAGCAGCAAAAAAAATATTGCTCAAGGTGACGTTCATCTACTTTAATCACTGAAACATTGAAAATAAAAAAAAATGTCTAAAAACCTACCAAGAATATTTGCTAGCTCATCGTTACTAAGCCTTCTCTTTGGTGGATTGAGTGTCGTAATGAATGTCATATTGGGTTTTTCTGATTGCGGAAGGGTCACTATCCGTTCAGGAAGTGTTTTGTTCAATATCATTCTATCGAATATCCTTTGTCTTAGGTCCTCACCGACTTCTGCAACTTGAGATGAGTGGGTTTGGTCTGCAATAAAATTTATTCAGTTTTCAGTAATATATGGACTTATTTTGGAACAAGTATTGAAATACTAAAAAATTAGAATAGTCTTTTTCGAATTGAAGTTTGCCATCACTTCTAAAAAACAATTCATAGATGTGCACATGTATATGTAAATATATATATATATATATATATATATATATATATATATATAATGAAAAACTCGTGGATACAACACTCCAAACAGGGGGGCAAACCGGACACGTGTTTCTGGCTATTGGCCTCACCAGCGCGGTGCAGCCAAGTGTGAAGATGGGCAACACTTGTTTGCCGAAAGCAGGAAACAACACAAACGCACGGAGTCAACAACAAGAGCCAACCGCACATTCGTGGTTCCAGTTAGAAGACCTAGAATTCCCAGGCTACATCTAACACGACCACGTAGGCCGCTATAGCTACCTGGGTGGTCCTAGAAGCAATGGACACAGGAGATCTATCATGTGGAGTTTTCATGGATTTATCTAAAGCCTTCGATTGCATAGATCATGACATTTTATTATGGAAACTCTATAAATATGGAATTCGTGGAAAATCGTACAACTGGTTCAATTCATATTTGAAAAATAGAAAGCAAATAGTAGAACTCAATCAAGAAGACAAAACGGCAATATCTGATGCTTTAGATGTGTCTATGGGTGTCGCACAGGGTAGTATTCTCGGTCCAATATTATTTATTATATTTATCAACGATATTAATGAGGTTATAGCAGATATAAACACTGCTCACATGATCAATTATGCTGATGATACCAATCTTCTATTAACAGGTGCGAACTTACCTGATATTATAAAAAATAATAGAACAATTCAAAGATAATTTTTTAGAGAATAAGTTAGTTCTGAACGATGGAAAAACAAATTGTATCATATTCAAAGTCAATAACAGTATAGAAACATCACAAAACATAATTATGCACAATCAAAAAATCATTTGTAATACTTCAGTGAAGTTTCTAGGCATATACATTGATGACACTTCAAGTTGGAGTAGTCAGGTAGACAACCTTTGCAATAAACTATCCTCGGTAACATAAGCCATGAGAGTTCTAAAAAAAATGTTGATCTTGAAGCACTAGTTACAGTATATTATGCGAATTTTTACTCCGATATGAGACAAGGGATAATCATCTGGGACTCATGTCATGGGTTTAATAGAGTTTTCCTATGTCAAAAAAAAATTATCAGAATAATCTTTAATATAAATACAAGAGATTCCTGCAGAGGAGCCTTTAAGATCAACAAATTACTTACTGTGTCAGCAATCTATATATATGAATCAATAAAATTTATTATCAATCGTCCAGGCCATTTTGACATACATCGTAAAAAGCATATTTAC
Organism: Leptinotarsa decemlineata; assembly: GCF_025532065.1. Classification (NCBI taxonomy): domain Eukaryota; kingdom Metazoa; phylum Arthropoda; class Insecta; order Coleoptera; family Chrysomelidae; genus Leptinotarsa; species Leptinotarsa decemlineata. Next base: position 32,244,280 of record NW_027412688.1, read on the forward strand.
GAGACAAGACAAAAAAAAGACTTCTCATATCCCATCCATGCAAAATCCCTATATGAATGTAGCACACTATCTATGCTGGAATGAAATTTTATAATAATCTTCCGAAAAACATAAAAGATATTGTCGTTACTAACAGCTTTCTGAAATCTGTAAGAAAATTCTTATGTAGTCTAGACAATACTGATGAATATTTTCTGGCCTGTGGAAATTTATGAACCAAATTTTATTCAAAATTGCGCTATGTATTTATATAAATTATCTCTACTTTCAGTAATCATGCGCAATATGACGCACATTTTATTTAATATGTTTGTAATCGTGTTTGAAACTTGAAGCTATTCATTTTGAATGCTTCATTTTTAGATTTATATGTACACATATTTGATATTTTTACAATTTTCCTATTGACGTATTTCTCAGACAAAAATTTTCTGCCACTCCTGTGAATGATTATAAAATACTCTGTTGAAATAAATGTATCTATCTATCTACCTATTACGTTGGCAAAAGTGCACTGGTTCAAATGGCGCTTAGTTCTATTAAATTAAATCAGTATTCGCCGAGATATTACAATTTAAAAAAGACTCATTGAAACAGACAAAACTTTTGAAACAACCAATACATCAAAATTTAAATTCCAATAGATGTAAATCTATCATAGTTACATGTATATAATATTCAACAACATATCTTTATGCCAAAAGCAATTAGAACTAGTAAAATATTTAGGAAAGTATACCTATAGCTGGAAGTTCTGAACTCACTTCTAGAGAGCTGTTTGACAGCTCCAGCTCCATTCGCTAATTTACTTTATAAAATTGTTGATCTTCTGCTTATTTGGTATAATGAAACTGTTTATATTTCTTTCAAAAATTCGCCATTGATAGATGAATTCGTAATTTATACGATTTACTCTTGAGAAATGACAATTTCAAATTGGTTTTTGGAATAGAAAAATGATTGGTTGCAGAGTACGAGCAGCGTTGCCAGATGTATACGGAAAAGCAGAAGGGCCAATATTGTTATCTATTTCGTGGAAATTCCGGGTGAAGTCGAAATTTAGACTTCAAATGCGTAATATCGGATCTGAATTCATAAATGAATCATTGCAAAAATAATCATGTTATTACAGTTTTCACATTTTCAATTTTATAAACAAAAAAGCACACACAAAAATTTTCTCTGCTCCCTCTTCTTGACAAAATTAAATAAAAAAGTTAAAATAAAGAAAGTATAGTTGAATGACATGGACATCATGATGAAGAAATTACGTACTAACAATGATTGTCACATCGCCCGATAGAGTTGGTAGATTTTTATTATCAAAATAAATATATGTACCAGATCTAATAAAAAGTTTCTGCAGACAGGATGATTTCGGCGAAACGAAAAAAAATATTTAAAATGTTTGCCATATTGAATTCTTAATTGGGTATATCAGGCCAATCTAATATTTTGCCACAAGTATAATGCTAAAAGAACTATACTTGTTATTTTGCTAAGGCTTCCTTTTAAAAAAAAGGCGAAACAGCAGTGTTTTTGATCTATTAGATGGTTTCCAGGGTTCAAAATGACAATTATTTCAACCCGTTATTTTTGATGATTTTATCTACCAAACCATACATGTTAAATCCTGCTATTCATTTATTTTGCTTTCTGGATAACATATAGGGTTAATACCAATTAAATGCCCATATGTAATGCATTTAAGTCAAACGGCATACAGGGCAGATTACAAAATAATTAATACAGAATTCAAAGTTATACTCTTTGTATTGTTTTTTTTTTGGAAAAATTTGAGTTACTCCTGTATGATGATATATTTATTTGGCGATGATGATATATTTATTGAAGCGAGTTTGTAGAATTCATTAGGATTCATATTTCTTCAAGTAAACGTTAACGTCAACTCCATTGCAATATTTAACAGCGTTAAAAAATTTCGCATGTATATTTCAACAAAGCATATACATTACTTATGATGATATGCATATGAAGTATGAAATTTTGATTTCAAATTCCCAAGATGCTTCAAATAGAAGATATCTTAGTGAATAAACCTACCAAAACTGTCTCCCAACCTTGACAACTGAACAAATACAAATAAATAATCGTATTTCAACCTTCTCATTCAATACTAACATGTTTTGTTTCAAATATCCCCGTAAGAAAAATCAAGTGGTATAAGGTGTGGAGAATGAGGAGGCTAAGATCGATTGATCGTCCTAACCCTAACCAATTCCCACCAAATGTCCCATTCAGTCACTGGTGGAATAGACACATCCATCATGTTAGAAAAATAAATTGTGAAGTTATTAGCTGCAATGAACTTCAATGCAATTTGAGAAAAATTGTGCCAGTGATTTGATTGTGCATATGTACTTAATGAAAAAATATATATTATACATGAGTAATACAAATTTTGTTGTACTTTTTGAAATAAAAGTATTTTATTCTTGAATGAATTTAGTAGTCAAAATAAGGAAAAGATAAGAACATATGAGAAAATAAATATTTTTAAATGAAATTTTGAAAATAACTACTTCTCTGGCTAACACCACGCTGGAAATTGAATTATATTCGACAGAAATTTATGCAAGATACCTCACAGTGGTGGGTCTCGCAGATGTTTCTCCTTAATCCAGCAACTGTACCATACTGAAATCAGTCGAGTACATCACCTACAGACCAGTTTCGGGGTATTACCTCTCATCAGTGCAGGAAAGATCTGACCCAAACAGCAGTATGCCTGGGACTCGATCAATAAGCAAAAACTGTTTTTTCGGCTGGGAAAGTGATGACAACGAATTACGGTTTAAACTGCTTGACCATCCGCCTTACTCACCAGGTCTAGCCCCAAGCGACTTTTTTTTATTCCCTCGTCTCGGAGGACAGAGATTTTCGTCAAATGAAGAGGCAATCACCTTCGTGGACAATTATTTTGCAGAGAAAAACGCCGAGTACTATTTGGAAGGGAGATGAGAGCATCGTTTGCAGAAGTGTGTAGAGTTAAAAGAAGACTACTTTGAAAAATAAAAAATACTGAAAAAATGTCTTGTATCTTCGTCAGATCGGGAACTTATCAGGTCACCCACGTATATAGCACATTCCATATTTTTACAGATGAATCCTAGTTTGAATTACTTTGGCATAAGAGAAATGAATCTGACTGAGTAGATAATTCATCAGATCAAAGCTGTCCACGTAATTCTAGTCAATATATCTTCATTTCATAGCCATATTTTGGCTATGAAATGAAGATATATATATATATATATATATATATATATATATATATATATATATATATATATATATATATATATATATATATATATATAATTTATAACCGTTATAGGAGACGAATTTTTTTCTACATGTCAGATAGGATTGCATCAGCTGACAGGCAGTATTCGAAAAACCAAAACTCATCAGTTTATTGAGCAAGATACCATGATCACTTTTATCAAATGCTTTAGAGAAATCCGTGTATATAACATCAACTTGGCCATTGTTATCTAATGCCTCGGAAATAAATTGAGTAATAATGACTAGATTTGTAACAGTAGAACACTTAGTAACAAATCCATGTTGATGTTGAGATAGTTGTCGTTGAACAGAAGCATATATGCGATTATATAAAATAATCTCAAAAATTTTAGAAAACATACATAAAATAGATATGGGTCTGTAATTCTCTATATATTTTCACCACTTTTGTATGTAGATGTATTGCCAAACATGCGCCCAACTAATTGACTGTTATAAGAAAACAAGTATAGCTGAGGCACCAGTCAATCTAATAGTAACACTGATGATCTTTAAACATGACTCAACCTCTGATGGAAGCACCAAACTCTTACCAAGGCTCGAAATAGATGAACACTTCAATCTAGTAGACCCCTATTATAATCTTCATGCGGTCATTGTTCACTGTGGTTCTAGCGTTGAATTTGGTCATTATTACGCCTTGGTCAAAGACTTAAACGGACTGGTTTAAGTTTGAAGATAGCCGTGTCACTAAGTGTTCTGGCGATGTACTGAATTTATTGGAGCCCCTGGAGACACCCTACATTTTGTTTTATGAGAGAGGACAGTGGCAGATCAAGATCTTCAGATGATGTGGTGCTGCAGGTTTTTCCTGCAGCTGAAAAAGTAAATGCGCCACTGGAATCAATAAAGTCCAATTAATTTTTATTGATTTCATGATTTGTATTTTGGAAGTGTTAATATCAAATATAGCTTTAATTTTCCTTGTGATAAATCATTATGGAGATTATGCAGTAATTTTGTGAGAACAACATACTTCTGAGAGCATATGTTTTTTGCAATTTGATGTATGATAACATTGCATGAGAAAGCATGATTGAAATAATATCAAAATAATCCTAGCAAAAAAATATGGCTCATATTGATTCGACTAGAACTGTCAAACTTAGTAGTAAAGTGAAAAGTTTTTGTTAGACCAACTTATCAGACTTAAAACATAACAACGTATGTAGGTATCTGAAATAAACTTATTTTAAGATTGTTGTTTATGATCACTCACCAAAATAAGAATAATATGCTGCGGCCTCTGCATGAATTTTTTCGAGTTTGATTTCCTCCAAGGTTTTTACTGTTACGATTCGATTTCCATTTTTATTAGGTGAATTAGAAGGACCAGATTCATTATCAGACTCTGCAAGAATACACCAATTCAAACAAGGTTTTCAAAATTATCAAGAGGTGCATTCTTGCAGACTGATGGAAAATAAAAGACACTGAATAGAAAAAAACATTTTATTCCAAAAAATTACACAAAATAAATTCAACTGTCAACATCAAAAATGACCGAATGAAATTAAATTCTATTCAATTGTCGATAATAAGTATACTTATTTCAACAGCCAACAAAAAAATTCAACTCAAAAATTCAACAAGTCTTAAATACATTTGTGAAAATAAAAACAAATTTTTGTACATAGGGCAAAACTGTCTAGAAATCTAACTCGAAGATGGTTTTGCAGTGTGTACAGAGACAGTAAAACACTTAGAATAAATATTTAAATAGACATGTTAATGCTGAACACTCCCAAAACCCTAAAAAATGTAAATATCTAATGCCACAAGAATGCACCTCGCCTTTTACTAACATGATTTCAAAATAAAAATAAACTATTGGTATCACAAAGGAATTTTAGCTGCAATAATTCCAAACACCTAAAATACTTTATTATAAACCAGTGTCCGTCAAAAGCATGGCCTAAAGCCAAAATAACCTATCAAAATTAGGTTTAGAAAAAAGTCAATCCGGCAAAGACTCGATAAAGTCAATCCACAATATATTAGTACATTACTAATGAAAAGGAATTACCTTTTAAGGCTAGTGGAATAGTATAAATTTGAGTTTATTTATTAGAAAAATGATATATAAGTTGCACTTGCGGAGACTGTAATTTACTAATAAAATTAAAGTGCTGAAATTGACAACAAACAAATTTTAACGAAAATAATGGTGAGACCAGTGATGAGTGCAACCCATTAATATATCAGAGTTTCCCGGCAATAAGTGCTTTCAATCAAGACAAACTATCGCTTCTAACAATACTGTGTTCTGTGTGTTGATGAAATTGCAGTTGCCAAAATTTTTGAATAGATCTTACCTCTGAAAGGTACGAATTTTTTTCATTCGATGTTGAAAGAGCAAAAAACATCTACTTCCAAACTATCAATAGTATATTATATATTTCTCTACAAAAAATATATCTTGCTTTTACTGTTCATCAAAAAATTTCCTACCGTTTAAAAAAATATAAATATATAACATTTGAAATATTATAAAATGATTATAACTTTATTCATCATGAATATGAAACAAAAATAATTTTTTGTTTTTCATTGTAAAAATCACCATTTCCAATATATTTGTACACTGTACTTATATGTGTAAAGTACTAATAGTGTTTATTTAAGTGGACCTTATTCACAATATTATGCTTATATATTCATCTAGATAACAGGGCGGCTATTGTCATTGTTCTACAATTGAACATGAACTCAAATAGTTCAAAGGATCAGAGTTTTCATCATTATTGGTTGTTGTAGTTATTGTCAATCAAGATACTGAGACAAAATTGATCGGGACCCTACAGCAAATTGCAGAACAGGTCAATGTTATTCGATAAATAGATGAAACAGTATAATATTGTGAAAAAATCACACATGAAAAACACATCTAGTATGGAATATAATCTATATTGAGAAATGTGAGTCCATGAAGCTTTTTTGTATACAGAATTCCAACATGAATGAGTGTTATTCATGCATTTTATGGAGAAGAACATATTAATCCCACATGTGGTATGCTATTTTACTCAGTTGTGCCTTTTTGTCTGTTCTGCAATAATTTGTAGTGATTATTTTTGAAGTCCAGAATTTTTAATCTCAAATAAACTCCCAAACCTCACCAAATAAACTTGTTTGGTAAGGTTTGGGAAAATTACAATAGTGTTAATGAATTTATATGCTAATTTTATTCATTTACTTCTTATGTTGACTCAACTTTGTGTTACTCATTATTTAAGCATGTCCTGTTAATCGATGGCATTTCCTTAATTTTTATAATGTCACTTTTGACATGATATATGCTCAGATTTTTTCTTTTAGCTGACATATCCTATTGGTGTATCCGAATGTTGAACATTTTTCAGCTCAGCCTGACTCCAATATTTTAGTCAGTTATCACATACAAGTATTTATGCTTTCCGACTGAATGTCAAATTGAAAAAGCAAATGAATGAATTCTCTAAAAAAGCATGGGTGGTGCTTCGAGGAAAATTTCAAAATGAATAATGGGTAACTGCCCATTTCATGGTAGATCTGAGAATTCGTATAAATTAATGTTATGATTAGACTTCCAAAGTTTTGAGAAACTGTAATTTCTGAGAAAGAAGAGTCTGAACCTTTTTTTTTTTAAAGAATTATCGTGGTGAAAAATATAGTAACTCATTTTATCCTACAATCGATAATTCCTGAGATCCTGAGAACAAAGGGTTTTTGCACCCTTAACATCAAATAAAAAAACTTCACTTAAAATGAAGACCTAATAAAAAATTCAGCCATCACAATTTCACCAGCAAATGCATTGGGTGGTAGTTACATATTACCTAAGTAATGTCCGTCCAAATGACAAAACATTTCTCAATTTATTTTCCAATAAACGAATTAGCATCACAGGTGTTTTGCACTTCATTGTTGGGAAACGTGATTTACATTGGTCCTTCAATAAAGAATCTATTCCTTTAAGATAAACTATTTTGTACTGAAAAAATATCTCATTATTCAACTTTCCCCTTCAAAAACTTTCATTTCTATGATAGTTGTCGAATTAAATGAGAAGGACATAATTGTTCAACAACTATGTGTCAGGCAATATTTGTTAAAAACTATTTCTCGCTGCAAAGTCTAATGCTTCCGAATAATTTGATATATTAATGGGATAAACTCATCTCAATACCATATACACAGTATTCATCATCAAATTTTGACTGTAATCTGACAACCAAAAATTCAAATGCGATAATCAAATCCAAGTTGCCAAATGACAGCGATCAAAAAAAGTGGTTAATTAAATGTTAATTATTCATTAATAGTTCAACCATATCGACATGGTTAAATTGTCTAACGATACAGATTCAACGTTTTCTGCTTGCTTCATTCATGGACTAGCATCGAAAATTACTAAAATTTTCATAAAATTTCTACACGTGTGTATACAATTAGCTAAAAAAAAAGTAAAATAACGATAACCAGCTGCACTTGCGGGGAAGCTCACAATTCATTCATACTAAACTTTTGTAGTCACTAGGCATAAGAATTCAAAAAATATTGAATCAAACATTCAACTCGAAAATCTCAACGAAACCATAAAATACGACAAATATAACTCAAGTTTTTCCAAAATCAACTATTGCTTCTGCTTTCTTCGTTACAATTACTTGACAAGTTGCATACCTTCTTCAAAATTCACCACTAGGCTGTCAACAGCTGTCACTTTACGTTCGTTCTGTTGATTCAACTGGTCATTCAACATGTTTTCGGAAACAGATCTATCTGAAACTATATTAAAACAATTTGAATTGAAAGGGTTATATTTTTAAGAGTGATTAATTTTTGGGAAAGAAAGTTTTTGGCTTTCTACTACTCCATTAAAACAATGTATCAAGTACCTACTAGCTTGATTTGAAATTTTTCAATGTACATGATTGCCGTTTGAACAACTCAAAGACATTTTTTCAATGCACGGACAACTCAAAATAATTTTGACACAACCACAATGAAACCTCTTCCTTCTAATCAAATAACGTTGAAAAATTTGAGAAGTATACATTCTATGCTGAGGATGAAAAACGGGTTAATTTTCTAAATTTTTTGCTCTCCAATGCTATACTACTAATTGGAGTAAATAAAACTGTTGACCAATTTGGCTATACTGCTAAAAACACACTTATAATTTTTTTGCATGATTACCTTTATATTGTTTCAGTTTCAAACCATTGTTTCAATACTTTGAACATTTTCACTGACACAATTAGGGTTGCTTTGTTGATATCAAAATTTTGGTAATATACAGGGTGTTTAATTGCATTGAAAACATGTCCAAGAGCTAACTTCATGAAAAACGTTCACATAAAAATAGGTCCGGAAACGCATTGTCGCAAAGATACAGAGTGTTAATCTTTATTCTGAAAAATTCCTTTTTTGTATTAATACTGTAAATATCCCTTATCCAATTTTATTGAAATTTGGTGATCTAATATATTCTTCCAGTAACAGTCACCATAAAAGGAAGATACTTTTAAAAATGCATAGAGGTATGAGGGGAAATTAAATGGTGCATTAGTGTCATTTTTGCCAGCAACAGGAGCAGGCAGAACAAATTTGGAGCAAAATGATTTGAGGACATTTCGTTTAAATATTCTCCGACTGAACAGAGAGGCTTCATGTATGTACATGAACACTTTTATATTTAATGCTTAACAAAACATTACCTTGACCATAAATGCGTATAATGAAAATTCTTAAGAAAATAAACATTAGTAGCATTCCTGATACTCATATTTTGACGCCTTGCAGATCTATTCTTGAAAAAATTGAAATATTGCTGCTTCCTTCTTTCAACATAAATATTTAGATTGCTTATTATTATAATCTAATCCTAAGTTATCGACAGTGATGGTAAATACACTCTTCAAATTAACTGAGAATACCTTCAATTGGATCTAGTCTATTCAAAAGAGGAAGTGATTATAAATCAAATTGTACAATGCCAAAACTTCTTGAATCCATTGAAATTGAATTATTATTATCTTTTAAAATGCTTTTTCAAACTTTGTAATATGTTCAAATATCTATATAATATATTGGACGTCAATGTCTGCTTGGATCTAATGACAATAAACATAATATTATTACCTGAAGATAGATTTGAATGATCAATCGAAGAATCATCAGAGGGCCTCGGATTTTGATGTAAAAAAGGGCAATGAGCTTTCAGACAACCAACAGGTTGAGACTCCCAGTAACAAGGTATAGCCTTTCTATTTTTTCGGAGCTCCATGTGACGGAAGTTGCAGTGAACATTCAAACATTTGCCTTCCTTCCAGAAGGAACACATAGTTTCACATCCAAGAGCTGAAGGTTCATGACGAAAGGTGCAATTGTCCCCCTTAAAATGATGAAATCTTAAAAAATGTCAACAACATATGGCAGAGTAATCTTACCTTGGCACATGTGGAGTAATAGTAAAAATAACAATCGTTATTTTTCTTGGGTGAATCCAAATCTGTCATCTTCTTGAAGAAGTTATCTGGGCTACAGAAAAAACATTGTCAGTGAGGAAGTGTTAGGTTAGAATCACATGGTTATAGATGTACAAAATTTATTAAATCTTATGGCAACTTCTATGTTCAAATGAGTTTCAAATCAAGTTATACATAGTTTTATATACTCAAATGAAATATTAGTTTACCAATAATAATTTTCAGCTGGCATTTCGCTAACACCTTCTACCCTTCCAAAATCTTTTCTTAAAACAGAAAACATGAGGTACACTTTCCCACACCGAGAGAATTTTAATAGGTCTCTATCTCAAAACATACAGAATAACTTTTTTTGTAGTATCAGAAAAAACTTACCAAAAAAGCCAAAATTTCTTTGGAATTCTAAGCTAGGCCTGTTGACTACGTCACAGGTTTGTTTTGAGATCGTTTCCAGTTGCCACTGTTGCCAAATTAAATTTGATGTTTTCAAGGTTTTCTAGGATACCATAGTGCAGGGAGCCAAATTTGAATTCCAAATAATATTAATTTCAAATTTTTAAATGATATCCTTGTTTTCTATTGTTTCATAACAACTGATAGTACCATTTTTATAAAAAGAGTATATTGAGTTCAAATTTGAAACATATATTCCAGGTTAAATCAATTTGTTTTTGAAACACAAGTGAAGATGGCAATCTCAAAGCTTTTATTGCATAATTACCAATTCATTTTATTATTAATTAATGATTTCGAATACAAGAAAAGAACTTCAACAATAAAACTCTTAACATCATATTTCTCATGCGCAATTCAAGTATATGAAAAAGAATAACAATAGTAGATGGATGTAGCCTTTACTATGTGGTAGGAGATCATCTTGAAATGAAAATAAGAATAGTAGATCGATATTTGGAAAAAATATTTCAAAATATGTTTCGTAAAACAACGATAAAAATAATTAACGCCAATTAATTTTTATTGTTGTTTTTATTTTTATCGTCGTTTTACAATAAAATTTTAATTGACAAATATGTTTCGTTAATTTCGTTAACAAGTTGTCACCTCCCTAGGAACGACATCTCTCAATTTTTAATGTTCGATTCCTAGCACAAGAATAGTACTATGAATGAGTTTTCAATTCTGTCTTTAGTACCCAGGAAAAGAGTAGATTCTCGAAACGGGAATATATAGTGACAAAGATCAATATAGACATTTCAACGTATCGAATCGGAATTCTCTTAATGTACCATATTTGAACTATTCACATAATCATTGTCTGAAGAATCTATGCATACTTTTCTGAATGATTCCAATAAAAAAACATCAATATGTCCCTGAATATTTTCAATGAAATTTAATTTCCTGGTCATTTTCGTAAACCCTTTAAAAGTTGAAGAAAATTGAACATGTCCAATAAATGTATCAAAAAATATATAATAAATTTTTCATTTTTAAACATATGTTTGTTCAACTTCTGGTGTATCAAGGTTATTAGTATAGATGTTTATGTCTTGAGGGAATATAATATTGAATGCCGAAAGTGAGTGGGAGTCCTAGAGTAATAAAATGAAAAAAGTTGATGAAGTGAAAGTATGAATTCAATTTCTAACAAACAAAAATATTGAATATATTGGGTTCTGAATAGAAAATAGTAGTTTGGTGCAGTTTTAGTTAGTTCATGGTACAATTATCATAGAATTATTTGAGTTTCCTGTTAGTAATTATGTTGCATTGACTCAAAGTTCATATATATGATCCGCACAGACTAGAAGAATATTTCTTATATAATTCCAATATGTTGTGCCCTGTCATTGATATACTGCACTGGACCTGTCAAAATCCAACCACGGAACGAATTCAAATGCGTCAACCACAGAACTCTGTGGCGTCCACTAACAACTCGACTAAATTTTTCTGTTCTATGCAGACTGTCTCTTCTGTAACGTATTCTGTGATCAATATCAAGCCACAGTATCAAGCTAATTGGTCTACTCTTTGATCAAGCCAGTTGTCTTGTTGTCACTTGTCATACATAATTTAATCAGCAAGTTTCTGGGCGGATGTTGCTGTAATTTGTACAACGCGTTGTCAAGTAGTGAAATAGTTTTCTTGTCGATTAAATTATTTCCCAACTACTACTGTGTTAATTTTCACAAGAGTTATCAATCTCTCAGTATTCCAATATACATATATAGGTTTTGACTTGAAATATATTGTAGGTGAGTTGATGGCATTCTTATCTTGTTTTTTTTTCTGATAGTGAATTATCTATATTGAGGTAGTATAATTTCTTATCGTACATATTTGAATTCTCGCCGTCATCGATTTTTTGTTACGTGTTTTCAGACTGATTATAGTTTTCAGAATGAGGGATAATGATCGAGACTCTCCTGCTTCGGGAACTAAAAGAAGCAGGAGTAAAAGTTCAAATAGCAGCACCAGCAGAAAAAGCAGGAGTCGCAGCAGGTCTAGCGCTTCAAGGTAAATTGGTAATCGGGGTGTTATGGATTGGGGTATTGACATCATTTTAGGATTGGAATCTAATTTGAAAGCTATGAGTATTTCAAAGAGGTTGGTATTAAAGCTTTACTTTACCCAACCATCTCCATCTGTAGTTCTTAAATATTTCAGATGTCATCAGTTTTCACGTTCGCCAGAATCCATGTTGCTCTTGTAACGATTATCATTTTCAATTGCACACGTGTTAAAATTAGCTTTATGGGACTGCCAAAGCAGGACAAATGAATTTGTAGTGGTATCTCATGCAGAATTCTGAATAATATTGTGGTTGATTGGATTGGTTCAGAAAAATGGGTTCAAGACTTGGATAATGAAATGGTTACTTTGGTTGATGGAAACCCTAGATAGTCATATGGATTGATGGTTGTCCCTCATTTTTATTAAAGAAGGGTAACTGCCCTCGTCATTAGGGTTAATGATGCACATTAGTGTTCTTTAATACATTGACTGTCGAGTACGATGTTAGAGCAGTCTTACAGTCCCTGAATCAATAATATTTCCATCCGAGATGAAAGAAACTCAATTTGCAAAAGTATTACAAAATTTTAATGCTTCAACCTGACAAGTAAATTTGTTGGTTATATATCTGGAAAATTTTCAATTGGGATACTATGTGTATGATTAGCCTTTTTTGCTATTGATATAAGTTTTGTTTGAGTTGCTCTTGACTTGAAACATTGTTAAATAGGAATTCAACCTTGTAAATAGGGTCTCATTTATAAAATGTGGATTTTACTCATCAATAAGAAAAATTTCATTCTGAACACTCTGTAGTTTTTGTGGCCTGTAAGGTTTATTTGAATTTAGGTGACGGTTAATTGTTCACCTACTTCAGTAACAGGGTCCGATCAAGGTTCAGTTTTAATTTTACATAAAAATTATTTTTACCACTAGTAATTTATTTATGTTCTATGAAAAATGAGTATTCTGGTGCCAGCTAAAAAACTCATGTTGTATTAGCAAAAGGGGGTGGCATATTTCTTGCTAAACCTTGTTTTGACAGTTGAGTCATTACGTGTCAAATCAACTCACCTATTAAATCGTAATATCTCAGATTCTGATGAAGCTTTGCACATATGTATATTTTATATAGACAAAGAAATATATAAATTTGATTTTTTTTTCAAATAATTTTTTAGTAATAGGTATTTGGAATTTCCAAAAAACACCTAAAGTTGCTCTGTGAGCATTTATTAATAATAATAATAATGATTTATTTTCCCAAGTAACATACAATGGTTATAGCAGGGGAAACAACAATAATTCAAAAACTAACTGTAGCATAACTAAGTACGAACAGTGCACCAAAAAAAAAATATAAATCAGAATTGAAACTTGAAAAAAAATAATATACATATACACAATTGCAATTGATCGTTTTCTATTTGAGCTAGAGCCTTGGGACAGGTGTCATTATTTTTTCAATTTTTAATGCTTTCATATAATATGCACCACTGAAATGAAAAAAAAATACAACTTTTAACATTTTTTTTATACTAAACAAATATACAACATATTGGAGCTTTACTTAGATTTATAATTTCTATTACTAAATAGGTTTATCAAAATCTGGGGTGATGAAGGTCAATATTAAGGTGTATTGTGTTGATTTGATCTGAAACTGCCCAGTTTCTGAGTGAAAAACTATGCTTTTCTCAATGATTTAATCCGTTCAAATCAGAAAACTCGATATAAAAATCTAAATGTTTGTGGTTTACAAATGAGTAGAAAAAAATTGACTGCTTATTAATTTTCAAAATTTTATTTATGTTTTAATTTATTTTAAGAAAATGATTTATTTACATACTTTCGTACTTGTATAAGTACATCTCTTCATATGCATAATGCATTTGTGCACATATACATGGAAAATTTTCTCATTTTTCACCATTTCTTCAGAGTGGAAACTCTGAAGAATCTTCGAAGCAGTACTATTCGCAGTGTAATTGAATTCTTTGATGAATTTTAGAATCAGAGTCTACGTTATAATCAGAATTATAAAAAGCAAAGATGTAGTCATCACCTAATTCAGGCCTTATCTAAGGGAACAAACCATTTAATGAATTTTACCTGTTCAATTAAAGTGCATACGACATACATTGCCCAGTACAATTTTTATTACCATTTCATAAGTTTTGTATTCTTTTTTTTTTCTGTGAATAATCATTTTGATTTTGTTAGATCTCGTTCAAGAAGCGGCAGCAGTGAAATTGATGGTTACAGATTACATATTGCCGATATAGGTGATGAAATCAGGAGATCTGATTTAGAAAAAGTTTTTTCACAATATGGACCATTGAAAGAGGTCTGGATGACCAATAGCACTCCCTGTTTTGGATTCGCAGTGTTCAAGGATAAAAAACATGCTGCAACTGCTTTGAAAGCATGCGATGGAATGTAAGTTGGAAAGAAACATCACTTCTGTTGTAATGTTGCTCCACAGTTTCAACAATATTTAGTAATAATTGAATAAGGTCAGAATTTCAAATGAATCTATATAATATGAAATTATAGATTGACAGATTCATTTGTTTATGTAATTGAGTCAGAATATCAGATTCAACATACTTCATAAAGTCTTTCAAACAAATATTTTTCAATTTTTTATGGCACAAACCATAATGATTGTACAAGTATTCAACAGTTCTGAAATACTTGGAATATTACCTATCGTGAAAATGTTCACTATTCATAAAGGTGAAATTAGCATACAAAGGAGAAATTAAAATTTTATGATAATGAACTGTGTGTGATAGTCAAATAACTATAGATATTCAACATTAAATTCATATTGCAATTTAAATTCAAAATTGTGACTTGCGCATGTATAATTCTCATTTGTATCTTTGGAAAATAATTTCATTACATATTCAATATCTGTAGAAGAATAATTGTTCTTTACACTTGTACAGGTTCATCCTTTTGATGTAGAATATTATTTTCTAAAATGAAGTATTTTCTCAATGTTCTCTTTTTTATTTATTTATTTATACTATGATTTTTGGGAAAGGTTATTTTAGGGTTGTCAGAGCAAATCCAAATTTTTATATTTGAAGAAAAAGGTGTCTATCAACCTTGAAGAACAATAATCAGCATCGAAATAGAAATTCTGTCGGCTGCCTGTCTCGATGTTTGTTTTTCGTATCAAAATTTCATTGAATTAATGTCACAAACTGTGATACCAAAAAAATGTATGTAATCAACAAATCAGTTAGTTTCAATCAGGGTAATAATCAATCGGAAAAATTTTCCATTTCTAGCTTGTGAATGATGAGAGAATGGTACACTTTATCGAAAGCCTTGGAGATTCTGCATACAAGGAGTCAATTTGAACTCGTAAAAATATGCGATTAGTCAAAAGTGACGTGCTTTTTCTGCATATTCCGATTCAATTACAAATAATAGTGTCTTAGATATGCAGCAAAACTAGATTTGTGTTCCATTTCAGGGAGGTTTCCGGATGTAGAATCCGCGTCAGTTATGCCAGACCCCGAACCAGGGGTTCCGGCAGGCGTTTTTATAATACCAACATGCGTTGTTACCAATGCGGATATAGCGGACACTTTTATAGAGACTGTCCGGAAGTAAACGGGCGCAGCGAAAAGAGAGAGAGGGGAGACAGAGAAACAGACCGGTACGTTATTTGTTTATATTTAAGATTTATGTGTTTTTGTTTGTGCTGTGGGAAATTCAGAAAGTTTTGCTGAATGTTGAATGCATAATATGAGACATAAACGAATCATTGACATCAACAAGGATAGGGAAAAAATTCCCAGTAAATTGTCGTGATTGGTGTAACTGATATTTTATTTATTTACTTATGAATTGGTCGACCTCGACTTTAGACTGAGGTGTAGATCAAAAGTCCCGGAACAGTCTGTTGTGTCTAGTAGTGGGATTTTAATAAATTAAAAAGTTATACGCTCGATAAAATTTGATGACATTATTTAATAACTCTAGTTCCAACTTAAGAATTCTATCATTCGTATGCCGGCTATTTTCCAGGTTTCACAGGCCATGTGGTAATGGTCGCAATACCCAAGCTGGTGCTCTGATTCTTGTTTCTGTTGTATTCAACGCATTAACTACTATTTCCATATTGGATGCTCTATTTATATTGTTCTTAATTGTATTAACTGTTCGTGTACTTCTAAGGCAGGTATTCTTGGCGTTCATTGAACAATTCTGATGATTTGCTGTGATGAAAATATGATGTCATGAAACTAAAGTCTTGATCGCCATATTCAGAAGTGGTACCTATATTTTTAACTTCAATTTTAACTTATATATTATAAAACTATGTTTCTATGCTTTCTTAAATAAATCTCAATTTGAACTTAATAATAGACACCTTACAATATTAGCCAATTAAAAACAAAAGTATATTCTGTCACTTGAATGGGTGTTGAAGTTTTTTTTTTGTACGATACCACTGTGCCACTTCGCACATTTAATAATTTTTTCTGTATTTCTGTATCAATAATTTAGAAATGACCATTATTAGCATTTGAACAGCAAAACTTTCTGTCTTAATACGGTGAATACTTGCAAGCCTAGCTCAAAAACAAATGAATATTATTGCTTTGATTTTCGACAATGAAGGTCTGAATTATGTTCACTGGAAAGCATTTTGCTTGCAGGCATTCATTCCATCTGGCTTTTCATTGACAATTAATTTTTTGCCACGACCAGTTTCTTTTTAGATGTTGTAATTTACTGCAGTGCTTCACAAGTTTGTTCTGCTGATCTAATTTTTGTTTTGTGATTTGTCAGGCACATGGTTGTTTATTTAAATGGTTTGGTAAAAGAATATTGTATGGATATGTATGATGGCGGTGGTTGATCCCCATAAGACTTGGCGTGGACAATAATAGCTTAAATTGGAAAATATGTCAGTTGGTTCAATGGTTGGTTGATTGTTGGTGCTAATTTTTAGTTACGGTCGTACCCGAAGCTACAGAGAGCGAGACGACAGAGAAGGCAGGAGGTCTCACCGATCAGGGAGGAGCAGTCGTTACGATGAAAACAGACCAAGGCGCAGCGGCGGTGGTAGTAGTAGACGCCGCTATTGATTTTCTAAATGATGAATGTTCCCAAATATTCGATAAAATACATTTGTTCTAAGGTGTTCAGGTAGTTTTGTATATTGTTTATAGGGTGTTTACTAACGGATACTTTTGGCGTTAAATGCCATTTCAGTGCCTTTTTTTTTAGTGAAATACCTTTCCTGATAAATTTGAATTTAATACACACAAAGGATGAATGATCTGGATTTTGTTATAGTTTGAAGAAAAGCAACACGTCAAACAAAGAAAATTGTGGTAAGAGTTAAAGGAAAGAAATCAAACTGTTATTGACTTTCTTGGGAATTTGCAAAGTGTGGAACTCTGCAAAAATGAAAAACTGTAAAGAGTACTCGTCGTAGGGTTTCAGAGATAAAATCACCTTTCACCATGAAAATAATAAATCCCAGCTACATTTCTAGAAATGCATAATCTTATTCTTAAATTTCTTCAATGGTTGTAGGGAATTTGAATTATAAAATATGTTGTAAGTTGGCTTTTGAATAATGTATGTATTAAAAAATGTTCCTGAATATCTTTTTCGAAAACAGGTACACAGGAATTAATTTTCTAAAAGTTATTCATTAACTTTGACATGATTTATGTTTTCTTTTGACATCTGTCGAAAAAAAAAATTGAATGAGATTACAAACTTTTAGAAGAGAATGGAGAATACTTTGATAGACATAATTGGTTACTATCAAGTAGTACATTTGCTCTTTGAAAGGCATTTATTAAATTCACATATTAGAGTGAAATAGAACACCCTTATAAAATTTTCCTTTATAATTTTTATTTTTTCAATGTGTGAAAAGTAATAATTCTCAAAAAGTCAATAAAACCCATGTTTTTTTCCAAAAACTTCTTTTCATCAAACAAGCAGTTTTCCCAATCACCAGAAACGCAATACTTTTCTCAATGCGCGTTTCGCGAACCAAGTTGTCGATCTCCTGAGGTCGTCAAGTTGGTTAAAAGCGCGCCGAGAAAAGTATTTCAGTTCTGGTAATTGGAAAATGTGCTTGTTTTGGATTCCCTTCTGGAATCAGAGTTGCTCATATTTCACAACAACTAAACTTTTTTGTAAATTCAATGTTTTTATATGTTTCTATGGTTCTGCTACTTTGCAGTTTGTAGGTAAGAAAAAAGGTACTACAAAAATGCAGTCGATTTGTTAGATAAGTGAGTACAAAGTTTACATATTCAAAAATTGATAAGAGTTGAAAGTATTCCTTGGAAACACAATTTTAGTCTATGACTTTATGTACACCTACTTTATCATTCACTGAGTTATGAGACCAAATATACTTTGAATGACTATTTGTATATTTATTTTGTTAAATTCCTAATGTAATTTTATCCAACTGACTTATCACATGCTAGAAAAGGAATGAAAAAACTGAACATTTTTTATTCAATAAGAAAAATTATCGCTTTACTCCTAGACAAAAAAGGCACCTGTTGGGACACCAGGTTAAGTATGACTTTTCAACACCAGCATGTAGAAATCAAAACTGAAAACTATCGAGGAGATATACATACGTATAAGAAAATATAATTTTTTTTTAGTGTTGAATATATATTCAATTTTACAATTTCTCCAATCAATTTACAGAATTTAGTTTATGAAAAAATAAAAAGGGAAAATCCCTCAAGTGCTGCTTTGTTCCCTTCTGTTTATAAAAGAGGACATAGCCTCCCCACTCACACGATTTTGGTGAAATTGGGGACACGTGTGCATCGTTGTATTCATGCCACTGTAAGAGTGTAATATGCTGTGTAATGCCCGTTGTAAGTAGTCCCACTGTGATTCGAAACTGCATAAAGATTATAACTACAAGGAGCCATATTGTCTGCTGCATAATTGCTCATATCTAATCCTTCCAAAAAAAAGACAATGACAACATTCAATTTGCCTCTGAATCTTTCCGTTGGAGAGAATTTTTTTAAATTAACTACTAAAATACGTGGAACTTATGGATTGATAGGGGCTTTGTGCATTTTCCCTTGCACCTCGAACATGTTGGTTTTTTATCTCCATCCAGAGTTTTTTTCTCTTGTGAAGAAATCCAATTGGCTAGTTCTTTGTGATATTCGGAGAGACAAATCCCAGAAAAGATCGAAGGTTACTGATAAGTGTCCACAGTGTGTGCACTTCACGGTGGAATTTAATTGACCAACGAAATATTAATTTCTCCCAACTACCTACACAGTAGGCTCTGGTGAATGTCTGTCGAAAAAGAACTACTTCCCCGGCTAATATCATGTTATCTGAGACATATGCTTTCTTGAAAGTATGGTGCTTGAGACATGTTTGAAGATCATCAGT